>NC_044324.1:175878290-178480790 GCF_007399415.2 Gopherus evgoodei | reverse complement strand
AAGCTGGGGACTTTTACTGTAGGCAGAGTGGACTTAAACGGATAAACTCAGATGCTTCAGAATATCCACAGAGAGATTACTTGATTAAAAAAACAAAAAGTGAGATATTAGATGATACTGCTTTCCCCTTCTAGAAGTACAATGGCTTGTTTCTCAGATACACTGAACCTCTAGGTGGGAAAGAACCTGCTCCCAAACATTATTAAGCAAGGAGCAGTACAGCTTATGACATAGGCAACAAAATGACTTGATACTTGTCTTTCTTAAACTGATGCATAGATATGGATATTGCATGTAATGAATAAGGAGTCCATCCCCACTACCCTCCCCCAGTATGTAGCTACCATGAAGACCAAGAGGCAGATACTCAGCTGTCTTCAAAGGAGCTGTGGCAATTTACACTAGCTGAGGAGGCCCTGCCTTTAACTGGTCTGTGCATGAAGGAGGAGAAGACATCTTGGGCCGTGTTCTGCCACCCTTACTCAGGTCAAGTAATACCTTATTCCGTGAATAATCCCATTCATCTCAGTAAGGTAAGGTACTTCTCCTCCTGCATGAAGATGGCAGAATCAGGCCCTATTATGCACACGCATATGTGCACGCACCATGTAGATTTGTTGAACAAACAAATGATTCTAGTTAAGTTTCAGAAAAATATTAGTAAAATCAACAGGAGATGAATGGCTTAGTTTTATATTAAAATTTCAATGACAGTTAATAGGAATCATTGTTTACTAAACTGCCAAAAACTGAACTAACATTAGAATTACTTATGTGCTTCTTAGATCAGATTTTTAAATCCTCTTCAGAGCTTAAGGCATGAAGCCTTTGACCTGTGCTCCGTGAGTCTTTAAAACTTTTTATCTGAAAATTAGAAAAAAAAAAGATCAGAGACTTTAAAAACTTGTTCCTGTGTTTAGAAGTACCAAGCCCAATACAATAGTTCTAACATTGTAACAGCTTCAGACAACTGCTAGGCTGCACCAAACGAATGTGAAGATTCTTCAGACAGGGACAGCTGGGCTATACTTGAAACCGTTTCTCATACTATCTATGTCTAGTCTGTGTTAAACTTCAGGTCCATTTTTATGATTAGATTAGCCATACTGTACCTAAAGAGTTTGCCTGTGGTCTGACCGAAGTATTGTGCCAGAGTCTGGTAGTGTGTCATATTACTAATGTTCCAAGAGTAAACACACTTGTAGGAAACAGCTATAGTTCAAGGCTACACTTAAAAAAATAAATGTTTCATCAGTCTTAGCAATGGAACAAATGGCAATAACACTCTGTAACATATTTTACAAAGCTTCAAAAGAACAATGTCCTGTTGAGTGAAATTCAGTAGCATTCTGTAAACATTAATTTAAGGAAATCAATAGGCTCTGTGAGCTAAAGGCATATTGCAAGATAAACTGGCTGGAGTGCTACTCTGTCAAACAGATTTTAGTTTTCTCGGGTAGATAAAGACGGTTTCAAAATGGGGTAACGTGTTGCAACCAAGGTTTGAAAACTATGTGGCCTTCAACAGCCTGCTTGTTCCTACTACAAAGCTGGATAAACATACTTTAAAAATGATAAGATTGCGTCAGGATTGATTTTGCTTTCAAATTTTATATAAAGTAGAATTCTTGGTGTGTGTGTGGTTTTTTTTCTTTAAAATCTAATTATGGGCAGAAATAAATAAGTGCAGCACGGACCACTCAAGATGTCAGCCTGCCAGGAGAGGTTAAATTATCCAGAAAGACAGCAATGGATTGTTTTTTTTTCCAACAGCAGGACTTTACGGATTTAAAAAATATCTTTATTCATGCCGACCTGGTGGGCAACAAGTCGTTTTGCCAAATAGAAAAGTGAAAATCTCTAGTGGACTTGGGATCAGAGGTCTTCAGCTGGTGAAGGCTGCTCACGTTGCAGAGCTGCACCCCCCACGGACATACTAATGGGAGGTAAACAGGTTGGAGGGGGTGAGCAGGAAGCTGACTGACTTCTCAAGTTGGATGATCTATACAGTGGCAGCAGTGAGGGGCTCCACACAAAGCTTCTTAACCCAAAGAGAAGGTGTAAACAGTATCTATTAGACCCTCTCCAGGATTAAGAGTCTGCCATCAAGGGAGTACTCTGGGTGTATGTAGTTCCAAATGAAACAGCATTAAGTGTGCACATACCAGTCTGTGCAAGAGAAGGTATAGTAGCAATAAAAGATGATTCAATGGAAATGGCTCCTCTGAGGAAAAATACTAAAAAGGATGAACAATACACACAAGTGCCCACAGGGATATAAAGTTAATATCTGACTTAAATTGACAGCAGCGATGAGATTCAGCGTAAAGAGTGCAATTTAGAGTCATAATCCACCCCCTTGCAGGGAGAAAAACACACAAAAAGAGAAGAGAGACTTGGGAAACTGCATGTAGGCCATCCCATAGGGCTCCTCATCTTTCATCCCTTAGAGGAAGGGCATTCATGGAGGCTGCCAGGCAAGCGAGCCGCTAAATATGTATCAATATGCACCAGGAAATGGTATGACACCCACCAGAGCATTTGCGTGGAGGGCAAACCCTTCCCTGGTGCTCACTAGGCCACCTCTCCACTGCCATTGTCTCCCCACCCATCGCCCATGACACGGCTACTACTCATGTGGCCGAATCTGTAACAAGGAGCCACAGAGTATGGAAATGGCCAACCAATTCTTCTGGGCCCCTTGCAGTCAGAGATAAAGCCTGCGCGCCGCACCCTTTGCAGATGGCACCCCTGCGTCCTTATTCGTCCAGTGTGATTCTGGGGCTGTATCTTACTGGGCTGCCGCCACTTGTTATAGCAAACAAAGAGGCTTGTGTTGCTTGTACTATATGCCCATGTTTGTCTGGTTTACCCACCTATATCCTCTCATCGCATTCTCGACTCTATGCTCTTTGGGACTGGAATGGGGTGTCTGACTTATAGGTGTGTGTGCAGCACCTAGCACAATGGGCCCCACAATACAAATAACAAAATAACTGGACTCCTCAGGCTGAATGAAAATTATGAGGCTCCCCTTGCTGCAGCATTTGAGCAGATTCCCTCTATTCCACTGCCCCCACCAGGAGTGCCAGGCAGCAGGTTTGGCAGCCAAATCCTGCGGCTCTGCTGTCTCCTCCATGGTGAGTTTCAGGCTCTCTACTCCTTTCCAATCCACTCACCTGAAGCTATCTGGAATACCCCTAAGGCACAGCAAAGATGGGGGTCAACCAAAAGTTAATGCCACCTCTAGGCTGCATGAATTTTTAGGCAGATTTCATGCAGGATGGAGGGGAGATTGTAGCTACCTTCACCAGCCCCTCCCTACTTGTGGATCCCTCGGGCTGCAGAGGAACCCCTAGTGGGACAAGCTGCATGGTGCCATGGAGGCAGACCCCACCTTTCTGAATGGATCGGGGCAGATCTAGCCACAGAGCATGCCCTCTGCAGTGCAGGGAACGATCTGGCCACAGAGCATGCCCTCTGCAGTGCAGGAAACGATCTGGCCACAGAGCATGCCCTCTGCAGTGCAGGAAACGATCTGGCCACAGAGCATGCCTTCTGCAGTGCAGGGAACAAGGGCCAGCCTAGTATAGTTTGTAGCTGTAAAGTGTAGATTTCTGTCACTACCAGGTGAATGCTGCTCAAAGCAGTGCTCCTTTGCAATCGGTTTTCTTGTTTTTCCAGGGTAGCTGGTGGAGTGCTTTGCCTTTGCCCCGACTCCTCCTACATTTTTCAAACCACTATCCTCTTTTTTGGAGGAAGTAGAACGGCTGCGTGGGCCCATCTTTGTGCTGTGAGTTGGTGTGGCAGCATATCAAGCAGGAGGCCTTGGCTTACACAGAAAATTTGGAGGCAGGTTTTGGAGTAAGTTGCTATACTTTTTGGCGCGCAAGCTGGGGCAGCATATGGCCCAATGTACTCAGTTAAAGTCTGACACTTAACATTATTTAACAGTTTCTGCATTAGGTGCTTTATAACGTAAAGGAAATTAACAATTTTCAGCTAATTAGATCACTCAATTGGCTGAACATTCTGGACCCCTCTTAGGAAAAAAATAGGTTGGCTCAGGCCATGGAAAGGCTAATGCCTCTTCCATTATCACTTATGAGAAGAGGGAGATATTTGGAAAGGGCGTTTTTATTTTAAAAATACAAATGAATAATACTTAAATTATTGGGCACATCATGTCCCCCAGTCGTCTCCTTTTCTCAGATTAGGGTGGAGCTCGGCATTAATCCCGGTGACTTCTTCATTAGAGGCGGCACGGGGTACCTCGTGGCAGTCTGGAGTCCACACTATCATTGCATTCAGTCTTTGAATCTCACTCAAATTTGCGCCTGCAGCACTTTCAGTGTAAGTGTTTCTGTAGATCAGTTCTCAGACTGTGGGTCGGGACCCCAAAGTGGTTTGTGACCCTGTTTTAATGGGGTTGCCAAGGTGGCTGGGGCCCAGGGCCATCCTGGGGCCATGTAGTAATTGTTGTTGTCAGAAGGGGGTCACGATGCAATGAAGTGTAAGAACCCCTGGATTAGAATCACAGCTTATGCTTCCTTCTAGCACTGAAGACACCTAGCTAGGGGTGGGAAAGTGCCACAGTGATCTAGAAATGCTCCACACTTGTGGGCGCTGTGTTCTTCTCCAGCTGGGAGACTCACTTGGGGCAAGAATCACAGTGATTTCAATGTGGTCACTCTCTCCACCACTGTGACCCTCACACCAGCATCACAACGGCTCCTGCGATGTAGTGGTGCTGAAGAGGCTGATTTAACACTGAAATGCTGACGCTGGTGATTAGTGCCCCAGCTGCTGTTACAGAGAAGTAAAGAGTTCTAGCCCCAGATCAGCCAGGTTTGAAAAGGAAAAATTATGGAGACACGTGTTTTTTTTTTCATTTTGTTGCTTACTGCTGCATTTGCATTCTTTCCCTTTTCCTAACAAACCACCAATAAAACACACAGCTGAACAAACCCTTCAACGTACATCCCTAAAATCATTTCAAAATGCCTGGCTGGAGTGAGGCGCAACCCCCTCCCCCACTGCCATGCAAAGGTGTTGAGGCATTAAACCTGGACCACAATGCTATTAGTAATGCTGATGCCTCCACTGCAGCTTTTAGCAGGAGGAAAGAAAGCCTTGCTCTCACAAGGAAGGGACGGGACAGAGGGAGTGCTGGGATATCCGATAACATCAGAGAAGCAAAAGTGGTGGTGCAGTGAAAATGGATACTGTGGAATACACTAGATTTAATCACTTACATTTAAATGAAGCTTTTTCACACAGAAGGAGTCCGAAGTACTTTACGGGCTCCACATAGGGATACAATACATAGCACGTAGGTACTAAACTGATACGTACATTTCACGAGCCGTGGATGGATGGTTAGAGCTGCTATTCTATAATGCAACACCCCTTCCATCGAGAAGGGATCTAGCTGGGACCCGCTGCCCATTTAAGCAGGGTAGTCCTAACCTCCTGACACCTATTTCTGACCCCCACCCTGAGAATCTTATCCCCCAGGTTGAGAACTCATGAGACAGAGGAGTACTTTACCCGCCCCTGAAATGCAGTCATGCCACGGTGTGGGGCAAACATTTTTAAAATAAAAAAAAAATTGAAGTTTCAAACAGACAAAAGAGGATCTTAAATTACGATTCTGATCTCTCACCTCTTAAAATATGCAAATTCCTTCCCTCTCCTCCTGACCAAGATCTCTAAAATATTTTACTTCCAAGCTATGAAGTTGCATTCTGGGAAATTTTTCTTTTGGTTTTCCTGCTGAGTTAGATGTGTGCGAGTATAGGGATTTACAATGGATAGCTCTTGACCTCCTGCATGGTTAATAGCATTTTAACAGTAAGGAAAAATCACTAATGAATTCCTATAGTTTAAACTGTGTTGGGGTTTAACAGATGTTGGGGAGTAAAAGGAAAAAAGTATATGCCTGGTTACTTTTACACACACACAAAGCTGCATTAGTCTCCCCTTGAATGAGAAATAAAACCAACAAATGCAAGACTGTTCTGACTTACTGACCCTTTAACTCAGCCCCATTGTAACTAAACATGCTCTGCTTTCGGAGGCATCTCCTACGATGCTTGGCAACGTTACATACCATGCTGCCAAATTCTGACAGGTACTAGACATAGACACCACAGAACACCTGTGCCCAGAAGAGTGAATACGAGGTTGAGACTGAACACCCAATTCCGGCTCCCTTACAGTAACTGCGGATAGGCTGCTCCACAGGTTTTCTGGGATAGTAGCAACAGAGGAGTATTTTATGCTGGGACAGAAAGGGCAGGCGACAGGACCTGGATGCTGAAGAGCATGTGCCTCTTTCACCAATAACAGGTCCCTGCACAGATTTATTACCATGTGTAGGGGAATTCTGCTGCGGGAGCTGGCGGATAAAATCGGTGTGCACAGTTAAAAGTGTTTTTGCAGCATGCGCCGTAGGTACACCTCTTTGAAGTGTGGTTACCCTACTGTCCCTACGCTGGCCAGCATTCGGCTTAGTGGATGGATCTTTAACACTGCAGTAACATATCAAATGTTTATCTCTCTCCATTTACAGAGTACATATTCCACGGTATAAAACCGTAATATAGACACTCCTGCCAGTTCTGCCCAGGAATAATGAGAAAATATTTGTAATCTGTTTTTTCTTTGGCCTATCTAGAAATTAAGTCCCAGGCCCTGAAATGGCTCTTTTTGTCTTAGTATGTGGCGTTTGGGGGCAGGTGGTCTGTAATCAGCTGGGCAGTGTCTGGAATGGAGGGAAAATGTGTCCGTCTTCCTGCCCAGAATACAGGTGGGGGTCATGCCTGAGTGGGGAGAGTGAAGCAGAGCTCTACCTCCCCACGCCATCCATTGATCAGTTGGGGATGGGGGTGGGGTGGGGATGGGGTGTGAGGAAGCTGATTGACTCCAGGGAACCCATGTGTTTAAGCATTCCTGCACACCCAGCAGCCATGCTTGCTGTGGAAAACCGCCCCAGCCACGCTGCCCTGTACGTGGTGCAGTTGTCCAAGTTGGGTTTCCAGGGGTTGCTGTAGGTCTAAGGTATCTGGGGTCAGAAAGGAATGTTTTCTTGGTGGGCAAGACTGGCAAGGTGTTGGTGGCTTTTTCCACCTTCCTCACAGCCCCCTGGAGAGCTGGTAGGGGGGTAAAGACAAGGGAGACGACACTTCAAAATAAAAAAATAAAAGAGGCGGGGGGTAATAAATGTTGCAACCTGTGGCTGGTGCCCAATGCAGGCAGGAAGCTTCAAGGAGACCGCTCTTCAGGTAAACACAAGCATATGGCCCAGGGACTGGTGAACCTGTGAGGCAAGAGGAGGTCTAAAGTCTTCCCCTTGTCTGTCCCCTCATTGCTCCTTGCAGTAGGAAGGCGATGGGATTCTGCATTGGGCTGAATGGGGAACTGAATAGCAGGGGTTTGTCTAAGAGAACCAGCCCATATTGCTTGGTTCCATGGCCTGAGGCCATTCAACGCCTCCCCCACAAGGCCCAATCAATGCCTTCTAGTTAAAAGCCTCTCCTTTAATATTAAAGTTAATAAAGTTGTGGCCTGCTGCTTTAAATCCATTCATGTGTCTACATTATCATCCTCTGCAAGTCCTGATCAATGTAGCAAGCTGTCTGCTTGGCAACCCATACTGCCCTGGTCCTCTGCTCTCTGCGCTAGCTCCCTAATAAATACAGAACTGAGTTCAAGGTCAAACTCCTCCACTGGTCTGGCCCTAGCTACCTGAGAGACCATCACGACAGTTCTGTTACACTGGGACCATTCAACTATCCACCCCTAGGGGAGGCTCATGAGCTCAGGAGGTGGAACTTCTAAGGGAACAGACTCCCCCAGGAGCTAAGAATGACCATGTACCTCGCCCTGTTCAGAATGAAATGGAAAACTTATCTGTTTAACTTTGCTTTCTCTCAAAAAGCTCTTCCCATTGTGCCTTTCTCGCTCTCTCACACACATGCTAATTGAGCTAGTCCTCATGCAAGCTGGCAAGGAAGAGACAGAGATTGTTCTTCCTATTATTAAATACTTGGCAGGTGCTCAGATACTATAGTGATGGGGCCCATGTAAGCACCTAGATAGAGCTAATTCTCCAGCTGCTGTGATAGCCTTAGTGTTGTTGTTCTTAATCTTGTAGGGAAATGTTGCCACTTTAATATTAGAGCAGCGTACTACAGCTTCATTTTTTTAGGCTGTATTATATCTTGTACTGGCACATGGTATGGGCCTTTCATGGACATCATTTATAATGGTTTTGCCCAGCAGTCACCTCCTCATGGCCTCATAATGGGTGGGGACCCATGAACCTATAACTGGAGGGAACTGTGTCCATACAGCGTATTGTTCGAAATAATGGTGCTATGATGATCTCACGCTATGATGATCTCACACTATGATGACATAAGAATGGAGTCACAATAAACTTGCAGCGCTATTGCCTTACCATCTCAGTCATGCCTGGCATCTGCTTTGTAACAGGGCAGGGGGCACAGAGGGAAGATGTGTCAGAGGGAGATGTTGACATCATTTATGGTGATGCCGAGTTGCTCTCATGCGCTGTATGATTAGTTGCTATTTCCCAAACACACCATACTGCCATTTCACAATATAGTGGTGATGCCGTTAAATACTTGACACACTTAGGGATAACAGTTCAAAGACCTACAGAAGAGGAGTGTGCATTAAAGTCCAAGGGAGTCATACAGTTCTAGCTAGGGCCCTACCTAATTCACCGCCCATTTTGGTCAATTTCACAGCTATACGATTTTAAAAATTGTAAATTTCATGATTTCAGCTCTTTAAATCTGAAGTTTCATGGTGGTGTAATTGTAGGGATCCTGTCCCAGAAAGGAGTTGTGGGGGGGTCCACAAGGTTATTGTGGGGGGGTTGCGGTACTGCTACCCTTACTTCTGCACTGCTGCTGGCAGTGACACTGCTTTCAGAGCTGGGCAGCTGGAGAGCGGTGGCTGCTGGCTGGGAACCCAGCTCTGAAGGCAGCACCACCAGCAGCAGCAGCGTAGAAATAAGGATGGCATAGTATGGTATTGCCACCCTTACTTCTGCACTGCTGCTGGTGGCAGCTCTGCCTTCACAGTTGGGTTCTCAGCCAAGAGCTGCCACTCTCCAGCTGCACAGCTCTGAAGGCAGCACAGAAGTAAGGGTGGCAATACAGTGCCCCTTCCCATGAACCCCTTTTGGATCAGGACCCCAATTTGAGAAAAGCTGGTCTCCCCTGTGAAATCTGTATAGTATATGGTAAAAGCAAATAAAAGACCTGATTTCATGGGAGAGACCAGATTTCATGTCCGTGATGCATTTTTCATGGCCACGAATTTGGTAGGGCCCTAGGTATCAGCTGTGTGGGTCTCTCGCTGTGTGTATGCAGGGGAGTGTTAATATACATTACAGGTAAAGAGCAGGAGACTCTAAAACCAGGTCTATATTTAATTTTTAGTCTAAAACTGTAAAAGAGTTCTATAAATTAATATTTGTTTAAAAACCAAAAACTTCATCTGAGTTTACACTAATATTACATAAGGCCAGATTCTCAGCTGACATGGATCAACATAGCTCCATTGACTTTGGGAGCCAAATTACACCAGCTGAAGATCTCACCCCAAGTTTAAATATGATGTGAGTGAGTTAAACCCCAGGAAAATGAATGGTTATAACTGAGTAGCTAATCCACCTGCTTAAAAGCAGCACTATCCACTCTGTTATGTGATTTGTGTAGAACAGCTCCAAGATAGTTTCAAGGAGAAAATGTTTGCCTTGGATTTTATAATCGTGAAGTACAGAACATGCACAATTTTTTAATATGAAGCTGTGGTAAGAACACACTTTGCATTTAGGAATCCTCCATCAGCTAGACAGTGATTGCAAGAATAGTTCCCTGTTCACAATTCAACACTACTTTCCAAAAGTTTTGAATGAAATGTAGTTAACATGTAATGTTAAAGAGACTGGAGAAAAATTGTGAGACATAACTATTACCTGATACCAATAGTAGGAACGTACATCTAGACTTAACACACAATGAATTGGTTCCTCCCCGCAACTGCAAGTCTGAAATGTTCCTAGTCTACTTATTTTCAGGGATGAATGACAAGTCGGAAAGGTTGTGAGGGATCAGTTTGGGCTAAAAGGGATTACAATCTAGGATGATCTGGGAGAATTGAGGACATATAGAATTTAGTTTCACATAGGAAAATGGAAAACAGGGAAGAACTAGGAAGATGAATAAAGGCTCATCATAGACACAAAAGAACAGAGCAAAAAAAGAAGCCTGGATTTGGGCATTCTTGTCTGGCAAGGAGGCAGGCAGTAAGGCTAATGAAGCATTTGCGATATGGGACGTATGCCAGCGTAACAAAGAAGATGTGCATCAGCTCTGCAGATGTGCCAAAGCCCCCAGAGCAAAATAATGACATAATCACCATCAGTGTCACAGACCAGACTGTACACAAGGTGACATGGGAGAGAATAAATAAGAGTCTTTAGAGGCCTGCAGTACACACAGAGGAAAAAATAGCCGTTCCTCACTACTGCCACCACCCCAAGAGAGTTGAGCGATGTGGGGTATAATGTGTGCAGCTACCAAAAGAAATCCTGAATTGTGCAAGGCTAAAGCACTATAAATTGGAGCTTTTCTCAGTCTCCAGTTGACATTTCAATTCCCCCTACCCCTTGTTGAATGCAAAATGAAATGGCAGTAGAAGTCTGAAGAGTTTGCCAATTTTTGGAGGGGGAGGGAGAGACGGAAAGGACAAAAAGAAGGGGGTATCAGTAAATAATTGTAAAAAACAGAAAGCTGGAACTATCTCCAGCTTTCCCCCAAAATAATATTAAAAACTCAAACAAGGAGAGGTGCATATTTGGTTCATCGCTCTCCATGAACAAAGATCGAAAAGCAAAAGCAAAATATTTTGCACATTAAAATACAAAAATATTATTTTATTGATCAGGAATAAAATAGTGCTTAGCGCAATTCAGTAGTTAACATGTTATTTGCAGTGGGGAGTAATCTGAAAAGCTCCAAGTAGCCTTAAACCACCTAACAACAGCTCTTTCTGCATACGGTAGGTGCTTGTCTTGGTACAGATGTCTGGTTGTGTGGGTTGATTTTTTTTTTAACATTACTTTTGTCAATTTTTAAAGGGAACATCTGTTTGAGAAAGTGAAACAACACTGGGAAGCAATCTTTGGACCCAATCTGGCAAACAGTTATCAACAAGAGTAGCTTTCCTCAAAGAGCGGAGGGTCTTCTCATATGTATAAAGCTCCTAAAGTGCAGGACTGTTTGCAGGATCAGCCCCTGTCAGAGTAGCTCAGAACAAAGAACTGGCTTCACCAGTGTCCCTTTTCATCGCTTCTAATGAAAGATTCATAAGAATAACTTTAATTTTTTATGACTGTTTTTGCATTACTGTATTAGCTGTGTGTAGCTCATATGCAGTTTCTTCTTAAATACAGAAAACCTGTTGCAAAATGCCTTGCACAACTTAATTAATATAATAATTGATTTTGGTTGCTCTGCAGGTGTCCTTAACATGAAGGAAGTGCCATGGAGCCCAGAAAACATTTTGATGAGGTTATTCTTTTTTAACTCGTATAGTTATGTCTATGAAGAGCATTGATACTGTTTTTGTAAAGTAAAAAACTCCCTAATTTGCTAGTTAAACGGTTCAGCAGAAGAATGATTGTATTTGTCTTTTTTGGCTTCACCCTATTAACTGGAACAGTAACGTAACGATTGTTAATAAACAGCTTTAATTTGACTGTACTTCTCACATATCTGCTAACTGCACCATATCTTTGTTTAACATCATTAGGGAAAACAAGGAAGCATGTATGTAATTTTGTTCTGTTGTATATGAAGTTTAATAATTATGCCACAGAGGATTCTAATTTAATCACAGAAGGTGCGACAATATTAATAATCTGTTAAGAAAACTCCAGCTTCTTTGCCCTTTGAAGTTATTGGCATTGGAATAGCTTTTTTAAAAAAAAAATGGGCAAGTGTTTGTTTCTGTTGGCGTTTACACCAATGTTTTCTTTTATGGATATTCCATCAAGCATCCTTCTCCCCTCTCAAAATCAATGCTTGTTTTGGGCACAGGAGGAGGAAATCGATCAAAGTGGACATGGAGAGAAAATTTTTCAGGTATTGACCAAAATTTCCCCAGAATTGTTTGATAATAATTTTTTAATCTTCCAATCAAAGAAAAAAATAAGAGGGTCTGAAGAAGTTTTTAATTAGCTAAATAGCTGTGTAATCTAGATGAAATAAACATTCTAGTTTGAAAAGGTTGTTAGAACTTTTTTAGCCATTTAATCCATAGATGGCTGAATACAATATGTTCCACAGAAAGATACAACCATCACCAGCAGCTGTTAGAAGAGAGCTTGCTCTCTGCTCCTATTGATAACCCTTTGTGGAATGAAGAAAAAGAGCTGAGGGAAGGAGAACTGAATGTCAGACAATAGACATCGCTACACACACTGTCTCTGAACTTTCCTCATCTCTGAAGGACAATTAATTATGAAGGCCTTTGGGGTAGGTCGAAGCAAGGGAAAACCTACTGCTGGCCCAGCACTCCAGCCGCTATCTCTGTGTTTGTTAAATGGTTGTGCCTGTTGGGGAACCAGAGTAGCAGCCACCAAAATAGCCAATAGATCATTTAGGAAAAAAAGAGCAAAAGATTTTTTTTTAATTTGTGTCTGTCCTTGTATAATTCTATTCTCACTGTGAAATCATCCATACACAAAACACAAGGACAATTTTTTTTTTTAGAAGAGCCACAGGGTAGGTTATAGTCAGAAACGGCCTCTCAGTGGTGTGTTAAAAAGGATGGTCTTTTCACCAAATCATTTCACAGAGGCAAAACAGACAAACACAAAGAGTTGAGACTTTTTCTGCTACATTAAATAGAGTAACTGATAAGGTCAGACATATGATACCTAAAGACATGGATCTGTGAACTCTTGAAGTCAAAGGACTTCTCTGTGCAAAGGAACAATCTTTCAAAGGAAATAGATCATAGAACTCCACTGAATCCCCTTTAAACTTTATGAAGCAGGAGGAGAAAAAGCTCTAAGTAGGGAAGCTTGACAGAAGAGCCTTGAACTATTTTCTGAAGGAAAGATGAGACCCTCCCTAGGCTGTCACAAAACATCTTTTTTTTTCTAAAGGCTCTTCTGAACTTTGATATGTGCCAAGACACCGCTATTGAAAGCTGTATAATTATGTGCTATAGCCACTGTAGAAAATGCTTTGTTCACCTCAACAAAGAACAATAAGCAAAGTAAAGTGACATTACACTGTATCTTTTTCTTTAAGAATGTCGAGAAAGGTCATGGTATGTTATAACTAATAAAGCTGTTGAGTAAGGAGGTTTAAAGTTGATCTTGCTGTGCTTAAATGTAACCCAATGACAAAAAGGCAGAGGGAGCTAAAATGTAATGACATTAAAAAAAACCCAGATAATAAATCAATAGGCCAGCCTCATTATACCAGTGAATATCTTGACCTAAAGGAAATAAATATAAAAATGAGTGTAGTTGTGAGACAGAGTTTTCTGTCTCCAAGCTTGGTGATTTTTCTCTTCAAGTTTCCCTTCAAGTTGTAGTTTGCAATTCAACTAAACAAGAAGCAGATTAATGAGTAGCAACTAAATGGTATGTACAACGCTTGCACATTCTATAGGCACCTGAATTTTGTAACTTAATTTACAAATAAATTTCATCTCCTGTGAAAGTTGCAAGGGAAATAGAATTCTTTCACAAAAGTGCCTCGTCAAGCAGTTTTCTTCTTTTTAAACAAAAAAGCCCTGGAACGTCAATGAAAACAATTAAGAGACCGGTATTTCTAATGAAATTTCTCCTTCTGTGTGGGGGTGGGAGGGAATCTATCTAAATACATGTGCTCCAAGTTTCCTTTAAAGGAATGACAATAATAAACCTTTCCTACAATGCTTGGTATTCACAAACTGCAAAATAAGTTTTCTATTCTCTTGCTGCATATCATAAGTAATAAGTCCTTTGCCTCCTTCTTTCTTTCTAGAAAGGTCCTGGTAGGCTATAACAAATAGAACTGCTGAATTAGGAGGTTTCAAGTTGAATAGAAAGCCAAGGGATAGTAATACGTAAAGAAGACTCTTGTCACCTGCTTTTGGTAACACATTAGAAACATACAGGTTGCCTCCGAGCAGCATCTCAAATAGATGAGGGGGCAAGCGAGAAGTTTGCAAATTATAGGGTCTGATTTCCATTATACGAGGGCCACTTTTACATTGCCCTAATTGTGTACAAGAGCCTTAAAGGGGCTTTAAAGCCCCTAGAAGATTGCAAAAACCCTGTAAAATTACCTTAGTGTAAATGAGAATCAGACATTAAGGGTTTAATTGCCCCTTTGATGCTCATCAATTGAGGTCAAGAAGAGTCATGCTCATGCAAGTAGGAAAGAATATGGACTTCTGTAATGAGAATGTTAGTATCCAGGAGTTTCAAAATTTACTATTTATCTAGGGTGCCCATTTAGAGATGCTTTAAATAGGCCTGATGTTCAGACTATGGGTAGGACAGCACTTTTGGAAAATCAGGGCCCTTTAAGGTATCTCCAGTTGAGCACCCAAAAACTGAGGCACCCCAAATCACTAGCCCCTTGGGAAAATTTGGGCCATTAGCATTTCTCTGAATTGTTCTTCTGATGCTTATGTAACCCACATATCTTCTGGGTGTGGTGTTCTGTCCCATCTAGTGGCACTGAGACAACTTAGAGAGAGAGATAAAATGAGTCTACTCCACAGCCTTAGCTAACAGCCAGTTGGTTTTTAACTAACATGGTACAGTCTCATGCACTGATGCTCCAGAGGTCCCTGGTTTGATCCCATGGCCGACAAGCTGGGTCTGCCAGTGTTATAAGTGGGGGCTCATCTGGAATTTCAACTGGGAAGTCTCTAGAGTTCAGGATGCACTTCCTCAGCTAGGGGACGCATGTAACGTACACACCTCCTGGGTATGGTGTTCTGTCCTATCTAGTGGCACCAAGACCACTTAGAGAAGGAGATAAAATGAGTCTGCTCTACAGCTAGTTGACTTTTAACTCATGTGGTAGAAGTTCATGCGCTGAACTCCGGAGTTCCCCGGTTTGATCCTGCCCACTGACGACCGGGCTCTGTTGATGTTACACTTAGATATATGCTTTCTTATTTTTTGGTAAACAAACAAAAACAAACTCCCATTGATTTCACTGTGTATGTCTGTATGCAATAAAACACCCGCGACTGGCCTAGGTCAGCTGACTTTGACTCACATGGCTCAGGCTGTTGGGCTGCAAAATCTCAGAGTAGACATCCGGGCTTGGGCTGGAGCCCAGGCTCTGGGACCCCATGAGTAGGGAGGGTCCCTGAGCCCAGGTGTTTACACTGCAATTTTATAGACCTGCAGCCCATGCCCAGCAAGCCTGTGTCAGCTGACCCGGGCCAATCACAGATATTATATTGCAGTGTATACATAGCCAATGGGATTAATGTACAGCGTCAGCACTTAAGCAAGTGTGTCTTTGCAACATCAGGGTATTAATTAGGTTTTCCCTGACTTCATACCATTTTCCCACATAAAATAAAGTTAACCTCTTAACAAGCTTTTTTGGATTCTAAACAGACGATTGTACTTTGCAGACTCCTACACACAAATACGCCATAACCAAGGCTGTGCAAAAAAGGCATTTGTCTCTTCATCCTTCATTGTAGCAGAATTACAGGTAGTTTATTCACAGAAATAATGCAACTTGGCAGAAGTTTCACCATTATGATCAACTTGCATATGTACCTCTGCAAGACTACGTGAATTGCTGTGAAACTACATGCAAGCAGAGCTCAGAGAGACAGTTTGCAACAGCTCACTTTGGTGTTTATTTGTTTGCTACACACAGGATGTCTTAGAAAAGGTAAGATGTAGGTGGAAGGGCAACAACCAGAATACCTAATGGTAGGGGAGAGGTCTCTCTGTGTACGTCTCCACTGCAATGTAAGCCTGTGCTTAATCCCAGGATCAAACCTACCCCACCCCTTGCATCTACATTGCAACTGTGTTAACACTGAGCTTGGACCTAGGGTTCCAGGACTCTGCAGGGCTGGAGTGTCTGATCTTGAGTTAAGCCAGGACCCAGAGTCTGAGCCCTATTGCTTTGCAGAGTAGACTTGGGTCCTGGGAGTCAGCCGGAAGCATCCCGGGACAACTTTGCTAGTCCTCTCTATCCCAAAATCTGTAATCCATTCTACTCAAAGCAGAAGCCACCTCCCTTTGCAAACAGCAGCAGCTCAGGTCTGCATTAACCCATTCTCTTCTGATCACCAATCTGTAAGTAACCTATCAGAGAGCTTCCAGGGTTTGCAATGGAGACTGAACTGACCAAGTGATCTGCAAAGCAAGCAGGTTCCTGGTAACATGCAGGGCGGGCAGCAAAGTTTTCGCACAATGCACCACTGTCCTATGGATAGAGCGACTACATTTTGGTGGGGAGGGGAGAGAGTGCTAGGAACTCTGGGACAGAGTTACTTTGACTTGGGTCTGTGTACTTCAGTGTGGTCACCAAAGCCCTACTTTCAAGCATGGGATAGAAAAGTCATAAAATAGGGTTAAAATACAATGTAGCTGCCCAGGGTTCCCTAACATGGGTCAGCCGATTTGAGTCCCACTAAACCCATGCTTACATTGCAGTGTAGACATAACCTGAAATTTCAGAACTGAAAATGAGTCAGTCTCAGCCTCCTGAAGGGAAGTGAGAATGCAGAATCCTGGGGAGACTATAATCCCTTTAATATATAAGAATAATATATATATATATATAAAGGAAAATTATACAAGTGAACAGGAAAGAAGTAGAACTGAGAGTCATGGGGGAGCTAGAATCCAGATGTCATCTGAAGGCCAACATGCTTTGCCGATTTTAAACCGAGTTGTGTTTCAACTTTTTGCCACTTTTATACCAATGGCTTGCTAATCTCCCTTGCCTACCAATGTCCCACTATGGCTGTAACAATGAGCTCTATAGGGACTGATTTTGAAGGGGAATTAGGGTAAGTTCCTTTTTAAAAAAGTGGAATGGAATCTGTATGGGTAACTGTATGTGTATCTGAGTTATTGTATTCAGCAGTCAGATATCATAGTGTTGGGCTCCCTAGAAGTACCATAGATATGAAGTGGCTCAGCAAGCTGTCATCTCTTCCTGACCTTCTGCTCCATCTACGTTGTTTAGTAGATATATACATTATGGTTTAGGGAAGAAGGATGAACTGTTTTTCATTTGTAAAAAAACTGCCCCAGGCAAATGTGAGCGTTTCCCACCTTTACTGAAGAATCACATTTGCCATTTTTCTATCAGTCTAAATTTCTTTGCACAGCTATACTTACTGCATGTAAAAAAAAAAGTAAGTTATTGTATCCTGCTGGAGGTGTTGTATCTATCTCTGACTCTGAGCCACAAGGCTACAATGGCAAAGCTAAATGATAGGACATGTAGCTTGTTAAGCATCTTACGTGACTTTGCTAAAAGCTGACACTTCCAATGCATATGAAGAGAACACAGTATCAGAATTTCCTGAGCAAATTTGTGCCACAGCCTGGGATGAAGAACCAACTTCACCTGGTTTTATCACTTTTTCCCTAATTGTCTGTTTGGGTGTGTTAAAGTATCTGCTGGCAAGTGAAACTCACACATAAAGGATCAGGGGTTAGGAAATGCGATATTTAAGAAGAGATTAAGAAGAGCATACTATCAGACTTTAATCAGATCAGAATATCAGGAAAGCATCACTGAAGTACGAGGAAGGAACTTTGATTATGCTAAATATGGCAAATGCTCAGTTTGCTAAATCCCTTTGGATCCAATTTCAGCATTACAGTACTTGTCATTTTTGCTTTCCAGCTAGTGGGGGGGGGGGGGTGAGCTAGCACTTATCAGGTAAGGTTATAAGACTACATTGAAGATTGCACCATGCAGTTTAATGATCAGCTCATTTTTGGATCTTTAGTGTATGACAATCTCTAAAACAAGAAATGAGGTTCTAGGAAATTCATATTCGACTGGATAGATAAAAGGTCTTTTCCTATATGCTTGGGGAAAGAAGCATTTGAAGAGGCTCTTAGTTGTCTCCTGCTTAATTACTAGATCCCTTTTCAGAGGTCTAATCTTTAGAAGACAAGATTTTAAACACTGGATGTGCATATTAAAAAATTACCTCTGTATTACATGTGAGATTTACATTCTCAGGATTATTTGAGAATTTCCCTTTGGTTTATATATGCTCTATATTTCTCAAAAAAGTTAACTGTATCCATTAAAATTACTACTTTAAACTAACTTTGTGACTAAGACATTGTAGCATTAATAAACTCCTTAGGCCTTAAGTATAAACAAAACTCTTGTAAAAAAATGCAACTCGATTCTGTCTTCACTGTGTTCAGCAATCCAAAATATGGTTGACAATACAAGGTAGGGGAAACTACACTACCACTGGAAAATAAACATTAAAAAAGTTAGTGACACTTCCTCTCAATGTTCCCTTATGTTCTTCCCATCTCTGTTGTATCTTGTTATCTACTTAGATTAACACTTAGGGGCAGGGACTCTCCTTTTTTTAATGTGTATGATAGTGAGCTAGGGGGCCTTGATCCCTCATTAGGGCTTCTAGGTGCTACCTTGCTACAAATAATAAGTCTGGATATGATTCCGATATGTAACCACTGGTAAATCTTTCAAGGAACACCCTCCTCTCTCCTCCTTCTTCATCCTTCTTTACCATGTAAACTTTCTCCTCGAAAACTGAGCACAAAACAATGGACAGGAAAAGGCCTCAGAAAACCCTTTGGTTAGAGACCTCTTCAAGTTACTTACAGATGCGGCGCTTAGATACTGTGGGCAGTGGGGGTATAGATTCTGGACCAATGACTGTACTCCTTTTGCCAACAAAAGTCCCTCTGACTATGGAACGTGGCCCTTTATGTTACTTGGTACCAAGTAAAAGGTACAGGCAAAAACCAATGCACTGCCATTATACTTCAACATCAGGCAATGGAACTCCCAGACCCTCCCCTTCCGCACTCTTCTTGAACTCATCATTACATCTGACTAGCTGAACAATGCAAAATGCCACCATCAGCACTGAGAAACATGCTACAGTGGCATTGCAGAGGGTCAGCACGTTAATGATAACAATAGGCTGCTGAGCTACCAGGTTGGCATGTAAACAAGAATCTTAATCAAAGCCACAAACCCATTAGAACAATAAATGGATACCAATTTCTTGTAATAGTCATTTTACACTGTAATTCTGAAAACAACAACAACAAATGCAAGTCACTTCTCTAAATCAAAGAAGGGGACGCAGAGGGTGACCTTTCAGGAGTTTGATCAGAGCGTTATGGAGCTTTCAAAGCAGGAAGTGATGACTTCTTTCTTTAAAGTTTCCCTAAAGGAAACTTCAAAAAGTTGTAGCAGAGAAACTTATCAGAATAGCGAAAGTTTTATCTTTTGGCAAGTCTTGGCTAGGCTTATGGATTCCGCTAACACAACTAAACAGATTCATTAGCTTCATTCACAGATGTGAAACTGTACAGATTTGACAGTTCGCCAAGACAATAAAAAAATTAAACCTATTTGGTTTTTTTAACTAATCATCCGGATTATAGATATATGCACAAAAATAAAGATCAGTGCCTACCTCAAAGTCATTTGCTTTATTGTAGTGCATGTTCAGAGCCCTGTATAGCTCACAGTCTCTGGTTATAGACAGCTCTTCAGTACTTGTGACCCCATCGTTGATGGCCTGACGCGCATACTTCTCCATCTGAATGTAGTAAAACTCACGGAAATTGCTAAACCACTTGATGAGCTGAGAGGTAATGCATCTGTTGAACTGTTAAATTTAAATAGTGAGAAGGATAAGAACATTGACATTTTCCCTTCCTCCCCTCGTTTAACATCATTCTTTTATCCCTCCCACTCCAGCCTTGATAAAAAACTCAGCTTTCAATGCTCCTGAAACTGGGGGCTGGAGGAAGGGCAAGATTATAAGACAATTTTGCCTAAAAATTTCCAGGCAATGACTTCATGCCCAACCAGATTTCAGATCTTGAAAGTACTAATATAGATTATTTAACCATAGTTCATATGGTTAAATAATAATGGAATACATTATTCTTTATTTCGCTATGCTAGAACATTTTTACGTGTAGGTAATTATAACCGACATAGGCACTTTAGTGTTGTTTGTTAAGATGTAGAATTTACTGTTAAATTTATTTTAAAAGTCCTAGTTTAATTTTGTAATTTTTAAAACTCTAAGTAAAAGCTGGAAGGATGTGACATTGTCTTTCTTGGTAGCTGACCTTTCTTTGCATATGCCATAGTTATATGTTCTCCAGTAAGTAATCTACTCCTATTGTTGAACCTAGCATATTCTTACATTCTGACATTATAATTAAAAAAACAACAACAAAAAAAACCCCAAACTTGCTCCTCCTTCTCTCCTCCACACTTAGTTTAGTGAATCTGAAGTTTGGTAAATTTGACCTATAAACAGTGTGATAAGAGACAAAAATAGACCACTGTATTACTTATAAAAAGGTCATGGAGATAAAATGTTAAGCTACTTTAGGCTTAGGTTTCCTAGGTTGCCTATGACCTTTGAACTGAAGATGTCATCTTGGACAGGCTTGCAGATGATGCTATCCTATTGACAGTCCCTCTGTATGTGTAAAGGACAGATGCATCTCAACTTGCCAAGTTAAAACCAATAAATCCATAGCTTTATATCAGGCCAACTGATATACCAACCCCCTGCCTTTTGTCATCACAGGCATTCACTTCCCCCAGTCCCCAGAAAGAGATGTGCATTAATCAAAAATCAACAAAGAACACTTATCAAACACTGGCCATGAGAACATCCAGGCCTGCAACAAGATGACAGCTAAAGTGTGTATTGGGGCTGTAATTACTGCACAGAAAGTTGCTTCTATGCTAGCAAAGATATAAATGAATGAAAATTTTATGGCAGGGAATCTAAGTAGCAAGGAAACAGAAGCAGGGAGACTGGTGTTTCTCCCCAAAAGGCCAACTTGCATCATAATTGCCATGCAGTTGCAAGGGTCCTTACAGATAATTGACCAGAAAATGATTAAGTCATCATCAAATCGCTTCTGCTTGCAGAGTTCAAACATGTACTTAACCTATCCAAGAATTATATTTTCACTCTGTGTGTCCTGCTCTGTCTCTATTCAGCCTTGCGAGGAACCTGATTAAAAAGACAACTGAAGGACCACCCCGTGATCTGATCTTCTGGTTGCTGATTTCAATAGAACTTAAACCCATTACGATTTGCTGAACTTGGAGTTCTTTCCATTTTATCTCAGCAGTAAATACACTGTCCAAATTTCCAGACACGAGATAAGGACTACAGGCCCCCGTGGACGGCTTACTGTTCCTTTTTAATTCTTTTAGAATAAGAACACAAAAACATTACAAAATGATAGCAGGCTGTGCACTGGGGAATGAAAATTGCTTTGACATGGAGATTAGGCTCCTGCATGTTACAAGACATTGTCTCATATGGACAAGAGTACTGTAGAGGAAAAAAAAAATAGAAAGGGTATTTTTTTCTAGAATGGCCACGAATGACCTAATGGGGACGACAAAAAGTAAGTGCACATGCCATTATTTAGCAATAGGGCATAAAGAGAGATTTAAAGCTTATTGTGGCAGAATGGAAATACCAGAGAGAGAAAATGGACAAAAACAACAGACTTCCCAAGCATGAGACAAGCAAAACAACAAACGTAACAGCCTGAAGAACAATATTGGTTTTCCTAAATAATATCGAACCTTTGAAATGTTGTATCATTTTATGGGCACATGAAGAACAAAAATGTCCTCCTCTGCATTCTGATGTAAGAAAATATTGTTAAACTTTAAAGAGTTAATTATTTTTTCCCCTCCTGTAGTGGAGTACAAGAAAAGGATCAATTGTTCTATAAAGAAAAAGCTCTGTAGTGTGTTAATGTGTTACTGCAAAAACTAATCGCTACAATAAAGAGTCTGTGTTTCCACAGTGTAAGAGTCTCTGTGACTTTGATTAATGCTTCCCACGGGATACCTCAGCCTCAATATGGGCTGAAGAAACTTCCTAAATATTCAATGAGCATGGTCAAAAGATGTATAAAACAAATCAATCTGACACCTTAATCTGGCTAGGCAGCAGTTGACTCAAGGGTGGAGGGAATGAGATACATCATTTAACACGGCTGTGTTGAGAAGCCTGTAAGCGTCTGTTCTCAAAGCTAAAATGACACTGAATCTGTTGTATTTAGTAGTCTAAGAATTATTAGTTTATACATTAAATCTGCACCAAGTGATGCGAATGAAGATCATACGGGGACATCTATACCAGGCACTTTTTTCATATTTTTCCAATTGTGTTCTCATAAGACTTTAAAGTCAGGTGACAAGTTATGTTTGCATTTTATTCAGCACTATTCACTTCCCAAAGTAAGCTGAACTAAACTCACAGCAAGGAGAAAAAACAGTTTATCTAGGGACCTGTCCAGTACAAGAAATTTTTTCCCAGAATACTGAATTGAGCCCTTCTTTTATTTATTTTCATATCTAGTATAAATATAGTAAATTAGATGTGTTCGTCAGCTATTATGTACAGAGTCACCAAGAAGAGTTTTTTCATCACACTAAATCTACTTTACTCTGTGTGAATTGTCCTTCACTTGCCACTTCCTCCACATGGATTAAAAGCATGAACCTTTTTTTAAACAAAAAGTAACTTGTCAAGATGTGGTTCTTATCTAGAAATTTAAGGCATTCCAAGGCTCTCCAAATCCCACAAGGTTTGTAAAAACAAAACAAAACGCCCCCTTTCCCCCCAAAAAGAACAAAAACAAAAAAATCCCTACCCATTCATTGGCTTTGGTCTTTTCTGAAGACTAAGGGTCTGCGCTTTACTTGGTATAAACTGGCATAGCTCCACTGGCTTCAACAGAACTATGCTGATTTACGCTACCTGAGGAGCTGGCCCTAATATTCAAACTGTTTCCAAGCTTTACTACGATACCCTTATTTAAAATCACAGATTAAATCACAACATGGGTTGTGCGTCTTTTCAGTTTTTAACCAATTGCTTATGAAATTACTTAAGTTTGCTTGAGATACAATATTTTGTACACAATTTTTAAATTCAGATTAACAGACACATGCCTTAGATCCTAATGGGTTTAGTAGTGGTTAGTCAATAAAGCGTATGGAAACATCTTATTCAAAAATATATATATTTGTTAAAAACTGAGGGCTAGATCTTGCCACGGGGTTCTAAGCAGAAGTCCCCATCGAGGTTAGTGGAACCTTCTGCTTAAAAATCACTGGCATAATCTGGCCCTGTATATGAGCCAAATTCTGCCCCTTTACCTCAACCTCACAATAGGGGGAGTAGCCCCTCTTGGGGTCAGTAGGACTAGACCTGGGCAAAATGGGAGCCTAATTTGGCCCATGAAATGTTACATGTAATAAACATTTCAAAGTATTTACAAAAATACGGAATACCCAAGAAAAGATGAACATATCTAATATTTACATCTACTGTTGTGTGGTGTTGCTGACCCAGAATGGCTGTCGCGTTCCACCACGGAGGTGGCTGCATTTCAGTGGTGGGTGAGTGATCCCTATATAGGCAGTTTGTAAAGCACTTTGGGCTTCTTCTGGATGAATGGTGCTATATAAATATAAGGTGGTATAATATCAAAACACTACATATTATTGCGACATTGTAAGAAGATTGATATTGATCACCACATGCAAACACAAACATACTTCCTTTATGAAAAGAAATACAATAAAAATACTCTTTGTATTACTTCCTATATTAATATCTACTGGAGAAGACTTGTTATGGTACCATTACAGGATACCCTTAAGCAGGACTCTGCCAATGCTGCATCTGGTTCCAGTGGCTCATTGGTGAGTGAAATGCTCCCTCAGATTTTTCCATACCAGGTGGAACCACTCTCAGAGCAAACCTTCTCTTGGCCCGCTGCGTGATTCACAGCCTTTTTTGTGTTTAATGATTCTTGACCAGCCATTAGGCTAGTAAGTGCCTGCATGGCGTTTTTATGTTGTTACCATCCACCCAAAGCCTGCCTCTGAATGAGAAGAAATGTGTTTCAACTCCGAGAGCACAGAAGGGGTAAAGGGGAGGCAGAGGAACCCACCAAGATGTTCAGCTTGATGTGACATTAGATAAAAGCTAACAGGAATGAGGAGGAGGAAAAGTCAAAATAAAGGGAAGAGAATTGCCCCTACTCATTCATTCTTAGAACTGGGCCAAGTCACAAACTTGGGAGCCAATTTTCCAATAAGATAGAAAAAAACCCATAAACATGTAGATAGTTAAAATAAGGACTTGTGAAATTGTTAAGGGGGAGAATGTAACAAACTAATTTAAGCTAATGTAATGTTTATAAAGTTACTTGGATAATAACACCATGTGTGCCATTATAATCATTAAAACCCAATCTATATTACAAAAAAAAAAACTTAGATGATTAACACAAAATCAAGTTGATGTGAAGGAACAATTACTTTTAGGGAAAAAAATCAGGAGGTCCTAATATTCTGTAGAATGAGGGAGGATGCAGCTGTACGTCGACAGCTTTCATATCCTCATTTGAATAATGTGGCCTGAATCTGTCACTTTATTCATCCTCCTTATGCTCAGTGTACTCGCATCAACAACAAATTAAGTTGTAAATAAGAGACAATCATCACTTTTGTTTTAAGCAGTTGCTGCATGGAGAATTTCAATGTACTGTTTCTTTTGACAGAAAGAAAGGGATTCTACAGTGTGCTTATGTAAGCACAAATATGAGGAAACCGACCAAATGAAAACAATTAGGGAGCACTGAGAACTGCTCCAAAAATGTTCTTGGAAGTACATTTATGCCACCAGCAGAAATTTCTTTTTCAGAGGATACACACGTGTAAAGCTGTGTCATCCAACTGTATTAATATTCTTATTTGCGTTGAAACTTCAGTCTCTCCCTTGATTGCCCCCCGCAAGCCCTTTCCGTTCAGACATGGGCCCCAAGCACACCTTAGAAGAAAAAGTCAAGTGAATAACAATCAGCTGTAATAGTGAAATTAGAATTAATAGGCATTTACCTTTAATGTGTTAAAGTGATACATTTTCACCACAAAAATGCAACATGCAATAAGGAGGGGGGAAGAAAGTTTTTTTTCCTACCTTTACCATCTGAGAAGTAGGTTTTCAGCATATTGGAACTTGGGTACCGGGTGTAAAAGAACATGAGCTTGGCCTTTTTCAAGTGATTGGGTGACAGACCTTCCTGCATGTAGATTGAATTAGTCAAGGAAAATGCTTGCTTGAGAATAAAAGCTGGTTCTGAATATACATGGCTAGCAAAGTGCTCCTTTGAGAAATGTTCTGTAAGGACCGAGTGACAATTGTTACATTCAGTTTGCAGCTCTTTAGAACTGTAAGTATCTGTAAAACAACTACATGAAGATATGTGAGGATACATAACATATATTGTCTCTCAGTTCATTCTTGGTGTTGGTGGCAGGAATTTTTCAGGTTTAAGGTTTGTGTACCATATGTATGTTCACTTGTTGCTAAGGAAACAAATGCATGAAGCATGAGCTGCAAAAAAACTTATCACAAGATTTTTCTTTCGTTTGCTATTCCAATTCAGTTTATTTTTCTCCCAGCACTGAGCAGTTTATAGCATATAATGCTAATGCACATGAAACAATCAGAGGTGCTTTATGATTCTGAGCAATATTTCATGCAAGTAACATATTTCACCTTTTTTTTTAATGCCAATATAATTCAGTATCTTGAGTTACTCTCTCTAATCCTATTATTCCTTTGCACAATTACTGCTTTCTAATGAAAGCTAAATTTCTTAAAAAAAAAACCCCTCTGTAGTTTAAAAAAAAAAAGTCTGGTTCTGATTTACACAGTTAACTCCTCGGAGAATGAAACGGTATTTGGGGCTAACTAATCAATAAGTGTGGGTTAGCAAATCAATAAATGGTCACTTACCCTATAAGGAGGCCTATTTATCCTGGAAACATCATTACCTTTTAGATCTGTAAACAGAAGCAACTAAAACAGTTCCCAAGGGAATGTGAATCTAACCATAACAATCTAGGCTTTCTGATTTCCCCCCAGCTTCTTGGCACTCTTTTGTGTGCTGTGTGCTAGGACGGCTTTGGTCACATCTGTGCCGCAGGCTGGCCCTGCCATTTCCTCAGCAAATTAATGGCTTTATAATTTATCAGAAATGAAGATGCACGTGGAGAAAATCAATGTGGCCCCCACAAGGTCAATTGAGGGTCCTTCCCAGAAGCTTCTCTGAGGACTGTTTTCCTAAAGACATTCAACAAAAATTTCACTATTTCACACCTTATGTGGAGAAAGGGTCAAACAAGTTCACAGCTATTCTGCAGCTGAGGTGCCTTCACCTAACAGAGCCGGTAACACACGAGAACAAAATGAATAGCTCCAGCACGCAACGTGGGAAGTTCAAAGAAATGTATGCTGACAGACAACAGACTATTTAGGATTGTTCTGTTAACAGAATATCTTTTCTCGATCTACTGAATTGAGTCAAAACATAGTTATTTATTCATGTATTATTCATGCATGCAGATGCAGTTGTAGAAAGAGAAGGCTCATTTTTAGATTGAAAATATCACATTTTTTTAAAATAGCCACTGAAAATAGTTTAAAAACCTCTTCATTTACAAAAAGGGCACTGAAAACAGCTCAGTTGAACTTGTGTTTTGTTTTAGATGCTTAATGATTACAAAGAAGATAATTTATGACTGACATACTTCTTGTGCCAAGAGAAGAGTTGAAAGAACCTCCAGTTACCTCCATTAGACTGATAGAGAAGTCTAAAAGAGCATTACACTCTGCAGTGCCATCTGTCAAAACGCATAAGTGAAATAATGGTAGCAAGCTGTCACCTATTGCTTAGTGATAAGAGTTTTAGACAAGTTAGAACTTCTACACCAGAAATCCATTTAGTTATATGATTCCACGGGAGGATGGGGACCAACCAACCAATGCTTCAATAAGTACAAGAAAAATCTTAAGTCTCCTTAATTTATAATTCCCCTGAAGCAGATAATATTTTGATATCATGTTTAGCATTTGGTCCATTTTGATGGAAGCTAAGATATGAACTTAAACTCTCCCCAAGCTTCAGTATTCACTGGATTTAAGCATATTAGACAGTTGTTTAAGTATTTTGATTCACTTTGTATTTATGAGTTTTTCCTTATTTTTCTGTAATATGCTTAAGGCTACTGATATTGAATAAAACACATATTGAAAGATGTTCTAAAACTCAAATCCTCAGAAGTCCACTTTTTAAATTAGAATTATGCTTTCCTGTTAAGCACTTGGGATTCGTAAAGTGAAATCTAGCTCACTGTAAATCTTCATGTCTTGTGTCTAACATTAAGGTTATATTGTGATACAAGATAGATCTCTAATAAACAATTAAAACTAGTTAATGAAGCACTTAAGAGCCAACTCTTAGATAACCCATTGCTATTTCAGTGTAAAACTGAACTGACCGATTAGTTAATTTCCCTTTTAAGTGCTTGTGCTGAAAAGCAACTGTTCTTCCAAGAAAGCACTAGCTGTTTCCAGGATACTTACACACGCACAATGACTCATGATGGAATAGATTCAGTAAACATACAGCTGTACTGAACACGAGCTAAGCCCCATTCAAGGCCAGGAAAGAAAATGAGCACAAATAAATATTAAGGAGGTAAAAGGAAAGGGGGGGAATGGAACGCAAACAAGCTCTGTCCCAGCAGCTCATGTGGCTTGCCTCAATTCTCTTAGCCATAGCTTTGTGAAGACAGATGACATTCAATTCTATGTGTAATGCAAAATAGACAATAACTGCTGAAACTTGAGCCAGCTGCCAGGTGTAAAAAAAAAGAAAGAAAGAAAGAAAGAAATGATAAATCCATAAATTAATGAAAGACATCTGCTCAGGAACATAAAAGATCAGAGAAACAGTGCACTGCAGCTGAGCGTAAAGCAGTGTTCAAACAACCTGAGTCTGAGTGTTGTGTATTTACAACGTACAATATAGCCTTACCTAAAACAACAGCAGCTAAAAGGCAAATGTAAGAAATAGGAAGTGGGGGTGAGGGAAGGAAACGTATGTACACTCGCTGTGTGTTTTAACTTACACTACATGTAGACTCTTGCACCTGATTTGTGCCAAAAAGCAAATGGGCTTAATCCACCTGAGTAACTACTCTTTTCTACTAAGATATTTTTATGTGACGATAATCTTCTGTTCCTCTCACTTTCGCTTCAAATTCCTGAAAATGTCCTATTAGGCTTTTGTACCATATATTGGTATTGGATGAGGAGAAAGGAGCAGAAATCTGCCATTTTAGGTAAAATATCTGTAATTGTAAGGCCAAGTTGCTGCTTAAATTACACAATGGTTGTTTTTTTCAGATACCTCTCAATTACTAAGAATATTTCTACACATCTTAAAGAACCTTGAAAGAAGAAGCTGGACTGAAAGTATCCTGGCATTTCCCAGGTTTTATCAACAGCACAGAGTTATCCAGCTTGCTATACATTTGCTCACTTTTTAAAAGTTTAATTAGTTTAATTCTAGTCAGATATAGTAAATCCTCATTTCAAAATGTGGCAATTCACTAACTGTAGCTTTCACATATTGGACTGAGAAACTTGTCCCAGTTGGATTGGAATTCTATTTAAAAATTAAGGATTTTAAAAAAGTTTCACTAACATTATTAAAATCTTCTTTTGGTGGAAAAAATGCTGAACATCTCCACCTGTGCAGATGTCTTAACGGCACAAAAAAACCTACTGTTGTGCTTCAGTTTGATATATGCAAATATTTTGGGGCTGAACAAGGCTATTTTTCTTGAGATGCAAAGAGGGTGCATGACAAGGATGATCATGCAGAAAAACAATTGGCTGTCTGTTTCTTTTAGCATTTGAATAAAACTTAATATTTGATTAAACAGATTAGTTTGCAAAGATACAGAATACATTCATGACCAAGATATGAACTCACCGTGCAGGTGCATCTTATCTTGTTTAGCAGAATACGCAAACATTAACCATTTCCTCGCACAATTCAACAAGCCTGGTAACGATCAGGTGCATTTTACAAATATAGGTTTGGGGGGAAAAAAAAAAAAGCAATAAGAGGGACTGGTTCAGGATTTCAGCCTGCTACTAAAACCCGAACTTGGCTGTATCTGCTGATCTTATGTTCTTATCCTGGCTGTATTGTCCAGAGAAACAGATGTTGTTTTACATTGTGAAGGAAGAAAACTGCCTCTCTTAAGAAACATATTCTTTATATATGCACATTGAAATAAAGGGGCCAAAACAAAGTCTAGTACAAACTAACCTCCACACTCTCTCCCATATGCCTTTGCCTAGAATAAACTATAGGCTGCATGGACAAGTGGGCAGTTGCTAGAAAAATATCACAATAGAGTTTTATATAGGTCTGCACACTTCTGTGTAATGGGTATTTGAGAATCTAGAAGCTTTTCAAATATATTTGTATCCAGGCTGCAATAGTGACTAACTGGGCGAGTTAGTGTGTCAAGGGAATAAGGTGCATGAGGGAGAAGGGAAAGCGGCACCCACATTAATACTCAGTTTCCCCACTGACTAACCTTCAAAGTGGCACTGGGTCTAGAGGAGGCTGCCTGCACACCTTCTCCATCAGAAGAAACATGCTGTGATAATGACTGCCAGTGAAAGAGAGGAATATAATGTGGGGGAGTGGGTGAACGCTGTAGCAGAAAGAGGGGAAGACAGAAACCAAACAGGGCAACAGAAACAGCACAAGTTCCAAAAATACTGAGTTGCACTAGAATAATAAACAGAGTGGGTCATACAGAGTTATAGCCAAAGGAAAGACTAACAACTTATACACACAGAATGTTTTTTCCTTTTCAATCCCTCTTTGAAGAAGTGAAAGGTTTTTCATTCTTCTTTCCAGGAGGAAAAGAAAGCTACTTTTACTGAAAACAAGTAATATGCCACCATGTTGTTTAGTCGGCAATTACATAGCTACTGAATTTTGGCCACAGCTGCACAACTGGGGCTCCTGTTTACTTCAATATAAGCTGCTCTGAGTGCATCAGAAAGCAGAATTTGAAGGAAGGAAGGGTTTTTTAATCTGAATTAGTAATTTTTAGTGTTTATGGAAGATACTAGCCTTACACTGAAATACATTTTTAATTCACACAGAGGATACTGAATGGACAATGACAGTGCACGTTTCCCTCACCCCCCCAACAATGGGTATGAACCCTGACTTGAAGAGATCACCTCTGCAGGATGAGAGACTACTTCAGTCTCCATTCCCGTTCATGATTTGGTCTTTAAAGGTTTGTCTATGCAATATTTAAACATCTGTGGCAGGCCTCAGTCAGCTCATGTGGCTCTGTCTGCAGGGCTGTAAAATTGCAATGCAGACATTCAGGCTTAAGCTCAAGCTCTGGGGGCCCATGGGGCGAGAAGAGTCCCAGAGCCCAGGCTCCAGCCCAAGCCCAGATGTCTACATCCGCAGCCCAGCCTGGGCCAGCTGCGGCTGTGTCACAGGTCTTGTATTCCAGTGTAGACGTACCCTATGACTGCCAATATAGTTTCCATTTGTGGTGCTTTCAAAATGTGAACACTTGCCCTCTAGGACCTGGACTGAGATCAGCAACACATTCCATGTAGGCCAGCAAATAGTCATTAGATGGCAAAAAAAATTGATAACACCAACCCAGGCTGGTTTTGAACCAGTGACCTACAGGTGAAGGGTTCTTTGGGCCTGAACCAACACACCCTGACTCATATCAATAGTCCTTTTAAGTCAAATTGGACCATTCACATAAGTGAGGACTACTCACATGAATAAGAATTTGCAGGATCAGGCCTTGAATCCCTGCAATTAATTTGCTGAGGCACTCTTGCCCTTTTTTTAAAAAAAAAGATGTTTACAATTAATCTAATCCTTCAAAATTATTAACCACAAAAAGATACTCAAAGATACAAGCATATACCTGGCACCTTCCTCCACTGCTATTATTGGAAAAAGGATAACTTTATCAACAGCACTATTATTACTCAAGGATGGATATGGTCATTCAGTTATGATTGCCTTCATCAACTTGGAAAGGAAATTAACTATAGCTAAGACTCTATACTCGTGTGATTGCCTTCTGGAGAGGTCTTATTGTAAGTATAAAATATAATTGTATCCTTCATTGAAAGTCCTCAATTTAGCATTGGGCAAATATCACATTTTATCCACATTTAGTCATTTAAAAAAATAAATAAAATCTTCTGACCATACCAGAACACACATTAGGAGAACAGGGAGGAGGGTAAGAGGGGAAGGAATGTAATTGCTCAAAAAAAATTCCCAAAAGGACTAGTTTACAGAAAATTAATATGGAAATAGCTGGATATGTCTAAATATAAGCAGAGCTATATTTTTCAAAAGCCTGATCCAGAGCTAAAAAGTTATTTAAACAAAAAACAAAAACAAAAAAAAAGGAGGTGGGGGAGGAGGATGTCCTGTAAATGTAATACAGCTAAAGTTTTATATCTAACAGTGCTCTCTAGCTTTCCAAAATAATTTGCTTTGTGTATGTTAGGACAAAAGATTTCTGTGTACGGCTGAACAGAGGTTAATCATGCATAGCAGGCAGCTGCACAAGGGTTGAGGAACAGACCTCTGGGTAGGGGAAAGAAGTTGATGCAGCTTGAATACATCAGTACCTGTATCTTTTGTGTTTTGTTTGTTTACTCACTTGAGAGCCGATCTGAAGATTTACAACCAACCATTTGTTCTTTGTGAGAGTCGGGAACGACACTGTTAAAATGGGTCGGGCTTACTTTGGCTTTAAAAGGGAGAAAAAAATCATTTGGAAGGTTAAGTGTTTTCAGCAGGGAGACACTGCTGGATAAGACGTCCCATTTTCCCCCGTAATAAAGGGCCCAGTTGTGGAGCCCTTACATTTGTGAGCACTTACTCATGCAAGCATTGCTATTTACTGCAGTGGGACTAGCTGGGTGAGGAAGAGCTCACCGACAGGAGGAAATGTTCCACACAGCTGGGCCCTGAAACCTCTCTTACTTTCTGTTATAATTGAAGCAAATGTTTTACGGGGGGAGAGGAAGGAATCTGTTTAAAGTTCTCACTGAAAACAGGCCAGGCAGGTGATATAGGAAAAGAGCAGAACATTTTGGCTGAAGCAGCACTGTTCATTACCTGATACTTTATTTAATCACTACTCTTACAAGTCCTTGGCTACTCCATCTTATGATGTCCTATTACCAGAAATACTCTGTATGAAAGTATTGCATACAATTATGCATGCAGTGAAGTTTGTCTTAAGTTACCCAACAAAAGAGGAAAGCAAACTTACACAGATTGGGCCTGGTATTGCAACCGATTATATTCTTTTTAGAAAAGGATATTGCACTTCCCGAGTAAGGTGAGATTTCAGACATATCTTGTAGGTCACCACACTCAGACTTTATGAGAGACAAAGAGAGACCTTCAGCTGTGCTGGGAGGGTGTGCTGGTGAACAAGGATGGTGGTTCATATGGTGCGACGACATCTTGGTCCTCAGACTCGTGGTCTCCCTAGTTAAGTCTAAGGATTCTGGGGAGGCTCTATCTTTCCCTGGAAAGGAGGCAGATGGAGCACCTAAGGGATTCTGAAATGGGTATGCCATGAGAGGAAGTGGAAAGGGATGGCGGAAAGAAGATGTGGTGAAGCCCGTGGTAGTTGAGAGTGGAGATTGATGCAGAGAAGCGTGATGGCCACCAGGCGGTGGGGCTGATGCAGATTGGTCAGATGAGTTTTTGCGAACTACGAGGGGCAGTGCTTCTGTTTGGTCTGTGGAATTAGGCATCTGCACATTGCTGAATGTATCTAGTGGGTTTGGAATGATGACATCACCGAAGCACTGCAGGCGCTGGTTTGTGGTATGGAAGTTGTGGTTTTCCCCATTAACTGCAAATCTTGCTTGAGGGATTTGAAGAGGTGGAAAGACCTGAGGAAGCTGGCGAGAGGGCTTGGATGAGAAAACTTTAACCACTGTGTCCACAACTTGTGACATGGCAGTGTTCAGTTCCTGTTTCAAGGTCTCAGCCAAATGTTTGCCTTCTGGATGGAAAGAGTTTGGCCTGTGTTCTTTTTCCTTAGGACCTTCTCTTTTAGGCTTATTTTCAGCTATTTCTTGTTCCCTGATCAGGGCTCTTGCACGATCAATGAACTGCCCTGGGTCTAACTCACACATTTCATTATCTGACCTGCCAACAGAATCCCTTGCTCTAGCATCCATGATTTCTGAACGCATGCTGTCTTCAGACAGGTTACCATCTTCATCATTTTCGGAATCAGTGCTGTCATAGATTTGGTAGAACTTTTCCTGCAGCTGGCGCAGCTGTTTCTGCATGTCCTCCAGCTGCTGTTTCAGCTGTCTGCGCTCCTCTCGCTTCTGTTCTTTTCGAGCTGAAACCAGCTGCTGGAAACTCTGTTGCTGCTGTTGAGGCAGCTTTTGCTTGCGTTTGTTTTCTCTGTAGCTTTCTCGGGGACTTACAGACTGTGGAGCCATCTCTCTTTCATTTTCATTGCCCCTTAATGCCACACTTGGGGAATGGCTCATACCCCGAATTATATTCTCAACCCGGGCGCGCTTAGCTCTCAGGTGCTCATCACATAACCGATCCATATCAAACTGGCTCATAGCAGGCCTGCCAAAAGGGGAAAGACACTCTTGGGGGCTGTCTCTTGAAGAGTTGCTGCATACATCCTCCTGATGTACTTCTGAGCCTGTACTAGAGAGACCGCTGGCTTGGAAACTGGGCTCTGTGCCACCATTTTTGTTCATGTTATTTTTCAACAGCTGGGAAATTATGGTTGCTCCTGGAAAAGGCATCATGGCATCTTCATATGAGTTCGCCCTCTTCAGCAGCTTGCGGAGTACATTTGACTTTTCCCCATCTGCATGCTGCACCACTGAATACTCAACATCCTGCTCTGAACCTTGGGGATTCATGGCACTAAAAAATGTTGCTCTTGCCTTTGCAAAAAATGCAGATGCTGTCCCTATCGTCCTTTTCACTCCAATATCAACTCTTCTTCTCTTGGTTTGCCTGCTTAAGAGGGCTGTGCTGTCATGGTCAGGCATCACTGGACTGTTATTGTGCCATCTTCAAAAGCTTGTCAGCTGGGCTCAGCTCAAGAATCCTGGGACCCTGGCCAACAGAACAAAAGGACTGATGAATCATTTTCTTTAAATTTCTCCAAATTTCCTGACCTCAATCCTGAATAAAATGCAAAATGCATAGGCTCTGGGATTTATGGCACATTACAATTATTGCAATGTATTATGCACTCTGCTTGAAATGAAACATTTTTAAATATTTCTGCTCCACTGGTTTAAGATGGATTAAGATTTAAAAAAGCAAAAACTGCTTAAGCACCAGTAATATGATTCTCTTGCACAAATGCCTAAAATGATACTGTTTATCTTCAGAAGAAACAGTAGATTAGAAGAACACAGCCTCTGACAACCAATTGATTAAATTTAGGGCATTGAGATACATGTTACAAAAGAAGATGAAAGTAGTCCTTATTTAAGATTTATTGTTAAACCAAGAAGCTGTATAAAATTTGGATTAAAAAAAATATCAATTGCAATGTAAAAACTGTAATTGTATTTTCTAAGACTAAAAGAAAAGAACTGATAAATAAACATCCGAAGGTCAAAATAACAACTTTTACTTAATTTCACAATGGGTGACGTATGCATGAGTGAGAGAAGCATAGAAAACATACACACATTTAATACTTATGTTGCAAAAACTCTCTTAAATTATTAAGGCAGCATTTATTCAGTGAATCAAAATGCATTAAGATTTTTTTTTAATGGTCAGGATTAGAATATATATATTTAAAAAGAGAAAGCAACAATACTGAATATCGTTAATATAACCTAGCAGATGCCACTGAATTGCCATTGTGGTGTTTTAAATTCTCCAAATACTCTGCCCTTTTTGGTAACTTATATTCTCAAAAGTAAATCCCAGTGCTAAAGCACAAAATGTTCACATTTCATAAGCTATGATATAGCGCATTACATTGTTTGCATAAGCAAAATCAAGGCATTTTTCAGTGTTACAGCTCTGTTTTAGAACAGACTCCAAAAATAATATCTCAAATGCCCAATGAAGTCATTCTTATATGTTACATTTTGGATACACAAAATCTTATTTCCTGTGACATGCAAAAACAGAAGAGAAAAAATATGGAAAGATGAAAGAATATAACATCAATCAACTGCATGAGAAAGGAAGATACCTTCTCTTTATATGAACTCTCATTGTTTCCCAGGAACACAGTATAAAAAGATAACACTTCCTTGCATTTTATAAAAGGTTCTTGACATAATTTGTGACTTATTAACTAGTTATGCTAAATGCACATTGCACATGAAGTGCAATGTTTCTTCCTGTTTCTTAAAATTTAACACTATACTAAATAGCATTAAAATATTTTTCATGCTGTGTTTATCTAACATTAAACTTCACATTTGCTTAACAGTGCACAATCTTCACAATAACAGGGTGTATTGCCAAAGGCAGCATGCAGACTTTTTGGAATTGCTCCCATCTCTTTCGGTTCACCTGTAAAAACATCTACGTGCTCCCTAGGACTGCATCTGTGGCTAGTTTTAAAGAATGACTATCCATGCAAATAGGCATAATTTCAGCATGAAATAATCTGTAAAAATCAAGATAGTAGGCAGTGCTTAGATTGGAAAAAAAAGTATTTAAAAATGCTATGTTCATTCTATCGTCTTCGCCCATGTATTTTGGATGTGCTAAAAGAATTTTCAGAGCTTCTGTATCAAAGACTGTTCCGAAAGGAACATGATGCTTGTTTATCTTACTGACTCCTTGTATCCAGGAGGGGAAAATTAAAAAGAAAAATTCCCTGAATTCGGACTGGAAATCTAGACCCAATCATTGCTGCCAGCACTCTGTGCAGAAATTGTTGTTAATATAAAAAGTGCATGAAGCAAACTAGGTTATGGAATTAAAAAACAAAAAAGTCACATGGCAAATCACTGTGGTCCCAATTCTGAACCCTTACTCATGCTGAGTAGTGTCTTCTTCTGCAAGTAATTCCACTGGAATCAATGGCATTACTCAGATAGCAAGATACTATTTGATGCAAGTGAGCATGGCAGAATCAGGTCCTGACTGGAAGGGCATTTATGAAGGATACCATCATGCTTCCATCAAAGTCAATGGCAAAATGCCCATTAACTGCAACAAGGACAGGAACAGGACCTAACATCCCAGGCCTTCTTATTGACAGTTAGACTGGAGTTGAAAGATGATTTTCATACATGAAAAGCCAAATTCTCTGCTGGTGAGAATGGATGACTCCACTCAAGTCACCCGGTGGCATTCATCTACACCAGAAGAGAATATTGGCCCAATAAGAAACAGGGAGAATGTTTACATTCCTCTTCAAAGTATATGAGTTTGCAAGCTACATGAAATAGCAGTAAGGAAATGTTAAGAGCTTTTGCCTCTGTATGTAAAATATCCCACGGGCATTTTAGCTTCAAAACAATCATTACCAAGAGAAAAAAAAAACTGTACCATGTGCTTTTCCTTCCTTTGCTGTATAGTGAAACTATGCTTGATTAAAATCCAGCAATACGTTCCCAGACTCATACCAAAATCTAATGTCAAGTTTTGTGTTTTATGCACTTCCTAGCGGATTCTGGGCATCTGAACAGAACTTCCGTCTCTCTTGCCCAATCCCAACCAAGGACGTACACAAAGAGGGCCTGCTGTATCCTTGAGGCAGTGACTCAGGAAATACGTTGGCTGAAACAGGTCCTAGGGTCATCGCTATGCATCCTTCCTCTTGAGCTTCCATTTTCCTCTCCCACAAACGATTCCTTAACAACTGCTCACCAGCTCACTTCTACCACCATGAGGGAAATCAGTTTTCCCTTAACGTATTGGAGGTGCTCTGGAATGTGGCACCCTTTTTCTCTCCCATTCTTATTAGAGGTTGAGGGTGCTTCTCTCACCTGTGCAGTAAATATTTCTGGGTTGCTCCTGGTATTCAGTAAAGCCTACGGGGTTTCTGTCTTAAGATGTGCACTATTCTCAGTCTAAATAATGAGAAATACTTCTACTTTAGCCATTGAATTATATCGGCTCATATCATTGCCTTAAGGGGGCCAAAATGAGTTCATATCCAGAGGAAAATAGAACACAATGGACAGCAGAATGCAAAATCCAATGCACATATGACACAGATATTATAGGAAGACTTTAATACTGGAAAGAAAAAATATTCCTACTTTATCTGTATATTTCATCAGCACTATATTTCCTACATACATGGTTGTGTCTGTGTACACCCATTCAGGAATATATATTTAGAGAATCACCTACTATAAGCCATTTTTTAATGTATTTTTTTAAAAGGAAAGACAATTTTTCAATTCTTTAATTTCAAATCGTTAAAGTTTACTTTGTATTACAAGCCATTTTTGACATTTCCTCTTTGCCAAGTGTATTGTTCATTATATCAACCCTAAACACTTAGATAATTCCATGTAGGGGCCTGATCCTGTCAGGTGCCGACTGCCTCCTGCAAGATAGCAAACATTCTCAGTTTCCATGGACTTCAATGTGAAATAAGGTGCTCAGCACCTCTCTGAATCCATCTGATAGAGTAGCTTATATTATTCTACCTACCTTTAAAAAAATCTCATTACAAGAAGTTTAAGAATAGATCTGTAATAATGGTCAATTTCTGAGAAATCTAACATCCACAAGACATGTATATAATCAATATCCATTTACATGATGAGGTACAAACCAATATAACATAAATTTGCAAACAGCTTCTTTCTAGACATCTCAAGGATTCATTGTCCTAAAATCTATTAATACAGATGTCTGTAGAATGGGATATGTCGTCAGGTATTTGGCTGTAGTTGTTAGAAAGAAATAGATTTATGCAATATCTAGTTTGATCATTCCTTTTAGATATAATAAATATTCTAGATTATATATTGGATACTAGATACCTATTCTAGTTTAATCCAGGAAAACTTCTCTATAAAGTTTAGTAAGTATGACAAGCTTATTTAAAGTTGAATAGCTGTGAAGGAATCTGTACTGACAAGTAAAGCCTTTGGTACTCAATTGATACGAAATAACCAACTGGAAAAACAGTACCAAAGCTCTGAATATGAGGTATATGCACTGAGGAATTCCAGGGGAACATCATCCTGCAAAGCTGAAAATTGTTCATTCTGTCTTTTTATCAGCCAACAACCATCTTTGCTCAGGTGTCTGCAAGTTTGTTCTCTGCTTATTATGGTAATGCAACTAAAGAAATTTAACATGTTCTTGATAATAGGAATATTCAAAACTTTAAAATGAAAGAGTTATACTGGACAAGATTTTGGCAGAATAAGCCAGGGCACATTAGATGAAAGCGATTTCAGATAGTCGTATTCACCCCGCCCCCTTTTCCCCCAACAAAAAGATAGATACATCTGAAGAACACATTACATTTCTAGATCATGAATCTGTTTTGGTGCTAAAAATCACTCCACTGCACTACTGAGAAGTACAAAGTGACAAATTATTTTGTGTAAAATTAATAATTGTTCCTTAGCAATCGTGGTTTTCTACTAATTTTTGGAACAGTTTTCATGGACATTTTCAAATAGGGTGACCCTCGTTGTCAAGAATTCTATCTCCTTTAGCTGAGATGCTGTTATGGAGGAATTTTAAACAGAATAGAAATAATTAACAACTCTAGGTGCACTAATAGCTCCTTTATTCCTCCACACCAAAAAGTAAAAAATTTCAACTAATTAACTTTGGACCTACCTGAGCTAGTCTTTATCTCAAAACAGAAATACAATCCCCCTTTAAGAACATGGACATATAGGACCCAATCCAGCCCATCCACGGCAACTCCTGTGAAGTACTGAGCATCCTCAACTCCCATTGACTGTCCTGGGAATTGAGGTTACTTGACACAGCTCAGGTAGTACTCAACATCTTACTGGTTCAGGCCTTCACTGTTTTGAGGAGAAACATACCCTGTGGTCATGTATCTGCAGGTTGCCTTGTTTAGATAAACAGTTTCTCCAACTGAGAAAGAGACAACAAGCCTACCCGTGGTACAAAAATATGACTACTGTTCTCCTTACAAACCAGTTTTATGTTCTTCATGAGCAGTTAAATAATTTTTTTAAGTCCACATGGAATCCATACATTTACCAAGCTGTAAGATTGACAAGATTCCTCCTGTAAACTCAACTCAGGCTAGCCTAGATGTCTTTTCAAAATTACATTATGCTGTTAAATCAGAATGTTTGAATCAAATAGTCACTACAGTGTACTTAGGGATAGACTAAATCCTGATTTAAGGAATATAACTTGTAATATTCTTTAATTCTGCAACTAAACACAAATAAGGCATCTCTTTCAAATCTGATTGTGTCTATGATTATTTAATTTACTAACTGAGCATAAAAAATCAGAATGTACATTAAAAGGCCTCCTTAGCTTTTGACCTATAGAAAAGTTATATACAGATAGCATCATTCATAGAATGTTACATGATTTGCAGCATAATTTAATAAGGAATGGGTAACAAAAGTATATACATTGTGCCTTTTTATTGTAGTTCAACTCAGTAACCTGTTAGCACTCAAGTGTCTACTTTTGAGTATTTATAAATATTTTAGCTATTAGAGGTAAGCTTTGGAAGAAAAGCACATGAAATAAACCCTGAAATGGTGTCAATGGCAGTAAAACTTTATATGCTTGGTGACAGATTATAAAAAAAAACCCTGCAAGGATAAGACCTAAAGGACATGTGCCACATACAAATTTACATGTAAGAAATCTACCTTACTGTAATTCATTTACATACTGTCAGATCTGTCAGGATAACAGAAGTAACAAACCTTCCAAGTTTTTACATCTAATAGTTAAATTGCTGTATTTCTAAAACCCTCCGTTGACCTATTAGGCAATATTAGCTCTTCTCTTATAGGGTAGTAAATGTGTATGTGTATACAGTGTTTGTGGGAAAGTACACACACATAATCACATGCTCTACATAACCTAATACATTGGAAATACACTGTTCATAGCAAGAAATACAAAATGCCCATTGTACGCATTCAGAATCTGTATCAAACTTAGTATACTTCCCCCAACTTGTACTCAATATTCAAAGGATTCTCTGGCCTGCAAACATTGCCCACTACCATGTACAGTTTATATGACCAACGGATCCTGCTTTATTGAGTTATTAATCTGAGCGTCCCTACCTATTCTTTCTTGAAATGGAGAAGATATGCATAGCATGTAGAACTCAGACAGGTTAATTCTGGTCTCAGGTGTGATTTCTGGCCATTTTAGAGGCAGACATCTTTGGATTTTTTAAAGCCTAAATACATTACCCAAGATCTCTCTGCCTACACGATAGAAATCAAACACAAGGAAAATGGAAGGCAGAAGTAAGGCTGACAAGACGCATGAAGTTAGCCTACCAACTTTCAAAAGTAACCACTTAGATGTGGTCTGTGCATCTTCTGAAAGAGACTTAAACAACCTGCTCTGTACTCTTTATCAATATTCTCCAGGGCCCTAAAGATTTCCCAGGGCAAGCTTTAAACCAAACATATCCCCCCCCCCCAGGTTTTAGCCACTGAAGCAGACAGTCCTGGCTAACAATGCATCATAAATTCATAAAGCTCGCAGTAACAGTCGTTGGGCTGAGGATCTGCAGTGAGCGAGAGAGACTTGCACCTGTCTTTCTTGACATAACACACCTGTCTGGCACTGCCCATGCGCATTTCGATGCGGCTCTCGGTACCTTTCATTAGTTGTGGAGAAGAAAGAAGGGGGCTACCGTCTGCTTTTAAGAGCCCATCGGACCTGCCAGAACTGCCTCACAGGCAGAGTTCTCGAGCAAACTGGTGCTCGACGGCTGCTTTGCAGCCGGGAAACGTGCACGGACGCCTTTCTGCTCCTCCTGCCAAGATTTCCAGTCCCCACATCCCCACCTGCCGTGCAATTCTGCCTCGGACAGTCTCCCCTCGATTCTAGCCTGCACGCTCCCTACCGACTCTAACTTTCTCTTAACTTACAAAGACCCACTCCAGCAAACGCCGTCTGAGCAGGGAGCCCATTTATGCTCCGCTTCTTAGAGACAAACGCTTCCCACACTGAGTTTGTGCCCAAACTGTACATACAATCCACACCTAGCGATTAAACGCACTGTCCAAACAAGGCTTCACATTTTAAGATCTACTCTTCAAACGCCCCCCCCCCCCTTTCAAGACTTAGCTAAACTTAAAGCACACCTCTCTCCCATTCTCCCTTCTACAAGGGCTAGTACAGACCCATTCGGAAAGAATCGATTCCTCATGCATTTTCACTCAATTCACACACATGACAAAGTGGTTTTGGTCAGTCATCAGATTAAAAAAAAAACCTCACACACATCTCCACCAACATGAAAAAAAAATCCCCTTTCCAAGAAAAGTGCCCGCATCCCTAACCTCACTACGGATTGCTAATAACCTTATCCCTAAACTTGCGTCTGATCTATTCTCACGCGCTCGCTCGATCACATTTTCTGTACATTTCCACGATTCTCAGATCGTTCCACCCTTTGGAATGAAAAGTAATAACAATGAAAAAGCCCCTGCCCGGCGAGGGTTAAAAAAAAGGAGAAGTAGAGACATGCAAATGACAAGCAAATTGGAACAGACAAAAAGAAAGGCAGCTATAATAAACAAGACAAAGAGGAGGCTCATAGGAGCAGACTAGGAGTTTAAAAAGGGGGGATGGGAAGAGGGAAGAAGGGGAAGCTCGGAACAACAAAAAGAAGTAAAATACTCCCCGCATTTTCCATCCCCAGCAAAGTGCCCTCCAACCACACACCAAAATAAAATAAAATGAGGAGAGTCAACAAAAGGTGGCAGAAACGGAGACAAGCAGAGAAGAGACAAACAATCTCACCTCAGAACAACCAGGTCACTTACTCTTTCGGACTGGGCAGGCTAGAGTGATGGTTCCCCTGAAGCTTCGGGGTAACAAATCGCTACTGCTTTAGTTATTGGATTACTGTTATTATTCTATAACCAAGTCATCGCAATCGCCCCCCACCTCCCGGAAAAAGCAGCACACGCTTGACACTGGTGACTGGTATTTTGCTGGGGATTATTTGGTATCATTTAAATAGCCCATGCAAGTGCTGGAGGAAAAGATTTTTTTTTTTTAAAGAGGAAGGAGGTGAAGAGGGGGAAATACTTACTCAGTGCAAAAGCGATGGAAGTGAGTCTATTTTTTTTTTGTGCCGGTGGGAAGAGAGAGGAAAACAGAGAGAGAGAGCCTGATAGCCTGCTGATGATGAATATTATAATTGGACAAGGGAGGGTGAGTGAGTGTGTGAGAAAGAGAATGGGTGAGTATGCAGGGGAGAGAGAGATAGAGAGAGTGTGTGTGTGAGTGCGAGAGAGAGAGAGAGAGAGAGAGAGAGAGGAGGGGGGAGGGAAGAGCTCGTTTGCGCCGCACTCCTCTCCCTGGCTGTAATTGTCTATTATTTCTGCAGGCAGCAGAGCAGCCTTGCTCAGCTGAGGGCTCCGCACCACAACAAGATTTACTTTAAGACACAGCTGAAGGAAACAGGAAGACTACACGTCACAGTCTGAATGACGTGAGCCAGGCCAAGCGCCCAATCGGGAGGCTCCTTTGGATTGAAGGGGGGATAGTGAACCGAGAACTTGGGAGGAAAAAAAAAAGAGGGGTGGAGGGAGAAAGAGGAGGAGAAACTGGATCCCTTCCCCAGCCCCCCACCCAGTGCTGCAGGGAAGGAGACTTTATCACCTAATCTGGTGCTTCCATTGAGAGAGCCATCTGCAAGCAGCAGCTAAGAGCAGCACTTGATCTACTTCTGAATCTTGCCACTCACTCCAGGTCCAGCAGTGCATGGCAGATCAGTTACCTAAAGAGCAGCAAAGCTCGTCTGGGTGATGTTACTGTACAGCAAAAGCTGCACCGCAGTTATGGATAAGTAAATGAAAGGAGACACCTTACCTCAGCTATTTAGTAATTTGGGGGCGGGGGTATTTCAAGATAAAGTAACTAAAAAAAAAAAATGAAATAGAGAAAAGTCTTCAGCAAAGTGAGGAGTGCTGACCAAGGTACCCCAACGTTATTCACTAAGATTTTAGATTTTTTTTCTTTCCGTAATTCTAGCAGACTGGGGGTGGGGGTTGAGGGGGAACTGTACAATTTGGAAGCCAATCTGTCCCTGTTCCAGGGCTATCATTGCTGTGAATGTTTAGGAAGTGGTGGGTAATCATCTCTGGCAGCATCATATACGAACTAGAGCAATAGTAGCATTAAAAAAAAAAGCCAAAGCACAACAGATATAAGGCAAATTTCCTACAACCCTGACACAATAACCCAAGCCAGTTACTGTGTAGGAACGCCTGTTTGGACACAGTGCTTACACACTTTTTGATGAACTAGTTACAAACTTTAAAAAAATAGTTATTTCAAAACTTCATATCAATCTTAAATACAAGGCGTAAAGAGGATTCACTTTCTATTGAATGTGATGCTGCAACTTTAATTGAGCCCAACATTTAACTTATCACTCGTGAGACAGAAAATAAACGAGCAAAAAAGAGCATCAGGGTGCACCGTGTCCAAACAAATGGCTTTTAATAAACAAGATTAATTGCTCCTCATTTATATTTACTATGGACTTCTCTGACTCAGACATCATAAAAGCCTGCAACTAAAGTTCAGATCAACTTAAATATATACCTAGCTAACTGAACACCGATTGAACTATATACTCTGCTGTAAATCAGTAGGAGAGGGGGGAAAATCAGTATCTTCCCAATTTCTCTGGAATGTAATTAGATCAGAGTGCGGTCAGGTTTTACACTGGTTAGCGCAGATTTACGACGTGTGCTAACAGTAAAGACATAGACACGTTAATACTCGGACATGTTAATTTCTGTGAGAGAATCATCCCCCTGTTTGAAACGGATGATGTTGAAGTTTGCTTTAAAAATATGTCTAGGCATCCACACTGCAGGAAAAGAGGAGAAAAGAAACCTTTGGAAGGAAAAGTCAGAGCAGAGAGGTTAAACCGCTTTGAGAAAGGTAAGAACAGTGTTTAATATGTGTGTGAAAATAAATATCCGTTTCTTGATTTATGTATTTGTTAAAATATTAACTTAACTTCTCTGTCTCATTACATTGCTAAAACAGTTGCCAAATAGATAAATGCACACACCGCAGTCCGGGGGTTTAGCATTTTGTGTCTCTGAAGATCCCAGTTAATGGACCTAAATGCCCTATTTGGGGATATTTTCAAGGTCAGCCAGGCTAATTTCTGGGGACTGCGTAACTTCTATAGTTGGTTCACTTTTTATTCTGATTTTCAAAGTGCCCGGGAGCTCGCAACTCAAAACCCAGGTGGGAATTTAAGAAAAAAGAGCGGGCTTAACTTCTCAGCCCCTGAGCCGGTGAGAAGTGGATTCTCGTGGGAAAGGACCGATGGGCACTTTAGCCCGGCGGGGCTGGGTTGCTACTTGAGCGCAATACCGGGGGAAGTTTGTGGATCTGTTTGCGTTGGGAGAGGTTCTGGGGACCAGGCTGTGCAACGCTGCAGACAGCGGCGGGCGAGTGCAGCAGGCGTGGTGCTCTGATCCCGGCCACCAGTGCCCCGGCAACTCCAGCAGCTCCCAGTATAAAACCTGCGCCTCCCCTCCCTTCTGGGGCAGACCTGGCGTACAGTGCCTCGCCCTCTGCTCTGCTGGCTACGTTATGCGGCGACGCAGGGATCTCTCCCCCTTCCCCCGCCCCAAGGATCTGTCTCGTTAAAGGAGAGCCTCAGCTTCCAGCCTTGACACGTGGATTTGTGCTGCGGCGCGCGGACCTGTCACCAGCCATCCACATAATGTGGGTGGCTGAAATTTCACAGCCCCCGTCTCTGTTTAGGTTGCAGCTCCCCGTCCCTCTTTCTCCAAAGAGAAAGCTCCCGAATATCTGATCCCACTCCCCCATCTGTTGTCCGATGCGTTAGGCGACGCGGAAAAGTCAGCCGTTAGTTATGGGACAACACGCTACCCACAAGCTCCGGTGCTGTGTATCCCCTCCATTATTTCAAAGAGTTAACACAAGTTTAGAAGCCTTCCCGGCCACTAAACTGTTAACAAAAGGTGCAGCAATGTACTTAATGCTGCTTGTGCTTTGAAAACCGCTGCCTTACCAGTGTTCAAAGGGATAGTGGTGGCTATTTACCCTCCACGTGGATGCATAAAGGCGATTGCTCCATTCTCTGCTCCTGGGTTTGTTTGCTTGCTTATTGTTTCTTTACATCCCATTTGAAAACAAACCAGAAAGTCAAAGTCAACTCCCATTACTAATAATCGTCGTGTCCAGCCGATGATCTGTCACTCTACGTGCAGGCTGTCAGCTCAGGGGGTTTCTAGCCATAGATACCCATCGCACAGCCAACCAACCTGGACTTGTTCAGAAGCGAAATGCCAGAAGATCAGTAGCAGTGGCAGCTGCAGGAATTCCCTAGTGGGAACCCAACTGTTTATGCCCCTCTGAAGTGATGTTTGTTTAACTAACAGCTTAAATGTAAACAGAAATGATCGCTTAATATCACTTGGAATAAACATTTAACGTAGCGCTCAGGAAGCAACAAGAAAACGTAAAGCTGCCTCTAGTTAAACCATTCCTTCTTCTTCCCCCTCCTTCCGCCAGAGTCATGAATCACAAGAAAATACAACAGATAAAAAGCCCCTAATTACAGCTCCCCACATTGCTGTATTGTGGAGTGAGCTCATCATTTAGCAGATAGCATACTATTCCTAGATGAAACAAGTGAAAACTTTTATCATTAGAATGTAATATTGTCCGAAACTGATCCATTAGCCAGCCTCGACTTCGCCTGAGGCACCAAACTTTCCAATATCAAGATATTAACAGATGGTGGTAACCACATGGTGAGATGTTGCTTAGAGAATCCATAATTTCACTCAGGCCTAAAGGACTGAATCCCATATAGCCAACGTGTATTCTGTATTGCCCCATTCTACTTCTTCTTCTGCCTCTATTTCAAGATTCGGTTTTTTTTTTAACATTACAGCTCTCAAGAAACTTGTATTTTTTTAATAAAAAAAGTTCTTGGGGTGACTGAAGAGTTCCAAATATTCGTGCTACCTGACGTCACTATTTAACCCTCTTTTTACTTGTGCACTAAATATTTATTTATTTATTTCACTAAATAGAGATGAAACACAAACAAATACCAGGGGGCAACCGTTCAGTGGAAAAATTTACTGAAAGAAAGTGGCTAGAAGGTGAGTGCATTTGTCCGCATATCTCAGTGCAACAAGACTCAAATTGGAATGCAATTATTTGACACTTAAAAAAAACAGTATTTTTTTCTTTTAGGCGTGGACATAAATTGCTTGGTGAAATGTAATTTGCCCCTAAGCCCTAACAGACAGGTTTGTAGGAGCAGCAGCACCTGAGTTGCTGGCTAAGCGAATAACCAGAGAAGGAAGCTGCATTACAAACTGTTACTGAGGCAAAACTCTCTAGACCAGAAAGTTTCCGATTAGACATAATAAAAGTCGAGGCACTTGCTTCCTCTCTATGCATGATGTTCCTGTTCCGAAGAGCGCTTGTAAGAGGAATTTAGGATGTTTTCATCACACCACACGCTACTTTCTTGGCAGAGTTTGGAAATCAGCATCGGTGGCAGCGTGGCCACAGGATCTTCTTTGCTTGCTGTAGCAGCAGAGGGCAGCCGCCACAGCAATGGCTCTCCCTTTGCCGTTCCTCTTTCTGAACCCACCCTCCTTCGGGCTATTCCACCAGAGTCAGATCCCGCAGCCACTGCACTCCAGAGCACCCGTTCCATGAACTCAGGGATCGAGCCCTGAGCCAATCTCTGTTGGTTCCCAACTGAGTTTCCACCAGTCATGTCATTTCTGGTACCTCTCCCATAACCTCATCCCGTTCCCTCCTTCGGAGAAATTTCACTCGCTCTACTGAAGAAGTGAGAAAGCAGACTCGCCACAAACGGCAGCATAAAAGGGATGCCCGTCTCCAGCTCACACATCGAGTACTGTTTCCACGTGGCCCCTAACCCAGGAGGCGAGAGCTCCAGGGTAGCTTCTCTGTGCCAAGCCCACACACAAGTTCCTACCTTTAACTTCTTTTTTTTTTTTTAATTAAGGGCAAGCCTGCTACTGTTTTCACAAATCAGTCTCTTTCTCCACCTCTCATGTGGCTGGCCCGTGGGGTTTTGTCGCTGCAAAAAGTCTGATGGCCCTTGGAGACAGGTGCTCAGACAAGAAGTAAAAGAATATGAAATGAAAGTCTAAGTTAGATGTCAAATCCGAAGGACTGATCACGAACGAGCTTTCTGACCATCTTTATGTTATCAGTGACCATAAATCTGAGATGTAATTGAGCCTGACCCGAACATCTTTGCTTTGATACCTTCTCTTCCTAAGTCAAGACATATGTCTCGGTGGACATATTTTCAGTGTGACTTGTGCCATGTAATAGAAGTAACGTGCGGCTGCTTTATCCGTTTTATCTCGCATACTCCCCACTGAGATTCTAGGTGGGAAAAGGAAGGACCTGATGAAGTGAAGGAGCTGGAGGTTTTTGTGTTTGCTAGCGAAGGTCAGATACTAAAGCCCTGGTTTGCATTATTTTAAGTTAGACCTTTAAAAAAGGATTGCAATGTTGATAGACGTTACCATTCTGTTTTCCTGCATTTTGCGAGATACGCTGCTCTACGTCATTCATCATCCCAGAAAAATCAAATATAGCTTTACTGGATATTCCATCGTGCCAGATGTTCTCCCCAATACAGCATTACTGAAATGCCTTTTGTGGCAGTTTAAAAAATCGGGGGTCTCTCTGGTTGGTGGGCTATCTAATCTATCTACTTGTCTAGTCGAGGGACTGCACTCAAAAGTGGTAACACTTACTCCCGTAGATGTAGGCTGTGACATGGGGAGTCTATTAAACAGGGTAGTTCCTCCAAATAGTCGTAGAAATACTGCAGCGTTACAGTACTTACCCATTTTGTTCCGCAAACACTGGCTCTCCTTGCCACATGGGCTCGGTGATATTTTATTGCAGAAAGGTGTCGTTTCAAAAGAAAGGAGGGGGGGAGATGGGGAAAGCGACCCAAACCAGGAGGATTCACAAGAAGTTCTCGATAATGAAAGTCAAGGAATTAGCGTAGCGATGTGCATTTACCTTTCAGGAAAAGTTTTTTTTTCTTCTAAAGGTGATAGTATTAAAAATGCTTTAATAATCAGGTTTGAAGTGTGTTCCGATGCATGACGGAACGTAGCAAACTATACATAAGAATCCTGATTTATTCTCGACATAAATCGAACTTAAATGGTTGGCCTTTTTTCGATTTTCTTTATGATCTCTCCTTGCGGTTTCGTTGCCCTTCCCCTCTCCCAAACCCGACACGACCAGTGTCCTGCTCTTTCATTTCCAGCACAGCAGCAATTCCAGATTGCCAACCGGATAATCGAGAACTACACAGTTAGAGCCCGATCCCAGTGCACAGTGACTTACAGGGAGAGGAATGCAAGGCAAGACGGGATCAAGGGTTTGCAAATAAGGCCACAAGAGGCGAAGAAAAGCAATCAGTCCTAATAAGCATTCAACACCGTTGTGTATAGGTACAACCACCCCCAGCACTTCTGGACTTCATACATTCTGCTGGGATACAGAGGGGACTCAGAGCACTTAAGGGGTGGAGTGGGAGGGGGGAGTCAGATTCTGCAGTCTTTCGGCAGGCAAAACGACCAGGGCAGGCAGTCGACCTTTTTTGGCTGGAGGACTGAGAAGGCAGCTTTTGCAGAGGTGGAAAATAAACACCATTTCTCCCTGCAGACTTAGATCGCCCTCCCCATCCAAAATAAGTGGTAAACAGGTGGGAAATAATAATACATTTTAATGAATGATAATGTCACAGAGGCTTATGCTATTAATCATAAGTAATACTCATGTTACCCTGTGCTTGGGGAATCTTAGGAAGCCAGGAACAAATGTACAGCTAAAGGCCAAGCACCGAAAGGGAGTGAGAGGAATATCTTACTAAAGGTTTCTGTTTGCCCCCCCCCCCGGCTCCTTGTGCATGGGTGACATATTTTGTCTTTCCTTGTAGCTTTGAGTGCTGCAGGGGCTTTGGAACAAGGGCGTAGAAGTGTGTGAGACAGCACAGGGAGATAGGCTAAATTTGGCAGGTGAATGATTCTCGAATTCTTTCCTTTTTTTAAAGACTCTTGAGGCTGCCTAGAGTTGAAACATTTTGCAGGTGGGGCTATGGGTGACCTCGCTCCAGCCCTGCACCTTGCAACCTTCTCTCTAAGCGCGTGCAGTGGCGTATCAATAAGCACGTCTATAATTAAATGCACGCTCTCCACTCACCAGGCCTCTCTTGCACTGAACTCCTCTCGCTCTTTTTAGTCGTACCAGAGAAAAGGCTGCGGCCTCAGCTAACGCAGGCGCCTGTGCCAGGGCTCGGCAGCAAAAAAAAATATTCCCCAACCCCTGCAAAAAACTAGATCCGCCTCCCTGAGCCGCACAAATCAGCGCAGGAAGGGGAGTAGGAAGTCCCTGGGCCAGCAGCTGTCTGGGCACGTGGAGTATGGCAGGTTTTCGCGTTGAATCAGTGCCCCTTGGGGACACGTGTGTCGCCCTTACCTCCAAGCACCAGCTGCAGCGACTTCGTCTCATTGGCAAGGAAGGGTACATGCTGTTTCTGCTCCGTCCTTGGAGCGCATCCCCCAACCCCAGAGCAATTGCAAGTGCAGTTCCTCTTAGCGTATGAAAGAGATTCCAGACTATGGTCCACTCTCCCGTTTTGGTTGATGGTGATTCACTTAAGCAGTGACACTGATTATTTCCCGAGCGATATGGCAGTTGGAACTCAAACATTCATCCTAAGCCACAGCCATAGAGTTTGCTCCTAAAGTTTGGGTACTTGCAAATCTTTTGGGTCCCCTACCCCACCTGTTACAGCGGTAGAACCGGTTCACAAAGGTCAGAACCAGAACTCAAATGTCCCTAAAGTTTTGAGGTTTGTCAGATCTGCTGAAAAATTAAGACTCTCAGGATTTAAACTTACCCCAAATTCTGCATCCTCTCTGAAAACAATGGTGATTATTCCAAGGTGGCAGCTTTGCACAGTGACACGTTTCTTTCTTCGAGGGGAAAAAATGTCAGAAGAAAACTTCAGAAATATGTTCAGAACCATTGCTGACTCCTCCATTCCTTTGTACTAACACAATGCAATAGAAAATGATAAAGATATGTTGTTAAAAGGGCCTTTTCTTTAGCAATTTTCCTTCAGCAATCAAACAGGTGACACTGGGGCTGAGAATGTGGGACACAGGCTGAGAATGTGGAACAATTTTTACCTTACTCTTCTGAAATGGGGTGCAAACCTTCTAGTACACAAAAAACAAGAGCAACAAAAGTTAGAGATCTATTTATGATAGTAATCTCTGATCATTTAGGGCCTGATTCTGCTCTTACTTACACTGTTGCAAATCAGGAGTAACTCCATTGAACCCAATGGAACTACATCAGTTTGTATGTGAGAGAACAGGGTCCCTAATATCTGTAACCATTAAATTTAAAGTCTTTGTCTACACCTCTTGCCCTAGCCCTCCCTACAACCCCCCCCCAAACAACAACAACAACAACAACAACAACTTTTAGGAACAGAATACCTTCAACCTGGAGAGTAAATATCATCTAAGTGTTTCAGCAAAAGGCAATTCAATTCATGGATCTTGTATTGATGGAAACAGAATTGTTAAAAAAAAAAACACTCCAGAGAAGAGAAAGTGAACTAAACTAATCCTATTAAACGCGGTAGCATGTTTCTGTGGAGCGCATGGAGAGATTAAGCACAGGAAAAGGGATAAGTGCTGCTTCAGTTTCACTAAACTAATGTGACAACTTGTCACTGGAAATCTTTGCAGCTTGTTAGCAGATGACTAGCTGATTCAGATATGTTTTCTACCATTTCCTTTGTGTCTGGGGGTGGTGTTTTTTCTTTCCAGTTCCTTTCTTATACACACTGCTTTATTTTGTTTTTTAATCCTTCCTGTCTCCTTCAAGTCAAAACATTTAACTTGCTTTAATCAATATTTTGTTTTGAAGATGTCCCTTGACCTTTTATTTGTGCAAATTAACCTTCATAGGCACCTCATGCATTCATTAACCTCAATTGGATTGCATATCCCCTGTACATGGCATTTGGGGTATGACATATTTGTGTAAGACCTCCCAGATATTACAATGAGTGTGTACAGTAATAAAAATAATGTGTGGTTTTAAAAACTTGGCCCAGATTTCTTTCTTTCTTTCACTAGATTTGGAAAGAAAAAATATAGCAGTCCTTGCCAGTTTCCATGTCATGGCTGTATGTATGTAAGGGCTGAACAAAATAGCTAAGCTGGGAGAAATTTTAGAGTCTGTAATTTCTTTTCCAAAGCAGGTGTCCAATTTGTTTGGAAACTGTGCTGCCTTCTTTCTTTCTTTCTTTCTTTCTTTCTTTCTTTCTTTCTTTCATCACCCCTACTTCTCTCCTCCTCCCTCTCCCTGTCCCTCCCCCGCTAAAGGCGTGCTTGTTGAGTAAATGGAAAAAAAACATTTGACAACATTAAAGGAAGACTGTTTAGAAAAGGAAGGCCCTGCTGAGGTGTAGAGGAAGCCTGTTTATTAACACTGGACACCTCTTATCTGAGGCAGCTCCAGATGGATCTCCCCTTGGTAATTCCCACTCTGTGCCAAGTGGGGTTAAGCAGGGTAACCACCTTGACGTGGGTTGGTGATCACTAGGGGATCTTCGGCTTCTTCAGAAAAAACTTTCAGCTTGTTTTCATTTCATTTTCTTTTTGTTTGTTTTTTCCCTTCCCAGGATCTCCGGACTTGTCTACGGGAGGGATCTTTGCACAATGATGTAGCCATGACATCAGTGTATCTGCTGCAGTGTAGATATGCTGGTATGAAGTGGGGCGTATTCCAGTTTGAAGTTGCACCCGTGAACACCCTGCTTTACACCCATGGAACACATCCCCACTGAGTATTTGCAGAAGTGTAGCTACATAGCTGCAAAGATCCCTAACACAGACAAACTGTCAGTAACTATGGGGGAGGAAAGGTAAGGGGAGAAAGCTAAAACTCGGAGTAAAAAGGCACGTGGGTAGATTTACCTTTCTGGTTGTAAATTGCTCACTTCTGGGATAGGACCAGGTTTTGACTGAGAGAGAAAATTGTTCAAATCTGTCAATAATTAACTGTCACAGAATTAATGCTATCTCAACAAATTGTCACTTGGTAACACCTCAGGTTCAGACTTTTCCTGGGAAAAGATTGGTTGAGTGGCACTGGCCATTACATTTACATATCCATCAAGTGTGGTTTAACATCCTGCTCATTCTAAACATTGCATGCCTCATACATTTACCCATAATCCATATTTTTGGGAGAGTATTTTTAAAGATTAGCCATTTGCACTTTTCCGATTCCTGAAATTCAGCATTATTACAATGCATGTACAGGTGAACAGTGTGGGCTAGATTTTCTCCTGCACTGAGGTCTGCTAAATGAGACAACTGTGGCCAGCAAATATTGGTTACAGATTCCTGATTCAGAAGCTGTCCTGATACTGGTCCTGACATAAATTAAAGCAACCATAGGGCTACTTGGATTTCCAACAGTTGACTAAGGTCCCTCGGGACCATACACCAGCTGTAAATTGGTGGAGTAAAGATATGTACTCTACCTCAACCCCTCCCGCTCTTTCATGCCTTTTCCATCCACTGGCATGCGATCTGTCCCCGTTATGGTGGGGTTGTTGGAAAGATTGGAACAGGAGTGGGCACTATTGGCTTTATCCCTTGGATAGTTCTCTCTCACCAGAAGAGTCTTGGCCTGGCAGCTGTGTCCAGATTCTGATCTCATCTGACCCTATAACCTTATTTGGACTTGCAGCCAGATTTCACCAGGACCTGTGAGGTAGAATGTGTTATTAATAGTATTACAGTGCTCAGTTTTTATTATTTTCTCTCCCTCTCTCTTTAAAAATCATTCTATAATAAGAGAGGTGGTGCTGGTATCCAGTGTGTAATCAGCATCTTGTTAATACTTCCACAAATTACAGAAGTAGCAAGTTCTGGCCTTATTATTGGAATGTCATCCCACATGAACTCTTACTTTTCCATTTTAAAATTGTAAGTGAATTGTCAGTGTGGACCAGATCCAGTGGAGCTCCACTGAGTTACAGCAGCTGATGATATGGAACAATACTTGTGAAAGTTGCTGGATTGACAGACCAGGAAACTGTGTAGTGTGGTACAGTAAACTATAGATGCTAGGAGTCCTTAATATGTAGACTTCCTGATAATTTGTCATGCCAACATACCACAATCCTGCTGAAGACGGACCCACCTCTTGGATGTTAGAAGACAATTTGTTCTTGATACCCACTCATAAATCAAGAGCAGAACCATGCCCAGTGTAGCTTTTGGTTCCTTCCCCACCATAAAGAAGACCTTGTGACTCTAGCTGATTTAGATTTTAGCTTTGATTTTTTTGCTTTAACTTTCTTGCATGGATTGGGCCTCAGTGTGAAGTTGGTAAAACAGTCATTGTCTAGTGCCTAGTCTCCTGAAGGCATTTAAAAAACCATATGTTTAAACCAAAGTATACCGTATCCACAAAGTAGCTGAAACAGTGCTAGATGAAATAGATTTTAAATCACTATTTGGAAATAGTTTCATTGTTATCTCAGTCTGGTGATTCACCGCAACTGCAACTGGTGGCCAATCTGATTGGGCAAGCACTAGTGCACATTGGTCTAGTTATTACCATCAAACAGCCTCTAGGTCCACATTACAACCCGTTCAATGTTAAGCTGTTCGGACTACATATTAAGCAGGCAGTCGCATAGCCAGGTGGAGGGAAGAGGGGGAGCCAAAAAAAAAAAAAAAAGGTGCCACCTGCTGTGGTGCTTTTACTGATGAGGCGGTGCTCTGGGTCTTCAGTGGCACTTTGGCGATGAAGCTTCAGTGCTGCCGAAGATAACCAAAGCGAGTGAAGGTCCCACCGCCGAAGTGCCGCCGAAGACTCGGAGCGCCTCCCCATCAGTAAAATTGCCGCAGCAAGTGGCACCTTTTTTTTTTTGCTCCCAGGTAAGTAAAATTAAAAAGGCTCCACTTTTGCTCAGTGGGGGAGTGGGTGCTCCCTCGCTTTCCCCCTAGTTACGCTACTGTAAGCAGGTGGCAGCTGTCAAATATTTGGATTAGCATCATAGACAGTGCTGGACGATGCTCAAAAGATGTGATGTTCAGATAGCAGCAGCTCTTGTCATGTTTCAGGCCTTCAGTATCTTCTGTGGGGATATCATGGCATCAGGCCTGCTACAAAGTTGTAGATCCATAGAACCATGGTTATAGCAACTCTGTTGTATGAATGTGACCGGTGGGCACCGAGAACACTGAAGAACACTGGATTGACATTCTCCATTTTCATCATTTCTGTCAGCAGCTCCATATCAGTGGCAGGACAAGATCAGAAACTAGGGTATTCAAAGCTAAACCCAGCTACCACCTTCACCATTCCTGGTTCAGTTTCAGTGGCTTTCTTGGTGTGGGCATATTGGAAGTCTATTTATTTAATATTAGTCTCTTCAGTCTAGCAGAGAAAGTATAACACAATCTTTTTGCTGGATGTTGAAGCTAGCCAAATTCAGGTTGGAAATAAGGACATTGTTAACAGTAAGCGTATCACAGACCAGGACATGGGCGGTTGTGCCTAGTGGTATGAGTAGGAGTTAGGGCTAGTGGTCACAGCAGGACTCATGCCTGGTGGTTAGAACAGAAGTCAGTAGCCAGGAATGAGAGCCAGGGACCAGACCTGCAGTCAGAGGCAAGGTGCCAGAGCCAATGGTCAGAGCTGACGTCAGAGGCCAAGAATCGAAGCCCAGGGTCAGAACTGGGTTACCTGGAGTGCAGAAAGGCTGGCCCAAGGCAGGCGCATGCTGGTTCCAAGGCAGGAAAAGGGCTTTAACAAGACTGGAACAAAGCGGGAGCAAGGCTGGGAACAAGTAGGCACAGGACTTATTACAGCTGTGGGCAAATGCTTTGAGAAACCACTGTGCTGCTGCTGGCTTAAGAGCTGATCTGCTGACCCTTCCATTCAACCAAGTGGTGTAGCCAATCAGGCAGCCAACTACAAGCTAGCTGTGCTCGTTAGGTTGCCCAGAGACTGGCACTGCTGCAACGCTCTGATTCCTGATGGTGTAATTAACCTCTGGAACAATTTACCAAAGGTTGTGGTGGATTTTCCATCACTGACCATTTTTAAATCAAGATTTGGATGCTCTTCTAAGAGATACGCTCTAGCAATTATTTTGAGAAAGTTCTATGGCTTGTGTTATACAGGAGGTCAGACTAGATAAGCACAGTGGTCCCTTCTGGCCTTGGAATTTATGAATCTTTGACTCTATAAGAATGGAAGACCAACAAATTCCAAAGCCTGTGTACCAAGGAATACTGCTACATGGCCAGCCATCACTTGGGTGCCAAAAGCTTTGGTGGTGCAACAAGCTTGTTAGTAATGGATGTAAACTGAATATACAGTCAGACTATCTTAAGTGCTTTGCCAGGAACCAATCTGGAAGACTATCGATATGATTTGCAAGGAGACCATGATGCTTTGGGATTTGCCATGATGATGATTGGTAACTGTTTCCTACCTAGCATGGTCTTTATTGTAATGTAGGTGAGACGTTTGTGATGCAAACAGTTGTCCATTAGTAACTGAGCCCAACAGCTCACATAGGCCACTGAATGGCTGCCAGATGCAACAACTCTCAGTCATTTGTCCTGGATTGGCTCACACACTACTGCAGTGCCCTAAAAGTGAAAGGGTCAGAGCCAGAGTCAGAGGCAAGGTACCAGAGCCAACCATCAGCGCTGAAGTCAGAGGCCAAGAATCGGAGCCAAGGGTCAGAACTGGGTTAGCTGGAGTTACATAACCAGTACTGTACGCATTCCTCTGTTAGCCCCCATCTTAAATTTCTTGTGTAACTTCAAATAATAAAAGGATGTTTGCTAGTTAACATTGTGCTCTACCCCACTGAAATAATCAGCCAGATATTGGCCTGCAAATGTAACTTAATTATATATACTTCCTTTCCTTAGCTTGGTGTTCTCAAAAGAGAAAAATGATTTTTGTAGGTGGATTATCAGCTAAGCATCTTCTTTTTATAACTTCCTGGGTGTTTAATTAATTTATTTAAAGAGTATAACAACTGTTTTTCAGAAAAAAAATGTTTGCTGATTTACAATCATGCCTATTGCTTTAAGAAGACAATGCTCTGTTTTATTTGTGAACTATCACCTTTGGGATCATAGGTCCCAATCCTGCAAAGTTCTGAAGACCAAATTTTTAAGATAGGCACCTGGTTGGATTTACAAAAAAATTTAATGTAAATGGGTTTCCCATTGAAATCAATGGGAGTTAGGCACACAGGCACTTTTGAAAATCCTACTGGCAGCCTATTCGCATCTTTAGGCATCTAAGTATTTTTATAAGTCTGGCCCTGAGTGCCCTCAGCTCCCACTGAAATAAATGGGAATTGATGATGCTTGGCATGCTGCAGGACCAAATCCAAAATAATTTTGGTGCCTTTTTCTGGAAGAGGAATAGTTTTCCGACATAAGGGTCTAATGGCATTCATAATAACATCATAATTTCAGAGCATCAAGTTATTGAATTCTACGAATGATCAGACTTACTTGACAGTGCTTTTTAGTTGCCCTTACAACAGAAATATGCTGTTTTGTCTCCTAAGAGATTCTTGAGGAAGAAAATTCAATCTATACCAACGAGTAACTTATTTTCCTCTCAAGGCATATTGATTTAAATATTGACTTCACTGTTGGAGGGTTATTTCACTCCACATTTCAGATATGCATGGTTAAGTGACGAGTATTTAACGTACCAATAAAAATGTGATTTCTGGCACTGTAATCTTATCTATACAATTCTGACTTTCTAAATTCCAAAGTTACCTAGCTTTCTTAAATAACTTATTTTGTCTGAATCTGAATCCACTTTGCTCAGTGTAAATTGGTTTCTTCCAGGTTAAAAAGTAAACAAACATTAAAACCCACTTACAAAACTACTTTGCACTGCCTGCTAGCTTCTTTTATGTTCTTCAGAAGGGAATTCAGTTTCTGGAAGACAGAAGTCCTTTATTTAGTAACAGAAAAAGTAATGTCACAGGACCTGCTGCAATTTGTCATAAATCCAGATTGAGAGTTCTCTGGGACATGGAATGCCTCTTTATTTCTTGTTAATACAGTGCCTCTCACTTCAGATTCCTGACTTTGATTAAGTCTTCTAGGAATAATAATAATAATAATAATAATAATAATAATAAATATATCACATGCCACTGAACAGCAGACTAAAGCTAGTTATTATTATTTTATTTTCTAGTAGTACCTAGTAGTCCCAGTTATGGACCATGACCCCATTGTGCTGGGCACTGTACAAATATAAAACAAAAAGATGTCCCCTGCCCCAAAGAGCTTACAGCTTGTCTCATTGGAGTGTTGTCTTCATTAGAAAGTGAATATTATTGAAACACCTCATGCATGCTAAATTTCCCATTTTGTGTTCACACAACCCTAGCTTACCAGCCCCAGGAACTAATTTTATTTGTACAATTGTTCCTATCAAATTCTTTTTTAGATGTTGACAAATGGGGCCCTTCCCCAACCTCCCTTCATCCCACACCCTTTGCCTTCAAGTCTCAGGCTTCTGTGGGTACATCTACACTGGAATAAAAGACACACAGCACGGCTTAGGGTCAGCTGACTCAGGCTCATGTGGATCAGACTGTGGGGCTAAAAATTGCTGTGTAGACATTCCCCTTAAGCAGGGTCCCAGAGCTCAGGCTCCAACCTGCGCCCAGACATCTACACAGCAATTTCGCAGTCCCACAGCCCAACCCCATGAGCTTGAGTCTGCTGACCTGGGCCAGCCGCTTGTGTTTAATAGGTTGTGTAGATGTACCCTATGTGTATTACCATCAGAGGCCTCCTGTAGCAGGAGGCCTCTGATGGTAATCAGAAAACTCTCTGTCCCTTCCTCTTCTTGTTCAAAATGAGTCAGATTTTTTTTGGGGGGGCAGATACCCCAAAATCAATTCTCAGATCTTCCTGGAAATCCTGGAACCTGCCCTATGCTTAGTAGTGCAATTGGACGGGCAGGAGCAAGTGACATTTCAGGGAGGAGTTGCATGCAAAAGATTGTTGGCCAGGCCGTCCCAAAAATGCAAAGGCCAGCTTTGCCTGTATTATTTTGGTTTTAGTATTGCCATTGACTGTTGCAAAAAAAGCACACTGGAGTACGTGTGCCCAGAGACAGGTCCTATTCCCCTTAAAAATGTATTGTAGTTAAACTTACACACAGAGGGCTCAATTCACATTTTGTTCCAACTCCTGGCCCCTCAGGACAGCACATACATTTGGAAGGGGGTGCAGTAACGTGAGCTGTTTGAGACTTCAATTCAACCAGCAGGGCAAGCCACCAAGTCAATATGTTAATAGAGCACCTCTCCCAGATAGCCTCTTCTGGCAGGGGTTCTTGAGCCCTGGCTGGAATTTAAAGCTGCTCCATCTTTAAAGAAACCCTGGGGGGAAATAGAGATTCGGACACTTCCTCTGAGGTGAATCCACAGCAGGCACAAGGAGTAGAATTGTGGAAATGAATTTGTCCCATGATTTGTTAGAGATTGTCTAATCTATTTATATTTATTTAATTTCATCTTTAAGCAAGAAATTAGCCTTTCTCTCTGCATGCATTTTAATTGAAATCGTGATCTAAACAAATGTGCTCTCTTTATTAACCCCAGCAGTGTAATTTTTCATTGTAAGACTCTAATTCAGAGGAAACGGTGTCACTAAAACAGACACACAACCCAAGAAAAAATGACAGCTTTCCTCAATCAGTTCCTTTCGTGACCTTGATTTGAACCTTAATCTGTTTTAACTATGTTTTTTTTATTAGCCATTCAGACTTTGAGGTGATGCTAATTTTCCTGTTTTTAGACTATCAGTTTATAGAGACTTCTTAATGTAACTAATCAAGGTTGGTTTATGTTATTTTGGATACAATTTCTAATAATTACTGTTTTTTCAAGTATTTGCAATTTTCTGCATATATCTGTCAAAATGCAACATATGTGGATACCATTCTGTTTCTGTCACATTGTACATAAAACTCTTCTTTTTATTTATAACAAGAACAATATTATTATATGAAGACTACAAGCCTGATCTTCTAATCTTTACTCATATGAGCAATCTTTTCCTGCAAGTAATACCACTAAAATCAAGGAATACTCAAGAGAGGAAGGCTTTTCAGGATCAGAACCTATCTGAGGTGTCTGGAATAGAGCATAAATATATACTTAAATCTGTCTTCTAAATATTATAAAATGTTGTAGCTGATAACTAGTAATTTTCTTTGCCTATGGCATTAAAGAACAGATTGTGTTACTATGCTTATCTCTACCTTTACAAACAAATACACCAGAAAAATATGTTGAGCAGAAAAACCAGTGCTCATTATCAAATGCTTAATTAGATTGACTACAGGTTTTTGTACTTTTTGGCATAAACTTCAAAACATATTGCTGCATGGTTATTCTTGGAATTCTTTACGGTTTAAAGGAAGCATCTATGTATCTAAATATGTATTGATCTATAGATCTAATGCAATAGTATGTTGTTATTATTATAATTATAATTATTTAATTTGCATTATGGTAGCATCTAGGGGCTCTAACCAAGATCAGGACCCTGTTGTGTGAAGCACTTTACATACAAATAGTAAGAGAATGTCTCTACCCCAAACTGTTAATTAAAAGCACTGCACAGCTATGATCTTTAAAGCTTGGCACATCTGATTAGATTTTCATTGAAACTTACAGATTTGATCCAGTATTTTTGAGGACATGTACACATGTGTCCTAGTGGTTAGAGGGGGTGGGCAGCTGTGAGCTGTGTCACATGCCCTGTAGTTATAGGTGTCATTGGAACAATACCAAGAGAACAAACTTTTTGTAATTGTTCCATGGGCTAAACTTCTCAATGCATGTTCATTAGGGCTGTGTCAAATGATGCATTAGTATTTTGTTAGAGAACAAACTGATCAAATAATTACAAATATAGTTGTAAATTTGGCAAGCAGAGTTTTTACCTTGAAAAGGGAGAAGATGCTTAGGTGCTATAGGGCTGGGCATCAATATAACCCTCTTGGATAGAAAGATAGATAGACAAAAAGTCCATTGATTATTCAATCCTCATCTTATTCAAACTTTATTTCTGTGAAAGAGCAATTCCCCTGCTCCCCACCATCAGGTTGAAAGTGTTGCCATATTTGTGATTACTTAAAGAGCTGCTGGCTAATTTGGAAATATATGGAAGTAGAAAAATGAACGATATATGTAAAAATGGATGAATATCCTTGAATGCTGCATTAATTAGCACAGTCATATAGTTAGGGTGGTTGGTGTTAAAGAAAAGAAGTATGCTTTTTTAATCTAAAACTTTCCCTCCCTCCTCATCTATTATATCCCCTCTTGTCACTTTCTATTAGCTGATCATGACTTCTCATCTCTTGCTTGAAGGGTGGGCCAACATATTACTTCGGAGCTGCTGTAAGTGAAACTCCAGGATTGGCCAGCAGCAGGTTCAGTAAGAGCAGCTACCACCCAACCCCTGGAGTGTCAGGATGTCATCTTCGTGACATGCCTGGAATCCTCAGTTCATTCTTGAACTGTCTTGTTACAGACTAATAGCAGTAATGTTTCACTCTAAGTCTGTCGATGGCATGGACTTGACCTCTTCACCCGGTGACGTCTCTCTCTTTTGCTGAGATCTGTACTTTTATTTTTACTGTGAGTTCTCCTCTTTAATGGAACAGATGATCTCTTGTAAACCAGGATTTCTATCAGAGGTGAATGACTGACAATCCTACTGGAACACGCCATGGAGATGTGTGTGTGCACATTTGGCATAAGAAAAATCATTTTATGATGCAGTAGCTAGTGCAGGCCAAAGCAAAACCTTTCAAATTGCATCTTATGTGAGTGAATTTAGTGCTTGTGAAAGGTCCTGGACTGAGATTCTTGGACCCTAATTCCGTTCCCTGCTCTTGTTACTTTATGGCAGAAGGGGTGGCAACAGCTTCCTAGGGAACCCTGTTTGTGTAAAGAACCTACTTGAGTGACATAGTGAATCAGAATGGTCCTACGGTGTTTCCTCCAGCCCGCAGCCTTGCATAGTGCTAGGGGAGGCAGAAATTTTGGGGAAGGAGGAAGCACAGCCAGCGCACACTGCCGCCTGGTTATTCTGGGCTGATGGATGGCTCCATTGGGAGCTGTTGCAGGCATTGTAAGTTAAAGCAACCCTTGGGCTGGCTCTGACTTTTGTTGGGGTCTCCTTAGGATCTCAGTGAAACCTAGAACCAGGATCATTTAAATGCTAACATTATCAGGCACCGTTAAATTCTCTCTCTCTCTCTCTCTCTTAAGAAAGTAAAATAAAAAAACGTGGAATGAAAAAGGTGGGGTATAAATTTCGCTATTTAAACATCTGCTTTATTTTATGTTCCATCCACAATACTTCAGCAATACTTAGTTTATTTAGGCCCTGTTCTGGCAAACATGTGGGTACATGGGTAAATTTATGGATTATGAGTTGTCCTATTGAATTCAGGCAGCTTCCCATAGTTCACGTGGCTAAGCAGCTGCAGGATTAGGACCTTTGTAAGCTCTTTGATTAAGCAACCTTTTCTGCCGCTGTGAAGAGCCCAGTTTAGTACTATAGAAAAAAATATTTAGCATCCTTGTGCACATTCTGATTCAATCTACATGCCATAGATCATTTTGTTATCACACAGTATTTGCTCCATAGAGCCCTGGCCCCATGAACTGTGCTGGAGAGGAAGCAAATGAGGTGGAGGATTGCAGAAAAATTAAGGATAGTCTCTTGTGTTTAAGAAACTCAGGGAAGCTGGGTTCTATTCTTGACCAGGCCACAGGTTTCCAGTGTGGTGCTGAGCGTGACTATAATCACGACCGGCACTAGTGTTTTTAGCACTCTAGGCGCACAGCCATTTCGCCGCCCCGCTCGCTGGTCCTGCGGCTCCGGTGGACCTGCCGCAGTCGTGCCTGCGGAGGGTCCACTTGGTCTGCGGCTCCGGTGGAGCTGCAGTAGATGTGCATGCGGGAGGTCCACCGGAGCTGCGGGAGCAGCAGACCGTCCGCAGGAATGCCTGCGGCAGCTCCACTGGAGCCGTGGGACCAGGGGACCCTCCGCAGGCACGACTGCGGCAGCTCCACCGGAGCCGCCTGCCACCCCCCGGCAAAATGCCGCCCCCCAATAATTCTGGCCCCTTAGGCGATTGCCTAGGCCGCCTAAATGGAAGCGCCGGCCCTGACTATAATAAAGCATACTGATGAGTACCAAATTAAAGTTTCACAGGCAACCTTAATTCTGGTATTTCTTAACTTGACTTTGCAACCACAATATTGATTTAACATAGTTTTCATAGCTTTTGGGATGTAATTTCCTAGGTTTTTAAAAAGTCAACTGAACCTGCCCTCCCAGGAAATTCATCACATGAAACCATATTGATCCTCTACATGAGACATCAGTGGAGTTGGAACCCAAGACCTTTAGATCCACAGCACAGATATCTACCCCTTGACCTAAAGATAATAGCAGATAGCAGCAAAAGACTGTTATCCCTTATGTGGACAAGTCCCTCGATGGAAAAATAACACATACTTTGCTGGTGGCTTACACAGTTATTTGTTAGACAATGGAGGAACCTTGGGGATTAGAAACCTTAATATAGGTTCAGGAGGAGAGTGTGGTCTAGTAGTTTTAGATAGTACAGCCAAGCACATTGCTTTGGCACATTGAAAGAAAATAGAAAGACTTAGGCAGAGACTAAATATGGAAAATTTCAGCCCGATCAAAGTCTGGCAAAATTGTAAGGAACTGAATACAGGGGTTTATAATGGACAGAGTTGGACAACCTTAACTAAAGGTGTCACTACAAGTTGCACTACTACTAACTTAGTAGGTGATCCTGCACACAGATCTGTGTTCCTGTACAGAGCCCCACTGACTTCACTAAAGCCCCATGGAGGTCACTAGGTTCTACCCAGATATATCTGATTGCATGTTTTGGGAGGGGGAGGGTCTTAGTTTTTGCAATTTATTAGATTTACATTTGTTGAGTGAACAAAGATTGAATAATTTATGATGATTCATAGATTCATAGATTCTAGGGTCAGAAGGGACCAATGTGATCATCTAGTCCGACCCCCTGCACAAAGCAGGCCACAGAACCCTACCCATCCACTTCTATAACAAACCCCTAACCTATGCCTGAGTTATTGAGTCTTCAAATTGTGGTCTGAAGACCTCAAGCTGCAGAGAATCCACCAGCAAGTGACCCAGGCTCCACGCTGCAGGGGAAGGCGAAAAACCTCCAGGGCCTCTGCCAATCTGCCCTGGAGGAAAATTCCTTCCCGACCCCAAATATGGCGATCAGCTAAACCCTGAGCATGTGGGCAAGACTCACCAGCCAGTACTCAGGAAAGAATTCTCTGCAGTAACTCAGATCCCATCCCATCCAACATCCCATCACCAACCACTGGGCATACTTATCTGGCGATAATCAAAGATCAGTTGCCAAAATTAGGCTCTCCCATCATACCATCCCTTCCATAAACTTATCAAGCTTAATCTTAAAGCCAGATATGTCTTTTGCCCCCACTACTCCCCTTGGAAGGCTGTTCCAGAACTTCGCTCCTCTAATGGTTAGAAACCTCCGTCTAATTTCAAGTCTAAACTTCCTAGTGTCCAGTTTATACCCATTCGTTCTTGTGTCTACTAAGCTTAAATAATTCCTCTCCCTCCCTAATATTAATCCCTCTGATATATTTATAAAGAGCAAGCATATCCCCCCCTCAGCCTTCTTTTGGCTAGACTAAACAAGCCAAGCTCTTTGAGTCTCCTTTCATATGACAGGTTTTCCATTCCTCGGATCATCCTAGTAGCCCGTCTCTGAACCTGTTCCAGTTTGAATTCATCCTTCTTAAACATGGGAGACTAGAACTGCACACAGTATTCCAGGTGGGGTCTCACCAGCGCCTTATATAACGGTACTAACACCTCCTTATCTTTGCTGGAAATACGTCGCCTAATGCATCCTAAAACTTAGGTATCATATGTCATGGGCCATTGTAGGTGGTGTGTTATTCTGAATATAAACAGAAGCAGAGACTTCCATCAAGCATTACCTGTATGTTAGATTAAGAAAATAATAACAAAAAAAGATGGAAGTAAAGGGGGCATACTATCTATCTATCTATCTATCTAGTGACAATCTTCATGGAACCTGAACACACAGCAGCTCCTTGTTTCTGCAGATAGAAAAGCCCTCAGAGATTTAAAGGGGATACCCACAGAAAACAAGGATATGATGTTTGCATAGCTAAAAATTACATTCTTTACTGCAGATGCAATTTGTTGGGGACATGCATGCCTCTCCATCATTTAGAATATACATTTGGTTGCAACATTGTTTCTGCCCATCCTCATGAAGTCACTAGAAAATGTTTTTAGAAGGTTGTTTGCGCTATTGTTTATGGGACATTGCAATGGGAAACATTTTATTGTTTATTTTATTTTGGGGAAGAGGAAAGTGAAATTCCCTTTTTAATGGCTGAGAGTTTGTGTGGCTCTTTAAGTCTTCAACAAATATATTAATTTTACTTGCCAAAGTCTTGAGAAGTGTTCCACTGCCCATGGCTTTTGTGCGCATTTCCAGATGGCAGATGCCATTTTGTGTTTTGCATAAACTGACTAAATTTCCTTGCTCTTTGTACATATTGTAGAGGAAACCATTCTCTGCTTTCAATAGGACAGAACAGCTCATTGGCATCCAAACCAGTTCTGGTCTGGTGATACAAAATATATTTAAGGGGGAATTCTGAGACCAAGCTGGTGGCAATAAACACTTATACATTGTGACACAGGAAAGGGTTTAGCAGTTGTGTTAGAAATATCTTGAGGGCTCTCCTCAGTGAAGCTGAAATAAACCAGCCAGGATAACCTCATGGTTTGAAGATATAATTTGATGTATGCTTTTTCCATATTTATTTAAATGGAGAAACATATGTTGTATATGAATGAACATTATTTTGGTTCATCTTTTTGCCAGCGCAGGTTTGTTCCCTGTGGTGTACTTTGTAGGCCTTTGTTTTAAATACCCCAGTGACGGGGCTTCCACCACATTAAATCTTTTATTCTGTCTGTTTTAGCTTATTTATAGAAAGTCACTGTATTGCTTTTCCAGATACAAAGATCAAACCAGGACCTTCAGGCATTTACTTTAATTGGAGATGAAGAGAAAAAAAAATAAGAAAGAAGAAAAGTAAAGTCTATATGAGCAGGCATACAGTGAGTAAAATACTGACTCCACTGAAGACAATGCGAATTTTGCCATTAACTTCATTGGGACCAGGATTTCACACATTGCATGTGTGTCTTCTGTGACTGTTTGCACTGAACTTAATACAAAATGGGTGTCTCTCTCTGTAGATAGCAGAGCACTTAGAAATTTGAGATTTAAAGGTGCAGTACCCTGAAAACAAATGCATAACAAGCAGTTACATAGCTAAACATGGTATGTTTCAGCTGCATCTGTAGTTTGAGCTTATAATTGTATGTTTAGGTGTTTGGGTCAGGTAGGGAGGAGTCATGTGTTACTGCCTTAAGAGTGGAAATACGGTGTGTTTCTGTGAATTGGTAAAGTGTGTTAAGTATAAAATGAGGTTTTAAAATAAACTCTTTTCAATTTTTTATATGCTCATTCTGACAACACCTTGCAGAAGAAAAGCAAAACAAATATCCTGCCTATTCTAGAAAGAATACTGAAGTCAGTACTAATTTGTGTTCAAAGAAACTAAGATTATATGTCATGCTGTTAATCAGATTTTTATCATTTTAAGTGGTGTCCTGATATAGTTGAAGTGGGCAGTGTACATAATAACATAATTATGGGTGTTATAATGACGTAACAGCAGCAGGAGCTCGCCTCCTGACTCCTTGGTTTTCCATTCCCACCCACCATGATCTACAGCTATATTTAGTTGTTTTTCACAGTGCTACTAATGCCATGGTCCCAAGTATTTTTTTAAGTAAAATAATAGAGATAAGACCATATTGATTTTCCATGAAAGTCAAAACACTGGAACCTTTTCTTACAGATGATTGTTCTTATTTTATGTTTTTTAAAATTATGTGTATTATTGTCTTCTGTGCCTGGAGTGCAATCACTCAGGGATAGATTCTCAAGCTGGGTAAATTGTCCTAGCTTCACTGAAGGCAATGGAGCCAGGACCACTAACACCAGCCAGGGAAGTGCCCCACACATTTTAAGGCACGTCTGTGGATTGTAGAAGATCTGAGATGATTAAATAACTGAGTGGTGTTTGGGGATTTGAATAAAGGAAGTTTTGACTGCTGAATTACTGTACTTTAACAATTCTCAGGCTATCGTTTTTGGCACCACTCGTCCTTGTGGGACTGCAGTTCCAGAAACACCCAATAAACCACTAATAGGTGAGACCTTCATGTTTATGTAACACTACGGTGATGGAGGACAACAAACCTCATGCCTGTGGTGGACATTTGCCATAGAATCATAGGGTTAGAAGGGAAGTATCTCGTCTAACCTGCTGCCAAGATGCTGGATTTGTTGTGTCTAAACCACCCAAGAATGATGGCTATCCAGCTTCCCTTTGAAAACGTCCAGTGAAGTAGCTTCCACTACCTCCCTAGGCAGTCTGTTCCATTGTCCTACTGTTCTTACAATTAGGAAGTTTTTCCTGAGATTTAATCTAAATCTGCTATGCTGTAGTTTGAACCAGTTGCCTTTTGTCCTGCCCTCTATGGCAAGAGAAAACAACTTTTCATCATCTTTTTTATGGCAGCCTTTCAAGTTTTTGAAGCCCACTATCATTTCCACCCTCAAGCTCCTCTTTTCCAAACTAAACATACCCAGTTCCTTCATCCTTTGATCATATGGCTTCAGTTCCATCCCTTTGATCATCCTTGTTGCTCGCCTCTGAATCCTTTCCAGTTTGTCCACATCTTTTCTGTACATTGGTGACCAAAACTGGACACAGTACTCCAGCTGAGGCCTACCCAGAGCTGAGTAGAGTGGTACCATCACCTCCCATGACTTCCATGCTATGCCTCTGTTAATGCAACCTAAAATTGCATTTGCTTTTTTTGCAACAGCATCACCTTGCTGACTCATTTTGAGGTTGTGATCAGCATGGTATCATAGTAATGGATCTTTTGATGCATCCTGATATGGTTAATGTATTACTATGGTAAAATGGTCAATTCTCCCAACCCCACAATATAGTCTTGAGGTGAATGCTGATCTTGCAGTAGTAAGCTAATTAATAGTAGGTAGCCATTTCCACTTTAACGAAAGACTTCTTACTTTTGTCCATGGCACTGAACAGTATCTCTTCAGCATGTCTCTAGACAGTACCTTATATCGCAGAATGACCATTGGATTAAGTTGGTGACTTTCTGAAAGACTAGTTCACTGTTCCTAAAGCTTGCAATGGAAAGTGAGATGTATACAGTGTATTTAACTGTATAGAGAAATTTACTGTTACCAATAAATTTGTGTGAACAGGTCCCAAGCTAGATGAAGCTTTGCACCAGGATTCTTGGCAGGAGGCGGTAGCTTGCCAACTTTACAATTGGTTCATTCAGCACAAGTCATCAGGGTTGTGTATCTCTGTTCCTGTAGTCAAAGCTCATTCATTCTGTACAACATAGCTCAGATCTTGTGCAACTACTGATATTTGTACAGCATTTACTTTATATACAATACAGAATATTGGTAAATCTACATTCTGGTGGGAAAGCAGAATTTGACACCTTGACATTATGTTTATTTATTGTAACAATTGCAAATTCTTCTTCCTCTCTGTCAGTCAACATACTGCAATGTATATAAAATAGGAAGATTGTGAAAATGTGAGCAAGGTTGGAAAGAAGGGGTGTGTGTGTGTGTGTGCGTGTAAGAGAGAGAGAGAGAGTAGCTTAAAATGATAATTCATTCTTTCTCTCTAAGAATGATTCATTCAGGTTATAACATAACAGATTCATCCCTTGTGTAAATCCATTGATTTCAGTGAAATTGCACCAGGGATGAATTTGCCCCAGTCAGCTCTACATTTATTTAGATTTAAACAGCAATTAGAATTGTCCATACAAAAAGCTCTAAGTGCCCTAATAGTTAATTAGACTTACAATCACCTAATGATGACCACCCTGCAGAATAAAAATAATCATATACTGGGAAAAAATTAATGCAGCCATCCAATAAATCAAAACAGAGGAAGAGCTCCTTTCCCTCTCCCGGGGACTTATCCCCAACATTTACCAAAACACAATCAAAAAATGGCTTTTGCATTATGTCCAGAAGGTGATCAGGCCTGGGCTATTTCAGACCAGGGTTGGGAGCCAGAGCCCCAAGGTGCTCACAGAGAATGTCTCTTCATCTATCCACTCTCTTTTCTGATGAGGGAGTTCCATCTTGAGTGTCTCTGCTGACCACATCTGTGGCAGTGTGACATGGGGAGATAGGAAGTCAAAACCAAAACCTTAAACTCTACCTGGAGACCAGTAGGTTCTCTAGAACCCTGAGAAGCAATGTCATGTGCTCTCAGGAAGATTCCCCACTCAGCAAGCAAGTTGCCATATTTTGTACCAGTTTCTGTCTCCAAATGGATTTAAAATTAGCTTCAAGTACAGCACATCTCTGTAGTCTACTCTCAAAGTAACAAAAGCACGAATAAAAGCATGAAAACTCCTAGCCAGGTACAGATGGTAAAATACTGACTTGGCTACAGCTGTAATATGATCAACTAACAGTATCTGGGACCTAAAATCACCTCTTCTTTGGAGGTCACCAGTGGTGGATGCACTTCCAAATCAAATGGACTGATATTATCTCCTTCCACAGCTCCTTCAACCCACCATCACAACCTCAGTCTTTTCTGGGCTGGCTTCAAACAACTCATTCTAAGCCAGGCTCCAGTCTCAACATGACATTGACTGGGGTGTTGAACCACCTTCTTCCAGATACGTAGGTATCATCAACATAATGAACTAACCCCCATGCGTCCTTACCAACCCTCTGAATGGCAGCTTCTATAGGCTGAACAGGGTAGGTGACAGAAAGACACCTGAGTCACCCCATACTTGTGAGCGCTTTGGGAGCAGGAATGCTTGCTCATGATTATCCATTGCAATTTCTCCAAGCAAAAAGAAGGAAGACACTGAAGAGCAAACCTGTCCTGCTTTGCCAGGGTCCACAAGAGAGTCAAAAACATCCTGTGGCCAACTGTGTTGGAGGCAGAAAATACATCTAATAACACCAGCCCGGAGAGCCGATCTTCACCCACTTCCAGGATGGCCAGTGCGACCAGTACAGTCTTTGTGTCAAAGTGAGGCTTGGACTCAGACCAACAATGGTGAAAAAGATTGAAATTCCCAGTGGGCCCCATCTTGATGTCCTTTCTCAGTAACACTCCCACTCATGGCCAAGATAGAAAGGAGGCTGGTTTAGTGGTGAAGGTACCAGCGTAAGTGTTTGGAGACATGGGCTCTGTTCTTGGCTGTAATGTGTTGCCTTGGGGCAAGGTATTGAACCTATCTGTGCCTCAGTTTCACCAACTTTAAAATGGGTGATGATAATATTCCCCTCCCTGAAAGGTGTGTGGTGTGTCTTAATTCATAACTAAGAGAGATGCTCAGATATTACAGTGATGACTGCCATAAAAATGCCTATACATTCTTTTGCCTCATCCTACAAAGTGCTGATGTCTTCCTCAAGGGGCTTCCACTGACTTCAGGATCAGTCCCCAAATGACTAGTTAGAAGTGCCCCTGACAATGTGAAATGCAAAGCCGGACACATAAATGAATGGGCATATGTGTGCAGCTCCTGCCACTCCCAAAATATCTTTAGCAGCACTGAAAGCACCGTAGATTTTGGAGCAACAGATGATTGATGGATGATTAATAGTTGATCTGCTGTGCCATTGAAAAAGGATTCATTTTACTTGTACACTGTACGTAGAATTAGTTAAGGGTTGCACAGGAAAGAAAGTGATGAGCCATTGTTCCCATTAAATTATAATAACAGCCTTCCTAACCACTGTATATTTAATATATAAGAAAAGGAAATGCCTAGTAAAATTCTGTGTAGGTTAATAACACCTTCATAATATAGTCCCTCTCTTCTATTGACTTGAATAGCCCTCCTACTGACTTTTACTGGATTATTAGAGTTAATTACATCAATTGCAATATAATTGATTCTTAAATACTATGTAGGACCCTCATACAATTATGGAAAAACAAAAGTCATCTAGACATTTCAGATTAAAAAGATTTGGAATTCCTGCACATTTAATTCCTGATAATCACCAGTCAGTTTGGACACTAAGATTGCAGGGTCTCTTGTTTTCTTTCTGCTAGGTTTTGACAGAATTGATAGTTTTACAACATTTAACTCAGTGTGCATGGAAATATAAGATTAAAGCTACGAATGTAATTTGCTAAACCGTTACTTCATCTCCAAAAAGTGAAATGTGTTACCTGCCTGTCTATACTAAAATATAAGTTGTACACACAAGCATGCAGAAATATGCATTTATAGTTGAAGGTTGAAGTCCTTTATCCACAGGTGCAGGAATGCCTGTAGATCTTGCTTGCTAAAGTCACCCACAGGCCTTCAATATATGACATGAAGCAGAACTGAACACTGATCTCCAGAGGGTAAAACATCTATGCATTATTTCACTGAGTAACTTTGACACAAAAAAGGTTTCTAAAGGATGGTCCTGTACCCTAGATAATGATTACAAACCATTCAAAAGAAGGTGCTTTCAGATAAACCCTCTGAGGCATGATACAATATTATTAAGCAGCAGTTCAACTTTAAAGTCAGTCAGACTAACATTTTTGTGAGCCTGCTCTTGGTCAGAAACCCCTATGGTATAAATGTAGTAGATGTAACTTGATTTATTTTTTTTACAGGCTTTGTTACTGCTCTCCAATGGCCTTCTAGGAGCCATGCAGGGTTTTGTATTAGTCAGTTTTCTTTGTGTTTGTGGGTGTATTATGCTATTAAAGTCTCTGCAAGGTAAATTCAGCAGTCTTTAAGTTGCTAAATTAAATGTATTAAACTCAGTTCAACTGGTGTTAAAATGTCAGCCTGAAGTTCTCACTATGAGATCCACAAAATAAAGCTGCCTGTGCTTTCATTGGAGTTTTTAGTGTTATTATTTTTGCTTTACGTGGCAGACTGCTTAATCCACATCACTTAAACCATCCTGCAGCAGCCTGCCGTCAAAGGCTTCCCCAAGGAAAAATTAAGCACTTACAACAATAAATTATTGAAAGACTACATCTAAGGGCACCATCCACCTTGTTCTCATACCCGCTTTAAGCGTTAAATAAATCATAACATCCTGTTCACCATGCCGTCAGTAGGGGTTAAATAAGTCATTGCAAATGAGATCCAAATCATAGGACTTAGCTGGCTTCCAAGTTTTTTGTTTGCAAGGAGTAACTACTTCAGGCCTTTTGATAGTTTGGGTCTTTAAGGAAAGCCTTTTTTCCATTCCAACTACTTCCTGTTAATGTGGAAATGAGAGGAAATGAGCATTAAACAGAAGCACAGGCCCACCCTTTTCCAGTCGTGTGCCTAATTTGTCAGGTGTAATATTGGCACCTGGAGGCTTGTTTTGGCTCCTGTTACATCCTTACTGGGGAAGTATCAAAATCCTTGTAACACACAGTGTAGGACTTCAAAGCCTTTTTGTTACACAAAGAAAGAAAGAGGAAATCATCATTAGACAACGCAGAATACCATGCCCTCATTAGTTTATTAAATGTGAGAGAAATGAGCAACAACCACCTATAAACAAAGAGAAAAAGTATGTGGCATTTGATTAAGAATATACATTAACATGGAAGCATAGCCATGTTTGTAAGGTAATAATGGCCTCGTTATAAAAAAAATGTACTTTATAGCAGGGATCGGCAACCTTTCAGAAGTGGTGTGCTGAGTCTTCATTTATTCACTCTAATTTAAGGTTTCGCTTGCCAGTAACACATTTTAACGTTTTTAGAAGGTTTCTTTCTATAAGTCTATAATATATAACCAAACTATTGTTGTATGTAAAGTAAATAAGTTTTAAAAAATGTTTAAGAAGTTTCATTTAAAATTAAATTAAAATGCAGAGCTCTCCGGACTGGTAACCAGGACCCGAGCAGTGTGAGTGCCACTGAAAATCATCTGGTGTGCCACCTTCAGCACTCGTGCCCTACGTTGTTTACTCCTGCTTTATAGGAATCTTCATGCTGCTGGGTAAACAAAGGCCCCTGTACATGAAGATGATTAAGCACATGTGTATCTTGGAGTCAATTGAGGGCTATTCACAGTCTTAACGTTACACATGCGCTTAAGCAACTTTCAGCCATTGGGGCCCAAATGCTGCTGCAGTGCAAAATATGGTGAACACAAAAGGGACAGCGTCTGATACCCATCAAGAAGAGAAAGGGTATCTTAGTCCATGAGGAGTCCTATTAAATTCAAAAGCTGTACTCAAGTTGAGTAAAGATGTCAGTATTTGGCCAAATTTATTAACGATACGCTAAGAGAATAAACCTCTTCACAGAATTTGTTCGCCAGGCTGCAATGCAAATAGATTTAAGCCGTTTTAAATGGTGCCTCATATTGAAAATATTCTGAGAGAGCCAAAGTGCAAAATACAGTACTGACCTGATCTGTGAAATGGCTAGGGTTGATCTGGATTTTCAGAACTGATTAACATTTTTGGAGCACAGCAGCCATTTGTGTGCCATTTCTCTCAGATATGAGCTACGGTTAATTAGTGTTTGGAGGGGGAGGAGTGGAAATAGTGTAGCTAATTGTTATACTAGTCAAGGTAAATCAAGCCGTGAGGGAATACTTCTTCTTCTTTAACAAACCAAAATAAATTCCAATGGAGCTCCTTTAATTCCCACATTGATGCAAGATGATATGTATGTATCTGTAACAGTTTTGCTAGAATAGTGGAATGAAAGAAGAGACTAGGGAAATGCAGCTGCCATGTCAATGTTGGGTAGCAAAAGGGGTTATGCAATTGCACATAAAATGAGTATCTCCTCCTGGTTGTCAGGCCAGATTCTGCCACCCTTAATTATTTAGAGTACCTTGCTAATTGAGTAGTCCCACTGATCAGGCCCACTCTTTGTTGCAGAACGTGGAGAACGCCAAGTGGCCGAACAACTCCAGTGTGATTTGGATTTCTCTGATTTCTTGGATCCATTTCAGCTGGATCAATCCAATTATAGTTTCAGGCATGAGTATGGAGACAGAATTAATAACCTTGGCCAATTACCTTTGACTGGGGGACGTTGTTGACTTGCTGGTAGGTTATTTCACAGTAGCTCTATATTTTCCTTACTAACATATCTCAGTGAGGGGTGCTGGTTAACTGTTCCCAGGACCCTCTCATGTGGGTCCCACAAGGATTTATTCTGTTGATCCTCCTAGTCAACCTGTATGTGAGACTAGCAGAAGAGAGAGAGGGGTGCTTTGTGCTGTTTGTGTGTTGTAATCACTTCATATCTCCTTTTCTGGAGAGCCAGGTGGTGCAGTTTCCTTGTGATTCTTGATGTGAATCTAGATGTGAATGGGCTGGCTGGGTCTCAATCCAGATTAAATAGAGCTGCTGCTGCTGCTTATGAGTGGTTTCTCTGCAGCTTGAGGTCTTCAAACCAATTTTGAGGATTTCAATAACTCGGTCCTGGGATAGGGGTTGTTATAAAATTGGATGGGTGGGGTTCTGTGGCCTGCCTTGTGCAGGAGGTCAGACTAGATGATCAGATTGGTCCCTTCTGACCTATGAGTCTATGAGTCTATGAGAAACAATCGGGGAAAAGATCTGAATGGTGGCTATTTTGGTAAAATATGCAGCAGCTGACGTGCTTCCTGGAACAGGTCATTGTGAGCACATTATACACACGCACTAGCCTGGATTCCCTCTTCTTCTAAGTTTTAATTTTAAGGTATAAACCCATGAGATGTTTGCTGACAGTCCCATGATGTGCATTTGAAGACTAGATGCAAGCCCTCAGTCACAAGGGCACTCTATCATAGCTGGAGTTTGTTAGCTTGAAGAACATACTATAAGACTCATCACACAATCCAAATCTTCAACATTGGATCTAAATTGAAGTTAGGGGATCAGGTGCGTCTCTGGGCAGACTGATCTGCCTGAGTTGTGTTAAAGCACTCGTCTTCTATCATTCATGCTGGGCTGCAAAAGCCAGCAGGAGCCAAAACACCGCTGAGGATTGGCTAGCGTCCGCACGTCCTACACTTGTCTCATTTCCTCTGGTCAGGCTTTCTTTTCTCTGTTATGTTAACAGCAGGAAAAATTAGTGATGCCTGCTGTATGTCCTGAGAGATTATCCTTATATCAGGGTGATCCTTCCAGGTCCAGTTAAACTAGGTATACAGCAAGATTATGCCGGTGGTGAAATACAAAGCAGCCAGCGTTTCTAGCTGTAATTGTGTCATCACCGGTATACTTAAATGCCATGAATTTGTGGGGATAAATAAATTGGTCTCTTTGTAGGGCAGGGAAAAGAACCTCACACATTTCTCACCGAACACATTAGAAATCTTACAAAATTCCTCTGGAGATCTGTTTCATTGAGTGGCTGTCAGCATGCTGTAAGATATAGCCGTCCATGAGCAACTTCATCTTTTCAGTACATTTCCCGGGATGTCTTTTCCTATTGTGTCAATACTAGCAGCTCTGTAGAACTCTTAAAGGCTTCAGGGGATCCATGACAGCTCTAGTGCTTCCCACCTGCTTGGATTCCTAATGACGCTGGGTTCATCCTAGGTCTGCTTCTTCTATGATGTGCCATTTGCAAGGCCCAGGAATGCCAGAATTCAGTTCTTCCCTGCTAATACCTTTCATCAGTCTCTGCTTTGGAGAATTATATACCAGGTCTTGTGCTGGTGCAAATAATATCTGCTTGGTGTCAACATTGGTGTCTCTTGTATTGTAAATGCTTAAGAAGCAGCACAATTATCCCTGTACCTACTGTACAATATTTCCATCTTGATCTCAGGAGTGTAGCAAAATCAATATATCCTTTGAGATATGCAGATGGAACTAATTTCTAGCAGGATGCATTTTGAGCTTTTCCCAGGAAGGATTTATTTGAGAGATGCAGACAGTAGAAAGAAAGGTACAATGAGGGGGCATATGGGAACATGTTTCTGGCCCTACTGACCTGCTTTGTGCTTCTCCTGTGTCCCACAGAAGCTACAAATACAGGTCCATGGAGGATGCCTCTCGTGTAAAGGGGATTACTGGTGGGATAGACTAGTTATAACAGCTCTATATAATCCCAATCTTTGCCCCCAGGCAATGCTCAAATGTGGGGGAAAATGTAGGGCAGAGGTGGCGCTGCCTGTCAAGTGGCTTGCGTTAATTTAAACAATAGTGAGAATGGGACCAGAAGACAGAGGTAGCCCCTAAAAATAGTAAGGGGGCTCAGCCCCTCCCCCAAGCCCCACTGTAATTAGAAGCACCACCCCCAGAGCAGGGCTTATGTACTTCCCCAGGAGGCCAGGTGAGTTTGTACTCAGGTGGCTAGCCCGAGCTGCCGCCCATGCTGTCGCAGCCATGCTGCTATTTTTAACACTTGAGTGCAGTTAGAGCTAGCACCTCTCTGTCTACCCATGCTGGGAAGCCCCTTTCTAGCTACTGAGTAGTAACACCCTGAGCCATGCTCAATTGCAACCGAGGTCTGACTGGATGTCCCATATTCAGGTTGCTGCAAAGAGACGTTAAAGCCTTCCCCTTGACCTGAGCAAAGTGCAGAAAGGCCAGTTCCACTTTGGCTCGTGCCTTTTCACAGTTATCCCACAAAAAATCCAGCCCGTTTTTAACAATAGGTGTAAGATGCTCTTCTGCAAATAATTAACTAAATACTGCGCACTGTTGAGGCCAGACAGGAGCTGAGATTCACTCAGCAGTTAAGTGGTAAAGACACTTGGTTTGAATTAACTCTGAACTTTCTTGTGTGTTTGATGTTACAACTAGTGTTGACAGAAAAAAATGTAACTGATATTGTGTTCACAGAATTTTGATGCTTTTTTCCTTTTGCTAACAAATCTCAAATCTATCGATAGGACATCAGTATCCTCAAATATCTTTGAATTTATTTTCCCTCTGTTAATAGAGCTGTGAATATTCACCATTGGTGCTTTAGTTAGTTATTGGATAGTTTCACATGTCACATGCTTCTGTTTTTGTGCACTGATTTGATGACACATGTAGCTAACCAAAACAAGTGAATGTATCAATCAAAATTCATGTTGGGTGAATATTCAAGCATTCAAGCTTAAATTTGGCTGTGAATAAGAATTCTTGTGATTTTAGCTCCCACTCACAAATGCATGTGGAAAGCAACCCTAAAAAGGTCATGACCATGCTCAGCTGAACTCAGAGAAATATTATTGGATCACTTTTTCCTCTATTTCTTCAGTTCTGGTCACAGTCTTTAAGATGCCTAGATACTGTGTGAATGCTAATTTTAAATACTATCGTATTTGCTTGGGAGAAGAAAATGTTTTTAAATGTTTTAATTTATGGGAGCCTGTTTTAGCTAGGCTCCTGTTGCTGCATCAGGTTGAACCAAATGTTGATAGTAACTAAATCAAGTTCCCCAAGAATAGCAGCAGGAGACTGGGAACTTGCAGTGAATGTGAGCATTTTAACTGCAAAAATGCTCCCTGGCTGTAACAGGACCTGGACTGTGTCATTACTTAGGGCCACATTCTGACTGACTCTTATGCTATTGCAAACTAGGGGGACAATGCAAGGAACCTTCACCACTTCTTTGGTTGGCTTGTGCGAGCACCAGCAGAATTGTAGTCCCTGTATTCAGGGTGGTGCTGTGACTGTTCCCTCCTACTCCCCTATGGCTACAGGGTGCTCCAAAGTGGCAGGAAGAATGTGGCACTTGGCTCCACACCTGCTACACAGTGGGCAGCCCAGTCGGCTGGCTACCTGAGGAGTAGTAATTAGCACCTTGCAAAGGGGTGTCATAATGCATGTGCAACCTCTGAGCATCCAAGAGAAAGCTCTTGGTGTTTCTTCTAGGGCAAGGGAGCTCCCCGTGATCCCTTACTATGAGCTGTGCCTTATGATCTAGCCTGTAGTTATCCAAAGGAATGTAGTATCAGTTTGCACTAATGTTATGTGAAAGTATCCTCACTTCACACCATCAAAAACTGGATTGTCACAAAAACTGCATTGTCATTGCAAAAACAAAAGCTAATTTAATAATAATATTAATAATAAATAATAAATACTTAATACTTAATAATAATAATGTTATGAGTGACTTGGGTTAAATCTCATTGAAACTGGAGTGTGTGTCTGTGTAGACGCTGCCCTTCATAACTGATAAAAGTAAATAAAATTATGCTCATTTATAGAACCAAGTAGCTAAAACAATAGTAGCCTCCACTCAAAACACAGATACAGTTACTGACCAAAACAGAGGTACATGCAAGGCACATGTTAGCAGAGGGGGTTTGCTGAGTAGTGTTTGATGGCTGTCCCTGAGAAAGAAGCAGGAAACACAGCAGAGAAGTTGAGACAAGCAGCAGAAAGCCATGGACACTGTCAGAACAAGGACCAGGAACATGGCCCTGAGAAAAGGCTGGAGGGACATTTTGGGCTCAGTTCTGGCTTAAAAAAAGCTTGAAACTGTGAGCAAAGAAAATGTCCCCTGCTGTTTGATTGCTGCTATGTCTGGGGAAACTGGGCTTTGTACATTCTTCGTCAATAAATATCAAAGAAAAACCTGATTCCATCCAAGTTTCTTCTCCTCACCGAAACAATCAGCTAGACTCCAAATTTTTGCTAGCCATTCAGGTTGAGAAGGGGGTAATAATAATAATGTATGCTGCACTAATATAATGCCTTTCAACCAAGGATCTAAATGTGCTCCAGAAGCATTACGGTCCAGATCTTTTGCTGGTGTAAATTGGCCCAATTCCACTGAATCTGGATCCATTTACAAAGATGGAAGATAGGCCCATAATTATTTAAGCTCTATGACACCTGTGTAATATAGCTATGCTGCAGTGCCCTCCCCATTTTACAGATGGGAAAACTGAGGTACAAGATGGCTAGGTGACTTGTCTAAGATCACACATCAGTCAGTGGCAGAGTCCTAGCTCCTTGTCTCTTGAGCTATCATTGTTAATGTTTATTATCTATACTGTGATATCACCCAAAATGTGCTAGGTGCTCCTCAAACAGAGAAAGACACCGTTCCTGCCCTGCAGTCTGTAAATCTACAAAGATGAAAACAAGCGAAAGGTGCTGGAAAGGAATACAACATACAAGCAAAGGGTTAGATTCTGCCACTCATAGGTTGAACAGTACCTTGCTCATTGTGCCAGATCTGGTCACCCTTGGTCATGGCAAGTAGCACCTTACTCCAGGAGTAGTCCCCATCGTGAGCAAGGGAGACAGAATCTGACCCACTGATATCAGTGGGACTATTCCTGGAGCAAACTGCTACACCATGTGAACAAGGGGGGCAGAATCTGGTTCCAAGTGACCAAGGTGACATAAGGCACATGTCTTACTAGTTACACAATTGTTAATGGTCACCCCCTTCACCATTCAACCCTCCATGCAAACCCAAGCCTCATTTACTGGATTTTGTACACAATCTCTGCAACCTCTGACCCCTTTTTCCCAGCATAGGGCAATCACAAGATAAATATACTAAGTAAATCAGTAGATGATTTTGTTTCCTAATAGATGTCACAGCAGAAACCTGTCTTCAACGGGGTTTAGAATGAGGAGAAAGGAGCGACTTTACAGAGCAACTTAGGAAGAATGTTGTCTGCACAGAGGGTTTCATGATAGAAAGTGTGAAGACAGATGTAGGAGAAAATGAGAAATGGCGCCTCTGGACGCCCATCTCTGGTGACACAGAGGAGATGGGTGAAGGCAATAGGAATTGACAAGGGCGAATAAGAAGGAAGGGACAAATTATGTTGGGCTTTGAATATGAGGACAAGAAATTTGTATTTCATGCCTTAGAGAAGAAAGGTGCCAGGTGGCTTTTAGACAACATGATGGTTTTACTGGAAGTAATAAGCAAACAGGTTTGTGGTGAAAATGATGAGTTTTCACCTTTGGGAAGAGGTATAAAAAGTATCATTTTTGCTCATGGCAAAAATCTTCCTATTTTCAGAGAGAAAAATGGTCTCATGAAATGATGATATTTTTACTCTCTTGCAACTAGTGAATTCTGCAAAATGTAGGGCTTGATCCTGCGAGGCACTAAGTGCCCCCTGCAAGATGTTCAGTACCCTCCCCAAGCCACCATTTCATGCACCTCCCAGGATCATGCCTTTATTGAATTTTGCCAAGTGTGTGCACGTGTGTGTGGGTGCACATGCACATGTGTGAAAGAGAGAGAGGGGGAGCGACATTATCATTTTCACTACAAAAATTGGTGCAGTAAAACCCCAAAAATCTTCCCTTTAACAAATTCAGAGAGCCTCATAAAAACCTGCAGGCATATCAGTTTTTGCATGCAAATATTTACCAAGTAAAAATGGATACTTTTCTACAACTCATAGTTCTGGGCCTCTCCTGTGGAGAAAATGCCAACTGAACATGCATGTTGGTTTGGCATCTGGACAAAAAGCTCCCAGAAGAATAGAATGAAACCACCAAACTTGTTTCACTTGTGATCCTGTTTTCATAAAGCTGGTGAAAGCCTGCTGAACTGACCCTTCCATACGAGCTCTGTTGTTTTCAAAATGCCATTTGGAAAGACCCCCCTCCATCCCAGTTTTATCACTTTTGCAGGAGGCAGCCATCCATCAGCAACAAACCACAATGCTGGTCTTGGCTGGCTGAATGCAGTCAGCAGCTGCTCTGTTCCAAGTTCTGGGCAAGCCACAGTTATCCAGATTCCCACTTGTCCTATGTCTTCTGCCTCCATGGCAATGCAGCATCTTAAGCTAGAAGGACCACTAATTGACCAGTGTGAATAGGTTGCCAGAACTATAGTACAGTCGGTTCCCTATCCCCATAGCCTGTGGCTGCCCCCATTTCATTACCCTTCAGCCCCTCCTGATCCAAGGCTCATGACATATTCCAAGTCCTCCTTGAATTCAAGATTCGAATTCGGCATGTGGCATGCTGTGCTTTTCCAGCAGGCTGCCTTTTGTTATTATTTTTCAACCAAAGGGAATGTTCAGGATGGCATGTTCTTTCTTCAGTTATTGCAGATAACTAAAATGTAAGCCAAGAAAGCTAAAGTCAGATTTTCATAATGCCAAACATCAGACAAAATCTTTCTCTTCTCCAACAATTATGCTGAAAGACTTACAAGCCCAGAAATAAAAAAATGCAATTCCTGGTTTTAAAAAATGAAGCAGTGTTATCCTACAGGCTAAGATAAGAATGTGATTTAAGTTTGTTTTAGTTCATTTCTTCAGTGTGTTGTGCTGACACGATTGTTCAAAGAAATTGTGCTTTTGGAAGGAAAAGGTTAAAGTTTGCTACTGATATTCATCAGGAGATGGATATTTAATCTTTAATCTCTTGTTCTAGGCCCCTACTTCGGATCAACTCATTATCCCGAATAAACGATGTGTCATTCCCATTATTTATGTTTCACTGCAGCCAAAGTATCTGGACCTCGTTTTGGTAAGCACCATTCATTTCGACCCATTCAGTATTAATCTCCCTGCTAACATCTTTCCTGTCCTATGTGCTGTCCCCTATTTGCTTTTATGTTTTCCGCAGTGTTTATAAAAGGATAATCTTTTACAAAGCAGACAGAATTTTTGTGTATAAACTGCTCTGTTTGAATGCCTCATTGATATACCATCTAAACTGAAGTGTTCAGCAAGATTAGTGTATCCACTGAACTGGGTAAAAACATGGGAACTGCTCCTTTCTTTATAGCGAAAAAGGGTGGCTAATGATGCCATCTTCTTTAAATAGGATACTTTTAGCAGATGGACTGAGAATATGAATACATTCAACAAATACAAAATAATCAGCAAAGGAGGTAGATTATTGTGCTGAATAAAAGGAAAAGAGGGAACAAAATACACAGATAATGTAAAGACTAGGAGCCAGATTCCATCTCAGTGAAACTGATGTATATCACTGCAGAATAACTCAATTGAAATAAAAGAAGTTGCTAATTTTTTACCTACTTGTAAGTGAGATCAGAATCTGTCCTTTATAGCTTAAACACAGATGACTTCAGCTAGAGCAGAGGTATGTAAGGCTCTGGAATGCAAATGATACAGTTTTTTAAAGGGACAGAATTCTAGCTTTTGGAATGTACATCCGCTGATGTCAGGTGGCACTGACAGGCCATCTGTGATGCAGACACTTTCTGTTTAAAAAACACAATAGGCAAGTGAATTTTTGCCCGTATTCCAACATTTAGTCGGGAAAAATCCAAAACAGACATGTGGTAGTATCATTTGAATGGCATAGATCCTTAAATACATTTGTCACTTTTTGTACTTGCCAGATATGTTTTGAAGATCTAAACCATCAAAACACTCCAAATTTTACCCATCACAACTCTGTCAACATGTAGCACTGTTTAGTATTTTATTTTTGTTAAATTATACTATTGTTGTCCATCTATTATGACATAAACTAGGATTTGTGCCCTTGCATTTAAATGAAATGAACACTGTAAGAAATAATTGAAAAATGTTCAGAAAAAGTGTTGCAATTCATTTTTACTGTTAAGTGGTGTAGGGCACATGGGAAAGAGTATGAGAAATGGAATGAACACAACAGGTGGACTGGGCACCTGTAGACATCAGCTTCAAATGAGGCTCACTCAGATATTTCCAAGATACTAGGCATTGAACCTAGTTTTATGGAATCCCTGACAGCTGTGGGTGGTTTAGAGAGGACAGTTATCTGGAATTGTCCTTTTGTCATGTTTAGTTCACTTCTCCCATTTGAAGGTCCCATGTCTAACTGACTTGTACTGCTAGCAAGGAAAAGCTGAATGCTGCTATTGCTGGAGTCTGTGAACACCACTACTGGGTTAGTCAGAGCAGTATGATGCCTGAGGAGAGAGGTACCAAATATATTCCCAGCTTCTGATCCCCATAGGGCAGCTTATTGAGTTGCCATTGGACCTTGGAGGTAGCCCATAACATATGATAGATAAGTGATCCTGGGAAACTCATTGGCTCAGAGGGCTTTACTGGGATAAGGTGTCTATCACCCTTTAAGTCATTGGCTGTGATTCAGTGTACATTGACTGAGAGAAAAAGTTGTCACATCCTAACTGCTGTTCAGTGGCCTTTGGGTAATATCTTTGGTGTTCTCTGTGCAGAGGATAAACTCCATGGCCCTGAAAGGTTTGAGGAAGGATTGTCCTTAAAGAAATTGTTGTGGAAATGTTTATTGTATTTGATTTTCAAAATATAAAAAGATGCTGATCCTGTGTTCTCTTCCACAATTAATTCCCACAAGAAGCTCAAAATGTATTGCTTAGCCCACCAACAAATGAATAAATATACAGCAGATAAAATGTGGCAATAACCCCCCTTTACAGCACATCCTGGAACCAATCCATTTCCGAAATAGCCTGGAAAATAGGTGTCCCTTCCAGCATGTGCAAAGGTTAACAAATGCGGAGGTTTTTTTGCAGAGGAAGGAGTAAATTGCAATGTGGATGATGTCCTACCAGTATCTCTCTCATATTCACATGAAGGGTTTGAGGACTTCCATGAACCTCAGCTGTGATAATATGGCCCAGGTGTCCTCAGTAATGATGGGCTAGATCATGATTTGGTCTACATTTGAACTATACCCTCCTACACATCAGTGTATGCTACTTAGATCTTGGGTCCTGGTGTAGTGCCAGTATCCTCGTACTCCTACCTTGAGGCAGGTAAGTGAAGAATAGATAGGGTGACTAGATAGTGAGAGTAAAAAATCGGGACAGGGTGGGAGGTGATAGGTGCTTATATAAGAAAAAGCCCCCAAAATTGGGACTGTCCCTATAAAATCAGGACATCTGGTCACCCTAAGAATGGGTGAGGAATGGGTGGAGGACAGTGATCTGTTGTTCTTCATGTCCACCAAGGGTGGGACAGGAAGTAATCATCTTAGTTTAGGTTAAAGTTGGCTATTATAGAACTTTCTAGCTATGAGGAGAGTTAAGCACTGGAACAGGTTACATAGGGAGGTTGTAAAATCCTTGTTATTGGAGATTTTTAAGAACTTACTAGACAGACAGCTACTAGGGATGGTCTAGGTATACTTGATCCCTACTCAGTGCAGGGGGATGGCCTTGATGACCTCTTGAGGTCATAAGAACATAAGATTGGATGGGCATACTGGGTCAGACCAATCGTCTACCCAGCCCAGTACCCTGTCTCTGGCAGTGGCCAGTGCGGATGCTTCAGAGGGAATGAACAGAACAGGGAAATTTTTGAGTGATCCATCCCTTGTTGTCCAGTACCAGCACCTGGAAGTCAAAGGCTTAGGGATGCACAGAGCATGGGGTTGCATTACTGACCTTGGCTAACAGCAATTGATGGTCCTACCCTCCATGAACTTATCTAATTCTTTTTTTAAACCCAGTTATACTTTTGTCCTTCACAATGCCCCCTGTCAATGAGTTCCACAGGTTGACTAAAGAAGTATTTCCTTATGTTTGCTTTAAACATGTTGCCTTTTAACTTCATTGTGTTATGTGAAGAAGTAAATAGCACTTCCTTACTCACTTTCTCCACACCATTCATAATTTTATAGACCTTTATCTTATTTGCCCTTAGTCATCTCTTTTCTAAAATGAACAGTCCCAATCTTTTTAATGTCTCGTCATATGGAAGCTGTTTCATAACCTCAATCATTTTTGTTGCCCTTCTCTGTACTTTTTCCAGTTGTAATATATCTTTTTTTGAAATGGGGCAATCAGCACTGCATGCACTATTCAAGGTGTAGGTGTATCATGGATTTATATAGTCTATCAAATGATTAAAAAAATAATCACAAGATTAAAAAGCGGTTGCTATTAATCATGGTTTTAATTGCACTGTTAACACCAATGTAAATTTTTTATAAATATTTATGGTTTTTATTTTACATTTTCAAATATATGGATTTCAATTACAACACAAACTACAAGGTGTACACTGTTCACTTTGTGTTATTATTTTTTTTTACAAATATTTGCACTCTAAAAAAGATTAAAAATTGACAGTCGAAACATGAAGGGGCATACGGATGTTTAGCATATCTGACATGTAAATACCTTGCAATGCCAGCTACAACAGTGCCATACAAAAGCCTATTCTCACTTTCAGTGTCCATTGTAAATAAGAAGCAGGTGGCATTATCTCCTGTTAATGTAAACAAACTTGTTTGTCTTAGCAATTGGCTGAACAAGAAGTAGGACTGAGTGGACTTGTGAGCTCTAAAGTTTTACATTGTTTTGTTTTTGAGTGCAGTTATGTAACAAAAAAATCTACATTGGTAAGTTACATTTTCACGAGAAAGAGATAGCACTACGTACTTGTATGAGGTGAATTGAAAAATACTATTTCTTTTGCTTATCATTTTTACAGTGAAAATATTTGTAATAAAAAATAATATAAAGTGAGTGGGGGGAGGGGAAATGAGTAAGCCGGGGGAAGAGGCATTGTGGGGGCAGAATGGGGTGTGGCCACAGGGAAGGGTGGAATGGAGTGGGGCCATGGGCGGGGTCACAAGTGAAAGGGGTGGAACAGGAGATGGGATCCGGGCTCAGTGCTTCGGTCGGGGCTGATATCTATGCTGCGGTCCTGGCCGGGGCCAAGCTTTCAGCCCCCTCCATGGCACTGACCAAGTTCTCAGCTCCTCAGCCAAAAGAGGCGGGACAGGGGGCTAGCCTCCCCAAGGGAAAGCTTCACCTGTCGCCCATGTCTAGCTGTCTGAGGAAGTCGGCAAACTTCACACCTGGCAGGCAATTCACCATGCAGTTCTCCCCGTCATAAATTGAACTCTCTATATTTTTAATAATCAAATCCCCTATTACCATTACCTGTCTCTTCCTAGTAACAGGAGTGCCCTCTGTCAGAAAGGTATCCTCACTGTGAAAGGATACTACAACATCATCTGCAATGAGGGTCCCAACTATGGGATTGTTTCCCTCCACTCCAGCTTGATGTTCTTCCCTGAGACTTTCATCCTCCTTGACAGCACAGAGGCTGTCAGACTGTGGGTATGACTGCTCTACTGTGTCCCTGAAAATCTCCTGTATGTACCTCTCTGTATCCCTTAGCTCCTACAGTTCAACCACTCTTGTCTCAAGAACCCATACTAGTCTCTGAGGGCCATGAGCTGCTTGCCCTGAATGCACATATCATATATGCTGGATTCAATGTAATAAACTGGATAGTTCCCACACTGCTGGGTCTCGCCTCTTCCGGCTGAGGCCCTGCTTCCTGCTCTCATTCTTTTTACTCCTGCAGGGTTTTCATTTGTTTGTTTGTTCATTGTGTGGGGCGGATTATTGGCCTAAGTTTAGAGAATATTTGCATCAGGTTCTCTTGCTCCCTCTCTAAACTCTCTAAACTCCCTCACAAAAATCCTCTGCTGCTCCTATTCACTAGCTCTTCTGGTTGCTTATGAACTGGCTTTTTAAATCCCTGTTCTCCCTGAGTTAGCCACACCCGCTTGTCAAGGGATCCTAAAGGTCCTTTCCAGCCCTACATTTCTATGATTATTTCCTACTCCCATTTCACCAGCGAGCTCTGCTGAGCTGACACAAGGGGTGTTGCAAGTGTTTGGAGTGTAAGAATATGGGATGTAGCTCTAACAAACAAAGGTCCAGGGCTGGTTCCAGCTTTTTTGCCTCTACAAGCAGCAAAGTGAAAAAAAAAAAAAAGATAAAGCCAATCGGCGGCACTTCAGAGGCAGCTCAATTGTGCTGCTTCAATCTTCTGCAACAATTTGGTGGCGGGTCCTTCACTCCCTCTCTTCCTCTTTGGCGGCACTTCAGTGGCAGCTCAAAGATGAAGAGGGGGACTGAGGGTCTCGCCACCGAATTGCCGCTGGCCCTGCAAAGGTCATCCAGAATTTTGGAAGATGGGATTCTGGATTGCAGAGGTTAGAGCAGGATTTGGCTGGCTGTAGCTTAGAGCAGCCTCTCACTGCTGTGTCATATAATGTTTAAATAAAAATAATGGCGTTAAATACAAGCTCTCCATGCCTTAATAAGAATAACCCAGCGACCTGCTGCTGACTTAGAATGGGTGTTGTGCTGCTTTTGTGACTCCTATGGCTACTCCTGGGTTGGGGAAGTTCATGTGTGACGTTTTCCTCGGGCCTATATCTAACTGACCTAAAAAACATAGCGTGTATGGTGGGGGTTGTGAGGGGAAATCAACAACTGAAGATGTAATACGTCATCGGAACTCTCTTTGCATAGGAAGTTTTTCAAAGTTCTGCAGGAGGTGACAGTGCATCTTCAGAGCACTATGACACCTCAGCCCCATCTCCTTCAAACATGAGTGGCATCGAAGCAGTCGGAGATATTAATTTTTTTACAATGTGTTGTAGACACTTCAGCAATATATCTTCTGGTGTAAAGGTGTGGAGGATCTAGATGCTGAAGTGATTAATCTCACTCCTCAACAAATGGAATTTCCCACATTTATATTGTTCAGAAATAGCCCTCAGGAAATTTATGTGAGCTCTTAGCAAACTAAGCAGCCATCAAATGTTAATCAAAAACATGCACTTGATAACTGTAACATATATTTAAAGAACCAGATAACATTAACATTCCAGTGGGGCTAGTCAAAGACCTATAAAAATCAATGTTAAAGAGACACTGTCAAGGTTGACAGGCTCAAAACTTAACCTATCCGAAAACTAACATTTTATCTTTAAATTTCCTTTTGATACAAAAAAATCTGCCAGGACTCCAAAATAAGTGGTGCAATATGGCTGAGATCTCTAATGACTGCCTCGATGACCCCAAGATAACAGGGGACTAGATTGTCCCACGGGCTATAATGGCAGAGAGGAAGGAGGGTCAGGGCAAAGCTGGGAGGCAAGATCAAACCTGTATCTTAGATGCCTTTATACAAATGCAAGAAGTATGGGTAATAAGCAGGAAGAACTGGAAGTGCTAATAAATAAATACAACTATGACATTATTGGCATTACTGAAACTTGGTGGGATAATACACACGACTGGAATGTTGGTGTGGATGGGTATAGTTTGCTCAGGAAGGATAGACAGGGGAAAAAGGGAGGAGGTGTTGCCTTATATATTAAAAATGTACACACTTGGACTGAGGTGGAGATGGACATAGGAGACGGAAGGGTAGAGAGTCTCTGGGTTAGGCTAAAAGGGGTAAAAAACACAGGTGATGTCGTGCTGGGAGTCTACTACAGGCCACCTAATCAGGCGGAAGAGGTGGATGAGGCTTTTTTCAAACAACTAACAAAATCATCCAAAGCCCAAGATTTGGTGGTGATGGGGGACTTCAACTACCCAGATATATGTTGGGAAAATAACACCGCGGGGCACAGACTATCCAATAAGTTCCTGGACTGCATTGCAGACAACTTTTTATTTCAGAAAGTTGAAAAAGCTACTAGGGGGGAAGCTGTTCTAGACTTGATTTTAACCAATAGGGAGGAACTTGATGAGAATTTGAAAGTAGAAGGAAGCTTGGGTGAAAGTGATCATGAAATCATAGAATTTGCAATTCTAAGGAAAGGTAGAAGGGAGTACAGCAGAATAGAGACAATGGATTTCAGGAAGGCGGATTTTGCTAAGCTCAGAGAGCTGATAGGCAAGGTCCCATGGGAATTTAGACTGAGGGGAAAAACAGCTGAGGAAAGTTGGCAGTTTTTCAAAGGGACGCTATTAAGGGCCCAAAAGCAAGTTATTACGATGGTTAGGAAAGATAGAAAATGTGGCAAAAGACCACCTTGGCTTACCCTTGAGATCTTGCGTGACCTACAAAATAAAAAGGCATCATATAAAAAATGGAAACTAGGTCAGATCACGAAGGATGAATATAGGCAAATAACACAGGAATGCAGAGGCAAGATTAGAAAAGCAAAGGCACAAAATGAACTCAAACTAGCTATGGGAATAAAGGGAAACAAGAAGACTTTTTATCAATACATTAGAAGCAAGAGGAAGACTAAGGACAGGGTAGGCCCACTGCTCAATGAGGAGGGGGGTAACAGTAACGGGAGACTTGGAAATGGCAGAGATGCTTAATGACTTCTTTGTTTCGGTCTTCACTGAGAAGTCTGAAGGAATGTCTAGTATAGTGAATGCTTACGGGAAGAGGGTAGGTTTAGAAGAGAAAATAAGGAAAGAGCAAGTAAAAAATCACTTAGAAAAGTTAGATGCCTGCAAGTCACCATGGCCTGATGAAATGCATCCTAGAATACTCAAGGAGTTAATGGAAGAGGTATCTGAGCCTCTAGCTATTATCTTTGGGAAATCATGGGAGACGGGGGAGATTCCAGAAGACTGGAAGGGGGCAAATATAGTGCCCATCTATAAAAAGGGAAATAAAAACAACCCAGGAAACTACAGACCAGTTAGTTTAACTTCTGTGCCAGGGAAGATAATGGAGCAGGTAATCAAAGAAATCATCTGCAAACACTTGGAAGGTGGTAAGGTGATAGGGAATAGCCAGCATGGATTTGTAAAGAACAAATCGTGTCAAACTAATCTGATAGCGTTCTTTGATAGGATAACGAGCCTTGTGGATAAGGGAGAAGCGGTGGATGTGATATACTAGACTTTAGTAAGGCATTTGATACGGTCTCGCATGATATTCTTATAGATAAGCTAGGAAAGTACAATTTAGATGGGGCTACTATAAGGTGGGTGCATAACTGGCTGGATAACCGTACTCAGAGAGTAGTTGTTAATGGCTCCCAATCCTGCTGGAAAGGTATAACAAGTGGGGTTCCGCAGGGGTCTGTTTTGGGACCGGTTCTGTTCAATATCTTCATCAACGATTTAGATGTTGGCATAGAAATTACGCTTATTAAGTTTGCAGACGATACCAAACTGGGAGGGATTGCAACTGCTTTGGAGGACAGGGTCAAAATTCAAAATGATCTGGACAAGTTGGAGAAATGGTCTGAGGTAAACAGGATGAAGTTCAATAAAGATAAATGCAAAGTGCTCCACTTAGGAAGGAACAATCAGTTTCACACATACAGAATGGGAAGAGACTGTCTAGGAAGGAGTATGGCAGAAAGAGATCTAGGGGTCATAGTGGACCACAAGCTTAATATGAGTCAACAGTGTGATACTGTTGCAAAAAAAGCAAACATGATTCTGGGATGCATTAACAGGTGTGTTGTAAACAAGACACGAGAAGTCATTCTTCCGCTTTACTCTGCGCTGGTTAGGCCTCAACTGGAGTATTGTGTCCAGTTCTGGGCACCGCATTTCAAGAAAGATGTGGAGAAATTGGAGAGGGTCCAGAGAAGAGCAACGAGAATGATGAAAGGTCTTGAGAACATGACCTATGAAGGAAGGCTGAAGGAATTGGGTTTGTTTAGTTTGGAAAAGAGAAGACTGAGAGGGGACATGATAGCAGTTTTCAGGTATCTAAAAGGGTGTCATCAGGAGGAGGGAGAAAACTTGTTCACCTTAGTCTCCAATGATAGAACAAGAAGCAATGGGCTTAAACTGCAGCAAGGGAGATTTAGGTTGGACATTAGGAAAAAGTTCCTAACTGTCAGGGTAGTTAAACACTGGAATAGATTGCCTAGGGAGGTTGTGGAATCTCCATCGCTGGAGATATTTAAGAGTAGGTTAGATAAATGTCTATCAGGGATGGTCTAGACAGTATTTGGTCCTGCCATGAGGGCAGGGGACTGGACTCGATGACCTCTCGAGGTCCCTTCCAGTCCTAGAGTCTATGAATATATGAATCTATTGCATACATTGCTCATGAGGTCTATCTTGACCTGCCTCCACACAGTTTCCTCTTCAGAATGATCCTCCTTCCTGGGGTCCCGCATTTGTATATGGAGAGGGAATAGGTTTGGCTGGGTATGAGGAGATGGCACATCATCTTCCCTACTCCCAAGCTGTGCAAGGAATCAGTAAAAAAAGGTAAAACAGGAGAATCTCCCTTTAACAAGACTTTCAGGGGCAGCCATTTGTCTGGGATGACCTAACAGTATGGCTCCATTGTAATGTGCAGGGGGTTCAAGAGACAATGTGGGAATATAAGCCTTCCCTTGCAGATAGTCCTGTGCCTCATGTGGATCCTCAAGCTTTGCTGGGCTTGGGAGCGAGACCCCATGATTCTTCTGCAGAGGTGTGTGTGTGCGTGTGTGAATCTTCTCATCCCCAATGCATGAATTCAGATGAAACTCCCTGATGGGTCTCATTTTAGATCTACCAGCCGTGACAGTTTCATTTCAAGAGAATGATAGAGAAAGTGTCACAGATACATTCTCAGTGCACACAGATACCAAGGTAAAAGACACAGTATAAATATCCAGACAGCCTAATAGCTGACTATTCCAATAGCTGTCTGTCCCTTCAATCATTGTGTAAAACTAAAGCAGGAACCTTTCATATGTCTTCTGTTCCCCTTTACTTATACTGGGCAGCACCTTACTCCACAAGTTGTAGCACTGATTTCAGTGAGACCCCCAATTTGTGAAGTAAGGTGCTATTCAGTATGGAAAAGGAGATCGAAATCTGGTCATAAGGAGCAAACTTTTCCTTTTATTAAGCTGTGTAAGAACAACTGTGCAATCTGCAGCAATTCTCTACCTATACTGGATGCTGCATTAAGCTTTACTTTTAATGGTTTTGAAATAAAGTTAATTATAAAATAATTCTATTTTAAACTTGTGGTCATCTGTTAAATACAATTAGTTGAGTTCATATAAATACTATTGCACCATCAGCTGCTTGCTTTGCACTCAGAAGAGAAGCTCTGCTAGGTTTGATGTACCTTTTTCCTAGATTCACAGGCTTATAGATTTTAAGGCCAGAATGGACCACTGCAATCATCTAATGCAGGGATTCTGAAACTGGGGGTCGGGACCCCTCAGGGGGTCATGAGGTTATTACATAGGGGACTGTGAACTGTCAGTCTCACCTCAAATCTCGCTTTGCCTCCAGCATTTATAATGGTGTTACATTAAAAACACTCTTTTATATATTTATAAGAGGGGGTCACACTCAGAGGCTTGCTATGTGAAAGGGGTCACCAGTAAAAAAGTTTGAGAGCCACTGATCTAATGTATGTGTAACCCTTCTGCCAGGTACAGTCAGCAGCAACAAGGGTCAGGTTCAATATCTAGGAGTTCCTTTTTAACAATAAAACACAGAAGTGGTTTCCAGTAATCTAGGAAAATTATACCCTTGGGTGTCTCTAAGAGGCAATACTTCCTCTCTCACAAGCACTGAGTCTGTTTTTAGAAAATAAACTTTTAATAAAAAGGGGAAAGTAACGCTGCATTAGCTTGGGAAAACACCATAAGCATGCTTCAGAAGCATATGGCCATGAGCAAAATACCCACCCCATAGTACATTGGGCAGTGTCCTTTGCCTTAGGCTCTCACCTTACATTGCAAAAGTACAACAAACAAAAGTTCCTCTCTCTTTTTCTCCCAATGCCTGTAACAATCAAAGTCCAGTTACTTGGATCAGGCAGCTGTTCTTCATTTCTGCTATTGTTTTTCTCCCTTCCTCTTACATGTCTAATTTTCTTCCCCTGTCTCTCTCAGCCAGATGGCTTGCTAGCTGTATATGGAGGCTGTGACCTGCCAAGGGAAAATTTCTCAGGTATCTAGATAAGTTTTAGAGATTGCAAGGTGGGTAACATTTTATTGCAGGGAGAGAAGGGACGCTGCATTGGCTCAGCAGATTGGTAATGGGATACACAGTATTTCAGCTCTAAATTGTCAGTTTGGAGGTGAATGCAGGATAGCAGCAACTGACAGCTGTTAGTGTCTGAAGGCTGCTGGTGGCCTGTGTGAAATGAGCTTATGTTCTCAGTCCAGTTCCTCATGAAAAAGCACCACATCACAAGAACCACTACTGTGTTTATCTCTATAGGCCGACTCAACAGAGAGGCAAAGGACTACAGCCTGATCCAAGGCCAGGGAAGTCAAGGGGAGTCTTCCCATGTTGTCTATGGTTCCTGGATCAGGCTCTGCATGAGCATGGAGATTGAACTATCCCTAGAAGAGATCTATCTGCTACCCCTAAAAAGGTTCATTTAGGGTCAGTGTTGAAGCACATTGCAAAGAATTGTGGGGAAGCTGCATTCCCTCTGTCCCTGTCAGATTTGTTCGTAGGGTAAAGAGACAGCATAAGTCTCAATGGTGGTTAATTTGGCTCTAACATTTATGTAAAAAATGTTGATAATAATTGTATGAGAGGGGTACTTTTTCTTATGGGGTTACTGACAGTTACAAAGTCTGAGTTGTTCTGAATGGCTAAAGATGAGATCTTATGTATCTAGGGTGACCAGACAGCAAGTGTGAAAAATCGAGACAGGGAGTGGGGAGTGATAGGAGTCTATATAAGAAAAAGATCCCAAAATCGTGACTGTCCCTATAAAATTGGGACATCTGGTCACCCTATATGTATGAAAGGATGTATCTTTATCGTGAAGATATATTTTAATATGTGTTGTTTCAAAGGAGAATCAAGACTAGGAGAAACATTTATTTACAGCTATTTGGGACATGTGAAACAAAAAGCTACCCTCATCTCCCTTCGTTTAGTGGCTAAAAATGTTTCTCTTTTTAAATAGTTCTATATTTAAATTGAAATCCACGTTATAACATGCCTGCGTAAAAGTTCCGTGTGCCATTATTCTGTAGCCTCAAATACTCTTGTGAGTCAGGCCCCAGCCCTGCAAACATTTACATGCATGTTTTTTGGAATATAAGTAGTCTCATTTCCTCCAATGGGACCAGTCACAAGTTTAAAGTCATGCATGTGCTTAAATGTCTTGGTGGACTGGGACCTTGGAGTCTACCACACAATAAAAGACTTGCCTCACCCAGCTTGTTAACACTACTGAAAATGCACACGTCATTAAATGCTAGAAGTAATAATAATCATAAACTTCACATCAGCAGTACTGTTTTGCTTAGTTTTATTTTTCATATATATCTCTACCTCGATATAACGCTGTCCTCGGGAGCCAAAAAATCTTACCGCATTATAGGTGAAAGCGCATTATATCGAACTTGCTTTGATCCGCTGGAGTACGCAGCCCCCACCTCCCCGGAGCACTGCTTCACTGCGTTATATCTGAATTTGTGTTAAATCGGGTAGCGTTATGTCGGGGTAGAAGTGTACTATAAACAAAGCTGTCATGTCACTAGAACATATCCAGCGTGCAGAACCTGAGAGCAGAATTCGGGCTTTAGTTTCTACGCATTAGACACTGTTCCAAACAAATTATACATCCCTGGCCACATTTTGAAGGTGCTGTGTGTTAATGATACGCTGCTCCAGTACGTTTTGTACAGTGGCTCTAAAAACTCTCCCCATCTGTCATGATAGCATTAGTCTTGGCTTCTCTGGTGAAAGAATCAAAATTAAAAGGGAGGAAAAAAAGTCAGTTTCTAATGGTTTCCAAATACTCATGTCTTATAAGCGTGAATTAAAAATTGCTCTCATCTTGTGGCCTTCCAGCACTATTATAGGGATAAAAACATTAAAACTATTTAAAATAAAAAAAATCCTGTTAAAAGCTAAAATATACATGTATTCTCAGCTATTTAAAACAACCTGTTGATAGACACTCAGCTTTCATTTGATTTGCACTTCATTTGCATTAATAAAAAGTCAACCATAAGCATTGTGATTTACAGTAATATAAAAGCTATTACAGAGGACCTTCATCATAAGCTTCTTTGTTGTAAAGCTATTGCATCTTGCTTTCAATCACTAAACACCATTAAAAATCTTTCCTAATACAATACAGCTTGCTGTAGTACACAAATTCCTTTGCTTCAGAGGATGGCCTTATGAAACCACACTTTGTGTCTTTAAAAGCAAATAGCAGGTTACTTATTAATTTGGTTTTAAATGAAAAAAATATGTTTCCAGGCATGAAAGTCTCAGTCATCTTCTAAGATTACGGCATAGAGATCAGATCCATCCAAAATGTTCACAGCACCTTTATGTTCTCCTTGATATTCTAATATTGAACCATTTGCCTTTGACATCTGCACCAATTCTTACATAGGCAGGATGTAGATACCCAAATAAACTAATGTCTTCTATCTTGTGAAAAGTGCCTTTGACTCCATATTTACCTCCACTTAGCATTTTCTCCAAATGATGATGCCTGAAAGAACACAGAGTTCCCAACACTGGGCCAGTTTGTTGATTTAATACTGCCATGAAAGAAGAGACCAACCTAATGAATAACTAACATCACATCCAAACGTTTTCTAGAGAAGTTGCCAATGGCACATGAATAGTCACACTGACTTCGGTGGAACTACTCATATTTAAAGTTAGGCACACATTACAGAATCGGACCCAAAGATTACTCAACTCAATGACAATCTTCCACTGACTTCAGTGAGCTTTGGATCAGGCCCTATGTGCTTTAATGAATAGGGATGGAGTTAACCACATATTTAAAATGTGTGTTGCTGAACTGGGACCTAACTACAGACCAGGACTGAGACCATTAACATTTGAATTTAACCAAATTATAACCTGGATTAATATTGCTGTGTGTTAAGTATGAAAGCTTACAGGTAAACAAAGTGTAAAATATAAAATGAACTAGAACTGTTAAGAACTAGGCACAAATACAATTGCTGTCAAGCAATCTCACTTATTGATTCTTTTAAAAAGGTTGAAAGTCGAGAGAGAACCTTGTTAGAAAGCCCTTGAAGAAAATTCTTTGAAAATGAAAAATAACTTTTTAAATGGCTATTTTTGAGGGAGTGAGTCATTACTGTTTCCTCCTTGTCTTTTTGATGATAAATTCTCAACTGGCATGCAGACATATGCCCCCAACTCCAATGTTTCCAAATTCACAAAACTGGATAAAGCTCTGTATGTTACTTTAGGGTTTCAGCAGATCCTGTATTCAGAATAGTTTGAAAACTGCCTAGTGGCTTAGAGACATGATTTGTCTTCATTGTGACTCCAGTAGTCAAACAGCATTGAGCTCACATTCTTAGAGGACTTAGTTTGTGCAGGCATGTAACTTATATACTTGCTGGGCACTGTTCTCCAGCAGCTGTACATTCTCGATGATGTTTCCTTTTCATCCTTCTGTTCTGTATTTCTTAGCAGGAGACTCAACATCTGTAACAACACCTGGAGGATACTTGGCAGCTGCAAGTCGCAGATGCTGAGCTCAGTAACGTACTTTTCCTGTACAAGCATCTGAGTGTTTTGCTGGCTGCTTGAAAGTTTTCACTGGTGTCTGAATGGCTTGCTCCACAACTAACTACAATATGCTGATGGCTGAGTCCAATCACCCCTGGAGTATAGGGATCAATCTGTCTGAAGAACAAGATGACTTACTTCCTCTAAGATGCTGCTATCGTTTACCCCTATTTATTGGTAAGAGATTTGCATGCTTTAGCAGCGTACAGGCCCAATCAGAGGGGGGACTAGGAGGGCCATTTGACCTGGGCCTCAAGCTCAAAGGGGGCCTCAAATTTAGACACTTGTTAATTTTTTGGCATTTGATAAATTTCACTTGTTTTTATGCATATGAAAACTATATTTTCCCTCAATAATTAGTGCATTTGCCCAGAAAAAGGCTAGAAAAGCATTTGTTAAATAAAAAAATATTCAAATTATGTCTCAATCTTTTTTTGGTGCCTTATTTTATTTTCATGTGTTGTCATTTTTTATTTGTATTATCGTCAGGGGCCTCAAAAGCTGGAAGTGGCCCAGGCCTCTCTGGAACTCTGAGAAGGCCTGGCAGCATACATTTAAGACAATGGTCTTGCATACAATGTTACTGGGCCTTTGTTTTTATATTGAGAGATGTATTGAGACAAGGAATCCTTACTATGTATCATATTTAAAAGTAACAGAATACACTTGACAGGAAAAAATAATAGTTAAACCCAAACTATTTGCAGGATTTCCTTTTCCTTTTCTTTTTGTCTTGGCAAAACAGTGTCTAAAACTTAAGATTTTCTTCGTACAAAAAACCCAGCACACCTGTCAAATTTTTTTTAATATTAACATTTGAAGGAACATGCCTGGTTTGATAAATTCTTGCAATCGTAATAACAGAATCAACAGAAACAACTCATCCTGGGTAATGTCAAGAGACTCACTCAGTAATATGATAACACCCTGGCAGACAGAAAGATCCGATGGTTAAATTATTGTACAATGTTTCTCTCAACAAAAGCTCACTGCTGTAATGATCATTGTTTTGTTTCTGATATTTATGTGGCAAGGATTTGAAAAGCTGTTTAAACTATGTAAACAAATAGATTAAAAATACTTAAACACTAAGATTTTCTTAAGAATGCAGCAAATATAAAGCAACAAACATATACCCACAAACACAAAGAATCCAAAACACAATAATAAACTTCACTAAAATCTACGCCAACATTTTCAAATGTGAGTGCTATAACCGGGGCACTCACAGTTCCAGCTACGGCTGATCAGAAAAATCTTTTTCCCCAGAAAATTTCAATCAAAATAGTTTTCATTGCAAATTTCTGTGGAAAATTTTGACTTAAAGGGGAATGCCAAACATTTGGAGCTGAAAACCTTTATTTACTGTGTTTTTGTTTTTTCAGAAAAGTCAAAATTCTCCATGGAAAGCAGAAAATTCACATGAAAAAATATTTAGTCAAAACCCCAATGTTCTGTAAAACAACAAACAAACAAAACAGTTTTGACAGAAAAAAATTGACCAGTTCTAGTCCCAACACAGCCAGCCACCTGTTATGGAGATGCTGCCTCTCCAAGGATGGGTTTTTGGGAATGGTGCATGTGATAGAAGGGTCTTATGTCTACAAGAAGAAAGCAAGACTTGCTATAAAAGGAGTGTCTTACTCTCAGGAAACCATGACTAAAGTAATATTTGGGGAGAGCTCTGCAAAGTGGCCAAGTAGGAGGCTTGGGAAGAGAAACTGGGAGAGATAGAGGAATCTGGTGTTTTCTTTTTTTCAAAATTTATTGTGATTGCATTTACACAGATGTTCAAGTAAAGCATATTTGTTTAAATGTCAACAATTTAGTAGCTGAAGGAAGGGCATGTGCACATCCATGAAGGGGAGAAGGGATGGGCTGATTGTGAAACCCTGCTACTCGGAGGGCCAAGGGAACTGTTTGTAGTGTGTACCTTAATCAACCATCTCCCCAGGTTTCCCCATCCTGGTGGAGGAGCAGATGTTTCTTGAAACGTAGAGCTATATGTGAATTCACCTGGGAGGCAGAGGAAACACTGAGGCACAGATGACTAAGTGCTGGGACAGAGATATTGATCATGTCAAAGGTGACTAAAGTTAGATACCTTAACCTGGTGGCCTGATTTTCACAGGTGTTGAGCAGCCTCAGCTCCTGTTGACTTCAAATGACGTCAAGTGCTTCACACGTCTGAAAATCATGCCACTGTTCAGATGCCTACATATGAATTTTAGGTGTGCTTAACTTTAGGCCTTCAAGTTTGAACATTTTGACTGTAGCTTCTAAAAGAACACCAAAGATATATTTTTACAAAGATCTATATACATTTATTTATATGCACCATATGAACGTTTCTCTAGACCTGCATGAAATTCTGAGGTGTTAGTTCCTAGGGATTGCTTTAGTTCTGATTCACATGGATTCACACCTCCTGAGTTTCACTTGGATCTTCAGGCTCCAGTATACCTAAGCCAGTATACCTAAGCCACTAAGTTTCAGTTCGTTTCATATTAAAACAACACAAAATATTGTATTTTGCATGTTTTTAATCCAGAACTACTAATTGGCCCCACTTTATCATTCGAGGTATGTGCGTTGCGGGGAGGGTTACAATAAGAAGTAGAGCCAGGAAGAGTAGCTGACAAGAGGGCTCACGTATGACCATGTATTTGGCCAGTGTTAAGTCTGGATGTACTCAGTGTTGTCAGCTCTTGTGACTTTGTCATGAGTCTCATGATAGCAGATGCTTTTTCTAAAATCCCAGCTTTTAATGATGGTGACACCAGAAGAAAAGTAATACCTTCAATTTATTCTTTTTAAAACTCTCCTAATTTTAAGCCATTCCTGAATTTTTGGGGCCTGCTTCATGATTTTTGAATGCTTGGAGTTGCCATTGATGACTACTCTCCCACCAATGAGAAAGCCTAGCTCTCCTCCTCCTCCTCTTCCACCTCCTCTCAGATTGGCATGCTGGTTAGCTTGTGCTGAGGACACCAGTTAGCAGTCAGCCATCCTACGAATGCCCTCTACTTTTACAGAATAATAAGGATTTTGAGGAAGCATGTTCTCATGGCTTCTGATCCCCACTGGGAGGCTTTAAGCATTCTTTGTCTTGCAGTGGAGCAGCAAATTAATTAGCTACATTTGAAATAGGCAGTTTGCAGGGTCCTTCACACCTGGATAACGCAGTATGTTGCTGTCCCGGTGTCCTCTGGAGGTCCAATAGACGAGACATGCTGCAGGTGACTTGATTTCCCCATTCTGGTAGAATATGGCAGCTCCTTGGCTCAGATTTAGATCAAGAGCCAGGTTGCAAGGTCCTCTGTTTTGTTTAAAGGGGCTGAAATAGCTCCTCTTCAGGTTCTTGCCTTACAAGGATTATTTCTTTTGGCCACACAAAGAAGTCATTTAATTTTCCACGTAAGCTTCCTTTATGGAATTCATTAATAGGGAATGGGCACAAGTGGATAAACCTTGTTCAACCTTTAGTGTCTTGCAGAGAAAATGTTTTTCCTTCTCAAGGGAAACTGACAGGACTTGTTCTATTCTCAGTCTGGTTGCCTCTCTCCTGGCACTCCCCAGTGATTTCAATTGGAATTGTGGATACTCAACACCCCTGAAAAGTCAGACCCTAAGTGTTTCCCAGGGAGTTTTTGTATCAGATGTTGTATTGGGCCAAGGGAGGTAATTGGGTAATAAAAATTGGAGAATAAAATTAACTCACACTACAGACAAACAGCTCCTTTGGCCCTCTGCCAGGTTTCGCAATCAACCTCTGGACTTAGTTTTACCCATCTGGACTTAGTACTTTCTGCCCCTCAGTGGATTGGTCTGCTGAAGACAGAACTTCTTTCCCTCAAGGGGCACACCTGTAGTCTACATACCCCACAGATTCTGTAACTCATTTGGATACCACCAACATTCAGGCATTTTTCCTGCTTGGAAGCACTTACGTGACAGTGCAGTTGATTCTCAAAGTGGTTCTAACCATGACCTCTTCCTCAAAGATTCCGCCATCATTCCTGGAAACAATTTCTACCATGCTCTTTATACAATGGCCCAGTTCATGAGAGAATAAGGATAATTATGAACACCATCCACTCAAATTCTTTCCTTTGTGATACTGCTTTAGATAATGTTAGTCTGGTGGCAACAGCCATGGTTAACTCTACCTTGGAGTGTAGACATAAGGAGACTGACTGATCTCTTTCATAGCAGTATACCTCCACTGACTTCAATGGCATGATCTCTATTTTGCAATGCTGTAAGGGAACGTCTACACAGTGCAGCAATGCACACTACAGGGATGTGATTTCTAAAACACATTAACACGTTGTGCACCAACTGGTCTGTGTAGACTCAGCTGGTGCACACTAAAAATTCTCTAGTGTGCTTTAACCAAGTGCCATGTCAAAGAGTACTAGGTAAGGTAAGAGTAGGTAAAGACTACTCACATTTCCTACAGAACAAAATTTTCAAAATAAATTCATCTTGGATCTGTCAAAACTTTCAGTTTCAATAATTTTAAAATATTTCATTTTGATTTCAACTTTTTAAAAAGTTTATATTTTAATTTATAACATAATATACAATAAAATGTAATTTTTAACAAAATGTCACTTTGAAATGAAAAATTGAAATGCCCTATCCTGATAAGTTTGAAATGGAAGTTGTTGGCCTTTTTAATTTTTTTTTTCAGAATGACATCACACCAAAGTTGTCGTATTCTTGGGGAAAGTTTTGATTTTGATGACTTGGTGTTTCCAACAGAAAAATATTCTGTTGGCAAATTTTTGTATTTCTGCTGAAGACCTAAAATAGAAAATATGTTGAGTTTTTAATGTACTGAACACTCCTACTACCCAGGCCATGGGGAATATTTGGCACAGAAATAACCTCTGACATTTTTTTCCCTTCTGTTAAATCCACTGACACTTCATTTCCTGAGCATCTCAGAGAATGCATCACTCACTGACATCAAAAATACCAGAAACCTCATTGCAATTGATGAGAAATGACCTGGAAAAGGTAAATTGAAACTTATTTATTTGCTTACTGCCCTCTGCCTCCTTATTTTGGAGCATCACTCAATTTTCAGTATAGCTTTGCATTTCACCTTTAAAAGGATGCACACTTTTTTGAGGAAAATTTGGATAAGGCTTCGTAAGAGGTCTAGTACGTGAATCCATCACATCCCTCTTCGAAGCACACTTCTAAGCTCTGTATCCAACACACACACTTTAAATTAATGGGGCTGAGGGTAGCATTCTGCATGTAGAGGACCAGGATGCTTCTTCCTGACTAGTATGCTACCTACAGTAGTGCTGATATCCGAGAAAGATGAGTGAGCAGTGAAATCTGTTGTCAGAACATTGTGCATTTTATTATGACTATCCACATGGTACCACCACTGTACATAATGCTTTAGAGGCTCATGTAAGAATCATGAACTTTAAAATCTATATAGAGTAGAAAAACAATAACTGTGGCAGAGAGTCTGGTTTTGAGTTCAGTTACACCAGTGTAAATCAGAAATAACTCCACTGAGGTTAATGGAATTACACTGAGGTAAAACTAATGTAAGTGAGGTAAGGTGAAATTAAAGGTCCTAAGAGTTTGTTTCCTTCTGGCAAGCAGACAGCTCATGTGTTTAGTATCTCATAAATCTTGTCTGTTGGAACTGGACTGATAGTGAGAAGAAGGGGGTAGATAGAATTTGGGTTGCAGGATGGTACATCGCAGAAAAGCTTTGCAGAAGTACATTTCAAGGAGGAATTAGGCGAGCATGGTCAATGAGTGCAGGGGACCTGGAAGGCTGTTCCAGGCATAAAGAGCAGTATGAAAGAAACCTTGGAGACAGGAGCATGTGGAGACAAAGACAGGAGGAAGGCAGTAAGGCTGATGCAGAGCCAAAGACTAAAGGAAGGGTTGTAGGTAGAAATTTGACCAGAGAGGTAAGCAGGAGTGGAAATATGAAGTGCTCTGAAAGTGAGGACCTGCAGGAAGAATTTGATGCAGAAAGCAAGTAGGAGTCACTAAAGGAAACTTAGTAGGGGAGTGACATGATCCAAGTGATGGGAGAGGAAGATAATTTTGAACAGATACTTCTTCAAACTTCCTTTTGTTTTGTCTAAAAATAAATCAGTTGCCATGGCAATAGCAAATAAATATCCCCTGTGGGGGTGAGTAGATGATGTTGGCCATGGGTTAGAGAATCATAGAAATCTAGGGCTGTACAGGACCTCAAGAGGTCATCCAGTCCAGCCCCCTGCCTTGAGGCAGGATTAAATATACCTAGGCCATCCCTGACAGGTTACTTGTTCTTAAAAATCTCCATTGATTGGGATTCCACAGGTAATGTGTTCCAGAGCTTATAGAGCCTTTTGATTATATGTGGCAGGTTTAAATGAAGCTCATGTTAATAGTGACAGATAGTGGCCAATGTGAAATGAGTTTGCTGGCATCAGTGCAGTTCCCAAAGAAGCAGGTTTTCACATGACACAAGGAAACACTCCCCTGACTGGTACCCACAGGGGCAGTTTTAGGAGAGAGGCCAAAGACTAAAAAAGGGTGCGAAGCCCTAATGTATATCTTTCATCGCAATTGGCTCACACTAACAGGACATTGTAAGAAAGCTGTCACCTATTCTCTGGCTAAATAGAAGACTCTCGTCTCCAGAACTGCCAGTCCTGCACCTTCCCCAAGCACTGCGTTCACATGAACAACTTTTAAAAGTTAAAAGGAAAGGCCTAGTTCTAGCTTGTGCAGGAAATGTGCTGTTTGTTTCCTTTACACTTGCCCTAAGTGACTGCTCTTTTTGCCTCCCTGCTTCTTGGTAGGTAGGGATAACTGTTGGTTCAAGCCTCACTGCTGGAAAGGAAGGGGAAGACACCATCAAATAGTTCTACTGAGACCTGGTCCACACTACACAGTTAAATCGATTTAAACAGCGTTAAATCGATTTAACTCTGTACCCGTCCACACTACAAGGCACTTTAAATCGATTTTAAGGGCTCTTAAAATCGATTTTTGTACTCTTCCCCAACGAGAGGAGTAACCCTAAAATCAGTATTACTATATCGATTTAGCGTTAGTGTGGACGAAAATCGAAGTTATCGGTCTCATTCCTTTAATGTAGCTACCCAGAGTGCACCGCTCTGGAAATCGATGGTAGACTAGGACCATGGATGCACACCACCGAATTAATGTGCCCTAGTGTGGACACATAAAATCAATTTTATAATATCGGTTTTATAAAACCGGTTTTAGTAATTTCGATTTTATGCTGTAGTATAGACGTAGCCTAAGTAACATTTTCTCTCATTAGTTTGTTGTCGAATATGAACAGCAAGAGTCTTAGATTTAGAAGTGTTATATGTCTGTTCTCCTTATGCTGTATGTACATTTGATATTTGCCTTAGTATAGGACACATCTCTTGAGAACTTCCTCTCAAAGAGGAGGGTCCTTCTTTAACCGTGGTTCAGCACAGTCTGTTTAATTTATAAAGTGTTTCCATGAATGTCTTGGGCCCTGACCCTGCAAGGGGATCCATGATCATTGCCACAGTCCCACTGACTTCAGCATCCTTGAATTGTTTCTGTTGATACCTTTTCTGCTGCTCAGATGCTGAAGTTCGAGAACTGTTTTCTCAACTTCTCTTGTAATAAATGTTTTGGAGACTAATATCAATGTAGATCTTCATTATACATAACAATGAGAAACTTGCAATCTACTGGTGCTCAGGGACTCTGGGTACCTTAACAGAGTATACCGAATAACAATATATTAAAATAAAAGCCAGTATTCTCAGATAAACCACAGAGCTGGAGCAAGAAAAATACCAATCCTCCAATAATACTACTATAATGCCTGTTTCAGTAGATGCCTTTATGCTGCTTTGTTTGCTTGAAAACATGTGAAGTGTTTATTTTTCATTCGTACTATCTCACTATTTCAGGTTTCCTTTATAACATGGGTTGTTTCAAATGTAACACCAAAAGAAAAAAAAAGCCCAATGATTTTTATCTGAGTTTGAGATTTTCCAGTAGTGATCAGTCAAACACAGCATTGGTCACAGCCACTATGGCATTTTGTTTTCATTGTATCTCTCACCAGCTTGGATGTCCAGTAAGTGAAATATATCGTGAGAACTTTTTTCTGTGTTTTAAAGATAAATATTACACGCAGAGACAAAAAATACCTAAACAAACAAACAAAATAAATCTACGGCGGTTAGTAGATGGCCATTAAAGATCAGGCTGTGAGTCTCTTATGCCCGTTAAAGTGAATTGGACTGCTCATGTGAATAACTGTTTACCAATGGGAGTAGGAGGTTTACAATGTGTCGCTAAAGAAATATTTACAAATAAAGCCCTGATCCTGGAAATGTGATCCATCCTACGTAATGTTCCATATGTGAGTAGCCCCACTGAACTCAGTGAGATGAGTCTTGGAAGAGGTAGCAGCCTGCCTGGACCTTGGAGGAGGAATGCAGGTTGCAAGAGGTAAGAGTTTGGAGCAGGCACCAGGAAGCTGCTTTGTGCACACAATGCATGAGTGCTCGTAACAACCCTGAAATGGCTGTCTTAATAAAGAGCCCATTTAGTTTTACAGGCATGGAGACCTCCCATGTTACTACCCATGCAAAAGGGGAGACTGGTGGCTGGTTCATACTGCAGAGAGATAGGGTAGATTAAAGAGTTGGTGGATGGGATGAGCTGGTGATGAAGGGCTGCTTCCCCACTTGGAGCTTCTTGAACAGTAGCTGCTGCTCTTGCAATGCCCATGGGCTTTTGGACCCAGATCCTCAAAAGCAGTTAGGATCCTAAATCCCATTGAAATCAATGTCTCCCTGTACACTTTGCCTACATCTCAGGAGCATTATGCAATATAATGGGGTTAATGTTTGCAAAGGATTTGAGTCCCTCAGCTGAAACCTACCTATCTTATTGTGATCATCATTACTATTAGGGGGCAAACTAATACTGTCAAACTTTGATATTGTTTTTGCTGATCTGTCATCCCTTTCCAAGGCTCTGTGAGTTGTAATTGGTAACCAGAAGCTTGTCCATTTCAGCAGCTTGCTGGCTGTCCAGGGAGCAGTGAAAGGTTGCTAAAGTCATTAATACTTTACATTTACAATAAACGTATTTTTACTTCTCTGGTACCTTTCAGCCCAGACACCCAAGGTGTTTAAAAACATTCCCTTATTTAGAAGCACCGAATGACCATGGGAGGTAGGTAGGTAGGTTGGTCAGGATTAGTATTTGTTATTTTATAGATGATTAAACTGAGGCACAGAGTGCTTCAGTGACTTGCCCAAGGTCACACAGTAAGTTAGCAGCAGAGACAGGAATAAATTTCAGTACCCTGTTCTGCTCACTGTATGGACCTCTGGATATATTGGGTATACAGTCTCAGGTAATGGAGAGTTATGCTGCATAGACTCACTGTCATGACCTTTGTCAGGCAATAGGATTCCTCCTTCCATAATGCTTATTTTATAAAAAATAGTGCTTGCTGCTTCCCTGTCAGAAAAGTTCTCTTCCATACAGATGTCAGACGAGTGCTCAGTCCTGAAGTCTGTGAGCTTGATGATGACTTGGACTACACCCCCATGCAGGGGTGGAAGCAGGAAGAAAGAAATGTCCTTATACATTTGCATAGACTACCAGGATGTTGGGCCTGGGAATAAAGCAGTAAGTGGGTGTGTATGTGTACATACTTCCCTCTCACCCCAGAACAGATGGGTGAGTGCATGTGGGGGTGACCCACCCACCAGTGCACCGGCAAGCACAGCTCTATAGGGCATGTCTTAATTACTGGTATATGCCAGAAGCAAATAACTACACCTCTCCCCCATGGCACAAGGGAGAATCCAGCAGGGAATTGTGGTTAACAGGGGTATCTCCTAAGGTGTTGCAGCTGACTCACCACCCCTTGCTCAGGACCGCACCTAAAGTTGCAATCTAGCCATTCAGGTGCAGTCTCATTGGGGTGGAAGGTAGCATTGATCACCAATACTAACAATACAGCACAGCAGTTTAGGGTGGAAGCTGACTAGCAACTTGCAGAGTGTAAAGTAAATGAGAAATGCAGGGAGACAAACTATAGTTAGAATTTATCCCCGGCATAGGGCCAAGCACCCATTGCATGTGGTGCTAATTAATGAGTTTGAGTGCTGGAGGCTTGGGTTTTAGTTCTCCTGTAGAAAATGGCACCCTGCAGCACCACCCTTGAACACTAGTGCCCTGGTGATGAAGAGGAAAAGATGCAACTAACCTCACTTCCTACAGTTCCTGGATTTTCCTCAGGCATCTTCCATACAACTATAAAAGCCTGTTTAGTGTTAAACTTTAACAAAATCATAGCTCAAGCTGATATACAGTAGCCGTGTGTACAGCATGTTTGTCTAAACACCTATATTAATAGCATTATCTGGAGCTCCTTTGTTGTTTTATAGGAATTTTTCTAATCTGACTATTGGTCCACCAAGTCCAGTAGGCTGCTTCCAGTCATCGCTGGTGCCTGATGCTTCCCAGGATGCCAGTCATACTTACGCAAAGCATAGTATAACTATTGCTGAGTCTGGGGTGGGAGAGGTGATCTCTTCCTGACTATGTGGGGATCAGCTAATGACCACAAGCTGGAGCTATAACTACCCTTATCTTAGATTACACGACTGCAAGTTAGTCACAAAGTGATCTAGCCCTTTAAAAAATCCAGCCACAGTCTTTGTTTCAGTGAGCTCCTGCTGCAGTGAATTCCAGAAACTGGCTAATAAACGTGCTGGTTTCCCTACAGTGTATATACAGGTTCTAGCTATTAATTTAATGGATTTCCTTGTTCATGATGCTGAATTCCTCAGTCAAGTTCCCTCTAACTCTTCTCTTTTCTAATCTAGCAAAGAATCCTGTGGCACCTTATAGACTAACAGACGTTTTGGAGCATGAGCTTTCGTGGGTGAATACCCACTTCCTCAGATGCATGCACGAAAGCTCATGCTCCAAAACGTCTGTTCGTCTATAAGGTGCCACAGGATTCTTTGCTGCTTTTACAGATCCAGACTAACACGGCTACCCCTCTGATACTTTTCTAATCTAAACTCTCCTAATTCTGGAAGTGTCTCCATATACGTAAGGTAGCATTAAAGGGGCACATGTTGGTGAGCTGGGGGAGTGAAATGGATTCAGTACTTGGCTCATGCAGTGGGGAGTGAAAGTGGGGGTGCTGCCCGTACTTCCACAAAGGGGGCATGGCTGGATAGAGGGTAGCCATGTCCTCTAGTGCTCTTGCTGGCCAGCAGGTATAGGCAGAGCTATAATGTGTAAAATGGAGGTCAGACCTTTATAAGCTGTAGCAAAAGCCAGTTACCATCCTTCTCCCAGGCCCTGGGAGTCACTAAGCCATAAACAATCATTAAGCCCTAAGTCAGCACACTTGACAAGACCTTAATTTTGCCCATACAGTCTAGAGGTGCAAAAGGCCTTTGGGTATAGCTGTGAAGGCTGGGACTATAACAATGTTTGAAAGGGAACTGGATAAATTCATGGTGGCTAAGTCCATAAATGGCTATTAGCCAGCAAGGGTAAAGAATGGTGTCCGTAGCCTCTGTTCATCAGAGGATGGAGATGGATGGCAGGAGAGAGATCACTTGATCATTGCCTGTTAGCTTCACTCCCTCTGGGGCACCTGGCATTGGCCACTGTCGGTAGACAGATACTGGGCTAGATGGACCTTTGGTCTGACCCAGTACGGCCTTATGCAAAATTATGCAAAATTGTCCCCTACTGCACGTTCCCTAGCTGTTCTATCCAGTCGAGTTTTAAACATGTCAATGATGAGGTTTTCACCACTTTGTGGGAGAGATTATACCACAAGCTAATAGATTGCACGTGCCACTGTAGCTCTGAACATCTGTTTTACTCTTCACTATAAGCCATCTTTTAGTTATGGGAAGTGGAGCAAAGCTGGACAGAACACCGGTGGAGAGATTTGTTGGCTGTAATTTCATTACAATGTGCTCTGTCATTGTATATCCTTTTAATGAACACAACCAACTATCCTATTTGCTATTTTGTAGAGTCTTCTACACATTGGGCAGACAAATTTAGGGCCTGCTTTGGCCATTCTTACACCATTTAAATAAACTGGGCCTTTTGCCCAATAAAGCACTATTCGGTGTGAATATGAGTGATGGAATTGAGCCCACAATGATCTACACACAATGACTCTAGGTCTCTTTCTTTAAAGGATGCCACATGTTGGGAACCAACTGGTAAACGTTGAGGCTATTTCTCATTAGATGTATTACTTTACCCTTGTCGCAGATTAATTTCATCAGTCGTCATGCGGCCCAATTTGCCAGTGCATTTAAGTACAGCTGGAGTTCTTCATAATCTTCCATTGTTGTTATGAACCAAAAGACAACTTTTGCAAACCTTTTACAGCCAAATAATCTTTACTCAAAGTCCACCTAAATTCAATAGTTCTACTTGCTAATCTGAGTTAGTATTGCGGGACTGGGACCACTGAAATGCAATGTCGTCATCACCACTAACTCTGTCCACTTCCTCCTTCAGATCACAAATCTATTAAATGACACTAGTCCAAATACAGACTCTTGGTGGTACCCTACTATTAACCTCTCTCCAGCCTGAGAAGCAGCTGTTCATTACAACCCTTTGTTTCCTGTTGCTTAACCAGTTTTTAATCCACAACAAAGACGTTGTCCCTAACTCTAAGATTATTTATTTTCCTTAATAGCCTTTTGTGAGGGGTCTTATCAAAAAAAATCCAAGTAAAGTAATGTCTAGCAGGTCACCTTTAGTTACTATTTTATTAACTTTTAAAAAAAACAGTATGTTGCACTTTTCAGCATCATTAAATGGCTCGGGTGGGTAGGGGGCGTGATTTCAACCACATTTTGACAGCTACTGTAGTGGCTTAACAGAGCTGTGCTCGGATTAGCACAGTTATTCTGTCTGTACTTAAGGATGCTATTTCATTTCCTGGCATCTCTCTGCTCAGGTCAACCAGTAGTTCAAGGTGGAAGTGACAAGTTTGCAGCATCTCAAGTGTGCTGGTGTTAGCTCTTGGGAGGTTGAGAGGAAGGAAATAACAGTCCGTAAAGTTTTGATTGCTTGGAAAAGAAAAAAAGGTTTGTTGAAAGTCTGACTGAGGCCAGCTGCAGACAGAGTTCAAGAATGAGCAGAACAAGTCACGCATTTGCTGTGTATTCACTTCAGCTCTGAATTGTTGGAAATTTCTAGTTGGGTATTACTGAGCAGGAGATTTCTTTGTTATGTCTAGTAGGGGACCATCTCCTGCCATGAGTTTGGAAGTAAATGGGGAGTTCTCTTTAAAAATGGATGGAACACTATGATCTAGAATAGAGGAGGGAGGGAGGCATTGGCAAAAATAGTGGCAATGAAGAAGTCAAATAAATGTGCCATGCACTATTCCTCCCTCAATTTAAAATACTAGCATTTTGCAAGCAATGAGCCATATGCTCCCAGGGCTTGCACGCCAAAAAGTGTAGCAACTTACTTCAATTCCTCTCTCCAACTTCTACACACAAGCCAAAACCTCCTACTTGATATGCTGCCTTCACGCCAGCTTACAGCACAGAGATGGGCTTGTGCAAGGAGATCTGCAAAAGAATGGCAAACTCCATGGAGGAGAACATGGTGGCTGAGGCAAGGTGGGCGGAGTCAGGGAAGAGTCCTGCAGCCCCTATCCTTGGGGGAAAGACAGGGTAAATTACTATGGAAAAGTGATAGCACAGGAATACTTCCAAGCTAGATTACTGCCTCCTGTGTAAAAACCTACACATGAGGACTGGGAGACAGATTCCCCTTGGGTTATTCTGGCAGGGTTTTCTATACTGCCCCTTTGGTGAGAAGGGCTGCTTGCTGTGGAATTGCAATGTTGTACCCTCTCTTGCCTGTAGGATCCACAAGGAGAAAACACCACTGTTCTGTGGAGACAGGAGCTGACTTGGAGGGAAGGCTGCTGCTCCTCTGCTCCCCCAACCCCACATTCCTGGCATCAGGGCTCCTGGAGGAACTACCCAGCCATCTGCAGGGTCCCCCTGAGGCTTCCCAGTAGCAGTCACATAAAAGTCTCAATGGGAGGTAACACAACTCTAAATTATACTTTCCTGCTCCCCAACCTGGATTTACAAATGGAAACCCAGAATAAGGGATAGTGCTGCATAGATCCACAATCTTTTGTTCCACATACCCTCTTCCACCTTGTACCTAAAACCCTCTCAGATTTCCCTTTATGTGAGGCTCTGGAGAGGGGTTCTGTGCCATGGGGGCCTTCTCCATGGCAAAGCAGGCTCTCTCCAGGTACACAATAGCCAGGGATGGCCGGAGCATAGTCAGAAATGCGTTACTCACTGTGGCAAAACAAGAGTTTTCATGGATTCCTGAGGATATTATATAGGGGTATCAGATAGATGAGTGGGCTTCCCCTCGGAGTGCGAGCAGCTGCATGTTTCCGTTTGCTGTGACTCCTTGCCATTTGTTCAGTATCTGCAAATTCTACAACACAGTGTCTGTAGAGCCTTTTAAATCTCTTCAGGGAGTGTTCTTCCCCCATCCACACCTCTGGCTGACTGGCCGGCATGATACTCTAACACTGAGCTGCATAAGGCAGCAGGTAAGGATGCTGCAGATCCCAAACCTTTCTGGACATTTCTGTTAGCTCAACCTAATTAAACAGAGTTAAATTAATACAGATTTGGGGCCATGCACTTCCCAATTTAGAATGGGTAAACTGGGACACTAAAACCCGGGGAAGCATAGAAGTGAGTAACCTGAACCTTCACTACATGTTCCATCCTGCCTCAGAGACCACAGAATGTGGTATGGGTGTGTGAGGGGAGGGGGGCTTTTAGGGGTGAAGCAGCATGTTGCCTGTTGAACCATCAGTAATTCTCCTCTACATTGTCGACCCCCCACCCTCAGAGGAGTTACGTCTAGGCACCGAGGGGGCATAACCACTGGCAGCATGGTTGCTAAGGTGGCTGTACTGCCAGGGGACATGGTGATGTGAACTGAGTTGAGAAAGATGTACCTTCTCCATAGAAATGTGACCTGAAGCTACACCACCTTGTGCTGTGGCCCTACCACATCTTAGGAGTAAGGCTACGATTTATCATGGGTATTTTTAGTAAAAGTCATGGACAGGTCATGGGCAATAAACAAAAACTCATGGCCCGTGATCTGTCCATGACCTTTACTATAAATACCCCTGACTAAATCTTAGCTGCGGCAGCCCCGGGTGGGGAGGTGCTGTTCTGGGGGGTCTCCAGGACACTGCTCCAGCCACCCTGGGGCCACCCAGCAGGCGCTGCCTGCAGGGTCACTCAAGCAGCAGCTGGTGTGGCTGTCCCTAGGGCTGCCAGAGCAGCTGTTCCTGGGGCCAGATGCTTGGGCGGTCCTAGAATCAGACACACTGGTTGCTGTAGAAGTCACGGAAAGCCATGGAATCCATGACTTTTGTGACCTATGTGACAGACACGCAGCCTTACTTATGAGTTAAGACAGGTAAAACTAGATCAGTACTTAGATGAGAAGCCTTTGCTGATTACTGTAGGTCTTCAGAGAGTGGTTTGGTTGGCTCAATAGGTGGCAGGTTCTGACACGCTAATGAACCATCCCCAAGTGCTGGTGTTAGGAGGCCCTAGGGAAGAGATGTAAACACCATTAACTTTCATGGCAATTACATTTAGGCCAATAGAGAATAATTGTCAATAATCTAAATATGTACTTTCCTTAGTTTATGTTTATGAGAGCAACCTGTTTATTTTTGCTATGGCAGTTACTGTGATTTTATGGAGGTGAAATTTACCTGTACTCGTGAGCAGATCTAATAGCAAAAGAAAAGCTGGGTATGCTTTTTAAGTATGTAGATTTGTCATTACAAATAAATAAATATTAATAGTAATAATAAATCTTTCCAGTAGCTAGTGTATGATCATGTACATTCTTTTTGACTTTGATATGAAATACACTTTTCAAAGGAGATAGAGTACGTGTGGTATTTTCTCACTCCTGAAGTTTATATTTCTTTATTTTCTGCAAGTGACCATCAAAAATCCTGTTGCAAGATTCCATAAAACAGGACTGTGCTTTATTTTCTCAGAAGTCTGTCTTTGATGAACTGGGCCATGCTAATAGGATTGTATGAAGCTGTTTCCTGTCCAGGTGTGGAGAACCTATTTCCGGAAGGCCTGTGTTTTGCAGAAGGTCAGACTGGATTATCATAATGATCCCACCTGAGCTAAAAATTACGAAGGGAAGACAGGACACCTAGACAATTATTCACCCAATAGCATAGCTATTTTGTTCTGCAATCCTTGGTGATGTGGGAGTAGAGTAATGGTCAGATGAGAGGAGCAGGGATGTGGGAAGCGCATTAGCATAGCTTGCACATTGTAGGGATGAGAAGATCATGCAAAAATGCAAGGAAAATTGAATGGATGGCTAACCCTACCATTATGTGATTGGAGATGAAGCTAGAAAGGTGCACAGAAAATGAAGATGCGGCCCCAAGATCAAGAAGTCACGGTATGGAAGGGGTCACAGAGTAAGAGGTGAAAATGAGAGGGAAAGAACAGAGGGAAGAGTGTAGAGAAAAGCAGGTGGAGACAGAAAAGGGAGCTAGTCAGAGAGGAGGTTTAGGAACCAGAAGAACATAGAAGAGGAAAGGCAGAGATAGCGAATCCCCTTCTGCCAGTCCCAGAGAAAAGGCTACTGTACCCCATGACACCTTACTTGACTTTTCTTGAGTAACTAACGGGATAAGTGAAGGGACCCAGCTGCCTGGCTGAAAGTGGGTCAATGCCTATAGGTATTAATAACCTTTTAGACTTCAATAGTTATTAAACAAATAGCTTTCCCCGACTTTTCCTTTCATGCCTTCGGGGCTCTAAACCTCCAGCAAACTAAGTTTCTCTCAGTGCTTTTTTTCTTACCTACCCCATCCCTCTCTTCTACTTCCAGCCCTCCATTTCATTCTTAATGAATACTGTGCCCATGTACATTTGTCAGTGGAAACCATCCTGATGGTATCTCTGCCATCCACTCTGCATCACCTGAAGCAATCCACTGGATCACTAGCCAAGACTTGGACATCTAACACTGCTGTTTTTAAGCCAAACAAAAGAAAGAAAGAAAGAAGAGCTAGTGAATCTGTTGGTTCTAAAGGTATGTTTACACAGCAAATGGCAGATTTTCAGGCTTAGAGCCTAAGAAGAGGTGTAGGCATCAGAGCCCAAGCTCCATCCAGAGCCCAAACATCTACTCAGCTACTTTTAGTGCCATAGTATGAGCTCTGTGAGCCAGTCTGTTAACCCTAGCTCTGAGACTTGCTCTCATGGGCTGTACATTAAATAGTCCTCTCTCTCCTCCCACTCCTCCCTCCCAACAATGGCTCTCACTGGGTCTAGGACTATCCCTCCCATCCCACAGTGGTCTATGAGGAAAGCAGAATCCCCTTGGATACCTGCACAAATTACCCAGACCTTGGATTAAGTTCAGGAGTAAGTGGGCACCGTGTGCATTCTATTCTCCCAGGGCTCTGAAGCTGATGGGCTGGAGAGGTTGGGGAATGAGTAGAACCTTTGTCCCAACCCATACACCCTAAATGGGCTGGCTAGCACAGCTGAGCCACTTCAGTAGTTGGACCTTGGAGCTCCTATATGCCCAAAGTGATCACTACATCTCTGTGTGTGCATGAGAGGTGGGGGTTTAGATAGGAGGGGACTGACACAGGGGTTTGGTACTATGGTGAGGTGTGAAGCAGATTCAATAATTTTGGCTTAACCAAATTTCTGCCAGGTGATGCTCACTTGTCGAGCCAGTCACTGCACCAGGTGGCACTGATACTAGAAAGCATTACAGTGCCAATGAAGAAGGCTTACTGATGAATTCATTTTGAAACCACTGTTGTGCAGCAGCTTAGCAATTAATCAAGGAGAAAGATGAATTGCAAATATATTGGTCTGTAAGGTCCCAATATTCCACTTGGTGACTTGCAGATTCTAAAGGCAAGCTGATTATGATTGCCCTTTACTTTCCTTCTAGCTTAAAGAAAGGGGAAAAAATTCCAGTTGTATGAGACAGGGAAGTATGTTGCAATGATGCCTATGGTGTAATGTTTTACTACATGCTGTTTAATGGCACGTTTATGATTACAAACAGGTAACAGTACTCATGCTAAAAATGTTTAGACATATGGCTTCCTGTGGTACTCAGAGTTATTCTCATCCATCAGATTTGTAGAATATTCCAGCTGCTTTATAATACTGTGTGCATGATAAAGGAACATTTTAGAAGGCTACATAAATGTAACTGGAACAGATAAATGCATAATATTAAAAATACACATATTTTTACTAAGGAAATTAAATACACGCAAGAAAGGTTTAGATCAGTGTTAAAGAACATAATGGGAATGGCAAGAGGCATAATGGGAATAATGCCATGGGATTATCCCAGGGCAATAGGGGAATAATAGGAATGGGATAGTATTAAGGACAAACGGCTCAATCCTGCAAGATATTGAGCAATCCCTAAGAAGTGCTAAACAGCCTCAGCTCCTTTTAGAGTCAACAGGAGTTGAGGGTAATGAGCACCTGGCAGGATCAGACCTTAAATCAGAAAATTCTAAGCTAAAGTTGACACTCTCATCCTGGATTTTTATGAGATGCCAATTTGGATTTCTTAAGCCAAAGACTTAAGGACTTTCAAAGCTGTGGCCAAATTTTCACTGTGGGCTCAATCCAACTACTACTACACAAAAAATAACAACATAAGATGGAAAGACTCCCATTGAGTTTAACAGTAGTTGGATCAGGCCCCCTTATTAGAAGACACTCTAAGAGTGTTGAAAATTGGCGTAGGAAGCTACTTAACTAGTACATCTACATAAACCCTATGGTGTTGGCACTGCAGTTAGATGGCTCCCGCTTAAGTTGATTTTTGACTGTTGGCCATCCAAGTTGTTCATGCCCTTCAGCCCATTCCACTCCTTATTAGAAGCCCCTGTTACTTGCATAAAACAGGCATTTAAAGCCAGGGTGGTGGAGCTACAGGAGATCGTGCTTCATGATAAAAACATATTTTGATTTCAGGCCAGTATTTTCCTGAAGTAGAAAAGTATCTTTTTGAAATGAACAAGTCTGCTGTAGTGAGCCCTTGACTCAGGGTTCAAGCAGGATTCTTTCAGTAGCCATATTACCTGGATCTATGTGAAAATGTAATGACTAAGACCGTGTCCTGTATACACATATGCATGTCTTCTAATAGTCCCACTGCTGCTAATGGAACTATACACCTGCACATGTGGAAAGTTTATTTTGCAGCCCTGCTCTGCTCCCATGTAAAATCAACTCAAATTTTGTCATTGACTGTAGCAGGAGTAAGCTCAGATCCTTAGCCATCAGCCTTCTTTAAACACTGAATCATGTTTTGCAGGTGCTGCAAAATGCACTTGTATATTTTAGGGGGCAGAGCGCGCCCACTTTTGGATCTCAATTTAAATCTCTGTGAGGTGCTTTCTGTTGCAAATCATATTTTGGCACTTACGAATGGAGTATGGGTGATTTGCTTTGACACTTACATGCTATTTTGATAGGTCGAGCACAGATCTCTGAATATTCTATTTTTGTCCTGTGTGCTGCATCATTAAGGTTTTTCTTTTTTATTTGAATAAATTCATAGAGTTTAAGGCCAGAAGGGACTACCAGATCATATAGTCTGTCCCTCCGTGTATCACAGGCCACCACCCTCACATGAAACCCAACAACTGAATTAGACCAAAGTGCTATGAACTGAGAGTCTCTCTTTGAGTTTAATGGCTTTTGGCAGTCTGGCTTAGCATTCTCATCTTAAAGGGCAGTTCTCTCTATTCAGAGCTCTATTTAGGCTGCTACAGAAAAAGCCCCCAATAGAGGCTAGGAGTGCAGAGGTGCTCTGCCCAGTGACATTGTGGCTGATTCAGGCATCATGCCTCCAGGAGCACTGGGGGAGTGCCCACCAAAATGGGAGCTCCAGCACCCTGTGAGGATACACCTGCCCTCTCTTCCCAGCACTGCTGGCTAGGGTGGGCTGGCTAGAGCTAGACCTCAGTTGTAGCTACCAGTTAGGTAGGTGCACAGATCTGGAAGGGTTGCTGCTTTTTGCATTGTGCACCAACAATCTAAGTTGCCATATTATTCTGGGATGTGGCCATCGCTGGGGAGGTGGGATGAAAATTATGCCTCAGAAGGGTGTCTCTGATTCACAAAGGTTTCCACTGCTCCTAAGGCGTTGAAGCTTGTGCATCAGCCCTGACTCAGGGTTGTGCCTAAAGGACCAGTCTAACCCCTAGACTCTCAACTACACACTCAGCACTTTGAAACCTGTCATTAATATCCTCGTTACACCATCCACCTCATCATAATCACCACAAGTCTAGCTGCTAAGTCCTGCCTGACAGGGAGAATGCACCATTCTTCCTTAAATGCACAATGCAGAGCATCCACATTCATATTTTAGTAGCATATACCAGTGGTCCAACCTTTAGTGTACTGTATGTACTTTTAATAATCTCCATAAAAGCCTGATTTTCAATCCCTAGGCTCAAGCTGACAGTGTAAATAAAATCACCCAAATCCACAGGGTAAGAGAAATGAAAATGACAAGGATTAAAATTTTGTCAAACCTCTTTCTTTTTAAAATTCTGCTTCCCTTCCAATTGGATCACGACCCTCTGTGTGCACAGCTTAAGACCAGACGGTATGCTTTCACTTTTATTCCGCTCTGCAGCAGGCTTACAGTATTTAGTGAAAGTCTGTAAAGAATGTGTGCTGTGTAGAGAGTTAATACCATAATCCCCTATCGTTGGGGTCAAATGCTGAATAGAGCAGAAGAATTAGAAAATATGTTACATACAATGGCAGAAAAAATGCATCAGCATGCTGTTCTGTTAACACACACATTCATTACCAACAAGTAAATGGCAATGAGGTAATAGAGTATATAAAGAGATGTGTACTTCAAGTCTAGTGTGCGTGTTATTATAAGAACATAAGCCTCTGAGTGAGAATCTAAGTACTATCTATATCTATATCTATACGCATACATACACAGACACACTCTAGAAACATATACACACTGTAGTGATTCTTCCCCATCATGTATAATTGCATCATTCCAAGAAGTGGCTTAGGTTTAGTTCTGAGGTAACAAAATTCAGCCTTTTAAATTATCTTGTGGAGGTGAACTTTGAAAGTTCTTTTGTAAAATGCCCTGTGAAGTATGAGCTCTATATTTTGTACTCCAAGCACAGCAATGCATCTGCCCTCTGGAGAATTCCCAAACACAAAATACAGTCATCTTCGCTAAGGAAGTACTGAGAGAAGAATCTTAATGCTGGAATTTTCAAGATAATCTGAGGGAACTAGACACCCAAATCCCACTGAAATTTAGCAGGGTTTGGCTGCCTCACCCCCACAGGCTCCTGAGAAAGGAATCCAAAATAAAGAAATAAATATATACATACTGTATGTAATAGCAGATCCTGTGCTGTGATTTTTGGTAGCTGATTTAGTTACGCAATTTAAAAATCAAATCACGACTAGTTAGGTGATTGATGTATGCTTTGATAACAGTAAAGAGTTGGTAGTGGAGTGTCAGTATAGAACTGGAAGAGGAATGAAAACTATCAGGTCACCTTCCTTCACACTAAGTAGCATCTGATTCCTTCAGTAGTCCCATTGATTTCAACCAGGCTATTAAGTTAGGCAGACTCTGGCTAGTACAATGCTGAGCTAAAGAACAAGCTGAGGTACTTAAAAACAGTATTGCAATAAATAGCAAGTTAATGATGAACTGTAGAAAGCAATAACATGTTATGTATCACTTTGTCCATTGTGAGGGCTTTATCTTATTTCATTCATGACCAGCTGTAGAAAGTGCTAAGAGGAAGTTTACCATACAGGGGATGTATGTGCTGCACATATTTATTATCACGTTGTGGCTGGGAGTAGTCACTTGCATGACTATGAATTTTAAAAGAATTTGTGATGTAAAAGGCGCTGCCTGACACACAGTGCAGATTTCCTCTGACAAGGGAGTCTGTAAAAATAGTCTCATTGGGATGCCATGGTTATTTGTGACTCAGTGATTGTGCTCAGTCACAAATGACAAGATGGATAGTTTTCTACTTTAGCTGTGAAACTTTTTTTAAAATAGCCAAAAATAGAGTTTTCAGCTACCAAAAAGGAGAAAAAAAATCTGTTTTCAGTTTTTCAATGAAAACAAGAAAATATGTGCCAAGAGTTGACACTTTCCACAAAGATTTCCATTTTGACAGAAAAGCCATTTTCCTTTGAAAAATGTTTTGACCAACATTTTTCAATCAGCTCTAGTTAAAGTTCAGGAGCTACTTGTGTTCAGATGCTTCTAGCTTTTGGGAGGGGTCATTTTGGGTGCTGCAATTTCTCATGTGTTGAGACACAACATGATTTTTTAAATTGGAAAATTCTGTTTGAATATTTTTTTGCCTGTGTGCATGGTGGAGGGAGAGGAGGTTGCCTTGCTTTGTTAGAAGGGGCTGAATGCCTCCTACAAGCAGTTCTTGGGAAGCACGCAGCAGCTTGCAGGATCATGCCCAGAGGTATTGGTACTCTGTGGCTGACCATGTTTTTGTCCCATATTTTTATGTTGTTCTTGTAATTAAATTATGTTCTCAGAACTTGCTTTAATACTTGTCTTCATTTCAATTCTGATTCTGCAGTTTCTGGTTGTTTCAGAACTTTTTGAATACCAAAACACCTCATTACCTGCATTACAATGTTTCTGGTTCTTTTCCCAGACTAAATAGCATCAGTGAGGAAAAAATATAGAAAAATATATGAAAAAGAAATGCCCTCCCATTGATGCAGTTTTCACATTCACTCACTCCTGTCAAAGCTTTTTTCTCCTGGGTAAAGTGTAGTTTTATGATTTATTACTCATTGTGTAGACTCATGGATGCTTTTCTCTCCTTCCTGCCCTCAAGGTGGGGAAAATAGACAATTCTACATGAATTCTATGTGTTGCTATAATAGTTCCATGTGCACAGTATAAAGGTGTAACTGACCAGGCTCACTACTTCATTATCAACATGGTGAACAATCAAGCCAATGCTGTTACCACCAAATTGAGTGCTATGGAGCAAAATTTGTAAGGACCAGTTTCTAGCCTTTGATGCATAAATGCTTTGGTTTCCATTGACTTCAGTGTGAGCCATGTGTGTTCATCCAAAAGAGAAATTTGGGACTTAATAACTCCAGAACCAAGGAGTAGGAGGTGCTAAAAATCAATGGTTTATACAATTTGGCCTTGGCAGTATTCAATCTCTAGGGCAGTCAGTAGACTGGAATAATTAGAAATAGTGAATATAAAGGGAAATGTAGTATGATTTACTGAGTTGAGGAAACAAAGATTTCTATAGCCATAGGAAGAGGCTTTTTTTATTACCATGGAAAGGAAAGTGCATTACAAGAGGAGGTAAATTATAATTAACAAAGACTTGGCTATGATTTGGAATTCTTTTTTAAACAGATAAATTAGAATAACAGATTATTGAAGTAAAGTGAAGGCAGGAGCGCCGTCAGCTTTTTTGGCACCCTAAGTGGTGGAAGGTCCCTTCCCCGAAATACCACCCCCAACAGAGGCAGCAGAAGGTCCTGCCCCTGAAATACTGCCCCTGATAGAGGCGGCGGAAGGTCCCGCCCCCAAAATACCGCCGACGATCGGGGCCGCTGAAGATCCAGCCACTGTGGTCGCTGCCCCCCAAATGTTAACGCCCTAGGCGACCACCTAGGTCACCTAATAGGTTGCGCCGGCCCTGAGTGAAGGATTATTCACCTTAATGCTTATGGTCAGCTAGCCATCCAGTTACAGAACTGAGTGAACTAACAAAGAGTTAGGCCTTGTGTACATGCTGCTTAAGTCCACACCAGAAGGGTGTAAATTATACTCCGCACTAACGTGTTGCACACTAATTGGCCACTAGAAGTTCCCTAGTGCACATCAATGTTGTACTGTTTGAAACAGGACTCTCTGGTGCGGACAAAAGCACTGTGTAGATAGGCCCTTAGAGACACTACTAAAGAAATCACTGGAATCACATGGCAATTTTGGTGTTTAAATGATCAAGAAAAGAAGCAAGTGTTATAAAAGTTACTTAATTTTGAGGTTGGGGTGGATGAAGATGATAGGTTGGAAAAAGTTCCATGTGGGAGCGGGGAGATCCATACATGAAGAGATCCTCCACACACAGATCCCTGGGGGACCAGTTCCTCACTATTTCCCCATATTCCTTCCAAATTATCAATGTGTGGGCTATAAATATGTCCCAGTAGAATCAGAAACAATAGGTAGAGATAGCTGGATTTTTTTTTGACGGAACAGGTTTCTGTTGAAAAATGGAGCTATGTCTAAAATTGAAGTGTTTTTCGGGAACATGTCAATTTCAACGACAATTTCAATAGGAAAGTCATAATGAATCTTTTCGACTTTCTCATTTCAATTTAACAATGTCAAAGAATTTCATTTCAATAATGTGTCTTTTTGATAATATTGAAATGTGTCATTTGGTAAAAGATAAAAACATTTAGTTTCAGCTTTAGTGTTTTGCTTCATTTCATGTTGCTATTATACTGAAATATTAATTTTAATATAACAAATATATTTAGCACCATACTATACATATATTTAATATCAGACACGTAACATATATAGTATTTGATATTATATCCTACAATTTTGAAATTATTGCAGCCAAAAGAGTTTTGCTAGTTCTAAAACGATTTTGGGGGGGCATTTTTGTTTTTTGACATTTCACATTTTTGCTCCAGTTCAGAATATTTTTTTTAAAATGTTGGGATTTTCTGTGGGGTGAAAATTCTAGCTTCCATCCAGCTTTAGCTAGGGGCTAAATTCTCAGCTGCACTTAAGTTTCCTGAGTGTTCAAGTCACAGGAGGTGCTGCAAAGGAGCCCATTGTGGCTCCTTGATCTTAGGCTGGCTATGTGGTGGGCTTGGCATATTTTGCATCAGCCTAGGGGTTGTTTTAAGGTTTACCAGCTAATAACAACTACAAGGGGCCATCCAGCAGTTGGGGATTGCTGAAATGCAAAGGGCCCAGCTTGTACTCCAGGATCTGACCTTGTGTGTAATCATTGATTTGAACAAATTCATAATTTTGTTTGTAGTGACGATTTCTTTATTGGTACAAAATCAAATAATAATGTGAGCTGAATAATTAATGGATGAATACTCAGTGTTTGCAACTGGAAGAGGAGGGGATGGGCAGCAATGGCAAAAATTATAGGGAAAAAATGCAGGGACCAACTGGAGAAGCTAACAATGCGTTAATATCCCCAAACAGGGAGGGACATAAACTGATCACAAAAGCAGCCTTTCCTTATCCCGCCCCACCTATGCAGAGAAACCATTGTGATTCTGCTGCTTTGGGGGCTTGGTGAATCCACAAAAGGGAAGGTGCTGTGTTTGGCCCATAATGAATATGTTTTACTAATTTTTAAAAAATGTGTTTAGATAATTAGGGTCTGGGTTCAGTTCACAGATTCCTTCTAGCCTCCAGACAGCAGAAAAATCTTTGATGTCCCAGACTGATCACTTAAATATATATAGGCTCTGCTGTTCATAGGGCAGGGGAAAGGGAGAAAGAGAAGAGAAGAAAAAGGAAGAGCAAAAGAGAAAAGGTGAGCAGGGATGACTTACCTCTGATGTCACTGTGCCACCACTCAACAATGAGCTGTTCAATAGTAGAAGAGGAGAAAGAGAACTGAAGAAGAGGAGAAAGTATAAAAGTGAAGGAGAGGTGAAGTAGTTAGGAGAGGGAGAGAAGAGGAGCAGAAGAGGACTTCAGCCACCATCAACCTATGTATTCTTCACAGCTATTACTATACTTAAGCAAAGGCACTAGAAGAGTTAAAAGTCTGCATGTTCACTGTAACTAAGACTTCAGAAGACTAGGAAATATAATGGTCTGTAAGTGTGACTGGTTAATGTGACTTGTCAGCCCACTCCTTCTAGTCTTCAGTTCCTTCTTGTACTTCTCAGCAAGAGGCATGGCCTTGCATAGAGCCGAGCAACTGCAACTCCCATGGGACCGCAGCAGGACCTGAGAGCATTCCCAGGAGTTGCTCTGCATAGATACCTTGTAGGACTAGGCCCCAAAAATAGTAACACAGAATGTGAACTACATGCCTCAGGAGTACTCCCGGGCTTAGAAATTAAACACTGTAGTTCTGTGTGACTTGGTCTTTGTGCTAAAAAAATTGGTGTCCATTTACTAGAAACACATGGATTAAGACTGATGTATTACTTTCCAACATCTATTAGATTTAATTTAGGGTTCAGCTGAGTTGAATTCAGTCTGAGATTAGAATCACAACAGAAAAGATGGCCTTCCAATTTACATGTACCAGGCATCTAGATTTAAAAAATAAAATAAAATGAAATAATAGTGAAGGGATCTCTGTGACGGACATGAGCTGCTCTGCAATAATTTATGACTACTATATGTTGCTTTGGTTATCGGGGTGTTTATGGTATGATTTTATTGGGTTAAATCAACAAGACTGTTGGAAAACAACCAGGAAAGAGGATGCAGGACAATATAATTTGTTCAAATGAGCAAATTGCACATACTCTGCTTACCGTCAATACAGACATTTTGTAATATGGCTCAATTAGTGTAACCTCTTCCTATAGACCAAAAGGGGATGGGTGGTACACCACAGGAAAAATTCTGCCCTCAAATGTTTACTGAGCTCTTTGAGTCAAGAGGGCAATTCCTAGCCCTGGCAAAGCTCACTGTGTGCTGCAGCATTGTCTGGGATGTAATCTCCTGGATAAGATGCTAAATCAAAGTTCTTCCTGCCAAGCTCTGCTACCTGTCCAGGTCAGTGGAAGTTGAAGATGTCTTGGTACATTTGGAAGTGTGGCTGTTTACTATGGTTTGGAGGAAGTGATGGAAGCTAATAACACTTAGCACTGAGGAGCTCAAAGCACCTTGCAAAGGTGAGGAACTATAATTATCCCCATTCAACCAATGGTTAAACTGAGATACAGAGAGGATAAGTGTCTTGTCCAAGTTCACACAGCAAGCCAAGGACAATTGTTCTAAAGCTAATCACTGCATTGTTTGTCCTTATGGTCCTCTAGGAACAAGGATCTTAAAATGAATTTTTAGGGTTAATATCGAGATAAGCTACTCCTCTGAAAAAGTCAGACTACAACATGCTTTGCAAGAGTATTTAACCAATTCTGGAGTAATGGGCTTATCTAGGTATTCATCAGCCCCCTTCACTTTAGTACAGTATCTGAATACCTCTCAAGTATTTAAAAATAGATAACAACAGTCTCTCCCTCCGTCCTTCTCTTCCTCCCTCTTTCTCTTCCTTTGTCTGTGGGAGAAGTAGCTTGATTAGTTTGGTTTTGGTTTGTTATTGTTTATGCATCTAAATGGATGTGCTGGTGACTATAGGTGAAGAAATGAATGAGGAATAACTAGGTCAAAGAGATGAGTGTTGCGATTAGTTCTGAATTTGGGGAGACCTGCATCATTCTTATCTCTTGCAAGAGTGAATTCAATAGTCTTGTAAAGTCCTGCATTCACAGGCTTCTCTTTGCTGTTTCATTATTCCAGTGGAACATAGCTGTAGCAGGAAGTTATATATTATACTTGTGGTGCAAACAGCATCAACGAATATTGAGTCAAGGAGACAGTGTGATTGGCTAAAGATTCCACAACTACTTTCCCCAAGGGAGCAGCTGCAGACATATCACTGGTGGAAGAAGGGGAATGTTTTGGGCTTTTTAAAAAATAAATGTAATTATTTTGAGTCATTTTAAAAGTGATTAGTACAAGGGAGAAAACTCACAGCATTTCACCAAGTTCTGCCTGCAAACTCATATGCACAACTTCTAATATATCACATGCATCTAAAGACAACATTTGACCCACAAACTTTATTTTTGTAAGATATTTAGGCTTGGTTCCTCATAGGTATTTAGGTACCTAGCTCTTATTAATTTCAATGAGAGTTAGGCAGCTAAATACTTTTTAGTATCTGGATGTTAATGAAAAAAATCACAGTTTTACTTCTCATTTTAGATCCAGTATAGTTCAAAATTACCCCAGAGTGATTACCCTGATTGGTTCCAAAAGCTGTCGGATGGGAGACGAAAACTTTGACCAATCAATGTTCACAGCAACATTATCAATCAAAATATAATCAAATAAATCAGCACATTCCAGAGTATTTTCTGCTAGGCTTCATTTTTGTGAAGTAAATCATTTTAAACTTAGAGCCATCTTCTGTAGTTCACATCAGGCTTACTTATTGCCCAGGGCAAACAAGATGCTTACACAGTATCATAGCATCCTTTAGGTAATACACAGAGCATGACTAGGGAATATCATCATATCTTAGCAATTTAGGAGATGAAGGGGAGAAACTTTAATGCTTTGCATGTATTTACTTTTACAACACGCCATAAAGATTAAAAATACATTGTACACAAGTGCAGTATTTAATGTAGCACTTTAATTACATTCAAGTGTGTTACTAAATAGTCTTGAGAAAACCTTAATGACCAGCTGTTCTACCCCCTTCCCATATGTCAGAAATGGTTTCAGAAATCACATTCTGGGACAGTAAGGTTGTATAATTAGACAGTGTATAGTTAACACTTCTAGATTTTCCTCTTAAATTGTGGACCCTTTTCACTAACATATCGTGGGTTGGTGCCAGTTTGGCACAATACAATTATGCAATGTGCCAAACTGCAACTGAGATATACAAACTCTGAGACATGTTATGATTGCACCATTATCTTTTTACATCTTTTTCATCATTAGAACTGGATGCTTTTTGCGTTAAGTAAGATCCAGACTTTTATGGCTGACAAATAAACTTAGCAAATAGGGCTATAAATTTTTAATATTCCTTTCATAATGCAATTTGTCTCATCAGAATTAGATGTTACTATAACCCTGCATCAGTTTTAACCAAAAAAGGCATCATTCCAAGAACATCAGATACATACAAAAATTCCAAAGAAGGTGCTTCTGCTTAAGAGGCTACTCTTCTTGGCTTGTGTTCAAGAAGGTACTTAAACACATGTCTAACTTTAAGCACACATGCAGGGCTGGATTAACATATAGGCAAACTAGGCACATTTTAACGGGGAACTGGGTCCAAGAAACATCTGTACAGTACACACACAGTGGCTGGGTTTACAAGTAATGAGTGGTGCTCATCAGCAGTTCTCAAACTTTAGCAACCCGAGGGCCCCCCCTTCTGATTTAAAATTTTACGTGGACCCTCAAGCCCTCCCACTCACCTCAGGCCCCGCCCCCACTCCACCCCTTCTCCCAAAGCCCCATTCCCACCCCACCTCTTCCCACCCTCACTCCACCCCTGCCACTTCTCTTCCTCTCTTCTTCCGGCCCAGCACTCCCCATCCCCGCTCCACCCTCTCCCTTCCAGTGCCTGCTGCACACCACTGAACAGCTATTCCCCGGCGGTCAGGAGGCGCAGGGAGAAAGGGGAGGAGTTGGTCAGTAGGGTCTGCGGACCCCAGTTTGAGAAACGCAGTGCTAAATCACAATGCCACATGCTCTGGTTTGGCCCAGCTGTCCCTCCAAGCAGTAGCAGGATAAGCAGCCGATCCCAGCGTATCCACAGCTGTTTTTTGTTATTCGTGAGAAAATAGGACCCAGAAGTGTACCTTTGCCTAGGGTCCAATGATGAATTAATCCAGCCCTGAGCACACGAGTATTGTGTGAGACTGCTCAGATGCTTAAATTTAAACATATGTTGAACTGGGGCTTTAAAATGCTTATTCCAAACAAAACACAAGAAATCTTTTAAAAAAGAAGTACATGGACTGCTCCATTTTTCAACCCAATAGCATCCCATTCGCCCCAACATCTAAAAAAAAAAAAATGTCTCTTCTGGCATGATTCTAAGATTGCCAGACAAAACACATCCACAATTTCCAGTGGAGGGGAGTTTGTGTTAATCTATTAAGATCAAGCCACAAATATACACTGCACAGTGTTTTTGTTTTTGAAAAGTGGGGGAGGGGAAAAGCTCCACCGTTCTGATAAGTGAGATTTACCACATTTTTTTCCGAGCTTGAATTTCCAAAGACTTATTTAGATGTAAGCAATGACAGCTGTAATCATGTTTTAAATCTTGCTTTGTATCCTTAGTTATAATGTTGTTCAATTAATATTTAGAATAATGGAAGTGATGTACCCCTTTGAAAAAGACTTGAATGCAGGCCCAAAGCTTGGGAAACTGTTTCTCAAGAGGATTAATCAGCATTTAAAACTGCATTAATAAAATCTGATCTTCTACTGTGTGGCGTGCATAATACTTTTCGTTTTTAAGCATTTTATTTTAATAGTGTGTATGCTATGTCCTGATTTTTAAAGGGATTTTAAAAATCTAACTCCTTCAAATCAATCCTGCTTTGACCCCTGTCCATTCTTTTACTGAATATAAACATATTAAAGAAACCTTACATCTGCACAAAATACTTTCAGAACTATAGAGAAGTGGGAGCATTTGGTAATAGACATTATCTGGATGTCGTTTCCAGAGGAATTTATGTTAGGAAAAGTTATTAATTTAATATAAACCTAATTGAGTCACAATTATTTAAAAGTTTGGTGTTAACATTTATCATGAAAACATATGGAACCATAACCAGGATTACATTTTTAAGCATTATGTTATAAGGAATGTTACTGTATTCAGTACCAAACAGGATTGAGCCTACAACTTAAAGACAAACCTAATCTACAGTTTGTTTTGTTTTCCTGATCTTATTAATGGGTTAGCGAAGCAAGAGGATTTTGTATGAAGTTTTGAGTATAAATTCAATTCTACTAAGCCAGCTAATTTATCCTGCTAATGTCTTGGTAATTAGCAAAATAGTTTTTGTTTTATGTCAAATGCAGCAAGTAGATGCATTTTATAAACACTTGAAAAAAATTCTCCCTTGTGAAGAGCATCTCTTTTGTATAGTAAAAGTCTCACCCGTGCTCATGTGATGTGAAGAAGTCTAGCTGAGAAATGCTTGCATCAGACTCATTTTATTAAAGGGCAACAGTTTGTGCTGTAAGTACCCATCTGCTTTTACTTTGTTACAGACCAATTTGAGCTTCAGTTCATCATAAAGTGATAGGTCTCCTAAATGGTGCCAAAGGTTGAGTTATAATATATTTTGAAAAAATCCTTGCTGTCTTTTAGTAAAATAAATACATGCGTTTTTTAAAAATCATAACTGTAAAGTGTATTTTATCAAGTGGAATGTCAAAAATTATAACATCTAATGCACAAAACATTCTGATGGATTCAGACAGATCACAAAGGAAAATGTATCACAAAAACAGGACTCCTTCACATTCAGTGAACACAAAACCAAATTGAGATATGCAGCATAACAGGCCCTTCGTTTGGAGGGGGGGAGTGGTGTTAATTTGGTTTAAAATTTCCTTGGAATTTATCAGTGTTTATTCCAAATTTTAAAAATGGATGAACAAAATTGAAGACAAAGGGGAGTGGGATGGGTGCCTGGCACTTGCAATGTAGCAGCTGAGGGAACTTCCATCTTCTGAGGGCCTGTCACTGTAGTGGTTGGGTGGTTTTGCCTGACAGGAACTGGCTTCCTGCCCACCTCACTACCCCACTGCAGTGGCAGCAGCTATCAAGCCAATGTTACCCTCCTCTGCTCAGGTGCACTGTGCCGTCCAGCAGGGCTTTGCAAGGAATATTAAGCTGCCCTCTCTTTCTGGAGTGGGGAGCCAAATCTGGGGAGTTCTGGCACTTCAAAAATTTGGGGAAAGTTGGTTAAACCCAAAGAATGGCTATTGTCAAACCTGGGAATTTCTGGGGGAAAAAATTGGCAAAAACTGAAAATGAAGTGCCCTAAACATAAGAGTTTGTAGCGATGGTGCAGCCTCTGTTGGTTGGAGCTGCATACCCTCAATTAGTCAATTCAATCCATAGTCTAGGAGTATTCTTGGATTCCTCACTGCTCCCTTAGCATCATCTATAGTAATGATTTCTATCATCTCCAGGTGGCTAGAAAAGTGTCCCATCACTGCAGATGGTGATGTGACCTCAGTTATTCATGCCTTCATCTCCTCTCAGCCGGACTATAGAAAGGTGATATACCTGAGCATGAAGTCTTCAACATTGAGGAACCTCCGGCTAGTACAGAATGCTGTAGCATGCCACTTCCTCATCTATGTGTATAATAGGTGTGACATGTGTGTATAAGTCTGGGCAAAGTCTGATCTCAGTTGTACTGGTGTTAATCTGGAGTGAATCTGTTTAAGTGAATTTACATCAGTGTTACCAAGAACAGGATCCAGCTCAATAGGACCGCTCAAGTGAGTAGAGACAGCAGAATTGGTCGCCAACTTTCTATGCCCACTAGAAGGATGGTAGCAGTGGTATGTATAACACTATAGATAGGGCCCTACCAAATTTACAGACATTAAAAATGCATGACTGACTGTGAAATCTGGTCTCCGCCGTGAAATCTGGCTATTGTAGGGAGGTCGCAGTATTGCCATCCTTACTTCTGTGCTGCTTTCAGAACTGGGCAGCCAGAGAGCAGTGGCTGCTGGATGGGCGCCCAGCTCTGAAGGTCAGCACATTATCACCAGCAGCACAGAAGTGAGGGTGGCAAGGTATGGAGGGTGATGTCACTTTTTTTGGTGGGGCAAGGCCAACCATATGGGTGGGCACTCTAGTCACTGGGGGTACTGTGGTTGTGCACCACCACACCCACACAGCCAGCCCAAGGCCCCTTTAACCTCCCAGTGCTGGGGAGGAGCAGGGCTGGGGGTGCCCTGGCCAGGGGGTCCTACTGTGCGCTGGGCTCCAGCTGCTAGTTCCAGCCAGGCTGCAGAGGGACAAGACTTCCTTTTCCCATTCACAGGCCACTCCTGGGGCCGGGTCAGACCTACCTCCAGTGGTGGCACATAAGTAAGGGTGGCAATACCATACCATGCTACTCTTACTTCTGTGCTGCTGCTGGCAGTGGTGCTGCCTTCAGAGCTGGGCTCCCAGCCAGCAGTTGCCACTCTCCAGCTGCCCTTTTCCGAAGACAGCACCACCACCTGCAGCAGTGCAGTAGTAAGGGTGGCAATACTGCAACCACCCTACCATAGCCTTGCAACTCCCCCCATGTCTTCTTTTTGGATCAGGATGCCTACAATTACAACACTGAAATTTAAGATTGAAATATTTGAAACCATGAAAATTAACATGTTTTAAATCCTATGACTGTGAAATTTACCAAAATGGACATGAATTTGATAGGGCCCTATCTATAGATAAAGTGGAACTGTACTACTCCCTGTTTATGGAGTGCCTTAGCATGTCATCCATATTCACACTGGGGCAGAGCCTCAGTGGGTGTAAACTGAAGCCAATGGAGCAAAGGCAATATACACCAGCTAAGGAACTGGCCCACTGAGTATTTCTCTGTGCGGCTGCAGAATAAATCAGGGGGACTGCTATTCGCTGAGTGAAGTATTACTCCATGGGTGAAAACTTGGCCCCCCACTGAAATCAATGGTAAAAAAATCCATTGATTTCAATGGTGTCCAAATTTTACCCCATGTAAATAAAGGTGGCAGAATAAAGCCATGAGTCTCTGCTTCAAAAGCTAATTCAGAATTGGAATTTAGCAAACAATAGTTCAAGACAGAAATAATTCTATCAATGTTTAAAAAAAAATCATGAGCTATTTTGGGAGATGACAGTTTTCAATCAACTGAATTTGGTATTTTTTAGAATTTCATTTTTTTCTAAATATTCCCCTCTCTCAAACAGGGCAGTGCCATCAACCCCATTTTACCGGACGTAGAACTGAGGCCCAGAGACCACAAGTGAGTTGGGCACACAGGAAGTCTCCGGTAGAGCAGGGAAGTAAACCCAGGTCCTAGGCTAGCATCTTAGCTGCTGGACTGCCCTCCCCCTGATTAAAGTGCCAGCAGTGACAACCCTACCTTTGAAATAGATCATTCTGGTGGGTTGGATCACAACTTTTAAATATAGAGGTTTTTCCTCTACCACAAACAGTATGTTCCTCAGAACAGAACTGATTTAGTCCCTATCCTGCAACTGATGGTGCACAGGCAAACTGCTGTGCCCGTGGGCTCTGTACAGGCACAGCCATGCTTCTGGGCATGTTCAGTCACAGGAGAGGTCTGAAGGCTTAGCTCTTCAACGGTATTTAGGCACCTAATTCCCATGGAAACTCAACAGGCATTTGGTGCCTAAATGCTTTTGGAGGACTGGCCCTTGGCACTTTGCACTTGATTATGGTCAGCCCTTACACAGCTGTGCAGTGGGGAGAGGGCTTGAGAAGCCATCGGCACCATCTCCTCAGCGGGAGCCACATACAGGCTGGTTAGCCCCAAGGGTGTCATGATTTTGTTATAAAACAAAAAGGTATCAGGTGTAAAACATGTCAAGACCCAAAGTGACTTAGGAGCCTAAATCCCATTTGTAAAAGGGATGTGGACACTCAGAACTATAGGCTCTATGGGATGCTGGCCCAGAGAATTTGACAATCCCCAGTATGCCACAGAGCTCAGCTCCTCTGTGGCTCTCTGCACATAAGCAGGATGGGATGCTGTGGGCAGTGCTTCTGGATGTGATGAGGTTAAAACAGGTGGGTCTGCATTTAGTAAAACAGCAACAACCTTAACATCAAGAGTCTGTTTGCCGAAGCTGTCTAACCAAGCAATCAGATATCTACAACCCGTTCTTTCCTCCCAGTTTTCTAACGGCCCTTTGTTATATCCTTGCTTGTCTGTCAAAGCCATTGTTGGAAACTGTGAACTCTTTTGGTGGCAAAGACCTGTATTCTATGTGTTTTCAGGGAAACAAATAGCACTCTTGTGAATGCAATGTGATAACACATTATATCGAGTTATTTGATGCAAAATGATTTCTACTTTAGAATCACTGACAGCAGATCTTTGTAGAAAGGTGGTTGTGTTTCTGTCTGTGAAATGCACATTTCACATCAAATCAGAAACTACTTCTCTGCTCTACTATATCTGCTCTCTGTACTCTTCTGTTGTACTTCAAAGGCATCTAGCACCATGGATCAAGATGTTCACAGTTGACTAGTGATTTTTGGCTACCCTTCATTTTTAGGTGCTTTGGAAATTTTTACTTATATTAAATATATTTAGATATGACGTAGGTTATTGTTATAAATGATTTTTAAAGGCTGTTCGAGAAACAGCTGAAACATACTTAAGGTCATTTGTAAAGATGGGCAAAAAAGGAACCGTTTATCTGGATCCCGCAAAGTCTTGATGTGAATTAAATGAGATCCAGATTTCACCCACCCTTGGTTTAGTTTTAGAAAAGAGACATCTAGGAGGTGTTGCCAAACCAAGAGCCCTTCACGTTTCATTTGCGCCTCTCTTTTTGAAATAGAGATGAGCCAAAATCAGTTCTGCCCTCATCTTTGCCCAATGTTGGGTGTTTAGATGAAATGTGATATAAGCAACCTCTGTTTCTAAGTTTGATGTTACTAAACCAAATCTGTTAGAGAAGAAAAAACCTCCAACTTAGCCATTTTTTAGACTTTCCCAACTCCCCCGCTTTGCCCATCTCTAATTTTCTTCTAAATGTTTTATCCACTGAATCGGAAAGATGAGCTCGTCACCAAAAACCAAATGAGTAGTTGGGCTCTACGTGGCCATAGGAATGGTGGAGGATAATAAATATAGAAGGATGTTTTTGGCTTCCTTTTAAGCACTCTTGATAGAGATTCAAAATTGTTGGCTTTATACCTATCACCTATTGCTTATATTAAACACCTATCTCTAAATCTAATGCAAACTATTATTTTTTACTCACTCACTGGGAAAGCTTGCAAGTTTCTTCATATTGCTTTTACCTTTATCCAGTGCTGCTACACCACTGACCATCCATCCATCATTCATCCATCCATCTAGAGAATTATTTGCACAGATAAATTCTCCATCTGTTTTTCTTATGTAGTGATTCTAAAAGCTCTTGGGCAGACTTCTTCCCATCAAGAGAATAGGAACAAGATGGCTGCTGATGCAAAAAGCACAGCACTCTTGGATTTATGCTTGAAAAAGACTTCCTGGATCTTTTGTTGAGGATTTTGCTCATGAACGCTACCAGAAGCAAAACTTCCTTCTTAATTGCTAGACTCTGCTCTGCTCTGGGTTCTATTTTATCCAAATCATCCAAATTTAGCTGGACAGGTTGGGGTTAAGATGAAGGATTATGATGTGGGCCACATCCCCAATTATGACCCAACCTGACGTGACAGCATTAGAGATTTGTATTTTAAAGACAGAATGTTGAGGGAGGAACAGTGGCCAATGAAAATCAAATAAACTATCCAGAAACTAGGCATATCTAAGATAGTTTTCATAACAGGCTGAGCACCTGCAGATCCCATTAGAGCAGGGGTCTCAAACTGGGGGTCGGGACCCCTCAGGGGGTCTTGAGGTTATTATATGGGGGGGTCACGAGCTGTCAGACTCCACCCTAAACCTACTTTGCCCTCCAGCACTTATAATGGGTTAAATATATAAAAAGGTGTTTTAATTTATAAAGGGGGGTCACACTAAGAGGCTGTCATGTGAAAGGGGTCATCAGTACTAAAGTTTGAGGAACTAAGCATTAGAGTCAGTGCTTATTTGTTGTATTAGTATTAATTGTTGTATTTTGGTAGCACCAAAGAGTGCCAAAATGTGTCCACGGCCCCTCATTGTGCTAGGTCAGAGGTGGGCAACTATGGCTTGTGGGCCAACATCCGGGCCAGCGGGACCCTCCTGCCCAGCCCTTGAGCCCTGCCTTGGGAGGCTAGCCCCTGGCCCCTCCCCTGCTGTTCCCCCTCCCCCGCAGCCTCAGCTCACCCCAACATCAGCACAATGCTCTGGGTGGCAGGGCTGTGAGCTCCTAGGGCAGCACAGCTGCAAAGCCTGGCCTGACCCGGTTTTCTGTGTTGCGCAGTGGCATGGATGGCTCCAGCCAGGTGCCTGTCCTGGTGCTCCAGGTGGCGTGGCTTGTAGCGGAGCCAGCCACCGGTGCTCCAGGCAGCACAGTAAGGGGGCAGGGAGCGGGGGGCAGGGTTGGATAGAGGGCAGGGGATTTCAGGGTAGTGGTCAGGGGCGGAGGATGTGGATAGAGTTCGGGGTGTCAGAGGTCAGGGAACAGGGGGGGTGAATGGAGGCAGGAGTCATGGGGGATAGTCAGGAAGGAGGGGGGGTTGGATGGGGTGATGGAGGCAGTCAGGGGCAGGGGTACTGGGGCAGTCAGGGGAAAGGGAGCAGGGGGGTGGATGGAGCAGGGGCCCTGGGGAGGGTATGTCAGGGAATGTGGGGGTTGGATGGGCAGGAGTCTGGTGGGGCACAGTCAGGGGGGCAAGAAGCAGAGGGGGCTAAGGGTGGGGCCTGGGCCATGCCTGGGTGTTTGGGGAGGCATAGTCTCCCCTAACTGTCCCTCCATACAATTTCCAAAACCTCATGAGGCCCTCAGGCCAAAACGTTTGCCCGCTCCTGTGCTAGGCACTGTACAAACGCATAGTTAGACTCAATCCTGCCCCAAAGAGCTTTAAATAGACAAAATAAACAAAGGGAGAGAGAAGAAAGTATTCGTATTTTCATTTGGCAAACAAGAAGCAATTACAGTCCTGGTTCAGCAGGGGTACAGCAATGAGGCTGCTTACATTCTTGCAGTTAGACGTGTGCTTTAAGTGTCCTTCCTCCCAGAGAATGCTCAGCTTAAATTAGACAAAGTGAATTTTGTCAGAAATTCAAGAAAATGAAACTACTGGTGGTAGCAGGTACTACAGTTAGCCTAATCTTACAGCAATGTTATTTGCTCTAATGGAATTATGGTACATCTTCTGAACATTAGTAAGGCTTGAAATCCACATATAACATATTAGATATACTAGGTACAATGAATTTGTATTCATTTTGTCCATGTTGGCTGATTATTCTGGAACCAGATGATACTTTTCATAAAGCAGAGTCTTAGAATGCTACCTCCATAATAAAGTTATTGTTAATACCCTAATAGTTGGGAAGTGATCCTTTGAGGGTTAAGTGTTTTTTTTTATGCCATGTAAGTCTGCATTGTACTTGGTTGGTTGGTTTTTTTTTTCTCATTACCAGTTTGTACTTGGGTTTGGTTGTACAGTGCTTATGTGCAACAAGAGAGACACTATATAAATAAATTCAGTAAATCAATAAATCTGACTCCAAACTCACACAGAATCAGTAATACATACTTTTCCTTATTTTCCCATATGTCTTGTTGTATCTCTTAAGATCATGTTTGTAGATCACGTTTGTTGTAGTAAGTTTGTCCTGCCCAAGATAACAGATTTCTAAAAGGCTGGAAACGATCCTTGAGGTATATTTTGATAAAATATGCAAAAATATATCCTATATTCTGGGAATGAATTTATTTTGATTATGTTTTACTTCCCCTTGGCAGTCTCCATCGGCCATTTTCAATGCTCTTTAGGCATGTGCTTTAGAAAAGACCAACATCCGCAGTTGAATGGTTAAGCAAAGGAAACTACACAAATAATCACTTTCTAGTACTTCAAAATAATTCTAATTTTTTAATGGAGAAAATGCATTCTTAATTAAATATGCATAATAAGTAATACTAATAATAAGAAGAAAGTGGGATATGTGAGAATGAATGTCGTGTTGCAAGCAAAATGAATTTGATTTGCTGGGTTATAAAAGCTGGTTGAATCAGTAGAATCAGTGGGGGGAAAATAAGAGAGAGAACCTCATAATGCTTATAAATTGTCTATAATTGTATGGATTTTAAATATAAAAAGATGGCAGTGGCAAAAGCTAAAAGCCTTAGGAGAGCACCCATTGGTGCAATACATCAGTAGCAGAAACTTTTAATCTTAGGGAAACTCCTAACTAGGTTTTTTAAAATATGATAACTGTACTTGAGTCTTGGCTTGATGTTTGCTACACATGCCAGCAATGTTCAGAATGACATGGCTAAGCCATATATGAATCCTGTTTGAAACGAGGTACTAATTAACATGAATAGTCTTCTTCTGTGAAGGTTCATTTATGCAAAGTTCATTTTTCAACTGAGCATTGCTAAAGTTAGTCAACCCCTCGGTAACAGTCATTAGATTAAGAGACTTAGGTCTGTTCTCTTCCTGACATTGGGTCAGGATTTTCGAAGGAAGTCTCTTCCATGCCAAGAAGCCCTTAAAATAATATTTGAATAGGAAAAGAATGGATGTAATTACATTGTAAATATTTCTGTCATTATTGAATTAATGAAGACCATTCTATTCATTTCTGAAAACATGTTTTCCTAATTTGATGTCCCAGCTCAAATCTTTCCCTATGGGATCTTAGATTTCCTCAATCATAACGATTAATTAAAACAGAGGGATACTGAATATTCAGCTTTAGGTGTGTGCATATGTTCACCTATGGCAAAATATTAGCGATGTCATGCCATGGAGTCTTTATTTCCCCCTTCGGTGACCCCCGTATGGTTTTTACTTCTTCAAGGTCACATGGGTTTCAAACAGCTGTTGTTCACCAGCAAACACAAGGAAATTTCTTAGGGTTTCACCCTGCAAGATGCTGACTGAGCATTCTGGCACTGATTCAGTAAAGCACTTAAGCAGCTGCTTAACTTTAAGCATGGGCGGCTCAGTATTTATGTTTAAATGCCTTGCCGGATTGAGCGGAGGGGGCACAGCACCTTGCAGGATCAAGCACTCACTGAAAGCATAACTCTCACCCTTTCTACCTTTCCAGTAATTGAATTCAGTGGTAAAATGTACACTAGGATCCAAAACCAGGAGGAGCTGTGCCTGTGCAGGGGACAAAGATGCACCTCCAAGCAAGGGACAAGTTATTTCCCATCTGGTTTTCCCTTGGCTACATTAGGTGTTTGTCTCTAATTACTACTCCATTTGCACAGCAGCCCCAAAGTACCGTTATGCTCTGGAGCTTGGGGACCAGTGTTAGATGCTGGAGGCCTGCCCAAAGCCATCTACGCCATGCTTAGATGAATCCGCTTATAGTTGTATATTATAATTCATTCATTTAACAAATGTTAGTGGAAACTACCGAAAGATACATGTTAAAACATTCCTAGATTGTAAACTCTTGGGGGCAGGTATCATATCTCTTGACAGGTTTGTACAGAAGATGGAACAATGGGGCCTTGATCTTGATCAGGACCTATAGACATTAAGGCTTGGAGCTTTGTTGGATAAATAGAATCTGAGTGGTTCCAAAATATTTTCCTGTTTTAGGGCTGTATTGTGCATAACATCTTCTCAGGAGGGACCAAGAACCTCAGTAAATTTCAGTTCATGGAGTTTCATTCAAAGCATTCTGCTGGGAGGCAAGAATTCTCCCCCAGTGCTGTGGAATTGGCCTGTAGGAAGGTGTGCTGAGATCACTCAGACCTGCTGATGTCCTGAGAATGGCACAGAAATCCCACAGATCCATAGCATTCAAAGAACAGGTCCCTGTGTCTGGCATCTCAGGGTTCCCTTCCCATTTGATCCCATGGGTTTCTTGGCAGCCACTGCCTGAAGGTGGGGGTTGGAAGTTCGGAATACCAAGGAGTCATCATTATCTTCCATTAGGAAATTCCCCGGCTTTGATGGAGAATGGTGCCCCAAAAAGCAGTGGTCTACCCCTTTGCCCTTCCTATTCCGTGCATGCTCAGAGTCCTGTCCCCACATGCTTGGGCAGGGAGATAATCCATGCGATTGAGAGGAAAGCGGGAGTGTGTTGTGGAACCGCTGCTTCCCCCTGCCAGCTTCCACTGGGTTTTTGCTCCTCTCCATTTACATTAGCGGAGAGGAGCATATGGGCCTTTGAGATTTAATGTTTCATGGCTTACTTGGCTGTCACAACATTTTACATTTTTATGTGTTGTAACATACATAGTGATCATCTTTAAGGAAAAAAAATTGTACAGCAGGTCCCTAGATGCCCTTGCTGGGAGCAGATGTCTGAACAAGAATTTGTTAAACCCCTTTTGGATTCTCATTTCCCACCCTTTGTATATTCTAAATTGCACTACTTAGCACACTCTGACCCTCTCTCACTTCCCCGCAGAACTTAAGATGGTTTAGGGTGGTGGAAGGTTGAAATGGGGAAACTTGCAGATTTATAGGGCATTGAGACGGATTCATAATCTGTATTGATGCCATCATCCCTGACCATGTGACAACCAAAGCAGATAAGCCTATGACTGAACTGAAAAGATTTCTTAAAGCTGGTAATCGATATTGAGCAGCTCAGTCTGTCGAGCTATCAAGTTCAGAGATATCCACACAATGGAGGTGGGGGTGGGGAGGGGAAATTAGAGAGGCTGACAGCAAGGCTTGTACAACTGGAGACACAAAATCAGCAGGCTTTCACATGCTTGCAAATCAGCCTTACATGACACTATAATGGAACAGGTAGGCAGCGTAGTGGATAGATGGGATCAGCTGAGAAGGGAGCATAGGAGAACAACGGGTGTACATGGTTTCATTAGGACAAAAATCGGAAATAAAATAAGGGGGATTCACACTTTGCAAAGTGACTGGTGAATCTGGATGTCTCAATTTTGGAGCACACAGACTGAAATGTCATAAAGGGGTCTGATTTTCAGAAAGTGCTTAGCACCCACTGACCCTCTGAAAACGAGGCCCCTTTAAGGAGTCAAGGGTTGAGCACCCAAAACCACTAGTCAGTGTTGAAAATCTGAGCAAGGAATTTCTTGCTCAGACCATGTGTCTTCAGTTAGGACCAAACCAGGAAGTTCTTATTCAGCTCCAGCTTGGCTCTTCCCCTCCAGTGTGGGAGGTGCTCCACACCCAGCTATGGAAGTAGGGAATGGCACTGCTGGCGTATCTCCTCCTCCACAACTTCCCTCAGAAGCTGCCAACCCCTCCCACCTCTGACAGAGCCGAGGATCCACTTGTGAGGACAAAAGGAAGCCCTGGTTGGGGCAGGAAAGGACACACATAATTCCCCACCAACTCCTCAGGGATTCCATAGCAGAGCTAATATGGAGGGAGTCATTATTGACTTTTTGCACAGACCCCTTGCGAGCTGTAAAACTCCAACTCCACCCCTGAGAAGTAGCACCCAGTTGGGCAGGAGCTGGTATTACATTGTTTATAGATACCCCAAAAAGGTGGAATTCACCCATGTGTGGGAAACGAACCCCAACCCCTGGTGAGACAATAAAAAGAAAACTGTGAAGAGAACTTCCCTAGTCTTCCTCTTCATCTGGGCCTCTTCCATGAATTTCTCCATTGATTTCAAGGGGGAGTTCTGCTTGAAATGAATGGTATAATGTAGCCTCAAGTAAAAACTTAAGGATTTAGCTCTTAATGAGCCAGACTGTTCACATTTCAGTGAGGAAGCTATATATGCCATTATTATCCATAGCACAAAATATACAGCAGGAGAACAAATTCTCACTCAACCAGAGGACGTGTGGCACTGTTCCACGCACAAGCCACAATATTCTTTTCCTCTCAACTTCAGTGGAGAAAGAAGGGAAGCTGATGCCCATCAAAATAAGTTGCACAATGATAACACCTCCTAAACAGCAGAATTCTCTAGAAAGTGAAGGAAACATTTGCATGGATAGTCAGCCATTATGCTTTGTTTCTACAGAAGGAATGAATTTTATGGACCCAAGATTGGTTAAATGGGCCCTAACTATAGAGGTGAAAGTTGGGTCATTCCAAATATATATATATATATATATATATATATATATATATATATATATATATATATATATATATATATATTTTACAGTAGGATGCTTTTGATAACATTGCCTTCCTGCTGAAGAACGGGATGTACTTTTCTTTCTTAAATGTCTAATTAATGGGCAGTGTGTCATGTCACTACTTCAATAAATTCCAGTTGTGAAAAATGTTGGGAGCACATGAGAGTGAATATTTGTCTTGAAAGACAGAGCAAACAGAAAATAGTAATCATGTTTCCCTTGTTATATTTACTGTTTTGCTTCTAAAGGGAATATTAGTCCACTAAGAGATTCATAATTAGGAGCATGCCAGATGGGTTAACAATGTGGTTTTAAATTTTTATACATAGAGTGCTTTTCTTTTTTAGGTGATGCTTTGGTTCCATGTACAGTAGTTAAATATAAATATTGTGTGTAAGGGGGCTACTAACTGCTCCATGATTTTGAATCTGTGTTTACTTAAATCCCACCCCCCTCACCCCTTTTTTTTGGTGGTCTGGTGGGATAGATGAACTGAATGGACTTACCAGATGGAAGAATAAAACTGGAAAGCAGAATAGAGATCCAGACCTCTCAGCTAGTAAAAAGCTGAGAGCTTTAGTTCATAAAAAAAAGGCTGGAAAAAATCAGCTACGCTGGGATTCTGGACATCTTGTGTGAAGTGGAAGAGGTGATTTTGTGAGGCGGAATTATTCAGACACTGAAATGCGTGTGTTCTATTGTCATGTAGCAGTCAAATTGGAGTGTCGATGTGGAGAAAGGGGGAAAAAATACTCAGCACCTGCCTGATTCTTCTCAGGAAGTAAGTGATTTATTCATGAAGTAACCTCAAAATGGGGGAATCAAATGGGGCTTGGAAATACTGCTGTAACAAATCCACATGCTGAAGACAACAGATAGAGTTATTGTCCTAAAGAAATTAGACTCATCCTGCGAAAGTTGCGACAAGAACCCTAGGTTTTAGGTTCCCCAGATACAGGTCTCTGCTCTTCAAGCTGGAGGATCTGTCCTGTAGCTAGCAGTGGTAGTAAGTCCCTTATTCTCCCAGTGGGCCAGCCACTAGAGATGACATGACCACATACCCATATAGATGCAGAAAGTAGTTGTGACCTGCTTTCTTTGACCTACAATACAAACCTAGTTAAAATCAAAACTCAGTTATGTCTGCAGGATTTCTTCAAAGCTGGCATATCTTCGTCACACTCCAGGACTGCTGACAACACAAATGGCCTTTTCAAAGCTGGTCTCCCAGCTCCTCCATTCACCTGTCTCTGCTGTTTATCAGACAGTTTTAGAAGTCCTATAACAGGACTGACCTGTATACTGTGTAACAGTGACCTGGATAATAATGTAAACTCTACATTCATTCTGTGGGCAGCTATCCAGTAAACAGAATGAGATTTAATATAGATACATTTAAGGTGATACATCAATTGAGAAATAATTATATAGATTAGAGACAGGCCTGAACCACAACACCAGATTCACCTCCAGAGCTTTGGGGAAGTTCAGATCTGCATGTGAATTTCAAAGCATGGGCCTATTTGTACAATGAGTCTGAATTAAATGTGAATACCATAAGTTTAAAGGATCCAAATCCATGGTTTGGACTCATTTCCATACACAAGGTGGGAGACTGCTACGCTGAAAGCAGAAATATAGAAAAATGTCTAAGGGTATAAAGTTGATAGGAGCTCATGATACAATAGATTGCAAAGGAAAAAGAAAGGAAACTTCCATCCTTGGGCGGATGTATAAAATGGTAACTTGTAAAATAAAAGGTTTCAGAGTAGCAGCCGTCTCAGGTGCCACAAGTACTCCTATTCTTTTTGCAAAATAAAAGATGCAGTATTGCCTCTTGATGCTGTTTTGATAAAACTGCACTTGAAATAATACGTGCAGTTTTTGGTCCTTCATTATGAAAAGGATATTGAGAAGTTAGAGAAAGTTTTAAAAGAATGATTGCAACAATAATGGGATTTACATTGTAAATCCTAAGAGGCAGGGGGTAGCATTTTCAAAAGAGAATAGCTGACTTAGGAGCATAAATCCCATTGAAGTACTCCTAAGTCACTTTAAAAGTATAGGTGTTAGGTGCTTTGAAAAATCACACTAAGCACTCAAATACCTTTAAAATCTGGCCCTAAACGTTTAAAAATGTTCTACCCCTTTCCTTACTATGTATCTAGATTGCCCCCCTTATCTTATCTTATCTACCTATATGCCCCCATAACATGTGAGCACCTCATGAGCTTTTCATATATTTACTCTCACAACAAACCTGAGGTAGGGAAATGAATTATTATCTTCATTTGATAGGTGGGGAACTGAGGCATAGTAAGATGAAGTGACTTGCACAAGGACTTGCACATGAAAATGAAGTGACTTGCACATAGAGAGTCTGTAGCAGAGGAGAAAATTGAACCCAGGTCTCTAGATAGTATCTTTATCACTGGCCCAGCTGTGGGACTATGACCAAGTACTCTATTGATTCTGTCTAATTAAGAATAGGTGGTATGAAACCTAAAGTTCCACCGATAGAACTTCACTTGAATAGCCCAGAAAAAAGGTGATGGAAAGAAATAGGATACCACTGTGGAAATATTTGGGAAGTATCGTCCGGGGAAAGGGCAAGGGACTATTTTCTGTAAAGGTATGTTGTAATGGTATACAATAAGCATAAAATATTCCAGTTAGATATCAGAAAACAAAGTTCAGTGATAAAGGCAATGAGGCAGTAGAATCAATTGCCTACCATGCTTAGTGAGGTAGTTGAGGCTTCATTAGAGGCATTTAAATAACTTTCATAAAATGCTAGTGAGAGTCATGTAAAGGGCATCTATGATTGTATGTGGATAAAGATGGAATTTAATTTGATATTAATTAGGGCTTTATTTAACACAGATTCAAGACCTACAGCTGCTGACCATATAATGCACTTTAAGTTGCCACCAACTTGACTCATTTTCAAAGTTCTTGACAGTGACCTCACAGATTTAAAGTTTGGCCTAATGCTCCATATCTCCTCTTGGGAGAGATAAAAAGATTTCATTTATCTCTGTGGAGGATGTGACATATCTTAGAAGATATTAGAACATATTTGCAGTACTAGTGGGAGTCCTTCTTTTTGTTAAGAAAACTAAGATGCCTTGAGGGCAGGGACTGGATGTTTCCTCTAGAAGCCCACGGCTCCTGATCATTTCAGGGGCAGTGCTCGAAATGTGGCTAGGCAGTGTATTCCTAATGATCCAAACAGACTAGGGGACATGGATTTTGTTCAAATAATGAGGAATTTGGATGATTGAGATGGCAAGAGCCTTTCAGCAACGGGGTGCCCTCCCTGGCAGCTAAGATCTTCTCCTCCACCTCCTCCTCATAATCCTGGCTGGGGGCAGGGTGTCTCTGCTCTGCCCCACTCACTCACTCTTGTGACACCTGTTCCCTGCATGTGTGTGTGGGAGGAGGGGAGGCAGTGGTCCTGGCAGGGCAAAGCGGAGATCCCTAGCTAAGGCTCTGTTCTATCCTGCCAGGACCGCAGCCCTGCCCACACCTAACACCTGAAAGGATCCAGTGTCTCTGGCCCTGTAGCAGCACCGGGACCCCTCTACAGCTCCGGTCTTATGGCCCTGCTCACTTACTCCCGTGATATCAGGGATGCAGAAGGATCCCTGCACTGCTGCAGGAGCCATTCAGAGAATCATAGGACTGGAAGGGACCTTGAAAGGTCATCTAGTCCAGTTCCCTGCACTCAAGGCAGGACAAAGTATGATCTAAACCATCCCTGACAGGTGTTTGTCCAACCTGCTCTTAAAAATCCCCAATGATGGACATTCCACAACCTCCCTAGACAATTTATTCCAGTGCTGAACCACTCTGACAGTTAGGAAGTTTTTCCTAATGTCCAACCTAAATCGCTGTTGCTGCAATTTAAGCCCATTGCTTCTCGTACTATCCCCAGACATTAAGGAGAACAATTTTTCTCCCTCCTCCTTGTAACAACCTTTTATGAACTTGAAAATTGTTATGTCACCTCTCAGTCTTCTCTTACTCTAGACTAACAAACATAATTTTTTCAATCTTCCATCATAGATCATGTTTTCTAGAATTTTAATCATTTTTGGTGCTCTTCTCTGGACTTTCCCCAATTTGTCCACATCTTTCCTGAAATGTAGGACCCAGAACTGGACACAATACTCCAGGTGAGGCCTAATCAGCATGGAGTAAAGTAGAAGAATTACTTTTCGTGTCTTGCTTACAACACTCCTGCTAATACATCCCAGAATGATGTTTGATTTTTTTGCAGCAGTGTTACACTGTTGACTCATATTTAGCTTGTGGTCCACTATGACCACCAGATCCCTGCTGGCCTTCCCTGCAGCCGGGGGGGGGGGGCTTGTTTTCCTCCTCTCAGTCCTGGCCAGGGGTCTTTGCTCTATTATCTGGACCTCCACATTATCTGAATCCCTTCCTTATTTCCCAGCATGAGATACCTGGGAATCAAGGAAAGAATTTGGATAATGTGGAAATTCAGATAATTGGATTTTGGGTAAACAGGAGTATACTGTATTGAGTAGAAAAAAAGTAGACAACTTTAAGTGCAATGCCCCCTTTTCACATTCTTAATCCTGCTTCAGGATGTATTTGTAATGCTTCAAAGATGATCATAAGCAGAATAAATAAAACTTGCCATAGCTCTTATATAGCTCTTTACATCCATAGATCTCAAAGTGCTTGAGATGTGGACAGAAGTTTAACCTGGTAAGTCAGTGATAGATTTACACTACACATTCTTACACAGATAATTCACCCTTTACTTCCTCTTCTAGCTTTCCTTCCTCAGATCTTCTGGAAGGGTCTTTTCCTAGAGAGAAGACCAGGGGTCTTTCAATAGTGACAGCTGTAATGTTTGTAAATAAAAAATCTTGGTTTGTACAGTAGAACCTCATTTTCTAGACAGAATGGGGAAAGCACATGTATTAACACAAATGAAAAGATTTATCAATGTCAACAATGCACAATGGGGGGCTATAACCCCACTGTCAGATAAAGCAAGTGGCTGTCCCGTGCTCCACTCTTTTGAGTGCCCTGCATCTCAGGCAAGCTCTGCAACTTATCTGGACTGGTCTCCACCCATAGCCTTTGCAGCAGAGAAGTAGGAAACAATTCATAGTTAGGCTTGCCCCCACCTCTCCTCTCGCAGAATTACCAGAGGGTAGGCATATCACAGACTCATCCTAAGCACAACATACAGCCAACTCTGCTGACACTCCCACACATTGGCAAGACTTGCTTATGGGTCTGCAGTTTTGATAGTGTTACGGACTGGTGTTTTTGTGAAGACTGAGTCAGTATTATGTCTTCCGGGTGGGGAAAAGAAGGAATAGGGGGCATTCAAAACTAAGAGCTAATCTGTATGTACATTGTCAACTTTGTTCCTTTTTTGACTCTAATGGTGTCAATAATGTTCTGTTCACATAGGCAGGTGAAAAACTTTGAAACCCCAGAACCACAATACTCTTTCTTCATTTTTGTTTTCTTTCTTATGCTAATAACAGCAGTCACAATACTAATATTCAGGATACCATGTTTGGTCTGTTTCTTAAACTGGTGATCATTATGTGACTAAACATAATAATAGGGGGAAAAAAAGGTTGGATGATATTTCCTAGAGGAAAATGCATTTCTTTTATCATCTACAGTAGTTTATTTCACATATTCATGACCCTCCTGGTATTTTTTTTTTATGATGAGCCATAAAAATGACAAAATACATTAGCAAAGTTCTCGGTTTATGCTAAAATGACCATATTCAAAAATAATAACAGAGACTTGTATCAGCAATGCAAAAGATGCATGAAGTAATTGGTGCTTAATTTGTACACAAACTGTCCAAGGCAGTTTTCCTCACGGCCTGCACTTCTGAATTCATTAGTCTCTAATTAAGGCCAGTTGGGACCAGCAGTTAGAAGGTTAAGAGGTTCTGACAGCCCTAATCATTGCTCAGGAAGCTGAAAATGTATGCAAAGTCCTCGGCAGATGGGTGAGATCTGCTTCTGCCAAGTGATAACTGTTATTCCTTTGCACCTCCAAAGCTGTCATCCTAATAGGCACATTTTAAATTTATTAATGCTCTAGTTACAATGCATACACAGTCTCTAATGGTATGTCATTCAGAGTATATAAACTGAGCAATTACACATATTACCTGGTAATGGTAAAATATTTGTTGCCTGTTTGAATTTTTTTTCCTAATCCAGCAAGAACCATCATAAGCAAAGACTTTTCTTGTTCAGAAAAAGGGGAAAAAAAAGAAGACAACCAAACCAACCAAACAAGACTCTGAGCTACATGTTGGTTTGACTGGCATTTATCTTTGTTCTCTAGACATAGAGCTTGAACTAACTTACTTTGATTTTTCTCCCTTAGATTTAGAACCTAGTGACTTATCTGTCCAAACTCGGCGTTAAAAGTCAATGTTTTAAAGAATGCAAATAAAGTATTAAAAAGGGGTAAATTTGTAGCCAAATTATCTTTTTAAACCTTTTTTTTTGGAAAGACATTAATTGATTTGAATCTCTCAAAAAAAATCCCTCTTTTATCTTCCCAGCCACTTTCACTTCTCTGTGATAGCCATAATCTAATTCCTCTATGTAGTGGTATCCCTGTCCTTAATCCTATTTGCTTAAAGCTGCCTAATCAACAGAAAGGCCTTTTTGGGTTAGGTTTCTGTTGTCCACACTGAGGCTTCAGCCATGACAGACCTTTAATTAAATGTAGAGCTGGTGCAACAATTGTTTGTGACGTAGCAGCATACAGAACTGTAGTCATAGGCAATGGGTGATTTCTAAACTGTAGGCTTCATCAGCACTGCAGGATTCATAAACAGTCCTAACAATGTGATATGATGTTAATCTCAGCAAGAGAGCAATTATGTATCCAGTGACTTATAGACAGGCCAGGAACCTATTCCCCTATTAGGACAAATTGATTTATACTCTGTAAAACTAACATGACTATGAAAGAGAATTTAGGATAATTAAACTCTGGGCCTGATTCTGCTCTCACCAGTGTAGTCACAAGTGGGTCCAAGTTTAATCAATGGAATTACAGCAGTGTAATATTAATGTGAGTAGAAGCAAGACTTCTGATGACTTTTCTCTGCTACGTTCCTGGAAAAGATTTTAGAGCTTTAAGATTGAAAACAAGTAACCGAGGTCAGAACCAGAGTGCTCCAGCCACCCAGCATGGTCCCTATCTCCCATCCTCACTGAAGTCAAAGGAACAACTCAGCTGAGTAAGGGCACCACATTAGGCAACTTGACTTGCTTGACAGTTAAGACTGTGCAGGTTGAGTGTTTGGCACCAGAAGAAATTGCCCGAAGCCCAGCTCTTCAAAGGTATTTAGGCACCTCACTCCCATTGATTTCAACCGGATCTGGGTCCCACTGCCTCTGTTTGCCACAAGAATTGTCTTATCAGCCTTCAACGGTATTGTTAACCCAACAGGCAAAAAGGGGAAGGAGAGGGAAAAGCAGAGAAAGTGAGAAATAACCACAACAAATTAAATGGGCAGATTGGGGCTAGAAGGATAAGCACCCTAGCCTGGCCCAAAGCCCTCTGTTTCTGAGAACATTATCCCATTGTCTTTGTAGTTTTCTTGTAAATTTCTAATTTTCCTGTCATTGAGCCAGTCCTTGTCATTTGATGGGCAAATTTAATCAGTTCGTAAAGCCTGATATGTTTTGTGGGCCAGATCCATGGCTGGTGTAAACCCTTATTATTTCGGTGGAGCTATTGCCAATTAAACCAGCTGAGGATGGTGCCCTTCTCTGTGTGTAATTATTTACTGTGCATCTTGTGACATTTATTGTTTGATAAAGTGTCTCCTAATCCACTTTATTTTTTTAGGTTACAAAAATGCACCTTTCCATACTAGATGACATATGTACATAGGAATGGGACCCGGGTTTCTAAAGTAGACAGGACTCAATTCATTTAGAACTGGAGCTTGACTAAAAATCATGTAGTTGTGCTGGAGTTCTCTTTCCTCAATGTAGCTTCCTACTAACGGCCAGAGCAAAAGAAACCAGCACATATCATGTACTGAAGCTGGGGTCAGCGATGGATCACATGCACTGGCATGTATGTGTCTCATCCTGTATTTGCTGGCTAGTTACCCAGTCAGCAGCCAGACGTTTCTGGTGGGTAAATCACTGCCAGTGCCTCGCAGAAAGACAATTGTTCCAACGGTAAAAATAATAATTCTCCTCTAATAGTAGATTCAGTGCTTGAATCAGGGATGTTATCCCCAGGATAGTACTCCTGTCTGCCCCCACCATGATTCTGAGTCCCTGTTGCAGCCAATTCACAAATAGAATGAACAGAGGCAATAAAATAATGTGCCTCGTGAATGGTTTGTCTTGGGGAATAAGTCAGCAATGAGGAGAAGGCAGTGGAAGTTATAGGTCCAGGTGCAGGTTAGTCCGGCAAATTAGCGTAGGTGACCAAATAGAGTAACTTGTACCAATTTGCCATTACACCGTGGCTTGCAAAATTTGTGTAACTAACACTAGTCTGATATTCTCCATGGACACAATTCTGGTTGGGTGTAAGCTACTGAGGGCTGAATGTGCTCCAGAAGTGCTAGAGATGATGGAAAGGGAACGTTAAAACAGTGAGAAGTCCGTGCATTTCCTTATGCTCTACTGTTAGTTGCTTTCCCTTTGCATCCTCCTCACGTGTCCCATTATATGCTACTTCACTTCTCCTGTGCACGCTCTAGGCCAGACTGTCCAGAGCTGCACTCCATCACTGACAGCTTCTAGTCAAAGAGAAGGTCCATCTGGCCTTGTGAGACCAGAGTGCAAGGCATAGAACTGTCCTCCCATGGCACAGAATTGAGGTAGAGATTCCTATGCCATGCCCCAGTCCCTTGCTGCCAGTGTGAAAATCCTTCTTTTCTTTAAGATGACCCCACACTACACTGATCCCTGACTGCAGCTTTGGCCCCTTTGAGCCACTGACAGCAGGTGTACCTTAGAGCAACCCAGATTAGGCAGACACCATGGAGAGTCCATATGTAGCTCAACAGTCGCCACTTTTCTCTGACTCGTGGCATATTGTCCTGGGTACATTGCCTGTAGAATATGCCTGTATGCAGAAGTTCCAAAATTCAGCCCAGGCTAAGCAAGAGTACATTTTTCATTACAGCCAGGAAAAAGCTCAGGACACAATGGAAAACTCTCTACCCAGTAAATGAAGATATTGACTTGTTTGTGGCCAAGAGGTTCAAGTGGGCTTTCTCCAGAGGAACCAATAAAATCATAGCCTCATTTGGATGTTATTTTAAAATGAATTTCCTCCTTTGGGGGGACATAGCAAAATATTCATTCTCTGCCATGTCTAGCTCAATTTCAGGGATTTAGGGAACTTTCTGTCTATTTACTGTGGACACTGGACTGTCACTGATGGGGCACATGCTGTAAGATCTTAGCTCTGTTTTATATCTACAAACTGCTCTTGGTCTTGATACGGTACAAAAGTAAGAGACAAGCTGTCAGTGCCACAGCTGATAGTGTTCAATACTTCTGACTGTTTTGCCAGGTTGGCTGCCAGCACTGTATGATGCTGTGTTCAGTAGGTATTCTTTCCATAGGCGCTCCAACTGTCACACCAGGAAAGGGTATCACGAGGCTGGGGCTGAATAGATCCTGTTGTACCAGATGGTGATAGATGATGGTGATCAGATTACAGGGTGTAGCGGGAATTATTGCTATGTGCAGTGCTCACTGCAAGATGTGAGGTGAAACACACGTAATTCAGCTGACTTGAGAGTGGTGCATATTAAAGGGATGGGGCTATATTTCAGTAGAAAGTATTTAGAGCACACTGCGAGTGTAAGAATGCTCTGTCACAGATTAGAAGGATCTGTGCCCTGAACTGCGTGGATCCCTGTTGGAATCTAGTAACATCCTGTAGGGTGTGTCTCACTCCTCCAGCTCATATTCAATCTTTTTTTCTGGAAGGTTGTCCATGGCCAGGAGAATTTGAGGAATATTGGTCTTATAATTGTTTCTTTACTGATTTTCTAAGAGCCAGCAAGTTGCTGAGCGTTTTTGTGAGGTGCTCAGCACCCTCAACAAGCTCTGAGGTAGAGATTCCTATGCCATGCCCCAGCCCTTGCTGCCAGTGTGGGAGTCCTTCTTTTCTTTAAGATGACCCCACACTACACTGATCCCTGACTGCAGCTTTGGCCCCTTTGAGCCACTGACAGCAGGTGTACCTTAAAGCAACCCAGATTAGGGCAGACACCTTGGAGAGTCCATATGTAGCTCTATGGGAGTTTAGGGTGTGCAATACTTGGCAGGAGCCCTTAGCCCCTGGCAGAATCAAGCCCTATAAATGTTGTTTCTATTGATTGGAGTTTACAGACTATTTAGATATATGGGAGGACAGTGGCCAGAGACTTTGCTGTTTGTGTTTATTTTGGCTGCATTAGGAAAAAACCAAACCCTGCAAATGAACTGGAAAGCCCAGAGAGAATTTATATTTCTAAACTTGGGGCTTCTACTAAGTTTCTCTCCAGCTGTATAGACACTGGTTCTGCCACAATCTCAACGGTGATTTGTGCATTTATTTCCAGTTGCTTCAAAACTAAAAGTGAGACAAGTATTTGTATGCATTAAATAGTAATTCTTAGTGCTTGTATGGTGATTGGCATCTGTAGAGGTGAAAGCCCTACATAATGATGGGTAAGCATCATTACCTCCATTCACAGATCAGGAAGCAAAGGTTCAGGGAGGCTAAGGAACTTGTCCAAAGTTACACAGCAAGTCACTCGCAGATCCAGAATTAGAAACCAGTTTGACTCCAATTCAACACTGGTTTCACATCAGGGTAACTTCACCTGAATTTACATCATTATACCAGCAATCAGAATCAGTCTTCAGACCTCCTGACTCTCAGTCCCATGCCCATTTGCTCATATTAAGTCAGATTCTATCTTGCACTTAGTTGATTTTCTGTCCAGACCTGGCACGGGGTCCATGCCTCCCCCACATCAACTGAGCATAGCTGGAGTACCCTGTATTCCAGCCACTTATCGTCCTTGCCCAATATACATCCCCAGCACCGGGTGTGATGGGTTGGATCACAGAAACTCCCTTGGGAACTGCCAACTGATGTGCCAAGACTACTTCTACCCCTGCTTTCCTGCCAGCTTGGGACTCCAGCACCCTCTCTTGCTGAGCCAGACACTCCCATCTGCTCCAACATAGACCAGAGTCTGAACCACATACCCCAAAGCTGCAGACTTAACTGAAAGCAATTTACAGAAGTGTTCCTGTCTTTAACGCTCAGATGCCCAACTCCCAATGGGGTCTAAACCCCAGATAAATCCATTTTACCCTATATAAAGCTTATACAGGGTAAACTCCTAAATTGTTCGCCCTCTATAATACTGATAGAGAGATATGCACAGCTGTTTGTCCCCCCAGGTATTAATACATACTCTTTGTTAATTAATAAGCAAAAAGTGATTTTATTAAAGAAAGTAGGATTTAAGTGGTTCCAAGTAGTAACAGACAGAACAAAGTGAATTACCAAGCAAAATAAAATAAAACATGCAAATCTAAGCCTAATACAGTAATAAAACCGAATACACATAAAATCTCACCCTCAGAGATGTTTCAATAAGTTTCTTTCACAGACTGGATGCCTTCCTAGTCTGGGCACAATCCTTTCCCCTGGTACAGCCCTTGTTCCAGCTCATGTGGTAGCTAGGGGATTTCTCATGATGGCTCCTTCTTTATTCTGTTCCACAGACTTATATATCTTTTGCATAAGCTGGGAATCCTTTGTCCCTCTCTGGGCTCCCACCCCCTCCTTCTCAATGGAAAAGCACCAGGTTAAAGATGAATTCCAGTTCAGGTGACATGATCATGTCACTGTAAGACTTCCTTACCCACTTGCCAACACACACGTATAGAGGAAGACTTACAAGTAAAACAGAGCCATCTACAGTCAATTGTCCTGGTTGATGGGAGCCATCAAGATTCCAAACCACCATTAATGGCCCACACTTTGCATAATTACAATAGGCCCTCAGAATTATATTTCATATTTCTAGTTTCAGATACAAGAGTGATACATTTATACAAATAAGATGATCACACTCAGTAGATTATAAGCTTTGTAATGATACCTTACAAGAGACCTTTTGCATGAAGCATATTTTAGTTACATTATATTTGCACTCATCAGCATACTTTCATAAAATCATATAGAATGCAATGTCACACCGGGGTCTCTGAGAAGGTGGTCTAGGAGCTAGTTATACCCTTTGAGGACTACTCTACACCAGGGAAATCTTCAGTGGAGACACTGGGACCAGTTTTCATCCCATTCACACCACAGGAATGGTGCTAAGGGGACAGATTGGGGCAAAGAATCTGATCTGTTATTTTGTCATTAGAAAGCCTAATCCTGAACCACTTGGGGCAGTAGGAATCTTGCCATTGAACTCAATGGAGGTACTTCTGCTTTATGCTGGTGTGAGAGGACACAAAGCATCTCTGCACCTGGGCAAATTCATACAAATTCATGTTGTTGCTCGAAGGGACAAAGATTGGTGGGGAAAACATTCTGGCATGGTCTCTGCAACAAGCTGTTGTCAATAACCGTAGTACAACATGAAATGAAAAATCACTGCCAGGGTGAACAAACACATACCCAAAGAGCACATTGAATGCTGTGCAATCAATACTGCTGAGTAAAGCTGGCTGGAATTTTTTGCAGCCAAAGATTTTTTTTTTTGGTCAAAAAATGGTTCTGATCAGACATGCACACCCTGTACTGGATTTGTGGCAGGCCAAGATTTTATAGTCATCACCATGCCATACATCATGGCTGACCTGCATTTCATGGTCCCATTGGGATAGGATTCAGGCTTTTCTACTGCAAGACACATTGTCCACCCTTTGAGCCAAGGTTGCATCTTCTTTAGCTGGAGCAGTATTAGAACTTATGACGAATACTGGAACATTCAGCTGAGGGCGGGGGTGTTATTAAGTGCTGTGATTAATATGTCACATGTGGCTCCTTCTTCCTCTCCCTCTCTGTCCAGGGGGAGAATTGTGTGTGCAGTGGAGTGATGTTTTGGTAGGGTTTTAGTTTTGGAGGGGAGAAGAAGATATCTTTTTTCAGTTTACAAACTGCTCAGTGATCATCTTCCACAGCACAAGTTGAAGATGTGCGCCTTGTGCTTGGAGCTTAAGATGGTGAGGTTTGTGATGGCCCTAAGATCCTGGGGAGTTCATTCCACAGTCTGAGACAGGCCCTTATGAAGCTTTGTCTCCTGCGCAAACAATTTTTATCCTTGTGGTAGAAAGTTCCATTGTGCATGATTGCCTAGGGAAGTTGTGGAATCTCCATCTCTGGAGATATTTAAGAGTAGGTTAGATAAATGTCTATTAGGGATGGTCTAGACAGTATTTGGTCCTGCCATGAGGGCAGGGGACTGGACTCGATGACCTCTCGAGGTCCCTTCCAGTCCTAGAGTCTATGAGTCTATGAGGAGTGAAATTTTCAACCCAGTGTTCTAAGTAATCCTTTAGGTATTCTATGACCAGGACATTATTGCCTTGCAAGGTGTACTGGGACAGTGGGGCAAAGTCATTGTGTATACAAATTTTGAACACAGAAGGCCAGATCAGCCTGTATGCTTGGGCTACTTTTTGCCACTCTGATGGCTGCTTTAACTAGCTATTTAAAAATTCTGCCACCTAGGAGATGCCTCAGCTGGTGCTCCTAGGGCAGGGGGCATAGCCAGGGACAAGGGAGCCTTGCTGGAGAAATCTTATGTGCTGGAGATCGCTGACTGCCAAAACAGCCATTGAGGCCATAGGTTGTCCTTGTTCCCCTCCCATTAACAGGGGAGGGAGAAAATGCAGTGGGATAGATCTTCTGTTAGCGAAGAAACTCTTATCTGAGCTACTTCTTCCCTTGTCAGCTGCTTGCTGCCTCTACTCCACGCACTGCCAGAAATTCCCCACCTTCTCCTCCTACTCCACTTCAGATCCCTTACCTGCTGAGAATCAGGTAAGTGCTGGGAAGCAATGGGCCCCCACCCTAGGGGAAGGATGGGAGGGTGAACTGCACTCTCCTGGATTCCCTTTTGCTTTGTCCCCTCATATTTATGTAGCACTTCAAATCTTCAAAGTGCAATCACTAATCCACACAGCATTCCTGTGGTAGAAGGCAGAGAAAGTCTCATGACTGGGGAAAAGGCTGAGGGGAAGCTGCTGGTTTTGGAATGTCCCCTCAAAACATTTAAATGCATGAGTCATAGCATAAGAAATTCAATTAGGAGTGAAATTAATTTGTGGGAGTGTGTGCAGGGTGCCCCTAGCAGTGGTAATTACCTATACTGCCACATCTGAGTACTCAAGAACGTTTCTGTTTATGTTATAAAACCTTAATTATAATACAAACAGCTTCCCTTTAGCGCTGCAAGAGAGACTCAGCAGTGCATCAGTCTTCTCACTAGGTGAGCTGAAAAGAGTTCCCTTCCACGACTTATCATATGCCTGGATAGCTCTAATCAAATGTTAATGTGTTTTCGAATCAGCTCAGTAATTGTGACCATATCATCAATGTCATGTTGGTGAGAGACTATTTTCAAGCAAGTAAAAAGTCAAGAGGCTGAGACTGAGCTCCCTTGCACTAGTTTCACACTGGCAAATCATCCTTGACTTCAGTGGAGTTATTCCTCATTTGCCCCTGTATAAGTGAGATCAGAATCAGGTCCTGAATTTGGAATAAAAATCCCATGATCCAGGCCATCACAAAGATATGTATACCAGCCTCTCTCAGGTCCCAGCATGGGAGACATAAACTGGACATCCTTATCCCGCAGTGAGCCCTGGCAGCCTCAGGCTATCCACTGTATACCAAGGACTGGACTGCCCCAATATAGGGGTAGTATACAGGGCCGGCTCTAGGCACCAGCTGACCAAACACATGCTTGGGACAGTACCTTGGGACTGGGCGGCACTTGGTTGTTTTTTTTTTTGTTTATTTTGGTTCATTGGGGCAGCACTGGAGGGATTTTTTTGTTTTTGGTGGCGTGGTGCTCGGGGGGGGGCAGGGCTTCGGGTGGCGTGGTGGCTGGGGGGAGGGGCTTGGCACAGCACGGCGCTCGGTGGGGGAAGCGGTTTTGGTGGTGGGGCGCTGCTATACCATGCTTGTCTACTATACCATGCTAAGGTGAACAGCTATATAAGAGAAGACTCAAGCAGCATAATCCATTAGAGTCCATTTACAAACTAACAGATATTTTTACAGACATTCAACAGACATTCAATCAAATAATAATCTCAGAAACCTGCCAACTACCCCCTCTCCCATAAATTAAAATCAAGTTATATAAGCATGACTTGATGAACCTGAGGTAATCTGATGGCATGAGATACATATATACATTAAGTCACAAATTTCCCCTCTTTTCTCTTATCTATTATTTAATTGTGGGCTATTTGTCAGTAATTTCTTACCATGTTACCTGTTTATTAACAAACTGGTGGCTGGATAGACTTCTCACTAATGGCTAGGTTACTGTTTCTATTAAAGTGCAATGTATAGTATATGGCATATATTTAGGCCCCATCATACAGTATAGTATGATGGGATTGGAATGACCCTTGATCCTGTGTGGAATCCCCATTGAAGACCGGATCAGGTTTGGGGATCTGAGCTTGGCATCCAATGTTAAGTCTCCTGACTCTGGGAAGCTTTACTCAGGTGAAACCCTATAGATTTCATTGTGACTGCTCACTATGAGTAAGCACATCTCCAGTGAATAAATGTTGGCAGGAGTAGGGCCCCATGATATTTAATGGCTTATGCCTTCCCCATTAACAGCACAAAATGTAACGTTCATTTTTAAATATGATAGAGAGATTGTATTGGGTTCATGTTTTTATACACGCTTGGAGGAGATATTGACTTAAGTCCTATGGTGGGTCTTTGTGGGGGGAGTTGTGAGTGAAGTGCCAGCAGATATAATTGTGCAGAGAGCAGCTTTGGAAGCATGCATTCACTGCCATGATTATACAGGTCCCATGGCTTCACTGCCCCACCATGAAAGAGGTACTGAGGTGCAATCCAAGCCCCTTGGTTGGAATAGCAACTGCAAGGGTGCTGGCCTGCAGGCCTGGTACTGGAATGAGAGATTTATTTCACACCTTCAGCTGCCCCAGTCACAGCATATTTATGTGACTACTGTGGTAGATAATATTTCAAACTCTACCATATAAATGAATGGATCTAACAAAGATTAATTGCTACATGTTTATATTTGCTGGATATGAAAATATTCATGTGTGTGTATTGTTAGCAACCGTGGCTTTTCTATGTTCCTGTGCAATGCAAACATAATTCATTTGAATTTTGTCAGTAGATGGAAATTAATATAATACAGAGGCCCCGATCTTTCAAAGTAATCTAAGGGTGTGAGGTGGCAAAATCCTATTGAAAGTGAATGGAAGTTGTGTGTCTCACTCTTCTAGGTCTTAAATACCATCTGAAATTTTAATTCATATGATTAATACTAACACTGATAATATCCCCTGAAACATGTTCTGAAACGTGTTAATGCAATTATTGGGTAGTTCTTAACCTTTAATTTTTTTTGTTACAATAAACCATTAAAAACATTCATTTTAACATATCTTTCCACTACAGAGAAAATTTCATAGTGGAAGGCCAAGTAGAAATAGCTGGGGAAAGTGGGGGGAGGAGAGAGAAGAGAAGAAAAGATGAACGGCTTCTATTGAGTATAATTTTATATTTATTTAAAATAAAAAATGTTTAATGTCTAAGCATGGAAGGGCAAGAGTGCTTCCTTGTTCTTTCAGCTTTTGGGTAAATTCTCAGATTAAACCATCTGCTGATTTACCTTAAAGTGAAAGTAAAAAAGTTCAAAGCAACCCAGCTGCCTCCAAAGTACAGTGGCTGACAGGAAGGATTGTTTGGGGAAACTCATGAAGAAATATTGCCTTCTTCCATTTCCTCTGGCCAGAAGACTATCCCCCTGTCTCTCAGAGTGGACCTTGCTACTGTACATGGCACCACGTTTTTGTCACATCAGGGCTGAATTACAGCTGCAACATACTTTACTTTAAACCTGACCCAACAGGCCACCTATGAACTTCATTTGGTTCAACATGCATCAGCTGGCCTGCTAAGGGAAGTGAATAAACAAAAACGCTCAATAATACCAATCTTTTGCCAATTCGGTCAACTACTTTCTGAGCCCTTGGAACAGTTCAAGGGTTCTATGCTTATTGTCAAAGCTCTCCATAGTCTATTTTAAAGATCACCTTTCTTGTTCTCCACCAGAACATTGTAACTGACAGAGCCTACCTAGGTTATAAGTCAACAGACTGGCAGCAGGGCATTCTTGGTAGAAGCCTCTAGTTGTGGAATTTGCTCCTGTTAGAGAGGCTGGCTGAGCCCAATGTGTGCAACCTTAGGATCCTGGTGCAGGACTCATTTCTTTCAGGAGATATTTCCATAACACCCATGCTAGGTACAGCCCTGACAACATGCTCCCAGAGCAATCCAGCTAACCCTGGCTACTCATTCAGAATGACATAAAGCAGGTGTCACAGGGTCAGCACAGGTTTCTGCCTTCTCACCCTGTGCTTAGGCTGGTAAAATAAGAGCCCTCACACCTTCTTCTGGTGCTTAATTTTACAGTGCCACGGTGCAGTCCCCTCATCCCCCTTTCCAACCTGTCTCAGGGTCTCTTGGCCCTTAAGGCTCCCTTCCTGTGATGAGAGACAGAGTGGTAGCCTCCTATCCCCTCCCAGACTAGCCTCCTGACGGGGTTTGGTTCAGGGCTTTTATAGCCCGCCCAGCCTTCAGCCCAGCTGTCATTGCTTAGCTCAGTCTATTGCAGTGAGCCAGCCTCATCAGGACCCTCAGCTGGGCTCCCTGCTGGCTGCTTTGCACCTCTGCCCCTGGCCTCTCTGCCTGAAAGCAGGGCTTAGCCAGCATCTTAGCAGGGCAGTCAAGCGGTTTTACCTCTGCCCTGCCACAGCGGGAAGGAGAATTGACTCCTCCTCCTGAAGAATCACTCATACACATTTCAAACATGCGAAACCTGCTTTAAAAAATGCAGAAATTGGGCTTGGTTTGGCTTAATTGGCTTGTGAGTTGCTTGGTGGCTCATTTTGGTTTGTAGATAGTTGTTTGTTTGGCTTGTAGCTTGTTGTTTCTTTTTTTTTTTTTTTTTTTTTTTTTTGATTGGCTCCCAGCAAGCAGGGGCAAGGCAGGGACAAGCAGGGGCAAAGGGAGGAGAGAGTCAGGGGTGCCCAGCAGGGTCACCAAAGTCCCAGACTGCACACTGGGGTGATCTGGTCATATAGTGTTGGGGTTCTTAGGGACTGGCTTATTTTGGCCTTGTTTTGAAATGGGATTAGCTTGATTTTTGGCTTATTGTGAAAGTCGGGGTGCTTATTTACCCTGTGAAAGTTGGCAACTCTGGTACATTTTAGGTACCCAGTGGGTTGCTCTAAATTACAGCAGCCTCCTCCACAACTGCCTGGGGGCTTGTATATGTTGAGCTGCCAACTGTATGTGAAGTATGTGGTATGAAAACTAGACTGATGAAGATAAATAGCTGCCCACCCCTACACACACACACATACACACACACACACCTTGCTAACTCAGATAATTTTATTAGTTTGTAGATACTGCTACCCTTTTGCCACTTATCCAGATTGGACCTCTTTGTAGCTAATTGTTTTGTATTAAAGAGAAGCAAATTAGCATGCATTTTATCGTGTGACAAAATATGCTTTGAAGATATTAAAAATATATAAACAGTTCCATAAATTTGTGTGGTGCTCTGCATTCATCGGTAGACCTAAAGAGATGTGTGTCTAGTGGTCTCAGCACAGGATTGGAAGCTAGGAAAGCTAATACTTTAGTTCTGGCTCTGATTCCTCTGTGATCTTAAGCAAGTCACTTAGGCCAATTTCAGAAATGATTTCTGGATTGGGTCCTCAGTTTCTGAACACCCCATTTGAGACACCTGCAACCTATTTTTCAGAACTCCAAATCGAGACAGAGGGTGCTGGGGCTGCTCAGCACCTGTGAAAATCAGGTCTTATGTGGAACCAACAGAAACTGAGGTGGTTATTCTCAGATGTCTCTTTTGAAAATTTAGCCACAATTTTCTGCCTCAGTGTCTTCATTGTAAAATATGATGATATAGTTTTTGTCTTCGTCACAGGGATGTAATGAAGATTAATAGCTAAATCAGTTAGAAAAGTACTTTCAAGATGAAAAGCATTATATAAATAGTCTTGGAAGAATTCAAATTTTATTTTGATAGATAATATCAATATTTATGTTAATCATTGTTTACATTTTTATCAATTTAAATGTTCACAGTTACGTGGTTTTGGGGGGTGACAGATTATGAGGGGATTAAACAATGATCATTTAATGACAGCAGACATTGAGATTCAAAAAGTTAGCACTTCATAACTGTTAAAGCATAATTGCCAACATCACATGTCAAAATATACTAAGTAAATATCCTTAAATCAAACTCTACTTTTCACGCAGCATGTCTTTTACTTTTCCTATCTGTATATTTTGATTTTGATCAATAGAAATATTTTTTATTCGTTTGTGGGTGTGCAATGAACCAATGTTTAATGACATTTACCAATAAAAATCTGGTCCTTCCAAGTCTGCATACAAGTGTTGAGTTCAAAAATTGTTGAATATTCTAACAATTACTGGTTTTGCTAAGAAATTATCCTTTTTTTAAAAAAAAAACAACTACTAAGATATGATTGAAGGAGACTGGCTCCTTCATTTCAGTGCTATAAACAAACCAAAGGGAGGACTTGGTCTCTTGCCGTGCTGAGTATCCTGAAGTTCCCCAGCACCTTGCACAATATGACCCTAAGATGGTTATGCATGAAGAAGATAAGTTTGTTTTAGAGTTTCCAAATGTGCTGGGCTCAGAAACGTGGTGAAAGAAGATGTCTTCCAGAAGTTCACATACTGGCCATAGTAAAAGAAAATAGCTATATTGTTTCAGCAGCCAGTTTCTTCCCATTGTCTTCATTTTAAAAACCGTGCACAGTCAAAGGCAAAGGGATGTATTTCACTACAATTTGAGAACTGTACTGTAACCAAATATTATCTTCATTTTACTTCTTGTTTCATATTACTTTTTGGTCCTTGAGTTCTCTAGAGTTCATCATTGCCCATGACATTACAGTGACTTGCAAACTTTCCCATTATTTCCACAATCAATAGGAGTACAATATATTGTGTTATTCCGTATTTCAGTTACTGTCACTCAGTGTTTTATCTCCATTGATACTCCAGGTACCATGCACAGAAACTAAGTAGGCTGACTTGTCTTCAGCTAATTTTGAATGCCTTTTGTTCGAGAGGTGTTTTGTATTCATCAGTCAACTAAGGACTCATCCTGAAGAAGCCTTCAGTCAGCACATAGATCTCAGTGAAAAAGGGATATGCGGCTTGTAAAATATTCATAGCAAAAGGTACCTCAATCATTTTCACCTTTTGACCCCTCAAGCCTGAAAGGATTATTAGCAGTAAGTGGCAAATCTTGTGGACGTGAAATTTTCATAGATGAAATATCTTGCCTTCTCTGTTATCCACTTTTGATATTAAACCTATTCAGAAGTTACATTATCTTCCCACTCTATTTGTCACTACAGTTGTGTCAGACTCAAAACAGTTTTAATAGAAGTCCAAAGTTGAAATGATAGCGATCAAAGTCTGGAGTTAGCCACAATTTTTTAAAAGAGAAAAGTGCAGTGGATATTCATTTTTTCCCCCAAGGGCAAAGATTGAACCTAGCTGTAATAAATACAATTAAATTCCCCACATAACCAAAATTGTAGTTCTGTGGAATCAAGTAGCAAGTTATCTACATTTGTGAAGGTTAAAGTCTAAAGCAATCACTGAGATTTCCCAACATACAGTAAGTTAAAAGGAAATGTTGGATGTTGACTATATGCAATTAGTTCTTACAGCATATATTAAATGAAGCACCATAGTTGAAAATAGTCTGCAAAATCCAGAACAGCTTTAGAAACTACCACAAATTCTTGCAGATATAAAGTCTTATCCTTACAAAATTTAATATAAAAACTACTGCAGTTGCAAAATAAATTTTACATATGTTAATAAACAATTCCAGCCTTCAAGCTAAGTCAGTCAATCAGATCCGCAAACTGGATCCCATAAAAGAATTGCAAATTACTCATTTTTGAAGATGAATAGCAAGAGTTCCTGCCCCAAACAATAGTCTTTGTCAGTCCAGTGTGGTAGATCTTCAGAATTACCAGTGCTATCTAAGTGAGAGTAATAATTCACCAAAAGGAGAGGTATGCCCAGGCAGAAAATGGTCATGGTCAAATGAAATCCTGGTACGCTACATGGTAGCTTCAAGAGAAAGTGAATATTGTGCTGAATAAGCAACACAATTTAAAGTTTTAGGACATTAACTCTTCATTAATTAATACACTGTACACATGGAGCCAAAGATAATGGTTTGCACTGATATTATTACCCAAACTGCCAGATGCACTGTTGTTTCCATTGCCATGTGTCCTCAGGTGGCTACATATAAAATAGGGGCAGAAGCAGAGCATCTTGTAACATTTACAAATTAAAATTCTTATCAATGGAATGCTTATTCCTCAGCAATTAAGCATCAGGTGATAACAAGTGGGAAAAGATGTAGCATACTAATCAAGGTATATTTCCAGGAGAGCTCAGTGCCCCCTCTTCAAGCGCTATAAATGTACAGTCTGGGCTATGTTTTCAAAAAGATCTCAAGCTCCCATTTAGTTTCCTAAATAAGGGCCAGATTTTCAAAGATGAACAGCAATTAGTAGCTGCCATTGTGACTCATATGGCCAAATTTCCAAAAGATCTGAGCACCCAACATACTGAGCTCTTCTGAGCTCATACATAAGTCTGCGTGATCCCAGTTACAGGTGCTGAGGTCTTGACAAATTCTTGCCTTAGTGGATAGGATTTTGCAATGGGACTTGAGCTAGTAGGTCACTTAGGTGCTTTGGAAAATGTCACTAATATCAACAAAAATTAGACTGAACTGTAATCAGTATGTTCCAGTAGGAGTGCACAGAAGCAAGCACATCTGAACCTCCAACACAATTTACATTCTTTCCTGAGAAGGCGCTCACCACAGACATGAATGGGGTATAAATACCTAGAGAGACAAGACATGGTGTACATTATACACCATTACAGCCAGTGCCAATACAAGTCCATAAACCACCATTGCACCATACTGGTTAATCAGAGTGTTTTTTTTCCACCCCTTTCTCAAGGGAATCTTGGTGCTTAGGTAGTTTTGTGACCATTCCTCCAGCTAATAGCTATGGGTTTGACAGATCCATAACAAAGCAAACTATTTTATGTATTTTTACACATAACCCATTTCTCTACTACATTGCATAACTTCAGCCTTAGGTTATGTTTATCCATGATTCCCCCACCCCACCCCAATACTTAATGTGGGAAGATCTTTGCCCTAATTATCACTCAATATGGAGATAGTCGAGGGTGACCAGACATCCCAATATTATTGGGACCATCCCAATATTAGGGGCTTTGTCTTATATGTGCAACTTTGCTCCCTCTCACCCTTGCAAAAAAAGTATCCCAATTTTTCACATTGTTATCTGGTCATCCTAATATAGTCACATCCTGAATCAAAGATCCAAAAAAAAGAAGTAGATTAAAGGATGAAGATTAGGACATATTCTCGGTGATAAACTGGGGACATATCCATGTACCAGGAAAAGGACAGGCAGATTTATGAATGGATTAAAGGAGAGGCAAGCAATGATACTTGTGCTGTGACCTTGAGCAACTCACTTAACCTCGCTGTGCCTCAGTTTCCTCACTTTGCAAGGTGAGATAAAGTAAAGCACTTTGAAATCTACTGATGAAATCTTCTACATAAACATTAAGTGTTTTGTTTTATTGTTCTGTTATTTATCTGCTATTGGGTAAGTATAGGCCTGTCAGTTTGACATTGATCTCAGGCAAGATATGGAGCAGCTGATAAGAGATTTGATTAATAAAGAATTAAAGGAGGGTAATGTAATTAATGCCAATCCCACAGGTTTATGGAAAATAGATCCTGTCAAACTAACTTGATTTTTTTTGATGAGATTACAAATTTGGTTGATAAAAGTATAGTATTGGTGTAATATACTTAGACTTCTGTAAGGCATTTGATTTGTTACTGCATGACATTTGATTAAAAAACTAGAGTAGTATAAAATTAACACGGCACTCATTAAATGGATTAAAAGCTGACTAACTGACAGGTCTCAAAATGTAATTGAAAACATGGAATCATCCTTGAGCAGGTGTGCTAGTAGTGGGGTTCCTCAGGGATCCATTCTCAGCTCTGTGCTATTTAACATTTTTCTCAAGGCCCTGAGAGAAAATATAAAATCATCTCTAATAAAGTTTGCTGATGACATAAAACTTGAGGGCGTGGTAAATAATGAAGAGGACAGATCATTGATACAGAGCAATCGGGATTGCTTGGTAAGCTGGGCATAAGCAAACAATATGGTTGTAAATACAGCTAATATGTAAGTGTATACATCTAGGAACAAAGAAAGTAGGCTATACTTAAAAGATAGGGGAACTCTATCCTGGGAAACATTGACTCTGAAAAAGATTTGGGAGTCGTGGTGGATAATCAGCCAAACATGAACTCCCAGTGCAAGCCTCTCACCAAAAGGGCTAATAAGACCACTGGATGCACTAACAGGGGAATCATGAGTAGGAATAGAGAGGTTATTTTACCTCTATAGTGGGCATTGATGTGATTGTTGCTTGAATAGCATGTCATTTCTGATGACCACAATTCAAAAGGATGTTGCTAAATTCGAGAGGGTTCAGAAAAGAGCCCAAGAATGATTACAGGATTAGAAAGCATGCATTATGGGGATAGACTCAAGGAGCTCAATCTATTTAGCTTAACAAAAAGAAAGTCAAGGTGTGAGATCAGATTTAGTAAGAAGCATCATGGGGAAAAATATTTGATGATGTGCTCTTCAGTCGAACAGAGAAATGTAGAACACGATCCAATGGCTGGAAGTTGAAGTGAGACAAATTCAGACTGGAAATGAAGTGTAAAAATTTAAAGTGAGGGTAGTTAGCCATTGGAGTAATTTACCAAGGTCAGGGTGGATTCTTCATCATTGGCAATTTTTAAGTCAAGATTGGATATTTTTTAAAAGATCTGATGTAGGAATTATTTTGAGGAAGCTCTGTGGCTTGTGCTATACAGGACGTCAAACTAGATGATTACATTGGTCCCTTCTGGCCTTGGAATCAACTAATTTAATAAATCTGCAGTCTGAAATACAGTCCACCAAATCACAAAAGTTGATATAATGTCCTCAGTATGTAGGCAGGAAGTTCCATTGATTTCAAGGAGGAGATCTGTTTTCAGGCAGGGTCACGGCCACCTGAAAATGACTTAAAAGGAGTATTTCCCCTGCTTCTCAGTACACCTGCTCTTCTAAAAGGATTTCATGCCCTGTGTTAGTGTGAGAATAAGCTACACAAACAATTGGAGAAACTGATTCACCAACTGATGGTATAGGTTAAAAATGAAAAAGAGTCAACACAATGGGCTAAATTCTGCTCCCAGTTATATTATCTCACTGGAGTATCTCCAGATTTACTTTGGTGAAACTGATAAGAGAATGTAGCCCAAAGTGCTGCCCAGTTCAGAAAGTAAGCACTGAGAAAGTACCAAAAATGGCTTTGTCTCTAATCTCTTTGAGTCATACTCATCTTAGATGTCACTTCTAGCAATAGTAACGTTACACAAGTGGCAGGCAGAAATGCAGTATTTAAGTTGACGGTTTCTTTTCAAAACATGAAAGCAAGATATCGCCCAAAGCAATCAAAAATAAAGTGGTTGAGGATTCTATAGAGAACTGTAAGGAAAGCTTTTAGATATCACTTTGTTTATACCCTCCTGGAAGAATGCATTGTGCATATATTGGTACAGCTGTGCTCCTGTACTGTTAAAAAGCTCAGGCCTAGATTTGTGAAAAACTAAGAATTTCATGGTATTTAGGTGTCTAAAGTTGCAGAAAGGCATCTAGTAGATTTTCAAGATTGCCTAAGGAGGTTTAGGTGCCTAACTCCACTGAGACCTTTGAAAAGTCTGGCCCTAAGTGCCTACATTTATTCAGTGAGAACTGCTGGGTGTGCAACACTTTTGAAATTCAGGCCATTATTTAGGTGTTTAAATATGGACAGAGAAGCCTAACTTTAGGCACTATTGAGAAATTTTAACCTCAATGTTTAAAGTGAAGACCAAAGGATATAGTATTCTGCAGTGGCACAACCCCATTCTGAGCATTCTTTGTTAAGTTGAGATCAGACCAGTCACACATTATACTGTGGGAGGAGATTGTTGAAGGTACAAAGAGCAGTTAGGCCCCTCAGGTTGGGTTTTCAAAGCCAATGGGAGTTTGGGCACCTAACTCCCTGAGGTGATTTAAAAATTCCCAGCCTTAACTCCCATTGACCTTCAATGGAATTGGGTGTCTGAGTATAATTTATGCCATTGAAAAATCTCCCCTGTGGTAGTTACAGTGCAATATTAACTAAACTGATTACACTCATTGTGAAGTATATTTTGATGACATAACTACTGTAGATGGAATTTTCCCAAGAGGATCCAAGGGATAATGTCTTCACAAAATACCAAACAGTCCTGAAATACAAATCTGATCTGCTTTATTAATGAAACAATGAGCTTTTGCAATAGCAAAACCTAGATTCATTTTCCTCCCTTTTCCCCTCAAAAAGTTCAACAAGTAATTAGGAAGTCTATAAAAACACAGACGTGGAGGCAACATCCTGCCATTGACTTAAAAAAAAATTAATAAGTAAGTGCATCAAGGGGGAACTTCATACCTCAGGGGATTGTTAACAGGCTATAGAGCCTTTCACCTCTAGGCCACTGAATCCAGGAAGGTTGGTTAAAGACTGATAGTCTAATCATCCAAAAGGTTACTTGTGCTCAATACAAAATGAGTTGGTTGTTTCAGTCCAGTTCTAGTAGACTTTTGGCCACAAAACAATGGGCACTAATTAGTAACCTCCTACGTAGCGACAGCCAAGGATTTCTATGAACTTCCTTACCATGCTTCCATACCCTCTGTAAATGAAGAGAGCCTCAGATGCAGTGGAACCAGAGTGATTACATTGCTGGAAATGGATATTGGATTAAGGAGTTTGCACAGAGGTTCTGTGCTATCTGAATACTAAGTTGCCCAGAGCTGTGGAGTACCACAGACAATTTGTATACTCAGGCATCAAATCAGTGTCCTCTTACAGAATCATTTAGGGTTCAGTGAGTGAGAAGAGCAGACCAGAAATATGGATGGATGCACCAATCTTTATGTCCTATAGAATGGTGAAGCAAGAGAAGTCAGGATGACTGCAGAAACAGACCCATAAAACTTTAGCAGCTCAGAGAGGGAAATTTCTCCTCTGCTTATATATCGCAAGACTCCCCTGCACCAAGCCCCAGCTTTTCTGGCTTGGCACAAAGAGGAGGATTTAGGGCTCAGTCTTGCTTCCATTCAGGTCAATGGGAGTTTGGCCATTGAAATCAGTGGGAGAAGGATGAGGCCCATAGGTGAGAGCCATTAGAATTGGCTCCACCTGCCCAGACTGAGCCACATTGGTGGGCAGCTTGAGGGAAGGCTGCACTGTTGCTATCTGTTCTCTTCCTATTCTGTGGAGCAATAGGTTTAAAGCCCTCATGCTACCAAACACTTGCACAGGTCAGTAACTTTAAGCATGTGAGCAGTCCTATGGGTTTCATTGGGACTACTCCTGGGTGTGCATATGGGCTTGAAGGACTGGGGCTTTATCAGGACTTTAGTCTGTTTCCATTGCCAAACTCCTTGAAATAATTACAAATAAATAACCGAAAGCAAAAATACAAATACACTAAAGACTGAAAGCACTGACTGATGAGAACAGTTGCTCACAGGCATAGAGGAAAGGTGTGCACATGATGTTCTAGGGACTCTTAATTGCAGATCCCCTGGCATCATGAGTTAAGAGGGCATTCCTAAAAATGAAGCACCAATTCACAATCTGAATGTATAAAACAAAGAGATTTCAGTGTGGGCAAAACTAGTTTTCCTAGTAACTTTTAACTGGCATTTCTGGTGTTAAAAAAATAAAAGCTTCACCCCTCCCTCACACATAGACTGTTATTAAAAAGCAGTATTCGCTAGAAGTGCATCAAGAAATTCCAAATGTAAATGGGCTAAATGTTTTCATTTCGTGTGTGGATCCATTTGTAGCTCGTGTCACGAAAGAAGAAGCAGTGAGAATTTAATTCTCCATAGCACATTCCTACCCCCAAATTTGCTTACCAAGAATAAACATTATTTAATGTATTTAGTTCTAAATATTTAAAAGCTCACTTTGTTTAATGTGTTTCATGCACAAGATGTTAAGTAATTACGTAAGATGTGTGGTCTTTCATTAGGTAGAGTTAATGACCATCTGGGGATTCAGGCCCCAGGGCAGCGCTGAGGGCTTCCCAATTGCTAGATGGCCATTAAACGTACTGGTAATGGACTAGTACATTGTACATGATTATTGTTATAAATTAAGCATAAAAAATCACATTAAAATAGTATTACAGCAATGAGATAAAACTCACTCAAAAACCAAATGGAAATTTAGTTTTAAGGCTGCTGTGTCTCCCTGAACTGGTTCCTGGTTCATGTTGCTACATATGGCCCTCTCTTGGGAGGGTCTGGATCAAACAGAATAATGGCAAGATGACTATGTAGCTACGTAGGTCCATGATACAGCAAACAGCTCCATGTGGCTAAAGGAGTCCCATTGTGCGGCTGGGGCTCTGCACTGGCACAGGGTCCTGCCTGCATGGTCAGGGCCTTACTGTACAGTACCATGCCCATATTAATGAAATACATATTTTCCCTCTTGCGCATAATATCAATTACTTTCTGTGGAACTTTCTGATAGAGGGTAATAATTAATTTACACTATGGTAGCACCTGCCAGGTCTTTCACCAGCATCAGGATTCATGCTGCACAAACGCAGAGTAACAAACAGCCCCACCACAAAGAGCGTACAATCTAATAGGTGACACTGAGGCCCAGAGAGGTGAAGTGACCTATCCATGGTGACAGGCAGACCCAGGAAAATCATCCAGGTCTCCTGAGTTCAGTGCCCTGGCTCCTGGACAAACACTGTGGCTCAAAGTTTATAAGTGGTACAATGCCCAGGTATAGCAGAGCTGAAGGATAAGGATAAATGGCATTTCCCTGATTATTGTATGTTTCACTTTACAGTAAGTGTATTTTTTCAGGAGTTTTACTTTCTTTGCTAGTATAACAATATATTTCAAAATGTATAGAAGACAAGATACAAGGCGTTAGAGTATATTAATATGCTATGCCTGGGTGTCCAGCCTATGGCCTGTGGACTGTACATGGCCCACCAGAGTATTTCATAAGGCCTGCAGCCTGCTTTGACACAATATACTAACGGCTGATTCATTAGAGATTTGTCATCATGTTTACATCTTTTTAGTTTACATAAGTGTGTAAATGGACAATAGTGTACATAGAACAACCTATCTAAATACATACAAAACAAGCTGACTTAAAATATAAATCAATACGGGTGACTTTAAATTTTATGAAAACAGATAGAATCTGTTTAGCCCACACGAGGTCATGCTTAGGTTTTACGTTGCCCTCCTGTGTTATAAGGTTTGGCATCACTGTGCTATACAGTATTACAATTCATAAACAACACTTCAGAGAGGAGGTAAGATAACATGCCGGTGGGACTGACGTCATTTTGCTGTAGCCTCAGTGTTGTTGAATTGTTCGCATAAGCAAAAGTATCAACATTGCTTGTGGAAGTTAGAGAGAAAAGACCTATTAGGTATTACCATTCTCTTGACATGTTAATGTGCTCTGCATAGACTTACACTGAGTTTGTTTTGCTATCATTTGGCACATGGTCTCCATCGACCTGAATTGGCCATTATTTGCCTTCATAATGACATTTTAATATGGTCTCGTCTCCACAAAGTTGCCATGACATTGTCATGGATCATTAACTATGCTAAAGTCCCATTTGGGGTGTGTGTGGGGGGAAGGTGTTATTTTAAAAATGGCTATTGGGATTTGGTCATTTGTTTCTATCCCTTTTTATACAGACAGCTACCTAATGAGTCAGGAAAGAAGGATAAGCAGGAGGCTCACTGGAAATCATGGACACTACTATCTTTTACTGTTACATATGCTTTGAAGCCAAATGTTAATTGATTAAACAGATTTCTTAACATTAAAGATTATAACATCATTTAAAATTATTAAAAATAAATCTTGTAAAGAAGAATGGTAGTGTATGTAACGTTCAGTTACAGACATACTGTATATTTTTGTAGGGAAATCAGGAGTTTAAGATATATACTGTACATTTATATAGCATCTTACTTTCCAAATGAACCCCAAGAACTTTGCAAGTTTAATATATAACAGGGGTAAACAATCTATAGCACGTGTGCCGAAGGCGGCAAGTGAGCTGATTTTCGGTGGCACTCACACTGCCCAAGTCCTGGCCACTGGTCCGCGCGGCTCTGCATTTTAATTTAATTTTAAATGAAACCTCTTAAAACATTTAAAAAACTTATTTACTTTGCATACAACAATAGTTTAGTTATATATTATAGACTTGTAGAAAGAGACATTTAACGTTTTTAGAAGGTATTACTGGCACGCAAAACCTTAAATTAGAGTGAATAAATGAAGACTCGGCACACACACTTCTGAAAGGTTACCAACCCCTGATGTACAAATGTGCTCTACACATAAGAGTTTAACTACTGCTGAATGCAGCCAGCTCAGGGCTATGATGCAAAAACTGTTCAACAGTGCACAGTAATACTACACAGAGTTTTTGACAAGAGGTGAAGAAAAATAATACAGCCAATGTAAATTTTGCTAATGCAAGTGCATATGTGTTTTCTGAATGTACGAGATCTCAAGTCAAGTAAAATTTCAGAGGTTAAAATAAAACAGCAACCAAGGAAACAACAGATAATATTAACTAAAGGTCCCTAGACAAATGAAAAGCACATAAACTAGCTCACCCACTAACCTGTTCTAATAGCAAATGACCCTGTATCAAAATATTTACCACATGGAAATAGCCTAAACTCACCAAAGAACGCTATGAACATGTTTTCCTTCCAATCAATGAAGTTTCACAGTTTGCTCTGATATTTGACTCAGGATCTTTAAATCCACTAAGATACCCCTTCAGTTAGTATAATTTCCCTGTGAATAATAATTTAAAGAAGAAGACATATAATTTTCCAGTAAGAAGAAGTATATTTATTGATGCCATTGCCCCAATTGTGTGGCACCTCAAGTGCTCACGTGTATTGCTCATCACTGAAACTGTCGTGGCTTAGTTTAATGTCCATTTCTTTAATCATTTCACTCCACTGTGCAAAGGGGAACATGAAGATAAAGATTTAATGTGAAATCTGGAGGCACAGGGAACATACTTTATAACAGCTCATATTGTGCTCATCTAGAGCAATTATTATTGCTCATTACATTTATATGTATGAATCATTACATTTATTTCGCAATATGCATGTTTTTTATAAGTAAGCTTTAAGCAATTAGAATACTTAATATGTTGTTTGAACTTTTGCCAGAAATGAGCTCCAGAGCCAGTTCTTTCTATTTACATTCTCGCATTTATCCATTTCCAAATATTAGAAGATTATCTATCAGATTCTGTGTAAATTCAGTACACAGATAATTTGTAAAAAGCTTCCTTTTTAAAAATGTTCTGTGGTTTTTCTAATCTAATCTCTTTTCTAATTTCCTAATCATATAACCTTGAAGTCTAAAGACACAGCCTGTGATAATCTGTGTAAACTGTCTTTATTGTTATCACAGACATTTACAAAAAATACACACACACATTCAAAGCTCCCTTTTAAGTAATACTTTAGTCACAGTTCAATCAGATCCCCATTACTCCTACTCATCAGATAGAAAGTGTTCGCAAGCAGAAGGGGGATATTGACTTTAAAAATTCACTGGTGAGGCGTACAGAGCCTGCAGGAATGTCAAAACTCCAACCTGCATTTTGATGTTTTCGCCTCAGGTTAGTCTTGACTGACATGCTTGGAGCACTCTTGTTTGTGCTCCGGCATCCATTAACTGTCCTTGACTCAATGTTATACAGGCCTTTACGGTCAGTTCAGTGCCTAATGGTTACAGCAAATTAGGTGCCACGAGGTGTAAGAAAAGCATACGCCTCTCTTTAAGGGATCACATTGGTTGTTCTTTGCTTCATTAGGGTGTATTGTTTGATCCCAAATTAATGAGAGCCTGTTAATTATTATTCTGATAATTGTGCCTCATGTGGGAGCATGCTAGGCAAGTGGTGTTTTAAAGAAATGGAGTTTTGCAAAGGAAAACAAATTGTCAAGGTTGAGATGTCTTTGAGTAGGGTTGGTTTATATGCAAAGCATTCCGCACACGTGTGGATGGCATTAGATGTAAAGAACATAAAGAAGGCAAGCCTAAACTACGTTTGCTTCAGCTATTGTATAATGCTAAATAACTACCTTGTAAAAACAGCTCAAAGAAAGCTTATCTGCTCCATATATAGAGCTATAGACACACCTGTAATCCCATGCACTGCACTGCTGGGCCTTTGCTTCTCTTTTGACTTTACTCTTCCTTTGTCTACACCAGACATTTTTTAAGCTTTATCGAAATGTGACCCAATTCACACTTGCACTGGGGTTCAAGGGAAGGATCCATTTTAAAATAGGGGGAAATGAAGCTGAAGTGATGTTAACATTAACAATAATTTTAATCACTTTAATGTCACTCACATTAATATATGAGAAAGAACTCGAGTAAATGCTGACAGGTATAAGTATGTCCATAGAAATAGTTTTCTTTTACATCAAGCTCAGATAAGCTTCTGTGGTGCCTACATTCATTTAACAGAAAGTATTGAAATTAGACAGATGTCTCAATTTAAAATGAAAAAAAAAGTCTTCTGTAGATAAATGAGAATGTGACACTGTTTCACCTGTGTTTTTCTGCTAGCCTATATAATGCTATCAGAACATAACTAGAGTTTTGATTCCTACATCCAGTTTGACATTGACTGACAGTTCTGCAGAGAACAAAGGAAGAGAGATGTCAGTTTTAAAATATGGAGATTTTATTAGGCCCAAATGAAAAAATTCAGTTCACTTTACTTCTTTTAAAATTAGATATGGGCCAAAACGCCAGAGAGCAACATCCTCAAATTCAAAGATTCAGAATCTGAACCCAGGTTGGCTCCTATCTCTGTAACAGGCCAAAGCAAGGATCTGGATCTGAAACTCCCAGAAATTTGAGGGGGAAAAGGTTTGCAATTTTCATCTAAATTTTGCAGCTCCTAGCCATCTCTGCTTAAAAGTGATCTTCTCCAGTTAGTCTAGACAAAGATCTGGACACTCTCAGATGTTCTACATCCTGAAGCTTCTCAGCACGTCTTCAAACTAGGTTGTCTGTCAGGTGCCTAGTCATGAATTTGGGTGCCTACCTTTAGGTACTTGAGTTTAAAATGTTGGCCTTAGCTTTTTTAAGCCATTTGGGATTAAAAGCCATCTGTAAATAAGTTATTCTGGGTGAAAATGTCTCCTACTGGTGACAGTAAGGATGACAAAACCAGCTGATGTAACTGGTAACAGTTTGCGGTCTTTTTAAATAGAATCATCAGAACTAAAATATTTCATCTTTATGTGCAGTAAAAGCCTGCATGAGCTGCTGTAAAAAGTTGACATACTGTAGGGACAAAAATAAAGAGCAGCAATGGCCTTACAGACAACATTAAGATGTTGATCATAAAATGTAATTTAGGGTCACATTGCTGGCTATTTCTCACAAGAACCTGAAGCTCATAGGCTGAGGAAGGCTTATCCTTTCAGCAGAGAAGGGAACAGCATCTAGTAAAAACACTGAGGGTGGAAACTAATGTATATTACTCCCACATTTGCTTGTGATTTAGTGCTTGTGAATAGTGCTCAACCAAGTGCCCTTGAGAGTAAACCCTATTTTCACATGGACTGTGCCTTGACACAGTGGGAAGGCTTGCATGCTCCAGTGGGAGCTATTCTGGCAGGAGTGGCATTCCTGGTAAGGCTACCCAACTCAGACAGGTCGGAGGGTAGGAGCCTGACACAAGGTCCATTGGTCCTCCTGTTAGAGAGTTGTGAGTCAGACTAACAAGCTGTCCAAACAAAAATGCTTCCTGTTAAAGAAACAATCTGAGGTGGGGTGGAAGGTGAGGAGATCAAAGAAAGAAGACTGATTCCAACCAGATACATGGAGGCTTGCTGAAGAAAGGAAAGAATTAAAGAAGAGAATTCAACAAGAACAAGACAGCAGCAGCAGCAGAGCTATTCTGTAACAAGAATATGTGGGCAAAGATAAGGAATACAAAAGATCAGTGAGAAGATGGAAACTAAAGCAAGAGAAGCTGAGAAGTTGTACAAGAGAGGGGATTATAAAAAGCATTTTCTAGTATCTAAATATCACAGTTCTCAAGCCATTGTACACGTTTGACCATGGACAAAGGACAGAAAGCCTGTCATTTCCAGGCTGTGCTAAGTCAGCCAGAACCACTAACACACATTGAGAGATGTGAAGATATAGCAGACTTATCTTGGGAAGTTATAGACTTTACGGAAGTAATTAAAGCCATAAACCAACTGAAGAGTGGCAAACACCAGGCTATGATAAGATAGATGCTGAAATGTTAAAAACTGAGAAGAAGTGATTGTGAATGACATAGGCAGGTTGTACTGAATGGTTTGGGAAAAGGAGATCTGTCCTAAAGATTGAAAAAGAGGTGTCACCTGCAAACTTCCTAAGAAGGGTAATCAGTTTCTTTGTGATAACTGAAGAGAGGTGGCACTCTATCTGTACCTGGAAAAGTGTTTTGCATTATCATTTTGAAGAGGATGAAAACTGCTTTTGATAAAGTACTCAGGGAAGAACAGACTGGATTTTGATCCAGTAGGTCATATTCAGACCAGAGTTTCACCTTGATAAAACTTATTTAGAAATACTAGCAGAAGATGGTGTTTAACTTCCTTGATTTCATGAAAGTGTTTGACAGTGTCTGCAGAGAAGTCCTCTAGAAGATCCTGAGACACTGTGGAATTCCATCAAAGATTATTAATTTGAGGAAAGATTTGTATGACAAGTGTGTGTGCTGCACCAGGACAGGGACTGGAGTCATGGAATGATTTAAGATTGTAAGGCAAAGTTTTGTTCAATCCCTGCTTCTCTTCTGTGTTGTCATAGACTTTGTAATGAGAAGCACAATAGCTGCTGCCAAGGATACTGGTATTGTCTGGGCAAGAGATAAACCACAAGACTTGATTTTGTAGATGATGTAGTCAAACTAGATACCAACTTGGATGGAATGAAAAGACTCTTTACAAGCCTAAAAGCAGAAGCTGTTAAAGTGGGACTTCATATCAGTGTGTGTGCTGGAGGAGGCTTGAGAGCCTGGCTCAGCAACAGAGTGTAAGGGAGCCCAGGCTGGTGGAACAGGCGGGCTTAGTGGTACCCCAGTACATCAGGTGGCACCCTGGAGCAGGACAGTTGAAAGGTATGCTGCTATCATGGAGATGGCTTATGATGTGATAAAACATCTTGCTCTAGACAGACAGCAGTGGGAAAAATAGGTTGCCCCAAATGCCACCAGGCATAAGAGAATCTAAGTAAGTCCTTTTCCTAGCTACAGGACAAGGGCAACAAAGGGTGGTAACATCAAGTTTAGCTAGCCCACAATGTTCAGCCACTCATCCTCAACCCTGATCTGGCGAACATAGGCAGTTTAGTCTCTATTCAGCCTTGGGCATCCCTGGACAAGTTTGCTAATTGTGGCTGCTGCTTTTGTGTCAGTCCACCTTGACTTTTAAAGCCCCATCATCCATGAGCTTGTTGTGGAATGTGAGAACCTGGTTTAGGGGTTCATTGCAAATTCAAAGCACAGCCCATATATGCCAGAACTTCTACTGTGTTTCAGACAGCTTCAGAGTTGAATCTGGGCCCAATTTCAGTCTAATTCCAGAGGACTGATGGTTTTCCACTCAAACTACTGGAAATCCATATTTTTGGTTTCATGATTGCTGGGTTCAAAGCAAAACTAGATAGGATGAGTGTTTTAAAAGCTCATCAGGGCAGGCACTGTGCTTTCCTTTATCTTCATAAGGCACTCTGCAGACTTGGAGATCTACTGGAAACAATTAATAAGTAATTATAATCAACAGGCAAATTGTGCCCTGGCTTATGCAGTGGCACAGGTCATCCCCTTTCACCAGCTTCTCACATCATGGGTAGACATGAAGAAGTGAAGAGGTTACATAGAAATCACTATTCCCCCTGCTCGCCTCAGTCATGCAAGTGGACAGGAAGTCGGGGGAATGGATGGAGCATTGGCCATGCTTCCCAGTAGTCTGACCAGCATAGTTGCACCAGCATGCCAGGGAATGTGGTCTGCCAGGCATGCAACCAATATAGTTGACTTCCTCTCCATTGCAGTGGGGGAACCGGAGGGAGACTGTCACAATTTCCTTCCTGGGCTGCTCCAAAGACAGTGCAACAATGCGATGCCCTCTACTCAGAGCAGATTGTACAGTCATTATCTAGCTGTAAGTTTTGCAGTGATTCCAGGTTCATTGGGACCCAAACCTCAAAGCAAACCTTGGTGAATGTGAATGCCCTCATGGTTGATTCTGAAGAAAGTCTTTGCCTGATCAGCTCTGAAATGGTCACGTGTTTACTATTCTTCGGGGCGGGGAGGAGGAAGGACTATTCAGAGCCTCTCAACAAGTTCCAAATATACTTCATTTAGTGGTAACATTTCAGCCTCCAACCTCCTCAGACTGCTATAGAAGGCAAAATGTTACCACTAGCCATTGTTTTCAGGGCATTGTTCGAATGCCTCTTTCAATTATATAATAATTCTACAAGGGATTGATCTAAATTAAGGGTCAGATTCTGCTGCCCGTCCTCTGGTTGGATACAGCGTTGCTTCATGCGTGTCGCTACTGGAATCAATGCAATCATGCATGGAGTAAGTATCTAATCAATGGGAATAAGGGTAGTAGATTCTCGTTCCAATTAATTAAATAAAATAAAGCATTTATCAAACTTGCAGAGAGATTTTAAACAACACTCTTCTGCTAGAGGATGACGTAGCAAGTGACTAGTGTGACATTGAATCTTTGCTTATCCATATACATTGCAAGATAAAATGCATTGCACGTAATTACAGCACAGAGAGTGAAATTTTCCCCTCTGCTACACTAATGCAACCCCCTATTAAAGCCATGTGATTGCAGTGGAGGGCAGAACTTTCTACTGACCTGAGCATGAATGCCATGAAAGACTCCTATTTTTTTCTAATATGGACTTTTTAATTTTTTAAGCTGACCTGTTGGAAGATGCATGTGTTGTTTTGATTTAGAGAGGGCTGGCATCATTTGTAATGAGTTAGTTTGGTTTAGTGAAAGGAATTTAGGCAGGGTTATGTTGTATAATAGAAGGTTCCTGACATTAGCTGTACGCCAGTCTAATGACAGGAATCGGGCTCTCCAGAGCTTTGCACGTGTTTGTCACTCTCCTATTTGTTGTGTTTTTAATGACATTTCCTGTCGTTTTCAGGCTTGTCAGAACTACTGTATTTGTCAGATATGAATGTTTGACTCAGGCTGGGGCAGAGTTGAGGAGAGGATGGAATTTTTAGCTCTAAGAATGAACTACGTACCAGAGGGACCTATACTGATGAAACACCATTTTAGAGTACTGGAGATCATACCAAGTCAGGAGTTTAGTTATAAATATTTTGTATTAATACAAGCAAAATGTATCATTAAGTTTTAGACTTAACAACTGAAACTAGTGCTGAGTAGGAGCCTGAAGTCTTTCCATTGATTTCAATGAGCATTAGATCAATTTTTAATTTAGCTAGGTGAAAAACAGACAGAAAAGTGAGATACCCATAGTAGGGCAATCATGCTTACAGTACGAGAAAGAACAGGTTGGTCTTGGTATTATTACTTGATAACATTCAGTAATATGTCGAGAAAATACACTTGACACAATGCTGCTGTTTATTTTGTCATTGTATATATTGAAATGTACAAGAAGTGCAATACAATGGGAGAAACCGTATCTTGTGAAATATTTTGACATCTGAGTGAATTATTTGTTAGTCTAGGTGCAGCATGTAATGTGAGTAATTATACAAAAGTCCATAAAAGTAGAATAAAGCGTATCAGTAGCAGAACCAAAGTGCTAATATGCAGTGGGAAAAGTGAGCATATCAGAAATCTTAATGTTCTTAGATTTAACAGTTATTTACAACCCAAAGCTTCAAATACTTATGCCTGGCTGTGGTGCTTACTGCTTTCCTTTGAGGTCAATTAGTGTGTGCAGGATTGGGATCATAGGCCCTGATCGTGCAGTGAGCTCCATGCAGACAGAATCCGGTGCCTGTGTGAAGTCCCATTGTTTTCAGAGCATGAAGGCAGATGTTAATGGGGCTGTATGGATGCAAGGATCCTCACTGCAGGATGAAGGCCTAAGGCCTTATATTGGCAAGTCTTTTTTGGTCTGTAGAGGACTCTGTGTGTTTATTGTGCTATCTAATTAATAATTAAAAATAAAATAGAAGATTTTTTTCTATGTTTATTCTACATCCCCTGAGAAATGGAAGATCTTATGTCATCTGTAGCGATCACTTTAGTCATTCACATTGTAAAAGAAAGGGCTAAACTGAGCCTTGTGGAAGCAGGTGCAAGCCCAATTTCTGAAAGTTTGCCCAAATAGATGCTATGGATATGTAAGAAAGATCTTGGAATCACTGTTGATAGCTCTCTGAAAAACTCAGCTCAATGCGCAGTAGCAGTCCAAAAGACTGCTAACAGAATGTTGGGCACTATTAGGAAAGAGATAGAAAATAAGACAGAAAATATCATAACGCCACTGTATAAATCCATGGTGTGACCACACCTTGAATACTGTGTCCAGTTCAGGTTGCCCCATCTCAAAAAGGATCCAGCGGAAGGTTCAGAGAAGGGCAACAGACATGATCAAGAGTATGAAATGGCTTCCGTACAAGGAGAGATTAAAAAGATTAGGGCTGTTTATCTTAGAAAAAAGAAGATTAATGGGGCAGGGATATGCTTGAGGGCTATACATTCATGAATTGTATAGAGAAAGTGAATAGAAAGTGTTATCTGTCCTTTCACAGAATAAAAAAAACAACCGGGGTCATCTGATTAAATTAATAGGCAGCAAGCTTAGTACAAACAAGACGACATCCTTTTTCACACAATGTATAATTAACCTGTGGAACTCATTGCCATGGGATGTTATGATGGCCAAAAGTATAATTGGAAAGAACTAGATAAGTTCATAGAGAATAGGTCCAGCAATAGTTATTAGCCAAGATAGTCAGGGATGCAACTCCATGCTTGGGGTAACTCTAAACTCCTGACTGCCAGAAGGCAGAAAAGGAAGACAGGGGTGAATCTCTACAATTGTCCTGTTCTGTACACTCCCTGTTCCATACACTCCGGTACTGGCACACTCGGCACCAGAGATTCCCACGTAGCTCATGCAGATTGTAACACCCTAGTATTTCCTTGAAGGTTCTGGATATAAACCAAGGTTTAGGTGGGGACCCTGATCATCTCCCTTCCCTCCTACATCACCTTCCAAACCTAGTGAGACTCCTTTCAAACCCACTTCTCCAGCAGAGGTAATTTTGGTCATGTACTAAAGTTTATAGAGTCCTTAACTCCTCTCTTCAGCTTGGTCAGACCACAATGCAGCCCTTCTGATGGGCAGCAGGCTCTTTCCTCAGATCCCCCATTTTTTGTTTCTCATATTCTTCCCTTTGTGAGAGGCTCCTTGAAGGAATTTATAGCAGTTCTGATCTTGGCTTTTATCAGGTGCTTTGACCCTGGGGGTGTGAATGCGGGTTACACCTTGAGATCCCCCCTAGGCCTCAGACCTTCTGGCTTCAGCATCATGATCTTCTTTTCTTTTGCCATGAAGGTTCTTATCCTTGGTTTTGAAGTCAGAGATCTGAGGGGAATAATCACTTCTGTTTTCTTGTTTCCAACATCCATCAACGAAAACAGGGCCAGAGTTCAAGTCTTTGGTTGACAGTTGGCACCTGTCTCTCCTGGGTTTGTCCTAAACTTGGGGTGACACTGGACCCATAGTACTGAGATTATCATGCGGGTTCTTACACTGGGATTTCCTGTTCTCCATGGAGAAAAGAGATAGATATCTACATATCACCATTTACCCAGTATAACAGCCACAGCTATGTTCCTCTCTGAGGCACAGTCACTTTTTGGTAGGCCAGGACCAGAGCTGAAGTTGTAGTGAGTGTAGTCTAAGACTAAGCCCAGCTAGGAATGAATGCTTGTATCCTGAACAAATGTTTGGGTAATGTCTCCACTAGAATGTACAATCTTTTTAATTAACAAATGTTTATTACCATGAGTAAGAACATGGCTAATTATGCATATGCATCAGAAGATAGCAATTATTTTTAATAATCCCCTATCATTTCAGCATGAGGTTTTTTTCATGTCCCAGCTCAAGACAAGTCATCTCAAGATCCTAAAAGTCTCTTACTGTTTTATGTATCAGGAGACAGTCAGTTCCGCACCATTCAGGGCTCAAGACTGTAGGCAACTTTGTTAGTAACTTCCTTCCCAAGCTGGCTGGATACATATGTGGCTTTGGCAATGGAATGATTTAGCAGGAGGTGTTTGTTCATGCTGCCTCTTCATGAACAGCACCTTCCCAAAAAGCCCAAGTGCACCTTGCATGTGAGCCAATGGTCCAGTAAGTGACAGATCAGAGGTCAGTACAGGGATCTGCCAAAATTCCAGACATAATAGTTTAAACAATGTTTAAATAGACACAGAGGACCTGATCCTCCACTGTCTTGCATCTTGTGTAGTTATCTGCACATGCATGAAACACAATAGCTGGGGCAGTCGAGTGGATAATTCTGTTTTAGTAGCAATTTGCACTTGCTTTGCAGAGGTGTAAACAATTACACAAGGTTCAAGGCAACGGGGAAGCAAGCCAAAATAAGATAGGTAGAAACTACATGTAAACATGTGTTTGTTATCTAATTTCAAAGATATCAGAAATTACTAGGAGGAATGCTTTCTCTAGCTAACTTTTGTTTGTAAGGTTAATATGACATCTGAAATAAAAGATAATAGTGAGGTTCCCCCTAAGGGGAGACTGCAATGTGCATATAAATATCACAAACTTGTCTTTTATTTGGTTTATTTATTTTTAATGGAGTCAAAAAAATTGTATGCAGTAAACTGGAATTTTAGAGCTGTAAGAGGCATTCTAGGTTCTGAGCTGGAGGTCGGCTTGGTTGCCGTGGAGAAGGTTAGAACTTCTCAGGACAATGAGGAAAACGTGATGAATTAAACCAGTTTCACAGCTCTGAGACTAGTGGTTTTGCCCTAGTTACCTCAGTGTTTCAGGTCTCCATCTAGTTCTCAATGTGAAGTTTTTACCCTGAAGTGTTGGACTAGGATGTCAGTGAAATGAGAATGGTAATTAGCATTGTATGTTTTACAAGTAGGGAGCTCACGGTATTCTTGTGATCCCAGTGCTGATTGTGTGCAGAGCCGTTTAAGGAAGCCGCGGTTTGATTTTGTTTTTCTTTAGTCCTGAGAACAAAAAGAAATGTCTCAAGGAAAGTCTATGGAATTCAAAAAGAACAATAGAATTTGGTTTGATTTGTTTAATTCTGAAATCAAGGTCACTTAAAAGTACTACAGCTTTTATTTGTTTTAAATTTTTTTTGGCAACATCTTTCTTTTCATTTGATGGTCCTGTCATCCCCAGAACTGTGTGTGTTACTGATCCTGCTTGTATTCAAAGCTGTTATTAAGTGGCGTCTTTTAGATTTTAGAGAAATGATAATGGCTCCAAAGATGACAGAAAGTGGCAGCTGGTGACAAAAAAACCCCTTGATAAGACGACAACAGTAAATCAAACTACCGCCACTTTTTCGTTTCATGTTTGTTAATACCACCTCGCCTTTTGAAGTTTAAAGCAAGGTTCAAAAGAGCCAGGTGCTGAATCATAATATTAAAGCAAGTAAGGAGCTCCATGAAAGAGAGGAGATCTGAGAGGGGAAAGCAACAAACACAGCTTTCAACTGCCTTTTGTCGGCCTTTCTGCAGATGTCACCAGTTGTTATCCCCAGCAGAGGCTTCAAGCTTGTAGCAGTGCCTCTGGCTGATTCCAACTCAACGTTTCAAGTGTCAATCAAAAAGGAAGGACGCAGCTTAGGTCCTGGTCATTGTCCTGTGAAAAGAGCCAAGCATTTAACATTGATTTAGCTCCCTCAATATACAAAGATAGAGCCAGCTTTGTGCAGCAAAAGGGCCTTTGGCAAGGTTGCTTGTAGAGCAATTCCATCGCATCCGATGCTCCTTGGTTTAGCTGTCACACTGCAGTGTCTGGAGTCCTATGAAAAATTATTCAGGAATGAGTGAGCAAATTAAAGAGAAATAACATGCTCTCCTAAATAGCAATGCAGGCTATAGAAAATGCTTTTAATGTCATTTAGCCTTGAAAAGCAGTTTTGATAAAAGTATTTTATGCTTTTAAATACCATTTAACAATGAGAATAAGGCATTTTAGGACGAGAAGGTCCTTGTGAAGCCCATCTCCAGTGGACTGTATGAACAGTTGTGCCACAGTGTATTTTTGGCCAACTTTGTCTTAAAGCTTCTTACATTTATTGATGTCCATAGACTGCATTACTAATCTCTGTGTACAAAAATTCAGCCTGATTTCCATTGGTGCCCTAACTTATGCTCTTCTGCCTTTTTCCTTGTGTGTCAGATTGTTTGCCTGAGTCTCTCTGTTGCTATTTTCTTCCAAAATCCTTTGTAATGAATTATTTCATTCTCAGCCATGACACTGCCAGTTTGGCTTTGACTCCAAATTGCTGGTGACTCAATGTGAGTTATGCAAGGCACTCAACATTGTCATGGAAATAACAAGTCTCTGAAAATGTCTGTCAATCCTGTGGTGGGGAATAGGTTCTCACACTTGTGGCAAGGCCCACACTTATGACCTGCAAAATGAGGAAAACAGGTGAAACAAACCACTGAATGAAGAATGTATATTTTAAAAAGAGTCAATGCAAAACAATCAAATCCTATGCAGCATCAAGTTATGTTAAACTCATGAACACAGATATTTGTAGAGAAGCGTCACCTCTGGACAGGTTGTTTCATTATAGGGTTTCAGGCATCTTCTTTTTCAACACTTGGAATGAGCCAATGCTAGGCCATCTCTTAGGCATGAGCTAGGAGTGTGATTGTCCTGCTCATATACACATACATGTGCCACCTCTCGTTGTGCTTACACAAGTATAAATACCAGTGTAGCCACAGTAGCATGGGTAGCAGGAGTGGAGGCATGGCTTAATATGGTCTGAGGTGGCTTTATTGAGCATGGCTGAGCTGTGCCTCCACTGCTTCTACCAGTGCTATGTTGCTATTTTTATTCATGCTAGCTCAATGAGAGCTTGTGTGAGTACATGTACCCAAACAGGGGAATGATACCCTGGCTCGTAATGTAGACGTAGCCTTAGAAACAGGTCACTGAACTAGATACACCAATAGTCTGGTCAAGTATGACAGATATTATGGCCCCGATACACCAAAGCACTTATGCACATGCCTAACTTCAAGTATCTGAGTAAAGCTGGTAAAAATATAAGGAAAACGACTTTGGGAAATGTGTCAACATTTTGAAGTTGTTTCCATTTTGCATGGCTCGAAATGCAGACATTTGATGTTTTTCAAAAAAAATGATTGTTTTGATCAATGGGTTTTGAAATATTGATAAAAACGTTGGTTAAAAAGATCATGGACATTTTTTGTGAGGAATGGAAAATAGTAATAATGTCAACATTTTCGTTAAAAAAATCTTTTCAAAATACATTGGCCAGCGCTACTCAAGAGCAGTCCCTTTGAAGTGACCGGGATTACTCGTGTACTTAACATCAGGCACGTGCATCTCATTTAGTGACAGAGTTTGCTCTGTCCTTCTAGAATGAGCTCTGTACTAACAGTCTGCTTCTCTGCTTGTGCATTTGATATTACTTACAAATACAGTCAAGAGTGTCAGAAATATTCAAAGTGGAATATTCAAGATATTCAATAATCTATATAAGTTCAGCTTTATTTTTAAAATCGTCTAGTACTATAGGGTCTTGGTCCATGACTGCGGCTCCTAGGCGTTATGATAACACAAATAATAACAATGAAATCTGCATGTTCTTAGCAGGTGCTCATAATAATACCTTGCACGCATATAGTCCATTTACAAAATATGGGATCAATGGAGTTGAGTGATCAATGCAAAAACATTTCTGTAAATCTTCATTCTGATCTTTAAATACATTTGTTTTGATCAAGTTCATGCCCCTTTTGTACTCGCTGTCCACAGACATACACTATAGATTTTGACTCAGAGAAAATGAGTGTTAATCTTGCATATTCTACTACTCACAGAGAGATACATTTGCACAAAAACCTGGTTATGAGAGTGATGTTCATTAAGGGCTAGAATGTGACCAAATCCATAAGCACAAGGCAAGCCCTTACTCCATTGTGTCAGTGTGTCATCACACTACTGCCAGTATGGTATAACCCCACCTCACACAAGTGGGAAAATGGGTGGAGAGTAGGTGGAATTTTGGCTCTGCCACTCCCAATGCACCTGGTGGTGTATCTATGCCAGCATGTTGAGGCGTGTGTGCTGTGCCAGGTGCATGCCTGACACAATTTTCTCTCTCCCTGGAGCAGCAGAGGGACTGGAAGCTGAACAGTAACTCCCCAAGAGACAGTCTTACTCCCAGCCTGCTTCACAGGCAACACAAGAAGGCACTGCCCGTTGCTCTGGGTAGACTGGAAATGGACAGTCAAGCCCCAAATCAGTGACCAGAAATAATGGATGATGTGATCATCCAGAACTAAGCATTGCTGGAAAACTGATTAATTATGACTAAAAGAAGAAAAGAAACTCCAATGCAGGCTAGTTCTAACTTAGAGTGGCTGTGCACATTGAACAAATCCTGCGATGTCTGAAATTCAGACATTTGCATGAACAGGAGTTTATTCACACAAATATTTGTGATCAGTTGTTCTTTGTACACATACGATCAAGTGTACACATGCATGAACAAGAGTATTCTCTATTCATGGGGTGTTCGACTGAATCCTGCACACAGGGCGGCATGTAGCTGCACCACCCCAGGAGGAGCCCGGGGGAAGATTTGCGTCACAAAGCCCTGGGAAGAGCTGTTATAACCATTTACTGCCCACTTCATACCAGCTGAGCTCTGCTGACTGGCTCATTGAAGGGACGGACTAAAACTCTGACCACTCCCTGCCCGTCGCCACCCCTTCCTTGCCCACCTGTTACCAGGCACTCAGCCCTTGCTCTCTCCTGTGCTCAGATCCAAGGCCCAGGAGACCTCTAGCAGCCATGAAGCAGGGTGGGTAGATCTCATTTTCCCCTGTGCAGGGCCAGGCACAAACTTGCCTTGTGAGGCATTTGTCATTTGTTATTTATTGTTACCCTGTTTAACTAGCTTCAGTCACTCAATTAAGGAGCAGAAGCAACCTCATATGACTTAGGTGACCAAGCACATTTTATGAGTAATTCAAGTGAGCAGCTCACAGAAAATTCATAGGGGGAAAGTTTGTGCCAACTATCTGAGCAGTATGTACTACAAATAATAAATAGATCAAGGTTGGTTCACAAGTAATTTGCAAACAAAAAGAAAAAAAAGGCTAAATTAATCAGATAATTTATTCCCAACAAATATTCCACCACCCTTGCCACAGAAAAAATGGATTCAAAAGTCAGTGCAAATTCAAAGGAAAAGATGGCATCAAATAATTTGGAATCATGAAAACATTTGCAAGAATCACTATCTATTTGCTAAGAAAAAGGGCAAAATTCCTGTCATGCCTTGCTCGTCACATGCTATTTAGTGAGCTCTGTTAAATCAGACAAACCACCCAAAAGGTAGGTAGATCATGTCCATCTTCAGATGAGGAAACTTTGGCTCAGAGAGGTTGAGTTATTTACCTAAGATTACCTAGTAAGTCTGGCAGCATAATCTTCCATGCAGGGGCGGCTCTAGACATTTCGCCACCCCAAGCACGGCGGCATGCCACGGAGGGTGCTCTGCCGGTCACGGGTCCCGCGGCTCCGGTGGACCTTCCGCAGGCAAGCCACCAAAGGCTTCCGTGACCTCTAATCTGTGGCCTTCTGAGCCACTCTCAGTACCCTCCTCCTTTCCATTCTTTCTCCTCCATCCACTTTGCAGTCTTTACACCCTCAGTTTTTCTGCCACTTTCTCCCAGCCTAGGTCTGCCCCACCAACCCTGGACTTTGGCTTATTCCTGGTATCCATTTCCTCTGATCTTGCTCCTGCACTGCTGAGTTCTTCAAAAAGTCCTGTGGTAACCTGGACTCCTTCACTGATAATTCATTCTCTCCTCCTTCAGTTCTGCCATCTTTCTAGTCAAGCAGCACTACATCTGCACTCACACTGACTCCCAATGCTGGCAATCCTGCCCATCTTTAAATTCTGGTTGCCTTCCAAACACACAAAGACTCTTACAGTGCTCCCTTCTCCTTATCCACACAAGATCTTACTGACAGATTAAATAATAAATGGAAACAAGATCTGTCATGACCTTGCCCTCCTCCACTCCTTTCCCCTACTGCCTTCCTCTCTCCTTTTTCACTCGTTCCACTAACACTGAGCTTTTGGATCCTTGGCTGTTTTTGGCATCATTGATCATACATTGATCATTCTTGAATTCTTGTCATCCTTTGCCTTCGGTGACTCCATCCTTTTCTGGTTTTCCTTTTACCTTCTTGATTATTCCTTCGGTGTCTAATTTGATGTGTTCTTTCCCACCATTCTCCCTCTCCATTCAGAGGGTATCCACTAAGGCTGTCCTTGATCCACTCCTCTTCTCTATCTACAGTCTATCTCTAGATGCTTTTATCCACTTGCATGACTTCAGCTACCTCCTTTAAGCTGGTAGCTCACACATTCATCTGTCTACTCCTATCCTGTCTCCTTGCATTCAGCCTCTCATCTTGGCCTGTCTTCCTGATAGGTTCTCCTAGATGTGCTGTCATCAATTAAAACGTCACATGGCTAAAACTGAACTCAACTCCCAAGCCTTGCTTTTCCTTTCTCTCTCGTCACTGCCATCAGCATTGTCCCAGGACAATAACATGGGTGTCTCAGTCCTCCCTCTTTTGCAGCACATGTGTAGGGCATGTCCAAATCTTGCTGCTTCTTCCTCCATAATATTCCCAAGAACTAGCCTCTCTCTTTGTTCACATGACTAAAATGCTCATCCAGGCTGTCATCAACCTCTCCTTAATGATTGCAAACTCCTTTTCTCTGACCCTTTTGATACTAACCTTGCCTTGTTCAAGTTGCTATGATCCTCTGCCTGGTATATTTTTTTAATAAGTCTCCCACGTAACAAAGCCTGGTTTACACTAGGAACTGGATGACCATGAGCTCAATGCCTTTAACTTAACTTCACAGTTCTGATCATGTCACACACAGTCCTTAATTAGGGCTTAAGGGACTGATGAAGGATTTCACCAGATTGTTAATTCAGCCATCGACCTGGGAAGCTCGGAATCCGCAACACCCTTCTAGGCAGGTTCCATTGAAATCTTGCCTGAAATTTGACGCAAATTTGTCGAACCTGAAGTGTCACCAAAATCTGTTTTGTTGGAAAATTTCTGACCAGCTCAAATTGAGAGTTCTCATTGGTAGATTAGCTGGCCCAGCTGTCACTGATCTTAAAATGGGTGTGACTGCATACTATCTTAGGCATCAGTGCTTGAAAGCACTGTTGCTAGCGACACTGAGACTTGTGGACTGTACTCTTTCTGCCACAGCCCTGCTTCATAGAGGATCTGTCTCACTAAAACAGCCCTCTACCTCAATAAGTACAAATTAAGGGGCATATTCTCTACTACACTTCAGCAGCTTTGTACTGCTCTGGTAATGTAAAGCAACTGTAAACCCAGCTTAATTGTCTGGCATCTCTAAATGCTTGGCATTGTTCTGATGGACCAGTGGCCCTGTCCTTAAAAGTTAAAAAATTATATTTTAAGTTGATACTGAATCATTGGATATATTGCATGGTAGCAGTCTCTTAATGGTTTCCTGTTTAGTGCTGGTAAATGAAATCTGTTAAAAAAAAAAAAAAAAGGAAACTTAACCCCTCCCCCTCCGAAAATATTCCCAGACAAGGAAACTACATGAAGACGGAGTTAAGGTTGTGAATATGTACCAATAAAAAGGGCAAAAAATGTTACTGAGATGCTGCAACTATCCCAAAGCCAAGCGTTACAAATCCAGGAAGTAGTATTAAAATTGCAATTAAAAGAAATGACCGTTAAGGTAAGAACAGCACAGTTAAGGCACCAAAACATCCTTAACTCTGCCCTGCAGTGATGTTAGGAAGAGAAAAATATGAAAAAAAAGCAAATGTGTTTTTAAAACAATCAGTTTATACTAATCTGGGGCAACAAACACTAAAATGCCTTAATCCTAATCATACATATCATCATAGGGCAGAGTTAATGTTTGGGTTCTTTCTCTGTGTCCCCATTCAAACTATAGACTTTGCCTCCTCTGCAGACTAGATCCACAAAGGGATTTAGGTGTCAAACAGCCACTCTAGCTGCTTAAATCCATTGTTTAGATCCCCAAAACCTCCACTCAACTGCTGCTTAACTCTGTAGGCACATAAATTCCCCAGATACCCCAGTTTCTGCTGGAGGGAATGCTTACAACTACCTAAGTCCTGACACCTGGTGTCTGAATCAGAAGTAGGCCCCGACAGGATTCACAAACTAGGCTTCCCCACCTATCTTGCCTGCAGGGTCCGATCCAGTAAGAGTTCTCAAAGGCCACCTTAGACCACACCTATCAGATCAGGCTGTGAACAAGGAGGAGGTGGCAGTGCCCCACTCTTGTGCCACATAGTCCAGAGATTAGAACACTCACCCAAGCTGTGGGAGACTCAGGTTCACATTCCAATTCTGTCTGACATGGAACAGCGACTTGAACCCAGGTCTTAGTTTCACCACTCAAGTGACGGCTTTTATCACTGACTATGAGGTATCACTCTCCATTTCTCCTCTGTCAGCTGTTCCACTTGAGTCACAGAGGGAAAACAAATGACATTTTATCTCAGTGGTTAGAGCACTCACCTGGGAGAGTCATGTCTCTGCGCCGGTGAATAAAATGAGGTGTAAGCTGAACCTAAATCTCCTTTGTGGCTCTAGCTCTCCCTGTTCCTGCCCTCTCATGTGCAACCTCTCTTTACTCTTCCAATGTCTTATTTCTCTCTTCCTTAATTGAGCCAAATTCAGTGCTAGTGTAAGAAAGCATAATGCCACTGAAGTCACTGGAGCTTCCCCTGCTGACACAAGGACTGGGTTTGGCCCATTGTGGATAGGGGGCAGCTAGTGGAGTCCTGGTACTTCACTTCTTTAACCAACTCTATTTAACTAACTTAGACTCCAGGGAATTAAAAATCTCTCTGATGATTTCACTGCATTGTTTGCTACCCTCCCATGTGATTATGTCTTTCTTTACTCTACTGTCCAGTGGAACTGTCCAGCAGAACTCTCCCATGCCACTCTACCTTCCTAACCTATTCAGTCCAAACCCTCCTGCTGCGAATGTGGTAACCTCTCTAAATATAACCTGTGTGAAACAGTCAGTCTCCTTGAAGGTCAAAACAAAGCAAATCCCGGGAACACTTTTCTCTGAGTGACTAAGCACATATATATTGCAAACCAATTTCAAAACTTTTTTAAAGAGCGGTGCTATGCATTATCTTCTTGGAGGTCATCAGATAATGCATTTATGTTCTTCCAACATTGTGAGAGTTAATGCTTCTGGTTGTCTTTGTGTCCTGTGGAAGTAATGGCTTCTGGTCACCACAGGTTACTATATGCAAATAGAAGAATACATTGCAACTGCTTTGTTAATGCAAACCATTGTACATCTAATGGCTCCCGCCTTATCCATAAAAAAAGGTGGTCTAAGAGAACCAGTCAAAAACCTGATACAGTCTTGGAAGTGTCAGGGATATAACACTTGAAGTTCAACTCATAATTTCATTTTATATAAGGACTTCCTTTCTTAACTATAATTATAATATACTATTCAATTTATGTATCCTGTTATCATCATTGTTAAAAATTGCAGCACAGAAAAATAAAGTTTAATTTGCTTTTATATCTCATTACAACATTCAGTATTTGTACTGTTCCTTCATTAGCAAAACCCCAGCATACACCCTCCGTGGTAAATATTTAGGCTCACCTGCTCCCCTGTCAACCCCCGGTTAAACTGTACTGTATTTTCAGGGGGTTTATACCCACTATGACACCAAAAGAACAATCATTGCTATGTCCTATTGTTCACTGCTGGATGAAGGTCTCGTGATGGTGCCTCCAGTCACCTCTTTCCAGTGACAAGTGTAACTGAATAGGTCCTGCAGAGGATACCAGATCATTGCTATTATTCTCTGTTGCTAGTGCCTCTTGAGATATTAATTAGTCATACTTTACTCTTGCCTATCTCTTTCATCCAAGGCTTTCCAAGAGCTTTACATGAATTAATTAATGTTCACAACATCCCTGTGATTTATTATCCCCATATTGCAGCTGAGGAAACTGAGGTACAAAGCACTTGAGCCCCAAATGTTTAAACTTGATTTGTTTTATATGTTTCAGTTTTGGTTGCCCAACTTTGGGGCCTGATTTTCAGAGGTGCTGAGCAGCCACAACTCCAGTTTAAGTCAATGGAAGTTGCAAGTGCTCAGCCTCTCTGATAATAAGGACTTGGGTGTTTCAAAATGGGTACCTAAAAACGGAAGCTCCAGCAATTAGTGGATCTTATGAAAACTATGGCCTACATTGGCTTGTTCAGTCTTTAAAATGATACCCAGCTTTCCTATTTATTGTCCTCTTATCGACATCCTTACAGCCATACATTTCCCAGGCATCTTTTTCCAGCTCTTTGCATCTCTTTCATCACACATACAAGTCCTCATGATTCGAGATCACATGTTTACAGCTGTACTGTATGGATATGTGAAATCTTATTTAAACAGATCCCTTCATGGCACTCATTGTCCTGCTCATTTTTCTACAGGGTCTCCTTTAAACCTTCATTCTTCTTTTCTAGGAACTCTTTTTATTTGCCTTCTGGATTTTACACCTTAAGGATTCATATTTTCCAGCATGTCTCCATAACCGCTAGGGCTAGAAACTTGCTTTTTATTTTTTTAAAAAGAAAGCTAAGATCCTATTGTATTCAGATGACTCCAGTGCAGAGGCTTTAAGACAAGCACTAAATTTTGCATGACTTGCTATAAAATAACAAGAGTAACACTGCACCTGAGAAAACAAGACTTGGTCCTGAAACCAGCGATGCATGTGTATGATTTTACTCACTTATGTAGTCCCATTGACTCCGATGAGATTATGTACATGAATAAAGTTAGTCATGGACGGAAGTGCTTGCAGGTCAGACTCTAACACACTAAGATGTCTTTTTAAATAATCTTCAGTAAAAATAAAAGTTAACTACCATGTAAACACAAAGCCTGTAGAATGATTTTTACTGTAAAGTAGATCTTACAGTTATTCTAGCAAGAAGCTTATTATAAATAAAATTGTTATATGATTCACATTGCTTTTAAAAAAATTCTAAGGCCAGATCCTCTGTTGGAATAAATGGTGTAGCTCCACTTACTGTTGACACTTGGATCTACATTTATAACACTTCAAAACAGCTCATGGATTTCAATGGAGTTACACCAATTCACATCAGTGGGGATCTGGCCCTACATGTATTAACTACGAGGCAGACTGTATAAGCACATATTAATTTCTCTCTGACCTCTTTCAATTTCCCATGTCTTTCTCTTATTTCCTTTCAATCAATACTCCCCACATTCTTTTCAAATTTTGTTCTGCTGAAATTCAGTGTCCTAATTTTGGTCACATTTAAGTCCTAATTAAAGTCAACTGGATTTCACCATTGCTCGAATGCTCTCGCACTCACTTTCTGTAATCACATTCATTGTGAAACTCAAGGCTAAGTCAAGAATTGCTGCTTTTTTACAGTTCCCTCTTTTGTAGATGTTGTGTTAGAAAGCTGTCCTTACCACTTTTGTTGTCACTGCTTCTAGGCTCCACTCCATTTGCTAGCGCACTGGCCTTCTCTCACTGCGCCCTCTCAGTAAATACTGTAACATTCAGCATCCTTTTATGCCTGTGCTTTTAAAGAAAATCTTGGGACAATTAAAGATATGAAATACAGAACTGAGTTCATTGTTCTCGCTTTTTAAAAGGTTTAATCACACTTAATGGCTCTCTTGAAAACTTGAATTTTCCATTTTGATGTTTTTACTCCATTGAGGAGGATTTACTAATAATCTTGTCAAGTGTTTTCTCCTTAAATGAGCCATTCAATAAGATTTATGCAGAACTGTAAGATTTAGGGGGAAAAAACAGAAAATCATTTAAACTGGGTTCAGGGGTGTCTTTTCTCAGGGTTTTGTCAGTCCAAAGTGTAATTATAAATATGAAGGGGGGGAAAATTCCTACCCCACTTCCAAGAGGCTGAAGAGGAGAGTGGAAAATTCCATGAAATGCCACTTAGGTCCTTGCACTGAGACAAACTCAGGGCAATTGTTCCTTACCTTGAAAGCCTCACCTGCAAAATCCACTAAAGCTCAGCCCTCCCCCTATTATCCAACATCTATACAGAACCACTGCAGGAACTGGTGAGAATCCACAGGCTGACGTGCCAGCAGTATGCAGATGATACTTGATTCTCCATCTCCTTTATGTCAAACACAAACAGAACAATCTTCCAGCTCTCTGAGTGCCTCGCCAAAATCAGCACCTGGATGAAGAGCAGCTGGCTGAAGCTGAACCCAAGCACGACTGAAGAGATGCTGATATGAAGAGAGAAGCAGTTTAAACAATTACTCTGTAACATCACCCATTATCGAGGGCATCTGACCTCAGATTGCTGTCAGTCTGCAGCCTTGGAGTCTGTAGTAATGGGGACTGTTCCTGTTAGGGCTAAGCCTGCCAGACGGAATGGACAGTGTGCTGGGAAACTACTGTTCTTATACACAATCAGTTGGAATCACACCTAGAATAAAGGAGAGCTCCTAAGGACCTGAAGCACGTAGGTCCATATCCTCAAACATATTTAGGTGTTTAACTACCATTGATTTCAATAGTGAATAATGACATTGTCCCAGGAGTAAAAAGAAATTAAGAAAATACCCTGAATAGATGAATGCAGCAATTAAAAGCTACACCAGATCCAAAACTCTCTGGAAATATGGAAAAATAACTGAAGGAAGTTCAACCAGCACTTCTCTCTGTATCTGCAAGCAATGGGTGCCAGTAGAAAGGAAGACTTTCAGAAGGTAGCTTTATTTTTGACAGTGGCTGGTCCTGAAGCACTGAGTAGGTTTAACACTGTTCAGTTAACTCAGGCAGAGGAGTCTAACTATGAAACTGTACTACAGGAATGTGAAGAATATGGCACTTCATGTAAAAATCAGACATGGTCAAGAGATATTTTTCCTTTTGGACTCCTCAGTGCAATCAGATGCCCAAATAGCCATGGCAGCAAAATACTCTCTTTCTCAACTGTGTCTGACCAGAAGATGAAGCCCAGTGCTATCACACACAGACCAGACCAGAGTGATTCATGCAGTTTTTGACTCCTGGGCTTGATTATTGCAACTCATCATATCTAAAAATGAAGCCACCCTATAAAAGCTCCAAATGGTTCAAAACACAGCCACCCATCAGTGTAGTAAGACAGACTTCAGTGCTCTGCTCTCTGCATTGGCTCCCCCATTGAATACAGAGTCTCCGTCTTGATATTTATGGTATTGGACTTAGCTACCTGAGTGATCACATCTCCCTCCACTAATGTGACCTCCCATGACATTTCACTGGAACAATCTGAACTGTCGACCAATAGGGGAGGCTTGTGAGCGTGGGAAATGGAATTTTCACAGCAGCTGGACCTTGACTATGGAACTCGCTCTTGCAAGTTATAAGAACTGTCAAACATAACACTTTCAGAACTAAATGGAAAACTCATTACTTTGACTTGCTTTCTCCAAATAGCTTCTTAACAGACAGAGACACACAATGCACCCATTTACACACAAAACCATACAAAATGAAAACAAAAACAAACATAAACCAATAGATATCCTATAAACTACAGCCTGGGAAGCAAGAGAGAGAGAGAATTTTTTGTTATTTATACGTTTACACAGTTGGCAGTCACTCAGATACTTTGGTAATGGGGGCCATATAAATAAGTCGGTGCAGAGATAGTGAAATTAAGATTATAAATTAAATGCCGTAGGAGTAGTACTTCATCTGTGTGTCTCAGGGTTTACGCCACAACAATAAATCCTGAGATAGATTAGATTAGGTAGATTTGACATGCCAATATTCACTTAAATATTTTGGGCCTGTTCCCGATAAAGTTAATGGAAGTAAGATCAGGCCTTTATGGTTACTATGTTATCAGTGACTCTTTATTACACATGAAGCAATTCTTTTTTTTATACTAGTCTGCCAGAGTGGGATTTTCAAAACTGCTCTGCATTGGCCTAATTCTGCTCCTACTGAAGTTAATGGGATTTCATTCTACTGTTGACTTCAGTGGGAACAGAGATAGCCCACTTCTAAGTGGGTTTGAAAATCCCTGACTCAGGGATTAGTTCAGATTCTACCAACTTCTATTTTTAATACATTGTTCTTATTGGGCTCAGTTCTCGTGTGCACTAGAGCACGTGGGTTAGGGAGACAAAGAAGACTTCACACTCTTCCCTGTCTTGGTCCCTGGGCTGGCTGGGGCCTTTTTGGCTTAGGACTGCTCTTAATGGCCCAACTTGTAACAGCTTCCAAGGAACCATTACACTTGCTGAGATAGTCAGTGTGCAGCATTGTCGGCCCACCCTACTTCTGACTCCCAGCACATACGCTATATAAGGAGGGTAGGGAGGCATGTCATAAATGATTCTCCATACACATACCTTGGATCCCAGGAACTGTATAGGATGAAGCAGCCTATCTACAATCATTTTACAATAAATGTGCTTTTACTCAATTTGCATACCTGTTGGGCTGGCTTTCTGTGTCTATACTAGTGCTGCATGAGGTTTATTAGCTAAGGACAAGAGAGGGTGAGGGTAGAGCATATTGGTGAGCCCTCGGCAGTATAATGGCTCCCCGTGAGATTTTTAACTATTAACCAAACGTGAGTTGCATGGGTTGCAGTGTGAATTTGGCGAGCAAAATTTAAAGACAAATATGTGATTTGAAATGTGCCATGTTGTTGCTTGGTCAGAGAACAGAAACAAAATCATGTGATATACAGAACTGACCAATGCAGCAGACAGTCACAGTAGTGGCAATGGACTGTTCCCAAAGAAATATTTTGCTGATGAAGTTTGTGAATGTCAAATCAGAAATATTCAAGACTTTTAATTTTGTGTGAATGGAAATGAGATGAAATTTGCAGACTAAGATTCATGTGCCAGATGCTACTTCACTTACATTGCATACTGCCTTACACCAAAAGTAGTCCTATTGAATCAGCGGGACTACTCACAGAGGCCCCAGTTCAACATATCATTTATACCTGTGCTTAACTTTAAGCATATGCAGTTTGCAGTGTTGTTGTAACTGTGTTGGTCCCAGGAGATTAAAGAGACAAGGTGAGGCAGTGTCTTTTATTGGACTAACTTCTGTTGGCGAGAGAGATAAGCTTTCAAGCGTACACACAGAGCTTTTCTTCAGGTCTGAAGCTTCTCTCTTTTACCAACAGCTGCTAGTCTTCTAACGGATATTACCTCACCCACCTTGTCTCTTTAAGTAAATATGTATGTCCTATGTAAGTCACTGAATAGGGATGGTTTGCTGAATCTGGGAGGGATTAAGAGTGGCAGAATCTGGACCTCTGGGTTTTTTTGCCCAACTATAATTATGATAAGATAATAAACATGCTTAAAACACATTTCTTATGACTACACAACACAATACAGTTCATTTTGGGGTGTGTCTGGCTGACTCAAGAATTTGCCTAGCATTACACTTCTGGTTTTTCTATAGGCATTGTGCTGGAAACTACTATGTTGCTTATCATCTTAAATCCACCAGGAATGTCACATGGGAAAGTCTTTATATGCCTTGTGATGTCCATTCCGTTTGTTTTCTGGAATATAAGCATGTCTCCAAAGTTACTGATTAATTTTACAGTGTACAAGAAGTGCTACTGATTTCTTGTTTCTGCCACTGACCCTTTCAAGATGTAAAAATGCAAATACTTTTGCATTGCTCTTTGGGATGGGGTACTTTTATTTATCTATTTTTTGTTTTCCTTTACACCAATAAAGTGTAATCTTTAACCTGATACAAAGCTTTTAAATATAAAAACATCATTGCTTTGATAAACTCTGTCTTGCCTGGTATTCTGTCCAAACACTAGTCTAAGATACTCATTTCTAACCTATTCTTTATGTCTCATAGCAAAATTGCCCTTCTCTGCATGCATTTCCATGTGCAGAACACACACACTAATGTGGTAAACCTGCAACTTCACAGGTAATGTTTATTTTCAGAAGGCAAATATTATGCCAGTGTTAACTTCAATTACAGACTTATTTGACAATCTGACTACTCCATCTGATGCCTCAAGGGCAAATTTCAGCACTTTATGAAAGAGGTTGGCCCATAACCATCTATATGAATAAAATATAGGAGAAGTTTTAATGAACATTTGAAAACAAAACTATTAAATATTAATTTCAAACATTTACATTAAAACAACAAAGGATTTGATTCATGCCAGCAAAGGTTAAAACATTCAGAATGAAGGCTGCCACTCCATTCTTTATGTTGCCCTGCTGTGTCTCCATATTACAAGTGTCTCAAGCAGTGCATAATCAATACCTTATGAGCTGCAATGCCTAGCCACAACAGGGGGTCTGATCCTGCAGTCCTACTGAATGGCACTTGTGCATGCATGAATACTGTAGTATCAGTGTTATGCTGAGGCATGGGTGCCTCACATCTCTAAATTGAAATATTGGGTTTTTTAAATCATTATTATTCAAAATCAAATCATTCAATAAACTTTCACTTATTTCATACTTAACTTAATTGCTTTTCTGGTGGTTTACGAGCTGAACATTTTCAAGAAATTTAAATGACTTCTATGTTGTTCTGTGAAGGGATACTCCATTCAGGGTGAAGCTTATCAGGTACAGAGAGCCCACACCAAGCCTTTGGTACCACTTAAGATTTAAACTGAGCTATATTTCACCCTCTTATTGTCCTTAGCCAAAACTTTGGATGACTTTAAGGGGGAGTTTCACCAATGTAAGGACTATGAATTCAGTCCGTGTTGTTACAGTGTTACTGCAAGTGCATAAAGGCAGCGTTACATTACAAAGGAAATATAAAACTACTTCTTTCATCGTCTGTTTCAAGGAATATAACTGGACTGGACTGTGAGATGTCTATGGTGCCTTTGGACTCAAATCCTATGAACTGAACCGACTGATTCTTACTAGATCATGGAGAACCTGAGAAGTAGCAGCATTTCTAAGTCAAAATGTTAGTCATCAGTGCTTAAGCAAGTGTTTAAAGTTAAGCATGTGCTTAACTACTGTGCTAAATGGGAACCTGAGTGGGGTGCTGTTGCTGGTCTTAACTGCACATGTGCTTGTTACCTGATGTTACTTTTGAAAGTATGCTGAGCTGTGACTACCAGGCTGTTCAGTGAAGCCAGCTGCTGGCACCTCCTGTTGGATCATGCACATGTGGATGGTACAATTTGGAGCTGTGGAAGAAGTGCCCTCTATGGATTCTTTATCTGTGAAATTAACAGCAATGAATGATGCATCACTAGAACACAGACAAAGGCAAGTTTGTAGTACCTTGCATGTAATTTCTTGGTTTTCTGCCAGGGGCAGATCTGGGGTGCCATTGCTGAAAAGGTTTCTATTTGGATAAGGATGCAAAAATTTGCATGGCTCTCCAAACCAATTTGGTAGTAAAAACAGGACTGGAAATCCCCTCCCCATAAGATTTCAGCCCGTATGGAAAAGTCCTACAGCATTTATTAGAGAGTCAGAATCTTCCTGTAGAATTTAAACCTGTCTAGGGAATGCCACAGCAAGGAATGTAATTTTCTATAAAATTCCAGAGGTTGGTTTAAAAACTCCTGGCCAGATCTGCTGCTGAGGTAGGTATGTGTAGCTTCATTGACTTGTGAATCAGTTATTATTTTTATCTGACCCTGTTCATCCATCCTTGTTTCATAACAGAACATTTGAGTATCTTCTGTTGTCCTCACCTAGAGCTCAAAGGTCCTTCAAAACCAATACAATGTCAATAGAAAAATAATTATGCAAATCTTATTAGGACAAAGTCCAATTTATTAACAGGATTTTTTGCATTATCCACACTAGCCACAAAATATGTAGCACGGGTGAAATATAACCCTACTCAGAGGGCCAGCCAAAGGCTTATGAACCAGTTTAGTCCCACTTAAGACCTATTTTGAGTGGTGGCCCTGACTATTAACTAGTGGATTGTGAATGTTGACTTCATATTTTGCCGTTACAAACAAATGGACAAATTCAAACAGAAAAGCCATCTGAAGTCCCAACAAACCATGTGCCTTTGCCAACCATTAAGCAACAAGTGGAGAAACTGATTTCAATCAAATCTTGTAAAACCAAAAGGAAATACATCTGGGCTGACAAACACAATTTGAAATGGCTGAGTTATGACTCCCCAAAATTCAGAGGATTTATGGAGTCAGTCATAGATCTTTACATATAACACAATGAATGGGTCTTGCTGTAATATCAATCATAAACTAGATGGCGAGTTTATGTCAGGCTGTACTTTGCAGGTTGTGAAGAAGGAAGTTGTGTTTAATACATTGGGAGAAAAAATGTATATTCAATTCATGACTGCATGTATGAAAAGTCTTTAGCACCAACACCCAGTTCTTGAGAGTATTCTTTTGAGATCTCTCTCTCTCTCTCTCTCTCTCTCTCTCACACACACACACACACACACATTGTTACAGGACTCATTTCTCAAAATATCTTTTTGAGTTCTTCCATGGTTGGTTTTAGAAAAGAGAAAAACCTACAGTTCTGGTACCTTTGAAGCATTAGTTTTAATAAAATGATATTGACAAAACATTTCTGAAAAGTTCTTGAAACAACTACAAAATATTTTAAAATCTAGAACATTCTAATAATGAATTCCATGATTAACCTGTATGTATTGTATATTGCATGAAGCTAATATTGATAAAACACTAAATTATAACAGCATCAGTGCTTAACAACATCAGTGCAATAGCAGAGCAAATATCTTTTTAATTGAAGGCTCTGTATTATTATTTTATAGTATAGGCTTTTAAGATAATTTATTAATACTCTCCTAACAAAGGTAAGTGATTTGGAGGCTGCATATTTTTTATTTCTTAGGAGTTATTTTATTTGATAATGACATTAAATATTAGAAACTGTAACAGCTGGTGTGTTTATCCTTACTTGAGTGTATTAACCTCTTTAGCTGTTTTTTCCAGAAGAAGGATTCAGCATTACAGATTTGACTGTCAGCTGCAGTGCCTGGCGGCCCGTTGGATTGGCATCCTGACAGAATCTAAAGTCCAGTGCTGCAAGTAAACATGGATGACATTGCAGATAGATAGAACTGGCTGACTTGAGGCACCTGCAGCTGCTTGCTCCAGAATAAAAGCAAAGGTTGTGCTCACTGGAGTGGAAAAACACTGAATTTACCTCTAGTTATTTTGCCTGCCTTTCTTTTTTTGGTTGTGCGTTTTGGAACCTTTCCACTAAAAGCACATTAAGCTGAAATACCTAAGTGAAAAAATCCACCAGATACTAGATTTCATAACCCCTTTTTCCCCTCTTCACTGAACAGTTTCCCTACTAATTTCTGACTGGTACCAACTGGTATTTTACTGGTGTGAATATCAGTTTATAGAAGAGGATGCTAATGCTATCTGCATAGAAGCAGCCGTTAGCAGTTTATTTTTTTTTTACAGATGGAATTCATGAGTTGTGTTTTAAAGCTGAGTTACATAATGCTATAAAAATTGGTTATCTAGGAAAGCCATTATCTTTTAAACATTCCTGTTTTCTGGGGTAGGTCCAGAAAGTCTTTGGGTCTTGGAACCCAGGAAGAAAGCACATGAACTAAGCAAATTGTTCTTGTCAACAGCCCATATAGTCAATCATTAATTCATAGTCACAATATTCGTTTCGATAGCACCAAAGATTTTCAAATGCTTTACAAACATCAATTAGTTGTCATAGAACCCTTGATATAGGTATTATATCTAGTTTGCCAATAGGTAAACTGAGGCACAGAAATGCTTAAATGACTTGTTCAAGGTCACACAGTAAATTAGTGATGATCCTGTAACAGAATCCTGATTCTGAGTCCCGTGCTTTAAGCACTAGATAACGCTTCCAACATTACCCAGTAAAAGCTGCTCCTACTTTACCCAGCTATTGCTGTGTATCCTGACTTGCCTGAGTTGAGATAAGCAGTCAAATTTACAAATGAGTTGGAGAGAGGTTGGTACGACAGAACTGAACTGAGGTGTTTGATGGCTGGTTCTTTTTCCTTATGCCACCTGCATCCTTTGATAACATCAGATCATTTACCTTTTTAAAGAAAGTGAATTCTTTTTCATCATGGGTCACCAGTGAGCCTAACACTCTCTTTTGTGTGGAACCCCTGCTAACAGAGGTGGAGGAGTATCAATCACAGCTCTCCCTGGGGTTGCACCTTGCTATGCTGGCTCGTGATCAGAAAGAAGCAGATGGTTATTTACAAATAAAATAATCAAGACCTCAAGAACGTTTTCCCCCAAACCTTCCACTGAAGAGGCCCAAATAAGGTAGAATAGTTTAATATCCCCTTCTGCCAGCTCTCAAGGACACTGCCTGGTCTGCTAGCACCTTTAAGCCTGTTATTGGTTAAATTCACCAAATATGTGATACCTTACACAATAGAGCTGCTTCCGATTTTTCTGTGGTATTCAGGAGGCTCTGGCACTCAAAAGATAATAGAAATTAATGCTAGATTATTGTGCAAGAATACTGTATCTGCCTTACAGTATATATATATTTTCAGTCAGTTCTTTACAAGCAATGCACAGACTGCCTTTGAATCTCTTCTGTAGCCATGGTCACCCTCCTTCTTTATTTAGTGTTAAGTGTTATGCATTTAGCAGTAAAACCTGAACAAAAGAAAAGAAAGCAGGTGCTCTAAGTTTACTCTACAGCCAGCTGCCAGGAGAACATACTGTACTTATTTATTTATTTTTACAGAACATAAGGGCTTTATATTGAATGCTTTTGAGAAAAAAACACTTATGAACATACATTTGATCAGTCTTATACTTTATTTTTAAATCAATAAGGCCATGGAAGCAGTAATTACTGAAATAAGTTGTCACAAAATTTTAATTTCCATTTGCTTCCCTATTTTTGATTTAGACAAGGACAGTATCAGAGAATTCTAAAATCAGGACTGAAGACCTTGCTGATGCTGTTGGGTTTGCCTCATTACTGCCACCTGTGGCTGGCTAACAGCATCACTGGCCACTGATGCAAATTCTTAATATGGGAAGGTAAGCCATGATTTGCACTGGTGTAGTTTACTCCACTTTTGAGCAGGGATTAGCTGCACTGGTACAAATCATGGCTGACCTTGTCTACAGCAGATATTGTTGTGACTACACTGGTGTCCAGCAGCCACTGGCTCAAATTCAGTTATATTCCCAGTGTAGGCAAGAATGAAGACTATAAAGATCAGGGAGAGATACAGGAAATATGCAGACTCTGCGATGCTGAAAACTGGATTAGATAGGTTGATGCCTGCAAAGCACCAAAGATCATAGAAATCATCGAAATGTAGGGCTGGACGTGACTTCTAGTCCATCTCCCCACATGGACGCAGGATTAAGTATACTTGGATCATCTCCTTCTCCTTATATTATCTTGCACCCATCACCATAGTGCACACCAGCTGTGTGCTAAAGGCTGCTGGGCCTGTGGGGTCGGGGGTGTGGGCAGCGCCACCACCTGGCGCAGTGGGGTCCAAGGCCCCGGCTTCCCTGATGCCCTGCCTGACTGGGTCCATGGTCCTGGCTTCCCTTCCACTCTGTCTGGGGTCCCGGCTGCCCTGCCCACATGGTGGAGTCTGGGGTTGGGGCTGCTGGGCCGCCCTGCCCCACACTGCGGGCTGCCCTGCCCTGTTGCCTGCCCCCCCAGTGGGATCCAGGGTTGGGGCTACCGCATAGAGGAGTCAGGATAGGGGCTACCCTGCAGCCCCATGCCTGGGTTTCACTCCTGGCCCCACCCTGTGGAGGGGCCTGTGGGTAGGCTGGGTTATTGGGGTCTGCAAAGGGATTAGTAGAGGGCACTAGTTCTCAACCAGTGACCCAGGTAATGCATTGGGGGTCGCATAGTGGCCCACATGGATAAATAGGTTGAGAATCACTTTGCTTTGAGAAGGCTTCAAAAAGTAGGTGACCAGATTTTGCCCTCATTTGCATGTGGACAATTCCAGTGAAGTCAGTGTGGTGACATGGTGTGAATATTTTGCATAAAATAATTTGATTTTACAGTTTCTTTCCCCTCATGCCCCACAACTTGAGACTGATTTGTTCAATTTACTGTTTACAGAACTCACATACTTATGTTTCATATGCTTTTTCCTGAATTTCTCTTCTTGCCCCCCCCCCACAGTATTCCTTTACCTCAACACCCTTATCATCTAACAAGATTCCTCTCTGGGGAGTGACTGACTGTCAGAATGGTGGTTTGGCTATAAAATAGAAGTAAAAAATAAAGAAACGCTATTATTAGAGCTGATCAGAAAATATTTTTTCTACAGAAAAATTTGACTTTTGGTGAAAAAAACAAAATCCAAATATTTTTAACCCAAAACCAAAGATTTTGATTTGGAAATACTGTTGCGGTACTTTAGGGGCTGTCATTCAAATGCCCCATGACCCTTTTTGCCTCTATACACTGAGCTCCCTGACCTGATTACATTTCTCATGATGCACCACAATCATCCCATTCACCGGGTCACCATGGTGCATCCTGGGAGTCCCTGGCCACAAGGTATCATGGAAAATGTAATCTAGCTGGGCCTGGAAATAGGGAAGAAGAGGGGAATCAAGCAATTGAATTGCAACTCCTATGAGACATCACAGCAGCAGTTCCAAATCAATATTTTTTTTCAGATTTTTAAGTTGAAAAACAAAATCTTTATGATTTTTGGGTATTCAATTCTATGACTAGAAGTCAACATTTTCCATGGCAAGCAGACAATTTTAGTGAAAAATACCATTTAGTCAAAAAACAAATGTTCCATGAAAAACAGTTTCAACAGAAAGTTTTCGACCAGCCTGGCTCACTTTGAATATTTCTGAAACACAGGTTTTGACATAGCTATGTGCTACAGTCCCCTGTTGCCAGGGTTTTAGATTATAAACCAATCCAAATGGTTCAGTTAGGCTTAGATTGAAGGAAACTCTAACACAGAATGTTTTACTGCTCCCTCTCGCCTCTCTTCCCCTTGTCACTCTTTTTAAAAACATAATATTTATTTATTTATTTATATCTAGACAGCCATAGAAGTGATTCTGGGAAAATACAGTGCCTTGCCAAAATCACATACATTTTAATGGCTTTCCTGTTCACTTAACCCCACATCAACAGCGTATCCTCCCTTGCCTCTGGAGGGTGTGGAAGGCCAAGAGCTGGGTGGAACTGGCCTGGCTCCAGTGCGTGTTTAACAAAGGAAAACTTGGGACATTTTTGAAAACACAAGGTGCCTGTTTCGAGACACTTGGGTCCCATCTACATGGCAACTTCTGACAGAGTTTGTAGTCAGTTAGTGACATGGTTGGCTGTAAATGTAATCTGTGCTCTCACACACCATGTTAATACTTGGTTAGCAATTGGGCAGCTAACAATTTCAACCATGCCAGCATTCTAGGCTAGAGAACAGTTGTCTTCCTGTAACCACTTCCTTGGGCATGTAGAAGGGATTCCTTAATTGTGCCTGTGCACTATGGGATATTCTGTGTACAACAATAGGCCACATTTTCCAGAATGCAGCAGTACTATCGAGATACTTATAAGCCCTTCATTACTGTGGTATCTAAATGCCTCACAGTCTTTTAAGGGTTTATTCTCATGTATTTTCCTGTGAAAAAGGGAAATGCTATTATCCTCCAACCGGGGGTGGTGGTGGGGTAGGGGAGGAATGGAGGCACAGAAAGACAAAAGGCAAGATTTTTCAATGTATTAAGGTGCCTAAAGACTCTGAAAGATGCCTAGGCCCTCTTGAAAATCCCACTAGGTGCCTACCTGCATCTTTAGGCACTTAAATACGAATTCTGGACCTTAGTGACTTAGCAAATTGAACCTGGGTCTTCCAAGGCTAGGGCTAGATTTTTAAAGTATTTACATGCTAAGGGAGATTTTCAAAAGGATCTAGGCTCCTAAAACTCATTGATTTCAATGGGTGTTAGGCACCTAGATATTTTTGAAAATCCCACAAGGCACCTTAATAACTTTAAAAATCTGTCCCCTAATCACTAGACCATCCTTCTTCCTAAATCCGGGTAGCCAGTATGTTAATACGGACTTTGTTGATACATAGTTGTGTTGTGAATCAAGTTGTTGCGTGGACACAATTCTACTGTCTTCATGGTAACAAGGTCAGAGGAGAGCGTCACAAACTAGTTCCAAGAGTGTAGTTTTAGGGTAGACAGAACCTAATGCTCTTTGATGCATCCTAAGCCCCTTGGCCCTTCAATGACATCCATAAGGGCACAGGGGTCTGCCTGTACAGATATCACTGCAGGATTGGGGCCTGACTAGGGATATACTATGAGCCCCTTAGTTTTGACTACAGTAACTTCATGATGGATATTCCTGTTTTGATCATTTCTTTGAAAAAAACACTGGCTTATGTGTTAGGCTATCCACTAACTAAAGTAACGGTAAGTGCTATAAAGCATAGAGAAAAAGCTATTGCACTTACTGTTATTTTCACTTACTTATTTTACTACAATATCTTGTGATTTTCCAGAACATTACAGCTTACAAAAGTGATACTGCACTGTTATGAGCAACGTCTATGGTACTATTTTTATAAGGACGCTCATGTTCTATATGATACATATATCAATGACATAGTAGTATTGTGTACTGATGCATTTTTAAATATTTAATTTTGTTTTGTTTTGTGTATATCCAACCAAAATATATTCTTACAGATAGAATTGTGGGTATTTCAGTGTTCATGTTCCCTGTAAACCAGGGGTCCCTGTGTGGTAGGCAGAAGAGGTGTTTCTCGATCTAAAGATGCGTGGCTTATTTAACTCTGCCCGTGATATAGTTAAGTTATGCATTGAGATTTTTTTGTGAACAAGTAATAAAATGCATGGGCATTTTTCAACATAACGTTTTCAGACTTACTGTCATACAATTTTAATTCTCTACATGTTCTTTCTAACAGATAAAGCCCCAAAGTTGAGTTTTGGTTTTTTTTAAAGTCAGATATCCTTGAGATTAGTTTGTGAATGAATTATTTTCTAAATTGCAATGTGCCAATAAATCTTACAGCCAGGAAACACTGAAAAAAGGATCCTCCACCCTATTTAGCTGAATAAAATAAGCAGTTCCACTTAATGCACACTAGCTGGGTCATTGAAGCAAAAAAAAAAATAAAAAATCCATGACTCCAAATTTGGGAGGAAAAAAAGTTCTTTTAGACATTACATTTTTTTAAATTTACAAAATATTTTAAATTAAAACCTGAGGGGACAAACATTTTTGTTGCAATTGTTTTGATTGGTCACAATCTCTTGTTAGGCTGCATTAAGAAAGTGATAGAGAATAATACTGAAAATACTGTAATTCTGTTATATGAAAAAAATTGATGGCACACTCTTACCTTGAACAGTTTCAGTTCTGGTTGTCTCATTTAAAAAAAAAAAAAAAGGTATAGCAGAAACAGAACAGTTACGGTGAAGGGCAGAGTTCAGATGCATACAATGACTTCCATATGAGGCCAGATTTTTAAAAAGTAGGACTAAATTTAGGGAGGCTATGAATAAGAGGCGACATGACAGAAGTATATAAAATAATGAACAGTCTACAGAAGGTAACTCAGGAGTTCCTATTAACCTTATTATATAATACAGGAACCCAACACAGTTAAGCACTACTGTTTTTACACAACATGTAATTAACCCGTGGAATCCACTGTCACAAGATATTATCTTAATATCTGATACAAAACAGCACTGGACATCTATAAAATAATATCATCTTCATTAACACTAGCTAGGATAAAAAAAATGTCAGTCTCCAACTGCTATGGGTTAGGAAATTCCTTCCTCCATAGCTGTAGTTACTGCAAAATTGTTCATTGGGGGTTTATATCTTCCTCTGAAGCCTCTGATATGAGCCACTATGGGACACAGGATACCTGACTAGATGGACTATGGGCCAATCCAGTAAGGCAATTCCTATGTTCCTGTGGCATATTCCTATTATTTATGCAATAATGCGCTAACAAAAAGAGATAGTTACATCTTACATACCTGATAACTAAGCCAAAGCTACAAAGCAGTAAGCTTTATTGAAACTGTACTGTAAATACAAATGGAGCCATTAGCTAAGTGCAGGAAGTTTTACATGGGAAATAAACAGTTGATACCATGGGCTACAAAACTTGGGATTTAAACGTTTGGCATCCTTTTATTTACAAAATGCATCAGTCACAAATAAAAGTTGCATTTTTGAAAGTTTCGTTTTGGCCATTAGCACACATGGAATAACAGTCACAAATGATAAATGTCATACCTTTGTCACCAGAAGTTGAAGAAATCTGCAGGGTTCCTGTTTGGATAAGTTCCACCCCCTGTGATTCAGATCAAAAAATCTTTGAAAAAGGTTTTGATTTTGGAAGCTGCTGTCGAGATAAAACTTTCTTTCAACTGCAGCCATCCCAATTCAGGGAAGGCTTACCTTTTTCTGCTCAGAGGTCTTGGCATCCATTTTCCTCCAATTTTCTCTTTTACACTGAGCAAGTAAAGCAAAAGTTTGTGATGAATATTTTCATTAGTTTTCTTTCTTGATACCATGTTATTATTTAGTACCTGATAACTCATTGATGAAATGTCACCTTTTCCCACAAATGCTGCGTAGATAAACAACAGTCACCTTTTGTCAAATGTATTTTTATGTTTAATGTGTTCTTTAGTGCTCACAAGGAGCATCAGATTGTCAGCCCTGACGAATGGCGGTCTCCCACTAGCCACAGAACAGGTAGGTCAGGGCAGTTGCTAAACCAAGCTCCTGCATGTTGTCCCATCAATCTGCTTCACACATGAGGTGAACACATGCGGTAGCCTATTCTCTATGTCCATGGACTCCCTGGCCTCTTGCAGACTGACAATGTGCCAGTAAGTGCCCTTTGTGGTGGCAATAACTGTGATTTACACCAAGGAGATCAGAATGCGCTCTTCTGATGCATGACCTTTTTCATGCTATCATTAAAACCATAGCTCTCTATTCACTCCAAGGCTGCTGACTATACCAGACAGCCTGTGGAGGAAGGCTGTGCCTATGCAAGGCTTCAGTAAGCTTCACACCGCTGGGATGCAGCTCATGCAGGATGAACTAAATATCTCTGCTGGAATTTACAAAGGAGCTGAAGGAAGTTAAGTGCTCAGCTCAGCTTCCATTGAAGTTTAGTGAGATTTGGGCACCTAGCTCTCTTCAGCTCCTTTGAAAAGTCCTGCCTAACTCATCATAATTTCGTATCACCTGCAAAGAAAACATGGTAAGGAAACAATTACCCAGCACTTCAAGTTTCATTCTCCACTATTTTTCTTGTGTCCTTCAGTTTGGAACAGTTGAGCCTTAACATACTGAACTGCTAAGCATTCTTGCTGGAGTATATGTAAAAATAATTCCTTATAATTTAAGTGCAAACTTTACTTGTCTAGCCTTAAGGACATAAAATATGCCTAGGAAAGAAAAGATAGTGTCTATACCCTCATTAAAACACATTCAGCCCAGGGTAAGGATTTGATCAAAAGGATTCCTGCCAACGGAAGGCACCCTGGAATCATTGTAAGAAGTTGTGTATGTGTGTGCGTGTGTGTTTCTTTTCTTTTGTGTGCCCTGTCCCTTCCCCTATCACCTCCAATCACTTTTCTTCCAGCTGGGGGGAACAGAAGAGATCTTACTTCCTTGATGACAAGCCTGGCCTTTGAGCAGCTAAAGCAAAAGGTTCTTTAAGTTCAAATGAGACTGTGACTTAAACCAATAATTCCTGAGACCAACATATGTTTATTGAAATGTAAGTATCCTTCATTCCGATCAGCAGGCTTTATTCACCCCACTGCGATTTCAATCGTTGCCCTTTTATTTGTCCAGAGTGAATAAATGAATGGGCTGCACGTTTTTATTCACAGCAGTAGGTTTAGGACTTCAAATCAGAGAGGTGTTTTGATTTTAGAAATAAACTGCAGAGGAAACAGTTTCAACTGGAACTTTCATATTTTTTTACCAGTTTAAGGTAACATCAAAACTCATTTTTCCCCAAACCCAAAACCCAACAGCATTCTTTTAATCCAAATTAAATCAAGTGTTGTCCCTTTTTCTTCTTCCTTCCAATTTAGAGGAAAATAAAACTATTCTTGTTTGAATGGTTTTGTTTGCAGATTCTAAATGCCCTGCTACTGCAAATTTTCAAATGATCTCATACAGCCTAAAGTCTCTTCAGTGTCAGCAGCTGCTCAGGTACCGACCCAACCATAAGAATGCTGCTGATCAGAACAATGACTGCCTGGTCTACAGATGTCATATGGAGGTAGAAATCTTGATGCTCATTGGAGTGACATTACAAAGTGCATTGCACACACACTGTATCTGGGTCAGAGGAGAAGTTATTTCACAAAGTTAGCAAAGCAGTTCTGGGCAAACTGACTCTTAGAGTTCAGGAAATATTTGAGTCTATTATTTTGTTGACAACTTTACAATGATTAATAATAAAAGGTGATGTAGAAGTACAAAGAATCTTTTTATCTGAGTATGTGTGAGAGGAAGGATGATCCAGTGATTAGGGTGCTCGCCTAGGAATTAGGAGAGTGGGTTCATTTCTCTGCTCTGCCACAGACTTCCTGAGTGACCTTGGGCAAGTCACTGAATTTCTCTGTGCCTCAGTTCCCCCATCTGTAAAATGGGGATAATTGCACTGCTGCCTTGCCTCATAGGGTGTTGTAATGGTAAATATATTGGAGATTGTGAGGCGCTTAGATACCATGGTAATGGGAACCACATAAATACTTAAGCACACAGAATAGATAGGCAATTTGGGTAGGAGAGTGGAGCTGCTAATTGGCAAAGAAAGACACTCAAGTACAACCCAAAGGACTTCACCTCTGAATGTCATTTTCAGAATCTAGCAGGGAAGACAAGAGACAAAAGAAAGACAAATTATCTCTTTGCACCAGGAGAAGGCGTCAAAACGAATAATTTAGAAGACTTGACAATTCAAGGTAAGCAACAAGGCCATTGGCTCGCAGCATTGTGAGAAGGTGATTCTGTCAGCAAAGCACAGAGGCTATCAAAACACCAAGTACTGAAGGAATACCACTGGGAAATGATGAGGCCAATGACCCACAGGGGTGGGGTCAAAATCTTTGATGGATATGACCAGTGGCAGCCAAAAAGCCCTCCTGGTTTCAAAGAGGCCCTGAGAACTCAAAGACTGTTCCAGCAATGTTGCTAAAAGTGTACAGGGAAACCAGTGTTGCAAGGAGACACTCCAGAACACTTTTTAATAGGCCAAGTCATTCGAGGGATACGGGAATTGCGATCCAAACCAAACCTAAAATCTGCAAAGTTGGTAGAGGCTGGAACAGGCCTGAATAATTCTAGCAGTGAGTTCCCTTGCTGAGAGCAGTGAGAAAGAAACTGGAACCGCATGTTTTAGAGGGGAGAGCTGAGGCACTGGCAATTAGTCTAAGATGGAGCCTGGCCTGCCTATGCATCCAAGAAATCATAGCCATAACATTTCCATCATCAGGTGTGGACTCTGGCATGAATTTAATTCAGGATACTAGCAACTCAGCTCATGGCCCCAGCCAATTTATTTTTGTTATATCATTTTGAAAGGTGGGTCATATTTTTGCCCACAGATGTAGAAATTGTGGAATCTAAAGATCTCTGTAGAAGAAGCTACCATGAAGGGAAAGATGAATTCAAATGCTGCAGCAGTTCCTTTCAAGAAGATGTGTAAAGGACAATCAACTCACAGAGCCTAAATCCAGAGGCCGAAAACTGACAACTATCTAAAATTATCCTGGAACCAACACAGCTACAATAACACTGCAAGCAACCATCTAAAATAGCAGTTCCACCAAATCATATGACACAAATGAGTGTCCTTCTATTTGACTGGGTTTGTAACATGGACTTAAACGCTGAATTTATACCATAAGTTCTGATGCAAAAGAGCTGAACATTTTCTTTGCTGCCTTGCCACCTTTTATATATTGTTAAACACCTAACCTTTCATATGTAAAGTAAAGGCTTAGTCTTATTTTAGATATATGCAACAAACAGAGCAAATGAAATTACTTTACACAAGAGATGGGTAAAACCATGGTTTTGATTTAAATGAGACCCCATTAATTGAGTTCTGGGTTTACAAAACCCAAACCAGAGGTGATTTCTGTTCAGGTCCAATTTGTTCCAACACTCTACAGTTTGCGGGCAGTTGAATAAACTATTCTAGGTTTGGCTCATCTATATGAGAGCTAATTCCCTAAAGCTGAAGAAAATCATTAGCAAAACTGATCGGAAAGAAAAATGTAGAAAGAAAAATGTGAATGAAAATTGGAAATTCTTCAAGAAGAGCTTATTAGATGGCCAAAAAGCCAAGATTCCATAATCAAGAAAAAGGACAACTTTGGCTCGTTCACTGGTAAACTGAAGGCAGCAATTCGAAATAAAGAAGCAATATATAACAAATGGAAATGGGGGAAATAGATAGCAATCAATATAAATTAGAATGTATGAAGTACAGAAAATTGATAAAGGAATCTAAATAGATCAGGGAAAGATCCCTGGCTGGCAGAGCAAAGACAATAAGGATTTTTTAAAATATATTAGGAAGAAAAGAAACCTAGCAGTAATATAGGCCCATAACTACAAGGAGATGGTAAAACTGCTAAAAATGAGCAGAAAAGACAGAGGTGTTCAATCAATATTTCTATTCTGTATTTGAGAGATAAAAAGGCATCTTTTAAAAAGTAGAAGTCAAATCCTAGTGAGGTAAATAGAAAGGAGCATAAACACTGTCAAATTAAGTGTAAAAATGTAATAAGAAAAGCCAAAGAGGAGTTTGAAGAACGGCTAGCCAAAAACTCGAAAGGTAATAACAAAATGTTTTTAAGTACATCAGAAGCAGAAAGCCTGCTAAACAACCAGTGGGGCCCCTGGATGATAGAAATACAAAAGGAGCGCTTAAAGACGGTAAAGTCATTGCGGAGAAACTAAATGGATTCTTTGCTTCAGTCTTCACAGCTGAGGATGTTAGGGAGATTCCCAAACCTGAGCCAGCTTTTGTAGGTGACAAAGCTGAGGAATTGTCACAGATTGAGGTGTCACTAGAGGAGGTTTTGGAATTAATTGATAAGCTTAACATTAACAAGTCACTGGGAACAGATGGCATTCACCCAAGAGTTCTGAAAGAACTCAAATGTGAAGTTGTGGAACTATTAACTATAGTTTGTTACCTGTCCTTTAAATTGGCTTCTGTACCGAATGACTGGAAGATAGCTAATGTAATGCCAATATTTAAAAATGGCTCTAAAGTTGGTCCCGACAATTACAGACCGGTAAGTCTAACATCAGTACTGGGCAAATTAATTGAAACAACAATAAAGAATAAAATTGTCAGACACATAGAAGAACATAAATTGGTGGGCAAAAGTCAACATGGTTTCTGTAAAGGGAAATCGTGTCTTACTAATCTATTAGAGTTCTTTGAAGGGGTCAACAAACATGTGGACAAGGGGGATCCAGTGGACATAGTATACTTAGATTTCCAGAAAGCCTTTGACAAGGTCCCTCACCAAAGGCTTTTACGTAAATTAAGTTGTCATGGGATAAAAGGGAAGGTCCTTCATGGATTGATAACTGGTTAAAAGACAGGGAACAAAGGGTAGGAATAAATGGTAAATTCTCAGAATGGAGAGGGGTAACTAGTGGTGTTCTCCAAGGGTCAGTCCTAGGACCAATCCTATTCAACTTATTCATAAATGATCTGGAGAAAGGGGTAAAAAGTGAGATGGCAAAGTTTGCAGATGATACTAAACTGCTCAGGATAGTTAGGACCAGAGCAGACTGTGAAGAGCTTCAAAAAGATCTCACAAAACTAAATGATTGGGCAACAAAACAGCAAATGAAATGTAATGTGGATAAATGTAAAGTAATGCACATTGGAAAAAATAACTCCAAAGCCCAAGATTTGGTGGTGATGGGGGACTTCAACTATCCAGATATATGTTGGGAAAATAACACCGCGGGGCACAGACTATCCAATAAGTTCCTGGACTGCATTGCAGACAACTTTTTATTTCAGAAAGTTGAAAAAGCTACTAGGAGGGAAGCTGCTCTAGACTTGATTTTAACCAAATAGGGAGGAACTTGTTGAGAATTTGAAAGTAGAAGGAAGCTTGGGTGAAAGTGATCATGAAATCATAGAATTTGCAATTCTAAGGAAAGGTAGAAGGGAGTACAGCAGAATAGAGACAATGGATTTCAGGAAGGCAGATTTTGGTAAGCTCAGAGAGCTGATAGGCAAGGTCCCATGGGAATTAAGACTGAGGGGAAAAACAAATGAGGAAAGTTGGCAGTTTTTCAAAGGGACGCTATTAAGGGCCCAAAAGCAAGTTATTCCGATGGTTAGGAAAGATAGAAAATGTGGCAAAAGACCACCTTGGCTTACCCTTGAGATCTTGCGTGACCTACAAAATAAAAAGGCGTCATATAAAAAATGGAAACTAGGTCAGATCACGAAGGATGAATATAGGCAAATAACACAGGAATGCAGAGCAAGATTAGAAAAGCAAAGGCACAAAATGAACTCAAACTAGCTATGGGAATAAAGGGAAACAAGAAGACTTTTTATCAATACATTAGAAGCAAGAGGAAGACTAAGGACAGGGTAGGCCCACTGCTCAATGAGGAGGGGGTAACAGTAACGGGAGACTTGGAAATGGCAGAGATGCTTAATGACTTCTTTGTTTCGGTCTTCACTGAGAAGTCTGAAGGAATGTCTAGTATAGTGAATGCTTATGGGAAGAGGGTAGGTTTAGAAGAGAAAATAAGGAAAGAGCAAGTAAAAAATCACTTAGAAAAGTTAGATGCCTGCAAGTCACCAGGGCCTGATGAAATGCATCCTAGAATACTCAAGGAGTTAATGGAAGAGGTATCTGAGCCTCTAGCTATTTTCTTTGGGAAATCATGGGAGACGGGGGAGATTCCAGAAGACTGGAAGGGGGCAAATATAGTGCCCATCTATAAAAAGGGAAATAAAAACAGCCCAGGAAACTACAGACCAGTTAGTTTAACTTCTGTGCCAGGGAAGATAATGGAGCAGGTAATCAAAGAAATCATCTGCAAACACTTGGAAGGTGGTAAGGTGATAGGGAATAGCCAGCATGGATTTGTAAAGAACAAATCGTGTCAAACTAATCTGATAGCGTTCTTTGATAGGATAATGAGCCTTGTGGATAAGTGAGAAGCGGTGGATGTGATATACCTAGACTTTAGTAAGACATTTGATATGGTCTCACATGATATTCTTATAGATAAGCTAGGAAAGTACAATTTAGATGGGGCTACTATAAGGTGGGTGCATAACTGGCTGGATAACCGTACTCAGAGAGTAGTTGTTAATGGCTCCCAATCCTGCTGGAAAGGTATAACAAGTGGGGTTCCGCAGGAGTCTGTTTTGGGACCGGTTCTGTTCAATATCTTCATCAACGATTTAGATGTTGGCATAGAAAGTACGCTTATTAAGTTTGCGGACGATACCAAACTGGGAGGGATTGCAACTGCTTTGGAGGAGGGTCAAAATTCAAAATGATCTGGACAAGTTGGAGAAATGGTCTGAGGTAAACAGGATGAAGTTCAATAAAGATAAATGCAAAGTGCTCCACTTAGGAAGGAACAATCAGTTTCACACATACAGAATGGGAAGAGACTGTCTAGGAAGGAGTATGGCAGAAAGAGATCTAGGGGTCATAGTGGACCACAAGCTTAATATGAGTCAACAGTGTGATACTGTTGCAAAAAAAGCAAACATGATTCTGGGATGCATTAACAGGTGTGTTGTAAACAAGACACGAGAAGTCATTCTTCCGCTTTACTCAGCGCTGGTTAGGCCTCAACTGGAGTATTGTGTCCAGTTCTGGGCACCGCATTTCAAGAAAGATGTGGAGAAATTGGAGAGGGTCCAGAGAAGAGCAACAAGAATGATTAAAGGTCTTGAGAATATGACCTATGAAGGAAGGCTGAAACAATTGGGTTTGTTTAGCTTGGAAAAGAGAAGACTGAGAGGGGACATGATAGCAGTTTTCAGGTATCTAAAAGGGTGTCATCAGGAGGAGGGAGAAAACTTGTTCACCTTAGCCTCCAATGATAGAACAAGAAGCAATGGGCTTAAACTGCAGCAAGGGAGATTTAGGTTGGACATTAGGAAAAAGTTCCTAACTGTCAGGGTAGTTAAACACCGGAATAGATTGCCTAGGGAAGTTGTGGAATCTCCTTCTCTGGAGATATTTAAGAGTAGGTTAGATAAATGTCTATCAGGGATGGTGTAGACAGTATTTGGTCCTGCCATGAGGGCAGGGGACTGGACTCGATGATCTCTCGAGGTCCCTTCCAGTCCTAGAGTCTATGAGTCTATGAACTATACATACAATATGATGAGGGCTAATTTAGCTACAACAAATCAGGAAAAAGATCTTGGAGTCATCGTGGATTGTTCTCTGAAGACGTCCACACAGTGTGCAGAGGCAGTCAAAAAAGCAAACAGGATGTTAGGAATCATTAAAAAGGGGATAGAGAATAAAATGGAGAATATATTATTGCCCTTATATAAATTGATTGTATACCGACGTCTTGAATACTGCATACAGATGTGGTCTCCTCATCTCAAAAAAGATATACTGGCACTAGAAAAGGTTCAGAGAAGGGCAACTAAAATGATTCAGGGTTTGTAACGGGTTCCATATGAGGAGAGATTAAAGAGGCTAGGGCTTTTCAGCTTGGAAAAAAGGAGACTAAGGCGGGATATGATAGAGGTATATAAAATCATGAGTGATGTGGAGAAAGTAGATAAAGAAAAGTTATTTACTTATTCCCATAATACAAGAACTGGGGGCCACCAAATGAAATTAATGGGCAGAAAGTTTAAAATAAAAGGAATTTCTTCTTCATGCAGCGCACGGTCAACTTGTGGAACTCCTTGCCTGGGGAGGTTGTAAAGGCTAGGACTATAACAGCATTTAAGAGAGAACTGGATAAATTCATGGAGGTTAAGTCCATTAATGGCTATTAGCCAGGATGGGTAAGGAATGGTGTCCCTAGCCTCTGTTTGTCAGAGAGTGGAGATGGATGGCAGGAGAGAGATCACTTGACCATTACCTGTTAGGTTCACTTCCTCTGGGGCATGTGGCATTGACCACTGTCAGTAGACAAGATACTGGGCTAGATAGACCTTTGGTCTGACCTGGTATGGCCGTTCTTATGTTCTTATGCTGAATCCAGGCGTAACTGGTTCTAATGTAATGGTCTGTGACACACAGGAGGTCAGACAAAATGATTTAATGCTTTTGGGCTTAAAATCTATGAATCTATGACTATATTTCAGACCAAACAATGGCCTTCAGTGGGGGAAAGCTTGGTCCATGTTCAAATATTGCCAATACTCAGCTCAGGTACATTCACTCTAATACAGTTTCTCTGTATAACAAGTGATACCTGTCCTTAGATCTCTATAGCAAATACAAGTTTATCTAAAACTGAAACATAAAGGTCTATTTTCAAATAATATTGGGCTAAAATTAGATTTTGTAATTTTAGAGGGAAAGGATTTTACAAAACCTAATACAAATGTTTCAAACACTTTTTTTTTTAAGAAAAGTTAAATGAAATTGGCATTTTTTTATTCCCTGAAAGTGTTTGGAATCCAAACACAATAGCTCCATACTATTACTTGAGAGTTAGAAATTCATAGTGATTCCATAACAGAAAGTGAAATTTACCAACATCATGTTTTACTGATCAAGCTGAGAAATACACACACACACACACACACACACACACATAAAATGTAGATGAGGAAAAGTAAATTAAATTATTTTAATTATTTTTTAAAATAATTTCTACCCAGAATATAAAAATATGCAATACATCCTGGAATTCATGATAAGTCCGTTTTATATTTTCCTCTGTGAGGATGGTGTATTTACTTTCATATTAATGAAACGGTACATGGAAAAGGTAAGGACTAGACCCATGCCATTGAACCCAATGGAAAGTCTCCCATTGACTTCAAAGGGCATTCCAGCTGGCCAGTAACCATACTCAGTATGGTTCATTTTACTTTGTGGTTGTTTCAATTTTTCTTCAGCTGGGTCAATTTTAACACAGGTCTTTGTTTTAAAATATGTACAGTGTTACATAGACAAAATAAGGTGATATGTTTTAACTACAGTGTATGATTTATACCTTGAAAATATCCCTTGCATCTTATATTTAGGTTTGTATTCAAATTCTCAATCTATTTAAAGAGGAAACGTAAAGCAAGAAACAACCATTTTTGTTACAGACTCTAACTAAATTTATAAATTGCTGTCTCTGTTTTATTTTTTTCCAGTAGGAAGATAGTCTTCCTTCAAAGCATTTCACTATTTAAATGTTTCCAGCACTTGCAAAAGGTTGCAGCAAACCTTGACTTATTTACAGAGAGATGTTGAGCAGAGATAAAACTACTTAATAATCCACCAATTCTTGCTAAACACACTTTCCTTCCATGTCCTCAGTGAAAGCAAGTACAAAACCCCTCTAATTTGCCATAGATATTTTTACATTATATAAATGTTCTTTTTATTCTACAGACAGCTATCCGAACCAAGGATGAAACAGAATGGTTCAAACAGATGAATCTGAAAGTTCATCATAATAAAAGAGCCCTTAAAGATATTAAGATTAAAAAAAGAAGAGTTCATTTGAAAACAATTGTACAATAGCAGTAACACATCGAAGGGAATGGAAACAACAAACCAAAAACTGTATGTTTCAAGAAAGGTTGACCACCTGACCTCTGTAAGACAAATTATTGCCCTTGCATTTTGTGGAACATCTGTTAGCTTCACAACAGCAATAACAACCACCACCACAATAACAAACATGAAAGGCTCATGAATCTGGGCAGAGAAAATTTTCAATCTATAGAAGAAGTTGTCCCTGAGTGTTTGGATGCATTCCAGCTCACACTATGCATGTTTACAATGACGGTGGTGACTGAATAGTCAGCCACTATACCACTCATAGCAGCACTGGGTATTATAATAAGGACATAGGAATGTCAGATATTTTAGGATACAGGCAGTCCAATATATCTGAGTCTGCCCTTCCTTTGAGTTAACACTTGTACTCATAGAACAGTACATCTTCAGCCCTTCTTAAGTCCAGTTCTCACCCTTTTCTTGTACTTGACTCAGTTATCATATAGCCTTGTAGCAGCTCCACTCTCTGTTCTCTTCTCTTTGGAACTGGGTAATCAAATACTCCCTTAAGGCCTGATCCAAAGCCTACAGAAGTCCATGGGAAGACTCTCATTGTTTCCAATAGGCTTAGGATCAGGCCCTTACTCTCCACACCAAGTCCCTAGGCTGTCTTTGCCGATCATTAAAACAACAAGGAGTCCAGTGGTACCTGTAGTGAGGCGACCTGGCTCCTAGGCGCCCCGGAGAATGAAAAGTCCAGCCGGAGGCCAGGCTGAATGGAGCTATGGAGCTCTGAGCCCGCCCCGCAAAGGGTCAAGCGCCAACCCGGAAGTATAAAGGCAGGCCCTCCGAGCTCAGTGAGGACCCAGCCGTCAGAGGGGCCAGATGTCTGTGACCGAGCTCCCACTGGGGAGGCCTGGCCGAGCCTGCCCCGTGCTCGTTACCCGGAGGAAGACTGGCCGAGGCTGCCCCGCTCCAGTTGCCCGGAGGTGGAACCGAACCTGGCCTGCGCTCGCTACCCCGATGAGGAGCCGAGCCTACCTTTCGCCACCTACCCTGAGGACCCACTGAGCCCGCCCGTGGACACTCACCCTGAGGAGCCGATGGTGGTTGACCCCTAGGCTGACACCACAAAGACCCAGGTAGGTCCTGAGGGGGAGTACGGAAGCAGCCCGCGGGCAGCCGACCCCAGTTGCAGAGTTGCTGGAGCCAATGTCAGTGTGTTGCGGCCAGGATCCCCACTGACCCAGCAGCAGACTGCCTGCCACTAGTAGGGCCCCGGGCTGGGATGCAGTGGAGTGGGAGGGCCTGCGTCCCCCCTGCCACCCAACGTCTGGGTGGCAGCCTCCCCCTCTCCCTGGGCCTGAGGAGGCCAAAGCCGAGAACTGCTATTGCTCAGCCCTGCTTAAGGGCCTGAGCCTACTTGACTTTGCTGTGTTTGCTGCCCCACCCTGACCCAAGGGCCGGGCCTAGAACTGCTATTGCTCAGCCCTACTTAAAGGCCTGAGCCTATTTGACTTTACAGTATTTGCTGCCCCTCCCTGACCCCAGGGCCTGGGCTGGACAGACTGAACTGCTTGCTGGGAGTAGTGAGGTGGCCTGGATCCCACGTGCCCCGGAGAACGAGGAGCCCCTCTCTCGACAGGGGACCCCCTTAGAGCACCTTAAAGACTATCATTGTCTCTTGGCACTATTCCGGTTGCCTCAGTTATGCCTTAGCTATTTCTCCATTAACATCTCTAGCAGTACTAGAGCCAAGTGCCTTGCCCCAGCCCCAGCCCCTCCCCAAGCCTTTTGCACTGGTTGTAACAATGCCCCCTGGGAAGTGACAGAGAATTCTGGAGGGCCTCTTCCTTTTTGTTCTTTCTCTCTCTCTTCCTTGTTTTCCTCTCTCAGCAGCAGTAATCCTTTACCAGTTAAAAGAAGCTGCAGAGGGAAACAAACTGGCATTCTGGTTTATTTCCCTCTGCACATTTAGATATGTAAAAGTTTATCCCTTGCTCCTGAGGGAAGCTGATTAGGACTATTCCTAGCCCTTCTTTACCAGGGGTTAGCTGCAAAAGAAGAGTAACCAGAAGTGCAAAGTTCTAGTCAGTTTCCCTTTGCAAGTAGCTCAGAGTGTAAAAGGCCTACTGGAGCGGGAACTAACCCTACTCACTTTCCTTCTGCAAGCTGTTTATACAGAAGAGCCACAAAGGAAAAAGGGAGTGAAGTGTTAGTCATTTTCTCTTAGCCACCAGCTGCTTTCATAACACAGGCACTCAGTGTTCAAATGGTTTCTTAAAACACTTCTCCATATAAATCTTTAAGAAGGCACATTCTTTAATCTGTGCCCTGTTGAGACTAGAGGGGTTTTGTTTCCAACTGCACCATGTCTATTTCATCACTATCTTCAGGCCAGTATCTGACTCCACCAAAGATATCTGCAGTCTTATTTTACTCATTTAAATCTCTCCACTCACTACTATACAATACAAAAAATTCCGACCCAGATCATAATTTTGCAAACTCCAGCCCACAACTTAAGATGTTCAGATCTGGGGTTTTGGGTGTAGCTCTAGTTAGTTAGTTAGTATTAGTATTTATATTATGGTAGTGCTTAAGAACGTCAGTCAAGGACCAGGGCCCTTTACAGCAAGGCAATATATAGGTAAGGGTATGGCTACACTTACAGTTCTGCAGCGCTGGTAGTTACAGCTGTGTTCGTACAGCTGTGTAGGGCCAGCGCTGCAGTGTGGCCACACTGACAGCTACCAGCGCTGCAGTGTGGCCACATTTGCAGCACTTGCAGCGCTGTTGGGAGTGATGCATTGTGGGCAGCTATCCCAGAGAGCACCTCGTCCCATTTTGGCGCTGTGGTTTGTGGGAAGGGGAAGGAAGTGTGCGGGTCTTTCCGCTTCCTGTTCCAACGCCCCGTGGTGCTTTGCTACACATTCCGAGCAGTTTGGCGGCATTGTGAGTCTGCAGCGCAATTTCTGAGATTTCTGTTACAAATGGAGCCTGAGCTGCTGAGGACCTTGCCGATGAATGTTGCCAGCACATCACGCATGGCAGTGGAGCTATTCCTTCAGCTGCAAAGTGACAGTGAGGAGTCAGACGATGATATTGAAACGCCTGACGCTCAAGACACTCAATTGCTTGTGGCAGTAACAGGCGTGCTCAGCACTGTGGAACGGCGCCTTTGGGCTCGGGAAACCAGCACTGAGTGGTGGGATCACATCGTCCTGCAAGCCTGGGATGACGAGCAGTGGCTGCAGAACTTTCGGATGAGAAAAGCCACTTTCATGGCACTGTGTGCTGAGCTCGCCCCTACCCTGCGGCGCAGGGACACGAGATTGAGAGCTGCCCTGCCAGTGGAGAAGCAGGTGGCTATTGCAATCTGGAAGCTGGCAACTCCAGACAGCTACTGATCGGTGGCGAACCAGTTTGGAGTGGGAAATCCACCATTGGAATGGTGCTGATGCAAGTTTGCACAGCCATTAATCGCACCCTGCTAAGAAGAACTGTGACTCTGGGGAACATGCAGGACATTGTGGATGGCTTTGCACAAATGGGTTTCCCTAACTGTGGAGGGGCAATAGATGGGAGCCATATTCCTATTCTGTCACCACCCCACCTGGCATCAGAGTATGTTAATCGCAAGAGGTATTTCTCCGTGGTTCTGCAAGCGCTTGTGGATCACCGTGGGCATTTCACTGACATTTACTCAGGATGGCCTGGAAAGGTGCATGATGCACGCATCTTTCGGAACAGGTCCCGGCCCTCAGCTTCCTGAACAGGGCATTTTTTCCCAGACTGCAAGATCACAGTAGGGGATGTCGAAATGCCCACTGTGATCCTTGGAAACCCCGCTTACCCCTTAATGCCTTGGCTCATGAAACTGTATACAGGGAAGCTTGACAGGAGCAAGGACCGGTTCAACTACAGGCTGAGCCGGTGCCGAATGACTGTGGAGTGTGCTTTTGGCTGTTTGAAAGCCCGCTGGCGTTGTCTTTATGGGAAGCTAGATTTGGGGGAAAGCAGCATCTCCGCTGTTATATCCACGTGCTGTACCCTCCATAATATTTGTGAAGGGAAGGGTGAAAGATTCAGTGAGGAATGGACCTCCGAGGTTCGACGCCTAGAGGATGAATTTGCACAGCCAGAGAGCAGGGCTACTAGAGAGGCCAGGAAAGGGCTTCAAGGATTAGGGATGCCTTAAGGGAGCAATTTGATGCTGAGAGCCAACAGTAATGTTTGGTGCCTTTGCTGTGCTCCTTTCTACCTTGGGGTACAGTATTTACCACTTTCTGCAATAATAAAAAGTATTGTAAAAGCCATAAAATCCTTTATTCAAAGTACAGTACATAAAAGGCCAGGGGGGTTAGGGTGGTGGACTGTACATTCAGAGGTTTGAATATGTCCTGTTTGGATTGCTGTTCAATGTCTGCTGCACTTCAGGATTACTATGCTGCAGAGTAATGGGGGTGGAGTGCACAGGGTAAGGATTGTAGTTAATCAGGGCTGGTAGGTGATCGTACAGGTGTTGGGGGCAGCTGGGGGTAATAAGAAACTGGCTGCTGGAGAAAGGTGTTTTGTGCAAATACTGGGGAACAAGAAAGAGAGCTTTGGGAGGGTTGTGGGTTACCATGGTACAGATCTGCCTGCATGGCTACGAGAGACTCGAAAGAGTCAGTTTGGCGAGCCAGGAGGCTTATCAGGTGCTTTGAGGTTTTTTTGGTAGCCAATTCTTTTCTCCTGCTTTGTGTTTGCCTCCACTCATACATTTTCTCTCTCCATTCCTGCATTTTCCTACTTTCTCTGTTGTAGTGATTCATAACTGCTTTGATCAATTCTTCTTTTGATTTTCGCGGATTTTTTCTCAAGTTCTGCAACCGACGTGAGGCCGGTGATCCGGCTGCATTAGTCAAGGTCACTAAAAAAAACATAGATAGAAACATGTAATACACAGAGGCTACATTGTTTATTATCACACAGTGAAGGAGTTTGTAGACTTTTTGTAGCATCATTCCCACATACCTAACATAACACAGAGAGGCCAGGAAAGCGAAGGCATGGTGAGCAATGGGGTGAGTGTTTCTGCCCCAACTTCACCTGGGAGGGGGAACTGACCGATGGCTCACTGGGGTTTATCTGCACTGGGTAGAGGAGGTAGCTGGTGGCCTGCACAGGGGACAGTAGGGAACATGAAGCTGGTGACCTGCTGGCGGGGGGGGGGGGGTGGTCCGCGGAACTCCCGGCCTGATGGGAGGGAGGCAGAATGCACAGCGGTGCTGGCGACCTGCTGGCAGCGGGGGGAGGGGGGAGAGACCGGAACGCACCGTGGTGCTGGCGACCTGCTGGTGGGATCAGCTGAGCCCAGGGCAGTGGAGTGTGCAGGATTACCAGAGAGGCTTAAAAGGTATGCTGGGATACCTCCTTATACCCCGGAGGTCAATAAAAGCGCTGGTGAGGTCCACACTTGCTGACCAGCGCTGGATCACCAGCTCTGGAATCACTACACCCGAGGCACGACCGGGTGTACAGCCAGCGCTGCAACCAGGGAGTTGCAGCACTGGCCGTGCTTTGCAAGTGTGGCCACATCCTGAGTTGCAGCGCTGTAACCCCCTCACCAGCACTGCAACTCTCCAGTGTAGCCAAGCCCTAAGTAATGAAGAAGACAGTCCTTTCCCTGGAAAACTCACAATTCACAAGGTAATCAGGACACAACAGGTGTGTGAAATAGACTAATGGTGTAGGGTGGGGTAACTATCAATGAACAGAATTTGGCAGAAAAGCAGGAGCCTCTAGTTTCCAAAGAGGATTTTGAGTATAAGTATTTTAATGCTACCCCTGCTCTTTTTTTGCTTCAGAAATCTAGGATGAATCCAGCATGACCACCAAGTTTTTTCTGTCTTTCTTTTACACCTGTTCTGGCACTGTCCTAAGTTTTTTGGTATTCCTTCTTTTCCTCTAGGGAAACATATGTCTGTTGCTTCCTGGTTTCTTCCCTCCTCTCCCCCGGATCATAGTGGATGATACATCAAGGCAAGGGATTCACGTACTTTTGTAAGCAATGACTGTTATCCCTTCAATAAATTATCCATTAAAAGCCTTGCTATCTCCTTCACTATTTTGAGACCTGTTTGAAACCTTTCGTAGGGGCCAGTGCTCTCTTCAACATGTATGTGAAGAGAACCTGTATCCATGAAGGCCTGAGTCCCACTGCTGCAGCATGATTGTGTCACATATCCCTTATCCCTCCGCTGGGGTAACGTCCAGGAGTGTCCAGTCAAGACGCATGTCTCTAACTGTCATCTGTCTGTGGGCAGGGGCCCTTGCCCCACTCCCTTCTGACTGAGGGGTTTAAAGATGTACAGCTCCTTACACTGATATCTTTGCAAGCTGGTCTGCATAAAGGCCAACACCTGTGCTTTGCTTTCTCTCTTGGGGGCTATGAATAGTGTATTGCCAACCATTACAAGTTACCAGAGCTCCAAGCAAGCACATTTATTCTGAATGTAAAAGCATTACAGAGAAAACCATAAAAACCATTAAGGTTCCTATACACATGCTAACAGATTACCAGGAGTCACCATCAGTCTTATGGGACCCTACAAGATCAAGCCTTTCCAATCCTTCCACAAGGGTTGCAGTCCCACTTGGACAAAGGGTCTTATAAGACTGGATCAGGGTCCCATTTGCTGGATCAGAAAGATGGCCCTCAGAGAGTTTAAACCCAGCCTTTTGTATCAAAAGCCTTTTCTTTGTCTGTTGGCCTCTGGAAAACACAGTTTGAATCAGTGTATGCAAGCCTCCCCAGCAGAAGGTATTTACAACCTGAGTGATTTACCTTACTCACCTTCTATTCTTTTAGTCGCTGGAGGAGCAATGCACATCCCTGGAATTGCATACAGTCTCTGGCCCACAGATATATACAAACTATTCATAAGCAATACAATATGGTCCCCAAAGATATTGCATGTGATTCCAAAATTTATCACAGTATGCCCCTCCACGAGATTAGCAGGGGCAAGATGAGCGTGTGAGGTGGCAACATGGGGAACTGAGTGGCCTCCTGATCTTGCAGCCTCGGGAGACCAGCAGAAGTTAACACAGCCTATGTCTGCACTGAAGTAAGATGCTGCCCTCACCAAACTGTAGAAACGTCCCCCAGCAGCAGGGAGAATCACAGTAGTAGGATCCCAAAAGAGAACAGGCACTGTTGGAGTTGGACAGCATTGTGGAGGCGATGAGCTACAGTATGAATGCCTCCGGGTTGTTTTTGGTGATCAAACCCAGTCCAGGAAATTGAGTATAAAACTCCATGTATTACATTTCCTCTTTCTATGTGAGTTATTCTCGAGAATGGATTCTGAAACTTTTATTCTGGCCTCTTGTGTAAGCTGTATTTTCTTCATTACCTGTTTTTTTTTCCGATGATTGTTTTATACTGCCTCAGCTTGGAGCATTTACCTTGCCACATCTCTCCTCTCTCATGCCTTAGGTAGGCCTCTTTCTTCTCCTTGATTACTTTCTGCACTGCCCAGTTCATCCGCATGGGTTTTTTTCATTTGTTTTTCTCCTACACAGTGAATATATTGCTAGCGTCCATGCATCACCTTTAGGCATACATTCATTTCTCTCAGCCTGACCAATTTACATTTTCTCTTTGTGTCCTATTCTTCCACTGCTTCATCCCTGTTGATTTCATCCCAACTTCTCGCTTTCTTCCTAACGCTTTCTGTATAGAAATTCAAAATCTGTATTACCATTTCTGACAGAGCACTGTGTCTTGCTTAAACTCTAATTACAAATCAAACAGACACATTTAGCAAACACTGTAAGGACATGGGGCAGACTGATTTTCTTGAGTATTTCTTCTTCCTCACCTGTGAAATGTATGGCTTCTGGCAGCTGTTCCCCATGTCTTATGTGAACACACCAAAGTAAAGATTTTATTACATTTTTTTTTAGCAATGTCCACCTCTTCTGTCAATATATCATGCTTGCCATGTCTTAGAGACCACATTGTCTCCTTTACTGACCTCTTTTTCCTTTTATATTTGAATCGTTTCTGATTATTATCTTAACTTCCTGTGCAATCTGACTTTATTTTTCACTTGTTCTTGCCATGTCATTGTTCTAGGCTTTCAATTTCTAGGCCTGGTCATTGTTAATACTTCACATATGCCCCTTTTGGAACTTAATTATTTTCCCCATTTCTTTTTTATTACCAATTTATTTACTGATTGTGGCTGGGAGTGTCATTTTTGTTTTATTTCACTCCTGGAACCAAATTCTGGCTATCTTCAGCTTCTTTCTCCTTTAGAGAAGCATATCAATGCTGAAACTGCAATCTCATTTTGCATTTGTATTCTGGCTGGCTGTGGGTTCACAATCAGCAACCCATACAATATTCTCCTGAAAGGTGAAGAAGAAATGGGACCAACGAATGGGCATAGATGGATCAGGGGGTTTCCTGCTGAAGCCTGGGGACGATACTTCCCTATTCCTTAAAGCCTGCCTCAGAATGCCTTTCTGTCTCAGTGCATGGAGGATTCACAAATGGCCTGTAGAATAATATTTCTGTGAGTTTTGGAAGAAGGATACAAATTATAACAGTGGTTCATTGTAGCTCCCCTCCTAGCTGTCTATTTTCCCATATGTGTGGGAAGCCCAGCCAGAATTTGGTACATAACTATAGCTATGGGCATGCTAGTGATGGTTAAGCCACAATGGAAACACCATCCAAACTCAGTTAAGCCTCTATAGAAAAAGCACTAAACTTTCACCTATTTCTAGAACTGAACTGGAACCATCCCTTTCCAAAAGTTCTGAAATGTTGAGATAAATGATTCTGTCTATCAGATTTACTGCCTCTGCTAGAACCAGAAGTTCCAATATAGTACAAGGAAGGTTATTCTCATGGCATTTGCAATCTGATTTTGTAGATTTGAGAGGTTTGCAAACTATCCACGCTTTTGGGCACTTAGAACAAAACTCACCTCGAAATGCTTTGGCATTTTTTTGGGTGGGGAGTTTCAATCCTGAATAGATATCTTCTGGCAAGGTAAAATATGAATGCATCTATGAATACTTATAGAAAAGGGCAGACACCCAACAGCAAAATATCCACAGACAAATGGGTAACTGACAGGATTTTTCCTGATTTTGTTTTGTGTATGGTATCTTCTAATCTTGTTACTCTAGTATTTCTTGTGAGATTGGAACATCCATGTGGAACTGGAAATAAAAGCTTATCCGTGTTACTTGACAATTAGTCTTGGTAGGGAACCCTAGTTACAACATACTTGGGTCCTAACTATATTATGACTAGAGCTGTGTGAATAATGGATTTTTTGATTCACTGATCATTCCAAAAAGATGAAGGAGGGGAATTGTTTTCCAGTCAACCCAACAATGACATTTTAAAAATTTCTGACAAATCAAAAAGTTCCAAAAAAGACAACTTGTTGGGCAATGTTGCTTTCTGATTTGCCCTCCTTGCTTTTGTTTTTCTAAGCCGAACCCATTGAGCCAGGTCATATCTTATGCGTTATCTTCTAGAAACTCCATGCCAGGTCATTCCGTTCTTAACATTAGTTAGCACTCTGAATTTGTCATACTGCACAGTACCTTTTCGTACTTTTGTGCAGCCTCCATGGTGTTTGTCATATACAGCACCTTTTTGTACATAAGTCACTCATTTCTATACTCCTTTCCAAACTTCAGACATTCATGTCTGAACCATATATTGTGTCTGGGTTCAGAATGATCATGTATTTACCAGCTATTTCCTTTTGCCACTTGCACAGTATTTAACCTCACTGGACAGACTGGGAACTAGAGTGGTGACTGTCCTGTTATCCAAGAGATATAGCAAACTTACCTCTAAATAAGGCAGTTTTTCACCATCTTCCTCTTCCATGCAGATTAAAAAACAGCAATAATCTTTCTGTTTTTAGATGCTACTACTTCCTAATGTCAATTAAAACCCTATTTTATGCTCTGTTTTGGAGGTGAGGACCAGATTCTCTTTGGGTCTGTAATTTTGTTATGTACAAAATTATTTCTGCAGCTCAGTACTGCTGGAGGAAATATTAGGCTAGATTCTCAGGTGTTCCAGGTCATCACTCATTGCACCTGAAGGAGTCAGGGAGTAAAGGTATCATTAAACCACTTCCTTCCCCCTCCCTCCTAATCAGAGGAACAGCAGGGGTTGATTTTGGGTTCACTATAATTTAAAGCAGTAACAGGGCTGTTCAAAAATATGAATGTCTGTGACTCTCACTTGACCCTCTCTACCAGCCAGGGATCACTGAAATGATTAGCTGTAGTTACCATTTTCCTTGTTTAAGCTTTCCCCTTTTCTGTTTCTTTTTAAATATCCCTCTATTTTTTGTATCTTGTTGCCAAAACATGATAAAATTTCAGTTAAATTGCATGACAACTTTTATTTGTTTAACTCATTTCTTCTAGTGTCAAGAGCATTTGTATTGCCTTCTCTACAGTATTTCATTTCTAATGATACGTGGTGTCACTAGATCCTAAATACTCTCCATCTTCAACTTAATTGATCAGAGTTGGCACATTTCCTAGAACTAGGACCTGTATAGCCTAAGACCATGTACACTAGGCTGTTTGACAAACTGTGGGAGATGGCAATCTTACATTACTTCTACCATTCCTCTTCTTAGCTTTGCATAGTTGCTGTCCCAATCAATATCTGAGTAATTAAAATCCCTCATAATCAATGTTCTAGCTGTTTACTGGTCTCTGTTATCTGTAAAAACATTTCCTGATCTACTTTCTTTGCCTGCCCTGGGGGTCTGTGGAAACATCCAGGAATAGCATGACTGCATTTATTGTTCTTACTTAGCTGCTGTTCAAACTGTCTCCACTCTGACAGCCAAAATATTTATGCTGTTTCCTACTGCAGACTCAATATATTGCCATTCTCCTTTAGACTGAAGATGGTTGTCTAACCCCATTAGTAAACTTTGATTCTTGGTATTAAATTCTCAGATGTTTTTGTCTTTGAAGTCCCAGGAACCTCATGCTTATCCTTGAAAATGCATGATTCCATTTCGTGACCCTATTTGTATGCTTACAGCATTTGTTTGGAAGATATTTTCTCCTCCCACCTTTGCTTTACATTCTCATTATCTCCTACAGTGATAATCAGTGGATACATTACCTTGAGATCCATTCACTCCCCCCTTTTGATTCTTCTCCGCCCACCCCACTAATCTAAAAAAAAAACAGCCCACCAGCTAGAACATTTCCCTATTAGTGGACAATCTGTTTGCTCCCATAGGATGGGGAATAACACAGGCTCTCTCTCCTTTGCCATTCTGCTTTTCCATGTTGTTGTTTGTAATTCCCCAAACCTCTCACATCTCCACCCAAGATCTATGAATCTAGTCATAGGAACAAGAATCAGAAAATACTGTTATATAGCTTTCTTCTTTCAATATCCGGTAAGGGGTGTGAGGATCTTTAGACAATGCCTGGATACTTTCCCCTCATTTCATTTAGTTCAACATGCATAATGGTCACAGGCTTTTCCTTAAGCTTTTTGACCTGGCCTATCCCACTTATTAAAAATCCTTAGTCTGTCTTCCTGGACACCTCCACTTTGTCCTGTTGTTTCTGTTAGTTTTTGGTGTTTTAAAAGCAACCATGTGTATCCACAACATGAACTCTGCTGCTATTAGTACTTCTCTGATTTAATTCCGCTGCAGATTGCCCCTTGCTAATTTCATCATTTTGTACCATCCTGTCTTCTGAATTGTCCACAGTTAAAACTATAGGAAATATACTGAGTACTGATATGACACCTGTGTCTATCACTCTTCTTTCCTTCTTTACTACCTCTTCTCACAGTTACCCAGCCTCTGCCTTTTATATCCTCCTCTTTCTGCTGGAACAACACTGTTTTTCCTGCACTATGCTGTGCTTCCGATGCATTCATCCTGCAACTTGCTCACAGCTGGTTCTCCTCCTACTCGGTCACTCTTTTGGAGTCTGAAACCAGCCATCTGTCATCAATGAACATCTCAGATTCATTGATCTTCCCTAGCACATCAACCTGTCTCTCTAATGCTACAGTCCAATCTCTGAGTGTCACAACTAACCGGCAATACACACACACATGTGGTGTTCTAGCTCTTCCACCCTCCAAATTGAAAATATGTATCTCCTGCAAAATCTTTTATTATTTTAATACAGTGCAAGTAGATGCTGCTGCTGCCTGCACTATCATTTATTTAAATGTGAACTGCAAAGATTTAATTAATAAATAAAGATCCAAGAGCCAAATTCTGCACCCGTCTAGGCATTGTGAAATGCCACTGACTTCTGAGGAGGTGTTTGGGCATACATTGGTACAAACTTGGGCTCTAAATCATCTATAGAAGGTAAACCAAATTCTGGACTGTGTGCTACCCTCCATTAGGCCGTCGAGCTGGGAATAAAAAGGAGAAATAAACTTGTGCAATGGGAGCAGTGGCATGCTCCCCCAAAACTCCCTGGCTTGAGACCATGGGAACTCCAACAGAGAGAGGAGAAGCCAGGGAGGATTTGCTGTCTTCTACTTTGTCATTACATTTCTGAATGGAAATTGGCTCAGCCATTATTGCTGTTTGGACCAAACCTCTATTCTTTCCCCACAATTCAACCCCTCCTAGGGAAATCAGACAGGCCTTGAGTTTTGTACAAACTTTTTACCTTCCTGTAGGTATTTCCCTAGGAGGGTAAGATACAGTCCTCTGCTTTGTTTTATGTTTGCAACCCACTGAAATCAATCATGGTACAAAGATGACAACAGAATTTGACTCAGCTTGTGCAGACTTGGAAAGCACAAATGCATTTATGTTTTAAAACAATCTATGAAGATCAGCTCCATCTTCATTCACCTGCCACAAAATCATGCTGCAAGGCCCAGTGTTTTCTCTGCAATGGGTGATAACATTGGATTAACAAAACCAGCAGAGTCAATGCAGTTTGCAACAAATCTTATGGGCCCATTTGTAATAGCTGCAAAGTTCCTCTGTAATGCACATGAGCATTATATTCTCATGCTAAAAATCCCAGTGACATTTGTGTGGAAGACATTCACTGCACATGATCAGTGGCTAATTGATTTTTAAAGCGTAGGTATCTTGTCTGGTTTTATTTTATTTTTTTTTCAAAATGCCAAACGCTGATTAAAGCATATGATAAAAGAATCTTTGTCTAATTCCATTATAATGATAAGGCTGTTTTTCAGTTGTGGAAGCAAAAATATAGGGCATATTAAGCTATAAAAGCCTCTTTTTCACATTTCTATGCCTCATTTTACTTTATGGCTGTGCTTGCCTCTTGGCTTGAGCTGTTCACCAATATTTGGGGCCTTGCACACTTGTTTCCATTAGAAGGAGAAATTGTTGACATGAAGCAGGTATTTCCTTGGTGCAATCATATCTATTTACAAAGTCCCGTTTCCCCGAACACAGTAAGAGCAAACAACTGGAGGCAGTTTCCTTGTTGAGGAATCCAAATTTGCCTTTCCTGTGCCCATAAGAAACTCTCCCTTGGCTTCCTCTCATAATCACACTCACACCGCCTGTCTGTTCACTTTTTCAATGCTTTATGCCTCTCTCACACAGAGACCCACACAACTACAACCAAAGCCCCAGCCCACGCATGAGCTATCAGTCCCCAGGGAAATCCCTCGGCCTGCATAGCTTAGCTACTGATCAGCCTTGCATGTGGCCTAGTACGTTGGGCAGTGGTTTCCATTGTCTCCAGATATCTTACTTCATAAAAGGAGTCCAATTGCTTCTTCCATTTAGCCTAAACGAAGGGTGGTTAGCATGCCCATCAGCTTTAATGAGGGCTGTGATTGCCTATAAATCAAAGACATGCTTGATCGCAGCCATAAACACCTTCCAGCACATAGTTACATATTTGAAGTTGATTTATTTGTCTTTAAAAGTGCCACAATGATACCATTTTTAAGTAAAGGTCTCTTTTTATCCACAAAAGGCCAGACCCAAAGCCCAGTAAAGTCAACAGTAGTCTTTCTATTGACTTCATTGAGCTTTGGATCAGGGCTCAAATAGGTAAAGAAAACACAATAGCAGTGCATGTTTCTACACTACACTATTGTCACCTGACCTACAGAGACCACATACAGGTTGTGAGAAGGAAGTTTATTCTCTCTATTCATATGCCCATTCAATTCTTGACATTACAAGGATCCAAAAGGGTAGCAGTTGAGTGTTGGAGACATATGTCAATGTACCAGGAACGTGACTGAGATCTATACATTATTTTCCAAGGGTCAGTGAGCAGTTGCTAGGTGTTTTAGCTCTAGTCAAACCAGTCACTAAAGGATTGTTTTCAAAATGTGATGGTCAAAAAAATTGCTTCTGGCTCCAAATTTCTATGATTGAGTTTTAAACCCACCAGCTTTTGTGATGCTTCAATACATTTTCTGCATTTACATTAGTTGTTCTTAGTCTGTTTTGTGGAGAAAGATTGACTAGGCAGGGTCAACAAACTCTCACTCACACCATATGATCACCCTTATGCTGCTTGTCCTCATTTTCTGGCACATTAGGAATCAGTGCCCAGGAAGAGCCCAGTGTCTCTGTACCAGAGCGTTGGTGCATCAAGGGAATCCCACGATATTATTGTTGCACCACACAATGCCCTCATAGTGAAGAATCTACGTACAAGTTTAAGCGCCCCAATAAACACAGTGCAACGACTCACACAGAGACGTAGATTTCACTGCTACACTTTCTACTAAAAACTAACACTCGCTTGAAGAGGCTCGTTAATGGCATATAACGCACATTCACTAATGTTTTACAGACAACTATATCGTGCAGTCACCATTGGCAGCCTGGCACTATGCCTCACTTTATTTATACCCCCGACACCAAACTACATACAGAACTATCACAACATCATTCATGAAATCCACACCTCTCTTGTATTATTCACTTAAACCACATGAACTCATAACTGATAAAATGGTTGGAGCTGATTGCCAGGTAGGCAGATGGAAATATGCGGGCTCTGGGTGGTGGAAGGGAGGTAGCTGAACCTGCTAACGGTAACTGAGGAGTGGATTGTAGATGGGATAGTGAATGATTTAATTGCTTTTTCTATTTTGTTTTGATGGATTATGCAGTATAACGCCCTTAACTTAGCATCAGCTAATTTTTTCATGAGTGGATATATAATTAAACAGAGGTAGTTGAATAGTTATGTATTAATTAAATACTCCACTGTACAATGTTGTGTCATCCTTCATTTCCACACATGGAGAATCATCTTTGTAACTCATTTGGCTGCCTGGGGTCTCAAATTGCTGGACTCTCTAAACCCGGTAGTAATTGTTAAATTGAGCTGCAAACTTCCATTAGGGCATTATGTGCCACTTCCTCTGTTAACCTGGTTTTCCCTTTATTAGAGACTTTAAATTTTGCACCAGAGGATAGTTTATGGGAAAGGGAACACAAATAAAGCAAACTCCTACACTCAATCTCCTCCAAAACAAAGCATTCACAGGTCCAGCAGGACTGGTGCTGAATATCATGCATGTGAAAAGGGTAAGGGTGAAATCCTTGCCCCATTAAAGTTTAAAGCGAATCTTCCACTGACTTCAACGGGGCATGGATTTCACTGTAAATATTCAAAAATCTTCTCTCCTTCTTTGCTGTATTGGTTCCCATGTCTGTGCTATTTGGAAATCAGATTTAAGTTCTGAGTTTCTGGTGTAATTTCCTAGTCTCATTAAATCCAGATTCCTGGTCAGAATTTTAGAACAACAGAAGTAGAGCTTTCCCCCAGAGAATATTCCTTAGAAGCTGAATTCAACTCAGTGCACATTGGAATAGGATTTGAGGTGTTTAGTCAGTACTCATACAGTGCCGATATGGTGAATTATTATGTACCATGCTGCAATGATTTGCCTTAAGAGACTTCTAACAACATGAGAGGATAAAACATCACCTCTAAAAGCAGGGTGGTCAGAAGTTCATGGATCAAGTGAATATGCTACTACTTGTGCCATTGACCACCTACTTTTGGAAGCAGTTAAGAATGCTAGTATTGCTTCCAAGATGAGCATTGCAGGGTAGGAAAGTGATTTGTTAGCAATGCGAAGCCATGCCCAGAGGCGCTATGTTGCTTCTAGGAATGGTGCACAGTAGCCATCCATATTAGAGAAATACTGTAGAGTCCCCTACGTGTAAAGGTATTTGAGATAATTGGGTAGTGGCCGACTAGATCAGCCAGTGCTTATAATCCTATTATTGTCCCTATGTTTCAGACATTCCCCTGAGATTAGGGAGTGATGAGCACAAGCTATCAAATGGTTTCAATGTGTATTCCAAAATAAGAAGGTTTAAACATTCTCCAGTTTCAGTGATTCATTTTGATTTTCCTTTAGATCAAGCTGAAAATGTTGCAGGGAGGCTTTTAAGGAAGGGAATGAGTGGGGATAAAAAATGAAACGAATGTGTGGTGGGGCTACCATTGCTTAAGACTCTGGGGAAAACCTTGCACTAGAAACGGAAACAAGCCATTACAGAAGGCAAAAGAAACAGAACTGGTGAACAGCCAAAAGGTCTCCAGTGTTGGTTTGGATAAGGGAGTTTTGTATAGAGCTCTTCCCACAGAAAACTGTATGTTTTCTGTGGGAAGCACTTGCAGACTTACAGCCTACAAAGGTCATAGCCAAGCAATCCATTTTTGGATAAATTGGGGTATATTTCCAAAAGAGTATGTAGGAGGAATGATCAGCAAAAACTTGTGAGTTAATCATCAGTCTGACAAAGGGCATCTATTTCATACTCAACACACAGTAACAAACTCCCCTGTGACACAGAGGACCTTTCATATAGGAGATGAGTGTGAATCTTATTTCATTATCCATGGGCCCATGTCTAAGAGAGAAACAGTTCATGCAGCCATCTGGTCTCACTGTGCAGTCATGCAGCGTTTTTTAAAAATCTTGTCATGATTTTTTTCTTTAACTCCAATTTTCTTTCTTATTTGAATTAAGGAAGGTCAGTTTGCTAGAAAGCAGCTCTCTCTTTTGTCTGCTGCTGGGATACAGGGATACAGATGAACAGATGTACCATGCAGAATTCAGCTGTGAGAGTCTTTCCCATTTACTTTGCTTCTTCAGTGACTTCATTACTGATCTGAAGACCCTCTCCCGGTCCCTTTAAGAAAATGTGAAAAAACATTCACTCTCCATCTTAGCTCCATGTTTGGCCTTCCTTCAGACCCCTTCAGTTGGGCCAATCTGTACCCATGGCTGCTGGGCTCTTTCTTTTTAATTCATATGCTTTTGATTTTTCTGTGAAGTTACAGACATGCCAGTTTATATCTCAATCAAATAACGCCTCAGAAATTCAACAAACATATTTCACGTAATAAGAATTGGTGTTCTGCTGGCCTACATGTGTGAGGAAGAAGGGGGGAGATTTGCAAGGCACAAAGGGCAGCTAGGCACCTAACTCCTAGTGAAAGACAATGAGAATTGAGTACCTAACTCCCTTAGGTCCCTTGAAAGTTCCTGCCCAAAAGCCTTCTGTCAAGGAAAAATAAACAGGTCTCATTAACACTCATATTCAGGGCTTCTGGTAGAACATGAAAGCAAATATAATTAGTGTTATATTTTAATTAGCTAGGTGCAATGTGGAGAGCATTGCTTTCCACTGAAACATCAGATGTTGATTGCTGATGGAAGCAAGATACTGAACTAGGTGGATTAATGGTCCAATCCTCTAAGACAAATCTGAGGTTCCTGTGAGGAACAGGGGAAAAGAGCACTATCTATTCAAAACGAACATTGTTGAATATACAGATGATTAAAAAATGCTGTGTCTGAACATGGTTATAATGAAACATAGCTCCATTAAGAGAACATAAGAGTGGCACAGTTTAGCACGCAAAAGTCAGGAAATGCCAGAGTCACAGCTGCATGCTTGGTTTGCAGCATTCAGTGGTGTAAACAAGGAAGAAGCAGTGGGGAAGACACATAATACTTGTCTTTGTTTTGGGGGACTTTGTGCCTGCAGACTTGCTGGAACCTAACAGGGAGCCTCTGCCAGATAGGACACAATCATCCAGAACTTAGGTGTAGTGGACAGTAGGCATTATTAAGCAGCCTGACAGGACAAACACAGTGGACTGAAACCAGTGGGAATGCCAGGGAAGGAAAAGGCATTTATAAATAGAAGGAGTGGGAACCAGCCTGGAAAAAATTCAGTGGTAGAACAGCACAAGGACTAGAAAGCTCTGCTGTAAGGATTGTGTTCTAGGGACTTTGCCAGCTTGTAATATCCAAATAATCTGTGTTTATGACTCCACTAATCTTGGGCTCTTTCTCCACAATGTAACAATAAGTGAACAACATCTCCAGTCACAGCTACTGGAATTATTTTATTAGTGAAATCCTAACGTGGACCCAGTTTATGCATAAAAAGGATATGTAATCAATATGAGCCAGATCCTGCAAGCACCCTCATAAGTGTTTGCAAGTTCAGATTCATTATTATTAGAATTTTCAAACATTGTTCTAGGTTTTGGACCAGCTGTGTTAGATATACAATGAACTAAGATGAGGTAGGCTAGTTCTCTGCCCCATGCATTTAGAATATGTACATTATACATCCAGTGACTTCTGGCACGGCACGATGTGGGACTGTCAACCAATCCTGACTCCATTTTGCACAAAAAACTGGAATCTAGATATTTCCTTATATGAACGCAGCATAGATGCAACTCTACGGTGACTGGAACTGAACCCTGCAGAGTAACTCAGTGCAAACTGTATGCATATACTCTCTCTTCATGTGCTCTCCAAACCAGATCAACATCTTCTTAATGAGGTGTAATCCAGTCAGTCAAGGGCTGGAACAGGAACTTCCTGGCACTCACAAATCCAACCAAAGAACGCTATAGTTTGGACACTTGTCGATCTCTTAAAGCCACAGGTCCCTTTTGGAAAGTAGCTCATACAGCCATATTGACATTCTCATTGAAGGAGTATTAGCAATTATACTATTACTGGGAATGGAGGGTGCGGGGGTGGGAAATCTGTAGCTTTTTATATATCACCCTAAGTACTTCAATGAACAGTATTTAAATCGGTTTGAAGCTAGACAAAATGAGCCTGTCTCTAACCTCAGATTAGATAAGTATGAAATATATTTTCTCTGCTAAAGTATCAGCACTTGGCTTCTCCTTTAATTAGAGTGAGATCATTTAACAAAGGGTAATTGCCATAATGTTAGTTCCATCAATTTTTTGCCTTTCATATTGCAAAAATGTGTCAGTCCAGGCACAACCCTACTCACTCACTCTTTACCTTGATGATGGTTACAGTGGAAAAACAAAAGACAGGTTACTTGTTAGTAAAAAAATTAAGTCTTCCCTGAGAGGGTGAGTAGGTTTTTGTAAGGATGCTTAGTAACATACTACAATTTTGGTACATTGGTTTCCTAATCACAGCTGGGTGGTTTGGAGGTCACAAAATAAAGTACCCAAAGGTCTTCCCAAATGTCTTCATCGTATGATTTGTACTCACAACATGCGGCCTATCAGCTGTACATACGCTAGTCTCTACAATTATTTATTATTCAGGGTTAATGACTGGACAGCAGAATTACATGGAGGAGTGATGTTTTTAAACACCTCACAAACAAAATAAGCACTGATGATATGCAAATAGCTATCATTTAGTTTTAGAATTACACTGGTGCCCAGAGGTCACAATTGAGATCAGGGCTCCATAGGACTAGGCATTGTACATACTTACTGCCAAAAGTTCTTAGACTGTAAGCTCTGTGGGGCAAGGACCAATTTTTTCTTATGTTTGTGATTAACACAGTGGGGTCCTGGACCACACCTTGGGTTCCTATGTACTTTCGCTACACAAACAAATCAATAAATAATAATTGACTTGATTATAGTAAGAGAGTCCCTGCCCCCAAAAGCTTGCAATCTAAATAGACAGAGGAAATATTATTATCCCCATCTTGCAGATGAGGAACTGAAGCGCAGTTTTTGTGCCGGTTAGGCGTGCTCTAAGAAAGCCTACCAGATTGGGCCCTGGTGGGAAGATAGGCAAGGGAATGCTTAGCCTGAGAGTCCTAACTTTTGGACTTCGGCATCTAAAGTGGAAGACAGGTGCCTAAGTCCCTTTGTGGATCTAGCCCGGACATCCTAAGTGAGTTGCCCAAGATCATACAAGAAGTCTGTAGCCAGGATGGAAACTGAACACAAACTCTCATAAGTACCAGTCAAATATCTAGCAAATATTCTTGTTTATGAATTGATCACCACATGCTGACAGGTATCAATACAAACTGCAACCATTTATTCAGTATGAACCAAAATCCATTTATAGCAAAGGTTGTAAGCATGGTTGTAGCAAACACCCATTCAGAGTCTGAACAAATGTTTGCATGCATTGTTTCTGCATATTTATTCTTAACTCACTAATTAAACTTCTCTTCATTTGACAGGAAATATTTGGTGAAAAGGCTGGAAGCATCATTTTCAGAGTTACAACAATTTAAAGAAACTGTATCCTTGAAGCAGGCATATGCAGAAAGCCGTGGTGATCTTTTTTTTTTATTTATTATTTTTCTGAAATTTAACCGAAAACCAAAGCTTGAAATATTCATAAAATCTGCTTTGAGAACACTGACATAGCCACTAAAGATTCTCTTTAAAAGAGTATGATTTCAAAGATACCTCTTTACCAGCAACCCAAGGTCTTTAAATAAAAATCATTTTGCTTTAGATGTGAAAGGGAAGAATAAATGCAAGAAGGTTGTATGCATGTTCAAGTATTTGTATTTCGAGATGTGATTTTCTTTTCTCTCTTTTTATTGGTAATTTTAAATTAAATCTAAAACCTACTGTTCATGTTTAGTGTTATACAGTGAAAAAGAAACTAAAAGAGTGCATTTAAGACAATAATATACATCTTAAAACCCACATCTTAACGTGGGAGAGTTTTTTTAGCTGTATAGATAGAACACAGGTGGAAATGTGTGGGCATTACTTTAAATGAGCCCATACAATGGATAAATCCAGTTTCGCAAGAAAGCCTCTCACCTCGAACGTTACTTTTTTCCATGATTAAAGCAAAATCAGGTTCAATGGTCCATTCCGTCAGAGCATGAAAAGAGTTCTTATACCATGTTGCACAGATAGAATGGTATTAAGAATGTAAGTTAGTTGGGGGCAGAGGCCATCTTTTTGTTCTATGTTTGTGCAGGGCCCAGTACAGTGGGATCCTGGTCTATATGACTGGGGCCCCTAGGTGCTATGGTAATACAAATAGTAACAATAATAAAATAAAATAATAATATTGACTTGGGACCCAATCCAATGTCCACTGAAGTCAATGGGAGGCTTTCTATTGACTTCAGTGGGTATCAGATGAGAGCCTTGTTGTAGGTATAACGTACATTACAACATAAAACATGACCAGGTTTCAATGATCTGGTTTGCTCAGTGACGTACAGTTAAGGAAATTGGGTTTATTCTCCTAGGAAAAGAGGAGTCTAAAAAAATGACATGGCAGAAGCTTTCAAAATTTTAAAGGAAATTGGTGATAAAGACAATAGTCATTTTTCACAGTTCCAAGTGGTTCAAAATAGAACTGAGCAAAGTTTGGAATTTTTGTCCTGTGGGAAATTCTGACGTGTCAACATTTGTCTTCATCCCAAATTGGGACAAAAAGTTGAAATGTCCAAATGTTGTGATGAATGGAATTTCCAAAAAATATCAATTCAGAAGTGTCCTAATGTTTCATTTCAACAAGTTTGATTGACATTCCCAAAATCTATTTCAACCAATTGTTTTGATTGGTTGAAATGACCCAAAAGGCTTTGTCTGGAGTCATTTCAACCTTAAATGGCATTTTCCTATGATGGTGTATTGCCTTGGGAGTTGCAGCATGAGAGCCTGAAGGCTGTATTGCTCCTTTGGGCCAGGCTCACTGGCCAGACCACATGTCTCATAATGCACCCATGTGACTCCCATAAGGCCCCACACAGCTCTGTTAAAGGGAAATCAAGACATTGTCTTTTGGTAGATATAGTCCTCCAGGGAGCCTGGACCATAGGAGAGAATAGCAGCTGGATGTACAAGTCCCATAACAGAACGTGCCATGATAGGGACTGTAGGTTAACGTTGTGTTCAACCAATTCAAAATGTAAACATTTTGGGTCAGTTCAAAACATAAAATATTCTGATTCAGGTCAAACCCACCCACATTTTGATTTTGCAGAAACTGCCTTTTCAGTTGGAAAATCATTCCAGTGGAAAACTCCAAATCAGCTCTAGTTCAGAACAAAGGGACAAAGGGCCTGACACTCAGAGATGGCCTCTAACATTGCAGGGTCACAGTTTTGCCCCTGCAATAAAATGCAGTCACAACAGGTAGCACTTAGATACCAAACTTTTTTTGTTTACACCAACAAGATTAGAGGCTATCATAGAATCAATTTAAGCTCATTGCTTCTTGTCCTATCCTCAGAGTTTGAGAACAATTTTTCTCCCTCCCCCTACTAAAGATTTTTTACATACTTGAAAACTGTCATCATGTCCCCTCTCAGTCTTCTCTTCTCCAGACTAAATAAACCCAATTGTTTCAATCTTCTCTTATATCAGGGATTGGCACCTTTGGCATGTGGCCCACCAGTGTAAGCACCCTGGCAGGTCGGACCAGTTTGTTTACCTGCTGCGTCCGCAGGTTCGGCCAATCGCGGCTCCCACTGGCCGCGGTTCGCAGACCCAGGCCAATGGGGGCTGTGGGAAGTTGCGGCCAGCACATCCCTCGGCCCACGCCACTTCCCGCAGCCCCCATTGGCCTGGAGCGGCAAACTGTGGCCAGTGGGAGCCGCAATTAGACAGACCTCTGGAAGCAGCAGGTAAACAAACTGGCTGTGCCAAAGGTTGCCGATCTCTGCCTTATAGGTCATGTTTTTTAGACCTTTTAATCATTTTTGTTGCTCTTCTCTGGATTTTCTCCAATGTCTCCACATCTTTCCTGAAATGTAGTGCCCAGAATACTCCAGTTCAGGCCTGAACAGTGCATAGTAGAGCAGAAGAATTACTTCTCGTGTCTCGCTTACAACACTCTTGCTAATACATCCCAGAATGTTTGCTTTTTTTGCAACAGTGTTATACTGTTGATTCATATTTAGCTTGTGATCCACTGTGACCCCCAGATCCCTTTCCACAGTACTTCTTCCTAGGCAGTCACTTCCCATTTCATGTGTGTGCAACTGATTGTTCCTTCCTAAGTGGAGTACTTGGCATTTGTCCTTATTGAATTTCATCCTATTTACTTCAGACCATTTCTCCAGTTTGTCCAGATCATTTTGAATTTTAATCCTATCCTCCAAAGCACTTGCAACCCCTCCCAGCTTGGTATTGTCTGCAAACTTTATAAGTGTACTGTCTATGCCATTATCTAAATCATTGATGAAGATATTGAACAGAACTGGACCCAGAATTGATCCCTGCAAAACCCCACTCAATATGTCCTTCCAGCTTGACTGTGAACCACTAATAAGTACTCTCTGGGAATGGTTTTCCAACCATTTATGCATCCACCTTATAGTAGCTCTATCTAGGTTGTATTTCCATAGTTTGTTTATGAGTATGGTGAAAAAGCAGGATATTGTGTTTAAAATAATCCCCAAAGAGCAGATAAGATTACTGAAATGGCCTCTTCTTGCTCCTAAATGACAAGTTCTGCCTGAACTTAATCATCTCTCTGATCGTAATATAACGTAATAGAAGTGGAAGAATAATTTCCTTATTTAATGGAGACTGAGTGATATTTTTATAGTTGTTAATATTTTGTTATACTATCTTGTTTGCAAAACCCTCCTAGAAGTTTTAAAATATTTTTCTACGACTGATTTTGCTCATTTCCATATGGGAGACATAGATTTATTTTTCCATGTTTTGAAATGAGCTGGAGTGAACCTAGCTGTTTATTTTTCTACTTAGATAGTACCTTGCCATGCCAAGACAACTTTGAGCACCAGACTCATCAATTAATATCAGCACCACTCTGGGAATGGTGTTTGCTAAGAAACTGTTGCTACAGAACAGGCAAATTGAGAACAAAACATTGGGCCAAATGCTAGAAGAAGCAGAGGGGAGTCTGTATCTATGGATCCTTGCCCAGGGAGCACAGACGGGGGAGTGCTGTCTCCCTGGCACACTCTCTTATCCTGTAGAAATCCTTCCACGAGTCTTGGGCCCCATATATGGGTTGGAGGGATCAGGCTGGGATGCCATTCACACACCATATGGGTTCTTTGTTCTCCATGTGCAAACCAGCAGAGGTTAATGCTGATTCAATTAGGTCTGTCAAAACCTGCCTTGAAAGGGATAGGGGGCCAGCAATGTTTTGAGCTGGTCTCTACTGCTGTGGGGTGTGAGAGTCTGCGGCAGGATAGGAGGGCTAAACCCACTAACCCTTTGGCTATGGTGAGGGGGACAACTTATTTCCTACCACTTGAATCGAAGCATTCAAAGGGCTATTGCTGCACAGGGGATAACAGGGGCAAGAGTATTTGTTGCCATCTACAGAATGAATGGCTATTTTTTTATTTCAAAGATGAAAGATGATTTACAGTGATAAGAATGCCAAGAAATATTTTATCACATTTCTTACCACTTTCAATTTGCTCGGACCTTGGTCTTAACCTCTTGACAGCTTTCTCCTACGTGTACCGTGGAAGTAGTAGTCTGCCACTTGAGTTTAATACATGCTTAAAATACATGATTAATCCACAACAGGGCTATGTATGTATGTACAGATACACACACACACACACACACACACACACACACACACACACACACACACACACGTAAAGTGGAACAGATAAAAATGGATCCACCTTAAATGAACAACATAGCTCAAGTAACTGAAGAAAGAACGAAAGAATGAACCAAAGAAAGAAATATGCAAAATGTCATAGAGAACGTTTATATTCAAACCTAGCACCTTTAGCTTGCATTGCCAGCACATAGGGCTTGATTCTCCTCCCATTCAAGTTAATGGAGGAACTTCCATTGTCTTTAATGATGTAGATATCTCCATACACAGAAAACAACCCAAAGTGAGTCATACTTTGGCACAAAATAATTTGTCCATTGAGCAGAACACAAAAATACAAAATCTTCAAAATAAGCATGCTTCTATGACGGTTCAACCCATTTTCTCAAGCTAACAGCTATTGTAGAAACTTTCCATGAAGTAAATGTAATCTGAATATAGGCTTGAGCTACCCATTATCATTGTTTACCTTTTCCATGGACACCATTACTGTATTTATCAGCACTCCAATGCTAGTGTTACTGATCTTCTGCAACAGATTCTCCTGGTCTTTGAAAGTGACAATCCAAAGTGTTCCCCTTATGCTGCCAGTATTAGAGACTATGAAGGCAACATATGTACTGACCTCTGAGGCATGAGTAGACTGTTGGCACAATACTCCTCCTCTATGCTACTAATTATTATTTAGTAGTATTTGTATCACAAGAGACCCAGCCAGGATCAGGATCCCATTTTGTTAGACACTCTACAGCAGGGGTGGCCAACCTGAGCCTGAGAAGGAGCCATAATTTACCAATGTACCTTGCCAAAGAGCCACAGTAATATGTCAGCAGCCTCCCATCAGTGCATCCCACCCACTGTCAGCCCCGCTGATTAGCGCCCACACCATCCAATCAGCTATTTCGTGGCATGCAGGAGGCTTGGAGGGGGAAGGGAGAGGAGCAAGGGTATAGCAGGCTCCGGGGAGGGGGTGGGAAGGGGTGGAGTGAGGGAGGGCCTATGGCGGAGCGAGGGGTTGAGCAGTGAGCACCTCCTGGCGCATTGGAAAGTTGACACCTGTAGCTCCAGCCCCAGTGTCAGTGCCTATACCAGAAGCCGCATATTAACTTCTGAAGAGCCGCATGTGGCTCAGGAGCCACAGGTTGGCCACCCCTGCTCTACAGACACACAGTATCTACATGAGAGAGTTTGCAATGTAAATATACAAGACAGAAAAAGGGTGAAAGGGAAACAGAGGCACAGGGAGGTTATGTGACTCACCCAAGATCACACAATAGGGCAGTAGCAGAGCTGGAAATAAAATCCAGGTCCCCTAATGCCAAGTCCAGTGCCCTATGCCTTGTACCACACTGGTTCTGTAAACCATCTTTTGAACCAGTGTTAAAGCAGCACTATTAGTGATGGCTGCCTTGCTGCTTTAACATCATGCACTGTGCACTTTCCAGTTATCTCTAATATTTCCTCATGAAAGGGAATCCTTCTCCCTGCCAGAATGTAAAAACTATTATCCATTGACCAACCCCTGCCCTGATGCTGCAGTGTGGTTTCAAACTGTATGTCAGCTGTTCTTTTTGCTGCCCACCATGCAGCCAATATGTTCATCTGGCCATATGGAAGATCCATGGGAAAAAAGAAAAGCTACTTGTGCATAAGTATTGAAAGTCAGAATAATACAGTCTTTAAGATTTAATGGGTACTCAAGCTGGTTTACAAATAATCTGTTTTGTAGGCATTATTTGATCTAGGTCTTTCTTTATGGAACAGGAATAATACAAAAGAAAGATCAAAGATTCCAAAATCAGTTTTGTTTTGAAAGCAAAAACCTCCTTGTTCCATTCAAATAAAAGGGTTTTCATTTAAGGAGAGCCAAGCATTTCTACACACTGTACCTTTGCCTCCTCCATTGATTGCCTGTATTCTAATTATGGACACCGGGACCAAATCTGCAAAGCTTGGTGCCTAATTATGCCCATGTGACAGGGCCAATTTCAGTAACTCTGCGGCCCCTGTGCAGTAATTCAACCCAGCTCCTGCACTGCAAGGCCTAACATTCAGTCTAAGAACTTCTCCTCTCCCAGAGTCCCCCAGCTACTATTCCCAGCTGCTGGGAAGGGCCCTGTTCCACAGAGGTGGAATGTGTGACAGATAATACATCCTGACCAGGTGACATATATATATTTTGGTGTGACTTAGGGGAACAAAGATGGAGATTTCTTGTTAAACAAAAAGAAGGGGAGAGTTTGTGATGTGCCTCCCAGCCAATGCTGTGGTGAGGGGGAGATATACAGGTGACTTGAGTTATATCGCTGTGACAGATTATTGCATGGGATTGCAACATTATTAGGGTCATAGTATATTAAGTTTATGTATAACTGTGTCTATAGATTGTTTGCAACTCCAGAGGCAAGTGGGTACAACAACTTCATCAGGAACCAAAAACAGTGGAAGTGATTAAGGCAAATCACTCAGGTAGTTACATTCTCCAGAGAGGTACTGCTGCCTGAGAAGGGTTGCACATACTGGATTGTCCAGAGACCATCAGACAAAGAAAGAAGTTGGGGATAAAAAGCTGGGTTAATACTGACTCCAGCCTTCTTGCTGATCCACAAATGGACTTTTGTCCAAGGCAAGGGGGGGGCCATCTCTTGAGGAAGGGATGAAAGGACTTTGACCTGCTAGAGCCCTGTAAGACTGATGGGTGACCACTGGGTGAGCTTTTGGCCTGCTTATAGGAACTTTCATTGTTTTAATATGTTTTCCTGCAGTGCTTTTACCTTAAGAATACACACGCTTGCTTAGAAAGAGTGGTGTGATAACTTGTAACTGCTGGCAATACACTGTTAATAGCCCTCAGAGAGAAAGCAATGCAACCACACTGGCCTTTAGGCAAACTGTCTTGCTAGGGAAATCACAGTGTAAAGAAAGGAACTATGCAACCTTAAAACCCTGGTCAGGAGGGAGAAAGACATGCCTTTCTGCCCAAGGGAGGTGATGGCTGGGAGCTGGAAATCTTAACTGGATGCCTCAAAGGACCATGGAGAGGGAATGCAGGTGCACTTACTCTGAAATTGTGACAATTACCAATGGGCTGTCAGTTCACGCGAAGGAGCTCATACTCTGGAGCAAGCAGCCAGGCTGGGCTACCACACAAGCATTTAATCTTTCCCTTGGCAGGATGGGCTCACATGACCTAACACCAGGCTGCAGAGGCAGATTTGGCAGCATTGTGTAAAATGTCTCAGCCACATATAACGAACATGCTTGTAAAACCAGGCAATTGCATGTAGAAAACATACCCTCTGGATACAATGCGTGTGTGTGTGATTGTGTGTGTGTGTACAAAAAGTGTTCATATGTGTAAGCACTTGTTTGCATATACAGTTACCTGTTTTGCATGTGCAACTATTAGCGTGTGCATGGCTTTCTTGGACCTAACTTGGACTCAGATGTTTGAAAATTTGGCCCTGTATCTACTGTCAGACTGTTGTCACTTTCTGTTTCGTGTGGCATTTGTAAGACAGTAGCCAATAGGGTGGGAGTGTAGGGGGAATCCTGGCTAAGATAAATCTCACTGATATTTACTTGGGCTTCCTTATATAAAATAGTGTAAAAATGGAGCAGTAAAATGTAAAACTTGAGCTGATACTTTTACTAATGCAAAGTGGCAGTTTTTAAACAGGGTTGCCGCCATTTGTCACTTTCAATCATAGACTGCTGATAGAGGTACTTAGAAGGACTTAATAGTCTTAAGAAACAAACAGAGACCCTCCCTCTCCTGAAATAGAAAAACAGACACAGATTGAGGCTTGGATTGTCATGCCTTGAGATACATCAAGTGCACCACATGGCGCTGTCTATGCACTTCCTTTTCATCCTACTCAAGTGAAACTGACAACTTGTCAAGTCTCTCATTTTGTTCACTTAGCGTCCTGCTTTGTTCTTTGGCTTTCTTTCCTTTTCTTAAGTGCAGTGCACCATTTTTGTCACTAGTCTTTAAAAAAGAACGGTGCCACTTTTTCTTTTAATTGCCTCTATTTGTGTGATACAATTTTAAGAATCTAAAAATAATTTTTCTCTCCTGTGAATATTTAGCACTTCAGTAGCACCTCTACTCTTTCAAAGCACTGTATAGATGGTAGTTAATTATTCCTCACTCAGGTAGATGTGGTATTATTTCAGTTTTACAGAAAGGAAAACCAAGGCTGAGAGGGGGCGTGACTTGCCCAGGACCATACTTGAAGTAAGTGATGGATCCATGGTAGAAGTCAGGAGTTCCTGACTCATGTGACCACAGTGTCACTCCAGTTATTTCACTTGACTATTGCCCTCTATAGATATGGTCCATCTTCTGGACTGTGTTCCCTTACCTTCTTTGCTGAATTTTGTTTACCTCCTCTCCTGTGCATCAGTGGATGGATGATATGCACAGCTCTGGTAGTAGTCTTTGGTTTTGTTATGTTTTCCATCAGCAAAGAGCAAACCACATAATTTTCAGTCAACGTCATTGAATTACATGAACCTTTGTTCTTACATGTAATCCTCATCGTGATAATAAGATGCTGAGCTGCACATTGTCCTCTTGGGTTTATGCCTACTATTAAACAGGAGTGGCTTGATGGGCATTCAGCAGAACTCTCATTAATGCAGGAGGGAGTTCACCTGTACACCTTCTTCCACTCTTCACATTTTATCTTGTGCTGACAGACACGACATTCTACACACCATGTTGTGCCAGATCAAGCCCTGTTATACGATGTCCCCTGGGAATGAGAGGAAGTGACATATGTAACAGCTAATAAAGATTGTTTTCTGTATGCTAGATTCTCTTCACAGATTTTATTGAAGGTGATGAGGCTCTGATCTGCATGGAAGAACCTGCATTGGGCAAAACCTAGGCATGTTGTCCTGATAGTCATTTGTCAATTTCCTATGCAATTCTGTTCAAAATCACTATGCAAATAACTTTGCCCATTGAAGACAAAGTCAAACACCACTAGTTATTGCTGTCTGGAAAACTGCATAATTTTGTTATATATTAATTTCAAGTCTCATGAACAAAAGCTTATTATCTAGTGCAGTTTACACTCTGCTGGTGGAAATCAGCATAGTTTAAGTGAAATCAATGGAGAATCTGGCCCATTTTTGGAATATTTCATACTTAGACTCTGCTGTAATACATTTGGATTTGCTCACAGGCAGCCACATACATAACTGTTTTTCCTTATTTCCTGTGTGCAATAAACAACACATTTGGAGCAGAATCTTGGAGTCTTTCATATAGGTACAATTCCCTTTGACTGATCTCAATACAATGAGTCTTAACTGCACTAGGAATGTAGGGTTAAGCCCTCAAAACTACCAATAGTTTCAATTAGAAGAATTACATTAGAAATAAAGTAATAAGGGTGAGTTTTCAAAGCTACCTAAAGGATTTAGACATTCCACTTCTATTAAAATTAATGGGAATTGAGCATCCAACCCAATCAAGTGAGATTCAAAATCCCAGCTTTACTTTTTAAGTAACGTATAGATGAAAATGTTTATACTTATAATGTTTTTGGGCAACTGTGTTTGACTGGAAGAAAAAACTATAATGGAATGTAGTATTAAAGTACTAATTAATATATTGTACTAATTAGTCATACTTTTTAGAGCAATGCAATCAGTTTAATGCTAGTTTTGCTTCACCTCCTCCTGTGCCTTCCCAAATTAAGACCCTAATCCAACAAGGCTCACAAGAACACATTTAACCCTAAGAGCAGCAAAGAATCCTGTGGCACCTTATAGACTAACAGACGTTTTGGAGCATGAACTTTCGTGGGTGAATACCCACTTCCTCAGATGCATGTAATGGAAATATCCAGGGGCAGGTATATATATGTGTGCTAGCAAGCAAGCTAGAGATAACGAGGTCAGTTCAATCAGGGAGGATGAGGCCCTGTTCTAGCAGTTGAGGTGTGAAAACCAAGAGAGGAGAAACTGGTTCTGTAATTGGCAAGCCATTCACAGTCTTTGTTCAGTCCTGAGCTGATGGTGTCAAATTTGCAGATGAACTGAAGCTCAGCAGTTTCTCTTTGAAGTCTGGTCCTGAAGTTTTTTTGCGGCAGGATGGCCACCTTAAGGTCTGCTATAGTGTGGCCAGGGAGGTTGAAGTGCTCTCCTACAGGTTTTTGTATATTGCCATTCCTAATGTCTGATTTGTGTCCATTTATCCTTTTCCGTAGAGACTGTCCAGTTTGGCCGATGTACATAGCAGAGGGGCATTGCTGGCATATGATGGCGTATATTACATTGGTGGATGTGCAGGTGAATGAACCAGTGATGGTGTGGCTGATCTGGTTAGGTCCTGTGATGGTGTCGCTGGTGTAGATATGTGGGCAGAGTTGGCATCGAGGTTTGTTGCATGGATTGGTTCCTGAGCAAGAGTTATTATGGTGTGGTGTGCAGTTACTGGTGAGAATATGTTTCAGGTTGGCAGGTTGTCTGTGGGCAAGGATTGGCCTGCCACCCAAGGCCTGTGAAAGTGTGGGATCATTGTCCAGGATGGGTTGTAGATCCTTGATGATGCGTTGGAGGGGTTTTAGCTGGGGGCTGTATGTGATGGCCAGTGGAGTCCTGTTGGTTTCTCTCTTGGGTTTGTCTTGCAGTAGGAGGCTTCTGGGTACACATCTGGCTCTGTTGATCTGTTTCCTTATTTCCTCGTGCGGGTATTGTAGTTTTGAGAATGCTTGGTGGAGATTTTGTAGGTGTTGGTCTCTGTCTGAGGGGTTAGAGCAGATGCGGTTGTACCTCAGTGCTTGGCTGTAGACAATGGATCGTGCGATGTGCCCGGGATGGAAGCTGGAGGCATGAAGGTAGGCATAGCGGTCGGTGGGTTTTCGATATAGGGTGGTGTTAATGTGACCATCACTTATTTGCACCGTGGTGTCAAGAAAGTGGACCTCCCGTGTAGATTGGTCCAGGCTGAGGTTGATGGTGGGGTGGAAGCTGTTGAAATCATGGTGGAATTTTTCCAGAGTCTCCTTCCCATGGGTCCAGATGATGAAGATGTCATCAATGTAGCGTAGATAGAGAAGGGGTGTGAGTGGACGAGAGCTGAGGAAGCATTGTTCCAGGTCGGCCATGAAGATATTGGCATATTCCATGCGGGTGCCCATAGCCTTTATACTTACACACAACTATTTCAAATTTGATGACAATATATATCTCCAGATCAGTGGCACTGCTGTGGGCACCCGCATGGCCCCACAATATGCCAATATCTTCATGGCTGACCTGGAACATCATCTGGACCCATGGGAAGGAGACTCTGGAAAAATTCCACCATGATTTCAACAGCTTCCACCCCACCATCAACCTCAGCCTGGACCAATCTACACGGGAGGTCCACTTTCTTGACACCACGGTGCAAATAAGTGATGGTCACATTAACACCACCCTATATCGAAAACCCACCGACCGCTATGCCTACCTTCATGCCTCCAGCTTCCATCCCGGGCACATCGCACGATCCATTGTCTACAGCCAAGCACTGAGGTACAACCGCATCTGCTCTAACCCCTCAGACAGAGACCAACACCTACAAAATCTCCACCAAGCATTCTCAAAACTACAATACCCGCACGAGGAAATAAGGAAACAGATCAACAGAGCCAGACGTGTACCCAGAAGCCTCCTACTGCAAGACAAACCCAAGAGAGAAACCAACAGGACTCCACTGGCCATCACATACAGCCCCCAGCTAAAACCCCTCCAACGCATCATCAAGGATCTACAACCCATCCTGGACAATGATCCCACACTTTCACAGGCCTTGGGTGGCAGGCCAATCCTTGCCCACAGACAACCTGCCAACCTGAAACATATTCTCACCAGTAACTGCACACCACACCATAATAACTCTTGCTCAGGAACCAATCCATGCAACAAACCTCGATGCCAACTCTGCCCACATATCTACACCAGCGACACCATCACAGGACCTAACCAGATCAGCCACACCATCACTGGTTCATTCACCTGCACATCCACCAATGTAATATACGCCATCATATGCCAGCAATGCCCCTCTGCTATGTACATCGGCCAAACTGGACAGTCTCTACGGAAAAGGATAAATGGACACAAATCAGACATTAGGAATGGCAATATACAAAAACCTGTAGGAGAGCACTTCAGCCTCCCTGGCCACACTATAGCAGACCTTAAGGTGGCCATCCTGCCGCAAAAAAACTTCAGGACCAGACTTCAAAGAGAAACTGCTGAGCTTCAGTTCATCTGCAAATTTGACACCATCAGCTCAGGATTGAACAAAGACTGTGAATGGCTTGCCAATTATAGAACCAGTTTCTCCTCTCTTGGTTTTCACACCTCAACTGCTAGAACAGGGCCTCATCCTCCCTGATTGAACTGACCTCGTTATCTCTAGCTTGCTTGCTAGCACACATATATATACCTGCCCCTGGATATTTCCATTACATGCATCTGAGGAAGTGGGTATTCACCCACGAAAGCTCATGCTCCAAAACGTCTGTTAGTCTATAAGGTGCCACAGGATTCTTTGCTGCTTTTACAGATCCAGACTAACATGGCTACCCTCTGATATTTAACCCTAAGGTTATTCCATGGCGATCAGTGGGATGATGCATAAATGTAAAGTTAAGCACAGGCTTAGGTTCTATGCTGAAGTGAGGCTTCATTGGAACTAACATGATGTTTGCTGTCATCACAGTTTACTTGTGTGTTCAACCCTTTCCCCCACCATGTGTCTGTCTTTTCTATCTAGACTGTTAACTGGTTGGGGCAGGTACTCTGCTACTTTACGTTTGTATAGTGCCTAGCACAATGGGGCCCTGTTTTTGTCAGATCCTTAGGCACGACCCTAATAAACTTGATTTATAATAATTCAAAGAATATGAATGTTTAGTTATATGAGCCAGACCTTCAACTGGTGCAAATAGACATTGCTCTATGATCGGATCCATAAATTCTCTTTAATCATATCAATATTTTTATGATGTAGCCACACACAAAAATTAAAAAGTAAGACCCTGCTCTTGCAAATACTTCTACATGTGAGTAAATTTACACTTCTGAGCGGTCTTATTTAACTATATGGGACACCTACATGTATGAAGTTACTCCCGGATATAAGTATTTGCATGACTGAGGCCCAAGTCTGTCTATTTCAAACAATAAAACTTATTCCAATGATCAATATTTGTCTTTAAATAGTGACACTTACACACTTTATCACTTCACATGTTAGGAGAGAGAAATGTAGAAGGTGTGAAAAGCGTTGAGCTTTTAAATGGAAGGAAGGAGAAATGTTACAAATGAATGAAATCAAAGATCATTAAAGTCTTTGGGGGAGATTTTCAAAACCCAAAAGGCAGTTTAGTGCCTAACTCCCATTGACCTTCCAAGGGAATTAGATGTCTAACTGCTGTTTATGCTTTAGAAAATCTCCCCCTTTATCATTAAGAAGTTTCAGTTAAAAGTTTAAAGGTACAATTTAAAGAACGTTTCACCTTGAATCAAAAGGTAAAGATGTAGATTTCTATACTGACGCCAAACTGGATCTAACAGACAAAATAGGAGAGAGAGAGAGAGAGAGAGAGAGAGAGAGAGAGAGAAATCCAGGAGGTGGAGTCAGATAAGGAAAAACGATTAAGTTCTTGCATTAAAGTAGTTAAGCTGTCATCTTAAGCTCGCTTTATCAGAGTTATTGCTGCTTATTCATAAAAGCACTAAGCAACAGATGTTCACCTGGCCAAGCAAGCCTGTTGAAAGGAAGATGTACATATGCTGTAGGGAATGAAACCTGATCTGATTCTTAGAAAGAAAGGTTCTTGTTTCCTGGTATTTGTTAGAGCTTAATAAAGAGAGTGGGAAAAGGGAAAAAAGAAAGAAGTGGATGGAAGAGATAGAAAGAGACAAAGTACAAGAGAGCAAAGATAAACGAAGCCAAGGTGAAATTATAAACTCAGGGACATTTCTTGAACAGCAGTAAAAAGCATAAAGAACACAGATTGCAAAAGAAACAAGTTAGTTAAAAAAGCACAAAGTAGGAAAAAGGGGAAAGAAATTTTCCAGCTACCTCCATGATGTGTGTCAAGTTAGCAGAGTAAATCATAGAATCATAGAACTGGAAGGGACCTAGAGAGGTCATCTAGTCCAGTGCCCTGCACTCATGTCAGGACTAAGTATTATCTAGACCATTCCTGACAGGTGTTTGTCTAACCTGATCTTAAAAATCGCCAATGATGGAGATTCCACAACCTCCCTAGACAATTTATTCCAGTGCTTAATCACCCTGACAGTTAGGAAGTTTTTCCTAATGTCTAACCTAAACTTCCCTTGCTGCAATTTAAGCCCATTGCTTCTTGTCCTAGCCTCAGAAGTTAAGAAAAACAATTTTTCTTCCTCTTTCTTGTAACAACCTTTTACATACTTGAAAACAATTATCACAATCCCTCTCAGTCTTTTCTTTTCCAGACTAAACAAACCCCATTTTTTCAAAAAACAGCAATGAGTCCTGTGGCACCTTATAGATTAACAGACATATTGGCACATGAGCTTTCATGGGTGAATACCCACTTCATCGGATGCATGTAGTGGAAATTTCCAGAGGCAGGTATACATATGCAAGCAAGAATCAGGCTGGAGATAATGAGATTAGTTCAATCAGGGAGGATGAGGCCCACTTCTAGCAGTTGAGGTGTGAACACCAAGGGAGGAGAAACTGCTTTTGTAGCTGGCTAGCCATTCACAATCTTTGTTTAATCCTGAGCTGATGGTGTCAAATGTGCAGATGAACTGAAGCTCAGCAGTTTCTCTTTGAAGTCTGGTCCTGAAGTTTTTTTGCTGCAGGATGGCTACCTTTAAATCTGCTATTGTGTGTCCAGGAAGGTTGAAGTGTTCTCCTACAGGTTTTTGTATATTGCTATTCCTAATATCTGATTTGTGTCCATTTATCCTTTTACGTAGGGACTGTCCAGTTTGGCCGATGTACATCCCAGAACGATGTTCACTTCTTTTGCAACAGCGTTACATTGTTGACTCATATTTAGCTTGTGGTCCACTATGACCCCCAGATCCCTTTCTGCAGTACTCCTGCTTAGGCAGTCATTTCCCATTTTGTATGTGTGCAACTGATCGTTCCTTCCTAAATTGAGTACTTTGCATTTGACTTATTGAATTTCATCCTATTTACTTCAGACCATATCTCCAGTTTGTCCAGATCATTTTGAATTTTAATCTTATCCTCCAAAGCACTTGCAACACCCCCAGCTTGGTATTGTCCGCAAACTTTATAAGTGTACTCTGTATGCCATTATCTAAATGCAAACAGCATTGATTCTTTTCTACTTCCTAATTCCTCCCTCCCCTGCCCCCAGTTTATCTGTTTAACACAACAAACTCACTTAGGACTTAAGCACAATTGTGCCTTTTGTCTCTCTTTTTCCTGATTGAGGACATTTGGTGGTGGTCAGCCTTTAAGTTTCAAACCAGGGTATCAAATAAAGGTAACATAAGAGTCATAAAATTTGGCAGTCATTCTGAGGTACCTGGGACATGTGTCCTATTTATCATCTGAAAGGTTACATTGAATCACTTATGGATGTACTTAGCATGAACATCACTTGGTGGAATGGTGACATTAGAACTCTTATCTGTTCTCAACCCATCTCTTGATGTTGCAAACACAGGGAGAAACTCAATTCCTTTCCCTATGACTGTGAAGGGCTGTTTGGCACCAGAATGGGCATGGTTCCTCTGAACAAGGGAGAAGACCAGATGAAGGGAGGCTGTACCCATCTATGCAATGTGCAGCCCTGCTGCACGTGTGTTCCCAGAAAGACAGTTCACAGAGAGCAGGACGGAATGGAGCTGTGAGGGGTTAGGCGAGAGGATTCACAGCTGTGGGCCTCTTTCTATTCTTCTCCACCCAGCCCCGCAGATGAGGGAAGGCTTCATTTGCTCCCACTTACTTTTGCCTGGCACCCAGCTGGCTATTCAAGCCAGCCAAAATATTAAGGATTTGGCCCATAATTTAGGAAAGACACAACAGCCATGTTTGCTCTCTGAATATTGTTAAATGAAAAAGGTCTATTATGCTCTTCTTGGATGACATTGCATCATCAGTCCTGAAAGCAATTGCTTCCCAAATCGTTACATTGTGAGAATCCTATTAAAACACAATAAGCCAATGCGCAAGTTATCTACAACTGGATAGTTGCCCACTTGGGTCCCTTTGTACTTAACACACTGGGTGACAACAATAGAGCATAACACGTGGCACCTTGTCCTGAATTCACCAGCCATGTAATTGGACATTTCTTCTGAGGGAAAGATTGCTAATCATTGAGTGGGAGTTTGAGGAAGGACTGAGTATTTGGCTAAAGGACAGGAAATGGTCTTCTTGAATTATTTTTGCAACTAGAGCAAGAATGCTGAAAGAGCATTTGAAGCCAATTTGTAAGACAGAGTTAAACAGACTAGCAGCACCCCAGTATCCCTCTAATACTTATGTCATGTACCAAATATATTTTCTTAGCCTTAGTAATGATACTGCAGTACTTAGGACTATATACATAGTATCCTGAATGACTTGTCATGCAAATGAACTTGGAAATATTTGTGCCACTAATAATATTTTACATTGACAAAGGGCCAAATAGTGCCATATAGATGCAGACCCTTGCTGGAAGTTTAGTGGAATCAGACCACCCCTAGGGGGAGACAGTCCCTCCCCAAGCAGCCAGAGGCACAGGTGGTATTCCACAGGCTGCATCACCCTTCAGGTGCAGTGTGGTCTAGTTGACAGAGTCCTGGATTGGGAATCAGAAATCTGGATTCCATCCCTAGCTCTGCCATTGACCCACTGTGTGATCTCTGGCAAGTCACCTCACCTCTCTGTGTCTCTGTTTACCACCTCACCCTTTGTCTGTCTTAACTGTTTAGATTATAAGCTCTTTGGGGAAGGACTGATGCTTACTATGTGTTTGTACAGCACCTAGCACAATGGGGCCCTGATCTCAGTCAGGGTCTCTAGGCAATACTCTAATAATATATAATAATAAAACATAGTAATAACCATTCACAGAACAGAGAGAGGGACTCCTGTTACCAAGGGCTTGAGGGAAAACCACCTACAGAGAGGAACATGAAACTTTTAATGTCCCCACAGAGCTGGCTAGACCTCCTTTATTAAGGAACTGATTGAATGGACTTCAATTTACCTTTTTCAGAAATTTAAAGGGGGCCGAGCCACCCCTGCTGGGATTTGAACCTGGGATTTCAAGTCACCTAGATACCATGTTCAGAAAGTGATGCTTAACACCATTAAGCCTCAAAAGTGGGACTTCTCGAGTTTGCAAATAAAAAAGTTTTGTTTATTCCATGTGGCTGCCAAACTCATATGCACCGCATCCACTTTTTCCAACAATCAATTATCAGAATTTGTAGCGGAAATCATCCTCGTGTATGAAAAACTGTAGGAAATGTAATGGGAATTAGTGCACAAACGAAACAATGTGTTTTTCTTCTTCTCAATCATCGTACTAGATTCAGCACAGCTCATAGCAAAATCCTGCACAGATTTCAAGATATGGCACCTCTGAAAGATACTGTATTTGTTAGCTGTGAAATCATGTCAAAATATTACTTGATATGTCCTGCTGGGAACATTACCCTGTATCTAAAATCAGTTTTAGAGCAATAAATATAGATTGTTAAGCAAGAGCTAAAAAAAAAAAAAAGTGCAAATATTCTCTGGAAAGGTGGTTGCATAAATGACAATGTGGAATTCTCTATTTATTTTCCCCCTCAATATCTTCCTTATCAGTTTTTGTTCACTTTACAGCCCAAAAGATCATTTTCCTAATTGCCAACTCTGCCCTGTTATTCTGGGATTGGAAAATCCAGCTGTATCCCTTACCAGCATCACCAGTTGCAAAGATTCCACTGTCAGAATTCCACTAAGAACAGTGCTGATTTGTGAGCCAGGAGAGAATGCAGTTTGCTCTCATGTAGATATGTTGGGCTCTGCACTGCTAACAGCCACACTAGCACATTGAACAGTGAGTTGTACTGGGAGCCAATGGAAAACTCAGTGTTACAGATGAAGAAATTCCAAGAGCTTAAGGGCCAACTTTTAAAAAGCAAGGTCTATTTGGACACACACAAATATCTGTACAATTACACATTTATGTGGGCCGACTGTTACCATTACTGCATATGCACATTGGGAATTTGTGTTTACCAATGGCTTGCGAGAGGCCTTGCTTGCTATTTGCATGTGGATATATTGTACCTTATTGCAATTAAGGCATGCAAATGGGCTTGCAATTTCTTTGAGAATGCCATAAAACGACTTGCCCAACAGCACAGTGGGCAACAGGTCTCAGAAGTTCTTACCTCTCATTTCTGTACTGGAGAACTAGGCCTCATCATTTCCCATCAGTTTTCAATGAAGAAGTCCTCCATCCCTTTCTCTTTCAGCTGCTATGTTTATAACTGTGATGGCAATGAATCACTGTCCCCGATAGTGTCAGGGAAGGGAAACAGGCTGGAGGAAAAGAAGGCTACCATGGTATATGAATTCTCTGAGTGGTTTCCTTCATTATGTCTTTTCAAAAGCTTGTGCATAATCCCAATCATCTCCAGGTTCTTCCCTTCCTACTGATTAGTGCAGTTAGTGTTTGCTGGTTCTCTGACCCCCACCACTCCTTCTTCCTTTGAATTAACTAACTCCTTTGTCCCTACCTCCCAGCTAGCTTCATGTCATCACTATATTCCTGCAGATTTCTTCATCAAAGCCCATTTATATGTAAAATGAACAAAATCAAACCTAACAATGAGCCTTCCTCATGTAATTCCAGTCTTTACCCTCTCCTCTTTGACCTGAATCATTTCCATTGACGAATGCCTTCTGTCTTTGATATCCACACCAGCTCTTTATCCACTGAAGTAGCTCATCCTAAAACCTGCCTATTGACCTTAAAAATAATCTTTTGTGAGATACTATATCAAAAAGGTTCCTTGAGGTCCAGATAAATTACATCCACGTCTGTCCCCTGTCAATCAGTTTGTGACTTTCTACAAAAATTCCAGCAGATTTGTTAGGCACGGCCTTCTTTGTGCACCTACTGTCGCTAATCTTCATACAATCAGAAGCCTCTAGGACTTTTCACCTCCCATTCAGTCCCTGATTAATGTTTTTACTCTCCTTCCAACTTCTAAGGTCAAGCATGCAAGCATGTAGTCTCCTGGATCTTCCCTAGATATACTTTTTGAACTACAGACAGAGTCCCATGTACTCCATGATTCTGATACTGTGGAATATGCCAGAAAATCCCTCTTACCACAGAACTGTGTTTCAGACTCAGAGCTTTCATGTTATGTTTCTAGACCTCATGGCTGGCCAAATAACCTTGAAAAAATTAACTGAGCATCAACCAATATTTTCCTGACTCTGCATAGAGGCTGAAATGATAGCACTGAGAAATCTGGACTACCCCATTCATTTCAATAGGGTGTTAACTCTGACACTTCAAGATGACTGTTTAATATCTAACATTAATTATTCTGCTGCTCATCAATTTAACAGAAATATCAAGCCTGTGAATTTACTCCACAATCTCAAACTGCCTCTCATGCCTCCCCAGGGGCCAAAAGCTCCAAAGCCTTCTGCTACAACTGCAAAAGTCTCCGCTTTCCACAAGACAACTGCTATAGACACATTTTCAGTACAAAATTCTACAAAGTAGAGCGTGAACGTGGTAGAAACTGCATGACCTAAATTAATTTCAATATCAAAATAAATAATACCCATTGAATTCTTCATTGAGGTATTTAATTAAATAAACCTCCATTTAAATGTATCTGCCATTGAATTTCAGGCCGTCACAAGGAACTTGGCACAGAATTTAGGTTTAGCTTGTTGCTGAATACATGCAACCTTAAATATAAATGTTGCATTAAGAAGTAAAATTCTAACCTGGCTTAGATTTGAACCAGTGGTCTAAAAGTGAAAGGTTTGGGGCCAGATTCTCAGCTGGTGGAAATCAGTGTAGCTTCATGGAGGTCATACAATATGAACTTAACCTCTCACACTTAGGGATGGATGCTACATGTCACAGTTGAGACATTACGGAGTGATCAGTGTGCGGAAAACTCTCACAACTCTTCTTGCTATTTTCTGTCCATAGCCAGAGGGCTTCAGTTTCCTGAGCTGATGATCCATCATCTTCTCCACAAGCACTAAATCAAGGCAAATTATGTTTATAGGAAATCTCTTTAGAAAAGTATGACACATCAATGAACTGAAGAAACGGTCATCCAACGTCTATATTCAAAGCTCCATAAAATCCACAACAAATTGACCTACATTCTGTGGCAAGATAGATCCTATAAAGTCAGTAGAGCAATACTGATTTACACCAGCAGCAGATCTGGCCTATATCCTAGTATCAGCCTGCTCAGCCACTATCCCCAAAAAAGATTTCTTAAACATGTCTGCTTAAGGTTATCCTATCTTTCATGCTGTTTTCTACAGAAACTAGGCTGAGTCCCATCTGATCAAGCAGTTTTGCAAGTCTTCAGATATTCTAATTTCTTGATCACTTGTTCTGGCATGATCCTGATTTCCTTCAGTGTTTCTTTTTCTTCCCTGGGGAAATTTGTGCCTGTTTCTAACATCTGTCCCCCACCATCCTCCTTTGAGAGCACCAAGGCAAGGAATTCATTTAATATTTCAAGCAATGTCTACATATCCTTTCAATAAATTATCTTTGCCATTTCTTAAAGGCCTTTCTGTCTCCTTCACTGACCTCTTTTTCCTTCTGTATTTGAATAAATTCCCATTATTTAGCATAACCTCCAGTGCAATCTTCTTTTTCATTCTCTACCTTGGCTTTTCTTATCTTTTTTTTTTCATACTCTCTGAACTTCATTCAGTAATCTTGCCAGTCTTCTGCTGCACCTGATGTTTAATACCTCACATATGCCTCTTTCTTACCCTTGATGATTACTTTTTTTTGCCTGTTCATCACATTGTGGATTTATTGCTAGACTGCATATGCAACGACCCTTGGGTATATATTAATTTAAGTTCTGCATGCTTTCCATTTCCCATCTATGTTCTCCTCTCCATTACTTTTCAGCCAGTTCCTCCCACATCTTTTTGAAACTCGCCCCTCAAATTTTGGAAGATTTGCACAAAGTTGATGGTATGTTTTTTTAAATAGATTGTCAAGAGAACCATCCATATGTCCAAAGAGAGAGTCCAAAGGAATGACGTCCTACAGAATTGTCAAAAAGTCATGGGGCTTGATTCTAGCTGAACCATGCTCTAAGCCACCTTTGTGCCTTCCCTAGTCTCAGGGCTGGCCCAGGACCAAACTGGCCACACAGTAAGTAAGAGCACCCCAATAATCCAAGGGACCATTCTGCCAGTCCAGGATCACCAAAATGTAGGGTACTCCAGTCCTGCCTCCTCCCCACCCCATTACACTCCCTCCCTGACCTGCCCCCTGTAAGGGGGAAGGTGGGGACTGGGTAAAGTAGAGCTGTCTCCTATAGCACAGTACTAAGTCCCCTTTGCACTTCTGGAATGGTACAAAGGGACTTAATCTGGGCTAAGGATCTGGCATGTGGAGTTGCCTGAAAGTAGCTCACTGGGCTTCATTCCAGAGCTCAGTTTAAGGGGTTGATCCTGAACTGAAGTTTGCATATACAGAGTCCCAGAAGGCAGAAAGACCTGTGCCTTTAAGGGACTACCTGCAGCCCATATTCAGTAATGCAGTTGCACCAGAATGATTTTGAACACTGAAGTTCAAATGCCTTGAAAAAGTGTCATGGTTCCAAACACTGGGAGGTTCCAACCATATACATCAATTTTTCCACTCATGCAACATATTTCTGGAAATTGCTGAAGTAAACAACACACCTGGATCTCCTTGGAACCAGTTCAATGAGGAAGTCACAAGCTGTTTTACTTCTTTCAACTCACTCAGAACTCTGAATGTAAAACCCAACACTCAAAGATACAGTCTCCCTATAGGAGTTGTGGAAGCAAATAACTTAATTACATGCTCAGGGTTTAACACATGCTCAGGGTTTAACTGATCACCATATTTGGGGTCGGGAAGGAATTTTCCTCCAGGGCAGATTGGCAGAGGCCCTGGAGGTTTTCACCTTCCTCTGCAGCATGGGGCACGGGTCACTTGCTGGAGGATTCTCTGCAGCTTGAGGTCTTCAAACCACAGTTTGAGGACTTCAGTAACTCAGACATAGGTTAGGGGTTTGTTACAGGAGTGGGCGGGTGAGATTCTGTGGCCTGCATTGTGCAGGAGGTCAGACTAGATGATCATAATGGTCCCTTCTGACCTTAAAGTCTATGAGTCTATGAATTTAATTAGTTTTAAGAGTGAGCTGGACAAAAGTATAAGTTCAACCATATGACGAGGTTGCTTGTGATTGTAGGGGGCAGGTCTCAATAGTATGGGGCTCATTTATGTTGCTAAGCGCTCATGCTTCAGGATTTCAGCCAGCCACTTGCAGGGGTCAGGAAGGGATTCCCACCCTCCCTCCCAATGTACTCTGCTTTTGTATCTCCTTCCTTTAAAGCATCAGGGATGGCCACCAGCTGGAGATGGAAAATAGCCTGGGGACGGCCAGGGTTCTGATGTGGCACCAAGCATTGTCTGTCTCAGGTGCTTGGCTGGTTGGTTCTTTCTTATATGCTCAGGGTGTACCTGATCGCCATATGTGGGGTTGGGAAAGAATTTTCCCCCATGTCAGATTGGCAGAGACCTTGGGTTTTTTTGTCTTCCTCTGCAGCATGTGGGTGGGGTTTATTTGCCAGGATTATCTGGGTATATCTCACTCACTCATTTCCCAGACATTACCAGGACCTTGGGCATTGATGTACTTCAGTCTCTCCTTTTCTGCGCCTGTGGCATATAATAGTCTAGTCTCTTGTGGGCTGTAATACTTTGGTCTCATTTTGGTTGTTGGGTTTCGCGTGTGGGTGTTGGGTGGCCTTGGTGAACTACAAGAGGCCTGTGAACTACAAGAGGTCAGACTAGATGATATGGTGGCCCCTTCTGGCCTTAAACTTTATGACTCCGTGACCCAATACAGTGAGGATTCACGACATTTTCTGCAAAGACCTGAGGGTCTGTGCAATGAATGGCTGACACCCACCTACCACAGTTCTCTCCTCTGTGATAAATATAATCTCTGTAATGAAAGTGATCTCTTTATAAAGTGTTTTTCAGTGTAATGGAGCTCTCTTCCTTCTTTCTTTTAATTCATAGTATTATTAGTATTTACACACCACAGGGTAGATCACCACAGCCCTTACTCCTTACACGCAGTGGAGTAACAGATGAGGGAGGGAGGAAGTCTTCCCTTACTGCCCTATTTGGCCCTGCTCAGACTATGACTCAAGCACCAGAGCTACTCACTCACTACTCCTCATTGTGAGCAAGTGAGCAGCGTGGTGGTGTGAGAAGAGGGAGGAGCCCTGGCTCCACCTGCTCTACTCATCAGCCACAGTAGCTGGCCAGGCACATAGGAGTAAGTTGCTCTACACAAAGGGTGAAGTAACTTACGCCCTCACCAGGCAAAGGAGAAGCAGAGGAAGAACGGTGACACTCTCAAGGTAGTCTGCACTTCAAGCTGGAGGGGTAATTTCCAGCTTGAGGAGACATACCATGCTAGCTCTGACTGAGGTAGGGTGCCAAAAATAGAATGTAACCACAGTGGCACCAGGGGCAGGATGGGCTAGCTGCCCCAAATACAATCAGAGGCAAGACCACAGGTACATACTCAGGCAGCTAGGCCCTCTAACCATCATGGCTACACTTCTATTTTTAGCACAGTATTTCAGTCAGAGCTAGTGCTGGTATGTCTCCTCAAGAATTTGCACCTTTCTGGCTCCAGTGTAGACACACCCAGAGTTACAAATTGCTTCCACTATTCATAGCACCAATCAATCTAATTCTGTACAAAGTAACACATTAAGAGAATGTTAAGTTTTCATGGTTAAGCACACAAAAATCAGGAAATGTCAAAGTTAAGTTGCATGAAAAAATCCTAACTCTTGTAAATATGCATTACAATTAAGACCTGGAGCATGTAAAGATTTATCCACATGCTCAGTTTCTTTATGACTTCAGAGGGACTATTCAGCCTGTAAAGTTAAGCACATGCAGAAATCTTTGCAGGATTGGGACCACAGTTTCTAATTACAGGATCACATACCATATCTCAGAGAATACAATATAATATCAGCTAAATATGCAGCCTCAGAATAGCTTGCTGTTGTTTTTTTCCTTCTCTTTTTCCCCTCTATATCACACAAAAATATAACGTTAAAACTATTCAAGTTGAGAAATAAAACACTCAGAATTCAAAGAAATTGCAAAATTTTGAACACAGAGCCTTAATCCTGCCCCTTGTGCGTATGTCTTAAAGTATGGTTTATTATTATCCATTATTTGCCAAATAATATAATATTATAAAACAATGACATTTTTATACAACCTTTCCTTCAGAACACGTAGTGTACATTCCGTATTGCACTCCCACATAACACAGATTTTACTTGTAGGCTGATGTAGCTTGAAAGCCAGCTACCTCTTTCTCTGACAGCCCCCACGCATATTACAATGCCACAGTTATTATTAGTTATTGCTGTTATTTGTGTTACAACAACGCTTAGGAACCCCAGTCAAGGATCAGGACTCTATTGAGCTAGGCACAGTACAGACATCTGGTAAAGAAGACAGTCCCTGCCTGAGAAAGCTCACAATTTACACAATAGACATGACATAACGAATGGGTGAAACAGACAAATTGGTTGGGGTGGGATGGGATGATGAGGTAACAATAAAATAAACCGTCAAGCAGAAAAGCAGAAGTCACTTGACTAGGCAGTGTCTTTGCAAATAATTGTTGAGTACAATGCAATAGCTCCAAGCACTGTGATAAAAATGCACATAAAGACACATACAGTATATGGGCATGGATGGATCACGTTTGGCAGAAGCATGGAGATGAAAACCCTCCCTAGTGTCACATCCGCACACCCCTCTCTGACAACAGAAACAGAGCATGAGAAGGTGTAAATTCTGCAGTCCTCATGGCATGCAGAAATTCACCACTTTTTCCTAAGCTATTCCTTTCTTTCTAACAAAGTTCAGAATTGAGCCCTAAGGGCAAAAACAAAGGAAAAATTGCTTCACAGCATTTTTCCCTAGCTATTGCCTTGGGGTATATGTAAGATGAGATCAAGTAGTTCCTACGTTACAAGCCTGTCTAATTCATTGTGTGGGAACTTGTGCATGCTTGAATTTGACAATTTGTTTATCGCGTTTCAAACTAAATCAATGCACAGTAAACACAGAAGGCATTGTTACTGCATCTTGTGTGCTGTCGCTTTAATTTTTATATTCTAGTCTATTTGATGATACTGGAAACTTTCATTTTACACCAGAAGAAGGTTTAGGATTTGGTCTGTAAGGCTGCATTCATGCTGAGAATTTTTGGGAATTCTCCTACTGCTAAGATAGTACAACTTTTGCTACCTACTGACAGAGCACTAATTTAAACCAGTTACCAGTATTTTTTACTGTGGGATCAGATGGCACAGCGGTGCAGATGCCTACAGCCTGTCTACACTAGCACTACCACCATATCTGGAATCAATGGAGCTGTTCTAGGGCTTGGAGAATACTATATATTTGTCGGTGTAGATTAGGCCCTAGTGTGTTGAATTGAGTAAATAGCTGGGACGAGCTATTGACATAAGATGCTAAACAACATTCACTCTCTCAGAGCCTGACTCTATAGTGGAATGGTGACCTTTGCAGATAGGACTTCTCTCTCCAAGAATGAAAAGTTCTTTAATACAATTAAGTGACTATATGTTGGTGAAACAAACTTGCCAGAAAATTCTTAAAACCTTAGGCCAGACAGGCATGTCCCTTTCTCAATGAGAACTTGATGTACCAGGGAGACCATAATTAAGAAAACATCAGAAAGGCAGAGAAATGAACCCTACCTTCTAGCGTTGAGCCCAGCCCTCACCCAGGCATTATTTACCTCCTGTTGGCGGAACAGCGGCTTTTGGTTGCTTCATGGAGCACCTACATCGACCTGAGTTGTAGTCTTGTGTACCAGGGTCACTGTGGTGGCTCGGTGCCTTGTCACTGTGACACTCCTCTGCAGATGGTTCCTAAAGAGGGTGGTTCACATAACATGATACATTTTAGCACACCTATTGCATGCATTAGGGAGGCTGCAAACTCATCTGACTTCACTCCTCCAGCCTGGGAGTAGAGAAGCAAACCCAAAAATATGAAAGGAGAATAAAGCTATGCCATGCAGTTCTCATTCTCAAGCTCTTTCAAACACATGGAGCCTAAACCACCCCATCACTTCTAGTTACGTGCATTTGTAAGGTTTGCTAAGCCTTTTTGTTACTTTCCTTTGCAACCAAAGCTTTCTACTAGCATTACCAATCTAAAGCACTACCCAAAGGATTACCAATGCAGTATACCTCACACAAAGGAAACTCTGCTATATAAACTGGCTACTGAGACCTAAGCTACCTGAAATTTTAGTGACTTTCAAGTATAGCCTTATGTATAGTAGACCACACTGTCTGGATGCAATAAAGACCACATCGTTCTGTCTGCGTGCAATAAAGACATGGGTTACAGTGGTGAGTCTGGATGCAGCAAGAAGTCTTGCAACTTCATAGACAGCAGTCAAGGATCCAGAAGAACTATCGGTCCTTAAGCCTCATTAAAAATAGGCAGACATGGCCTTTCAGATATTAGTCCTGCCACCTCTTCTAGGTGCAATGGAACTGTCTATAAATCATGGAACACATTAGGTGAGTGGGCCCCTAATTTTGCATGTATGTTTCAGTGTTAAAAATTATAAAAGGGGTGATGGATCTTGAAAATCACTAGAAAATGTGTTATGTAATTTATGGACAACCCCAACCCAGATCTACTGATATTGCATCTGTCTTGAGCTTTGGCCAATTGACTCTCATCCAAGGCTAAGTGTGGTAGTTATATGGCCCCCGTTACCATAGTATTTGAGTAACTCACTTCTTTTTATGCATGTATCCTTGCAACCCACCTGAGACAACTGTCTATAAGAAAATTGTTATCCCTACACTCCTTTATCGATGCAAAAGCTGGATGACCTATTGACAGCACCTCAAGAGTCCAGAGATGCCTCTGGAAGATCCTTCGCATCAAGTGGGAAGACAGCTGCACTAACGCCAGCATCCTCACTGAAGTCAATGTCACTAGTATTGAAGCAATGATCCTCAGGCACCAACTCCACTGGGCTGGACATTGTGCATGGATGCCAGATTCCCGCCTTCAAAAAAAGCCCTCTACACTCAGCTCACCCATGGTCAGAGACCCCGTGGTGGTCAGAGGAAATGCTACAAAGACACACTGAAAGCATATCTCAAGAAAACTGATGTGGATCTCACATGCTGGTAGGATCAAGCCACCAACCAACTTCAATGGCACCACATCCCCCATCAGGCAGTGGCCCACTTCAAGGAGAAGTACCTTGCCCTTGAAGCTGAAAAGAGCGAGAGAAGGAAGGAAAAAGAAAGAACTTTCTCCCAGCAGGCAGCTGACCTGCTGGAAATGTCAGGTTCCAGGATCAGACTCCTGAGCCACCTCAGGACCCATATGTAAATCTGTGGTAGAGATCATCCTTGAATTGAGGGATCGCTGATGATAACACTTGTGACACAGGGAAGTGCTATCACTGCCATTTTACAGAAGGGGACCTGAGGAACGGAGAGGCTAAATGATGCCCAGGGTCACCCAGGAAGTCTGTGGTGGATCAGAGACTTGAACCAAGGTCTCACAAGCGCTAGATTAGTGCTCTAACCATTGGAAAATACTTCCTCTCAAGTCCCTCTTTTAGTGAGATGGTGGAGGGAACTAAAATAGATGGCATTGAGTTTATTGTTAAGGGTTTCATGATGTACCATTTCTAACAGGAGGCAACCAATGCGTTTAAAGTGGCATCTGGTTAATGGTTACACTTTCTAGGAGAAAAATGAGACAGTTGAGCCTTCACTGTCAGAAACAAAATAAGATTGGTAAGAGACTCCACTATACAGATAGACACTTCAGTAAAAGAGGGTGGAAAGTTGAGAGATTTGAATTCTGAGAATCTGTACAAACCCTCTAGTCCCATATTTAGAGGATAACAGGGCTCCTTTATGGTGAAAAATGCCGTGATAGTCTCAGATTCAAGATCCCAAATACTGGAGGTGAAGACAGGTGCTACAGGTATTTGAAATAAACAAACAAGACAAAATACAAAGGTCCACGAAGTTACTTAGGTGCCTATGTCCTGTTTTTAGGCACCATTCTGATCCACAAAACTCCCACTTAGCTGCCACCTAGCCCCATAGGTTCCTACGTTTATGCAGTAAAGTTCCCTCTGTGCCTGTTTCAGTTCCTGTGAATGTGCACTACTGCCTCACTCTAGGACATTCACCTATCTCCTGTGTAAGCTCCAGAGCAGTTCACAACCTGGGGGAAGATCGGTGTTTGGCCACCCAAGTAGGATGGGGGATCCAATTCACCCAGGATGTGGGAGATCCCCTAGTTCAAGTCTCCTCTCCATCTGAGGGAGAGAAGGGATTCGAACAGGGAACAGCTACCTCTCAGATGAGGGCCCTAAACACTGCCCTAGAAGATAGTCTGATGTGCGTCTCCCTCAATCTCTCTGATCGAAGTTAAATAATTGGACAATTCATTGCTAACTGGGCCAGAGTTAGAATGACTCTGCAGCCTGGTGATTAGGGCACTCACCTGAGAGACGGCAAATCCCTGCTAAAATCTTTTAATCCCCTCTGGTGGAGGGATCATATGGACTGGAGGTCTCCTGTATCCTAACCACTGGGCTAAAGGTCACAAGGGAGGCCCTCCTCCTCTTCTCTTTTGTTTCGGGCCCCACATGCAACTTACGCAGCCGAATGTTTATCTTTCCACAGTTCATGGATTGCTAGCAGAGACAGATGCCTCCCTGAACTCTTAAGCAACTGTCTCCATGCAGGAAGGGGCTTAGCACACACCCTTCTGACCAGCAGTTTAGGTCTAGTTTAGGCTGCTCCCTGCATAGATTGTCAGGTTTGGAGATCACATTCTAAGATGCTCATCTCTCCTCATGGATTGCCTAGGGAGCCTAGGCACCTATGTTGGGCTTTGCAGATCACAGTGTCGAGCCTGCGATTTTCTAGGAGCCTAAAAGTTATGTGGCACTACACTCAACATTTCAATGCCTAAGTCCTTTGTGGGTCTGGGCCTGTTATCCTTGCTGAGAGACGATGCTCACTATTTTAAAATCAGGGTTAACTAGATATTTCATTAGTGGTCCTCTAGTTTTAATTGTTACAAATGTATATATATTGTTTCCCTCATATACTATGGGAAATGCCAGATTTTCAGTTTAGTTGAAAGGGACACTAGTCAGTCATAAATAATGAACTAAAAGTAGTATCAGTTATCTCAAGTCCTACTGATATATTTATAGCTTTAGAATCAGTTTCTTTCTTTCTTAATGTTTAATTTTTCTTGTTCTGTGAAAGTCCTACAAAAACAACTGTAGAAACTGGTTTACTCATATATTAATAGGTTATTTTTTAAGGCTAGAAAGAACACCTAATCTAACCTTGTACAGGTCATAAAATTTCACTGAATGATTCTTGCATCAAGGCCATAGCTTCTGATTCATCCAGAGCATCTCTTTTGGAAAGCAATCCATCATAACCTTAGGTAAAATGTTCCAATTGTTAATTATCCGCTCCATTAGAAGTTGCACCTTACATCTTTTCTGAATTTGTTTAGCTTCTAATTGTCTGTAAAGGGAAAACAGAGAAACTCACTGCACACAAAGTGCAGTCAAAGACACAAAGGAAACAAACTGAAGAAACAAAGAAAAGTGTAATGTTTAAGTTAATAGTATCCATTTAATTTGTGAGATCAGAACTAGAAATGTAATAATATTTTAAAGCAAATACATACAATGCTGAGAAAAGTGACAAAGAGTCCTGTGGCACCTTATAAACTAACAGACGTATTGGAGCATGAGCTTTCGTGGGTGAATACTCACATAGTCAGCTTATGCTCCAGTATGTCTGTTAGTCTATAAGGTGCCACAGGACTCTGTCACTTTTTATAGAACCAGACTAACAAGGCTACCCCTCTGATGCATACAATACTGAGTATTGCTTAGCCTTTAGTAAGCGAATTTAAGGACCAGTCATATGACAGAAAACTAAGGTACATATATGTACACAAAGAAAAACTAACGTACAAAATATTAGAATATCCACTCTCAGTGAAACTCTAGAAGAGAATTCTTCTAAGACTGAGTTTTGAGACTCAATGTGACTTCAATCCTTCAGCCAACGTTGGAGCTAAAACAGTTTGAAAAGACAAAGATTTGGCAGAAGAGATATAGTTCTCTCAAAAAAACAAACATCAGGCACACTGTATATATTTGTTTCCATTCATTATGCACACTATCATTGAATGATTAATAATTAACTTACCCACAGTAGCTACAGTAGCTTTGAGAGGTTTCATTTTATGAACTTTTTGATTTTATGAACTCTTCAGTCCCCAATTAGTTCATCAAATAGGGGTTCTACTGTAATAGCTTCAGCAGTGTACTTGTGTCCAAAATTCTGCCTGGTTACTACATTTATCTTGTTGTAGAAATTACAGTGCATGACAAATCTATGGCCCCTGCAATAGTGGACAGAGCTCATTGCAGGAACTGGGGCCTAAATCATTAAGGTTATACTACACCACATGTTAAGGTAGCCTAAATGTAAAAGGATGGGAAATACATTTCATAATGCTACATGTATATCTCTGATCATAGGAAAAATTGCAATACCTTATCTGAGAAATGGATAGGACCATGTAATTAAAGACTGTAACATAACACACAAGGAGGTAGTGTTAAGGAGGCGTGTTCCACCTTAACTCTCACATTTTCTGACTTTTTGAATGCACCCGCAGCATTCTCATAAACCACAGTTCAGCAAAGTATTTAAGCACATGCTTAAACCCATCCCTATGCAGCAAAGGATGTATGTATATGCTTAACTTTAAGTGCTTTGCTGAACAGGCTTAGATCTCTGGATCGAGACCATAATGTAGTTCTGTACACACACATGCTTCTATTAGACAGAAGCGTCACAACCCTGCAGCTCCCAATGAAAACTATTTGTCTGGCATTTGGAAAAGTTGGGGTGGGTAAGGGGGAGAGGGGAAATAGGAAAGGCTCAGTAAAGAGTCAGACAGACATATTACATCTGCAGTTAGACCATTTTAAAGGATCACTGTTATTAGAAATTCAAGTTTTTCAAGTATTAAAAATAAATCTTTAATTCCCTTACAGATTCCTAGTATCCAGAGTATTTTATACAACATCTGGATAAAGGAATAAAGGCAAATCCATTGTGTTTCTAGACATTCCTGGAGCACTGATGTTCTTGAGATTATGCTATTGGATTACTGGTATAAAAATAATAAATATTTTCAGTACTTAAAGCTGTAATGCTTTATGTTGGATTTGGATTTTGGTTTCATTTTAGTAAAAGGTGGATGGAGAGTCAAAGTCTCTTCCTTAGCCAGAAGGATATATTTGACTTGTATCGAGTTTATTGCTTACTGACCTATATTTTTCTCCTTTTCAATATTTGAAAAGTTATTTAGCAACTTTATTACCCTTTAGTCAACATTTCAGAATATCTTTAAAGAGAAAAAATATGAAAATATTACTTTTCATTTCTCTGCTAAATGACAATGAGGAAAATATCCATTCATTTACTTTATGTTAATAATGCAGTATAATACACGAATCTATACATGGCGCACCAATTTGCTGTTGTTCGTTTAAATGGATAGAATAGCATGTCATACAAGATGGGCTTCATACGGAGGGGTAGGAGACTCCACCAAAGGGAGATCTTTCAAAATGTTTTGATATCTACAAATGTGTTTGCAACAGGGCGTTTAACTAACCAGGAACCTAGCAATATAACTGGCTCAGAGTCATGTTTGTTAAGAGCAAATGTAGCCAGCCCTTGCCAGCCATCCAAGGATTAAACAGTTATGAACTTCCAAATGTGCCCAGAATTTAGTGATGCTGTAAACACACAGTATGTTTAAGTAACATACGCTGCACTTCTCCATGGCTCCCTTTCCTGAAAGGAGGGACAAGGTGCAGCCCTACAGACCTGGGTTTCAAAGCTCCATTTGTGCAAGGTCTTCACCCTTGTTGCTTCCCATTTCCCTAGGGAGCTGTAGTATGTCACAGAAAGTACTAGTAACCAAAGACAGCAATGCAACAGCTAAGCCTTATGGCTCCAGCCCAGTCCTTTCACTTTATCCCTTTTACCGTTCTCTCTCTCTCTCTTTTTTTTAACATGCAAGTTGCCATGAAAAATTTGTTAATGAAATATTTGCTTAGAAGTCTGCTCTGGGCTAGGCTGATAACCTATCTGTGTTTGAGTTTGGCTTCCCATATTCTAAATACTCATCTTCTCTCTGTTTAGCTTATTGATTGGTTTGGCAGGGAAAGCAGCCTTGTCAGCAGTGACCAAGGTCAAACTAAACAAAAAGGGACAGGAGAAAAAAAAAGGAGAAGTTGAACTGATGAGCTCAGTGAGGCAAGAGTGGAATATCTGACCTGCCAGAACTTTTCTTAAAGGGACAGACTCTGTTTTCTTAGTGTCTTGCATGCTGTTCACAACGTCATAAGAAAATAGCACCATAATATTTTACATTTATAGATCAGCTTGCATCCAAAAGAGCTTACAAATTTTGTTTGTACAGCTCTTCCAGGGTGAAAGCAGAGAACAGCCAAACACTGGGCTAAAACACTATACCCATGGGATATTTAATGGCCACACAGAGTAGACAGGACTTTGGCCAAACTTTTCAAGCCTGGTTACCTAAAATTAAACACTTAAATCCATATCTATGAACCTAAACAAAAGACACTTGTTTCAGAAGTGCTGAGCACCACTGGATGTCACTGAAGTCAATGGGAGCTGTGGTTGTTCAACACCTCTGAAAAACCGTCTACTTTTGTTGATGTGTCCTGTTTTATGCACCCACGTTTGAAAATTTTGGCCTCAGTTTGGAAATCCTCTCCAAAACTTCCACAAACAGAAAGCTGCATGGAAAACAGGAGAGAATGTTTATGCAGGGCTAAACTGAGCCTCTCATTATAAGGAGTCTGTCTTTCAAAGGCAATGGCGAGATCACTGAACCACCCTCACTGTTATGCTAAGCTCTTCATTAACTGTGTGGACTTTATTGTCTCTCTGTGTATTAAGACATGAAATGCATAAAGTGCCTGCGTCTCTCAATATTGTATTGTCTCTAAACTTGGGTTTATTCAACTAAAACTGGTCCAGAATTTACAAGAATTACTGAAGACATTTTACATAGGAGTCATCCTGCAGTACTCCACTATGGATAGTTCATCCCCACAAAGTACTGTCACGTCTACATCATTCAATGTTAACAGGAAAGTGTGCTTCAACAGGAGACTGTATCAGAAATGCTAGGATATGTCATGGCATAAGCAGATTGAGGCTGGCTCCTTTACTATGGTGGCTCATTGCAAAGAAAACTGACATTTCCGACTCATTTAGACAGCATAACTCAACATTTCCTGTAGTCCTGAAAGGAAACGGTAATACCATGGACCTGTAAACTAGCTGACAATACCCTTTAAATGTATCAATCACAATATACTCAGGTGAGGAGTTTTACAAGTGAGTGGGAGCTAGAGACGAATAATTATGTAATATGAACAGACTGCTAAATTCTGAGGTGTTTGCTCAATATTTGCTCAGTTCTTACTAAGTGAGAGTTTAGCTTTATAAATGACTGGGGGGAAAGTGAGTCAGGACTAGATTATTTGGCCTTATCTATTTCTAGATTTCTCTTTCTAAAAAGGGCTCTTAAATCTTTTTATATTTTCTCTCATCAGAGAGCTAATTCAATTATCAATGTATTGTTCACAGTGTATTTGGACACATTAGTATTCTATAGTTTTATAATATGCTATTACAGTTGTTGACACATTCAGCTTCAGTGGCCTAGCTGAATTGATCAAATATATGCCTAATTTCCTATCTGCAGGCATGGATAGACTAACAAATTGAATCAAAGTGGTTCTCATCAAAACTTATAGAAACAGACAAGGCTACATGCTGTTGGACTAAAGGAGACAGTGACTGTATGTCAGTGAAATAATTACTCCCCTCCCCACACCAATTCACACAAACAGTATGGGCCACAATTTTAAAGATGCTTCCAAAACTGATCCTACAGATTTCTCCTTTTTCTATGCAAGTACTTAGTAACCGTATACCTGACTACTACCTAGCTGGCATAGGCAAAAGGACACATTACATAGGAACGTGGGCCTATGTTTTCAGAAATTAAAACTTTTGGGTGTCAAAACTGAGACACCTTAAAGGGACCTTCTTTTCAAGATGTGCTGAGCACCCATCCTGGGAAAATCAGGTCCCTTGACAAGATCTCAGGTTGAACACTGAAAATCACTAGTAAGCTGTGGGGTTTGTGCACTGTATAACAGTTGCATGTGGAAAATTTCTGAAAGCTGTTTTAAAGGCCTGTGTGGAAAATGGAGGCCTAAATGATTGACATTGATGTCCTCTGAACAGCATCTCACTAAAGATTACTAGCAGAAGAAGGGTATGACAAGGAAAAACTGGGTACCAAGATCAGAAGAAATGCATTGTCCGTAAATAAACCAAGGCTCTGGTGTTTGACATGTAGATTTAGCTGCCCTTCGCCAAGTGTGTTTTAATTTGTATCATTCTAATCGGGTTAAGAATTATTGTAGCCAAAGTAATTAGCAGCAAGCTACCAACCAGATTCTTGACACAGAAAGCAAGCAGGTTTCTCCTCCAAGTATGTGCCCCCCTGAGGGATGGGGGGTAAAGAGCAGAAGAAGGGAATTAGAGGTGACCTTGCATTAATGAAGAGAAACATGCTGCCGGATCAATGGGCAAACCTGGCACACTCAGAGAGGAAGCTTCAGCTGTGCCATCGAAGTATCTCTGATATACATGGGGGTTTCACAATAGATGCTTATGCAAAAGAGGTAAATATGAAGGAGGTGGATATAATAAAATTGAGAGAGAAAGCGAGAGAGAGAAAAGGTGCCGGGGTGCAAATCAAAAATAAATGAGGAGATTGCCCTTGATTCTTTTATTTAAAGAGCCTCTGTATTCATGTTATTGGATTAAGCATTTTGACCAAAGTTTATAGAATTTATTTTGACCAAAAATGATTAATATGAATATTGGCCTAATGCCTGAGTAAAGGAATGAAGTTTCTCTCTCTAATCGGGTTGCAACAGATAAAAGCTAAATAGAAATGAGTAATTCGCCGTGACTCAATTTTACATGGGCTGTATTTCAAGATCTGAAATTCCAAGTGCATTTCTGTTCTGTATTTCAGCTGTGCTATCTTTTACTCACCCTTGCTAGCCTATGTGTCAGCCTGGGTTGGCAAACTGGGAAACATTTTCTTCTGTAATCCTGATGTACTTGTTAGGAGACTACATCTTTCTGGAAACTAAATCAATTCAAGTGTTCAGGAGGCCTCTAGTGGTTTATACTTTCAGAGGAAGTTTCCTCCGAAGCTTAGACTGTGAAATAATGGAAATACACGTAAGGTCGGAGAAAGAAAGGGGACTCACCACTTGTTGCTTCCTGTTGTTTAGAATCAATAGCAATTCCTGTTATCTGACTTCAATATTTAGGAATCAGGCACTCAGGATCTGATGTACATTTATACCAAATGACCAGAATGTGCACAGAGGAGAACAACAGGTTTTATAGGCTTGTTGGTGTTGCACGTGTTTCTAAGCACAGACAGGGAAAGAATTACAACGTGATGAGCTGTATATTTGAAATAGCCATCAAAGGAGAAGCTATGCCAGTTTCATTTTGATCCATAAATGTAGATGCTTTATATTACTGACAATTGGATTTCCAGTGTGGTACATAAGGGCATAATTCCCCATTTGCAGCAACAGGAACATATAGGGCTAAATCCTCAGCTGGTGTAAAGTGGGATCAGCAGAGCTACCGTGATTTTTAGAGCTGAGGGTGTGACCTTTAGCCTATTAAATATATAAATATTATGTCTCTATTTGGGAAGCTTTATGTTTTTTTCACAGACAGGTTTATGAAAAAGAAAAAGAAAAGTCATAAAAATAAATGATAGCACTGGAGTTCTGCTAGCTGTTTCAGGAGGGTTAGCCTAGACTGTCAATTCTTTCTTCATCACACATGTATTTCCCTTGGCTTATTTTTGTATGTCATAGGATAGTCAAAGAAATGTCCTTAATTCCTAGCACTTTGATTCACCTCCACAAACTAAGCCTTGTTGTAGGTGACTTAGTCCCCATGTGATCCATCTATTATTAGAACACGTTTAGCCCTTCAACCCCCCAAACGCCTGCTTCCCCTTGTCCTTATATATATCTGTCTCCTAGCAGAAAAGTGGCACATGACCTCCTATCCTCAAGAATACTTGGCACAAGTCCTTACTTCTCAGCCGAACCTATTGTTCTAGTAAAGAAAGACACAGGCATGCAAGTGTCTTGCTGACACTTTTGACTTTAAACATAAAATACCATTAATCAATCAGCTGCATCTGTTTGGAAAAAATAAGTGACTGGAGTCAAGGCAAACACAGTAAATAATCCTTAGGCAATCTGGAAAGAAAATAAGGGAGGATAGGTTTATGACGTCTCGCTACTTTAAATTCATTTAATCTGTAGTCTTATCCTCCTCACAAAGATTAGGTTTACTAAGTGCACAGTAGCTAGACTCCAAAGTCAAATGCCCATGCAAAACACTGCCACCAAATTTAAAAATGCTACATTTGCAAGAAAGATGTATCCGCCATGGAATTCACATATCACATGGAAAAGGAGGGGTTCTGAATGTACAAATGGGCAGATGTGAACTTGGACTAAGTTCTGAGGAGTTATAGGTTACGCCCATGTGCCACTTGAAGGTACATTTCTCTAGCTATACAATAAGGCTGTAGCTATGATTAATGAACACAATCACTTGTCCAGTCTTCTTACAACTCCTCCTGAGAATATTTCCTCCATTAGTACTGTGTGGGCCCAATCCTGCAAGTTGCTGAGCTTCCCCAGAAACCAAAGGAATGGAAAATAGTGCTCAGCGCCTCAGAGGAGACAACCAACTCCTTGCAGGATTGAGCCCTAAGTAAACAGTGCTGCTACATTTACATGCCTGCTGCTTTCTTTTTTTTCAGAGCCTAAGCACCAGCTCCTAAACTGCACTTGTGCCCCTTTGTATCACTGAGGGAGTCCCCAGTTGGTTTACAGCCAGCTTCTATGCCTCTCTGCTCCTCAGCCTCTGGAGTGTGTGTTCTAGATGAGTGGGGACGTAGCTGGAGCACTGCTTCCAGAAGCCATTACTCCTCATTGATGTTGCTGGAATGTTGCCAGTGGACTGCTACTTGGGCATTGTTGACACCCAGAGTAATATGGAGAAGCACTAAAGCTACTCTACAGTACATCAGAGCTGGGACACGCATAAAAACAGTTCTAGAGTCATAGACCTGAGCTGGGCTGCGCTCCCAGCTTCCCAAAGTGCTCCTGTAGCATGTCTGAATATTCCACCTCCAAACATGGTTCCTATTAGCAAGGGTAGGATTTTTCCCTTGAGGTAAATCCAGCCTGTTCCTTAGAGGCAGAGGAGCCTCATAGAGTGGAAGTGTCATTCTGCTGCACAAGGTTAGGTGGCTGTATTGCAGGAGAGGTTCAGAGATTTTATGACCAGATCATCCAGTGTGATGACCTGCATAACACAGGCCATAGAACCTCCCCAGCAATTCCTGCAACCATTGTGTTTAGGCTACAACATATATTTTAGGAAGACACCCATTCCTGATATAAAGACTCAAAGGGATGGGGAATTTGCCACAGCCCTGGAGAAGCTGTCCTAGTAGTTGATTACTTCATTTGTACCTTGTTTTCAGAACCTTTATTTCCAGGGTTCATGTACAACATGCATACCTCATGCCAATGGGTCTGGTGTCATCTCTTTCTACATAATGAATGTAAATTGTTCCTTAGTGTGTAGTTAGACTCCTGGTCAAGGAGCTGCATGATGTTCTTTAATACCTCCCTGCTTCACTGGCTAGTTTTCATAAGAGGAATCCAGCTTGTATATCTGCATGGAAAGGTCACTTTAAGTGGTAAATAATTTTCAGGTCACCTAAAGTTAACACTTAAAAAAACTGTATGTGAAGCGAGGTAGGTGAACTGACACAGTTATGCCATTTAAATAAACGATGCAACGGGTCTGACACTCCTTCCAGCAAGGGAGCACTGCTGAACCAGATCCTCAGCTGATATAAAGTAACAAAGCACCACTGAAGTCAATGAGGCTATGTTGATTCACATCAGCTGTGGATCTAGTTCATAGGTTTTGATGTAATGATTCAATTTACAGAGCAAGTCAGATCAGAATCTAACATATTGTCTTTATAGACAGATTCCTTTCCCTAAAATGTTGGTTAGATTGCATGTGTTCCCCTCCCAACTTCTGTCAGTCTCTTACTGCAGCACTTTACCTGTATGGTGCTCATGGATACCATAAGAGGTGCTACCAGCCAGGAGGTTTGTATCAATTTGCCCTGCAGATGAGTAAACCACCCTTAGGGACATACTCTGTCTCTCCTGTTTAGTCAGACATAGGATTGAGAGCCTGCTCTTCAATCAGGGTCTCCCAGCTGGTGTGTGTTCTGGTACAAACTGTGGCTAAAGCACTTATTACTGCTGCAGACAGTGAAATAATTTGACAATTCTGAATAATTTACCTCTGTGTTGTAACATACTTCAGTCATGTCACAGATACTTTGCAAAAGGCGTTATCCCACTGGATGTTAAGATGTAACTAAATAAAACACAAACAGGACTGACCCCATCATCCCTGTGAGTGCGCGTGAGAGAGAGAGCACAATCAAAGGGAGCCTAAAACATGGCATGCCACCAACACAATATTGAGGTCCTCCATTTCTACAGAGCAATGGCAATGTAAGCCTTTTCCCATTGAATCACCAGCATTCTTCAGCCATGACCTAGAGGAGGAAGAGGGTAGTTCACACTCCATGTCTGTCACCAGTGGATTCTCACCAGCCCCTGGGACTTTGGCAGACAACTGCTAAGGTGACCTGGCCCTCTGGCTAAGTCCCAAATCCCACAGCTCTAAATGTCATCAACAATTGCCCAGTGGGTGAGGATGACCTGACCACCACAGAAAGGGTGAGGGGAGAAAGGCTGCCAAAGAGAATGTAGGAACACTCTTAAAGGGGTGTATCCATTTTTATTTCATCATCATCCACAGCCAAAGGCTTTAGTCCCATTTCCCCATAAGATCTCTTACCTCACAGGCAAGTCCAACGTTTACCAGAGAGGCAGGCTCCAGCCTGTGCCCAATTCTCCCCAAACACAGTACCTTTTTCACAAGGAGATTTTCATTCTTCCTGCCCCTTTCTGGAGCTGTTTTTCCCCTTGGCACTTTTTCAGCAGCCCAATCTTCTTTCACATTTCCTCTCCTCTGCTCTTTTTCTATAATGAGCTGATATCTGATTTGCATAGATCCCAGGACCTTCCCACTGCAACAGCCATTGAGAGGATTGGTTAGTTGGAGTCAGCTGCTTGGCTTCTTTTTTATTTCTTTCTTCCTCTGTGTGACAGTTCACACTGTCACAATGTCTAGTCAAGTTTGGACATCTATAAGCAAAGATGCTAGTTTTGTAATGTTGGCTCCAGCCTGATAGAAACTGAACTGAATTGGCCTACATGTTTCACATAGGCCACTGAGTAGCCATCAGATGGTAACTTGTGATCACTTCAGGCTGGACTGAAACCAGTAAGAATTTCTTTCCTACTACCCACCCCGCACTGTTCTGTCAAATATTTGATTGAATTGTAAATAGTTTAAATGATCGAAATATTGTGGTAATGAGGCCATATAAGCTCCCGAGAAGCAGCATGAGATAGTGAATGGAGCACTAGACTGGGACTCATGAGAAGTCAATTCAGTTGCCAGCTCTGGTACTGACCTGTTGTGCGTGAATTTGGCCAAGACACTTCATCCCTTACCCTTTGTCTATTTAGATTGTAAATTGTTTTGGGGAGGAACTGTACATTACTATGGATTTGTTCAGTGCCTAACACAGTGGGGCCCTGCTCTCATTGGGAGCTTCTAGGTGCTCCTGCTAATAACACCACCAGCACTACCACCTGGATAAATAAACAGAGACATCAATATACAAAATAAAATGCAAGACTGAAATTTCTCTTCTCACATCTTCTCTGAATTATAGAGGGGAGATGCAAATGACACATTATCTCTGAAGGAAGTGGAAAGGAAACAAAAAAGGAAAATGGTGGAAGAGAATTCCTCACTCTCCAAAGAAGTTTTTAAATATATAAGATAGTACCAGGAATAACAGTTCTTAGTGACTAAACAATATCAATAAGCAGGATCAGATTTTCAGACTGTACTGTTAAATCTGCAAACCCACTCATTAGCTCATGAAAAAGGCAGTTTGATGCACAGTTACCAGACTTGCAAAAGCAAATGCCTATTTCCATGTGCGACTGGTTGCATCCAACGGATACACTAAACTGACACATCCAGAGATTTTGCAAGTGAACATTTTAAGGCGAGTTTGTAAATTCCAGAGAACTTTGAATCTCTAACCAACAGCATCAAATGTTTTAAGAGCTCTATTCTGAGCTCAGGTGTGAGCATACAAGACCAGATCAGGGTAGGGCAGCTTTGGTGCACAGTTGATCTGATAACATGTACTGCAAAACATACGCATAGCTGAAATGAGAATGAGGTGTTTTCTATAAATCACATTCTAGTGTTACTGAAGAGAATGACAAAAGTCCCACTGACTTGAATAGGACCTGGATGAGGAACAGTGTAGTGCCAAGTTAAAATGGTGAGTTAGCATAGGAACAGATTCATTTTACTTGTTGATAGGCTCGTCTTAGACAACCTCTTTATATGGGAACGAGGAAGTCATTTTTCAATTTCTGACATTTAAAAATGTTTACTTCCTAGAAGGAAATGCATCTATTTGCTGTACATCCTCATCCTATAAAAAAAGAAAAATAATAATAAAAGACTCAAATGTTAACAAGTTCAAAATAGGAAACAGTTAACATTTTGCTTTCATCCAGAAATCCCAGCAAAGGGCGACATTCCTAAGTTCCCATAACTGTTTTGCCACTAGTGTTCTGTATTAAACTATAAATTTAATAGCTGCCACAGAGCTCTTCTAAATACCAGGAAACCTAGGGTTACAATAAGTTTAATTTAGAGAAAGAAACCTCTCTGATGGATACTAAATGACTTCAGCTACTTCAATGACCTCCTTCCTTCAAGATTAACAGGGTATTTGAGGTTTTTCTTTGTTTACTTTATTTTTAAAGCCAAACTTTATCAAACCAGCCATTTCAGAATGTTGTGTCTCAGGCTTCTGGAAGATGTGAATGAATAAACTGAGACTCAGTATAAAGTAAATAGCTAAGAGCTTTATTGAATACTCGCTATCTGACAACATGTCTGCATAAAGCTAAGGACCCAATTCTAAGATATGTTCAATGCTTTGCAAGAGGTGCTGAGCATCCTCAACCCCCACATAGTTAGGATGTATGGCATAACCACAAATGACGGAGCTGCTAAAGGCTAAAAGCCCGTAAGACTGTTTGCGCCTTAAATTAAATTATATAAAGGCTGAGCTAGTATGAACAGAACACCAGCAGTGAAAGATAAGTGGCATAAAATCTCAATTTTCCCATGGAAAAGATATATAAAGTAAGCATTTTGTCACTTTCAAAACAAAACATTTGTGTACAGCTAACATGCAAAGCACAGAATTTTAAATAGACCTTTTAAGGAAAGAGTAAATTAATACTGCAATCTATTAGACTTCCTCAAATGTGCTGCTTTACAATTTAAAGCTCTGTTCTGTGTCATGTAAGAGCCCTTCTATAGCCAAACCAGGAGTCAGATTCCCTTCTCAAGTACTCCAGTTTTACCTCAGTGTAGCACCTTTAGCTTCAGTGGAGTCACTCCCTATTTATACCAGCATAAGTGAAAGGGGAATGAAGACCCAAGACTCTAAGAAAACTGAACTATACAAAGCCCTTGAAAAACTGGTCTCAGGTTTTAAATAAAAATCAATGCATGCTGGGACAGGATCCTTTGGGAGTTGTAGGGACCAATTCTGCAAGGTTGCTGATTACCTGCTGGACAGTATTGAGAGGGAAGGGATAGCTCACTGGTTTGAGCATTGGCCTGTTAAACCCAGGATTATGAGTTCAATCCTTGAGGGGGCCACTTAGGGATCTGGGGCAAAATCAGTACTTGGTCCTGCTAGTGAAGGCAGGGGACTCAACTCAATGAGTTTTTCAAGGTTCCCTTCCAGCTCTATGAGATAGATAGGTATATCACTCTTAAGGCTAGGATCTGAGCCCATCATCTCCAATAGACCACAACATTTAAGGGCTTTAAAGATAAGGAGTAGGATCCTGATCCAGAATCAGGAAAGGAAAAGTGTAAAGCATGGAGCACTGATTGATGTACTCATGACTTAACAAATGGCTTGCAGTGAGTTGGACCAATTGCACCTTTTTTCCTACCAGAATGATTTTCATTTTTCCTGGGTTGAGTATGAGCCATTTTCATTTCATCTAGGGTCTAATTATGCCCAGAGAGTAGCCTTTTCACATGCATTCAATCTTGTCTATTTCTTTTCTGTATGAAATACCTTTGAATTTTCATCCCAATGAAACAGATACAATGACCTGTAGACCTCAAAGCTTTACAGTGTACATGGGAGGCGAGTAAGGATTTCACTACACATAGCATGGCACTGGATTAAAGGATTTACACATTCTCAGATGGATGTTAAAAGGCATTTTGCAAATAATAAAGACAGAAATTATCTATAATAATCATTTCTTTAAGAGAGGTCCCAAGCCACAATCAGATCAACTCTGACATTTGTCATCTTTGTTCATGCCTGATTCAGAATCTTAGTGCCTGGGAATAGATTAACAGAGAGAAAATGTAGAGCAAAATTCTGTGCTGGCACAACTCGGTGGAGAATTTGGTCCTTGTAGGCTGGGTAAATGATGACTGAGATAAGATAACAGTCTACAACTATCTGAAGGGTATTCATAACAATGGACAGGAATATTACCCTGTGAGAAACCAGGGTGGAAAGAAGCTAAGGAAGGGAACTTTTAAGAAAAACTTCCCAACAGTGAGCTATATAAGAAAGCAAAACAGTCTCCTTAAGGAACTGGTCGAGGCTCCATTGCCTGAAACTTTAAAACTCAATTGGAAAGAACACAATAAAATGCAACTTATGGAATGTTGCGTTGGCAGGGAGATGGACTGGATGATCTAACAGATCTTTTCCATTACTAGCATTCTATGTCCAGGTACAACCCATTTAATTCCAGGCCAGTCATTTACTATGACAGAGAAGTGAAGTAGAAAGACATATATTCTACTGAGGAAAACAGTATTTTTTATGCCAGCTGAACTCAGCGGACAGGCAGTGAAAACATCCTTTCATTTTGCACTATTAGCTCAGCCAGGCCTCTGCAATGTAACATTCTGTCACTTTCTATGGATTAACTCATTTACAAAAATGTGCCATTTTACTGAAATTAGCACAGAGAGAATATTGCACTTGGAGAGCCGCTGCAGCGTAACTGTTTGTCAGTAGATTTATGTAATGGATTGTTTTCCTGCAATACAGGATAAGGGAAATACTTAAACAATAACTGCTGTGGGGAGTGTGGACAAGGCAATAATTACCTTCCACGGTGTTAATAAACCTCAAGGCTACAGGCCAAAGTGTATTTACACTAAGGGAGATGTATTTGGTAATTATATAGAACATTTGAAGATGGAAGAAGGTCAGGAAGCCCCTCTAGGTCTGTTTCCTTTGTTGAGTTAACAGTTGTTCCCCTCTAGAGCTGTTTCCAACCATTTTTTCCAAGCACCTTTTCAAGCCTGACTAGTTGCTCCTTGTGCATCACTTGGTGATTTATTCAATACACTAAATATGCTCTGAAAAGAAGCTTTTCCTGGCCCATCCATTGCTTGCTTGTGCCCCTTTTCCCTCTTCCTTGACATGTATCCATAAAGCTTTGCAGCACAAACCTTCTCCATTCCTTGTGGTATTTTTTCACTGATGTCTCTTTAGACACTGCTCCACCAAATTCAAACCTAATTCCTTTAGGCTTTAACTTACTAAACTCCTATATTATTCAGTTTGTACCTCCTCCAGTGGCCAGAAGTGTTTTCAGTGTTCCAAACAGGGCCTCACCAGGACCCACTGTTTGAACAAACATAACCAGGGTTTAGGAAACATTTGCTCACTTGAGAGCAGACCTTGTAGCAGCAATTTGACACTTGGAGCAGCTACATAAAGAGAAATTGCTGTTGAAATCTACATTTTGCACCTAATTCTCTTCTTCCTTGCACCCAAGTAAATCAGGAGCAGCTTCACTGAAATTAGTGAAGTCACACTGGTTTAAAAGATAGATCCACTAAGTCTATATCACACCACTTATTGATATTCTGCCCATGCATTAAACAGTGATTTCCTGGTTCTACCAGCTCCAGTGTAACCTATGATCAGGGCAGCATAACCCCACTGGTTGCTTTTGTTGCCCAGAGCATTTTAAGCAAGCCCTCGAGGACTTGCTGAAAACAATCTTCATGAGATTGTTACAGAAGCCTCCTAATGCTGATCCTGGCTGCTTCCACATAAGTCTCCATAATATTTATTTCTAATTTAAAAACTGTTATGACTGTGTAAAGCAAATGTTAAATAAAATCATCCAGGTTACCAACAGCTGATTAGAAATACCAGTAATACAGAAGCAAACAACAAAAAGTATGACTTACTTTAGGGTAGCATATATAATCCCCGTTCACATTGATAAGCATGCACTTATTTACACAAATGCTCCTATTAAAGCCTATGAGAATACCCACGTGAGTGAATGCTTGCCAGGGTAAAGGGTCCCTAAGAGCCCAAATCCCTAAGGTCCCACTGAAGACAATGAGAAATTTATATTGATCTTAATGGGAGCATCTTCAGACCTTCACCTTGACTTTCTAAAATGCCTGAGCTGTATTTGACATAGTGCCAGTTGCAGTTCCCTGATTTAGAGACTCCTGCCCTGTTGGAACTGCTGGTGTATATTGTCTGATGCCAGAAGAGGATTGGGTGAGGCAGAGTTTAGCTCCATCATGTTCCCCCGGGCTCCCAACCTGCCCGCCACACACATTTCTCCCCCTCACACTGAGGATCAAGAGAACAGCTAGCGTAGCAAGTGGGTCCACCAGCTCCACCAACTTGACACTAGTGGAGATTCCCCTATGTAGCAGAAAATCTCTATTGGGAATGTCCAACTGATAATGCAAAGGGGCCTTAGCAGACCAGAGAATCTGGCCTATTGTGTGCAGACCAGGAAAACAGCTTGAAAGCTAGAGGATGACTATATGAGGACTTGGAAATAGCACAATGACATCTAAACTTATTCAGTACACTGCCCCAAACTCATTTTTACCTCAGTGGAGCTAAACCAGTTTACTCCAGGTGAGGATCTAGTGGCTAGATTCTAGCCCAATGCCTTTACACAAAGAGTAGCTATTATATGGAATAAACAACCAGGATCACCTTCAGGAGATATGTAGTAAAATATAATACTATTAAAAGGAATTTGACCCATATTTAGATGGCCTTCTCCCATCATAAAGCTTCCTATACATTCTCATATATTCACAATAACTGTGGCTCCCATTGTGTAAAAATACCTTGGCTTAAAGCCTTGATTCTTATCAGTGCCGTGGGAGGTAATTATTGCCTTGTACACACTCTTCACATCAGTTATTGTTTAAGTATTTCCTCTGCTTTGGGATTGCAGGAACGGAATGCATTATATAAATCTACTGACTAACACTAGCAGTGATGCCAGATGCATGTAAGAGTCTCAGTGTCAATTTGGCAAAACCAATCTTAGTTTGTAAACCAATTAGCTCCCAGTAAGGCTAACGGAACTTTACATTTGAGAAGCTCGGTCTGAAATGAGAGACTGTTTTCCCTGTCAGTTCAGCTGGCATAATGATAAGAAATTGTTTTCCTCAATTAAGATCCCATTCTGACACCGTTTGCCCATTGTGTAAGGTCATAGGGTGGACCTGCGTAAGCCAGACTCCATTCCCCTCTCTCCTCTCGTATTTCTTCTTCCTCCCCAGGGAAATTTATGTCTTGCTCTGGCACCTGTCCTCTGTCCTCCTTTTGTGAGCGCATGGAGTCACAGAATACATTACATTTTTTAGAAATGTGTTATCAATAAATTATCATTGCCATATCTTAGATGCCTTGCTGTCTCCTTCACTGACCTCATGCTCCTTATGTACTTGAAACATTTCCCATTATCTGTCTTAACCTCCTGTGCAATCTTCTTTTCATTCTCTGCCTTTGCTTCTCTTATCACTTCTTTGCACTCTTAATTCCATTCTGTAATGTGTCCGGGCTTCTTCTATACTTGATGTTTTATAACTTACATGCCTTTCTTACCCTTGATTACTCTTTACTCATCCTTGTTCATCTGTACAGGACATTTTTCCTTTGTGTAGAGTTCTATTTCTGCATGGTATGCATAGCCCTGGGGCATACATGTATTTATCTTAAACATTGCCCTTTTGTCCTTCTACTTCATTCCAAATGTGAATTGCTGAAATTCATAACACTTCTTCCACAGCCAGCTCCTTTGGGCCTGCAGCTCTCCACAGAACATGATAAACTCCATAACATCATGCCCCATTTGTGAGTCACTGTGGTTTTTAGTATTTTCATCCTTACATGGACCAGGAAGCCAATATGAAATGATCCAAAGCAACCAACTAAGTGGGAGAAAGGAAACAGTGATTAGAGCCACCACTGGATCCATATTGAGAAGACATCTTCATTGACCTGTCTGCAATGGCATCTACTCTTTTTTTCTTGGGAGGCTACTGTCACAAATAATAACTGGCTTTCTCAAGGGTATCCATAACTGATTAATCAGAACCTATGACTCTGCATTTGTAACTCTTGGATTGTGAATTCTGGTGTAAAATACAGAGAGTTTTTTAGGAAAGCCAGTTGAAAAATGGAAAAAACAATTTCACACACATGCACGCGTACACACACACACACACGTTTCAAAGCTGTTTCCATTTCACATGGATAAAAATGTACCCTTTTGTGTGTGTACTCATATGAATTTTTGTGTTTTTATTGTAATGTCTTCAAAATCATTTCCAAATACTTTTATGTCCTGAAAACAATGTTTTCATATTTTAAATCAGGTTTCCATTCAACAAAAAAATTCCTTAACTATTTTCAAAGCTATTTTGATAAAATTTCAATAACATTTTGATAAAAGAACCAAGTGAAAATTTTGCAAAACACAGAATATTGCATTTTTGAAAAAGGATATTTTTTGACAAAAAAATTCACAAAAAGTTTGACAAGTTCTAATTTTGAGTTAGATTATCTAGGGAATGGGGAAAACATTAGGCAGTTATGTAAGGCTACTAAGTAGTAAGCACCTGCTATTGCTGGGTACCCTGTATAAAACAGGAACATGGGAACTGCCATACTGGGTCAGACCCAAGGTCCATCTGGTCCAATATTCTGTCTCCAACACTAGACAGCACCAAATGCTTCAAAGGAATAAACCCTACAGTAGCCAGTATATGATAATCTGTGCCATGAAGGACTCATCCTAATAGTTAGAGATTAGGAAGCATGAGGCAGGAACATAGGAATTACCAGACTGGATTAGGTCCAAGGTTAAGCTAGTCCAGTATCAAGTCTGTAGTGGCCAGTACCATATAGATCTCAGGTCTAATGTAGTATGGCAATTCGTATTCCAGTTTTATACCTTTTCCAAATGTTGTGTTACCATTTGATATTATATAACCTTGGATATTCTTTATAAATGCCCAATCCCTCTTTGAATCTTGCTAAATTCTTTCCCTCAACAACATCCTGTTGCAATGAAGTCCACAGTTTAATTATGCGTTGAGTGAAAAAGTATTTCCTTTGATTAGTTATAATATGCCATTGCATTTATATTATGAAACAGGGAAAACAGAAGCTCCCAATCTACCATCTCTAAATCATTCATTATTTTATGTACTCTTATTTTATCCCCTCTTATTCATCTCCTGCCCTTAAACTACCAGGTTAGGTCATGATGATCTAATCCAGAATAGTATTTTCCTCTTCTAGCTTAGGAAATATGAAGGGGACATACTGGCAGAAAAGTTCATGTTGCAAGGAAGGACAGTCTCCATACTGGAAAAGAGTAGACTATGTGGCTGGACACCTGTACTGCTAACTTTGGACATGCTCATAGATGTAATTTCTGAGTTTCTAGTTTGACAGAGTGGAATTACTGGCTCAGATTATGCACTCCCAGAAATTGTCCTTGCACAAGCTAGGCATAGGCTAATGCCGAAAGGGACACAGAAGATTCATAGGGCAAGGAGAGAGTAAATAAACCCTTTCATTGTTACAGTGAATGAAGAATCCATCTGTGTGTCTTGTTCTTTCCCATATACATTTCTTTGCACTTGCCTGTATATAGGCTTTGGGCAGAATTAAATGTCTAATTTTTTATATTTTCCATGGATAATATTGATGTTTATTTTAAGCATTTTTTAATTTTTAGCTATTTAAATTTTCATAGTTGTGCAAAATTACAGATTTTAAGCATTTGCTTTTAAATTATCAATTTAAATTTACACAGTTGCTGGAAATTTCGCAGGGTTAGACAATAATTATTTAATGACAATAGATGCTGAGATTCCTAAAGTTAAAGCTTTATACCCATTAAAACACAAATTGTCAACATCATATGCCAAAATATATAACATAAATAGCCTTAAATCAGAGTTCTCAAGCTTCGTTTTTCTTACTTTGTCCATCTGTAAATTTCTATCATTGTCATGGAAATATTTGTTTATTCATTTGTGTGTGTATACAATGACATTGACATTTATCAACATTTATCCTCTAATCCTTCCTAGCCTACCTATATTGAATTTCATCTGTCATCACACTGTCCAATCACATTTCCCACAATCCTGCCTAACTGACCTACTACATGTAATTTTGTGCCATCAGCAGCCTGTACCACTATATTCACCTATTCAATCTATTTTAGATTGCTAAAGATAGCACACAAAACTGATTCCTGGTTCTGTTCCCTGGGACTTCCTACAAATAACCCCTTTGCGTACTGAAAATTCACCTTTTATTCCTATTCCTTGTTTCCTGTTTCTTAACCAGATTTTTATCTATGGCAGGATTTACAGTGAGGGACAATCATCTCATGTGATTACAAAGTAGTTCCATTTCATGCCCTTTCAGTACTTGGCATCATTACTGGGTCCATCAGCAAACATGCTAATTGGAATCATTTGTGATCAATAGATTTTTTTTTCATTTTGTGTTTGTGTGCACTACTAGCTGAGACCAAACCACTAATTCATTCCATATCTGCTGCTCAACAGCCGCCAGTTATAAAACTTTTGATCACTCACTGTTGACTTGAGCTGTGTGGAGGACAGACATTCTGCTTCACAGAGGATTTTGAGATTTGAAATCTGGCTTATCCTGAAGCAGCGACAAAATGGAAACATGACAAACTACCCTCTGAAGGAAACTTTTTTTAAAAAAGTCATGTTGGATCATTCAAAACTTTTTTAGATAAAATCAAAATGTTTTATTTTTATTTCAACCTCTTTTATTTTGTATTATACTATAATATAAAATATAATATAACAGTGGATCTCAACCTTTCCACAGTACTGTACCCCTTTAGGAGTCTGATTTGTCTTGCGTACCCCCAAGTTTCACCTCACTTAAAATCTACTTGCTTACAAAATCCGGCATAACAATACAGAAGTGTTACAGCCCACTATTAATAAAAAATTGCTTACTTTCTCATTTTTACAATATAATTATAAAATAAATCAACTGGAATATAAATATTGTACTTTCATTTCAGTATACAGTATATAGAGCAACAGAAACAAGTGATTGTCTGTTTGAAATTTTAGTTTCCACTGACTTCGCTAGTACTTTTTATGTACAACTAGGCAAATATCTAGATGAGTTGATGTACCCCCGGAAAACCTCTGTGTACCCCCACAGGTATGTGTGCTCCTGGCTGAGCACCAAGGTAATACAATATAAAAATAAACCAAATGAAAAGTCATTTCAAAATGAAAATTCAAAACATTTCATTCCAACAATGTTGAAATGAGATGTTTGGAAAGAAGGAATATGGTTCTATCAGAGTTTCTCCAAACAGCTCTATTATTGATCTGAGTCAATCCTGTGACTTATGCTGTAAGGATGTATATTACCAGTGGCAATCCCTTGAGCCATCCAGTGTCCCTATTTATTCTACTTGCAAACCTTTGATTTATTTAATAATCTTCTTCTTATCTTTCCGAACAAGTGCTCATTAGCAAATTCCCCACTGCTAATATACTCCCATTGTTGCCTCAAATTCTCAACTGTACTTCATCCATAGCCTGAAACTTCCAAATCTTATTTTACTTATTAAGCTCCCTGTTCCCTTACTTCCTTTGCAGTCTCTTGTGATATGCTGTACAATATCTACTGCAGTTTTCCTTATTATTTACTAAACCTTCCATTTCAGTATCATCAGCAAACTTTGAGATCAAACTGTGCTCTACTAAGGATCGCAGACAAGGAATTAAATATTGTATGCTTTTCATTCATCTTTAATATCATAACAACTCTACTAAAGGATTTGTGTCCATTGAACAAAAGGCTAGCGGCATGACTGTTGTTGAATTCAGATTGCTAAATGTTTAACAAGCAGGTTGACATGACAAAAGCAGGAGTCTCTGATCTCTCCCCTTGAAAGCAGTTCAGGCTGGTTTGGGGGAAAATGTATAGCTTGGGCACCTGTGCACCTGTATTTTATCCTGTCTAAGTAACCCCCTCTCAAAGGAAGTGAAGTCGTAAGGTCCTGTTCTAGTAACAATGACGAGAAACTGACAAAGAGCTGTTTTATAGCCGTTTTGCAATTCTGATGTCCTGTCTGTGTCTGGAGGGCAAGTATAAAACTTGTTTTTCAGTGCGACAGAAGGAAGTACAAGTAATTAGTCCTTGCCAGGCAATTTGCACATGAGGTTAACCAGGCTCCTAGCAGGGTTTAAAGGGGAGAGGCTGGACAGCAGGCTGAGTGTTTAGCAGGAGGAGGGGAAGGTCAGTAAGAGTGTAGCAGGGAAATGGGGGTGATCCTGTGTGCAGGTGTGTGGAAGCCAGAAATATGGGCAAAAAGTTTCTGGAAGCCTATGTTATTCTTGTATTATAATGGTTACATCAGTGCCTCACTCTGTTAACAGTTACTAGTAATATTTCTCACTTGGCAATATAGGCTGATAAAGTAGGCAAAATACTATAGGAGACACTGCAGACATCAGAACCCTCCTCTTCTGCAATGTAGAAATGTCCGCTTTAAAGGCCCATTAACAACACACTCAGGCCATGTCTACATCTAAAATTTTGCAGCGCTGGTTGTTACAGCTGTATTAGTACAGCTGTATAGGGCCAGCGCTGCAGAGTGGCCACACTTACAGCAACCAGCGCTGCAAGTGGTGTTAGATGTGGCCACACTGCAGCGCTGTTGGGCGGCTTCAAGGGGGGTTCCGGGACGAGAGAGCAAACCGGGAAAGGAAACCAGCTTCACCGCGGTTTGCTCTCTCGGTGCCGGAGCCAGCCAGCAAACCGCAGGGAAGGAGACCTGCTTGCTCGGGGTTCCGGGACCGAGAGAGCAAACCGGGAACGCCGCAGTTTGCTCTCTCGGTCCCGGAGCCAGCCAGCAAACCGCAGGGAAGGAGACCTGCTTGCTCGGGGTTCCGGGACCGAGAGAGCAAACCGGGAACGCCGCGGTTTGCTCTCTCGGTCCCGGAGCCACCCAGCAAACCGCAGGGAAGGAGACCTGCTTGCTCGGGGTTCCGGGACCGAGAGAGCAAACCGCGGCGAAGCTGGTTTCCTTTCCCGGTTTGCTCTCTCGGTCCCGGAACCCCGAGCAAGCAGGTCTCCTTCCCTGCGGTTTGCTGGGTGGCTCCGGGACCGAGAGAGCAAACCGGGAAAGGAAACCAGCTTGATTACCAGAGGCTTCCTCCTTCCACGGAGGTCAAGAAAAGCGCTGGTAACTGTCTACATTGGATTACCAGCGCTGGATCACCAGTGCTGGATCCTCTACACCCGAGACAAAACGGGAGTACGGCCAGCGCTGCAAACAGGGAGTTGCAGCGCTGGTGGTGCCCTGCAGATGTGTACACCTTCAAAGTTGCAGCGCTGTAACTCCCTCACCAGCGCTGCAACTTTCTGATGTAGACAAGCCCCCACAGATCTTGCTCTTTCCCTAGGAACTACCATCCTGCCGGCCCTTCTATCCATCATGAATATTAGGGTAGGAGAGGATGGGGATTGCATTTCCCCACAGCATGGTATCAGATGGCTTGGTCCTGAGCAAGCCAGCTGTGACATCAGGGACGGACTATTTGTAGAACCACCATCGTGTTTGTACAGAAATAGCAAAAGTACCAACTGTTTGATTTGGGGTATGAATCAGTTTTCTCTAACACCCGGATTTTTTCCTCACTTTCTTTACCATCCAAAAACAGTCCAGAGAAGGTGCCAGTCAAAAAATTCCATCTGAAACACCCCTTATTCCCCTCCAGTACACACACACAGTGAAATTGAGCCAGCTCTAATGTTTTCAGTTACCTAAACATTCCTTCAAAACAGTGGTAGGAATCTTACTGCTTTAGTCTTTTTTTCAGTGTACTGAATATAGTACAGTACACGCGGCTGCAACATGTGGCTTGTCCAGCTTCCTCCTCAGCACTTGGGACTCCCCCATCATTAGAGACACTGGACAAGACAGGACATTTGGCCTGTTGCAATATGGCAGTTCCTATAAAAAACACAATTTTTCAGAAGTGAGTAATGTGTCTCAATGTGACTCTTGGGCAGCAAGATGAGAAAACATAGTACTTGGAAATTAATGACCCAGTCCAAGAGAAAGTACACTTGAGGCTGGAACACCCATGTCATGGTGTTTATTCACCACTAAGGATGCCTCCTCCTGGCTGCTCTGGGGTTTAGCTCCTTCTATGTGCTGCAACATCCTCTGGCTATCTCCTCACCTGTCGTCCTCTCTCATCCTGTGGCTCCTCTGTCTCCAGGAGCTGAAGGTTCCTCATTGTGACTTGGCCTTCTAGCCAGGTCACTATGGTCCTCTTCTTCTGGAGTATCAAAGTCTTTCAGGGTGAACTGTCCCAAGCAGTCCACTCTCCATTGCCTGATCCATGCCACTTCTCCACTTGCTGGTAGGAAAATCCAAGCTCATCCTCTACTTTGGGTTCCAGATCAGGGACCCTCTCTTCAGCAGCCAAGGTCCACACTATCCTATAGCTTGCTGCTTTCCCCCTGAGCCTTTCCTACCTGTCTGGCTCTCCCCTGTCTTTGTGTTTGCCAGCCCAAACTTCCTACTCCTAGGAAGTAACTGTAGATTATACTCTATAGTACCAAGCATGCCCCTCTTCACTCATGGAGTGACTGTGGGCTACTTCCCTGCAGCTTCTTCAGGCCGTGTGTGGGGTGGACACCCCACCACAACAGTGGGCTGTCTCTTTTTAGCTGCACTCGCCAATCTACAGTTCCTGGGTTCCCTGGCTTGTGACTCATTTGCTTTGTCCTTTAAACAAAGAGTATCAATATTTGATACTAATCACTCCTTCTAGCCCTAAAATTTATTAACCCATTACAGTGCTTTTACAGACTGTGGGCCAGATTATGCATCTCTTACTCAGACTAATGAGAAGCAGTCTCACTGCAGTCAATAGGACTGCTCAGGTGAGTAACTTCTCAGCATTGTGAACAGAGGGATCACAATCTGACCCATAGGGAGTACAATGAAAGGAATTTATGACAACTGTGAAACTTTTGAAGTTCACTTTCATGTTTTGTTGGAATATTTTCTTACATCCATTGCTGTATGGTACATAAAATTGCACAAGAAAAAATAATGTGCAGTAATTTTCATTTGTGTACAGACGCAGAAGCATGTTCAGGAACAATACCCCCAATCAAAGTATCTATGGAGAGAGTGAATGATTTTCAGTCTGTTTCAAAAGGTCATTTACAATGTGCCCAATTTTATTCCTCTATTAAACCAATGGGACTCCTTCCATTGATTTCAGTGGGCTGTGGATCAGGCCCTAACAATTGTGTAATTTCCCAGTATTTTAGTAGTAGGTCAGCATTTTCTTTATTACATCTGTGAGTTTTGTTTATCACTGATGTATGTTTCTGAGGCGGCACATTTTCTCTGTGCTTCGTACCCACCCACATATCTATATTATTCTTTTCACAAATTGTTTTAAGACCAGAAAGAATGGTGGTGTTAACAAGTGGAGGAACTAGATCTTATCTAAAACACTGCTTATTCTGTTTACTTCAATCTGATATGTTTTCCTTCTCTTTCAAATACTGTTTATATGGGACCAGATTCTTCCCAATACCCTTATTCACAGTGAATAGTACCTTATTCCACAACCAGTTCCATTAAAGTCAATGGGACTACTCATGGACGAAAGTGCTATGACAGGGGTCTCAAACTGGGGTCATGACCCCAGGAGGTTGCGAGGTTATTACAGGGGGTGGTGACAAGCTATCAGCCTCCACCCCCAAACCCTGCTTCAACTCCAGCATTTATAAGAGTCTTCAATATTTTAAAACTGTTTTTAATTTACAAGGGGGGTCACACTCATAGGCTTGCTGTGTGAAAGGAATCACCAACACAAAAGTTTGAGAACCACTGAGCTACGCAATATGAATAGGGCTCACAGACTCTGGCCCACAGTATTGTGTGTGTTCACAGTGCTTTACAATGGTATGGCAAGCAAAAAACAGATCCCAGGAAGATCTTACAATCTAAGGCCCTGGCTCTGCAATGTGATCACAAAGGCAAACCTTCACCCCTGCATGAAGTTCCGCTGAAGTCATGGGGTTCTGCATAGGCATTGGGCTACTTCTGCACAGGGCAGATTGCAAGATTGGAATATTAAGGCACCAGGGGTACAGGACAAAACCATACCTGATTTATGTAACAATAGTGGTTTTACACTTGGATTTCTTTGCAGACCAGAGGGATATTCAGGGGAATTTTAAAGGACAAATAGGAGGATGATTGATATATATTAGCAGGATGGTCCATTAAATGTGTAGGCTCATCAACAAATTATTTTCATTATTGTTAATATTAAAATAAGCACACACCTGCACTTCCTGCTTTACCTCTCATTTTGATTAGGAATGAGAAGAGGGTTGAGAAGAAGCACAGATCTAGAAACATGATGGACCCAATTCTGACCTCATACTAATTTTACAGTAGTGTAACTCCAATGACTTCAGTGGTGTTATGTCTCTTTATTTCAGTCTCAGTCCAGCAAGGAACGTAGACATGCGTAACTTTAAGCATATGAAGCTTAAAGCTTAAGAGCTTTCTTGGGTCGATGCTTTTTGGTGGCAGAAGCAAGAGGAGATTCAGGTCCGGATACGCCAACAGCCTCACTTCTCATTTGTCTCACTTTTATAACTTTGAAATTCTTCCTTCACTTTGGTAATAATGTAAAGTATCACCTAAAAATTGCAATGCATGCATTTCATTTGAGTTTTATTGCCTTAACAGACAGCATTAGATTACAAAAGAGGACATTTTTCTTCTCAGTTTTAGCTTATTCTTATGATTTATGATTAGATACAGCAAGAGTTCATAAACTTCCCTGACCTGCTGACAGTTTTTACAAGCTCCTTGATTTATTTCCATCTTAAACTTAACAGCTTTCATGTGACTGATATTTCTGGAATCCTGGCGTGGCTGCAGCTCAGCCTGTGAGAGCTCCTCTAATCTCCATGTTACTAATTTAAATGAAGTCTTGGGCTGTTGTTTAAAAAAGACATTCGTCATCTCACAGAGGTTTACAGATCCTCTTGTAATGTAATGTCAGACACTTCTGAGATATGAGTTTTCTAAAGCCTTCCGATACTGAGTGTTGTAAGACATGCCAAGGTCACTTGAATACGCCAAAGAAAAAACATTTTGCAAAGCAGGAAAAGAGGAATTCCTAAGAAACTGTACCGCACTGAGGACATTTAGAAATGATTTATACCATCTGTGAATACATTTCAAAGATAAATCTGGTATTGTGGCGGGGAAGGAGGGGAAATAAATTTGAATCCAGAAAAATCCACACACAGTCACCCAGCCAGCAACTATGAGTTCCTGATAAAAAACGAACACAGAGTGCGATATTCTCACAGTCATAGGGGTTGCAGCATCAACAGTTTTCCAGTGTGCTCCGAAGCTGCTGTGCTAACTCAAGCTGTTCTTTCAGCAAAGATGCAGCTGGCACTCTGTTTTTATTGTACACTTTCCAAATACAAAAAAAAGGTACATTTTGTAATAACAAAGACCAAACGAGAGAGAGAGAGAAAGAGAGAGAGAAGTGGATGGTTCTGCAGGCTCACAGAGAGAGAGCGAGAGCGAGAGCCAGAGATCATTTTTTTCTTCTTTAGAGCATTTAGAAACTGGCAATAGGATAATACCATTAGGATAGATGGAGGGATGTTGAAAGAAGTGGCTGGAACACCATCATGTCAGTTAGCTTTGATGCTGGTGAGGTATAGGCGAAAGAGAGCAACACCAGTAAATATTTCTTGGGCTTTGGAGGTTCTCAAGTTAATATGCCCAGGTGTTTGAGGTCAACTGTGATCAAGCCTTAGCCTGACAGAAAATTGCTTTTTTTATATTTGTAGATCAGAAAAGAAATGACAAGCAACACTTGGTTATGACACACTAGAGATATAAATACATGTTGCCCAGATCATACGATTGATTGAACGCTTTTATTTTTGCTGAAGAAATTTAGCTAGTGTTGCTGGCAACACACACATAGCACTAAATAAATGTTACATACAGTAGCCTGTCAGAATTTATAAAAGAGCAGTCGACATGTGCTTTACTGTCAAAACATCAGCCTACGAGTTTCCTCTCTTTGGAAGGAAAATCTGGGAAATAAGAGACCCATATACAATGTAATACCTTCAAATTACAAATGCCATGGAAAGTCTAGATCACAAATTATGTCACTTTCTGGTGATAGTCTCTATATGCCTCAAACAAGAGGGGTGCATTTGCAGATTTTCATTGTAGCAGGCAGCATGAGACACGGGACTGACTCCATGCACCAGCGCAGTAAGCACTTGCCTGAAGCAGCCAATGGAAAGGGGAAGCATGTCCCGGTCTTCGGCAGCAATTCGGCAGCGGGTCCCTCAGTCCCTCTCAGAGGGAAGGACCCACCACTGAATTGTCACCGAAGAATGAAGCTGCGTGGTAGAGCTGCCACCAAAGTGCAGCCAATCATGGCTTTATCTATTTTTTTTTTTTGGCTTCACCGCTGGGGGTGGCAAAAAAGTTGGAGCTGGCCCTGGTGAGACACTTCCTGCATAATACCAAATATTGGCATACTTAGGGGGTTATTGCAGATCTTGCTGTGTACAATCCAAACACAGGATACAATCAATGTTTTATGCTACATTTTAAAGGGCTGCACATAGGTAGGAATCACTGACCCAAAGCCTGACTCTCATCTAAACTAAAGCACCTTTGAGGCTTCTTTATACATAGATTTGCCAGTTTTGGATGGATGTAATCCTGAAGGTTTCATCACGTGACATAATCTTTAATTAAAGATTAATCTTTAATTCCTGCAGACTCCAGGGCTAACAACCCTATTTACACATTCAGGGCAATATAATGGAACCTTAAGGTAAATGAGAATCTGGCCTACAATGTATATCCTGCTTAGGCCATCTAAACTTTTCAGAATATAAGCGACATGCATCATAGGCCATATCTTTAGCTGCTGAAAATCAGTATATACACTCAATGAAGTCAGTGGAGCTGTACTGATTTCCTCCAGCTAGGGATCTGGCCCAATAGGAATCTAGGCCACATTCCTGCTTTCCTAATAACTAAGGTTAAGATTCTGTCACAGGTATTTTTAGTAAAAGTCATGGACAAGTTGCAGGCAATAAACAAACTTTCACAGAAGCCTGCAACCTGTCCGTAACTTTTACTGAAAGTATCCGGAGGTGGGAGAACTGGGGGCTGACCATCAGCTGCTGCTCCAGCCACACCATTGCTCCAGCCCCGGGGCCTAACCGCCGGTACCCCAACCCAGCCACTGCCACCGGGGCAGAAGTCACAGAGATCAGTGAAAGTCACAGAATCTGTGAACTCACTGATTTCTGTGAGATAATCGTATCCTTATTTATAAGAGAAGTGAGGTGTTAATGGTGCACAGCCCTAAAAAATATACATCATTCTACATAAAGTAAGTAAAATATGTTTCTTCTCACTCAGTAAAGTACTTCCCCAGGCTCCATGAGGGGCAAACAATGTGGTTGCAATGACAGACCAATTGTTAGCAAAAGTGCTTAGCTGGTGAACTTGTTTCTGCTGCTCATTCTTGTTGAATACATCACTACAGATGTATATTTACAGCCATATGTCAGTCACTGGCACTATTCAATTCCTGCCTTTTTTTGCACAGCTCTCCTACAAAGGATTTCTCCCACCTTGTCTGGGCAATATGCTCTCTCCCCCAAGGCCCCTTCAGATGAGGAGAACTGAGTGGGCCTCTCACCAGAGCCTATCAATGGTCTTGTAGACCGGCTACAGAGATTCTGCAAAATATACTCATTTCTACTCACCTGCTGGCCAAGGAAGGAAAGGTCTGAGCAGGATAGCAAATTCAAAAGCACTCCCAACTGCTAATCCTATTTGTAGGACCAGCCATTCAGCTCACATGTTTACTGTGCCCTTAATTTTTTTTTTGAGCCAATAGCTCAAGCGTTATTTCCAGTCTCCAAAGGGTACCCATCTCCTTCCATAGGAAGGTTTGGTATTCCAAAAGCTCGACTCTTTAAAATACAGCTGCACATCCCATTAGTTCTGTGGCTTGCTCTTTGCTATGTTTTAAATATTGTCTTCGAACAATAAAGTGTTATACCCACCAAGATTTTTATTCCTCTAAAAACTATGCTCATCTCTTTCCTTTCACTGTAGCAATATTTACAACAATGTTCTCTGACCCTTACATGTGGCTTTGTCTATATTGTGACAGGGCAGTAGAGTGTGCTTAAGAGGGCACCCAAGCTTTGTGATGTTACAGCCATTCAAGAACAGCCAAATTCTAAATGCTTCCCCCATACATATTTCGTAGCATGTTCCATACATTTTGGCCAGGAAAGCATCCAAATACCTTTGGATCAGCACATAACTCCATTTACGCTTCCCCCACCCCCCACTCTCCTTTCCAGTGATAGAATGTGTAGCAGTGTTTCTCCTAAATCACTGGCATTGTGGCCAAAGACTGGTACCTGTCATCCAAATTTCACATCCCCCTAATAAGAAGGGTAAACAGCTGGATGGTGAGAGGAAAACTGTGAGGGGGAGCTGAGAGAGTGGGAGGTGGAAAAGAGAAAGGAAACAATTTCTAAACACAACTGGAGCGGCTTCAGGCCCCAGCATGCCAAGCGCGTGCTTGGGGTGGAAAGCTGCAGGGGGCGCTCTGCCGGTGCTGCGAGGGCGGCAGGCAGGCTGCCTTCGGCAGCTTGCCTGAAGAGGGTCCACTGGTCCAGTGGCTTCAGAGGACCTCCCGCAGGCAAGTCTGCAGGAGGTCCGTCGAAGCCATGGGACTAGTGGACCCTCCGCAGGCAAGCCGCCGAAGGCAGCCTGCCTGCCATGCTTGGGGTGGCAAATTACCTAGAGCTGCCCCTGAACACAACACCCTAAACACCCAGATATTACTCAGCTCTCTCAGGTTGCTTGACTAGGATCTAGCATTGGAAGGAAATTTTGAAAAAAAATCTCACTGTTATACAGCAGTTTTCTGTGTAACTAAATTGTGTTCTTTCTATCAGTCTTTCATTATCACTCAACAGCTAACTCGGGGGCACGTACACAACAAAAACGGCCTGGGTTTGTTAAGATTTGTTGTGATTGCTGATTTCCAATTAAACGTTGTCTGTCTGCCTAGATTTTGCTTGGCTACTCAGTGTAGTCTAAGCGACACTTAGAATAGTCTTTAAAAAAAAACACACAAACGCTGGTCTCCCTGAGAACCCACAACAGATGAAAGATGAAGAGTTTCTGCTGCTTTGTTGTCCAAGGTTTACTCAGTGAAAGGTTGACCATCTGAGATTCACTAGTTGTATATTGATTGTATGGCTTTATTTCCTAGAACAATGGCCCTGCTCCTTCAAAGAACATAGCAACAGTAGCAGAGAAAACTCATTTTAATATTTGATAACCACAGTATTTAACATTATGGCTGGGTTTTGTTCACCTGAAAGGAATTTCTCCATGCCAATTAAACACGTCATTGTATAGCTCAAAAAACACTGAGAAGACTTACACTATAAGCCATATTGTTTTATCTGCTTTGATGATGCCTTTGTAGTTAAAGCACACAACAGGGTTCAGGAATGGCAGACCTGGGTTCTACTTCTGGCTCTACAGTGGGTTACCTTGGGTAATTTGCTTAACTTTAGTTCCCCTGGAACATATCCTCAGATGGCATAAATTGGCAGAGCTCCGCTGATTTCAATTAAGTGCTGGTTTACAGCAGCAGCTGAGCATCTGGCCCCCAATTGTAAAATGGGCATAATACCACCTTTCTTGTGTGGTGATTAATCATTAACGTTTGTAAAGCATTTGAGATTTTGGGATGGAAGGTACAAATTGCTATTAATAAATGGTACCAATGGTTAACACAGAAAATAAGTATATAGACAAGATATATGCATACACCGTATGTTATGTAAACAGTATGTATTTAACTGCTTTGAGAGCTTTCAGGCTGAAATGCACTATCATTTAATTGATGAGCAGTACACAGAAAATATATGCAAGGAATAGGACCCATCATTGCAATGTCTGTACTGTAGAATTCTCTTACAGTTTTCTTGCTTACTTTTCTTAAGCATTTCTCCTATTGCTATTAGAAAGATGCAAAAAACTAGAACAAAACTAAACTAAAACAAAAAATGCATATGTCAGCCTTGAAAATAATTCCTTTCTAGATCTACTGCGAGTGTTTCTGTTATTCAGAATTTGAAGTATTGGGATTGTGGGGAGAAGTCTATTTCTTATGATAGCATCTGAAATTGAACTTTCCAAGATGGTGGGGCAGACTGGACAGCAAACATCAAAAGCTTTCGACTTGCGCTGTGTAAACTTTGTATTCTGACATACATGTTCTTATCTGCAAAAACGCCCTGATGGCGTGGCTGATGTGATTAGGTCCTATGATGGTGTCAATTAAATAGATATGTAGACAGAGCTGGCATCGGGCTTTGTTGCAAGGATAGGTTCCTGGGTTAGTATTTATGTTGTATGGTGTGCGGTTGCTGGTGAGTATTTGCTTCAGGTTGGGAGGCTGTCTGTAAGTGAGGACTGGCCTGTCTCCCAAGATCTGTGAGAGTGAGGGATCATCTTTAAGGATAGATTGTAGATCTTTGACAATGCGCTGGAGAGGTTTTAGTTGGGGGCTGTAGGTGATGGCTAGTGGTGTTCTGTTATTTTCTTTGTTGGGTCTGTCCTGTAGTAGGTGGCTTCTGGGTGCTCTTCTGGCTCTGTCAATCTGTTTTTTCACTTTAGCAGGTGGATATTATAGTTTTAAGAATGCTTGTTAGAGATCTTGTAGGTGTTTATCTCTGTCTGAGGGATTGGAGCAAATACGGTTGTAACTTAGAGCTTGGCTGTAGACAATGGACCATGTAGTGTGTCCTGGATGGAAGCTGGAGGCATGTAGGTAAGTATAGCTGTCAGTGGGTTTCCAGTATAGGGTGGTGTTTATGTGACCATCGCTTATTAGCACAGTAGTGTATAGGAAATGGACCGCTTGTGTGGATTGGTGTAGGCTGAGGTTGATGGTGGGATGGAAATTGTGGTGGGATGGAAATTGTTAAAATCACTGTGGAATTCCTCGAGGGCTTCTTTTCCATGAGTTCAGATGATGTCATCAGTGTAGCGCAAGTAGAGTAGGGGTGTTAGGGAACGAGAGCTAAGGAAACGTTGTTCTAAGTCAGCCATAAAGATGTTGGAGTGCCACTGACTTGAAGGTATATATTGTCCCCAAATGTGAAATAGTTGTTGGTGAGGACAAAGTCACAAAGTTCAGCCACCAGGTTAGCCATGATATTATAGGGGATACTATTCCTGATGGCTTGTAGTCCATCTTTGTGTGAAATGTTGGTGTAGAGGGCTTCCACATCCATAATGGCCAGGATGGTGTTTTCTGGAAGATCATCGATGGATTGTAGTTTCCTCAGGAAGTCAGTGGTGTCTCGAAGATAGCTGGGAGTGCTGGTAGCATAGGGCCTGAGGAGAGAGTCCACATAGCTAGACAATCCTGCTGTTAAGGTGCCAATGCTTGAGATGATGGGGCATCCAGGATTTCCAGGTTTATGGATCTTGGGTAGTAAATAGAATACACCTGGTTGGGGTTCTAGGAATGTGTCTGTACAGATCTGTTCCTGTGCTTTCTCAGGGAGTTTTTTGAACAGATGGTATAGTTTCTTTTGTAATCATCAGTGGGATCAGAGGGTAATAGGACCTAATCACATCAGCCATGCCATCAGGGGCTCGTTCACCTGCACATCTACCAACGTGATATATGCCATAATGTGCCAGCAATGCCCCTCTGCCATGTACATTGGCCAAACCAGACAGTCTCTACACAAAAGAATAAATGGACACAATTCTGACATCAGGAATTGTAACATTCAAAAACCAGTGGGAGAACACTTCAACCTCTCTAACCACTCAGTGACAGACTTGAAGGTGGCAATTTTGCAACAAAAAAACTTCAAAAACAGACTCCAAAGAGAGACTGCTGAACTCAAATTAATATGCAAATTAGATACAATTAACTCAGGCCTAAACGGAGACTGGGAATGGTTGGGTCATTACACTAATTGAATCTATTTCCCTATGTTAAGTTCTCCTCACACCTTCTATGGGTCATCTTAATTATCACTTCAAAAGTTTTTTTTCTCTTGCTGATGATAGCTCATCTCAATTGATTAGACTCTTCCTGTTGGTATGCATACTTCCACCTTTTCATGTTCTCTGTATGTATAAATATCTCCTGTCTGCGTGTTCCATTCTATGCATCTGAAGAAGTGAGCTGTAGCTCACGAAAGCTCATGTTGAAATAAATTTGTTAGTCTCTAAGGTGCCACAAGTACTCCTGTTCTTTTTGCGGATACAGACTAACACGGCTGCTACTCTGAAAGTTCTTATCTGTTCAGCTCCAGACTTGAGAGAGAGAAATGGGCTGAATCTAACCAAATCACATTGTTATTCCTTACAGCTGCCAATTATCAGGGCACAAAGGCATCATTAAAAACAAAAACAAAAAATTAAAAAAAGTTTTTGTTAGTTCCTAAGCAACACAATATTGCCAAGATGGTAGCTCCTATGAAAATTAGAAAATATTAGCTACACATCACACTGTTGTTTATTTAAACTGCTCTGTGAAGCTGTTTTTCTTTCTTTCTTTTTTGCAAACTGATTGATATTATGAAAAATCTGTCTTTTCAATCAGAACTGTTGTGCATGTTGTGTCAGCAGTTTATTCCATTTTTTAATTCCTGTTTTCCACTCTAAAACACCAAGCAGGTTAAAACTTAGTGGGAAGACTTTTTCAGCTGAGGAATGATTTAAAAACAACCACCACCACCACCACCACCCCCTCCACCACCCAGCAATGGCAAACAAAACCAAAATGGTCTTCCTCATTTTAAATTATAAATGTAGCACAAAATTAACTTTACAACTGAAATAGTCAAAGGTGCCTAAGAGACGAGGATGGTCAATTACCATTAAAATTAACTGTGTCCAAATCCCTTAGGCAGGTTTGAAAAATCTCAGCCTACTTGCTTAAAAAGCTAAAATTTTATGCTCTCATGAAAGAAGGATGATTCAATAGTTTGAGCACAAGCCTAGGAGCAAGGACCTCTTGTGTGATACTGTTGGCTCTAACATGTACCCCACTCCCCCCATGCACTTAACCTCTCTGCCTCACTCTTTCTATCTGTAAAGTGGTGATAAAGGCTAAGTAACATAACACTTAAATTACTTTAATTAAAGGAAAATCCCCATTTGAGATCAGTCTACAGTGGTCAACCATTAGTATATGTACAAATATTGGTAATTTGCTGTTGATTCCTGCTCAGCATTCTCCCATCACCTGGTGGTCCCCATCGTAACCCTCTTTCCTAGCAGAAGGACGAATTCGAGCCCTCCACTGAGGTGGGCCCTAGTCTACTGCTGCTTCCCCTTCACATTCTGTTGTGTGGGCTACCCTACAGTGGAGTTCAGGAAGACAAGCACTTGCCAGACTGTGAGAGACCAAGATTTGGGGCAGTTCAGGCTGTACTGTAACTGAGTCTGAACACTGAGTGGAAGGCGAATAACTGTGCACTATCTGCTCCACTTTCACCATAATGGCCTTGATTCTGCAATAGATCCACCCATGTGGACCCTTGAACCCGCAACGGAGTCCCAGTGAAGTAAATGAAACTCCATGCAAAAGCCGGATTGGCACTTAAGGAAGGGAAGCAGGTGAGGAGGTTAATGGCGGCATGGAAAGGTGATCACACATCTGTCTGGGAGCCAAATTCTGCAGCCCTTACTTGAGTAAAACTCCCATTAAAGTCAAGTCCTTAGCCTAAAGAATTGGTAGAATTGCCCAAAAAGGTACAAGTCACATGATAAAATCCCATTAATATTTCCATGTAAAACATTAAAAGTACAGTTGGGAATGATAGTGATATTAAAGAATCAGTTCCTGCAATTCTGGAGTAATTTGTTTCCAAAAAACCCCAGGAGGAGTTTTAGCATGTGGATTAAGGATATGTCTACACAGCAACTAGATACCTGCAGCTGGCCCAGGCCAGCCAACTAGGCTCACAGAGCTCAGGTCGCAGGGCTGTTCCATTGCTGTGTAGATTTCTGGGTTTGGGCTGGAGGGTCCCAGAGTGGGAGGGTCCCAAAGCCCAGGCTCCAGCCCAAGCCCAGAAGTCTACACAGCAATGAAACAGCCCTGCAGCCCGAGCTCTGTGAGCCTAGTCATGGGTTTTTCTTTGCTGTGTAGACATACCCTCAGAGGATATGTCTAAACTGCAATGTAAGCCCAGCGTTAGTAGAACTCAAGTTAGCAGACCTGGGTTTGTTAATCTCGGGCTTGAGCATCTACACTCATTTGTAATCCCAAGTAAGGAATTGTTGAACCGTGGGTCCAAAAAAAGATCATTTCCTTTTGTGTATGAGGTTTAGTTTGTCTCACTGCACGAATATTATTTACTTGGAACAGTTTGCAAGAGAAATCCTTGAGGTTTATTCAACAGAAGCATTTAAAAATATGTTTTGAAAGTCTCACAGCTATGACTGAGTAAGATCATAATGATGGGATATAAGGATGCTTCCATAATTAGGGTTTGAGGTGATGGGATAAGGCTGTATGGCCGTGCTTGCCAGATATGTTGCAATTTCACTTTCAGCTCGGTTCCATCCTGTACCTTGCACATAACTGGACTACATGGATTGACAAGGATTGCAAGCAAGAATTTCAGGCTTAACTCAACTGTAACATAATCCTGCTCACGTTGACACCACTGAGTTTGACCACTGACATTAAGAGGAGAATGATTTGCCCTTTGTTAGTTTGGGCCAGATTTTCAGCCAATTCCTAAAATCTACCAATAAAATCCATGAGTGCATCTGTTTGCAGCATTTATTAGCTGCTTGCAGAGAAAAAGGATCCTCCAGTGGTCAGGGCACTAGCTTCGGACTTGAGAGATGTGGGAACAATTCCCTGCTCCATCACAGACTTTCTGTGTGACCCTTAGCAAGTCACTGTGTTACACAGTCTCTGTATGCCTCAGTTCCCCATCAAAGATGGGGATAATAGAACTTTCCTCTCACAAGGGAGTTGCAAGAATAAAAACATTAAAAATGGTGAGGTGTGCAGATATGACAGGAATGGGGACCATATAAGTACCTTAGATAGATTTTTCACATGGAGTTAGTTAGGGCCCAGTTGTCCTCTCAGTGATGTAGGATCAGGCCTTTCAGGGTCCAGATGGAAATCTGTTCCTTTCTGTGGTATTTGAATTCCCTTTTTTTTGCCTTTGAATAACAGCAGAAGACTCTACTTGTGCAAACCCACTGAAAAAAATATATCCACAAAGGAGATAAACTATTATATTTGGTAAATATCAAAATAATTGAAAAGATGTAAAAAAGTAACACACAAAAAAAGTCCGTCACGAATCAGCCTGAGATCTAATACTTTCTTCAGCTATGTGATTCTCGTAATTCAGTAAAGGGTCATTTGTGCTTATTCAAACATACAACTTTACACCTTGTTCTCCTGGGAGATTAACTCTTATGGAGATGACAGGAAAGATGATAATTCTACATGTGAAGGAAAGGGATTGTTTCAAATAATAGGACAATGTGCAGAGTAACCCGGACAAGGAAGGCTGCAGATGCATTTCAAGAACCATCAAAAACAGTCAAGTAATCAAGAAGTTCCTTAAATCTACCCTCCTCTGCCATATTTTAGTCTGCCAGGTGCAAGCAAGCAAGCCCTGGCAGAGAGGCCCAGAGAGGCCCGGGCCACCTCCAGCTTCCAGCTCCCTAGCCATAATAAAAATAAAAAATGATGACACATGAAAACAAAATAAGGCACCAAAAAAAGAGTGAGACATAATTTGAATTTTTTTTTAACAAATGCTTTTCTAGCCATTTTCTGTGCAAATGCACTAATTGTTGAGGAAAAATCTAGCTTTTGTACAAAGTCACAGTTGACATTAAGCCTGGCGAGCCCATTCAAATGCTTTTGTCCCAGAGTTGAATGGTGATCGTCTTTTACCTGCTTCAACACATTGAAGGTGCGTTCACCTGAAGCCACTGATGCCGGCAATCTGAGGGGGCACAAAATTGTCTGAAATGAAACAGCAAGGATATTTGTGCAGAATACAGAAATGTCACCAGTATTCCACAGCTCCAAGGACTGTAGTTAAGACAATCAGAAAGGAGTTAAAATTAGGGATGAGTTGCATCATAAGAACAGCCTCTCCCATTATTCATTTTTACACATCTCTGCACATCTGGATCATCACTGAAACTCAAATCACAAGTGGCAACAAACCATAAATAAAGCTGATTTCACAGAATTCCCAGCACATTTAGAAGTAGGAAGTACCCAAAATCTCACGAACCAGTTACAAATCTGTTTTGCAGACTCAAGAAATAATAATACCTTGTACTTCTATAGCACATCCTAGCCTAGGATCTCAAAACGCCCTATTCCAAATGAAGAATTTAAGATCACACTCTTCCCATGAGGGGGCAGATACCATGAACCTCATTTTACAGATGATGAAATGGAAGACCAGAGAGATTAAATGACATGCTTTAACATAAACAAAGAAATCTGAGGCAGAGTCAGGCACAGAACCCAGGTCACCCTACTCCCACACCTCAAGCACAAAACCATCTGAACTTCTGGGTACTTAGCTGAACTGAATCACAGGATTTTTTGAGGTTTCCCTCTCAGTAAGTAAACTGTGGGGAGGGGGAATAAAATGACAACTGGGGAAGAGAAAAAGACACCTTGTGTTTTTTTACTGTATGTGTATGGATACAGGGCCTTATCTGGTGCTAACCATCTCCAGTATCACTCTATAGTCTATATTCGCCTGTGGACATTGGCCATTGTATTCTACTGCTAGACATGGCTGCAGCAGAGATCAGTAGGTAGGTAGCTGAATCTTTTCTCTGAATTTCAGATGCAAGAATAATCTGTTTCTTACTTAAAATATTTGAGCTAAGAGGATACGTGTGTGATTTTTGTTCACTCATAGGTATTTAGATCCTGCAATCTGACCCAAGCAGGTCATGGATGATACCCCAACTGTTCAATGAGCTTTGTGCAGACCCCAGTGCCTAGGCAGAGCTCATTACACGTTCAGGAATCTTAGATTTCCTCAGGGCATAGATGTGATTTTTATGTTTGGCTGGAACGCACCATCCAAATCTTAAGATCTAGGACAACAAATACAGTTAATAATAAGTCGTAATAAAAAAGCACCCTTTTGACCACTCTCCTGCTGATATATCTGAGAACCCCCTTCTGGAAATAACTTAGTACAAAACAGAATTTCTATTGATGAATTAGAATTTCCTAAATGTCAGCATGTGAGGAAGTGACACACCCAGAAATGTCAACTAAAGCAACTATACTATAGAAACATGATACTTTGCTCCTGTATGGAGCCTTCCATTTGAGGATCTCAAAGCACTTTAAAAACATTGAATATTAATCCTCATAATACCCTTGTGAGCTTGGTAAATTGTTTTTAAAAGTAGCTACTCAACCAGGCTTCCTCTTTGGCATATACTTCTTAGGCTAGCAGCAAAGTACTTTAAGTCAATACTCGCTCACTCAAAGCATGGGTCATTTATAGGTCATCCCTATATTAGATGGGACTTGCATCATGTCTATTTTAAGAATCTTTGACAATGGCTTTAGAACAATTGGTGAGCAGGTGCTGCATGGCTAACTGAGTGTGTGTGTGTGTGTGTTATTTCTGTATCTCTTGTCTACCATTGGTATCATTTCATTACCTGAATTCTTTTAATTAAAAAACATCTGCCAACTCCTGTCGTCTGTCAGGATTCACCAATGCTGCTCCCTTCGTAGTGCCTTTTTATAATGTTAGCAAACAGGTGGAAGAAAAATCTTGCTGTTATAATCTTTCAGTTTTATGAGTAGCCGGAGCTGTTTAAACTACAGATTAACTTTTACTGGCCCTGTTTTCAGAGCAATCTTTGCTGTGGTGATGTGCTGTATGCAGGTCACTTCAGTAGGTGTGTAACAGAAAGGCCTGTTTCAGTCTCACTAAAAACCTTTAAGGACAAATGAGTGTCTGCCATTTTTCTGCCTCCCTAATTAGCTTGTAACTCATTGGGGCAGGGAGGTTGTTATGTGTATGTGCAGCATTTAATACAATGGTGGCCACTGTCAGCTGGGGCCTTAGCTGCTACCCTAATATACAGGGTTATCATTTTATCCTAGGTGCACAGAGGAGATAGCAGGGTCCACAAGTTCAGAAAATGGGTTTTCATTTTGACTTCTAAGTGGAAATAAATTTTCCAAAGCCGAACTTCTTAGCTGGTATGTCTCTAGCACCTTGGAAAACCAGTTATTCAGCTATGCATCCATTGTCTGTACAAATGCTAATTACAAGTCCAGGGTCTCTTTATACTGTATGTAATTACAATATACTCCCGGGAATGTTTTAGGGAACCCAGAGGAAAATTGTTGCTTGTGTTAAGGTTTTGTTCCGTGAACAATGCATACGCACATTTGTTGGTTAGATTAGCGTGGGGGCTGGGTGACCGAGGTCTGATATTTCCTAAACCTCACAGCCCACAAAAGACTCTATTAAGTTAGATTCTTTTTTCCCTGTTAACAAAGGTGCTTTTGTTATCATCCTGCCTGAGAAATAGGTAGCGCATGAAAGGCAGGGAGATAGACAAAAGTTCCCAGACCTACAGTATGTCCATTGCTTTATAATGCATTTTTTTAAGACTGCCCAAAGAGCTAAGCATAAGAACAAACAGAAGCTGTCAGGAGTGGCGCAAGGGTTTTTGGCACCCTAGGCTTCCTGGTCCCGTGGCTCCGGTGGACCTGCCGCAGGCGTGCCTGCAGATGCTCCACCGGAGCTGCGGGACAAGCTGACCGTCTTCAGGCACGCCTGCGGGAGGTCCACCGGAGCTGCCTGCCGCCCTCCCAAATCCTGGTGCCCTAGGCAACCGCCTAGGTCACCTAAATGGAAGAGCCAGCCCTGGAAGCTGTTCTGCAAATGCTTGTTTAGGTGATCATCCGCAGTTCACCTCTTATACACCTCTACACAGAAAAGAAAAACAGGTACTTCCAGGCTAACCATAGTTTCATTTTAAATTACACAGGAAAGTCACAAGAAGAGCACCCCACCGCATGTGTGTCCTAAGTTGCAGTCTAGAAGTGACTCCACACAATGGTTCCCTTTCCCAGTTGCCCATCTATTTTCTCTCTCAACCCAACCAAATTCTTCTCCTTGCTCTTGGAATCTTATCATACCATTTCCCTGACCTCAACTTTTGTTTTCTAACTCCAAACAGCCTCAAGCCCCAGAGCTCAGCAATTCCTTTATCTTCCCAACTCTTTCCCTCACCTAAAGATCCCTCAAATCTCTCAACCTCTCACCTCCCTCTGCTTACTCCAAAAGGCTTCTCAGCTCAAATTCTCATCTTTATTCCCAAGAGCCCTGCCACTCCCCAGCTGAACTCCTGAACCACCAACTCCCAATACATCGTCTGATGATATTCCACTGAGGGTCAGGTACTCACTATGCTTGTCATTTCTAGGTTGCTTCTTTAAGTCCCATATAGTCTGGTGGGTTCTGGAGGTTCAAAGCCCCAGAATGCATTTCTTACTACTCACTGGAACTGAAGACCGCAACTGATCTGCAAGAGATGGGTTTTGAAAAAGGGTGAAGACATGCTTGGTGGATGGAATGAAGTGCTTCTTAGCCTAGACAAAAAAACACTGGGAGGCCAATTTAAAATGTACACTAGACTGAGTACTGAGGTAATTTTAATTTTCTCAAAACAATTCCCCCAGGCCTAATAATGTTTCTGAACTGAACATATTTATAGTACTGCCCCTCTTGGACCAAATAAGATAAGCTGTCAATATGCAATACAAAAGACATCCCTTGGCATTTGCAAAAAACCAGCAAGTGCATGGATACTATAGAGAGAAGGCTTTGCTGCATCAACCTATTTATTATAAAGTGCTTTCAGCCACATTGAACATCTGAAGTGTTTGAACTTGATCAATTAGAACAAGTTGTCAGGGACGCTAGAAGCTCTTCAAAAGAGCACAGAAGGTTCCCGTATGTTATCCACCAACGTCATATACCTCAGCCTAAGAATCGCCAGAACTCGGCAGCAGGGTATAAAATAAAAATCATCCACGCCAGCAATATTTCAGCAAGCTGGGATTTTTTTCTCTAATAAATATTCTTCCCTGTAGCTTTTCCTTCTGTCTCTTCTTTGCTACTCTCTGCCCTGTATACTTTTTCTGATTATTTCCCACTCCTTTTTCTTTCCCCTCCTCTCTCCTTATTTTTTTTCTTCTTCCACTTTGCTTCCATTTTCCTCTCAAGCCTATTTTCTGTCCCTATCACAGTCTCCTCTCTCAGATCCCATTCTCTGACCTTCTTTATCCATTTCTCCATTCTCTCACTATTACACGCTTCTCTCTGACCTGACTTAAATTTTTGCAGGTCTCTGTGCTAAGTATGGGATATTTCAGTTCCAACCAATCTCTGATCTAAGCTCCAATAAAGTTATGTCCTTCCTTCCTCAGCATCTTACTAACTGTACTATTCTCAGCAAATTATCCTAGAGCTTGCAGCTACAATCACGTTTTTAATAGGGAAGAGCACAAACAATGAAATTCATCACCAGATCAAAACTTTCTCAAAGTCTGAGCTGTCCAGATCAGTTTGGTTCAATCCATTGTGGAAATTGGGACCAGCTGTGAAGCTTAGAAACTGAGTTTCAGGAAATATGAGTAGAACTGTGCAAATGATAGAAATCCTGTTTCATAAAGGATTTGAGATTTCAAAATTTGTCTTTACTCTGAAATAGAAAAAAAACCAAAAATATCAAAATTCTCCAGAATGGTAAATATAAAAAAAAAATAATTTTTGTTTCACATTGATCAAAATGTTTAGAATGAACAAAATCAAAACATTTCATTTTGATTGTGATCTTTTAAAATTTTATATTACAATAAATAATGCCATACAAAATTTTAAAAATCATTTCAAAATGAAAAATTCAAATGTTTAATTCCAAAAATGTCAAAACAAGACATTTTGATCTTGTCACAATATTGCTTCCCTTGGATTTTCTCCAAAATGAAATATTGGTGAAATCAATATAATTTCACTAACGTTTTATTTTGATGGAACTGCATTCTCTAGTAGAAAATAGGTTCCACTGAAGCTTCTCTGACTAGCTGTAGATGTGGTGTTTTGGCATGAATGGATTTAATAAAATCAATATAAAATGCAGCTGCAGCAAGCAAACAACTTTTTCTTCTCAGAGAAAAATCACAATATCTACACAAACCTCTGCATCTGAACTGACTGGTTGAAAGATTCCTAGATGTATTTGATCTCCCACTTCTATTGTGCAACCTCTTCCACTTCTGAAAAGCTGGTCTGCATATTATCAACTTTTTTCTTAGCACTAGAATTTATACATGCTTGCCTTGACCTCAGCGACCGGGTCCACACTGGTGGTTCCCACCCCTGCCCCCGCCCAACATCCCCCATATAGTAAAGATCCAACAATGCAGTTCTACCTTTAGGAGTGCTGGTGTAGACAAGTTGCTGGAATTTTCTTTTCCAACCACATCATCTCCTCTATTCCCACATTGATCCTACCAGAGCTGCTCCAGAAGTAATGCAAGGATGAGAGATTTTAAGACAAATGCCACTATAGCTTTGTATAGCTCAAAATTCTGTCTCTTTTACCAACAGAAATTGGTCCAATGAAAGATATTAACTCACCCACTTTGTCACTGTAGAAACAGAGAGTGAGTTCCATCATTTTTGTTTTCCTTCTTTTCAAAATAATCCTCCTCTTTCGAACATGCTGCAGAGCACAGTATTGGACTATGACCCCAAGCTTGCAGACCAGGCACTTTCTTGGGGTCATAGAGTACTGGTGGGTGGATACATGTAACTCCACCCCCAACATAGGAAGAAGAGCAGGACATTTTAGGATGGTATCATACCTTGTTGTTGAATGAGTGTGGCAGTGGAAGAAAGACGAGGCAAGAAATTCCTATGTTCCCCCTCCCCTTCTAGAAGCTGCAGAGGGCAGGATGTGACCCTATGTCTTCAGTCAGCAGGTGCTGTATGAAAGTAAACCCTATGTCATTTCTTGATCTGAACTCACAGACACAGTCACGACTGTGTTTACATTAAAGGCATCATGGGCTGGTCAGAGTAGGACCTATGATGGAAGAATCTCTGTGTAAAAAGGGTCGGCAGAACATGGAACAAACTGTCAGACCCTGGTGTGCAAGCCCATTGAGAGAGAGCTGGACCACATTGTGGTAAAGGAAAGAATAAAAGGATAAAATTGCTGCTCAGACATTTGAATTAATATGTATTAATTTAGATTAACTGAAAGGCTGAAAAGGAACATTTGCCTATATTCTAGGTTCTCTGACACAGGGTATTATTTGTTCTGTGTTTTTAAGCTATGTGCAGCAGTACAACTTAGTATAATCACCAGCTGTAAGCAAGGTTACCCCCAATAATTCCTCAGCCTTAAAATTACCTCTTCTCTTCGCCCCAGTCCATTTTTAAATGCCTTGCTGGGAGCAGGAAAGATAAACTTTGCAACAGTCCAGAAGGTCATCAGATTCAAGGCATTATGGACTGAGGGAGGAAGCAATGGGATATTGCAATGGGAGGAAAAGCAATATGGAAAGAGCCAAATGAGAGGCAGTGACAATCAGTAGATTGTCCTGCAAGGGACGATTCAAGATGCTGAGTTGGGGGTCCTTATCTAAACTTGAGCTGGGGTCCTTATCTAAACTTCTTTGGGTGGCTCTTTTAAAGGGTATGGGTGTGATTCAAGGGCAGACCTGACTGGGGTCCATTCATTTTTCTGAACCACTTCATCCATCCTTAGCAAACAAATACATTAGTGAGTTTAGCAATAGTTCTTGAACTTTTACAACAGCAAGGTAAATAATAATAAAACTTAATTCTTATCTTTTCATCCATCTCTCTCAAAATAATTTCCAAAGAAAGGTAATGATCATTATCCCAGTGTAACAGATAGGGAAACTGAGGCATAGCATCTTCACCAAGGTCAGAGCTGGGAAGAAAACCATGGCTTCCAGAGCCAGTGCCCACTTCACTGGACCATACAGTCTCAGATATAGATATTATTAATGCTGCCTTCTGGTGAAAATGTTGCATTGCAAAAAGTGCTAGCTGATTTGCATAGTATCAAATAAGTGTGTAAGTGGAATTAACTAGCAGGTATTTTTCTTTTGTTTGTTTTAATTATTTCAAATGGCAGTGTTTGTAAATGTGATTGACATTAAACCTTTATTTAGACTGTGCTTTAAATAAATGGATTGACATTAAAATTAGCCTCTATCATTTATAAAGCAGAAAGATTGGGTTAGGAATATTAAGAGAGTTATATTAAGCTTCATCACTGAATGAATTTCTTGCTGTTGATGTTTGCTGTTTGGCTTCTTTGTCTTTGTAAAATTTTTATATTTCTGTACATTGTCTTTTCCTACTGCTGACAGTGAAAGGAGACTTTACTGGGAATCAGAAGGTAATGAATTATATTCCCATATCGCATATAGGCGATTGACAACCATGGGGTCAATTTTCAAAGGCACAAATGGCAGATAGCCCCTACCTCCCCTTAATTTTCAATGAGAGTTAGGCACCTCAGAGCTATTTGTGCCTTTGTGACTCTCTACCTCCCCCAGAGTCTGTGGGTACAATTATATATATTTTATGCTAAAGGTATAGCTTAACTTCTAAGCAAAAGCTAAACATTACAGTGTCAAAAAATAATAAGAATTTTTAGGTGAATTAAACTTCTTTATTTCTTCTTCCATGGTTTTAATTTAGATCCAGACCAAAAATAAGGATGAAACTTTGCCCAGATTAGAGATTTCTATAGTGATCCTATCTTTTAGTTCTCTGAATGGCTTATTTGTTGGACAGAAAGTATGACTAGGTATACACCATTAAAGAATATATGAAGATTTACTGAGATTGATGCATAAGAAAATGACAAGTGAATTAACAAATCTAGCTGTCCAAAAGTCACGAGTAATGTTAACCAAGAAGTACATTACCGTGATTCCATCAAAATGTTCTTTTATTTATTTAACTTTTCCATTTTCATTTTTTATTTGGGGAAGATAATTGCTTATGATAAGCTCTCTGTGTGTAGCCTTGAAACATGCAGAACTGCAGCCTCTAGACTGTAACATGTACTCAGAACTGAAGCATTAAAGCTGTGTAATGACCAAACCATATTTGAATATTGAAATGATCTCAATTAAAAAATTTTATCAGATGACATCAAAGAGAGAACCTCTCAACATGCAATATTTTTTCCATGAAACTCAGGCTATTAGGGATGTAATGTGTTTATCTGCCTTTGTAAATATGGTAATTTTACTGTTGATTTCATAAATAATACAAGATAAAGTTCTTCCCTTGGGCTCTGCACCACAACATTCTTATATCCTTCTTTATATTTTACCCACTGTACTCTGAACTACTTAGAAGGACACAAACATAATAAAGCCCTCAGAACTTGAATTAAGTAATACTTTGCACTTCAATAGGGTGTTTAACCCAAGAACACAAGGCACATTACAATGATGAATTATGTGTTATAACACCACAGAAAGATCGGTAAGGAACAAATAGGGATCACTTCACCCATCACTGAAAGGCAGCCACCTCTGAGATGGAATAGGATGACTCTTAAATAGCAACACTATACAACAGCCTAAGAATGCAAGTGAAGAATATGAGCAAGTAAAACTGCAGAAAGCATTTAATTAGAGTAGGCAGAATGTAATTACCTGAGCTGCAATTTAGCCAGTGCACTGGGTTTATATCCCTACTCCAGTGCTCACAGGTATAGTATGGAGGTTCTTCTGCCTATAAAATATCTTAGTGAGATTATGGGCTGTAATATTCTTATTCACATTGGCTAACACCCAAAGTGAATGGGGTGCTTTGTGGAGTAAAAGCAGCAAAGAAACATGTGGCAGTTTATAGACTAACAGACGTTTTGGAGCATGAGCTTTCGTGGGTGAATACCCACTTCATCAGATGCATGTAGTGGAAATTTCCAGGGGCAGGTATATATATATATATATATATAAGCAAGCAAGCTAGAGATAATGAGATTAGTTCAATCAGGGAGGATGAGGCCCTGTTCTAGCAGTTGAGGTGTGAAAACCAAGGGAGGAGAAACTGGTTTTGTAGTTGGCTAGCCATTCACAGTCTTTGTTTAATCCTGAGCTGATGGTGTCAAATTTGCAGATGAACTGAAGTTTTTTTGCTGTAGGATGGCCACCTTAAGGTCTGCTATAGTGTGGCCAGGGAGGTTGAAGTGTTCTCCTACAGGTTTTTGTATGTTGCCATTCCTAATATCTGATTTGTGTCCATTTATCCTTTTCCGTAGAGACTGTCCAGTTTGGCCGATGTACATAGCAGAGGGGCATTGCTGGCATATGATGGCCTATATTACATTGGTAGACGTGCAGGTGAATGAACCGATGATGGTGTGGCTCATCTGGTTAGGTCCTGTGATGGTGTTGCTGGTGTAGCTATGTGGGCAGAGTTGGCATCGAGGTTTGTTGCATGGATTGGTTCCTGAGCTAGAGTTACTATGGTGCAGTGTGCAGTTACTGGTGAGAATATGTTTCAGGTTGGCAGGTTGTCTGTGGACTGGCCTGCCACCCAAGGCCTGTGAAAGTGTGGGATCATTGTCCAGGATGGGTTGTAGATCCCTGATGATGCGCTGGAGGGTTTTAGCTGGGGACTGTATGTGATGGCCAGTGGAGTCCTGTTGGTTTCTTTCTTGGGTTTGTCTTGCAGTAGGAGGCTTCTGGGTACATGTCTGGCTCTGTTGATCTGTTTCCTTATTTCCTCGTGCGGGTATTGTAGTTTTTAGAATGCTTGGTGGAGATTTTGTAGGTGTTGGTCTCTGTCTGAGGGGTTAGAGCAGATGCGGTTGTAAAGTGGAGTAAGTTACTACTCATGGTGAATACGGGTTTCACAATCTGCTCTTCCTTCCTTACCCACACTTCCATTGTACCAGCTGTTCCACTCCACTTGTGAGGCATGCCTTAGTTATGCATTTGTCCACTGTGCCACATGTGCCTTCACACTTTCCTCAATGCGACTCCTTGTGTATGTTGTCCCAGAACTAGTCCATACCCTACTCAGTCATCCTAGAAATCCTTCCTCAAACCCCTCTTCTCTCATGATGCCTATGGGCAAATGCCATCTGACAATAGCTAGGTAGATGTCCAGTAAGGATTGCTGAAATCAAATCTTTGTTTTATTATATCTTATCAACTATTTTTTATTAAATGACCTGATTTCATCTCACCATGCATGCAGCCAATCTATGTAACCATATTTTCGTATCACTGTTATCTTGTTCTTCCCCACTTCATCACTCTCAGTCCTTCTGCAAGCTTGTGACATCCTGTGCTTGGTCTTCAGAAATAATGTAAATTCTTCAGGTTAGGTACTGTTTCTATGTGTTTACACAGCATCTGATTCTATAGGGCCCTGATCCAGAAGGAGCCATTGACTTCAATTTTAATACAAATACAAAATTATTATTATTTAAATGTAATTGAAATACTTGAAAAAATGTGAAATATTGCTCCTCTTCTATTGATTAGTTTAATCTTGCTAATAAAGAGCTCCATAATGCAAAGTCATAAGAATTTGTGGGTGCTTGGTACCTTGAGAGATCATGTCCATAAATGTATAGTGCCTAACAGTATTATTCCATTATTTCTGTTTACAATGCATTTTCTTTTGGCACACTATAATAAAAACCCTTTCAGGTTAGTGTAATTAGTGGCAGATTTGGAATACATGCTACACATTGGGTTGTGGTGACTTGCTTTTGCATGTCGCTATGCACTGTGTAAATCTCTTCTTTTGTCTGTCACCAGTAATAGCCCATTCTCCTACAACAGATTCAGGGCTTATAGCCTCAGTAGGCTGCAGTGACTAGAGGACAACATGAAGACACATTTGAATGGCCAAGGCACATCCCATCCAGTGAAGGACAAAGATGGGAGGAGGGCAGCACACAAATGTCACATAGTATATACATGTGATGAGGCATAATGAAACCCACACTGGGCAAGAAGTAATAATAAGCTGCTGTGGGCTCAGTCAGCCCCACACCACTTCATCCACAAGAGCTGCCAAGCTTGGAGAAGGTGGTTAAAAGGAGAGAGGCAGTTTAGCTGGAAACTGACCAGGGAAGGAACGCAGTTCCTATGTTGTGGGAAAAGCTTGGATGGTGCCAGCAGCAGACAGAAGACTGTGGTCTGCCAAGGCCTCCGCATGGGAGGGTAGGACTGACGCAGCCTGTTAGTTTGCTTTATTACCAGGAAGCCATTGGTGAGCACTAAGACAAGCCACTGGACCTGGGATACACCTGAAAGGAAAGGGGCTGAAAACCAAAGTTCCTGACATCAAAGTACTTGAGAAAGAAAAATTGCCAAGTCTAATCACTGCTGTCAAATAAAGTCATCTTTGTTGGCTTGGTCATCTGCATCAGAAGGATAGTCTCTAAGGTGCCACAAGTTCTCCTCGTTCTTTTTGCTGATACAGACTAACACGGCTACCACTCTGAAACATTTCAAAGGATTTCCTTCATGAAGAACTTGCAGATGCTCCAAGGCCACTGGGCTGATCTAAGCTCAGATTCAAGGATGTTTGCAAGAGGGACTTGAAAATTTTCAGTATTGATATCACAAACCTGGAAGGTGCAGCTAGCAATGGGCCACAATGGAAAGCTGCGCTGTGCCAGTAAGTGAAAGAGACTGAAGAAAGATGGTTGGGAGAGAGAGGAAAGTGAAGAGAGCAAAGAGGAAAGCATGGCAGGACACAAGCACTAGCAGTGCTCAAGATCCATCCTCTGGCCCAGCATCTTATGCCTGCACTATTTGTAGCAAGCACAATTGGATGTTTTAGTAACTCACCAAGCTGGAGCATGACATACAGTAACTGAGTTGCTTTGGCTCTTACACCATCATGTTATTCATCATTCATGAGGATTTAGACAATACTCATGAAAATATTCACAAATTCCAAAAGCTTCACAAATTTTAGCACAAAAATTTTTCATCCAAAAGTTCATACAGGAATTGTATCATTTGCTATTGTATCAAGTAAGGTTGCAGCAAGGAAGATTTAGATTAGATAGTAGGAAAAACTTTCTAACTATAAGGGACAGTTAAGAAGGACCATGTTACCAAGAGAGTTTGTGGAATCACTCTCACTGGAATTTTTTAAAAACAGGTTAAACAAACACCTATCAGAGAGGGTCTAGGTATATTTGGTCTTGCCCTGGCACGGGGGATGGACTGAATGACCTCTTGAGGTTCCTTTCAGTCCTACATTTCTATATTTTCTATTAAGATATCCAGCAAGGGAGAAGAAACAATGCAATATCACCACACATGGCAAATAAAGAATGCACAGAGAGGAGAGATTATGAACTGCCATAGTTGGAAAATTATTCATCTAAATTATTTATTGAATACTTGCAAATAATGAACACATTGGAAGAAAATGAGGATCCATTTGCACATAACTCACACTCTGACAGAGGGACGAATCCTCTGCTGGTGTAAATGGATGTAGCTCAGCTGGCTTCAGTGGAATTTTGGCCATTTACCTTGATAGTGAATTTGGCCCATTACTTATAACTAATGGTCATAGCAGCGTTAGCACACATTTTGGCCATCCTGAACTTCATATAAGGGAAGAAGTTCTTCTCTTGAGCTAACAGAAAATCTCCATTAGCTGTGGTAGCACTTGGATTTAGGATATATACAGCAGCAGGTGTGACATTCCAGCAGACAATGATAACAACAAACACTAGTCATCCCATTATAATGGGTTTCAGATTTCTCAGTCCTATTCTGCATCGGACTGTCAAAGTCAATATATCCTATTTGGTTAATTATTCTTCATTATATTTAAGAAGCTTTAAACCACATTGTCATAATTTGCTCTGTCATAAATGGACATAGGGATTAAAACGTCTTTCATATTATACTTGAGCTTTCCCTCAGAAGATACCTATACTAAAACAGAGAAATACTATTAACACATTAAGTGTGACATGTATTCACAATCTGTTTTCCTCCCCATTTTTTAGCCTTTTTTCTGTGCTACAGTTTTTCAGGAGGTATTGTAGGGAAAGACTGTTGACATATAGTAACTTAGAAAAGAGGAGACTAAAGAGAAGCTTTCCATAAATATAGAGGATCCTGTAAGGAGAGGAATGGATTGTTGCCAAATAAGCTTTTTGAAAGACTAACATTCAAAACAATAGGTCATGCAGACTGACATTGACGAGGGAACAACTGTAGAATGCAGTATATGGAATTCAGGCAGAATATCTTTAGACAAAGGACTGTCAGAGCACAGAATAAAGTGGGATGTGCTAAAGTCAGTAATAGATGTAAACTGTGAACATCAGTTCAAGAGAAAGCTGGATATGTTTAGAGAGATGAAGCGAATATAGAGGTTCAGCCACAAGAGAGGTAATTGGGCTTAAGATGGTGAGCTGCCATTTATAGTGATTTGAATTTCCTGAGTTGAGAGAGGCAGACCTTGATGGACTGTGTAGTTTTCTCCTGGCCATTATTAGTCTTACGTCTCTAAAAAGTGCTCTACTCTATCACTGCAGCCACAGTAATAAAATGTAAGTTAATAATATTATTTATCCTGTAAGCATTACTCATGTTTACTGTAGAATTTTTTTTTCTCTCTTGCTGTACCTCCCGCCTATTTGCCTTTGAAGGTTAAAACCACAACCAAAGTTACTCAGCATACGGGGTTTTTTTTCAGCTTTTACTGCATCTATACCAATTCACCGCACCTTGCACATACATGCGGACACACATACCATGTGTTATGGGCTTACTCTGCGCCCCCCTCCAACCCTTCAGAATGAGTCTACGATGCAATGATTTCATTCAGAATATTCCCATTTGTTTCAACTGCTTTTCTTTATGGTGCCACTGTATTTTCTGCCTACAAAGAGACCTGCTTTTCAGATTCCTGCTTAACCAACACAGTGCTCCCTAGTTAACCAAGTACAGGAGGCAAAACACATCCCTAGTGGTACACAATGCCCTTGTCTTCACCAAAGAACTGAAGCTGCTTAAATAAGGATTTAAGGGGACTACTCACAGCACACAAGCATTTGTGGGTTAAGAGCTTAAGTGATTTACTGTAGCTCAAGCAGGCAATCTGTGGCAGAGCTAAGAACTGAACCCAAAGGTCCTGAGTCCCAGTCCAGCACATTAACCACAAGGCCATCTCTCCACTCTGTGCAGCTATCTGCCACACACTATTTGGATTAGACTCTCTTGGAGGTCACTGTGTAATAACGTTAACAGTTTGAACAACCTTCCCACTTCCACCTCATGGTGCACCTGTTGCCTTGAAAACTTTCCCAGCATCCCCCACTTCTAGAAGCTGCCGAAGAACAGTTGGGAAAATAGCTACAGAAGGGGCTACAGAAACTGAAATAGTGAGAACACTATTAGTGTAAAAAGAACAGGAGTACGTGTGGCACCTTAGAGACTAACAAATTTATTTGAGCATAAGCTTTCGTGGGCTACAGTTCATTTCATTGGATGCATAGACGAAAGCTTGTGCTCAAATAAATTTGTTAGTCTCTAAGGTGCCACAAATACTCCTGTTCTTTTTGTGGATACAGACTAACATGGCTGCTACTCTGAAAACTATTAGTGTAGACCGGGGGTCGGCAACCTTTCAGAAGTGCTGTGCCAAGTCCTCATTTATTCACTCTGATTTAAGGTTCCACGTGCCAGTAATACATTTAAACATTTTTAGAAGGTCTCTTTCTATAAGTCTATAATATATAACTAAACAATTGTTGTATATAAAGTAAATAAGGTTTTTAAAATGCTCAAGAAGCTTCATTTAAAATTAAATTAAAATGCAGAGCTCCCGGACCAGTGGCCAGGACCTGGGCAATGTCAGTGCCACTGAAAATCAGCTCGTGTGCTGCCTTCGGCACTCGTGCCACAGGTTGCCTACCCCAGTGTAGACATACAGCAAAACAACTACAGTTCAGAACATGAATCTACATGGATGCACTGAACAGTTATGTTCAAATCAGTTTGATTTCAGTGGGACAACTAGGGACAGTTCAATATTTTAGTGAAAACACAGCCCTAAGTCTCAATACCTTTGTGAAACAAGTATGGTGTTTCCCCCCTATTTTATAGATGAGAAAACTGAGGGACCAAGTGGTGTAAAGTGACTTACCCAAAGTCAAACAGAGTTTTCTTCAAAGCACAGACTAGAAGCCAGGGGGCTGATTCTGATCATATTTACACCAGTAACAGGAGTAAGTTTATAGTCAACTCCTGATTACACCTATAGCAGTGACAGCAAAAGTCTCCCAAGTCTCCTAATGCCCAGTCCTGCCCTCTATTCAGAAGACCACACTTTCTCCACTCCTACAATATGTAAACACACATTGGGGACAGATCCTGTCAAATCTGCTCTAAAAAGATAGAAGAGGATATCCCCTATGGGGGCCATTTCTAAGTTCAGAGCAACCCTGGCAAGCCTCAGGACTGGGAGGGTGGAAAAGAGGCCTCACTCACTCCAAATGGTGCACTGAATGTTGCTCCAGCACATGTGAGGGTGAAGCACATGGTACACTACATTATGCACTACACACATTACATTATTCATATAGGGTGCAGATGTAGCACTGTGCAGTGTGGGTACAGAAGATGAGGAGAGATTGGGCATGCAGAGTTGCTGGGTTTTTTATTTTGTTTTGTTCTGGAGAGGTTACATTATACTATGTGAAAATCTATTTGAATCTGAAAAACAAGAAGCTTGATATTGAGGACATAATTGTATTGTACAAACACCTATTATCATGCTAATATTCTGAATCAAGAAGTTCCTTGTGTACTTTAAGGATGATTTCCTGTAAGACTGGAAATTTTATTCTTCCCTTGGAGAACATGGTAGAGAAAGAAACTTCCTTGAAGAGAGGCAGGTGGTTTTCCCTATGAAGACACAAAGGCTCTTTCCTTCCACATTGTCAAAATATATATCAGTATCAACCCTTTTAACTCTCTAGTTGCCTGGCCTAAAATCCAGCGATTCATATCTACTTTTTCTCAGTTGCATATCTGGCTTTTCTTTTGCAAAATTCACTTTTTGCTCCCCCTCTTCCCACTAAAATAAAATTAACTTCATTTCTTCTATATAAATGGACCTGAAGCCAAACCCCAAATCTGAACACATTTGGGGTATGTCTACACGGGAGCTGAAGGTGTAATTTTTAGCATGGGCAGACATACCTGGGCTAGGGCCAATCAAGTTTTTTTTTTTTAAACAAAACAACGTAGCCTCAGCAGTGTAAGGGCATGGCGGCATGGAGTAAGTGCCTGGGATTTCAGACAAGATCTTATTCAGGCTGGCTGGCAGCAGCACTGGTGCCATCACAGATACACTTCTATTTAAGCACACTAACTCAGTTAGCGGTAGTGTGGGTATATCTACCGGAGCTGGAAATTACAGCGCCAGTGTAGACATATCCTCAAAGTTTGAGGACGTTCCATTTAGAGCCAGATTAAAGGCCTGTTTTTCAGAGTTGCTTAGCACCACATATAACAGAGGAGACACAGATCCCAAGGAACTTTTTGTAAAAAGTCCCTTTCCTAGTATTTATCAGGGTTCTAGGGACTTACATAAAAGTATTGCTGTACCCAGAGCTAGCCAACTGGCCATGAAAAGAGTGTAGCTGCAGGTGTAAGAGAGGTCATAATCTAGAAACAGTGGAGTTCACAGGTTTAAATTAAGGCAGAATTCATCTTGCTGGATCTTTATTAGTGGTAGTCATAATTGAGCCAAAAGGAGCCCAGCTGGAGTTTTTCAGATCCTAGACAGAATTTGCAGCTGTGAGTTAGGGGAAAACTCATCTCTTTACAGTAAACTAAGTATATTTACTGGAAAGTACAGAGACACAAGCATGGAACTCTACACTGGTATTGGAAGGGTCAATTTTCATTAGAATTGCACTTAAAGAAATATGTTCCAGGATCTTATTTTCGACCCAGCCCAAATGCTCTACTGTTTAAATGTTTTCTGGGTTGCCAGTATAAATGCCCAGTTCTGTATACTATAAACCTTTCCTTACCTTCCATGTGAACAGCTCCACATCTACTGTGTGCTGTCCTCCCAATGGGCGTGTATGAGTCCTACTGACAGGTAAGGATGGAACCATACTAAGGGAGATTCCTTTGGGGTCTAATTTATTTGAGTGAATCTTAATCATGGCCATTGTTGTTTTTTTAAGTGCCATTGTCTATACCCACAGTTGCCTTCTCTAGGCAGGAGAGAGCAGCAGAATGCTACAGAACAGGTTTCAGCACCCTCCACATTTATACAAACCTTCGCTGGCTCTGAAAACGTATTTTGACCTGTTCTGTGGGGGGCCTGTGGGCAAGGGCAAAAGAAGGCGAAGATCACTTTTAAAAGCTTCTCCCTGTCCCTTCCAACAATACTCCTCTTAATTCAATTAGGCCAAAATCTCATTTGAACGAAGCTAAAGTAGAAGTAAACAGGGTGGGGGGAAGAAGAGAGGGAAGAGAGAGAGAAAATGAATCCACCTGGGAGTACAGTTAAATGGTTGCCCATCCCCTTAACTCTGGGCATGTAATTCAAGACGGAGAGAGTTATTTGATGTTCTTGGCTGGAAATCACACCCTCCACACCTATACTTTAATGTACCCACTGTACATAGTAGTTTGGCTGCTTACGCTCATTACCATCTGTTCGGATGGCATGGTGCCTGCTCACAAGTTGGATGATATATAGGTGCCAGGCAACAAAGCGTTTTGATGGGCAGACTGCACAACATGGCTATTGCCATCTCTTGTGCATGATGCCATACTCAGTGCCAATAATCACACATTGACACTTCATGCCTCCATACACTTGTTCACAACTCTTGACACTTATGTGCCAAAACAGGAATCCTTGAACAAGGAAGAAAAGGAACACACTGAGTTTGCAGGCTTTCGCGATTTTCCAGTAGGAATAAGCATCACCCTGGTCCAGACAGCAGACTACACCCTAGACAAACACTGGACCAGACACTGAAATAGTTCAGTGGAGTTTGTCCTGATGTTGCCTCTATATCTTGATGTTTAGGGGGAAAAACTGCTTGACCATTCCAGTCAAAAACTGCATAGGGCCAGGATTGGATAAGCCTGTAAACTTCACAGGGGTCAAACCAGACATTTAAAAGAAAAGTCCATGGGGATTCTAAAGTTTCCTGATATCCCACTGAGACCTTACTAGCTCCAGCTCCAATATTTATTTCTACAAGCCTTTTCATGGGCAGACTCATGTCTGCTGAGATGCCGTTCCACCAACATTACTGCCCCTTTCAACAATTCCATCTTTAGTTTAGTTCCATCCTACAGCATTCCACATGGACTATGGCTTTTCAGGAAGGAGTTTAGAGAAATTCTATTGCTGTGGTAGGCTTCAACCTCACACAAGTAAACAGTTTAAGTAAATATGGCTGCAGTTGGCGCTTACTCTTGTAGCTTCCAAAGCAGCTGCCAGTCACGTGGACATTGCATTATCGAAGTAGATGTCAAGAGAGGTGTGATGTTGCACTCCATATGTTTTATGGAAATATGCTTATGAGTGTGAATATGATGTAACTGGAACATGCTTTATGCGAAAGGTATCTTGTAATGTATCATAACAAAGGTTATAAACTACTGAATATATTCCTCCTATTTGAATGCATGTATCATTTTTGTATTTGAAGCTAGAAATATGAAGGATAACTCTGAGGTCCTGTTGTAATTATGCAAAGTGTGGGCCATTAATGGTGTTTTAGAATCTTGATGGCTCCCATTGACTAGGACCATTGGTTGTAAATGGTTTATTTACCTGCAAGCCTTCCTGTGTACATGTGGGTCAACCCAGGAAGAATGGAGGATAATGAAATCCATCTTAAATTGGGTACTTTTTTATTTAGAAGGAGTGGGGACCCAGGAGACAAAAGATTCCTGCCTTGTGCCAAAGCTGTAAAAGGGAGTGGAGCAGGAAAAAGGGCACTGCCAGTCATGAGAAAGCCCCTGATTATAACCTGAGATGTCTGCTGGAACTAACAAGGACTGTACCAGGGGAAAGACTGGACCCAGACTGGGAAGGAGTCTAGTTTGTGAAAGAAGCTTTTTGAAACATCTCTGAGGGTGAGATATTACCTGTAATCAGTTCCTTAATGTATTAGGCTTCAACTTGTGTGTTTTTGCTATATTTTGCTCGGTGACTTACTTTGTTCTGTCTGTTATTACTTGAAACCACTTAAATCCTACTTTTTATACTTGATAAAATCACTTTTGTTTATTAATGAACCCAGAGTAAGTGATTAATACCTGGGGGAGCAAATAGCTGTGCACATCTCTCTTTGAGTGTTATAGAGGGTGGACAACTTATGAATTTACCCTGTATAAGCTTTATACCATGTAAAATGGATTTATTTGGGGTTTGGATGCCATTGGGAACTGGATGCTGGAGATTGAAAACAGCTTAGCAAGTTGCATCCTAAAGCCTGCAGCTTTGGGGGCATGGTTCAGGCCCTCAGTCTGTGCTGCAGCAGGCTAGTGTGCCTGGCTCAACAATACAGGGTTCTGGAAGTCCCAAGCTGGCAAGGAAAACAGGCTCAGAGGTACTTTCAGCACATCAGGTGACAGTCCCAAGGGGATCTCTGTGACCGAATCCATCACAAGAGAAAGTGGGGGAAAAGGCCCCACACAGAAGTCTAATAAGCTTTCAAGGGGTACTTATGGTGGGAGAGGGTTTCCAATTCCCACCTGATCATTAAGGAAATCCAAGATTTAGGGAGAGGGGAGATTCCGTGTTCTAAAGAAGCAGTTCCAGTAATTTCTGATTCCTGGGGGCCAAGGTTAGGTTGCTTGGGAGCCAACCACAGAAGTCTTATACATCTTACGTGCATACTTAGTAGGCGATAACAGAGAAGCATCTGGGTTCCTGCATAGTTGTATCTAACAGTTACCAGGTAGCTACTATTTCATTTCTATGAAATAGTGTAGCTATGTAAATAACTCAAGTAATAACTATAAATGAATGACTGTACTAGGAGGTGGGGGCCGGGCCAACCTATAACTGCGCATCTGCTCCGGCTGTGAAAATTCAACCTTAAGCAGCCTAAACATTCATTTTACAATGTACACCACTGATTACTTAATTATATCTAAAATATAAGTCAGGCACACTGAAAACCCCAGGGAGTAAATTACACGCAGCTATGAAGCAATGTGTGCGCATACACTTTACTTTGACATTTTTTAAAAAACATATCGTTTTCCAATGCATCTGAAAGATTTTTCTCTTCCTGTTCTGCAAAACATCATAATGTTACAAACAGGTAAACATTTCTAAGTAATATTAGATATGCGTGGGAGCATCCATCTTCAGCCTTACACTGTGGACTCCTACTAAAGGTTCTTATCTTTATGCATATTTGAACAAGAAGATCTACATATGCTTGATCTCAGTATGAACCTCTGTATGACCTGATTTTGTTGCCATGGCCACCAATTAGACCAGCCTTGTTGACTGCAGAACAACAGTCAAAGCATCTCTATTAAGTTCTGAAAAAGAGTGTCATGTTTTATCAACATACTACACAGCTTCTCCTTAATGTAGGGTATCTTTCTTCCATTATCTCTGTATTTAAAGATTCCTTGTGTTAAAAACATTACACAGAGAACCTATTGCTAGCCAGAAGCTCACTTTTTTTTTCCTATTATTTTAAATATCTCCTTTTAACTTCCAGGCTCCATCCCTACAGGAATACAGAATGGAGAAAAGCGTAGTGGTAGCATCTGCACTCCACGAAAACCCATAAGCTAGCATTGAACCTTACATTCCATTCAGACTATTCCTTCTGAGGGCACTAGCAAGAGTTTGTTTTCAGTTGGGGACATTTTCCCCATATCCTGCTTTTAAAAACATTCTCCCCTCCAAATTGTGGCAAAGAAGTAGAGAATTGCTTAGAAAGCTCATGTGACTAAGTCCACTTGTTAAACTACTTGTGCTCACCAATAGGTGTGACCAAAGGTACTTAATACAGTGTTAAATTTAAAGGCAGCTTAATGATATAAATATTCTGTTTTGTTAATGCCTATTTTTTTAAAAAAATATTCTATAGGCTCAGTTTGTATCAGAACTAAGAGGTTTGAGGGTATAGTTTTATGGCCAAATCTTTCATTTCGCAGGCTTTCTATTCAGAAAATAATTTTCTTTGTATTGTTTTCACAAAACCTTTTAAATGCCCAAAATGATGCTGAGAAATTGGCTTTTATTTTGAACAGGCTTTCGGCATATCTATTATATTAACTGAAGCCTTAATGATACAATGGTTAAAAACAGAGTACCGATGTGTATAAATGAAAAATGTAATAGATTTTCCTCTTAATGTAATAGCATTGGCACAAGGTATTGGAAACAGGAAAGAAAGTAGTCACTCAAGCATTGTGTTTGCATGTTATTTAAATACAAGTGGTTGAGGTATAAGTACCTCTAAGTACACCTGAAAGAGATGGTGCCTTGTAATCATTGTTTCAGCAATTGACAGTTTACACAACAGCAGCACATTCTCTACTGATTTGAATAATAAACATGTTTAAACACCAGCTGGATAATAGAAGGATAATTGAAACATAGTTTAAAGCTCTGATTTACACGCATTGTGGCAACACTTTTATTTGTGGTACAATGCTATATTTCTGTGCAGTCTCTTGAAAAAAATTAAATAGGCATTGTTTCAAACAAGTTTGGGATATATTTAACCTGATTAATCTATCATGCATGTGTGTGCGTATACATTAGATAGATAGATAGATAGATAGATAGATAGATAGATAGATAGATAGATAGATAGATAGATAGATAGATAGATAGATAGATAGATAGATAGATAGAAAGAAAAGCATTACTATATATAGCAGAAGTCTGTATAATTGTATGCAGTGTATCAAAATAGGGGACAGGTGAGCAAAGCGCACAGGTAAGTGGGGAACATGAAGACCTGGGAGATGGGTCGGAAACAAGAGGGAGCTTAGGCTATAATGGGAGAGAGAAAGGAGGGTCAGGGAAAAACTGGGAGGCAAGCTCAAACCAGTATCTTAGATGCTTATATACAAATGCGAGAAGTATGGGTAATAATAAGGAAGAACTGGAAGTGCTAATAAATAAGCACAACTATGACATTGTTGGCAGCACTGAAACTTGGTGGGATAATACACATGATTGGAATGTTGGTGTGGATGGATATAGTTTGCTCAGGAAGGATAGACGGGGAAAAAGGGAGGAGGTGTTGCCTTATATATTAAAAATGTACACACTTGGACTGAGGTGGAGATGGACATAGGAGACAGAAGTGTTGAGAGTCTCTGGGTTAGGATAAAAGGGGTAAAAAACAAGGGTGATGTCGTGCTAGAAGTCTACTACAGGCCACCTAACCAGGTGGAAGAGGTGGATGAGGCTTTTTTTAAACAACTAACAAAATCATCCAAAACCCAAGATTTGGTGGTGATGGGGGACTTCAACTATCCAGATATATGTTGGGAAAATAACACCATGGGGCACAGACTTCCCAATAAGTTCCTGGACTGCATTGCAGACAACTTTTTATTTCAGAAGGTTGAGAAAGCTACTGGGGGGAAGCTGTTCTAGACTTGATTTTAACAAATAGGGAGGAACTCGTTGAGAATTTGATAGTAGAAGGAAGCTTGGGTGAAAGTGATCGTGAAATCATAGAGTTTGCAATTCTAAGGAAGGGTAGAAGGGAGTACAGCAAAATAGAGACAATGGATTTCAGGAAGGCAGATTTTGGTAAGCCCAGAGAGCTGATAGGTAAGGTCCCATGGGAATCAAGACTGAGGGGAAAAACAACTGAGGAGAGTTGGCAGTTTTTCAAAGGGACGCTATTAATGGCCCAAAAGCAAGCTATTCCGATGGGTAGGAAAGATAGAAAATGTGGCAAAAGACCACCTTGGCTTAACCACGAGATCTTGCATGACCTACAAAATAAAAAGGAGTCATATAAAAAATGGAAACTAGGTCAGATTACAAAGGATGAATATAGGCAAACAACACAGAACTGCAGGGACAAGATTAGAAAGGCAGAGGCACAAAATGAGCTCAAACTAGCTATGGGAATAAAGGGAACCAAGAAGACTTTTTATCAATACATTAGAAGCAAGAGGAAGACCAAGGACAGGGTAGGCCCACTGCTCAGTGAGGAGGGAGAAACAGTAACAGGAAACTTGGAAATGGCAGAGATGCTTAATGACTTCTTTGTTTCGGTCTTCACTGAGAAGTCTGAAGGAATGTCTAAAATAGTGAATGCTTATGGGAAGGGGGTAGGTTTAGAAGATAAAAAATAAAAAAAGAGCAAGTTAAAAATCACTTAGAAAAGTTAGATGCCTGCAAGTCACCAGGGCCTGATGAAATGTATCCTAGAATACTCAAGGAGTTAATAGAGGAGGTATCTGAGCCTCTAGCTATTATCTTTGGAAAGTCATGGGAGACGGGAGAGATTCCAGAAGACTGGAAAAGGGCAAATATAGTGCCCATCTATAAAAAAGGAAATAAAAACAACCCAGGAAACTACAGACCAGTTAGTTTAACTTCTGTGCCAGGGAAGATAATGGAGCAAGTAATTAAATAAATCATCTGTAAACACTTGGAAGGTGGTAAGGTGAGAGGGAATAGCCAGCATGGATTTGTAAAGAACAAATCGTGTCAAACCAATCTGATAGCTTTCTTTGATAGGATAACGAGTCATGTGGATAAGGGAGAAGTGGTGGATGTGGTATACCTAGACTTTAGTAAGGCATTTGATACGGTCTCGCATGATATCCTTATCGATAAACTAGGCAAATACAATTTAGATGGGGCTACTATAACGTGGGTGCATAACTGGCTGGATAACCATACTCAGAGAGTAGTTATTAATGGCTCCCAATCTTGCTGGAAAGGTATAACAAGTGGGGTTCCACAGGGGTCTGTTTTGGGACCGGCTCTGTTCAATATCTTCATCAACAACTTAGATGTTGGCATAGAAAGTACGCTTATTAAGTTTGCAGACGATACCAAACTGGGAGGGATTGCAACTGCTTTGGAGGACAGGGTCAAAATTCAAAATGATCTGGACAAATTGGAGAAATGGTCTGAGGTAAACAGGATGAAGTTCAATAAAGACAAATGCAAAGTGCTCCACCTAGGAAGGAACAATCAGTTTCACACATACAGAATGGGAAGAGACTGTCTAGGAAGGAGTATGGCAGAAAGAGAGTCATAGTGGACCACAAGCTAAATATGAGTCAACAGTGTGATACTGTTGCAAAAAAAGCAAACATGATTCTGGGATACATTAACAGGTGTGTTGTAAACAAGACATGAGAAGTCATTCTTCTGCTCTACTCTGCACTGGTTAGGCCTCAACTGGAGTATAGTGTCCAGTTCTGGGCACCGCATTTCAAGAAAAATGTGGAGAAATTGGAGAGGGTCCAGAGAAGAGCAACAAGAATGATTAAAGGTCTTGAGAACATGACCTATGAAGGAAGGCTGAAAGAATTGGGTTTATTTAGTTTGGAAAAGAGAAGACTGAGAGGGGACATGATAGCAGTTTTCAGATATCTAAAAGGGTGTCATCAGGAGGAGGGAGAAAACTTGTTCACCTTAGCCTCTAATGATAGAACAAGAAGCAATGGACTTAAACTGCAGCAAGGGAGATTTAGGTTGGACATTAGGAAAAAGTTCCTAACTGTCAGGGTAGTTAAACACTGGAATAAATTGCCTAGGGAGGTTGTGGAATCTCCATCTCCGGAGATATTTAAGAGTAGGTTAGATAAATGTCTATCAGGGATGGTCTAGACAGTATTTGGTCCTGCCATGAGGGCAGGGGACTGGACTTGATGACCTCTCGAGGTCCCTTCCAGTCCTAGAATCTATGAATCTATAATTGCTGGTAAATACATACAGCACCACAGCTCTAAATAGGTTTGTACAGTACACTAGTTGTGCTGCTCAGATGCAAAAGATATGCTGATTGGGTCCTTATCTTGCATATTCACTTCACAAGAAGGGGCTGCAGTGATCAGCAAGTCCATGAAGCCCCCATGGCAAAAGAGCTGAAGGTTTGGATATGGAAATTACTGAGAACGTTGAGGGAAATTTGACGGTGATAAAACATCCACACAGTCCATCCCCTCACAGCTCCTAGTGCTGACCAGCCTGCATATGTACCACCTTCACAGAACAACTGAGAATGCTTCATCCCCTCACAGCTCTTGTGTGTGACTGGACCACGAATGTGCCATCTTCACGCGTACTGTCTCCAGACCAGGGTTATGGGGCTCAGAAGGGCTTTCCTTGTAATTGCTGCTCTGGGCAAGAATGGGACCAGGCACCAGTACTGAGAACAGGGAGCCTGTCCCCACTGTGCTCTCAAATCACCTCCGGCTGAAACAGTGTGAAGGAGGAAGTCATCTGATTTTAATGCAGAGGGGACAAAAGCCAGACTGGGGCAGTGGGACAAAGTCTGCTGAGACTGGAAGCTGGGCAGGAAGACTGGGATTGGGTGGGCAAGGAGACTGTGAGCCCAGGGCGAAGCCAGGCTGAGACTGGTGGGGCGAGAATGCTTGAAGCCATGAGGGTGGGGCGACTGACTAGTAGTTAAGTGAGGTACATGGGAAGACTGAGAGCCAGTTCATTGGAGGATGGGGGGAACACTGAGATTCTGCAAAGAGCTGGGGGAGGAGGGAGGACTGGGACTGGATGAGCAAAGAGACTAGGGCTAGGAACCAGTGCAGGAGACAGAAGCAGGGGAAAAGGGACAGATATGACAAGGAGATGGGATGTGGGGAAGAAATGGAAAAAATAGTATGCGATCATGTAATTGAAGTCTATATCATAATGCATACACACAAGGGGTTTGAATGAAGGTTGCACTGGCAACCTTCCTTCTGCCATTTCCTAACTTTGGAGTGCTTGACTTTGCAACCTTAATAAAGTTCTTTTAACATTTTTGTGTGTGCAATATCATAAATATAGAAACTTTCAATCACAAACATTTGAAGAATGTGACCATCTTTTTCCTTAGTATTTCTCTGTTGATTTATCTGAGTACTTATTCATTGCAGAATCAGGACAGAGAGTGTCCAAAAGAACCCACAATAAGAATGCAACGGATGCTCTGCAGAGCTGATTTGATTAGATTTTGTATGAAGGCCCAGGTGGAATAGTTCACTGAGAATTCCCCACATGCAAAGGCCTCCATGGCTTCTACACAAGTCACTCCCTGCATAGGAAGCATGCTGGGCTGGGCCACACATGGAAGAGGAGAAGGAATGAGCAGGCCAGAGATGTGGAGGGGTGTGATTGCAGTGCACTGCACTGCTGCTATTCTCTGCTTCCCTGAGCCCAGAGAGCCAGAGTGATTGCAATACTGGGCCCATTAATCATACATATGCCAAAATGGTATCGCGGCTGCTCTGTTATAGAAGATGGTAATGTTGTTACAAGAGGTTAGAGAGAGAAATTAGAACTCTTAGAACAGTAAGACCACCACTAAAGAAGTGGAATGTTAGAAGGTATCTCGTTACAGGTTCAGGCAGTTGGGTTGCAACTAATCAGTGCTATTTTGATGTCTGCTGATAACCAATGTGCCCCTTAATTCCTGCATGGGGGAACCTTATGAACGTTACTAAAGAGCTTCCTTCCAAAGTAACATTTGATTTTGTTCAGAAAATGAAAATATAATTAGAAACTGTAAAATAGAATGTTCCACACAGAATAACAATGGAAATAGTCTGCCAGTGATACCATCATGAGCACACACACACACTCACTGTCTTTTGGTTGATTTGTGCCAGGCACGTGGTATAGCTTTAAGACTTTATGCATACAAGAGACATTCTAAAACGCACTCCACCATTTAATAAGAGTGTCTTTCTGGTTATGCCATGAGGTGCAGAATACCAGAGTGTGCAAGGAGGGCAGAGTTAAAACCACAACCCAAGGGGTTTATGGGAAGCAGAGACAGAATCAGCTGGAGTAAGTAGGTATGACCTTTATTGAAGCCAATGGGAGTTGTACTTACTTTCTCTAAGGCTGAATTGGAATGTGTGTGAGAGGTAAGTCTATGAAAGAGAAAGGAGACAAAGACAGAAACTCAGTCGCTTTGGAATAAGCAGGTATAACTCTCATTCAAGTACATACAGGTTGCACCCACTTAATCCAAGGCTGAATTTGGCTGAGAGAGAGAGAGAGAGAGAGAGAGAGAGTAACACAAAATAAGAAGCATAGTCAATGGCTGCAATTAGAAACATTATTGCATTAGTCAAGAGAAACTAATCTCTTAAGGGTATGAACCTGTGCCTTGTGTTGCTAAATGCTATGCATGCCATATATTTTTATTTATGTAAAAGGAATCACAATGGGCAAGTCACATTACCAGATGATGGATGAATGGCCAGAGATAGTCTTGGATGGGACATAAAAGAAGAAATGTGCCACATATGCCAATATAGGAAGAAACACAATAGGAGAGCGTGGATCAGACTTAGGGAGCCATTATCTAAGGAACTAACAAACAGAAGCTGCACATGATAACAATGTACAGCTGGATAAGACACATGGAAAAAATCACCACAAGCTTCCACAAGATACGATGTGCAGACAATGGTAAATTATAGCTATGAGAGAGTGTTTTAGGCAGTTTTACCAAGCTGTGTGTATGGAGAGATTATGAGTGAGATTCTGGCCCCTGGCATTTGTTGCTTTGTGCTGGGACAGAGAACTGCCTTAACAAGGAAAGTGGGTTTGCCTCAACATAAGAGAATTGCCAAGAGGAATACGGCCAATATAGTTAGCTCGGTGCCATCTATTCCCTCCAAAAAAAGGACTCCTCTATGGGCCAGGAGCAGGAGGGTATAGGGCAGAGGGGCACTGATCTCTGGAAACCCCAGGGCAGTGGAATAGAGAAAAGAGAATCAAGCCCACAGTTGCTAAAGGAGCTAGACTAATTAATTCCAACAATGATAAAGAAGATTGCAGATTTCAATAGTTTTCTGCAAAACAAGACTGAGCCTCCCTTTAATTCAATCAGCTGGTACCAAAGCAGAAAAAAACAGAGAAAAGATCAATCAACTGCAGTCATATTGACTACAAGAGGTCTAACTAATACAACATAACTCCTTGCTTTGGATTATGTACCTATCTATACTTTATGTGCATGATTTAACATGTTTAATATGGTCTTGTTGGCTAAACCATTTCATTCTGGACATTGGAGGTTAAAGGCATTTGTGTCTAGTCCAGGGGTAGGCATCCTATGGCACAAGTGCCGAAGGCAGCACGCAAGCTGATTCTCAGTGGCATTCACACTGCCCGGGTCCTGGCCACCAGTTCGGGGGGCTGAGCATTATAATTTAATTTTAAATGAAGCTTCTTCAACATTTTAAAACCTTATTTACTTTACATACAATAATATTTTAATTATATATTACACTGCTCTACAGCCAAAATGCTTCTGAAATAAATGTAGTCCAACTTTACTAATTCTGGGTCACTGAGAATGAAAATGATGCTTAAAATTGTTGATTGGCTCTAGTTTTCAAGGTATGCTATTGGGTCAGTATATACGACCCTTGACTTGGGAATGGCGGAGGATAAGTGAGTTATAAAGGGAAGAGATCTCAGTTTAAACCAGAAATGACTAAAATACATCTTTGACTGGATCTATGAATAAATCTAAGACTGGGTTTGGACAGTACTTGCTTTTTAGGCAAAACAATGAATGATGCAATCTGAAGCTGGTATTGCATCATACATGATATGAATTGCATCATGTTATTCCTAGAAGTCATGGATGATGCAATTATAATGAAGCTTACATCACTCTGCTGAACAAATTGCCCTATATCAGCTCTAGAAATCATACAGTGTGGTGCTCTCTTATTTGTCAGTGTTTGATTTTGCAGAGGGACACATTTCTGTTTAGCCAAAGTGAGCAGAGATGCCTCGTACTCATGTGAACAGTGCAGATAACTTCTGCTATGTTTGTGGTGAAGTGACTTTTGCATCACAAAAGCACAGTATAACCACTATGGTTAAGAAAGCCTATCGCCTTTATTTTGGCTGCAAAATTGGAGATCAGGACAAGAGGTGGGCCCCACACATATGCTGCAACACTTGTGCAACAAATCTTCGCCAGTGGTTGAACAGGAAAAAGGAAATCTATGCCTTTTGAAGTGCCAATGATTTGGAGAGAGCCAACAGATCAGACCAGCAATTGTTACTTCTGCATGATGCCTCCAGTTGGGAAAGGTGTATCAAAGAAGAAAAAGTGGACTGCATTATCCAAACATTCCATCAGCTATACGCCCAGTACCCCACGGAGAAGGACTGCCGGTTCCTGATGCACCACAATCATTCTCACTTGAGTCAGACGAGGAAGAGGAAGAGGATGAAACTTCTGGTCCTGAACCATCAATGTCACAGGACCCACATTTTCTCCCATCCTCCTCCTCTGAACCACACCTCATCACACAAGGTGAACTGAATGACCTTGTCAGGGATTTGGAACTACCCAAGAGTAAGGCAGAGCTGTTGGGCTCCAGACTACAGCAGTGGAATCTCCTGGCAGGCTATCAGGGCAAATGGAGCCCATCAATGCTTCCAGACTATTGCTGGACAGTGACAAGAGATGCTCCATTTAATGAATACAAGAGACAAGCCAAGAAGCGCCGAGTAGACACTGAATAGGACTAAACTATGTACAGAATAGTTTTTTGCCTTTTGTTTCATAATAAATTTTATCTATATAACCCTTTTGCTGATTTTTAAAGTGTTACATAAACAGGACAGGTGAAATATTATCATGTAAAGTAACCATAAACACATGAACAGACCTAGGTTTACAATTTATGATTAAAACTCTACTATCTACACAATATACATAGACATAAAATGTAAAAACTTAAATATCCTAGAAACAGTAGCCAATCAGTTGTTTTAATTGTCATATTTGAATTCAGCACATCAAAATACATAATAAATATCACATTTTATCTCTGAAGCAGATGACTTCTCAAAAATTGTAGACCAGTGTTATAGACTCATAGAAAGAGACTTTCTAAAAACATTAAAATGTATTACTGGCACACGAAACCTTAAATTAGAGTGAATAAATGAAGACTTGACACACCACTTCTGAAAGGTTTCCGACCCCTGGTCTAGTCTCTAACATGGGGGAGTAGTCTCTATACCAAACCAACTATACTTCACAGCTTGGTTACCCCAAGATGTTTGCAAGGGGCATTGTTGTGTTGTGAATGACTTGGTAAGATGAAATGTGGTAACTACTTATGCTAAACAATCTGTTGTGCCTTGTGACACTCTGAATTAGTTTCCCAGACCTGAAGAGGAACTGTGTGTAAGCTTGAAAGCTTGTCTCTTTCACCAATAGATGTTGGTTCAATAAAAGATATTACCTCACTCACCTTGTCTTTTGGTAAGGAGAAAATCAGTTTTATTTTCTTTCTCCAACAAAATTTGAGTTATTTTAAAACTATTTTACCAGGCAAAAGCTTTGAGTCAAAAACACCTCGTTTCTAAGAGTGTCTCAAGAGATAGTAGCAACAGAGGGAAAATGACATTTCTTTATCGCTTACAATACATATAATGTGACATTCAAACACAACAAGTGCTATTCAATTGCTTGTAAGTCACAAGAGGTGAGGGAAAACACTTATCTCTTTTGTACAAAGAAAAAAAGGAGGTGGAGAATCCTCAATGCAAAGATCCACTTTGACTTAAAATATAGGGTAAGCAGCACTACAAATTTATGAGCACAAAGCCCATCTATTAAGATTCTGAGCAAATAGTAAGCTTAGATCCCAAGAAGCTTTCATGTTAATGTACGGTTAGTTATGTCAAGGACAGTAAATGAAGCTGCTTTTCATATGCCAAACTGATCTATCTAAATCAGTGTATGTACACAAGAACTACTGGGTCAAACTGTCACCACCAAAAATATATTTTTCACAGTGTGTTACAAATGATCAAATGTTAACAGGTAAAGAAGAATTTGTAAATAATAATGTTCCACTCCATTAATAATTGTTTAATTCATACATAAAGTTTATGCAATATTCAATCCAGGTGGATACTCCTGTAAACAAATTCTTAGTTTAAAACTCTCTGAAGCTCAGTTTAAGACAAAGAGAAAGAATTGTTCAGGTTGAAAAATTATTCCCACACAATTGCATCAAAGCTACCCAGTAAGGCCTTGCTCCTACAATCTGGAAGGTGAATTCAGACAAATTCAAATTAGAAATAAGGCACTTTTACAAGTTGCTGCATGTCATTCTTGGCAGAGACCCCATCACTAGCCCTAATAGCCCTGTGAATTCTTTGGAGGATCCCCAGTCACAGGCCACCAGAGTGAACAGTGAGGAGGAGGTGTTGGACAAGGAAGAGGAGCAGGAGTATGGGGGATCCAGTGACACAGTGAGCCAAGACCTGTTTTTAACTACAGAGCAGTCAAGTGAGTACCTACAGTCGAGCATGGACAAGTCTGATGCAGAGAACGGAACCTCTGATAAGTATTCAGTTTTCTTTAATATTGCAGGGACACATCTGTTCTTTTACTCCTTTATAATCATGCTAGAAGAGTTAGTGAAATAACCAGAAGAATTAATATCTGCTTCTCATTTCCCTGTACAATTAGGCAAAGGAAGCCCTGCAGAACAGTTTGTTACGTGCACTGGGATGTCCCATGAATCCTCCATAGATATCTCAAGAAAACTTTCCTGGAGGTACAGAGGGCTGCCTTTTTTCTTCTGCCACAGTCAGACACTTCCTCACCTCACTCAGCAATTACTTCAGCAGGCACCATTGCAGCACACAGGCTAGAGGTACATGGATCCAGTCTGCAGCTAGACATGTGGAGGAGCTATTCCCTTTCAGCATCCATTACCCTCAGGAGTCAGCTAAAATCATGACTGCCAGTGAAAAACAGTGCCAGTGTTCAGTTCAATTACCCTATCCGCACACACTCATTCCCTGTGAACTATCCCCCATCTCACCTCCTCACCCTGGGTTGTACTCACCATGGCTGGGACTGCTTCCATGCTCTATGAATCCCAAGTAGAAGTGAGTAGTGTTTGTAACTTGTGTGGGTCAAGGGGAGTGAGTTCAACATACCAGGTTTCCATTTATCTTATGAATCCACTCAAAATAGTACCTCTGTGGATTGTATCTTTTATGGCTGGACATGTGGTCTTGAAGATCTCTCCATCCACAGCAGGGGAGCAGCTCAGCCAGATAAGGAAGAGAAGGAAGAAGACATGGGATGATATGTTCCACAAGATCCTGCAAGCCTCTGGTGCTTTGGATACTAAGCACAGGACATGGAAGATCACTCTCATGGACAGCATGGACTGGGAAAGAGCAGAGAGGAGAAAGGAGTGGGAAAAGGAAAGGGACATGCAGCAGGAGATGCTAACACTTCTCAAGCAGCTAACAGACATGCCAGGAGACTTTTGTTGACTTTCAGGTTCAACAGGCCTGTGCTCACCTCCCTCTGCAGCCCACAGAAAACTGTATTCTGGAACTTCCCTACACACACCCACACACATTCCACATGGCGTCCAGGGTCACTACACTATCCCTACCACTCGAGCCAGGGGAAGAGTAGAGACAATCACAGCTGCACGCACTGACCTGTGAGATAGACAGTTGATGTATGTGTTTGTGAAATTAAAATGACTGTTCTTTCACCTTCAAAGGTTATTTCCCCTGTTTTTACTAAGTTTCATTCTGTTACAAATATGTCTGTTTGCATGGGTTTGGAATAAAAGCCTATTTACAGAAACTTAATTCATCTCTTTTAGTTCACAACATATGCTGGCTGGGGCTGACATCATTCACAGATAATAGCAAAATGTTATATTACTACACACGCAGCACTCATTGGAGGGTTCATACCAGGATGCCAAAAAAAAACAATGCCAGGCAGAGCACACTACAGCAACACACTTTACTGTGGCTCAGTATTAAAATGGTCTTTCAAAGCCACTCTGAGCCATATAGCTCCCCCTTGAGCTTTTCTTATAGCCCCAGTGTCTGGCTGCTCAAAATCAGCAGACAGCCATTCCACCTCTGCCCTTCATCATGGCAGAAACTTTACCCCCTTTGCCTCACAGATATTATGAAGCACAGAGCAGGCAGCTATAACCATTTTTTTCACTGAGGTCTAATCTACTGAGTAGACAGCGCCAGCAGCCTTTCAAATGGCCAAAGGCACATTCAACTGTCATTCTGCACTTGCTCAGCGTGTAGTGGAAACCCTCCTTGCTGTTGTCGATGTGGCCAGTGTACGGCTTCATGAGCCACAGAAGTAAGGGGTAGGCTAGGTCTCCCAGGATCTCTATTGACATTTCAACATCCCCAATGGTAATCCTCTGGTTTGGAAAGGAAGTCCCTACTTGCAGCTTTCTGAACAGGCCTGTGTCCTTAAAGATGTGTGCATCGTGCGCCTTCCCTCACCATCCAACTCTAATGTCAGTAAAATGTCCCAGTGATCCACCAGCTTTCTGTTGATGTACTCTGTGACAAGGTGCTCTGGTGCCAGAATAGGGATATGCGTACTATCTATCACCCCACTACAGCTCGGGAACCCCATTGCTGGAAAATCATTCGCTATGTCCTGCAGATTACCAGAGTCACAGTCCTTCATAGCAGGACAGCATCTATCACAGTGTATTTCCCAACTCCAAAATGATTCCTGACTGATTGGTAGCAATCTGGCACTGCAAGCTTCCACAGAGTGATCACCACTCGCTTTTCCACTATCAGCGCAGCTCTCGTTTTGGCATCACTGCGCTGAGGACTAGGGCAAGCTCTGCACACACATGTGGCCTTGTGCATCTGTAAGTTCTGCAGCCACTGATCATCATCCCATACATGCATAACGATGTGATCCCACCACTCAGTGTTTGTTTCTGAGGCCTAGAACTGGTGCTCTACCATCTGCAGCTGCTCCGTGAATGCTAACAATAACCTTGAATTGTTTCTATGTCCCACAGCAAGCTAGCCTCCAAGGAATTGCCATTTTCCCCATGGCTCCTCTGCTGGCTGCTCTGCAAATACTGCAGGATCGGGTATGCCATGCTCGCAATGCTCATCACAATAGTGCAAAGCTGTGCAGGATCCATAATTCTCACACAGATGAAGATTTTTTAAATGGAGATTTCTTAAATGAATTGCTGTGAAAAGCTAAATTGGCTTGATCAGGACACAGAGGCAAAATGAGAACAGGCTGCAACTTGTATTAAACTTTTATTAAACTATTACATACAGGACTGGGGCACTACCCATGCATTTTAGTGGTTCCAGTACAAGGGATACAGGGTTCCTGTCATGTAATCCACAAATTGGGGTAGGCTCTCCTGGGGTTAACTTGAGGACTCAGCTCACTCAAGTCCAACCACCACCACCCCACAGTGAGAGGGACAGAGGGAACAAAAAGGTGGGGACCTTGGCTGACAAGGTTAAATCCCTAGAACAGGAGATACTTGCCAATCAGCACCTCTCACCCCCAACAGCCTAACGGATGACAATGATTCCAAGGGGTGGGGGAGTTACCTGGTGTCCCTCAGTGAGTATTTTCCTCCCTCACCAGCAGTGCTGTCCCCTTTCACCACCGGCCTCATCAAGTTCCCCCAGCTCACTGAGGTGGGTAGGTGGCATTTGATCTGGACACAGCGGTGAAATGAGGACAGACATATGGATGGATTTAAGTGGCAGGCCACAACTTTTATTAACTTAAACACAGAAGAGGGGAGCTACGCACCCATCACCCACACTCTCATAAATCAGGTATCTAAAGTGGTTTCAATGTAGAGATTACAGGGCTCCTGACATGTCATCAGTACTTTGGGGTAGGGTGTCCCCAGGATTCTGGTCACTCTGAGTCCTACAACCACCACCCAGCAAGAGGGCCAGAGGATGCAGCAGGTTGAGGACCTTGGCCCATGAAGACCACGAGGTCTCACCCCACCCCATGAACCTAAGATCCATCAGAAAAATCACAAGTCTTTTACCTCTGGGAACGATTAATTTTTACTGGAAAATGGCCACAGGACACCAGCAACTAGTTTGGTCACCCCCAACCTTGCCATCTGGTATCACAACTCCTGCCCAATCCATGCATTCATATTCTGTAGCTAGATGTTAGCACCTTCATCCGACAAAGGTACACCATGATCCCTGAAAAATTCAGCTGATTATAATCAATGTCCCTATGCTGTACTACTATCCTGCTAACTTCCTGATGTACTTTCTTTCTTACCTTGTCCAAACAGGCTGGGTCTGTGCCTCCCCATCAAACCCACTTTGCGAGCATTTTTGACCTAACCCCTGGTCACTGTTGTCTAGTCAAGCCAACATCCCCCTGGAGACTGTTCCTTAAGCTGACTCCCATGCAGCCCCTGAGATTGTTCTCCCCAAGGTGAATACCCAAAACATGAGGCAGGTCAGGGAGTGCAGAAGTGGCATGAGCCGATGCGTGCTTCTGCTGCTGAACCACTAGAGGCAAACAGCTGAGATCTGCCTGCCATCCTGGTCTTCCTCCTGTGGGCCTAACACACTATAGAGTGCCGGCAAATCCAAACACTGAGCATGCTCTGCATGCCTTCTGAAGCAAACAAAACAAAACAAAAAGCATATTTGGCTAGTTACATTTTACCATTCCCTGCCATCTTCTCCTTGGTACAGACATAAGTCCTGTAACACCTGGATTTCCAGCGCTCTATCACCTGCACTTTCCATGGGCCAAAACCCCCTGCAGCTGCTGATGTCACTGCCCTGAATGAGTACCAAATATACCCCAGCTAGACCACAGTAGTACAAGGTTTTTCTCAGTAGCGTGATCAATTGATACCTCCTCAGGAAGCTGCCATCCTGGTGTATGAACAGGGGGGCACAGCTGCTGGCCCTGGATTTTTAAAGAGGCTTTTATTGCCTTTCCTGGACCCAGGCATTCATCTGCACAAGACTTCAATACCACATGAGCTCCCCTCCCCTTCTAGTCCATTTCTGAGTATCTTAAGTGAGGGACACCTCTTTTGTAGATAGCTGTGCATTTGTTAAGTTGAACACATGCTGGGGGCCTGTTCGTAGCTCCCAAAGACACTAGCTCATTCACTTTAAAAGTGCCAAAGAAGGCAATAACAAATGCCGCCCTAAATAAAGAGGTATCCCTCCCACAGTTGCATACCTGTGGTAAAACCTTTAATAACTTGTCAGGGTTTCCATTGTTATGAGTAATCTGTGTTCCCTCTGGTGCCTGCCTCTCCTGGGCCCCTCTTCTAAGAGCTTCCATATTATGAAATGCCTGCATGGGTCTGAGGAACCCACCAGCTTGCTCCAGTAGGATAGGCCCACTATCTAGCCAGATATAATGGAGGGATCCAACCACAGTGGGCCAAAGACAACACATACTGCCCCTCTTAGTATGCAGGTCTGGGCCAACCATGATGAAACCCTTCCTGTGTCCTAAATTCTGTGAACTCTGAACGGCTGGCCTTGCCTTCTAGGCCCTGAGGGTCAGCGGGGCCACCAAGTCCTCGACTCATCCTGCAGCTGTCATGAGCCAAGGTTCCAGAGTTGTTGGGTCACCACCCACAGGTGCCTGCTGGCCAGTGGAACAAGTTCCCGGAATCTGTCATGCGGAAATTGAGATAGAACATCTGCAGAACCATTATCCATTCCCGGGACATGCACTGCATGAAAAAGGATATTAAACCACAGACAGCCTCGTTACCTGAATTGTCTTAGCCAACTGTCTATTTACAGTACAGATCACTAGAAACAGACTTCTTTTGTTCTCCCCAAATAGTGACTGCCACCAATACAGGAAAATCTTCAAGGAAGATGATGTCCCCCTAATGCTGTGAACCACCCAAGCTTTCTGTCCACCTCTCCATACACCACTGTCCTTGAAAATTAACTCCCAAATTAACCCCAAAACTTATGCCTCCCTAGGCATTGGATTGTACCTGCAGCTCAGTTTTGAGCAACCAGTCTGAATGCCCCATTAAACTCCTCCAGCAATTTCTCCCACACTTCTAAATCTTCCTTCATTTCCCTCATCATTCTGATAAAGAGGTGATGTTTTTGCAGTCTAGAGGCCAATACCAGGCAGGCACAGAATGTCCAACCAGGAGCCAGCACCTGACATGAAAAGTTTAGATACCCTATGACCATCTGAAGTTCCCTCAGCACAATTTTCTTTGCCTCTTGTGAGAGCATGTATCATGCCCTGACCAATTCCAACTTCCCTTCAGGTAACCTAGAAACATCACGAACTGCGTCTAGTTCATTGCCCAGATATGTTAAACTTTTGCATAGCCTTCTCTTTTTTCCAATGGTAATGGGGACCCCAAGGTGCTCAGGTAGGTTCTGGAACACCTGACGCAAATACTCACAGTACCAGCAGTGCAGCTGGCGCCCACTCTGGTCGCTGGGCAACTTGGCAAGTTCAGCTGGGCCCAATGAGCCTTCTCCAAATGGTTGTACTCGCTGACTGGGCAGAAGAACTTGTGGCCTGCTACTAGAGCTTTGCGTTGCAGCAGCACAGTGGCTGTTCAACACAAACCTTGCCCACAGCTGCACTTGCCCTGGTCCTACTTCCAGACCTGGTTCTAGCCCTGCTCCAGCCTACTACCAGCCTTAACTCCAGTCCTTTTCCAGCTCCGCTCTGGCCTTTCTCCAGTCATCAGTCCAGCTTTGTTACAATCCCATTCCAGTCTTGACTCCTGTCTAGTCTGTCTCCCTGCCCTGCTCCCAATCCTGATTCTAGTTCCAACCTTTGGTTTGACTTCTCAGCCCTGACTTTGACTTACCATTTGCTTGGTGTCCCAATCCTGACCCTGGTTCTGATCTTTGGCTTGGCTTCTCGCCCCAGACTCTGACTTCACCCTCAGCCCAATATCAGACTCTTGGATTCATGCTGGTCACTACTCTGAACTACCATCACAACCAGCAGACGAAGTTCTGCTCCACCCTCAAGGCAGGTAGGCTACCCATGCCCCAGCATCTGACACACAGTTGCCTGTCCCTAATCCTACTGCAAATAAGCCATTAAGATAGTGCATTGGTTCTCAACATGTACCTCTTGGGGTACACAGATGTCTTCCAGGTGGTACATCAACTCATCTAGATATTTGTCCAGTTTTACAACAGGCTACATAAAAAGCACTAGCAAAGTCAATACAAACTAAAATGCCATACAAACAATGATTTGTTCATACTGCTCTATATACTATACTCTGAAATGTAAGTACAATTATATGGTAAAAATGACAAAGGAAGCAATTTCTCAGTAATAGTGTGCTGTGACACATGTATTTTTATGTCTGATTTTTTACAAGTAGTTTGTAAATGGAGTGAAACTTGGGTGTACACAAGACAAATCAAACTCCTGAAAGCAGTACAATAGTCTGGCATGGTTGAGAGCATCTCATGATACAGCCCAGCCTCGCGCACAATTGTTCACTCCAACATGGCACTGAATCTGTCAAAAGCAGCACACAATGTTGAGCATCCCCTGGGCACTGTTTTTCAAAAGAGTAGTGGCCTTCAATCTGAAACACAAGCAAGTTAAAGTCCCTGGGATTCACTGGAAGCAACTGGAATGCAAACAGTGTTGCATTTAGCGAACATCACCCCAGGACCACACCCTTTAACCATGGCTACCACTGCATCAAATGAGGACTATCTGACTGCACACAGTTGGGGGTCAATATGGTCATTTACTGATGACCCCAGGGGCAGGACAAGTGATGGATAAGACTGTAATCCCTCTTTGTCTTCTGTGGTACCACACCCAAGGGAGAGATGCATAATTCCAGCAATAGAAGGTATGGGAAGGGGCCTGCCACTCTCCCTGCTCTCATTTCCTTGGTGAGTTTTGACCTTACTATATGCTTGAAGCCTTTAACAGACTTCCAAGTTTTCTGCCCAGAAGTGGCACCTCACTCTCCCACATGGGATTTGAAAATTGGCTGAAGATCAATTCCATAAATCAGCTGCGTCTTTTTCCCTGGGGTAGTCCAATAACAAATTCCGTAACACCCATGTCTTAACTGGAGAAGGAGCCTTTCCTATGGTTACTGCTTCCCCCTGTAGCATCTCCCAAAGCACTGGATTCTTGCAGAAGCCCTTTCCTACCACCCTGTTGGAACCACTCTTTACCCCCATAGCAGGAGAGGGCACTATGCTAATCACCACACCTTCTACAGCGTGTTTGACCTTGCATTGGGAGGAAAAACATTTCCCATTGTTAAATGCAAAGCAAACATTCACTTCTATATCTGCATTTTCAAAGCTAGGTTTTGGCACTGACAACCCACTGTCTGTGAATGCCAGCTGAGTAGGGTGATAAGAACATACACTTCTGGAATGGAGCCAAAAGTCTCTCCACATGGCCCCTGCTCCAGGGATGGACCACTTGATGATTACCTGTTCTGTTCATTCCCTCTGAAGCACTTGGCATTGGCCACTGTTGGAAGACAGGATACTGGGCTAGATGGACAATTGGTCTGTCCAGTATGGATGTGCTTATGTTCTTATAATCATTTTTAGGTAAATATAGGCCAAAAAGTATTTCTTTAGCAATGTGTTGGAAGTTAAATCGTTGTCTTGTTAACAGTGTGAGTTGTATGCATTTTTCCTGAATAACAATGATCTTGTTCAAATCCACAACATGGTTTACAGCTATTTTCCCATTCTTTGAAAAAATTAATAAATAGATACTGCATATACACATATATCATCATTAATTTGTTTGTAATAAGTCTAACCCTAATCCAATGTTTGTCAAAACTGGACAGGATTTATTAAACTGGTTAAAGATTATCAAATATATGCAGATCTTTACATATATTACATTAATTCTCTTTCTAAATATTTGCAAAATTTATCAAGACTTTGCAAGAATTTAAGAAACGCTACATGATGTTAAAATTGACTGTGTTCATAGCACTGATAGAATGTGCAGATTACGAGAGATGCCAGAAAGTCGCGTCACAAGAAATAAGCCACCCAGTAAGAGCAGGGCAGTCCAAATAGCATTTGTGTGTGTTTATAAACAGGACATATTTTCAAGAGGAAACTCTATTTAGAAGTTTTTAACTTGATTCTCAGGCCCAGCTGTGGTCTCAATGAAGGATCCAAGAGGATGAGGGGGGCAAAGATGCTTTTGTGCCACCTTTGCATTCCCCAATCCTGACATTTGATGGGAGCCATTTCAGTTCCTGTTGCAACTAAATTTCGTTCAGCTGCCCACAGCCCCATTGGGCCATTCTAACAGCTGGGAATTGCCAAAGTGCAAGCCATGACTCTTAAACTGAGGGCTGCAAAGGCGGACAATGTAGAGAGTGACGGATGGTATTACAGATAATGCACTGGACTGAGATTCGGGACAGGACAGCTGAACTCAATTCCCAGCTCTGTCACACACTTCCTATGTGACCTTGAGTAAGTCATGTCAGCCAAGATTTTAAAGTGATGTGATTTTAGGTACTTCAGTTTTTAGGTGCACAATCTGAGACTCCTAAAAGGGGTCTGATTTCCAGAGACTGGGTGCTCAGCCCTTTCTTTAAATCAAGCTCCTTTGAGGTATCTCAAGTTGAGCACCCATATATTGAGGCACTCAGAATCCCTAGTCACTTTAAAAAAAGGTTGGCCTTAATCCTCTTTGCTTCAGTTCCTCATCTGTAAAATGAGGATGAATGCTGGCCTGCTTCACGAGGTGTTCTGAGGATAGATTCTTCACTGTGTGTGTAGTGTTCAGATATTACTGTGATGAGAGTAATTTAATTACTCAATAGAGCTGGCAGAAATTTTTCATTTGAAATGGATTTTTTTCCCATTAAAAATAACCTATTTTTGAAGCAGATACATTTTTAAAAGAAAAGTTCTGGTATTTTCATTTAACCAGGGATTTTCAACTTTTGATTTTTCTATTTCCCCCTCTGTATCTTCCCCTTTATTCCGTTTTGTTTTTGTTTTTGTTTTTTTACAATAAATGCAATAGAGTGAATATTGTCTGGGTTTTTTTCCTTGACGTTTCATTTTTCTCTTCTTCTTTTCACTTTTGCCTTTCTGTAATATTTCAAAACTTCATCATCTTTGGAAAGTTACAGAGTGGCAAAGTTAGAGTTTCTTTTTCCATTTGCCACTCTGCAACTTTTCAAAAATCTTTTAGAAAATCACAGAACAATAGAAAGAAAAATAAGGGAAAAAACTAAAAAAGGACTCTGTTCATTGTATTGCAGTCAGTGGCAAAATGGAAGAGAAGGGAGGAAGGAAAAGATTTTAGCAAGAATTACAAAATGTTTGAAATTTATAATAGTGATTTTTGTAAAAAAATATATATTTTTTCCATTTGACCCCTCCAATATAGAAACTAACATTGAAATATCAACATTTGTAATGACATTTTTTTTCCTTTTTTTGACCTGCTGTAAATACTAGATAGAGACAGTTGTCAGCTACATCGGTTCTCTTCATGCCATCGGAATCCTCAGGAGCCATTTAAACTGATGTTATGGATGTTTTCCACAGTCAGAGCAGCTTAGAGGAGTCTAACCAGATCAGAGAATCAGTCCCTGCAATGTCTCAGTTGTCAAATTGTCTTTTAATTTTACTAAATACAAATAGATGAAATAGAATTTATCAGTATTGGGTAAGTTATTACATATTACAATCCAACCAATGAGGTGTTTATACAAAGGAATTCCATTACAAAGATCACTTTGTGTGTACATATACAAACTGATCTCTATAGCTGAGATTTGTTTCCTTCCTCTTTCCTGCTCTCGTTCCTATGTATGTCACAATATGATAACCCCAAATTGCAAGATCTTGGGGCAGGGACTATGCATTCGTTCTCTCTGTAAAGTGCTATGAATGCCCATGTCAGTATATATGAATATTAAATAATGATCATGTATATGAAACAGTAAACTTTGCAAATCACACATGTATAGAGAACTGTTTTCCATCTTGCAAAATGGATATAAACTGGCCATCAGCAAGTTTAGGCTTGAAATTAGATGAAGGTTTCTAACCATCAGAAGAGTGAAGTTCTGAAACAGCCTTCCAAAGGGTGCAGTGGGGGCAAAAAACCCAACTGGCTTTAAGACTGAACTTGATAAATGTATGGAGGGGATGGTATGATGAGACTGCCTACAATGGCATGCAGCTGGTCTACAACTGCTAGCAGCAAATATCTCCAATGGCCGGTGATGGGACACTAGATGGGGAGGGATTTGAGTTATTACAGAGAAGTCTTTCCCAGGTGTTTGGCTGGTGAGTCTTCAGCACATGCTCATGGTCTAACTGATCACATATTTGAGGTTGGGAGGGAATTTTCCCCTAGGTCAGATAGGCAGAGACGCTGGGCAGAGGTACCAACTTTCTAATGTGGTGGAGTTGCTCTACTATTTTGGAATTTTGGCTACTAGTTAAACATAGAATTTTTCAAATCACCAGATTATTTTTTTCCTTTCCTAGGGTCATCTAGTGGAAGAGCCGGCCCTGTTTACGCACACATGACATTAGCTGTGAATAATGTATTCACTATCATTTGGGAAAGGCCCACGCCTGCCATAGAGACAGAGCAAGTGGAAAGGATGTGGTTCATTTCAACCAGGGGCAAGTTAACACTGCATCTGCTGAACAAGTTGCAGGCTTTGTTGAGAGTCAGTCTTGGTTTTACACTTTCATGGACAATAATTTCCTGCATGTTTGGAACCCAAACGTTACAATAATCTTCCTTTTTTGGGTGGGGGGGGATAATTCTCTCTTATTCTAATACATGTGTATAGTAAAGCCATTCATCTAATCCCGTGGCAGAGACTTTATTTCTTACAGTGTTAAAGTTTAGTTAATACCATACTGCCAGCTCCTCAGCCCTGCTTCCTCTCCTTTTCACTGTGAAAGACATAGACAGCGGGCTGGTACCATGCTGGAGGCCTGACTCAATAATCTCTTATTAAATAATTATTATAGCTAGGATTGAGGAATCGACAAAGCTATTCCACTAACAGAAAACAAGATACATTCTTCATTTGGCTTTGCAGATAACTCTTATTTAACCGGGGGCAATGGTCCTTTGGAAACTCCTGTCTTTGGTGCCTATGCCATCAAGTGACATAATGTAACAGACTTTGCTGATGCAAAGACCCTCTCTATGCTGAGGCTGGAAATCATGTTGGCACTTTCTAGTGCTGTTACATTTCAAATCTGATCATAGGCTACTTAGGAACTGTGATAGAGTGTTCACCCCACACAAGCCCTGAAGGAGTTAAGGTGACTCCGAAGGGGGCCATGAACCTTATAGGCTGCACCTGGGGGAGAGTCAGGCTTGAGTGATAAGCACTAACTGAAGATGAAGTCCACCTGGGCTTGTATAAAGCCAGGATGTTGAGAGCAGTAGGTGACTACAAGGAGTGAGTCTACATTCACTTTCTGGGCAACACACACACTTTTGAGACCCTGAACGTGACAGAGGTACTACAAAGGGAGTGAGGGCCCAGGCCCCTGACCAGAGCTGCTTGGCATAATGGTGGAGCCCCTCCCCTGCTGGCATGACAGAAGGGTGGCCAACCCAAAATTGAGCAAGTAGCATTGTGACCATTGTGCTTCTCTCCCACACAAACTTTTGGAGTCCTTCCATCACCCCTGCTTGATTGTACCATAGATCCATGGTTAATAACAAGCTGTCTTGAGAAACATTAAAGCCAAGAGCTTGGTAAGAGAAGTAAGATAAATACAGTGTGAAAACATTTTGGTCCTATAAGGTAAAACAAGTAGTTGGAATTCTGTATGGAATCCATATAACATGGGAGAAAAATACATGCCCTTACTGCATTAGGTAAACTAGTTTCTATAGGAGTACACTGAATATTTCTAAATAGCTGCAGCGATATGCAGCATTAATATTTGAAGCTTTGAGTAGGTTATCACTATATGGTCAATCGATTTAACACAGCTCATTTCTTTGGAAGCCTCTGCTCCTCAGACATTAGTAAGTACTTTGGGAGATCACCCATACAAATGGATTGTCACTTATGTATTATTTTAACTGGCGGCAACAGGGTTAACAATTTGAATTGTGATACCCCTTGATAACCAGCAAGTATCAAACTTTGTCAAGAAAGGAGATATACTCTAAACAGGAAGAGACACAGTGCTGCTGAGAATCCCTCATCAAATGCAATAGAATATGAAGGTACAGCTCTGTTTTTTTAGTTCTGCCATCCTATAACAATTCAGAACCCTGAGGACACTGTCTTAGTCAGAGATCTGAAATGGAAATGAACAGTAACATTGACAACCCAAGACAAAACAAGCACAGAGACAAAGGACTTGACTTGAAAGCTTCCTGGAAAGGTCTTGCTGTGAACTCATAGCTTTATGTGGGGTAGAAGCATATTTATATCTTAAACTTTATAAGGATAAACTAGATGGGTAGTTTTATTGATTGCTTTGAGTCCCCCAGAAGATTTTAGTGGAGAGAAAACCTGAGGTGATGGTACAGAGAAATCATTTAGCAGTGGAAGACTTTAGGACTAATGTTTTCAAAGAAAGCCATCCTAAAGTCTTCATTCCACAATAAATCCCAAATCCATTGCATAGGATTACGTCCATTATCCAATGATCCCACCAACATTCACTGAAGTTTGGAAGCTGATGTTCCAGACTATACTCCAGAAATTCAAACATTACACTGATGATCATACACATCCACCAGTCCCGAATCATTAGCGTTTTTAGGTACCAGCCAAGGAAGTGAGCAGGAACAAATCCATCCAGTTTGTCCCAGACATTGTGAAATGGATCAGTCTTGTTGCCTGGATCGTAAATAAGGCAGTTCCCACCACAGTCTCTTCTGGCAAGGCAACTCCTAAATTTGGATCAATGTATTTCATGAACTGTCTGCCATCGTGTACAGTCTGGAAGAGTATAAAGATGAGGAAGAGCTCATACACAACGCTGACACACAGCCAAAACCACCAATAAGCTCTAGACTTATAGGACTAATGAAACACCTGTCCAACATGAAAGTTTTAGGGTCTGATTTAGCCCCAAGGAATTATCATTCAGATCACTCAAGTAGCAGAACATTCTCATGCCTTCTTTTTCTTGAAGACGCATTCCTTCAGATGAGAAGCTAAGGCCAGCTCCCTTCTGCGTTCCTCTGGTAATTTGTCATAAGGTCCCTTAGCAGGAAGTTATAACCCCCAACAAAGTCAGATACTTTTGATAATCACAATGTTATTCATCCAACAGGACCATCAAAGATACTTTGCAGACACTCTCAGCAAATGCAAGGAGTAATATGAGAACTTTAATCCACACAACACTCCACTCCAGACTCTGCCATCTCCTTCAGAAGGCACAACCAACCAATAGGGGCATCCACAGTCCGGTGGAGAGATCAGAATTCCATGCCACTTGGGGTAAGGGCAATAATCAAGCTGTGCTAGCCAACAGTCCTGCTCTCAGTTTAAAAAGATAAAGTTCTAATTAGACCTGAGCATAGATTTGGTAATTAATGCTGAAAAGCAGGTGAAACTCTCCTGCTTTAGAGTTCATTCCAAATTGAAAAGTTGGCCCAGCTTTGCAATTCTTTCAGTTGACCCTGAGTTGAGTTTTAGGCTGAATTCAACCTTCTTTAAAGATGTCAAAGGGCAGCTTGTGGTTCGGGATGGAAACAAAACAAAACTCGGCAGAAAGTCAATGTTGCACCTCTGAGATTGAAAACATGCAAAACTCATGCCTCATATGATTCCCACCTGAAAACGTAAGTCTCTCCTCAGCACCTTGGGGAGGGAGGCATTTAGTCAGAAACTCAGTCCAGGTTCGCTCAAATTTGGCCGAAGTTCACCTGAAACATATAGCAAAACTCAAGAGCTGTGTGCATAGGTATTGGCAGCTCTAGCACCAGTGTCCATGACTGTGTGTTGTTCATTATTTAGTGCTACACTAGCAGAAGCAGTAGCTCCGGGGAAAGATGCCAAAGAGAAAAACACATGGAAAAGGGATAGTGAGAGGCCTACTGTGGCCATACTGTTCCTGCTCTGCAGCAATAGAAAGAGTTTCCTGCTCTCCCTCCTTGCACACTTATTGTAACATCTCTTAGTGTCACTTTCTGGCCAAAAGCACTGAGTGGCAAATCAAAAGGTATCTCATACTTGGCACATGCCTAGGGCTGGTCTTGGATATTTTCTTCAGCCTGCCCCCCTCCCCTCACACACACACGCTGTCTCTCACCCTATCAAGAGATTCCATGATGCTTTTGCCTTTTACCCCTTCCATCTTCTTCCTACTTAAAATAGAGAATTCCCTTATTTCCACCCAGCCGCACAGGTTTGGCTGCTGATGGAGCACTACAGCCAAAGGGTTATCCCCTGTGACCACACTCTTCACACATCCCTAGGACTTGCTATGCACTTGCCAGTAATATCACTATGCTCTGCAGGGCCCAAAGAAAGGGGTTTGAGCTGTGAGTAGTTGATACTTGCATGGCTCAAAAGAGTGCTTGTCTTGCTTGTGCTTAAGGCTTGGCACCAGCTGCAACTTGCACAATATCCAAGGACACTGGGAAACCAGACAAGTCAAATATATGACAAACTTTTTGCTGGATGTTCTGTTCCAAAACTAATTATGGCTGACTGATGCCAACTGGTGCATTGTCTCAGCAGCAGCCAGGTCACTCCCATAAAGAGATTTACCTGAAACATTAAATTTGCATCTGCATCCAGATACATATTTGTCCAAGGTTTAGAATTGACATTTGGGTAGCTGGAGTTTTACATTGCTTCGTTATAGAAATAAGAGCCGGATGCAAAGTTCAGAGCCAGATCTGAAATACCCCAAATCGAAGGAATAGTCAGATCAGAGATTTTGAAACAGGGATATGCCAAAATCCGCAGCATCAGAGTGGGGAATAATACAAAAGGAGAGGAAACAAACAAGAGTACAGATAAGAGAGAAAATCCTGCTGCTCAATTATACTGTGGGCTTGGCACACAATACTTGCCTTTCACTGTCCACTCAGTTTACCACAGCTTGGAATATTACTTACGGGTTCATCAAGGTACTTAGGTATGATTATGAAAATATTCCAGGAATCCCAGCTTGTCAATAACTTCATTAAAAGGACTAATCTGGAACAGAAGAATAGCTGTTCCTATATTGCATGGCCATTTACTTCTATCTGAGGAGTGTCCCTGATTCAGAATGAAACATCACAATAGTGCATCATACTTATCTGTTAATTCTTTATTTGCCCTGCATGCTCTTTTTCAAGGTGTGTTTTATGAAGCTTAATAGATGTTATTGATACAATTGGGTTTAAAATGTAATGAGCCAAATTGTCAGAGGGTCCTAATTTCTGCATATGTTGAATTTTTTTATTAAAATAGGCATTTCCACACAAACTGATTAATTTGAACACTTAGCTACCCTAATTTGCATGTACAGAATTCCCACTTGTGTACACAAACAGTGTACAAGCAAACACATATTTGCAATTTGCAAATCCAATAATTAGGCAAGCATTGAGGAAACTTGTGCGTGCAAATGTCAATTTCTGTGTGCCAACAGGTACACACACAACTGTGTGCACAGGAATCAGAGGTCCTCTGAAAATATCACCATCTCTGATAAAAGCAACGTAAGTTCTTTCTCAGATAGGGGAGGAGAGAGAACACTTCAACAGCCCTAATTAAAACACATTTCTGTTTTATAATTTACAACTACAGGGAGCAGCAAGTTTGCTTGATATATTTGTGGGGAAAATACAAAATGTCCTTTTATTTTATGAATAAATTTATTACTTTTCTTCAAGTTTACGCATTTTTTAAAAGGTGAAACTATTTTGTTACACTTGCATGCTGAGTATGTTTGTTTAACCCTGCATTATTAGGATATTTTGAATTATGAGTTAGAAAGGGATGAATGTTCCATCTTTATAGGCCTGATTCCCAAAAAAGCATCCAGCTACACAAACAAAATACACAAACTATTTTGCACATGCTGTTATCATGACTGTACATGCAATCCTGTTGATACCTATATGAACAAACAGCCAAGTTCTCAGCATTTTGCACACACAATTGCATACATATGGAGAAGACTATGCCAGGCTCAGAGGGTCTGAGATAAGCATCCATACCTAAGTTGCTGGGGAAGGCATTTATCCAAGCCAAACCTCCACTCCTTTGGAGATTTACCCATCACTAGTGTAAGGTGTTTATGTCACCACAAACAAGAGATAGTTAATTCCACATTGAGTCACAATGGACTAAATTCTATTCTCACTTCTAATGGCACAAATCTACAGAAACTCCACTGAAGTCCACTAGAAGTTACATCAGTGTAAAATGGTGACAGATCAGAATTGGGCCCAGTATCACTCACCTGGCCTGATAGCTTCTCATCAACTTCTTTAATCTTCCAAGGTCAAAGACCTCTCTCAGCTCCAAAGCAGATCATAATTCAAATACTATATTCACAGTCCCAGGCTCCCTTTTTAATAACACTACTTATTTTCTTTTCTGGTAACTTCATTACCATCTACAAATCTTAGACAAGGCCAGCGGAGCACACATGTTTCTGGGAGAAAGGATCCCAATTTCTGAGGCAGTATTACTACCACCATCATCATCTACTTATTTCTGCCCTTGATAACATCCTCTGAAAAGCTGGCAGATGTGAAACTTGAGATACCCATGGGCCTCCAAACATCCCATAGTTATAGGTATCCAAAGTGGTTCAGATCTTCTCCAATTTCTATGCTGATCATACATCTCCTTCTGAAAAAGGCGGGGGGAGTAATATGTGTGAAAGAGAGAAACAGAGACTAGGCTAATCATATTTCTCCTTCAGAAAAGGGGGGATGAGAGAGGGAGAGAGATTACATACAGAAGAGCTACAAAATTTTAAACACATGGATATATTATCCGTGTGCAAAAGTTTCCTAGAGAGAATATTTCCTTTTGGATGATTTAACAAATGTAAACTGGATCAAGTCTACATTATGCAAGAAATATGTTAGCTTTCTTCTATAGTCACACACATATGGCTAGAACTAGCTGGATATGGTACCATCCTATAAGCTGAAAACAGAAATAAATTGAAAGATTTATAAATTGGAGGTGCAATTCTTCAGCTACATTCATTTAAAGATGGTGAAATAAATGACAAAAGCATTCACTCAGAATGTTTTATGAAGCAGATCTAATGTGCAGGTTTTGTGACCTGCAGTGACTTTAACTTCTCAGTAAATCAAAAAGCTTAACAAATATTAAGATGGCAAAGATTACCTGTGTGTGCCAGATTTTATCTTTTATCCCTTATCATTTAGGAAATGAAAAGCTTGACTCGAAAATCAGACAGTGAGTCATGTGACTCAGGAGGTCTGGCAGTCCCACAATACAAGGACCTGCAGCAAGAGACAGAAATTCCACATTTACTGATTAGTTTTCAATCCTTAAGAAAATGTAGGTTTTTTATTGGCAATCAAATGAGTTTTAGAATCAGAGCAATTCCTTTTAAGTTCCATTGCATAAAAATAATTACGACCTACAGAAAATAGCCAAACGAATGATTTACCTAACGGTAAAGCACAGGGGCAGCAGCATATTTGATTCTGTGAGGCCTTGAGCTTTCGGGGGACTCAACAATCCAGCACTGATTTGACAAATCACAGGCCAGTGCATTTTACCTCTCCAGCTATTAGTGTAGCTAGGCAGGAAACTTGTTGCTAGATCAGATTCCTGATGCCCAGGGATCCCCCAGAACAAAATCTAATCATTTTAAAAGCATTACAAATAAATCCTGATATTACAAATGCCAGTTAATATTAATGAAAATTTTCATCAAAATTTCACATTTTGAATTTTTGAACTAGCTCTATTAGCTGTTAAAAATGGGATGAAATTATACAAAAATATTAATCAAAAACTCTGCTTTTTTCAGTAGAATTCAGAATGTTCATGATGAATTTCAGCAGCATCTAACTTTTAAGCATCTAGAAAATCACAAGAACATCACTGCCTTTCATAAAGCCAAGTAAGGCACTTAGGTTCCATTTGCAATTCCCAGCCGGGAACCTCTTCCCTAGAAACAGGCAGCTTAAGGGACCCAGGCACTTAATCCTTTAATCATTCTGGTGGCTCTTCTCTGAACCTTCTTCAATTTATCAACATTCTTCTTGAATTATGGACATCAGAATTGGCCACAGTATTCTGACAGTGGTAGCACCAGTGTCAAACACAGAGGTAAAATAACCTCTCTACTCCAACTCAAGATTCCTCCATTTATTCATCTCAGAATCACATTATCCCTTTTAGTCTCAGCATCACCCTGGGAACTCATGGGCAGCTAATTATGGCCTGTGTTATACAAGAGGGCAGACTAGATGATCACAATTGTCCCTTCTGGCCTTGGAATCTTTGGAACTGTGAATTGTGACAATCTAGCCCAAAAAGAAGAAAATATTATGCATGCCTTAACCTGCCATTTTTTAAACTTATTTTTACTGCCTTGGTTTAAAGTCTCCTATAGTAGATACCTTCCCCCAGAGTGATTTTTAAAAGGTGTTGATGGCTCTGACACAGACCTTACAAGGTTTATGAATGAACTACTGCAGAGTAAAATCAGAACCTGTAGCACATGACCATAATCTTCTACCAACAGAGCTAAAGAAGTAACTACGTTAACTGATAGAAGTAGCAGGCTCCCACCTTCCATGTGAATCAGTTACTAAAAGGGGACATGACACACTCAGCCAGTGTGTTACACTAAATGTAAAGGAGCCAAATTCTTGCAGACCTCAGAGTGATTAGCGTCAGCTATGAATGTTCAGCTATGTAATGGACTTTAATAACTAAATGCATTGCTATAACTTCAGTTCTTAATAAAGTTTCATTTACCTATTCATTTTTCTGTCCTTCGGGTTCTTATTAAAATGAATAGCTGGCATCTCTCAGGCCTGCCCCCTTTCATATCTTTGTCAATAGGATGATATCACAGCATTTTGCAGTTATGCTGTTTGTGATAGAAAGTGTCAAGTGCCTCTTTATATGCAATTTTAATATTTTACTCTCCATTATTTGCAATACCTCCAAGAAGTTTGAAAATAACATTATTTCCTTAACAAGTTTGGCCTTTTATTCTTTATAGTTAGCAAATAATTTTCTTTGGAGCCTATTTCCTGCTGCCACAGATTACAACTCTCAGTTAAGTTGCACTGCTCATATATTCTGGGCCATGGGAGAATCAAGGCCCTGGCTTTTTCTAGCACCTTAGCAAATGTGGCTGCCTCTTGTTTATTCTCTAATTTGGAGACATGCAGCAAAGGAGGAAGACATTTAGCAAACTCAGGAGATTTGAGTTGAGTTCCTAGCTCTGCCACAAACTTCCATTTGAGAGAGGCTGGGGACAGGGTTGTGTACCTGATGGCATGGGCCTCTTTTGAGGGCCTGAAACACCAATTGCACCTCCTCCTCTCGCCACTGTGGAATATCAGAGCTAATTTTGATTCCATTAGGAGCCTAGTTACAGGCTGCTGAGCTGAATTCACTTTGGGCCAATGGTGCACCAGCACTGAGGCTCCCCTACTACAAGCTGAAATCACAAAAGAGCTGAAATTGCTGAGTGCTGTGGGGGACCTGAAGATATATTGCTGAGCGACTGGTGGAGTTCAATTTTTTTTTCTGGGGGAGGGATAACTCAGTGGTTTGAGCATTGGCCTTTTAAACCCAGGGTTGTGAATTCAATCCTTGAGGGGGCCATTTAGGGATCAGGGGCAAAAATCTGTCTGGGGATTGGTCCTGCTTTGAGCAGGGGGTTGGGCTGGCTGAGGTCCCTTCCAACCCTGATATTCAAAACAAACAAGCAAACAAAAAACATGGCCAAGTCACTTAATCTCCCAATTCTCCAACTGTAAAATTGGGATGATGCTAATACTGCCCTGCCTCACAGTAGCATTGTGAGGATAAAGCCACTAACATTTTAAGCTGTTCACAAACCAGAGTTAAAAGAGAAGTGCCCATATAGTGATAAATAGGACAGCAGAAACCTACTGACTTTGAGGCTGAAAATAGAGGAGAGGTTTAGGCATGCAATGGCCGAGTTCTTGTTTCATTTATATTTCTTCAATACAGACAACAGGTATGTAGGCATATTGATGTGATAGAATGGTTTGTAATCAGGAGGACATTCCCCACATTATTAAAATATTGAAAAAAAAATTCAATTTATTGTAAGGTTTCAAGTATTTAACAAAGCCCTTATGAAATCTTATAGAGACTTTTGCAAACAGCTCACAAGCTGCAAAACTTGTGGGACGCATACGTGGGGAAAAGAAAGGAAGGTTGGGAATGAGTTGTTCTGGTGACTTTCCATGTATTTTCAGACCTTCTATTATTTTTGTAAGTGAACCTTTAACTTTCTAGAGCGCTGCTAAAATTTTGTGATTTTGTTTCATTCTCTTAAGGGTTTTTAGCTGAAGTGATGGGTTTTTAAAGAACAAGTTGAAGAAGAGTTTTGCCTGGAAATTTCTGTAGGGTTTAGGGATTGGTTGATTGAACAATTCTTAAACTTTAAAACCCAACCAGTGGCAGGGGTGGTCTTGGCAGGAATAAAATTCCCTGAATTTGGACTATACAGGTTAAATTTGCCAGACTGGGACTATATATAGCATGCAGCATTTAAAAGCTCTGAATTGGGGCCATATGTGACTTAAAGTCTAATCATCGGGCCAATGAGATATTGCAATGCCCGTATAGGAACAGCTCCACAGAAACCTCATTTCCCAGCTTCCTCACCTCTCTTTTTTTTTTTTTTTTTTTTTTTTTCCATCCCTTAACGTTGCAAAGCATTCAGGGGACTTGAAGCCCTGTGTTTCCCAGTCTCCAGCTCCTCACCACTGCCTTTCCAGCCTCATAGAAGAGAAGCATCATTCATAAGTCTTCCCCTCATTGGTGCCTCCCATGCTGTGGGATGTGACTAAATTACTGTGCATGCAAATACAGAGACTCAGCTGAGAGAGTGGCTGCTGCATCATGGCCTAAAAAATTCTGTATTGATGCAATTTTGCACAAGGCACTTTATATAAACACACACACACACACACACACACACACACACACACACACACACACACACACACACACACTAACACACTATTTAGGAATCTATCCTGAAGTTCCCACTGACAGTGCTCTCTCCTCTTTCAGATGCAGTGACCTTTTTTGGATTTGTTTCAGTTTTCATGAGAATTGGCTCATGTAATTGAATCTTGCTTGTGTGCACGCAAAACGTCTGATACAGTAGTTGTATGGGAAGAGGTACACACAGAACAGAACCCTGATTTGACTACATGGACATGTATTGGTTTGCTTCAAATGCTGCTAAGTAAAGAAAGGACACAGGATAAGTAACTCACCCAATAGGCCAAAAGAGTCACAATGGCTACTTAATTATGAAACTCTTCTAGGCACTTATATATTAATTCATGGTGTAATGTAGTGTCAAGTGGAGGAGAATAAAGGTTAACATATTCTATTAGTCCCAATTGTTACAAGAATTTCATTGCACAATACGGTTCATTAAATGTGGAATCTAATAATTATGTTCACCATAATAGAAATTATTCATATGAACATGATCTGAATAGCTGTGATTTATTAATTTAGACATACATTTAATTAACAATTGATTCCAATTGAGTCTCACGTTGAACAATAAGTTTTGTTGTAAACCATATGATGGAAACAATATCAAATGAGAAATATGAAGTTATAGGAAGCAAGGGGTCACTCCATTTTTAGGTTTTCTATTACTGCTTTCTGCTTTATAGAAAGGGTTGTTTGCCGTGTTGTTGTAGCCATGTTGATATCAGGATATGAGAGACACAAAGTGAGTGAGGCTTGTCCCTTCTACCAACAAAAGCTGGTCCAATAAAAGATATTACCTCACCCACCTCATCTCACTCATAAAAAGAGTGGCACTTCAGTGAAGCATGGAAACTAATTTCGTATCTGAGGTTTTTCCCCCAACATTGTTAAGAGTCCTATTTGGCTCTTCTGTGTGCCAGATCAAGCCACAAAGATGGGTTATAATGCCGAATCTTCAAAAGCACCATTTAATTTGCTCCCGTTTTTCTAGCCACCTCATTTCTTCCCACAAATAACAGAAGCCTGCATGTGCAAATAGCTGTCATACATGGAAACAGAATGGAAGTAAACTACTGCCTTATATACAAATGACTGCAAGAGCAAGAGACTGAACAAGGAAAACTGTGGGTGCAAATCATGGTCCATGCAACATAGTGGGACCAAACTTCAACATCAGGTTGGGGCCTCTTTGAAAATATGGTATTAAGTGTACCAGTTAGAGGCCCTGGGACACAGCAGGACTTTGAATACATTTATTCTTCACTTTGTATTCAAAATGATTCCGGCAGTCAGGACCCAATCCTGATCAACTGAACCCAATATTAAACCACTTGTCCCCTGAAGGCAATATTAAGAGACCTGCAGTGAATAAATTAGTTTTGAGACCCTGCACAGGGGAAGACTTTTTATACTGAAGTCAATGTGGCTCTCTCAAGACACAGGGCTGCATGTAGGCACCTAAACTCCCTCAGCAACTAAGCTCTGCCACAAACTTCCATTTGAGAGATGCTGGGGACAGGTATGTGTACCTGATGACACTCACTCAGCAACTAAGTTTTTGCAGTTTAAAGATCCCCAGGCACCTAGGTTTCTGGGCATGAGTACTACCTATCTCCCACCAAAGCCCCAGAGCAATTCAAAAACCAGGGGAACACAGGCATTCAGCTGCCTAAGTCACAGGTGGAGCCTGATCCAGTTGGCAGCCTCAGGGGCAAGACAGCAACAACTTCCCTCATAACTTTTAGCCCAGTACTCACCTGGACTGTGGAAGACCCCTACTTCAAGTACCCACTCCACCAGAGAGGGAGAAGGGATTTGAAAGGCAATCTGCCACCTCTTGAATGAGTGATCTAAGCTAAGATATTCTGGTATGGGGCTCCCTCAGTCTCTCCTCTTGAAGCTGTGGATAACTAATTGAAGAGCCATGTTGTGGGAGGGTGAGGGGGAGAGGATAAGAATGATTATGTAGCCTGATGCGCTGGTTAGGCCTCAACTGGAATATTGTGTCCAGTTCTGGGCACTGCATTTCAAGAAAGATGTGGAGAAATTGGAGAGGGTCCAGAGAAGAGCAACAAGAATGATTAAAGGTCTTGAGAACATGACCTATGAAGGAAGGCTGAAAGAATTGGGTTTATTTAGTTTGGAAAAGAGAAGACTGAGAGGGGACATGATAGCAGTTTTCAGGTATCTAAAAGGGTGTCATCAGGAGGAGGGAGAAAACTTGTTCACCTTAGCCTCTAATGATAGAACAAGAAGCAATGGACTTAAACTGCAGCAAGGGAGATTTAGGTTGGACATTAGGAAAACGTTCCTAACTGTCAGGGTAGTTAAACACTGGAATAAATTGCCTAGGGAGGTTGTGGAATCTCCATCTCTGGAGATATTTAAGAGTAAGTTAAATAAATGTCTATCAGGGATGGTCTAGATAGTATTTAGTCCTGCCATGAGGGCAGGGGACTGGACTCGATGACCTCTCAAGGTCCCTTCCAGTCCTAGAGTCTATGAATCTATGGTTTGAGCACTAGCCAAGGCTCTGCAAGACTCAGGATCCAGAGCCCCTGCTCCAATGACTCTTAAATTAGTTATATCCAATGGAGCAGCTTTAACAGGAGAGGCTGATGGAGCCCCACCTCCCATCCGAATATCCCATGGCTCAGTGATTGGGGCACTCACAGGACAGATATCCCTGTTCAAATCCCTTCTCCTCCTCAAGTAGAGGGAGAACTTTTACCCGGGGTGTCCCACATCCCAGGTGAGTACTCTCACCACTGATTCTTCTCTTCACCCCATCTTACAAAAATGCCTTAGGCACCTAACTGCAAAGAGGGCTCACAGCTGAACATTGCTAGCAGAGGGACGTGCCTCCCTACAGCTTGGATTTAAGGCATGCATCTCCAAGAGAGAGTGGGCCTCAGCACATATCCTTCTCATTAGCAGCTCCCATTGGTTAGTTTAAGTGGCTACCTATCTAGCATGCTGGCTTTTGTGAATCGTATTCTAAGGATATGTCTTCACAGAAACTAGACACCAGAGCTCGGCTGCAGACTGTTTCATTGCTGTGCAAACTTCTGGGCTCCAGCTGGAGCCCAAGCTCCGGGACCCTGTGAGGTGGGAAGGTATGTCTACACGGTGATAAAAGACCCACAGCAAAGCCACGACGGGCCCAGGTCACATAACCCAGACATGTGGCTCGGGCTGAGGGGCTATACAATTTCAGTGTAGATGTTCAAGCTCAGACTGCAGCCCAGGCTCTGGGACTCCCATCCACCGCAATTGTATAGCCCCACAGCCCAAGTCAGCTGACCAGGGCCAGCTGCAGATCTTTTGTTGCAGTGTAGACATACCCCAAAGCATCTGTCTCTCCCCATTCATTGTATCAGAGCTAGGCGCCTAACTTCGGCTTTGTGAATCGCAGTGTGTGCCTGTGATTTTTCTAGGCAGCTAAGGGTCTGATGAATATCATAAGGAGTTTCTTGTTTTAGAGGGGAAAGGTACCCAGATAAGACTAAACAAAGAGCATCAGGACAAATGAGCCAAATCAATATCCCAATAATCCACTTCCTTCTATTCCCTCTCCCTTTCTGGTGGTATGTTTAATTATCAACTGTCATTTTAGTGTTTCTTCTTTCACATCCATACTATGCTGAGGTGATCACTTGTGATATTACTCTTTACTGTTACTGAATGCTACCCCCAGCTCTGCCACCAATTTGCTTAACCTCTCTGTGACTCAGTTTCACCATCTGCAGACTGAGAATAACAATACCAGGAATTCTAGGAACCTTAATTCATTAATGTTTTTAAAGCACTTTGAGGTTCTCATGTAGAAGACACTGTAAAAATGCAAAGTATGATTGATTCAAACTAACCTTCCCCTTGAAACATCACCATTTGAGCTATAATTCCAAATCCAAGTGCTACATAGTGAGATTAACTACATTAATGCTTAAAGCTGTTGTTTTCCCTCCTCCCACTCCCATGTTCCCAAGCTGATGCTTGTGTGGATCTAATCTTGGACAATTCCTTAATGATGTAGATTTTTATTTGAAAACTACTATTACATTTTCCTGGCTTCTAGCAGGTTTTATTCTCATTGCATCTAAAATGTCAGAGTTTTCATTAACTATAAATATACCACTCTTAGTATAAACCTTCGCAATTTGTGTGTCTGTATTCATACACAAAAGGTAAAGACTAAGTAATATTTTTACATATATACATATATATGCACAAACACAGAGAAAATTCATGATAATTTGAAGAGGCATAAGGGGTTTACCAGCTTGAGTTTGGAATGGCCACATATTTTACAGGAAAAGTATGTTTGATGTTTTAGAATGTTTTTATTATTATTATTTCTTGTATCCCTTCCCCTGCAAAGTAAGGTTCCCTGGTTACCAGGATTCTAACTGTTCAGGTCTCAAAAATTGCATAGACCTCAAAGAGAGAGAAAAATTATAACTAATACATTGTTAAAAAAAGAGCTTTCCTATAAGTAATACTGCTGCATTCATATTTTGAAACACAAAGGTACAAAGTTATAGTTGAGTTTTCGGCCCTGGGCCAGATACTGACCTAAATTTCACAGAGCCACAATCTGCTACATATCTATGCTGATTTACACTAGTGAGGATCTGGCCCACAGACGTGTGCAGAGGTTGTTTTAAGATCACCTTTGCATCTCTTAATATGCTGCAGCTCAGAGTAGGGCCAGTCCCCCTGGCACCGTATGTTATCTGAGCCTTAGCTCCTCCTGAGAGGTGCTTCATATCCTTAACAACTGCTGAAGCTAATAGGGTGTATGGGAACTCAGCACTTTTGCAAAATCAGGCCTGTGTGAGTACTACTAGTAACAACAACTGGTTGGCAAAGATGCCTAGAAACTGGGACAAGTGCTTTTTTTTAAGGTGACTATTATAAAGTTAAATAGACTACAGAGATCTTGTAAAATAATCATCTCTAATTTTAAGAGTTTCATTAGTCTGTCTAGAACCCAGGAAACACAAAAATGTGTTCTATTTTTTCTTAATTGCTCTCATTGAATTAGCATTACAAGGGCATATTAACTATTATAAGGAGACAGCAATTTAATTAAAAACTATGCATACTGGTATTGCTGATATGTTAATTCTATAACTGAACATTAACTTTAAAAGAGCAGAAATACCAACTTTGACAACCTACATGCAATTAAATGTGCTTCCCAGTGTTATGAGTATGCTTTTAAAATAGATGTAATGACAAGTGTTGTTATACTGATCTATAGTGAAGAGGATGCATAAGCCCCTGCTCAATAAATGTGACTGATTTACAACAATCTCTGTGCTCACAAATAGTGTTTTTGAAGATATCTTTATTAAGCACAACAGGGCCACTCAGGATGCCAATGCCTCCTTCAGCCACCAGTCCATGTGCACCTCTCAACCAGAGAGAGCAGCAATGCTCCTGTAAATTGACTAGCTCACTGGTGTCTCAAGGATCCATAGGAATTTTTGCAATTCTCTTCTACCATGACACTCAACAATCCTTGAGGGCAACACAATATCACATAAAACAATGTAGATTCCCAGCAGACAATTCCAAGGAGAAATGGTGTCTCTTAGAATCTTCCAGTCAGTTCAGTTCAAACAACTTTTTAGTTCATCTACTTTGGTGATTTTCCAGTGCAGCTGAAGTCCCCAAGCAATGGGTCCCTTAGAAGCCCAAACCTTCTAATCTGGATTTGCTGAAATACCATGACACCCATTCTCTGGCTGGACACCATGTCCCAGGAAGTCTTTTCATCCATGTATCTCTGACTTGAATGGATCTGCCAATATGAGATGCTATTGTGGATGCCACACTTGACTGCAGGAGTCATTGGGTCCATGATCAACTGGCCAAAAGCATAGCTTGGTCCCCAGAGTTCACTTTAGTGCAAAGCAGCATTGTCAGGTAAAGCTCAGTGCAAAGTCTTCCCATGTGGGGCATGATTCAAGACTGACAGTCTGACAAAGAGGTATCAACAGTCTGGCAAATACTATTTCCTCAAGCCATCAAGTGACAACATGAATATAGGGGACTCATGGCTGCAAGCACTTTTGTAGCTCTGATGGCACATTTCCATATGATACTTCATCTAAAGCCCCTGAGATAACATGCAGGGACTCTCACGAGTCACATCTCACCAGCAAACTGCAGAAGCCATGGATATGTATAGCCTGATTTAGGATGTTCAAGCAGAGGGGCTTCATACCCAAAGGACTTGGTCTTTGCAGGAACACCACCTGATTTTCAATGTTCTAAAGATCAGGATATTAAGAACCTTCAGATAGTTGGTGCTAAAGGGGTGACCTTGATTCAAATGAACAAGCAGGCCACCCTCATTTACTGCAATAAGCATGAAGGCACCAGATTGTAACTCATGTTGGTCCTGCAGGTGTGGGAGTAGACTCTGTCCCACCAAACACTCCCAGTCCACACTGTCCTGTCGAGAAGGAACATGATCATAGGCAGATGGAGTTGATCCATGATAGGTTCTCATGAGCGGTCTCTGTTTCAGTGAGTGAGGAAGCAGCACTTTCTATAGTGAGGAACACTAGAAAAGGATAGCTTTGCCCTCACCTGAACAGAAAGCTCCTGGTCTTAAGCTCAGGACACCAATGAATGAATGAACTTCAAGGCATGCCTCCTCCTTTTACTGGGGATACAGGCTTCTTTATGTCTGTCTACCAGATCTCAGGTACAAAAGCCCTATCAGTTGCAAGACAGACAAAGGTTCAGTCAGATTAATAGTCCCACATGGGCCTGGAGTAGTAAATTTCTCAGCATTGTTGCAAATGGCCAAAGCAAATAGCATAAGACTAAGGTAATGTCGTGGAACCAGAGCCCTTTACTCCATCCCACTGCAGAACCCTTCTTCTGACACCTTGTCTCTCTATGTAAGGTTACAGCTCCAAAGGCACACTGTGTCCAAGCAAGTGGCCCAAGTCCTTTCGCTTTATCAGACACCACCAGCAAGAAGGGCTTGCAGTTGTAAGTGGAAAGGTTTTACAGTTTGATGCAAGCAGGCCTACATGAACCCCTTTGCTTGCCCTGCACAAAAACTATTTGACTACCTTCTTCATCAGTCTCAGTCTAACATAAGACTAACTTCAGGCAGGGTCATTTGGCAGCTGTTTCCACTATTCTGACATTTTGTTTAATTTGACAGCTATTCCATAGTCAAAGCCACCAGTAAGAGGACCATGTTGAAACAGAGGTCTGGCTGCATATCTCAATGCAGTCATCTGGCTGATACAACATCAAGGTTTCTCCACTTCTCTCACTGATCTTTTATGCAAATATGAATGTAGGGAAGCCACACAGTCCTTACTTCATGCACTTTTATGTTACTATGACTTGGATTTGTCTGTTCTGAAGAACTCTTGCTTTGACAACTCATTCCTATGGTATCTGTTTCTGAATTTATAAAACTCAATCCTCCGACTTCTCTCTTTCTGTTCCTTAAGTTAGGCAAATATTTAGAAAGCTTTCATTTTTCAGGACACTTCCTATAGTCTTAGAAAGTTTTAAGCTTCTTGATGTTTCAGAAGCAATTTACTCCTTCCAGGATACTAAAATTAACAAAATTTCTCTCTCATGGGCATTGGCCTCATTCACCTTGCCTATGGCGTGTCTATCGTTACCTTTTCGGGATATCCTTCAAGCATCTTACTCTCAAAAGAGAGAGAATCATGTGATGGTGGTTGATGGTAAAGAAAAATAACTTACTCATGCTCCAATATGTCTGTTAGTCTATAAGGTGCCACAGGACTCTTTGCTGCTTTTACTGATCCAGTCTAACACAGCTACCCCTTTATACTTACTTTGTATTATACTTATTTTGAAGTTTTCTCCCAGAGTTTTGTTCTTATTTGAGACACATACACACGCACACACCTTCCCCTAAGAATTTAAGAGTTCTTCTTGTAAGTGTTACACTTTTGTATTTATGGCTACGTATATTGTTTTTTCCTTAATCCCTGGGAGGTGTTTGGTTTTATGCAACCATCTTCCATTCCTTACAAAGTTAATAAGACATGTTGACACAGGTTAAATATTTTAATCTTTTGCTTGAAAAAAGAACTAACAATTTGAAGGCATCGCTGGGCTGTACCATTCATTCACACTGTAGAGTCATAATCTTTCACTTCTTATTGTACGGGTGGTAAAACTCTCCACAACTCTTTAACTTTGGGAGTTCTTGGCCTCCATCAGGCTGGAGATTTGAAACTCAAAAGCTACAGTCTCGTGGCATGATGTGTTCAGGATAGCAGAATTACAAAATAAGGAGTTTTCTTTATGTTCATCCTGGTCCCATAAGTTACATCAGCTGTCAGGTGAACCCACTCAGTATCTGAGGCACAAAGCTACCACTTTTTTTGTCTGCTATTTCAGCACTTCCAGACCCATATAAAACTTGGAAGGACGGAGGGGCAAAAACGTGTTTTTAAACAGCGATAAATAAGAGAGCCAGTTATTTTCAGACATCACAAACAGGTGGGCTTGTCTGTGCTTGAGTTTGTTTTTTTTTTAAAAAAAGGTGTGAGTCAGTATTATCTGAATTAGTTCATCTGTTACTACAATAACCTAACTCTCCCAGATCTTAATGCCATGATTATCACGAGCTTGTCTACATGGTGCACTAGTCCACACCAGAGAGATGTAAATTCTAGTGTGCACTAGTATATTGCACACCTACTGGCCCACGTAGAGCCTGCTAGCACGCACTGAAAGCTCCCTAGTGAATATTAATGTAGCCCTGTTTCAAACAGTACTTCATTAACATGCACAAGGGAACTTTTATTCTGCACTAGCAGGGTCTACATGGGCCAATTAGTGCACACTAGAATTTATACCCCTCTGATGAGGACTAATGAACTGTGTAAATATGCCCCTAGACTGACCTCATGTTTAACACATGAAATAGGATTTCACCCTATAATTCCTGCAGTGAAAGGAATTATTCTTCCCTACTGTGTAGGGCAATGTTAAGATTCTTTGCACAATTTAAAGATGGACAGGGTAAATTCTCCTCTCAGACACCTCACTGTAAACCCCACTGAAGTCAATGGCCACATACCTGTGAAATATGTTTGGCTTATAATGATAAAATAATACATGTTTCTGTCTTCTATTTAATAATATGAATTTTAATGTGATTTTGGTAAGCTTCACTTTTATTGAAATATATTTATTCCCTATGCTGCATGTGAAATATCCAAGCAGAACTGCGCATTGCCATATGGAAAACTTAACTCCAAGGACACAACTGGGTACTCCAACCCTGAGAGGGTGAAAAAGGTGCATGTTATAAAAGGTGACAGTGGACTGCTCAACCCACTTCCTGGTTTGCCAGTGCAGATGAAGTGTCATCTAAGCTGATGTGGACTGGAGCTGCAAAGATGTTCTCCTTATTCACTCAAAGAAGACACCCAGTGACACACACACGACACACTGGTGACAGAAGAAGAAAATAGAGCTGTCAGTCATTATCACAGAAGATTACCCTAGGAAATTTGACACGTAATTATAGCAACAAACCGGTCTTTTAAAAAATGTTACTTTAATTAGTTGAATTTTAGGCTATAAAACTTGTAAAACTATCCTGCTATTAATTTGATTAGAATACAGGTTTTGTTGAAAAAAAAATACATTTGAAGGGGGTATCTAAATAGCTCAGGGGACTAGTAATGAGAATGGAGCGTTAGTGACATGAATGCAGAATCTGCTCACTAGTAACAAAAGTCAATATCATATGATGACTTTTTATGGCCTATGCAAAATAAGTTGCTAATTTCAGACCTAGTAGACTTTTGTCCATATTTCAACTACCACCAACATATCTGCAATCAGTTGGTACCTTTCTATGTCTCAGTAGAGAAACCAAAGATTGAATTGGCACAAAGACTTAATTTACCTTCAAACCCCTGTAGGTAGGGCCTCCAAAAACAAGCTCAAGGTACATTGACTAAAAAGTTAAATACTGCCATTCCTTGTGCTAAACCTGTTCTATGGATAACACAGGACTTCAGTTATTAACACTCCCAGTCAGGCCCCTCCCCATAAGCACTAAAATTCACAATATACATACACACATATTTTATATAGATAGATAGATGATACAGTTACACAGTTCTACTTAACAAGTAGAACTGTGAAACTTTTCCAATTCCTACTGCAACTTTTCCCTTCTGAAACGTGCTGCATAACTCATCAACATGAGGTGAAAATGGAAAGAAGTGTGCAGGATCTTTAAGTTCTGATTGTCTATAATGTGGCAGTAATATTGTTATATACACTGTACCCTTAATTGCATCATTGCCTTTTTTCTAATGCGTGCACAGGAGCATTAAAAAAGGACAGAACAGCCATGAATGTCCTGGCTTCTGGGAAACCTGACAAATAGGCAGTGATAGGATTACCAATTGCTGACAGCAGCACTGAGAGGTATATTCAGTTGAGTATAGCAGGGTGATCAAGTTCAGACTGTTAGAAGAATCAAGTAGAAAAAGGAAACAAGCAAAGACTTAGAGAGTCTGCTTAAACAAGAACATCCAGAAAGCACTAATTAGCCAGCTGATAGAGGGAAAGCCTGAGAGAGAGAAGATTCTTCAAGGTGGTGCATCCAGGCCTGACCAGCAGCAAAACAGTCAAAACAAATTGGAGAAGACAATCCTAGAGGAATCCCCAGAAAACACAGTTCAGCCAGCTGGTACAAGGTCTAGGACCATCTTTGCCTTGGGTGATGAAAAGGAGCTATCGCACTGAGAGCCCCAGTGCTGCAGCAGGGGCTGCCTAGTATGTAAACAAGGCGGTAGGAAAAGAAGGACAAACAAGATGAGCTAGCAGACAAATGATGCCATGAGCTATCCCTAAAAATACTGGGCTTGTACTTTTACAGACTTTCAGCTTTGGTGTGAGCTTACTTTATTGGAATGACAGGGGTGGGTTTTTTTGAAAGGTTTAAGCTTTGCTTAGTTGAAAGACTGGAGTCCTTTATTATTGTTTGGCATAAATGTGTATCTAGGACTGAATCACCGCATAGGAAAGTCAAAACATATTTTAAACAGTACAGTATAATAAACTAAGCAGAGCTGATCAAACTACTTTCAGCAATTTATTTGCCTCTTTTTTCTGTTTATTAACAGACTTTGATTTTTATGAATTTGTTCTTTCTACAGCATTATTTGATGAATGGTAAACATATTCCAGCTTACTATTCACTCTTCATAATTCACTATTCACGCTATATATAGAGTCACCTACATCAGATGCTATTATTTCTGCTCCCACATTGCAGGATGCCAAGCCCAAAAATACCCATCAGCAAGGTACTTAAACATGTGCCTAACTTTAAGCATTTGAGTAGCCCCAGGAGTCATGACATGTCAACTTAAAGTCAACTATGTGCTTACGTGCCTTCCAGAACTGAGGCTAAAGAATTTTCAAGATGGCTATGCAAATACACATGGAACAAATATTCATGAAAATACAAATTCACATAAAACACTTATGCAGATACACACACACACAGATTTTCAATTGACAAAGGAAGAACAACTCCTACAAGTGTTCACAGAGGATAAAAATAGTTATGGATAACGAACCATATATTATATTCACCAATTTTTTTTTCAGAAAAATGCTCACAAATTCTTCTTTGCAGTGTTTGTCCTGCCTCAACATTGCCTTGAACTGTGAGTATTAAAAAAAAAAAGTGTCTTACAAATTTTAGAAGGCATACACTTAGCAGGGTTTCCACTTTCACATGTGTCTCTCCTCCATAGAAACTGCTCACTTCACTGCTTTAAATATATCTACAGGGCAAAATAATATGATTGTAGAGAGGGCTATCATTAGTTTAGTTCTATCAAGACAATGTTTAGATGAGTTTATACTAAGTAGGAACTCACATTTGAATAACACATGCATATTGTCTTCATACCAAAAAAAAAAAAAGTCCACATAACCACATAAGCCAAATCAGAAAATTTAATTAGGAAGATAAGAGATTTTTTTTCGTAGGTTAAAAAAAATAATTTAAGTACAGAATTAGCATCTTATAATAATCTTAGACAAAAATTATTTGTTTTGCTTTGGTTTGTAAATTAGCTCATGATTAAAGTATCTCTCCAGTTGAGCTTCATTGTCTTTGTGTGCATATTTTTTGAATGCAACTCTGACCAGAATGCACTTGCAGCTCAAGTACAAGATTTGAGAGCGTGAGAGGAACAATTATAATGAAGTGAAGTACTTACAGTTTTACCACAAAATCAATGAACTTTTCAAGTGATTTTTATCATATTTTGCAGCTGCTATTTGCTTTTGAATGATGTTTATCCCATCGACATACATAGTGTTTTTAAATAGACTCCTTTGTCTAGAAGCTTCTTCCAGCCTTATTATTTTCTTCCACTGCCCTATAGTGGAAACACTGCTTCCAGAGGATATTTTATCATCTTTTTCTCTTATATCTTTGAAAGGATCTCACTCAACATTTAGGCCATGGCCATTAGTCAAGGCCCTGCCTAGTTCTATCTCACGATTCTTTGAATGAAACAGAGGTAAAGTTCCAGGCTTCTTACTTGATTAATCGTTTCACACCAGTTCCGTAATATGTGACCATTCAGGGTTGCCTTACATACACTTAAACTACCTGAATGAACAGTCTCACCTAGTTGGGTGCCCTGAAGTCTGGATTGTCCATCAAGAGATGTACAATAAGGAGCGAAGGGGAGACAGAGCACTCCTAAAACCTAACACAGCATCCATTAAAGTCAATGGTCAAGTGTCCATTGACTTAAATGATCCAGGATTGGGGCTCGTGTTGGGGTTTACTTTCCACAGAATGTACTTCTAACTCCCTTCTATAACCTTCTACCTAAGTACACTTCCCAAGGGAGCAGAGTGCCTCCCCTTATTGGAGGACCAGCCCTGCTTATGTTTCATCACCTTGATTCTCATTCCAGGAAACTGATGTTTCCTGAGAAATACAGCCAACTAATGATCATCCTGATCTGCTATGGATCCTACTGGGTGTTAACAGCTTGATCTTGCAAATGCTTATTACTGGGTATTGTATCATAGACTCATAGGTCAGAAGAGACCAATATGATCATCTAGTCTGACCTCCTGCACAAGGCAGGCCACAGAACCCTACCCATCCACTTTTATAACAACCCCTAACCCAGGACTGAGTTATTGAAATCCTCAAAATTGGTTTGAAGACCTCAAGCTGCAGAGAATCCACCAGCAAGCGACCCATGCCCCAGGCTGCAGGGGAAGGCGAAAAACCTCCAGGGTCCCTGCCAATCCGCCCTGGAGGAAAATTCCTTCCCGACCCCAAATATGGCGATCAGCTAAACCCTGAGCATGTGGGCAAGACTCACCAGCCAGCACCCAAGAAGGAATTCTCTGCAGTAACTCAGTTCCCATCCCATCCAACATCTCCCCGCAGACCATTGAGCAGACTTATCTGGTGATAATCCAAGATCAATTGCCCAAATTAAACTATCCTATCATAACATCCCCTCCATATATTTATCAAGCTTAGTCTTAAAGCCAGATAAGTCTTTTGCCCCCAGTTAATCTCACCTAGAGTACAACTTTTAAACAGCACTCACTATAATCCTATTTAATGGAATCCAAGAAAAGTCTTCATGTTCCTTCATAAATACGTAGGCTGACTTGTAACCTTCTGAACAAAGATCCTTAGGCCTGGCCATTTTGTGCCAAGCACAGCTCGTGGCACTTTTATCTTTGGACCACTGAGCACCAGTCCGCTCCTGAGAAACAACTTAGAGCAGAAGTAAATTAGCCTCAGAGGTTCTCTGAGTTTGGTTGGTTGTCATGGGCCCCTTACGGGGTTGTTTTAGTAGCTGGGAGTGCGGCCATGTGCTGGCCTTGCTCCCTTTTCCCTAGCCACACCACCTTCATGTTGGGGGCCAATGCAGATGCTTATCTCTAATGTTGTTTTATGCTGGCTCTGAGCACCTGCCCTTTTCACACTGTTGCTACCACTAACACATAATTTGTAACTCAAGACTGGGTATTCTTCTAAAAGAGATGCTGTAGGAATTATTTTGGGGAAGGTCAAACAGATCACAAAGTTCCTTGGAATCTAAGACTAAAGCAAGTCATAAAAAACCCTTATGTTACCTGAGAGATTAGCAGATGAAGCTCTTAGAGAAGATTCCCCTCTGGAGGGAATATTTCCATTGATAATGGTGGAGGAGTTAGCAAAACAGAATTTGGCTCACTGAGCTTTATACTGTCTGTCTGATGATCCAATAGCAGGCACCCTGACAATTCACTCCTTGCCCACTGACTGGTTAACTGGCCTTAATTTAACCATATATAGCTGTATCCTTGCACTCTTAGTATCATCCATTTTCCTATCTTTTATCTTCTTTCTTTCAGCATTCCATCATTTCATTTTCTCTCTCTTTTTAAAAGGTCTATTTATTGAATCTAACAAAGCAGCAAATTTAGACAGAACACAAGAATTCCAAGTGGGTCTGTGAATACAGTACAAGTGATTTCGAGGGGAAGTCAAGGACATTTGTAAGGGAACATACAGCCAAGTGGGAGTGTAGATGTCAGCATATTAGGAACAGAAAAAGGGTCATCTGGCAATCAAATAAAATTTTGATAAATATTGTTTGCAGTCCAAGAACACTGAAGTATTGAACAGTTTTCATTCATAAGTCCATTTGTTATTTTTCTTTAAGAAGCTCCAGAAATGAATTACACTTCAAGCAGAAGTCATGCTCCCATTTCTCAGCATAGCAGCAAGCATTCTTGATGGGGCTACACTGGTAGCATTTCATAGCCATACATTTTAAGACTAAAAGAGACCAATGTGATCATCTAGTCTGATCTCCTGCATAACAAAATCTAAAGGACTTCCATGAATTAATTCCGGCATCAAGCAAAATAGCTGTGATTGAACTAGGCCATGTCTTTTAGAAAAACCACCAATCTTAATTTAAAGATTCTCAGTCTTGGAGAATCCACCATAACCCTTGGCAAGCTGTTCCAATAGTTAATTATCCTCCTTTTAAAAAAAGAGTGCCTTATTTCTGTTCTGAATTTGTCTAGCTCCAATTTCTATTCCATACCTTTGTCTGATAGACTGAGGAGTCCACTATTATCAGATTTGACAGCTCATGTAAGTGTTTATAGATTGTGATTAAATCATCCTTTATCCTTCTCTGTGGTAAGTTACATGCATTGAACTTCTTAAGATTTTCACTATAAGGTACATTTTCCAGTACTTTAATCATTCATATGTTTTTTCATCTGTCCAATATTCCAACATCGTTCTTGAAGTATGGACATCAGAACTGGACACAGTAGTCCAGTAGTAATCAGATCAATGCCAAATACAGAGGTTAAAAATAACCTCCCTCTTCCTACTTAATATTCCTCTCTATATATTCAATGATTGCATTAGCCCTTTTGGCCACAGCATCATACTGGGGACTCATATTCAGCTGATTATCCATCTGTGATCCAGAATTTTTGTGTTGGTGGCTTATCAGATTTCCAGAGTCAAGTAACACCATTTTTGCAGCCAGAGAAGTGGAAAAATGAAAAAAAAAGTTTGTTTATTTAGTGTGTATCCATTAACACCCTGTCAAAACAGATAACAGGAGCATCTTCAGTGGGGACTTAATGCACATAGACAAGCCCTCAGACAGTGAGTTACACCAGTTTAAGGTGTGATTTTAAACTAATTTATTTAAACTGGTGCAAAAGATTCTGTAAACACACTTATTTTGTTTTACACCAAGCTTATTTCAGTTTACTTTAAATCTATTAGGAACAGGTTTAAGCTATACTGAAAAAAAAGTCACTCACTCTGAAATGAGAGTGTCCACATGGCCTTTTGCATCCATTTAACCCAAATGGGTGGAACTGCGGCCACTGGGAGCTGTGAGCGGCCATGCAAATGCAAACAAACAGTCTGGCAGCCTGCCGGCAGATTACCCTGATGGCCGCATATGGCCCATGGGCCACAGGTTGCCCTCAATGGCTTAGTGGTTAAACAGAGAGCTGGGAATCTGGAAATTGGAATTATTCCCACTTTCACCAAAAACTTGATGCATTAGCAAATTGCTAAACCCTCTGCACTTCAGTTTAGAAAATGGGGATGATAATGTGACTTGGAGGCTTGTTTCATTCATGTTGGAAAATGCTTTGAGGTCCTTAAGTGGAAGAATCCACCAGATAGAATTGCAGGCACCAGAATGGAGGCCGGGTCTGGAAGTGTTCCCTCCCCATTATATATTTTAGATTAGTTTAGATAATCAAAGCATGAAACCATAAAATTTTAGCTGTAGATCGATATGGTCATTCTGACCAGAACATGGTGGCTCTTGAGTTTGGGAGCAACCATGTTCTGGCATAAGCTCTGGAATGAAGTGCTTATTTGAGTCTGTTGCAGCACCAAAACTTTTAGAACATTAGGGACGAAAACACCAATTGAAACAGTTTCTTTTGTAAATGTTACCTATTCCTGGCAGGGTTAATACCCACTGGTTTTGCAAAGCATTAGTCAAAAACTGCATCATCAAGTAAAGACCCCTGGGTCTGGGTGAGAAATCTATACTAACACAGCATGTGTAATAAGCAAGACTGCAGAAGTTTTTAGCAAAAACAAGAGAATGATCCAAGTTTTTTAATGGATTTTTTGTCTATTCTACAAAATAGATTGTGAGGGATGAAAGGAAGCCCTGAAAGAGCTTGTATCCTAATCTTGGTCACTGAAAGCTCTGTATGCAGTCCCCATATAAAAGGTGTTGTTTTCCCCTCTCCCAGAGACAGAGTAAAAACTGGAGAAAGGTTAGCCCCAGGTTTCCTTGTGGTTTTTACCACAGTCTCTATTAAAACCAAACCTGAGGAAGGGGGTAAGTTTGCACTACATACTCTGTGTTAGGAACAGGGTGGGAACTCCCCATGCTTACAGACACTTACCACAGACCCTGAACACATTACAGCTTTGAAAGCACAATATTTAAGGCAATAAAATAAACTTATCTGAAAAGCCAAAGCTCCTGTGCTTCAGTGCTCACAAAAGGTGCCAGTCTCACAGACCAGGAGAATGAAGGTCTCTGTTTATTCACAGACCAGGTACAGCCAAAGCAGCAGCAGCAGTCAGTAGAAGCTTCCTCCCCACTTCCTGCCAGTGCACCTCAACCTTGACCTGAAGAGAGGTTCTCTAAGGATTTGATTGGAATTTTATGCCTGTTCAGGCCTTGGCATCTCTGTTGAGATTGCCAACAAGGGGGCCAATTAGTGCCAGATGTATTGGTGATTTTTTTTTCAAAATATGGAAGAACACCTGTCTGCTGGAACTACTCAGAAACCCATCAATTATTGCACCGAGGCCACTACCCAGCCATCAGATGGTAACAACTTTCAGTTACTGGCTGTCACACCAGAGACATGAAATTGCCGATTCACTGCCTCAGAAGGATTTAATCTGTTTTCCTTTCACATCAAGTACCCCTTTTTGTTTTAAAAAGCAGCCTTGTGTTAATTATTTAATTTAAAAGACTCTTTATATTGATGCATCTTTGAAAAGAAGCTGCTCTGTCTGTCCAACTGAACAGAATCAACAACAAAAATAAGTTAGACTTTAGAGGCAGGAGTTAAAGGAAGAGAGGCTACAATCCCCCCTCCCCCCCGCCAACACACACACACACACACACTCTTTTACTCAAAACTGAGAGAGACTTCAATCTGCTCCACGGGTTCTTCCCCTCCGAACTCCTCATTGGGTGGAGAAATCAAGACTTAAGGCGGAGGAAATTGAAATGAGGTCAGCAGGAGGAGCTAATTCCTGGATGAGGAACTTTTGGGGCTCCTAAACTTCCTGCCTCTCTGTTGGGAGAAGAGGAAGCATCAACTATCTGCCCTTCTACAGGAAGGTCTGTCCCGTGACCAGAACCTCCTTCACACCAGAGGAAGAAGAATGTACATTTGTGTATATTAACGCAGTGGAGTTATTCCAGATTCACAAGCCCTGTTTCCTGTCCTCTCACAATGGTACCATGAGATGGTCAGTGGCTCTATACCCACCTGCCATAGTTGCCAACGCAGGATATATGGAAACAGATTGTCCTTAGGGTAGACTGGTCTGATATTATTTAAGGCTACTGGTACTTACATTAGTACTCTTTAGTAAATGAAGCAGAATGAAGATCCCAGCCCATTTAAGCTCAAACAGGACAAAAACTAAACTTCCTTGTCTTTTAAAAAGTCCACACTTTACAACATCTGCCATTAAATCTTTCTTTCTAGTCCCTACCAGGACATTATTCACCTAAACATTCCCATCTCTCTTCCTCTCTGGAAAAAATTGTCATTCCAGGTGCATTTCTTAACAAACTTACCTTTAGAAACACAATGAGAGTCTCCTCTGGGACTCTGGAAGGATCATGAAGATTGAATCAAGGACTTGATTAAATAACAGATAGCACAATAACCTCATTTGCAAGCTCTCACCAAAAAAAAACAACAAAAAAAGATTGACAGCTGATGCCCAAAGCAAAACTGTGTTTCTAAAGTCCTTTTCAGTCCAGCTACATTAATTTCTCCACACCGTAACAGTCAGTAAACTGTTAGCAAACTCAAGTCCGCTAATGCCAACACTGAACTCATTACCCCGAGTGTTGCTGCAAATAATACCACAAAGCTGCAAAATGCAATTCTGCATAGGCGCATTATCATAAATATTCAGCTTATGTTATGATGAGAACAAACAGCTTTGCAACAAAGGTGAGAGAGATGAATGGCAAATAGATGCAGGTTATGATAGACATAGTGCCTCATTTATATATAGCTATAAGATGGTTTTGTTGTATGCCACTGGAATACATGTTCCTTGCAATATACTGGATCATGTAGTTCAGTTCCAACAAAATTAAGTTGGGGCAGGAGCTAATGAGAGGCAATCACCAACAGAACAACTAAGAAATGGAGGGGATAGCTCAGTGGTCCAGATGTGGTAATGCTTGTGCTCCCAAGCTTAGATTTGTAATACCTAGTCTCCCAGGCAAGACAGGTTTCAAATCCCTGAAAGGTCTTCATCTTTCTGTAGCAGTTTACACTTCAGGGTGAGACCTTAAACATTAAATTCTATTTGATGTTAACGTTGCCGTAGCCCTTTTTCATATAAAGAGAGATTTGCACTGGCATCCTTCACCAAAAATTCACCTTCCCTAGTTATCACGCTCCACCCCAGAGGTGGTTGCATTTCAGATGGGCAGTCTGTCCAGAGTTGGTATAACACTACAGAGTCCTTCAGCAGGAAAGGTGTTAATCTCTCCCTAGGAACAGTACCACTGCAGCTCTGTCTGAAGTCTCAAAACACCCTTTGGGTACATTTTCCCTTCACTTCACCTCTTAGTTCAGCTTTGTCCATTGGCAGTTGCTAAGGATAAAAATAATGCAACAATAGAAATGGCTTCCCAGGACTATGAATATTCAGATACATGTGTGCACACCAGCAACAATGCCAACCATGCTGTAGCAGAAAAAAAACTGACATGAAAGAGAACCTTCATTTGCCTGAATGCCTTATGCATATTGTGCCTAGAGAGACACTTCCACTAATCAAGAACATCCCCTGGAGCTTGCTACTGTTTTTTTAGAATGAAGGGCCAAATGCTGATGTTCTTAGTGAGCGATCTGAGCTGGACTATTGCAGTTTTTTATATCCAAGAAAGATGCCCTATAGCTCAAGGAAGCTCCTGTTTATAAAGAATCCACTCAGTGACACAGGTCCCCAGGAACACATCACTCCTCTGTGTAACTCTCCACTGAAGAGAGAGAGGCCAATTCTGTCTATCTATGGTTCCTGTATGTCCCTCAGTACCATAGTGTTTGAGCATCTCACAATTTTAAGGAAGCACTGTTACCCTCATTTTACTGATGGGGAACTGAGATGCTGAAACACTGAATAACTTGGGAAAGATAATGTGGGAAGTCTGCACTGGAGCAGGGAACTGAACAAAAGTGCCTGACAAGGGCCCTAAGATAGTTCCTCTGATTTCCAAAGCCCAATATAGAACTGGTCATGGCTACTTGAGACAACAGCTCTCCTTCCACAACAGCTATATTCCACTGGAATGATGATACTGTTGACCAATAGGGGTAGGTTTGTCGTGATTATAGGAGACAGAACCTTCACAAGACTCAGGCTATGAATATGGAACTCATTACATCAACCACTAAACTCACCTCATTCAAGCCAAATATAAAGCCTGTCTCTTTGCCAGGCCTACCTTCATTCATTAATAAAAAAATATATAATCTAAATTTGCTTCTTGCAGGAAAGGAAGGTCAGGAGAAAGAAAGGCAGAGAAAGAACATTATCATTGTTTAAGTACTTGGAGGCAGTTAGACACTGCTGTGATAAGGACAATATAAGGGTTTGAGTCAGTCCTCAGTCCTCACTCCAACAAAAAGTCCATTGACTGCAATGACTGTTTTGCTGGACTAAAATCTGAGAAAAGACTTCAGAGTTGGCCTAAGAATTTTAACACTTAATTTAAAAACTCTTAATAGGGACCTTTTCTAAAAATCTCAAATTGTTACTGTCCCTAATGAAAAAGTATAGTTATTTGTTTAAGGTTTTTTAATAATCATCTAAGAAATTAAGTCCTAAAATATTTTCCTTTCCACCATCATTCACATGGCCAGCCTTTTCCTTCCCAAACAGGCATTAAGTCCTTCACCACTACAGTGTGAGAATTACTTTAGCATTTTCAGTCATGTTTTATTGGTATACACTGTGAAAGTTACAGTGAGTTTCTCTAGGGGCTCATCTACATGCAGAGGTGCACCAGTTTAACTGAAATTAATTGTCTGGACACTTATTTTGGTTTAAACTGGATTATTTCAGTTTAACGTGAGTCAATTAGGAACAGGTTTAAGCTAAATAAAATAAATCACTTTTAAAAGCATCCACACAGGAGTTTGTACTGGTTTCATTAAAGCATTAATTGGTGCGTAGATGACTCCTAAATTAACAAACATTTAAAACAGATCAATCAATCACTTTTCTTTATAACCTGGCAGGTTGTCAGCTCAGAACTGACTGCTGGTTTACTGATAAAGGCCCCAATCCTGTACTGAGAACCATTCAGTCAGACCATTTCTGCGCCTGTGCAGAATCAATGGGATTCTGCATGGGCAAAGAGGGCTGTTCGATGGGTCTCAATGCAGATCATGGCCTAAATATCTATTTAACCCTCCCTTACTCAGTACAGCTTTCAAAGGTCATAATAATCACAGAATCATAGAAGTGGAAGGGACCTCAAGAGATCATCTAGTCCAGTCCCCTGCAGTCAAGGCAGGACTAAGTATTATCTAGAACATCCCTATCAGGCGTTTGTCCAACTTGCTCTTAAAAATCTCCAATGATGGAGATTCCACAATCTCCCTAGGCAATCTATTCCAGGACTTAACCACTCTGACAGTTAGGAAGTTTTTCCTAATGTCTTTAAAACACAATAGAAAAAAAAAATTAAAGAAAAGAAATGCAACAATTTAATGGATGTAAAGTCACTGTGTGTATTGACTATTTCAAATAACACCATTCAATAACAATTTGCATGACATACGCAGTTAAAAGGTTCAGCCACACAAGGCATGGTATGACCTTCCTAGAAGTTTAAGATTTTCATTTACAGAATTTACCACAATATGTTACACCCTTTATGGTTCCGTTTCCCTTCAGTGCAAGCATTACAGGTAGACTTTACATTCAATTATAAAGTAAATACTCTGAAAGTCATTGATGCAATTTGTACCACTTGAGGTATTATCTCTAATTTAGTGGAAAAACTAATAAGTGCTAGTTAATCTGTGCATGTGATCAAAAAAAAATAAATAAATAAAGTCAAATTTAGCAGCAATAACTGGAAGACGACTCAGAAGAATCTTTGTTGGTCTATCAGTTCTAGACAGCATTACAGTTTTGTCAGGCACAATGATATGATTTTCAACTCTGTAACAGACCTTTCTAAACAACAAGGCACACAGCTGGATTGTTTAACCCTTACACCAAGAGCACCTGAACAGTTCGATCATAGCGAATGGGATTACACAAGTAAGTGTTCACTGGCAGGAGTAAGGGTCACATAGTCTGACACTAGTGGAGGTCATCAGAGAATAAGAAGGCCAAACTGTTAACACAAAAGTCTATGAGACAGGAAATAGCTAACATGATCTTGCAGTCCCTTAATCACGCCAGTAATATCAATTAAGGCAATATGCTCCTTATCTGAGAAAGGACAGCATAAGCAAGGATGGTCTAGTTACCTAGGGCCAGATTATGAAGCCTGTACTCATACTGGTGAGAAATTACACACACACACCCACACATGTCATCAGTGGGGCTACCTGCATGCTTAACTGCTCACCAATGTGAAGCAGGCACTCAAACACTCTGTGCTTCAGTTCCCCCATAGGGGATGCTCCCTATTTCACAGGGGTGTGGGTGAGGCTTAATAAAGTGATGATTGTTAAAGTACTTTGAGGCTAAAAGACACAAGGTGCTATTCGATTGCAAAATATTGTTATTATTCAAAATACAACGCCATTAGCAGGTAGCAAATACTGTGGGGCCCAGTCATGCAATCCTTTGCCACGTAAATAGACGTTACTCACAAAAGTAAGTAAAGTCATGGGGGAAAGGACTACTCATCTGAGTAAGGGTTGCAGGATCAGATGCATAGATCACACATCATTGTCTAGATGGTTATTATTTATGCAGTCTCAGTTGTGGATAATACTTCATAAATTATAATTTTAAAAAATAGACAAACCCTGCACGAAAGAGTTTACAATACAGGGCACCTATCCTGCAATCAGGTCCATGCTCACTGACTCTAAATGGGTTTGGATATAACACAATGAGTGATAACAGTAAACAATGGGAGAGAAGAGGGTGAAGGTTACAGCAATCAGACTGTCTGGTTGCTTCGATTTGCTATGTACATATCTTGATAGTCCTGCATTTTTAAAACATATGAGTTATTGTTGAATAGTTTTGTTTGCCTGTGAAGTAGGCTCTTTTTTCCTTAATTTCTAAATCTCTTTATTTCTGAATTTGTGTGGCTATCAACCTGACGGAGTCCAACTTTTAGATCTGGAAACAAAAATAAATGCAAACAATGGATTTTCAATAGTGTATGGACAAGCTGCGGTAAAACACATAAAGGAGACCAGATTATGTGATTAGCCAATATAGATCAGTAATGGATTTGTCTTTTATGAATGTGCACAATGCTCCCAAATTAGTAAAAAGATAACAGATTAGGCAGATATATCTTGCGCAGTATCCTACAAGCCATCAAATAGATTTTATTTTTTTATTTTATTTTATTAAATAGGCTTAAATAGACCACAAGTGGGGTCTGAAAATAGAGCCAAGGGCCTATCACAGAGAATCACCTGCCACTTGTCTATATGCTTATAACCTTGGGAACAGACAGCAAAGGCATTCCAGCAGTCCACAACTATTCTGATAGGTCATCCAGTGGGAAACATGCTCAAAGACCCTGTGGACATGTTTGAAGTGGAACGGAACCATGCTGGAATACTCTAGATATGGAACAGCAGCTCAGTCTCTTGGAGGTAACATCCAGGGCTTGATTCTTCTCTCAGTTACTCTGGGGTAAATCAGTAGTAGCTCCACAGAGTTCAATGGAGTTATACTAATGCAAAAGCGAAGTGTATAAAAGAAGATTCAAACCCAGGATTTCAGAACTCCTTGCATCTGAAGCCTGTAAAGACTACTTCCGAATTAAGATACCCAGACAAAATATTCATATACCACCATACCACCACCACCACCACCACCCCCCCCCCCAAAAAAAAAGCAGAGCTGTTCAGGAGACTTAAAGCTCATTTGTCACAGCTAGAAAGAATTATGCCATTTTAACAGACAGGAGAATGTAGAACAGGCTGGTAGGATGCTTGAGGGGGCTTCTCTTCTGTCATTCATTTTTCATCAACAATCCTGAACAGACCCCAAAACTCAGACTAATTAAAGACAAATAATTAAACACATTCATACTGGGAAGGTTGGCAAACTCCCACTGTATTGCAAGACCACCTTGGCACTTAAATGGTTAGGGACTATATCCCACAACATCATGCTCATCTCATTGTGCTAGAGAGCTCTTGAGAATGTTATTAGCTGGGTGTTCGCCTTGCCGTTTTTCCACATGAGGCAGATGGGTAATTACGAAGCTAATAGTCTGATTGAGAGAAATCAGATGCAGTGGTTTGCCCAATTAGATGATACATTAGCTTCCTTCTTTGTAAGCAGTTAATGTGTGAAGCAAAGTGGTATTTTTGAGGGTCAGAATCCTTAAACAAGTGCCGAGTTGCAGATTATTGTGTCTCTTTTTTTTTCTAATGGAGGAAAAGTGCTAAGTCTTCATTACTAAAAGCATAGAAAATGCAAATCAGGCTCTGAAACAAAAGAGTGAAGGGACAGGCGAGAATATTTGGTGTCCAATGTGTCAACCTACAACATCAATTACATTGAAATGCAATGCATGGGAGCCTAATCAAGGATAGTATAATTGTAATAATTGCATGCTTTTGTTGGAGAGCTGCTGCCATTGTTATTGTCAACCATTCGTTTCTCTCTATTGTTTAAGGCGGGGATATTTTAAATATATAGATATAGATATATATAAATGACTGAAGAACAGTATAGGTAAAAGGCTGTGCTGTTACATATGTCATGTGTGGGAAGTTTCTTTCTAAGTACTCATTCTCTTTGGATGGTGAAGAACCATGTACTCTAAATCTACTAAGACAGGTAACCCAGTAGCTGAGATATAGATGTTAAGTTACAATCTGTGCCAAACAATAAGAATTACTTTTTTCTTTCTCTGATGCATCTCTTTTGTTCAAAGAGGTACATTACCCTGGGTGATTGGCAAGTCATAAAGCAGCCAGTAGAAAATCTTAACAACAATTCCCTAAGACATTTTCAACTCTGCCTTCATACTCTGGAAGAAAGGCAGAGAGAAGTCAAAATGAACAGTGTTTCAGCCTGGACCTACAGCTAGCTATGCTGTTTAAAAGAAAAAAGTCTGCAATCTTGACTACTATCTTCAAGATAAATGAATGAAGAGAACAGCGAATGGGAAAAAAATGACAACACAAGTTTATGTAGGAGCTTATTGAGGAGAAGAGGAAGTAAGAGCCCACGCTGCATAAACCAGTCATAGTTTCTCAAGTCTGAAGTTGGGCTGGAAATGCTTCTTATGGTAAAGCTCTCAGCATTCACATCAGATACGAGGTTTATTTTCTCTCTTCAATAGGACTCACCAATAGGTTGAAACAGAGGCACAATGGAAATGGACTAAAACATTTAACATAGTTGTTAAATCTCATTCTCCACAGTTAAAAAAGAACAATGCTGTACCATCTTTACTGAGAATATACTTCCCTGCCATAGGAAGCTTTTCGTGTATCTCTAACAATCCTGTACATACTCCAAAACTCACACTAATTAAAAGCAAATAATCAAATACATCCAATTTGAAAAGTTGGCAAACTCACTTGTATTATTATGTTAGCACCTTGGCACCAAAATGATCACATAGTGCTAATCTCATTGTGCAGGAGAGCTCTTGACCATGTTATTCAATAGGTCTGTCCCCTACCCCCTGCCACCACCACCTCCCAATTGTCTCTCCCTCCTGCTCCTCTTCCTCCAATATTCTTCCTTTGACCAGATAGAGAAGAAATTAAAATGTGAATAAAGATAAACAGACCAAGGACAATGTTCTCATTATATTTCATTTCATTTGGAGCTGACTGGAACTTACACTTCCATTTTAAATTAATTTCTTCTTACCCTTGCTTGGTTTCAGTTCATCTGTACAATTACAGCTGGTAAACTTGAGCTGCTTTGAAATAAATGAAGTTGACTGCAACAAACCTTTGATTCTCATTAACCCTCTCTTCACATATAAAATCCTTATCCAGAGGGTGCAGATACCACAGTGATGTGTACAGTATAAATGCAACAGATCAAGGAGATAGAGGAGGGCAGCAGTATCTGAGTGAGTAGCTGAAGAAAGGAAATCAAGGAGAAACCTTTGTCTCTACTATTTTTCCTCTTATGTTTTTCAGTTTCTAATTGCTGTGGTGTGGAAGCAAAACTCCTGCCCATGACAAACCTAAGACCCATCCAGTGTTTGTCAAGCTTTGTACAGAAGAAAACTATTCAGGCAGGTTTGATTTCTACACAAAGAGACATCTCTGTGTGGCAATACTTGTAAAAATACATATGTCCTTGATTTTCACTTTCTTTAAATAAATAAATCATTCTTGGGAACACGAATTACTTATTCAAGGAGCATGCTATACTGTAAGCTTAGGATGAATGCCACAATAGTTAGAACAGTGGTACCGTAGCAAAAGAAAAAAAGGTAGTACAAGAGAGCTTAGAAATATGGTTTTGGTGAAGGAATGTGTGTGATAGGAGACTAGGTAACAACAGACTATGGAGCTTTTCCCATCTAGGTCATAGTGTGCATCCAGCGCAGGTCAGTGACTGAAATTAGATGCCAGTTTGCGTGAAATCAAATGGTGTCAGTCCACTTTCTAGTGGAAATATGGAAGCCCCAACAGAGAGGCCAAGGACTAAATAGGGATCAAAACTGACTTACTGTCCCATCACTGGTGGTCTGTCCAGGTCAGAGTTGAGGTACACTGCTGGGGCAGCATATGAAAGCTTGCAATGCTCTTGCAACGCCTGTACCATTGTGGAGATAGAGAGAGGACTTCAGATTAATACTTGTCAAGGAAAATTAATGTGAAGAATATTGAAAATAATGCTACTCCAAGTGTAGAAATCATGTCTTGATTAGTAGTGAGCTATTGTTCTTATTCATTTTTAAGACAAAAATGATGTAGTTAAATTTCCTCACAGAATCCCTGGCAGCAGCTGAATGCTAGAGTCACTGTTTTTTCTCTGGCACCATAAACTCATCATGAAGAGTGAGGGAACCCACTGAATTAAAGAGGATCATTTTCTCAAAAATCATGTTGCCTCCCTCTTACTGAAAAGGAACAGTACTTTAATGGTACGCATCAAAATTAACATTTCCTTAACTTCATAACATGTTAAATAACAGCACATTAAATTAAGAAAATTAGAGTTGGACTCAAACTTCAAAATTCTGGTCAGTACGCAGATCTTGAACACCCCAGTATTCCACAACATAAAAGAAAAAAGGGAGACATTGAGGGACACTCTTGACAGCAATGAACATGTTGACTGTTGTCATTGAGTCTTTAGGACAATGTAAGTGTCAATAAGAGATGTAATACCAACACAGTTTTACTGATGAGAAAGCCACAGGATACAGACTAGCTTGTGATCTCCAGGATAGTTCCTGATTACACACATCACTCTGTAACTGTGTGTCACTGCCACCTACTTGGTCTAGTACATAAGGATAGCCTCTTTTTTTATCCCACTATTGGGAACCCTATCTCCATCAGACAATGTACAGACCTCACATGGGTGCCTTCAGAACAATCCATTATCCTCCAGCTCTGCCACGAGATTGTATGAATCAAGACCTTTAAAGCACAAAGGAATCTAGGGCTCAGAGGATCCACATATGGCCAGTTCAGATAGAGCAAAACTCTGCTTATAGTGAACTAGAACGCAGTGCCCAAATTGTTTCAAAATATTGCAGTGTGGAAACAGTGCTTCTGGTCATTATAACGCTCCGGCTATAGTATTAAAATGAATTCACAATTAATCTCCTTCAAAGCTCATCGAAATCCACAGGAGTCTTTTCATTGACTTCAGTAGGGTTTGGATCAGACCTTATGAAGCATGATTATATTTCAGGGTAATTATGGTCACATTTATGTTATTTAGTTAGACTGTTGTACAGAAGTATCATATTGTTTTATTCTTAAAGACTAGGTCAGAGTATGCTAAGGCATCAAGGATTGGAAAAAAGGGATTCTCAGCAAACAGATCAGTTATTTAACTAAGCAAAATTTAACTCTAGTAGTTGCTGTATCTGTGTCTACCATAAAGAGAAGATAATCAACCAATACAACAAGAAGCAGCAGAAAGGCCCAGTCTCAGAACCATCTAGAGCCTTTGATCCTCACATGAAGAATTCTCATTGATATCACTGGGAGTAGAGCGTGCAAACTAAAGGTGGCATTCAGACTCTTTGACTTCAGTATTGGTCATATTTGTCCTGTCATATGGATGGATTACCATAGAGTGACTGAAATAAATATGATAACTAAAGTCATACAAGGAAAATCAACATCATACTCCAGCAGATGTCTTGGCTGTAATGAGTGATTTATAGGAATACGTTGTAGACCTGAGACTGGGAAGATTTCATCTCTTAAAAGCAACAAAACATGCTCCTAGGAGGAAATTTGGAGCAGGACTCAGAAACGCCTCAGAGACAATGCTAAGAGAATGTTCTGGCAAAGAAGCTGCTGATGAAGTTATTGTTTGTTTGCCATTTAAAATACATTGTGAGACTTTCCATCCCAACAGCAGTTTGAAGGGAGGGGGTTATGACTGGTTTTAAAAAGCCCCATAACATGGGAGGAGAGGAGGATATGGATTTCTCCTAGGTCAGAGGTGGGCAAACTTTTTGGCCTGAGGGCCACATCTGGGTGGGAAATTGCATGCAGGGCCATGAATGTAGGGCTGGGGCAGTGGGTTGGGGTGCAGGAGGAGTGTGGGGTGCACAAGGGGGTTCAGGGCAGGGGGTTGGAGTGCAGGAGGGGTATGGGGTGTACAAGGGGGCTGAGGGCAGGGGGTTGGGGTGTGGGAGAATGCAGCAGGGGGCTCAGGGCAGAGGGCTCAAGGCAGGGAGTTATGGGGGCTCAGGGGCTCAGGGCAGGAGGTTGGGGTGCTGGATGCAGGAAGAATTTGGGCTCTGGCCTGGCACCACTTACCTGGAGAGGCTACAGGGTTTCAGCGGCACGCAGTGTGGCTAAGATAGGTTCCCTGCCTGCCCTAGCCCCACTCCACACCACTCCTGGAAGCTGCTAGAACAACATCCCTGTGGCCCCTTGGGGAAGGGGGGCAGAGGGCTCCGCGCATTGCCCTCGCCTGTGGGTATCTTCCCCAAAACTCCCATTGGCTGCAGTTCCCCATTCCCGGCCAATGGGAGCTGCAGGGAGCAGTGCCTGCAGGCAAGGGCAGTGCACGGACCCTCTCCCCCACTCCAGGAGCTGCAGTGACGTGGCACCGGCCGCTTCCAGCAGTGGTGTATGGCTAATAGTGTCACAGGAGTGGCAATCCCGCAGGCCAGATCCAAAGCCCTGATGGGCCGGATCCAGCCCATGGGCCGCAGTTTGCCCACCCCTGTCCTAGGTTTTAAAACAAGCTGCTGCAAGTATTTCAGCCTCATTTATGGTGTAATTATTACCTTAGGGATCTGCACATGAAGTCTGCACTTCAGGAAGAAAGTCCTCGTTTAGCAAAGAAAGTGCTGCGATATGTATGTGTGAAAGCTTTTCCAACACTGTTTTCAGCTTGCCATATGGCCAACTTCACCCAAATTAGTAGCAATTGATGAGCAAAGCTTCAATAGTTTGAAAGAGAGAGAGAATTGCAGAAGTCCCATTCAACAATTGTGACCCAAGAAAGACTTGTTTTGCCTTTTTGCAATGTTGTAAAGATTCCGCTTTTGTCTGGCATTGTTAAAGGGTTTTTTTCTCATTGTAGTTGGGCACAAGGAAATTCTCTTTCTTTAGGGAAAAGGGAGTAAAGAATTATCAGTCCACAGAATAACTATAGCAATTGCCTGCCTGACTTCAGAGTTCTTGCCATCTCATTGTTCAATGGCTTCCAACCATGGGTATGTGTACCCAGGCCAGCATTTCAGGCTTTGGTGACTCTTAAAAGCCAGCCCTTTGGCCTTTCTTGAGATGTACAAGGTTCCAATTGCAGAATAAGAACATAAGAATGGCCATACTGGGTCAGACCAAAGGTCCATCTAGCCCAGTATCCTGTCTTCTGACAGTGGCCAATGCCAGGCGCCCCAAAAGGAATGAATAGAACAGGAAATCATCAAGTGAAGCACTCCCTGTTGCCCATTCCCAGCTTCTGGCAAACAGAGGCTAGGGACACCATCCCTGCCCATCCTGCTAATATCCTGTTTCTGTTATACAGACTTAAGGGGTGAGGAGCAGCAGGCACCAAAAAAGCCCTGCAACAGAATCTGCACTCCCATGCATGCCACTAAGAAAAGTTTCACAGTGCTTCTTATTACTGAAATGTAGTGATAGGGAATAGGCATTATGGTGACATTACAGAGCCACAAGTACTCGCAAATGGTACAGATCCACCAGGCCACAAATCTGCATAATGGAAAAGACTGGGTTCCTTCCCCTCATTTGCATGGATTCACTAGGCCTTTTTACATGTTTGGGATGAAGGGAGGTGTTACCTCCCCAACCCATGTGTACTTCCTGTAGGCAAAGCCCTTTTACTTTGCTTTGCTCCTGGACCCGGCTCAATCCTGCTCCAATGGAAGAGAGTGGCATAATGCCCATTGATTTCCATCGTGTAGGAACTATCCTTTTAGTAAAACATCTCTGGGCTGGCCCTGTTAAAGATGCCACTTTCATATTGCAGCAAATCTGAAAAGAGTGAATACTTAAGCAAAATAACACACTTGATCCAGAATTTTCTATCCTTCCCTTTTCCATATTTACTAATTATTTAAGCTATTAATATTTGAGTATGAACTTTCTTCCTCTCAATCTCAATTTTCTCTCAGGTTGATCTTACAGTGAAAGTCATAATCCTGTGTATTTCAGGATAGTCTGTTGGCAAATAAATGATTTTAACACCACAAACTGACTCCTATAAGCTCACTAGCATAACAGGAGGAAAAGAAGGCCTTTGTCAGTTACTAGATAGCTTTATAATTTTTGTAAATGAATGTCATGCTCATGAAAAGAGTCAGATTGAAGGAAACTTAGGTCCTATTTATCCACACAAAATAGGTACTGCAAAAACAGTGGTAATGCAGTCTTTCCCAACACAGATCTGCCAATGTGCCTTTGTCCTGTCCCGGAGGAACCAGTTTTAATGCCTTCTTTATGCTGATTTAAAATGTTCCACTGTTGTTACTGCTGAAGGGAGTTCTAGTGTAGACAAGGCATCAGTGGTTGCAAGAATTTTTATTATCATGTCATCTGGGCTTGCTACTCGCCAGGTCAGATGACAGTGTAAGAATGTCAGTGCTTGGTTTATCTGTTGCCATTGCTGGCGGAGCTGTACTTGCTAATGTAACACTGGGAGATTTTAAGAAAAAGCTCAGTGTAGATATAGGGCGTGAGAGACATTTAGCCTCAATATTCACTCAATCCTTAGCCTCTCTGCTCTTGGTGTAAAAGATGCTAACTAAAGTGATGTGCACATAAAAATTGGAGTGAGACCACCTACTCAGTTCACATATGGCAATGAATAACCTTCCTATGTTAGTGTGAATTTCAGTCCTAGGACAGACTTGAACCAATGATGTAGAGGTGAAAACCTCTATAATCTATTATCTAACCAGCCAATCCTTGAGGCAAGGTGTTCTTTGAACAGGAAAGTCTTTGCTCAAATGTGAACACAATATGTTTGAAACTAAGCAAAGATGGAAAGCTGGTATATGAAAATCAATCAGAAGTAAAGGGGGTGCCATAAAAATTGATATTCAATACTAACAGAAGTTACATTTACTATAATATTTGCAGAATGTTCTGTTTTAAATATGGAAAATATCAAAAGTACTGCAGTAAAGGCAAAGACTGGGGTGCGGTGAGCACTGAAAACTGGTAAATATCCACTTCTTAATGGTATCCACTTCCATTTTATTCACCAAATTATTGGGATGACCTTAAATGAGAATTTTGGATGGAGCTGAACAGAATGTTCATGAAAATGACCATGATTTTCTTCTATGTAGTGGTTATTATTGTTTTGATTTCTTCTTTTCCAGGATACTGTGGCAGTCAGAGATCCTGTGGATTTATATCCACTGTAGCAGACAGCAAAATCAATGGCCCAGATCCTGGCTCCATTAAAGCTGCTTTTAGTCAAAATTGACTTAACTGGTTACCTGGAGATTTCCCATTACAACCTCTGAGGCTACTGTAAATAAGCTTGTTAGGACTGGACTGGCATTCAGCCACATAATGATCAAAGAGTTTCAAAGACAGACTACAACCATCTTTGTTTCCCTACTACCATCCTGTGCTGCACTTGGCACAAAAGGGCCTGTCCTGAGGTTCTGGCCATATCACTATACTGGGCATTTATAAGGGTCTCATCACAACATAGCTGAACCTTAATTTTACCCACTTCTCGTCATTCCTATTATATCTAATTAGTCCTTGCATCACCTTACTTATTATTCTCTCTCCATAACCCTCCACATTTATGCCCTTCAAATACTCGTGTGTCTTTTCCCACCCCCAGCAGTAGTTTATCCAGGCTTTGCATACACAGCTCTTGAAATCTTCCCTCATAAATTAATCCCTCTAGCCCCCTCATCATTTTGAGGAATTATTGTTCCTTGACATCCTTTGGTAAGTAATCAAGTAATGACAGCTCTCTCTAGTTAATCAGGGAACCTCCAGTTTCAACACTATTTATAAGGCTCCCTAATAGAAATATCATATTTAGAAGCAGCAAGAATCCAACTGGTTAATAAAAATATACACAGACAGCAAAGAGGTAAAGGACCAACATGAGCTCTTTTTTTGATAGCCCTAAGATTATGAGCAATGGCCCTAGCTGTGTTTGATGGTAAATGTCATATCTCATGTCAGATCCTGCCTGGATAGATTACCCCTGAAGATCATGTTGCCTCAGAACCGAACATTAGCAGCTGCATGCCTTACATTAACCCTTCACCTGCTACACAATGACTTTGTACTTGCCAGGGGCCAAACCTTTTAAAGGAGGGTTGACTGGCTTCAGAGTGTGGGGGAAAGAGAGCTGCAGGACAGATCACGTACAGTAAAGAACCTCTGCATGCGTGTGTGTCCTTCAGTAGGATGTTTGTGGTGATATCCCAGAGCAATTGTGCAATTTTAACTGATTTAAAGGACAATATTATTGTTCAATTGCCCAAATGAATAGCACACTTCTCAAGTGTTGGCTAATTATTTTGCAATTATGTCTAAAACATACTGGCTCTGTTTTGCTATGACACTAAAACTATGGAAAGACTGATGTAAGTTATCTGAATTTCCTCTTGCCTGATGGATTTTTTTATGTTAGCTTGGCTAGCACTATTGCATAAGCAAGCCATTTTGCCCCATAATGGTTATGTAATTCTATATACAGAGCAGTGTCACACTATTTCAGCAAAGATTCATTTCCAAAACATCCTTACTGTGGGAGGGCTTTAATTACAATGCAAAGGGTGAGTTTGCATACCACATTGTACTGTCTTACAGCAGAGTAACCCGGAAAACAAAGGGCCTGATTTACCTCAGTGTAAATCAACAGCGTAGCTTAATGAAATCACTGATGTAAAATGGATTTGAGAGGAGAATTAGGCTCATCATTTCTTGAGTGGAAACATTAATTCCAACACTAACATGAGAACATTTTCACTTTACTTCATGCTAACTTATAGATTAAATTAGGCCTTTCCTGTGGTGCCTAAGCTTTTTACAAATTTATTAAAATTAACATACGGTGACTAGATGTCCCAATTTTATAGGGACAGTCCTGATATTCAGGGCTTTTTCTTATATAGGTGGTTATTACCTCCTACTCCCGTCCCGATATTTCATATTTGCTATTTGGTCACCCTAAATGAACACAAGATGATCTTTCATTCTCTTCCATTCTTTAAGAAGTATTTTTAAATGAGCTAATTGATGGGTTTGGCCACTGTATATGATAAACGTCAAGACCAAATTAAATCTATCACAAGTAGGGAACATTATGTGTCCAAAATCACCTCTCTTTTAGGGTTTCATGTCAGAATTGGAAAGAATGTAATTCTCTTTGGCTTCAGAGTCTCAGGAAATAATTTACTAAAATTCCATAGAACACTCTTAATTATGGTAAACTGTAACTTTTCACAACTTTGGAAAAGATAAAGGGGCAAAGCTGATGTTTTGTTTTTTCCTTTAGCCATTACTCTGTAATTTTTCCAAATGAGGAAAGAGGGAAAGTCGGGAGTGGGGAAAATCCCAAATTTCAAAATTTGGGGAGGGGAGGGGAAATCAGATTTGAAAGCTGAAAGGAAAATTTAAATTCAATATTAAATTAAAATGACCATTTTATTTCCCATTGTAATTTTTTAAATAATCTAAAATATTTTCCTATGAAAATTTTTTTTTGATTAAATCTCATTTTTTTGTCCAGAAAATTTTTCAGTTGAAAATGTTGAGTACCTCTCATGAGAATCAGGTCTCCTGACTTGGTTGTAGTCGTCATGTAAAGGGGAGGGAGGGGCCTAAATGAAATAACCTTGACAACTGGCATCAGACCTCATAAAGGGAAGTTTCAAAGGAAAAACTGAAAGAAGGGAAACCAAACTGTGGTTTCATTTAAATAAGATGCGGTTTATAAGGAAGAAATAAAAAATAAAGAGATATATTTGAACTCATTCTCATCTAACACTGACTTTCAAGCCATGCTCAAATAGTATTGTGCTGGGTGACTGAACTTGAAAGAGACAACATGGACTAGATCTGAGATAACACAAGAAGAAATTGCATGTCTGAAAAAGAGAGCTTGAAAGATACAGACTTGAAAACCTGGACTACAAAATGCAAGGTCAAATAGCTTCCATCTTATACCTACCCATAGTTATAAAAGCTAGAAGTTGGTAGCCATTCGGCCTTACATTAGAATCCAGGTTCTCAGCCCAGAGCTTACAAGTTCTAGCAGGATTCAGTTTAAAGACCTTGGTCCCAGTGCTTAGTTCCTCCATTCAGCACAGGAAATGGAAAATAAAGATGCCACTTTGGTACCTTCCAGTTTCCAGAAGCAGCTGGAACAACCCAATGGACTAATTTATGTTCTGCTGTAATTGCCCTGGGTCTAGAAACAAGGTCTACAAAGCAAGATGATTAAAAGTTATAACTAACAGAAGGCCATCTAAAATTGGAAAGAATGCCCCAGTTCCAGACCACTAGAAGAGGAGTGACAGAAGCTGCAAGAAACTAGAAGCATGCACTGGAACTAATTACAGCTCTAAACTGATGTCAGTTTCCACCATTATTTTTCACAAAATTTAACTCAGGAATTAGAAACATTAGATTTATTCCATTTAACAGCAGAAAATTATTTCAATCTGAAAGATGTGTTGATGGATCTGCACATACTCACATGTCAGAACCCTGGTGCTTAGAAAGAAATACTCACTTTCAACAAATCTTAACATAGCAAAGCTCACAAATAAAAAAGAGCATTGGATCCAATTCAACCAGCTCAATGAAGCTATTGCTTGGATCAACATATTTCTCTGTTTATCATTTAAAAACCAGTGGAGAGGCTTTTTATAGATTCTTTTCACTTTCTCTAGAGCAAAACAGGAAATGACTAATAAATTGATAAATACAAGAAAAGCAGCATTTCATCTATTTAATCTTCCTTTGAGTGGCATACCCCAGTAGGAGTGGCAGACCCACTTCTCTCCATCTGAATAGCCTTCTCAGAAAGAGGAGGTTGAATTCTATTCAGTTACTCTCTACTATTGGTGCTCATGAATTGGGCCTGAATATGCTTCAGTTCTGGGGGTGTTCAAAATCCAAACTCAGATATGGCTCTAAATTGTGTGATTGGCCCAAGGTGTGACTGGTTTGAGCTGAACCAAAACCACAGATGGGATGTTTTAAATTGGGAGGCAGGTTTTACATATTTAGCACATGTCCATAGTTCACCAAGATCATTGGTTGAAGCTACTGAAGGGCTGCACATACAGTCTTGCTGGAAGATCTTCCTTTTTAACTCAGGATACAATCATTATTGCCAACATCGTGTTCCGTTCACAGTTAAGACCTTCCAGTGTTCTACATCCACCCCTACAGTAGCTTAACTCAATTATCTTTGTGAAAGTTTCTCTGAGGAGATGGGTTCAAAAACTGCAAAACCTGGATCCCCAGCCTGTTTCCTTAGTGTGTTAATGAGGCATTATAACTAAAGAAACAAAAAAACAGTTTCTATACCTCTGCCCCGATAGTGGATGCCATGACTTCAGTTTGTCTCACCAGCTTCATAATTTCTGCTCTGATCATCAATGAAGAAGATATTACTGAGTAAATAAAAGACAATCTTTAAAAATATGTATAAATATTTACTGAATTGCATTGGTTAAAGGGCCATCAAAAGCCATACAGACTGGGCCAAATTAGAAGTTGTCTCATTACATATTTACCTAATGAAGTGGCCTGGATTGACTTCTGTGATAGGTACAGAATCTGGATTTTTTTTTAAGGATTTCTAAAATACTGCACAATAGACTGAAATGCCAATGAATTAAGTGCTATGGTCTGCTGGATTCACACAGTGGTGACCTGAATTATTTTCAGCATTAACCTGTGATATCATAGTGGAATTATTTGGGTGAAAGCGAGTTCATACTTCTAGTTGTCTTTGTTTCCAATGGTCATTGATATCAAAAGCCATCCTGCACCTGCTACAAAAATAAATAGGGTTGTTGTGGTAACAGGAATTTTTTTTAAAAGTACCTAAATACGTATTTCCTCTAGCAAACTGAAACAAACCCTGAAGAGCCTTTTCCATTCTGTTAGGTAAATAATGAATATTTTCCATCAATGCGTTCCTCTTTCTTCTAAATCAGATAAAAGCTAAGAAATTAAATGAGAAAGTAAACTATGCTTGTAGCATTTATGGACCAGATTCTGAACTCATTAACACAGTTGTGAATCTGGAGGAATTACGCTGATTTCAGTAGAATTACACCAGAGTAAATGAGATTGGGATCTGGCCTCACCAATCTATCTTAAGCCAGCAAAGTGCAGGAAAGCTGGCATTAAGGCGGACGCATTAGCTTATACTCTTGTAAGAAGAATATACAGAATAAAGTCAGCTTTATCTTTCATCATGATGTTTGAGATGTCTTTGGTATAGAACTACACCAAGTCAGATCATCAATGTTATTTAAAGATATTCGATGCAATTTAACCTATTGAAATCTATACATAAAAAGTGCTGTTTAACAGTTAGATATTATTATTATATATGAAATGGATTTTACACACTGTAGCTTGGGAGTTAATTTGGTTTTGTTTCTTATATCTGCTTGTTGCTTGAAATATAGCCAGACAAACTTCCTCTTTTATTATCTGATTTGCATCAAGTTATAAGAGAGTAAGCCTAGTGCTAGCTTTATTGTGACACTCAAGGTACTAGTGGATTCTTCATCCAACGTTAGCAACTTGGCTATATGCTAAGATTTATATTGCACAGTGATGGATATTACTGTGTCAAACTGAACTATAGGGTTATCTGCCTCATTACGCATCAGAATTTTCCTGCCAAGCTGCTCATATTTTTCCAAGCAAGCCTCAACTACGAGGGAGGTCTGACACACTACTCCCTTCCCACTACCCTTGTTTTCAAACACACAATAGTTTGGCATGTATCCAGTCACAGCCAGGTGATTTTTGACCTTTCGCCTTTTATTATCTGGTATCACTGAGGGACCACAGATGAACCCATAAAGAAAGAGCGAAGAAGAAAGAAAATTAGCTTCTCCTTTGCCTTCACATTAACCTGATATCTTATTTTGTTTGTATGCCATGTTTTTGTGCAGGTGAAGTTTTGCCCTGGTGGAACTGCAGTTCTAGTATTATCTCCAATAAAAGGCAGGCTCTTTCATTAAAAACAATTGCTATTTCCAAACAGGAGCTGGTTCCTCAATTCCAGACATTCTTGCTGTAAAACATTCAGCTGAGAAGAGCAGATTGTTCCTGCTGAAAATGAATGGAATCTGGCAGGAAAACCTCATGTTTTTCCAATCCTAGTTTTTACAAAGAAAACACTGGGATCTTGTTGAAAAATTGCATTTGTTTTGGTGGACACATTTTTGTTCCTCACTTGAATGAATTCCAACCAGATGATACCAACTTTTATCCATCTATCAATAAATAACTCTTTTATTACAATCTCTCATTAAATTTGAGATAATGTCATGTTAGGAAAGGTATAAACAGTTATGTTAAAAAAATAACAATATACACAGATAGATTTAAAATTTGAAAACAGGTTTCCCCAGTAAGCCCTCAAAAGAAAGGTAATGAGAAAAATATTGTATGATTAACAGCCAAACTCACTGTAAATATCACAAAGAGAGAGAGGCCAAGGTGAGTGGACACAGCTCACTAAAGTTACAAAGAAACAAAATACAAAGGTCCCCACATTGAATATCCATATGGTCTCTGCAGTTCCATAATGACTGACTTCATTTAGCTCAAGTAGAAATAGATGATGGGGCAGATTCAGTCTTGTGACTAGAGGTATAAATTACTCTTCTTTGCACTAGCTGATCTCCCTCCACCTTAAGAGATATTCATCCCAAAGAGGAAAGATGGTGATATGGTATATTTAGCTATAAAACTGATGCTTTTAAGCTTCACTGTACTGCATCTTTAAAGCCCTATGAACTGTCCATGTGTGCAGAGTTCAGCAGCCATTTTGCACACAGTGTATAGCACCCTCTGTTGGCTCTCAATCTATTTTTGCTGCCAATTCAATACTTTTATTCTGACATTCTGTGTAGCAATTGCTCCAGGTCCAGACACACTAGTAACTGCATCTTCATGCATGACCCACCATGACAGTTCCACTGCACTGGCACAATGCGGATAACCAAAGTGAACATGGAAGAGACAGAGATAAAGTATTCTCTGTAAAGGAGGCTCAGCTGTATTCGGGTAGATGAGTCTAACCCAAAGTCTGGCCACTCCTAGAACATGCTGCAAGGCCTCCTGCTGCTTTTAGTTATACTTTTGGCCTTCACAACACCCCTTGGCAACAAATTCCACAGGTTGACTATGCATTTTGTGAAGAAGTACTTCGTTTTGTTTGTTTTAAACCTGTTGCCTATTGATTTCATCAGGTGAACCCTAGTTCTCGTGTTATGTGAAGGGATAAATAACACTATTCACTTCCTCCACACCATTCATGATTTTATAGACCTCTATCATATCCCACCTCAATCATCTCTTTTCCAAGCTGAAGTGTCCCATCTTTTTAATCTCTCCTCGTATGGAAACTATTCCATACTCCTAATCATTCTTGTTGCTTTTCTCTGTACCTTATCCAATTCCAATCTCTTTTTTCTGAGATGGGGCAACCAGAACTACATGCAATCTTCAAGGTGTAGGTGTACCATGGGTTTATGACATTTATGGATTTTTTGCATTATGATATTTTCTGTCTTCTTCTCTGTCCCTTTCCTAATGGTCTCTAACATTTTATTGGCTTTTTTGACTGCTGCTGCACATTGAGCAGTTGCTTTCAGGGAACTTTCCGCAATGACTCCAAGGTCTCTTTCTTGAAAGGTAACTGCTAATTTGTGGTATTTTTAAATAGTCATGCAGTTTGAAGGCATTTCACCTTTGTGAGTGTTCCTTTTCCTTCTTGCCCTGTATGTCTAAATTAACCATTTTGAAGCTTAGAATAAACTTTAGCCTCAGTACGGCCAATGTACATACAGAAATGCATGATAAATTAGCTCTTAGCATTGCTAGTATAAATGTAGAGCATAGCGAGACAGATCCTACATCTATATTGTTAACATGCATTTAGAAGTACATGTCGTGTATAGCCCTGATTCTAGGGATTTAAGAAATATCAGCAGAAAGACCTTAAGAGTTAATGCTTTGTTTATAAACCTTTTTAAATATGACCCAGGGCTGCAGTGAGCACAGTTTTCATCTTATGACAATAATGCAGTGGTCTCCGGCCGCTTCCGAACAACCACGTTTCCACATGACAAACACCATCCCATTTGGTGCCCTATTCAGCCAAGGACTGAACTGACATGTACAAGTGTTACCCTAGCACCAACAAAGCTGAGTCCTCTGGGTCAAGGTTGAGAAACATTGGTGAGGTAGCTTGAGAAAGCTTACCTTACTGTTGGTCATGCTGTTTGTTCTGCGGCGTAAGTACAGCCTGCAGGTCTAATCAATCCATCACCTTTTATCCAGAACAAAAGTTATTTTAAAAACAAAACAAATATATCAATAAAGTTAACACTCCACCACGTATGTCCCCTCAATCTCTGAAGCAAAGAATTCATATTCTCATCAGTCCCATTATGTGAGTGCCATGATTCCATTGCTTCAAATGCTAATAAGCTACAAAACATAGAACTATACATTTTTATGGTAAAAATTATTTTGATGCCTATTTTGAAAACAGAGCAGAGAAAGTTTCTGTTTCAGCTGGATGACATTTTTCCTATTCTGCTTCCTTAACATAATTTAAAAACAGAAAGTGAATAAAAAGCATCAGCAGGCTTCTTACAAGGATTCAGCTCTTAAATCCTTACTGTTATATTTGCTTTGAAGTCAGGGGGGAAAAGAATTTAGGTTGCCAACATATAATTAAAAAAAATGAAGGCATCTTCTGCAAATAAACACGATACAACAGAAAAGCTGGCACCAAAGTGAAATGAAGTCTGTGCGTTACAAAATGAAATTATTTTAAAAGTTAAATTGTATGATACGTAATCATTCATAGAAATATTTATATAAAGAACCCAAGATTTCTTTCACGGGCAATCTTGTTAAGAAAGACACTGATCATTGGCACCACATTCTATCCAGAAAGCCTTATTGTAAGCTTGTTAATGGAATGCCCTCAGGGACTATACATACTTCACACATGGATACGCAGCATGAAAAGAAAGAACATTTTGTCTTTGAAGAGATGCAGAAGAAAATGGGGTAAATCTCTTTGCATAAAATACAGTTGGGTTCAGATACTATATAATCCTGCACTGAAGAAGAATAACTTCCATCACTTGCGTGCTGATGGGTTTGGATTTCTGAGTAATTTGCACAAGAAAAGACCTATGATGCATATTACTTACATGGGGAAAATGTTTTGTCATTAAAGAAAACAAGGCACAACTTCTGGCCTGAGCTATGGCTCTTTAGTGTCATTCCAGTGGGTTCTTTCTCTTTCCTATTTGCTTATTTTTGTCATTTTTTTACAATATAAAGTGAACAAATGCAAAATATTATTACATGGCATGACGACTATGGCTTTATAATTACTATGCCACATAGCTCCATCTCTGACTTGGCAGGACCATTTCTATATCTATGGATAATCAAGTAGATGGGTACCATGCTCATTCAGCCCTTGCCAACAAAGAATGTCAATTAGTGCCAGCTGTGACAGAAGTTTCTGAAGTGAGATCACTAACACCAGCAACTCATTGCACATAAGCCACCGAATAGCCACAAGGCAATCTCTTTATCTGGTGACCTGGAGGTGAAAGACTCATGAATTCCTTAAGCCACTCACTCTCCTGAGCAGAGACTTTGAGGCTTTGATAACACTGAAGTCTCCCCCATCTGGGAAAACAGACTCAAACTAGTAGGGCTCAAACTAGAATGCTTGAAATAGCAGTATGGCTACTGCAGCTCAGCTTCACCTCTAGCTGAAGCTCCACATAAAGCCCACCATGTATACCTATTCTGTGTTTCAGCTGTACTACTAGGTATGAATGGTTAACCAGGAACATCAGAGGGAGGTTATATTTGCACATTGTAAATAATGAGACAGACCTTGAAAATGTACTATGTCTTTTTACAGCTACTGTACGAGCCACAAACTCAAATGAAAACAACTCATGAAAATAAAGTGAAAAATAGGTCATTACATTAATGCTTCTGTCACAGTTCAGGACAACTGCACCTGTATTTCTCCTCTGTGATCCACTAATGGCACCCATCCTTAGGCTTCCAGCTCCCCAGCCATCACCTCTGGTGGGCAGCGTCACACATCTCTCCCCATCCTGACGAGGGTATTTCCAGGCTGCACAGTACCCTTTCTCCACTGCGAATTACTCTGTAAGTCAGATTGCCTCGGAAAAGCCTGCTTTGCCTTCTTTCCTCAGAGGCTATGAACAGCATAATGTTCTGCTATTAAGTTACCACACAGCTCATTCTAAGCAAGCACATGTATTCTTAAGGTAAAAGCATTATAGAAAAAACATTAAAAACAATCAAAGAACCTACATGCATGCTAATAAGCTTACCACACATCACCCCACCTTCGACAAGGGCTCTGGTAGGTAAACAGCCTTTCAACCCCACCAAGAGGTTTTTCTGTGGTCCCAAGTTCATAACTGCTTTGGCTCAGAACAAACAATCCTCTGGCTCTGAAAGTCACTCTGTCATGGTATAATTCCCCACTCTGAACCTTCGCGTCCAAAAGATGGGGTACCAACCAGCATGAATTCCTCTAAGCTCAATTACCAGCTTAGTACTTGTAGTGCTGCCACCAACCAGGAATTCCAGTGCCTGGTACACTCTGGTCCCCCCAAAACCTTGCCCGGGGACCCCCAAGACCCAGACCCTCTGGATCTCAACACAAGGAAAGTAAACCCTTTCCCTCACCGTTGCCTCTCCCAGGCTTCCCCTCCCTGGGTTACCCTGTGATTCAAACTCCTTGAATCTTAAAACAGAGAGGAAAATCCACCTTCCCCCCTCCTTCTCTCTCCCCCTCCCAGAATCTCCCTGAGAGAGAAAGTAATCCTAACACAGAGAGAAATTAGCCTCTCTCTCCCCGTTCCCTCCTTTCTCCCCACCAATTCCCTGGTGAATCCAGACCCTGTCCCCTGGGGTCTCACCAGAATAAAAAAAAAATCAGGTTCTTAAGCAAGAAAAGCTTTTAATTAAAGAAAGAACAAATGTAAAAATTATCTTTGTAAATTTAAGATGGAATATGTTACAGGGTCTTTCAGCTATAGACGCTGGGAATATCCTCCCAGCCTAAGTATACAAGTACAAAGTAAAATCCTTTCAGCAAAATACACATTTGAACTCCTTTCAGCCAAATACACATTTGCAAATAAAGAAAACAAATATAAGCCTAACTCGCCTTATCACCTAGTACTCACTATTCTGGACATATAAGAGACTGTATCAAAGAGATTGGAAAGAAACCTGGTTGCACATCCGGTCCCTCTGAGCCCCCAGAGTGAACAACAACCAAACACTAATAGCACACACAAAAACTTCCCTCCCTCAAGATTTGAAAGTATCCTGTCCCCTGATTGGTCCTCTGGTCAGGTGACAGCCAGGCTCACTGAACTTGTTAACCCTTTACAGTCAAAAGAGACATGAAGCACTCCTGTTCTATTAACCCTTAACTATCTGTTTATGACACACTCCCTTTATACAGTTTGGACCTCTTGCCCTCATGTAACAGGCAATCAGCCCAAAAAATCACCTCCTCAGGGCAACGCTTCAGAAGGCTGAGTTAAATTTGCATACAGCTATCCCTAGAGATTTCTTGGGAAACCAACTTAAGTTTAAAAGTTCACATTGTTTCAAATAGTCCTTTGAAGCTCATAACACTTCCCAGGGTTTACATTAGTCAGTTCTTCTCCCTAAAGATGTTACATACAACCCCACAATAATACACAAACATTTGCATTTATAATGGAACAAATATCTAAGAAACTTAAACATAATTCAGTAAAGTTTGCCCAGGAAACTGCAGGAAATTGCCATTCTGTCACAGCTTCAGTTAAGCCCTAGCCAAAAATAACCAAGTCTTAATATATGTACAGAGTGCGTGGAATCTGATTTAAGAAATTAAGATGCTTACAAATCCAAAAATGCATTTAAAAATTTTTCTCAACCTAATCTCCGGAATTGATCTGGTATCTAGAATCCAGGCCTGATTGATGGATGTCACCAAATGAACCAATATATAAAAGCGAAGAATGTAAGTATAGTCTCATAGCTATGAGTCAGAAGATCAAAGTTTGTTTCATATTAAAATAAACCAGAAATGGGACAGTACAATTGATTGTTTGTGAAAATGCTGCATGGATTTTTAGTACAAAGAGTTCCGTGCTAGTAATGGATGCATGTAAATATGTACATATGTAAAATAGGTATTAAAGGTGCTGTGTAAATACATATGTAATGTAAACAACTATACTGAAAAACCACAGTGCATATAACAAAGTTTGCATTTGGCTAAGTTGTCCTTAGTAGGGCAGTTCACAATTTACTCTAACTAGAGATTGCCCCCTCTCACCCAGCAACCCAGGGACGAGAGCAAAATGAAATGAAGGGGGCATCTCAGATATGTTGAGAGAAGGAAGGAGCCTGACCTCAAAACTGTGGAGCCAACAGTCTGCAAGTAATTTAGTCCTAGACATTGGTTCAAACATTTTGCAGCGTGGGCCATAGGCGCCGAGTGTCTAATTTGTTGGAGGTGTTTCCCCCCGGCTCCATCCAGGCCCTGTCCCCGCTCCATCCCTTCCCCCAAGGCCCCACCCCTGCCCTGCTTCTTTGCACTCCTGCTCCACCCCTGCCCTGCCTCTTATCTGCCTCTTCCCCCCCACACGCCTTCCCGGCCCAGTTCGCCCCCTCCCCAGAGCACTCTGGCCTTGCTCCTCTCCTTGCCCTGACAGAGCCTCCTGATGCTGTGAAACAGCTGATCTGCGGTAGGCACTGGGAGGGAGGGGGAGGTGCTGACGGGTAGGGCCCACCAGCGGGCAGGAGGAGCTCGGGAGGGGGAGGTTCTGGTAGGGAGGCGGCTGGTGGTTGCTCTGTATCCACCATTTTTTCTCCATGGGTGCTCCAGCTCCAGAGCACCCATGGAGTCGGCACCTATGGCTTGGGCCTGTTTCCAGGTCAGAGATTCAGTGTGGATATGCCTCTGCAAGATTGGCAGCTTCTCCCAACCTCTTCGCTCTAGACAGTAAGCGGGGTATCTCAGGTGAAAAAGTCGTCTCATGAGACTTCCACAGCTCCCTGTTTGTTGATGAGTCTGAAATACTGCACTGGGCTCTCTCACTGCAGTTCACTGCTTCCACTTCTGGTTCAAGTGAAAACTAGGAAGTGCAGCGGCGTTTGAAAATGAGGGCTATTATAGTAACTAGAGACGAGAGACGTTAACTGAGTCCATCCCCTGCAAGGGCAGCACATAGCCCTCTCAGTGCAAGACCCAGCAGACAAAAAACCTGTTGCAAAGCTAAATCGAAGCCCAAGGGGAACCGGAGAAGAGAATGAGCCTGATCCTGTACTGTCTGATAGGCATGGTCTATTCTGAGGGTGTGACGGACCCAGGAGCACACGGAGGGAATTTATCCTGAGCTCGACCAAGAGCAGAGGCTGAAGTTGTGACTGCCCATGTGCAAGTTGCACAAAGAGAAGTCAGGCTTCTTGCAACTACATAAGTGCCAGTCACATTCTTGCCCAATCATAATTACTCTTATTATTAACAATGCTAATATGTTGCCCTTCTGTATCATCTTCCATCACAGGTGCTCAGGAGGGCTTTACAAACACTGATGAATGAATTAAGCATCGCTTATATCCCTGCAGCATGACTAAGGATTATCTCAGTTTTACAGGTGGGACTCAGAGGCACAAGGTGGCTAAGTGACTTGCCCCAGGTTGCACAGGAAGTCTGTGGCAGAGCCAGGAACAAACCTCAGGTTTCCTAAGTCTCCGTTTTGTGCCTCAACCACAGGATGATTCCTTAAACTGCACTTCCCCTCCCCCCACATAGTCCCCTAGTGTATCTATCACTAATATAAATAAATGAAGATGTTTTCATACCTCCATATTTCCACCTGCCAGGCTGTCTCTCTTCCAGGTGTGTCTCATTTCTCTTCTCACTCTTTGTATGTCAGAGATCCATCCACCACAGTGCTAAACACTTACAGAGCAACAACAAAATCCTACAAAACAATAAAGCAGAGGTTACATGGCCAAGAAGACTGATATTTTCATCCATTTCTCAGCAAATCATAAAAGCTGTTCTTGACAAGCCCTTCTTTGTAATACCAGTAATCAGGAGGACACAGTACATACTATTGGCCATAGCCCCTCACTGAAAATACCCTGCAATCTTACATGACAACAAAAGCTCCCACTAGGGCCAATGGATGGCAGAGTAAAAACAGAAACCAAAGGCTTCAAATTGCACAAATTACAAAGGTAGAAGAACTGAAAGCAGCATGCCACTAAAAGCCATCTGCCATTTTGGCCCGCCCACGTGTCCCTTCTCCCAGCAGCGTTTTATATTAGTAATGATGTCTCTGTATTATGTATGACAGTGTCTCTGCTGCTTTCAGCAGGCAATAATACAGCTCCTTCAGTCTGGTGCATGGCATATGCACACTTAGGTTGGGAAGCGAAAGCTTCTAGTTCATACATTGAGACAAGTCTCTCTTTCTGTACAACTGCAAGTCAACATTCCTTTGTTTATTTTACATTATCCAAATCAAATATAAATTAGATATTAGACAGAGGAAAGGGCCATGCACATTAATGCCATAGTCTGATTATGCAGGCTCCTGGGACATGACATAAATGTTTTGTTTTCACTTTTTTAATTATGTCATTACTAATTTTAATAAGTGAATGGTTTTCTACCTATAGAAGAGGCTATAGTTTATAAAGCTTCTCCAAGCGAGTTCTGAGAAGGGTTTTAAAGTAGGGGAAGGCTGAGAAAGGGAGTTCCAGCCACGGGGGCAGTACGAAAGAAGGAAAAGGGTGGAGGTGAGAAGACACTAAGTTCGCTTCCCAGCTAACAGCACAGGTTGAAAAAAGAAGGCAGAGGAGAGCCAAGGGACACCAGAGCAGAGATGAAAGAGGGAGCTAGGTGGTGGAGGTTCTTGATGGTGAGAACAAAGCTCATGAATAGGATTAGGATGAGAATAAAGGGACAGTGACGGGATGTTAAGAGGGGCTGGTTCAGGTGAGACAGATGATTTTTGCAGCAGAATCTGGTAAGGACTGGAAGGGAAAGAGGTGAGTTTGGGGGAAGTTGGAGGAGAAGAACATTTGTAAATTGCACAAGTATGTAACCCACACCTGCAGTTTGCCAGCTTCTGGAACTTCGGACTGAACCTCTAGGGGGTTCTACCCTATGAGCGACCTACAACAATAATGGCAACCAGAGCCATCTGTCACCATTTCCCAGCATGCTTGGAGTCAGGAGCAAGGCAGAATGGATATGAAAACCCTCCTGAAACCAATAGCGAGGCTACTGCATGGGGTGACCTGGACCTGCTCAGTGGCAGGGGACAGGCTGACTCAGAGATTTGTTTTCATTTCAGTTTTGAGTTTGGAACTTGGAGAGAGCTGAGAAAGAAGCAGAGCAGCTCCAGAAGTCTTTGCTTAACTCCAACTCCCCACAAAGGGAGCCCCAATTGCTGTGGGATGTAGTGCATGGGTCAGACACTTCTCGCCCTGCAGAGACTAACATCCAGACTGGCAGAGATCCAACTTGATGCCAGCTACTGAGAGCCAGCCAAGACCTCTGCAGGACTCCAGACCAGGCAGACAGGAGAGCACTCTGCCCCACCCAAGGGCAAAGACACTGTAAAAGAACCTCCTTTTTTTTTCTTTGTTTAAGCCAGCAAAGGTTCACAGCACTGCAGCACTGATCTCCAGATACATCCTCAGCATACCATCTGCCTGGGAAGGTGCTAAGGAGAGAGCCGGTGGTTGGGAAGAGTTATGAGTGTTGGGGGATGGGAAATTTGTTGATGTGTTAGTACTGATTAGTTAGCCCTAGGCTTTCCTTCCCCCGGTCCTATTTCCTTGCTCCCAATAAAGTCCTCTTTGTATTACATTGTTGTCTTTGGATGTGTGCTTTCTTTGCTGGGGTTTGTGTTGAGGTACTTTATTGTTTCTTGTTTTGTACTGGGTTTTATACTCCTTGCCAGCAGTGGCAGCATAATTCATTTTCCCAAGGGATAGCACCCCAGGCACAGTGGAGAGTCACCGTGAGTGGAGACAGCAGCTGTCATTAGAATGACCCCAGGACCCATCCATGTGAGGAGAGGGGAGAAGCCATTCCAAGTGGCAAGCATCAGGGAGGAATCCTGAGCCTCACCTCAGGGGTGGGGTTACAAGTACATGTATGTATTGCAGAGCATTCACAAAATACTCTACATCTTCCACTTACAATGGATCCCACTTTGATATAGCATGGCTATAAAATCATTATAGCTGGGGTATAATGGATGTCTCCACATTCCATGGTGCGTGGGGTTCCAAGAGTCTTTAGGGACTACAGTCTGTAGGGACTTATTTAGTAGGTGACCACATACGTCTTTGGTTCTTTGACACCCGAAGATGCTATGCTCCATGGAGTGCACTTCCCCTGCCATTAAAGCAATTGCTCCATCAGCAGTTACAGGCAAGTCACTGAGCCTCCATACACTTTGTAATATGGAAACATCTACCTACCTTATCTACAAATTATGTTTGTTAGGCTTAACTCACTCATGTTTGTCACGTGCTTTGAGCTCCTTAGAAGAAAGGTGCAATTAAAAAAAATGTGCAGAGAGTTGACATTTATTGATTGCCACAATCTGATGTTTCTTCAAACTCCAACTCAAGAGGGACTGGATTCAGGCAGTTGGCAACATCATTATCATAATGGCTACATCATGGCACAGAGGTGCCCAGTTCATAAGGGTGCAGAAAGCTTAGGAGTTGTTATATAAAAAGGACTGGCAGCACAAGGCAACACGCTTATGCCAGATCAACTGCTCGGCTAAAGATATGTTTCCAAATCCAGCAGTTGCCTCATGTCTAGGTTTTAGCCTACCCATCAAAATAAACAAAAAGAAAAAAAGCCTTTTGTTGCTCTCATTCACTGCTGTACCAGGGTGCAAATGAGACTCCTGCACTGAATTACAGTTGGAGCATTTCCTCCATTAGAGTATGTCTACAATACGAGATTACTCTGATTTTACAGAATTCAATTTTTGGCAACAGATTGTATAAAGTCGAGTGTATGCGGCCACACTAAGCACACTAATTCGGTGAAAGCAGCAAAGAATCCTGTGGCACCTTACAGACTAACAGACGTTTTGGAGCATGAGCTTTCGTGGGTGAATACCCACTTCCTCAGATGCATGTCAGATTTCCATTCCATACGGCTAAATGCAGTGCCTTGCATGGTGTCAAGTATCAGAGGGTAGCCGTGTTAGTCTGGATCTGTAAAAGCAGCAAAGAATCCTGTGGCACCTTATAGACTAACAGAAGTTTTGGAGCATGAGCTTTCGTGGGTGAATACCCACTTCATCAGATGCATGTGAGCATCTGAAAGCTCATGCTCCAAAACGTCTGTTAGTCTATAAGGTGCCACAGGATTCTTTGCTGCTTTTACAGATCCAGACTAACACGGCTACCCTCTGATACTTGACACTAATTCGGTGGTGTGTGTTCATAGTACCGAGGCTAGCATCAACTTCCGGAGTGTTGCACTGTGGGTAGCTATCCCATAGTTCCCACAGTCTCCCCCACCCATTGGAATTCTGGGTTGAGATCCTAATGCCTGATGGGGCAAAAACATTGTCGCGGGTGGTTCTGGGTACATGTTGTCAGGCCCCCCTCTCCCTCCCTCCCTCCCTCCCTCCATGAAAGCAATGACAGACAACCGTTTCACGCCTTTTTTCCTGGGTTACCTGTGCAGGTGCCATACCACAGCAAGAATGGAGCCCACACAGCTAACCGTCACTGTAAGTCTCCTCGGTGCTGGCAGACATGGGACTACATTGCTACACAGCAGCAGCTCATTGCCTTTTGGCAGCAGATGGTGCATTAGGACTGAAAGCCATTGTCATCATACAGAGATGGGAGTGACTCAGCCAGGTCATTTCCCATTTTCTGCTGAGCACCCAGGAGATGATGATGGCTAGCAGTCATACGGCACCGTCTGCTGCCAGCCTAAGATGTAAAAGATAGATGAAGTGGATCAAAACAAGAAATAGACCAGATTTGTTTTGTATTCATTTGCTCCCCCTCCCTCCATGAAATCAACAACCTGCTAAACCCAGGCTTTTGAGTTCAATCCTTGAGGGGGCCATTCTGTGTGACAGTTGTTTGTGTTTCTCCTTGATGCAAAGCCTCCGCCTTTGTGGATTTTAATTCCCTGTAAGCCATGTCATCAGTCACCCCTCCCTCCATCAGAGCAACAGCAGACAATCGTTTTACGCCTTTTTTCAGTACAGAGGCCATACCACGGCAAGCATGGAGCCCGCTCAGCAAAACGCAGTAGTCAAGAATATTGTAAACACCTCGTGCATTATCGTGCAGTTTATGTTGAACGAGAACCTGGAAAACCAGGTGAGGAGGAGGTGACGGCAGTGCGACGACGAGAGTGATGAGGACATCATTGCATCCTGCCTCCTCTGATCTTCCTGCCAGCACATCTCATCTCGAGCATCCCTCCTGTCCTCACATTCATCCCTTCTGTCCTCATGTTCATCCCTCCTGTCCTCACGTTCATTGGCCACTTTCCTGTACTGTGATACTTTGTCCTTCCACTCATTCAGATGAGCTCTTTCATTGCGAGTAGACTGCATGATCTCAGTGAACATTTAATCTCGCGTGCAGTTATTTTGCCGCCTTATCTGAGATAGCCTTCGGGACGGAGGAAGGAGGCTTGAAAAATTTGCAGCTGCAGGAGGGAGGGAAAAAAGGGAGAGAAGTATTTAAAAAATATATTTTACAGGACTATGGGTATACTCTTCCACGATGAACAACACTATTCATATTACATAGCACATGTGATTTCAGTACAAGGTCGCATTTTGCATCTTAATATTGAGTGCCTGCGGCTTTGGTGTTAGAGATCACAGATGCAGGCCGGGCAACAGTTCGGCTTGCATGTGGCCATGGTAAGCCACTGTCTTTCAGCTTCTGCAACCTTCTTAAAAGCAGTGCCCTCCTTTCCCATTCCAAGCAAAGCTAGTTGAGTGCTGCAGTTTTCGTGTTAACATGCAGCAGCAGAAACCAAAGTAACCCCCCCCATCCAATTCTCTGGGATGATCGCTTTACCCCTCCCTCCACAGTGTGGCTGGTTTCAGGGAAGATCCCTGCTAGCCAAACATGAATAACTCAGTGCCAATGCCCCACTGCTTGGCTAACTGTGGAGAGGATTTCTTTTCAGCCACAGGCAAACAGCCCAGTAGGAATGGCCACCTCTGAATGTCCCCTTAATTAAATGCCCATATTTCAATCAGGTTACCATAAACGATATCACTCTCCTGAGGATAACACAGCGAGATAAAGAACGGATGTTGCTTGAATGCCAGCAAACACCGGGACCATACGCTGCCAGGCTTTTTTGTGCAATGATATCAGATTAATTGCCACTAGCATGGCATGGTCAAGTGTCCTACCATGGAGGACGGAATAAGGCTGACCTCCCTAAACCTTCTGCAAAGGCTTTTTGAGTACCTCCAGGAGAGCTCCATGGAGATGTCCCCGGAGGATTTCTGCTCCATCCTCAGACACATTAACAGACTTTTCCAGTAGCTGTACTGGCCGCGAATGCATCCCAAGTCCTCAGGGCAAATTAATCATTAAAAAACGCTTGCTTTTAAACTATGTTTTATATTTACAAAGGTACACTCACCAGAGGTCCCTTCTCTGGCTTCATGGTCTAGGATACCACCTTGGGAGGGTTAGGAGACTATTTCAGTCAGGCTGAGGAAAAGATCCTGGCTGTTGGGGAGAACGGTGTGCTGTGTGATCTCCACAAGCTCGTCCTCCTTCTCCTCCTCATCTTCCCCATCCACAAAATTCTCAGGCATGGCTGAGATTGCCCCCTCCTCAGAATCCACGGTTAGGAGTAGGGTAGTGGTGGCAGCCTCCTCTAGAATTGCACGCAGCTCAGCGTAGAAGCAGCACGTCTTTGGCTCTGTCCTGGAGCATCCGTTTGCTTCTTTGGCTTTCTGGTATGCTTGTCTGAGCTCCTTAACTTTCACGTGGCACTGTAGTGAGCCCCTATTGTGGCCTCTCTCCATCACGCCCTTGGAGATTTTTTCAAATGTTTTGGCATTTTGTCTTTTGGAACGTAGTTCTGCTAGCACGGAATCGTCTGCCCATACAGCGATCAGATGAAGTACCTCCTGTACTACAGTGTAAACAATCGATAGATTAGCTAGACGGGTTAGGATGGGTTGATTTTCTTGATGTTGTGCCAAGACAGAAAATGGTCAGGGTGAACTAGAGGTTTCTAGGTGCCTGAGTTAGTTCAAATTGAGATTCAAGTTTGTGAAGACAATAAAATTAGTGTTCCTTCTCTTGCCAACCAACCTGATTCATGAGTGCTTACCAAACATTACACAGTCAGAGAAGTTATATTGCACCAAAATGGGATCCATCATTTTCTCCACATTCACTGGATTTGAGGAAAAGTTCACAGAAAAATGGTGGTAGCATAATCTCCAATTTGAAAGCTCTCTCATCAATGGCAAAAAAATATTCTCAGTTTTAGATGCAGCCATGCATTCTGGCAAGTTAAGCTAAATGTGTCCAACTGTAAAGCTATTAATAGACCATTTGGATACATTTAAATATGTGACATTTAGTATTGCTTCTCACAGGGTACCTCACAAAGTGATTGTACAGCGTAGGGCAGTGGTCCCCAACCTTTTCGTGGCTAGTAGCACATTCATGTTTTCAGAAGAGTATGGCGGTCACCAAAAATTACTCACATACAGGGCCGCCTCCAGGTACCAGTGGAGCAAGCACATGCCTGGGGCAGCACATGGGCTATGGGACGGCATTCCGTCCATTCTGCAGAGTCGGAGCATTTTTTATTTTTGCTTTGTTTTTGTTTTTGGGGTTTATTTGTGCCAGTTCTGGGCAGTGCAGAGAGAAGCCGGAAAGAAAGTGGGAGGACAGAGAACACCAGCACCCGCAGCCTGCAGCCCCAGAGTACTCTGTCCCCAGCAGGCGTGGGGCCCTGGCTTCTCTTCCTTGCTGGACACTAGGTGGGCCCCATACCTGCCGGGGACAGAACACCGGCACCCACAGCCTGCAGCCCTGGAGTTCTCTGTCCCTGGCAGGTGCGGGGCCACAGCTTCTCTCCGGCTTGAGCGGCGGCCCCGCGCCTGCCAGGGACCGAGAACACCAGCGCCTGCAGCCCTGGAGTTCTGTCCCCAGCAGGCGCAGAGCTGTGGCTTCTCTTCCTTGCTGGGCACTAGGCGGGGGCACAAAAATGCCCCGGTGAGTGCCATGGTGCCCACAGGCACTGCATTGGGGACCACTGCTGTAGGGGGATTAAAAGGTTGTGACATTATCATAGCTGTTATTTTAATGTGGGATTGGGCCATGTAGAAACAATCAAAAAAATAGGTGTCCTTCTGCTTTCTGCAAAAACTTATCTACCGTTGATATTAACTGGTCAAAGATTGGTCTAACAGAAGTTAATTGTATTGGACATATATTGAGCAAAAATGTCTTAACTGTTGATCAAGGTATAATAAATGAAATAGCTGAAAAGTAAAGTGGATCAAAGAGATTAATGGGATGATAACTATCTGACAAAATTCATTACACATCTATTTCCTTTTAGTAAATTATTAGAAAATGATGTTGCCTGGCATTGGGAACAGACATAAATAGGTATTTAAGCAGTTTAAAAACACTAATCACCAATTCACCAGCTTCAAAATACTATGAGTTAACTAAGGCTGATATCTTGTCAGAAAATGCATCTTCAAAAGGATTAGGTGTAATCCATATGCAAGAAGAGCAGCCAACTGCATTTTCATCAAGATCCGTAAACAAAACAGAAAGATCAAGAAGGAGATGTTGGCACTTATATACAGTTGACTTATGCCCAACAACATTTGTTAGAGAGAGGAAAGATACATGCAGAAGCTGATCAGATATTACCTGAAAGTTTGCTTAAACACGCTTTGCTTTCATCACCACGTAGAATCCATCACGTGATGCTAAATATGCAAAGATATGATCTCAGTGTGAACTGTAAATTGGGTAAGGAACTGTACCCTTAACAATAAAGCAAACAGATAAATCTTATCTGAAAATGATGCTGATGAATATGAAATTCATGCAGTGGTGCAGAATTCTTATTATTTCAAAATTAGCAGAATTCCAAACCAAAACAGAGAGGTACAGTTATATATAAATTGTCATTTGTTTTACAAGGAAGGCCTAAAGAAATAACAGAGGTAGGCTTCAAAAATAAGGCCATATTGACCACATAAAGGCGAAATTAGTGAGAACAACCGTCATGCTAAATGAAGGAAGATCAGTTGTTCTATAATTTCTGAGAAAAGAAATGCTCACTAAAGTACAGAGCACTCATCTATGTAATGAAAAATGTAAGCAAAGGGCAAGAAACTATGTTCTAGCCTGGGGTGAGTGCTTAGATAACAAAGTAGCTCATTGTGATACATGTAATTGCTTCCAAAGAGCACAGGCAAAATGCAAGGTCACGAAGTCCTAGAAAATTCATGGAAAAGGCTAGTAGGAGATTTAGTTGAAATAGGTTAAAGAATTTACACTAATTATTACTCATTTCATGGATGTTCCAAAACTAACAGGAGAAGTATAATGGCTATTATCCACATCGGGTTATTCTATATAGGTTCTTACACCATACTCATCACTTCTAGTAGTTCATTGAGCAATGTGATTAAACATCTGTCAAATGCTTATACACTTACCCTCTCACGTCATGAAAACCAGGGAATACCTGAGATTCTGATTTATGAAAATAGGCCACAATTCTCAAGGGCAGAATTTCAGGAATTCATTAAGACTTACTAGTCTGAGCATGTCACCTCCAAAGCAAAATACACACAGAGTAACCAGGTGACAGACACATTCAGACAGTTCAAAGTCTCCTAAAAGTAACTGAAAGAAAAGAAAATACTGGGCTTGAGCCCTCTTTTCTTTTATGTGAAAGGGCTTCCCTGCCACACACACACTTCAGAGGAAAAAAGGGGCAGGAGGGGGGCTTGAGGAGGTTTCGTCTTGTCTTTTATGTTAGAAATTCAGATCCTGTCTGGAATGGAAGACTCTGACTCTTGAAGTGCTACTCAAATAACATCATCATAAAAGCTAGGAGACAGAGCTGAGCAATTGAGAGGGAAGGAATATTTTAGTCAGACTGCTTAAAATTACAGTTTTATTTGGGCTTTATTAACTACAATGATTAATTAGCATGTTGAAAAAAAGGAAATTTTTGTTACCGCTATTCTTCTTTAATTGAAGAATTGGCAATATACACGCCCTTGAGACTCCCAACAAATAGTCCAGCAAAGCCAGGGAAGAGCAGAGTTGACAGTCTTGATATTTATGAAGGCAAAAAACAAGCAGAAAAAATTCCCCCACTTTCCAGACCTTCTCTTATACATCACAGAAAAGCAAAAAATCTAGCTCACAGAGAGACGAAGAGAACTAATTTGCATGTTGAGGAGGTTAAATGCTAGATATTATATTAGAAATTTGTGTTGCACAAAGCAAAATAGAAAACCCACAGAAGCTATTGCGCAACAGTGATTTCAGTTTTGCTTTGAAAAAAGAATCGTTTTCTTGGGGATCCCATATGTCTTATGAAAATGCATAGTAAACTATTCTGAGAGAGCACAAAAGCATTTCCAAAGTTCAACAGCACTCTACCATTCAGTAGGTCCACACCACAGCTTCTACAAACGGAGAATGTTGGGCATGCACATTTCTGCCATCTTCTGAAAATAGATACAATACCCCAGAATGCTAAACCTTCCAGACATCAGTCTGTTCCTCAATACTGATAGGCACTGGATTGTAGTTCTTGGAGAAAACATAAGGAATAAATGGAACTGCCTGCCCCAAATTCAGGAGCATTTGAAAGAAGGCCTCCTTTCCCTCTTCTACTTGAAAGCATAGGATCACAGAATATAAACATTAAAACAGAGAGAGATATTGCCTGGAAAAGGAGGTTTACAGAAGAGATACCTAGTTGAGAGAGAGCTATATTTTAACTACAAGGTTAATGCCCCGATTGTGGGGATTCCACCGGGAGGCAGGGGCATGGAGTATTTTTTGGAAAAAAAATCAACATTTCTATATCAATCAGTTGTGAGCTGCCATTGCAACCTCTATGTATTGATCCTCATAAACAGCAGCAGCTACTATATCTGCTACCACGAAGCTTTATAAAATCCTGTTCATCCAGCAAAACGCACTTTTAAAAAAAATGAAAGACAGAAAATTAAAACTTTGTCTCATTTTCCAGCCCATTGGAGAACCTCACTTATGATCAGTGGAGAAAAGGGTCCCACTAAAATAAACTAAGCACTGAAAATAATGGAAGATCTCCTTGTAGGGATGAGACGATATTGCTATTATTTATATCATAGTAACACCAAGGAGGCCTCAGTCAGACAGTAGGTGCGTTAGGCACTGCACACTCACAAAATGATATACAGTCTCTGCCCCAAAAGTGTACATTCCAAGTGTAAGTCCTATTGCCTGAAGCTTTAGAGCAGTGTTTCTCAAACTTGGGACGCCGCTTGTATAGGGAAAGCCCCTGGTGGGCCGGGCAGGTTTGTTTACCTGCCGTGTCTGCTGATCCGGCTCATCACGGCTCCCTCTGGCTGTGGTTCGCTGCTCCAGGCCAATGGGAGCTGCTGGAAGCAGTGGCCAGCACATCCCTTGGCCCACACTGCTTCCAGCAGCTCTTTGTAACATTCCCAGCCAATGGGAAATATGGAGAAAGTATGGTACAGACAGAGAGAGCTTCTTTTGCATAGACTTTCTAACCAGAATTCCTGGAGTCACCATAACTGTACACAAACTCAGAATTGGTTGGGTGTAGTGGAACTGACCAGGAAGAAGGGTAATATGTTCCTACCTTGAGACAAAGACTCTGCTCAGAGTTCCTATATGTTTCTGGTTCCCCTTCGGTGAGGATCCTGAGCTGTTGAGAAAACTCTGACAGAACATAGTGAAACAAGGGCTCTTTTTTGAAGTTGTAGATAACAGCAACAGAGCTGGGTGAATTCTGGTGAGGTCCTGCCTACCTATTTGTTACATACAGCTGAAAACACTCTACCTGGGTTAGGTGGTGTAACCTCAGGATAGAATCAAAGAGCATTTCCCTAGAGGCCAGAAATAGGCCTGCCTGAGTGCACCTCATGATTCTGGCACTGTGCTATGCACTGACACCAAATTGTGGATGTAGGTTGGGAGGACATTGGCTTATTGGATTTTCACACTGGCAGATGGGAAACAGAGTTAACAGACTACTGCCAAAATTACTATGGGAGCATGTTTTATTTATCATGCTTAGAGATATATTATGGCTAAGCTTTCCCAGGTTGATGCTGTATTCCCTTTTTTCCCCTAATAAAGTTTTCCTTGATTCAGACACACTCAGAACTTGCAGCCAGGGCCGGCTCCAGGCACCAGCTTATCAAGCAGGTGCTTAGGGCGGCAACTCAAGAGTGGGGTGGCACTTTTAGGTATTCGGCTGCAATTTGGCAGAGGGTCCCTCACTCCTGCTCCGAATGAAGGACCTCCTGCTGAATTGCCGCAGATCACGATCATGGCTTTTTTTTTTTTTTTTTGGCTGCTTGGGGCTGCAAAACCCCTGGAGCCGGCCCTGTTTGCAGCTGGGGAAGTATTGTCTAGTAAGTATACCCAAGTGGGGGCTTGAGCTGGAAGTGTTTGTTAGGTTTAAGAGGGACCCCTATTTGTTTGAGCATAGCCCTCACAGCTGCTACCACCACCTGGCAAAAGGATTCTACAAGTACACGACAAGAAACACTGGGTGGAAACAACAGACATCCAGGGAAAGCATCAGAGAAGAGGAAGATTATAGGTAGTGCACTCTCTGTAACCCATTCAGACCTTAAGACTCTGCTGAGACAGCTAACAAGGATAGTTTCTATGGTGTGGACTGTTCTCCACTGGGAATTGAGCTGAGTGAGATCATCAACATATTTCACATAGACTCCCAGAAACTCACTGAGTGGTAAATGACTAAGTCACAATTGATTTAGAGTGCACCTAGAAAGGATGTAAATAGTGTCAGTTACACAGTGATGAATGGGCAAAAGCGAGTGGGAGGGCGAGTTGGTAGAAGGTAAAGCAACTCCCAGGAGGTTGTAAGATACAAGCAGCACCACCCTGCTTTGATTTAAACCTTGATTAATTGCCTTTTCTACACGCTTGTCCTTCTACTCCCTTGGTCAGCAACATCCATCTCTTTTCCCTTGCTGGCATCCAACACACATCCTCTCTGAATTTGGCCCCAGGATGGATCCAAACCAGTGACCAAGAAGTGAAATGCTTCTAATTATATTACTGATACTGAGAGCCACTTAATCCCATTTCCTTTAATTTGCCTAAAATGCAGAAAATACAGGAAGGATGAAATCAAAAGTGGGAATTACACCCCCTTATCTTGCTCGTGAGTTTGTTTTGTCAAGACAAACTTCACAGGTTGGTTTTTCATGTTCTTGAGTTATGCTATGGAAGCAGCTCGAAGGAGAACTAGAAGCCTTTACTATTTACAGTAACAGAAATTAGCTTGCAGTTCTAAAAAACAAGAGAACTCCACAGAATTACTTTCATTGCTATAGTACCTTTCATCCCAAATGAGCCCAAAGCCAAATATAAACTACACCCAGGAATCACTTCACTCACCACTGAAATGCAGCTTCCTCTGGGGTTGTACACAACATCTCCATGACAATAGTTCACGATAACACTGTAGAATGCTTTTGGAAGAATGTGAGGAATATTCTATTCAGTTGAAACTGCAAGGGGAATCTAGGGTAGACAGAATATAATTACCTTACTTTACAGTTGGTCTGAGGTATACACCATACTTCTGAAAAATACCATGGGATCGTTAATTACCACAACTGGGCAGGACAGGTGTCCCGATTTTATAGGGACAGTCCCAATTTTGGGATCTTTTCCTTATATATACTCCTATTACCCCCCATCCCAATTTTTCACACTTGCTGTCCGGTCACTCTAGCAAGACCTTATGTCTTATCTGAAAAATATCTCCACCAGCACAATGCCCCCTACATCATGCTGTATCTTTGGTTCAGTATTGAATCAAAAGGGAGAGAGACACTTATTTTAATCATTAACCTGATTTCATCAGTACCCATGAGAAGTTCTTCTTACAAACAGGACCAAATAGGCCCAAAGAGCACCGTTCAAGGCAGACTGACTTTTAAAGGAGACATTAGCTGAACTACAGTCTTATATACAAACAGAAATTAAGTCTGTTGTATATTAAATCATCAATACAGGCCTGGACAGTAGTATTCACAGTAGAGGTATGAAGTGAGTCTTTCTAGTGTTCTAGTGCAATGTTTTGTGCTTTGTTTGCACCATTATTATATGTATCTGAAGTTTGTGGTTTATAACAGTATTTGCAAAGTGCCCATTAGTGTTTGGGAATGTGCAGATACTGGCTATGTTACAGGCATAGAACAGGCAGAGTCCCAGGTACAGGACAATAGTAACTAGAGAGGGATAAGGCTGTCCATTTTCCTGAAAGCACAGGATGTAATCTCAAGAGCCATGTGTAGCTGAGGAAAATGGTTCTATCCTAAAATTTTCACTCTCATTTTTGGCTCTCAGCTTTTACTTTTCCTCAAAATTCAAGTAAAATGGTCATTTTAACAACAAAAATGTGAAATTTCACATTGCCAATTTGGAATGCTGCACTGCAAAGCCAATTGTAACTCAGAATAGGACCATTCTCTTAGGGATACGGGGGCCCAAGTTTACAGAGAAAAACTCCCATATCATTAGAATGTGTGCATGCAAGGGAAATGGGCTCTTTTTCCAGTTAAGAACAATGTCAGTGGAAAGTCACTTTTCCAAACATTTGGCTTTTGTTTGTGTTACACCCTGCTCTTGCAGTTCAGTAGAAGGCCTGTCAGATATTAAAATGACCCCTCACCTGATTTTAGTCAGTAGAAGAAGTTAACCACATAAAACAAGTGCCAGATAGCAAAGAAGCTTGATCTGAGAAATAGCCTCACCACTGTTCTCTAGTTTACAAACAGTAAGCCCGTTAGCCCCATTATTGGTTCTCTTCTTTGCCATATTCTAGCTCTAAAAGCCACTCTACTTCTCTACATTGTTAGCAGCTTTTATAGCCAAAGATAAGTGTTCATCGCTTTTAATGTCATTGTTGCATCTGTTTTGTCATTTAGCTGCAGCAGGTTGTATTACAATGAGACAATTAATGAAGAATTGGATATAAATATTTTTATTTCAAATAGCAGCTCTCAGACAAGATCTGGAAAACAGAATCAAGCCATATGATTGTAAAAGAAAACAACCTAAACAAGTGGGCAGCATGCCACTATTTGTGAATACTCTGTAAATATAAACATTGTAACGGAGCGGAAAAATGTACATTTTTCACTTTAGTCTGGCTTTTTTTTTTTAATTAATTTGGCCCTTTTCGTTTCACATAAATGCAAACTCAAGCATGGCACATCCACAAACAGGATCATTTCTCTTTTTGTGAAAAGCCAAACATTGCATTCCCATTCAGAAAAAGCAACATACACAAAATGCACTGCTAATAACTGAGGCCTTCAAAATGAAAAAAGAAAAATCATTTCTATTATGCTCTGTAATACATTTGCCATGAACATGGTTCTTTTGTAATTATATTTAGCTAAGAAATGTCCCTTTATTTCCATAATTTCCTGAAGATGTAGAGGCAGAGGAAGAATGCTTATGACCGAATTCCTGATGGAAAGGAGAGGAGCTTAAATGCTTTCTACAAGAGGCAGAAAACTCTTCTTAATGTAATCCTTGCAGAAATGTCCCTTGACTTCAGGAAAACAAGCATTCTTTTAATTTTACTAACATTTTCTAAAATACTGATCTGTGTTATGAAGTTCTTCTGAGAAAGCACAAGAAATTTGATTAATCATATTAGAGACATGAGAACTGGAAGGTAGCCTCAAAAAAATAAGTACTGAAAAATACAGATGAAGAATATAAAATTAGGTAGAAATGTATAGAGAGGTAAATTCTTTGCAGGCCTCTAGATTCTGCACTTTTAAGTCACTGAAACATTTGGCCTAACAATATATTTTGCCTATTATGCCAGGCAAGGCTCCGACTCCACAGGAGAATAGCACTGTAGATCTCTGCAGGAATATAAGACATTTTTTCACCAAGTAAAACGTTCCCTAACTCTGCAAGGGAGGTTGGCAGTAGATCTCAAACTCTGGCCTGTCTTTTTAGTACCCCTACAATAGCTCAGTTGGATTGAGACCAGCTGTTGGTATATTACCATTTGTAAATGCTTAAAGCGACTACTCCTTGTTTTCTTGGCAACATTTACTGTGGAGGGGGCGAAAAGCCACTTTCATTCAGACATTAAGAATTGCTGGATGCCAGCTTTGGCATACACAAGCCATTGTTTGCACAGCTCTCTTCAACAAGTTCTCAAAAAAATCAACCCTGTAGGGAGGAACTCAGCCCCCAAAACTTTGATTTACTCTGTCCATTTAGCCTTTATTTGAAAGAAGACGCATCTCTAGTCCAACTGTTAAGGGCCACAGGTCTTTCTGGGCTTCAGTGTTGCAGACTCCTCCAAAAAATCACCTAGGTGACACTCTCATGCATGATTATAATGACTTCCCTGTGTACATCTAAGATTAGCATTTAGAGAGATTGGATCTTTCATTTCACATGGCCTAAAATCACAGTTTGGGTGGTGGGAGTTTGGGGAAAAGAAACAAAATAATCATGGTTTTACAACAGCAAAAATGCTACTATAGATACTTGAGTTTTATGCAGGTTACAAATATATGGTTATAGCAGAACAAAGACTTATAGAAGAACACAGACTTACCAGAAAATTTACTTTAACATTTTTCATTTCTACTATTCAGTTGAAAACAGCTTTTGTGACCTTTCATTGTGTCATCCCTTCCAACCATCCCTACTAGAGCTGGGTGCACTGAAAGTGTCTGAGCACGAATGCTAACATCTCGATGGTTGCAGCTGCTAGTACAATAGGATTAATTTGCCATCTACCAACTCTAATGCCCTTCTGTTTCATCTTCTTTCCCCACCAGGGGCAGTGGTGACAGCATCTGTTTCACTGTTTTTTTAGTGGCGCCTTTCGTGCTGTTATAGTTAAGGGTCTGTCATCATTTCCATTACATACACACACACTTCTGGAGAGAAGGGAGAGTTTACAACAACCCATCCAAAATAAAAGAAATAATTTGGGGCTGCAAGTTGGCACATGCACCCAAGAGTGAAGCATTTTAACAAAAATTGAGGATGTGGGGCACTCTAGTATTCTGGTTTTCAATTAATGTAAAAATAATGGCAGCAAGTAGGTTAAGATGTTCACTGATTTTTTTTTTTAACACTTCTGTTCCAAAACAAATCCAACTACTCTTTTAAATGAAATTTGGCAGGAAATTACAGCTCATACTTCTTTTTTATTTATTCAGAAACTAATAAGGCAAATGATGGGGCCTAGTTTTTAAAAGGTTACATCCAAGATTTTCAAAAAATGATGAGCAATTTGGGATGCCTCCATTTTGGGTGTGCAATGTGAGATACTTTAAAGAGGCATAATCTGCAGAAAGTGCCAAGCACCTGCCCTCTGAAAATCCTGCCATGCTAACAAGTATTTGTATAGCATCTGACTTATCTCCACTTTGTGAATTTTTTCTCTGACTTTGCTACTATAATGTTTGGTGAGGAAAGGAGGGGTTATTGTGGGCCAGCCAGTAGGGCCAATGAGATCTGCTAACGGATAATGGAAATCTCCATTAGCTCTAGTGATTCTGGAATCCTACATTTGGAAGCTCCTGATTCTGCAGGTATGTATGGAATCTACTCTCTAGGTTGTCTGTAGTGCATGGATTCATTACACATCACCTTGTGAGAGCAGAACTTCCAAGAGCTTAGAATCCCCAGTCTCCATATCTGAAGCAGTAACTCCACTCCTAGGAGACTTGCTTTCCATGCCTAAGAGGACCAGGAGTGACAATGCTGTCTAGAGAGAAAGTCAGATCATTCAAATCCCAGAAATACCCATGAGTAGTGACAGGTAAACCTTCATTTTCAGATGCCTCAAAGGCAATTGAACCTAGTACAGTAGGTCTCAGCTCTAGTTGGCGCAGCAAGTATTTTCCCTCAATCATGTGTGGCATTTTTTCAGTATGAAATTATAATGCATGTACGGGCTTTGCTTTAACACAAAGGAATCCTAAGTCAATATAACAAGTCCAAAAATCTTTGGAATGAAAAGATTCCAACTAGCTAGGTCTCCATACAGTAGAGAGGAATGGCTCCTGCAACAGAAAGGAGCAGCTGTGATCTGTTGTATTAAGTGTAACCAACCTTTCCAGAACCCAATACTCACGGGGGTGTGAAATTCACTAAAATTTGTACAGCCAGCATGAGGTCCTTCATAACACTTAAGCTCTTAACATAAAACAGGAATGGTCTATAGAACCCTCTGTGGGTTCTCTGCATTGTAGGGTAAATTGCACCCTTTATGAATCTACCTGCAATCTGGTCAACACTGTGTATTTTAAAACACTTCTTTCTTTACTCACACCCAGGGGGCAATGATTAAAAACAGGGGGATGGACGCAATCTGTTTCTGATGATGGCATTAGCTCCCCATTTGTCCTTTGTCACATCACACAACCATTCTGTGTTTCAGCTTCTCCATCTATAAAATGGAATAATGAATTAAATGCTTGTGAGGTCCCTTGATATGCTACAGAGCAAAGTATCATTATTAATTCTTGTTAATGTGAGCTAACACAGCTTGCTCTCAGATCCCTGCAATAGGTAAGCATAAAGGTTAAAGCCAAAATTCAGAGGATCAGTCTGGATTTTCATGCTTCTCTCTGAATTTCCCAGCAATCTGAGAGATGATGGCAAGAGACCTTAACATTACTTCTATCCAGTTTTTCATGTTGAGGAAAACTATTTGGAAGCTGATCACATTGTAGGAACATGCACCACATCACATTCCTTTAAAAACCAGGTTGAATTAAAGAGAGGAAAGGGAAAAAGAGAAAACAAATGTACCACCCAGAAATACTGTATTCATAAGCTGGCTGAATTATTTAACAGACAACTGAAAAGAGGAAACTCAAGAGAAGCATACAAAAAAATACAACCCACAATGCATACACTTTTGCAGAAGCCCATGACAATGAAATACATTTTATAATCACTAATCAACTTGCCAGCTGAGAAGGCTAGCTTGCTGCTGCCCATCTCATAGCACTGAAAAAGCAAGCTCCCGATGAGTATCATTCTCCATTATCTCTCAAACCTTTGCCACCAGCACGTGGATGGAAGCGCCGGAAAAATGAAAAGTGTGTATATTGTAAGCGCTGGTTAAACAACCCCACAGTAATTCTTATTTGCTGGAGGTTTTAGAGAGCAGATGTAGGATTGGCAAGGTCTGGGAGCTGGCTATATTGTTCTAGCTCATTTAGAGCCAACATGGAAAGAACACGGAAAGCTGCATTTGTGCGTGTGTGTTTGTCTTTTGCCATCCACTAGTCTAAGGTTTCTTGGATTCACACTGACACATTAAAAAAAAAAACCACACACAAAACACAACCAGGTTGGTCGCCATCCAAAAGAAATATGACTTATATCAGCTGCTGCATGAGAGTCTCTCAATTGCCTCTGCTAAGCTGCCTGTTTTGCTATAGCAAGTGGCCATGTGCTGTAGCACACTGATTGCCCACTTTGGTGGTATCGGTTGCTAGAATAAGGGCAAACAAATGAGGAACCAAATATAAAAAGCAGCCAGCAGCACTGAAGAAGCATTACAGCTGCCAGGCAATAACTTAGATAGTTACAGCTGCCATCACCTAGTTCACGCAAGCTTTTTAATATCTTTTGGCAATGCACAGTGTCACAGCACAAAAGGAAAGTTGGCACTTCCTAGCATACTTTGTTTGACATAACTGTAGGCAGAACCCAGCTGATACCTTCATCAATGTGTATGTGCTTGCTCTTAAGGTACATTTTAGCAGATCAAACATTGTTTTTCTCTGTCAGCTGCACACACCACTGTTAAATCATAGGCTGGAACCAGCCCAGATTAATGAGAGAGCGCTCAGTATGCTGGAGCATACGGTCAGCCCCAGCAGCAGCACCCTAGATAAGGAAAAAAAATAATTACTGCAGGAGAGGGGTGTGGGAGGGAGGCTAAAAAAAAATAGATATACTGCTTTGCCAAAGTGTTTTCCTTTCCAGCCAGGAGCAGCAGCAGCAGGAGGAGGAGAATCAGGCCAAAGTCTCTTCTCCATTTACTTACAAAAAACCCACAAGCACAAACACAGATCGTCACATACACATAATTAAAGCAGCGACATCTCTTACTGTGATTTACAACCCACACCACCAGAAACGCACAGGCGTTTCCAGGATTTCATCAATGTTTCATCTGGTGCTCTTGGCACATCCAACCTCTTCCTCGGACACAGTACATGCTACGCCATGTTCTCTTGGCCATGGAGAGGTGCAGAGCTGTACCCCAGTTTTTTGCTGGGGAAGACAATCAGTTCTAAATGTGTCAGTAGAGCTGCATGATTTGCTGCTCTGGCACCTTGTCCTACGGGGCACATTTAAAAGGCTAGCCTGAAACTCAATCTTGAGGCAGTTTTCGATCATCGTGAGTCTTCTACATGGTCCATGATTCTAAGTTATAAAGTATTACAAGGAACCCAAGTAGCTCAGAACCACGATGATGTTATCTCATAGCACCAGTAAGTGACTCAGTGAAAACACAAAAAAGATACAAGCCTGTGCCCCATAGAGCTTACAATCTTGAATGACTTGTGTTTACCTTTTTTATTCTAAACTTTTGACCTTTGTATCACCTATTAAATGTTTACCTTATTTTATTTATAATTCACCCTATGAAAGAAATGCACCCATTGCTCAAGCCTCTGACCCTTTCACTTTCATTGCTAGTAATTATTGTTTTTACAGGACGAAAAATTGCACTAACAGCATTACAGCACAAGCAAGAGACACCGTCCATGCTCCAAAGAACATAATTTTAGATGTGACACAACAAGTGAGGGTAACAAGCAAACAGACAGAGGAAAGAGAGAGGAAGTATCATTATCTCTCATTTTAAAATGGGAAACGGAGGCACAGGAAGGTTAAAGTGACTTGCCCCAGGTTGTGCACGTCTGTGGGAGAGTCAGAAATTGAAACCAGGTCTTCCAAGTCCTAGTCCAGTGTCTGAAACATATGGCCAACTTAATCACCCAGTGTGAAGGTGGTTTCAGAATCTTAACTGAAATCCAGATTCGAATTTTGAGGCAGGTTTCTACCTCCACAATAGGTTGAACCAAAGCCCAGATCCAAACACTCCAGAATTTTGAGGAGTTTTTGTATTTTGTATATTGAGCATCTCTATGGCTCCTGTTCAGAAATGACTAACGGGACTAACCACACAAGCTTAAGCAGCTTTCAAAATCAGGACCTATGTAATTGCTTATTACAACAATTTATAACCCACTGACAACCTCCCCACAACTGTTTCCCCCCCCCCCCCACACACACACACCTTCCTTTCCTTCCTATGACTGGAGGGATGTTAAGGGGCCACTTCCCCTTGTATGCTCCCTTGAAATACGTGTTCACTACTTACGCTGAACAATCTCTTCCATCTTGTATTTAGCTGTGATACTCTGAGGCCTATGTAATGTTTACACTATGTCCTCAGCATGGCAAGGTGCACTGTGTAGTTGCTCTTTGTTGGCAGGAGAGAGCTCTCCTGCTGAAAAAATAAACCCCACCCCAGTGAAAGACGGCAGCTTTGTTGGGGGGAGATGCTCTCCTACTGACAAAACGCTGCCCACATCAGGGCTTTTCGTCGGTAACACTTTTGTCTTTTTCACACCCCTGACCAACAGAAGATATACCGATGAAAGCGCAGTATAGACATAGCCTACATTTCCCAGATCTGAAGAAGAGCTCTGTGTAAGCTCAAAAACTTGTCTCTCTCACCAACAGAAGTTGATGAAACAAAGGATATTACCTCACCTAACTGGCCTACATTCTTCATGTAAATAGATTGAAGCAAGTTCAGGTCCTGGCACAAAATTTAAAGGGTGGGGCTATTCATTTTGATCTGCCTGGGATGAGGGGAAAACTGATCATGCAACAAACTGATTTTAATGATGGGTTGGTGAGTAGAATTGTGTTAGAGGGGGAAGGGGATTGACTGTGGCTGGAGGTGGGGTCTGTTCATCAAATGAGGCAAGGAGAACTGACTTACTGCCAAGAAGAAATGGTTCCTGTCTGGGTGGGGCTGGTTTTGATTTGTCTGGGGAAGGAGGGACAGTGTGAAGATGGTGAGCAATCAATTTTCAATCTAATGGGGAGGGGAGTTGGTTTTGTTTATTAAGGTCCCGGGGGAGGGAGGGGTTGTGGTGGAAGCGAGAGGGAAGATGTTTCACAAGATGCCTTCCCTAATAGTCTACACTATGAAAACATTTTGCAAACCCACTACTGATATACAGTAGAAAGAAATGCACGCACAAAGACAGTCCCAGATTTACAGTCACCCACCAAGGTAGAACAGGTGGCTGTAATATAATAAAAATGTGTTACAAGGAACTAGTCATGAATTTTAAAAACAAAACCGCCTACAGACAAAATAGAACTGTAGTGATGCTAATTTAAAACTAAAGAATTCAAACAATTATAAAATGACAACACAGGGGATTACAGAACCAGGATCTACTCCTGCAATTGCCTACACAGACAGTAACTTCACTAATGGGAGTCAGTCCAGTAGCAAATCCTTCAGCTAATAGTGTTTAGCTAAAAGTGTTTGCAAGATCAGGTCCTAAAGCCACCAAACCCAAACAATGGAGGGATGAGTACAATGGTATTACAGTAAAGCAGTGCTGCAGCATCCCAGCAGACACAGCCAAATCCTCGCCATTTTGTTTGGACTGAACATGCAGGATTTTCAGTTCTTTGAGTATTTCAACCTACTCCAGGGAGCTAGAGAGTTTCTTAATTGTAGTGCTGTCTCTTTTTTTTATGATAATGGTTATGAGAAAGTGCATGTGTGTCAATGGAAAAATAGAGGAATAGATTCCCTAGTACCTCCTCTTTCTTTAAGCCCCACACTTCCCAGTCATATGATTTGTAACAGGATAAGGGAAAGATTTTTTATGCCCAGCCCTTACTAAAACAGTGGGAATGCAACACTGTGTAACACCAAACAATGCAAATCCAGGTTACTTTATGTCAGACTTCAGTAGTACAGAAGCAATAAGATAAAGTTAAGAGAAGATGATAGAAAACACCTAAACTTTGGGAAGCTTTGGATCCTGACCTAAACTCTACAGCTAGGATCCATCCATCTCTATTAACAGGTTAATTATTGAGTTACATCAGTTTGACCATTCCTTTGAAGAAAAGAAAATTCAGATGGGGAGGGAGAGACAAGAAGAAAAAACAGAGATAAATTGTTTATTAAAATAAACCGGTTTCCTTCGTAACTAGATCTATAACTGTGGTGATGTTGCTATTATTTTAATAATGAACAGAAAGGTTTGATGTGAAGTTACATAATCCAGGCTTACGATGCAGCGTCTGCTCCATTGGCAAAGCTGACTCTAGATCTTAATGGCAGAAGGCAAACCTCAAAAGGCTCCATTGTTTTATTTGGATCTGAAAGCTTGGATGCTCCCAACTGTCTTCCTAGGGAGAGGTGAGCTTGTGCTGCTGAATTACCAACCTGCTCACACATGGTGGGTTTGGAAGTTCACCTCAAACTCCTTTGTTACTGACTCTGAGCTCCCTTTCGGCGACACTGGGGAAAGGAGCAGAGAAGGGGATGGGAACAATTCCAATGAGACAACAAATCAAATCATGGGACTGGTTTTGAACTGAACTAGTTAGACATGTAAATGTGTTTGATTTTCTGTACGCAGTTGCCACAGTTGTGCACATAACCATAGCTGCTTGCACAAATGATCACTTTGATAACTGGTCATTTATTCTTGCCTGTGAATTTCCATGGCTAACACCCAGTAGCACCCATTTGTGCCAGCCTTCCTTGGGAAGGGGTATTTCTTTTATCTCCAGTACTTAGCAAAGCCTCAGTAAGAAATTAAAAAAAAATGAATCACCTTGAAAAAAAAGTTTAAATGACATCAGTCCTACAAAGGGTTACTCACACATGGAGCCAATGTATAGTCATGGGTGGTGGAAATCGAAGGCCAGGGCAGGCTAAGCCTCTGCTGACCCACTCTCCACCCTGAGTCTCTGCTCTCCCTCTAGCCTTAAGCCAGCAGAGGCAGCAGACCATGATGCTCACCCTAATTGATGGCACTAAGTAAATAATAAAAATTATCCTCCAGAACACTAGCATTTCAAGAACCCCCTGCACAGGCTACTCCATCACTTGTCACCAGCTTTGCTCCACCCAACCGGTATGTTATTCAGCAGTCAACTGGTTAAACACACACACGCTCACACACACACAATTCACATTTCTGTAACAAATCAAACCACAAGCGAGGAAATTCAAAGCTAAAGCTAGCGCACCATGCTTAACATGGCCCTTTCTACTTCACGACTGCAGGAGTTTCAGAGCAGCACATGGTGTTGCATATACCACACAATATGTGCTGCTGCAATACTATATTCACCACACAATGAATTAAGGGTCAAAGGAGTGACCTTTGAACAGCTTTCCATCAATTCTTTAAAGGAACGCCACATGATAAGTTTAAGTCCATCACAACAAGGCTGCAAGAAGATGCAGCAAACTTTAATTAGCAGCGGAATCTATAACCTCACTTGATATTTTGTAGTTTCTGCCATTATTTTTTTTCAAATCAGAAGAGTCATTTTAGTATCTTTGTACTTAAAACAGTGTCCATGTGGTTTTTGTTGTTGGATATTTATTGTAAGGGGCTTCATGTGGTTAGAGGTCAAAGCAGAGTACTTTCATCTGTGCACCACAACTCTAAGATCTCCTTAGGTCACTGGGTAGCCCTATCTTCAAACCTTTAATATGGCAGTTACTGAGGATGTTCTTGCAGTTATAAGAAACAGGACTCAGAGAACTGAGACCTGGCTCTGGGGTCTGTCCCAAACTTTCTGTGTGATCTCTGCTAAATCATTCAGGCTGAAATTTAAAAAAAAAAATCCACTCATTTTGGGTGCTTGCAATTTTGTGTGGCCTTGTCGAGACTCCTATGGGCTGATTTCCAAGGGGTTGAGTTCCAGCAACTCCCACTGACTTTTCGGGCAACTCTCAAAATCAGGTTCTGGGAATTTCAAGTTGGTCACCCAAAAAACTGAAGCATCCACAATTAGTGGGAAATGTTGGTCTTTAGCCTTTTTTCTTCAGTGAATCAATATGTAAAATTGGGATAATGCTTGTGTGTCTTGAAGGGTGTTGGGAGACTGAAAGGAGCACTATCAACTTCTATTTTGACTACTATATCAGGTACTTGTATGGCCCTCCATTACCATAGTATTGGAGCATCTCAATAGCACTGTGAGGTAGGGAAGTACTATTATCCCTATTTTGCAGATGGGAAGTGGAGGCAAAAAGAGAGGCTAAGCGACATGCCCAAACTCACACAGGAAGTCAATGGCAGCATAGGGATTTGAACACAGACTTCCCAAATCCTGGGTTGGACCATAATCACTGGGATATCCTTTGCCTCACCCAGTCTCTTCATTCTCCCCTATGGTTGCAAATATTGTCTAAGATAACCAGAACTGTTAATGATTAGAGAAATATTATATATATTATATTAGAGAGAAACAGAGAGAGAGATACAGAGACAGTTAGTTTTCTGTTTACGCTGTGCCCTTGACACCCGTTTGTGAATATTGTAAGCATACAAAGTACTATTATTACCTAGTCCTCTTCAAAAATAAGTGTTTACAATCTCCATGAGTGAAAAATAAGTTTAGTATTTTCTTGTTTCAGTTTGAAATCAGTGCATGGCTACTATCAACAGCAAATGAAAATAACTTGGGGCCCAGCTCTGTCTCCCTCCAGCAGTTAGTTTCACTGATGGGCAAAGGACTAGTTACAAAGTAATTTACTAGTCAACATGAGTCAGGGTAACAGAATCCCGCACTCAGCAAATAACGTGAGTGATGTCTCTAAACACAACACTCTCAAAGTTAATTATTCTCACTGAGTTCTCACTTAAATTTCCAGTGCAGCACTGCAGCTTTAGTGGTACCTGATCTAACCTCACGCGTCTTGGCATATGCAAAGTATGATGTTTAGGATAATATTATCATCATCCTTATGAAAAGTGAAAAAGCTTTTAAAGTAATTTATCATCTATCACTCTGCTTGGTGCTAGTTCGTGCACACACAAACATGTAGCACAAACTGTAATGCATCAGAACGTCTCAGCAACAGCCTTCACTGAACACGCCCTCAAAAGCACTATGCTTAATTAAAGGAAAAGCATTGTCAGCAGGATGGTGGGGAAAAAAGCTTTAGGTTTAGGGTAAAACGAGATATACAACTTACAGATGTTAATCATCTAGCTGTTTGATTTTATTCTAAAACAGAGGTGCACCTCATTTTAAGAGGATGTTTCAGATCCTTCTCCCTAAGTGTAGCAAGGATTAGAAATGGTAAAAAGTGAGAGGGGAATACAAAAATAACCAATGCACCTGTCTGTCTCTCTTTTTGTTTTTTGTTGTTGTTGTTGTTTTGGAACCGCTGACACAAGATAGTAAAATTTAGCACTAAAAGGAATGACCTAAATCCTTCGATGTCCAAGCTTTCACTTCACTGAATACTAAATTGCAATGCTGCCTGGTTCAACCGGGTGGCATCAGAATGAGCAGCAAATACAGAGAAACGGGAGGATTTTATAAAATCCCAGTGGGCCCGATCCTAGAAGAGAAAGAGCACCCTCATCTCTCATGCTCTTCACAGTAAAATTAAAAGGTGTTTAAGAGTTTTGTAAATAATAACTAGCACGTAGAATTGAACCAGCAGCAGATCACAGGTGCAATATGCTCTCGGAAGTTTGCCTTCTGTATAACGTGGTGTTCTGCTCCAAGTGAAGCTTCTGAATTGCCTGAACGAGTAGCTTTGATAGAGCACATTGCAGTAGTTTAGTTATGGAGTGACAAACGCATAGGTAATTGTAGCAAGGTTTGCCTGAGAGGAAAGGGCACAAATACAAGCAATTCAGCACAAATGCGAAAGCAAACGAGAAAATTAATCAGAACTAATGTGGGATGCACTAACACCTTTTCCTTCTTGTTTTTGACATAAAGGGGAGCTTTGATGAATTATAATTTTGTTTGTCTATTTTATTTCTTCCACTTTATGAAAGGCACCAATGTGGGACTCTAGGTGCCAAGAACCTTATTGTGAGGGTCTTTCAAATACTGTATGGTGTGTCTAAGTCTTTGTTGGATCCCTAACTGGCAAAGTACCCAGGCTGTTCCATTACCTCTTTGTCCAAGAAATTCACTGTAGAACTCTGCAAGAGTCAGTGGCCAAAAAACCCACCAGAAAACAATAGTGCAGACAATTCCATTTGATTCAACACCTTTGTCCTTGGCGAGAATTTTTAAATGTACCCATTTTGGGGTTATTGATCCTTGGTGTAACTCCACTTGTTTAAATGAACTTATACCGGGGGTGATTATGGCCCCGTGACCATAAGCTCGAAAAAATTAAGCTTGCTGAGGCTTTGGCACACAAAGAAGAGAAGAACCAATCAGCTCCAGAAAATCCAGGGATGCCTTAGATTACAGTCTCTGTGTTTTTCCTGAGTTTTGTAATATATTGTTGCATATCAGTTACAAATGTGTGAAAACATTAAAGTTGAGCCAAATACAAAATAAGCTAATATCTTGTGTTTTCTGAAAAATGCAAGCTTAATTAGAGTTTAGGTAATTAAAGCTTTCACAGTTATAAAAAATACAATACAGCCATTTATGCAAAGCTTCCATTGAGCGAGATTTCAGTAAAATACCATGTAATGTGCAGAACGTCAAAATTTTGCTCCCAATTGAACAGCCTGCAATGCATATTCTCTTTCTAAATTTCAGGCTCATGCACCATAATTCTTCTGCCTTGTGGATTTAAACTCAGTTGCTTTGTCTTCATTTAAAAATAATGAGCAGTTTCCATGGGATTTATGTGCTGCCATGCCCCTCCCACTACTCAACACCTACAAGCTGATTCACAAAAGCACAGATCCACTGTGTGTGTACACATACATAAATACATACTAATATCTGTTATAGCATACATGGCCAGCACACACAACTTATAATTAAGATTGAAACTTACATTCTAAGTCCCTATTATTAATTGTTATTATTATTACTACTTAGTACTGATACTGTGCTTGGGGCTGTACAAAACACAAGGACAAAGATGGCTTGTGCCTCAGAGTCCACAGACTAAGGATGTGTCTATACTGCATGCAACCCCATGGTTTGCAGTATAGACATATCCTAAAATGGCAAACAAAGGCTCCAATCAGTAACTTCCTGAGCGCAGGTGGACTCCTGTAACCATCTGGAGCCGCAATGGCTTCACTGAAAAAGTTGTAGGCTTAGGATTAATAACAGGTCATAGAAGGCTGGCAATGCTGTGAGGATCTCAGAGAAATAGCAATAGGAAATGCGAAGAATCATTCTGACTTTGATGATCAGGAACTGACAAAGCAGCTACAAAATCTTTCCAAAATAATACAGATATTGGGCCAGATTTGAGTCTAGCCCAATGGTTCTCAACCAACGGTATTGTGTACCCCTGGGGGTATGCAGAGGTCCTTCAGGGAGTACATCAGCTCATCTAGATATTTGTCTGGTTTTACAACAGGCTACATAGAAATCACTTGCGAACTCAGTAGAGACAATGACTTATTTATACTGCTCTATATACTATACACTGAAATGTACATACAATATTTATATTCCAACTGATTTATTTTATAATTATTGTAGTAAGTGAAGGCCCTGATAAAGGCCCAGTATGAGGCCTGAAGCCTGAACTAAAATAATGGCCAAGACTTTGCTAACATAAAGCAAAGTGAAGCTGTGAGCCAGAGGCAGGCCCTGCTCACAGAAGCTGGCAAGGAAAGGGCTGATGCAAGAAGATACGTACCTAAAAGGTACTGAACACTAGAGATCAGAACATTCACATACTTGCACATTCCACACAGATAACAAGGAACAGACTGACCCATCCCAATAACAGGGGCAAAAGGCTAAAATGATGGATAGAGTTGTTTTGATCGAACCAACATGTACAAGGTGAGAGGCGGCACCTTACTACGTAGAGGGGTTGTACCTTGTACGTAGAAGGGTTGTACCTCAATACGTCAGGAGTGATGTGTAACTTGTTTGTACCTGTGTATAAAAATGTATCCCTGGGGCGATGTCTTTGTCCGGCCTAGGGGGCAGTGGAAAGTCCCACCACTAACTGAGCCAAGTCCATTGCCAAGAGGCACTCTGTCGCAGTATGCCCGGTAGACTAAGTAATCTACGGGGACCCTGCAAGTGTGTCCGAGCGCAATAAACCTGGCCGACGTGCCTTCATACCTTACTAGACTCTGTGGTCATTGGGGGTTCTCTTCGGATCTGCTGTGTCAGCTATCTGCAGAGCTGGGACAGCACAAGAGGGAACACATGCACGCAGCCGAGTAATACTAACAAGGAGAGAGCAGAGCAGAGCACCACACCGGTAGTGCTTCTAACAACAACATCTCTGACAACACTGGTGACCCCGACGTGATCTAGTGAGTAAGCGAGCTGTCCGCTGTAAGAATCGCAATCTAACATGGCAGAAAACCTCGTGCTAGGGAACCCCCTAATCCCCTCCCTTTTAATTCCCATGGAGTTTTATAACTCATGGACCCGCTGGATTGCCAGTAAGGGGGGTCCATATAAATTGAAGAATGGGGAAACATGGACTGGCATATGTAGAGCGATGGTAGAAACCAAGGCTCTGAAAAATAGTAATAAAAGTAAAAAAGCAAAAGTAACAGTAACAAAGAAACAGTTAAAAGAATCAAAAGAAGCTACACAGCCCTGGAATGCTCCCACCGCACTTGCAGGGTGGCAAGCAGCCCAGAGACTACCAGTACAGGAACAGAGTTAAACACTGGAAACAACTGTAATGAACCTACAAAAAATACATGTGCCGTCCCCTGTTATAAATATTGGTGGTAAACAGCAGGCTTCAGGTAGCTACCCTGTGCCTGAAGTATGGGGACAGAAGTGGAAAGAGGTGGTCCTAGTAAAATTAAAACATAAAACTGAGTCCACTGCAGTGCAACCATTACCTTATGATAAAAGCCGGGTTCCAGTTAAACTTAAACCGGAACCTAGACTGGTGCCTGTCATAATGGGAGAAGTAAGTGCACAGAAGGAAAGAGTAGCAAACAATACTCTCATTGAATTGGTAAATCAAATGAAGGAAAAAAGTGTTGTCAGAGATGTTGTTGTTAGAAGCACTACTGGTGTGGTGCTCTGCTCTGCTCTCTCCTTGTTAGTATTACTCGGCTGGGTGCCTGTGTTTCCTCTTGTGCTGTCCCAGCTCTGCAGATAGCTGACACAGCAGACCCGAAGAGAACCCCCAATGACCACAGAGTCTAGTAAGGTACGAAGGCACGTCGGCCAGGTTTATTGTGCTCTGACACACTTGCAGGGTCCCCGTAGATTACTTAGTCTACTGGGCATACTGCGACAGAGTGCCTCTTGGCAATGGACTCGGCTCAGTTAGTGGTGGGACTTTCCACTGCCCCCTAGGCCGGACAAAGACATCGCCCCAGGGATACATTTTTATACACAGGTACAAACAAGTTATACATCACTCCTGACGTATTGAGGTACAACCCTTCTACGTACAAGGTACAACCCCTCTACGTAGTAAGGTGCCGCCTCTCACCTTGTACATGTTGGTTCGATCAAAACAACTCTATCCATCATTTTAGCCTTTTGCCCCTGTTATTGGGATGGGTCAGTCTGTTCCTTGTTATCTGTGTGGAATGTGCAAGTATGTGAATGTTCTGATCTCTAGTGTTCAGTACCTTTTAGGTACGTATCTTCTTGCATCAGCCCTTTCCTTGCCAGCTTCTGTGAGCAGGGCCTGCCTCTGGCTCACAGCTTCACTTTGCTTTATGTTAGCAAAGTCTTGGCCATTATTTTAGTTCAGGCTTCAGGCCTCATACTGGGCCTTTATCAGGGCCTTCACTTACTACAATTATATGGTAAAAATGAAAAAGTCAGCATTTTTTCAGTGCTGTGACGCTTTTGTAGGTTTACGTCGGATTTTGTAAGCAAGCAATTTTTAAGCGAGGTGAAACTTGGGGCTACACAAGACAAATGGGACTCCTGAAAGGAGTACAGTAGTCTGGAAAGGTTGAGAGCCACTTCTTCAGCCTGTGTACAGCTGCTTTGTACCACTCATGACAAAAAGGGGGCCATAAGCCAGATGCAAATAGCCAGTAGAGAATTCTCCTGGTGTAGGGAAACGGTTTACTAGTGAATCTGTACTGCTGCTGGACCTTGCCTCTGCCCCCGCTTTGTGGCATCAGGAGCATGTGGGGGTAAGAAAGGAGGTGTCTGTGCAGAAGAAAGCATGGCAGATTTCTACTCTGCTATCCCAGTCTATGTAATTTATAGAGATCTGGCTAAGTGGCACTGAAGCCAAGGTGGCCCTCAGAATCCAGGAGCAGGTTCCAACTCCCTGCCATCCCACCCTTCTCTCCAGCACCGACCAGAGATCTGTTGCAAGAGAGAATCTGTCCCTACTTCTTCATAACCACTAGAAAAGTGAATTTTATTATAAACACGGACCACGGCAGATTGACTAGGACACCTGTGTAGTATAGACGATCATTCTGACTGGGCCCAGTACAGTGCCTTCGGCAGAACAAAGCTTTCGGAAACTTCAATTGATCGAGAGCTACTGGAGGGCTTCAATGAGTCAAGAAACAGTCTCAGGATCTGTGATTATATCAGTGGACCATTAATTGACAGAAAGCCTTCTGTATGACACTCCAGTAGATGCATTTGTATGTTTAAAAAAATAAGAAAAGTGTCTGTGAAACTTTAACCTGTTTGAGTTCAAGGTTCTTCAGACAATAGGTTAAGACATCTGTTTTAAAAAAAGATAGTCTGTCTATTTTATTTATAGGGGAACTGGAATTTCCATGTGAAAAACTGAGATCCTTGTCCTGGAGAGGAAGTTAGTGAATAAGTGATTCATCCCTGGTGAATATAAGTGAGATGTCAATAAAAAGTTGCCGTTAAATGGTGCTAGGATAAACAGTATTGTACTGTACAGTCACTTGTGTGTTAGAATTGTTGAAGAAGAGGGGACTTTACACATGACGCATTCTTTGGTGTGTAGATTTCTTCCCAATGCAGTCTGAGATCTTAATAGAAGCTAATAGGGCTGGTTTCAGTTTTACAGCACTCACCAAGTGCTATTACACTGTCCTTATTGACAAAAATTGCCAAGGCTGTGCCAAGGGACCAGGGGTATGAAACATCCCATTAGAACCATCAGAGCTACGCCACACAAGTTCAGCAAGAGAAATTAATTTCGTGAATGCCTATCTCCTAAAGAGGAGTGGGGAGAATCTTAATACCTGGCCTACTAATTACCTGGGAGGAAAGTTTGCAGTAATTAAAACTGGTTTCAAAACTTTTTGTAGATAATTGGACTTTAAAAAAAAATCACTAGCAGATAATTTTGTTCTATTTTTAAACCTTCTGATTCTTTCTTGGCAATCAGTGGGGAAAAAAATCCAACCTGGAAGTGTCCTTCATTTTTATTTACATATAGCCTTACCTGCTCTTTTGTTGATAAATTGAAAGCTGGATTTGAAACAAAATAATGATAATATACAGCTGCATGGGCAGATTACAAAAAGCAAAGAGCCCAACAACGATCCACTGTGGAGCTAAGGGATTTCTAACTTTCTTTCCGTCAACAAGTTTAAAAAACATTGTCATGCAGCTTTTAATTGCCATTAATAAAGTGGCAATAAAGCCCTGTGGGTCTTATTCCCAACACTGTGATGTTTCAAGTTAATGATATATTAGCCAATACTGTCTATCATGAGCTCAGAGAAGGGTCAGAAAGAACAGCCCAGCACAGGCCGGGGGTGGAGGCTATATTCTATGGGTAACCTTTGGCCTGCCAGGGCTGTCAATCAACAAGCTACATGCATGGCTACTGAGTTTCTGGTAAACCTCCTTTCACACCTATGAATTCTGTCAATTATCATCCATTATCAGCAGTTCTTTCAACAGCTACATGGCATCTATAAATTGATTGAATTGCGAGATCTCAATAGCAGAGATCAATGACTCTGAGCTATTGTTTTTAGTGGTTAAACAAGTACTTGGTGAATTATTGATCCACTGCTGTCCTTTCGGATATTCTCATAGGACCATACAAGATAAATGACTGTTTGTTTGACTTAGCTGCAAATGACCAAAAAAGATTTATAAGGAAAAAATATGAGAACTATAAGTTAGATATAGATATAAAGTATTAGGAAGGCTTTCAGAGAAACACTTCTTGATGAATTAGGCAGAGATCCCCAAATTGGTATTTGCCGTCAGTGGAACTTTGCATCATAGCTAGTTTGGAAAACAAGAATCCCCATTTGCAAAAAATAAGGTTTCAAGAATTGCCTTCATTCTGCATTGGAATAAAGCAAAGCCCTTCTAACGTTTTTAATGAAAAAACAAGAGAGAGACCCTCCCACTCCAGAAGAAACTGGTTCAGAACAAGACTTGAACCTGGGTCTACCTCAGCCCTGGTGTGTGCCATAACCACTGGGTTATGACTATAGAATCACTCTCTACTTTGGAACTGTTCAATTTTGTATAAAAATAAATAGTCATTGGACCAGAAAAATAGACTATTAAGCCTGGAGGGGGCACTCATGTGAAATGTGGGAGAGCCAGGTTCAAATCTCCAGCTTGCCTGATTCTCTTTCTGGTCCTGTGAATATTTAACAGGTCCCTGTTCAGGCTGATACTTGGATATCTCACATTCCAGGGGTGTGCCCTAACCACTGGGCTGTTGGCTATTCAGGGAGCAGTAAAAGTCTCTCTCCCTCCCAGACTACTGAAACCAAAACTTGGCAGTTTCAACAAATCAGCATTTTCCAATGAAAAATGTGGTGTTGAAACAATTCTTCACCAGCTTTAATCACGACCTTATTCTGCAGTGTGGCGAGTTGAGCTCAGATATGACACAGACAGGAGCCATCACAGATCGAAAGAATCATGATGTTGCGATGCAAATGTCATAATATCAAAGTCTGTTCCACTGGACATACTGCTAAAGGCAGAATCCCTTTTTGCACTATACTGTCTAACCAGGTCAATTTAATTATTCAGAGAAGATTGACAATAAAAAGAAAAGTATCACAAGGCCCCACCCAGCTTGTTTCTTTGCCAAGGCCATCTTGCAGGAGGAAGGATACTCTTGTAACTAAAACACACTGAAGGACCTGGAGCCAGGAGGCCTGGATTAAAGTTCTGCCACAGACAGCCAAATCTGTGCTGACTTGGACAAGTTACTTAAACGCTTGGTGCCTCAGTTTCCCCACCTGTAAAATGAAATAGTAAATGGCTCACTAACTCACAAGCCATGGTGAGGCCTAATTCGTTAGTATGTGTAAAGAGTTTTGAGATCCTCGGATGGAAGCTGCAAAGTATTATTATTAACATGATAAACTTGTTCTGATAGAACAGTTCTCTCCTCTGACTAAACTAGCGCAGGCCTGCTCCGTGGGTTGACTCATTAGCAGAGCTCTGCTTTTGAGTTTACTGGGCCTGAGTTTCATCCTGTTGAAGTTGCAGGAGCAGAGAATGGTGATTTGGGTATTCTACATGTTTAGCATTCAGACCTCGGAGATCAATTGCCTTTTGCATCTTCCAGCTTCAGGGAAGCATTGTGCAGCTGTTGTGAATGTGAGAAGCTGACAGAGACCACAAAATCCTGAAAGAATTTAACCATGAATCAGATATTTGCATATAGGCCCAATCCTGTAAAGTGCTGAGTGCCCTCAATTATCACTGGAGCCAATTCATGTGTACCCTAAATCCATCAGTAGGAGTGTTGCATTCAAAGTCCCAGTAGTATTTTAAGCCAGTCTTGATACAGTTCTTATGCTATTTCCTCATAAAGATTTTGAGATCTTGACTTCAGTGAGACAAAAGGGTGCTTGACTCTCTGGCAGGATGGGGCTCAAATAGCATAAACTCACCATTCATCAGATGGACATCCACAGTACAGCTGGGTTTCATCCTGCTAGGTGTATATCACTGCAGTTGCCACAGGTTTCTCTAGAGAAAGAAATCAAACAGAAAGATCATTGTTTCCCTCACAATTTGCAAGACTATCTGAATTAAAAATGGAAGTTTTGTCATTTGCATGGCAAAGGGAGAGGGGGAAAAAGAGGAAGTATTGTTAGGTGTTAGTAATGTAAAAACATAAGTATGCTGTTATTTATGTAATTAGTTATTGCTTTCATTATGGGTGCAGTCTTAATGGTTATAGTATTTATGTATAATTACCTTAATATTCACTGAAATTTCCAAGTAGCTCCCTAATTAACTGTCTCAAATATATAATTACATTGCATCTTTACGCAAGACTTGCCTAATTAATGTAGTTACACCACTTCTTTTGTGAATGTGCATTATTAAATGCTCTTTGCATCATTCTTCTGACTTCTTGTAATTCACGCTTTACAAAAATTAAGACCTTGAATTAGAAACCTCCATAAGCGACCAACTCCAAAAGCAAGCGCCAGATGACACCTTTTCTTGGGGGGAGAAAAAAATTCTTACTAAGCCTCATTACCACTTCCCATTACAAAAGCTTTCCAACTGAATGTGAAAGAAATCCCAGGAAGCTTTGTTTTTGAAGAGGAGATAGAAAACACTACATGCAGTTTGAAGAGAAGAGCTAACTGTCAGCAACATGCCCAAACTTTGAAAGGCCTGCTTCCCCTGCCAAAAGCCACCTGTCAGAGGGCTGAGTTATGACATAATACTGCCCCAACAATATCCAGCGGGATTTTCAAAAGCACTCAAGCACCTTACTCAATAGCCACAGGGCTTACAAAAATGTAGAGGGTAGGGAGCTCACTAGTACCCTCTGTTGGTGAAAAGGGGAAGTTCCATAGGGGAGGGAGCTGCATGCCCCTGTCTTTTGGTGAACTCAAGAAAGAATGGCCAAGGTCGGCTTCACAAACTTTTTACCTACACTTTTAGATAGACAAGAGGGGGAGGAGCTCTTTTCCACCACAGTGGTAAGTACAGCTACAGAGAGTTTATTTGCATAATAAGCCTTTATCCAGAAATTCTCCCCAGGACATGCTGATGAATTATCTGAACTGTATACGATATCTGAATTGGTTGGGTATTGGGACTAACCTTAGAAGAGAAAGAAAAGGGATTTGAGACTCCTAACTTGTGGCAAGGAGGGTTCTCTATGCCATAGATCCCCCTCCGCTGAAGATTTTACAAAGAGATGATACAGAGGTGAATGCACAACAAGAGATAACACAGAGGTGGCTTTGAGCTGAAGCCACAGTGTATGGCAACAGGACTGACCTCTGGTGAGGGCCCCCCAACCAACACCAATAAAGCTAAAATCGCTATAGCTCGGTTAACGTGGAGGAGCCTTAGCATAGAATCACCAGAGAGCACTTCCTGTAGGGGCTGGAGGCAAGTCTGTTACCCATTGACACCAAACCATGAGTGGGGTGTAGCAGAGGGGGAAGCAGTGTGTTAAAGGGACAAATGATTACTGGATGTCCGCACCAGTAGGTGGGGAACTGACTTAAAGTACAAATGCCAAAGATACTTGGGGAATGGGTTTAGGAAGGTGGGTTTTTTTTGTTTGTTTGTTTGTTCTAGTTATTGATTTATATGTATTGTTTTCCCAAGTTGATTCTGTGTCCCCTTATGCCCTTGTTTTATACACAGACTTAGTAATTGCCAGGGGAGAAGTATCATTAGCTAAGGACACCCAAAGAAGATAGTTTTGGGTTGCGGGTGTCAACCTGGTGGTGTTTGTTAATTTTAAAAGGAACCCCTATTTATGAAAACCCAACCCTGGCAGCCAACACATGAGAGAAAGGTTACACTTATATAGATCAGTTTGAAAAAATCATGCCCACTCTTTGGTCTTGAATGTATGGTTGGGACCGAATTATGTTGGAACCATGTTACCCAAACTGCATCACAGCCCTGCAATGATCCTTCACTATGAACAATTTGGTTATAGAACCCTTCACAAGTTTTCTTCCTTTCTGGCACTAGCTAAGATTTCATTAGTGAATATTTTTCACTTGTGAACAGTCACCAGATATAAATATCGTGACTGTGCTAAGAGGTGTCACATGTATGGAGAAAGGGAATCAGCCTGGGTCACTGAAACTGATCCTGCATTAGGGAAAGCCGGATGGGTGCCTTTCATGTATCGGCCTTCAGCACTGGCATGAACAGTTCTTTCCACTAAGGGCAGCAGCAACTCCTCTCCTTCCCCTTAGTGAGGAGCAGCCAGGCTGACTGGAAGCTACCTGCAGGGACAAGGAGATGAGGCAGTAACAGGAGATTTTGTCATAGGCAGGATTACTAGCCAGCTCCTGCCAGTGCTGGGGACCAAAAGCAGCCAAGATAAGAAAGACAGCTCTGCCATTCTCGCTCACAAAGGATCAGGGTCAGTGGAGCAGAGTAAATCTGATCCTCAGAGTGTCTGTTCCTTCAGGGAATGGCCCAGCCTAGCATCATCCTCCCTATCCAATCACCCTAACTCAGTCCCTATTACTGTTGAAAAAAGTCACATATGGTTTGTCCTCATCCACTTTTCAGCTCCTTCCCTCCCCAGGGTCTGATTTCTGTTGCTGCCACGCGACACCTGCTAATCGGCTTCAGTGGGAGCACCCTGAGCACAGCTGAGAGGCGTCTGCAGGGGGCAGACCTAGGAGCTGGCTGCCTACATCCAAGAGTCCACCAGCAGAAGCCAGGCTAGGGGGCTGCTGAGGGAAGAGCAGCACTACGGCTGCCTGCCTGCTGCACCGCTGCCAACATCGCTGGGACATTAAATAGAATGGACAGGAGTTTTACAGTCCAAGACTGTTCAAGCCACACTAAGTGTGTCAGCAGCTACTGCACAGTAAAATGATAGTCTCCATCTTGGCTGACCCACCAGGAATGGAAGTAGGGACCCCCAAAGCTAAAAGCAGGAGCTGATGCTAAAGAGACAAGGCTCTCCAGCTGAGGCTATAACACACTTATATCCCCGGTGGAGCAGGCACAAAAGAGGCACCTCTGACATATTGACTTGTGGGTTACACCAACAGCAACTGGGGTTTCTTTAGTGGTAGGGGCCTGCAGGAGCATGTGAGTGGTATTGACATTAAGTTCCAAATACCCAGGCTGTGCTATCGGAGGTGGCCAGGCTCTCTTACAGTACTAATGCTAATGGAAGAAAAAATAAAGATGTGTTGTTTTCTGGTTTTCAAATACAGACAAATGTCACTATTATTGATTCTCCCACATTTGAAGTGAGCTCTGCAGTAAAATCTAGTACAACCTCAATCCAAGTCACAGCTTCCCCCTCCTCCTCTGCATATGGCATATCCCAAGCTATAGCCATCACAATGTATCCATGGGGCAGTACCCTCAGCATCTTCCCAACTTCCCCATCCACTTCCTGCAGTTTGAGATCCAGTTCAGATCCATGGAGGCCAATTTCTTGCTATGGTTCAAATCTCTAACCACAAGTTACAAAATGCCTGGCTGGTGCTTCACTTCCTAGTAAGGGGCCTTCTGCTCCCACACACACCTATGCAACCAATCTGGTCCAGCCATTAGATCCCTTCTTTGTCCCTTACATTGGTTCCCCAGGCCTCCCATTCTGACTCCAGGAGTCAAATCTCATAGAATCACATACTCATGCCCTGTGACTGAGGAATGATTTACTGCATGCTCCTATGTGTCATACTGAAATCTGGTTTCCTCCCCCTCTCCCCCAGCACCAGACCCTGCTTTCTCCTCACTTGCACCTACATTCAAAGATCTAGTGGTAGCTAGGAAAACCCACATACATCAAGTCTTGACAGCAGGAAGTAGTTACCTAGCACTCTCCACCTATCCCTATAGAAAGCTCATATGGAGGGTCTGCCGGACACAAGATGTGAAAATATTGAATGGTAAGTAGGTTGTGGCAGATGTGGGCCCAAGAAAGTGGGAGCAGAATTGCCAGTTGCCCTTCTTACCGATGGCCATCATTTCCCATTGTTTCCTGTGGGGCTGAAGCCAGGCTGCCCTCAGCTCAGATGACTGTTACACATGACAATTAGGCTGCCCTTACTAAAGCTGGCACTTCTTGTACCCTACGGTCTGGAAACTGCAGAAACCTGAGGAAGCGTGTGTGGATAGCAAAAGAGATAACCGGGGAAATGAAATAGGAGATGGGTGGAGAATGTGAGGAATAGAAAGCAGTGACGGAGTAAGGGAAAATATGGGGTAGGTGAATGTAGGGAGCTGTTATAGGACAAGAGGAGATTGTGGGGCACAAGAAGAGAGATGGAAAAGGAGGGAGACAGGTTAATGATGAGTGAAATGGATGAAGAGGAAACAAGTAACAGTTCCCCAGCAACCTCTCTTCTGGGTTCCTGGTGGAGAGATCATTCCTTTTCTCTGTAGACAGAGAAACCACCTATCCCAGAGATCACTGGTAGGATCAGATGTAACAGATGAGACAGGCATGTTTGCACCATATTTTTTTGTTGTTGTTGTCCCGGAAATGTCTGTTGGTTGGTGCCCAGGGTTCAAAAGGTAGAGGGTGGTTCCCCTTAGTACAGGAGCACTCACTCAGGGTACACACTAACTGTACTTTTCATCACATTTTCAAAGTGTTCAGCAAATGACTGTTAAATACAGGAAATGTAGGCATATCAAACCAAGGTATAACCTGGAAAAAGGAGTCCAGGACGGATCCAGGCCCCTAACACCCACACAAATCACTAAGCACCAGTGTAAGGATACACTTTATATGAATGAGACTATACAAAAGCGAGCAGCCAAGGGCCTATTCAGTAAATAAGGGTTTGCAGGATTGGGATCTCAAATTGTAGGCCAAAATTTTCAAGAGGAGTCATCTAAAGTTAGGCTACTTGAGTAAGTGCCTGATTTCACTGATCACACAACAGTTTCAATTGACTTCAGTGGGAGCTGCTGGACCCTCAGCACTCTTGAGATCAGGCTACTCATTTAATGGCTCACATACATACAATTAGCGGGGAATTTTCAAAGGCTCACAACATTGGCCTAACTGTTCATATTGAAGTCGAAAACAACCTTGACTTCAATGAGGGCACAATTGGGCCAGTGCTGAGTACTTTTGAGTACTTTTCTTTTTTTTAAAGTCTTCTGACTTTAGACACCAATTGTTTGAAATCTTGGCCATATTGTATTACTCAACACTACTATTATGGCATTGTCTAGCACTACTTTTATAAAGGAATGTTTGGAGTTCCTTAGATGTCTCATGAGACTGTATTTATAGGTTTAAATATTGGATAAATATTAATAGCTTATAATACCATTGTATTATTAACCATTGTCTTTTTAAAACAAACTCTTGCCTATTAAGATGCAAGTTAATATTTATTTTGAATGAATACACTAATCATTTGTGCTCAGTTCGCTTATGCTTTAATATGGTAAAACAATGGCTAGTTCTGCAATATTTTAGCTAGGTATTTTTTAAATATTGGTAGAATGTGTTTTATTAAACAGGCGACACGTGCATGGAAAATATAGTGTCTCTCCAATACGGGATTTTTCCATTGCCTTTTTTTTTCCTTCATTTCAATTTTGTACTACGCAAAGAGTGACCAAAATAGCCAATCATACAACATCTGGGAGACAAAAGACATACAGGAAAATACAACAGAAGGGGAAGATTCATGAAAACAGGAAACATTAAGGGGAGAGTGAAAATATGTCAAAACAAAGGAGGTAATAGACCTTCAGGATGAACAAGTTCACCAATCAGCAGAAGTTCCTCAAGAGTCTTCAGAGACTCGTAAGGTGACGTATTCCCCACACAAAAGAGCAGGAACCTTTTTAACCCCCATTTTACACACATACTAGTGTGGTAAAAGTGGTCTACCTTTGAACATTCCAGTTCTTCCCTAGAGACAGAGATTAGGTTACTTCCATTTTTGCTGTACGCTCTATATAGAAAACACTTTAAAAAACATTGAATATTGAGGTAATGTTATTGTGTTATCAAAGACAATTGGTTACCATTATAGATGCCCAGTGCATATGTTATTTAGAACTAAATCAAATTCTGCAAAGAAATTATTTGCAAATACTCAAACTCGAAATGGCTGTTTGGTTCAACTGTATCCGTTGCCTCTTTGCAAATTTCAGTCAAACAGTTTTTTTGTTTGGATGGATATTTGGGGAATAGCTGCTCTTTGCAAACACTCCCACATTCACAAGTGGACAGTAGTAGACATTCTTCATTTTACTCTTCAAAATGGTTTCACCATTCATTCCGAGAGCAGAAACAATATTCTGTGGCCAACTGCATACCAAAAAGAAATAGTGGATATTCAAAGTGAACAGTTGGAAACAAGCCACAGGCTGAATTCTGTTCATCCCTACTATTCAACCAATACTTCAGCATGACTAATCCATTTGCAGAAATCAGGACATGGTACAACATGAGGAAAGTGAAAGCAAAGGCCATTGGGCAAGAGATTAAGTTGGCTTTAAAGCCTGTCAAGGGCTTTTCTGAGTGGTCCATATAAAGGAAGCCATTGTAAGAAGTCATCCGCTCTTGAATCTGTATAACTTTATACTGAAAAGCAACCATGTATCATTAGTACAAAGAGAAGTTACTTGTGTGATTTTTGCCAGTCATCTAGCAGAATTTGACTGAAGGATTAGAAATCTCATTGCTTTGTCACAAGTCACAATCCTGACTGTAGAAAAATAATAATGATTTCAGGGTAATTTAAAAAAAACTTCAGTAGAACCTCACCATTTTATAATATATACCAAACAAATTGTAAGTTCTCTCCACTTCTTGGCAAAAATTTTCTAAGGCACAAAGGGTGGTTAGATACCTTACTTCCATTGACTTTCAAATGGGAGGTAACTACCTAAGGCTATGAACCTTTGACAACCACTCCCTAGTAGCACATAAAATGAGGTCTCCTCTTCTGCCTAAGGCTTTGGAGCTTTTAATATATGTATGTACCTATACACTATGAACTATCAAATCATTAAAATCCAGACTTCACTTGTCAAAATGAAAGTACATTGTGATACAATCTTATCTTCACTTTTTTAAATTCTGTTCCAAATATAGACAGACACATACTTGTAAATTTTAGAAATTTGCAATGCATCTTTAAGATATTAGTGCAAACTAGCAAGAGTTTACTGTATCAATAAATTTTTTTCTAGTCAGTGGCTTCAAAAAGACACACCTAAAAAGGTAAAAGTTAGAGAGGACACCAAAACCATTTGCATGGTATACAGACCATTCTCTGTACAATTACATAGTTTCCAGGGAATCCAAATTATTTGAACATTGGAGAAAGGAGTAACTGGGGTGCAAAGGTTAAATAAGAAATTACAACCTTATAAAAGTAACTTTTTATTGTGAAATCCCTTGCAATACATCTTCATCTCAACTATATGGATCACAAGAGATGGTTGAGTTCAGGATCCTGAAGAAAGGAGAGTAGCAGAATACGGACCTTGGAATTAAGAAAAGCAGACTTTGACTCCCTCAGGGAACTGATGGGCAGGATCACCTAGAAGGCTAATATGAGAGGGAAAGGAGTGCAGTAGAACTGGCTGTATTTTAAAGAAGCCTTACTGAGGGCACAGGAACAAACTATCCCAATGTGTAGAAGGAATAGTAAATATGGCAGATGACCGGCTTGGCTTAACAGAGAAATCTTCAGTGAGCTTAAACACCAAAAGGGAAGCTTATTAGAAGTGGAAACTTGGACAGATGACTAGGGAGGAGTATAAAAATATTGCTTGAGCATGCAAGGGTGTAATCAGGAAGGCCAAAGCACAATTAGAATTGCAGCTAGCAAGGGATGTGAAGGGTAACAAAAAGGGTTTCTACAGGTATGTTAGCAACAAGAAGGTGGTCAGGGAAAGTGTGGAACCCTTACTGAATAGGGGAGGCAACCTAGTGACAGATGATGTGGAAAAAGCTCATGTACTCAATGCTTTTTTTTTGCCTCGGTCTTCAGAGACAAGGTCAGCTCCCAAACTGCTGCACTGGGCAGCATAGCATGGGGAGGAGGTGAGCAGCCCTCAGTGGTTAGAACAGGTTAAGGACTATTTAGAAAGGCTGGACATGCACAGTTCCATGGGGCCAGATGCAGTGCATCCGAGGGTGCGGAGGGAGCTGGCCAATGTGATTGCAGAGCCGTTGGCCATTATCTTTGGAAACTTGCGGTGATTGGGGGAGGTCCTAGACAATTGGAAAAATGCAAATATAGTGCCCATATTTTAAAAAGGGAGGAAGAAGAATCCAGGGAACAGCAGACCGGTCAGCCTCACCTCAGTCCTCAGAAAAATCATGGAGCAGGTCCTCAAGGAATCCATTCTGAAGCACTTGAAGGAGAAGGTGGTGATCAGGAACAGTCAACATGGATTCACCAAGGGCAAGTCATGCCTGACCAACTTAACTGCCTTCTATGATGAGATAACCGACTCTGTAGATATGGGGAAAGTGGTGGATGTGATATACCTTGATTTTAGCAAAGCTTTTGATATGGTCTCCCACAGTATTCTTGCCAGCAAGTTAAAGAAGTATGGATCGGATGAATGGACTATAAGGTGGATAGAAAGCTGGCTAGATCATCGGGCTCAATGGGTAGTGATCAACGGTTCGATGTCTATTTGGCAGTCGGTATCAGGCGGAGTGCCCCAGGGGTCTGTCCTGGGGCTGGTTATGTTCAACATCTTCATTAGTGATCTTGATGATGGGATGGAGTGCACCCTCAGCAAGTACACAGATGACACTAAGCTGGTGGGGAGATATAGAATGCTGGAGGGTAGGTATAGGGTCCAGAGTGACCCAGACAAATTGGAGAATTGGGCCAAAAGAAATCTCATGAGGTTCAATAAGGATAAGTCCTACACTTCGGACAGAAGAATCCCATGCACCTCTACAGGCTGGGGACCAATGGGCTATGAGGCCGTTCTGCAGAAAAGGAATTGGGTATTACAGTGGACGAGAAGCTGGATATGAATCAACAGCATGCCCTTGTTGCCAAGAAGTCTAACAGCATCTTGGGTTGCATGAGTAGGACCACTGCCAGTAGATCGAGGGAAGTGATTATTCCTATCTATTCAGCACTGGTGAGGCCACATCTGGTGTATTGCATTCAGTTTGAAAGGACCCCCACTACAGAAAGAATGTGGACAAATTGGAGAGAGTCCAGCGGAGGGCAATGAAAATGATTAGAGGGCTGGGGCACATGACTTACAAGGAGAGGCTGAGGGAATGAATTTATTTAGTCTGCAGAAAAGAAGAGGGAGGGCGGGATTTGATAGCAGCCTTCAACTAATCAAAAGAAGGGGGTTTCCAAAGGGGATGGAGCTCAGCTGTTCTAAGTGGTGGCAGATGAAAGAACAAGGAGCAATGGTCTCATGTTGCAGTGGGGGAAGTCTAGGTTGGATATTAGGAAAAACTAACAAAAAAATCCTATGGCACCTTAAAGACTAACAGATGTATTGGAGCATAAGCTTTCGTGGGTGAATACCCACTTTGTCAGACGTATGTAATGGAAATTTCCAAGGGCAGGTATAAATATGCAGGCAAGAATCAGTCTGGAGATAATGAGGTTAGTTCAGTCAGGGAGGGTGAGACCCTCTTCTAGCAGTTGAGGTCTGAACACCAAGGGAGGAGAAACTGCTTTTGTAGTTGGCTAGCCATTCAGTCTTTGTTTAAACCTGATCTAATGGTGTCAAATTTGCAAATGTACTGAAGCTCAGCAGTTTTTCTTTGATGTTTGGTCCTGAAGTTTTTTTGCTGTAAGATGGCTACCTTTACATCTGCTATTGTGTGTCCAGGGAGATTGAAGTGTTCTCCTACAGGTTTTTGTATATTGCCATTCCTAATATTTGACTTGTGTCCATTTATCCTTTTACGTAGGGACTGTCCAGTTTGGCCGATGTACATAGCAGAGGGGCATTGCTGGCACATGATGGCGTATATAACGTTGGTGGACATGCAGGTGAATGAACTGGTGATGTTGTAGCTGATCTGGGTAGGTCCTATGATGGTGTTGCTGGTGTAGATATGTGGAGAGAGTTGGCATTGAGGTTTGTTGCATGGATTGGTTACTAAGTAAGGTTGTTATGGTGCAGTGTGTGGTTGCTGGTGAGAATATGCTTAAGGTTGGTGGGTTGTCTGTGGGTGAGGACTGGCCTGCCTCCGAAGGCCTGTGAAAGCAAAGGATCATTCTCCAGGATTGGTTGTAGATCACTGATGATGCGTTGGAGAGGTTTAAGCTGAGGACTGTAGATGATGGCCAGTGGAGTTCTGCTGGTTTCTTTCTTGGGCTTGTCTTGTAGAAGGAGGCTCCTGGGTACACATCTGGCTCTGTTGATTTGTTTCCTTATTTCCTCGTGCGGGTATCATAGTTTTGTGAATGCTTGGTGAAGATCTTGTAGATGTTGGTCTCTGTCTGAGGGGTTGGAGCAAATGCGGTTGTACCTCAGTGCTTGGCTGTAGACAATGGATTGTGTGGTGTGTCTGGGGTGGAAGCTGGAAGCATGAAGGTAGGCATAGCAGTCGGTGGGTTTTCGGTATAGGGTGGTGTTAACGTGACCACCACTTATTTGTATTGTGGTGTCTAGGAAGTGGACCTCCTGTATAGACTGGTCCAGGCTGAGCTTGATGGTGAGGTGGAAGCTGTTGAAATCAAGGACACAAGTCAGATATTAGGAATGGCAATATACAAAAACAGGTAGGAGAAAACACTTCAGCCTCCCTGGCCACACAGTAGCAGATGTAAAGGTAGCCATCTTACAGCAAAAAAACTTAAGGATCAGTCTTCAAAGAGAAACTGCTGAGCTTCAGTTCATTTGCAAATTTGATGCCATCAGATCAGGATTAAACAAAGACTGAATGGCTAGCCAACTACAAATGCAGTTTCTCCTCCCCTGGTGTTCAGACCTCAACTGCTAGAAGAGGGCCTCATCCTCCCTGATCGAACTAACCTCGTTATCTCCAGACTGATTCTTGCTTGCATATTCATACCTGCCTCTGGAAATGTCCATTACATGCATCTGACGAAGTGGGCATTCACCCACGAAAGCTTATGCTCCAATACATCTGTTAGTCTTTAAGATGCCACAGGACTCTGTTGCTTTTTAGAGATCCAGACTAACACGGCTACCCCTTTGATAGGAAAAAACTATTTCACTAGGAGAGTGGTGAAGCACTGGAATGGGTTACCTGGGGAGTTGGTGGAATCTCCATTCTTAGAGGTTTTTAAGGCCTGACTTGGGAAAGTCCTGGCTGGGATGATTTAGTTGGGGTTGGTTCAGCTTTGAGCAGGGGGTTGGCTTAGATGACCTCCTGAGGTCTCTTCCAAACATAATCTTCTATGATAAGTGATTATGGCAACCACTTTAGAGACTAGAAAAATAATGTCCTTTAAATGAGTGGAAATCTGATTTTACTGACAGTCAATGACCATTTTATTCTTGTCATCCCCACACTTATTTAATACAAGTTGTTTGTTTTTTTTATTTTACTTGCACTGAATGGTGGGTTTTAATTATAGTGATTTAGGTTAGTTTTGTTGAAGGATTAAATTAGTTCCTTAAAGCCTTTAAAGAGCTTCTCTACACTAAGATTGTGCATGGCTATCCTGGACTTCGATCATCCTCAAAGCAGCCATCAGAATCCTTAGATAATTTAAGGAGCTAACCTTACAATCCATTAGTCAATGCAAAATGAGGTTGCTCAGCATCTAGGAACATAGGAAGTGCCATATCAAATCAGACTAGGGCTCCCTCTAGTCCAGGAGATCCACAGTCTCTCATATAATCCGGTCCTTAAGACTAGAGAGATGTTCTCCAGCAGCTTCCCACAAAATTAGCAATTATCCTCTGACTAAAATATGTCATTCCCTGTCCTCCAGGCCAGTACAAAGCCTCTGCATTAACTGCTGTCCTCTTCAGCACCAAGGAGCATAGTTTCCATCTCAAAGACATGCTGTACTCCCAAAGTTAAATCAAGAGGTGTCCTCTAAGAAGATTTCACGAGAAGCACCTAAGGCTTCTGGAGATGGCCACCTTCACCTTAAGTGAAGATTACAGATTGTCATTATCCATAAAGCAATGCCAGACCTGAGTTTTTGCATGACTCATGGGCTGTTGAGAGGGCTCTGTGTTCAATATTTTGCAGTCCTGATGCTGTAAAATATGGGCTTGTGGAATATTTTTTTGGACTATGACTGCATGGTCAGATTCTCAGGTGTGCCACTTTGCTTTGAGACAGCATTAAGACCACTGGTCCACCACGACTTTGGCTTCTATGATTTCCAAAGTGCAAGGGACATTTGGAACCTCACCATGAGCCCAAAATAAAGCAGCACCCATTGGCATCTGTGAGGCCCCAACAGATTCTTGATGCAAAACATCAAATGAATAGGGACTTTAAATACTGATCTAGTCCAGGGTCACATATGACAGCAGTTTGGGTAAATCTCTGACTACAGATCCCCACGACAACCAAAGAACTTCAAACTTTCCCCAGCCTACAGATTGATACCAGCTACAAAAGCTCTGCCATGAAACACACACATGCACTTCAGATGTAGTGATCAAAAGTCAGCCTGACCACTTCCATCAGTATAATTGAACTGTACGACAGGGTAATATTTTGTTAGTGTTCTTAATGGGGTGCCAGAGAAGTGAATCACTGACCATAAATTAATTAAATAAATGCTAATTTCAACCATTACCTGAAAGGTTATTCTTCCATAAACTGTTGATCATGCTCAATACAAAAGAATGACAGGTTTTGGTGGGGTGGGGGAGCTTAATTACATACAGTGCTGCATGATTTCACAGAGCAAAGCTTTTTCTTTAAGATCTTAAGACCACCCGCAAGCATAACACATGGCCTGGAACCTGAAAAGAATATCTGAACAGGGGTTTCAGCATAAGGATGGGGGGAATTTTACTTGGGAATATGCAAATGTTAATTTTTATTTGATCCCATTGAAACAAAATTATTTGTTTTGTCTGATTATTTAATTATTTGTGCACATTGGCAGGGGTGGAGAGCTCAGTAAAATATAGGTAAACAAATATTAAAACTTCATGATATAGGAGGATTATTTGACTATGCAAGGCTTTTGCAATAGTCACATTTTTGGTGTTTCATATACCAGGACTGCTCAGGAACAGGAAAACAAGCACTTTGTTCTACCTGATCATCTCATCAAACAAGGCAAAAAGAATAAAAGTTGTGAGGCAAGACTAAATGGGTAGGATCTGAATACATATTTGTGTTACATCTAATACAACCAGCATCATAGATGAACAAGATCAAATAAATGGTAAAACCTGACAAAGAGAAGAATAGATGGTATGTGGAGCCATCTGTTTTGGAGGACACCCAAATCTGTCTGAATCTGCAAGGCCAAACTACCAGCTATTCTAAGATCCTCCATTCCAAGAGTGGTCTAATACGCAACTACACAATCAGCTTCTCTCACCATCACGTTGGCTGCAACTTTTTTGTGCAATTAAGTAATTTATTCCTTTCTTCATCCTCCTGATTCTAATGAATCCAAGCCACAAACAAGCCCCAGTTGCTCCTATTCAAGGAGTCTGATTGCATCTGGCAGTAATTGCTGAAAATCCTGAAGAGGAAACAGGGAAGGAAAGCATACTGTTTGTGGGGGTAATAGGTGAAGACCTGCCTCTCTTGACCTATAATACATTAGTGTCAGTGAACATTTGGCAGCCTTCATATGATTAGCAATGAAGATGAATCAAGCAAAAAAGAGGTAGAAATCTGCCTCATCTGAATCGCCAGAACTGCATAAATTTGCATGTTGATTAGCTGTTCTTTTGTCTGTGTTCCTAATTATTATGACACATTATGTCTTCATCATGCAAGATTCTGATCTGTCTTGTTCAAAATGCATGTAGAAAAAAGTGCTGTTTATTGATTCAACATGTAACTTTAATTTTTATGTTTGCTTTAATTAAATACATATTTGATTGCCTTTGAGTGGTGTCTGAGAGATTTTTTTTAGCTCTTATTTATTTCATCTTGTTGACAAACAAACAGGTTACTTTTCTTTATTATTTTCAGCTCACTGGCAGATTAAAAGCACATGCCCCCTCCCTGCTCTCACACCAACCTTCACTGCTTTGCAGAGAAAGGATTATCAAAAAAGAAACAACAAAAAGCCCCTTCAGATAACAAAATGAGCCATAAGCATGCAGGGTATCTACAGTATCAAAAAAAATTGCTAGGACCTTAACAATGTTACAATAGCAAAGAAATGCTTGGATTGCAGTGCCAAGGTAATTTTCTTACACCATAGAATTGTTAGCAGCAAGGCTAGAAAAGTCCCTCAACACATAGCCACTCTGCTTGGCAGAATTACTCACTATGGTCTAGGTCCTACTTCACTGAAGTTAACTGAATTTTTGCCATTGGCTTCAGTAGGAATAAGATTAGGCCACATGGGCCTGACCCAAAGAAATCTGGAGCACGCACCACACCACCTCTATGATACCTTTGTTCAAAATCTTATCATTCTCTTTCTAGTAACTGGGATGTTTGGAATGGAAATCTGTTTCCTACTAGAATTCATTTGCTTTCCGTACTTGCATGGTTATTACAGGGTACAGGTACATGAGTTCTGGGTGTTAGCACTGTAGGTGTTAGCACTTGGGGTTCTTTTTTTAAAATAAAAATTGAACATGTCTGAGAAAGTTTCGGAGACAACCAAATAGTTACTTGAACTTGGCAGATAATTATTTAATACGCAAGACAAATTTTGGGGCTCATCAACCCTGCTTGTTCCCTTTTAAATTTAAAACACATGAAAGATTATTTTTAAACTTAAGTTTGCTAAAATCTACCTCTTGAATTAAAAAAAAGTAAGTAGCCCATCAACATTTCTCAAGCGGTGCTGGAAACATGCTAGATGGTATACAAAGGTTCAACCAAATTGGCCCTGATGAAGATGCTTGAGGGGGAAATAAGCAGTACAGTCAAGCAATTGATTTAGTCTTTATTTTTAACTATTACAGTATTGCAAAACAAAATGAGATTTGAAATAATATAATGTCGGTCATTATTCACTGCTAATGGCACATGATTGGCTACAAGTGTAATCAGTTGCTCTGTACCCAATAATAGTCTTGAAATATGGGTAATGTAAATCCATATTCATGCATAATAATATCAAAATGTTTACCAAACACACATGAAACTCTTGGGAATATAAAGCTTGGACATAAACCCATGGAAACAAGGAAAGTGAAGAAATAAGTATTTCCCTTCACTGTTTAATATCTTTATTTTAAATGCTTTTGCAATATAGATTATTTCCACCAAAATATTTATTGAATTACTTGCTGTTTATGAAAGTGCACCTATCCAATCCTCTAGGCACATGTACAATCTTTGTACAACTACAAATTATTAGAACCCAATATCCCAAATTAAAAAAGACACCCCCCTTCCAAATTTCTAGCAACCTCACCCCTCTGTCCAGTCTTTTACAGTTGGAGAAAAAGACTTTGCAACATGACCTGAAGTTCAACAAATTCAGCCTCTGGGGATCCAAAGGAGGAGCAAGGAAGCCAACATCATAACTAATGATTTCCCTCCTAAAATGCTCCAACCTCTTCATAATTCAAGGAGGGGAGGGGACCGTTAGATTGGTGCCACTGTTGACCTTAGTTTCCACAATATAACAATCTTCAGTTTAACACGGTCTATTCTGTTTAATAAGGCTTTAAAAGGTTAAAACCAGCACCTGAAAATTGCATCCACAAATCAACTAGAATCCAGTGCATATCACAAAGCACAAAATAATGTGCTCCCTATGAGAAATATCCACTAACAGGTTGTCACATAATGCACCCACTGAAGTTAGTGATTTAAGATATAGCTCCATGTAGAGTGCATTGCAGAAATTCAGTCTTGAGGTAAGAAAGGTGTGGACCGTGGAGAGGTCCTATATCCGGATAACAATACTGCAACCTTCTGGCCAAGTGCAGATGTTAAAAAGCACTCTTGACCACAGTTGCTACTGGATATCCAAGTAGCCAAACAGGAAGCACAGACTGCAAGTCCCAGTAACAAAAGGCAGGCAAATTGAGAGAACTGGATAAACTCTTCAGTATTTCTTCCAGTTGTTTCCCCTAGCATTCCAGCATGACCTTAGTCTTGTCTTGATTGAGTCTCACCTATTTCACACTCATCCAAATCCTAAATCCCAGCAAGACATAGCATAAACCAATCAATCAGCCAACCACACCAGTGGGTCTGATGAACTAAAAACAGAGCTGAGCATCATCCACATATCTGACATAGTGCAGGACATAGCACCTTGCCTACATATTGAACAGTAGGGGCCACAGGCTAGAACTTTAGTGTAACGATATGAAAGAGCTCTTGTGACAATGATTAGTCACCCAACATTTGCCTGAAACTTCTCAGCAAGAAAAACAACTTGTCTGGGTGTAACTCAGTCTATCCCTGCCAGCACCAGCCATGTTTCACTGCCATCTCAAAGTAAAGGTATCAAAGTGAAGCTGATACCTCTTTAAAAAAAAAAGAAAAGATGCTTGATATTCATTCAGTATGAGAAAACTTGATGATCAATGAAACCAATGTAGTCTCCATACTTCACACTACATTGAGCAGCACTAAGGAAGTGTGAAGATTGCCGGTATTATTGCGCTCACATACCACTTTAGCAGTAACATTTCTGGAAAAGGAAGATTAAAGGCTGAATGACAGTGGTTGGCATTGTGAAGAGATGGTTTCTCTAGTAAAGGCCTAGCAGACAGTTCCTTCAGAGAAGCCAGTCCCTACTCTCCTGATAAAAACATGCACTCTACTCACAGGTCAGATGTCTATTCGCAATATTTTAATTAACCAGGCAGTACATCGGGGTGAAATTTTTCAGCTGATGTTTTTTTCAGTGGAAAAAAGAATACAGATTTGGCAATACCAAAATATTTTGTGAATTTGTGTCGGTTTTGCCAAATTGTTAATTTTAAAAAAATCCAAAAAAGTAAAAAATGACTTTCCGCTTTAAAATCCCCTTAAATTTTATTTAAAAAATAAAAACTATAAAAACGTCCGAAATCAAAACAAAATATTTTGTTTTGGGGATGAATAAAATGTTTTGTTCAACTCAAAATAAAATTGTTTCAGCTATTTGATTCACTGAAAATTTTGTAAAATTTGATTTCAAATTAATTTATTGCTCATTTTTCAGAATTGCCAGCGAACCAGTTATTCACACAGTTTAGACTAACTCACATGCGGAACTTGCCCCAGCAACAGTGAGAAACCCTACCACTCAAAAAGACAACACTGCATATCTGTTCCCTCCAGAAATGTTCTCCTCCCCTAAAAGCAAGAGCCCTGTATAGATCTGAGCAAACTTGTCTTCACAGAATCATTAGAACCTTCCAGAGTGAGAAATATTGTGCCACTGAATGGCGACGCAGGAATTCACCAACAGGTTTTGCTGATCATGCTTCTATGGCTAAAGCAAAGAAAACTTCTTTGCTGTGAGTTTACCCTGCACCACTCTACCAGTCTTCCATCACACTTCCGTCTGCCTCAAGCCACCCCAGGACCCAGATGGCCAGGAGGAGGAAGCCAGGGAAGAAGACAGTTGGGATATACCATGCTCCCATAAATATGGGCAAAAGATTGTCTGACAGTTCTTGTCACCCTCTGCATGAGGGAGTCTTATTTGTTCTTAGCTGGGTGCCAGCTTCCGAACACCACCAGCCTGTTAGCCACTTGAGCACTCTCTTCTGGGCTCTGACAGCCATGTCTTTGCCTTGCCATTTAACAGTTGGTGCACCCCAGTTCCCAAGCCTGGAATATCCAGCTCCTGACATTGGCTATTCACAAAATTATCAATTCCTCTGTTCCCAAAGGAACAGCACACACCAATGTCTAAGATTTAATTCAGGATCAGCACATTGCTTAATATCACAGCACTTAGATATATTTATAGTGAAAACAAGAATAAATTTATTATCAAGATTCAGGGATCATGATTAAAGTTCCTAGAATCAAATGGTTACATACAAAACAAAATAATAATGCACTTTTTTCTAGAGACAAGTTAATTAACAGGTTAACCGCTTGTCTAAAGAAGTTTTATCTCACCTATGTCTTCTGCTGCATTTTCCACCAAGACTGGTTATTATACTGTTTTCATGAATGCAAATGTGTTGTGCATGTAAATCCTAGATGCAAGATGAAGAGGTGTCGTCTTTGCCTTCCAGATACACCCCCAAAGTTCATTGAACTTGCTCAGACAGGATAAACACTCATGGTTTGTTTTTCCTGTGTGCTGCTTCCCTGTTGACTTCACATCTCTTTTTTAACATTTGACATCATATGCAAATGTGCATCCATTGTGTTAGCGTATAGTGCTTAATTTCCATTCCAACAGAGAGATAGATAAATAAATCTCGTCTGACACAAAATCTTTTTTTTTTACCTCTCTAGGTGACTAACGCCATGATACACACTAAGTGTCTATTTTCAGTATATCTACATAACACTTTACATAGTATCTGCATATACATACATTTCACAAGGATGATAACCTGTGTGACACCAATTTTCATTTGAGGCCTCACATGACATTCTTTGGCAAACCAGAACATATATAGCAGATTCAGGATATACTTGTGACCCTCTGTATCCTCTTGTTAATTGGCATTAAGAAGTTCTTGGGTCATATTTCCCATCTTACAATAATGCAGTAGGATCAGCCAGTGGGTCATAGGCATTGGGTCATAACCCTGGACAGTGTCCCCACCACGCTCTTTTATTTACCTTTAATATGTTTAATTTCCATGTCATACAAGTGGTGCTCCAGTGTAGTAGTTTAGAGTTGCTAGCTTTTGCTCAGTGTAGCTACACCAATGGAGAATAGTCAGTCAGGACCGTACATTTTCTGTTAAATACATAAGGATTGCCCACAGAATCAGATCACATTTTATAATGGTAATTCTGTTCAGTGGGTGCAGTTCTTTGCTTAAGAAAGCAACAAGATGTTTCTTGTTACTTTCCCCTGGCTGCACCAGTTTTGCTCCGAGACCTACAACAGACGCATCAATGCACAGTTCAAACATTGTCAAAATCTGGACTGGACAGAACAGGCTTGTCAGAAAAGTTTTGATGAGAGAATGAAAATCCTGTCTGTCTAAGCCTTTGTCCACACTATTTTATTTGGTTTTGTCTTTTTGCACAAGTCTGCAGTAGCAGAAACAAGGTCACTGAAACTATGTACACACTAGCAGTAGTAGTTAGTAGATTGTCATGTCCCACTAGGCCCAGTCCCCATCTCAACCCACCAAGTCATTCAATACTTGTATGAACAACCAGCAAACCCTCTCCATGGTTGCCCACCCAATCCTCAGCCTCACCCCCTGAGGCTCCTCAATACCCTTTCCCAATCCTCTCCCCTTAGCAAAACCCCCTTTCCGATCCTGGAACTTGTCTGTCTGGTGAGGGGGTCCGTTGTGCTGGGCTAGCCCTGCACTGCCTGCAGTGTCTGCTCCTTATTCACATGCCAGCCACACACAGCACAGCAGCAGCAGAAACATCACTCTGCAGAGCCAGCCCAGCCACACTGCCATCTAGAGCAGAGAAGATGCTAGCTCAGCAGGGCCCTGTGGCAGCTTGCTGAGGTCTGGTTACCAGAACTGGACAGAGCAGAGTCACTATGGCTGGACACAGGGCAGACTCTAAATACAAGCCTGTCATGCCTAACAGCTAACTTGGACCTGACAAGAAAAGAACAAAGTCTGGCTGTAGATTCTCATACAGACATTACAGTTCATACAGGACCTCCACTGACACTATACGGTATGTCTGTTTGAATAAAGAATCTCTATAGAAGCTACACCTCCCAGGCTTTTCAGCATGAACATTATATTATCATTTAAATTGTGGTTTTATACATTGTATTCTGTGCATTAAATGAGTTTTTTACAGGATGTTGACAAGCCATTTGGCCTTTAAATTTGTGTATTCTTGTCTGAAATATGATCCCAAATCCAACTAAGGCATTTTTTAAACTGATCCTTCAAGCACTGCATTTTTTTTAAAAGTACTTTCTGTAAATTCTCTGTCTAAATACTGAGCCAAGCGGACCTAGTTAAGCTTGTGGATCCCACGGGCTCATGGCAGAAGCTGGTAAGACATGTAGGCCATACCAAAAGGAAGTGTGTGGAAATCTGTTACCAAATAAAAATCATATAATGACTATTGATGTTAAGCATGAAAGCACTCTGCTGCAGAGCAATGCTTGCTGAACCTCTAATTACATTACAATGGCACCAGTCACTTGTTAGGAAGAAACTCGCCCTTCCCCATAGTCAAATACTAAATGTTTCCAATCCTGTGGCAGTTACTAAATATTCAAACGAGTTTTGTAGCACAGCTATTTTTTTTAGTAATTGTAGTAAACTACAATATTCTTTACCTTCAGGAGAGATTAAGGCCTAGTCTACACAGCGATTTTGTACTGGTGTAATGTCAGTAAAGAGTATGATTTTTTATTTTTTTTTTGGTAAACCAGTATGCTTATGCCTGTATAGCCTCTAGTGTGGGCACAGTTATACAGGTGCCTTATCCCAGTATAGCTTATTCTTTTTCCCATATGGGAATATATACCAGGATAACACACCTTTATAACAGTATAACAACAGTCGCACCATGCAGATTATACTGCTTTAACTACATGGGTATAATTAAAGTGGTACAACTTGTGTAGATAGGCAAGACCTTACTTAAAATCACAGGAACTACCTGCATCCAGTGTTTCTTGTTAAGGAAGATTATATAAACTGATGGACCTACCATCTCCAGCGATGCAGCCATCTGGTGTAAATCAAGAAAATAGCAGATATCCTTCACAAAACAGAATCTCAAGACCAGTTGATTTTGGTGTTCGGAAGGAAGCTAGCTGAACTAACAGCCAAAGAAGCAGGAATATATTATAGGGTAGTCTTGTGCTGAAGATGCAGTACAGAAGTTAAGAGATCTGGATTCTATTCTTGGTTTGGCTACTTGAGTTGGGTGGGAAATTGTTTTCTTGTCCTGTGAAAGTTTCTGTCGTTTCAAAAAAGAAAAAAAAAAAGAAAATTCCCATTCCAAGTCAGGATGAAAATTCAGAATCTCAAAAAAAAATTGTGAACTAAAATCTGAAAAAAAAATCTGTTCAAGTCAATCAAAACATTTTGTTCTGATAAATTCAAGATATTTCATTCTGAATTTAATTTTCTTTTTAAAACTATAGTTTACATTCCAAAGCTAAAAGTCGTTTCAAACCAGGAAAAAATGTTAACCTGTGAAAAGTTTGTTTCAATGAAACCTGCATTTTCTGATGAAAATCATTTAGTCAGCTACATCCTCCATAAATCTACCAAATTATATAACATATCAGTGCTCCACTTTGCCCAAATCTAAAGCAAATTGGAGGAGATTACATGGCTGTTGTGAGGCTTAATCGCAAGTTGTATTGTCACCTCTTCGCCTGACTGTCCAAGATTTTGAACTGCACAAAGCAACTGACCAAGGCCTTATATCCTACCTGAGGGGGCACTATAATTCCACCCTAGTCTACCTCGATAATTTTGTGGCTGTTCTGAGCCTCCCTCAGAGAGAGAGTAGATGAGACCTAGTCTGCAAATAGACCCAGGCCTACACCTTTCACCTCCAGACCCTACTGTGACTCCCGTATAGTGCCCATACCAGAGTACCCGCTGCTTCTATCAGCTCTGATAGGACCAGGAACTGTTTTACATCAAGCTGAAATGTCTCCCCCGAGTCCATTTAGAGCTGCCAGCCTTCAATCAAGACCTCCTCAAGACTTGGAAGCTGCTCTGAGAAGCCAGGTCTTCTGCTCCCTTCCAAAGGGAGGGCTTTTTGTTTGAGGCCCTGCGGATAAACCCAACCTGCATGGCAGCAAGCTAACAATTGGAGGTAGTGGGTGCCCACAGAGGTGGAGGCCTCCTAGATTATAAACAGCAGGATTGGATAGACCTGGGCATGCATGGATCTGCCCAGTGCCTGCTTCTCCCATTGTATGATGTAGGAGGTAGAAGTTGCCTTTTCTTCTTCTCTCAGGCCCCTCAAGAGGGTGCCCTCTTCTACTAGCCCTCTGGAGCATAATATCAATGACCTTGTCCTAGGAGCATCCACTGACTCCTTTAACACCTTCTGGGGCAATTCATGTTGTCTAGGTTTCTCTGCTTGGTGTCACCCACTGGTTTCCCCTTATTACACTCCTGAGCCTTTTGATTTGTTCCAAGCAAACAGTTGACCCCATTTTTCTTTGAGACTCTCTCCTTGAATGGGAAGCCAATTTTGCTGCTGACAGCCGATGACTGGGGAACCCTCATCCCTTGATCAAACAGGCCAATGTCTTTCACCAGCACTAAATCCACACCATGTTTCTTTAAAAGTTAAGTTTGTGAATACACACGCATTGAAAATGTGCAAATTATCTCATGAAATCATTTCCATAAATGTCACATGGCTCTGCACAAAACCTGGCAAATGGTTTTAAATATACTGTATGGAAGGTGGAGTAAAATGCTCTGAGATCCTCTGAGGAAAGGTACTATAGAAATAAAAATAATATCACATTTGTTTGCAAAATCATTTCAAATGGAGATTCCCTCCCTCCCTCCTCATTTTATGGGGAACTCTCCACATGGATCTCCACCGTTAGAGAGTTACTTCAGCAATCCAGCTCATTGTTCTGCCTTCCAAAAGGTTAGGTGATATTAACTCCACCATTACAGCATTCACGTAATGAAAGGTTTGGTTCTCTCTGGAAAGAATGCCTCTTTTGGTCACAGATTATTGTTCATCATATTCCTTTGTTTGCCATTGTTAATCTCTGTAGTCATTCTTGTAGATAAACAAACAAGTGAAAAGATGCAATGAGGTGTAAGAATAGATTTGCACAGGGCAGACAACTGAACATTTAATTTATTTACCACTCCTAACAGATACCTGGGGTGACATTTATTAATAAATGGCATTATCAGGTGTCTGATATGTAGCTCACAGAAATTAATTACCCAGCCCATGGTAAAACCATAACAAGCCTGCAGTGCTGTAACATTTTGTGCTAATTGAAAATGAGATAAGTGCTGTGGGTGCAATTTGCATTCAGTGCAGTGTATTAATTATCTTCAGTTCTCTTCATGATAAATATACCTGACTGAATCACTCTGCTAATTTACTGGGTAATAGACTCATAAGTGGATTCCCTTAGGTGACCAACTAAAGGGAGTGGGCTCTTTGCAACATCAAGGTCCAAGTACTTAAATTGGTTAGCAAATGTTATATGGATTTTCTTCCAGACTGAGTTGAAAGTACACAGCAATATACTCTTTTATTGCCTATGTTCAAAATGAAATTTAAAAAGCCCCACATTCCTATTTCAAACATTTCAATCCATTAAGGACATGCCACAAAGCTTGGTGTTATCTCCACAAGGAATGGGACTCTTTTTTCCTCCCTATTTGTTTCACTGCCGTATTATCTTGGGTTTAATTAAATTTTTGTGTGGACTATAAATTAATTGACTTTTGTAATACTAGTAGTGATTGGGAAAATGCAGATTTAAAGATACTGTAGATTAGGGCACTAATTGTTCCACTCTCACTGACTATGATTTGTATGGGGATCAGGTTACAGAACCAATATGAGCTCAAGTCAAAGCTCCATGGTACCATACAATTAAGAATAATGCTTTGGTACAGGGGCCTGATAATGCAAAAAGCTCTTTGCCAATACTCATCTTTTTAAACCAGAATTGATGCATTGTCTAAGGCAACAGCTTACATCGGACATGACAGCTGTCCTTCCATCACTCTCCTCCTCATTGTTTTTGGTAGCCTAAATTTATCATTCACATTGGAGGTGCTGTTAACAATTTGGGGCTCATATCATAGCTTTGCCATGAAAAGGAGCAGTGTATTGCTCTGCTACCCCTGGAACAGACTGGCTGATATGGACTCTCTGAGTCATAACCTGCCTTCCCAGTTCCCCCTTGCTCTGAAGGGAAAGTACACTGCACCATGTCTATACCTAACATGCATCTATACCAATGCACTGATTTAGCTGTGGTAGCTGGCACAATGGAGGAGCATACGACCAAGGCTCCACCCACTCCCCACCACCTGGAGGGGGAAGAAGAGAAAGTCAAAGTTCCCTTGAGGTTGCTCTCCTACCTGTGATATAAGTAGCCAAAGGAAGGGAGTGCCACTGCTCCCATACAAGCCAGGCCCCGCCTCATTTTGTATTTATCATGGAGCAGAGATTTTATAAGCTCCCCCTGTTTTTGAAGGACTTTCATGCCAGCTAAGGGGGATGTAGGACCAGTTTGCAGCGGGAACTAAAATATGGTAAAGAAAGACTAATTCAGTGGAGGAGGAAGCGGTTCACTTTTTTTAAATAATGTCTCTGATTGCAGGGCAGGTGGAGAGATCATGCGCAAATTCCAAAAAATATCACCTCTCAATATGCCATTTAAACTCACAGGTGACATGGAGAGAAAGCCTTTGAAACAGTTGTGAATTGTTTTAAACACATCATCCATCAATGTAAATTTGTTTCAAAACTTTTTTTACATCAGCACTAATGTTCCCTTCCTGTTTCTGCCAAATCAAAATAAAAAAAGTTCAAAAACATAAAAGAGTGACCTTTCAAAGCTATTTATTCAGCTTGTGAATAAAGTCTGTGACAGTGATCCAGTGACACCTACACTGACATTCATTATATCACTCAGATCATTTTCTTGTTCTCTGTTCATGAATGACAGTGAAGTATAACGTAAGAAAAGTTTTATGTTTCTCAGCACCTAATGCTGTCACAGCAATGGGTTAGATTGGCTGAATTCTTTGGTTCAGATGAGGATCTAAATCAGAAATTAATTTTCTGGAGCCCCGCACTTCCTACCCAACATCTAGCGAGAGAGGGAGGCCAGTTTTGTGGTTAAGGGGCTCGTCTGCCAGTCCAAAACTTCTCAAATTGACATACCCATGGGAAGATCACTCCAATCTGGCATAGCAGACCCCACACCATAACCCTTCCCTGAATTCCAGAGGCCTCCTTTGGGGCCACTGGTATCTTGCATAGATTACAGCTGTTTTCAGGCTGCCCTAATTTATGCCTGAGAACAGACTGGCATCCGGGCAGCTCCGGATATAGGGAGAGTAAGTGTTGCTTAAAACCATCTACATACATAACCTATCCTCTGAGTTGTGCTGTGTACATCTCAGAGATAGCCAAATCTCTAGGCCATTTAATTTATACATTCAATGTAAATATGTGAGTATTTTTTTTTAGGAGAGGTAGCTCACAATAGTTTAAGAGGTTGGCTATATATAACTTCTCACCATTAAAAATAATGCCTACTGGATTTTTAATCCCTAAAACGAGAAACAAACTGTCACTGGGTGATACAGGGTTAGATTATCAACAGTGACATCTCTAATTAGTTGCTTTTTAAAAAGTCTCTTTACAGATTATATTTAACCTCTTTAAATTGCAACACATCATGAACAGGGGAATCACCTGAACTGGAGATTTCACCAACCAACGGATGCATAGCCAAAGCCAACAGCAGTGCAATAGATATCACTACTGCTAGTTGAAAAAACTTCAACAAACCCCTATTGTGTCTGAATGTGCAGCTCAATCAAAATCAAAAGGTTGGATTGGAAATAAGGTTGATTTCACCAGCATTTCATTCAGAAGGGAAAAGTTCTGACAATGTTGAAACATCTCATTTTGACATTTTCAGAATAAAGCATTTTGATTTTTTGTTTTGAAATGACTTTTTGTTTACAAAAAGTCAAAAATCAACCTAAAAAAACAAAACAAAAAAATCAGAATTTTCCTTCAGAGAATTTCAAAATTTTCAGGTTTTGTTTTTATTAAGGACAAAACAAATGTTAAAATCTCAAAATCCTTTGTAAAATGTAATTTCCATTCTCTGCACAGCTCTGACACCAAGAATTAATAAAATAATAATAAAATAAATAATAATAATATATAGTGCTTTCCAACAGATCTCAAAAAGCTTTACAAAAGGAAATCTATTTTACAGAGGGGAAACTGAGGCACAGGGCCGTGACTCGTTCAAGGTCACCTAGCAGTCCAATAGCACTGACCTGGGACATAGGTGACCATCCACTAATCAACACTGTTAATACTACTTATAAGGGAGGTAAAGTCCCTCTCTCTCTTAAAGTCCCTTGCGTAAAACAGGACATATCGTGCATTGGTTAAAAAAAAAAATAAAAAAGCTTAGCAAAATCTTAACTTTTAGTATGAAGCACATTTGTTAAATAGGCATCCTAATGGTGTTATTGTTGCTAAAAACAGAAACTTGAAAATGCTGTATACATTATTACTCATTATCTACCAACTGCAAGAATGCTGTGCTAAAACTAACTCAAAACACCTCAGGTAAGGTAATTGCTACTAATGGATTTGAAGTGTGTAGAATTGGGCATTATTACCCAATCATCACATTCTCGAATCGGTGAAACTGTTGGATATTGCAGGTATGAGGTTCACTCATCTCTCAATCATGGGAGAAATTTGAGAAAGAGGGCAAGCTCTCTTTCATTCTGCATTGGAAGAAAGATTCAACAACAAGGCAATATTACAGCAGCCTCTTTGCACCTCTGTAGCTAAGATGGGGTCAGTAATTGCTTTCTAAGCAACTGTTTTCAAAGCTTTGGAAAACATCCACAACAGTTAGCTCCAGAATCAAATCTCACAGGGAAGATCCAATCACAAGATTTTATTTTTTCTACTACTCATACATTTAAAAGAAACAATGGTTCAGTAGGCCTCAAAAATAGAACTAAGTCAAGTTAGACATGAGCTTGGGTGGCATATTCAGATCCTAATTTAGGCCCCACTCCTGAAAATTGCTCCATTTCTGAGCCTGTGCAGAGCCTTACTGTCTTCAGCTGTGCTCCATATTGTCCAGGGGAATGGTTCACAAATCAGTTGGCAAGTTTGGGGCTGTGGATCTGAACTTTTCCAAAGTCCATGTACATTTGAAGCAACATGTTTTGGCTCATCTGTTAATACAATACAAGAAGAAAAATTAAAATGCAAGTTTACTAGATTTAGGTAGTTTTAGGCAGAGATGGATTCAATTTGTTTCTTTTTAAATAAAATGGTCTATTGGGATAAACACCCAAAAGCTCAGATGCCCATTTAACCCCTTGGGTTATTGTTAGCCTGGAAATCTCAAAACAGAAGGCTCTCCATATCATGACACTTCCTGGGCTGTCCTGGCCATATTAGGAAGAGCAGGCGTGCGTGAAAATGAAAAATAATGGGCAAAAAAATCATTTAGCCAAACAATTTCAAATCTCAAATCTAAGGTTTGGTTTAGTTTGAGATTGGGGTAATTTGTTATTGTATTTGAACCACTTAGTTTACCTTTTGGCATTGGCATAAAATATTGTCACTTAATTATAAACAAACGATGGCCTAATACTATTCTCTAACAAGTTTCAAATTCTTCTGATTATCTTGGAGGAAAGAAATAAAAATAGCCAAGACCAGTTTTAGAGGCTGTTTCTGTGCAACCAAAGGGAGCACAAAGAAATGTCTTAAGGGTGTTTATTATACATCAAATCTTATTCGCTTGATTACTGTAACCGCTGAGGAGGCATATGCCTGAGCATAGAGATGGATGAGTATCTTTATGCTGTTGGGAAGTACAGATCTGGATCCAAAGCTTCTCAGGTTGGTTGTTGTTCATCCTTTGAGTTTGAAGAGTACCATGACATCACTGATTGGTTTGGTTCCTATGACCACATGAGTGGTTGGTCAGGCCAATTTGAGCTCTGAATTGTTTGTGGCACACCAGAAAGGAGATGCTACTATGGGTTACCTCATTAACAGCAGACATTCTGCTATTGTGAGATTTATGCTGCTGGCACTGCTGCTCTGCCTCCGCAGTTCTCATCTGCTCATAGACTGTAGCTCCAGCACAGATGGTTCTTCGTTTCTTCTGGCCTCCCTGAGAGCGCTTTCCCTCCTTTAGCTTGTGGTAAAAATCATCTTTGGCAATTGCTCATCTGACTGTCTGGTGATATAGCTCCCCCTTCAGGGGGGAGGGATAGCTCAGTGGTTTGAGCATTGGCCTGCTAAACCCAGGGTTGTGAGTTCAATCCTTGAGGGGGCCATTTAGGGAACTAGGGTAAAAATCTGTCTGGGGATGGGTCCTGCTTTAAGCAGGGAGCTGGACTAGATGACCTTCTGAGGTCCCTCCCAACCCTAATCTTCTATGATTCTATCTCATCTGTGATTTCATCAATAGAGTATGGATGCTTGAAATACCTGCTCATATGAGGACCTCAGCATCTGGAGCCTTGTCTTGCCATCTTATCCTCATCCATTTCCTCAGACAGGCTGTGTGAAAGTGAGTCAGCTTCATAGCATGGCATCTCTGTTTACTGTCCAGGTTTTGCATGCATGCATGTAGAGTTGGCAGCACAATGGCTTTGTAGACCTTCAGCTTTGTTTGTTGACTAATGCCTCTACATTCCGCACATTTGCACATAGTCTGCCAAAACTGTCATAAGCTGAAGAGAAATAGTCCAGACTCCACTGTATGTCAGACTCAGATATGGTATTCAGGGAACAGTCATCAGAAAACAGAAGATCATGAACAGTCACTTCCTGTACCTTCATTTTTGCCTGTTGTCTCCTCAGATTGAAGAGATTGCTATCAGTCCGTATCTGATGCCATTTCTGGTGTGACAATCACAAAAGGCATCTATAAGCATGGTAGAGGGTTGGGACCAACACACAGCCCTGATTGACTCCACTAGTGACTGGGAAATGGTTCAGCTGACTCTCCGTCATCCACAGCGTGAGCGAGCGTGCCACCATGGAAGTGCCAAACTATTGCAATGAATTTCTCTGGGCAACCAAATTTTGCCATGCTCTTCCAAAGGCCCTCACGACTGACTGTATCAGATGCTTTTGTCAGGTCAATGGAAGTCATATACAGGTTGGAGTTCTGTTTCTGGCATTTCTCCTGAAGTTGATGAGCTGCAAACACCATGTCTATGGTCCCATGTCCTTTCCTGAAGCCACACTGACTGACTCTCAGGCAGAAGCCCTTGTTCAATGTGTTGCACAAGGTGATTCAGCAGAATTTTGCCAGCTATGGACAACAAGCAGATTCCCTGATAGTGGTTGCAGGATTATCTGTTACCTTGCCACTTGTACAAGTGGATGATGGATGCATTCTTGTACTCCTGGAATATAGTTCCTCGAGTCCACATTGACTGAATTTTTCCAGTCAGTTTCAGAGCCACGTGCAAGCCTCCGACCATGCAGCCTTCTGCTGGTATAGCACCTGCTCCAGGTGCTGACTGAAACAGTAAGAGATATGTTGATATCAGTCTAGGGCAGTCGATCAATTGCCTCCTCACTAGTAGACGATTGTTTAGCTTCTCAGCTTGTACCTCTCCCTCTCTATAGGATATAACAATGGATCAAGGGAACAGGCAAACTGAAAATGAACCTTCTTCCAGAATCACTCACACAAAGAATAACTAAGTGCTCTAAGATGCTGGGATCTTCAAAGGACCCTAATGAAGATACATTAGGAATACATTGGGGTATCTAATTTGCATGCCTAATTCCCACTGGCTCCTTTGAAATTCCCAGGCTGATCTTCCAGTTCACAGTCTTTTTTAAATAGGCACGGTTGGTAGTGCTGCCTATGATTAAGGTTGCCTGACACTTCCCATCACAAGACCCTGTTTTCAATTGTTTACAATTTTGCCAGACCAACTGTTTGGGCTGAAATTTTCCATTCGGGGTATTTGCCTCGGGCTGAAATTATTTATCTAGCTAGCTATCAAGTTTCAAAAATGGTTCAGCAGTTTCCAAGAATGAGATTAGGGGAAAATACATTGTTTTGACCATGCTAAAAAAAAAATTCATATAACTGCTTTGTTAAGCATCTCTAGCACCTCCATGTTTTGGAGGTGCTTGAGATTTACATTTTTACAGAAGGATGGCCTTTATATCAGGGATAGAGAAAACAAATTTGATCACGTTAAAGGCCTTTAGAAAAAAACTGCAGTGTGCATGTGGTCAGTGGAGATGTGTTAGTGTTTGGCAGCTAAATTCTCCAGAGTTTCCGCCCACAGTAAGTATGCTCCATCCCCGAGCTGCAGGGGCTAAGCATGACTTTCCCTGCAATTGCTGCTCCCAGATGCTGCAGGCCACTATGGTGTTGGGCCCCAAAACTAAGAGCAGGGAGATTGTCTCTCCTGTGTTCAATCTACTCACCTTCTGGTGCCTAGGCAGCATGGAGAAGATTACAACAGGAGTTCAATGCACAGGGAACAAGAGCTGAACCAGGGTGGGGGTGGCAGCAAAGGGAATAAATCTTAGGAAAAGAAGCCTGGGTAGAGAGACAGGGACTGGATGCTTGGTGGTAAAACAGGGCAGAGGGAGGCTGGAAGCCTTGGGAGGGAAAACTTAGATCTGACATGGAGCTGGGGAGGGGAGGAGAGACTGGGAACCAAGCCTTGAGCAGGAAGGATAGCTCAGTGGTTTGAGCATTGGCCTACTAAACCCAGGGCTGTGAGTTCAATCCTTGAGGGGGCTGTTTAGGAAACTGGGGTAAAAATCTGTCTGGGGCTTGGCCCTGCTTTGAGCAAGGTTGGATTAACTGATCTCCTGAGGTCCCTTCAAACCCTGATAGTCTATGAATGGGCAGGGGAAAAAAGAATAACTGTCTAGGCAAGGAGACTTAGATGAGGGTGAGACTGAAACTCAGATGAGGAGTGCAGAGATTGGGACTCAGATGAGTAACCAGGTAGTAGGGTGAGAGAGAGACTAGACCAAGCCAGGCTGGAGGGAACAAAGACAAAAGGGGTTGTGAGCACTAGAGAACACGCCCCTCCAGAACCTAAAATGGAATTGAGCATTCCCGAGTCTCACCATCTCTCTGTTGTCATAAAATATCTGTGAAACCCACCAGCAAACTGAGCACATCGTGCCCCAGTAATGCTGATCCACATAGAGGATAACAACCTATTCCATTATCTCAAGTAGCAAATGTGTTATACATCTAAATGTTCCAACTTTGCTGATGACTCATGAGCATCAATATTATCCCTCATGATGGAGAATTTCCATGTTTTTCCAGTATACTTAACATATGGGGTGGGGGGGAGTGGAATTCCATACCAGAAATGACATTGGAAGACCATTATTAAGGTTGCAAAGTCAAGCACTCAAAAATTAAGAAATGCCCAACTTAAGGTTGCCTCTGTAACGCTAATTTGGCCCCCTTGTGCATATGCGTTATGATGCAGTCTTTACTTACAGAATCAAATACTATTTTTTGCACAGGCCCCTGCCTCACTCAGTGCACAGGATGGACTGTTCTCTGAGGGTGAATATGAGTTGTGCAGTGAAGGAGGTTGCTGTCTGTAGGAACCTGCTTCATTTGTTGCAGAAGTTGGCAAGTGTGTGGTGAATGAAGCAGGGGAGGAAGAGAAAGGATGCTGTCTCGGTTAAAGCAGTTGAATGCTGCCCTGGGGAATTAGATTCTATCCCTGCTTCTGCCACTGAGTCCACAGGTGGTCACTAATTGTCTTTTCCTCATTTTCTGAGTGCCCAACTTGAGGTGCTGGGAGTCTGATTTGCAGAAATGCTGAGGGCTCACAGCTGCAATTGAAGTCAATGGGAGCTGTGCTCTGAACATCCAAGATGCCATATAATGCTAAGCTCCCTGAAAAATCAGGCCATAAGTATCTCAAATTGGGCACCCGGAATTCATGGCTGTTTGCATAGCCTTACTGTGCTTCGGCTCCCCATCTGTAAAATGACACCAGTATTGTGAACATAAATTCATTAATTTTTTTGAAGTACTTGGATACTGCATTGATAAGTGCCATAGAAAAGCCCATGAGGAAATGAATAATTCTGTCTTCAGAGCAGGGATTGAATAGAGTGCAGAAAATAAGGTCTGGGGCCATGCTGAACAAGAAGAAAACATAAATAACTTAAATAAACTTCCCACTGAAAAAAATGAAAAAAATCTTCAAAAAAAATGGCCATTCTAACAAAGTGAAAATCTCCATGGGAAATTTTCATTTTGGTCTAAGTTATCTGCTTGCTAAACAGAGGGGGGGGGAGGAGAGGGGGCAGTAGGCACTGAAAACTTTTCATTTTTTGGTTTTACTTCCCCTCACCTCCATTTTTCCCATACATTCCCTCTTTTCACCCTACCAGAAGAGAAAAAACATACATAGAAGAGAATGGGAGGAGAGAGAATCTGAAACCACCAAAATGTTCCAGTTTTCAGAAAAATCAAAACTTGTTTCAGTGTTTATTTTGTTGAAAATATGTACGAACATTTGTTAACTAAATGACAGTTTTTGTTTTGTTGAGTCTTCACAGAAAATATACAGCATTTTCCAGATAGTCCTACTCAGAACTAAGAGTGCAGGGAACTACAGAACTGCAGAAAAACTGCTATTCTCCTTCAGTAACTGTAGAACCACTCAGCACTGTGCATGACTGGCACAATTCCATTCCCATCTGATATGTAAGAGCTAAAATTAAAAACAATGTATATGCTGTAAGAGAACAAATGAGAGAAAAGTACCTTGGAGAGGCAAATTACCTAAGACGAAGGCCATAGAAATCTGTCTCCAACAAGTGGATTCTCATTTCAAATCTGTTCTGTGCTTTCTAAGAGGCAGAGTAGCAATAATGTGCTAATCTGTCACCATTTTCTTCCGAAGTATTACAAAGGCTATATTCTCCAAAAGTTGTGCATTCTAAACAGGTGATTACATACTCTACTGAGAAATTAAGTTCATTTGCTCACACACCTTTTGGGCTGAAATTTTCAAACAGAAAGTGCCTGGTGTCAGGCACCTGAATAAGAGGCCTGAATTTTCAGAGGTGTTGAGCACTCATAACTCCCACTGAAGTCAATGGGAGCCATGTGTTCCCAGCACCTCTGAAATCAGCCATTTATTTAGGTGCCTAACTGGAGGAGAAGCCACTTCAAAAATTCTGGCTGAAGACCTAAATGAGAGAACACACAAGCAGGTTTAATAAGAGATGGAACGTATTTACTGAAACATGCAAGAGAGGATTCTGTATGGGGGTATGAACTGCATCTTTAAACTCAGGCAGTTGATTTCCAATTTCATATCCTGATTCAAAGCCTTTTGAATTTAATATAAAAAAAGGCTTCAGCTAAATTCAATGGGTTTTGGATCAGGCCCTTGGAGAATGCCTAACCATCTTAGCTTTAACAATTTACTCTGTATGCCACCCAAATCAATTTACTAGGGAAAGATCTGAGTGTGAATGTATTTTGAACTATAAAAACGGATTAATAAAGAAGTATTAGCTAATTGTTAGAGCTGTGAGTGCCATAGCCGCAGTTAATAGAACTAATGTCTGAAGTCAATGGCTCACAACATGTGTTTGAAGTGAGCCAGTCCTAGGTAAAAAACAGTTGATTGTGATTGAGTGGGAGGAGCCAAATCCTTGTAATTTGTGCTGGTAAATTATAAATACAGAGCTAGCTAGCAAAAGGCCCAATCTCAAGAAGCCCTCCCTGACAGAGGAGCCTTCTCTACAAAAGCAAAATGAGAGAGTTGTAACAAGCACGCACCAGCTGCTGTTGAACTCGTGCTGACCACAGTTTAACCGCATGCATAGTTCAAGATAGACTGTACCCAGCACCATTTCAGGAACAGTCATTAAATATGTTTTTTTTAATTATTATTTTTTTTTGATGAAAAAAGAATTTCGGCTGGTCCTGACACTGATGCACGGACAGGTTCGACAAGCATCTGAACCTTTCTATGGCTATAAATGTACCCCTCTGGAAATGGGAATATCATCTACCTCTCTCACCTTTGTGAAGCTCTTTGAGCTTTTAAGAAAAGCTCTCTGGAAGTAGAACACATAATTATAAAAACTGCAGCTTATGTTACACAGAACTTTTGAACCCAGAGATGACGCAATGGCCCGTTGCCAGGATAAAGAATATTTAACACCTCGTTTAACAACAGGTGTTACATGTTATGCGTCGGTGAGGTGTACATCACTGAAACCTAAAGACCCAGCAAGCCAGTGGTACGGCTATGAACCAGAGCAGCCATAGAACAACAGAGCCATAAAATCCTAATTAGCTTCATACACTTGTTATGGACATTTTTATTTATTGACATGGTCAAATTAAGAAGGCAGCAGTATTTTTTTATAGCCTCGAGATCAACATGAGAAAAGTTAGTATTAATGTTCAGCCAACTACAGTAATTTGTCTCAACTACAGTCACATTAATATATTTAAAAACTCTAAAGAAATTGAAGTTTTAATACACCTACCTATCAGGTGAGAGATCTCAAGCCCTTAGCAGTCATACGTCTTGCCTATCTGTTCCCAAACCATAGAAAATTAGGTACAGCAGCGGGAAGAGAGAACGCCTCATAGCTTCTAGTATACACAGCAACAAGCCTGATTCTGTGTAGATGTGGTTGAAAACAGTCACTTAGGAAGGGTTTATTTTTAGTTACAGGAGATAGACCTGTGAGTTCCCACTCCTTGGTACCACCCCGTAGAACAGCCTGTTTTGAATACCACAAAGCAGCAACTCCTGGGTGACAATAAGTATAAGTATTATATAGAAAATCAGGCTGAGCTCATGGCTGGCCGACAATAGAAGTGATTGGGTGGTTAACTTAAATATCCCATCTTAGAAGATAAAAATACTGCAACAATAATAACCAAACACAGAACATATGCAAATATCAGCATCCTAACTGGCTCCTCAACATTCTAAGCACATGCTGTACCCAATCAAACAACGTAAGTATTCATCCTTTCTGTACAGCTTAGTAGTCAACAGTTCACACCCGACCTCTTCTCAAATTGCCTCCCCTACATCAAGGATGCCAGCCTTTATTGCCCATTTTGTCCGCTCCACACTTTCTTTCTTCCATGCTGCCCTTGCATGAAACAACCTCACTCAACTGATCTGTCCTTACCCTCTCCAACCTCCTACCTTTGAATTCCCTTTTCAAGATCCACTTCTGCAATAAAAAAAAAAGTATGAATGATGACTAGGTTGAAAGGCAAATGGAAATATTTTCAAAACAAATGTCTCAAAAGGGTATTATTTTTATTGTATCTCTCTCCACTTATCTTTGTATGTCATTTAACTGCTTGGATTGAAAGCATTTGAGGGCAGGGACTATGCACCCCCCACACACACACACACCTTGCACAACAAGGTTCCAATCTTAACTAGGGTCCCTCGGTGTTACAGTAATATAAATATTTTAAATTATAAAATAATATAAAATAGATTCTAACTTCATCTCTTCAAAATAGTTAGGAAAGTTATATTTAATTCATGGACAGATTTCCAGATATTACCATTTATTATTTGGACTACTGTCGTGCCCAAAGGCCCTATTCAGGAATTCCACTATATCTGAGCATCATACAGATTTTAAAAATAAGACAACAGTCCTTGCACCAGAAAGCTGCCAGTCTAGGGTTATGACAAGGTATAAACTGGTGGTAGACAAATTGAGGGAGTAGAATGGGGTAGGATGGAGTGACTGTGGAATGAACACGTTATATTAATGCAACCATTCAGGAGTGTATGTAATAAACACTGACATATTTTAAGTGAGCATGATCTGTTGCCCCTTCAGGTATGAGTGTTGATTTATATATTGTACCTTTCACAAGCAAAGCACTTTACAGAATTACACTCTGGTTCTAGAGATTTACGCCCATCACCAGAGAGGCAACCTCCACAGGAGAGGGTGAGATGCAGTCGTCATTATTATGGCACCAGCATCCACACTACACAACAGGGTATGGATCAGAAGTGAAGAACACCTATTAATGTGATGGGGAATTTCAGTGGCCAGACTCATTACACTTATTGTAAGACAAAAGGAAAAGGATCCAGACAGGGTTAGGAACTTGCACAGATAATGGGTTTGGGTTTGAAAGAAAGTACCATGTATAGTGAAAGCTAAAGATTTTTAAAAATCAGTTTGGGTTTCTTTGACACAATTGGAGTTGCTGGGAGCTCAGCATTTTTTAAAAATAAAATCACTTATTTAAGCACTTGAATATGGATTTAAGAACCTGCATTTAGGTGCCTTTTTTAAAATGTTTCCATGTTTCATAATTTTGGCCAACACAAGAACATTCTGCAGACCCCAGGGACAAGAAGTTGGTAGTGATCTGCCTATAATATTTGAACCAAACAAACTACTAGAAGCACACATTTCCACATAAATACTTATAGCATATGACGGATGTTTGTTCAGGGCTGGCTCCAGCTTTTTTGCTGCCTCAAGTGGCGAAGCGGGAAAAAAAAAAAAAAGATAAAGCCGCGATCAGTGGCACTTCGGCGGCAGCTCTACTGCGCCGCTACCTTTGCTCCGAGAAAGACTGAGGGACTCACTGCCGAATTGCTGCCAAAGACCTGGACGTGCCACCCCTTTCAGGGGCCACCCCAAGCACCTGCTTCCTTCACTGGTACCTGGAGCTGGCCCTGTGTTTGTTTTGCCATTTGTAGAGCAGCAGGGGTAACACTTTTCAGAACCGCCTCAGAGAGTTAGAAGCATAAGTCTCATTTTCAAAAAATGATTTAAGAGTCTTAATTTCATTAGACTTAGGCTCCTAAGTGCCTTAGTCACTTTTGACAATGAGACAGACTCCTCACCCATTTAGGTGATTTTGAAAAGTGTACCCTAGGTCATATTCCAGACCTGCAGCCTGGAACTTGAGGAGATGAAAAAAGATGCTTTTGGGGGTACTATGGCTCACTTGAGTACACACACACACACACACACACACACACACACACACACACACACACACACACACACACACACACACACACCCACTGAAAAACAAAGCAAAACACAGGAGCTAGTAGGCCTGTAGCTCACAGACTTACCTGAAAAGGAAAGTTTCTCACAGCACTTCCAATAAAATGGATGGTTAACTCAGGTAGATACACTGGCAAAATAGAGCACATATTGCGTTTGCAAGACAGAACACAGTGAGGTGAAAATAGGACTAAAGTTATGATAATGGAGGCAGAATTTAGAGAAGATGCAGTAAGGTTAAGGCTCTATGTACACGCACACATACTTACACACAGGCAGGTAATGCATTTATGCAATTTACTGGTGCCTTAAAATATCTTTGATATGCTGTATGTTTGTCTCCAAAATGCCATCCGATCCTAACCAAGTGAGGATGCATTTTTTGCTTCTAATTCCTTTCTTCAAGTTAGAGTAATAGGAGAGGGGCAAAGGGAGATGGGGAGGACAGCAGTTTTCAGTGTTTGTCATTATTATAGGTTATATATACAGAAAGAAAGTTAATTAAGCTTTAAAAAAATCCATCACACATCAATGACTGCATTTTAATGAGTACAAAAAGTTGAGGTGTTTACTGCCAATTAAAGTGGTTTTTAAATAAGCATTAATTAACACAGAAATTCAGAAGAAAGTTATACCTTGTCAAAGAAAGGCCAGCGCAGGCTGTGCACACTTTTGCTCCCATTCATATTCAGATAGTAATTACTATCAACCCTATATTTTCCATAATAATGAGGACAGGCTGTCATGTCTGTCAAACAAACAAAAAAAAAAAAAGTAGGAGGCTCAGAAATACTCTCAACCTGAAGTAAACTTTTTAAAATTTCCCTGGCAAGAGTTCCTCCCTGATCCATACGCAACTGCATGTTTAGAACAAGGAAGCAAGTGAGGCTTCAAGAGAGAGTTACATTAAAAACCATAGACCCTGATTTGCAAGGCTGGGGCAAAGGTGGCTTTATGTCACCTTTGCACTCTCCCCAATCCTGGAGCCAGTTCAGCCCCCGCCATGATAATGATCCCTGTGTTCTAAATTGCACCTGGCCGCAATGGCCCCAAAGGGGCCATTCAAGCCGCTGAGAACCATGGGAGCAATGGCACTCTGGCACCTCTACACTGGAAATTGTATGGGGGAGGTCGCGTTGACCTGGCTATGCCAGCCCTAAGCCATCCGAGGAAGCCCACATGCTGGACGAATCCTCAACTCCGATTGTTTAAGCCATCCTTATGGCCTTTTTGTGCTGTTGGAAGAGATACTAGAGAAGGGCCGAGCAAGTAACATCATGGCTGAGCTGGTATGAATAGGATAAAATAAAGGTTTACTTTTTAACTATCAAATGAAGACAGCAAGACTTCTTACCTACTTGGTCAGTTAAAAGGGACCTGAAAAGGACTTAGCACAAGCCTCTATTTTTATGTTTTCTGCCTCTTTATGAAGCATAAAGAAGGCCTGAAAGAGGGAGGGATTTTGTCATTGGCTCACTTTCCTTTTGAAATTTCTTGTTTGCACGGTTATTTTTTACCTTAAATGTCAGGCATGACAAGCCTGGTCTTCCCTGGTTTTCCTAGAGGGCTTGAAGTGGGAGTTGGATAAGGAGAGGGAAAAAGGTAGAAGGCTTGGGTATATTTTTTGTGAGCTCTCACACCTTAAAAAAAAACCCTCACATATCAACAACCCTGCCATTTAGTTAACAAAAACATCCTTCCCTTCAAAGAGTTTGTCAGTCATTGGAGTTAAATAGATTTTTTTAAAGTCAAATTAAAAAATTCCTTCCCCTCTCAATTGCTCAGCTGTCCATCCCTAGTGATACACTAACTTCACTAGCTCTCCTGTTGATGGCCAGAAAAGACTATTTCCAATACAAAAACAAGCATTTTTGGACAAATCTGTTAGGCCTTTCTTATATATCATAAAAGCCACACACAAAAAAAGACTCCTACCCTCTCCATTTTTCCCCTCTTGGAAGGTCACCTTTAAGAGTTGTATCATTAATACAAAATGTAGCATAATATTTTAATATATTGCTTGCTTAATCAGTCAATACCTGTGAGTCTTTCTCTAGCACTATTTACTCAGGCAACAGTCACATTAAAGAAAATGGGATACAGTGAAATCCATGGGAGCTTTGTCCGACTAAGAAGTGCTGAACTGGGCCCTAGTCTTCCTATAATCACAGCACATTAGCAAGGGGCTGAGAGGATCATTTTATTGCTAGAAATAGTTGAGAGATTACTTCAGAGACAGAACGGACATAACACAAAACAGAGTTTCCAAGTTCTGACAGGAAGGAGTGTTGCACATACTAAATTCCACATTAGGCTTTACAATAATAATGAAAACACCACCAGTCCTCGTGATGTGTGAACTCACTGACACAGATACATGAGGTGGACAGTAGAGGAGGAAAAAAGAAAGACTGACCAAAGCAAACACACAGGGATGCTTAAGAGCAGAATACAGAAGGGAATAGTCACAAATTAACCCTTTGTTTGCAGTGAAATTGCACTATTCAAGGCAAAGTGCATTCAATAAATTTACAGCTTAGTGGATCACAGTCATTTGTCATGTTAACATGACATTTTATATAGGTGAAATAGAACCTCAGATAAGGAACTACAGCTTTAATTAATATGAAATCCATATACATATTTTCCTTGGATGTACTTGGCCCACCTCTGACTAAAGGTTTTACAATAAATATACACATGTATATGTAACTCACTGATGAGTATGTGTTACAGGTTCCCCTCTGTACTGATCCACAGAGCATGAGAGCTGTCACAGCCGCCACCTAGAGAGCTTTACCTCAAGCTGCAGCTCCTCAGTTTTAGGTCTGGAGGTCCCTGGGTCAATCCCTGGCATGTTAGCCAAGAAGGCAGCTATCACACACGCATGCACTGTAAAAAATTAAACTTCTTTATTCACAGATGGGCTAAGTACATCCAAGGAAATGCTTGTTCGCTGGGGCCATGGGGTAGGTTTTTTCCTAATGCTAAAAAAGTTGCTAAGGCAAATATAGCATCCAGCTTTAAAAAAGGGAAGAAGGAGAATCCAGGGAACTACAGACTGGTCAGCCTCACCACAGTCCCCAGAAAAATCATGGAGCAGGTCCTCAAGGAATCCATTTTGAAGCACTTGGAGGAGAGGAAGGTGATCAGGAAGTCAACATGAATTCACCTAAGGCAAGTCATTCCTGACCAAGCTGATTGCCTTCTATGATGAGATTACTGGCACTGTGGATATGGGGAAAGCAGAGGAGGTGATATATCTTGGCTTAAGCAAAGCTTTTGATACAGTCTCCCACAGTATTCTTGCCATCAAGTTAAAAAAGTATGGATTGGATAAATGGACTATAACAGTGATAGGCAACCTTTGGCACGCAGCCAGTCAGGGAAATCTGCTGGCGAGCTGGTTTGTTTATCTGTCGCGTCTGCAGGTTTGGCCAATTGCAGCTCCCACTGGCCACGGTTCGCCGTTCCAGGCCAATGGGGGTTGCAGGAAGCGGCAGCCAGCACATCCCTTGGCCCATGCTGCGATGGGCCGAACCTGCAGATGCTGCAGGTAAACAAACCGTCCCGGCCCACCAATGGATTTCCTTGATGGGCCGCATGCCAAAAAGTTGCTGATCCCTGGGCTATAAGGTAGATAGAAAGCTAGCTAGATTGTCAGGTTCAACGGGTAGTGATCAATGGCTCGATGTCTAGTTGGCAGCCAGTATCAAGCGGAGTGTCCCAGGGGTCTGTCTTGGGGCCGGTCTAGTTCAACATCTTCATTAATGCTCTGGATCAGTGGTGGGCAATCTGCGGCCCGCATGATGCCCATCAGGGTAACCGGATTATGGGCTGCAAAAGACGTTTTGCTGACATTGACCATCAGCAGGCACAGTCCTCTGCAGTTCACCGTTTCCAGTCAATGGGAGCTGCGGGAAGCGGCGGCCAGCACATCACTGTGGCCCGCTACTTCCAACAGCTCCCATTGGCTGGGAATGGTGGGGGCCGTGCCTGCGGACGGTCAATGTCACCAAATGTCTCACAGCCCGCAATCAGATTACCCTGATGGGCCACATGCGGCTCATGGGCCGCAGGTTGCCAACCACTGATATGGATGATGGGATGGATTGCCCCCTCAGCAAGTTTGCACATGATACTAAGCTGGAGGGAGAGGTAGATACACTGGAGGGTAGGGATAGGGTCCAGAGTGACCTAGACAAATTGGAGGATTGGGCCAAAAGAAATCTCATGAGGTTCAACAAGGTCAAGTGCAGAGTTCTGCACTTCGGATGGAAGAATTCCATGCACTGCTACAGGCTGGGGACTGACAGGCTAAGCAGTACTTCTGCAGAAAAGAACCTGGGGATTACAGTGGACGAGAAGCTGGATATGAGTCAACAGCGTGCCCTTGTTGCTAAGAAGGCTAAAGGCATACTGGACTGCATTATTTGGGGCATTGCCAGCTCATCGAGAGAAGTGATTATTCCCCTCTATTCAACACTGGTGAGGCCACATCTGGAGTTTTGCGTCCAGTTTTGGGGCCCCCACTACAGAAAGGATGTGGACAAACTGGAGAGAGGCCAGTGGAGGTCAATGAAAATGATTAGGGGAAAATGATTTATGAGGAGAGGTTGAGGGAACTGGGCTTACTTAGTCTGCAGAAGAGAAGAGTGACGGGGGATTTGATAGAAACCTTCAACTACCTGAAGGGGGATTCCAAAGAGGACGGAGCTCGACTGTTCTTAGTAGTGGCAGATGACAGGACAAGGAACAATGGTCTCAAGTTGCAATGTGGGAGGTCTAGGCTGGATATTAGGAAAAGCTATTTCACTAGGAGGGTGGTGAAGCACTGGAATGGGTTACCTAGGGAGATGGTAGAATCTCTATCCTGAGAGGTTTTTAAGGCCTGGCTTGACAAAGCCCTGACTGAAATGATTTAGCTGGGGTCGGTCCTGCTTTGAGCAAGGGATTGGATTAGATGACCTCCTTAGGTCTCTTCCAACCTTAATCTTCTATGATTCTATGAAGTCATTCACAGGATCTGATGGCAAGGAATGACTGGGGGCTAGCGAGTGGATTCTCAGTGCACTATATGACACTTAGAGGAATGGTGTTCAGTTTCCAGTCCTGGGCTTATTCCCTGGGATAGACTAATTGGAAATTGCCCCTTTTCTCTAGGTTTTAATTAAGACCCTGTTCATTGTGGCAGTTGAACACCAAGAGATGGCACATTGCTCCTGCTCAGGCTGCTCCTCAGCAACCAGTTAAGGAATCCCATCCAGTCCTCTTTTAGCCAGAAGATCCTTGTCTATATTACAAAATTCTACAACATTAGAACAATTTTGTGAAGAGACAAGTTACTAACCATGACTTTGAGGTCAGCATATATTTTATTTTATTTTTTGGTTTTAAAAAGAGTTTACACAAAACATCTTTGCCCAAAGAGCTTACAATTCAAATAACACTCTTACCTCAAAGGGCCTGAACAAAGTGAGCTAAAATCCCAACGTTCTGTGCTGGGTTTATTGTTCTAGGAGTGGATTGTCTGAACACAAGTACAACTAGCATTTGTTCTGTTCCTTAAGTTCCTATTGACTAGGCCAAAAAGTGTCCCATGCGTCCCAAACCAGCTGTATGTTTGTTGACAACATAGTTTGTCATTGTCTACACTTACCACAAAGTCATGGTGAGCACTGAGTCAGCTAACTTGATTCTTCACAACCAGGTACAAATCTGCAGTGTAGTCCAGCCCAAGGATGGTGGCTACAACAGAAAAACTCAGGAGCAAGAGACATAAATTAGAGAGAAATTAGAGTGTGAGGGATCTGTGGGGTCCCGCCAGGGAAGTGTTGAAGTTCCACGCATCTCTCACCACTCTTCTGGAAATAAGGGTCAACAAAAATGGCATTTTGGGGAAAAATAAACAAACATAGCTGCATCTTATTCATACAACCATTCTGCCTGGCTAGGGGTGGATGGAGCCAACCACATCGGCTTCTACAATTCTACAAGAGTGGATCTGCTGAGACATCACAGGCTGGTGGAAAGGGGGAGACACCATCCCTTGCTGGGCTCTGTGTACAAGATCCTTTCCGCAGGTTTCATGTGCAGCATGTGGGGGTAGCATTTTCCTCCTTATTCCTTAGTGATGAGCACTGTCTTGGGCATGTCTAAATAACCAAGAAAACTTTTGAAGACAAGGTCTTGAGCATGCTCCAGAAATTGTCAGCTTTCAGTGCAAGAACTTCCCTTTCTCTTCATTCTTCATGTTCCATCTTAATACTTATTCATTTCTCGCAACAGGGATCAGTCACATTTTTTCAATGCAGGGGGACTGTTGGTGTTGTCATTCCGAAATGTGTGGATGGATGATCCAAGATCACTGAGATGAACACACTGTTCATTTCCTGGGTGAGATTCTTGGTTGTAAGTTGTTTTTCTGAATGCTGTGGTTGCTGATTTCCCACTACATCTTCAATTTCTCTCTCCTGCTGCCCACTTCCATGTGTAGTGAATTGTAACATATGCCCTCTGCACTCTCCCAGTTCTCCACCCGCCTATAACTGTTTCCAGAATCAGGAGGAAAAAAGGATTTTATTAGATTCAAGCTGACCAAAACAGTTTATGAATTCGGGTCCATTCCAACAAATTATTTCAGTCGGAAAGAAAAAAAATTCTGAAATGTCTAAATGGTTTGTTTTGACATTTCCAAAATGAAATGTTCTAACTTTTTATTTCAGACAGATGTTTCCTTTTAGAATTCCCTCAATATTTTTTAAAGAAAAAAAAGTTTTTAAAACTTCAAAATCAAAACAAAATGTTTCATTTCAGGTCGACTGAAATGTTTCGATAGACACAAAATGAATTTTTCCTTTTTTGGGACCTGCACCCACACACAATATTCAGCTATCTGCACAGATCTATTCCTTTATTTTTGCATGTGGCCTGAGGCTGCTTGGGTGTTGTCAGAGACTAGCAGTAGGATAAAAAAGATTTCTCTGATTTTGAAGCAGGCATTTTTATTTCATCCACAAACTTCTCTGCTCACCCTCTTCCTTGGGCAGAGTTTTCGTCTTTCACACCCAATTGATTTGGATGTCATTTGTGTGTCCCGACTGGCAGGGCTAGCTTTTTCTTTTAAGGACAAAATGAAGATGGAAGTCATATATAAATAAAACAAATCTTTACCTGCATTACTACAGAACTTCAGAAAGGGAAAGACTGGAAGAATTTCTAAACCCAATTCACTCTTCACTTCCAGTACTACACTTACTCTGGACACTAAGACTAGACTCTCGGTTGCTCGTTTTGGCTCTCATGCACTGTAATAACTTTAATTATTGTTATATATTATGTCCAGCCCCTGGCATCATGAATTTGCAGGGGCCTGCTTAAGGGATATAACCAGCTTCAAGCCTGTATAAGTCAGTCCAAATAGGGGATTTGCGTTGGTTTACCTAAGCCAGTTTAAACAAACCAGTGCAAATGGGAGTGTAGCCCTCAGTCTTAATGAGAACTGGCTTCTTGCTGGAACATTGCTGCTTTGATATCAAAATGGCAGACAATACTGGCCTTGTGTCCACTACAGAAAAATGTAAAGTATTTCCTTTACCAGGATTTGCCAGGATTGGTTCAGTTCTACCAGGTTAGGAGCCTTAGAGTAGTATAGCTCGCCGGCTGTTGATGCAATCTGAAGCACAAGGTCAGTTAGATCTGCTCTGAGTGGACATAAAGACAGGGTTGGTATCTCTAAAAACTGCTTTGAAAATTCATTTTAAAATTTGTATCATTTAGTGGCTGTATTTACTCATCCAAGCAATAACTGATTAATCACTGTTTTACTTTCTGATTAAACAAAGTCACCTGATAAAATTTGAGCCCCTATGAAGATATTACTGTTCACAAAGGATTTTGAAAAAACCGAAAAGAGCACCTCTATTTTTCCCAGCTAACTTTGCTGGAATAAGCCTTTAGTTGTCACCAACCTCTTCCCAGTCAATGACAAAGTTCAGTTCAAAATTTCCAAAACAGAAACAAATCTTTAATTTTAGATACTATATTTCCAAAGATCATGCCAATAATGTGACAGGATAGTACACTGGCACTAATGTTGATGCTATTGTGAAACAGCAGGGAGGTCAAAAGCCATCCCCTGAGCTAAGGGCACGAGGAGATCTAGCAGCATAGATTCCATATCCCATGCCAGAAAGCCAAACCAAAACATACAGATACTCACATGCACGTGTGCACATGCTGTAAACCAAGGGGTGGAACTCCTAAAGGGACCATCACTACCACGAGTAACTTATCACAGACCGACAGCATTATGGCTGGCAAAACTCAAAGCTGCTCTAGATTTCAAATAAAAAAACAGCAAGGTTTGTGAATTTCTTGATTTAAAAAAACAAGTAACACATTGACAAAAGAAAAACAGATTTGGATAATACATTACTGTACATTTAACAGATTTATATAAAGAAGGGAGCCAGAAAATATTGAACTGGAATTACTCTGTGCTTTTACTTTTAAGATATAAATACAAATGCATTCATTGTGCATCACATTATAATGCAGAGGCTTACTCTGAATTTTATCATGTAACATTAAATTTATCAGCACATGAACTACTAAACAAGTCTGAGTTTAACTGTAATGCACTCTGACTGGGAATTTATCAACATGGTCACTGTGTTAATGTATATTTTTAACATAGACTGTATGGTTGCCTGAGTTGAGCTGCTGTTTATGGAAAAATATATTCTTCTCTCTGTAACACAGTAACATAGACCCAACATGGCTCTCAGAAGCCTCTTTTAGCTTCTAACCCCACTAGAGTACTTTAGCAATGAGCTCCGAACTGAAAAAAAAAAATCCCACAAGAAGCTGCACTATCCATCTTAATATTATAGAAGCCTTAACCTTAGGCAAGGCTGTCTGTGTGTGTGAGCATGAACCAAAATGAAGGTAAGGAAAGCTAGTCTTTTACATGCCATGAACCAAAGTTACCAACAGTTCTTTTTATCATAAATATAGGCTGAACCATATATGAGACACCTATTAGGGCCAAAGAAGGTTACATGCATATATACATCAATCAAGGGAAAACTAGATTTCCCAAACTCAGATGCTGTCTTCATTACAAACCTCTAATATCAGAAGACAGGAAAGTGCTCCATTTTTAAAATGCATTTTTTATTATTCAGCCTTCAGTGGAAATGTCACCTTTCTAAAGCAAGCTGTTATCATGTGTTTCCCATGCCAAACACATGGCCTCTAAGGAGAGGATTTTATCTCTACATTTTTAGTGATTTGTATTTCTCTTTCAAGGAGCTCCATGCCTTAAGGCACCTGAAACACTAACAGCACAAGAAGGTAAGGTTACACGAGACACAGTCGAATAGGACACAGAACCCAGCCCAGAGTCAGCAAAGCTTCAGACTACAGTCACATTATCCAGTAATTCACAGCCCTTCATATGTTTAATTATATTTGGTTTCGTTGGTTGGGACCATAGTCTCAAAGACACAGTGCGCCCATCAATAGACTAAGCCGCATGACAGGCTCAGGAGCAGCCAACACAACTGCCCGTGACGCCTGCCAATGAGCCAGATGCTGCCATATATTGGCATCTGGGACCTGGAATAGCAACCATGCTCTCAGTTTGGCTAAGGATTCTGACCCTGAGTACTGGAGGAGACAAAAGGAGGATAGAAGGGAGGGGGAGGGGAAGCTTCTCCTCATGATTTCACTGGTAAAAATTTAGACAAAACCCTATTATTTAGCTTCTTTACATGTGACTGCATTTAAGCAGAAAACATTTCGTGTTCTAGTCTATATGTCATAGGAGTCCAGTTTGCAATGATTAGGGTAATTTATTTAAAGGAAACCAATGCTTCCCTTTATCTCACCCTTCTCACATTGCCATGCATCCTAGTAGACAATATATGTCACCAACTTCCCCTCTTCAACAAACACTAACCAACCACCACCCCAACCCTGTGACTTAGTTAAGTATCATCCCCCGAGATGGAGAAATGGATCAAGCAACCTGCTCTGCTACCGATGTGCAGCATGGGCTTAGACAAGGATGCCTCCGCTCCCCAAGAGATTCTGGGCCACACCATTGGTCACAGCTCACACTTACAAAGCCATGTTGACTACTCTGATTCAGCATGTGAAATAAAGAACATTGTACTTCTCTTGTGCTGAGAAAGAACTACATGGATGTGTGGATGGTAAGAAAGTAAATATAGCTACTGGCTTCTTGGTCTCATGGAACTGGCTCCATCAACACCAGTGTGCTGGTTTTAACCTATAAAACCTTAAGGTGGTCTGTCACCGATTACCTCACAGCTCCCTTCTCTCCGTGCAACAAGGAAGCAACTCAGATAATCAAAGGTGCTCAAGATCACACCTGCTGACAGAACTGTGAGAAGGCCGAAGGCAAGGCATATACAGTGAAGGACCCTCAATGGAATTTGTTCCCTAGTGGTTTACCTGAGCTTAGACCTGTTGAACCTCGCAGTGTGAGTAGGGTTGCCAGTTTTGGTTGGACATATTCCTGGAGGTTTCATCACGACAATCAGTAATTAAAGTCTAATCTCTAATTCCTGGAGACTCCAAAACAATCCTGGAGAGTGATTACAGAGCAAGCTGCTCTAAACCACAACACAGCATTGGCCCTTTTTGCGTTAAGCTTCTTCCTAGTGGTCCTAATTCTGTGCAGGGCACTGTGAAATGCTTAAGCACTCTCAAATTCAGCTTATTTACCCATGCTGCCAGAGTGAACAATGCCCAAATAAATTTGTTAGTCTCAAAGGTGCCACAAGGACTCCTTGTTTTTTTCTGAATTAGATATTTTCATTTTGTGAGACTAATCCTCTTCATTTCCTTGGGCCTTTGCCCCCTCTCTCACCCCCCCCACCCGGCCCCACCTGGGGCAGTGGGGCTTTGACTTTGGCAAAAGCACCCAGGGCAGTTGGGCTTGGGCAGGCTCAGGCTTCGGTCCTCCCTCCTGGAGTTGTGTAGTTATTTTTGTTGTCAGAAGGGGTTGTGGTGCAATGAAGTTTGAGAACCCTGGTCTATATATACTCTCATGGTAAATGACCTGACTTAAGAAAGAGAATTACTCCTAATTCGAGAAGATGGTAGGATAGGGAACAATGGTTTACAGTTGTGGGGGGATATATAGGTTTCAGCAAAAGGAAAGAAGATCTTGACAACAGCAGCAAAGTGGAGAGTGAAAGAAAAACCAAGGTTCCCTCGCAGAACTCATTGCAGTGAGGATTGGATAATAAGGAAGATAGCACAGGGACTAGTCAGTACAAAAGCCAGGTTGCAGACTACACACCGTGTAGCTTTTTTTTTTGGTCCATTCTAGCAGCCATTCACAATCTGCACTTGCAAAGAATCATGGGTGATCTTGTTTTTTGCCTCTAGATGCTGCTTTAGCAAGACTCCCATTGCATATGAAGTGCTGCATGGTGAATTAGAGTTCACCAGATGTGCTGCATAATTCAATTTTTTCTTTTTCAGTCACATTCAGTGGGGGGGCGGGGGAGAGAAAGCTCATAAATCAGAGTTCATGTCAAAGCAAAACTATCTGGGACAACAATAACTTCAAGTCAAATCAGACATTGCTTACTACAGCTTTATTTAAGAAGGCCACTAACTACTGTGACATCTTCTCTTTTCCTGGCTGGCCCTCCCTTATCCAGTCCTAACATTTGCCAACTGGCTTGCCTGTTATATATGCCCAGAAGGGCTTTCCCCAGACGAGCCAATGAATCAAGGTTATTGCCCCAAACCTTCTCAAGAAAAGACTAATTCCCTGCTGCCCACCATTGACATGCTTCCACCAATGTTCCTGCCCAGCACAATGCAATAACCCTCCGGCAGGAAGGCTCTGATCCCTTCTGACAGCACCTGTGGCCAAGAAGATGGAGGCACAGTTGCCTTTGGAGAAGTAGCTCCGCCAACAGCCAGTAAGTGCTGCTGTGGCAGTGCATTAAACCATCACCCATCCCTAGGAGTTATGAGTATTATCTCTGCAGTGCTCCAGTTAGCCTCCTTTGGCCTAACAGCAAGGTCTCAGGAAATGTAGCTCAATCTAGATCCAACACATGGTGGAACACCAGGTTTGCCCTGAACTGCTATGTGTTCTTTTACATCAGTGCCTCAGGTAATATTGATTTTCTTTTAGATACTTCTCATAGATTTGAGTGTCACGATGCGATTGCAGCTCTGCACCATGTGAAAAGCTGTCAGCAGAAAGACAGTCAGGATTGCCACCCTTCACAGACTGTGCTGCTGGAAACAGGAGTTCTGTGGTGCCTAGATAAAATGCTTCTGCCAAATAGCAGTTGTTCTGAACACTTCACCCTCTCTCATTCCCCCTTCCATGAGGTTTGCCACTGGCTCTACAGCCACTTCCAGATTAAGGCCAAGTTGTGAAGGCCAAGACTATAACAGGGTTCAAAAAAAGAACTAGATAAGTTCATGGAGGATAAGTTCAGGGAGGATAGGTCAATCAATGGTTATTAACCAGGATGGTGTCTCTAGCCTTTGTGTCCCAAAAGCTGGGAATGGGCGACAGGATGGATCATTTGATGATTACCTGTTCTGTTCATTCCCTCTGGGGCACCTGGCATTGGCTGCTGTCGGAAGACAGGATACTGGGCTAGATGGACCTTCGGCCTTAGAAAATAAGAACAATCATACTGGGTCAGACCAAATTATTCATTCTCAAATTCAAGGCTGTATATGGCTACCTACATCTCGTCACTTGTCACCCTGATTGACACAAATTCCATAGATTTTGATGCCTACCTGGTCTTTTATATGGATCCGCAAAATCTTCCACTCCCTTCCCCTACATTTGCAGTCACCACGCTGATCCCATATGCTGTGCAATATCCCTCTCCTCAAAACTCCCAACAGACCCTCAAACCACTTCCCATAGGTTGATACCACAATATAACATATTAACATACACAAGGTGTACCAGGCCCCATAATCTTAGTGATGTACTCCTCCCTTTCCATTGCTGATTTATTTCACTTATGCTCAGTCTAGCATCGTAGAATAGGTTGTACTGAGAACATACTTAGCCAGGACTGTGAACTCCTCAAGGCAGATATTAAGTCTTTACTCAAGACAGTATGCACAAAAACCAAAAACAATAAAATTAAACCTGGGCATACCATAGCAGTAACAAGTGACACATTGAGAGACGTTCAGTATAAGTAGTCTAGGTCACCATGTAGAAGAAGGGTTGCAAACCTGAAACAGGGAATTTTAAAAGGGATTAGGGACTGAAATTATGCAGAGGCAAAACACTGGTCATATCAATCTCTGGCAACCCCACTGACCATTTAGGAGCACCAGTGACAGCGTTTGGGGAAGCAGTATCCAATAAGGCTGGAAGGCTAGATACAAAATGAGATCTCAAGGGTGGAGAAGTAGCAGAAAGTTTGGAAATCCCTTGGGGCTAAGAAAAAACAAAATCCATTCTAATCTCTTCTTGGTCCTTGCCAAGAAGCTGTAGGATTTCCATCTAAAAACATGTGTAACTCAGAAAAGATAAGATATTGGAGGGCACCTTTCAGATGCACTCAGCCCCTGTAGTTGCTATTGGTGTCAACCGGAATTTTGGGTCCTAGGTAATTCCATATTTAGGTTACATGGATTTTCAGATATATCAGTGGGGCAGAAAAGAGCCCTGAACATAACAATTCAGTTTATGGGCAAAGCACAGATGCAAAGAAATTGACAAACATTCTCATTTCATTATTTAAATTACTCATCAATCTTGCTAGAGAGGAAGTTTCTATTTCTCCAGCTTCCTGTTTAGTGTCCTTGAGAAAACAAATGACATCACGTTCACCCACCACCACCAAAAAACCCCCTCCACACGCCTGTAGTGGTTTACTTCCCATTTCCTTATACCTGATTATGTCTAGTACAGAGGTTCTCAAATTGTGGTGCACGGACAACTAGTGGTCCAGAAGCTCCATTCAGGTGGTCCGCAGACAGTTCCCTCTAAGGTGAGTTCCTAGGAGGCAACACGTGAGAATGAAAGACCACTCACCTAATTAGTGGAGACACACAGGCATGGCTCCACTAATTAGGTAGCTGGACAAGATGCACATGTGAGGTGGTGGCCTTGCGGGCAATGGGGGATAGGTGGGAGAGGGCACTGGGGTGAGAAGAGAGGGTGGGGGGAAATTGGGACATGCAGGGCTGCAGCAGCCAGAGAAAGTAACTTTCCCCAGCTCCAGGGTTGCAGCTGCTGGAGAGAGATGGCCCTCCTTCCCAGCCTCAACTCTATGGCTGCTGTGGTGGGGGAGAGACCCCCTGCTCCTTCCCAGCCCCAACTCAGGAGAGAGGGCACATCCATTGCATTAGAAAGGTAAAGACAACTGATATTAAAATATGACTTATGTGCTTTTATTTATAAAACAAAAAAACATGATGAAGTTGGTTTTTTTTATATAGCGCTTTTATCCAAAGCACTTTACAATAGTTAGCTAAGGGTACAAACAACATTTGGAAAGATCATTAAGTGGTTCACCAAGACCCTCAGCAATTTTCAAGTGGTCAGTGGAAAAAAAAAGTTTAGTCTAGTACATTAGTTAGAAAGAGCCGACATCCCCAGCCTTCTTCATTCTGAAGCCGTTCGGCATGGGGTTTATTATACCCACCTTTTGAAAGTTTAGAAACGAAAATATGAGTTGAGGAGAAGCAAAGTGCTGGATCTGAAATGTTACTACTACCTACTTTGGAGGTACAGCAAGGGGCTGCATGGTAGTGCTGATACAGCCAGAGTGTCACAAGAGGCCAGCCTCAAAGAAGAAAGAGGACTGTGCTACAAGCATAGGAACTGATGTTTCTAATCATTCAGGGGGAGAACAAGACAATGCCCCCTTCTTAGTTTTTTTTTTTTTTTATTGGATGCAAGTTCTTACAAAAGGGAGGAACACTGTATAGGGAGGGATGGGTGTCCAAACTCTACCCACCACAATGCCCTCAATGGAGAACTTCAGCACGCTGATACCAGTTCAAAACTTTCCGCATAACAGGAAGCAAAAACGTTTACATGACAGCTCTAACAGAGGCAACTGTCCAGTGAGGACTACGTTGAAACGTCTCAAGATCATTGTTTTACCAAGACCCGAATTAGGATAATAGGGAAATCTAAGGGCTCAATCTACTGTACTAAATACACTTCTCAATAACCGCTACAGGACAGCACTGATTTGTTTTTCTATAACAGTTATAAGCAGTTAGGGCTACTACAACAGGAGTGAGGTAGGATTGGCTTTAGATCACTAAAAAACTGAGGATCATAAGATACTGTAGCGACTGGGTCAATCCGTCTGCTATAACCAAAAATAAATGTCTTCAGTGCAGGGCCCCTGGAGGGAAAGGGAATAAGAAGGAAAAACCAGCACAACCTCCCATAGCAGACATGCTGAGGACTTAACAGACAAAAATACACATTTAGATCCCAGGGGCATATTATGAGCTGGTGGAAATGGCTAAAACTCCATTGGCCTTTCAGGGCTGAATTTGAAATCTACTAACAGCAGGCTGAATTTGGCCCCACAGGTGTAGGTAGTGAAACCAATACATTTAACTCCAAGTAGTGTGACATCCAGCAATAGGAGCAATGGCAGAAATTCCCTTTTCATGTATCAGCTCAAAAATTGTGTTTGCTTTAAGTGATATAAATAAATAGTCTATTTAGTAGCAAGGTTATTAAAAATTTAGGATATCAAAAAACTATTTAGGGCAAGTTGCATTCTCAAGTGACAGCTCCCTTATGTTGTCTATGACACAGATTCCCTCCCTCCCACCTGAAGGAGATACTATTGACAGCATTCAAATAAAAAGTTATCGATATATTTGGATGTCATTAACTAAGCCGAGTGCTTTCCACTGAAAATAAATAGCTATTTGGTCCCTTCCCGAATGGTGTTTTCTTTCTTCTTGATTTTTGGATTTCAGGCTGTGTTTACGTATCATTTTGCCTTGCACTTGACCACAAACTGCACATAGATACCACTTGAATGGTTAGAACTAGACAGCATTTAAAGATATCAAGACAACAAGAAAAGTGTTTTTAAAAAGTTACTGGCAAACTACCACAATGGAATAAGCCAACAGACCATATTTATCTGATAGTGTTACCGTATAGAGAGCCCCAGGGATTGAGTCAGGTGGCTGAGGGAAGGGAGGATTCACTTGAGCAAAGAGATCTCCTTCCAAAGTCACAGCTAGGGCACTGCTGGAAGGAAGCTCTGCAACAGCTTGGTCTGAGCATTAGAGATTTCCTACCAGCTCGGCACAGGAAGTTGTTCCTGTGGCTCACCTGAGGGAGTTCCTGTTATGAAGCCAGAGGGTGGTAGGTTGAAATGCAATTTCTGGGAGTGATGTCATCTTGGACAGCACTCCATAGGCAATGATACTGGTGACCTGGTTACAACCTGCCCTGTTGCTGCAGCCCCTCTGCTGGAGTTCTGATCACAAGAAGAAGAAAAAAAAAAAAAAAAGAGGGGAGTGGAATAATTTAAAAAGGAAAAAAAAAGTTTCCAGATTTCCTTTGTTTAAGTGAAGTATTTTCCTTTTCCACTTTATTTTAATACACAGACCTCGTGTCTAACAGATGGAGACTGTGCAGATGCACTTTTGGGAGTGCCCATAAAATATGTTGCTAAAATACAAATAGGAGAATTTTTTTTTTTAAATACAGTAACGATTGCTGAAGCCTCTCTCTGGCAAAGGAATTTGCCTTTTGTTCTCCAGATAAAACTAGGGTAAAGGAACATTTAAAAACAAATACAAATACATTATCTGTAAAAGAATGTGTTTATGCTGTATTTATGTACATGTCAGGAACATGGATTGGCATAGCTGGGGAGCTGCAATAAGAAAAAACAAAACAAGGCAATAAATACTCTTCATTTCTTAGCCCCCTTTCTCCTCATTCCCTCCTTCAGATCCCACTACTCACCAAACAGCTCAGCTAATTGTCTCATTCCCATTTCCCACCCAGAGTTTCCTTAGTTGCTGCTCACTCAATTGGGACCGACAAGTCCCCTGGTTCTTCTGCACCTAGCACCTGGAAACAGATCATGAGAGTGGGCCAAGCCACTCAGATGGTTAGGATCATCAAGAGATAAGACTCCAAAGGATTAATTGGGAAGAAGAATGCGGACAATGGGGTCTTGAAGAGGGAGAGGTTCAGAGGGGAACACACCAAGGAAGAGTTCATTAAGTGAAACTGTGGTAACTGCAATTAAGAGAGAAGACTCTCATTTTTATATCCATACATTTATTTAGTATCATGTTTTCCTGGTTCTTATTAAGTTAGTAAAGCAATATTTACTTGTCTGAGGAAAAATGACTTCCTTTTTTGTAGTGACTTAAACACGAAACTCATCCAATGTTCTGGAGAGAGAGTTCTGCACAGACATTGATAACTGAGAAAGCACAACGCAGGCAGCACTGGTTTTTTCATATGCTCTTTCCACTATTTGAAATGATATGCAGCCACTTTCAAGACACATTCCACAGTATGATGCAACAGCTTTCTTATTTTTTCCATGGATACATATTTTTGTTTTATAGGCCATGTTTTGCATAAAGCACTTTTAGTATTTTGTTCTGCATATACTATTAATAAATTATTTGATCCTTTCCCCCACAGTTGCATCTAGCACAGGGAAATAGTCTGTTGACACTATAAAAGGCCCTACTTTCTGCTGTCATGGACTAGAGAGTTATGCACTTCTGTCATCTGATGAAGCACCTGGAGTGTGGTCCTGTTTCTACTTAATTCATAAGCTGGCAGTGCTAGACATGCTTACCCAACAGTTTCAACACAGAGCACACCTTTGGTGAGACGGTTTACATATAGCAGCCACTTGCAATAAAAATAAACTAGCACCCTGTCCAGTCAGTGATTTGTGTTAAAAATATTTGCTTTTTGCATGATTACTCCCATCTCCGTTATTCATATTGTCCAAGTGATTCAATATGCCTTATATGATGACAAGCCAGGAGTGCTTCTGTACCAGAGAAATTTGTCCATCAGAAGACATGAGCATGTTCATACAGCCATAGTTCCTTTCATCTCAAAAGATCTGCCCAATCTACAGGGGCAAAAAACGGATGAGATTTGATGTCTTCAACACCTGCAACTCCTGCACCAAGACGCTCCACAGGGTTAAACTGCAAAAGCTTAAAAACACACCAAACAATTCAGTTAGTAAAAGTGAGCACTACTTCTTAGAGTCACAGCAAGATCGAAGAGTAAGATACAGCCTATAACACCGAACATATATAAAGTTCAGTACAATGAAGACCCCCTTGCTGGACATGGAGATACAACCTGCTGAGACTAAAGATCCCAGTATGCAATGCTCTAGAACAGAGGTCAGCAACCTTTCAGAAGTGGTGTGCCGAGTCTTCATGTATTCACTCTAATTTAAGGTTTTGTGTGCCAGTAATACATTTTAATGTTTTTAGAAAGTCTCTTTCTGTAAGTCTATAATATATAACTAAACTATTGTTGTATGTAAAGTAAATAAACATTTAAAAAACCTTGAGATGCTTCATTTATAATTAAATTAAAATGCAGAGCCCCCAGGACTGGTGGCCAGACCCGGACAGTGTGAGTGCCACTGAAAATCAGCTCGCGTGCTGCCTTTGGCACTTGTGTCATAGGTCGCCTACCTCTGCTCTGGAACATTACATGCTGGGATTCCTAGCCCCTAGTGGCTAAGAGAATGGCACTATAGAACTCTTGTGTGTTGCATTTGGCCTACAGTCACTCTTTAGTCACCTCGGTATTAACATAATGCCACAGATGATGGCAACATACAGGTTTCTTTAAGTTCCATGATTCTGTCTCTACTGCCCTAGAATACGGTACAGTTACAAACAGTATTATCTCCTGAAGAGTATTTCCACAAAATGATTGTAACCAATAAGGGAGTGTAAAGTGATGTAATTAAATCCAAATTTAAAATCGAGATATTGGAGAAAACTGGTGCAATAGTTTAATGGAAAACTGCCAAAACTAAACAGTTTCTTTGCTTGAGTTACAATCTCCAAACAAGACAGCATATTGAAAACAGGCTATAGCCATTTGGAAAGGAAAGCATAATATTTATCCCTACTGAGTTTAATAAGGGGGAGGGATAGCTCAGTGATTTGAGCATTGGCCTGCTAAACCCAGAGTAGTGAGTTCAGTCCTTGAGGGGGCCCATTCAGGGATCTGGGGCAAAATCAACACTTGGTCCTGCTATTGAAGGCAGGGGGCTGGACTCAATAACCTTTCAGGGTACCTTCCAGTTTTGTGAGATAGGTATATTATATTATTAGAGAATGGTAACTTTAACGTGAATGTTAAGGCACTACTTCAAATAGTCTGATAAAGAGCCATGAAAATAGTTTGTAGACTTGGAGATTGTTTTTATATTACAAATACACAGTTCAAGGGCATACATTTAGTTTTTGCCTTTATTCAGAATGTTTCAGAATATAAATTAATCATACTTGTCATGGAGTACTGTGAATTCTAATCTCAATGCATTCAAATGCCTACACCTGAGAATCAAAATGAGCATAAATCCATATGCATATTAATCTGTACATTTTAAGTTGGTTCTGCCATTTAAAATAATCTAACTTCATTCCCGAAACATAACTCGGGAAGCAAACTGCATTACTGTGAGAATTTACACAAGCCAGCAGACAAGCAGATGCAGTCACTGTCACGCTGCCTTCCCCTGAAACGTAACAAGTGACAGCAGGTGGGAAAGTAAGCGCAATGAATTTTATGTTCTGAAGTTCTGTATTACAAAACAAAAACTTTATTCTTGGAAAATAAATGCATCATAAGTTATACCAGATATCTTTTTTCCTTAAAAAATGTGTGCAAATGTTATTGGCCAGTAAAACCTGGAAGTATCTAAAGAAAAATCTTGAGGACAAAATACTAATTAAATATAAACTAAGAACCTTAGCTTATTCGTTTAACAAAACAAAAACAAAAAATAGAAAAAAAAATCTGTTTTCTCCTAAGCACATGGTGTTGGCTAGACGAAGAAGGCAGTGAAGTCATCAGCACTGGAAGCTGTATGCCATGAGACAAAACTTGGTATGGTTTTCTATGTAGCTGCACACTAATCCCTGCAAGCTATTTTGTGATGTCCTGACCTGCATAACCTGTTTGCTGGTGGAAGAGGAAAGCCACAATGACAAATTGCTAACCATGCCAAGAGACCCTTCCTTTTCCTGACAAGGCTTCCTCAACAATGAATGGTAGTTTCCTTGGATAGTCACACAACAGCGGTTTGATTTACTAGCCTATGGAGCTGAACCTCCATCCTATAAGTCACCAGACTGCACATGAGGACTTAACCTGAGCTACGACCCCAACAGATATGATCTTGTTATCAGTTTGAAGTTGCCGGAAAGTGAAGACTATACTATGTATCTGTGTGTCACTTCAAACTGTAAATGGCAGACGCTCCTCTGCTTGGTATATTTACAAGTGAACCAGACAAAAACACAAGTAAATTTACAATAGAGACCAATCTGTCAGAGAGAAGTGGACTACAGGACCTAATAAGTCTCCAGGTCTATAAGCATATGTGAGATATTTCATTCACTGTGCACTGTTTATTTCTCACACTCTTTAGTAACATGACACCTGTGAGTGCTAGGCTGGCACTGGAATTGGTGCTGTATTACAATATGACTGATAGACGATAAATCATTGGCTTGGGAGAAAGATACAGAAGTCAGTATGCCACTGGTTTCTTTAGACGGTCAAGCTTTAGGTCTCTTTCCTTGGGTTTCAACTGTGTTCAAATCAAGACTGAGTTCCTAAATGATGTCATCATTTGTGTAGCCTCTAAGCCAGATGCTCTTCATTCGAAGTCCAAACCACAAAACCACCATATATCATTTACCCTGTTCAAATGGAGTCACTCATACCTATGGTAGGGATCCTATGTTATGTCTGAAATTAATGAACATGTAAGGAGGTGAGAAAGGAGAAGTACATTCACTGCAATTCCATGCTGTTCATGCATAAGCTTATTTCAGCATCTTGTGTTATCAGTCATGATCACCTAACATGGAGAGCTAGAAAACAGCAAGTTTTGTTCTTCCCCTCAACATTTAAAAAATCTTTAATACAAGGCACAATCGACCTGAAAGGCTGTGTATTTTCTTTCAAGCCAGCATCCCTTTGATTCAATCCTCTAATGGACAATGTATTAAACATTATCTTTCTGTTGCAAAAGCCAGATTATTCACACTTTAAATTACACTTGTCTTCCATCCTTAAGGGATGCCTTGAAGTTCTCTTCCTTCATGGAGGGGAGTAACACATTTTCAACTATAGCAATGTCAGAGGTATGGTTAACATAACAGTAAATTATGGATTATTTAGTGTCTGAAGGTAGCTTGCTATATTGGCATTGGTATTTTTGGATTGAATTAAAATGTTCATGGAAATACTTGGGATGGATTTAGGACAAAACTCCTAAAATGGTCGTATACCACAGGAGGATTTTCAAAAGCACTCAGCATCGGCTTAATTTTTCTCCCTTTGAATTCAATGTTAAGCTCTTGGTCCTCTACTTAGAAGTCTGGCATCAGAAGTCAGAATTTCCAGATGTAAAAATATATTCATGCAAAATTCATAAGCAATGACAAGAGGGCTGCCTACAACCCTGCAGTCAGCTTTTCATAGTTAGGTTATTTCACTGCTACAGCACAGTTAGAAATATTTGTACATATATGTATGCTTACATATGTAAAATGCATTTCCTGTTAAATTACCTGCTGAACGAGTGATCTGGCCTCTTTGGATACGTGATCTGGCACATTCAAAGAAGTGTGAGTGTTTATTCCTGCTGGATGACACTCGGCTAGAGTCTGAAACAATCAACCAGGAACACTTCTTAATCAATATAATACAAAGATAGCATAGGTGCACACTGATGCAAACAATGTACTTAGAGCAATCCTCAGATTAATAAAAAGCAATCATCATAAGACTATATTAAGGTACTTGAAGTTCTCCTGGAGCTATATTTTTATACAATTTATACTTTAAAACCTCCTCCTCTTCCCCCAGACTTCATCTTTTTCCTGTTTCTGGTCAATTGGATTCTTGAATTTTGTTCAGATACCCATTTTTTGGAATACTGAGTAGTTTTCCCAATAAAGTAGCAATGTCTTTTTCTACCACCTGCTTCTGTATGGGCTAACTACATATCATCACTTAAGCACATTAACTTCATACATTATACTCTAAAATTATTGATCCTAGTATATGTGTGCACTAGAACATATGTAGGAGAAATGTAAAACTGGGCCATGTGAGAACAAGCAGTAAGAAGGGAGGAGGTGAAATCCATTTTACTGATCGGGTGGTCAATCTATACAGAAATTGATTAAATATCAACATTTCACTGCAGATCCAGCTCAAACCTGAATTAATGTCAGTACCACATACGTAGATCTATACTGCTCCCTGGACTGACATCCAATAGCTTCAGCACTAACATTTGTATTAGTGTACAAATGCTGGACATGTGCATTGAAAAAAGTAGAGAAGGAATATTAGATAAAGAATAATTGTGGCTTTTTTATTATTAACCTCAAAATTGCAATATGGTAAATACAACTTTACCAAGTTTTTGAGCTAAAGCTTGAACAAGCCTGAATCTCTGAAAAAACTGTACTGTTCTTCTGATCCTGTGCAAGCCAAGTACGTCTATGCAGCTCAGGTCTGAAGAACACAGCTGAGAGGGAGATAGTAATAAAAGCACGCTCAGGCACAATTGCTTCTGGAAGGATGGTGCCTCCATGTTGATTTTACTGAATATCTGCATCACTGCCTACCTTTCCAGTGAGGAGTTCGAAGAGAATGGCACCTAGACTCCACCAATCACAAGCTTCTGTCTCTTCTAGAATAGCTCCAATCTCTGAACACAAGGTATTTAGATAAAGATTTTAAAAGTCAGTTTCACCTTCAAAATTAATATTGATTTACAAGGTGACTATTTAATGCTGATTGCACATACACAACGTACTACAGAGCTTTCGTTATGCCTGCATGCTACTGAGCCCTTTAGCCACCTGTCGCAGGCTGCATTTTTCAATGTAGCTGCACAATATACTCAATTTATTATTTCCTCATTACTTGCACAGTATGGACTGTTTCAATACCAGTAGGCACATGGGCAAGGATTCCTCTCCACTGGATTGCTATGTTTCCTTGTACAACAAAATTTGTTTAGTGAATTTAGGGCTAGTGAAAGGGGACAGATTAAACATTTTAAAGACAGAAATCCATTTCTCCATAAAATAGGTACAGTTCATCAAGGTTGGATTTAGGGGCAGGTGACCCAGGCAATCACCTTAGGTGCTGGGCTTGGGGCATGTGTGTGTGTCTGGCACTGAATTGTTCTTTATTGGCTTATATGTGGCACGAATAAATACAGATTTACAGATCCTAGCATGCAAATTTATCATCTTACATGACAGGGATAAACCATGCATGCAAATCATGCAATCAATCATGAAATAAGTTACAAATTCAATAAAAAATAAGGTATTCAAAAGTTTAACAAACTTTGGAGGGGTGGGCACCAGAGATCCTCCTTGCCTGGGGTACCATTTGATCTAGGGCAGGGGTGGACAAACTACAGTCTGTGGGCTGGATCCGGCCCCTCAGGGCTTTGGATACAGCCTGTGGGATTGTCACCCTGGGAACCATGGCCAATGGGAGCTTCTGGAGAGGTACCCACCAGCAAGAGCAGCGTGCTCAGCCCTCTTCCCCCCATCCCTTAGAGGCCGCAGGGACGTGGTGCCGGCCGCTTCCCAGAGTGGAACGGTGCAGGGCCAGGACTCCTCCTACACCCCAACCCCCTGCCCTGAGCCCTCTGATGCACCCCAACCCCCTGCCCTAAGCCCTCTGCTGCACCTCGCACCCTTCCCGCACCCCAGCCCCCTGCCCTGAGCCCCCTCGTATACCCTGCATCCCTCCTGCACCACTGCCTTGAACCCCCTCCCACACTCCGAACCCCTCCTTCACCCCAACCCCCTTCCCTGAGCCCCCTCATACACCCTGCACCCCTCCTGTGCCCCAACCCCTTGCCCTGAGCCCCTTCTTGCACACCGCACCCCATCCTGCACCCCACCCTCCCTCCTGCACCCCAACCCCCTGCCCCAGCCCTACATTCATGGCCCTGCATGCAATTTTCCCACCCAGATATGGCCCTCGGGCCAAAAAGTTTGCCCACCCTGGTCTAGGGCCAACCCTGCAGTCCATGCATGACAGTACCACTGCAAGTATCAGAGGGGTAACTGTGTTAGTCTGGATCTGTAAAAGCAGCAAAGAATCCTGTGGCACCTTACAGACTAACAGACGTATTGGAGCATGAACTGTCATGGGTGAGGAGGACACTAGTCCACTGGAAACTGGACTGAGACCATAAACATATTTCATGGAATCACTGAAACACAGGGCTAGAAGGAACCTCAAGAGGTCATCCAGTCCAGCTCAATGTGCTCATGTAGGATTTCACAGAGGCTATTCAACAGCCATCAGAATTTAGTTACTGAAAGTTGCTACCAACTGGACTGGATTCAAATCACCTACCTACCTACATGGTAAAAGCATCCATCCCTAATACCCAGCAGCCATCCAGACTACTTCATTATTCTCTATGCTCAGGACACAGCAAACGCCAGAGAGCAGTGTGGCCTGTGTACACTCACATCATATGCAGTTGCACACTCATGGTTGTAGCAAAAATAAAGCACCTGGCCTTGACTGAAAGTCATGTTAAAAAAAAACACAAGCTGTCTGCTGTAAAACAGAGGGCATAATAGACTGCAGTGAAGAGGAAATCTTAATTTTGACTGTCAAAAATGCAATAGCTGCACTAAAATTGCTTTAGTGTCAAAATCCACCCCAGATTCCAAGCAGAGAGCATTGATTAGTATACAGTCACATGGCAGTTGCTATGAAACACATTATGCCAGTTTAGAAAAAACTATTGTGTATCCTTTTATGCAGATTAAAATGAAGATGGCAGAAGAGAAACTACAGATGCATCAGATTCCTGTAGCAAGGGAGAGCAGAACAGTGACTACAGCTCTCCCCCGACACAAAGAAACACTGAGAGCGCAATCTTGCAAGTTGCGGAGTGACGAGGGGTACGTCTTCACTACCCGCCGTATCGGCGGGTAGCAATCGATTGCTCGGGGATCAATATGTCACATCTCATCTAGATGCGATATATCGATCCCCGAACGTGCTTATATTGATTCCGTAACTCGAATGGAGTTGCGGAATCGACAGGGGGAGCCGCGGACATCGATCCCACACCGTGAGGACGGCGAGTAATTCGATCTTAAGATACTTCGACTTCAGCTACGTGAATAACGTAGCTGAAGTTGCGTATCTAAGATCGATTTTCCCCCGTAGTGTAGACCAGCCCGAGCACTCCCACTCCCATTAGCTGCAATGCAACCTGAAGATGCTCAGCCCTTGCAGGACTGTCCCTCAATACAGCTCCTTTTTTTTACACTCTCCAGCACCACACACATGGGGCAGTATTTCTTTAACTAACACTATCTACACATTAGAAAGTTTACTAGGATAGGTTTAAGCAATAGAATCCTTGGTAGTAACAGACACTGATGGGTTATTTGCAGAATCAAGCCCACAGTGCCTTCTACCAGAGAATCTCAAAGCTACTTACAAGAGGTTGTTATGTATTAATTCACTCATTTTGCAGAAGGTCAAGCTGAAACAGAGATTGATTAAGTGGCAAAGTGGGGACAAGAACCCAGTTCTAACCATTAGAAAACTGTCAAATCATAAATGGAGAGTTGTATCATTTCCTGTCTCTTACCTATGTGAGCCACAACATTCAGACACCAAATCCTCCTGTCTCTTTCATCCCCAAACACCATTAAAAAGATACAATTAGGATAAACAGAAACAGCCACAAAATACAAGATTCAACTTGCACTGAGGGTTCTGGCAAGATTGTTCACATGGTTTATATAGTCTAAATGATTAGTCACCAAAACCAAAATAAAATGTTAAGTGTAAAAGCCACCTAGGTAAAGCATCCATCTGTACTAATCAAAATTGAAATTAGTATTACTTTCTTCCACTCCACCATCACCCAATCCCTCCTTTGCCTTCCTACCCCTCACCCGTTTTCACTTTCAAAATCAAAGTAAGATGTTTTTCTTAAGAAGTCATTGAAAATGCTACATATAAACATATGCTGTTTACATTCCATTACTTTGAGCAGGTCACATTACTTTTGATGCAATACAGTGATAGTAATAAGTTCAGAACATCATATCAATATTACTGCATTTTTATCTCGACTATACTTCATGGGAAAATTTAGAAATAGGTTATGAAGCACTTACACAGAAACCAGCTAATGCAATACCACACAGTGCATATGCTTTTCAAAGCTTTAATATCGCAATAAATGTGAACCACAATATCTGCCCTCACTCAGAAAACATTTTCATTTCTATCCATCAGCAAAGTAATTTAGACAATAAATAGTAGTACCCATAAGCCTAAGTGAATAACTTGGGCATATTTGTGCCTGTCCTTTATCAACCTTTAAATTGAGGACCCTATTCACATTCGGACATGGACACAGGTGCTAGTGTTTCCTAGGATTAACAGTACACAAGATCACAAGATCCTTTCAACCGGAAAAGATGATAGGGTGAACAAGTCAGTAGTTCATCCAACCTTAACGTAACTTGACTAAAGAGAAAGAGCTGCTTTCTTTTCCCCAGAAATCATATCCATGGGACAGCCAGAATCAGGTAATGCAGCACAACAGTGCTAAATTCCTGCAAAGAAATACTTTACCTGCAACACCTATTGCTAACTGAAGACAAGCTTTGCGAAATGCTAACCACTTTCACTCAGACAGATGGTTCAGATAAACAGCTTCTGTGAGGAGGCTTGGTGCTATTCTTCTGATATAGCGGCTGGTCTTGAGTGAAAGGCCTTCTTTGCTGCCTACCTCCCCCCAATATTTATCTGAACATTTATATTATACATAGTGGTACCTTCCTTCCTGATATGCAGCTGATAGAGTCGTTTGTTAATTTTCAATTTATTTTGCAAACAGCAAGCCAGTTCTAGAGTAGAAAGGGGAGCCCAGACTAATCTATTTTGGAACCAAATCTTTTACGCAGTTATTAATATTGTAACCAAGACACACTTTGCCTGTTGTCTTTATAAAATGCATACAATAATGGTACAATACTTACATTGAAATACCACTGTTCATGCTAAAAGATCTCAAAAAGTTTTATATAAAAAGGCACAGGACATTTTTTTCCTCCCAAACTTACCTGATCTGGGGCTGACCATAAGATCTGTTGAGCAGTGCACTGCAAGATTTTTGGAATGAAAGATACCTGGTTCAGAAGCAGTCTAGTGGATTTGCAGCCACTATGCAATTTAGGCCTTATCTTTCAGTTCACCTGGAACAAAGTTCAGTCAAGTTTTCCAGGAGAAACTAATTCCCAAAACAGACATTTGAATTAGTTCAGACATAAGTCCTGAAGTTAGTACACATGAAAATAAGTTGATTTCTGAAAGTAAGTAGAGGTATTGCTTAACCTAATATTTAGAAGCTCTAGAGTTTTGTACTGAGCGGTTTCTCCCAAGCTCTGTGCCACTGCCGTACTCAGCCAAAACCATTAAGGAGGACTGATTGGGGGGGAAGTGGGGGACCGACAAGCATAATCCTCTGAAAATTATAGACATGGTGTTTACCATTCTCTGCTGCCATGTATAGCCCAGAAAATCTATTTGCCTTATTTTTCCTAATTTAAAAGCTTTGTATTTTAGTTTAGTATTATAAATGTAAAGAAACATTTGCAAAGAACCAAATAAAAGGAACCAAAGCCAATTTACTCCACACAGATTGGATCAGCCAAGATCTCGTAAGATACAGTAACTAAATACCACATCACATAAGTGATTTGGTCATAATGCTCTGCTGAAGTCCTTGCAATTTATAAAACACAGACCATTGATAGTTACATATCAAAGGTATATCATGGTCTTTAAACATTAAATTAGCGAGGCAAGTCAAACGAACATCTAACAAGATTTGGGTACAAAAATAGGAACCTACATATTTAGATATTTAAAAGTATACAGGTATCTGTGTTCCTCTTTAGAAGCAATTTCCTCATTCACTTAAGGAAGAAGGTTAATTGTAATAGATGGGATTATGTTTTTTCTTCCTGTTAACAACTCAAAATGGAATTAAAACTTCCTCTAAAAGTCAGGTGACATAGGACACCAAGACTTTTTACCACTGTATTATCAAAAAGAAGATAAACCTCACACCCAACATGATCTTTACCCCTTCAGCTACTTCCACTTACATTACAAAGCAATCTTCTTTATTAATTTCAAGTCTTATGCCCAACCTAATACAAATGTCTCCTTTGGGAACTACATTTCTCCTGGAACTATTAACTGGATTTTGTTGCAGGCAAATTAGAATAATTATAAAGCAAATGACTGATTTTCACAAGTCAAACAGCATTCTAAATGTCTTGCTGCTTAAAGTATTGCTTCTGCAAGAGTGCAGTGCAAGAACATACGTTGTCTGAAAAGAGCTACTTTAAAATATGCCTTAAGAACAAGTTATTTCTGGAAAATGTTTAATAATCTCTGCAAATCCATTCCTTTCAACAATTCCTCTCCCCTGTGTGCATGGGATTTTGGAGTTGATCTGTTTTCTTTCTGGAACTTTGGTGTCTTTAAGAACAGTATTTTATTTCCTACTTCACAATAAATCAATATTTTCTCTGACATTCCAGAACCTACCTCTGCATTCAGTTGGTCTAAATTATTTTAAAGTAACTCTTCACAAACCTTGTTTCTTAAAATCAATGTTTCTTACATTCAAGTTAGTCTTCACCGCTCAGAATGTCTTTATCCTCCATTTCTACTTTCTCCTTTACATTTAGGACCACAACAGTACATAAAAGTTCACAGAGCAAGTCAATAGCAAAGTCAGAAATAGAATCCATGGAGTTTAGTCTCTCACAATAACCATTAGACCAACCTCCCTTTGATTTCTAGGGGTCAATGATATTTTAATTTCATTTCTGAAACAATTTACTCCAAATGAAATTGCTACAATACAGAACGGTAGTATTTAATGAATATCAGCAACCTCACATTGAAAGTTATATACACAAGGCTTCAGGTAATTGGACAAGTGGGGCGGGATATATTTGTCCAGCAAATAAACATCATGCCATAAAGACCAATGTTGCTGATATTTTTCACTTTTATTAATATTGTGTTCTCCCAACCATCAGCCGCATGTTTCTTCCTTATGGGAAACTGTCTAACAGCAAAAGTGAAGTTGCCATTTCACATCTGGGAGCATGGAGATCAACTTGTGGTGTGAAGCAATTTGTGCTTTATTGGACTAAAATTTTTATCTACAAAACTTGTATGTTGGTAGGCTTTGTTTAGATCAAACCAAATATACTGATATACTTGTGTGCATCCATATTCAAAGAATATAGCATGCACATGAGGTCTAGATTACATCAAGTGGCTTGTGAAGTCATCAAAAACATGAGGGTATGTGACTAGGACTGTATATCTCCTTCACATATCCTACAAGAGAAACTGATGAGATTTTCAAGCCAGCAAGGAGATCTAACTACATAATTCCCAACGATGTGTCGGTCTTTCTATACGCTCAGCTTACTCAAGATTCACTGTTAGGAAAAAAAAAAGTGCAGGTGGGAGAAATGAGCCTTCATAACTCATCTGTTCTCTCATTGCATTATTAGAGGGCTAGATTTCACAGCTGTGATATACCAATGAAAAAAATGCCATCCTTGTATGGTGGGGGTGATATCTGAGGTGAATCGTAAATTTACATACTGCAATCCTGTTGCGAAAAATTAGTATTGGATTTTCTTATTTCTTCAGAAAAGCCCATCGCATTTCAGTCTACAATGTTGCAGCCATCAAATCTAGCCCTCTGGACTAGACAGGACTTTTCCCTTCTAACTAGCAGGGGGATTTGGATGTTTGACATATACAATATGGCAGGGTGGATTAAAAAAAAATCAATTATTTATTTTTTAATTTAAATTAGATTTTTATTTTGTTCTTTACGTTATAATAATAAGCTTTTCTTTTTAAAAATAAACCTGTTTCAAAAATAATCTGAAATCATTATAAAATATGGTAAGGGCAAAATCTCTGAAAACATTAAAATAAAAAGATAAATATGCTGAATCCAGGAGACTATCAAAAACTTTGAATTATAGTTTATAAAGAAAGAACCAAAGAAGGGGTCAAGCTTTATTAATATGGCACAACAGGTCATGTACTGTATTAAGGGCTTGATCCTGTGGGGGGTCCCAGAGGCTGTGCTACTGGTGCAAGAGACTGTCAAAGTCATCACAGTCACTGGGATCTGGCCTCTGACTCCAGGAAACACCATCATATATGAGATGACTAGGTAGCAAAAAGGTGTACCAAATCTAGTGTAAAGGCTCTACTTAGCTGTAAATCAACATGTTTTAATGGCTGTATCAACCAGGAAGAATGCACCTTTCTTTAGAAAATAAATGAAGTTCAAATGGAAAAGTTGATTAAAATAGATGATTTAAATCAACGCTTTAAATCATGATTTAAAGTTGCCTTGATTTAAAGTAAATCAGTTCATCCTGCAGGGGGTGGGATACAAGATGCACATTCACATGTGTTAAAGCAGCAGATTTTTTCCGCTGCACTTTGCTTTAGAATTCAGAGATACAAAATATATCAAAATGACTTGTTTTTGCTTTATCAACAAAACCTAATCTTGATCAGGTCTGGCTCCAGATGCTCCTGATATGGCTGCAGCTGCAGCCTTTCATGTTTTGGCTTTTTTAACAGATATAAACAAACAATGGCAAGGGCCTTTAAAAAGTTCCAGTTTTAGTTTTATAAACTTGTGGTTATCTATGTCCTACCAAGAGTGTAATATGATTACTGCATTATTTAAATGGTAATGACTCTTCAAATCTAAGATCATCAAGTGGGCAAAAACTGTACTTAAATAACAGAAGGTGATCATTTGCATTTCAAAAATGTATCTATCTTGCTTTCCCCTCACTTTGACCAAAACATGTTGATTCACAGGGGTGTGTGGGTGTGTGTGTGTGTTTCTTTTTCAAACTTATTTATAGAGCAGAATAATGGCCCCCCTGCTAGCTTGGCATTTGCTCAAGTTTCTGTCCTTGTAAATTGAATCTGTTACTGGAATTTTTTCCCCCTCAAAATACCAAGGCACATTAACCAAGAGATAAAAAAGTTACACTGCTATATTATAAAGCGTGGGGCTGAGGGGGGTGGGGGAGATAATAGGTTGTGGGGGGGGAGTTGGGTTTTTTTTTTTGTGGACAAATATGTGATAAGAGTTCTCAGGGGGCACTGAGAGCAAAGGGCTGTTTAAACAGAAGTGAATCATTCTCATCATGATCTGGCGACAACTTTACATTTTATTCAAATGTCAGCAGCTTAGCACATTTTAAAACTATTTAGAAAACAAAAAATAATGTAAAAAGGGGGATCGTAAGAAAACATCATGCACTTCAGAGTTAATGCACTGAAAATTCTCATCTGTGGGCTTATAATTTGTTAGTTAAACACATTCATTACTTATAGTACATTAATCTTGGCCAAAACAAATCCACATTTTTTACTCTTAATGGTGCTGAGTTTATGAGGAATTAATTATCAAATGAGTTATCGTCATTTCCCTTATAGTTCAAAGAAAGAAAATCTGACTTATCATGGGCGGACAGCAAAGATTTGGGTTGGCTATTAATCAAAGCATAATATAGGCACTACTTTTAAGTATCTGCAGATAGCTTTGTTATTGTATTATTTATTTCAGTCTGAACTTTATTAAAGTAGATCTACCCAAGGAGCTAAGGGACTTTCGGCTTTTAACCATGTATACCATGGGAGAACGCACTATAACTCACAAAGCTTGAGAGTACAGTTCTTGTTATGCAAATAATTACAACAAAGCTCTTCTTCACTCTGTAGATCTTATCGAAAGTAAGGCAAGGGAGGGTGCCAGCCAGTCAACAGCATAAATCCATTAATGGTACAATGCCACCTGGTGGTCAACTGTGAGAAATGTACCTTCTAAAATATTTCTCTCTTCTGAGGGTTTTAATGTATGCAAAATATAAAATTATATTGCTATTTTACATAAAGTTGACTATGTTGTCACAAGGATATCCTGTGGAACTTTTAAAATCTTTGTTTTTCCATTTTATTGCTGCTTTACCATTAGTAAGAAGCTCTTTCCTTTTATTTTTATCTATCTGTCTATCTAAACAAATGACAGGAAAACAATATATTTTATACATTCACTAAAACCCATCAAGAGATGAGATGAAATGTGACTGTGTGAGATGACAATTGCTTTTTTTTCATACTCTAAAGGCTATGATGGCTGTTTCTATAATACTGTTGATATTTTATATAAAAAAAAGATACTGTTCTATACTCTGGTGTTCAATACCCAGTTTTTAGAGTGATTTCTTAGGCCTTGATCCTGCAGTGACCACTGCCCCCATAATGAGTCCCACTGAAAAGAGAACTTTAATACTAAAATGCCATTCCAGTGGGTAGATTCTGGTATGCTCATACATCGGTAAAGAAAGAGCTTCTTACAATCTAATTCTTCCTTCAGATACTACAGTGATGGATACACTGGACACTACATAAAAAGTTAAGCTTAAAAAGAGACCATGCCTGGAAATCAGGCCAATCAAAAAAATCTTTTTAGCTTTCTCACAACCTGCATAGCAATGCAATTCAATTTGCTATGTCTTCTTTTTAAATATTACTCTCCTTCTCCCCCATGCTATTGAGGAAGAAAACCAGTGACCAGCTAGGCCCATTACTCAATGAGTGGGGAAAAACAATAACAGAAAATATGGAAATGGCAGAAGTGCTAAATGACCTTTTAGTTTCAGTTTTCACCAAAAAGGTTAGTAGCAATTGGACATATAACATAGTGAATGCCGGTGAAAACGAGGTAGGATCAGAGGCTAAAATAGGAAAGAACAAGTTAAAAATTACTTAGAAAAGTTAGATGTCTTCAAGTCACCAGGGCCTGATGAAATACATTCTAGAATACTCAAGGAGCTGACTGAGGCGATATCTAAGCCATTAGCAATTATCTTCTAAAAGTCATGGAAGATGGGAGAGATTATGGAGGACAAGAAAAGGGCAAATATAGTGCCCATCTATAAAAAGGGGAATAACGACAACTTGTGGAATTACAGACCAGTCATCTTAACTTCAGTACCCCGAAAGATAATGGAGCAAATAATGAAGCAATCAATTTGCAAACACTTAGAAGAATATAAGGTGGTAAGTAACAGTCAACATGGATTTGTCAAGAACAAAACCTGTCAAATCAAGCTAATAGCTTTCTTTGACAGGGTAACAAGCCTTGTGGATGCGGAGAGGGAGAGAGCGGTAGATGTGGTATATTTTAACTTTAGTAAAGCTTTTGTTACTGTCTCGCATGACTATCTCATAAACAAACTATGGAAATACAACCTAGATGGAGCTACTATAAAATGGTTGCATAACTAGTTGGAAAACCATTCCTAGAGAGTAGTTATGAGTGGTTCACAGTCAAGCTGGAAGGGCATATCGAGTGGGGTCCCATAGAGATCAGTTCTGGGTCCAGTTCTGTTCAATAACTTCATAAATTATTTAGATACCGGCATAGAGAGTACACTTATAAAGTTATGGATGATACCAGGTTGGGAGTGGTCATAAGTGCTTTGGAGGATAGGATTAAAATTTACAATGATCAAAACAAACTGGAGAAATGGTCTGAAAGAAGTAGGATGACATTCAATAAGGACAAATGCAAAGTATTTCACTTAGGAAGGAACCATCAGTTGCACACATACAAAATGGGAAATGACCGCCTAGGAAAGAGTACTGTGGAAAGGAATCTGGGGGTCCTAATGGATCACAAGATAAATATATGAGTCAACAGCACAACACTGTTGCAAAAAAAGCAAACATTCTTGGATGTATTGGCAGGAGTGTTGTAAGCAAGACACAAGAAGTAATTCTACTCTACTCCGTGCTGATTAGGCCTCAACTGGAGTATTGTGTCCCATTCTGGGCACCACATTTTAGGAAAGATGTGGACAAATTAGAAAAATCCAGAGAAGAGCAGCAAAAATGATTACAGGTCTAGAAAACATGACCTATGAGGGAAGACTGAAAAAATTGGGTTTGTTTAGTGTAGAGAAGAGAAGACTGGGGGAGGGGGGCATGATAATACTTTTCAAGTACATAAAAGGTTGTTACAATGAGGAAGGAGAGAAGTTATTCTTTAAACCTCTGAAGATAGGACAAGAAACAATGGGCTTAAATTGCAGCAAGGCGATTTAGGTTGAACATTAGGAAAAACTTCGTAACTGTCAGGGTAATTGAGCACTGGAATAAATGGACTAGGGAGGTTGTGGAATCTCGGTCATTAGAGATTTTAAGGAGCAAGTTAGAAAAACACATGTCAGGGTTGGTCTAGATAATACTTAGTTCTTCTATGAGTGAAGGGCACTGGTCTAGAAGACTTCTTGAGGTCCCTTCCAGTCCTAAATTTCTATGATTCTATGACTATTGTGAAAGACTCACACAATCAGGGAAATTAGCTGACTATAGATGTGGAAATAATCAAAGTAAACCTACTGAATCAACAGAGATTCTCTCTCATCTCCAGTGTTACTTGTAGCCACACGAGTTGAAAATTTTTTAGACTTTTCACATAGCAGTCTGATTTTAAGTTGTTGATATCCTGCTACATGTTAAACTTTCAGATCCATTTTCTGCCATTTCTGTTGATGAAACTGTGTCCAAAATTAATACAAATGAAGAATTGCATCAAGAATAAGTAATTTGTATAGTATCTATAATAGAATCTTGATGGCCATGTTTTGATAGAAGATCTCTCCTTAGATTGCAATGTGTCACTGAAGCAAGTAACTTAAAAGAATAGTTTCTCACAATGTAGTGGAGTGCAAGTAGTATTTTAAAATAGACTATCCAAAGAAGGGGGAACATGCTGTCCTGATAGAGCAGAGAAGTGGGTCCTCAACAGAATGATGATCGCTCAAGCAGCCATAATCTTGGAGTGTTCCTGGACCTGAAGGAAGTAGACTGAAATTAGCTGTCTAATGATGAGCAAGTAGTTTGGAGTATGATTAGACAGTGGGAACTCTCAGGACCAAGTTTGAACTGAGTGACATTGGTTATTTCCAGGTACAACTATGAGGCTACTACTCAAAATAAAGTGTTCCTCCACTCAAAGCAACTCTCTCTTGTTAAGTTACTGCAAACATTTACAATATATGCAATATTAATTTCCAAACCAATACATTAATGCATTGTTACATTTTGCACAGAAAATATTAATAACCAGGAAGTGTGGAAGCTAAGAATCCTACAGCAACATTAACTCAGTACTTGCACATATATAATATTTACACATGGAGACCCCTATCCTATCACTGGATAGATATGTGCAGACACACACTTGCACCCATGCACTGTTCCAGTGAGGCTCCACAAATGCAAAGGTCCAAATTGCAGGACTGGATGCTTAGCCAAAAAACTCCAGATCAATACTACCAACGTGCACTGAAGCAGAGTAAATGATAGTGCAGGAAGCTTTAACTCTTGCATTTTGTGATTTTTAAATGTTATTTCAACTGCTCGGTTAACACCTGGTTGTTTAGAGCTTATAGGGGCAGAGAAGGCCTCCAATAGCATAGTTATTAAAATGGATAGTTAGGCTTTGAAGTTCACACCTCATTAAGGCAAGGTCATGGGAAAGGATGAGTTTCGATCTTTGCTATCACTATTGTTCTCTTGAAGAAAGCTTCCTGCAAGGCTGGGCTACCAAGGCAGCAGCACATTGTTTGCACTGTGATGGATGCACTGTGACAACAGAAAGTGTTTTTCATCTTTAAAAAAGGGACAGAAATTGCTGGAACTCTAAAATGAGGAGATCTGCAGCAGTGGCACCAGTTCAGGTATTTCTTGCTGGGGCAAATTCCACTCCCGCTCCCCCCAGCAGGTACCCCACTTGTCCTTTCCCTGCACAGACCCCAGGTCTCTGTCAGCCAGAGACGGTATGTCTTCAGAAAGAGTATGTTAAGCACCTGCGGCTAACCTGTGTCAGCTGACTTGAGCTTGCCAAGCTTAGGCCGCAGGGCTGTAAAATTGCGGTGCAGCCATTTGGGCTCAGGTGGGAGCTCTGGGATCCTCTCCCTACTGGGGTCCCAGAGCTCAAGCTTTAGTCTGAACCTAAATATTTACACTGCAATTTTACAGCCCCACTGTTCAAGCCCTGTGAGCCAGAGTCAGCAGACATGGGCCAGCTGCGGGGGTTTAATTGCAGCGTAGACATACTCAGAGTCTCCCCTCTCTCTTACCCATACAGTGCATGAACCAGTGCCACCAAAAGCCGAGTTCTCGGCTGACTCCCCTGCACTCTGCCTCGCAGGAAAGGACTCCTTATGTTTCCTCTCAACAACATCATTTCGCCTGACTGCCCCTCCATCTGGATGGAGGAGCAGCCAGGCCAAATTTGAGTAGTAATGTGACTCTGTGCACCTGGTCGCAATGCCACTCACTGAAATTTGGTCCAGCCATCGCAAAGTGTGCCTTCTTCTGGCCAGGTCAAATTTCAGCAGCATTGGAACCATGCAGCCAGAACAATGTTTCAGGCTCCTCTGGCAGTAGTCAAACTGATTTAACATGCAAGCAGTGCTTAAAAACGGTCAGGAAAGGCCCCTGCCAGCTCCGTGGCCTATGGAACTTTGACCAATGCAGAAGCCTTGAGAGGGGCATTTGCTCCCTCCCACAGCATCTCCAATTGGCACCAGAGATCTGGAGATTTTCTTGTTCCTGAGGTTAAGGTAGTGAGGTGTTTTGCGTTGTTTGAAAATACAAAGAAGTATTTGGCTGTGATTCAGAGACATGTACAATCTTCCTCCTGTAAGCTGGCCCAGCAGCACCTTCTGTGCAAGTCTGGTTGGGCAGAGACAAAGTGCAATGTCACAGTGGGGGGGTCCGAATTCAAGTTTTAGCAGATGCCAATTGCCCATATTCTACCATCTATTCACACTGCATAGCCCCTTACTCCATTTGATTTTAGGGGGGGACTAACTCACAGAGTGAAGTGCTTCTCAATGCTAAGTTCTGAAGCCATCTTTTAAATTGTTTATAACTTTATTATTCAACCAATCTTTATCGAGCGTGGTCACTGACTATGTATATGCCTTAGTTATGGACCACCTGCATGCCAAGTTTCAAAGTTCAACCTGTGTGTGAATTCAGCAGGAAGTGTACAGGACATTTTAAATTTTAAAGGAAGTTTTCCCCTTTCACAGAGAGCTCAAACAGCTGAATAGATTTTGCTCAAACTTCCCGAAACTGTTCATGTCTGGACAGAACTCACAAGTGAAAAAATCTCAGCCAATTACCACTTGGCCACTAAATAAAATTAGCAGTTTTCAGTTTGAAGCACAGGATTTACCAGAAAAACTAAGATGCACATTTTATCCCATTGGGTTTAATAAAAATGGTTCTGAGAAAACATACCAATCTCTAAATTATTTCCAATTTTGCTCATCACAAATGCCTCACACATTTGTATGTTTGTTACAATTTTATATTTAAAGCTGTTATAAGATTTATGTTTCTCTTATTGTATGTTTGTTAAGTTTGTATTTTTAAAATCTTTCTGTGGCATATTCAGTCTGAACTGCTTTTTTTTCTTAAATTGCCCTTTTCAGGGATCAGGCATACCCTCACTGAAACTGGAAATATCCTAAGGAAAACAAAATGTTTCCTAAAAAACAAGAAGTTTAGTGCAATAACCTTTTATAGAGGAGCTACATAACATATCAAACTACAGGTCGGTTGAACAGTGGTATAGTTATCAGCTCTTTCAGATTCTAAGATAATTGGAAAAAATCCTATCAAATATTGCTTGAACTTGAGGTCCCAAAGAGAAATATGTTATGTAGGCTCCATGAGAAAATGAAGCCTGCTAATCTGTTTTCCAAGTGAAACATTTTAGGTGATTGCTCTAACCTGGGGCACAGTACATTCTCTCCATGGCATCGTTGTCACAGGAATCTTCAACCTCACTCCACCTGCTAAAATACGTTAGCTGAATGTGTCCTAAAAACAAAACGACAGGAGAAATCAAAACATTTTTCCCTTCCATTTTCTACAGAAGTGAACTGTAATTACTCCTTTTGTAGCTAAAAACAGTATCATTAAGAATAATGGCATCATTAAGTACTAGAAGCTATTACTGGGGGTGAATTTGCTGCACTGATAATGAAGCTCTAGACAGGAAATGAAGATACTAATTACAAGATAAAACGCCTACCCAGTTAATTGGAAGCAACAGCGAATAAAAAGAAATGCATTTGCAAAAGTTCCTGACCTCTATCATTCAATAAGATGTTGTTTGGGTTCAAATCGCGGCACACAATTCCTTCTCTATGTAAAGCATCAAGGGCTACAACCATTTCAGCTGCCCATCTTTGAATGCAACCCTCTGGGATGTAAAATCTGGAGGTTAGTGCTAGTCTTTTGTCGAGGTCCTGAAAAATGTGATGTATTTCCTTCTCTCCTTCTAGTGCTATTTCACTCTTGCCCTCCACTACTGTCTCTTTGCTTTCAACTTTTGGTAAAAGAGCAGGGTTTGTTCTCTCTCTACCAAAGTCTTCCGTTTGATTAGAAAATAGCAACATTTCTTGATTTCTTACATTGCCTCCATCTAAGCTATGCTCTTTAGCACCTGAGAGTGAGTTAGAAATAAATAAGAAATTTTCTTCTGTGCTTGTTGCATTTAATGATGAGGAAGAAATTGCTCCGAGTCCTTGAAACTGAGCCACATCTTCTGAACTAGCCAGGTCAATGTCAGACATAAATAGTGTCCCGACAATTTCCTGAGTGACATCATATTGTCCTTCCGATTCCTTGCTAGAAGAATGGCCCAATTCTGGCACCACATGATTCAACTTTTGATCAAGTGTTTTGCATTGCTCTGTACTATTATTTAATTGCAAGACATCAGGAGTTTCTAACAGTTTGCTTTCCAAGATGTTTACATAAGTCTTTGTAAGCTTTTTGGGCCTAACCATTGGTGCTTCTTCCAGTTTCTCGGATACACCAGGTAAATTTATCAGAAGATCAGGCCTTCCTTCATCAGCACTACTTACATCATCAAAAGCAGCATCCTTAAAAGAAATTACCGGCACAGAGTCATTGGAACCACGGCTTATTGTGTCCTGGGCTCTAAAGCCCACCTTGCTTTCCATGGTTTCAAGACTCCTGTTATGATCTGGTGCAGAAAAAAATGGCTTTAAAGATTCTGATTTTAAGCTATACAATTTATCTCCAAAATCAAGCCCCAGAAGTTCACTGGTGCTGTCTTTACTGTCTATTCTGAAGAATTCCATAGGGCTGTGCTTGGATTTACTTAATGAGTCTGATATCCTAATAGGACTAAGTATTTCCAGGTCAGCATCTTCAGTGAAAAACTTTAGCTCCTGAGAGGTGATCTGAGAGCTGAAGCTATCATTGCCAACTAAAGTATGTGCCTGTAAACATCCTAACTCTTTGGTTTTAAGATCTTCTCCCTCTGGTTTCAACATAGGTTCCTCATTTAAAGAGCCAGGATCAATTTTTTCTTGCCCATATTCATTGCATAATGTTAAATAACTAATAGTGCATTCTTCTTCTGAACTTGACCCAGAATCTGTCCATTTGGGAGAACCTTCTTGACCATCTTCCTGGTTACTACTCTCATCTTGAGAACTTGGTGTAAGACTGCTCTTCAGTGGTATAACTCTCAGCACGTTCTCCCCACTGCTTCCTCTGGAGTCAACACTACTGCTGATTTCTGTAGGGCTAGGGGTTGGCAGCTGCAGGTGAATTTTAGTAGAACTTTTGAGTTCATGGATTTCAAAGCTTTCTTCGGGGCTTCTGTTTAAGAATTTACTGATGTAAGACCACAGTTTGCCTCCTGCAAAAGAAGAAAAAGAAAAATCACAATTTAACTCAGAACTAAAAAACTGTTTCATTATGATATAAAATACACAAGTGTAAATTACTTCCTTATGCCAATTAGAGGAGGTTATAACTGCTATTTCAATAGAGAATAGCTAGAGGGACCCTGTCAACTTAATTCATAGTTCAAACAAATGTATTAATACATTCATGTTAGTAGCATCATCTTAGATTATTAAAATAGAAAGAATGTTTAAAATCCTACAGAGCTGTCTCTAACCAAGTTGTTTCAGGATTACAACTGCTCTTCCGGACACATCAAGAATCAGAGAAAATAAGGTTCCTCACAAACATTCTGCATTTCCTGAGATGATTCTGAATCACAGCTCCAATCTTCTATGTGACATCAGGGGAGGAAAAAAGGAGGGATGGAATAAAGGAGGAATCATTATCAAGTTCTAGGTTTCCCCCCCTCTTCCGTTTTGTGGATATTAGTGCTCCTCCGCTCCCTAATAGTAGGATACAGATACAGATATTTCTTCTCTTGCTTTTTGAAGATATTTTATTGGTCTGTTAAATCAGGATTTCTTGCCAAGTTAAGATTTCTTCCCTGATACCTTGCTATATTATGCCATTTTTTTTGCTGGGGGAGGCAGGTGGATTTTAATCAATACACTTCAGTAACAAATATCAGAATCTATGGCTAAAGAGGAAGAAATAAGACAGAGCATCTGTCTCTGTCCCAACCCAAGCCCAGTTCTCTCATCTCTGAGAAGTCCAAGAAAGTTACAGTACTTGGCTGCAGATAAGCTTTGGAAATAATACAATTGGACTGTTACTCTTCAAAAGCTTGAAAATTCTATCAATGCTTGTTATAAACAATTACAGATCATGGGTACAAAGCAGAAGATTGCACAAAATGAAATTAGATGATACTAGAATAATAGAATCATAGAAGATTATCATTGGAAAAGACCTCAGGAGGTCATCTAGTCCAATCCCCTGCTCAAAGCAGGACCAATCCTAACTAAATCACTCCAGCCAGAGGTTTGTAAAGCTGGGCCTTAAAAACCTCTAAGGATGGAGATTCTACCACCTCCCTAGGTAACCCATTCCAGTGCTTCATCACCCTCCTAGTGAAATAGTTTTTCCTAATATCCAACCTAGACCTCCCACACTGCAACTTGAGACCATAGCTCCTTGTTCTGTCATCTGCCCCCACTGAAAACAGCCTAGTTCCATCCTCTTTGGAATCCCCCTTCAGGTAGTTGAAGGCTGCTATCAAATCCTCCCTCATTCTCTTCTGCAGACTAAATAAGACCAGTTCCCTCGGCCTGTCCTCATAAGTCATGTGCCGCAGCCCCTAGTCTGCTGGACTCTCTCCAATTTGATCTAAGAAATTGACCTCAAGCAGGCAGAGGGAGGTCCTAGAAAACTTTCCAGGGGGAGAAATGAGAATTCAAGCAGTTCCCTTTCAAAATAACAGAGTTTACTGAAATTCCTGAAAGTACATGTGATCTAACAAGATCTTCACTAGCTATGATGAAGCTAAGTGTATCAAATAAAAAAATATTAACAGAAAAGTCTAACAGTTTGGAAACTGATGGTAAGGAGGACAATTTGGATCTATTCACATACATGCCCTTAACCTACAAGATGTAAACAGGTGTGAGGGTGTCATTACCTTGACATTCCCATATAATTAAATGCGACTGTCCCAGCTACATGGGAAGGAAAACCTGGAGAGTGTCCCGATATAGAAAACACTGAGAATCAATCATTGATTATATCATAATTTTAGATCCCAATTTTAAGATGTTCATGGTTACTGTGAATACATATCTGTATTTAAATGAGTTATATGGAATGTTATCTCATTTTATTGTATTCCATACAAGTTTTAGAGCTGGTCAAATTTTGGGAGGGTTGCTAAAGTTTGATGCTTTGTCCACAATTTACCCCTCCCCCTCACACAAAGAATTCAAAACAAAAATGTTTTAAACAGTTTGTTAAAAAATATAGTTTCAAATTTTCAGTTCTGAGTTCAGCACTGCCACCATTTCTCTCTCACTTTAGCAGTAGTAGAGGGAAGGGGGGCGAATGTGGGGTTGGGGAACCACTCTCCCTTCTTCACCTGTCCCTTTTGACTTTTTTCCCCAATTGGAAAAAAAGAGGGAGCAAAAATGAAAGTGGGATTTTTATTCCACAATTCTGACTGAAAATTTCAAAAATAATTTATTTTTTGTTAAGTTTTGTTGAAATCATGTTTTTTAAATGCTAAAAATTTGGCAAAATAATTTTGCCGAGCTCATTCATTTATATATAATGGAAATAGTCATGGCTTGCCTCTACCAATTAATACACTTCATTTGATAACACTCCCCTAATCCATCCATAAATATAGACCTGGGAACTTCTTGCACATAAGTGGACTGTAATGGAGCTTCCATATGAGAGCAGCAGTCCACTGACACTTAAAAGGTGGCAGAATGCAGGCTTAGCTTTTATACACCATTGAGGCTGGAAGAAACCCCCTGTCTAAGAGAGATGTGGTTGGGGCATAGGAGATGTACTATCAGAGAACCAAAGGTGGCATGGGGACCCTGGGCATCTACATCTCCCTAGGTATTTCTGCTAGTAAGGTGACCCAGGACATTATTGTTTTTTTTATGTTTCATAGACGTTTGACCCTATCAATGTAAAAGACACTCAACTCACTATATAATGGTTTAAAAAGAAAACAGCACATGCAGTTTCTTTTAAAAGGTTTTTATTTTTGATGCTTTTTAACAGAGAATACAATTCTCTTAGTCCTGGTAAGCATCTAAAGATGGTCAATAGGCCAGCTTCCAATTATCCTGGTTAAGACAAAAAAAAAAAAATCAAATGTACATTATTCTGACACTAGTGAAAACAGTTTAAATGGCCATACTGCCTTCCCTTCAATAATTATTCCTATTATAAACCTTCCTCCTTTAAAAGCTTAGAGAAAAAAGTTTATGATTCAATAATTACTTGTAGTAGGAAACGATGAAAAACTGTTGCTTATTGCTTTCTGATTTACAGGTAAGTGCAACTAAATGAAAAACCATTTAATTAAATGTCCGAATTCATACATATAGCTGTTTATGTATAAGTATTTCAAGACTGGCCTCCTGGTCAAGTGCAAATACGTAAATAAATGCTGTTCAATAATTTTTTTCAATACTGAAAAACAACAATTTTATTCCCTTCTGAAAATGCCCAATCCAGGGTCAAACAAGAGCGATATTTGTTTCTGGGTATATAATTATGTTTTTATGAGTGACACATAAATCATCTCCTCCTCCTCCCACCATGTGTTGTGTAAGATCAAGAAAACCCATTAGCAAACCATGCTAATATTGTATCAGGAATCTATAAAAACTAAAATTACAGAAGTCAGTCCATGCAAGCAGGCTTCAGTCACTTTGTCAAATATTGTCTAACATACTAATTAACTGTGAAAAGTATCACCGCAAAACTGAAGTTTATTCATCTTCAATAGAATCACAAGAAAACTAGCATCAATGCAACCAAGTTTCCTAAATCTAATCTTTCTACCACAAAGTTGCCAGTCATTCTATACATTTTATAGTATAGATCGGGGTGGGCAAACTACAGTCCATGGGATTGCCACCCCCATGGCGCTGTGGGCCCCGCGCTGCTCCCAGAAGCAGCCAGCACCACGTCCCTGTGGCTCCCAGGAGAGGGAGGACAGAGGGCTCCATGTGCTGCTCTCACCTTTGGGAACCATCCCCCACAGCTCCCATTGGCTGGGAACGGGGAACTGCAGCCAATGGGAGCTTCGTGGGGGAGGTACCCATAGGCAAGGGCAGCATGCAGAGCCCTCTGCCCCTCCCTCCCCCCAGGGCCCACAGTGCTAGCCGCTTCCAGAAGTGGCGCGGGGCCAGGGCAGGCAGGCACGGAGCCTGCCTGTCCTAGCCCCAGTGCGTGCCACTGCCACTCCGGAGCTGCACCAGGTCAGGGGTGCCGCACCCCGAACACCTCTGTACCCTGCATCCCAACCCCCTGCCCTGAGCCCCCACCACACCCTGCCTACATGTCAACCCCCGCCACACCCCAATCCCCTGCCCTGAGCCCCTTGCTACACCCCACATCCCTCCTGCACCCCAACCCCGTCGCACCCCATGCCCCTCCTGCACCCCAACCCCCTGCCATGAGCCCCCTCCCTGAGCCCCCTCCCACACTCCACACCCCTACTCCTTTCACTGAGCCCCCTCGTACACCCCGTACCCCTCCTCTGCCCCAACCCCTTGCCCTGAGCCCCTTTCTGCACGCCACACCCCTCTCTCACCTTGCACTCCCTCCCACACCCCAATGCCCTGCCCCAGCCCTACATTCATGGCCCGGCATGCAATTTTCCCACCCAGATGTGGCCCTCAGGCCAAAAAGTTTGCCCACCCCCAGTACATCACCGCTAATATACTAAAATGTATTTGTGGCATGGAAAATATGAAGTGTTTCCTATGTGCAATGTGGAAGAGTTAATATTGCAGCAGAACTCTTCAACGTGACTCTGACTTGCAATCTAGTTCCTTAAAAAAGAGAGTGAAGTAATTTAACTTTTGACATTTCTAGCAAGTGCTGGGCATTTTTTTAACTACATAAGGCCTAATCACTTCAGTTGGGATAGGAGAAGTCCCTTTTCTTTTTTCTTAAAAATATTTACCTAATACAAAAATCCACACAAACCATGGCTGAGCATTCCAGAAGGAATTTAAGAAAGTTAAGCGCACCTGAAAAGTGGGATCTCAGAACAGAAGTGGAAATCCAGCCATACCGGTTGCTACCAGGAACCACTACAATATGAACTGAAATAGAGTGCATTCCAAGTAAATTTTACTTTAATCAAGTACTAGTGCCAAGGCAAAAAATAATATTTGAGTCATATACAGGAGACATTTTCCAACTGAAACTTTTTTCTGCCAAAAAAATGCAGATCCGGCTGACCAAAACATTTTGTGAATTCATGTCAATGTCAGCAAATTGTTTCATTCTGGAAAAAAAATTAATTCAGAAATGTCAAAAGATGAATGCCCTGATCACTGGGCTACAGGTTACTTTGATGCAGTTCTTTCTCAAATTTCATCTGTTGAAACTGTTACGCTTTGGCTAAGTAGGTAACTATTCATTGGTCCAGAGAGAAAGAGAATCACTCCATAGCCCAATGATTAGGGAGGTGGGATACCCAAGTTTTAGTCCTTGTTCCAATTAATTTTCAGTTATTTATATGAAGTAGCACATTTCCTCCACATATCTCAAAACACCTTACATAAAAGGATTAGTATAATCTCTGTGGTACAAATGTGGAAACTGAGGCACAGATGAAGTGACTTGCTCAATGACACCCCATAGGGCAGTGAAAGAGCCAGGAATAGACTTGTCTCTCCTAACCCCCAGTCCTATGCCACTGGAGAACATTAGCTACAATGGAAACATATTTTTAAAAGTGAACTTGTATGCAGAAAAATGTGAACAATGCATGTATAGCACAGAGCATATTAGTCACTGAGACAGCATAGGCATGTTACAGACAGAAGATTAGATCTGCGCCTCCCAAAGAGATGAATCGTAAAAGTCAGCGTGCAAGAAAGTGAATGCAATCATTTTTGAATGCAATCAAAAGCAAAGTGGCTGGGCAGTGACACTGAGCAGGAGTCCTGTTAGTTCCACAATTTTTAGATTTTCTTTTAAATGTTTTCTGTAGGGTAGGGGTGGGTGTAATGCTATTTTGAAGTAGTGACAAAGATAAGAAGATACAAAGACTTTAGGATAAGTATCATGAGGATGAAAGAAAACCTGACAGACCAGTAAATTCAGTTTCCTAACCATGCTTTAGTTTCAGTTTACAAGAGGAATTAATGTCCTGTTGAATTTTGACTCATCCAGTCTGCAGCCACATTACATTGCAAGTTCACATCTTGAAAAACTAAGCGGATGTATCCAACAAAACAATCATTTAGCTTTTGCTAAGTTGGCCCAAGAGTCTGCAATGGAGGGCTGTGTAACCTGATTATAGCTGAAAAATTGTGGCCATACTGGATTTGGGCTTTGCTAAATAAAGTTTAAGACAACAATCTAGGTTCCCAAATAACCATGACCACACAGGGGAGAGAGAAGAGACGTATTGAGACACATCTACTCAAGTAGCCCTTCAAAACTTTCCCAAATTCTATATCTTAGTGGAAAAAGAGGGAAATGGTTTCAAGATTCATAAGGACCATTGTGATAATCTAGTCTGACCTCCTTTACAGCACTGGCCATAGAACTTCCTCCAAATAATTAATTTTGGACTAGGGTATATGTTTAACAAAAAAAACCAAAACAAAACCAAACCACCACAGCCCTGATTTATGAAAACCATGATATTCCACCCTATTGAAAATACATCTCTCCTTACTGCTCCTTTGATCACAAGCCACATCAAGTATCTCATGTTTTGTGAGCAGCACTGCTGGCAGAAAAAATAAAATCCAGATCTTGTAAAGAGGAGATGCAGCCACTAGTCAACCTCATAATATATAAAATGATTAAACATACATATTTATGTGTGTGCAGTGCCCGACGTAACTCGGACCTCACTTCTGGGCACTACCATAACATAAGCAATAACTCCAATGCATAATAACAGTAGCAGCAGTGGAGGCTGTAGTGTACATAGGAGTTTATCACCAGAATCTCTAACATGACAGTACAGTAGTTAAAAACAGAGTCCTACATATATTACCACCTTCACCATTGCTAACTGTGGTGACGAATAACTGGTACAAAGTTTGCTAGCATAGAAGAAGCCTGTGTGCCCACCACCTGACAAAAATTGAGAGAGAGCTATCATTTCAAACCAGCCTTTGGACAAGAACAGAACAGCCACTACTACATTCTTGAGACTGGCAACAGACTCTTTAGGGCTAGTAATGTAATCCATTCTGATCAGCAAGTCCCTAGTCTGGCAAGACAGACCACCACTGAATTGTTGTCCATTAGTTCCCATACCCTGAAAGCCTCTTCAATTTGAAGTTTCTTGAGTTCTCTCCAGACTGATAGGAGCTCCAGCTTGTTTATGCTTAAAGAGATTTGACAGTTTCCAACAGCCACTTAAAGTCTGATGTACCACGGAAGCCCCCCAGCCTGTTTTTGAAGCATCTGTTTCTAAAATTTCTGGCATTGGTAGTGCCAAAAAAAACTGAGGCCTTGTTAATATCACACTGGCTCTCCACCACAGTACATCTTGCCAAATACTTTCTGACAAAGCTACCAGATAACTTTGTGGACTTTCTTGTCTCAAACACATCCCTCTAAAGCCCTCTTACGTTTTGTGACCATGGGAAGAGTTTATAAGGGAATCCACCAGCCCCATTAACTGCGTTTGGAGGAATGACAGCATCACCACTTCTGGGTAAAACAAGAATGTTTTCTTCTTAATCAAAGAATGTTTGGGGGTCAAGTTTTCTGAGTCCGGTTTAAAACCCAATAGTTTTAAACCTGACAGCGGATATAAGATGTGCAGTAAAGGGAGTGGGTGTAAAATCAACAGCAAAGCCCTTCGCAAATAAGCAGTTACCTTCATATGCAACTTTACCACCTCTTCTGAACAGGCCTTAATCCAAATGGTTTTCCAGTTAAAATTAACATTTTTAACCTTGAACTTCCAAATGGTACAACTGGCCTCTAAGCTTTATAAGCCACCATGGAGCAATATATAAACCAAATGTTTTATTCGCTCAATGCTCCTTTCTAATGAAACAGAACTTTTTGAAGTTTGGATGCAAAGGAGACATACAGGAGTGACACACAGTTTTAGGCATTTACACTGAAACAGGCACTGACCCTGTTTTTATCCATTCCCAAAGATGACTGCAAAGTATACCCTGCCTGTTTATCTTTTTTTGTTTTTAACTGGGAGCAGTACTGCTAGTATCTCGAAGTTACTAAGCAGCCTTTTCAGCCCTATCATTACACCTTGGAGCTCTGAATAATTAGGAAGTTTTGGCTTTTGACTGCTATGGGGAACCTGAAAAGCAGAGAAAGATGGTTTTTAGAGGAATGAGTGTGAGGTAGCCATAATTTACAAAAACCTCCTCTATAGGGATTTTGGTAAGATTATCTACCCTAGGCGTTTACAAGATTCTGGCAATCTGACTGCTATTAACCAACAGGTTTCTCCTGTCATCAAAACACCATGATGTTCTTGGTGACAAAGCCTAAACTCCCCATACAAATACAGTGTAACTTTACCCCATTTTACATTCATGGTTTCTATTTCTACAATGTCCAACAATTTAAAAAGTCTTACTGAGTCAGCCACTGTCCACTGCATCAGCCCGTATCAAAATTCCCATCCTGGGTGTCGGTCACCTTCCCATTTTTTTTCTTGGCAAAATTTAAAAAAGCCTCTTAGATTGGGTATCAGGACAGTCAGGATTCCAACTATTCTTGTGCTCAAGGTGTTACAGCTATGCTTTACTAAGACAGAGATGGTAAGTGATCTTTGGCGTGGGAATCCAGATGAGCTGGGGAACCTCAAGGGCTGATGTCAGAGAATCGCCATGTATACTAGAAACCCAATGACAATTTTTTTTTAAAACTTCATTAACTGACAAAGGTCAGGGAAGAAGGATGGTCTTCTAAATAAGGCACTGGACAGGGACTCTGGAGATCTGTGTTCATATCCTGGATCTATGATATTTCCTGTGTATAGCCTTGGACAAGTCACCATATCACTCTGTACCTCAGGTCCCCCTCTTTAAATGGAAACATCACTTCCTTTCTATCACTCTTTGTCTTGTCTATTTATACTATAAACTTTCAGGGTCAAGGGCTGTTTCTTATAATGTGTGTACACAGCATTTGGTACAAAAGAACAGTTGAGGCACCTAGACACTATCAGAATATAAATAAATCAACAACCACAACATTAAGTCAGGGTCATTTGGAGTTTGGATGATGGAAGCACAGACATCCAGGAACTTTAACCACCTTGCTTTGAATATGGGGTGGCACAGTTCCTCTTCAGTATCACTCGAGTACATCACTCAAGGATAGACAGAACACCCTGAAGGAGGTGGTTTAGGATGATTTCAAGCTGTGAGAGTGTTTGTGCTACTTTGTATAGTTGAGATTTAGGTAAGAACGAATAAGTGCTTATTTACAATACATTCTTTTGCATGTTTTTTCCACATATACAAATATGTCTTCTATTAAAGAGGGCATACTACTTTTTAAATGCAATTGTTTTTCCTTTATGTTTGGCTCACTGAAATAAGCTTAACCTATCTCTCATAATTAGTAGTTTTTATAAGGAATCAATAACTGAGCAGTGACTGAGCTTATCACATACCCACTTCTAGACAATATGCTGCTCTATTACTCCTAATATACAAAGGGGATTTGAGAGAAAACCCTTTGCCCTATACAATTTATACGAAGTAGGGATTTAGCAGCAGTTGAAACAAATTAATTTTACCGAGGGAACCCAACACTTGTTATGGTTGGTTTTGGCAAGAATGAGCAGGCCAGGACAATAACTTCTCACTGGATTCGTTATTCTCTCCTGACTCGCCAAGATATAAAGTTTTCCCTCTTACAATAACTGTCCTGTCCAATCCATTCAGCTCACCTCTTTGCTCTTATATACAAAAGCTCTGGGGTATGAAACATCTCTGCTTCCCTTCCCCTCTTCATTCACCAGAGCCAAAGGAAAATATTCCTTACTGGGAAGTAGTAACCATTTCCAGTAGGTTGCCCTGGACTGTGGCAGTTTGCTGTGTACTTTAAAGTTCTTTTTGGGATGTTTGGTTATTTCCCACCCTAGTAATTCTCCCTGAAATACCTTTTCCTCTTCTCATCCTATCTTCATCCTGTGCTACCAAAGGAACTTTTTTCTCAAGGGAATTAAAAATCCTAGGGACCTGAAGTTATAATTATTAACTGAGTCCCATCCCTCAGCCCCAATATTTTTTCTCCACATCCCTTTCCCCTTCAGACTCCGGGGAACAGAAATCTATTGGCACCAATTAATTCTCAACAAATTTTCTAAGCTTCTCCAAAGATTCAGTCCAAAACTACCAATATGCATTCAGGTCAGAGGTCAATTGATAGCTTTCAAATTCCCAGAATGGTCTCTTAGGTAGAGAATTCACATACAGTTACATTGTAGCCTATTGATGTAAGGTCTTCTTTCATGCATCATTGTACAGTCAAGTTTAAAATAAATAAATAAAACATACTACAGAAACAAAGAACTCTTCACGTTACAGAGTCAACTTTTGTTGGTGTGTTTTCCTGTATGTGAAAAAACTGGCATGTGCATAGGCAAATTCCAAATAATTAAAACAAAAGGAATAATATTTCCTCTAAACTTATCTTCTCTATAAACTAGTTCTGTGCCTTGCATTTCCCCTTTCTGGTTGAATTAGCAGCATCCCTTAAAAAGGAAGAGATATATTAGCAGAACTGAAATTTATATTCTGCACTCATTCTAGACAAAAAGGAGTAATTAAATTAGGGAATATTTAAATCCAGAGGAAAAAAAAATCAAAACGTAATTATTTTTTGCCACCTGTTCCCTGAACATACAACAGGAATTTTATAAATAGTCTGAAGGCACAACTCTGTGGCTCTGCTTTGAACTCCTATATGACACCACTGGCTATTTTCTTAAAAACACAGATCAGAATAACTATGTAATGTTAAAGAACAGGCAAATGTTCTTGTTTTTTAGAAGGCAATTATTAAATTCTTATGGGAATACTTCTCATTTTAGCTACATAACATTAAAAAGATTTGCTTGCCAAAGATTACAAAAGTGGCAAAAAGATTTTCTCTCTTAGAGTTGACTTGTACATACTATAGATTGCAGTTTCAACCAAACCAGTATCTGTCCTGTAGAAAATAAATGGTTAGAAATGTACAGTATTACTAAAGCTCAAAACAATGAAGCAGCTTTTGGGGAAATTCAAAACAGGAATGAGATTCAGAATTGGAATAAGGGAAAAAAATCTGTTCTTTGTATAGTTTTGTTATTCTAAGAGTGAAAATATTTTATTTAGAAAAATACATATGTAATTTGACATTTAAATTTATCATTGAAAGCTTCATTTTTTTTTTCAATGTACTTAAACCACAGACAAACCTTCTGCATGCTGCAGCACAAGAAATACAGACTCCTCAGAGATGATGTACTTGTGCAGACACACCATGTTGGGAACACAGCGGGGAATGATGGTCTTTCTGTTCCTGCTGTACTCACTACTTTTCCTTAGACCCTGACAGAGAACAAAAAGGTCAGTTGTACCCTCAGTTGCCTTTGGAGCCTGCTGTGCTCTGTGTTTATCAACCAAACTAATCTATCCAAGTTACTCTGGGCTTCAGAGAAACCACTCATCTGCTGCTCTATGCCCCTCAGTCCCCCGAGGCTCTGCTGATGGCATCTGGCGCATTTCCAGAGAACAGAAGATGGCACAAAGCTGCCATTAAAATCAATTACATGGGTCAATGTTTTTATTAGAATCTCTCTCAAACTAAGTCATCAGGATGACACACTGTTATTTCCCTATGACCTTTTTAAAAAAAAAATTTTTTTTAAAGCAAAAGACATTGTTTACATCAGTCTACGTTCTAGAGACAAAAGAATACCCTGGATTCACATGTTATCCTTATGTTTCCACCATACTTAAAAAATAGGAAAACATTCAGTTTCTGAAGAGGTAATAATTTCGGCACACAGATGAAGTTATTGGAATGGAGGGGGCGGGAAGTAAGCATGACCTACTATTATATTGATCAACAAGATGTAAGGAGTAAAATGGAAAAATATACAGTTCATCTAGTCTGCCTACAGATGCAATGAGGATGCTAACCTAGGGTCCAGTATCTGAACTATATAATGTTTACGGATGGCCACTTCTGAATTATAAATGGAATGATTTTCTGCAGAGTATGTGTCTGGATTTCTAAACCAAGATAAATACAATTAGAACAGTTTGCAGTGTGTGCACACAGTGTACCTGAAGCTGAGGTGTAAATAAAGTTTCAACAATTAACTACAGCATAGTCTTTGGGCCTCAGTTCTGCAGCCATTACTCATGTCAGTAGCCTAATTCAAATCAGTGTGATTTCTTGTGTGAATAAGTGCTGCATCAAGACCTCAAAGTAAACCATTTCGCAGCCCCATGGATTCACTGGGTTCTCAAAAGAATTTTTACCTGATCTACATGAATCACAGGAGGCAAACCTTAAGGATTTAATTCCCATGTAGGGAAGTCCTTATTATTAATGTAATAGTTCCGTAGCCTTAAACAGACCTTTCACATTGTAGTAACCTATCGTTTTAAGAACATAGGAATTGCCATCCTGGATTAGAGCAGTAGTCCACCTCATCAAATATTCTGTCTCTCACAGTGGTCAGTACCAGATGGCTCAGGGGAACAAGCAACAAACCCTGTAGCGAACAGTTATGGAATAGCTTGTGTACAGGAGAAATTTCTTCCTAACTTATGCCCTGAAACATGAGGGTTTATATCCCCTACGCTCTAACATAACTATGATCCTTTACTGAAGCCTGCTAAGATATTGGCCTCAATGATCACATCACTATCATGATCAGTGGTAATGCTATGGGTACAAGAACTACAGAGAAAAAAAGGAAACAAAAGGGGATGGAAGAAAGTGAAAATATATTTTAAATACATTTAGAAGACAGAAGTGTTAATGTGCCAATAAAATTCACAGAGATGGCAACCATAAAAATAGGAAATATTTTCTTTGTGTGGAGTAAATTAGCAAGCAAAGTTGTTTAGGAAAGTAGAATAAAGCTTTTACTTACTTTCAATATAAAAGTCTGCTGTGTTCTAGTATCCATTACAAGTAAAACCTAAACAAACACATAATTTAAAGAAAAATTATTTTAAGTTTCTCATTAGTATAAAGCTATTTAACAGTAGGCAATTCAAAAATCAACTATTGAACATTTCTATAGACTAATAGCTGCATGCTATTAAAAAACAGAGCACAATAAAATACAAAAAATTCTGATAACATATTAGTAAGACCTTTAGTGATTATTTTTTAAGTTAAAAATATGCTTGAGGACATGAAAGATATCTCTTGAATACTGCAGAAACTTCATCTGATTACCAATCAGCTGCCTAAGAATTTAAAACTTGACAACCAACCCCCCCCCGCCAAAAAAAAACAAACAACCCAACCACCAATTGGTGTTTTATCAGTGAGGGTATAATTCAGTAGAACTCAAGTTAGTGTAACTGCATAAAAAGCAGTGTTACCTCAGCTTAGTCCAACACTCCCTTCTCCCAGTAAGACTTGTTTTCACATCACCAGGTTTCTTATACCCAATTTTTGTTCATTCCCCAGAGGCTCCCTGTTTTCTTGAGGGGGGGGTGTGTTATTTAAGGTGAGGCTGATAGACTCACAGACTTTAAGGTCAGAAGGGACCATTATGATCATACAGTCCGACCTCCTGCACAATGAGGCCACAGAATCTCACCCACCCACTCCTGTAACAAACCTCTAACCTATATCTGAGTTATTGAAGTCTTCAAATTGTGGTTTAAAGTCCCCAACGTGCAGAGAATCCTCCAGCAAGTGACCCATGACCCGTGCTGCAGAGGAAGGAGAAAAAACTCCAGGGCCTCTGCCAATCTCCATGGAGGAAAATTCCTTCCCGATCCCAAACATGGTGATCAGTTAAACCCTGAGCATTTGGGTAAGACTCACCAGCCAGCACCCAGGAAAGAATTCTCTGTAGTAACTCAGATCCCACCCCATCTAATATCTCATCACAGACCACTGGGCATATTTACCTGCTAATAATCAAAGATCAGTTGCCAAATTAATTGCCAAAATTAGGCTATCCCATCATACCATCCCCTCCATAAACTTATCAAGCTTAGTCTTGAAGCCAGATATGTCTTTTGCCCCACTACTCCCTTTGGAAGGCTGCTCCAGAACTTCACTCCTCTAATGGTTAGAAACCTTCGTCTAATTTCAAGCCTAAACTTCCCAGTGTCCAGTTTATATCCATTTGTTCTTGTGTCCACATTGGTACAAAGCTTAAATAATTCCTCTCCCTCCCTGATATTTATCCCTCTGATATATTTATAAAGAGCAATCATATCTCCCCTCAGCCTTCTTTTGGTTAGGCTAAACAAGCCAAGCTCTTTGAGTCTCCTTTCATAAGACAAGTTTTCCATTCCTCGGATCATCCTAGTAGCCCTTCTCTGTACCTGTTCCAGTTTGAATTCATCCTTCTTAAACATGGGAGACCAGAACTGCACACAATATTCCAGATGAGGTCTTACCAGTGCCTTGTACAACGGTACTAACACCTCCTTATCTTTATTGGAAATACCTCGTCTGATGCATCCTAAAACCGCATTAGCTTTTTTAACAGCCATATCACATTGGCGGCTCACAGTCATCCTGTGATCAACCAATATTCCGAGTTCCTTCTCCTCCTCTGTTACTTCCAAGTGATGTGTTCCCAATTTATAACCAAAATTCTTGTTCTTAATCCCTAAATGCATGACCTTGCACTTTTCACTATTACATTTCATCCTATTACTATTACTCCAGTTTACAAGGTCATCCAGATCTTCCAGTATGATATTCCGGTCCTTCTCTGTGTTAGCAATATCTCCCAGCTTTGTGTCGTCTGCAAACTTTATTAGCACATTCCCACTTTTTGTGCCAAGGTCAGTAATAAAAAGATTAAATAAGATTGGTCCCAAAACCGATCCCTGAGGAACTCCACTAGTAACCTCCTTCCAGCCTGACAGTTCACCTTTCAGTACGACCCGTTGTAGTCTCCCCTTTAACCAGTTCCTTATCTACCTTTCAGTTTTCATACTGATCCCCATCTATTACAATTTAACTAATAATTCCCCATGTGGAACTGTATCAAATGCCTTACTGAAATTGAGGTAAATTAGATCCACTGTGTTTCCTTTGTCTAAAAAAATCTGTTAACTTCTCAAAGAAGGAGATCTGGTTGGTTTGGCATGATCTACCTTTTGTAAAACCATGTTGTATTTTGTCCCAACTACCATTGACTTCAATGTCCTTAACTACTTTCTCCTTCAAAATTTTTTCTAAGATCTTGCATACTACAGATGTCAAACTAACAGGTCTACAGTTACCCAGATCACGTTTTTCCCCTTTCTTATAAACAGGAACTATGTTAGCAATTCTCCAGGTACAATCCCTGAGTTTATTGATTCATTAAAAATTCTTGCGAATGGGCTTGCAATTTCATGTGCCAGTTCCTCTAATATTCTTGGATGAAGATTATCTGGGCCCTCTGATTTCGTCCCATTAAGCTGTTCAAGTTTGGTTTCTACCTCGGATGTGGTAATATCTACCTCCATATCCTCATTCCCATTTGTCATCCTACCATTATCCCTAAGCTCCTCATTAAAGACTGAGGCAAAGTATTTGTTTAGATATTGGGCCATGCCTAGATTATCCTAAACCTCCACTCCATCCTCAGTGTTTAGCGGTCCCACTTCTTCTGTCTCTGTTTTCTTCTTATTTATTTGGCTATAGAACTTTTTACTATTGGTTTTAATTCCTTTTGCAAGGTCCAACTCTGCATGGCTTTTGGCCTTTCTAACTTTAACCCGACATGTTCTGACCTCAATAAGGTAACTTTCCTTGCTGATCTCTCCCATCTTCCACTCCTTGTAGGCTTTCTGCTTTTTCTTAATCACCTCTCTGAGATGCTTGCTCATTCAGCTTGGTCTACAACTCCAACCTATGAATTTTTTCCCCTTTCTTGGGATTCAGGCTTCTGATAATTTCTGAAACTTTGACTTGAAGTAATTCCAGGGCTCCTCCACCCTTAGATCCACAAGTTCTTCAGTCCAATCCACTTCTCTTAATTCTTTAAAATTAGACCTTTTGAAATCAAAAACCCTAATCCCAGATCTATTTGTTTATCCTTCCATCTAGTTTGAACTGAATTAGCTCATGATCACTCGAACCAAGGTTGTCCCCTACAACCATTTCTTCTATGAGGTCCTCACTACTCACCAAAACCAAATCTAAAATGGCATCCCCTCTTCATGGTTCTTCAACTACTTGGTGAAGAAATCCCTCAGCTATCACAGCCAGAAAAATCTGAGCCTGATTATTATTACTAGCACTTGTCCCTCAGTCTATATCTGGGAAGTTAAAGTCTCCCATGATCACACAATTCCCATTAGTGTTTATTTAATTAAAAACATTAAAGAGGTCTCTATCCATATCCAAATCAGATCCCGACGGTCTGTAGCACACTCCAAGCACTATCTCAGGGGAGGCTCTAGTAGCTTTCTTTCCAATTTGATTTTTGTCCAGACAGATTGTCTTATCCATTCCATGACTTCTTATTTCTTTACAGTTAACCTCATCATTGATATACAATGCTACTCCACCACCTTTGCCTTTATTTCTGTCTTTCCTAAACAGAACATAGCCTTCAATACCTGTACTCCAGTCATGACTACTATTCCATCATGTTTCTGTTATCCCTATAATATCCGGTGCAGGTTTCACTTCCTGCACCAGTAGCTCTAGTTCCTCCATTTTGTTACCTAGGCTTCTCGCATTAGTGTACAAACATCTTAATTTTTGCCATTTGGCTTCACTAACATTCTTTCCCTGGTTAGGCACAGACATTCTACCACCAGTATTACCTATTAGACTGGTATCTACACTACTCTTCCACCTTATTTCCATTCTCCGACTCATGGCTGTATCCTTTCTTACTTTGTTTTCTTCCCTCTCAATGTTAAATTCCGGCGTGGAGATTACCTGGACATCTCCCAACCATCTCTCCCAAATTCCTAGTTTAAAGCTCTCTTTATCAGTTGTGCCAGCCTCCATCCTAGAAGTCTATTTCCCTCCTTACTCAGGTGAAGTCCCTCCTGAGAGAACAGTCCTCTGTCCAGGAATGCTTCCCAGTGGCCATACATCCCAAAGCCCTCTTTATAGCACCACTGCCTGAACTACCTGTTGATCACCATAATCTTGTCACACCTTTGTTGCCCTTCTCTAGGAACAGGCAGAATCCCACTGAAGATCACCTGAGCCTCAATTTCATTAAGTGTCTTCCCCAGTCTGGCATAGTCTCCCTTGATATGTTCCAGCGAGAATCTAGCCGTATCATTCGTTCTCACATGAAGGACAATCTGCAGATTCTTTCCTGCTCCTGTTAGGATCCTTTTAAGCCTCAAGTCCACATCTCGTATGTCAAGGTTTTTTCCCCACTCTGAACTTTAGGGTACAGATGTGGGGGACCTGCATGGACCCTTCTAAGCTTAATTACTATCTTAGATCTGGTACGCTGCCACCAGCCAGAAATTCAGTGTCTGGCACACTCCCTGTCTCCCCCCCTTCCTCCCCCGGGCTGCCTTGAGATGCTTTACCAATTCCCTAGTGAACACAGATTTAAACTCCTTGGATTTTAATACAAAGAGGAATTAACCATTCCCCCTCCTTTCCCCCCACCAATTCCTGGTGAGTTCAGACCCAATCCCCTTGGATCTTAAAACAAGGAAAAATCAATCAGGTTCTTAAAAAGAAAGCTTTTAATTAAAGAAAGAAAGGTAAAAATCATCTCTGTAAAATCAGGATGGAGAATGCTTTACAGGGTACTCAGATTCATATAGCCCAGAGGAAACCCCCTCTAGCCTTAGATTCAAAGTTACAGCAAACAGAGGTAAAAATCCTTCCAGCAAGAAGAAACATTTACAAGTTGAGAAAACAAACATAAGACTAATCCACCTTGCCTGGCTATTACTTACAATTTTAAAACATGAAAGACTGATTCAGAAACATTTGGAGAGCCTGGCTGTATGTCTGGTCCCTCTTAGTCCCAAGAGCGAACAACCCCCAAAACAAAAAGCATGAACAAAGACTTCCCTCCACCAAGATTTGAAAGTATCTTGTCCCCCCATTGGTCCTCTGGTCAGGTGTCAGCCAGGTTTATTGAGCTTAACTCAACTCTTTACAGGTAAAAGGGACATAAACCCTTAACTATCCGTTTATTACACCGTATCTTAGCAGCAGGCAGATAGCACACCCTTCTGTTCTCCGGATCAGACCTAGTTACAGGCCTGTCTATTCTTCTCAGTAAGGAGTCTCCAATCACGTAGACCTGCCTTTTCCTGGTGACAGTGTGATTCTCCGGTCTATCCCCTGTTCCATCTGGCTGCAAGTCCTCTCGATTTCTATTATCTCCTGCAATCCTCCGCAACCCATCCTGTATCTTCCTGGGGTTCATATTTGGTGTTGTCTCCATTGACTCTTCCCCTCTTCCCATAGGACTAGCTGCTCTTCTCTTCTTCCTTGCCCTCTCACCTTCAGCGACCACCTGCTGTGCCCCTTCTTCATTTTCCAACTCTGCAAACCTGTTCCTTAGCTCTATTTCTCCTTCACTGGCCCATCTTTTCCTCTGCCTTCTCTTAGTCACGTGCTTCCACTGTCCACTTTCCTCACCCAGCGGTCTCCCCTCAGAATTCTTTGGTCCTGCTTCCATCTGCAAGACTGAGCTTATCCCTTCAGCCTCCTCATGTCTTTGCTCCATCATCTGCTCAAAATCCCTTCTAAACTTGACCAGAGTTTCCACCTGCATCTCCAGTCCTCGGATCTTTTCTTCCAACAGCTCTATCAAGCAGCACTTCATGCAGACAAAACCCTTCTCAGGTACCCCCTCCAGGATCATGTACATGCCACAGCTTCCACATCCAGTCATCCTCATTGTGTCTTTCACTGCTGCCTCTGTATTGGTCATAGTCTTCCCACCTAACACCTATTAGTCCAGGAAACACAAGCCAAAGCAAACCACCACCACCTACAGCAAAACAAAACCACAACGGGCACCAGAACACCGGCAGAACACCACCCACTCCCTTCACTAGCCTGTCAATTCCTCTGCCTAGGTCTCTTAGGCCTGGTCTACACTACGCGTTTAAACCGATTTTAGCAGTGTTAAACCGATTTAATGCTGTACCCATTCACACGAGGCCCTTTATATCAATATAAAGGGCTCTTTAAATCTGTTTCTGTACTCCTCCCTAACGAGAGGAGTAGCGCTAAAATCGGTATTACCATATCAGATTAGGGTTAGTGTGGCCGCAAATAGACAGTATTGGCCTCCAGGCAGTATCCCACAATGCACCACTGTGACCGCTCTGGACAGCAATCTGAACTCGGATGCACTGGCCAGGTATACAGGAAAAGCCCCGCGAACTTTTGAACTTCATTTCCTGTTTGGCCAGCATGGAGCTCTGATTAGCACAGGTGACCACGCAGAGCTCATCAGCACAGGTAACAATACAGTCTCCTGAGAATCAAAAAAGAGCTCCAGCATGGACCGCACGGGAGGTACTGGATCTGACTGCTATATGGGGAGAGGATTCTGTGCTAACAGAATCCGTTCCAAAAGACGAAATGAAAAAATATTTGAAAAAATTTCCAAGGCTATGATGGAGAAAGGCCACGCCAGGGACTCAATGCAGTGTGAAAGTTAAGGAGCTCAGACAAGCCTACCAGAAAACCAAAGAAGCAAACGGAAGGTCCGGGGCAGGGCCAAAAACATGCCGCTTCTACGCTGAGCTGCATGCAATTCTAGGGGTTGCGCCACCACTACCCTACCCCGTCCATGGATTCGGAGGCGGGGGTTGTAATCTCAGCCATGGCTGAGGATTCTGCGGACGGGAAACATGAGGAGGAGGAAGAGGAGGACGAGCTTTCAGAGAGCACACAGCACTCCGTTCTCCCCAACAGCCAGGAGCTTTTTCTCACCCAGAAGTAATTACTCTCCCAGCCCTCCCAAGCCACTAGCCCAGACAGTGAAGCCATGGAAGCAACCTCTGGTGAGTGCACCTTTGTAAATAAAAAACATGGTTTAAAAGCAAGTGTTTTTTAATGGTTGATTTGCCCTGAGGACTTGGGATGCATTCGCAGCCAGTACAGTTATTGGAAAAGTTTGTTAACATGTCTGGGGATGGAGCAGAAATCCTCCAGGGACATCTCCATGAAGCGCTCCTGGAGGTACTCCAAAAGCCTTTGCAGAAGGTTTCTGGGCAAGGCAGACTTATTCCGTCCACCATGGTAGGACACTTTACCACGCCATGCATGTAGAAAGTAATAGGGTATCACTGCATGACAAAGCATAGCTGCGTCTGGTCCCGGTGATTGCTGGCATTCAAGAAACATCCGTTCTTTATCTCACTGTGTTATCTTCAGAAGAGTGATATCGTTCATGGTAACCTGGTTGAAATTCAGGCATTTAAGTAAGGGGATAGAGATGGCCATTCCTACTGGACTGTTTGCCTGTTGCTTAAAAGAAATCCTTCCTTGCACGCAGCCAAGCGGGGGGGAGGGGAGGACAGGAATAGCACTGAGCTTTTTCGCGTTTGGCTATCAGGTATATTCCCTGCGACCAGCCATGCGGTGGAGGTGGGGGGAGGAAGGGGGATGATTAGCAGTGATCTTTCATGATACCAGCCATGCGGTGGGGGAGGGGTAAAGCGATCATCCCACAGAATTGGAGGCGGGGGGTGGCTTCTGCTGCTGCATGTTAACAGGAAAGAAGCATCACTGAACGGGATTTGCTTGGTATTTGGGAAAGGAGGGCACTGTGTATATGAAGGCTGCAGAAGCCGAAAGACAATGGCTTACCATGGCCACATGCAAGCTGAATTCTGACGCCTGGGCCTGCGTCTGTGAGATCTGTAACACCAGAGCCGCAGGCACTCAATATTAAGATGCAAAATGCAACCTTGTAGTGAAATCACATGTGCTATGTAAGGTGAATAGTGTTGTTCACTGTGAAAGAGTATAACCACTGTTCTGTAAAATGTATCTTTTTAAATACTTCTCTCCCTTTTTTCCGTCCCTCATGCAGCTGCAAATTTTTCAAGCCTCCCTACTCCATCCCGAAGGCTATCTCAGATAAGGTGGAGGAAAAAGAAAACACGAGACGAAATGTTCTCAGAAATCATGGAAGTGACCTGCAATGAAACAGCTCATCTGAATGAGTGGAAGGACGTGGTATCAAATTACAGGAAAGATGCCAATGAACGTGAGGATAGGAGGGACGAACGTGAGGATAGGAGAGACGCTCGAGATGAGAGGTGGCAGCAGGAAGATCAGAGGTGTAGGCAGGAAGATCAGCGGCGGTGGGATGCAACGCTGGGGCTGCTGCATGAGCAAACTGATATCCTCCGACGTCTGGTGGAGCTTCAGGAAGAGCAGCGGGGTCACAGAGTGCCACTGCAGCCCCTGTGTAACCACCCTCACCACTCACCATGTTCCATATCTTCCTCACCCAGACACGTAAGAACGCGTGGGGGAAGGCTTCGTGCACCCGCCCACTCCACCCCTGTGGATAGCCCAACCAAAAGGCTGTCATTATATTGAAATGTTTTTAGTGGCCTTTTCTTTCCCTCCTATACTCCTCCCAAACCACACCCGGGATACCTTGTCAGTTCTCTCCCTCTTTTTATAAATGACTTTTTAATAAAGAATACATGATTTTTAAAGGATAGTGACTTTATTTCCTTAAGCAAGCTGTAATCGAAGGGGGAGGGTGGGTTGCTTACAGGGAAGGAGTCAATCAAGGCGGGAGGGTTCATGAAGGGGAAACAACAGTTACACCGTACCCTGGCCCGTGATGAAAATCGTTTTCAAAGCTTCTCTGATGCGCACCGCTTCCTGGTGTGCTCTTTTAATCGTCCTGGTGTCTGGCTGCGCATAATCAGCGGCCAGGTGATTTGCCTCAGCCTCCCACCCCGCCATAAAGGTCTCCCCCTTACTCTCACAGAGACTGTGGAGTACATAGCAAGCAGCAATAACAAAGGGGACATTGGTTTGGCTGAGGTCTGAGCGAGTCAGTAACGTGCGCCAGCGCGCCTTTAAACATCCAAATGCACATTCTACCACCATTCTGCACTTGCTCAGCCTGTAGTTGAACAGCTCCTGACTACTGTCCAGGGTGCCTGTGTATGGTTCATGAGCCATGGCATTAACGGATAGGCTGGGTCACCCAGGATAACTATAGGCATTTCAACATCCCCAACTGTTATTTTCTGGTCTGGGAAGTAATTCCCTTGCTGCAGCCGTTTAAACAGAGTAGTGTTCCTGAAGACGCGAGCATCATGAACCCTTCCTGGCCATCCCACATGGATGTTGGTGAAACGTCCCTTGTGATCCATCAGTGCTTGCAGCACCATTGAAAAGTACCCCTTGTGGTTTATGTACTGGGTGCCCTGGTGCTCTGGCGCCAAGATAGGGATATGGGTTTCATCTATCGCCCCGCCCCCAGTTAGGGAATCCCATTGCAGCAAAGCCATCCACTATGACCTGCATGTTTCCCAGAGTCACAACCTTTCGTAGCAGCACCTTAATGATTGCTTTGGTTACTTGCATCACAGCAGGCCCCACAGTAGATTTTGCCACTCCAAATTGATTCCCGACTGACCGGTAGCTGTCTGGCATTGCAAGCTTCCAGAGGGCTATTGCCACTCACTTCTCCACTGTGAGGGCTGCTCTCATCTTGGTATTCTGGCGTTTCAGGGCAGGCGAAAGCAAGTCAAAGTGCCCTTACGCATGCAAAAGTTTCGCAGCCACTGGGAATCGTTCCACACCTGCAAAACAATACGATCCCACCAGTCTGTGCTTGTTTCTCGGGCCCAAAATTGGCGTTCAATGGTTAGAATCTGCCCCATTACCAGCAGGATCTCTAAAGCGCAGGGGCCCACGGTTTGAGAGAATTCTGTGTCCATGTCCTCATCACTCTCGTGGCCGCGCTGCCGTAGCCGCCTCCTCCTCCTCGCCTGGCTTTGCAGGTCCCGGTTCAGCATAGACTGCAGGAGAATGTGCGAGGTGTTTACAACATCCACGGTTGCGGTATTGATCTGAGAAGGGTCCATGCTTGCCGTGCTATGGCGTCTGCACAGTTCACCCAGGAAAAAAGGCGCGAAACGGTTGTCTGCTGCTTTCACGGAGGGAGGGGTGAGGCTGTACCAGAACCTCCCACGACAATGTTTTTGGCCCCATCAGGCACTGGGATCTCAACCCAGAATTCCAAGGGGCGGGGGAGACTGCAGGAACACCGCCAAATTAATGTGCCTAGTGTGGCCGCGTGCACTTGACTTTATACAATCTGTTTTACAAAACCGGTTTATGTAAAATCGGAATAATCCCATAGTGTAGACGTACCCTTAGTCTCTCCTGCAAACTCCCACTGAAACTCCCCTGTTCACAGCTCTGTTTGCTGACTCCTGTGCCGCAGCAGCTGTCTATGCCGCTGTCTGACTGGCTGGCTACCTTTATAGGATCCCCAAGCAGAGAAGCCCCGCCCCCTAATCAGGGCTCAGCTTCTCTCCCAGCACACTGCCCCTACCAACCTCCACATATATAACTACAAAATACAATACACAAAATACAAAAAACTTCTCCTCCAACAGAACTCCCACAGAAATTCCCCTGTTTATAGCTCTGTTTGCTGGCTCCTGTGCCCCTCCCAGGAAGTCAAACTGAAGACTGTGTGTCGGAAGAAAAAACAAATTGTGCATTATCACAATAACATGGCTTGCTCTAGATCTTACTGGTTGTGGCAACACCTACGAAGTTTTAATGCCTTAAATCAGTTCTACTATCACTGCTGTTGAATTCCTCCACAACTTTATAATTTTGCTGCATTTATAACTGGCAACACAAATTGCTGCAGGGAAATCCAGCTGTCAGGACTGCAATATTATAGTAAGATGGAAAGAGAATATTTATTTAGGAAAAAAGAATGGATTCATTGCAGAAAGAGGAAAAGACACAGCTGTAAAAGACAGTCTTCATTACAGTGTACTGGCTTTGCTGCAGACATATCACAGACGACTTCATTTATAACTTAGTGACACCACCATGGGTGCTAAAGAACATTTTGTAACTTTTGCAGCAGAAGGAATCTAATTAGTTAATTTAGTATTGACACTTGTTTGAAAGACAGTCCTCAGAAATTCCAATTTTAGGGAACTGTAGTTCTTCAAATCTCTTTGCAAACCCCCTCCCCCACTCTTGAGCATGTTACCCTTGAATTCCAAGGAGTACAGATGCTCAGGCATATCTGAAGAGTTCCAGTTCAGCACAATAACCTAAAATGGTACACGTACAATACCAATACTCCAAGATCAAACATGTAGAGAGTGTCCAGTCTGAGTCAAATATTCCCTCTTTAAATTTCTCCACACAGTTATGCTTCTAATGTAAATACAATTACATTTTTAAAAAGAAAATAACTACATTAAAACATTATTTAGGCAGCAAAGTGAAGCATAAAAAAAAGACAGGAAATGCCAGATTTACAGTTATCCACGCAACCTGCGGCACGGACTACTACAACTTGAGCTATAGGACTAAACTACATCAGCTGGCAGCAGCAGAACACATTCCAGAGGGGTGATGGACCAGTGGCACCACGTTCTGGGGCCAGTGGGTGGCAGGAGCATGCCAACCCAGCTTTTTCTCCCCTCCTCCCCCAACCTTCTGGGAAGAAGAGCACTCCTGCCCCAGCTGGCACCACCAAAAGAGGTATGGTCTGCTGGGATTGTGTGCTGATTTGGGGGCTCTCAGAAATCCACTCAGCTCTCCCTCCCCTCTCAGAATTGGGAGAAGATCTTGTCCCACGTGGTACCCACAAGGTGGGGGTGGAATGTAATGCTGGAACCATATGCTGAGTCCAAGGATAATGGTGCCCAGACAGCAGCTCACAGATATTCCCAGTAAAGTAACAGCAGAGTGGGTCTAGCTCTTTAGAATGTTCATACTTAATTATTTGAGCAGACTCTCAATATATTCCAGAGGAATACAAGCAAGAGAAGGGAAATTGTGATTTTTAAATCAATTATAACTATGTTAAACCTGAATGGAATTTCATGGGATGAAGACAAGGTACTTCCCCAGCCAAGAATTTTCTCCCTGCCTAATTTCAAAGGCTTGCTGCAAACAGTGGATGTGTTAAACCTTCTTAAGGAAAGGTTGCAATAATCTTTTCTAACGGAAACCCAAGTATAAAGGTCCCTACCAGCGCCTCCTATAATACTCAATCATTGCACAGTGCACAAAAATACTTGATTGTTTTAAGATGAAGCTTTTAAATCAAGAGTTTATGCAATCTAACTACGATAAAATATTTTATAACAGCCTCTAAAAATTCTATTTGCCCACTCAATGGATTAAGTTTTTTAATGGATGTGTTGAATGTCATTTTCATCATAATGGGAAGGCTGGTGAGTAGATAATGTGCCTAGGCAGGTGAATTTTCATGATGATTTTGTAAGCCTGTTCTATTGGGCTCTCAGAAATAAAAGATGACAGTGGAATAAATCATAGGAGTAACATTGGTTTTGCCACCATGCTTAAAATAAAATTTACAAGATATGCCAAATTAAGACAGATGAAAATTGTTAGGAAATGATGTTTTGTTTGCAGTCACTTTGTCTTCTTTTACCAAGTTTATTTGTAGGTAGGTACTGTTCACATTGAGGCAATAAATACAAGAACATATGTGATTTTTTTTTAAATGTGCCCTTTGACTGTCAATTTCTCCCAAACAGGTGTTGGCTAAATGATTATAAATTGGCCTCTGGATACACCTCTTCAACTGAGCCGTACAGGACTGGTGATAATATAATTAGACTTAAAAACATCAGGCTGGTGAATGCTTTCCATCTGTTTGGCAATAATGTTTAGTTAACAATAGTCTTTAAAAAAAGCACCTTCAACTTCAGCTCTTAAAGTTATTTATAGGGCCATTGTTAACACACCAGCACTCTTGCTAACAAGAGCTTTAGCCACTTGGAAATTATTAGCCATACGGCTGCATACAAAAAGGAATGTCTGCATTTAACATCTGTATCTCATGCATCAACCTCATTTAAAGTCACTTCTTAATGAACAGTTCTATGGCTCTGTATTAATATTATAGTTGCATGCACAAAGATCATAAGAAGCCAAACATTTTTTTTTTAATACCAACAGTAGGCCAATCAGTAATGAAGCTGTCAGCATAAAGGACAAAATAATAGCTTCTTTAACCCTCAGACAGGATTTGTTCATTTGTAGAATACAACACACCAATTTAAAAACTGCTCATGGGTTTGCTCACCTTTATAAAGACAAAGATCTAATTTGGTACTAATTTGATACAATTGTCTTTCCAATAAAAGGCTCCTAAAGTCATATTTTATTTCATGATAAAACAAGTTCTATAACTAAAACTGTCATGAAATAATTACCTTTGATGGCATACCTTATTGCACAAATACAATTAATGTATTCCTCCCTTTCATGTTTCACACTTGCTTATCAGAACTGTATTAACATACGGTGTACCAGAGCAGACTACCAACTCTTCGCCCTATAGTAGTAACATATAGAATGACTGCCACTAACTGCAATAAAGCAGACAACCTGTCCCTTAAGGGCTAGCTTCAACTGTTATATTATAACATCACAAAGACTAGCAGCTACTCTTTTTCAACCGTAACAGAATAGGTTTTAACAGATAATATTTCCGTGTCACTGAGGTTCACTAGCTGGACTGATTAACCAGTCTCTCCAACTAGCCACCATTCCTTTGCTTTTTCTCTCCAATCAAGCATTATAACTCCTGTTTGGTCTTGTTTTCTCTGTTTAACTCAAAGCTGAAATCAGTTTCCACAGATCTGAAAATAATCCACTGCTCTATTTTGTTTGCTAGAGAATTACTATTTATTCATTATCTCTATAATTTGGCATAACTGATTATTTTGTCATGATGGAAGTTTAGAGAAACTGCTAGTGTCATCCATTTATCCTAGGTTGACTGCGTAGATCTAGGATATATTTAAATTACTTTGAAATAACTGCAGAGAAGGGCCCTAACATTGTACAGAAGCAGGTATGCTCATGCAACTTATCAAACGTAGTCTATAATTGGCCTTATCTGCACAAGTTACAAAAATGGGTAATTACCACACTATTATTGGTATTACCATAACATGCAAATAGCATGCAAATGTAAATGAGGATGAGCCAGAGAAAGAAAGAGGCACAATCACTTCATTTAGACCCTAGTACATCTACTCTACAAAGCATAGTACTTACACAGCAGAAAAAAAAAACCAATCTCCTCTGGGCTACCTTGCAGGACTACTGCTGTAACCTACTTTTGCAAAGATGAGACATAAATCCAGTGGGTTAAGCACTGACTTGCTCTCAACATCAGAGCCTTCGCTCCTCAGACTTAGGGGCCAAACATGGTATACTGGTATTGTCACAGTAGGAGTTATTTATACTGGCATTCTTCCACATTTCTGCAGAGGAGAGTGCAGGTGTATGTTCCTTAAGGATTTTTGGTAGGATTTCCTTTCAAAACACACAGCAACTAGGGTCAGTGAACCTCCCCCCCCCCACATAAACAGGCTTGACTTGAGAACATGAAGTTCCATGGCATGTTCCTTGTCCCAATACTCTATCCAAAGCAATGGCATCAGGAGCATCAGCAACAGCAGATTGTGGACAGACACTTCTCTTATGTTATGTTAGGAAGCCAATCTGTTCCTGGCTTTCAGATGCTTATGGAAGCTGTTGGGTAAGGATGACTGTAGCATGAATTGTGAGGTCTAATACCTTATAACAAATAACTGTCACCTACAGTATTATGCATCCATCTTCATAAGGGAGGCAACGTAAGTGCTACGCCAGACATTCGCCATTCATGGCAAGTGAGACTGTGATACAAAAGGAGACAATGCAAACCCTATTTGTCATAATAATGTGATATTGTTTTAGGCTTTAAAATCCTCCAATATAGTATTTACCACCAAGAAAAAAAAACATAGGTAGGCAGTGCTACAAGAGCCAATTTGAAACTACACAGGAAATTGACAGGCAAAGAATACTGCAACATTAGCATTCTCAAGTGTGCTTTGTACAGTATCTTAGCTCTCCCAGGCAGTGTCCGAATATGCATATAAACAAAGAATTATTGCCACCTAGCTACTACAACAAAGGGGAATCAGAAATACCTAAGGTAATAACATACCAGTTCTTTGTAGGTTTGCAAGCAAGGATTTCCCATTTCATTTTTAAAACTGAAAGTTAATTCTGATGTTACCTGAAACTACTTTTAAAAATAATTGCACTTCAGAGACCTTCAGAAAATTGATTTATAATTGTATCCAACAACTCAGTTTATAAACAATCAAAAACAAAACTATTTAAATACATTATACACAATTGGAGAAAAAATAAAATCTGACTTGTAAATAACCATAGTTTAGCTTTAAGAAAACAGTTAAATTTAGGATTCTTTACGTGCACAGAAATTAGCAAGTGTTTCAGTATGCTAATTTTTTTAATTAAAAGATATTTCTGCAGTAAAAGCTCTTTCATCTGCACTACTGATTCTTCATCAAACGCTAAGTTTCCAACTTAACACCAGTATAGCCGGTGGCAGCCTGAAGGTTTACCATCTGCTGCCACCCAAAGTCACGGTGGCCACCTTCAGAACATATGCATCAAAGCCTTGAGATAAGAGACTGAAGGAACACTGCAGAAGTCAGCATAAGGGGAATCACAAACCCAGAGGCAGGCAAAAGGCAAGTCACCAGAAAAAGAGAACATGGTGAGCCATTAGTCACCCTACAAAATACCCAACAAAGGTCACAGGGGACACTACTGGATCAACTAAGAGCTGCTATAAAAGCACTGCTCTCTCTCAGGTTGTTTTAACAGAAATGCAGTTGCCTTACCAACTGCAGTTAGGTTCTGCCTTGTTTTAATCTACTGCTGTTGCTGCTTCAATCCTACATATTTTCAGAACAGAACACAACATAGTTACACTAGCTTGAGTTTGTTCTATTTACTTGACCAACATTTATTAAAATAAATAAAAAAATGGCTTCCTAAAAAAAGTGGGTTAAAGTGTGTTGATGCGGGCTACAAATACCTCCTGTATAATCAAATGAAATGCCTTACAAATTTTAACTATTCCTGGTAGTTAAAGGTTTTTGGAGATAAGGCTACCACCAAAGGTATACTTTGAAAAGCTGGCTTTATGCTCCGTTACTGAGTTGCAGTTCTACTTTGAAAATAAATGCGGAATAACATTATCACTGGATTCTATGCTTATTGTATAACTCCAGATCAAATATGCTCCATTTATGAGATCATTTTTTGAACCACAAATCCTCCAAACTCAAGCTGGGATTTGATGACCAAGCTGGATTTTCCTTCTTCTTTGCTTATCACTTCCAGGACTAAAAAGTCAAGTAATAACCTCAGTAACACCTGTGAAATTCCACTGCCATCCAGGAGACTGCACAGGTGTAACTGACCAGAATTTGCTACATAATTTTGTTGACGCTACAGAAGTAGGAATTGCCCCCTCAGCCATGTTGGCAGTGCAAGGCTAATAGGAGTAAATGGTCTGTTTAATAGAAATTTATTTTGCCACTAAATATAATCACTTCAGAGCAGCTCTACACAACCCCTCACCTTTATTTATATTGTTTTATACTTGCACATACATGCACGCACTCAAAGATTATAAAGCCAAGAAAGCAACTTTAGTAAAGCACTGGGCTGATACTCGTGGAAAAAAAAACCACAAAAAAACAAAAAACAGATTAGTGCCCATCACTATCTGTGCCTTCAGTTATCCCTCTTTTTTAGTGATTATCCATAATTAATTTATGCTTTGTGGATTCTCTTGATGAGCAATATTACAGTTAACGAAAGAAAAGCTCTATTGGTTTAATAACTGAAAGTGCCAGAGAGCAGCAAATATCAAAACTCACTTATGTTTTTAGATTTTTAGTTGTGCTGTAAAAGGTGAAACCTTACTCCCTTGAAAAAGACTGGAAATTAGTCAAAAATTATGCGTGGCAATATATCAAGCTGGAGGAGGTATCCAGTGTCTTATAATACGGGGTATCATCCATGATAAGACTGTTATTAAATATAAAGCATCAACTGTGCTAAGCAACTTATTAGCATTTAGTAAGACAAGGTCCTTTTCCCAAAGAACAAACTACTTCTACATGGAAGCTGGCAGATGGCCTATAATGAATCAGTGAAATTAAGCACGCATTGTTAGTTTCTTGATAGGGGGTGGGGGGAAATGGAGAGAAGGGGTTAAATTTATGTTATTCTTCTGTGTTAGGAGAAACTATTCTTTAGATTGTTCTTATTTAGCATCTTTATTAATTACATGAAATCAAGTAAATAGTACAACAAATATTTGCAGCAAGTACTGAAATACAGAGGGACTTAGAAAACAAGAGAGTTCAGAAAACAAGCTAAAAAAAAAAAAGATTCTGATGGAAACATGCAGTCCAATACATAAGGGGAGAAATAATCTTAAACAAATACTCAATTGGAGGGGACGTCTGGGAACCAGTAGCAAAACCTACTGGAGGGTTAACAGAGCAAAAACAACATTAGTTTGCTGTGTGATGGGATTATAAAGGCAAGCCTAGGTGATTCAACACTGCCGCCCCAAGCCTCCACTCCCTCAGTGCTGTGCCAAGCCCCTGCCCCCCCGAGCACCGCACCGCCTGAAGCCCCGCCCTCCCAAGTGCCCCGCCACCGAAAGAAAAAAAACCCTCCAGCGCTGCCCCAATGAACAACAACAACAACAAAAAAACCAGCACCGCCCTGCCCCAACGTGCCGCCCCAAGCACGTGCTTGGTCGGCTGGTGCCTGGAGCCGGCCCTGACCCCAAGACAATATGTCAGAGCAGGGAGGTAACATTCTCCGTCTGTACAATTGTTGTGTAACTGCAAGTGCAGTCAATTCTGGGCACCATATTACCAGAAAGTTACTGACTAATCTGAGGGAGTTCAGAGAAGAGCAACATAAGTGATAAGGGAGCTATAGGGACTGAAGTATGATTAAAGATTTCAAAAAAGTGTGTGTGCGCGCGCACGCACGCACGCGGGTATGTATGTATAATTTGGCTAAGCGAAAACATTAAATGTGTTAAGTGCGTAAACTCCAAGGAGTGAGATTATTTTCTTTAGTTTAATAAAACTGGATAGAGCTAGGAATAATAGAATGGAACTATGGAAAACAAAGGCTGAATATCAAGAGAAGAGATTCTTCTTAACTGTGAGATATGTTAGGTAAAACAGTTTCCTTAGGAAAGAGGAGGAAGCCTCAAATCTTGGGACATAAAACTAGACTAGATATTAAAATGTACTTTAGGGAACAATTCTGTACTGACAGGGAAATGGATTGAGTGATCCAAATACTTTTCCATCTTTAACTTCTGTGAGTACTACAGTAGATTTGAAATTGCTATAAAACAAGGTAGTTAAGACACTCCGATTACAAAAAACTACTCTTCAAACAAGTTTTCTTATTTACATTACTAATAGCTAGATAAATTAAATTGTAAATATTTAATCTGTTTTTTAAAGACTATGACATTTATTTATTTGTTTCCACTGTGTTATGCTTGGGCAATGAAAATAAGACTAATTGATTTAATTTTTGTTTACAGTTAGTTTCAGACTTGTTTCTCTTTCCGGTTCTTGTCATTATCATAATGCCACAATAGAGAGAATATGTGATTTGAAATAGTTATGCAATTGTTGTAGCTACATTTTCTCCAAGTCTTTTATGCTCACAGTTACTATACAAACCCATAACTAACGTTAGGAGAGAGGAAAATTATCAAAATTTAGCAGAATGTTTATCTGACTGCAATGTGCCAAAATATGAGCTGATATCAACATACATTCTGCAACTGCAGTACTGTTTCAACTCTATTCAAAGTAAAACTGAGGATTAAAATACACCTCTACCTCAATATAACACTGTCCTCGGGAGCCAAAAAGTCTTACCGCATTATAGGTGAAACCGCATTGTATTGAACTTGCTTTGATCCACCGGAGTGCGCAGCCCCACCCCCCCGGAGCACTGCTTTACCACATTACATCCGAATTCGTGTTATATCGGGTTGCGTTATATCGAGGTAGTGGCGTATTTAAGCTTCTAAGGGGAATTAGTAAACATGACTAAGACATAGCTACTGCTATATTAAACATTCATGTACAACAGAAGCCCATTTTTCCTACCCCTTAATTAAACTCAATTAAACTAACCATAACCTGTTGAATTCAACTAACTATGGTTCTGCAGCATATTAAAAAAAATGCATTGTGCAAGCAAGTACCACATGGGTTCTTTACATTGTGTTGTTTTGGCATTTTTTTTTTTTTGCATTTCTGCTTTTGAGGCTGACATAAGTAATAATCATATCATACTTTTTAAATAATTAATAATACTGATTTGGGTGTCATGGTGACTTGTCCCTGGAAATAGAGCATAATAATTTAGTATTGGGGATCTGATTTCTCACATACAGCATAACACTAAAAAGAAAACCAAATATTTGTAACGAAGCAAAGTTATATAGTGCAATGAGATTTTTATCAGCTCTTCAGAAAAATTACAGGAAGAGATTTACATTCATGCAAGTATCAGAGGGTAGCCGTGTTAGTCTGGATCTGTAAAAGCAGCAAAGAATCCTGTGGCACCTTATAGACTAACAGACGTTTTGGAGCATGAGCTTTCGTGGGTGAATACCCACTTCCTCAGATGCATGTAATGGAAATATCCAGGGGCAGGTATATATATGTGTGCTAGGAAGCAAGCTAGAGATAACGAGGTCAGTTCAATCAGGGAGGATGAGGCCCTGTTCTAGCAGTTGAGGTGTGAAAACCAAGAGAGGAGAAACTGGTTCTGTAATTGGCAAGCCATTCACAGTCTTTGTTCAATCCTGAGCTGATGGTGTCAAATTTGCAGATGAACTGAAGCTCAGCAGTTTCTCTTTGAAGTCTGGTCCTGAAGTTTTTTTGCTGCAGGATGGCCACCTTAAGGTCTGCTATAGTGTGGCCAGGGAGGTTGAAGTGCTCTCCTACAGGTTTTTGTATATTGCCATTCCTAATGTCTGATTTGTGTCCATTTATCCTTTTCCGTAGAGACTGTCCAGTTTGGCCGATGTACATAGCAGAGGGGCATTGCTGGCATATGATGGCGTATATTACATTGGTGGATGTGCAGGTGAATGAACCAGTGATGGTGTGGCTGATCTGGTTAGGTCCTGTGATGGTGTCGCTGGTGTAGATATGTGGGCAGAGTTGGCATCGAGGTTTGTTGCATGGATGTTGCATGGATTGTTGCACAGACAACCTGCCAACCTGAAACATATTCTCACCAGTAACTGCACACCACACCATAATAACTCTAGCTCAGGAACCAATCCATGCAACAAACCTCGATGCCAACTCTGCCCACATATCTACACCAGCGACACCATCACAGGACCTAACCAGATCAGCCACACCATCACTGGTTCATTCACCTGCACATCCACCAATGTAATATACGCCATCATATGCCAGCAATGCCCCTCTGCTATGTACATCGGTCAAACTGGACAGTCTCTACGGAAAAGGATAAATGGACACAAATCAGACATTAGGAATGGCAATATACAAAAACCTGTAGGAGAGCACTTCAACCTCCCTGGCCACACTATAGCAGACCTTAAGGTGGCCATCCTGCAGCAAAAAAACTTCAGGACCAGACTTCAAAGAGAAACTGCTGAGCTTTAGTTCATCTGCAAATTTGACACCATCAGCTCAGGATTGAACAAAGACTGTGAATGGCTTGCCAATTACAGAACCAGTTTCTCCTCTCTTGGTTTTCACACCTCAACTGCTAGAACAGGGCCTCATCCTCCCTGATTGAACTGACCTCGTTATCTCTAGCTTGCTTGCTAGCACACATATATATACCTGCCCCTGGATATTTCCATTACATGCATCTGAGGAAGTGGGTATTCACCCACGAAAGCTCATGCTCCAAAACATCTGTTAGTCTATAAGGTGCCACAGGATTCTTTGCTACATTCATGCAAGAAGCCTGTTCAAAGATTTCTCAATTAATTTTAGCAGGACACTGATGATAGTGTTTTAATTCTTAGTGTTTCAGATTATGTTACATTTATTTTAACCAAGAATCTATTGAACAATAAACCTAATTCACACAAGTCTTGGCAGATTGAGCCTGTTACTGAGATCAGAATCAGAGAAAATCCAGATAGAAGTCCACTGAAGTCTATTGTGTTTCTCCAGATTTACACCAATACCAACTGCATCAAATTTAGCTGTTTGGGGAAAGAAGTTACAAGACATGGCCTATAGCATCATAGTCCTTGCTTAACGAACTCTGCTTTTAAGGGCTACAAGATGAATCTTTAAACAGAATGAATCTAAATAACACAAGGTTGCCCACTAAAGAATAAGACATTGGGCTTGAAACAGCATTGTTAAAGCGTCTGCAGTACCATGGAAAATCAGTTTCTTCAGGGGCTGATTATAGATTCAAAGCAAAGAGTAGCTTGCTGGGGCAGAAACTCAGCATAGATTCTGCAACACAAATATTTTGAACTAAATAAGGTATGAAAGAAAAGTTTTCTACTTCAAAAAGGAGTCTGCAGGTTTAAGATGCTTTACTGCGTTCATGTAACTGATTACATTTGGTCAGGGGGTATCTATAGCTAGACACACACAAGCCCACTCTTTGGCATGATACATTAATGCTCACAGGAGTTACATTCACATATCCACAATAGATTAGAGCCCTGAACATTCAAAGGACAAGAGCCTCATTTTTCAGTAGATTAAAATACCATTAGCAAAAAAAAAAACAACTATTCACGGGAGGGCCCTTCCTGTTCCAAAAATATAAAAGTCTGTGCCGAGTATAGTAGCACACTGTTTACTTTTGAAGCAAACAGTCCAAATGAAAAAAAGATTAGAAAGCCATGGCCAAAATTTTCCAGAATTGACTAGTAGTTTTGGGTGCCCAGCATGAGACAGCTTGAAGGAGCCAGAGTTTCAGAAAATGATGAGCACCCTATTTTCTGAAAATCAGGCTCTTTCCAGACATCTCAAGTTGAGGGCACACACAAAAAAGTCACCCCAGTTCCTTTTTTAAATCTTGGCAGCATATCCAACCAAGGACTCTCTCAGTCTGAGAAAAGTTCCAAAGAAGCTGTTTTTTCCTGAGTCATCACTGGTATTGCACAGTTGCAACTCCACAACATCTAGCAACAGTAGGAGCACTACGATACAGACTGGCCAACAGCATTTTTATTGTATTAACTTTCCTCAAAACAAATCTAGATGCTAAACACCACAATGGCACAAATTCCATTAGTCCATCTCCACTGGCGCTCTCATTGTTATTAGGACCAAGGAAGTTATATCATGACTAGAACAAAGATTAGGAGATTGTCAGAAAAAGCTCTGTGTGATGCAGACCTGGTTACCCCCTGTTGTGTCCCAAATCATTATAAACTACTTTAAGGCAACTGTGCTACAGTCCTGAAAGATCAGGCTGTCACATGATTTTGCCCCATCTTCACAGACAAAACACATTATAATATGGTTTGGGCTAAATGTTGCAAATAGATGCTCCTACATGGCTGCAATTGAGACGAGACCAAAGTTTCACTAGCCTGTTGATTTGTACTTAAGCACTGCAACACACAGTATAGCGCCTGTTAAAGTACCTACTTCTCAGAAAACCCTGCCTTTGTTTCATTTTTAAGAGGACACTGCATTCTGTAGATGTAACAGTACATCACAAGCCTGATCAGGGAAGAGCAAAACTATTTAAAGAGTTCATATGAGGGAGACCAGTTAACATGGGATATCTTGCTCTGCAGCCAGAAGCCAGCTGACAAGTCACAGATATACACCACACTAGCTGCTGAAATGGATCAGGAGCGTAGCAATGGTTTGGAAAGGTACACACCACACATAAATGGTGTTTCCTGCATATGGATGTTCTCCCACACCTTGGTCTAGAGGTGGTTTTACAAGGTAAGCAGCAATGGGCACACATAGGGCTTGTCTACACTTACTGGGGGATCGACGAGCGATGCATTGGCAGTCAACTTAGCGGGTCTAGTGAAGCCCTGCTAAACTGACTGCAGATCACTCTCCCGTCTACTCCTGTACTCCAGTTGATTGAAAATTTTATATTCATACACAAGTGTTTATTATGAATGTAGTGCAAGGACTGTGTTTTTACCCTCACTGTAAATCATTGTGTACACTTATGTCTCATTTCTTCATGCATCCCCAATACGCTCATTCCAAGACTCCAATTTTGGGAGAGCTTAAACATATGCGTAAACTACTAATGTAACTAGCGACACTGAAAGCAAGCATACTCCATTGAGTACAAGTGTGCACGTAATATAGACATGTCACAAGTAAATTTATAAATATTAGATTGTCTAAAGGACCCCATAATACTTTGAAGTTTCACTCACCACAGAAAAGCAGCTACTGCTGGGCTAGTGTGCATAAATAGGTATTCAGCCAGTGCACTGCACAACAGTCAGTTTTGGTCAAGGATATGGAGGCAAACCTCTCCTCCTTCTATGGCATCCTTAATATCTTTGCAGAGCAGACAGTCTCATCTCTCACTGCTAATGCTTGGCACAGGGTATAAGGCCTTGTCTACACTACAGGGGAAATTCGATCTAAGCTACACAATTTGAGTTACGTGAACAGCGTAACTCAAATGGATGTATCTTAGACCTACTTACCGCAGGGTCCAGACTACATGATGTCGACAGGAGATGCTCTCCCGTCAACTCCCCCTAGGCCTGGTCTACACTGCGGGGGTGGGGGGGGGAGGAATCGATCTAAGATACACAACTTCACGGTGCTGGATCGAAGGCCGCAGCTCCCCTGTGGACTTTGCTTCCACCTCTCACACTGCTGGAGTTCAGCAGTCCATGGGAGAGCGATCGGGGATCGATTTTATCGCATCTACACTACATGTGATAAATCGATCCCCGTGTGTATATAAAACATAACATACTCGATGATTAAGCTCCTTTGGGGCAGGGATTGACTTTATATTTGCTCTAAAACACTAAGTACACACTTATGACACTATAATCAAATGATAAAAACAAACTGTAGCTCAGAGTAAGATTAAAACTTAGAAGAAGAGTAGAGAGCCTGGGAGCAGGTATACAAGTAGACAGACATCCGAAAACATCTTGCTCCATCTCTGAACAATAATTCAAATTTAACTCTGCCCCCTATGGCACACTAGCTGGCTATCTATACAATAAAACACTGTTAGAATGCATGCCATGGTGATGTCTCCAATATTAAATCCTTTGTTTTTTGTCACCCTAGTAACCTTGTCTCTTTGCAGAAGAAGTTCTGATTTCAGGATCTGGATAGATCAGGCTTGTACCTAGAAGCTTGCTAGACAGAAATCTAGTGATACCTGGCAGATTTAGTTAGCCCGTGGAATAAAGGAACTTGGCCCTACAAGGTGTTGAGCGTCACTTCCAAGTTACTAATCATTTCAGTATTTTGTGGTCTTTAAGACGGAAAGACATTTGAAGAGGTCTTACTCCATCTCTCTACAATATCATCATAGCCTTGCATGCCGAGGTATGGACAATCCCTAAGGCTCTAGGCTGCCTGCTCCATCTCTCCTTATGGGGGATTATGAGGTTAGGTAATTCCTGGAATCCCCCATAGTCTTAAAGATGTATCCAATGCACACAGCTGACAGCTATAATCAGCTTATCAAACTGGTCTTTCAATTGCTCCTTAATAAATATACAGAGAGAGAGAGAAACACTAAATAGATTAGATACTTGCCATCAGATGAAAGGAGATACAATGTATATGATATTATAGTGAAAAAGTCCTTGCATGTTGTGAAAACAAGGTTAAAATCTGAGTGTATATAGCCAGAGGAGAAAACATAGTAGTTATGCATGCAATTAAAACAGTATAGGCAAAAAAAAAAAATCCAAATCGCTATGTTCAGACTAACAAAAGAGAGAGGAACAAATTCAGAACTAAGAGTGTAGCAGCAATTTTTAATAATACAAGTTATAAATGGGTCATGTGACCTGAAATACAAAGCATACAAGCCAGGGATCACTCAAGAAACAATGAAAAGGCATCAGGGGAATGGAGTTGCAACAAGGAAATGAGTCATTACAAGTTGAATTAGTCATCTCATTACTGATTAATATATCATCTTAAATGTAATTGGTAAAGGGATAACTAAATCGGTGAGATCAAAACAGTGCAGCTACTTTATGCACTGTTATTCTTTCAGTCAATTAGGCTTGCAAAAGATCTGTATGGTCCATTACGGTTGACACATTACAGAGGGATATTACCCTGGGATTTTGGGAGATTTTATCTGAATGAGTCAACAATTAGTTTGACTTGTTCTAGATCTCTGCCTTGGCTGGGGATTTGAATTCAAGGTTCTAAGAGGAGAGAGAGCAAATATCTTTTTTTTTTTTGAGGGGTTCCCCCCTCCTCAAGTTTCCATATTGCACGGACTGTGGGAAAGTGCATGAATTTTTACCCTTCTGTATTTCAAATAATCATCAGTTTAATAAACTGAAAATGTATTGACGTGTCCCTATCCCAGTATTGTAACAGTGACATTATTTTCAAAAACCAGGCCCCATCCTACTGAATGCCACCAAACATGTGCCTTATCCTTTAGCTCAAATATATTTTGCATGACCTTACATGAATTGCTTAGATAAAAGCCTTTTTTCTTCTACTTTTGTTATTTTAAAGTGCAGATGCATTTGAGTCATTTTCTCCTTTTGTTTCATATCCTTAAGATCCACAGCTTCAAAGACAAAATGTCAGCATGCAGTCGATTTATGACCGAACTCTTGAAGAGACACTGAAGAATTACCTTGTCAATCACCCCAAGGACTCTGAAGGCCTTCAGTTCCTCGGCAGGGCTCCTCAGGTTCCAAGAGGGCCTTGAACTTAGTGATCCTGGAGGCTAATGGAAGATATCAAAGATTACACATCAATCACGGTAGTACTTGAAGGAAGACTGCCTGCTGTAGCAAATGCCAGACTGAAGGAAACAAAATTTATCATAAATAAGAGAGAGTGGAGATGAAAGGAGAACTTTTCTGTTCGTCCTTAAATGTAAGAAAAGTTGCAAGTAAATAAATCAAGATAACATTGAAAACAAAATTTTAAAATAGAAAAATGAAATGAATTTATATAGTTTCCAATGCTTTGCAGAGGTAAAGAAACTTCATAATAAATAGCTGAGCTCCCACTGGCAACAATAATCAGAGTCTTATAATTATTCTGGATTCACAATAGTTCAGGGCTTAAGGGATAGGAAAAAGGAAATCAGATGCTTTATAAATTATAAGAACACAAAATACAGAATGCTAAATAGTGCTCTTTTTGTTTAATGGTAAGTGCTCTCTACTCATGTCAGTCATAAACCCTGATGTAACAAGGTACACAACACAATGATCCCCAAAACAGCCTTAGCCAAAGGTAGCTATGCATTACCCACCCAGAAATAAGTCACACTGAAACAGATGAGAGTGTATGTTAACTATTCAAATAGTTAACACGTTGTTGAGTTTTTTTGTCCCCATTGTGTTTTGTGACCTATCAGGATGTAACTTACACAGTCTGTGTGTCAGGCATATGTGTTCACTGCTGTATACACACACTTGCATAATATAAGCCCTGCTATTCTCTCCCTTGCACACCAGGAATAACAGAATTTCACCTGAAAACAAAGTTTGGACTTCAATCCACGACAGAACTTGTGGTAAAAAGGGAAAACATTCTGCAATTTGTAGCACTAGTTCAACTAAAGATGACAGGCTACCTGCAGTGTCATGCTGTGCTCCAGGGATCTGGGGTGGGAGAAACCTAGCTGAGACCTCCCAGACACATCCCTTGCTCCATCCCTTTAGAACCCACCGAATGGCTTCTATGGTGTCATTGAGAAAGGAATCCAGGCCACAGACAACACACTCCTTTCTGCATCAACCTATGTGCCTATGTTAGATCGCCAGGTGCTGGCTCACTTCCATCTGCCTATCCAGCAGTTGGGGGTGGGGCAGCGGGGGAAGGGGGAACGGGTTCAAGGGCAAGCAACTTGGGACAGGGACCTGTATCTGTTTACTTGCTCCACAGATCACCATGCACACCTATGACACTTGAACAAGTCACATTTTCAAAAGGTTCTAGCCACTTTTCTGCCCTAACAACAAATAATCAGATCCTTCCCTCCAAAAAAAATTAAGTATGCAGCTTCCGCACAGAGCCACAGACACCAACCCGCTACCTACAGATAAGACAGCTTCCAATGGCTTTACAGATTAAAATATTAAACTGAAGCAAAGCTCTTTTGTAAAGTTTATCTTTTTCCCTGTGGAGGAGTGTAGTTTCCTGAACAAGAAGGAAAGGAAAGGTCCAAACCTATCACCTTCAGCAGCTACTGTTGAGGAAAACTAACTCCAGATGAACCCACCTTGCCAGATGGAAATAAAGAGCTAAAAGCAAGGAGGAGTGAAGGGAAATCTGAGGTAAACTGTGATCCAGAATAACAAGATGAACATTCCTGAAAATGAGTGAGCCTCTGAGCCTGGCCAATAACCACTGTCCAAAAAAAGCCACCCTCTTCATCCTCATCTAGACAAACTTCATGTCAAACACTATGTATGTCAACATTTGAGGGCATGTGTTACTATTCTCACCATGTTTTCTTACGATTGCTGTAGACAAGAAGATCAGCCATGTTACCTAATTCTTGACAGTGACAATCAAGGAGTCAGGTCTATTCCCCTGGTTCTCTATTTGCCCACAATGATGCCCGCCTCCTTCTTCACAGCACTTTACATGCTCCTTTAGGTGTCTCAGTTGTCCCCACATTCCCACTTCTGATCAGAACTCAGTTTCCATCTCTGTGGGCCATTGGACACTGGTTGTCCCCAATGTAACAATCTATGTAAATTAATTCCAACGATCTCAAATAAAAGCAAAAAAACTTTATTTGGCCCAAGAGTAGAAGAGACAAAAATCAAGAATGAACAATAAAGTAAAATAAATGCTTAGATACTAGCATAATAGTGCCACTAGATGGACAAAGCTTGTGCTACCAAGTAAATGGATTAAGTCAAGAACAAAATTTGCTCAGCTAAAGTGAAGTTTCTTCTAGCTAGTCAGCTTTGAATGTTATCAAGGAGAGATGCATGTTTTTCTCTTTCCTCCCCTTTTTCTTCAGATGTACTCCTTTTAGGTCTGCAAAGGAGGCATTTGTTCAATTCAGTACTAAATGATAGAGGGTGGTTCCATTGCCCTTGGGGGGTCCTTGCATAGTAATATCTGTTTCTTTCTGTTACCCAGCCACAGTGAATTTTTACTATACAAACTGTAATGGGTTCCTCATATCGTCTTCCTGCTCACTTTCCAAAAATACTGGATTTGCATTCAGTTAAGATTTTCCTCATTTCCAAGAGCATTTGGCCCAAGGAAAGACAACCAGCAGGGAGTTCACAGAACATCTCTGTTTAGTTATGACACCTCTGGGAAAAGGGTGATCCATTGCTATGTAGATGTGGATAACAGACCACAATATTAAAATTCTCTCAAGTACAATTGATATACGTATTAAGACAAACTCTCACAAAATGTTTCTCATTTAGAATGTCCCCATAAATGTATTTGTGGTCTCTTATTACAGAAACAGTTCCTCTTCAAAACAAGATTGAGGAGGCAGGGTAGGAGGGGGGGAAGGTTAAGATTTACTTTGGATTAGGGGGGCTTAATTTTATCTGATTTTCTAAAGGTTTGCTTTTTAACTGCAACAATCTCTTTAAACTGCTCTTAAGGCTGTGAAAAATAAGACAAAAGAATTTTCTGCCCTTTCTGTCCTTACTTAATATAAATGTAGACAGACACTTATGTTTACTACCTGGGAGCAGTCATTGACAATCACACAGTTTAGTGTGACTGCAGCAAAAATACAAACTAAGAACAGATGAGTCCCACAGGAACTGGATGGGGAAGAGCAAAGTAGAGATCTATTAAGAATGTCTTGAAACAGGATTTTTTTTGCACAAGCTAGCTCAGCTAAGGATATCCGCTTAAAAAGATGGAAGCTACCTCAAAAAGCAATTTAATATGGCAGAAGCTGCTGAATGCCCCAACTCAGTTTACTTTATAAACTGCGGAGTATGAAGTAAAAATATTTAAAACCCACTGATAGCACTTTTTAGAACCAGGTATCCTGCATAATATTACAAGAAGTAAACTAAATCAAGAAGAACCAAAGAATTTAAAAAAAAAAAAACAACTATAAAAAGTTACCAGAAAGGACTAATGTGTTTAGGGTACATAACAGAAGGTTATCTAATTCTAAAAATGGTTTTGAGACAACTAAAAGCCAAGAAATTCAGACAGACAATCTTACAGATTCAGTTTCAGAGAAATGAAGCTAAAGCCTACCCCAGAAACTGATCCATCTTCAGAGAAGGATTTCTGGTACAGGCTGGAAATTTTTTCAGCACGCATTAGATATTCTGCAGTCTTCCTCTTCACTGCTTCTCGACGAGTTGGACTTGACTCACCTAGATGGAGTAACAGAAAATAGTGAGGGGGTTTTTTGTTTGTTTGTTTTAAGTGTTTCCATATATTTGGGCAAAGAGATTGACTTGATTTTGCTGTCTTTGGCTCCAGCCTTATTCATGGATTCTGACAGCTAAGCCCAAAAATATTCGATTCCATATTCTCTGATTTGGGTATTCTGGCAAAGATACAGTTTAAGCCTCCTTATATACTCAAATAAATGAAAACTCTTACCTTATTTTTGCCAATTTGGTGTCAGTTTCCATGGAAACAAAATTAAGAACTGGAGGCAGCAAGTGAAATGGACTCTGTATCCATGGAAATCAGATTAGTGCATATATAGTAAAGGTTATAAATTACTACTTTAAAAAACAGAAGAGGCAAAACTTGCTTATTTCCATCCTTCTGACCTATGCTTCCATGAAAAGGGGGTCAGAAATGCCACCAATAGCCAGGTGAAAGTGACAACTCACAGATTTCAGCTGCTGGCTGCTCCCTTCCTTTTTGGCTAAGAGGCTAAAAAGTTTCAGGTGGTCACCAGCCAGGATGACAAGATGGAACCACTCCGCCTGCAGGCAAGATACAGCAGTAGCAGCCTGATGAGAATTCAAGCCCCCTCCTACCAGTTCCGAGTAACGGCTGGGCTTCTAAATAGGGCATTGTGCCTGAATCTTATTAGCAGCTTCATCTTTCATATCAACCACTGGATAATAAGGTTCTGGAAAAATTTTCCAAAATGTGACTGTTGTCTTCCACTTAGGAAAGAATAAACTAAGTGTGTCTTGTTTAAACAAATGCAGGCTACTGATGAGAGCACTGATATATATGGTCTGTAAACATGGACCCTAGCCCTAGCTCCACCCATACGTCACCCTCTCCCTCAAGCCAGCAGGAGCTCAGCTCCAGATGGAGGCCAGTAGCCCAACATTGGGGCCAATGCTGAGGCTGGCGGGGCTGGCACTAAGGGCAGCCCGGTGCTGGGGCTGGTGGGGGGTCCAGGGCAGTTCGGCACAGGCTCCGCCAGCCAAGGGAGCAGGTGCTTGGGGCTCTGGCAGAGGGGGAGTTGGGAGAGGGAGGGGCCTCGGGTAGAAGGGATGGGGCCTCATGACTAGACAGCCATGTGTGTAAAAATGCAAACAATATACTTTTTAAATTCTCAAAACTGGCTTCCAGTCCTGTTGCTTCTGTCTGTAGAAGGAAACTTTATCTTGTACAGATGTCTGCAACTTCCTTAGAGACAGTCATCAAACCCTTCAACATCCATCAATACTTGTTTCTCAGGAACAGCTAATTTGTTTATATTAGTAGTATTTGGCTTCTCTTCAGCCAGCATTTTCAGTTCACTAGAAGATTTTAAGACTAGTATAAAAGTCAAGCTACTGCTGTAATTGTTGATTATGTGTTTTTAGTGTGGATGTTTATCACTGTTTACCTATTTTTCTCCTCAATGCCTCAGTTATTTTAGAGTAGCTAACACACAAGATGGCATGTCCCTATGAGTTTTTGTCGTTCTCTCCTATTTTCATTCAACATTAATTTCACTTCATCACTCCGGATAGGAAAGAGAGTAGTAATATTTATTTTTAATAAATTTAACATTTTACATGTTAACATTTAACATTTTACCATACCAGGAAGGACTGTATTTTCAAAAAGGTGAAAACCCTTTGAATAGAAACATCTCTCTCATGGCTGACAGGAAAGCTGATCTCAATACTTACCAGTTCAGCCTTTAAACGCTTTTAACACGAGGTCTGTCTTTGAGCCAGACTAGGAGAATCAAATAAGTTTGTGGAGTTTGGTTTATTTTGTTTTTAAAATTTACATTAGTTTGATCTCCAATTTTTCAAAATCCAAGAAAGGCTATGAAAAAATACCAGCTGCCTATCAGTCCAATCACTCCTTAACATACCAAGATCATCTCGCACATCTAATATATAGCACATGTGGACCATGTAAAATAGGCTACCAAATTCAAAGAAGATTTGAATAATAAAATGTTTAAAAACCTGTGACAAAACACTTAGATTGTGATGATGAACAATCCACGAAACTAAACGCAGACTCTAGCATTTATCCCAGGTTTTCATTTTTTGTAGCTCCTCACTTAAATAAGATATTACGATAAGATGACAGACAAATTCCTATGTTCAAGATCTTTAGCAACAGTGGTGTGTACCTCACACGTCAGAGAAATGCAGAGGGGTGGCATTTGTATGTTTTATAGGAATGAACGATTGATCAAACTATCCAAAAACTATCCAAACTTTTTAAAAAATTAAGAGGGCAAAGTAATTTTTTCTAATACAAGCTTTTTATTTTAAAATGTTTCTTGGGAACATTTTATTCATATTTCCAACAGAGATCATGTGGTCACTCTTCAATATGGAGTCCTGAATCATTGATATGAGTATCTTTTATCAAGATTTACACTTCAGATATATTTTTTTAAATAGTAACAAACAAGAAGTGTTAAAGTCCTTGACTAATCTTTACAACTGATCATACAAATCCATCCTGCTTAAAACTACTATTAATTTTTCCTTTAGGTATTTTCATAGATACTAGAAGATTTGTGTTTCATCTGATCAGTATCAAAGCTCTCTCCACACCCTACCCCATTCATTGGGATTAAATCAGCCATGTCATTTTTAATGTTTAAAAACTATGCTGCGGATGCAAGATATAAAAAAGAGTGGTAATGATGATGACAGAGACCTTTGAACAAAAACCCTTTGAGATTCCCCCCCTCTCTCTTTCTCTATGCATTTGCTACAGAGCAGCTGTGCCTCACACAGATTCACATGAATGAAAATATTAAGGCGAGAAACCACCCACTTAGTTTATTTTCCATATGACTTTCCTGTAATTATTTTGTAAACTGTTCACACAACAATATATAAAAACATCTGCAAAAACAGGTAATTAATGTGTCAAGCCAAACTAATGCATTTTTATGGTGTCCATGCTTCGTCAACTGTAATTATAACTCTTTTTAAGCAAATGATGATGTGTTTGTTGCAACGTGCAAGTGGTTATTTCAGATGCTCTGTTTACTGTTACCGCAAACAGAATATAAAAACTCTACAGCTACTTTGCTGCGCATAAGCCTCCATCTAAACAAGCAGAAGCAGTCTGCTCCCTCATTTCCCAACAGCTTTGTGTATTTCCAAGTAATAAAACACATTTCTTAAAATCAAACTTGGTGTTAGATCTGCTGGCCAGGACACCTCTAACCAATTAGAGGTACTCAGTAAATACTGCCAGTAGGCAGCTATTTAGATTTTTGAGAATTATTTAACTCAGACACACTCACAAAAATAGAAATTATCAAAAATATTCAAATAATCTTGAGGGTCTGACATAGACAAAGAGCATGGATATCAAATAATATGCCCCTCCTTAGTTACCCTGTGGTCAGCTGATGAAAATGAGCTATATAGACACAAGAAGAATTTCCACAGAATAATTACAAGAGGTAGCACATGGCATACTAGGAATATTATGAAGAATATCTGGGTTCTAACATGCAGTGAATATATCTTTCAATTGTCAATTTGCCGGATGTCGATGTGATGGCTACTCAAACTCCAGCTGGTTACTTGTTTAGTGAGTAGATCCTCTTAGATACAAAAAGGAATTATGTTGAGGTGTTGGCAATGAGCTATTGAAACTGACTTTATAAAATAAACCTATATTTAAAGTTTACAGATCAGAAAACGCCCATAAGCAAACATGTGCCTTGATCAAAAAGTCCATTTGATAGCCTCAATGTGCTTCAAATACTTTCAAGAAGTACCCTGAATCGTTAGACATTTGAGTGACATGCTGCATTTCCCCCAGGATACTGTATAGCATGGACTAAGATGGAAATTCAGATTGCCAAGGTATATAGGTAAGTAGCTGGTACTAACAGAAAGAGGAAGAAAAAAAATATCACTGAAGAGGTCTGAAAGACGTTTAAAGTTAGTTGTATACAGCATTATATGGTCAACAAATGGCTTATCCCCCATATAGAAAGATGCAACCAAAAAGCTTTTAAAAAGGCACAGTAAATAAAAGGAGGGTGCCAGCAACCAAGTATTACATAAGGTCAGAAATGATCTCAATCTCTCTCTCATTCCCTTCTCTGACCAAGGCACTCTTAGCTCTCTTCTCATCAAGGGGCTGTCTAACAACCTCCAAGCCTCCACCTGTCTCATAAGTAATATATTATAGATCAGTGCTTTCTGAAGCAAACACATAGTGCCGTCATACATGCAGTAGTTTGGTTGTACCTTCATTTACCTCACAAGAAGAAAAACCCCGTCAGGGCTTGTTCTCTGCTGTTCAGTATACTTACTGCTTTACATCTTCAAGGAACTGCAGACATGTTAACTACTGTAATTAATACTCACAGCAGAGAGGAAGTATTATTTTGAAGTGGAAAAGAAAGGTGAAGCAACTTGCCTAAGGACACAGTAAATCAGTGGCAGAGTCAGGATTAGAAGTCAGAAGTTTCTAGATCCTGATCCTATATTTAGTCCAACAGACCACACAGTTTCTCTTGGCAAGTGTGAAGACAAGACCATCTCCTCTCCCTCCATTCTCCCACCCTCCCCCTTTCAAACACACACACACACACACACACTCTCTCTCTCTCTCTCTCTCTCTAGAGTGCCATGTTTGGCTGCAAAGAGCAAGAGCAAAAGGGAGAAAAAGTTAGAACTGGTTCTGAAGATTAAAATACAAGCTTCCACATGAACATTCATTTCAAAAGCTGTTCATCTCTCCCACTCAGATCCACTATCAGTGTTTCTCAAACTGGGGTTGCCGCTTATGTAGGGAAAGTCCCTGGTGGGCCAGGCCTGTTTGTTTACCTGCCCCATCCGCAGGTCCAGCTGATCGCAGCTCCCACCGGCCACGGTTCGCTGCTCTGGCCAATGGAGGCTGCTGGAAGCAGCGCGGACTGAGGGACATACTGGCCACCATTTCCAGCAGCCCCATTGGCCTGCAGCGGCGAACCGACTGCGATCGGCCAGACCTGCAGACGGGGCAGGTAAACAAACTGGCCCAGCCCACCAGGGGCTTTCCCTACAAAAGCGGCAACCCCAGTTTGAGAAACACTGCACTATCATACTTAAAATACATTGAGAACTTTTAGATCTCAAAGTGCTTTACAGAAGTGGATATGCTCCATTTATCAGATTGGAGTAATTCAACTACACAGCTGTTCAGACACTTGCCCAAAGTCACACAGCCAATCATTGGCAGATGCAGGATTAACACTCTGGCCTACCTACTGATCCATGCTTCCATCAGAGATACCCCTGCCTACTTCTAGGCCATAATTACAGTCAACTCTGATGACCATACCTGGGAAAAAAGGGCAGGCAGATTAAGGGACACATCTTAAAAAACACAGCCCTTCATGAGAATCACTAAGTGCATCCAGGAATGGGGAAAGAATCAGATTCAAAGAGAAGATGCCAACTAGGTAAAAAATTGCTGTTGCCTAACTCTGCACCTGAATCTCCTGCACAGATGCAATGCCAACTGAAGGACACAAGAAATGGTATATTTCCTTATCACTTAAGGAAATAGCTTATCAATATAACTTTGATGCAGCATATATGGCGGAGTATATCCAGTTACCTTGGATTTGGAAAAACTGTTGACTGGACAGAAAGCAGGAAAAATACACAATATACATCTTCAGAGACTCCAATAATTCCTTTAGCACAACCAAAGTTGACATCAGGATACTTTTATGATTAAAAAAAACAAAACACCAAGCAGGAAAGAACTCAACACACACACAGGTCCCTTTTATACATCATAAAACAGCAAAGGACACCACAAGTCTTTTTTTGTTTAGTTTTTTTTTTTTAAACAGCTTTGCAGGTCCCCATTAAGTTTGTTTTTTATACAGTTTCACAGTGAAGAAACTTGCCATGGGTCAGAAATTAGAACCCATTGTTTCCAATAATTCAGAAGAGAATACCAATCTTGATACAGAATTGAGCCCCCTGCACATGTTTTAAGAACGAAGACCAGGGTCTCTAGTGATGTGACTGCTAAACAAACCTACACTTCTTTCTCAAGCAGTTGGTGAGCCAGGGCAGGCTACCCCACGTAAGTAGGTTATATATGTAATACTATGTAAATCTTTGTAGTTCAAAGCAAACCTCCAATTTAAAAATAAGTCAGTCAACGTACCAGAATGAGCTTGGTCCATCTCTTGCAAGATGAGACAATAGCGTTGGAGCATCTCATTTCAGAATGTGAGACTTGTGAGCTATTTATTCTTGTGAAGGAAAGAGAGATGCACCCCACATGGATCTGATATAGAATTAAAGATCAAACTAAACAATCACCTCTTTTACCAAGAATGTAGAAGGAATCTTATAAAAAAAGAATAACCTTGTAAGTTCCTTGAGGTAGGCTCCAATCTGCATGACTGAGACCAAACAGAATCACTTCTATTCACCTCAGAGACCAACAGACACTAAAGTTAGATTTTGACATCATTGCCAGGGCCCTAGCCAGGAGAAAAGAAGGGCTTTCCCCCTCTTCCACCGCCCCCCAAATGATTCATGACAATTGATTGAGTTTCAAGTTAGAACATTCCACTGCTGTAATTTTTAGAAGGCATACTTTGCAGGTACCACAAAAGGCATGGGAGAGTAATACACAGCAGCCTCATACCACACAGAAAAATCATTTGACTGCGTTGAGCTGCATTTCCTTTTGGAAACAATAGCCCAGGTGAGATTTGGAGGAAGGGAAACATTCCATGTTTCCACCTTCCAGTCTGCACAGTGCTGCTGAGGTCTAAGATTTATACAGGCTCACTGGATAACAGATCACTTTCCTTTTTGCTAGATCATCATCTAAATCAGATGATGTCTTCTCTCTCCCCTGTCCTCAACTAACTGCAGTGAACCTTAGCACATGATGAGGATATTTCTACAGAAGGAATAAGACCAACAAGCTACCATTATCTCGTTTACTGATATTCTATCGCTTCTAGGTATCTCATACCCTTCTGTTTTTCCCTCTCATGACTACTCAAATATTTCAGACCTTATCTGGATTTAAGGACCAATCAGAAGAGGTTGGACGTTTCTTCTCTTGAAGAACATACCAGGAATTTGAAGGAGGAACTGTCTATGCAGTTCTCCCCAAACTCCAAGAATTTGGCCATTGATCGAAACAGTAAAACTTTTTTTCAGATACTAAAAGCCTGAATAAGCCATTCATAAATCACCCAATGTAACAGTAAAAATACTCTTTTCTATATATAAACAAGTTTCTCTATGTCCTTCACAGCCACCCCATATATATCCCCCAGCTGGATTTTTGGATTTTTCAAAGAATGACTCTGTTTTCCATGGAGTAATAAAGATGGAAGGAGGAGAGCCTTAAAAGACTTATTCTTCCCCACAATGAAAGGAGGTTTAGCAGCACCTTCCTCATTAGTGGGTAACCCAGCAGTTATTTTTGCTTATCCGGTTTGAGGACCTCTATTTTTATTAGTGCAAATACTTCTTACATCATACGAACGAGACTGATATTTCTTTATTAACCAAATAAACTTGTGCACGCTGTAAGTGAACATGCAATTTGTAAATCTTGACACTGCGGCCACTATTCTGTAGCCCTGAAATTTCAAGCACACTTCTGGGAAATTTGTTTCAGGAATGGGAGGAGAAGCTGAGTCATGAACAAGTCCCCCCAGATGCCACAGAGAGCTAGAATGCTTTTTAAGTTGACTGCATAATTAGTTGCTGGACATGTTGGCAGCTCTCAAGGAGGAAGCTGGTGATTTCAGCACCTGGAAGCAGCTTGGGATGGAGGATGAGCACACACGCTGGCAGTTTGTTAATGATCAGCACTGAAACAGTTAATACTGATATTTTGTCTTCTTCGGGTTTCAGAGTAACTAACTGATTGAGATAAAAGTGCAGTTCACTTTTTTGAGTTATTCTTTCTAGCTATCTGCAGACATCATCGGATAGCTACACAACCGTGAAGAATAGCATATTTTTAAGTGAAGCTTTAAAGTCTGAAGCACAAATTTGTGGCATCAAGTGGACTCTCTAGAATATAGATCCCTCATAACTTTCCAGTTTGTATATAAGGACTAACATCTGGGTTCTTTTAAGGACTCTGAGCACATCACATTTAATGCATGTTTACCTAGGCATGTAGAACTCACGTTCCTTGAATGAAGGTACCAACTCCTAGCTCAGACAGTGAAATAAAATTTAACCCACCAATGGGTTATCACAAATCTGAACAGAGTATATGGAAAAATATGTAGAAATAAGTGCAAAGGTTAAGGCTACACAGGAAAGTGTTCTGCATGTGGAGTGCTCAAGTGACTAACAGGCAGGTAAAGTTAAGAATGATAAATTTTACAGTACATACAAGACAGCTTTTCAAAAGTTTTATTCCTAGGAGTATCTCACTTCAGATAAAAATGTTTCTTGCATTTATAACTGTGTTAAACATGACAGAAGCTGGTAATCTGTTATATGTGTTTGTAGATGTCCAAAGAAACCAGTGATCTGGTCATGTGGGGCAGACTTAGCTAGCATCTGCATTCACACTAAGCTCTCGCTCTATTTCCCATTGAGCAGTTAACAAAAAAAATAAATCAGCCAAACTACATGGATTCTACCACAGAAGAAACATCCCTGGATACTCTGTTAAAAAAAATAAAATCTGGAACCTAGATCAGCACAAAAACAGAAGGAGAAGCAGCAGCCTCCTAGCACTGATAAGAAAACAAAATGGTGCCAGCAGCAGCATGTCCTCCAACACTAGCACCACAGAAACAGGAGACCGCTTTGGCAGTCAGAATAGTGGACGTAGTTACACAGAACCTTAGCAGAGAAATGAAAAACGAAATGTTCCAAGCCTCTCTGCAGTCTGTTCTTGGAGGGCGTTCTACTAAACAGAGAAATATGACTGAAAGTCAGTGAATGTGACACCAACTTGTTACATGGCAGAGGAAATCCAACAGGAGTTTGAAGACAGACTCCTGACTCCAAGAAAGAAGCTAAAACAGCCTGAAGAATGAGGGATTGCAGGAAGGAGTGGGGTGGGGGAGAGATTGAAATTACAGAACTCCCAGAAGGCAGTGAACTGCCTAATCCTACTTCTCAGTTTTCTTTTTATATGAAGACTAGCTTCCCACTTACTTGAAGTTTCAACAAAAAATGCAAACCCAAAATTGAAAGAGTAGACAGTACACTCCTCCTAAGAGGTCACAACCCATGCAGGCCCAGCCTCACCTGTGAAGACAAGCAGTTTTAAGCTGCTAGGGGAAAAGAAAATAAAAAAGACTCCTCAAACAATGGCATGAGCATGTTTCTTTCAAGAGGTCTCTGTAGCATTACACATTATGCAGACTTTAACTCAATAAGGAACATCAGGCAATATGGTTACTGATGCAGCCCCACCTATCCAGCTTCTTTAAAAATCTTCACCAGGAAATAACATAAAACCCACACAAGAATCCTTAGATTCTCAGAACTGCTTATGCCTTCAGCACAGAGATAAGCTTTCCACTATATTAAAATCAGGTATATTAATATTTGTATATTCCTCTGCTTACCAGTAAGTACTATATGTGGGGATGGGCCTGGTTAATTGAGCCTAAAGATCACCAGATTTAAATACGTATTTTGCATTGGTTTACATAAACTGAGGAAGGATTAATTTTTTATGCCAAAAAAAAAAAAAAAACAACTGTAGGGAGCCCACTTGAGTAGCTCAGAGGTGGAAATAAACTATTCAGTTGGTTGCTTTTCGGACACCAACATTTATATTTTTCATCAAAAAAATACACTGCTTCTTTCTGTATTCAACAAGGTCATGTAGCACCAGACCTGACCTCAAACCCATACCCAATTTTCCTACACCAGTAAAGGTTCACCTCAGTGACACCACCCAATGAGGCATTAAACTCTACAGGCAAAAGCTCCAGTTACTACACTTTAAGATACCAGGCATACTAGACTAGATCTATTTCTTCTATCTATATTATATTCTGAAAGTAGTGTGGCATCCCTAACAGACCTGAGAATAATCTCCAATCATGCTGCCCTGTTCCTCTGAACAGAGGATTTAAACCCTAACCTTTCCCCATCAAAGTGGACGTAACTTATTTCACAAACTGGGAAGTTAGTTCGTTTCCAAAATGGCTAGAAATATCATCTAGATGTCTAAAATATTACTCACCTAAGGCAACTCTATTTCATTTTTGAGGGGAATGCCTCATTATATATAAATTTCTGGGTCCACGTTCAAAGTGAGGTTTGAATTGTATCTGTAACTTTCATTCCAGCTTTGTTTGTTGGATATCAGCAAAGCTAATGTATGTGGATATGCAACTGATATTATCAAAATTAGGGCGGTCAATTAATTGCAGTTAACTCATGGGATTAACTCAAAAAAATTAATCATGATTTAAAAAATTAATTGCAGTTTTAACTGCACTGTTAAACAACAGAATATCAATTCAAATTTATTAAATATTTTGGATGTTTTTCTACATTTTCAAATATATTGATTTCAATTACAACAGAATATTTTTATTACAAATATTTGCACTATAAAAAAAATAATATTTTTCAATTTGCCTCATACAAATACCGTAGTGCAATCTCTTATTTGTGAAAGTGCAACTTATAAATGTAGATTTTTTTTTGTTACATAACTGCATTCAAAAACAAAACAATGTAAAGCTTTAGAGCAGGGTCGGCAACATTTCAGAAGTGGTATGCCGAGTCTTCATTTATTCACTCTAATTTAAGGTTTCGCGTGCCAGTAATACATTTTAACATTTTTAGAAGGTCTCTTTCTATAAGTCTATAATATATAACTAAACTATTGTTGTATATAAAATAAATAAGGTTTTAGAAAATGTTTAAGAAGCTTCATTTAAAACTAAATTAAAATGCAGAGCCCCCCAGACCGGTGGCCACGACCCGGGCAGTGTAAGTGCCACTGAAAATCAGCTCGTGTGCTGCCTTTGGCACGTGTGCCATAGGTTGCCTACCCCTGCATTAGAGCCTACAAGTCCACTCAGTTCTCCTACTTGTTCAGCCAATCGCTAAGACAAACACGTTTGTTCACATTTACAGGAGATACTGCTGCCTGCTTTTTATTTACAATGTCACCTGAAATGAGAACAGACGTTTGCATGGCACTTTTGTAGCTTGCATTGCAAGGTATTTATGTGCCAGATATGCTAAACATGAGTATGCCCCTTCATGTGTTGGCCATCATTACAGAGGACATGCTTCTATGCTGACGGTGCTCATTAAAAAAAAATGCTTAATTAAACTTGTGACTGAAGTCCTTGGGGGAGAATTGTATGTCTCCTGTTCTGTGTTTTACCCGCATTCTGTCATATATTTCATGTTATAGCAGTCTCGGATGATGACTAAACACATGTTGTTTGTTTTAAGAACACTTTCACTGCAGAGCTGACAAAACACAAAGAAGATACCAATGTGAGATTTCTAAAAATAGCTACAGCACTCGACCCAAGATTTAAGAATTTGAAGTGCCTTCCAAAATCTGAGAGGAACGAGGTATGGAGCATGCTTTCAGAAGTCTTAAAAGACCAACATTCCAATGCGGAAAATACAGAACTCGAACCAACAAAAAAGAAAACCAACCTTCTGCTGGTGACATCTGACTCAGTTGGTCTGTACTGCTTTCAGTCATTATCAAGCAGAACCCATCATCAGCATGGACAATGTCCTCTAGACTGGTGGTTCAAGCATGAAGGGACATACGAATCTTTAGCAAATGTGGCACATAAATATCTCGCAACGCCAGCTACAACAGTACCACGCGAACGCTTGTTCTCACTTTCAGGTGACATTGTAAACAAGAAGCGGGCAGCATTATCTCCTGCAAATGTAAACAAACTTGTTTGTCTGAGCGATTGGCTGAACAAGAAGTAGGACTGAGTGGACTTGTAGGCTCTAAAGTTTTATATTGTTTTGGTTTTGAATGCAGTTATTTTATGTACATAACTCTACATTTGTAAGTCCAACTTTCATGATAAAAAAGGTTGCACTACAGTACTTGTATTAAGTGAATTGAAAAATAATATCTCTTCTTTTTACAGTGCAAATATTTATAATAAACATATAAATATAAAAATATACTGTAAAAATAAATTGTACACTTTGTATTGCACTGTACACAAGAGCACTGTACACTTTGAACTCTGTGCTGTAACTGAAATCAATATATTTGAAAATGTAGAAAACATCCCAAAATATTTATATAAATAGTATTTTATTATGGCTTAACAGGGTGATTAATCGTGATTAATTTTTTTAATCGCTTGACAGCCCTAATCAAAACATTTTCCCTGACAGCAGAAGCTTATCCATAGCTTGTGGATAGCCAATGAAAACTAGTGTCCAAGACCTGGCACACAGAATTAATTAATTAATTATCTTGAGATCTACTTATGATCGACAAGGACACCATACAAATTGTATGCATCATGGTTCATTTAATCAGATGCTCAGCCTTGAGGATTACACTGGACAAGTACTCACTCCACACAACCAAGACAGTTCATCATTTAGATACATACACATGCAAGTGAAGAATGTAAGAACTGCCCCAAAGTGGAACAAGCATTCCAGATCTACCATAGATTAGGTATCTTCCTCCAGATTTTCATGTATGACATGGAGACCTGTAAGGAAAGGGTTAGCTATTAGTCCTTCCTTTTTCAACCTTATAGGCCAGATTCTGTCATCCTTACTCATGTATCTGGTTCCCCTACATCTCTGTATCTTTCTTGCCTCACCATCTTAGGCACTATCGGCTTTTTTAGGTTAAAATAAGTGATCATGTTTAACCATCTGCTCACCACACATCTCAATTTGCTGATGCCCAAATGGGGGTATAATTTGGGATGGTCACACATGAACTGAAGAGATGGGATTAATTTCTCTAGTACAAATAGTATTTTCTGTTAGCTCAGCCTCCCAGTTAGTTTCTTAATAACGTAAATTCTGTCCAGCAATAAGAATGAAGGGACACCAACTTTGTAGTTAACTCTGGGACTAAAATGACCAAAGTTCTCAAAATGAGGGACAGCTGGGAAGCACGAGGCTTGCTGCTGCCGATTTTTTTTCTTCATGTAATTCATCAACAGGCCTGAAGCAATACACTGACCTCAGACTGTTCTGCATGCTAACAAAACAAAGAAATAGCGATATTTGCCAGCCAAACTAGTTCTAAAGCAGCACCAGTGGGGATTCCACTTCATGAGGGGGAGAGAGATGCAAACAGCCATCGCTTCCCACAGTACACCATAGAACTGTGCTGCAACAAGTACTCTATCCATTTCAGTATGGAGGTGTGCTTAGAGTACAGGTGATACTACTGCAGCACATGGGCTCTGGTCCCATTCCTAGCCTGGGCACAGGTTAGAGAATTTCATCTCTTTATGGACATGGGCTGCGCATGAACAAAATTTGGTCTAAGGTGTTTATTGTATTGATGATCAAAGAAAAAATAGTACAGCTAGTTCTCAGAATTTAAAAGCGTCATAGAACCCTGAAAAGACACCCCAATCAGTTTTCTTGCCAGGACAGTAAACAGAATGCTAAAGATTTCATCCTACAATGTCACAGAAGAGTAACAGGGGAAGATACAAGTGCGTTGCTAACGATGTAGTTAACAGAACCATGCTTTCCACTGTATACACAAAGGAAACTGAAAATCAAGTCAACATCCATATCTCCTTGGCTTCAGCACATGCAGCATTTTTCACCTCTGAGATTAGCACCATCAAGTCAAAGGGCTGAAGAGTCATCAGGTATGTCAGATTTTCCACTTACAAAGACTGCCTTTACAGAAGAGCAGATAAATTACAGCTATTTATCATCGGCTAAGAAATTGCAAGTCTGCAAGATTCAAGTAATACATGTAGTAAATTCAAGGATATTTACAGTTAGGAAAGTGGGCAATACCACTGGGACAGGTTAGAAGCATGAGTGAGTATACCTTATACCAAATCAATAGGAGTGGTTAAAAACAGGATAAAGAGAAACTTAAATTCCAGGTCTGCGATGCTGAGTTACTAAACTACTATATGAAAAGCAGTCAGAGGGAAGTTCCAAACAGAAAGGATTGACTGTTTGCTATATTGATTGCATTTTGTCGTTGTAGTTTTTAAGCGTCAGTTTCTATTTTCTTGGTGCCACCAAGTGGCAGCATTATGAATTGTCACTTTATATGGAAAGGACACCTTCAATCTAATAGTGTCAGCTCTGAGAAGACAGGCCACACACAATGCAGTGGTGGCATGTGGGAAAAAAACAAAAACAAAAAAAAAAAAAAACCACCCACCCTAAGATCTGAAAATTGTTTTGGCTGGCCTGGAAAGAGACCCAAAATGAAGATATTCTATAAGTAAACCACAAACTATTGACACCCAAAACATTTACAAAGGATTTCAAAATACATATCACTAATACATGCATGTTTTTGACCATGTGAGATATATGTTGGAAAAGATAAGAAGTATGTCTTATGAGTCAGAGTTAAGATTATTGCAATGTAGAGTGAATATTCACTTGTCAATATTAACAGTAACAGCATATTTTAAATGAAGATATACTGACATAAGAATAGTGTCTACAGAGCTAGATAAGAATATGATGAATTCAAAGGCACTTCAGAGAGATTAGAGAGTTACAGCACAGTCGAATAATCTGTGGGTTAGGGGCCACGTGTGTCCCTGAAAGGAGACTGTAATAAGAAAATATGTATTTTACTGGGAACGGAAAATATGTTCTCTGAACCACATCCTGAAATTCTGAAACGGAAAATATTTGAATTAGCTGGGTCACTATGGCAAAGAGCCTGGGGACTTCCCTGCCAGGCTGTGGGAGCCCCACAAAGAGCTGAATAGGAGTTCAAATGGCTTTACCTGAGCCTATGGGGAGTGTCTAGCAAAGAATGACTTCTCTCTTCCATCTCCGCCCTCACAGAGGAGATGACAAGCTCAGAACCAGCAACCAGTTACAGCTCCCAGGTTCTCTGCCCCAGCCCGGTTTAGAGCAATTTAGGGGCTGCTCTAAGATGAATTAGCTGGCTATAATCTCCAAGGAATTACATACCAGCTGGAGATAGATAGAATGAAACACACTCCAACCACTTTCACTCCCTGATCCCAACCCCTGGCACAGAAGGCCTGTCATATGGGAAGAGTAAGGTAAAGGTGCCAGCTATGCTAACTCTGCACCCACACAGAAATCCCCCATATTGGGGGGTATCCCCAGCATGGAGTTGCAGCTGGTAACTACTCCCTTTGTGCTGCCCAAGAAAAAAAGGGCAGAAAATCTGCCAAAAACAATTAAGAACATAAGAATGACCATACTGAGTCTGAACAACGGTCATGTAGTCCAACATCCTGACTTCCAACAGTGGTTAGTGCCCACTGCTTTAGAGGGAATGAACAGAATAATGGAATTCTCAAGTGATCCATCCCCCATCATCCAGCCCCCGTTTCTAACAATCAGATGTTTAGGGACATCTGAAGCATAGAGTTGCATCCCTGACCATCCTGGCTAATAGTTATTGATGGACCTATCCTCCATGAATTTACCTAATTCTTTTTTGAACCTTGTTATACTTTTGACCTTCACAGCATCCCCTGGCAACCAGTCCCACAGGCTGACTGTGTGCTATGAGAACAACAACTTCCTTATGTTTGTTTTAAACCTGCTGCCTGTTAATTTCATTGGGTGACCCCTGATTCTTATGTTATATAAAGGGGTAAATAACAAGTCCTTATTCACTTGCCCCACAGTTTCTGGGACCCTTTGACTTTTTTGAAATAATGTTTGGCCATCAAGCTGAAAATCCTGGATATCAAGGGATTAGAGAATAAGATTGGGAATTAGGACTGTCGCTAGGTAGCTGTACAAAAAGCGAATATATGAGAGAGTAGGAGAAAGCAAGAAATCTCAAGTTCTTGGAGAAAACTCTAGAAATTGTAGCAAATGAAGAATTTGAGGTAGACTTGTTATGTTGAAGCTGCAAATGCCAGTTTGAAAGGCCCTTGCATTGTGGTTAAAAAGCAGAAGTGGTTATGACAAAATGGAATGTCCTTCAGAAAAGCAGTAGTGAAAGGCACATCATCCTAAAAGAAAGTGTATTAATAAAGAATGAACAGCAAGGTTGCTACCAACAGACAGATTCCCAACACATTCAACATCCGGAATGAAAAGCGTGTTGATAACATGGATAACACAGTCATCCTAATGACATGACTCCCAGAGGGAAGGAAAGAGGCAGATTTACAAACAGTGAGTTGGCTCATCTCCAGCAGAAGCTAAGCACATACTCTTGTCCATCACCTACATTTTCACCAATATTATTCCTACTATTTTCTCCCTGCCAGTGTAAAAAGCAGCACAACATGCAACATGCGTTCACAGAACCATACAGAGGCCCCTCCAGAGGATCGATGCTTTGTGTCTTTATGAAATACAATAAAAAATCTGAAAACTAGTCTGTCTGGAACTACTGGAGTTCATTTCTGCATCCACCCAGTGGATCTGTGGTTAGAGCTCTGCATTGTCAAATGAGACCTGGATCTGGATTCCAGTTTTCTGTTCTCAGCAGGCTAGCATAGGATGGGAGTACTGCATAGGCTCTGAATTCACTCCTGTACAAAGCACATGCTACTGTTCTGCTACAATTCCTGCAGCCAGACCAGACGTTAATATTAATAGATTTTAGTTTTCATTAGCTTGAAAGGCTGCTGTAATATGGGGCTTTTGGGGATCAGAGATGGAAGAGAGAAAACCCTTCCTTGAGTGGCAAGCAGGATGTTCTGTTTAACTTCCGCATTTTTTTTTAACAGGGTGAAGTCACATTTGCATACAGTTCTGTTCTCCTCTAGTAATGCAAATAACTCTATAATACAGATTTTGAAAAACCATTTACATGTATATGTGTCTTTTAGCTAGAGAAGGCAAGAGGGTCTAATGGACTAGGAAGAAGGCTGGGAGGCAGAAACATTTCTGCTCCCTGATATGTTTGGAAAGTTAACCTGAGTCTGTTTCCCCCATGTGTCAAAAGGGGATAATTAACCCTCAATTAACCATGTAAGTTAAGTTATGTTACAACAGTTCTGCAAATTCTGAGTATTATAGATAATCATTCCCAATGGCACATAAAGAATAGAAGGGATATTTACAGGAGTTATACTAGACAGAGAAGTCAAACTGCAACTCAGCATTTAGATTGTGGTTGTTCTTCAGGTTTGAAAAGAGAACAAGTATTTGATACTCAGCATTACTGTTCAAAAACAGTTTCAGATAAGAAAACACACTTCAGTTCTCAACTACACATCATTTGCCATTTAAAAGAACCTTGTTAGCACTCACTAAATTGTTATTAATAGAAGACTAACATATCATAGAAGTCATTCAATGCAGCGGGAAGATCCATACCTTGAACACCTTCCAGGAGTAGATCGACCCCTCTTCGATAAAAGCTAAAGGCAGCTTCGTAATCTTCTTCTTCCTCCTTCTTCAAGGCCAGCTTTATCAGCTCCCCTGCTTTCTCCAAGTAATCATGTTTGCCAAGCTTGTGTCTTAAGCTCCCAGTAAACAGACTACGGCTCTCGCTCTCCCTCTCGCCTTCAGGTTTGCTCCACTCACAATCATAAGCAATGGCACCTTGTCCTAAGGATTCTGAAGCAAGGCTGAGACCAAAAGCCCTACTGGGAGAATTTTGGTTGGATGCCATTCCATCATCTAATTCGGCAAGAGAGTCTACATCGACTGTCAAAGAGATGAGGTCACTATCACTGGAGAAACCTGGAAGTATGATCACAAGTGTGTACAACGAAATTAAAGTAGCTAGTATTAGTATTTCTACTAATACTCTGAGAAAAACAACAATTTATTTCTTGTTCCCACCATGTATATTCAAGTTAAGCCTCTATAACTATTTGTAGCATCTCTGGTGTAGGTCAGAAGGACTACTGATGCTCTGATTTCTCCTCTACCATAAATGCCCTTCGGAATTCTCTATCACAAGACTTGCCATTCCTGTTCCATTTTGAATTTCAAGCATCGAGTACAGACTCTTTACCTAGCCTACTTTTTGATGTACTCATCACAAGACTTCAGGTATAGAACTAGTCTTATATACCAGCACTCTCTTGGGACCTCAAGATTTTTGAGATCCCATGGAAGAAGCCCAATTTTCCCTAAATTGGCAAAAGGCTTCCAAAAGCAACTCTCAGCCCAAATTCCTCATTATGACAATGAGAATGCAAGGAGACTAAGCAACTAGCAGCCAATCTATACCTTCAGAGCCCACTTATTTGGGTTCCTGGAAATTACATGGCTAACCCTATTTGTGTGGACAATGCTACAAAATGAATTCAGACTGCAACTGCTTACCGTTAAACAAAAAAACAAAACTAAACACTTCACGTTGCTTTAAGTTAGTAAGGTTAAGTGGCCCAAGTTGTTAAATTACCAATTAGATATTTGTGACACATTAGTTTCAAATACATTTTATATATAGGCTATAATTTTTCTCTCTGCATATATCATCATGCATAAAAGGCATCAAGTTTCAACTCAAAAATATTATTTTTGGTATTTGACTATATGGCAGATATATAAAAAAAGCTATTTCTATATTTTACCTCCACATTCTGATTGGCTGGTAAGCATCACATCATCAAGTCCACTTAAATCCTTTTGAACTAAAAAAGGACAGAGGGAAAAGGCATTAGATATACTTTTATATCACAAAATATACATTAATTTAAATATCAAGCAAATGGAAGAAGAGACTTATTAATGCAGTCTTATCACAGATAGAGAGTTGTGTTTGAAGCAATTGCACTCAAACCTGCTTTCAAATGTATTCATTTTGGATTGCCAAAACAGCTACATCATAACAACTGTTGTTTTAATTCTTTCAATTCTTTGAGGCCTTAAAGGTTTAAAAAGATTAAACAGCAAAGGTGCCTATTTAGGAGAACTACATGAAGCCTCAGTACCACATTACTGTATCCAAATTCAATTGTGATGATGGCATTTAATCCCACTATAGACTATTCTGCTGCTCCACAATTCTTATGGAAATTTAAGATTTGAGGGACTTGCAAACATGCATACAATTTAAGAAGACACATAAGCTTTCAATTTGGAAAACAATATTCCAGAATAACATCCTGCACCAGATGTCTGGAATAAGCCATGAACTTGGCACTGCCAGCTGGACTGCAAATGGGAGTTTGTTTTATCATCTTGCCACACATACCCATTGAAGCAATACATGAAAGGGCAAAAGAAAATTCTGAGATAAACCCTGAAGTCTGATGTCTTGTGCATTACCATTGCAGTCAAGATATTCTCCACACCACCAGGTAATGTTCCATGACTCAGGTGGTTCTCAAACAAAAACAAATTCCTTTAGACTTTCTCCAAAGCTCTAGAGACAGAGTTGGGGGGAGAGGGAGGGAAACCCACTCACCTTCTCATGAAGGATGAGCAGAATTTTTGCCTAGAAAAGTGGTCTTTGAAGATACTAGTTCCTTAAAGGGGAGTGAGGGGAAGAGGAGGCAGGAAGTGGAGCCACTCCCATTTGCTCTTTCATGAAAAGGCCTTGGGGAAAGACAGAGAGTGCAGGGCACCACTGTTCTTTTGCATTAGGCAAAGAGAGAAGTGGGAACAGAGTGGCATTCTAAGGGTATGTCTTCACTAGCACCAGGACTTTAAAGTGACTGGGTAGTCACAGCACCAGCACTGGGAGAGGGCTCTCCCAGCACTGTAAAACAAAAAAACCCATCACCCTCATGAGGGGAGTAGCTCCCAGCGCTAGTGCACTGTCTACACTGCCACTTTACAGCGCTGAAACTGGCAGCACTCAGGGAGGTGTTTTTTCACATTCCTGAATGAGAATGTTGCAGCACTGTAAAGTGGCAGTGTAGACAGGCCTAAGAGAAGCAGGAGGAGGAACTGAGATTTCTGGGAAGCAGTGTCTCTCCTGCGGGTCTTAGAGCTCTGCAAAAGGGAAAGAGGGCCTGAACTCCTTACCAGGAGGGCAGGGGAGAGCAGACAATTCACTAATAAGGGACAGAGCACATGGAGAATCCATAATTTGTGCATTTATAGGAGAACCTATAATTTAGGTGCTGAGAGCCCAGAATTCATTAACAGGGGTGGTCAGTTGATTTTGTTTGGGGAAGACAGCAATTAGCTAGGAGTGTGGGTTGAAGAAGCATTATTTATAGGGTGAAGTTATGTAGATGTGGCAATATATCTTAAATAGGTGGGGTTTTAGATGAGGGGTATACAGGCCCTCCAGACCAGCAGACTTAGGTTTTTCCTCCCATTGTAAAGAAAGGGTATGTCTACACTGCAGAAACAGACCCACAACAACAAGTCTTAAAGCCCAGGTCAACTGACTCAGGCTTATACTGCGGGGCTAAAACTAGCAGTGTAGATGTCCCCACTTGTGCTGGAGTCCAAGCTCTACAACCTGTTGAGGGGGTGGATTTCGAATCCTGCACTCCAGCCAGAACCAGAACGTCTACACTGCTATTTTTAGTCCCACACCACAAACTCTGTGAGCCCAAGTCAGTTGACCCAGGCTCTGAGACTTGCTGCCACACGTCTTTTATTTTTTATTTTTTGCAGTGTAGACATACCCACTGTCACATCTTTTCCTATTAGTGTCCTTAAAAGTGGATGGCTTAGCTATACTTGCCTGTTTAAAAATAAACAGGAATGTCACAAAAGAGGAAATAATGGTTAAGATGTTAAGAAAGTTCACAAAAATAAGTGACAAGGTCACTTCTGAACTAGTCCTTAGAATATTTCCCAATTTCCAGGTGGGTGAGGCCAGGTCATGAATAGATTCATTCTGGGGGAAAGAAAAGGTGGCCATGATAATGCACATAGAAAGAAAGACTCCCTAGGTCACTTGTCTAAAGGATTTGGCAATTGGTGTAGGAGGAGAAAAACTGGGGTAGGGGGGTGGGAAAGAGGTTGGTACAATGTGTATATGTACATGCTTGCAAGGTAGAAGAGGGGCCACTGCTTGTTTGGAGAGAAAGGAACATTATACATTTGCACTATGATGCAGCTAACAGGTGATGAGTACTCAAGGTTAAAAAGAATTAATGGGCCAAATTACCCTATTTGTGTACACCTCATGCAATCCCATTGAGTTCAGTGGGCTTGCACATCACTTATAATGCTGTATTTGGTCCAGTCTAATATTTTGCTATGGAGTGAGGTTTCAGAATTAATGTGGCATCCTATCTACCATCACACTAGTATGAATAAGGATTATGAAGGCCATTAACCCTCATCCTTCAAGCATCAGCTACTATGAAGTGATAAATAAAGTTTCACACAATTGTCCAGGTCCAGCTGAGGAAATTTGTACTCCTCATAAGATTATAGATCAACCGCTAGATGCAAGATTCCAAATTAGATGAACCGCTGGCCTGTTCTGGTGTAGGCACGCCTCTATTCAATGTAGTTTGCTGCTTGGAATGGAGTTTCAGATGCTGACTCAACCATATTGAAAGATTTCTTCATTCTTGTATATAGAACTCCATCAAATGAAGAAATATTTATATATAAACTATATTGAAAGAAAAAAAAAGTCTCTCTCTCCCCCCAAGGTAGTCTGTTTCAGAAAATAACTGTACAAAATAGATGTTGACTTTCCTGCTCTCTGAACTTTAGAAATTCTTTTTGTTAGGTTGTTCAGTTTCTCTCTATTTGTTGTTAAAATACTTTTTACCGCTGGAAATGAAGCCTCCATCTTTACACCCAGCTTTTGAAACACTGAAGTTAACAGAAGCCAAAATAATTAAATGAATTTAAGTACCCCCCCCCCCCACTGCAGTATCCAAGTGCCTAAAGAATCATAACCAAGATTTTAAAAGGAGGGTGCTAAAAATTAGGCTGTTAAAATCAGCAGCCTGACTTTTCAGAAGGGTGAAGCATCCAAAGTAGTGTGTTTAACATCACTGGGAGCTGTGGCTTCTCTGCCCTCCTGAAAACTAAGGCCTCTCATTTTAGGATCTTAACATTAGGCTCTCCCCACCCCACCTTTTTTTTTTTTTGCCTTTTCTTTTTTTTATTTTATTTTATTTTTAAAAGATTTGGCCCATAACTAGTGCACCACACAGTTTAAAAAGGCCACCGAGAGCCTGTTCATTGATCTAGCAGGGGTCATTGACAATGCCATGCAGGAAACTCAAGTTCATCTTCCAAAGCCAGGTTTGCAAGACTGCTACAGAGTCAACATTTATAGCCCCTAGGAGCTAAAGAGTCAAGAGTGAGAGAATGCTACAGATCCTTTGTAAGTAAATCCCTTCATCAGTTCCCTTTCAAAAAAGGAAGTCCTAAAATAATTTAAAGGACCAATAGTCATCCCAAGGCTCGGGGGGGTGGCAGAATAGGACTTGGAAGCACTTGCATTTAACAACATTAAACCTGCCTGGAACACGGATACAAGTTTAGATATTTGCATAAATCAGGAGGGGAAAAAAAGTCACAGCTGAGTACTAGTACTGCCATCTAGAGGATTTGAATGTAGTTATTTCTCTTTTTCAGTGTTGGTTTTGAATTCACTGTTCTATCCTAGTAATCTGGTTAGATCACAGGCTTTAAGAAAGGACATCAACCTGGAAGCCACATTTATGCCTGACAATGTATGTCCTGTAGCTGCAAACACTATTGGAAATTACTATATCAGATTCAGAAAATATATTTATATATTTTTTCAAGTTCGTTCACTTTGTGCATTCAACAGAATTTAGTGTCTGATCAGTTTCACAGTTTCTCCTTAATAATCAGTGCACTTCTCCCTTCCTAAAAAGAGCCCTTGTAAATTTCACATGGGGAAGGAGAATGGTCCAGGGGCAGGGCACTAGCCTAGCACAGTTTCCTGCTCTGCCAACAGACTTCCTATGTGACCTTAGGCAAATCAGTCACTTAGCCTTTTCTCTGTCTCAGTTCCTCATCTGCAACATGAGGATATTATCAGCACTTCCTTACCTCACAGAGGTGTTGTGAAGATAGCTAGATTAAAGGTTGTGAGTCACTCAGATACTATCATGGAGGCCACCTAAAATACCTAAATACCTAAAATACATAATCAAGTAGCAGAGAGATCCTTGTAAACATTTTACAAAGGAATTTTTAAAAAGGACACTCTGTGTGAAGGTTGCACATCAGAATCTGGGTTTTTGAAAAAATAAATATCTTTTTTTTTAAATAATCAAACAGTGCCCTTTTAAATGTTGTTACCTTTAGATATAATAGCTACCTTCAGGGGTTAAACAGCTCAACAGTTTGTTTCCTTGTTCGGACAAGCAAAATACTCAGTCATTATTATATTAGCATCTGTAAGCTTTAAAATACTTAAAATCAACACATATATAGAATATACTATACAAATAATTGTGAGAGCTAAACATTAAGAGATTCTAAGAACAGCCACATAACCTGCAGCCTTTTAGCACTGAAAGGATGTTTTTTTAAATTGCTTATAAAAAACCAAGAGGTCAGATTACATCACAGAAGAAACCCAACCTTCAGAACTGCAGTCAGATAAGCTGTCAATCAGGGAATCAGATAAAGGCTCTACAGGACCAATCAATTCTGACCCATCATGCACCTCACCACCCTGAAAAAAGGAGGAAAAAAATATGCATTTAACTGTTATGTACCAGGCATAATCTCATTATCGTACAACAGCAAAGAAGGTGGACATGGTTAACTGGGTTTGAGAGATCTATTCAACTCCCAATTCGTTTACCTTTAAATCAGCTAGTCATTGAACTGAACTAGTTGAATAAGCTGAAATGAAGAAAATATTCTCCCTGCATTTGCTGTAGAAGTTACTATTGTCAAAAGCATTTCATGTCAAAAAAGTCTTGTCAAAAGCATTTACTATTGTCTGCATTTCAACAAACTCTGGTTCCAGATGCTTAGCCAGCGAATTCCATCAGTTTAGAGACATGGCAGAAACATGGCAGCAGACATATATAGTAGAACCTCAGCATTATGAACGTCTTGGGAATGAAGGTTGTTTGTAACTCTGAACAAGATGTTAGGGATGTTCTTTTAAAACTTTACAACTGAACCTTGACTCAATACAGCTTTGAAACTTTCCCTTAATTTTTTAGTAGTTTACGTTTTACAAAGTACTGTATCTGCTCTGGGGAAGGGAGGAGGTCTCTGCTGCTGCCTGATTACATACTTCTGGTTCCAAACATGATGTGCGATTAACTGGTCAGTTCGTAACTTTGGTGTTCATAACTCTGAGGTTCTACTATACTGTTTAATACTATTTTTGTATTTAATTTAAATTATTTTGAAATATTATAGTAGTTTATGCCTTATCATAGATTTTAATCTGAATATAAATTTTAAAAAAATCTAACTTAAAATTAAAGTAAAAAAAAAAAAAAGTCTACTGATCAGACACCCAAAGTCTGGTCAGTGCAGGTGGGGGAGGCAGGGAGGCACCGAGTCATTACCTGTACCAGCCCCTACTCAGGCAGCTCTAGCTCCCAGCCCCAGCTCTGCAGGCAAGTCCCTCCCAACCCACGCAGGGAAGGGGGGAAAGGGGAAAAGCAGCGAGTGATGCAGGGTGGGGGAAAGAGGTGCAAATAGGGGCAGGGCTCAGGGGGAAGGGGCAGGGGAAGTTCCAGCATTCCTGCTAGCAACCCTAGGTATAGATGCTTTTTCTAATTTAAGATGGACACTCAAGTACTTTAGATCATAATATTTATATTTCTTAAGCAAGGGAGAGGGGTTTATTGTGTGTTTTTCAACCACACAAAACCTAATAAAAATAGAAATATTTTCAAAAAATAACCCAGGCACAAAATGCAGTTGCTGCAGTACAAGACAACAAAGTGGAACAGTCCAGCCTATTAGCAGTGTCAATACCAAAGCTGGATGTGAACTAAAATAACTATTAAAGTATTTTAAAATTCACTTTTTCATAATGTGGTAAAGTAGAAATACCTATATTAAATATGATTTTATCTTTATATCACTATAAACACATAGGCTCTGAACTTCAAACATCCATGCAATCTCATTGATTTCAATTGGACTATTTACGTATGTAAAGTTAATCATGCACATATGTGTTTGGAGGATTGAGGACTAATAATGAAACATACACTGTAGGAAGCTTTTAGATTTATCTTCTGTAAATCAAACCTTTTAAAATGTTACTCTGCATATGGTGCTTTCAAAATGGAAAGAACTATATGCTGAGATTTTAATATAAAAATCCCAAACAAGTTAGTCACTGTCCTAAACCACATCCTGGATTTTGGTTACCATAAATAGTTATGCATTGCAAAAGCTGTAGTAGTTTGCAAATGGCTTCCTACATACAATTCTGTAACAAAACAAATAATGTATTACAATCCCTAATAACAATCAATACAGAAAAGTTTAACTAGTTTTCCCTCGATTCAAAGTATATTAACAGCTGCATAAAAATACAGAAATAGTTATACTTTATTATTTCCCTCCAGAGCATCTTGGATAAAATAGCATTGGTACTGCTCTGCAGACCTCCAGTATGTTTAATAAATCAATGAAAAAAAAATCAAAGCCCTTACCCTGAATGCCCTACAGAATATTTTCAATTTAGAGGGTAGGTACAGTATCCTTACTCGTTAAGAGCCTCACTTCCAGCTCCCAGCCAAGTCAATGGAAAGACTCCCATTCACTTCAAAGAGAGCATCTGATCAGGCCTAAAGTCACTTCACAATTTACGGAGTAAAGAAGCAGCAGCATTAAAACTTCATCGCTATTTAGACGAGGCACATCTGGATTATCACAGAAATATTAACGAACCTTAAAAAAGTCTTCAAACTGTTTGCTCTTATACAGAGCAGGAATGTTGGCAGAAAACTGCAGCAGATCTTCAGCACATTGTCTTCTTTCTTTAATCACAGACTCATCAAACCGCCCTAGAACAGAAATATGAATTGACATTTTTTAGAAATAACTAAAATGAACATTTACTTTACAAGAAACCCTCAGAAGAGAATGCCCTGCATCTATGAGAGTCACTCAAATGCTTCAGGAGACTGGCAATCTTCACACTTCGGAGTCTCAACTGTCCGTAGCGTCATCTTCTGCAATCCACTTAAGTGATGAAAGCTGGCAGCCATGGCAGGAATCCTTGGCTCCCGCGTTCTAAGAATATGTGAGGCAACACCCTTGATTAGCCAAGAGACACTAACATATGTCCACTGAGATCTAAAAGTAACTGATACATTGCTCTTTTTGACAATACACTCGTCAATGTCAGTCTTAATTATGGCCCCAATCCTGGAAGGAGCTGAGCACTTGCCACTCACTCTCCAAAAAGCATGCAGGGAAAGGGTAGAGGGAGTGCTACTACAATTCAGAAGATAGAGAATATTATGGAGATTTATTGCCATGGAAGTCCTTTATGGAGACTATAAGCAGTGTCAGGGACACCCAGCCATGTTGGAGCCATGCTGCTAGGCACCAAGGATGGTAAAGCACTAGCCTTTTCTCCAGAATAGCGCCTGGCTTCATGCAGGAGAGTGTTCCTTTCCTCATGGGTACAAGAGGGTTGCAGAGCTGTGAGGCAGCACAGCCTTCAAAATTCACACTCCTTCCCTTACTGCTTCCCCATGCCATGCCCCAAATCCCTCCCACTGAAGGAGAGATTATAAAGATTCACCTTAGAGTCCCCCTCACCCCCATGACTGGGGGAAGCAGTGAAGGAATAATCTGGCCTATTAGTTACATATATACAGTATGCAACTGAACCTCACTTCCTATAGGCTTTCATACCAATTGTGTCACAGCTACTTTATCATGCAAAATAGATAGTTACAAAAGATAAAGGGACAAAAGTTAAGGGGACTAGACCAAAGAGAACAAAATAGATGGCGAACACTTCTGCACAGAGGAACAAGAGACTGGGAGACAAATTCAAGAAAAACTTTCACCACAGCAGCATGGCTGTCAGAACAAGGAGTAATGGTCTCAAGTTGCAATGAGGGAGGTCTAGGTTGGATATCAGGAAAAACTTTTTTCACTAGGAGGGTGGTGAAGCACTGGAGTGGGTTACCGAGGGAGGTGGTGGAATCACCTTCCTTAGAGGTTTTTAAGGTCAGGCTTGATAAAGCCCTGGCTGGGATGATTTAGCTGGAGATTGGTTCTGCTTTGAGCAGGGGGCTGGACTAAGTGACCTCCTGAGGTCCCTTCCAACCCTGATATTCTGTAAGACCGCCTGATAACCCTGAAAGCTAACTTTGAAGATGACTGTAGAAAACCACATAGAACAAAAAAAAGCAAATCTCATTTATATTAGGGTCATGCAAAAAATAATAATAAAAATCCAGATAGAAAGTGTCAAAGTAGGATTTTTTTCAGCACTCTCTCAAATGAAGAGTTTTCACATGGTAGTGAGGTAAAGAAAAAGCCCCTCTCCCCATACCACCAAACAGGATCAATGTCTAAGTTCACAAAACAGTGTTTTTGGGTGTGGAGTAGTTTGTTCTTCTAAACTAACAAGGACATGATATGGAAGAATAAAAAATTCTCACCTCTGAAAAATCTCACCACTGAAAAAAAATTTCATTTATTGAAATAGCACGGTCTTACAAATCTAAACTCTAAATACAACAGACACACTGACTTTAAAAGAAACCCTGCTGAAAAGACGTCAAACAGCCAGCTAAGTTGGAACCTATAACATCCACAAAAACCACACTGCAGATTTGAATTGTCCCATTAAAAGTTTAGCAATTGCAATGCTTTTTAGTTCTTTAACTCATGCTGTCTCAGTAGGGCCACTATCAACTATAATAGTCAGAGGTTGAAATATCAGATCACGTTGGCTTGTCTGTGCACTATATATAAAGTGCACCCACTTGTATAAAGCCACTGTCACAAACACTGATCACAGTGATGGCTCTCATTTCCTACACTCCTGCCCCACTCCCCCTCAGTCTCAAGTTGGTTTTCTTTTTAATTGCTCCTATACTTGGATGGATCGGTCTCTCACTTCTCAACCATTACTCCTGGGGGAATTCTGCACCAAAAAGATGTAAATTTTGTGAACAATATTTTAAAATTCTGTAAAATAATGCAAAATAATGCAATATGATCCAGCTAGTTTCAATTATTTTGGTAATTTATTTACACAATACAATACAATGGATGGAGAATGGGAGTAGGGAGCACTGGAGGAAATCACCAAACCCCCTCTGTATAATAATAATATAGCTAGTATTGACCCTTTACTTCTAGTTATTAGCCAACAAATATATGCAGCCATATGCTCAGTGTAGCATCATAGGCACCTCAAGAGCAAGGGAGGGCTAGGGACTCAAACTCACAAATTTATACTGGCTACTGACCATCTCCAAAAAAGGTCAGTAGCAAACAGTCCATGGAGCACATTTTGATAGGAAATTTTTTCAGTCCAAAAATGTAGACCAGTTCTAAAGCACTGTAAGCATTTATAAGGCTATATTGTCCTTCACAATAAAGCTCCTTTAAACCACTTTGGCAATGAAAAGGAGCCTTGAGATTTTTCACCTGTTTTATACTCTGGGGGGAATTTACTAAGAACAATGGGAACAATTCACTGTGCAGGCAGGCTGCTACATTCTCCTCTGCCTGAGACAACAGAGCTTGCTGTACACAGGGCCGCCCAGAGGATTCAGGGGCCTGGGGTCTTTGCCGACAGGGGGCCCCCACTTCGGCAGTAATTCGGCAGCGGGAGCTCCTTCCGCTCCAGGACCCAAGGCAGCAAGATCCCCCACCGCCGAAGACCTGGAGTGGAAGCAGCTCCGGGGGCCTGGGGGCAAGAGTTTTCCAGGGCCTCCGGAGCGAGTGAAGGACCCTGCTCCAGGGGCCCCGAAAAACTCTCGTAGGGGACCCTGCGGGGCCCAGGGCAAATTGCCCCACTTGCCCCCTCCCCCCCCGGGCGGCCCTGGCTGTACGCCTACCTCTTCAGAAATATCTCAAAGCCCTGCCCCTCCACACCGAGCATGCTGCAGTAGCAAGCAAGAGGGAGTCTCTCTTTCTCTCTCTCACACACACACTCTCACACACACACACACACACACACACCAGTCCCTTTCACCCCCACCCACCCCAGGTGGTGATTTATGTCTCTACCGGCTGCTCTGGATGCCCAAACTGAGCTGTCTGCACTGCCAGGGAGTGAGCACATGATCGGTCTTGCGGCTTCCTTTTACTTCCCCGTCAGAAATCATTCTTCTGTGGGTAAGCAAAGAAATCTGCGGGAGCCATGAATTCTGCATACGTGCAGTGAGGAATTCCCCCAGGAGCAAACCATTAAGGGACAGATTTTCAAAAGGCATATAGAGGCCTATCTGAATCATGAGACACCTAACCTCCCAACCTAACCTACTTCAGCACTTTTGAAAATCCCCCTAGCTGGTGATCTGAGTCCTAGTTACCTTTGAAAATCTGGCCTTAAGTGCTTTCAGACAGATTCCTTGCATGAAGCCTTCTTATGCTAAAATCATCACTGTCACCTTCACTTCTCTGCATCTCTTGGCCAAACTAAAATACAGTTTCAGACTGTTCAGGGCCAGGGCCGGCTCCAGCTTTTTTGCCTGGAGGGCGGCAACAACGATTGAGCTGTTGCCAAAGAGGAAGAGAGGGACCGAAGGACTTGCTGCCGAATTGCTGCCAAAGACCCAGACGTCCCCGCTGCTGAATTGCTGCAGAAGACCCCAATATGCTGCCACAATAACAGATGCAGTGCCACTCTTTTCTATTGGCTGCCCCAGGCACCTGCTTCCTTCGCTGTTGCCTGGAGCCGGCCCTGTTCAGGACTACCACCATGTCTTCTGTTTTCTCTCAAGTACTGTGCACATCCATGATGCTACTATATACATAAGAGTAATACTCCTGTTTTGCAAATATGTGAACAGCTGTGCATAGAGATTACAATAGGTCAAAAACTAGTACCTCAAGTTATGTTCCCTTCATGTTTCATGGTTGTGCAGGAATCAAAATGAATCTCTGCAGCCAAACTGAGAATGGTCATTTCCTAGAAACAGATACTAGGATACTTTAATGGTAACAGCTACATGACAATTCAAAGAAGTTTTAACAGCTGGTTCTGTTATCAGCACTTTAAATTCCCATGGTCCATGCCAATATGTTTTTTCCTGTGAGAAGAGTGGAAAAAGTCCAGGTGAAGTGCAGGAAAGCAATATAAAAGTTTCCCCAACAGGTTTCAACCTGTGATATAACCAGCACTATTGTACCAGGAAAAAAAAAGATACACATACTACAGCCTTTCATTTTCAAAAGTTGTGGGACTAAAGCACGAAATACAAACATTCCAGTTCTGCAGATTTCTCAACTATTTATTCCACTAAAGGTGGAAGTGTATCACGGCTCGTCCATTTCCACACAGTCCTTGATGCCTCAGAGTGCTCGCTTCAATTCTTTAAATGCTACAACCTGGGACTCCGTACAAGTTTAATATTTTCTGTACAGAAAATAAGAGCAGCTGTAACAACTGATAAAGCTCATTTGAAAACTGCATCATTTGCTATTCCTTGTACTAAAATGACAAACTTTTTTAAAATATACACACATTTTCAGAAGTTAGCAGCTAATGACAGTGCTAACAAATAACCAGTTTAAAGGCTGCCACAAAGGGGACAAAAATCATATGATGGAAGGAAGAATACAACAAAGCATTAATTGCTAATGTACAGTTAGAGGAAAAGGAATTAATATATAAATGGGACTGATCTTGCAGGTCAAAATAGAAACACATTTCATGAAAATAAAATGTCTATATGCAACAACTCAAAATATACCAACATTTTACTTTATCCTCCACTAAACAAGCAACCATACCTGATCTTCTGAAGAAAGATGCCCTGAATAATTTTAAGAAATGCCTCAACTGGAATAAAAGGCAGTTCATCCATTTTTAACTCCTTTTTAGCTTTCCAATAAGTTATCATTTTAACCTGTTATACATTACCTCCTTTCCTGTGCTTTTCTGTTGCTTTTATTTCAAATCTGATTTTTTTTTAAAGAAAGGCTCTTTGTACAAGAAGTGAAAAATAACTACACTGAATACTTTTGTAGATTCTCTCCCCTTAATATTCTATACTGTAGCCACTTGTGTGTGTATAAAACAATAGAATAAGGGTGTCTTTCAGAAGAGATTTCACCCACAATTCTACTCCAGCTCACAGGGCTTGAGCGAGATTGGTTAGCCTCAGATTTAAGATTTCCATCCATTTTAATTACTTTTAAAATCTCTCTCAAGAACTCTTAGTTTCTCCTTTGGATATCTTACCCTATACTGCTTTATATAGGCATTTCTTCTCCTCTCCACTCCTAGAGCATATCTTTGTTTTCAATTTAAATCTTGGACAGCATGTATCAGCTTTGAAAGCGGCTTGGACAATGATCATGCTCCGCTGTAAATCAGATATAAAATCGACTCATCGACTAGATTGATATTATATTCTCCACTTAACTATGCAGCACGCAAGTGCTGACATGGCACTGATATTCACCCCAGATCTAATTTCACAGATAAGCAAAATAAAACAAAGTTGAATGCTATTCAGTCTCAGCTTTGGAAGAGAGCCAAAGCCCTCTGTGTACTTCAGGGGGCTTTACGCAAGCATCTATAAAATCCACATCACAATTCAATTTTCTTGCAATCACTTACGTTTCACATCCACTATTAGTTATCTGAAGGAAACACCATTTTGTGTTAAATGCAACAGGATCAGGTAATACATAGTGACACCTATAATTAGGGTCTTATAATGAAGAGTGCAAAGTAACCTTGATTTCAGTTGCTTATAAAAGACTTTGCAACTTTAACTATTCAGGCTGAACTTTTTCAAGCTGGGCGTCTACCTCAAAATTAATTTTATCTGGATAGTTTTAGCTGAACCATTCTCTGAAGAAGGCAGGGGCTCCATAGGACAAAAATATAGTATATGATCACGTAATTGAAGTCTATTATAACATATGTGCACAAGGGGGCCCAAATTAAGATTAAAAAGGCAATCTTAATTCTGGCATTTCCAAATTTTAAGTGCTTGACTTTGCAACCTTAGCGTTCCTTTAACATAGGTTTTTGTATGCAACAGTAAGTAGAGGATAGAGAAAATGAACAATGTATCTTGAAAAGACAAAAAACTAATGTATGGGTAGTTCTGCCAAGAGACATGCTTAAGGAATAAAGCCCAATTCTATGGTCATTGTGAGTGCAGACCTTTCATTGAAGTTTACAGGATTTTTGAGCACAAAGCAAGGTCTGACTCATGCATAATCACTGTGGAGAGACCACCAAAAAGCTCCTAGAACTATTATAATAACCAGGCCCCTTAAAGTATTTGTTAGCATTGATGAGTATCGTGAAGTGATACCTCAATGAATTCAAAACATTAATAAGAGTGACATTTTTATTTTCAGTCTATGTACATTTTAAAATGTCCAGTTTTAGACTGTTCTTAACTGAGAAGTTAAGTATTTATAGGGTGCTATGAACATAGGTATGGTGAAGAGATGTTAGTATTGCCATTGAATTAAAGTTATTTTTGGGGGGGGGGAATCCTTAAATTTAGAATTTTCAGTTGGGAACACTGAGTGTTAGCTTTGCCAATTTGAAATTTGGCAAAAGTGGTTTATTCACTTTTAATCTTAAAAAACAAAATTAAAATGGTCAAAATAATTTCATTTTAAAAATTATAGACACATATCCATATGTTTGCTAGGTACTCCATATAGGGATAAGTCAAGTGCCTAGTAGTACTGGCAATATCCTGCACTGCTATTCTCAACCATTCCTAAATACCACATGCATAATATCTCTTAGAAAGAGAATAAGTGGAATAAGAGGTCACAGCCCCATTTTGTCTTGCTGAGCACAAAGCTCTCTGAAATAAGAAGACTCTGATTAAAAAAATAGATCTGAACAGCTTTGGATTTTCCACATAAATGTGTAAGTAAACAAAATTTTTCACAATGATTATTGTGGCATAAGGCGCAAAAACCAGGAATATCTCTAAAGAATTTGAGAGAGGGAGGTTCCTATTGCAATTAGGTTCAGAGTCAAGTACGTAATAAATAATATGTATGGGATGAAAAGGTTTATTTTTAATCATGTGTTTTGGGGTACAAGCTATGGAGTTTATTCTCCGTTTGATGTTTTAAAGGTAATAGGAGTCTATGCACTTACTGAGAAGTGTGTTTTTAGTACCCGCTATGAAAAACCTACAGTAAAAATGGTTATGGTAAAGGTTATGACAAAAAACACAAGCAATTCTACACTGAGGAAGACATCCAGGACAAACCCATTCCTCTTTAAAATGGAGCACATTAATCCACTTTAAAATCTTAACATTACATTTCTTGTTGGGAGTAAAAGTTTTCAACTTTTTTGGGATTTATTATAATTATACCCTTTGTTCCAATGCAACCTCCAATACCTGGAGTTGTTCTACTTTATTAGAAGTCCATTTGATTTCACTTTTAAAGCTTGATCACCTACATCAAAAGTTAATTCTCAAATTCTTCTTATAAAAATAATTCTTCAAGGAAACACATTTATAAACAGTTTCTACTTAACTCATATTTTCTGGAGCGTTTCCTCTTCTCATTTTTATTACTAAGGACAATAATATAAAGATCTGTGTTCCTAAGAGCTAGTTAGTTCTTGCTACTTATTCCTCACCTGAATTTATAATCTTCTGATGCAATAACCAGTTGCTCTAGATATAATTGTGATGTCAAAAACATAATTAGATAAAACTGGGAATGTAGATTACATTTCCTAAGAGACAAAAATCCTTTCCTTCACTAAATAATTTAATAATTTAATATAAAATGATCATTAAAAATTACAACCATCTTTTTGGTGGAAGAACAAGTGTAATTATTTTGTTTTGTAGCCGACAGTATACAAGTGTTAGTCACATAGCCAATATTAGTTATAGATTGCAAATGCCTCAGAATAGGGACCTTATGTTTTTATGCCTTTAAAGTGTAACGTACATCCATAAAAATTCAAAGCATATAGTTCTTTAACTGAAAGCAAATAAGAGCATACAGTCTACGTTATTTGATACCTTCAGTACAAGTCAATAACTTTAAAACCATGGAACTGAGATTCACCCATATCTCATTAAGATCCTCATAATGAGACAAAGAGTTGACTATTAAAACCAAAATAAGTTTTAGCAGTCGCATGTATAAAGGAGTGGCTGGCAGCTGCAGAATGAGATGTATTTATGACTCGTTACCTAATATCAAACAGTTTTAGCAATTCAAAAAGAAGGAGTGCTTACCAAACACTATTGCTTTGGCAAAAGGCGGAAACAATTCTGTATGCTTGTATACGTTTTTATGAATTTGCCAGAGATCTTTGTGCAGTTTCTTAAAGTCACTGTATCTCTTCCAAACGACTATCTGAAGCAGAATGGGGGAAAAAAGCATGAATGAGTTTAATAGTTCACATTGGGGTAACTGTTGCTAAGTGTGGCTGAAAGCGAGAGCAGTTTATCATAATCGCAGTATGTCACCCAAAAAGAGTTGCCAACAAATTAAGAAAATCAAGACGCTAAACAGATTCTAATCAATACTGTTAGTGGTTTCTTTTAACAGCTAGCTTAGCAAGTTTCTCCATAGGGGAAAAATTAGGCAGTAAAACCTACCTATGGCGCACTGCATTGTGCGCCGATACAAGCGCCTCTGGTGAGTGCATGCAGCACCACCGCAAGGAGCTAAGTATGCAAGTGCACAAGCGATAAACAAACTGCAGTGTCTTTTTGCCGGCACAAGTTCGCTGGCATAAGTTAGTAACGTAGGCACGCTCTTCGTAGCTGTCAGGTCTCAGGAGAACAAAGCAAGGAATCTAGGACTTCCTGAGGCAGAGGATTCCCTAAATTTTCAGAAGTGACTAATAATTATGGATGCCTCAAGTTTTTGAGTGCCCAATCCAAGCTACCACAAAAGGTGTCAAATTTGATAGGGTGGCTGATGAGCACTGTTGTATATATAATCCCAGAACCACCACATAAAACTGCTCAAGAAAATGAAAAGTCCATGATCATTAAGTTATAGGAATGTTGGCACTAGGATAGTATACTAAAGGATTGCAGAAAAAAAAAAGCACAAGATCCAGTTTCACTCTAACAAAATATTGTTTTTCACTGATGGAAGTGATCTCACACTAGCCAAGAGGAGAGAATTAATACATCTAAAACACCTTGCAAAGCAAAGGATTCAAGGTTACCCTGTCATCCCCTGACAAGCTCAGGGAAATGAAGCCTCTCAAGGATGCTACCTCAGCAAAGCTAACAAGGTACCCATTCGGATATATGCTGGAGATGAATCTGATTTGGAGGGTGGGTACAAACTGCAATCTGTGGACTAGAGAAGTGCAGTAAAGGGTATTTGGTGAGAATGTGAATACATTGTTAGTTGTTATAGTTAGGCTTGGAAGGATCAGATTTTTAAAGGTAAATGTCAGTAAACAATTATACCATACACACACAAACCGATGAAAAAATACTTCCACCAATAATAATCAAAATTTACAGATAGGCAAAGTAAGAAAAATGCTGCTTGAAAAGGTAGAGTCAAAATCCAGTGATCTAGACTAAAAAATGAATGGCAAAAACAGGTATGATTTGATTTAAGCATATTTACTTTGTATATTTTGACATCTGATGTTGACCACTTGTGTTTTAATCATTTATAAAGCTTTAATTTTGAGTATCTATGTCTACTGTCATTAAATAATTGTCAACACTCCCCATAATTTCTGCAAATGTAAAAATAGAAAAAATGCTTAAGCACTGATAATTTATATACACACACACACACACATATATATATATATATATATAATATTCTGCGAAGCCTAAATAGTTCTGATGTGATAGCCTGTTTGTCATGGTTAAAATAATTTGAGCACTAGTAACTGTTTTTCACTCCTTCCGTCCACAATAAACATTGGTTTCTCCACCTGAGTCACACACACACACACACACACACACACACACACACACACAGTTACCATTACCCCTTTAGTCCTTCTGCACACCCGACTATCTCCCCTCACTCTCCCCACAGTAGTAGATGGAGGTGCCTGATGTAGGAGTTGGTTGTTCTGGGAGAAGGTAAAGGATTACGTCCAGAAGGGCTGTTAAAAGGAGAGATGGAATGCTGCAAGGTGAGGGAAGCAGACTGAAGGCTGTGGAGGATGGCCCATGAACAGCAGTAGTTGTAGCAATGTTAATGTTATGAGTAGAGGAAATATGTATTGTAAAGTAGCTCAACTTTTCTGGGTTTGCGTCAGGGGTGCTACATGCCTAACTGCTTCACAACAAAGTAGGTGCATTTATTTTCTAGGGTTTTAAAAATGATTAATGGTCCTAAGTGTAGACCCTATTAGGGGGAAGACGATAGAAGAGCAGCAGCCTATAGTCCTTCAATGACTGTATATAAATCTCTCTCTGTTGTGGGATAAAAATCTGATAGAAAAGCTCCTGACGGAGGTTGGGTGCAATACCTGGCCACTAGACAGGCTTGTGTGCCCTGTGCTTAAATTTTCAGTTATAACATCAATAATAGTTAAAAGTGATCCCAACTCTAGCATCTGAAAACTAAGATCTACTCAAGAGCCACCCATTCACTAAATTTTGTATAGACTATTTTTAAAATAGTCAACAATAAAAGTAGGACTCCCGAAGAAAAATTTCAGCCAGAGCTCATATTCAGGAAGACGTCCTATTAAAAACATATGAGAGAAACCAAGCAAAAAACTACACACAAAATCCAGAGCATACATAAGAACTTACACTGTATGAAGTTCCACAACAACTGGCTGTTAGAGAAAAAGCAGGATTTTAAACTACAGGTATCAATCACAGTTAACTCACGTGATTAACTCAAAAAAAATTAATCACAATTGCAGTTTTAATCACACTGTTAAACAGAATACCAATTGAAATGTATTAAATATTTTTGGATGTTTTTCTACATTTCAAATATATTGTTTTCAATTACAACACAGAATAAAAAGTGTACAGTGCTCACTTTATATTATTTTTGATTATTTTTACAGTGCAAATATTTGTAAACAAAATAGTATTTTTCAATACACCTCATACAAGTACTGTAGTGCAATCTCTTTACCGTGAAAGTGCAACTTACAAATGTAGATTTTTTGGGGGGCAGATAACTGCACTCAAAATCAAAACATTGTAAAACTTTAAAGCCTCAGCACCACTTCTTGTTCAGCCAATTGCTAGGACAAACAAGTTTGTTTACATTTACGGGAGATAATGTTGCCAACTTCTTATTTACGTCACCTGAAAGTTAGAACATGGAACTTTTGTAGCCAGCACTGCAAGATATTTACATGCCAGATATGCTAAACATTCATATGGTCCTTCATGCTTCGGCCACCATTCCGGAGGACATGCTTCCATGCTGATGATGCTCATTAAAAAAAATAATGCTTAATTAAATTTGTGACTGAACTCCTTGGGGGAGAATTGTATGTCTCTGGCTCTATTCTACCCACACTCTGCCATATATTTCATGTTATAGTAGTCTCGGATGATGACTCAGCACACGTTCGTTTTAAGAACACTTTTGCTGCAGATTTGATAAAAGGCAAAGAAGATATCAATGTGAGATTTCTAAAGACAGCTACAGCACTCAACCCAAGGTTTAAGAATCTGAAGTGCCATCCAAAATCAGAGGAATGAGGTGTGGTTCATAATCTCCCCCCAACTCATCACTGACAACGAAGTTGTAATATGCTACCTTAATAATTCAAAACCGAATAGCTAAGACAAAAGACAGATGGACACAAAAAATGTTTGCTTCATTTCTTTGACAACACACACAGGAATGACTAAATTAAGTAAAAAAAGATACTTCAAAAATTAGTAATGAGAACATGAAATAAAACTTTCACAAATGTACATGTGTTACCTCCTGGACTTCCTCTGGATTTCTTCTTGAAACAATCTGAAAAACAAAACAAAAACCTGATCAGTGTCTGAATTTCTGTTTGTAGAGTTAAAAGAGGAACATACTGTGATCTGTTGCTGATAAAAAGAAACCACACAGAAGGTGTGTATCTTTTTCAATTTGCATTCAGCAATTTTAAGTTAATTTAATGAAGTTCAACCTATGAAAATACAAAATAGAACAAGAGACAAAGTATTTAGTAACAAAGTTAATTGCCATGTTAGAAACCAGCAAATATATTACAAAATAGATAAACTTATGCCCTCTTCTAGAGGCTACATCCCCAAGCAAGTTTCTTATTAGGGACCACTTAGAACTGGGACACATATTGACCATCTTCCCATCATTCTTCCAATTCTTTCCTGAAGGAATTGTTCTTAGAAATACAAGAGGAAAGTAACATTCATGTAATAGGTATGGCTTAGTTACAGCTACCCATTTTGAATCCAGATTGCACACAAACTCAGCCTGATGGGGGGGGGGGTGTATTTTTTAGGACAAAATCTCCCCATGCTACCCAAAAGCCCCCACTGCTCAGTTCTCTACAGATCACTTCACATTTTGATTTTGTCCTCATGTATATTTGCTACTATCACATGTTGGTGTTTTCTGCACATTTGATCACACTGACTTTACCCCAAAGAAATACCTGATAAAGACAGACAGGTATGGCAGCACAGGGCAAAGATGGTTTTGGTGTTTTTAAAGAAGAAATATATATTATATTGGTCAAGAGAGCCTCTACAATGCCTGAGTTCTGCATTGGATTTACAAATAGCAATAAAGTCCATTGCTCAGTCTGTCTGAAGGCTTGTCTGCGCACATGCAAACCAAACTAAGTCAGCTTTAATTCACGCCGTAAATCAGCGTATGGACAATTTCATTCGAAATAAGACTGTCCATACACTGACATGCACTAAGATACTTAAAGGTGGGAATTAAAGCAGACTTCATTTGGTTTGCTTGTGTGTAAGACAAGCCCTGAAATGCAGTGTTGTTTCTGTCTCAGAGGTAAAGTACACCACCCAAGAGTGCTCCAGACCATAGGCCACCTAAAAACGGCTCCTCTAAGCTACATGGAGGGTTCACAATGCTGTAGCTAGACAGTTCTCATCTCCTGCCTGCCACCCCACCCCACCCCCAGTTTTATTAGATTTACTCTTCTAAATTTTCCTTATGGTTTTCAAGAATCTCTGTGACTTGTTCCTCCATGTTTCCCTAACTTCAGCCTACTGCCCAACCCAGGGGCGGCTCTAGCTTTTTTGCTGCCCCAAGCATGGCAGTCAGGCAGCCTTCGGCGGTTTGCCTGCGGGAGGTCCCCAGTCCCGCGGATTCGGCATACTTGCCGCCAAAATGCCCTGAATCCGCGGGACTGGCAGACCTCCTCTAGGCAAGCCGCCGAAGGCTTCCTGACTGCTGCCCTTGCAGGGACCGGCAGGCCGCCCCCTGTGACTTGCTGCCGCAGGCACATGCTTGGTGCCCTGGTGCCTGGAGCCATCGCTGGCCCAACCTCACTGTTGCGTTCCCATTCATCCTCCATGTGGTTTCTGGAGGGTCTAGACTGAGGAGAAAAGGGTTATTTTTCCATTATTCTACCCCATCACCCTGAAACTCACTTCGTTCAAATTGCACCATAAAAAACTCTCCTGAGCCAGTTTTGCCTACAATTGACAAAACCTTACTCATTTTTTCCCTTGCTGTGATTAGTCTGAAGGCCTACATGCCTCTTTACCACAGTTATGTTTCAGCTCTTCTTTTTCACTCTGCTTTCATCTTTGTTTCTGTCTATAGCAGAATCCATATAGCTAGTTCAGTAAAGAGTGTCTACTCTCTCCCTGGTGAGAGGTTTAGAACACTTCATAGGCAGACCGCGTGGAGGGGTGCGTGATGGCAACTTAAACAATCTTTACATATCACAAAAGGAGAGGTAAATGGCATGCACTTTTTTATTTTGCATTTCACCTTTCAGTAAAGCCCTGCAACAGTTTTGTGAGGTTACAGTAGATAAGTTAGTCAAATGGGTAAAGTGGGACCTGTGCAATGAGGGGAGAAATAGCTCAGTGGTTTGCGCATTAGCCTGCTAAACCCAGGGTTGTGAGCTCAATCCTTGAGGGGGCTATCTAGGGCAAAATCAGTACTTGGTCCTCCTAGTGAAGGCAGGGGGCTGGACTCAATGACCTTTCAAGGTCCCATCCAGCTCTACAAGATGGGTATATCTCAAATTATTATTATACAACAAGCTAGTGAGAGTCAGGAATAGGACCCAGATGTTTCAGAGTCCCTTCTTTTGCAGATTACACCATCTTCCATATCTATCACCCAGTTCCATCTGCTAGTCATTGTATAGTAAACCTCTACCCCGATTAACACTGTCCCCAGGAGCCAAAAAAAATCTTACTGCGTTATAGGTGAAACCATGTTATATTGAACTTGATTTGATCCACCGGAATGCACAGCCTAACCCCTCCAGAGCGCTGCTTTACCGCATTATATCCGAATTCATGTTATATCAGGTTGCATTATATCGGGGTAGAGGTATATTTATTTATTTATATGCTGAACTAATTTGTTCTCCATAGCCTTTTCATGAAAGTCAACACAGGCCAGAAACCTCTGCAGAGTTCCTTCACTTTAATCAATCCTCTCATCAATTCAGATAGTTGGCATGTGAGAACATGGGTTAACAACCCCATAAATCTCAAGCTATAGGAAGATAAAAAATTGCACAGAAAAATCTTAGAGTGGAATGAGGCAATCAGCATTGTTTGTAAACCCTTAATGCAACAGCTTTCCTCCACAAAAATCAATAGGATATCAAAAGATGGCAAACATGCATATACAAACTGATCAATGCATACCTGATACTGTACATTCTGTAAACAACAATCATAAAACAGGACCATAGGGATCTCCCTTTGTTACTTAACAAGATGGTCAGAGTACCCAATGTTTCTGTCTGCTCTGCAGACATTCAGCATTAATAAATAGCAGATTTTTTAAATAATAAACTAATTTTTAAAATCTTTCATAATACTACATTGGATAGTATCCTCTTGTGGTGCCTTTTTTTTTTTTTTAGTCCTTTCTTATCTTTTTTTGGACTGTTGGAAATGAATACAGGAACTGTAATGCTTCTCTAACTTTGCAGATGCATGCACTGTCTTTCACAGTACAAAAGTTTAAACATTATCTAGAATTCACATTTTACATACATTTTCCACATTGTGCCAGTCTTGCTAAAAAATAAAAGGAATTTTTTCAGACCTTCCACACTGTTAAACTAGCTTTCTTTTAAAATTATCTCCTAAGGATAGACCTTAAGAAAAAAGTTTCCCAAAGTTGGCCCAGCTTAGCATTCAGAAAAGTCTCTGATGAGACCTGTGCATTTGGTTTAGCTGTTCAGGACACTTTCAACATGCAACTCTCCTACTCACGAATATTAAATTTTATATTTGACAGTAAATTTCTCTTAACCCATTAAACCAGTTTTACAGATGATTCACAAATACAGAATCAAAAGAAATCGGAGATCTTTAGTAGAATGTGCTGAATACCCGAAATAGCTAGCACAAGAGGGGTATTCAGTACACTGGGCAGGTCAACCTTACTTTTTTCCAGGCAGTCCCCCAAAGCTGCAGATCACCAGTTCACGGTATGAGTGACACAGCCCCAGCAAGCACTGTGGTAGTGATGTCATATCAACCATGGAGCCAGCCAACTGCAGGGATGGGAGGGAGAAAACAAAAAGTGGTGGGGTCAGACAACTGCCTTAAACAAAATATTGTTACATAGTTTTGAACAGGTTCTTTTAATATTCTCCACTGTCAAGTTTTTACCCCCAGCCCAGTAATTATTACATGTCCGATTAGAGTACAAGCCCTTTAGAGGCATGAGCTGTGAACATTTCTGTGTTTGTGAAATCCCAAGCACAATGTTGGGCACAATGAATAATATTTTATCACCTCTGGGCTATAAGGCATTAAAATACTTGGAAGAACTAATATTCTGGGTTTTTAAATAAGAAAAATCTGAATTACTCTGTCCATCAGCAAATTGTGTGACCCTGCCACGTGTCACTTGGAGCAGAAGCTGAGAACCTGCAACTTCAGGGACCTGATAAAATGTTGACATTCCCCATGACTTAAATACAACTTTCGTTCCGATTTGGAGAATTCAGCACATGTACTACAGCTGTGTGATGCTGTATTTCAAATGAATATAAACAACGCAGAATACAAAAATCAGTGAAGAATTAGAATTAAGATAAATACAAGACTGGGTTCTATTGTCCTAGATAAAGGGGCATTGCTTTCAGTTCCACTGATGAAATTAAACCACTATATTGACCTCTTGGACTAAGCCTGTGAACGGAGTTCATCAGGATGAGATGTCGAAAAATTAAATGCCCTATCTTCCATGCCTCTGTCCCATGACAAACTTCTTTAGCACTGAACCTACAGGGGGAAAGTGTTTTTCTCACTAACTCAATAAAAAAACACCATGTTTTATTTCACTTTAATTAGTGTTTAAACACCTTACATTATCTTATGATGGAATAATGAATAATAGTTTGTTCTAGATATGATACAAGTTGTCTATGATCTTACAGTTAATGCAAAAAAATGGACATGGAGACAAACAGCCTGACAGCTATGTTTATTTATATATCTACATTCTACACAGATAACTTTTTAGATCCTCCTCTTTATATAAAGAGAGGGTATGTGCAAATATGGACAGCTCGCACAGGCAGAAAATTTACAGCAACAGTGATTGTGAAAGGACACGTCACTTCAATAAAACTTCTATAACACTTCCTATCTGAGGATCTCAAAAGGAATGAACTGAACTCACAAGACCCTCCCACCCACTGCTATGCAGCATTATTCCCATTTGTGAAAAAAAGAGGGTGGAGGTACAAAGAACGTAAGAGGCTTGCCCAAGGGGACCCAAGAAGCCTTTGGCAAAACTAGGAACAGAAACCAGGTCTCCTAATTTCCAGTTTTTTGCTTCCAACGCAAGACCATACTCCCCTTCTACTAGGGTCAGATTCTGCTGCCTCACTCAGATTGAGTAATACCTTGCTCTATAAATAGTTCCACGGATACTCCTCAGTGACTAAACAGTCATTGGGCCACAGGGAGAGTGAAAATTACTACGTAGTCCAGTGTTTAGGACACTCACCCAGGAGATGGAAGACCCAGGGTACAGTCCCCCTGCTTCAGTTGCTCTTCATTATTTATCCACAGTGGATTAGCTTCAACACGAAAGACTGACAGAGGCCCACATCATAATACGCCATAGCTAACTGGTTAGAACAGTGTTCTGAGAAGCAGCAGACCTACGTTCAAATCCTGTCTCCCTCTTGGTCAGACAGGACAGAATTGAGCCTATCTTCCCCATCACAGGTGAGTGCTTGAACGGGGCTACAAGGTGGGCACCGCTGCCTCTGGCCATTTTGTGTACAGCAAGACAGGAGTCTAACTCATTCTGACAAAAAATGTCTTATTGCATAAGCCATCTGACTCCCCGAGAGGGGTTCCCATTCATGGAGCACTATGCAGAGGGAGGCACCTCGCTGTAGCCTGGACTTAGGTACCTATCTCTGGGAGGGAACAGGGCTTAGGATATACCACTCTCATTGCTGCCATTGGCTAGCTCAGGCAGCTCACTGCCTAGTGCGCTGGCTTTCTGGATCCTGTTCTAAGGCACCTTCCCCCCTCCCCCCGCAGTGTGTAAGAGCCTAGATGCCTAACTGAGGTTTTGCAAGTCATAGTGTTGTTCCTGTGATTTTCTAGGCACCTAAAAGTTAGGTACCATGCCACTCACGTTGCAACATCTAAGACCCTTTGTGGATCCCACTCTTACTCCCTATCTGTCCATTACAGAGCTGCTTGCATCTTCCTCAGAACTGTGATTCTGGCCACTGTCAGGTACAGGATCCTGTGTTAGACGGACTTCTGGACTGGTCCACTCTTGCAGTTTTAAGGCAGCTAACAACTTCTAGCACAGCGTTAACAGTTCCATCAAACAGAACAACTATTTTCTGTCACTAAGCAGCATTACATTACCAGACTTAAGATGCTATCAAAACATCTGTGTAAGTCAGAAACTCAACAATAGAAACCAACACTGTCTCATAGCTTCTGACAGATGATGTACAATAAAGAAACACACAAAAATCAATAATTACTGCATATACACTAGAGTCCAAACATTCAGGTTACCAGTCTGTCAGGTTAGGGCAAGTCTAAAGTACACTTATGAAGGTATTTAATGCTTTTTGCAACACCAGCATATTTGCCTTGTGCAATGCTTAATTTGTGCCAGGGCTTAGCACCTCTGAGCTAGGCAGTTCGTAGCCCCGGCATCTCTGGCTTTGCAGTTCAGTTATTAATGTAAAAAAACTGCTTGAGTCCCAGCACCTCTTTCATTATAAATTAAGCACTGGTCTTGTGTAGTGTACGCTTCGGAGACATTTATCCAAACAGAGTCTTCCCTCTAGCTTTACTTTTTAAAATAATTACAGGATAGAGAAATTCAAACTAAATTAATCAGCTTCAAGTGCCACTGAGGAAATGTTAAGCAGACCTGCAGTCTCTCATTCATTTGGAAGAGCCAGGGGCTCCCATATGAAGACATTTGTTTTGAAGACATCTGCTGAAGTCTGACCCTCACTGGACCAAGCTTTTTTTGTTTGTTTGTTTGTTTTAAATAAAATAAAAAGCACCTTCATTCAAAGTACCAGAGCTTGAGACACAGCAGGCCTGGGTATTTAGTGGCCTAGTAAATCCAGAAGAGCAGGAGGCAAGGTTCTTTAGGCTGGATAGGGCATTCTCTAGTTTCAGGGTTTTAAACTGTTGGGATAATCTGCATGGGTGGAATATTACTGAAGTGGACTCAAATCCTTGACTTAATACTTATGAAAAATTTAAGATGAGTATACAGCAAAGTGGAGGCAATACAGGCTGAATTATAGCACGTATCAAATTTTAAATGTCTCACTGACATATTGAATTCATCTTCTCCCAATCCCCTGACAAAGACACTGTAAAGCAAACTTCCTTATGAAGAAGACTCATTTATTCATTCCTCCCATCTCCTCTCCTCACCCATCCATCCCTGTCACATGTGAGACTTGCAGCAGATCAGAATGAAGCTGGACGGGTGTGCTGGGGATGCTAAGAACCTGTCCCACATCTGGACAGGTAGATGGGTGAAGTGAAGGGAAGATGTTCTTTCTCATCCTCCTCTCATTTGGGAACAGATAGGAGGCAGGAGGTAGTAAGGTGGGTATGCTCTTTGATGAGCGCCCCCCTTCCCCCCCATAGATGCAAGTCTAGGATAAGGAATAGGGATGATCTCTGCTTTAGCCACCCACATCCTTCCTTGCACAAGGGCAGGTCTGAGAAGCTTCATCTGAGTCTTGGGCCTTCCACTGGGAGAAGCTCTGTGATGGGGTGGATGCTTTCTGCCGGAGGCTACATTCACAGAAGCAGGTCTGGGATTGGGGGAAGGGAGAACTGCTCCCAGCCCCCCTCCCCATTCACAGGGGCAGGAAGGGGATGGGGGGGAGGGATGCTCTCTGTGCCCGCCCCCCCCCCTTCCCAGGGGCTGCTCGGGGATGGAGGGGGAGGGATGCTCTGTCCCCGTTCACAGGGGCAGCTCGGGGAGGGATATTCTCTGCCCGCCCTGCTCCCGCCTTGGGAGCGATCCGCCAAGACCGGCGCTGTCCAGGCCCCTGCCGCCCCGGACTCACCCGTGCGGTGACCTTGTACATGGTGTATCCCCGGGGGTGGCGCTGGGGCTCGGTGACCGTGTAGAACCGGGCCAGCTCCCCCGCTAGCTCCTGGGGGCCGCTCATGCTGGCCTCGCCGCCGCGCCGCGTCCGCAGCACAGAGCCGCTGCGATCTACTCCCGGGTCAGGCCTCAGCTGGAGGCGGAAGCAGCTCCGAGAAACTCCCATCCCCGCCCGGCTTCTCCCTGGGGATGCTGCCGGAGACAGAGCGCGACCCACCCCCACCGAACCCCAATCCGGAGCCGCACCAGGCGTGCACACAGCCGGGGAGGCTGGGTTGCGAGGCAGGATCTGACAGTATCTGTGATCTGTGGGGACAGAGCGTTTTGTGCCATTTCAGCGAGCCGCCCGCGCTACCCCAGTATTGCTGTGAAGTCCCGAGCCAGCGGCCTTGAACCCACCGGCTCGGACAGCGGCAGCAGCCCCGCTCCTTAGACCGCTTTCAAAAGCGGCTTCGCCACGTGCAGCTGCTGCGGTGCTGAGCCGGCCCAGCCCGCTATGAGAGTGAGGCGTGTTCCCAGGGCCCGTGCAACATGGAACAGCTGCGGCGCTGAAGCGTGTAGCTACTTGGTCGGTGAACAATGGTGTTCGTACTTCGTTTCGTTAGCATCTTGCATCTACGTTACAAGTATCGGCTCGTTAAACGTGCTGGAGGGCGGATGTGAGATAAGCCCTTTAGGGAGACAGTTTTTCCTACCATTGTAAAGCCAGTGGCATTTTAGGATTTGTATTAATTAGAGTTTTATTTATCTTTAGGTAATTGGCAGTTAACCCGCGCTTTAAAAACAAATATAGCGCAGGCATGATTTAAATGTTTACTTACATTTATTTAGAATGTTTCTAAACAGCTGAGCAACTAGATCGTGTGCGGACTTTCTAGTGAGGAAGATAGCTCAGTAGTTTGAGCACTGGCCAGCTGAACCTAGGGTTGTGAGTTCAGTCCTTGAGCGGGCCATTTAGGGAACTGGGGATTGGCCCTGCTTTGAGCAGGGAGGGGGGCTAGACTAGATGATCTCCTGAAGTCCCTTCCAACCCTGATATTCTGCAAATGTTTTGTCTCATTTTTGAATGAGTTACTACATGAACCCATTTTCCTAATATGGGCACAGTTCTGATATAAACGAAGTCCAGGGACTTGTTTAGACATGACTGTCTTTGACTATGCTAGGTGTTAAGTGAGGTTTAAAAACATATTAATTAAGTTTTGACACACACACACACCCCATTCAGGCTTTAGCATCTACAGTGCACCATGTTTTGTTCTGATTGTGGACAAGGTTCATATCATGTTTAAGAAAATATTAGCTGGCCATGGTTAACTTTGGGGGTTAAACATACATGCTTGGAACATTGTCTACCCCACTGGGGACAAAAGGGAGTACACACAGAAGTAACCTTTGAACTGCAGGCAGAGACAGGTGACTGGTATGTTTAGCTTGGAGTATACTACTGGTGCAAATAGTACAAAGGCAAGTGATACAAATTTGGATGTATTATACAGATTGACTTGGGATATATTATAAAATCTTTTTTCTCTGCAGGGATTTGAGGAATGGATTCCAGATTAATTTAAATGCCTGTTTTCCTTTGCATATAGTAAAAAGTCTTCCCTGAAAGACTGGTCACACAGACTTGAAATCCATGTTGCATTAGTTTCTGTGACAAAGTTCCTCCTCTACCTTGGTGGGTCCTGTGCTTATTGGCAGATTTACTCACCTCAGTGATCTTCCCCACAGTCTGGGTCAGCTCCTCCTGTGTCTGATCAGGAGTTGGGAGGTTTGGGGGGAACCCAGGCCCAAACTCTACTCTGGGTTCCAGCCCAGGGCCATGTGGATTGCAGCTGTCTTTAGCACCTCCTGTAACAGCTGCATGACAGCTGGGCTACTTCCCCATGGCCTCCTCCAAAACACCTTCTTTGTCCTCACCACAGGATCTTCCTCCGGGTGTCTGATAACCCTTGGACTCCTTAGTCCTCCAGCAGCACAGCCTCTCACTCTCAGTTCCTTGTGCCTCTTGCTCCCAGCTCCTCTCTTACACTTCCTCTCCTCTGACTCCCCCCTCCCTGACTGGAGTGAGCTCCTTTTTAAACCCAGGTGCCCTGACTAGCCTGCCTTGATTGGCTGCAGGTGTTCTAATCAGCTTATCTGCCTTAATTCATTCTAGCAGGTTCCTGATTACTCTAGTGCAGCCCCTGCTTTGGTCACTCAGGGAACAGAAAACTACTCAGCCAGTGACCAGTCTATTTGCCCTCTACCAGATTCCTGTACCCCACTGGCCTGGGTCTATCACATTTCTCAGATTTCCCTATAATCTTGTAACCTTTTAAAGAAAGCTAGCAAAACAAATACTTTTGCATAGGTTTTTGGAGGGAATGCAATTATGTACTGAGGTGAGCAAGCAAAGGTTAAGTGTTAACTGAAATCTTCAGGACTTGCTGGTAGTCATTGATACTGTACCAATAGGTTGCCCGGTTTTGGTCAGAAACAAAATATGCAGCATGGTAATCCTAATACATTTTAAATCTAGATACTTGCATATATTGAAGAGATTATCTTCATATAAGGAAAATCTTCACAAAGCAATCCATACCACTGACATTCTCTTTCACAGAAACAAAAAAGTGTAGGAAGGGAAGGAACCCAAGAGGTCATCTAGTCTAGCTCCCTGCACTAAGCAGGACTAAGCCCTGGTCTACACTATGAGTTTAGGTCAAATTTAGCAGCATTAGATCAATTTAACTCTGCACCCATCCACACGATGAAGCCCTTTTTGTCAACTTTAAGGGCTTTTAAAATTGATTTCCGTACTCCTCCCGCCCCCCCCCCCCCACAAGGGGATTAGCGCTGAAATCAACTCTGCTGGGTTGAATTTGGGGTAGCCTGGATGCAATCAATGGTATTGGCCTCCAGGAGCTATCCCAGAGTACTCCATTGTGACCACTCTGGACAGCACTCCCAACTCAGATGCACTGGCCAGATAGACAGGAAAAGCCCTGTGAACTTTTGAATTTCATTTCCTGTTTCACCAGTGTGGCAAGCTGATCAGCACAGGTGACCATAGAGTCCTAGAATTGCAAAAGAGCTCCAGCACAGACCGAACAGGAGGTACTGCATCTGATTGCTGTATGGGGAGACGAATCCATGCTATCCAAACTCAGTTCCAAAAGACAAAATGCCGGAATTTGAAAAAAAAAAAATAAAAAAAATCTCCAAGGGCATGAAGGACAGAGGTTATAACAGGGGTCTGCAGCAATGCCATGTGAAAATTAAGGAGCTTAGGCAAGACTACCAAAAGAACCAGAGAGGCAAATGGCCGCTCCGGGTCAGAGCCCTACACATGCCCCTTTTATGATGAGCTGCATGCCGTTCTAGGGGGTGCCCCTAGAACAACCCCACCCCTGTGCTTCCCTCCTCCCCCACCCCTCCCGGGCTACCCTGGCAGTTATCCCTCCATTTGTGTGACAAATTAATAAAGAATGCATGAATTTGAAACAACAATGATTTTATTGGTTCTGCAAGCAGAGATCAAAGGGGGGTGGGAGGGTGGTTGGCTTACAGGGAAGTGGAGTGAACCAAGAGGTCGGGTTTTCATCAAGGAGAAACAAACAGAAATTGCACACTGTAGCCTGGCCAGTCATGAAACTGGTTTTCAAAGCTTCTCTGATGCGCAGTGTGCCCTGCTGTGCTCTTCTAACCGCTCCAGTGTCTGGCTGCACGTAATCAGCGGCCTGGCGATTTGCTTCAACCTCCCACCCCGCCATAAACGTCTCTCCCTTACTCTCACAGACATTGTGGAGCACACAGCAAGTAATAATAACGATGGGAGTATTGGTTTCGCTGAGGTCTAACCAAGTCAGTAAACTGCACCAGTGAGCTTTTAAACATGCAAAGGCACATTCTACCACCATTCTGCACTTGCTCAGCCTATAGTTGAACAGCTCCTTTCTACTGTCCAGGCTTCATGAGCCATGGGAGCAAGTGGTAGGCTGGGGTAGGTGTGACCGCACGGTGCTGCCAACTGGGAGAGCAGCCTGAGGCAGAAGGCTCTAGCTGGCATGATATTCCAGGCAGGACTGAATCTCCATTAGAAGAAACTTGAAGAGAATGACCTGGAGTCATTCCCATTTTTGTCTAGGCTCCCCTGACCGACCTCAGCAAGGCTGGCCAGGAGCACCCACGTCTGCCCAGATGCCCCCGACCAACCTAACCGAGGCTGGCCAGGAGCACCCACAGGACGACGACAATGATTAGCAGTCATACTGCATCATTGGCAAGGCAAAGCAAGGGGATGCTGCTGTACAGCTTTGCAGTATTGTGACTAGTGTGACCAGATGAGAGGAAGAAAATATTGGGACAGACTGCGGGGGCCGCCAGTGGAGCAAAAAAAACAACAAAAAAAAACGAAATATCGGGACAAATTGTCGGGACAGTCCTGATTTTATCGGGATGTCTGGTCACCCTAACCGTGTCTGCCAGCAGCACCCAGGAGACATACAGTGACAGTGAACTGAGCGGGCTCCATGCTTGCCATGGTATGTCGTCTGCATGGGTAACCCAGGAAGAAAGATGAGAAACTATTTTTTGCCATTGCTTTCACAAAGGGAGGGATGGAAGGAGGAGGGCCTGACGACATGTACCCAGAACCACCCACAACAATGTTTTTGACCCATCAGGCATTGGAAGCTCAACCCAGAATTCCAATGGATTGAGGAGACTGCGGGATATCTACCACAATGCAATGCTCCGAAAGTCGACGTTAGCCTCAGTACTGTAGACGCACACCGCTGACTTAATGCGCTTAGTGGGGACACACACAATCGACTGTATCAAATAGATTTATTAAAAAAAAGAAATTGACTTCTATTAAATCAACCTAATTTTGTAGTGTAGACATACCCTGAGTGTACCTCCTAACTAGACTATCCTTGACAGGTGTTTGTCCAAAAATTTGTTCTTAAAAACCCCCCTTGATATGGATTCTACAACCTCCCTTGGAAGCCTATTCTGGTGCTTAACTATCCTTATAGTTAAATATCTGGAAAAAATGTCTAATCTAAAACTCCCATGTTGCAGATTAAGCCAATTCCTTCTTGTCCTACCATCAGTGGACATGGTTTACTTTGTTTATTCTATATTACAAAAATACACCACAATTTTAAAGCATGCAATTAACAAGAGCCTACCTGCTGTTCAATCATGTTGCTTTTATATTGCATCCCTTCTCCTCCTACCATCCTCAGCATATGCTTTGTTTAGAAATCTCTGAGGCATGGTTCTTGTATTCATGCATGTCTATAAAGCACCAAGCTAACATGTGGCAAGATACAGTACAAGTATACAAATGAGGTACGCTATTTGAGTCTAAATAAGCTTAGTTCATTTAATACTTTGGATGAACAGTAATAATCTGTTCTTTTTGTAATTAAAAGCATGCAGTAGCAGATTGATTCTATTTTTAACTAGTCTCTTATAAGCAGGTTATGCAGAAGATCTATATGAGATCAGAGACTTCCATAAACAAAGAAATACCAAGTGAGGTTCCTTTTTAAAGGAGAAGAGGCTTTCTTCTGAAGCTAAGAACAGGCAAGCCTTTTCTTCAAGGAAAATGGTATGGCATCTTGAATCTTACAACCTTCTCTATCATCTGACAGTTTAAATATTTAATGAAAGCCTGTACTACAATATTTAAGTTATTTTTCCATGACTATATCAGTCAGATTTGTTTCTGAATTTTTAAATGTAGTTCTGCTTATTTTCAAATGCTTATCACATTCACATGTGATTTGCTGTTTGAGCACTGGGATAAGACACTTCAATCATAATATCTATTACTTTAGATCTGAACATTTCTTTTCCCTCCTTTCCCATTTCTGATCATTCTTTTTAGATGGCCTTTACATTTTCATCTGTTACACAGCTGGTAATTTACTGCAGAGATTCTTTGTCCTTTTATACTTTATAGTCAAAAAGTCAGAATCGCTCTGTATATCCAGGCTGGCCACATTGGGAACATTTCCTTATGACAAAAGGACAGCTTACAATCAGACTCTTGCCACCCTTATGCTTGCAGAGTGGTACCTTACTCTATGTGTAATTAATGGGCCTTTAGGGAGTAAGGTGCTACTCAATGTGAATGAGGGTGGGAAGGTCTGGTTCTTAAGGAGAGGGAGAGCTTTTCTTCTCACTGCAGTAGAAGTGGTCATTTTAGCATTTTTTTTAAATTAGATTTGCTGATCTCTGGAGGACTGCATTTCCATGAGACTTACCTGCTCTACTGAAAGAGTCATTTTTCAGAGAAAGGGAGATCTTGTCCACTATAAATTTTCACAAGGCTCTGATGGCAAATCATTCACTTCAGGCAAGCAAGCATCAAAGAGAACTCCTCAGACATCATTTGCTCTTGTTCTGGGGAAGTGATAAACATGCTCCCCAGTCCAAAAGACTAGAGTTCATCCCATGGAGTCTTGGGATAAAGATTGCTTTCCTATATAGATAGTGATGCAACTAGAGAGTGCACAAAAGATGCCTTCCAGCAGCAGACCCTCTGTTTGGGGTCCTCTTAATGAAGAAGGTCTAAGGAAAAAAAAGAAACCAGATAGGAATCTCTTACAGGTCTGGATGGAAACAAAAAAATTGAGCCCAGAAAATTATCTTCCCTGTCTTTCCCTTGTTTTGCTAGCCAGATTACATTTGCAGAGACACTCAGACAGCTAAAAAGTGGTTGTGGATGAAAATAAAGACCTTTTAAACAAAAAAAACCCCAAACTTTCTAACATGATGGACGTGCAAGTGTCCTCCCCATCTAGCAGCTATTCTAATCCATAACCTGAGAGGGCTTTCATATAATAAAAGCAGGGGTCAGCAACCTCTGGCATGCAGCTTGCCAGGGTAAAGTACTCTGGTGAGATGGGCCAGTTTGTTTACCTGCCGTGTTGGCAGGTTCAGTCGATCGCGGCTCCCACTGGCTGGAGTTCGCCGTCCCAGGCCAATGGGGTGGGGGGGAAAGCAGTGTGGGCAAGGGATGTGCTGGCTACGGCTTCCCGCCACCCCCATTGGCCTGGGACGGCGAACTCTGGCCAGTGGGAGACGTGATCGGCCAAACCTGCCAATGCGGCAGGTAAACAAACTGGCCCAGCTCACCAGGGTACTTACCCTGGCGAGCTGCGTGCCAGAGGTTGCTGACCCCTGTAATAAAGTGAGTAGACAAACATTTATGGCATAAGTCTATCAAGATGTAGTAGTTTTTAAACCTTGGAAAAACACCTTGGGAAGGGCATGTACACAAGCCATTGGAACCCACAGGGATTAATCCATGGTGAATACCGAAGTGGAGCTTATTTAAATCCAAATAGTCAGCCCAGCTATATACCAAGAGAGCCTCTCCTTTTTAAAATGTGGGTACACTGCAACAGATGTTTTGTCCCTTCATTTATTAAAAACAGAACACTGTACATAATAGAGCTTTCTTGTAATCCTCTGGAAATGTACCAGCATTTCCAGTTCCTCCATTACTAAGGCATGGGAAAGTCTCAGTCAGAAAGGGACGCTCTTTGACAGCTACTTCTTGAAGAGACTACCAGCTTTTCCTTTTCAAGAAGACTGTATTTGAACTTTTACAGACACCATTCTCATCCTAATTGGTCAGTATTGCGGTTCAAAAGAAATTAAGCACATCTATAAAAAGGAAGAGTAACTGGTGTGATGCTCCCCAGGGGTACTGAGGGTAGTGAGGCACCTCACTACCAGCCCTTAGCATAAAGTAGCCTTGGCTGTGCCTGCTGTGGATCAGCTCTTTGAAACCACTAGCCTCTGGCAATACAAACATTACCTTCCAGGCCTTCGCAGGAGTCATTCTGGTTAACTTGTACAGACAAAGACATACACCAACCCCAAAGTCCTCTGACCATTCCTAGACAGCTCCTAGTCCACTGGACACTCACACCATTACCAGGCCTGCTGTGCCTGAAGGAATGGTACACACCAGCTGGTCAGATTCAACTCAGGATCATCTCTTTATATAACCCCACAGCACTTAGATATATTTATAGTGAAAACAAGCATAAGTTTATTACTCAAAGAACAAAGATTCAAAGGATAGTAAGCAAGAATAATGGAAACAGTCTCACCCAAAATTCCCTCCAGTGTTTTCAACAAAGCCTGGTTGAAATCCCTTTTCATGAAGCAAATTCACTGTCCATTTACTTAGGTGAAGGATGACAAGGTGTCCTCTCTGTCCCCAAATATACTAGAGCAAACCTTTGATGTGCATCTCAAGATAGGGTTCTTCCCCCAAACCCAGTTTACTTCTTCCTGATAACTTCAAAGCGAAAAAAGTTTTACAACCCTTCATTAGCATTTGGTTTGGACTGGTGAGAGAAGACCCATTGTGAACCATACAGTACTTACTCCTGGGGGAATTCTGTGCCACTGTGCACACACAGAATTCATGTTCCCCTGCAGATTTTTTTTCTCCACAGAAAATGCATTCTGCTGGAGAGGTGCTGCAGTTATGCCTTTCACCCTCCAAGGGCTGCTATGGCACCAGAACAGAGAGCAGACAGCTAGGAGGAACCGCTGCCTTCCTCTCAGCACCCTGCCCGTGGAGCCAGGTGAGGAGATATGGGTGGAGGAAGACAGACAGAGCAGGGCACACAGGACTCCTGTGGGGGGGTGTCACAGACTGAGGTTCAGAAGTGCTAGTGAGGGAGACAGACTAAGGCAGGAGCCAAATGGGAGTGGGGATGCAGAGAGACATGGGGACTGAGGGTGGATGAGTAGGGGGTGGGGCAGGGCCACATGGGGATGGGGGAAGGAGGAGTGCAGGGACACATGGGGACAGGAGCAGATGTGCCTGACTGAATGAGAGAGGCTATGGGTCAGCCAGGGTCTGTGTAGGGGAGGCTCACCAACTCCCTACAATTCCCCCTCCCCCCACCCCAAAAAAATCCAGCCTGTTCCACTTCTCTCACTCACACCCAATAACACACTAGGTTCACTCCCAGGCTCCTTCCCAGCAATTATTTCCCTCTCCCTCAGCTACCTCTGACTCCCCCACGTCTTTGCCCTGCTTCGGAAGAGAGTGGGAAATAAGTTTCTATATTGTAGTTTAAATGAATTATTACTCAAAGTTCTGTATTAATAAGCCTAGTAAGGAATCTATTTGTAAAAAAAAAAATTCTGAATCTTTGTTGTCTGTATTGTTACAGACATAGTTGCTAACAGGTATTTTGAAATAAGTTACCCAACTAATTGAAAATGGTGTGATTATACTGTGTTATTTTGACAAATAAAATATGCAGAATTTTGAAATATTGTGCACTGAATTTAATTTTTTCAGAGAATTCCCCCAGGAGCAAATACTAAATTTACATGTCAACAGCCAGATAGGTTTTTTGTCAGACAACAAATGTTCATGTGTTTTATTTTGCTGGTGACCTGACCCTAGACAGACATTAAGAACATTACTATATATACACATACATAACTAGGGCCCTACCAAATTCACAGCCATGAAAAACACGTCATGGAATGTGAAATCCAGTCTCCCCTTGTGAAATCTGGTCTTGTGTGTGCTTTTATCCTATACTATAGGAATGGGTGAGACCAGCATTTCTCAGATTGAGCATCCTGACCCAAAAGGGAGTTTTGTGTGTGTGTGTGTGTGTGTGTGTGTGTGTGTGTGTGTGTGTGTGTGTGTGTGTGTGTGTGTGTCAGTCATAAGGTTATTTTGTGGGGGGGGTCATGGTATTGCCACCTGTACTGCCTTCAGAACTGGGTGGCTGGAGAGCGGCAGCTGTTGGCCAAGTGCCCAGCTCTGAAGGCAGCGTCCTGCCAGCAGCAAAGTAGTAAGGATGACAGTACCATACCATGCCACCCTTACTTCTGCACTGCCACTGTTCTCCAGCTGCCCAACTCTGAAGGCAGCACTGCCACTCGCAACAGTGCAGAAGTAGAGGTAGCAGTACCACCCCCTTCCTCCTCCCCCCTCATAACCTTGTGACCACCCACAAATCCTTTTTGGGTCAGGATCTCTACAACTACAACACCATGGAATTTCAGATTTAAGTAGCTGAAATTTACTATTTTTAAAATCCTGAGACTAAAATTGACCAAAATGGACCATGAATTTGGTAGGGCCCTACATATTACTCCTTAAACAACATCCATACATGCATTTTACAGTGATATTGATGACCACTGTGACACCAGCTTTTATTTGAGACTTTACACGACACTGGTGAATTAGAATGTGCCAGACCCAGAAGATCTCCTGCCCTTGACACTTGGCACTAAGAGGTTCCTGGGTCACAGCTCATCCTTTGGAAACTTATAACTACAGGACAGCAGCAAGCCGATAGTTCCAGGAATGGTATCTAACACTGCCTTGGTAACCCCAATGAAACTTTCCATTGAGAGTCTTATATGGTCTCAGAAAGAATCTGCATGTGGCAAGAGGGAATTTGAAAGTTCAGTTACTGTAAGAAGCAGATTTGAGCGATATCATGACTGCAAGGTACAATACCCAAGTGTTTCTGTTGGTGTATGTTAGTTATATTTTCTCTTTGCTATCTTAGAGATGTTTCCTCTGTGTGATCTTAGTAGAGATATGTAGATATTTGTTTTCTCTTTTGCAGTAACTACTTTGGTTCTTACCTAGATATTAAATTTGGCAGTTTACTGCTAGTGAAAAGGTGAAATATTGCAGACTTAACCAAAGAAGTTTTCGCTCACAGCTCCGCCAATTGGTCTAAACCCACCTGTGAAGCGGTGAGAGATATTAATTCAGCCTTCATGCCCATTCAATCCTTGGCCTTTCCAAGATTGTCAAAAAGGTGCCAGTTACCAAAAAGAGGGATGACAGTTTTGTGTTTTAACAAAAAGGTTAACCTCTCAACCAGTCTCAAGTACACAAAAAAAACTGTAGTGGGTAAATTAGATATGGAGCATTGTATTGGTGACAAATATTCCTCAATAGACTTCCCTCTGTTTTGTATTATGGACATTTTTTCTGGTTTTCAGATTCATCATGTAATTTGTCCTTTATCACGTGTATTTGCTGGGAATTTAAGAAAATGATCCAGAGATCTTGTGTTGTCTTTTATAAAGGGTTACAGTGGATGAGTTGGATACATGTTTACGTATTTGAAAGCGGCAGTTTGACAAAATTTGAGATTTTGTTTTCTCAAATGATGTTCTCTGTTCAGTTTGCTGGTTTCAGTTCATGTTGTTGTATAAATAAGTGTAAGAAAAAGGACCTTAATGGAACATTATGATTGAGACAGTAAATGAACACAAGTGCAGAAGTTTAAAGGTATTAACATCACAGCAGCCACAACTCTTGCATACTTGCATGAGTAACATTTGATCTTACAGTCTGTGTTATGGTCTAATTATTTATTACTATATATGCCCAGTGTAGATAGATTAAAGTCACTATGGGAACCAGAACTTTGAGTTTCATCAGGTTTCCACAACTTTCAAACTTAAAAGTTAAATTAACAGTTTGCTTGCATGAATTTCATTGTTCTCTGCAAGAAATTAACAAGGGATAGCACAGAGGAAAGAGGGAAAATATTTAGAAGAGAAAAAAGAAAAGCATCAGTGCATTTACTTGTCTCCACATAATCAAGCCATTTCAACTCGTGGGATTTTGGTCAACACTTCACAACACATATTGTACACTAATATGTACAAACTTTGAAACTGCACATGCCAATGTGATTCAAGGGAAGCCATCAGATTTGCTAGGACTTAAGACAGAAGCGAACCCAGAAACCAGTGATGGAAGGAGCCTGAAGACATTGTGTATTTCCAGACATCCAGATATAAAAAGCCAATAATGAAGTAACTTGTTAAGGCAAATACTTAGTATGAGTTTACTACCCAGTTTAACTTGTTCATTATTGTTTTTCAGTTATTCCCTAAAACCTAGTAACATGCATTGTTCTCATTCACCAAAGACTGTCACATGCTAGGTCTAAAGTTATGAAACCAAAGTGTTTAGATTATTGCATTGCAAGAGAACATCTAAACCCCACATTTTCTGCCATACAAACAGGAACAAGTAGGTGATTAGTCATACCAACACTAGCCTTTCAATCCCACCACAAATAATAGTGTCAGAGCTAGGTGGAGACAAAGCATGACACAGCTTGCCCACAAGATTATTTTGGAGGAAATATAAGCCACTAACTTTAAACCTCTGATTTAAAAGTGCCTTTTGAGCTATAAATTTAGCCTCATTCGTATGATGCTATAATGGAGTGGATATTGGGAAATTGAAGGAATATTCCAGTTTTCCATTTTTTCCACCCCCTCTTTGATTTAGTCTTATGTTTATAAGAGCTAAAAAACACTCTTACCAGTGGAGCTGCAGCTGCTGTTATCCTAATAAACCAAACAATAAGGATTCCTTGTGGTACTATAGAGACTAGCAAATTTATTTGGGCATAAGCTTTCATGGGCTATAACCCACTTCATCAGATACATGGAGTGGAAAATACAGTAGGCAGGTATAAATACACAGCCCATGAAAAGATGTGAGTTGCCTTACTGAGTTGGAGTTGGGGGGAGGCCAGGGCTAATGAGGCCAATTCAGTCAGGGTGGATATGGCCCATTCCCAAAAGTTGACAAAAAGGTGTGAATATCAGAGGGAAAATTATTTTTTGTAGTGACCCAGCCATTCCCAGTCTTTATTCAGGCCTAATTTGAATAAAGACTGGGAGTGGCTGGGTTACTACAAAAAAATAATTTTCCCTGTTGTGACAGAGCTCTGACCTTGCCCCCATGGGTCCTGTGTTTCTAGTCGGTTTGTGCTAGCCTCAGTGGCTCACTGTAACCCTCCACATAGCCCTTCTCTCTCTAGGGCCAGGATTACAGTCTACTGAGTCCTTTTCATCACAGGCCAGCAAGGAGGTTGGTGAGAGAACTCCAATAATCTCTGTTATCCCTAGAAGCTTATTTCAGAACAGTTAATCCTTCTGTCCTGACAGGGGCCTGACTTCCCCTCCTAGGAGATGTTCCTGTAGTGGTGGGCTGGGGGGAACCCAGGCCCACCCTCTACTCCGGGTTCCAACCCAAGGACCCTAATGGTAGCAGCTGTTGGCAGCTAACCTTTCACTACCAGAGTTGCTACATTTCCCTAGGCCACTTCCCCTCAGTTCTCCTGCTTCTCCCTTACCTTAGGGCTCCCTTAATGGTGGTTTGAGGGTGTCTTCATTAACCAGCCCTTCAGCCACACATCCTTTCCTCTGGCTCCCTAGCTCTCTTCTGTCTGACTGGAGTGAGGCCTTTTTATAGTATCAGCGGGCCCTTAATTAGAGTCAGGTGGTCACATTAGATTAATGGCCTCACCTGACTCTTTGCAGGTTAATTAGAGTCAGGTGTTCTCATTAGCCTGGAGCAGCCCCTGCTCTGGTCAGTCAGGGAACTGAAAACTGTTAATCCAGTGGCCAGTATATCTGCCCCATCGGGTTCCCTTCGTTTAGCCCTATGACCTCACTCCCGATCCTGTTTTTTTCATTAGTTGTCCCCCGTAATTATTTGGTGTCCCAGACCTGTGGGTCCTCCCCTTAGGCTAGGGGGAGGCCCTTTAGAAGTGGGCGGGCTTTGCCCGCCCACCCCACTGGATGCCAATAGGCCAATAGGCCAGTATATCTGCCCCATCGGGTTCCCTTCGTTTAGCCCTATGACCTCACTCCCGATCCTGTTTTTTTCATTAGTTGTCCCCCGTAATTATTTGGTGTCCCAGACCTGTGGGTCCTCCCCTTAGATTGGGGGAGGCCCTTTAGAAGTGGGCGGGCTTCGCCCGCCCACCCCCGCTGGATGCCAATAGGGCCAGTATATCTGCCTTCTGCTATACCCAACTGGCCTGGGTCTATCACACTCTGTTGATACTCATAACTTGTCAACTGTTGGAATGAGCCACATCTACCCTGATTGAATTGGCCTGGTTATCACTACAAAAAGTAATTTCCAACAGTTGACAAGAACGGATGAATATCAACAGACAGAAAATGGGCCACATCCATCCTAATTGAATTAGCCTTGTTAGCTCTGACCATCTCTCTCTCCCCTGCCCCCCCCTTCAGCAAGGCAACTCCCATCTTTTCATAGGCTGTGTATGTATACCGGCCTACTGTATTTTCCATTCCATGTATAGCCCACGAAAGCTTATGGCCAAATAAATTTGTTAGCCTCTAAGGTGCTACAAGGACTCCTCATAGTTTGTTGCTTCTACAAACTAACATAGCTACCCTTCTGAAACCTGTTATCCTAATGTTGTTTCCATGACTTGATGAAGTGTGCGGTTTTCAAATGCTTGTCCATTTTGTTTTTGTGGGTTAGTTCACCAAAATACTTACACTAATAAGAGCAGAGGTTGTTTAGTTATTTTATAATCTACTGGAGACAGTTACTACTTTCTTTTTGCATAAAACAAAGGAAAATGGTCATAAAATTAGCAGTATTCAAAGGTGCTGGAACTAGGGGTGCAGTAGTACCCCCTGGCTTGACGTGGTTTCCATTATATACAGGGTTTACAGTTTCATTCAATGGTTCTCAGTACCCTCACTATAAATATTGTTCCAGCATTCCTGGTAGTATTGATGTGGGAGGGATACTCCTTCAGCAGAGGAAACAGCTCCCTAATAATAAAAACAGCTCCCCAGCAAGTTGGTAACATCCATCTACTAGGGAGTTTCAAAACTTAAAGTAACCAATAAGATATTTGGGCAATAAGAATTATAGAAATACCACCTTGAAGAATACTCCTTAACTTTGTTCTACTACGTGGAAATACATTAAATACTTAGAGCCAGGGATTTCCCAAAGTTTAGTAATCAAGAGGGGAGCAAACTATCTGTGACAAAGTGACACCTCTTGGCTTAGATCAACGTAGGGAATAGTAGTTCAAGGGAACAGTTGTGACAAGAAGCCATTTAAATTTTTGAATAGATTAGTCTTTTACTTACCCTGTGTTTTACCTGCTGCCTAACAAACCTTTCCCTGTAGTGACGTCATTACTTTCCTTGAGGCTGACTTCTTTGTTCTTCCTGCTATTCCTTCCTTTAAGCTTTTGACATGCTTTTACCAACTTTTAAACTACTTTTCCCCCCCTTCCTCACCACAATTCCCAGTGTAGTCCTATTAAAATATTACTACTGAGAAAAGGCCTTTTAAAGTGACAGAGCAGCACCGATGTGTTGAATATAGTACTAACTATCAATATAATAATTGTTTACATTCTATGTGAAACTTCCCTTGCTAGGAAAATGGCTTAATAGTAGTTTGCTGTAGTTATTTTGTATTTGTCCCCCATTGCACAGAAAGATATATAACTAACAGATTATTGGAAGGTACTGACAGTACTAGAGCACTAGCAATTAACATTTTTTGGCATTTTGTGTGCATATGTAGATGTAGTGGGAAAGACAGATGTAAATATAAGATGAAGACACTGTGGGTAACCTGAATCAAGGATTAATAACTGTTCTCTCCTGGTAAATTATAGAGAAGCAAATTAAGAATTAATGAGCATTTTTACAATTGAGATGTCTTAAGTAAATTACCTTTGAAAAATAAATACCCAAAGTGGACTTGATATGGTAACCACCCTGAACCTTCTTAATTCAATAACATCTCAATTTGTAAGCATGCTCCCCCACCCCCCTATACTGGGAAAACATTAAAAATGTTTAAAATTTACATGTAACAAACAACTGCAGTATGGGAGAAATCATACCCTTCTTGGTTTTAGTTTCCATGAAGCATTTGCACTATTTCCCACTCCATCAGACCCCATCATATTCTCATGTCTTCTCTGCATTATATTTATCTTCACATGTTGTTAAGCTGCACACCTGTACTGGCTTTGTCATCAAACTCCACCAGTGTAGCTCTTAACCTTCTACTTATTTTACATATATTGACATTTTGATAGAAATGAAATAGATACTTCTTTATACCAGGAATTGAATAAAACTATCTATTTGTATGCAAAATCTTTCACAGATAGGGCCCTACCAAATTCACGGACATGAAAAACGCCGCGGACTGTGAAATCTGGTCTTTTGTGTGCTTTTACCCTATATTATCCTGATTTCATGGGGGAGACGTGTGTTTCTCAAATAGGGGATCCTGACCCAAAAGGGAGTTGCGGGAAGGTGGTGGTCACAAGGTTATTTTACGGGGGTCACAGTATTGCCACTCTTACTTCTGAGTTGGTTTCAGAACTGGGCGGCCAGAGAGCAGCAGCTGTTGGCCAGGTGCCCAGCTCTGAAGGCAGCACACTAGCAGCAGCAGCACAGAAGTAAGGGTGGTAATATCATACCATGCCATCCTTACTTCTGTGCTGCTGGCTGCAGAGCTGGGTGGCCAGGCAGTAGTGGCTGCTTACTGAGGGCCCAGCTCTGCAGGCAGCAATGCAGAAGTAAGGGTGGTAATACCATATGGTGCCATCCTTACTACTGTGCTTCTGCTGCTGGTGGCTCTGTCTTCAGAGCTGGGCAACCAGCCAACAAATGCCACTGTCTAGCTGCTTAGCTCTGAAGGCAGCACTGCCACCAGCAGCAGTGCAGAAGAAAGGGTAGCAGTACTGCAACCCCCCCTACAATAACCTTGCGACATCCCTCCTCCACAAGGCCTTTTTGGGTCAGGACCCCTACAATTACAAAATCCTGAAATCTCAGATTTAAATAGCTGAAATCATGAAATTTACAATTTTTAAAATCCTGTGACCATGAAATTGACCAAAATCGGCCATGAATTTGGTATGGCCCTATTCATAGGAGCTGATTTTCCAAACTGGTGAATACAGGCAGATCCCATGCACCCCCGTAGAGCCCCATTGTCTTAAAGGGACTCTGCAGTGGGGTCAGGGGCCTGCCTACACAGAGCAGCTTGCAGGATGAGGGTCATGTTTTGTAGTGCCTCAGAAAGCACTTTAAAGTGAGTCACTCATAAACTACAGTGAATAGAAAAGGTTTATTTTTATGTACATAATTTATGTCATGCCTGTCACTGAAAATGCACCTTGCTGCTGTACAAGAATATAAATGAAGTGTCTAATAATCCATCCCTCCTCCTTGAGACACTTTACTTCCTCATCAGGAAGATATAGCAGGGACCTCTGACCCCTTCCCTCTTCCTCATACCCAAACTCTCCTCCTCCTCTTCTACTAGCACATAGCTCTCAAACTCATTGCACCGCGACTTCCTTTTGACAACAAAAATTACTACGTGACCCCAGGAGGCTGGACCAAAGCCTGAACCCCTCCCGTGCACTGAAGGGCTTCAGGCGCAGATGAGGGGGACCTGTAATCTGAGCCCCGCCACTCAGGCTTCAGCTTTGGCCCAGGGTGGTGGGGCTCGGGTTTCAGACCCAGGTCCCAGCAAGTCTAACTAGCCCTGGGAACCCCATTAAAATGTGGTTGAGACCCACTTTGCGGTTCTGACCCAGAGTTTGAAAACTACTGTACTAGAGGTATATAAAACTAGCCAGGGATGACCCACGCTTGCTGACGGTGGGAGGAGGACAGTGAGGGCAGCCAGCCTTAGCAGTGTTATTTAGCATACTCTGTCCGTGTAACCATACGCAGTACAAGCCAAGCAGCAAATGGCCACAGGAGCCTGCATGGCCCTCATACGTTGCCTCTGAAACTACACAAGCATTAGAAAATAGGTGGAGTCATTCTGCAATGGCAAGAGGAGGGATTAGATCAGGGGTCGGCAACCTTCAGCACACCAGGATAATCCGCTGGCGGGCCACGAGACATTTTGTTTACATTGACCATCCACAGGCACGGCCCCCCGCAGCTCCCAGTGGCTCAGTTCCCGCACTTCCAGCCAATGGGAGTTGCGAGAACGGTGAACCGCGGGCACTGTGAGCTGCAGGGGGCTGTGCCTGCAGGTCAATGTAAACACAATGTCTCACAGCCCACCAGCAGGTTACCCTGATGGGCCGTGTGCCAAAGGTTGCCAACCCCTGGACTAGATGATCTAATGCACACATCTCAGACAGTGGTGCTATGATTTATAACATACACCATGGTACTGGAACATAAAATCACAGCATTGCATCAAGAATATTATCCTACTGGGATAAATTCTAAAGCTGTACACCAAAATGCAGAATGTATCTGAAATTTGTACTCTAAAACCCCAAGTGTTTAAAAATCATCAAACAACACCCCCCATTCCACCTCCAGAATAATGAAATTTTTAACAATAAATTTGTGACACTTATTATTTTCCTTCTGGTTCGGAATGTTTAGAGTTCATGTTTTCAAGCTTTTCTCTGCAATCCTGGGGTCTGGGAACTTAGATTTTTAAAAAAATGAAAGCTGAAGTTCTCACCTGATCCCAGGACTCCAGGAGCTGGAGCTGTAAGAAAAGCATCAAATATTGTGTGACTCAGAATAACATTGTTAAGGCTCCGGTGCAAACAATGAACAGCAGGTGGCAGAGTAAAGTCACCCAATCCCCAGGCATTTCTGGACAAGGTAAGTCACTGAGGATAAACATTCGGCTTAGGTATCAGAGGGGGATCTGTGAAAGCGGCAAAGAGTTCTGTGGTGCCTTATAAACTAACAAACATATTGGAGCATGAGCTTTCGTTGGTGAATACCCACTTCATTGGATGCATCCATCCATGAAAGCTCATTCTCCAAAATGTTTGTTAGTCTATAATGGCGGTAGGCAACCTATGGCAAACATGCTGAAGGTGACACGTGAGCTGATTTTCAGTGGCACTGACACTGCCCAGGGCCTGGCCACCGGTCTTGGGGGGCTCTGCATTTTAATTTAATTTTATATAAAGTGTCTTAAACATTTTAAAAACCTTATTTACTTTACATACAACAATAGTTTAGTTATATATTATAGACTTATAGAAAGAGATCTTCTAAAACAGGGGTAGGCAACCTATGGCACGTGTGCCCGAAGTTGGTACACGAGCTGATTTTCAGTGGCACTCACGTTGGCCAGGTCCTGGCCACCAGTCCGGGGGGCTCTGCATTTTGCTTTAATTTAAACTGAAGCTTCTTAAACATTTTTAAAACCTTATTTACTTTACATACAACAATCATTTAGTTATATATTATGGATTTATAGAAAGAGACCTTCTAAAAATGTTAAAATGTATTACTGGCACGTGAAACCTTAAATTAGAGTGATAAATGAAGACACGGCACACCACTTCTGAAAGGTTGCCAGCCCCTATAAGGTACCACAAAACTCTTTGCCGATTAGGCTTAGGGCACTCTCTGCCCTCAGGTTTCAGAGTGGTAGCAGCCAGACAAGGCCATGGGGGGGCATAGGGTGTTCTTAGTTACTATCAGAGGGGTAGCCGTGTTAGTCTGGATCTGTAAAAGAAGCAAAGAGTCCTGTGGCACCTTTGGCCTTGGCTACACTGGCGCTCTACAGCGCTACAACTTTCTTGCTCAGGGGTGTGAAAAAACACCCCACCTGAGCGCAGCAAGTTACAGCGCTGTAAAGCGCCAGTGTAAACAGTGCCCCAGCGCTGGGAGTGCGGCTGCCAGCACTGTAAGCTAATCCCCTTGGGGAGGTGGAGTACCTGCAGCGCTGGGAGAGAGCTCTCTCCCAGCGCTGGCTCCGCGACCACACTCACACTTCAAAGTGCTGCTGCGGGAGCGCTCCCGCGGCAGCGCTTTGGAGTTTCGAGTGTAGCCCAGTCTCAGATGTACTGAAGCATGAGCTTTCCTGGGTGAATACTTTGCTGCTCTTGGTTACTAGTCACCACTCCCCTGTTGCAATTAAGTCACACATTAAAATAAAGGCCTTTGCAGTTTGCCCAGAGCAAAGATGGCTACCAAGCTACAGCCCTTAGCTATGATGGCCTCTATGCCTGGCTTCAGCCCTAAATCAAGATGGCCCCCAGCCCCCTGCCCTTAATCAAGATGGCCGTCCAACAGACAAGAAACGGAGGCAATGCCCGAAGCAAAAATGGCCGCTCAGCTGACTACGTCAGATTCCCTTAACAAAAATGGCCGCAGGAACGAGTCGTAGTGGGGCGAGGCGGTAGAACTACAACTCCCATGGCCTAGTGCGTGCTTCCCGGGTGTAGAGCCGCTCGGTTGGCGGCGATGGAAGCGTGGCGCTGTGTGAGGAGGGGCTGCAGCCGGTGCGGCTGCCGGGGAAGAGGCCGGTCAGTGCGGAAGGCGGTCGGGAGGCCGGGCCCTGGGGGGGGGAGGAGCAAGTGGTGCTCTAGGATGAGCCTCCAGTGGTGGAGCGATGTAGGGGCCAGAGATGCTCCCTGGAGCGGCTAGTGAGGCGCCCTACCTGGAGGTAAACACGGGCCGGCGGGGGGGCCTAGGCCTGAGGGGCAGGGGCGCTCAGGTGACGGGCGGGTGTTGCGGGCGGGCTGGCCGGGAGAGGCAGGCCCAGTGGAGAGGGGCGCGCTGTCCCCGTGGCACGAGCACGCAGTGATACTTTCGTCTGTTAGTCTGGTGCCACAGGGTTCTTTGCTGCTTTCCCACCTGGTCCACGTTTGAGGAACTGCCAGTAACAATCTCTGGTCTGAGTATCTAAATGCTTTAGCTTGTGCTGTATGCACTTTCCAACTATGTAAATAATTCATTCTACTTCAAAATAAACTGGGGGAGAATTAAAGAGTAAAACTCTGGGGTGCTGGTCCATATAAGTACCTAATGGCATCACACACAGCAACACCTAGTTATGCTGGGGAAAGAAATATTTATCCCAATGAAAGTAGAGCTGCAGACTTTAAATGAGAGCAGCAAATCATAGGCAGATAACTTGTTTATTTAAATCAGTTGAATTTTTGGTTGGACTATATTTAAAATATGTATAGAAGGATAAATGTATTTAAGAAAGGTAATCTAAATGTTAAAATTATGAGTTCAGCATGATAATTTTATTTCACTACACATGCATCTCATATCGAACTTCTCACTACCTGTGATAAACAGTTGAGTGAAATTATTTAATAGTGGGACCCAAATGTTTTAGTTGTCTTAATCAACGCAGAGCAGAAGTTTTTAATGTATTTTTCCAGTGACACAGCTCGCTTGTTATGAAAATATTCCATTAGTGAGACAACATGATTTCAAGTCAATGACGTCTGTGCAATTTCATGAGCAGCAACTGGACAGTAACTTTAACTGACCTAACTTTAATTATGCATATTTAATGCTGTACCCAAAACTGGAAGACTGCTCATAAATGCAAGCAAATGCTTAAAACTCAACTGCAGTGGGAAATTTGAAAGTGAATGAAGATCATGTTTATATACTAAATGCCCCACTAACTAGAATTGGGATTGGAGGCATTCAGGTCATTAAACTGAATCAAGCACAGTTTTGCACTTCTCTTTGCATTTCACCTGTGGTTTAAACAGGAAAATATTTCATTAAAAATGTATGGCTGTAAGGCTTTAAATTTGAACTATGAAAAAAATCTAATCTGAGTGATTATAAAACAAGCATTCTAAGAACTCATCACAAAGTGGTGTGAACATCACTTATATTCTGACTACAGCAGAGCACTCTATTCCATTTGTATTAGTTTCTCTGTGTAAATGACTAGGAGGGCTTCTAATAAAAAGTCACTGCTAGAGGAGGAGAAATTGGTTCAACTGAGGGCCACAAGTATTCCGGGACATTAGACCAAGTGGAAGCCAAGAAGCTTTTGTCTCTAGCCTTGCTTCTGACAGTTACTAGCCTTAGTACTTTTTACTTGTAAATTCTATTTATTTAATTATGAAATAATTAAATATCCCTATGTCCATTTTACAGGTGGAGAAACTGAGGTTTAGAAAAACTCTGACTTGTGTTGTGGCCCTGTGGTTTAGTTTATTAGACCTGGACTGGAAACAAGGAAAACTGGGTTCTAATTCTGTTTCAGACCTTGATTTTATAAGAGGATAATCTCTTTGATACTCAATTTCTCCATCTGGAAAATGGAGACAATACTATTTAACTGTTTAATTAGTAACTTTTTGTAAGTAGTCATAGGATAAGAGGGAAGGTCCTCTTGTGGTTCAATAACTGGTTACAAGACAGAAAGCAAAGGATAGGAATAAATGGTCAGTTTTCTGAATGGAGAGAGGTAAATAGTGGTGTCCCCTAAGGATCGGTACTGAGACCAGTGCTGTTCTACACGTTCATAAATTATCTGGAAAAAGGCATAAACAGTGAGATGGCAAAATTTGCAGATGATATGAAATTACTCAAGATAGCTATGTCCAAAGTAGGGCTGTCAAGCGATTAAAAAGATTAACTTATAGGCTCTAAACTTTTACATTGTTTTAGGTTTTTTTTAATGGAGTTTTTTGTACATAATTCTACATTTGTAATTTTAATTTTTATGATAGGGCTTATATCAGGTGAACTGAAAAATACTGTTTTATCATTTCTACAGTGCAAATACTTGTAATAAAAATAATATTAAGGGAGCACTGTATGCTTTGTATTGTGTTGCAACAGAAATCAATATATTTAAAAATGTAGAAAAACATCCAAAATAGTTAATTTCAGTTATCAGAGGGGTAGCCATGTTAGTCTGGATCTGTAAAAGCACCAAAGAATCCTGTGGCACCTTACAGACTAACAGATGTTAGTCTATTTCAGTTGGTATTCTATCCTTTAACAGTGAAATTAATCATGATTAATTTTTTTGAGTTAATCCCTTGAGATAACTGTGATTAATTGACAGCCCTAGTCCAAAGCATATTCTGAAGACTTACAGAGCGATCTCACAAAACTGTGAGACTGGGCAACAAAATGGTAGATGAAATTCAATGTTGATAAATGCAAAGTAGCAAATCGGAAAACATAATCTGAACTATACATACAAAATGATGGGGTCTAAATTAGCTATTACCACTCAAGACCGAGATCTTGGAGTCAGTGTGGATAGTTCTCTGAAAACACCTGCTCAAGCTGCAGCAGCAGTCAAAAAAAACCTAACAATGTTAAGAACAATTAGGAAAGGGATACATAATAAGATAAACAATATCATAATGCCACTGTATAAATCCATGATATGCCTCCATCTTGAACACTGTGTGTAGTTCTAGTGATCTCATCTCAAAAGATATATTAGAATTGTAAAAGTTGCAGCAAAGGACAACAAAAATATTAAGGGTATGGTACAGCTTTCGTATGAGGAGAGATTAAAAAGATTAGGACTTTTCATCTTGGAAAAGAGGCAACTAAGAAGGGATATGATGGAGGTTTATAAAATCATGACTAATGTAGAAAAAGTGATTAAGGAAGTGATTTTCTCTTTCATGTAACACAAAAAAAAGGGGTCACCTGATTAAATTATTAGGCAGCAGGTTTAAAACAAACAAGAAAAAGTACTTCTTTACACAACACAGTCATTCTGTGTTGCCAGGGGATGTTGTAAAGGCCAAAACTTTAATGGGGTTCAAAAAAGAATTAGACAAGTGCACGGAGGATAGGTTCATCAATGGCTATTAGCCGAGATGGTCAGGGATGCAACCCCATGCTCTGTGTGTCCCTGGCCTCTGATTGCCAGAAGCTGGGAAGGATGTCAGGATGGATCACTTGATGATTGCCTGTTCTGGCCTTTCCCTCTGGAGTACCTGCTATTGGCCACTGTTGGAAGACAGGATACCAGCCTAGATGGACCATTAGTCTGATCCAGTATGGCTGTTCTTATGTTCTTAAAGTGCTGTAAGTGTGAAGGGTTATACAAATCAGTAGCAGAGGTGGGGCTAGAACTCAGAACTGTCTAGCTCCCAGCCTTGTGCTTAACTCAGTAGACGTGATTTTTGAAAATGTGCTAGAGGCTTACAAAAAGCCACGGGTATGGCTTATTGAGGGTAAGTAGATCTCTGATTCTTTGCAAATTCCCTCTATAATGAAAAAAAAACAGCAAAACATTCTAAAAAAAATGTTGAAACTTTGTAAAATTGCTCCAATTGTGCTGTTTTGTACAGACAAAAATAGATAAATTGTCAGAAAATGTTTTTTCTGATCATTCTTTACCCAGCTGTACTTGATTACAGGTTTTTGTTTTTTGGTTTTAAGACACCTGTCTGCATATCTTGGTACAGTAAGGTAATTGAGTATAAAAGGCAGTTAAAAATAAAAATAACTGAATTACCTGTCCAAGATCATTCAAACTGAGAATAATAATAAACCTATTCCACGAGCCTGCAGGCTTGAACTTTTACCAAGAGAACCTTTAATGGGGAAAAAAATTGAAAAATATTTTCAGGCCTTTTTATGTATTAAAAAAGGACACAGGCTCAGTCTTTTTCTTCTCTTCCCTGCCTTCCCCCCCACCTTCACCCCATCTTTTATTATTATCATTTATTATTATTTATTTATTATAATTTATTAGCATGTCACCTCCTTAGGCTCAAAATTTAGTTTTAAAGAGCAACAGACCATTTAGAAAAATTAAACCTCTTTGTGGTGGTAAAGAGCCAAATATGCTATGTAGAGGAAACCCACTTCTGAATATGTTCAGTGACAGCTTTTGTTTCCTACAGGAAACTTCTACACTGAAGTGTGTGGTATAAGAACCTGTACAGAATAGATGATGTCCCAGCATACTAAAATACTGTACCTACCTTCTGGGCTTTCCCATTAGTACTCCTTGTACAGATACTGAATGAAAAACCATAATCAAATCTGAAAAAAGTTATAACATGGCTTGATGGTCAATTTTTCTTTTAAATAGGCCAACTGTTTAAATTGTAACTGAAGGAAGAAGTGACAGGTTTATAAGAAGTGACTGGATCTGATAATCAGGTTCTTATTCTGTGCATCCAAGCTTCTGAGTGAGTTCTAAATGGAAAATGTTATTTCCCACTATTTTTATGTAAATCAGTATATGGGGAAGAAATACCCTGTAAGAAATCACGATCAGCAACTTAGGAAAAATTGTACCTGCGGACAGTAGTCTTCATCTCTTGTTCTGTATGCAGACTTAGTTGAATAAAGAGCAGTATGCTTTTAAGTAATATATTCTTCTGTTATAGACACCCCATGCTGCCTCGTCACATGCAGAGGCTGGGCAGAGATTGGGCTGCCCACTGGGATAGCCCTCAAAGATTCTGCTGGAACAGTTGTATCTCCAATTCTACAAGGTGGCCTGATCGCTATTCTTGGGCTCCGTATGTCAGCACTGCGGATTTTACAGTGAATTGGAGACTGCCTCACTTTTTCAGGCCTTGGAGACTGCCTCACTTTTTCGGGCCTTGGAGACCGCCTCAGTACTGGAACTGGCAACGTGATAACTTCACACACAACTCTTCTTTTCATCTCTCTAATCCTAATATGAAATCCGAGGGAGATGAACCTTCTTCAAAAAGGAGACGACACAGTGGTCAGAATGATGTTTGCAGTCCTAAAGAAGAAATTAGCAGCTCTAATCAGAATGAAGCAGCCTGTCTTTCTACTCCACCAAAAAATGAAAAAGAAAATACTGCAAACACAAGAGGTAAAAATGGTGTTTGTTATTTCGGTAGTGTTTTCTTTATATATTTAACAGATTTTAAGTACCATTTTGTAGTGCCCTCTGTATTCCACCTCTTTACTGTCAACTATACCAGGAGGGTGTTGGTTTTTAAAAGGTATTACAAATGTCAAGTACTGTAATTTACAGCTTTAAACTGTTTCGATTTTGTGCTCTCAAAAACCCTAATCTGGCAGACAGAGTTGAGTTCATGCTGCTTGAGTTAGTCAGGGTGGCTCTTATTATTTGAAGTGACACCACCAGGTGGTCATATTTGGTTTTGCCATTTATTTTCGTAAATTATAATTTCAGCAGGCTTTGCTGCCCTTTTTCTTTACCTATCTGAACATGAATCAAGTGCACCTATGCAGATAGTGCAGTAAGATATGCACAGTTTCTCAGCTCAAAACAGTGTGGTCTATACAATTCAAATCTTATCAGGTCTAAGTGAGATTCACTATATCGGCAATAGAATTATTTATGAACAGGGAGCCAGAATGCTTAATTATTTAAAGTTAACATGCTTGATGCTAAGAGCACAGTGAGGGCTTCTGCAGCAACTATTGTCTCTCAGTACTTTGACTTTAACATACTCATCCTAAATTGTCCCCAATTGTTTGCTTAAGAGCTTTTTTTAATTATTTAACAGAATCTGATTCTGTGACTTGTTTGACATTGTGAATGGCTTTTTTTTTAAGTGGTGAATGGAGGCAAAAGAAAAATCATCTCATTTATCTAATCTACCCTAGCCCAGCTTTGTGTCTGTATTCTGAACCAGCAGCAGGAACTTCCAAGTTTTGTTGCTGGTTCTGATGCCTTGAATTTTCTTTATACCTCCCTCCACCCAAAGAGGCACGTCTATTCTCTTTTTTCTAATAGACTCCTTTCGGATACCAGCGTCTGGTGCTACCAGGAGTAATTGGTGGTAGCTATAAATGCTAAGAAGCTTCAATTGGACATCATAGGCTGCTTTGTGCTTGGTAGTGTACATATTTAGTTTAATAAAGCAAAATAAACAATTATGCTGTATATAAAATATTTTCAGTGACACTCCCCACCCACCCAGTTCTCAGCAGATATTTTAGTATGGGGTCTAGACTTTTTTGGAGATGAAAATCAGACCTATCTGGAAAACGTAGTCCTTGTCCACATAACTTAGTCTAGAGCACCTGTCCTGCAAGCTGCCCAACACAAGCAGGTCCTTGTGCCTGTTTGGAGTGTCATTGACTTCAGTAGGGCTCTTCATGAATGTAAGAGTGCCTACATAGAGCATCTTGCAGAATTGAGTCCTATACGGGCAGTCCTCGGACATAATGACTCAATTGCTTCTTGAAAATTGTGTTATAAGTCGAATAAGCCACAGTCTACTCCATTGCAGGACCGAGTGTTGTAAAGTAGAAACCTGTGACCATAAGTCAAATCAGAAACCTGTCATAATAAGTGCTGTTCATCGTAAGTCAAATGTTGTAAAGTCGAGGACTGCCTGGAAAGGCAAGTGACTTGCAATGGCTCTGGGGAAGAGGGATAAAATTACTTCTACAAAACAAGCAAATGGATGTTAAATTTTAGATATGTATCAGCTATCCGGAACTGACTCCTCACCTAGACATCTTGAGTTAGCTGACTTCTTGCAGGAGTCTCAGCAATGGGATTTGAAGGAGAGGATAGTGGTCTCACAGATCAGCTCAAGGAGGGGGCATTCTGTGCACAAGAATGGCATCAGAGACGGAGACATGGGAGAGTGTCATCTGGGCCATCGTTGGTAGAGCACAGGGCATAGGAAAATATGTAATTTTAAAAAATGAGCATCTGATTAGGGAGGAACACGTTTGTGAAGGCCCTTAAATGTGAGGATCAGAGATTAAACTTAGTAGGGTGGAAAAAGGAGTTGGTGGAGGGATTCAGAAAGAGGAGTGATCAGTGGGCAGTGCCCCTCCTTTAGTACCTTAGCACATGCAACTTCTCCCCACTCCTCTGAGGATGTGGAATCCCAGTGATGGAATGTATTCTCTCTGGAAAGTCCTTCAGATTGCTGAGAAGATTCTGGGCAATACCTCCCTATATTATCTTTCAGTCTGGAAGTGGAGTGTGTGTGTGTGTGGGGGGGGGGGAATGTCAAGAATTCAATTAATGTCTTCTTTGGGAAGGAGGTAATTTTGTCACTGTGCTTAATCACGGAAGACCACTTTAGGATTTAGAATGGAATAGCCCAAATACAGTTAAACAGCGGAGATGGGACAGCCACTGGCATAAATATTTAATTGGTGCATAGTTCAGGTATCTGTCTTCCAGCTTCCTTTCAAGGGAATAAGAGGCAGAATTGTCATACAGTACATCTTTGGCCTCAGGCTATGTATAAACTTACATGGAAATGGTCAAAATACACTTGTATCTCAAGTAGTTGAACTGAATAGTTTTCATTAAAAATGGTCAATGCTTCCCAGGGGTATGTTCATCCCTGCAGGATTCCCTTAGGCCCAGGGCCGGCTTTAGGCCGATTCCCCTGATTTGGACCGCGCACTTAAGAGGGCCCCATTTCTGGGAGTCTTCAGCGGCATTTCGGCGGCGAGGGGTCCTTTGGTGCTACAGAAAACCTGGACCGGACCCCATGCTGCCGAAGCCCCGGACTGCCGCCGGGCCCCGCAGGTCATAAAGCTGGCCCTGCTTAGGCCTGATATACACTAAAAAGTTAGGTTGAAGGAAGCTGCTTTAAGTCAACCTGTTAATGTAGGTCTAAACTACCAGGTCGTAAGTAGCCTATAATGTCGACTTCTGTAATCTACCTCTGCGAGAGATATAGCACTTAATTCACAAGATACTGCAGATGAAGCATTGTGTAATTCGACTTAATTGGCCTCCAGATTGTGTCCCACAGTGCTCATCTGTGACCGCTATGGAGATCATTCTCAACTCTGCTGCACTGCAGCCAGGTACACAGTAAACAGCCCCTCCCTGGCTAAAGCTCTGAGAATTTTTGATTTCCCATTTCCTGTTTGATCAGCACTGGGAGCCTGCCAGCTTGAGCACAGCTGAACATGGAGACTACACACCCCAAATGTGCTCCAGCCTGGTCTGCACAGGAGGTGGTGGATCTCATTGCTGTGTGGGGAGAAAAATCTGTGCAGGCAGAGCTCCAATCCAGCAGAAGAAACGCTGACATCTATGCAAAGATTGCTTGTGGAATGGGGAAGAAGGGCTACACAAGGGAGACACAGCACCGGTGTGAAAATAAAAGAACTTTGCCAAGCGTACCAGAAGGCAAGGGAGGCGAACAGCCATTCTGGTGCTGAACCCCATAACAAGCTGCATGCAGTTCTCAGGGGTGACCATACCAGCATACTCACAAGTGAGTGGACACCTCACAGGTGTGAGTCTAGGGACAACAAGGAGGACGATATGGTGGATGCGGAAGAGGAGGAGGAGAATGGGAAACAGGCAAGTGGTGGATCCATTCTCCCCAAGAACCAGGAAAGACTTTTAACCCTGGAGCCCTGTGGGTCGTAGGACATCACCGTGGCTGACCATGATGCCAGGGAAGGCACCTCTGGTGAGTATATAGTTACAATCAAAGTCCAGTTAAACTTTAGTGGGCACGCACATTTGGTCGTATTGCATGTTTACTGTGAAGAAAAAGCGAGGTGCTGTGGCTCTCTGCTTACAAGAGGCCACTCCAGCTACACAGAGGGTGGCCCCCGGAAAAGACTGTTTAGGTGGACTGGATTAACCTGGGAATCCTCCATGGATATCTCTGGGAAACTTTCATGGAGGTACTCTGCAATCCTTTGCAGAAGGTTTCTGGGCAGGGCAGTCTTATTTCTTCCACCATGCAACTTTCCCACGCAACTCCTGAATTAATTCTGCTGGCATCATTGCAGTACACAGCATAGCAGTATAAGGACCAGGTCTATACCCAGACACTTGCCGCATCTCATTCCTTTTCCCCTCTGTTACCCTCAGGAGACTAATATCACATCAGGTTGCCTAGGGAAAACAGGAGGGAAGTTCTCATTAAAAGTGCTCTTACAAGGGAAAAAAAAAGGGCACATAGACGCCACCACGTACGTTCCAGACTGCCAAACCATCTGGCCGCTAATGCGCCTTTACTGTGCTCGGCATGGGTCAGCAAGCAATTTAAAGTGGCTGATAGGGGACTAGGGCTCCACGTGAGAGATTCCACAATTTGGGAGTGAAAACGTTCCTCTCCCCCGTTTGTAAACAGCTTCTCGTGGTGCTATGGGGAAGGGCCATTGTTCGACTAGCTACTTCTGTTCCCGACATGAGCCTGCATCAACTTTATTAAAAGTGCATTCACCCATGACCCGGGGGGGCCTACTCACCATGGCTGGAGCAGCAAAACAGCATAGTGAATGGTTATGGATTCTGATTATGTTATGGCTTGCTCCTAGTGTAATAAGGTTTTTTTTATGAAAAGGACCTTGTTATGGAAACACTTTATTTCATATACAATGGCTCCTTTATTTTTTCCCACTACTGACAGCTTGAAATGTGTCCTTTGGCATGTCATCAACACCTCAAAGCAGACTTTTGCTGATTAGAAGAAAGAGAAGGCAGGAGGACATGTTCACCGAGATAGTGAATGCCTCCAGGACAGCTGAAACAGAGCGGAGAGTGTGGTGGATTTCACTGTCCAAAAACTTAGACATGGACGTGGAGAGCAGAAAGCTTCCAATGAGCAAGAGTGTGCGGAACAGGATGAGATGCTTCGGATTATGAGGGACCAAACATGTTGAGGTGTCTGGTTGAACTGCAGGAACAGAAGCAGAAGGGTAGAGTCCCTCTGCAGATCCTGGTGGACAGCCAGCCAGCATTGCCTGGCACAGAGTTGCCCTCCCCCAAGTGTTCTATGAGGCGTGGGCAAAAAGTCCATTATCCCTTTCACTTACCTCGAGGAACAGAAGGCGCCCATTCACAGACCTTTGATGCTCTGGAATGCTGTGTTATGTTACACAGTGAAAATGTTTTTCCAGTTCCAACTTTACAACCCCTTTTCCCAAGGTTACATTTTTGTTCTGTTCTCCCTCTTTACTTATGTTTGTTAAATAAAGTAAATGGATTTGAGAAATAAATGTTCTTTAGTGAGTAGAAGCGATGGCCTTGGGTGGGTGGTTAGCTTTATAGGGACAGTGATACAGGGCAGGTGAAGGTTTGGGAAAGCACAGTGCAGACAAGCAGCTCACATTACTGTGACTCATTATTGAAACGTCTTTTCAAAGCCTTGCAGATGCACAGTGCCTCTTGCTGTGCTCTTCTTATTGCTCTAGTGTCTGGCTGCTCAAAAATGATTGCCATGTGATCTGTCTCAACAGCCCACCCCTGTGGAAAACTTTCCTCCTTTTTTCCCCACAGATGATATGGAGCCCACAGCAGGCAGCTATAACCATGAGGATGTTCTCTTTGCTAAGGTCCAGCCTTGTTAGTAAACGTCTCCATCGCCGTTTCACACAACCAAAGGCACATTCGGCCACCATTCTGCACTTGCTGAGCTTATATTGAACTGTTCCTTACTGCTGTTCAGATGGCCGGTGTATGGCTTCATGAGCAAGGGGTAGGCTGGAAAGTAGTCTCGGATTGCAGCTTTTTGAACAGACCCGAGTTCCTAAAGATGTACATCATGAAGCTTTCCTGACCTTTCTATGTTGATGACCGTGAAACGCCACCTGTGATCCACTCGTGCTTGCAACACCATTGAAAAGTATCCCTTTCAGTTTATGTACTCTTTGAAAAGATGGTCTGGAGCCAAGATGGGGATGTGCATGCCATCTATTGCCCCACCATAATTAGTGGATGGTTTTGCAGCGATGGGGTTCCCTATGTCCTGCACATTTCCCAGACTCTCTACCTTTCATAGCATAAGTTGATTAGTGGCCCTGCACACTTGGAGCACAGCAGCTCCCACGGTTGATTTACCTGCTCCAAATTGATTCCTCACTGACCAGTACTGTCTACCAGTGCAAGCTTCCAAAAGCGATTGCCACTCACTTCTCTACTGTCAGAGTAGCTCTCATTTTTGTGTTGCTGAACTGCAGGGCTGGGGAAAGCTCTGCACAAAGTTCCTGGAAGGTGGCATTCTGCATTCGAAAGTTCTGCAGCCACTGCTCATACCTGCAAAACGGTGCAGTCGCACCAGTCAGTGCTTGTTTCATGGGGCCAGAAACGATGCTCAGAGTGCAGCTGCTCTGTGAATTGCCAGCAGCAATTGTGAATTGGTTTTCAATGGCTTGCAGCAGGGCTGCTTGCAGGACATCGCTATGTTCTACACAGCAGACCCTGCTTCGGCTCGGGAAATAATGCAAGAGAAGGCGCGAGGTGTTTGAGATGCTCACAGCAAGAGTGCACAACTGAGCAGGCTCCATGCTTCTGGGGTTATGGCATACGCGTGGTGGTTTTAAGGCTTAAAAACCACTGGGTTGTTTGCCATTGGGTTGTTTGCCATTATGGGATGCCGAAGCAATGTTCCTGTTCTCCGCTGTGACAATGTTTTGGTCTCATGAGACATTGCACAAACTTCCCAAAACACACTGTGGCAAGTCGCACTTTGGGATAGCTCAGTGCTTCGATGCAGGCACCGCTAGTGAGGATGCACTCCATTGAGATAATGAGCATGGTGTGGCCACACACAATTAATTTAATTAATTCAGAGACTCGAGGTCGAATTAGATAAAGTTGACTTAATTTTGTAGTCTAGGCAAGCCCTTAGATAAGAGAGTCAGTTTTGCTACCTGCTTCCAGATCCTCTACCATTCTTGATACTGTATAGGAGATAATGCAAAGAGGCAAGATGGCATTTTCAGTGGTTCTTGTGGCTCCAAATTTAGAACCATATGGAAGCTTTTGAGTCTCTCTAATCCTCAAACTTTACAGGAGAATTATAAAGACTGAGTAGCATATCTGTGGAAACTGACCATAATGAGCTTCATAGGATATATTAGGTTACTCTAACTTCAGAGAAGTCTGAAATGTGGGGCATATAGTGGTTAAAGATTATGCAGTTTATATGAGCAGTTTATTTCCATCTCAAATGGAGGGTCTGAAATATTTCTAGTCATGAGATACAAATTTGCCTTTAATTTGTTTAAGCAAAAGGGAGCTCTCATGAGGAATAATAATTCCTTAAGTACAATGTTGCATATGAAACAAGTTGTAAGATCAACATACAGTAATGCAAATGTATTACATGATCATTCACTTTGGTATTTAATGTTTTAACAGGCCTGATCAAAAGACATTGGGAGTATTTCTGTCACCATAGTAAAACAATGAAGATTCTTGAAGATAAGCAAATTGACCAAAACAATACAGAAGACAAGGGAAAGTTTGATTTTACTGTGATGTCCTACAATATACTTTCACAGAATTTGTTAGAAGATAACTCCCACCTGTATAAACACTGCAGACGACCAGTGTTAATGTGGGGTTATAGATTTCCCAACATTCTACGGGAAATCAGACAACTGGATGCAGATGTAAGTGGAAAACTAACACAGGTTTTATTGAGAACAATATATTCAGCGTATCGCAAGAGTAGTTTTGAATTGTGTGTGATCTAGTAGATAAGCTGTCTAATGGATTCTGCTGTCCTTTAAGTTATCAAGTCATGCTTATTAGTACTGCTGGTTCATGTTTACCAAAGTAGTGTTTTCTGAGTGATCTAACCCTGAGGCAGTAGCCACAGGTAGCATTACTGTAATCCTCACTACTATATTTACACGTGCACTTCTGAAACTGTCCTTCATGCTTCTGTAGTCAAAAATAGTCTCTCATTATCCCATCATTCCTGCACTTTCATGACTTCATTTCCTGATTCTCTTCCTACCCTTTAGGTGTCTTATTCAGTGGGTCATCATCCTCCTTCCCTCCCTTTCAGTGGAAGGTCCTTTCTAGGGCTCTGCCTTTAGCAGTCTTCTCCCTCAGTGTCTTATCTTGGTTGATCTCATTTGCAAATGTGGCTTTGACTACCATCTTTTTTACTGATGACCTGCAGATCTGCCTCTCCACACTAGAACTCACCCCTCCATCTAAACCCCTCCATCTAATTTAAGCTTGTCTTTTGTGATGTCTCGTCATGGATGTCTAGCTATCTCTAAAAATTAACATGGGCACAACAGAATTCATTATTTTCTCTTGAAACTAGCTTCTCTCCTGCCTCTCTATTGGAGTGGACAGCAGTCTTTCACTCAGGCCTGTAACTTTTACTTCATCTTTAGCTCAGCCCTCTCTTCAAACCTACGCATCCAGGCCATGTCCAAATCTTCCCACTTTTTTTTTTTCTTGCACAACTCCTCTAAGATCCAGTCTTTCCTCTCTGCCCATGCTACCAAAATTCTTATCCAAGTCCTGATTGCGTCACACTTTGACTATTGTAATTTTTTCTCTCAGTGCCTATAATCTCGTCACTTAAGTCTATTCAAAATGCTGCTGTTAAGAACACCATCTTGCTTGCAGCAGCTGTCGCAAACACCTTCACAATCTACTTCTGCATTATGTATCAGACCTTCTAATTTATCACAAGGTCAGCTTCTGCCTTTCCTTCATCAGTGATGCTGGGCATGATTACCTTGATTGCCCACTTCTACTACGTGCACTGCCTCCTATGCTGCCCATTATGAGTGGAAAAAGATCTCAGTCAAAATCTAGAAAGCTGGTTACCTCATCCTCCTTTAAATCTCTCGCCTTCCTTAATGTATATATGAAATGGTAACCTGAGAATGTTGGTGACAAATTGTGATTGCTGCTCCTGATTGGCTAAGAATTGTGCACGTTGCTGCTATTCTCCTGTCATATCCACCCCAAGTGAACTTGCCTGTTTTGTCCACGTGTTGTATCATCGTTCAGATTGTAAAATCTTTGAAGAAGAGACTGTCCTTTTACTGTGTGTTTTTGTACAGCCCTTTACACGTGTTAGTCTAGTCTGGCTGGAGCTGTAGATGCTAGCACAATATAAATGTTTGTTTGTAGGCAGGGCGGGTAGCACTACTTTTTAAGATTGTCTGTCTGTCTGTCTGTCTGTCTGTCTGTCTGTCTGTCTGTCTGACAGTTTCCATTATAATTAAACTGAAAATAGGGTCTTGTAACTAACCATTTGGGCTAAAATTTTCTCTGCTGGGTGTCTGCTTCATTGAATTTTCTTGAAACATTTCAGTCAAAACAGATCAATTGTTTGCAAGAATGGAGCCAGGGAAAAATGCATTATTTTGCCATGTTACATTCTAGTGAACTTTTCTTTGAAAAATTCTAGTTCCCACATGCTTTGGAGTGGTGGGGATTTGAAATATGGTAGTGCAGGGGTGGGGAGCAAAAGCGGGAGGCCTTTGTTTCAGAGATGCAGCTTTTGCTGGTCTTGAAAAAATCCACCCAAATTTGGCCAAGTTATAAGCCTTTGGGGGAAAATAATCAGTTTGCAAATGCATAATAGAGACTTCGATTTTTTAACTGCTGAAATCTGACAGTTCTATCCTCTCTGAGCCTTTCTCAGTGCTGACCAGACTGATCATGTGCCATCCCCGTAGGATGATTGTAGCCATGGGCTGGGAGCATGCTCAGGGATTCAAAAAGACTTTCCCTGTAAGGGCTTATCTACACTGGCACTTTACAGCACTGCAACTTTCTCACTCAGGAGTGTGAAAAAACACCCCCTTGAGCACAGCAAATTTCAGTGCTGCAAAGTGCCAGTGTAGACAGTACACCAGTGCTGGGAGCCGTGCTCCCAGCACTGTTAGCTACGCCCCTTGTGGAGGTGGTTTTTTTTAGAGCTCTGCCACGACTGCACAAACCATGTTAAAGCACTTTAACGTTGCCAGTGTAGACAAGCCCTAATTGTTGATCTTGGCTAGGGTGACCAGACAGCATGCGTGAATAATTGGGACAGGGGTGGGAGGAGCCTATATAAGAAAAGGACCCAAAAATCTAGGATTGTCCCTATAAAATCGGGACATCTGGTCACCCTACTGTGGAGTAGGGCTTGCACTGGAACAAAGCATGGAGCCTGTCACTCCTGTGCTTTCAGTGACTCCATGCTGGTAGCAGTACAGCAGGGAGGAAGAAGCTATCTGATTTGAATTGTGAGGGCACAAAATCCAGATTGGAACAAGATTGGGATTTGGGAGGCGGCAAGGGGACTGGCTGTGAGTTGGAGTGGGGAGATGGGCTGGCTGGGCAAAGAGATTGGCAGCTAGTGAAGGGCGTGCAGGGTTACTGGGAGCCACTTGTCTTAGGGAGATGGGAAACTGAAATTAGACAAAGGGGGGGGCATAGACAGGCTGGACAAGGAGATTGGGACTGAGGACGGGGGGAGTGGACCAGAGGAGGGAAGAGAGGTCTGATAGGAAGTTGGGGTACAGGCAGAGAACTGGGACTGGCTGGGCAAGGAGACTGGAACTGAATGTGTGGAGTGGAGACGGGGACTCAGCAGGGCTGGAGGGGGAGACTGGCATGAGAACCCCAAGGAGTGGAGGCAAACTGAGATTCGGACAAGGAGTCAGGGGTAAAGAGAAGTCAGTACTAAGACATGGATGGGGCAGAAGGGGTCAAGCTTGGGTTTGGGGAGGCAAATGGGAAGAAGAGTGTCCCCTAGAGCCTTCAGTGGAACCTAAGATTCCTGACTCTCCACATTCCTCTGCTTTTAGCAATATCTATGAAACCCACTGGCAAACTGGATCTCATCCCCCACTAATGCTGTTCCCCACACAGAATGACAACTTATCACTGTCACTTACTCTGTTAGCTTCAGTGACAGAGGCAGATCTAAAGGTTGCAGTCCTGGTGGTAACCCATGTGGGTGTCAGTATGATGCCACGTGATCAAATTTATGTTTTTCAGTTTTTCTTTTTTAAGAACCTAGGAAGTTACAGAAACACCATTATGGAGGTTGTAAAGTCAACACTTACATTGCAAAATGTCAGAATTAAGATGCTTGTACAACCTTAATTTGGCCCCATTGTGTGTACACTTTGAGACAATCTTTAATTCCATGATCGCATACTATTTTTTTTTCACAAGACTCCTGCCTCATTCAGTGTACAGGCTGGACCTGCTTTGGGGATGAATCAGGGTTGTGTAGTAAGGGAGACTGATCTCTGTAGGACCCAGCTTCATCTGTTGCAGAAGATGAAAGGTTTGTAGTGAATAGGGCAGAGGATGGCTGGAACAGGAAGGGTGGGACTGGTAGTTAAGACAGTTGAATGTTGTCCTGAAGAACTGGCTTCTATCTCTACCTCTGCCACAGAGTTCCTATGTGATGCTGGGCAAATCACTGAAACTAGACTTTTCAGAGGTGGTCAGTAATTGTGTATTCTCCATTTTCTGTGTGCTCAACTTCAGACTCTGGAATCTGACCTGCAGAAGTGCCGAGCATTCACAACTGGCACTAAGACAATGGGAGCTGTGCTTTAAACATAACATTCAAACTGCTAGGCACCCTGAAAAATCAGGTTTCTCAAATTGAGCACCCAAAGTTAGTGGGTACTTTTGACCTTGATCTCACTGTGCCTCGGCTCCCCATCTGTAAAGTTAGGGATAATACCATTCCCTCACCAGGGTACTGTGATGCTAAATTTATTTACATTTGAGAAGCATTTGGGCTTTTTTGTGATGCTCATCACTATAGTGTCCAAGTGCTTCAGAACAGGGTTCGAATAGTGCCTATTAAATAAGGCCCAGAACCATATGTTGAACGAGGACAAAACAAAATATTGAATAGCTTATTAGGTGAACATTATCCATCCTGTGCACTGACTGAGGCAGAGGTCCTGTGATCACATAATATCATAATGTACGTGCACAAGGGGGCTGAATTAAGGTTGCATAGGCAACCTTATTCCTGGCACTTCCTAACTTTTGACTGCTTGGCTTTGCAAACTTAATGTTCTTTTCAAAATTTTTTTTGTGACTAGATATTGTGTTGTTCAAGGTATTCACTGAATCATAGGAGCCCTTCCTGAAGTCTTGCTGTGATACCTTGAAGCCTGTTGGTAGAAAAAGCACTGGAGCAGCTGCTCCTGTGTGGATCCTTGATTGGGAAGGCAGACGCACTACACTAATATACTTATTTGGACTGTATCAAATCCTTAAATGATAGAACTGCTGCTGGTCTCAGGTTTCAAATACATAGGCTCCCCAGGCTTAACAGTCAGCAGGACTGAATCAGTTCTTCTGAGATTAGAGAAATTGGTTGTTTGCAATGCATGTCTCTTTCAGATGAGACTTAGACCTGGTCTGTGATAGAAAGTTAGGTCAACATAACTATGTTGCTCAAGGGTATAAAAAAATCCACGCCGCTGAGCAGCGTAGTTAAACCAACCTAAGTCCCTATGTAGCGCTAGGTTGACTGAAGAATTCTTCCGTTGACCTAGCTACCTCCTCTTGGGGAGGTGGATTAATTACTTTGATGGGTAGGGCCCTACCAAATTCACAGTCCGTTTTGGTCAATTTCACAGTCATAGGATTTAGGGGGAGGGGGAGCTCACTGATATGAGCATTGGCCTGCTAAACCCAGGGTTGTGAGCTCAGTCCTTGAGGGGGCCACTTAGGGATCTGGGGCAAAATCAGTACTTGGTCCTGCTAGTGAAGGCAGGGGGCTGGACTCAATGACCTTCCAGTTCTAGGAGATAGGTATCTCTCCAATTATTGTTTATATTTATTTATTTAAATATAGTAAATTTCATTTTTTCAATCTGAAATTTCAGTGTTGTAATTGTAGGGGTTCTGACCCAAAAAGGACCTGGGCAGGCGGGGGGTGGTGTAGTTGCAAGGTTATTGTAGAGAGGGGTGCGGTACTACTAACCTTACTTCTGCGCTGCTGCTGCCTTCAGAGGTGGGCAGCAGGAGAGTGGCAGCTGCTGGCTGGCAGCCCAGCTCTGAAGGCAGAGCTGCCACCAGCAGCAGCATAGAAGCATGGCATGGTATTGCCACTCTTACTTCTGTGCTGTTGCCTTCGGAGTTGGGTGTCCGGCCAACAGTCGCTGCTCCCCGGCTGCCGAACTCTGAAGGAAGCACAGGAGTAAGGGTGGCAATACTGTGCCCCCTCTAAAATAACCTTGTGACCCCCCCCGCAACTCCCTTTTGAATCAGGACCCCCCATTTGAGAAATGCTAGTCTCCCCTGTGAAATCTGTATAGTATAGAATAAAAGCACACAAAAGACAAGATTTCATTGGGGGGTGTGGGGGAAAACCAGATTTCAGTCAGTCGACACATTTTTCATGGTTGTGAATTTGGTAGGGCCCTACTGATGGAATAATTCTTCCTGTTGGCATAGGTAGTGTTTACGCCAGAGATGGGCAAACTACAGCCCGCAGGACCGTCCTGCCTGGCCCCTGAGCTCCTGGCCTGGAAGGCTAGCCTCCAGCCCCTCCCCTGTTGTCCCCCCTCCCCCACATCCTCAGCTCACTCGCTCCGCCACTGGCGCAGTGCTCTGGGCAGAGGGGTTGTGAGCTCCTGGGGCAGTGCAACTGCAAAGCCTGGCCTGACCCAGTCTCTGTGCTGCCTGGTAGTGGCAGCGGCGGCATGGCCTGGCTCCAGCTGGACAGTGCGACTGTATTGACGCCAGCCACCGGCATTCCAGGCAGCGCGGTAAGGGGGCAGGGAGCGGTGGGGGTTGGATAAAGGGCAGGGGGGTTCATGGTGGTGGTCAGAGGGTGGGAGGTATGGATAGGAGTCGAGGTGGTCGGGGGGGGATGAGGTTGAATGGGGGCAGGGACCCGGGGGGGGAGGGGACAGTCAGGAAGGAGAGGGATTGGATGGGGGGCAGTCGGGGCAGGGGTTACGAGGGCAGTCAGGGAACAGGGAAAAGGAGTGGTTGGGTGGGGCCATCAGGAATGAGAGGAGGGGTTGGATGGGGTGGTGGGGGTCCGAGGGTGGTCAGGGTACAGGGAGCAGGGGTGTGTGGATGGAGCAGGGGCCCCAGAGGGGCTGTCAGGGAATAGGGGGCATTGGATGGGGCAGAAGTCCTGGAGGGAGGGGCAGATACGAGATCGCGATCAGCCCTTGACCACCTCCCTTAACCAGCCCTCCATACAATTTACAAAACCCAATGCTGCCCTCAGGCCAAAAAGTTTGCCCACCCCGGTCTACTCAGAAGCGTTACAGCGGCGCAGTTGTAGCCCTGTAAATGTAGACAAGCACTTAGAGACCGAGTGGTACTTTCATAACAATGGGTGAGCAGTCTGGTGTTTTCCTCTTCCACCCCACGTCTCAGTTGTTCTCCAGCATTTAAGGTGCAGGTTGTTTTGCTACTCACCAGGTTTGGGGCGATGGGTGTTATGAACTGCTCTTTGTTCAGGACTTGAAAAACGCACTTGCTCTTGAGGAGTAGGAAGTTTTCCTGGGAGTCTCTCATCACCTGCAGAATCTAAACTTTTTAAAAATAAACTAACTACCACAAGGCTAGAAATCTCCCAAATGTGAGATGAGTGTAAACCTGTGCAATGCTGTTTTAAGGAGTCTGTGGGCAGATATCTCCAGAACCTCTGCTATTATTTAGAGCTTTGCAAGCTCATGTCATCAAGGCTTCTCACGTGCATAAATGTTTATCAGAGTGGGGCTTAAGTGCTGATTTGTGTCCAAGTATAGGGTTAGGACATCCCAGCCAAGCACCCCAACTTGAAAATTAAGCTTCTTATCAACAGGGAGCTTTTTTATTCTTTGTCACTTAGTTATTTGGTAAATCTACATGATTAGACAGATCAGATTTTTGAATAAATAGAATGGGTATCAAATACTACTTACACTAAGCAGTTTTTAAATAGAGAAATCTCTTGCATGAGTTTTTACCTCTGTAAATAAAGTTACTAAAGCTTCAAGGAAAAACATAAATGCACTAGTTAATGAAGTGAAAGCTTTTGCTAATATGTTTGTTAATGTATTAAATTCAAATTGGAAAAACTCTTTTAGGTACTGTGTTTGCAAGAAGTACAAGAGGACCATTTTGGAATGGAGATCAAGCCGAGTTTGGAATATTTGGGTATGATGGAACATTTTTGTTGCACATTTCATTACATTTTCCTTTTTTTATGTACTTATAAGAAATAATCTACGTGGAATGAAGAGTCATTTTTCATATGGCAAAAATTAGATAAATAAGTGTTACTTTAAGACCTGCTCTTGCACTCTTCATTTTGGCAAACTCATTAATGCCTGAATTTTGTGTGCATATCAAGTGCAGAACTGGGCCCATAACTGCTTTCAAATGAATTTACATAAGACCTGATCCTGTAAATTGCTGAGTGCCCTCAGCTTTCATTGGCTTCAGTGAGAAACGAAGCCACTCATCACTTCAGAAGAGATGCTTAAAACATGCAAGTCAGTCCCTTAAATTCTAGAGGAATGTAGATGTTGGATCTCAGTTCTAGGTATAACTGAAGCTACAAATCAGAAACAGTCTTGTTGATTGGCTTCTAAATTCTATATTATGTATGCTTTAGAGTTTAGTGTAATCATTTATTTAAGCTGTTATGTTCCCTAAAGTGGTTACTACACTCATTCTATCTTGATAATTTAAAGTATACTTTCAAAAATAGTTATTTTTAATTGCTGTGGAAGATGTAGTGTTTTAGTCATACTTAAAATTGTAGAAAATACTTGCCTTTTGTGACAGTTACAGTTAATGGAAAATATTATAATCCTGAAATAATGTATCGGTAATGTTGAATATAGATGTCTTGCTCTATATAAAAAGAACTTTCAAAAAAGCTTGTCGTTTCTAAGCTGTGTTGGGAACAAGGCACTCTTAATTTATTGAGAAGGCACTGGAAGCTTATCTTGAGACCTTGCAGCTCTTACTACTGTAAAGCAAATTTCAGAAAGTTGGGTGATTATCAGAACATTACTGTTTTAATATAAACTACTGGGTTTTTAAAGCTGTCAGACAATCATTTCTGACCTACAGAAATCTGTCAAGTACTGTTCTTAATAGGAATGTTTCACAAGTGAACCATTATTAAGCTACTCTGGTAGCACCCTGATTAAACTTTAAAGCATCAATCATTTTACATTTGACTTGTCCTATGACACATGAGAAGCCCCATGCTGAGTATCTTATATCATTAGTTTAGAAGTATATACACCGCAGGCCTTACTGGATTGGATTTATTGTTCAAATTAACTTCTCACATCCAAGTTTTTCTTTCCTTTTTGAGTTCCTTGGGTGCATGCTGTATAGCCTCAGAAATCTGGTTTTATCTTAACAAGTCACACTGAACATAGACATATCTGTAAAGGAGGTATGAGACGGGTACATGTATTTTTTCTCTTTCAGAGAATGCAAAAGTGAACTTTTTTTCCCTCCCAGAAAACAAAAGTGCTGTTCAGGGCGTGAAATTTGAATGTGGGTCGTTGAGCTATAAAGCTTGCCCTCTTGGGATGGCAGTACAGTACTAGAGTGAAGCAACTCTTATTTTGAAAGATGAAGATCATGGGCCTGATGCTCACTTAGGCCTGGGCTACACTAGCGGGGGTGGTTTGAACTAAGATATGCAACTTCAGCCACGCTATTCGTGTAGCTGAAATCGAAGTATCTTAGGTCGACTTACCTGGCCGTCCTTATGGCGGCGAGTTGACTGCCGCGGTGCCCCCGTCGACTCTGCTTACTCCTTCTGCCGAGGTGGAGTACAGGTGTCGATTAGCAGATCGATTTATCGCTTCCAGACGAGGCACGATAAATCGATCCCCGATACATCGAACATTACCTGCTGAACTGGCAGGTATTATAGACCTACCCTTACATTTTAGTCCCTTTACACTGCTCAGTCAGTGTACAGCTCTTTAGGCAAATGAGTATCCGGCCCTGTGTTAACACGTACACTCGGAGAGTGATTCACTTTTTCCCCCTCTCAGCAGCCATTAAAGTAAAAGGAGATTTATTGTTAAGAATATGTATTGAGAGGCACATTTTTAGTAAGTCATTTATAAAGACTATTTTCTCTTTACATAATTATGCAAAACAGCTCCCATTATAATCCCCCCGTTTTCAGATGCTTACATTCTTTTTGATGGTTAGTTTTCAGACAGAGACCAAATATGGCACATTTCAGTCCAAAAGGTGAAGATCTCAAAGTTAGGAACATTTGAAAATGGGTACAGTGGAAACTTTTTACAGCCTTGACTATAGCAGGCTCAGGTATTGACTACTATGGAAAAACAACAGCATGAGCTATGTTCTTGGTTTTTTTTCCATTAATGATTCACATTTCTTTCGTACAGGTTATCATTGTGAATATAAAATGAGGACAGGAAGGAAACCTGATGGCTGTGCTATTTGCTTCAAAATTTCCAAATTTAATCTTATCTCTTCAAACCCAGTGGAATTTTTCCGCCATGATATTCCACTCTTGGACAGAGACAATGTTGGACTAGTGTTGCTTCTGCAGCCCAGATTTCACTGTAAAGCTACTGCTGCAGTCTGTATAGCCAACACGCATCTGCTGTATAATCCAAGGCGAGGGGACATTAAACTGACCCAGCTGGCGATGTTACTGGCAGAGATTGCCAGCGTTGCCCATCAGAAAGATGGTAGATTCTGTCCTATTATCATTTGTGGTGACTTCAACTCTGTTCCTGGTTCTCCACTGTACAGTTTTATAAAGGAAGGAAAGCTGAATTACGAAGGACTACCTATAGGAAAGGTAGGTGTTTGTTTCATCTCATGTAAGAATTAATGCTGGTGGAAAAGGAATATTTTATGGAGTGACAATGGCCACCTGTCACGGTGTGCACCACTCACCACTTATCTGGTGCCTCCTTCTGATCAGTTGTGGGATTAGCTCTCAAAATCGTCACCCCTTCTTGTGGTCACATGCCATCACATTGTCTCTCTCAGGTATGCAGCTCCTCTCGTCGCTGGAACCGCAGTGTCTTCATGATGCAACCCTCCAGCTAGGTCACTCAACATTCCCCCTTTCGGGATACAGTCCTTCAATTCTGTCACCCCCACAGTCTCTGCCATGCCCTCAGTGACTGGTAGGGGAACCCAAGCTCATTCCCTACTACAAGTTCCAGTCCAGGGACTCTACACACAGCAGTTCTGGGCTTTCCTCTCACTTCTCCTTCCCTGGACTGCTTCCTACAGGTCCTGATTCCCCTTCTTGCCCTGGGAATAACAGCGCCAAACCCTCTTCCCTTTTCCCAGCAGCAGCCCCTGTCTGTTGCAAGCTTCCTGGCTTTGAACCTGCTTGCAATCAATTCCCTACCCCGGCTTTCCTTCCAGATGCAGCCTGTAGAGTTAATAGTCCTACCTGACCACCTTAACCATTTCTAGTTCTGTGTGGAGTTGAGTTTCCATTAGAAGCCCGATTTTTGACCTCCACTCTAAAATCTACAAACAAAGGAAAGTCTGCCACAGAATTGCTATGCTAGGTCTGAGGCTGACTCAGGGCTTGTCTACATCAGAAAGTTGCAGCGCTGGTGAGGGAGTTACAGCGCTGCAACTTAGGAGGTGTACACATCTGCAGGGCACCACCAGCGCTGCAACTCCCTGTTTGCAGCGCTGGCCGTACTCCCGTTTTGTCTCGGGTGTAGAGGATCCAGCGCTGGTGATCCAGCGCTGGTAATCAAGTATAGACACTTACCAGCGCTTTTCTTGACCTCCGTGGAGTAAGCAGGTATCCCAGCATACCTGAGGAAGCCTCTGGTAATCAAACTGGTCTCCTTCCCCAGCTTGCTCTCGCGTTCCCCAAATAAGCAGGTCTCCTTCCCTGAGGTTTGCTGGGTGGTTCCGGGAACGCGAGAGCAAACCGCGGCGAAGCTGGTCTCCTTCCCCGGTTTGCTCTCGCGTTCCCCGAACAAGCAGGTCTCCTTCCCTACGGTTTGCAGGGTGGTTCGGGGAACGCGAGAGCAAACCGCGGCGAAGCTGGTCTCCTTTCCCGGTTTGCTCTCTCGTTCCCCGAACCCCCGAGCAAGCAGGTCTCCTTCCCTGCGGTTTGCAGGGTGGTTCGGGGAACGCGAGAGCAAACCGCGGCGAAGCTAGTCTCCTTTCCCGGTTTGCTCTCTCGTTCCCCGAACCCCCGAGCAAGCAGGTCTCCTTCCCTGCGGTTTGCAGGGTGGTTCGGGGAACGCAAGAGCAAACCGGGAAAGGAGACCAGCTTCGCCGCGGTTTGCTCTCGCGTTCCCCGAACAAGCAGGTCTCCTTCCCTGCAGTTTGCAGGGTGGTTCGGGGAACGCGAGAGCAAACCGCGGCGAAGCTGGTCTCCTTTCCCGGTTTGCTCTCTCGTTCCCCGAACCCCGAGCAAGCAGGTCTCCTTCCCTGCGGTTTGCAGGGTGGTTCGGGGAACGCGAGAGCAAACCGCGGCAAAGCTGGTCTCCTTTCCCGGTTTGCTCTCGCGTTCCCCGAACCCCCCTTGAAGCCGCCCAACAGCGCTGCAGTGTGGCCACATCTAACACCACTTGCAGCGCTGGTTGCTGTAAGTGTGGCCACTCTGCAGCGCTGGCCCTATACAGCTGTACTAATACAGCTGTAACAACCAGCGCTGCAAAATTTTAGATGTAGACATGGCCTCAGTGTTTTGTTTCAGAAGTGCAACTTTAACTCCTAATTTGCTGACTCTAATGTTTTAAAACATATAAACAATTGTTCTTGAAAGTGGTATATGTTCAGTTATAGATATGTATCTGGACCTTACCTCTGGCTTAATTTAGGTCTTGTCTTCATGTACACCACAGCTGTAGTGCTTTAGTGAAGACTCTCCTATGCCAACTATGCCAGCTTCTCCCATTGGCATAGTTAACCCACCTCCCCAAGAAGCGGGAACTATGTTGGCGGGAGAAGCTCTCCCATTGACATAGTGATGTCTACGTGGGAGGTAGGTCAGTAAAACTATCACTCGGGTGTGGATTTTTACACCCCTGAGTGACGTAGTTATACTGATATAGGTCTGTAGTGTAGATCTGGGAACACTTTAAATGCCAAGTCTAGCACTTGGCAAGTGTTCCTTTTCTTTTGTAAGGGGTAACTTTTCCCCAAAAAGAATTGTATTTAAGTATTAAGGTATTCCTTTTACAACTAGCAATGCAATAGGGCCTATGTTATCAGTCAGGCTAAGACCAAACTTCCCTTTTCATTAACATGGCTGAAATGTCCATAAAACATGTTCTACTGACACAGTAAAATACTGTTCCACCTTGCGTCATTATCATTTTTTTGGTGTGGGAGGAGATTTAATCACGGACCTTCTGATCCTTTTCAAAAGGATTATTCTCACATTATGGATGAGCCGGGGCTGTATTGGTCAGCGTAAGTGTAAAATCAAAGTCATGATTGCTGGGTGACCAAAGTAGAAGCCATGTTTGAGTGTGGCACCACATTCTAAGATATAATATGTGAGTTTAGTGTGAAGATAGCTATTTAATTTGAAGTGACTAAAGCATTTACACTAGGGAAATGTGAATTTTCCATTATTAGTGTTAACTGCCCATCAGCTGCCAACCCCATTTTCAGCCCCCTTTTGAGTTTCTTCCAGAAGAATAAATGCCCCGTTGTTAAAAGCAATGTCAGCAGTCAGTGAACTGTTTATACTAGAGCTTCTACTATTGCTAACAAGAGGTCGTCGTATTCTCTCAGCTAAGTCTCGCAGGAACTATTTTACAAAATAGGATTGTTGTAAAGCGAGAGCAAGTTGCATATAAAGAATATCATGGTTTAGCAGAGAAAGCTTTGAAGAGTTGCTACAAAAGGCATGTTTGTAAGGCATGTATAGAAGAGTGGACTCGCTGCAAGTGTGCCCCCTCGTGGCTAGGTGTGGCATAACATCTTTTGCCTTTTGTAGCATCCCCTGCTGATGGTTTTCCAGTCCTTTAGTGGTCTTTCTCTTCTCACGTTTTAGCCCTCCAGCTAGGTCACATGTTAGTTCCAGGCTCCTTTATGGTAACAAAGACCCACAAACAAAAGTCCAACAAATCACTTCAAGGACTCTGGCCTCTGACTCAGGGTCCACTGGCCCTTACCCCCATCTCTCCAGGGTCTGAATTGCCCTGATCCCCTTACTTCCAGGGGCTTCACACCACTTTTCCAGTGGGTGGTATGGGAATACAGGCCCACACTCTATGCTGGGTTCCAGTCCAGAGAACCTAGGACGAGCAGCCAAGGTCTGCTCTGTCAGACTCGTTGCCACCACCTCTCTGGACTTCTTTGTATCATTAGTCTTTCCTCACGTCTTTTTCTCCAGCCCCTTTCTGGGTTTTTTGCAAGGACCAACACCTCCCAGAAGGTCTCCCTAGAGATCTGGTTTGTATCCCTGCGTCAGGGTCAGCCAAAGGAGCTTGCTCCAGACTTGTGTCTCCAGATTTCTCCCGCTTTGTAGTGCCCCGAGTGTGACAGCAGAGTTCTTGCCTTTCTCCCTGGAGCCCCTCAATGTCCAGTCCAAATGATTTACTTGTCACAGCCTCTTGCACTTAACTGCTTCTGGTATCCTGCTGGCTCAAGACAACCTGCCTCTGGCTCTAGGCTTCACTGCCCTGGCCTCCCAATCTTCCTCCTGGCTTGAGGCCCTCCAGTTTTGGCTCTAGGCCTCCCAGACTTCTCAGCCTTTAGCCAAGAGAGGAAACACCCTCTATGCCTCATCTGGTTATCTTCTATTGCCTTCCTTCCACTACCATGTGCTCCTTCCTTTCTGAAGATCCAGCTCTTCCCTGTCTGTTTGATCACACTGGTCTACAATTTTTGAGAAGTCGTTTGCTTCAGAGAGAAAATGTGATATTTATATGTATTTTGATGTGCTGAATTCAAATATGACAATTAAAACAACTGATTGGCTACTGTTTCTAAGATATTTAAGTTTTTACATTTTATGTCTATGTATATTGTAGATAGAGTTTTAATCATAAATTGTAAACCTAGGTCTTTTCATGTGTTTATGGTTGCTTTACATGATAATATTTCACCTGTCCTGTTTATGTAACACTTTAAAAATCAGCAAAAGGGTTATATAAATAAAATTTATTATGAAACAAAAGGCAAAAAACTATTATGTACATAGTTTAGTCCTATTCAGTGTCTACTCGGCGCTTCTTGGCTTGTCTCTTGTATTCATTAAATGGAGCATCTCTTGTCACTGTCCAGCAATAGTCTGCAAGCATTGATGGGCTCCATTTGCCCTGATAGCCTGCCAGGAGATTCCACTGCTGTAGTCTGGAGCCCAGCAGTTCTGCCTTACTCTTGGGTAGTTCCAAATTCCTGACAAGGTCATTCAGTTCACCTTGTGTGATGAGGTGTGGTTCAGAGGAGGAGGATGGGAGAAAATGTGGGTCCTGTGACATTGATGGTTCAGGACCAGAAGTTTCATCCTCTTCCTCGTCTGACTCAAGTGAGAATGATTGTGGTGCATCAGGAACCGGCAGTCCTTCTCCGTGGGGTACTGGGCGTATAGCTGATGGAATGTTTGGATAATGCACAGTCCACTTTTTCTTCTTTGACACACCTTTCCCAACTGGAGGCACCATGCAGAAGTAACAATTGCTGGTCTGATCTGTTGGCTCTCTCCAAATCATTGGCACTGCAAAAGGCATAGATTTCCTTTTCCTGTTCAACCACTGGCGAAGATTTGTTGCATATGTGTGGGGCCCACCTCTTGTCCTGATCTCCAATTTTGCAGCCAAAATAAAGGTGATAGGCTTTCTTAACCATAGTGGTTATACTGCGCTTTTGTGATGCAAAAGTCACTTCACCACAAACATAGCAGAAGTGATCTGCACTGTTCACACAAGTACCAGGCATCTCTGCTCACTTTGGCTAAACAGAAATGTGTCCCTTTGCAAAATCAAACACTGACAAATAAGAGAGAAGGACACTGTATGATTTCTAGAGCTGCTATAGGGCAGTTTGTTCAGCAGAGTGATGTAAGCTTTGTTATAATTGCATCATCCATGACTTCTAGGAATAACATGATGCAATTCATATTACGTATGACACAATACCAGCTTCAGATTGCATCATTCATTGTTTTGCCTAAAAAGCAAGTACTGTCCAAACCCAGTCCTAGATTTATTCATAGATCCAGTCAAAGATGTATTTTAGTCATTTCTGGTTTAAACTGAGATCCCTTCCCTTCATAACTCACTTATCCTCCGCCATTCCCAAGTCAAGGGTTGTATATACTGACCCAATAGCATATCTTGAAAACTAGAGCCAATCAACAATTTTAAGCATCATTTTCATTCTCAGTGACCCAGAATTAGTAAAGTTGGACTACATTTATTTCAGAAGCATTTTGGCTGTAGAGCAGTGTCACCAGTTATACCTTATGGCCTAATTGGGCTTAACTGTCTACTGGTTACTCTGGGTTCAGACACTCCATCACAGCATGGATAAGAAAAGCGAACTCTTTAGCAATATGTCTTTTGTTAATTGGATCACAGTTGACTTAAAAAAATACAGTTTTTTAAATTAAAATTTTGCACAGGTATCTTGTGAACTAAATCCGATTCTGTTTGAAACAATCGTATATCTTTTCTAGGTGTCTGGGCAAGAACAGTTTCCTGGAGGACAAAGGATCCTAACTATTCCAATTTGGCCCCCAAGTCTAGGCATTTCACAGAGCTGTGTGTATGAGGTACAACGGCAGCGACAAGAAGAAAACACAGGTCAGTTTCTGAACAGATAAACTTAGTGGTTCTATGAAAACTTCATCCAGATTTACTGTTGAAGACCAGATATTTTTTCATTTAAAAAAATGGGCCCCAGTCTTACAAGCAGGAGCTCAGTGGGACTACTCAGGGATAAAGTTTTTCACCATCCTAGGCATTTGCAGGCTTAGACCTTAGAAAAATAAATTCCTTTGAGATTAACATGCAGTAGGTGACTTGAAATATTAGAACCATTGTTGTTGGATATTTTTAAAACCTTCCATCTAAATCTACTTTTTGTCTTTATATTAAAGATTAAACATACCATTTCAAATTAGAGAGCAATTCAGATGAGCTGAATGTATGTTTCTGGGTAAAATTTTCTGGAAAGGTACAGATTTGTTTGAAGGGACTCTAATGAAACTGGGCAATTCAATCCAGTTTTTATTAATTTGATCTTTCCCATCAAAAGAAAAATAAATAACGTTTGAAGATGTTGTCCTAGGCTACTTTGCCTATAGTTTTTCTCCAGTGGTCTTAATGATCTCATTTAAAACCTAGATTAGAAATTCGCTTTATTTTTTGTAGGTGTAGAGAAAAAAGAAGCAAAACTGGAGCACACAGAAGAGATCATAATAGCAGCTGAAAAGTAAGTCTTCGAAAATCTGAGAAGGCTGTTTGGTTTCTTCTATTTTTTTTTAAAAAGGCAAAACTAAAACCTTGAGCATATATGGTATGATTTCAAATTAGATAACTGATAAAACTGTAAGTGGTCTTCTAATTGGGTTTTGTATCTGCCTGTGTAGGTTGTTAAAAATATATATATTTACGTGCACATTATCTAATAAACACCCCCCCGCCCCAAAAAAAAGACATTTTCAAAAATAGACATCACCACACCGAAACACTCATCTTCTCAAGTAAAAGTCTCAAAAATGGAGTCAGTGCAGTTTTCAGAGCTAATGTAATGTTTCCTCTGACATTTCACAACTCTGTTCTGGTGAGTTAGTTCCTGCACCCTTGAATTGTCGGAGCAGCTAGAGTATGTGAATAAAAATAAACTAAAATTAAATTGTATATGTCATCATTTTTATACTGGTGGTCTTACTTTCAGCAACTATACTAGTTCAAAAGCATGACTGCCTATTCTCAAAAGCAATAATTGGAGAGCAGAACCCAGAAACATTTGGATTAGGATAACTAAAGGTCAAAAAATCATCTTTCATTTAAAAGTGAAAGAAAAGATAACCACAGATGGGAAAGGATTCGAATTATGTATTATAAAGGACCATTTCTATATGGGGCAACTGATGCGTGTTATTCCAAACTAAGGAGCTGAGGTTATGGAAATATCAAGACTGACTACAGGGCAAGTTCCATCTCTCCTCATTTAAACAATACTTTTGACATCTGTTTACTTTTGGATATAACCAGCACTCTTTGTTTCATAGTGATGTAGCAAAGCCATAGAATTTGAGGCCAGCTGCAGAAATCTGTTTATAAGTGGCAGCTCTGTCCAGCTGCTTAAAATCTCATATTTCCTCTCATTTTGATCATTTTTGGAGATGCTGGTTTCTAAATGTTAATAAGTATCCTTGTTGGGGAAACAAAGAACTGTGGTAACAAAGAGGAGATAGCTTAAACTGGATAGAACAGGAAAAAATTTAATTATTTAAAAAGCCCTCCTCCCCAAGAATTCCATATTGGACAGGCGTGGAGACAGGTACTTCCTTTCTCTTTTTAAACTCATAACTAATTTTTTTAAAAATAAAAAGCCTAAAAGCTTTTAAAGATTTAATATGAAAACTGCTAGTCAGACCCAAAAGTTTACTTAAAAATCAAGAGGTGGCTTCCAGTTTAGACTGGCATGGAAGGACATGTGGTTAGTGTCAGGAGGAAGGAAGAATACAGTAATTACATGGTGGAAGAGCTAATCAAGATGAATCACTTAACCGAAGATCTGGCCTACATTATAAATTTAGGTTGACTTAACTACATCATTCAGGGCTGTGAAAAATTTCACACTCTGTGCAATGTAATTAAGCCATCCTCAGTCATGGTCGATGGAGGAATCTTTCATCAATTAGCTACTGCCTCTTGCTGAGATGGATTACTACAGTAATGGAATAACCCCTTCCATCTACACTACAGCAATACAGCTGTGCTGCTGTGCCATTTCTAGTGTAGACTGACCCTAAATCTCTTTGAAAGTCAATGGGACAGGATCCTAAGTGTTAAAGCACTTGAAAATCGGACTTAGGCCATGTCTACGCTACCACTTATGTCGGCAAAACTTATGTCACTTGGTGTGAAAAAACAGACCCCTGGTCGACATACGTGTTTTACTGGCTAAAGCTCTTGTGTGCACAGCGCTATGTCAGCGGGAGACCTCTCTCCTGTTGGCATAGAGCGGCTACATGAGCGATCTTATGGTGGGTGGCACAGCTGCACCGCTATAAGTTTGCTAGTGTAGACATGGACTCCTTTGAAAATTGTACCTTATATCCCTGCTCCAAGAACGTAACAAGATGCAAAACATGAGAGAGTTACTTAGCACATTCAGGGGGCATTAAAAATAAAGACTGTTTATGCAGCATATTTGTTTTGCTATAATGACTAAATAAATGTGTTTTATTAATGACAAAGTCTTTTAGTTAGTAGCAATAATGAAGTAAAATACTTGTGTAATTCTGTTTAGGTTTCCTTCAAAATTACAACACCACTTTAGATTATCTTCAGTCTATTCTCATTACTTACCTGAAAGTGGGGTTCCAGAAGTAACAACTTGTCACTCCAGAAGTGCTGTCACTGTGGATTACATTTTCTATTCTACAGCAAAGGATGATAGTGCTGCTCAGCCAGGTAAAGAAGCTGAATTCAAGCACTAAAGTTCTCTTAAAGAATATCTCCCTGCTGAATGATAAAGTTCAGAACTTAGCCTAAAAGAAGGCATATTGGTAAATTTCAGATCTCAAGTACACTAAGATACTAACCTCAGTGATTTACAGGTTCCCAAACATTTTGAACATGTAAACTGTTCACAGATTAAGGCTACAGTTTTAACTCTTCCTGTCCTTTATTTTCTCCCTTACTGATTCATGTTTGTTTGTTGCTTGCTGGGATCATTGTAGTACATAGGGAACGTCCTCTGTAGAACACTGCAGTGGCCTGCACCATTTCTTTTACCAAACACTTAGACACCTATGTGGTCATCATTGTCTCCTTGACTATAAGATTCAAGGAGTTGAGGAATCCTGATGAGCATTAATTTAAAAAATGAATACCAAGTTACTATCACTGTCATTCAGTAACCTATGTGAGCTTAGTGACTAGACCAGTGATATGATTGGTTCACGTTTTCAAGATTATGATGAACAGAGATTTCAGATGCATTAGAGATGAGATATGAGAACTTCTGCATGAGTGGTCATGTTTAAAATTACCTTGGAGCAGCATTAGCGTTTGTCTCAAGAGATGACGTACATGGTTTTGAGATCTCTTGGTATGAGGTGAAAAATCACAATGGAGCACTGCATTTGAGTGTGTGTACCTGTGCTGCAATTTTGTGGTTGCAGTTGCAGCTAAAACTCACCAGATGGTGCAAGACATAACACATTTGTGTGGCTGCTTCATTGGTAACATTTAAATGTCAAGAATGGGTAATGTACCCTTATTGTATTTGTGGTCTTGTTTTGGGTTCCCTGAGAGACATATTTCCATGTTTTACAATTGGCCATCTGCTTTGCTTCATCCTACATCATCATACAGGATAATGAGCCTTTTATATTGTTTGAAATCCTTTTAGTTTCACAAAACCATTATACGGTACAGCCTGGCCAGCTGAATCATTCTAGGGGTAAATCCCAGAACAGGGAGATCTGTGTTCCACTCCTACCTTAAGCACGGTCTTCCAGTGTGGTCTTTTCAAATTGCTTAACCATCTGTGCCTCAGTTTTCTATACACTACCAAATGTAAAAGGAAAAATGCAAGGAAATTAATCTAGCTTCAAGGACTTGGTTTTGCAATGTGCTGAAAACTTCTGCAAGGTGCCATGTGCCCTCAACTGCCCCTGACTTCAGTGTGAGTTAAGGATACTCAGCACCTTGCAAGACTGAGCCCTAAACATCTAGAATGTATATACATCTCTACCCCGATGTAACGTGGTCATGGGGAGCCAAAAATCCCTACCACATTATAGGTGAAATGCCATTGTATCAGGGTGGTGGCAGCAGGGCTGCAGCAGTGATTTAAAGGGCCTGGGCTCCCCGCAGCAGCTGGAGCCCCAGGCCCTTTAAATCACCAGCAAGCCGCACTGCCACAGCCCTGGGGTAGAGGCGGCAGGGCTCCAGCGGTGACTTAAAGGGCCTGGGGCTCCCCGCAGCAGCCGAAGCCCCAGACCATTTAGAGCACCACTGGAGCCCCGCTGCTACCGCGCTATATGCAAACCCATGTTGTCGGGTAGCATTATAGCAGGGTAGAAGTGTATTATGGTAGTGCCATTGCATGTCCTAATTAAGTTTGTCTTCAGTTTTGCTCTGAAAAGGGGAGTTCAAGCTCTTTGTTTTATATGAAAAACAGTGTATCTGGCACAAACTTTCAGCATATAATCTGAGTAAAACTTGAATTTTCTGAGCAGTTTCAAGAAAATCGATTAATTAGTTTCCAAGAGCTAATAAATTAAAAATTGGCCTAATAAAGAGTTTACATTTTAAGTCTCGTAATGTTTTGGGCCTCATTAGCTTATAAACTACAGGTTGTAGAAAGTCTAGAGTTTGTACATAGTAAGTTTGGGAGTGGAGGGGTCTCTGGAACTAGGTCATTTTATTAATTAACCAAAAAAATGGGTTTTACTGCATAGTTGTTGGTTTATTCTATGCTTAGTTGAGGGAAATAAGTTTGAGAACCAGCTTTTGGTTCTTTGTAGCCCAGGAGTTCTGTGGTACTGTTCAGACAGTTCAGGGGCACTCCTGAAGCAGCTGAATAGTTTCATCTATGAAGATCAGGATCTTTGCCACAGCAAATGTAGCTTTGAAGACCAGGATGTTTGTGAAAAGTTCAACTTTGTCCAAGATCTGTGCTGAAGTGACTAGGCTTGTCTTCAGTGCAGTCATAGTTGCTAGCTTGTTAGAGCTCTGCAGAGCTGTTCAGCTGCTTGAAGAGTGAAGTTCCTGAACCAGCTGAGTAGTTTCACGGAGACCAAAAGTAGCTGCTGGTTTGGTGAAGACCAGGAGTTCTGTGAAACTGTTCAGCTGTGAAGGTCTTAAACTGTCTGCTTTTCATGGACAAAGCAATAGCTACTGTGTCCAAGGTCTTGTTTGTTTATGTATAGAAGGATCTCAACTCTCACACAACATAGTGGATGTAATCAGCTGTGAAGTGATTTTGTGCACATTTGTGTGTAGCATCATTGTGACCAAAGCATTGTATTAAGATATCACAAGCCACTCCTCTCAGGTTGGAGTCCTCTTTCCATGTATAAGGTGGGTGTGGGTATGTATGATTTGGCTCACAACTATGTGTTTTCTGCACATACTTTTCTTCTTTTCTTTTTATGTAGGAGTCGAAGATACTTCTGATGGAGGTCTGAAGCTTCTTGGTAGATTATCACTTTTAACAGAGCAAGATCTGTGGACAGTTAATGGTCTTCCCAATGAACATAATTCTTCTGATCACCTGTCCTTATTAGCTCAGTTCAGGCTTATTGAAGAATAATTCCCAAATTATTTTTATATCTGCACTTTCCTTCACCACCTCTTCTTCCTGTAATTTTTTAAATTCAAGGACTGTCAGACTGGTTAAATTAAGTTCGCCTGCATGCTGAATTTTTAGTGTTTGTGTAAAGTAGAGTTTTTAAAGAGATTTCTTTGTAAAGTTGCTTAAATTACTTTGTGGAGTCATAAAGACAAAAAGAAATGAGTTTACATTAGCTTCCTCTTTTTGATAATGGAAAATGTCTGTGCCATAGTCTGAAAATGGCATTATTTTTAAAAAAGATGTTTTTATTGTAAATCATAGTAAAATGGGTGATGATTCTTATGTACAGTGTACTTCTCTCAATCCTTCAAGCAAAAGATTATGTTTGTAGCAAGTTTCATAATGAACTCAAAGTAGATTTCTATGTAGTTTCAAGTGTATTCTATTTCAAGTTGCTTTTGTTGCCCTTCCCAAATATCTAAATATTGGGCACAATCTTGGAGTCCCTCAGCAGGAATTTAGCTAATGCCAGGGCAGCAGGATTGAGCCTATTCTTGCAGTATAGTAATTAGTTATGCTCTAAAAAGTGATTGTGTAATGGTTAATCTTACAAGAGTACAACGTGTTTTGCTGATGTGCAGAAGCTTTAAAAAGAATCTGAAATGAAACCAAATAGGCTGAACACACAGCGGTAAAGCACAGATAGATCTGAAGGAGCTTTCATGTTTGAATACTATGTGTGTTTGTATGAAACAGTCTTATCTGGGAGTCAGACCTTTTGAGATTTTGGAAGTGTTTATGGAATAGATGAGGCTGTTTTCATGAATTCATCATTTAAATATTGTAACATTACTACAGCTCCAGAATAGTCAGTATTTAAAGATTCCCTCATGTTCTGTTTCATAATACACCATGACACAGCATACCCTACAAAACACCTAGGATTTACAGATGAAACTTTAATGTGCTACTACATTAACAAACTTCTTGGCTGAGGGGAGGACAAACAGAAATTCTTCTGACTTAAATTATATATGGATCTGTGTGTGATTGAATTAACTAACAGAAGTGTAATTTCTAAATAGAGTTGCTGTCACTAATGTGCTGCTAGAAAAACTGAAACTTGTACTTAATTATATTCCAATAAGCACCTGAATTCAGAAACATTTCTTTATGTTCAGTCCACTTTCATGTCCCATTTTCTGTATTTTAATTATAGAATAACCATCTTCTAGATTGTAACTTTATATTGTAAGACTTAAGCTAAACATTATTTCAGAGGAATGTGGGACCAATGACAGTCCAATTGATTGAACTCATAATTCAGACTTAACGTTTGGGGGTGATTGGAGTTTTGGTTCTCCTTGAATGGTTTTTCTCTGATCTTTGCTAACTAGATTGTGACATAAGGATCCATCTGCACGGTGAGCTGATCTGTCTGGCTCTGTAGCCATTCATTCAGTTAATGCTGAAAAACAAATGCTAGCTATTTTATTCAAAAATAGTCAGATACTTCTTGGCATACCCAATTTTATGTGGGTTAGGGTAAAGCCTCTAAGATCTGAGACGGGTAAATGCAGCCATTTGCCTGATAGCATAGCTGCATAACTTAACTATTTTTGTGAAGATGCCACAAATATCTGGCACCACATAAATCTGAAAAGGCCATCTTCTCAGCTTGTTGTGCAAGTGCTGCATGTGGGTGATCTGTATAGGAGCAAGGATAGATAGCAGAAAGGGTTGAAGCACTGTCACTGTGGGAGAAAGAGAGATTGCTGCTGTCTGGGACTTCTGTCCCCTGCTCTGAATGGGCAACAGGACCCCTGATGGCACCTGCTTTTTCCTGCAAACATCCCCAGTTCTGGTCTCCCATGTTTAAGAAGGATGAATTCAAACTGGAACAGGTTCAGAGACGGGCTACTAGGATGATCCGAGTAATGGAAAACCTGTCTCATTAAAGAAGACTCAAAGAGCTTGGCTTGTTTAGCCTAACCAAAAGAGGGAGGGAGGATATGATTGCTCTTTATAAATATATCAGAGGGATAAATATCAGGGAGGGAGAAGAATTATTTAAGCTTAGTACCAATGTGGACACAAGAACAAATGGATATAAACTGGACACTAGGAAGTTTAGACTTGAAGGTTTCTAATCATTAGAGGAGTGAAGTTCTGGAGCAGACTTCCAAGGGGAGTAGTGGGGGCAAAAGACACATCTGGCTTTAAGACTAAGCTTGATAAGTTTATGGAGGAGATCGTATGATGGGATAGCCTAATTTTGGCAATTGACCTTTGATTATCAGCAGGTAAGTATGCCCAGAGATTTGTGGTGGGATGGGATCTGAGTTACTACAGAGAATTCTTTCCTGGGTGCTGGCTGATGAGTCTTGCCCACATGCTCAGGGTTTAACTGATTGCCATATTTGGGGTCGGGAAGCGATTTTCCTCCAGGGTAGATTGGCAGAGGCCCTGGAGGTTTTTCGCCTTCCTCTGCAGCATGGGGCATGGGTCACTTGCTGGAGGATTCTCTGCAGCTTGAGGTCTTCAAACAATCGGAGGACTTCAGTAACAAACCCCTAACCTATGTCTGAGTTATTGAAGTGGATGGGTGAGATTCTGTGTCCTGCATTGTGCAGGAGGTCAGAATAGATCATAATGGTCCCTTCTGACCTTAAAGTCTATGAGTCTCTGTTGTCTTCCAAGGCACTTATTTGGCTCCTTCTTCCATTGCCTTTCCCATAACCTCTGCAGCTCTTAAACTGGAGTTATTAGATTATTATATAATCAACATTGACAGTAATTCCCACTTCATTTCAGTGGGTCTAATGTGCTCCGTAATGCATGGGAAAAGAGAGCCTAGCACTAAGCTTATTGGTTGTTCTGCCTGGTTCATTATCTAGCCTACTGTGTTCAGAGTCAGATTTTTAGGGAGTTTGTCCTTGCTTGTTACCCTCATTTTTTTTCTTCTTTTGCTGCTAGGACAGATTAAGAGAGATCAGTGAACAGTGAATTTATAGTGCTTGGAGACAGTAGTAGAGGTTATACATGGAATATCACACAAGTACATATTAGTGTTTGTATATACTTCAAAGCTCATGTGTTCAGGTATTGAACTCCATACACTTGTACTCTGATTCATGGTGGAGTCTCTTTCCTGTATTTTTTTTTTAAGGTGGCTATGGGTAGAATTTGATAAATTTCCCTGTTTTTTAAAATGGTTCAGCTGTGGGGTTTAAAGAACACTGGGAAAGTCTCCAGCTTTATAGAATTGAAGTGAGGAAAGGGTGAGAGCAAGGCCCTTTTTACTCTTCATGTATTAGTGCTAGAGTCTCTGGCAAACAGCTGACTCAGACTTGCACACTGTGTTTAACGGTGGTGCTAAGTACTCTAGAGCTCCTTGAATATCCTTTACATGAGGACAATTGAAACATTTTCACTAAAAATGTCTGCTGCTTAAGAGAAACTAAAGATTTCCACTAAAGCTGGAGGTCTGTCAGTTATTTATCTAAGTCACATGATAAAGCTAAATCAATTTAAGCTGTACATTTTAATAAAGATGTTGCAATAAAAACATGATCTTCCTAACAACCATACAAGATGATGGGGTTGCAAATACAGGCTGTTCCCCCAATTAAGTGAGATGGGCAGGCTGACATATAGGCTATATACCACCTATCCTGTAACATACTTAAGTTTTCAACTGTCACACCTGTCCCACACTTACTGAGCTGAAACAATTTGTGCTAAGCCACTGCTCAGGCTCAACTAGTGGCAGAGTTCTTGTATTTTAAGGGCTGAAAATAAGAGGCATGAAAAACAAGAGCTACCTTATCACTGACAAGCCCTAGCCTATTTGTAGAGCAACACTGCTCCTCCCCATACAATTTTAGCAATGTGTTGCAACTCACCACTAACCCATCACATCACCACACACAACATTTTAGGCTGCTGCAGAACAAGCTGGGATGCAGTATGATATATCTTTCTCCTAACTCCTGCCTTCATAGAGGAAGGGCAGGCTGAGATCTCCTTTTCTTCTGGCAGCGAGTGGCTTCAAGTTCTTCCCAAGGGCCTGTTCTTTTTGAACCCTCCACTTGTGGCTTTGTAACAGGCAGTGCTGATACAAGCCAAGGCCTTAGCTGTACCGAAACATTTTCAGGTTTTGGTACACTATGCACATACTTGTCAGCACCAGCTCCCATACTGCTGTAATCCATACCAACCTCCTAGTTCATACAAGGGATTATAGACCAGACAAACTTAAACAGAAAATAGTTCAAAGGAAAAAAAATGTTCATGCTTAAAAATGGAGTTTCCTCCTCCATTCCACCTCCCTGTTCTACAAAGCATAATCGTGGTTTGGTAGAAAGAGGACTTTTTTCTTCTGTCCCTACAGGATAGTGGAACCAAGCCAAGGAATGAACTATGTACAGTGCTAGTCTGTATCTGGTCACAGTTTTGAAAGATGTTATTGTTTACCAATTTAACAAGCCAGACACTTCAGAAAGTAAAAGCTTAGCCTAGTTTTTATCTGACAGACAGCTATTTGGTGCTGCTAGAACTGCAACGTACATATATGCAGGCTGTATCAAGGAAGGCTTGTTAATCTTAACAGCCAGTTAACCAAAGATGTTGAAGGAAGATACCTGCCTGCCTCAAGGACATTCCCTGTTTCCCTCCTGCCCAAATTTAAGCCAACAAGGCCACTAATTCTGTTCTGCTTCATTAGCACATATTACCAAAGAACCTGAATTACTTCCTTCCCTCTTCAAGAGACAACCCTTGTCTGGTGACAGTGCCTTAGGGATAGAGCAGAGACTTTACTGTAAGAGCAAAGCAGCAGCAGCTGTTCACAGGGAGCTGTAGCATTCGGTACTCATGAAAGATGCTGAGTTAGTGGTGGCTATTGTTCCAGAGAGATTTCAAGCAAATGATACTGTCTTTCAGTTTCTTGGCAGGTGCCATCACTAGGGGAAACAAGAACCCACCATATGACTGAGAGTATGGCTACACTTACAGTTTTGCAGCGCTGGTAGTTACAGCTGTGTTCATACAGCTGTGTAGGGCCAGCGCTGCAGTGTGGCCACACTGACAGCTACCAGCCCTGCAGTGTGGCCACATTCACAGCACTTGCAGCGCTGTTGGGAGTGGTGCATTGTGGGCAGCTATCCCACAGAGCACCTCGTCCCATTTTGGCGCTGTGGCTTGTGGGAAGGGGAAGGAAGTGTGCGGGTCTTTCCGCTTCCTGTTCCAACGCCCCATGGTGCTTTGCTACACATTCCGAGCAGCTTGGCAACATTGTGATTCTGCAGCGCGATTTCTGAGATTTTTGTTATAAATGGAGCCTGAGCTGCTGAGGACCTTGCCAATGAATGTTGCCAGCACATCACACATGGCAGTGGAGCTATTCCTTCAGCTGCAAAGTGACAGTGAGGAGTCAGACGATGATATTGAAACGCCTGACGCTCAAGACACTCAATTGCTTGTGGCAGTAACAGACGTGCTCAGCACCGTGGAATGGCGCCTTTGGGCTCGGGAAACCAGCACTCAATGGTGGGATCACATTGTCCTGCAAGCCTGGAATGACGAGCAGTGGCTGCAGAACTTTAGGATGAGAAAAGCCACTTTCATGTCACTGTGTGCTGAGCTCGCCCCTACCCTGCGGCGCAGGGACACGAGATTGAGAGCTGCCCTGCCAGTGGAGAAGCGGGTGGCTATTGCAATCTGGAAGCTGGCAACTCCAGACAGCTACCGATTGGTGGCGAACCAGTTTGGAGTGGGAAAGTCCACCGTTGGAATGGTGCTGATGCAAGTTTGCACAGCCATTAATTGCACCCTGCTAAGAAGAACTGTGACTCTTGGGAACGTGCAGGACATTGTAGATGGCTTTGCAGAAATGGGTTTCCCTAACTGTGGAGGGGCAATAGATGGGACGCATATTTCTATTCTGTCACCGCATCAGAGTACGTTAATCGCAAGGGGTATTTCTCCATGGTTCTGCAAGCGCTTGTGGATCACCGTGGGCGTTTCACTGACATTTACTCAGGATGGCCTGGAAAGGTGCACGATGCACGCATCTTTCGGAACAGTTCCCTGTTCAGGAGGCTGAGGGCCGGGACTTTTTTCCCAGACCGCAAGATCACAGTAGGGGACGTCAAAATGCCCACTGTGATCCTTGGAGACCCCGCTTACCCCTTAATGCCTTGGCTCATGAAACCGTATACAGGGAAGCTTGACAGGAGCAAGGACCGGTTCAACTACAGGCTGAGCCGGTGCAGAATGACTGTGGAGTGTGCTTTTGGCCGTTTGAAAGCCCGCTGGAGGTGTCTTTATGGGAAGCTATATTTGGGGGAAAGCAGCTTCTCCGCTGTTATATCCGCGTGCTGTACCCTCCATAATATTTGTGAAGGGAAGGGTGAAAGATTCAGTGAGGAATGGACCTCCAAGGTTCGACGCCTAGAGGATGAATTTGCACAGCCAGAGAGCAGGGCTACTAGGGAGGCCCAGGAAAGGGATTCAAGGATTAGGGATGCTTTAAGGGAGCAATTTGATGCTGAGAGCCAACAGTAATATTTGGTGCCTTTGCTGTGCTTTGTTCTACCTTAAGGTACAATATTTACCATTTCCTGCAATAATAAAACGTATTGTAAAAGCCATAAAATCCTTTATTCAAAGTACAGTACATAAAAGGCCAGGGGGGTTAGGGTGGTGGACTGTACATTCAGAGGTTTGAATATGTCCTGTCTGGATTACTGTTCAATGTCTGCTGCACTTCAGGATTACTATGCTGCAGGGTAATGGGGGTGGAGTGCACAGGGTAAGAATTATAGTTATCAGGGCTGGTAGGTGATCGTACAGGTGTTGGGGGCAGCTGGGGGTAATAAACTGGCTGCTGGAGAAAGATGTTTTGTGCAAATACTGGGGAACAAGAAAGAGAGCTTTGGGAGGGCTGTGGGTTACTACGGTACATATCTGCCTGCCTGGCTACGAGAGACTCGAAAGACTCAGTTTGGCGAGCCAGGAGGCTTATCATCTGCTTTGAGGTTTTTTTGATAGCCAGTTCCTTTCTCCTGCTTTCTGTTTGCCTCTAGTCATACATTTTCTCTCTCCATTCCTGTGTCTTCCTACTTTCTCTGTTGTAGTGATTCATAACTGCTTTGATCAATTCTTCTTTTGATTTTCTGGGATTTCTTCTCAAGTTATGCAAGCGACGTGAGGCCGGTGATCCGGCTGCATTAGTCAAGGTCACTAGAAAAAACAAAGAGCCATGTAATACACAGAGGCTACATTGTTTATTATCACACAGTGAAGGAGTTTAGACTTTTTGTAGCATCCTTCCCACATACCTCACATAACACAGAGAGGCCAGGGAAGCTAAGTCAGGGCGAGCAATGGGGTGAGTGTTTCTGCCCCGAGTGCATCTGGGAGGGGGAATTGACCGATGGGTCACTGGGGTTTATCTGCACTGGGTACAGGAGGTAGCTGGTGTCCTGCACAGGGGACAGTAGTGAACAGGAAGGTGGCGAGCTGCTGGGGGGGGGTGGTGGTGGTCCGCGTTAATGCCGGCCTGCTGGTGAGGGGGGGGGGAAATGCACAGCTGTGCTGGCTGCCTGCTGGGAAGGGTGGGGGAACACCGGCGCGCACCGCAGGGCTGGCTGCCTGCTGGAAGGGGTGTGGGGGAACACCGGAGCGCACCGTGGGGCTGGATGCCTGCTGGGAAGGGGGGGGGGGAGACCGGAGCGCACCGTGGGGCTGGGGGGGGGGCAGCGAACCTGACGCTGTGCACTCAAGTATCCCTAAATTCTCAACAGGGTTTCCTACTGCCAGATATATCACTGCTGCGTGTTACCTGGGAAGAGAGGGAGGGTCTTCTACAGCAATGTGAATTCCGCCCTGGCCCCTATGCAGCTTGCCTGTGTGCAGCAATGGTACCCCCACCCCTCCGGCACAGTGGCTCGGACGAGTTAGCCTGACCGGGACAAGGACCATGGTGGCTCTCCCTATAAACTTGAGAAAGCACATTGGCCACGCTCTGGCTGCAACTTTTCAAGAGATTACCGAGGCCGATTACAGAGCCGTGATAGAGCAAATCAATGGGCTATTCCATGTTTAGGCATGCATGCAGGCAGCCATAACCCAAACCCTCCTCTCCCAAAACATAAAAATCTGCTTACCCCGAGCACGCTCCTCAGTTTCTTCCTCACCAGCAACTTCCAGCTGCTGTGACTGGCTAGCCTCCTCCTGGCTTGAGAAGAGTTCCTGGCTGCCTGCCTCCTGGGACTCCGGGGTGTCTCCCTCCACGCCAGTAGCCTCACTGTCACCTTCCTCTACACCCTCCCCCACTTCTCCCTGCTCTGAACTCTCCATCGTGGTCCTCGGATTGGCAGTGGGGTCACACCCAAGTATGGCATCCAGCTCCTTGTAAAAATGGCAGGTTCTGGGGGCAGCTCCTGAGCGGCGATTTCCCTCACGGGCTTTGCAGTAAGCACTCCTCAGCTCTTTTATTTTGACCCTGCACTGCAACGCATCCTGTTCATGGCCCCTTCTCAGCAAGGACTGCGATATCTGCCCATAGGTATCATAATTTCTCCTTCTGGAGCACAGCTGTGCTTGCACAGCCTCCTCACCCCAAACACTGATGAGGTCCTGCAGCTCTGAATTGTTCCATGCTGGGGCTCATTTGGGGCGTGGAGGCATGGTTGCTGATTGATTGAATGATTGATTGCACTCCACACCTGGCTGAGCAAACAGGAAGGGGATTTTTAAAATTCCCGGGGCATTTAAAGGAGGGGTCAGCTGAGCCCAGGGCAGTGGAGTGTGAATGATTACCAGAGAGGCTTCTAAGGTATGCTGGGATACCTACTTATGCCACGGAGGTCAATAAAAGCGCTGGTGGGTGTCCACACTTGCTGACCAGCGCTGGATCCCCTACACCCAAGGCTCGACCGGGTGTACAGCCAGCGCTGCAACAAGGGAGTTGCAGCGCTGGCCGTGCTTTGCAAGTGTGGCCACATCCTAAGTTGCAGCGCTGTAACCCCCTCACCAGCGCTGCAACTCTGTAGTGTAGCCAAGCCCTAAGGGCTTAATGTGTAGGGTACTTTGTGCCAAATAGTGGTTGGCTGATTTAATATTGAAGATTTATGATGACATTTTGCATCAGCCCCTCCTCCATTCTGGTGTTACTAGCTTACAATGACAATCAAAGAGTGACTGCTTTAAAAACACTTTCCCCACAATGACTGTACAATTTAGTTCATACTAGTTCCTGTACATTAACACATTCCAAAAATGATAATAGGCTATTAAAAAAGACCAAGACATTTTATTAAAGTTCCATGCTGCACATAAACATACAAGTGATGAGAAAAGCAAGACTCAGAGCCATGCACATGTACGTCCAGAATATCGTTTGCCAAGTTTGCAATGAGCTAGAAAAATAGGCAGTTGGAATCACAGTTTTAAAGATAAGACAAAAATGCAAGAGCAAATTTGAAGAGAATGAATAAAATTCACTTGTACTTCAAAACAAACAAACCAAGTACAAAATAATGTCACAGCTTTATAGCTTAGAAAAGCTTCGGTGTAGCAAGTTAAATGTTCAGATAAACCACATAAGCCAAAACACTCTGGATGCTGGTAAAATCACATCATCAAGTTGGAAGAAATAGTCAGGGTACTGTAGAAAAACAAATATTTTTTCAAAATCAAGTATATTCTAATGGCACCAAAGTACAATTAAAAATCAAGGCTTCTGTTGCTTAACTAAACCTTATTTTCCTTATCACTTCATTAATGAGGAACCTGTTGTGTAAACTAACAATTGGCTTATGCTTACAAGGTCACAAAACACTGTGCAGTACATATTGTTTTAGAACTGAAATTCTATTGATCATAATGGCTTAAAATTTTACACTAATACAAACCATGATTTTTTTCCCCATTCTTTATCCCCACACCTAACCTCCTCCCTCCCTCAAACCCCCATCCTATTCAAAACCTATTTTAAAGCAAATAAGACGATAAATACACAAAACAGAAAGGTTGTGGACTGTAATAAAGCCTTATGTTTCACTGCAAGGAACCCTCTCCAGAACACAGGAAAAGGAAATCCTCTAAATTCAGTCAGGTCATCATCATCACCTGTGCTGTTCTTCAGACAGAGGGGGAATAGTTTTCAGTAACCAAAATGAAATGTGAATTATAAGAAGAACTTACCAGCTGTGTTTTTTTTTTGTTTAGTATTGGGGGCATAACTTAAAAAAAAAGTGAGGAAATACATAACGTCAATCTTGCAATGAGCTCCAAACATATCTGCAGCAAACCCAGCCCATTTCAGTGGAGCCCTGTTCAATTGTATCAGGACCTGCCAGGGCTTGTTGCCAGACTGGGGCCTTAATTTATTCTCTAGTCATTTTGTAGCTTATTTCACGATTGTGTATTGCAAAAATTCCATGACTTTATAAAAAGTCATTGCCCTCTTCCTCCAGGCATAAGAAAGGCCAGAGGACAGATCAGTACATTATTCAGTGTTTATGCAATAGCTTGCTTGGGGAAATATTTCCATCTGACATTACAGTAAATCAACTGCCTTAGTACTTTTACTTTATAATAAAATTCACCTCTCTCTGCCCCACCAAAATGACTATGGCCTTGCACCTGCATTCACACCTGTGTAAAGTGAGTAGTCATGCTTACACCGTGCACATATAAAAATGACTATACAAGCTGCAAGGCATGAAAAATCAGACTCCAACGTTGGGGACTGACTTCTCTTTAATAGCGAAATATTCATTACAAATCTTGGACTCCTACTTCTCACAGTATTAAAGCTTTATCCATACACATCTCGTATAATAGAGGTATATTGGAGTCTTTTGAATGGTCTCGTACAACTGGAATTAAACTGAAAGCTGTATTTAATGGAAGCTATATTAATGTTTAACACACACTTATGTTGTATTGTCATCTTGTCCTATGCTATCTAAGTATTTCCCCACTACACAGTATGAAAAGCTTTCCCATGCAGGACTGTTTTCTTCAAATAACTGTTGGCATTCCCACCTGCTTCTGTAGCCATTTGAACACTGGCTCATTCAGTGTTCCAAAGCCTTAGTACTTACTAGAATCTTACTATGTTTATCTTTTTTATTACCTCTCCACCTCATCTCAGAAAATCCAAAGGACAAAAGGCACCAATGCCCCATGTTTCTGGCTTGTTTGTTTTTTAAAAAACTTAGAAAAAATAAAAAAAGCATGGCTTACCGTATACAAGCTAGATTTTCAGAGCAGCTCAGCTCCCATTTATGCACCTAAATGAAGTGGTTAAATTTTCAAGTACTCAGCACCCACTAACTCCCAGAGTTCAATGAGAACTCCTAGGTGCTGAGCACTTTGAAAAATCTAACTACTTCCATTAGGTCCCTAAATGGGAGCTGAACTGGTTTGAAAATCTAGCCATACATCCGTAGTGCTAGTTAAATCCATCAGTAAAAAGGACACCATAAGGAAGGAGGAGATAGACAAACAAACTTGTTCTTGACAAAAATATGTGAAAATCAACTATTATTGCTACGCTTACTCTAACAAGAATCTTTTTAAAGGTCACTAAGTTACTGTAATGCATATAAAGGAGAACCTTCCCTAGCTAAGTTGTGATGTCTGATCTTAATATAAGACACAAAGGCATCATCCCCTTAAACTATTCAACCCTGAAAGACAAATGATTCAAAATTACACACACACACATGGATAGAAAAGTAAACTCTCAAGGAAGCCTATTGATTCTGACACTTCCTCATGAGTCTGAGACTGTACACACAGTTTGACTGTTAATACAGTGCAAATGCTAGTCTCTACAACACAATGATCTCCAGGTCTTGTGCTTTAACACTGTAGTCCGCAAAGTTTAAAAAAAAATTAAGAAATTGTAAAAATTCATTGTTGGTCAGTTATTAAAAAAACCAATAGAAACCTCAACTGGTTCTCTGTATTTCTAAGACACTTGCATATAAATCAAACTTTACACTTTTTCATAGGCATGCACATAGTAAAGAGTGGCAGGGTGCATCTAATGCGGTAATATAGTACTCTCAGAAACGCTGGAAAACAGTACAAATTGGTTATAAAATTAAAATTGTCAGTTTTGCATATCTCTTATATACTGAGGTAATAGACACTTTAAAAAGTCACATCCACCTCTGCACTGCTATTTTATTGCTGAATAAAAAATATTGACTTGATGTTTAAACCGACTGCACCCCAGCACGTTAACACTAACGAGAAATATTTCATTTTATCACCACTCCTAATACTACCAATGGAGCACAATATTCAAAGCCAATTAAATAGAGTAAACAATTATTTAAATTAAAAAAAACAAAACAAAAAACACCACAGTAGTTCCCTCCTGTTTGATGCGGGGAAGAAATCCTGTTGAAGATAATTTAGTTTTTCATTGATGTCACTTAATGAATTAAAAAAAATAATACTGCAATCATTCTAGAATTTCTATTTTCTAGGTGAAACTTTAAATAAAATCCACAAGTTCTTAATAAATAGTCCCAGTTTCTCTTCTTTTTTCCCCCACCCCCTTCCTTCAATGGGGCATAGGGTAATGTGCAGTGAGAAGCACCATGGAAGCCCTCCATCTGGCCTATGGCTTTGTTAGATGCGTAGTTGATAGCCCACTTCATTCAATGTAGTGAGATCACCCACTTTCTTGTCCATCACTGCAGGCCTGCAATCAAAGAGGGAAGAGGTGGTCAGTGTTCAGCATTTCTTTGACACAGATTTCAATTGCACAAACACCACTGCAAAAAACAAAACTAATGGAACAAAGTATCTTGTCAATCTAATATGAAAACAGGACTAAACTTTTTTTGTTGAATGAACTAATTATGCAGAATGCAGCCATGTTATCATCTTGACATTGTGATGGCAGGAAGATAAGAGCCGCATGCAGAGACTCGGGGAACAGTAGGTAAATCCTGGGCGTTGCCCGCTTCTTTGCAAGGATTTAACCATTACATAGATATAAACATTAAACAGCAAAAAATCTCAGAAAAATACAGGATTTATTTAGAAAAAGTGAGAGGAAGAGAGATACTCAGGTCAATCTCTTCAGACATCATTTCCTTTTTTCTGGTGAATACTATTTAACCTGTTCTAATTAATTGGATCAATAAAATTGGGGGTTCTTTTGGTTGGCATATCATTTACTAACCCGTCCTTTTTCCTGTGACACTCTCTCTGCCGCATACTTTGAACAAAACTTGCCAATTGAGTTGTAACTGGAGCAGTTCACTTTTGACTATTAGCTGTTCATTTAAGATGCATAGTTTCTGCTCTTTGAAGGTGAGGGCAGAAAACCACATTTCTACTATGAACTCATATAGCTTTTGAGATCTGGGAACCTTGCGAGTAGCTAATGCTCCTCTGACTATTCACAAACTGAACAGTTTATTCACTAATCTTTCTACAACTAGCTCTTTAAATAGTTTCATCCTCTTCTGAATTGTTACCCTGTGTCCCGTCTTATTTAGCTTTTAAACACTTTGCAGAAAGGAAAAAAAGTGTATTAACTATGGGCCCAATCACCTGTGAGAGAGGATTAAGTCTGAGAAGGTCTCTGCAAGGTTTTTGTTGAGGTTTTTCACATATTCCTTCAGAGAGGATAGGGCCATAGCTCCATCTCCCACAGCCTGTGCAGACCCCAGACAACCAGTGGGAGATTAGCTCTGTGTCCATGAAGGCCAGCACTCTGGCTCTGCTGCCTCAGCCTTAAAGGGGAAATCGCAGCAGTTGGTTCAGTAGTGCCTGGAGTTGTATTAATTTTCTTCTTCTGCAAGTCTGAGGTGGGTGGGATGATTCCCTTGGGCCTGCCCACCACTTACCAACCTGCCTACTCCCACCAGCCCTCCTATTTGTGAATCCCAGTACCTGCAACATACATGAGGCTTAGGGGAAAAGGCAGGGGAACATTAACATGCAGGCACCAGAGCCACCTTTCTTTTCCCATGGTGGGGGGACTGACTTGCACCGAGGGTCCCTTCCATGTGGATTATGGGGCTACATTCAGGCCTTGTAACTGTGCTATATAAATACTGTATGAGCAGCTCTGACCTTCCTGGCCTAACATGTCCATCACATGTCCACAATTCCTGTTGGAACTGTGACTAAAATGGCAGTCACAGGCACTAACCAGCTCCTCAGTTCATACTGATTGTGAAACATCTTCAGGTATTTTTAAATACTGCTTTAAAGTCTCCTTGTATATCCTAATGAAGTACATCAATCTCTAGGCTTCTAGAGCAACACAAGCTACTACAGTTTTCCTGTCAACCTCTAATCAAAGTCAGTCTCACTAGAGATGCACGTTATTAAACTCACATAACATGCATTTATTAAAATATCACATAATATTAGCTGAGAAGACAATATATTTTGTGAGCTGACATTTAGCAGCACAGCTACTGGTGCTGACTCTTGAATTACATCCAGTCCGTAACTCTTCCCCAGACTAAAAGTGAAACACTGGTTTCCAGTTTCATAAAGATGAATCAGAATTACCAGCCCCTCTGCTTTGGGTTGAGCAGAAAGAACAGAACCAAACAAGGGACCATCATGTGCTAACATCACTTTACAGTTTAGAGGATTTTTTTTAGCTTTTTCCTTGTAAAATCTTCCAAAAGGATAAAAACTTAATTTTGTATTTAAATGTATAATTAAATATGCACCACCCTATAGCTTTAAACTGAATATGGGCCTGATTCCTTCCTTATATCAGTATTACACTGGTATGACTCCATTGATTTCAGTGGAGCTACTCTAGATTTATGCCAGTGAAGATAGATGTGAATCAGACTACAAAGGCCTGATCCTGCAAACAGTGCCTGGCATAGTGCTCAGCATCCACTGTAGCAAGCTGTATATCCAGTAGTGAGAGTCTGCAGGATTAAGCTCTAATTTAAATAAAACTAAAAATTAATCTGAAATAACTCCCATTTGAGAGGTTTTCAGTGCAAAACTTAAGTAAGGGGGGAAATTCTTCTGCATGGCTCCATCCAGCTGGATTGTCTAATTAGATGTTTTCATGGATTAATCTCTCTCTATTGTATTTCGCTTGTAACTATAGTAAATGCACAGAATTAATTCAAGATTATCTTCTGAAAGCCTGGATTAGCATTCTGCTCTTTTAGGAAAATACAAAACTCATTAAACTGTAATGAACAATGGAAGGAACAGAAGCTATTCTATTTGGATGTGTTTACACTGGGCTGGAGGTACCCTGTCACTGTGAAAGGCCTGAACCTAACAATGTAATAGGAGCCAACATTTCAGAACACTCCCTCTGTTGGTGCATCCAGAGCATTGCACACATAATGTGGTCTTATTAAGCACTAGCATGCAGGTGAAAGGTTGGGTAGATATGGGGCAGCTCTAGCAGGGACCCATGGGTGCAATTTAACTCAGAAAAAAATCAGGATTAATCAATGTGCACTGGATGCACTGCAAAGGGCCACTTAGGTTTAGCCCAGCCACTCTTCTGTCATGACAGAATGGCTGCTGGGCCAAATTTGACTGAGTGATGATGTGATCTGGCACATGGGGTCACAGCACCACTCAGCTTTCATGCCTGACCCAGCAGGGCCCAGATCCCACTGGATTCATTTAATTGAGCCTGAGGCAACCCAGCAGGCCAGGAGCCCAGAGGTAGGAGTGGGGTCTGAGGTACTGCTCCCACCAGCGGTGGGGCCAGAGCTCGGTGAGACGGAACCAGGAGCAGCCACCCAGCCGCACACAGGGCACAGCAACCCCACAGGTCTGGCCCGTCTGAAGTCCCTTCCCCCAACCCCACATCTGTTTAATTGTGAGGCTACTGTGTCCCTGGGATGTATATAATCCACTTAGAAGTGGAAGGTCACACATTAGCTCGAGCTCAGGAAAATGTTGTAGTGAAAACATTTCAGCTTCAGTTCGCTGAGTCTCTTCCCAGGAGAGTCCTATATAATTTTACTGTCAACAAAGAGCAGTCTGTAATAACAGCTTGCCATCAGCAGGTGAACCCTCTCCAGCGAATGCCAGGATCTTATTCAGTCTCTACCCGCTAATAATGTAGCTCAGCCTAAGATGGGTATTGTGTGGCATGAAGGGCCTCTCTACTCAGTAATTGGCTATAATTAGAGCATGCAAATAAGAGATTCATAAAGAGATAAGATGCACAATGCCCATATCCACTCTCTAGCTGTTCATTGTTTGGTTAGGAGCACAGGTGCCTAAAACATTTTTTGCTAGATGAATAAATTTGAGGCCATCTCAAAACAGCTAGGTTCTTCCCAGCCAAAAGAGGAGGGAGTGCACAAGTTTCCTTTATGTATTTCCCTCCCTGCACATTAACTAACTACACATTAACTAACCTTTGAAAACCCTCTTACCCCTACAGGACCAGCGTACTCTTCATCAGTCCTCCCAAGTGACTTACTAAGTGGCACTAAACTCACCTCTTTGCCCCTTCACTTGCCTCCTGTCCCAAGTCTGATAGCTCCAGTTACAATAGGCAGGAACCAAGAGTCGTTTGGCCACAGAGGGGAGCAGGCTCAGAAAGCAAGGGGCTGCTGGAATTGGAAGGGATGGTCTCCCAACAAGAGGCTACTTACAGCATCAGAACCATCTGCAGGGCAGTTCCACAGTGGCTTGGCTGAAAAGAGGAAAGTGGCCAGTGCTCAAGCTGCCATAACTGCGAGTCAGTGTCCTAAGAGTTAGTGTGGTTTTAAAACAAGGCCTGGATTCTGCTCACTCACATCAGTTTTACACCAATGTAACTCCACTGGCTTAGTTACTCCTAATTTACCCCAGTGTAAATGAGAGCAAAGTCAATCTCCACGGGCCAGATACTAAAGTGTTTAGGTGCCTAAAGACAGAGACAGGCATCAGGAGGATAGCAGTCGAGGTGCTTCTGAAAATTCCACTATGTGCCTATCTTCATCTTTAGGCACCTAAACACCTTTGAAAACCTGGCCCCTGGTGACTACAGTGAACCACAAGCCAGTGTAAACAGACTGTATAATGAGGGGAAGGAGCAGCATTTAACAGCAGCTTCTTCAGCCTTTACCTTACCCAAGCATGTCAATCAGGCATCTTTACTAAGAGGACGGCTTTCCAAAGGAGCGGCTGCAACTCCCCTAAAAGTCATGAGCAGCAGCGAGTACTGTGCACCTCTGAAAAGCAGGACTCTTAGGTGCTTGAATACAGATTTAGGTATCCATGTTGAACATTTCTGAAATTCTCTTTCTCTGATGGTGGAAAAGTGCCTCTGTTCAAGATCAACCCTTGCAGCTTGGTCTTTGTGGAAAGGCCCAGGTAGACTACACACAGATTTAGGAAGGCCACTGCATGCACACATACTGCTCTTGAGGTTTTCCTCATATCGTATGTCCAGTTAATCTACCTTCCAGGTGGAATGGCAGCCCTGACATTCCTCCTTTGTGGTATGGCAGCTGCAGACTACTGGCGGGCTTCAGGTCAATAGGCTAAACATCCAAAGTTACTATTGTAAATAAAGACATTCCAAACCTAATCACGGTTGGCACTTGGGTGACTTTTCTCCTCCTCTTTCTCCTATGGAAGCTGTCTAAAGCCTCGTCTACACTGGCACTTTACAGCGCGGCAACTTTCTTGCTCAGGGGGGTGAAAAAATATACCCGAGTGCTGCAAGTTTCAGCGCTGTAAAGTGCCAGTGTAGACAGTGCTACGGCGCTGGGAGCTACGTCCCTCGTGGAGGTGTGTTGATTATAGCCACAACTACACAGCTATGTTAAAGTGAAGACATGCCCCAAGTCCAGTCTGCCCTGGGGGACCACAGCACTGCCTGGAATCTCTACAGCTCTACATGCTGCAGCCCAGTCCCCAATACACTGCCTCCTGCTGCATGCCCCCTAGGCAGCACTTGGAGGGTAGGGGAAGGCTCAGAGGGCAGCCTTAGAGCTGTCTTTCCCTGTTCCTGTCCTGAGGGAATCCTCCCCGTAGCTGGATGCTGAACTTCAGAGCCCCTTCTTTATGCCACTATGCCATTCGGAGCAGGAATGAAAACTCATGCAAGGAGTCTCAAATCCCAGCTCTAATCAGATCAGCTGTCTAGTTACAAGTCATTACACAGTCCAAGGCTTTATTTTACTATGACGATATGTAATACCATTAGAGATGGAGCACAAAGAACACCGTGCAAGAGCAGGGTCCTGGGCAGGTGTGCGTGTTTCTGCAGACCATGGAGTCACCACATGACTCCAGTGGGTCAAAGCTAGACTACTTTTATTTCACTTGTCCTTTCATATTACATAAATTAAGCAACAAGAAGGGAGCAGGTTGCTGTGCAGCTGACGCTTGCTCAGCAGTTGGCTCTCAGAAAGCCTGAGGCTTCTTTGTAAAGCCAGCGACATTGACACTCCTCTGCAGAATGAACATCTGTGCCATTCGAACAACTGCAGTAGCAGTGTTAAAAACCCAAAGATGAAAATATCCCTCAAGGAGTATATGGGAAGGGAAAGTGCCTGGAGTAGCAGGGCCTTTAACTACTATAATTATCCAGACACTAAATGAGGACTGGAGCCCCTGCTGATGGGCCCAAAATATAATGATGCAGATAGAATATTAATTTACATGTAAAATGTAAACCTGCTGTTAAATCAGCAGCTGCTAACTGCATTAAATATACATTTAGAAAGTCAGTCTAAGTTCTTTCTTAGCTTAACAAAGTCCCTCTGAAAAAAGTATCAGAGGGGTAGCCATGTTAGTCTGGATCTGTGAAAAGCAACAGAGTGTCCTGTGGCACCTTATAGACTAACAGACGCCTGTTAGTCTATAAGGTGCCAGAGGACTCTGTTGCTTTTTACTGAAGAAGTGCTCATCATAAACAGTGATGAATTTGTGGCCACATAGGTACTTCATAGGTGTCAGTTTGCTGCACAGCACAGCCTTTCAGAACTTTACTCCAACAACAACATGGCTAGAACTTACATCCCCTGACTCCAAAAGCACAGACCTTTACCACTTGACCTCTATGAGAAATTCCATTCGCTTCTAGCAGTCAGGGGCGGCTCTAGGCATTTTGCCGCCCCAAGCACGGCAGGCAGGCTGCATTTGGCAGCTTGCCTGCAGGAGGTCCGCTGGTCCCGCGACTTCGGCGGACCTCCCACAGCCGTGCCTGTGGGAGGTCCAGAAGTCACAGGACCAGCAGACCTCCCGCAGGCAAGCCGCCGAAGGCACCATGCCTGCCGTCCCAGCAGCGCTGGCAGAGCACCCCCCCACGGCTTGCCACCCCAAGCACACACTTGGCGTGCTGGGGCCTGGAGCTGTCCCTGCTAGCAGTATAGAGCCCATGATGCAAATTCTGTCCCTCCAGCAGCTCTGTTATTAAGAGACCGCGTAAAGAGCATGCACAGTACAACCATGCTATTAGCACTGACAGCTGGAGCCATAGGATTAACCAGAATATCTATAGCATACACAAATAGGGAACTGCTATGGTGGGTGAATCTCAATATTCCTCCAAATCTGTAGTTTAGCTTTACTGTGTCCTTACACTGAGTTTCTGATTCATCAACGAATGGGACATCAGCTCAAAAAGAACACATGAGCGGTAGCAAAGCAGAAATACTCACGATTTGTCTCTTCTGCACACCCGTCTCTGAGGGCTGACCTGCCTTCGGCGAGGGGACAGTGACTTGCCTCGTGATCGCTCTTTGATTGGAGAGTGGGCACTTGAGGGTTTCAGAATCTGAAAGGAGGAAGGGAAGGGAGGCACTGAATAAAGATGCCTATTCAACATTTTAAAAAAAGAAAGACCTCGTTATAATACTGGAGATCAGAGATGAGACAGAGCCTGTAGTCTCTTGAGGGTTGTTTGAATCCTGCCCAGGCTGGGAGAGACTGAAAGCTGTTATCAGTGCCTCATTGCAAAATTAGTTGGTGGCCTCAATCCAGCTTCCAGATATAAAAACCATCACCACAACTGGCCTTCTAGTCAGCAGTCTCAGCAGAGAGACCATGGGACGGCAAACAAACTACCTTGTCCCCTTTGGGGCGGTTGCCCTCAACTCACAATAAGACACATTGTGGTAGCATCATGAAGGGAAGCTTGCGCAGCCAAAACAGTTTCTGGAACTGTTCTATGGACGAATAGAAAACTTGAGTCTCAAGGGCTGTCAGCTGGATTCTCTGCAATCAGGGTCTTCTTCCCCATCCCTTGTCCATTCACACATCTGGGTATAGTTCCTCTAGGCTGATGACTTTCATCAGCACTACATTCACACCACTTTTATTTTAAGGACCTGATCTTTCAAAAGACATCATGTGCATAACTTTACACCTTATGAATAGCCCCAGGGAAGCCCATGGATGAAATTCCGACCCCTCAGAAATAAACGGGAGTTTTGCCATTGATGTCAATGGAACTAGGATTTCATCCAATGAGACTACACAAAATATGCATGTGCTGAAGTCTCCACAGGATGAGGGCTTTGAAATTGTAACACTCTCAAGGTAAGGACTATGTCTTTTCCATCTTCTGCACAAGGGCTGGGTCCAATGTCACAGCTCAATGCATATATGCCATAAAAATAAACTACGCTTGCTTATTTGATCAGAATACACTTCAGATACTAGCATTCTATCTGGTATTAAATATGTGGAACAGAAGGCTGAAATAATTCTAATTCCATATGCAATTAAATGTGTTACACTAAAATTAGAATACAACAACTTCAGCCTAAGGCTTTCATACCATCATGGTGCCTGATTTTCATCTCACTTAGCACAGTTTTATACCACATTAACTCTACCAACTTCAATGGAGTAACTTCTGATTTACCCCAGTATGATAGGAAGAAGAATTAGATCCACTATTCTCTATCTAAAAAAACCCATAAGGAATAGCCATCTTTTAAAGATTAGGTAAAAAATAGTGGACCAGTTCCTCAGCTGGCATTAATCATAGTGGTTCTATTGTGGCAGGTTACACCAGCGGAGTGTCTGGCCTGTAATTCCTTTTTAATGGAACAACAATGCAAATTACGCTCCATTCATCCCCATGGCATAGTGAGTGACCACAGTGGGACTGACAAAGTGCAGCAGTTAATCTCGCCCCATGTTTGAACGTGAACTTTAGAAAGATTTAGCGTATGTTACAAAGGTGCAGGGTCACAGTACACTTGTTTTCCACATCTGGAGACCCTGGGAAACATTCTGTTCTCAATTACATCAGTGTAGATCCAGAATAGTCAGTGGAACAGAGAAGAATATGGGTCCCTAGTTCTTTGGTCCTGCATGGAAATCTACCTGTTTCTTCAGGCATTTGGGTCTGATGGATACTAGGCAAATAACCTGTTGTCAACAAACCTGTTAATTGGAGTTGACAGGGACAAATGTTTTCTCTGTCATCACAGGGAAACCTGCTAGTGCGCACTAGACACCACATTCTGTCCGTAAAGGGAAGGAAAACAGCGGGGCCTTAACTACACTGGTCTCAGCTGTCTTGAGAAAACTCACTGTCAAGAGATAACTTGCCTAGTGTATTCGAACTCTTATTTGTGCACAGCATAAGCCACCAGAGAGTGGAAGAGCAGGGTGCTGCTGGTTGGCATGGGGGTCCACTGGCACAGTTGTACGTGTGAGCTTTTGTGACACCTGCAAATACTATACATTGTCGAGACCTGCACTGTCAGCCCCTTGCTTGCATAAGCACTACATTCACTCAAGCTACAAATTCCACTAACATTGCCTTGGCCTAACTGTTACATTTCCCCACCCCACCCCTTTGTTAAATGAAGGAGCTTCATAGGAAAGTGTGGATGAAGAACAGTGAGCTCTATAAAATGGGGATGATGGTACTTGCCTCCTTTGTAAAACACAGAGCTAGGAATGAAAACTGCTATATATGAGCTTATTATTAAGACAATGCTGTGCATGGAGTGAGATCCGCACATACCAAACTGTACATTCCACACTGAACAAGGGATGTGCTCCCTCACATGGGTCTTGCTCCAATTCTTGCAACCTCCTTTCGCTTTCTCCTCTTCGGTCACGCAGGCATGTTTGAAGACTTTACATTTAAGGGAGGAATCCTGCTGGTCCTTACTCTTGCAAGGAGCCCCACTGACTCCACTGTGCAATCAGCACTGGTTTCAGTGGGACTCCTCATGGAAGTAAAGCAAGCAGGTTCTGGCCCTTGATTATCTGGTAAAAACCAACATTCAGTATCTTACAATATCCTCCGAGGTTTAATGCAAATAAACTGTCCTGACAGTCCCATCAGCTGGATTAAGGCTTGGTGCCAATGCAGAACTTTGCAGCGTTGCTGTGAGATAGCACAAATGCTTACCTGAGCCTGCACTGCCAACTCCCACAGTTTTTGGCCAATGACAAGTTAAGCTGTAAGGTTTCAAAATAAGCCAGACAATCTCAGACACTAACAACAGGCCAAACTCCGTCCTGGGTAACTCCAAAGAATGACCCCCAGCATGAATCGGTTCCATTGTCTGACTGATCTGCAAACAAGCCAGATGCCCTGCCTTCCTGACAGTAAATCTGATAGCCTCCCCTTCCACTGCCTTCTTGGAATCATAACTATGCTCTGCACAACTCACTCACATTAACTTGAGGTGAATGATCTGGGTGAGGAAAGTGCCTGAGGACAGAAGCCAGGATGAGGACAGTCACTTCAGACCCACATCTCATCCTCCACATGTGTACGTTGACAGTGGCAGGAGAGGGGGCTGTAGCAGCAGTGCTAGGAAGTCTCTGTTTAGGCAGATTTACCACCCATTTTCAATTGTGCTATCTAGTGCCTGTGCACAAACTGAAATGGTAGAGGCAGGCTCTGTAACACCACACCACATGTAAGAAGTACTCTCTGCCCAGACAAATGATTCATTCTTTGGAGGACGAGGAGGGAGACAAAAAGTCAGAAGTGGCATGTGAAGGAACTTACAAATGATGCCACATACCTCTCGGAAAAGGGAAGCAGCCCTGCACTTCATGAGTGCACCTGCTTTACCCCAACTGCTGACAGATGGCTGGAAAGACATCAAATCCAATTTCATTGCAACTGAAACCTGCTCTTCACCCCCAGCTGTCACTGAAGCATATTCCCAGGGCCGGCGCTATCATTTAGGTAGCCTAGGCAATCGCCTAGGGCGCCAGGATTATTCGGGGGGCGGCATTTTGCCAGGGGGGGCGGCAGGCGGCTCCGGTTGACCTGCCGCAGGCATGCCTGCGGAGGGTCCGCTGGTCCGCGGCTCCGGTGGACCTCCTGCAGGCATGTCTGCGGCAGTTCCACTGGAGCCACGGACCAACGGACCCTCCGCAGGAATGACCGCGGCAGGTCAACCGGAACCGCGGGATCAGCATGGGGGGCGGTGAAATGGCCGTGCGCCTACGGCGCGAGAAACCCTAGCGCCGGTCCTGCATATTCAGGAACTCCAACCAGAAAGGTAGTCATTCTCAACTCTTTGGCAACTGCAGACAAAGGTCTGCAAGTGTCCTCTAAGCTTTTCAATCTGACTCTCCAATGGGGAAGTGTCAGCAGTCTAAGGATTAAACAATAACAAAGAAAAATTAATCTGTTGCTGATTCTAAACCAGAGAACCAATCCTGCTGCCATCCGTGAAAGGGAGGACTCTAGCAGAACTTCCAAACCAGATGCAATGAAGGGGTAAGCCAGTTCCAGTCCTCTGCAGAGGAGAATTTGTTCACATGAGACAGCACATGCTCATTAGACCCTGGAGACAGCTACAGTACTTTACATACAACTCCTCTGCAGACTTAATTTCAGGTCTCTAATTGGATACAGAAAACAGTGCACTTCTTGGCAGACTTTTCTGTGCCACAGGAGGCCAGTGCAAACTAATACCCTGTTGGCCTAGTTAGGCACATGAAGTGATACTTTAAGCCAACAACTCAGAGGAAACAACAGAACTGCCTTCCACAGAGCCCTCACTATGTCCCTTTCACAAAGAAATTCCCCACTCTGCCCCCAGGAGACAGCAGGGCTCACTTCCTCGACTGGTGAGAACAGGCTGGAAGGCAGTTATGACTTTGGCAGCACAAAGAGGTTGGAATATAATCATAATTCCTCTTCTGAGGAATCCTCAGTGGGGGAAGAGCTGGCATAGCTGGTTCCTACACTTCCCTCTGCCCACAACTCCTACTGCGGAAGAGGAGGCACACCCAGAGTACGCTGTCCTTGGTTATACTCAGCTGGCAGATGGTCCCTGGAAGACCACTGTCAGCAGGGGCATGTTACAACAGCCTCAGAGCTGCTGTAACATGCAATAGGGTGGGGCAGTTAATCAGGGAACCAGTTCTGGTTCCCTGACAGCCTGGGACCACCTCTTTGCTGTCCCAAGCAGCAAGTCAGTGCAGCAGAGAATCCGGGCCAACAACTGGAGCATGCACATGACTCCCCAGACACCAGAGATTCACTAGCTCTGCTCAGTGATTTTCTTCCAGGCTCAAGACTCAGCAAGCTATTTGCTAACAGCAGACTGGATATTTACCCCTTATAACTAGGAAAAGTTCTGGGCCACAAATGTCCAGTGAGGAGGGAGCAATCCTACAAATAAAAAGTTACAGAAAAGGACTTGAAAACATGCAACACAGTTGAGGAGAAACACAGAGGGACAGATTATATGGACACACCAGGTCTGATTCTAATCTCTCACTGGTTTTAGTCTGGTGTAACTCCATTAACATCAACAGAATTACTCCCAATTTACTCCAGTGTGAACAAAATCAGACCCAGACTCCCAAGGCATTATAGAAATCATGCACCTACCTTCATTCTCATATCCCTGGCATATTTCTCCAGCTCCTTCCTTATGTCTGTCCGCATCATCTTTGCTACATTGAGGACCAGCTGCTTCCACTCAATGGGCTGAAAGCTGTGTGGCTCATGTGGGACGTATAATCCAATTTTTACTTTTTTGACTGAATGTAGATACTTTTTATAGGAATCCTCAAATTCAAAGACAAGATCGGTCAGAGTTCGATAGGTCAAAGGTTTGTCCATCAGATCTGATCTTCTGCTCATGCCCAGTGACCCGTACCGGCCATTGCAGTAAATCCCAAGCACCACATGATGAAAATAGTTTCCTGAGAAGTGGGTTTTAAAGCTGATGGGGAATCGTTCCATGGAAGGCTGCCCATTGGTTAAGTATCTGTTATGCATTGTGTCAAGGCAACTCTGAACAAAGGTTGTAACGCAAATATTGGTGCAAGAGGACTTGCAACTTCCACCCCAGGAGCTCAGACTCCTTTATAAAAACATTCACTCCCACAATGCCCCTGCAAGGTAGGTGTTATAATACCCATTTTACTTAATGGTGGATGAGGCACAGTAAGCTTAGGTCATTTGCCCCAGGTACACACCAAGTCAGTAGCAGAGCCAGGAAGGGGCCTGACACCCAGTGCCCTGACCACACCTGTAAGAAAGGCAAAGCCAGATCCGTATGCAGGAAAACTAGCGCGTGCCCCCAGCATTCGTTCCTTCAGCTAATACCATGCAGAGTTCCTCAGTTCTGCAGTCTCAAGGACTTTCCTTTGGTTCCATTTTGGAACTGGCTGCTGCTCAGAGTTTTCTACATCTCTACAGCCTTCAGATGCTATGAAAGATCCCACACCATAGGTTTCATTTGAAGAGGTTTTTATTCCTCCAGTTTAAAAAATCACCTTCGTTCTGACAAGTGCCATGTGAGTGTTTTTGTCCTCAGATATCCCATTCAATGCATAAAACAAGAGCAACTGGGTTAAAGAAAGGATTCACTCCAGACTCTGGCACAAAGAGATGACCAGGAGTAGCCGTCTTTTAACCTGACCATGTTATGGTGATCAGCCTTTCCAAATTCTGCCTTACAGCAGCAGAATACAGTACTCCACAGGGAAGCTACGTGTAGTTATTTAGATCATTTCCTCAACTCATGCTGGTGCCACCTCTGTGTGATCATTTCTGGAGTGGCTCCCTACAGATTCAGGACTAGTGCTGGTTGGTTCCAGTGGGAGCCAAATCCAGCCATCCTTTGCCAGCTAGGAGATTGGACAAGATGTGGTCTTAAAGGGGAAACAGAAATGATCCTGACATCCTTGTGCAGGGAAGTCTCCCTCTACATATTAGGACAGATGGGTTGGGCCTTCTGAATACCTAGCTTCTTCATTTCTTGTTAATCATCACAAGCAAACCTGCTCAAAGAACCCAGCAAGTCCCACTGGGCCTCAGCCCCTTTTTTCTTCTATCTAAGCTGGGGAGGTGCTATTGTTCATGCTTTTTTGTTTCTTCCATCACCTCACCAACACATGACACTAAATGCCTACCCTACTCCATGTGTGTCTGGAATGCCAAGTATGTGACAACTGCTCTCTTGGCTACTACACTGGCAACTGAATCAGGGACCTCTGGAGCTAAACATATGAGCTGCTACAGCCTGAGCTTTAGCTGTAGGCTATAACAACTCATATCCTCTGCATATCAGCACGGCATAACACCCACCCACCGTTGGGTTACAGATGCAAGGGGCACAGATATGGTCAGCAGCAGCATACCAATCAAATTATCTAATTAGATCCTTTAGGCCTGGTTCTGCTCTCAGCCACATCAGCGTGAGTCAAGAGTAACTCTTTAAGGTCAATGGAATCAGACCAGCGTGAAGCCAGTGTGAAACAGAAAAGCAGGCCCTTTGCCCTCAGAGTAAAACAGCCTCCCCTCAAGTTAAAGGGCCAGATCTTGACCTGCATCAGAGAGAGCCACTCAATGCAGCCAGAGGAAGGACTCTTGCCCTGCCTCGGGCTGTTAAGGGCTAGTTTAATCCCAGAGCAGTCTCTATTTCAAATTCCTCTGTTCTAAGCTCCCTTCCTTCAGGGCCATTACCATGGCCAGGGCTCACTGAAGCAAAGCATACACTGTCCACACCCATGGCACACCCCTGTGCTCCTCCCTATCATAGCCAGCTGGTTACTCCAGAACCCTCAGCTGCTCCAGTAGCATAAAGGGGCTGGAGCAGAGGACAGAATCTGGATCCTCAGCTGCCTTGTGCTGCTCTGCAATTGGGTTTCTTGGCGAGGTAAAGCTGCTAACTCTTCTCTGTGGTGGAGGCAGGGGACATGGCTACTGGAAAGGTAGCGGTGTTGGGGTATCCTTATGCCCAACTGAACCCTGGCTGCTGGACCAGGCCTAGAACAGCCAGAAGAAGTTAGAGGAGCCTTCAGCCCTTAGAGAAATGCTCTAAGTTACACTGTGGGGAAGAATTAGAGGAATAGGCCTAGCGCAGATCAGCCCACAATCCAGAGGAACACAAATGGTTTAAGACTATCCCCAAGCACTCTCACTCACATTGCCCTGACTGCAGCTCAAGATCTGGCCAAAATCTCTCTCAGGCCTGGTCTACACTATGTGTTTAAACCGAATTTAGCAGCATTAAACCGATTTAACCCTGCACCCGTCCACACAACGAGACCCTTTATATCGATATAAAGGGCTCTTTAAACTGGTTTCTGTACTCCTCCTCAACGAGAGGAGTAGCGCTGGAATCGGTATTGCCATGTCAGATTAGGGTTAGTGTGGCCGCAAATCGATGGTATTGGCCTCCGGACGGTATCCCACAGTGCACAATTGTGACCGCTCTGGAAAGCGATCTGAACTCGGATGCACTGGCCAAGTAGACTGGAAAAGCCCAGTGAACTTTTGAATTTCATTTCCTGTTTGCCCAGCGTGGAGCTCTGATCAGCACGGGTGGTGATACAATCCCAAATCCAAAAAGAGCTCCACCATGGACTGTACGGGAGATACTGGATCTGATCGTGGTATGGGGAGACAAATCTGATCTATCACAGCTCCATTACAGAAGACAAAATGACAAAGCATTTGAAAAAAATCTTCAGGCTGTGATAGAAAGAGGCCACAGCAGGGACTCAGCACAGTGCTGCATGACAAGCGTAACGGAAAGCCAAAGAATCAAATGGACGCTATTGGAGGGAGGGAGGGGGTACCGAGGACTCCAGCTATCCCACAGTCCCTGCAGTCTCCGAAAAGCATTTGCATTCTTGGCTGAGCTCCCAATGCCTGAAGGATCAAACACATTTTCCAGGGTGGTTCAGAGTATATGTCGTCAATTTACCCCCCGCTCCCGCCCCGTGAAAGAAAAGGGGAAAAAATCGTTTCTTGCCATTTTTCAACGTCACCATATATCTACTGCATGCTGCTGGTAGACGCGGTGCTGCGGCGCTGAACAGCAGCATCCCCTCCCCTTCTTTTCCTGATGGCAGACAGTACAAAATGGTGGAAAACCGTCATCATCCCGTGAATGTTCCTGGCTGGCCTCAGTGAGGTCGGCTGGGGGTGCCTGGGTAAAAATGGGAATGACTCCTGGTCATTCCTGGAAGATGGTACAGAACGGCTGGTAACCATTCTCATCATAGCAAATGGAGGCTGAGCTCTATCAGCCCCCCCCCCCTTCATGTCTAAAGAAAAGATTCTGTACTGCCTGGACTATCATAGCAGCAGGAGGCTTCCTCCCCCTCATTTTCTCTCACTAAAAAGTCAGTGTTTCTTATTCCTGAATTCTTTATTACTTCATCACACAAATGGGGAGACAGTGCCAAGGTAGTCCGGGAGGGTTGGGGGAGGAGGAGAGCAATGGGTGGGGTTGTTGCAGGGGCACCCCCTAGAATGGCATGCAGCTCATCATTTCTGTGGGATCTCTGGGGCTCTGACCCAGAGCGGCTGTGCTCTCTGGTTCTCTAGCAGACTTGCCCCATATTCTAGGCAGGACTTACTCTATTTTTAGACAAAACATAAAGAAGGGAATGACCCGGGGAGTCATTCCCATTTTTGTCCATGCGCCCCCGGCCGACTTCAGCGAGGCCAGCCAGGAGCACCCAGGACAGCAGCAGATGGTACAAAAGGATTGATAATAGTCATCTCATCGCCAATTTACAATGGCAGTTGGTGCAATATGGATGATAACCATCTCTGCTACCTTGCAAAGGCAAATGAATGCTGCTGTGTAGCATTGCAGTACCGCCTCTGTCAGTAGCATCCAGTACACATACGGTGACAGTGACGAAAGGCAAAACAGGCTCCATGGTTGCCATGCTATGGCATCTGCCAGGGCAATCCAGGGAAAAAGGACGCAAAATGATTGTCTGCCGCTGCTTTCATGGAGGAAGGATTGAGTGACGACATTTACCCAGAATCACCTGCGACACTGTTTTTGCACCATCATGCATTGGGATCTCAACCCAGAATTCCAATGGGCGGGGGAGACTGCGGGAACTATGGGATAGCTATCCACAGTGCAATGCTCCAGAAATCGACGCTAGCCTCGGTACATGGACGCACACCACCTAATTAATGTGCTTAGTGTGGCCGCGTGCACTCGACTTTATACAATCTGTTTTACAAAACCGGTTTCTGTAAAATCGGAATAATCTCATAGTGTAGACATAACCTCAGTATAGAAAACAAGGGATGACCCAACAAGGAAAATGTGGCATATACAATTCCTGACCCTGGGATCTTTGGCATTCCCCCTCTGTCTCCACCCCCCCCCCCCCCAAATTCTTTAAAAACACAAACATAATAGGCATTACATAGTTGAAATGGCATAGGACATTAGTCTGAATATTCTCCCTGCCTATAGCCTGCTTTCCTCCCCGCTTCCTGCATATCAGGAGTGCCTGACAGCTGCTTAGAAATTGGAGAACAACAAAATTTTTTACTAAGACAAGAAAAGAAAAGATGAGGATCCTGATTCTGAGTTCACTCGAACTGACACTATATACTTAAGACAATGTAACTCCATTGATTTCAATGGAGTTACTCTGGATATACAGTAGCATCAACTCAAATTCAGCCCTTGGTTCCTAAAGCGGTGTGAAGAAGAATACCCAGTGATCCTCATATGTCCTCTAAATTCTTTTCTCCAGGTGGTTTCACCCAGCTGGCATTGGACAAGTGTCACTTTGTGAGACCACCACCATTTTTTCCTATTCTTCTCTTTCCAGCATGAGCATGTCTTGGAATCCCTGAAACTCACTAGAAAAAGGATTCCAGGATCATCTAGACCCAGAGGTCTAAAGTCAGTACTCCAAAGGTTAAATCATATTGATGTTTTTCTTTGTACTGCACCTCAAAACAAACAGTCGGCCAGATCTTCAGCTGATGTCGGCATGGTTCCATTGACTTTTAACAGACTTCTGCCAATTTACCTGAAGTTACATCACCCTCTCTACCCAGTAAAACCAGAACATGAACTCATTACCCTCTGGTAAGAACGAGAAGAGAGGGGCTCTACATGCGAAAAAACCTCACTTATTTTGTATCTTCCTAACCATGGTTAAGGCCTGGAGTCATTAAATCCAGAGTCACTCCACTGAAGTGGAGGATTAAATAGGAATCCAGCACATTCAAGAAGGCAACATTTTTGAGAAAAAAAAATTAACCCCTGCGCATCAAACTGAAGAATCTGATACAGAGATAACACATTAAAAGAAGTAGAGATAAACATAGCAAGCCTGGTAGGTCTACATCTTCTGCACATTAATAGACTCTCCCCAACAACCAATATGCATTTCTTGCAACACAGAATAAAAGAACAAGCCTGCAAAGTAGATCGTTTAAGCAGCCCAGAAATCCAAGCGCAACACATGGTGCAACTGGATAAACCATGGCAGTATATGCATCCCGCCATCCATCTACCACCTTCAGATTACAGTAAACACAGATTCTGATCTTAGCTACACTGGTGTAAGTCAGGACTATCTCCATTGCATTCAGTGGTCTTGACTGTAAGCTCCATTACACTTGTGAAAATCAGGAGTAACCCCACTGAAGTCAGTGGAATTAAATGAGTGTAAATCCAGTGAGAGATCAGAATCAGGCCCAATGCAGTTACATCAGTTGGAGAATTATGCCTACAATGGCTTCATTTAAAATGTGACCTCACTCTTCTAGTAACAGAATGCAATATTCGCTATATACTAAGATCAGGTTACTATCATTTTTCTATGGATAGACTCTTTTAAAGGCCTATTCTATTTATTATTCTATGTAACTGTCTAAACCAATGCCTTTTGTTAGCACCTATTAAACTTTCAAGTGTTGCACTGATCTGCCACAATTGTTCCCTTCATTATAAAAGGGTTTTAACCCTGTTTCACTCTGAGTAGCTCTCTACTAAATCCACACAAAGCCTCCACGGCCACCTGCCCATATGCACACGCTTCTATCATAAGGTCTCAGAAGTCGCAATTTAATTGCATTAAGCTCTAAGTAGGAGTAAAAGCCTTTGGAGGAAGGAAACGGCTTTACTTACTATCAGCTATCACAGAAACAGCTGCTGTGAAAATTAACCTTTAGGTGCATGATGCATCTGCTGGGCGACAAGTCAATCAGAATCTCCACCAGAGATGAAATGAAACACACAGCAAATTGGTTAGAAAGGCAACTTAGATCTTCCCCTCTGGCTGGGTGTCATTATCTCCTTTCTATTCTTCTCCCTCCCACCCCCCACACCCACACACAAGTAGAGCTGTGCTGCAGCAAACAGAAGGCCACGACATACCCATACCGCTCTGTCACATTTTTGAGAGACGTGGGTCTGTCTGCAGGACTGGGAATTGGGAATTCAGTTCTGTGCTACAGCACAGAAGGCACAACATGCCAGAGGTGGAAGAAGCAAAAGTGGCTACCCCTTCCAGATTCCAGGCTACTGCAGGGACCAATATAGCTCTGGTTATAAATTAGAGCAGTCTCCCTGGGGCTATATATGGGCTGTACAGCTGTCCAGAACCCCCTATAGCACTCAGGTATGCTAATCTCCCAACCTGCCTCATCTTGCCTGACATCTCCTATTCCAGGGGTCACAGGAAAGGGTGGGAGATTCCACAGGGTATTTGTCAGCCTGCACAACTCCTATGCAACATGAATTCTCCCCTGGCCACTTGGAGTTCCTTAACTGTCTCTATACACCACTGGAGCACATAGGGAAAATGAAGCATGAGTGGACTCACCATTCCTCAGCCCCAATCCCGTGGCAGAAATTCCCAAGAGCTAATCCTGGTTCTGATACAGATTCCCTTTGAGGCTTTACACTAGTCATTTAGCCTCAGTTTCCTCATGGGGACATTAATGGCTTAGTTAAAGGGCCTGGTTATGATCTCTCAGATACACCAGGTGGTTGAAGTCAATGGACATGCACCAGAGTAAAATGAGTGATAGGAGAATTGGACCAAAGCTTGAGGGGCTTTGAAGATGGGACAGATTCCCAGCTGGTATAACTGGCATAGCTCCATTGAGAAGTATTTTAATAAATTCAAAAATAAAAGTTAATGGCCTGTACAAAATAAACATTTTCTTTCAGTAGAAATACTGGGCCACATTCCTCACCCCAATACACTGGTTTTACTCTTATTTTAAAATGGAGCTATTCATATTTAAGTCTCCTTTGCTTTAACGGTAGCAAACGCTGGAGATGAGCCCAAACCCAAATTCCTGCTCTGAAACCCCCCTGCTACCCTAATCCTTGGGAAAATTCCAATCCAGATCCAAACTTCATAATCTTGGGTTATCCCTATAACTGACCTGAATTGGAACACAAAATTGAAAGACACCTGAACTCTGAGGCTTGCCTGATATTCCTCTCACATTGGTGTAAATGAGAAACACCATCACTGAGGTCAATGGAGTTACGTTGGCTCACATCAGTGTGAGACTAGAGCTGAGAATCAGCTCTAGTCTAAGTTGGATTGATCACATCTTGCACGGACATTGAGTTTATCTAGGGTGACCAGATTGCAAGTGTGAAAAATCAGGACACATTTTTCTGGAGTAGGGGTAAAGTTGTGTATATAAGACAAAGTCCCTAAAATTGGGACATCTGGTCACCTAAGTCCATCTGAAAGCATCTTATTAACACTGCATTCCAAACCCACTTCATTATCAATGGAACAGTCATGATCATTTCACTGACAGCATGATCATGGCTTTTAAATTAGACAGAAGTACTCAAGCTGCTGGATCTCAGCCAGTTGTAAGTTAAAAATCCAGGCATCACATACCTGTTTTCACATATTTGCAGTAGAAACAGATAGTAGCCATTAATTTTTACCAACACCATGCACCACTGATGCAACAACAGCTTTAAAAAAAAATAAAATCAGAATTGGAACACAATGCCATGTTCACAAGAGTCCTAGTAGAAGTAAAGTACCTTCCCTCCCTATCCCCACCAACAGCTGCTCTATGATTACCCTGAAACATACCAAAAGTAGTTTCAGGTCAGAAGACAAACTTTAAACCACTCTCCTTGACATTCTTTATTTATTCTCCAACAGTGACTTCCAGGTCGACTTTCCTCAGTTTGTTAACCTGAACATGATTTTTCAGAGTTCCAGCAGCATGGGCTCAACTCCAGTGTCAAAGTCAAGCTGTCTCTGGGCTGTGTACATCAACAATAAAGTTTCTGGAATGGGCACTTGCAGCTGGCAATATTGGTGTGACAGCAGCTGGCTTTCCATGGTGAGAGGAGCTCAATTTACTGCCCAAAATCAAATTTACACAGAGCCAACAATACACAGAACGTAGGACTGGGCTAAGGCCCAAAGACCTTAACCAGTTTGTACCCAGGCCAAACTCCTATTGACTTTGATAGGAGCTTGGACTGAATAAAGACTGAGGCACAAACTGCACCTTCTACCCACTTGGGAGAGAGGGAAACAAACACCTAGCAGTCCTGGGGAGGAACAGAGATGGACAAACAGGATTGCTGCTTTCAGTGAATCATACCCACAATTCGTGGACCTTCAGGAAGATCCTCCACCAGACATCTGCAGAGGTTAAGATGCACAGCTGTGGGAGAGGACTGCTCTGTTGCATTTCTTCCCCTCAGCTTGCTGGGCTCACTATCTACTGACTATCAGCATTAATTTAAGCACTTTCCCCTTCTGCAGCGTGAACCCCTCCCTCCAACCAGGAGCAGCTGCAGAGCCAGCAGGGAATTCTCCTCCAGAGCTAACTGCTAGGAGCTGGAGGGGCCCTAGGAGAGACCACGGAGATATGCCAAGGGCCACTACATAGCTGCAGGCTTTGAGAGCCAAGTCTCTCACACACACACACCTGGCCAAAGAAATGATCCAGTCCAAGCACCATGAAGGGAAGGTTGCCTAGATGTCAGTTCCCTGCATGGGATTTTCCTTGAGTAAGGACTTGAGAATTTGTTCTATGGAGAAGAGATATGGACAACAACAGGGGGCTGACCTTGTCTGGCCTTAACCACACTAGGGGAACAGCTGGCATCAAAGTATTTTTTACAGTAAAATGGATGAGAGATGCTTGGCAAGTTAAATTCACTTCATCGGAGGGCCAGGACTTTTCAGCTGACTATGAAGGAACTGCACAAAGAAGTAGCTTCTGTAGAGACTTTCCACAGAGTCTGTTTCAAGCAAAATGGCCTAGCTGCAAAGTTCATATCTGAACCCGAGTTTCTCTCAAGGCTTGGGAAGTGTTTATTTCTGGGTTTTGGGTTCAACCCAGCATAAATATAGGGTTCAAGACACCCAAAATATCAGATCCAAGATCCAGAATTTATGCTATTACGGGAGAAAACAAAACAAAAAGAGAACTAAACTGTGTCCTTATAGTTGAGAGGAAAAGCTTGAAAATATGGATCTGAGCATAAATAAGTGGAGCAATGTCTTCCTAAATCTGCAGACAGCTTGAAAACAGCACCTCTGAAAGGTGTGAATTGTCCCATTCGGCCCAAGTATTAGCTCTAGAAACAAGAGAGCAGTTTAGATTGTTAACTGTTTCACTGATGGTGATTTTATCCCAAACATTCAGTGCAGTGCACTTATCTCAGACCCCAAATTATCTCCAGCACCTTCCCAGGTACCAAAAGCCATAACAGCCCCTTCCTCAACTGCCAGAATCACAGGACTGACTTTCAGTTTTCCCTGGTGATGCTCCACCCCTGCTCCACCCCAAGGCTCTGCCCCTTCCCCCAAAGCCCCGCTCTCGCTCCACCCCTCCCCACCCTTGCTCCACCCCTCCCCAAGGCCCTCACTCGCCCACCACTCACTGGTCTCCGCCCTCTCCCAAGCCGCCAAATTAGCACCTGCTATTAGCGAATCAGGGTGCCACCAAACAGCTGTGGCTGGTGAGTGCTGAGCACCCATGGATGGTCCAGTTCTGGAGCAAACATGGAGTTGGTACCTATGACCAGAATATCCAGATTTGCTCCTAGATGCAGTTATGTGTTTTCAATACAAACATCTATGTCCTATTGAATGAAAACTGAAATAGCAGAAAGCATCAAATTGAATTTACTGTCAGATGACTAGCAAGCCCCTGCTGTACTGATTATGCTATTGATTTTCACAATTAATTCCCTAAAATCCTCCATTATTTTACATATCTCCAGCCTGACACATCAGATCCTAGACTCCAGGGACACTGCTGAATTTAAGATCAGTCTGCCATGGAGTTCACATGACTCTCATATACTCTTTTCTTGCCTTGCCCAAGGCTAGGGGAGCAGCACATAAGGCCCCTGGAGTGCTCACTGCTGTGTAACAGAAGATGTCACAAGGCACTGCACTCATACTTAGCTAGAAAAGCTAAGGGGATAAGAGCAGACAGAATGGGAGGTGGCTTCATTTAGGCTGACAAGAGTGAGGCTGCTAACTTGGAGCAAGGCGGCAGAGGGGGAACTAAACCTCGCACCCTTGACATGTTTGTCAGAGAAGGTTTAAGGCTTCAGCAAAAACGGATAAGCTACTTGCAAAAGCATCATGAACCTGCTAGCAATATCAGAGAGGCAGAGGGCCTCACAGGGCCAGCTGTACATAATCAGAGAGGCCCCAAGCAACGTAGTGTGGATTCAGATCCAAGTTCTTCAGAGTCCAAGGATGTTTAGATCCAGGGATTTGGTCTAGCTCATTATTACTGGAGCAGATAGCTACAAAGTTCATATCTGGACCTGATCTCCAAGTGTTTCGATCCAGAGTTTTGGTTCGGTCCTTCTCTAATGATAACCATTGTGTACAACAACTATGGCTCCCAAGGAATACAGGCAGGGCTTGAAATAGCAGAAGGGGAGATGGGTGGGAGCCTCTCCTCTCAAACCCGCCATGCCAATGTTGCTCTTTCTAGAGTGCCAACCTTCAGTGTCCAACTAGAATTCAAGTTGCCCAGGAGATTTTCAGTTACATAGAAGGCCTGTTGATAAAGATTCTTCTTGCTCCCTTTTCACAGCATTTATTAGCTGTCCAAGCGGTTATAGCTATTAAGTAGAAATCTTCCAACAGTCCAGTTTTCCTGCAGTAAGGGAGTATCTTTCTTACAGAACTCAGGGTATGTCTACACTATGGGATTATTCCGATTTTACATAAACCGGTTTTGTAAAATAGATTGTATAAAGTCGAGTGCACACAGCCACACTAAGCACATTAATTCAGTGGTGTGCATCCATGGTCCGAGGCTAGCGTCAACTTCTGGAGCGTTGCACTGTGGGTAGCTATCCCGTAGCTATCCCATAGTTCCCGCAGTCTTCCCCACTCATTGGAATTCTGGGTTGAGATCCCAATGCATGATGGCGCAAAACAGTGTCGCGGGTGATTCTGGGTAAATGTCGTCAGTCATTCCTTCCTCTGTGAAAGCAACGGCAGACAATCATTTCACGCCCTTTTTCCCTGGATTGCCCTGGCAGATGCCATAGCATGGCAACAATGGAACCCGTTTTGCCTTTTCTCACCGTCACTGTATGTGTACTGGCTGCCACTAACAGAGGCGGTACTGCAGCGCTATACAGCAACATTCATTTGATTCATTTGTCTTTGCAAGATAGCAGAGATGGTTACCAGTCATTCTGTACCATCTGCTGTGCCATTGTAAATTGGCAATGAGATGATGGTTATCAGTCATTCTGTACTGTCTGCTACCGTCATAGGTGCCCCTGGCTGAGGTCGGCCAGGGGCATAAAGACAAAAATAGGAATGACTCCCCGAGTCATTCCCTCCTTTATGTTGTATCTAAAAATAGAGTCAATCCTGCCTAGAATATGGGGCAAGTGTGCTAGAGAACCAGTGTACCAGAGAGCACAGTCGCTCCGTGTCAGATCCCACAGAAATGATGAGCTACATGCCATTCTAGAGGATGCCGCTGCAACAACCCCACCCGTTGCTTCCCTGCTCCCCCAACCCTCCTGGGCTACCATTGCAGTGTCCCCTCCATTTGTGTGATAAAGTAATAAAGAATGCAGGAATAAGAAACACTGAGTTTTGAGTGAGATAAAATGAGGGGGAGGCAGCCTCCAGCTGCTATGATAGTCCAGGTAGGAGATTAAACAGAGCGAGGGAGAGGAGCCCAGCATCCTGCTGCTATGATAGTCCAGGCAGTACAGAATCTTTTCTTTAGACATGAAAAGGGGGCGGGTTCAGCCCCCAGTTGCTATGATGAAGACAGTTACCAGCCATTCTGTACCATCTACCAGGAATGACCGAGAGTCATTTCTATTTTTACCCAGGCGCCCCCAGCCGACCTCACCTGAGGCCAGCCAGGAGCACTCATGGGATGATGACAAGGACGGCTCTCAGTCCTTTTGTATAGTACCGTCTGCCACTGGGGAAGGGAGGGGAGAGGATGCTGCTGTTCACTGCTGCTGCACCGTGTCTACCAGCAGCATGCAGTAGACATATGGTGACATAAAAAAGTCAAAAAACAATTTTTTTCCCTTCTTTCATGGGGGGGGGGGCGGGGGTGACGAGATATACCCTGAACCACCCCAGACAATGTGTTTGATCCTTCAGGCATTGGGAGCTCAGCCAAGAATGCAAACGCTTTTCGGAGACTGCGGGGACTGTGGGATAGCTGGAGTCCTCGGTACCCCCTCCCTCCCTAAGCCGTCCATTTGATTCTTTGGCTTTTCGTTACGCTTGTCACGCAGCACTGTGCTGTAGACTCTGTATCATAACCTGGAGATTTTTTTCAAATGCTTTGGCATTTTGTCTTCTGTAACGGAGCTCTGATAGAACAGATTTGTCTCCCCATACAGCGATCTGATCCAGAAACTCCTGTACGGTCCATGGTGGAGCTCTTTTTGGATTTGGGACTGTATCGCCACCCGTGCTGATCAGAGCTCCACGCTGGGCAAACAGGAAATGAAATTCAAAAGTTCACGGGGCTTTTCCTGTCTATCTGGCCAGTGCATCAGAGTTCAGATTGCTGTCCAGAGCGGTCACAATTGTACACTGTGGGATATCGCCCGGAGGCCAATACCATCGATTTGCGGCCACACTAATCCTAATCTGATATGGTAATACCAATTTCAGCGCTACTCCTTTCGTCGGGGAGGACTACAGAAACTGGTTTAAAGAGCCCTTTATATTGATATAAAGGGCCTCGTTGTGTGGAAGGATGCAGTGTTAAATCGGTTTAAACGCGTAGTGTAGACCATGCCTCAGTGATAAATCAATAGGATTCACCCTGCAGGCCAGGAAATCTTTTGCAGGACAGGTAGAAATGCAGGGATCCAGGATGGTAGCTGTGGCAACTGTCTTTGAAACTGGTATCCATTAATCAAATAAATGGCAGGTACAATAAGCCATTCAATCTCCTCAATTCTCACCTTCCTAGCATGATTATATGCTGGTCTCTTTTACCCATACAACTGCTTTGCTTTTTCTTTAACTATACTTTCTGAGCCAGATCCTCAACTGGTGTAAATTGAGGTAGGTGCTTTGAAGCCAGTGATTATATAAGCTGATTTATACCAATTGAGAATCTGATCCTCTGTATTGCACATAAGATTTTCCAACAGTATGTCCTAGGTAACCTTCCACTCCCCTTCTGATTTTTTACCTGCACCTGTTTTAATAAGATGAATTTGGGGTGGAAAAGGTTCTCATGGCACTTTTTGGTTAGCTTTGACTCCTTCACCATTACTCCTGTCCGTGAACAGAACTAGTTCTAATGCTTTCTCGCAATGGATGTAGTGGAAGTTCCATTGTTCTATGGATTTAAACCTGGACTGAACAACGCACAGAGAACACATTAGGGGGCTCATTCCTGCACAGCTGTGCCTGTGATGATGGGGTGAGGCCATGGAAGAAGATAGTTAGATGGGTTCAATTAAGTAGGTAGTTCAGTTAGTTAGATGCATAGACAAGGAGCACTATATAGGTCCTCCTCCAGCTCTGTTTGCTAGGAATCTAATAGCCATGGATGTGGGACAGCCTCTGCTAAGCACAGAAAAGCTGCTCTCTTGGCATATGCAGGCACTGCAATACCAGTATCTAACTCTTCCCCCTGCCCAAATACATCTAGTGCGAAAGAAAGTTCTGTAAAACCTAATTCTACACAAAGGAGGATTACACAAGTGGTTAAAAAAAAGTCTCAGTAAAAGCTGATGGTACAAGCTGGCAAGCAGCCCGATTAAAGTGACATCTCCCTAATCTGCTCTGCACTAGCAGGTCTCAGCTTAAAGACTCCCACAGAGGGGTGCTGTGTTGGTCTATGCCCTTTTTGGTATCCAAGCAACGAGGAAGCTTGTCAGCACACAGAAGTTGTTACAACCAGTATCTTATTTCCACAGACAGAGAAGGGAACCGGAGGGTGATGCAAAAGTCAAGGAAGTGGCTCAGCCACATTTGAAAAGATCATCTTGATATTTGGGGGAGGGACATGGGGGGAGGGAGGAGAGAATGACAAATAAATGTCTCCTAAGTGGAAACCAAGGCACAGATGCTGACACTCACTGTTGCCTGCACAGAGAGGACAGTGTCTGGGGCAATCCAGAGGTTGTGACAAAACAGCTAAAATACACCAAGGGCCTGATCTAAAGCCCAGTGAAGTCTATGTCAATGGACTTCGGATCAGGTCCCCAGTGCTCGTCCTGAAAGGACCTCCACAGACTATCCTTGTCAAGACCCTTTACATAAATACATTTCCAGCCATAGGTGCTGACTGTGCGCGTGCTTCAGGGCTGAAGCACCCAAGGAAAAAAAATTGTGGGTGCTCAGCACCCACCGGCAGGCCCCTCCTTCCCCTCCCCCCAGCATCTCCTGCCAATCAACTCCTCCCCCTCCCTCCCCACAGCACCTCCTGCCTGTTGAGAATCAGCTGTTCAGCAGCTTGCAGGAGGCACGAGGAGGGAAGGGGAGGAAGGAACAGAGCAAGGGCAGAGCTGGATGACACATCAGGGGGGACATCCCCAAATGCCAGGGAGTGGAAGGGGCTGAGGGCCAGGAGCAGAAAGGGTAGGACTAGCCCCTTCTGGCTGCTGGGACACTACTCTGCAGCGTGGCTGCCTGGCTGGTGGCTGCCTGAGAAAGCCTGGCTGGGGAGGCAGCTTCTGCTCTTCACCAAGGCTGGGTACCAGATGTGAGCGAGCGAGCCTGAACCCTCTGGCACATTTTCAGCTCACTCAGCATGCCTCCTACACAGCTCCCAGCAACTACATTCACAAACAGGCACTGAGGGCATCACATTTTGCACAAGAAATTTTGATGGTGAGTTTTGAACATGTAGCCATACACATGACACCTGGACTGGTTACTAGTTCCTGGGGGTTCAAAGTCTACAAGAGCAAGGTGCTCCTGCAGGAGGGTCCATACTCTCCTGGGCAGCAACTCCAGGTATCTGGAAAATGGGTGAGGTTTTCTAGGGAAACAAACAGGAAAGCAGTTTTTATTCAAGTGTTCCATGAAAAGAAAAAAACCAACTGTGCTTTTTCGGTAGGAAAGTGAAAAAATTTCAGCCAATACCTGAAAATTGCCAAAAAAATTATCCAGAAACTGCTAAAAGTTTCCAATTTGGGGGCTCTCGGTTTGCTGACCAAACATTAATAACTTTTCAAGGGAAGCAGACAACTCCCACAAAAATGGTCATTTCCTTGAGAACCAAATTTTATTCTATCAGGCCTAGCAACAACATATTTAGGTGACATGTCCATAAGCATTCTGCATGCATGCAGGTATATACACACAAACATATGGGAATGCAAGTAATAGGATAGCATAGGACCATAACACCATGATTATAGGCATCACAGATCATCACTTTTGTTCCTGGAGTCAGTCTTTGGCCCTCATAGCTTGATGCCCTAAGTGTGCGTAGGATTCCCAGACCTGCATAGTCACTATACTAGTAGTGGTCCTTTTGATTTTCAGTGGGAGAGTGGGGGAGTTTTAGGTGTGGGGATGGTCTCTCCACTTTTATGGACCCAAAATAACATAAGATCTGATCTGCCCTCATACTTCTACTATCCAGAAAGTGAAATACTATCAGATGACCAGAAATTACGTTATTTTCATCCCACACATGGCACCCTAAGGCTTTAACAACATTCCAGGAATACCCAAATGTGCCACTTCCCCACCCCTATTTAAAACCTGCCGGAAAGGTTGTTCATGTCCAAGAGGGTAGAAACCATCAGGAGAGAGAGAGATAACGAACATCTGCAGGCCTAATTCTGAACTTTCCTATAGGTATAAATTCAACTCCATTCAAGTCAGCAGAGTTAAATGGGTGTAAAGCTAGCACAAATGAGATCAGAATTAAACCCAATGTCTCTTTTCCTCTTCCTATCATTTTAACCAAGCACAAATGCATTGTAGACTTGAGGGACCACTCATGAGCCAAAATACACAGTCAGAACAGTTCATTGTAACATGGACTTCGCTGACCCAACAGCCACTAGCCAGCCAAAGTCAGCTCCATCCAAAGGAGATGGTTGGCTGTGATTCCTTTCAGATGTAGCACAAGAATTTTAAAAGACATCTTTGCAAATGAAGATCAAGTTGTAAAGATTCTGGCCCTGAGTCTCCCAGTTTCAATGGGACTGTTTGGGTGCGACTGGGAACAGATCCTGGCCCTCACTCAGATAGCTTGCATAGAAGACACTAGACGAAGCTTCTACTTTGGTTGCGGGGAAGGTGGATGGGAGAGGCAAAGGTGATGGAATCAGCATTTCAGATGTCATGAAACAGGTCTCCTGGAGAAAGCAAGAGATTTTACCTCACCCTTTTGTAGGTAACAATTAAATTGCCATTAACTCACGCGATTAACTCAAAATTAATTGCGATTAATCATAGTTTTAATCTCACTGTTCAACAATCGAATACCAATTGAAATGTATTAAAGATTTTTGGATGTTTTTCTACATTTTCAAATATATTGATTTCTATTATGCAGAATATAAAGTGTACAGTGCTCACTTTATGTTACAAATATTTGCACTGTAAAATGCTAATCAAAAGAAACAGTATTTTTCAGTTCACCTCATAAAAATACAGTAGTGCAATCTCTTAATAGTGACAGTGCAACTTAAAATGCAGATTTTTTTTTGGTTACATAACTGCACTCAAAAACAAGACTATGTAAAACTTTAGAGCCTACAAGTCTATATTGTAAGTTCAACTTTCACGATAGAGTGCACTACAGTACTTGTATGAGGTGAATTGAAAAATACTCTCGTTTTCTTTACAGTGCAAATATTTATAATACAAAGTGAGCATTGTACACTTTGTTGTCTGTGTTGTAACTGAAATCAATATATTTGAAAATGTAGAAAACCTCCAAAAATAATTACAGAATATCATTCATTTAAACGAATAATTGCGCAATTAAGCATGATTAATTTTTTTAAACTCACTTGACAGCCCCACCCTTGCGCATTTAGGGCCCTCAATGCTCTGTCACTGAACTTCTCAGAGCGCAGGATCAGAACACACATGGTATGCAGCAGCACACGTAGCCCAGTCTTGTGCTACCACAGAACCTTAGGACAAAGCAGGTTAATTCACTGGTACCGGTACAAGGAAGAGAGTCTCAGCCTGAAAGCTCAACATCCTTTACTTTTCTGGGTTTCAGTAAGAACCAGAGCATTACTTTACAGTAGTTTAAAGGTTTAGCTACATTACAACATGCACATGCTTAGTTCTGTACACAGCACAATTACAGAGGATCAGTGACAAAAGGCATCAGGACTCAGATAGTACTGTGTTGAGCATATGTTATAGAAACCTAGATAGTACAGACCTGAATTTCAAACTCAGTTACGAGGCTGTTAATGATTTGCCCAGGATGGCTATGGAAGGGTTTAAGAGCCGAACTAGATAGCTATTTATCTAGGCATTTAGGGTCAGATTCTCAGATGGTATAAACAGATGTCAAAGTCAATGGAGTTGAGTTTAATAGGATTATGCTGATTTACACTAGAAGATCAGACCCTAGTACCACGCTGAGTTCCTAATAAGGAGGATTCATTTACTCAATAAATCATTGAAAATCACTTGGACACATGGAGCCACCTTAACTCACCTTCCACAAGGGCTGTCATACTGCATCCCTAAAGTGCAGATAACCACTTAAATACTAGTTAATGTATCTCCATTGGAACAAACTGCACACGGAAAAAAGGATACATCCCCAGGATAACTGCTTCAAGGCATTTGATAGGTAAGGATTCCCTGGTCATTTCTCTTGCCGTCTCCATTAACCTAGGATAGAAAAAACTTTCAATCCTTTTAGTGAAAATAGTTAACAAAAATTAAAGGTTCCTCTTACCTTAGTAGGGGCCAAATCCCTCTGGTCTTATTGGGTCCAATTCTCCTCTCAAACCACATTCACATGGCTGTAACTCCACTGATTCCTATAGAATCACTCCTAGTTTACAGTGGAGGGGGATAAAAAACAGGCCTTAATCTACAGGTAGCCAGGACTGAGTGGCAGCAGATGCACTGGAGAACTCAGATGTTTCAGAAGGGTCACCCTTAAGTAATGGCTTTTGCTATTTTCCTTACTTAGGGACAGATTCTGAGCCCATCACTCACATTCAGTAGTACCATGCACCAGCGGAAATCAGTGAGACTAATCAAGGAGAAAGGATCTACCCAGCATGGATAAGGGCATCAGAATCTGAGCCTTAGACTAATCTCTGTGGAGTAGGGACTGTTTCTCATTACGTGCTTATACGGAGCATAGGGACTCTAGGTGCTACTGTAATACAAATTACCAACACTAACAGAATATATTATTATTTCTCTACACCACCACAGAGGTGCGTGATATTTTGATTTAAAAACAAATGCCAGCGATCAACTATTATTAACAAGACAACAGCTCTGCTTTGATCAGGAAAAGCTGGTACGTTTTCAAGTAAGCATTTGTATCTCCTGCTGCAGCAGCATCTAAGTTGAGAACTACCTGCCAGCAGAGTTACAAATGCTTGGATTTAAAATCCCGTCCTGAGGACTGCGGCCACTGGAATTCAGTAACGATTCGGCTGATGGTGCAGAACAGAATTCTCAAAGCTCATGCTCCAATACGTCTATTAGTCTATAAGGTGCCACAGGACTCTTTGCTGCTTTTACAGATCCAGACTAACACGGCTACCCCTCTGATACTTGACAGAATCCTAGTCGCTCTCCCAGTGCTAAGTCAGAGTAACAAGCAGCACAATCACATTTTAGCCAGGAAAGGAAGTACCTAGGACTCTGAAGACACAGAAAGAGCGTATCTCTCAGGTAGGAAGTTGCCACATGTGTAACTTGCCTCAAGCACAGCCAGCCCCAAACACACCACAAAGCACTATTAAGTCAGAGTTTTACAGACTTCTAAAGGGAGAAACAGGATAGCTTTGAAATCTGGACATTTCAGGCACAAACCACACCAAATGTTCTCCTTTGAACAGACAGTCTTCCCCTCTGCTCCATACAGCACTGAGCACACGTAAGTACAAAAACAGATACCAATGGCAGAGAAGTCAAACAAGATTAGACACTGCATATATTGAGCCAATTGTTGCAGCCTCTCCACTGGCTGCAGAATCAGGTCCCTTGTTGACTACTGTTATAAGTTCATAATTATCACCAGTTCCAGAAGCAGTCAGTGTGGGTAGAATATTAATGTCTCCATTGCCAGGGAGCCTTTGCAAACCAACTGGCATAAACAAGTTGCCAAATTAACAGCGACTTATCTGTCATGGCAACATTCATATTGTTTATCACTATTACAAAAGTTACATTAAATGTATGTTCTGTTTACAATTCAAGACAAATGAGTTCATGCATCACAGCTCTCCAAGATATATTAAAACAGATTGAAATTCAACATATGAGGCATTCTGCTGGCTTAACAAAGACAGACACACGGTCTATTGGTGCACAACCCATCACGTACTATAGCGGTCTGCCTCTCATCAAAGTCAGTGGCAGAATTCCTATTCAGTGGAAGCAGGATCGTCCCTCCTATTTTTTGTATTAGTGTTCTAGAACAGTAGTAGTCCCTAACAATAGCGATTAGAATGGGATTCAGAGCCTTTCACCATTAGAGCACCAATATACGTTGACCAGACAGCAAGCATGAAAAATCAGGACGGGGGTCGGGGGTAATAGGAGCCCATATTAAAAAAAAACCCAAACATCGGGACTGTCCCTATAAAATCAGGACATCTGGTCACCCTACCACTATGGAACTAAGCTAAGGGCACTAGTGACCAACAAAAAGTTACCGGTGATCATCTGATGGCTGTTCATGGACATACAGGGAATGAGTTGGCTACACAGTTTAATTTACAGTAGACATCATGGGAAACCATCATAATGCGTATCATTGCTTACAGTGTCAGAGGCCAAGGACTGACTGGACAGGGAACTGCCCACCCTCCACTAGAGATGGCCCCTCCAGGTCAAGGTTGAGACAAGCCAGTACAGTGGTGAAGCTTGCCCTGGTGCCACCTGGGCCAGGCCTCAAGGACTTCAGTCTCCACAGCTGTCACTCACATAGATGTGCAAAAGACCTTGTTGAAACTGGGGGGAAAAAGCTATATTTGATCTGAATTTGCATTTGTAATTTATCGGGGGGGGGGGGAATAATCTCAATCAGAGGTTAATCTGGAACACGTTGGTATTAAAATAGGATCCAGTCTAGTCCCCACAGAGGTCAAGGACAATCTTTTGTTGCCTTTAGTAGCATTAATGGCCTGATCCCAAACTACATTTATTCTGATTATTGGAAGTCATCCTATTGGATTTACTACTCATAATCCTCCACTGTATCCAAAAGTCACAGTCAAAAGCATCTCCTCTTGCCGCCTGTGAGACACTCGTTTGTCCTTCCTGTGACTGCATAGCACAGTTACACAAGGCCTGACCCAATGGGCCTTTCCATTGCCTTCAATGAGCTTTGGATCAGGCCCTCAGCCAGTCAAAGGAGGAGTCTAAACTTAAATGGCCTTAAACGTCACGCAGCTTCTCTCTCTTTGTTGGAGTGTACAATTTGGCCATCACCCCCAAACCTGCACAGTCAGTCAGTCTTTTCCCCCCAAGCACAGCCACTCCTACCCCTAATATATGTAACCAGTTCAGTTTGTTCTTCTAATAAGAAGTCTTTTTCCTTCTGCTGTATACCTAGCACTGTTTCAATGGGCAATATTTCCTTCTACCGTAAATTGCTTCAGGACCATAAAATATCAGTGTGCCCATCTGGATTAACTCCTTTGCCATACATACAAAAAGAAAATAGTGTGTTAATGGTACCTCTTAGGAATCTTGGAATTTCCATTAAAGCAAGAGTGCTTAAAAAAAGCAGCTCGTGTGAAATTTTTATATTTATTTTTTTAAATCAGTGCACTATACCCATGTCACATAAAGGCTTACATCTAACTGGCAAAAGTAAAATTTACAGAGGCCTGGTCTACACTACAGAGTTAAGTCAATGTAAGGCAGCTTACGGTGACCCAACTCTGTAAGCATCTACACTAAAATGTAGTTCCCACCAATGTAACTCACCTACTACACCAACCTAATAGTAACTCCACCTCCATGAGAGGCAAAGCACTGGTCGATGTAGTTAGATTGACACTGTGCCAGAAGGGCTGGCTCCAGCTTTTCTGCCGCCCCAAGCGGCACCAAAAAGATAAAAAGAAAAAAAGAAAAAAAAGCTGACTGGCAACACTTTGGCGGCAGTACAATCGCGCCGCTTCATTCTTCTGTGACAATTCAGCGGCGGGTCCTTCACTCTCTCTCTCTTCGGCAGCAGCTCAAAATGGAAGAGAGGGACCAGCCGCTGAATTCCCGCCGAAGCCCCGTAGATGCTGCCCCAATACCAGACGGAGTGCCTCCCCTTTGTATTGGCTGCCCCAAGCACCTGCTTCCTTCGCTGGTGACTGGAGCCAGCCCTGTGTGTCAGTATAGATGCTTGTTGCTTATATCAACTGTTGCTGCCTTTCAGAAGCTGTCCCATAATGCCCTGCACAGAGGTAAATCAGTGCAAGCACTCCTGGTGAGAATGCACACCGCTAGCACAAGGAAAGGAGCGTAGTGTGGACGTGCAAAAGCATTTTAATTACTGCAGTGGCTGTACGTCAATATAATTTAGGTAAACTTAATTCTGTAGTGTAGACTTGCCCTAAGTGTCAAACTTTTATCAATTAGTCTGAGGGGTCTTGACATACTCCCCTCTGCTAGAGTTTATGGATGATTCTTTTCACTGATGCACCAGTGTGAATCTGGCCTAGCTTCACTGAAGTCAACTTACTGGTGTCACGGGCCTGATCCAAAGCCCACTGAGGTCAATGGAATGACTTCCATTGACATTAATAACTTTGGATCAGGCCCTATGTGACAGCAGCATCAGGCCCTATGTTTTCTATTAGGGCCCTACTCCTCCCCAGGTATTGGCACGTTTGACATCCATGAACTCTCCCCCTACGCTGAGTATTTCTATGGCTAAGCACTAGCTTTGCCAAATGTGAACTTCACAAGATTTCTCAAAGTACCTCACTACAAGGGAATTTCTATCAGTCCTCTGCATAGCCATTTAAGCTTTCTGGGCACTTTGCTTGCATATAAGACACCCAGGGACTGCGTACTCTTTGGAGAAAACTAAATCAGCAATAATTTAGTATTCTCAATGACAGACAAGAAAGTCAACTGCTCAAATCCAACTACAGCAATTGGAGCAGCTTCTGGTAGAGTCATGACAATAACATGGGGGTGCTTTAATGGGAAAATGTACATTAGATTCAGTCTGAATAAACTAGTACATCCGTACATTTTCCTCTATCTGCAAGATTAGAAGCAGACGTTCAAATACTCTCTCCAGGCTATTGTCTGGACACAATATATGCCAAATTCTCCAGTCCCACTGGGGTTCCTAGAAAGCAGGATAGCACAGGGCTTGCTCTTCTGTTATTAGGGTAAGTAGTTCCCACCTGCCTGCTTCTATCACACTTCAGTTTGGTTTTTTTTTAAGCACTTCTTTAATCAATTATCCATTATATTCCCAGTCACAGAATTATTCAACCTGGTTCTTCTGCAGATCAGCCTCTGTACAACAATTTCTCCAAGCCCTTGGAATCTGACTCAAGGAGTCTGTCCAGATCTGAGGTTTTGGTAGGGTTGTAACTCAAGCTAACTGATTACCAGTTAGCTAGAGTCAATAACAAAATTGCAAGTATTTATTCCTTGTTGTGGGTCATGTTTGTGTCCTAGAACAAAAGACTGTGGAGTTCTAGACTGGCATTAGCAATTGTGTTAATTGATTCCCAATCCACTGAGTTAACTACATGAGTTACAACACAGCCAAAAATGTCAGAGAAAAATTTTCATTAGCATATAAGTGACATAGACCTGGTCTACACTTAAAAATTTTAGAGGTATGAATTGTTATACTAGTAAAGAACTCTAGTTCAGATGCAGTTTTATCGGCTTAAAGGTGACATACCAGTACAGTTCCTTCCCTTTCCATATGGCAACAGCTGTACCAGTTTCAAGTACTTATAGTTAAAAAAAGCTTGCTTAAGGAAGTACACCTTTCTAATATAGAGGGCCCTATCACTTCTGAAAATGGCACCTAGGCATTTTTGAAACGTGTCTCTAGTCTGGATAAACCCTGAGGGGTCTGGCTGGCAGGCTGTCAATTGTTAGCCAACAGTGAGTTATTCTTAGCAGCATTTTTAAATATTGCATCCTATCAAGCCTGTCACCCTCAACATTAAGTGTCTCAAACAGATAATTCATGCTCTCCTTCCTACGTGGAGCTCTGAATTTTTATTCTCTCATGGATCAGACTGATACTGGTAATAAATCCCTCCTGTGTCTAGTCCCTCTTTCCATAACAAATATCAGAGCTATTTCAAGACAAATTTCATACGATCTTCCATTTATATGTAGCTTCTCAACACATTTGAACTCACCCATTGGTCTCTTGAGGGGAGGAAGCAACGGAACCTTTGTTAGGCCAGAGCCTTCACAATATAGAATCATTTTTTAAAAAAAAATGATCTTCATAAAGCACAAGTCAGGAGCCCAATGTGGCGGTGTGGAACACGTACAACTCCCAAAGGAGTCAATGGAAACTGAGGGCACACTGCTGGATTAAGCCCCATCTGTACGCTTGCTCATCCAGATGGACTTCTGTATTGCCACACAATCAATATAATGGAAGTAATGAGCCTCTCACTAGCACTCTGAGGGTGACTTTTCCAGGTTGTTACTATCAGTTCGTTTTTCATCGAACCGCCATGAAAAATTCAGATTGTGCTTAAAGTTTTGATTCCATGGCTTGGTTCCATGGCTTGGTTTTTGCCATTTCAACAAGACTTTCATGAAACAAAGATTTAAAGCACCTCTTAAAACTCAACTCTGTAACACAACCCTAACGATAGCGATGTTACCTCTGCATCATATGCTCTTCAAGACAGGGATTGAGACTTACTATATGCTTATACCATACAGTTCTGATCTCAGGTGGGGTCTCTAGGCATTACTGTAAGAAAAAAAGTGTCCAAAATAAATCTTGTAAATAATAAACTTAATTCATTCTGGCATGAAACTTCTGAACTGAGATCTAGACCAAAAACTCAAACTCAGCTGTACAATGGAAGGAGGAGAGGCAAGACATGATCACAATTAAAATTTGAGAGAAAATCCCAAAGAAATGTACAAAGTTAAAAAGAGCAGAGCTAGCAATAGCTAATGAAAGTAGCTCACCCAGCAAGCTTTTCCCAGTACTGCTTTGTCATTTCAGGAACAAAATAAACTTGTGGCACTCAATGTGTCAACCAACATGAATCACTACGGAAGCACTAAGCAGTAAAGCCTCTGGAAATATCCCAGAAAATAATCCATCAATTACAGCAGGCAGAGTTTGCAACAAAATGGAAAACTTGTTTGGCCAGCAGCCTTTGATTTAAAAAACAAACTTAGGGCTTGACCCTGCACAGTTCTGGGCACTTCACAGAAGTGTTGAGTGTCTTCAGCTGGAGTGAGGGCCCAATTCAGCAAAGCAATTAAGCACAGGCTTAAAGAGTCAGTGATTGAGAGCATGTGCTGGAAGTCAAGCACCTACTTCAGCATTTATTGAATTTATGCTCTCCTTACATGGTTTGCTCAATCCGGGCCTATGCACCCTGGCTTCAGTTTCATGAACAGCTGCACAGGGCAGCTGGAAGACACAGTGATGATCAACGATTTCTTCTCCCTGTCCCCTTCCCCCTCCCCCCCCCAACAGTTTAAAACGAACAAACAAATAAATCCGGCTGGCATTTTACAGCCAATTACTAAGTAACTGCAGAGCAAGAAATGGTTTCCCAACAGAGCCCCTATTTAATCACTGCAATAGGCATGGAAAAATGTGTGTACTTAAAGGGCCAGATCCTCAGCTAGTGTAAATCTGTGTAGCTCCACTGACTTTCATGGAGCTATGCCAATTTACCACACTGGTGGAGCTGGCCCATACAGTGCAGTTCATTAGAGTACCTGAAAACAATTTACAGTATTATTCCTGTTTCATGTATGGGGAAACTGAGGCACAGAGTGGCTGTGGCCAATGTTTTCAAAATTGGGTATCTAAAGTTAAGCCCCTAAATCCATATACAACACTGAAATTCAGGCTGCTCATTTGAGAGGTGCTGGGCATCCAATTAAGTAAAATGTGGGTGCTCAGCTGGAGACACTCAGCGTCTCACAGAACTGAGCCCTTCATGAGAAAGCATTATATTTTCATACAACCTGCAAACAAGCTGAATGAAGCTGATCAGTCTTCCCATGCCTCCAAGCCTGAATGGTTAACTGAGACCAAAGAATACTAGAGTGATTATGGTAGCTCAAGATCTGATCCATTAGATGTTTCAATAGTTCTTATTGTAATTGCATGACAATTATCAGAATTACTCCCCTCCCCCATATATAGTAGGGGCTAGTCTACACTGGCAATGCTAAAGTGTTGCCGTGGCAGTGCATTAATGTGCCTAAAAAAACACCTCAACAAGAGGCATAGCTCCCAGCACTGAGGCACTGTTTACACTGGTGCTTTACAGCGCTGCAACTTGCTGCATTTGGGCGGGGGGGTGTTTTTTCACACCCCTGAGCCAGAAAGTTGCAGCGCTGTTAATTGCCAGTGTAGACAAGCCCTAAGTTAGGGTACCCAAACAGGCCAGAGGATCAAATGCACCTCACAGGCACTAAAGTATAGCTAATAGCTGATCAGATCTAGGCTATTATTGCTGGTGACCTTCAAACAAGCAATTTCTATTCATCCGTCAGAAAAGGGACCAGTACAAGCAACGTTTCAGTGGCTTTGTAAGGATAAGGCTGTAGCCATACTGTGAGGCCTAAGGCCTTCGTCCGCAGTCAAGTTAAAAGAGCAGCAGCCACTGGCTGAGAAGCAGGAAGTCACATCCTCACATTCCATCTAAATACATTCAAACAATGTAATATCAGGCTGTTAAGGAGAGCCTGTCCTAATAGCACCCACTATCACCAGATAAAGAAACAGAGCCAAGATGGCTAAAGAAAACTTCATTTGACAGCATCCTGCCTGGCAAGAAACCACTTATCAATAGTTGTGATTGTGAAACCCTCATTTCTTTATTGTTTTGTCATTATGGTGCCCACTTTCGTATTGTTTGTCTGTATGGTCTCTCTCTGGTTCTTTGATCGTTTCTGTCTGTTACATAATTAATTTTGCTAGGTGTAAATTAATTAAGGTGTTGGGGTATGACTGGTTAGAGAATTTTGTTAGGATTGGTTAGTAAAACTTAAGTAAAATAATTGGTTAAGGTATGGCTAAGCAGGACTTGTGTTTCACTGTATAAACGGGGGGCCAAAACAAAGTTCTTTGGGAACTAGCTCCAGGACATAGCCCCATTGGAGCTGCCAGACTGCAACACTCTGCCAATAACACTGTGCAGAAACTGGAGTCCCCCAGATGGACCTGATCCTGACTGGCCAGCAGGGAAAAAAATCATCTGTCTTCTTGGGAGTGGTGAGCATTATATGTGTAGCATGTGCATTCTGTTTTTGGTGATTGGTAATAAACAGAGGATATTACTGTGTAAAGCTCTTTCATTGGTAAAAGGTCCTGCAAACCAGCAGAAAATTACACTCTTAAGTCCTAAGAACAGGGTAAGGGTGGGTACCCTACACTAGAGTGTAAGGTTATGCCTGAGCCCACAGAAGGGTTAGAGTGGGTGCCTAAATTAAGAGGGTTATACCTTGAGCCCTAGGAACTGGGTAAAGGTGGGTGCCCCTAGAGTGTGTGAGTAACAGAAAATTTTGTGCGGGTAACCAGCTGAGTTCATACTTTTCATTAGTGATGTAAGTTTATTTGCAAACCAAATGCAGCCCATTATTCCCAGCAAAGTGACACCAGGGGTGTCACAGCGTGAGGGCACCTCTGCTCTTAGCTGTGTTCTTCGAAGCTCTATGCATCAATGAAGCTCCTAACAGACTTTATGAAAAGCCCTTTCAGGAAGGTAACGATGAGAAAAATCAAAGTGCTTCCAACTTTTATAAAAAAGACAGAGATAAATGGGTAAATAGAGGAAATGACTGACATTAGACACCCCCACCCCTTTACCAGGGGGTTATAGGAATATCCTGATTCTGGTTTAACAAAGACCGTCGTGTCTGGTCTTAAATGAAAACCAGGGTCACATTAGTTGTTAATACCCTTGTGAAGCGTACGTACAGTATACGGAAAATATGTTTTTTAGATTCTGTATCACAGGAGAGGAGGAGAAACAGGTTTCCTGTCAGATTGTTTATTCACCTGTCTCTCTGTCAGATAAAAGCTAACACAATGGACATCCATTTACATACGAACTTACAGAAGGAACGTGAAGTCAACAGGGCAGCACCACCTAGGAAAACAAGCCATGGGGCAGATGGGGGTGGGGTTATACTCTGTGAGTAGACAATAAATGGGGCAGGAGGGGAGGGATATAGGTAGGAAGCAAGGAAGACTTCCATCATAATGGCCCAGACTGGAAGCAGTCACAGAGAGAAGTACTGGACTTTCTCAATCAATTCCAGATTCAGCCCAGAACTGCCATCAGTCTCAGTTGCAAGCTGTACTCGGGCCAGGCATTTATGATTACAGACACAGCGAAGTACAGAAGAGAGAAACCATGGGTCATATCCTCAGCTGATGACTTCAACAGAGCTATGTCGGTTTATATCAGCTGAGGATCTGTATATGTGTCTCCAGGAAAAGCATTAGACTATCTCAGAACCTCAGGAATGTAAGAGAACCAAACCAATCTGCAGGCAGGCAGATGCCACTTACCCACTTAGAGGTCTTGTTTTCCTAATTTCAAAGAACTGAGTTCCTGTGTGATTGTATCTGGATTTTGTCATTTAAAGTAAAGTAATTTTAAGAAAGAGTCGGACAACAAAACAATAAAGCTCACCAAGGTGATGGAAAGTCTCTTTTCACTCTCAAATCGTAATTCCTCCTGGAAGCATAAAGCAGGTACTAAAAAGCCACCAACTCTCATGGCAGAAATTAAATCCTATATATGTGAAATAAAACTTAATTCTATTTTCTCAACTGTGAGGAGACACAAGTGAAAGAGGTTGTTAAAGCTGATCCAAATATTAAATGCTGCAAGAGATAATTATTAATTTTCTGGCCATCTCAGATCTCTTTCCTGTTAGGATGGGGGGGAAGGAAAGAATCACAATGGAAAAGAGAAATAAAGAACAGTCCACCTAATTCATTGTTTTAAGAATGCTCATAACCTCTCCGTCATGCAAAAAGAATCGTGCTATTCATGTAGGGTTGCCTATAGGCAACATGTGGCTGATAATTTCCAAATATAAACAGAAGTAAGTCATTCTCCATGACAGCAAGACAATTAGAACATCTGTTAACAATATGCAGTGGGGAATGAGCCACAAGCTCATAGCACACAGCGCGCTAGTGGAAAAACAAAATGTCAGGACTCTTTAACTGAATGTACCTCTGACTCTCAGCACCAGTGGCCTGAATTTTCAGAACATCTGGGCACGGCATCTCCCACTGACTTCAGCTGGAGTTGTGGATGCTCAGCACTTATGAAAATCAGGCCCTACAGACAAAACAGAGCCTGAGGTCTGAGCTGGGTTGCCCTTACTCAGAGTATTCTGAGTGAAACAGAGTGGCATGATAGCCCTCAATGAGAAACCAAAACCCTGCATTTGAAATCCAGCAGACTTTGAAACGTGTTTAGGTCTGGATCCAAACTTGGAGTTCTCTAGGCCCTCTCTAGCACCTACCAAGTAGAGTGGTGTCTACTTTTTAAAATTAAAAATCCCACATATGCATTTCATAGTGTGACAGAGCCTCCTGTCTGCATCACGCCGTTCCCCCCTTTAATGCACATTAACAGAGCTCGCTGTGTCTGAGTAGCAATCATGCACCAGGGAGTAAAGAAATTTCAGGTCCAAACCTAGCCCAATATACGTGCTCTCTAAACAATAGGTGAGCCAGGCCTCTCCCTCTCAGTTCAGCTGTTGCTGTAATTGTTGCTGGTGCTTTGATCTTTATTGCTGCTCTGCCTGGCCTACCAAACTTCCTGCTATTTTTGGATACTCTTCCAACTGCCTGTTTTCCCTCCAAATGCTCACCAGCCCCTCATGCGCCTTTGTTTCTATCTCCACTGTTTTTCTGTCCAATAAAGACCCAAAAAGAAGTTACAAAAGGGCAGAAATAACTGGCAAATGGAGCACGATGAAAGAGGCCAATTCAATATCTACTCCCGAGGGCATTCTGCACCAAAAATTTTAAAATTCTGCTCACAATATTTTAAAATTCTGCAAATTTTATTAGTCAAATAAACGTGGAGGCTCCAGCATAGCACTGGGTAGCACCGGCCACTGGCTGCACAGAGGTGGGAGATCACTGTGCAGCTCCCCCCAGGGATGCAGGCTCAGTGGTCAGGCTGCACCCCACCCCATGGGCGGCAAGTTATATACCCACGTGGTGCCCGGGCACCAGCAATATTCAGAGCCCAGGGGCCCAGCTCCACCAATGTTTGGGGCCGCATGGCCCCACCTGACGACCCCCCTAAGTGTCCCCCAGGTCCCCCTTGTTGGCCCCGTGCACGTCCCTGGGCCCCGGAGAGAGCAGAGTGTCCCTGCCTCTTCCATGCAGCTTGCCTCCCTGCAGCAACTGCTGCCGCATGGGTCATACAATATCAGGGTTGGAAGGGACCTCAGGAGATCATCTAGTCCAACCCCCTGCTCAAAGCAGGACCAATTCCCAACAAAATCATCCCCACCAGGGCTTTGTTAAGCCTGTCCTAGTGACCCCATCTCAACTGCCAGGGCAGACTGACTCTGAGCCTGCCCTTCCCCCTCAGACCCTTCTCTTTTCCGGTGGGACCCCCCCCAGCACAGCACTCCCTCGCCCACCTGCAATCACTGCTCCTGCCCCATGCTGGGCAAGGAGGCAGCCCCATCCCCCCCCCCCCCCGTGAGGCTACAATCAGGGGCAACAGCAAGGGAGGAGGCACACACAGCACCTCCCGGCACCGACCATGGGGGGGGGGAGGGAGATTCTTGGACATGAAAGGGGCCCTAGGAGCACATGCAGTGACAGTGGTGGGGGTGAGTGTGCTGGTGGAGGAGGGCAGGAAAAGGGGGCCCCTCTCCAAGAGCTCACTACTGCCGGCAGGGAAAGAGCTGGGGGGAGTCCTCCTCTCTGATCCCTGTCCCAGAGCAGCCTGCCTGCACTTCAAACTCATCCCCACCCGAGCCCTCACCCCCTACACCCCTACCCTCACCCTGAGCCCCTCCCACACCCCAAACCCCTCATCCCCAGTCCCAGCCCTCATCCCCCTGCACCCCAACCCTCTGCCATAGCCCTGAGCCCCCTCCTGCATCATGAACCCCTCATCCCCAGTCCCACCTCACAGCCCTCATCCCACACCCCAACCCTCTGCCCTAGCCCTGAGCCTGTTCCCACACTCCAAACCTCTCACCCCCAGCCCCACCCCTGCACCACCTCTCTCCCAAAGCCTGTACCCCCTCCCTCCACACCCCCTCCCATCCCCAAACTCCCTCCCAGTGCCTGCACCCCTCCTCCACCCCAGACCTCCTCCTCCACCCAAACTCCCTCCCAGAGCCTTGGGCAGGTGGGGGGTGGAGTTTTGGGGGGGCAGATTCTGGGCACCACCAAAATTTCTACAAACCTGCCACCCATGCCTAACCCTGACACAGCGCAAGGACCAGACCTATCCCTGAAACACCCAAGGGCCCTATCCCTCCATGCCAAGTGCACCAGGTGTGGGCACGCAGGCTCAGCAAGGCAGGATCCAAGTGTGGAGGGCTTAGTGTGGGGGCATCCAGAGGTGGGTTGAAAAGGCTCTGTTTGGGGTAATCTGGGTGTGGAGGGCTTAGTGGGGGCGGTTCTGGACGCTGGGGGAGTGAGGGTCTGGGGTGGGGATCCAAATGCAGCTGCTTGGGGCTTGGTAGGGTGGCAGTGTGGGTGGCTTTTTGGGGTGGTCTAGGTGCAGGGGGAGTGGGGCTCATCAGGGGGGTTCTGAGTGCGAGGGGGTTAAGGCTCAGCAGGAAGGTCTGGGTTTGAGGAGGTCTGGATGAATGGGGGTTGGGCAGATGGGGGAGCAGCTCCCCGTACAGGGATCCCTCCCCCTGCAGCTGAGGAATGATGAGTGCAGGAAGCATGGAGGGCTGGGAGCAGTTTGCAGAGCTTCCTACAGCTGGGGCAGATATCTGGGGGTGGCTCTGACAGGGCCCCAGATGCCGTGCAGGGGAAGAAGTAGTCCCATCCTCCCCTCCCATCTGGGACAAACAGCTGCGCCCAGCACAGGGCAGGAGCCACCAGCTGGGTCTTCTCCAGTCCTGCCTCCTGCCCACCAGTGATTTACCTCTCTGTCAGCCCCTGAGCACCCAAAACATACTGCTGGGGAGGGCCGCATGACCGCTCTTGTGGCTTCCCTATCAGAAAGTCAATCTTCTGTGTGGAACCAAAGAATTCTGCGGGGGACAAATTCTATGCATGCGCAGAATTCCCCCAGGAGTAAATATTCCGGCCAATGACTGCTCATTCCATCACTTTGCCCGTGTGCCGTGGAAACACGATCAATGTTCAGCGGTGGGGAGAGAAGGGGAAGAAATGCATGTAAGGTTCTGATTAAATACATAAAAGCCAAGAAACTGAGAAGTGCTTCTCCCCTAAGCATCAAGCTCTACCGCAGGGCATGCTCACAGACGTGCAGGCCTCACTTGGGTGGGGCTGGTTTGGAGAGGTCAGGACCAGGTCTCCATCTCCATTTCCAGCACTTTGCTTCCCGGTGGGGCAAGCAGCAGCAAAAGTCCCCATGCAGAAATGCAGCAGGGGACTCTGTCTGTGAGCAGTGGCTCAAGTTGAGGGGAGGAGGCGGCCTCTTGCATGCCCCTCTGGAGCCCACCCCCAGGTAGCTGAGCAAATACAGCCCACCTCCTGGCCCAGGGAAAGCCAAATCCCTCCCTCAGTGAAAAGCGTTAGCTGTGGCTGAGAAGGTGAGGGTCAGATTCACCCTGGAGTGGAAAAACGCTGTAATCACAGGCTGCAGCTAGATTGGGAAAGGGGTGGATAGTGGCAATGCAAACTGAAAGTGAGCTATCGGGAGAGGCTGGGATATATTACTCCAGGCGCCATGAATGCTGATCATTTTGAAATTGGCTTATGAGGTTGTTCTGAACATTCCTATTCATATATGGAGTTGGCACTTCAGTTAAATTCTGCTCAGTGTCACTCAGAGCTAATTGTGTTGCCCTGAAGACCAGAATGAGGAACTTGACACAGGTGGTGTCACAAATCTCCACAAGTGGTGGCAGAGTGGGAGTTTTTTCCCTCCTGAATTATCCTCTGCCTTTGCAGCAGCCTCGTGTTTAAGTTACGCCGTGGGTTCAGTGCAGAGTGTAATGACTGTGCCACCCACCCTAGGGCCAAACTCAAGAAGGATACTGCAGCATCTTCATGTAATTCTGTATTGCTTGAAGCCATTCTGGGATAGACATGGAGAGCCTGTAGTTTGGCACTGGTGGCACTGAAGGCTGAAAACAAAAAGGATAAAAAGATGATATAGGTTATTGCTTCCAGGACAGCAGTTAGAACAATTCGGCTCTCAAGGTAGGCACTTAAAGGGATACAATTCAGAGTTTAGGGCCCGAGAGTGAAAACCCCATATGAAAGCAATCAGCCCCATGTAAATAGTGCAGATTCTGATCTCGGTTACAACAATGTGAATTATATGTTCACTGGAGTTACCCTGCATCTACTCTGGTGGGACCACTGGCATGAGGAAGGGGCAGCATTTAAATGACATCCTAGACTGAGAGATCCTGACACAGAAACCAAAAGTGTTTGTGTTTAAAACTAGAAAAACCAATTTCAGATTAATGGAATCCCAATGCTGGATTTGTTCCAGACTCTTCACAGTATTAATTTCAATTTTAATCTCTGGTTTTATCTATCTCAGGGGTTCTCAAACTGGGGGTCAGGACCCCTCGGGGGTCCCAGGGTTATTACATGGGGGGTCATGAGCTGTCAACCTCCACCCCAAGCCCTGCTTGCCTTCAGCATTTATAATGGTGTTAAATATATTTAAAAGTGCATTTAATTTATTGGGGGGCGGTCACACTCAGAGGCTTGCTGTGCGAAAGGGGTCGCCAGTAAAAAAATTTGAGACCCACTGATCTATTTTGAGAGCGAGCAAGCGAGCGATGAATGGAGACAAAGAGCAACTTTGACAATATAAATTTTTCCATCTGCTTGTGGAGTGCAGCACCTGACCCTAAGTCTGCTGATAGGGGCAAAGCCCAAGGATTCATCAGGCAGTCCCAGCTCAGCTTTCGCTATATTTTTCCCTCACCTGTGACTGATTAGCTGCCTCCCTGCTGAGGCTGTAGGGCTAGAGCTAAGGTGACAGCTTGAAGATCAGTTGGGGCCAGATTTTGGATGTCAGTGGGAGTTAGGAGCTTTGTGTAAATGCCACTGGGCACTCAAATACCTTTAAAAGTCTGTCCTCCAATTCAAGAGAGACTCCCAGGCAAACGGCCTGTGCAGTGCACTCCTGTAAGTGCTGGGTTAAAGGGCATAATTGATATGTTCAGATTGTGTTAACTATTTTTTATTTTGAAGAAATAACTGAAGCCATGAAGAAAGCGACTGGCACCCCACGGCTGGAGAATGTTCTTTGGTCCGCAGGCTGGTCAAAGAGCTCACTAGTTTACAATAATCTAATCTCGACCCAAGACTTTGATGTGCCAATTGTTCTCAACCCCAACTAGTTTTCAGTGGGAATTTGGGACATTCAGTGGTTCACAGGAAGGACTCAGGCATTTACCAGTTCAAGCCTTTTTGGACAGGACCATCTTCAAGGTCAGTTCTAGCTCCATGCCCATTTAAAGCCAATTTCACCAAATCAAACAAACAATGTTGCATCACTGTCTTGAGGAGACACATCTCAGTCTCTGCCCATCACTGCCAGTCAAGAACTTCCCCAGGATATTTACTAACGCTCTTTCTGTGCCAGCATTATAGGGCTCATTATTTTACCCAGCATTCTTCATCCTTTTGTATAGGTGATTAATGAATTAACATGACATAATACATAAAATAAATAAATAAAAGCCATAACTTCACTAACCACTGCAGAAGGCAGTAGCCAGACACCACTATTCAATGCATTACAGACATACAAATTTGTTAAGCATAAAGTTCTTGTATTAGGGAACCAGGTTCAGGAGGAGCTGTTTATTTAACATACTAGGCCAAACTTTTCAAAAGTGTCTAGCAATTCTGACGACTCCATTTTTGGGTGCCTGTTTGAGAAACCTTAAAGGGGCCTGGTTTTCAAAGAGTTGGCAATCAGCACTTCCTGGGAGAAAAAGGGTCCCTTTAAAGTATCACAGGCTGGACACCAAAAATCACCACAGGTTTTGAATATGTAGGTCTTAGGGCCCAATTCTGCCATCAAATACGTGATACAATTCCATAGGAGAAACAAGTGATGAGTGCATGGATTGGAGTCCTTTGGGAACTGCACCCACATATTTGAAGGCAGAATTGGCCTTAAGAATTACCTCCCCATACCTTGTGATGGTAGAATAGTTTCAGATTGTTTCCCAAACTCCTGAATATTTCCTGCAAATCCCTTCAGTAAATTACTATACTGCAACTGTACCCAATTCCAATTGCCTAATACATTTGGACTCCAATTTATCATTTTAAACTAGTTTGAATGCTGTACTGAACAAGTAACAACTGCAGTCATTATAAGCCTATTTCAAGTAGACAATGTGTATTTGTAATAATGATATTAACACAGACTGAGCAATTCACACATCCACGGGCTGGGTATCAGGAGAGCAATGTTCAGAAAAAGAGGGTGAAATCTTGACACTGTTCATGCCAATAGCAAAATTCCTACTAGTTTCAATAGATTCTTTCACCCAAGACAGGTTAGGCACAAACTATAGATTTTAGACAATTGCTACTAGCAGCAAGATGTGCAATCAGTCCTTTTTCAAAGGAAAACAAACAAACAAACCACATATACACACTATCCTCCAACATCAGCGACATGGAGAAATAAAGTATGGGAAATACTTCCAATGGAAAATATGACAGCATAGGATCAAGACATTTATAATGTATGGTTACTATTTGGGAGTTTGAACAACAACAACAACAAAACACACCAAACAATAAGACGTTGTCCAAACACAAATGTGTCTTTTAATGGTAACAAACACAGGCTATGAACTAGATTTGTTAATACTTGTATGGAAAGTTCATGTCTGTTAATAAGGATTTTTTTTAAATAGCTTTTAGGGGAGAAAAATATTTGTCAGCATCAACATGGGTGGTGTAAAGAGACTCATTCAGTATTATGGTAACACCATGTTAAACAAATTGATCTCATTATTATATCAATCTGTAAGGTCTCTCTAAACAAAATCTCACTGTTATAATGATCATTGTTTTGTCTCTGATATTTACATGGCAAGGATTTGTAAACCTGTTAAAACCTCCTAAATAAATTAATAGTTGAAGAAATGTTTTGTGTCTGCCAGCAAAATATTCCCTTTTACTTCTTGCAACCCAACCACTGGGACACTGTGCTGCTGCACACAGACCAGAAAGTGCCCGAACTGCAGGAACTGCACACAGAGTAAAAATGGTGAAAACTAACATGGATTGTTTCAAATAATTTCAGGTTTAGTCATTTATGCTGCTGTAAACGTAAGAGTAAAATCGCCCCTTTCTTTTTGTTACACAGATACACCCAGCCTTTGGGTGGGCTATTCGAAAGCCCTCAGTGTTAGCCGTACTCTGCTCCCAATGTGAAATCTCCCATTGACTTCCAGAGAAGCTGACTCAGGCCAACGCCAAGCACCCCAACCCTTTATGTTTGTATAGCACCTAAGAGACCCCAATCCTGATTGGGGCACCTGGATACTACCACACTATAAATACTCAATAATCTCACAGTGTCCCATTAGGAATGACTAGATACTGAAGTTTTGTATGTATGTGAAGTCGGAGAATGAAGTTTAAAATGAATTTTTTTTTTAATCATGCGAGGCGCACGCAGGCTCTCACCGACAGACACTACATGGCTCAGGAAAGGTCAAATTTGCAAGACTGTTATGCTTGAAACCATTCCGCTATCAATTATGGTAAAGCATTAAGGATGGGTCTGCCTGGAATCCAGGAAAGCCAGCCAGGGAACCCCGCTGTGTCTCAGAACCACACAACAGACAATTTTCCCCCATAGGTAGAAACCAAGGACCTGATCCTGCAAGGCACTGAGCACCTTCAATTTTCACTGACTTCAGTGGGAGCTGAGGATGTTCAGCATTTCAGAGGCAGTGCTCAGCACCCTGTAGGTTTGGACAGCAAGGGGAAAACAGACATTTGTTTTCTGTGGAGCTCTCCATGCTCCAGCCCACACTGAATTTCCAAGTGCTTACACCTCAAGCCCTGCACTAATACTTTCAAACCTTGTGTGCTCAAACACACAGGGAACCTACAGGCAGTGCCAGAGTGAGAGAGAGGAAGGTGGCTGTGGAGGCACTATGCCTATGGGTAATGACTCCAGGGCACTGGGCAGCGAGCGCTTCTTTGCAAGTAGCTCCATAAGCACCATCCAGTGAGACTGGGTCCTCACCAAGACACATGTCTCTGAGGCTACTAGTGCTGATGGCAGTGTGGCTGGCCTCCCCCACTTCTGCTCCCAAAGCACAAGCTACCTGCTATAGCTTCCTGAGCCCTCTCAACCTCTTCCTCCCAGAGAAACCAGGCTGCTTAGACTCAGATTTGGCCTTCATGCTGTGACAGAATTCAGTTCACACATTCAAGGGTAATATTTGTTGGATGTGATACACCAGGGAAAGCAAGCACCTCAGGTTGAAAGCCTCTTACAATAAAGCCTGGAAGCAAAACAAGATTAGTAGAAGTTAAATAGCTTAACTCCAGACAGGCCACTCTTCAACTTTCTTCTCAGCCCTCCAAACTGCTAGGGAAAGACTTAGCTACAGCAAACAAGAGATACATGGAGGCCCAGGACAGGTAACACTGAGACAAATATTTCCCATGTAGGTCTGAAAACCAATATAATGCAAGAGAAATCTGTGGGCCAGTCTCTCCAGTCTGTTAGGGCAAATCCTGCTGAGAATTCACCTCCTCCACTACCAGAAGAGTGATAGAAGCAGCTTTATGAGTCACTCTCCTATCCCAGCAGAAAGAGAAGGAAGGGGCATGTTGGAGAATGGGGTAGGGAAAAGGGGTAGGGTTGTCAGGCATCCAGTTTTATACTGGAATGATCAGTCAAAAAGGGACCCTGGTGGCTCCGGTCAGCACTGCTGACAGAGCCATTAAAAGTACAGTCAGTGGCATAGTGGGGCTAAGGCAGGCTTCCTACCTGCCTGGCTCCCTGCTGCCCTGGGTCCACACAACTCCTGGAAGCAGATGGCATGTCCCTGTGGCTTCTAGGTGCAGGAGCCACCATGGAGGCTCTGTGCGCTGCCCCTGCCCCAAGTGCTGGCTCTGTTGCTCCCATTGGCCAGGAACTGCAGCCACTGGGAGCTGTAAGGGTGGCGCCTGCGGACGGGGCAGCGCGCAGAGTCCCCCTGGGTGCCCTTGCGCGTAGGAGCCAGAGGGACATGTCACCACTTCTGGGAGCCTCCTGAGGTAGACATAGTTGGGAGCCCACACCCCAATACCCCTTCTGCACCCCAACCCCTTTCCCAGACCTGAGCCATCTCCTGCACCCAAACTCCCTCCCAGAGCCAACACCCCACACCCTCTCCCACACTCCAACTCCCTGCCCCAACCCTGAGCCTCTTCCTGAAACCAAAATCCCCCCCAGAGCCCACACCCTCTCCTGTGCTCCAACCCCCTGCCCCACCCCAAACCCCTCATCCCTGGTCCCACCCCAGACCCCACACCCCCAGCTGGAGCACGCACCCCAAACCTCTGCCCCAGCCTTGGAGCCCCTCCTGCACCCTGAATCCCTCATTTCTGGCCCCAACCCATTGCTGGTATGCCCAGCTGGAGCCCTCCCCACACATCCCAACCCCCTGCCCCAGCCCTGAACCCCATCCCACACTCCAAATCCTTTATCCCTGGCCCCACCCCAGAGCCTGCACCCCCAGCTGGATCCCACACCCCAACTCCTGCCCCAGCTCAGAGCCCCCTTCTTCACCCCAAACCTTTCATCTCTGGCCCCATCCCAAAGCCTGAACCCCCAGCCAGAGCCCTCCCCCCACATCCCAACCCCCTGCCCCAGCCTGAACCCCATCCCACACTCCAAACCCTTTATCCCTGGCCCCACCCCAGAGCCTGCATCCCCAGCCAGAGCTCTCAACCCCTCACGCACCCCAACTCCCTGCATAGCAAGTGAGTGAGGGTGGGGGAGAGCGAGTGAAGGAGAGAGGGGGAATGAGTGGGCGGGGCAAAGGTGTTCAGTTTTCTGCAATCAGAAAGTTGGCAACTCTAAAAGGGGGTGTGGTGGAACAAAGCTCCATTGCAACTGAGCTTCAACTTGCTTAACGTCCATGAAGAATATTATGCCAGTGGCATAAGGTGGGCTGCCCTGTTCCGTCCTAACTTGCCCTGGGACATGAGGCCCTACATCAAGGAGTTGCAGCCAATTCCCTGCACCCTCCCCTCTCCACTCCATCTGAGCAGAGCTGACATGGCCTGGAGAATCAGAATGATATTGCAGACAGCACAACACTTGTACACTAGGGCCCAATCTAGCACCATGGCAGTCAATAGACATTTTGCCGTGGTTTACAATGGGAGCAGGAGCAGACTCTATAACAACATTGCCACCCTTAGCGCCAGTCAGGGCCTGACCATCAAAAGTGCTGAGCACCTGCAACTCCCACTGAAGTCAACGGAAGCAGCAGGTGCTCGGCCCCACTCAGGATTAGGCACTTGCTGAGGGTGATATAGTTCCATTTAACAGAGTCCTGAGCTGGCCAACCCAGCACAGAGTCAAGAGGCTGATCAAGAAAGACATTGTGCCAGACATATCTAGCTGTTAGAAGGGCAAGTTCTCCATGTCGATTTGATTACCTGAATATCTACAGAGGGGAACAGGTAACTGCTTTGAAAATCGTGTTAGTTCTAGTTCCAGTAGTCAAGGGGATGGGAAAAGGAAGAGGTGAACAGGTTCTGTGTTTGATGAGAAAGATGGATCTAAAAGCTAGCCAGTGGATAACACCTATATTGAAGTGAAACTTTTAGTATAAGCATCAAACAGCCAGGAGTTTGCACAGCAAATTTAAATAGAGATAGAGAGCTTGAATGCTGAAGATTATCAACACTGTGTGGGCAGGTGTTATTCTATTTGCAATTATAAAAGCCAGTGTCTTAAATAAATACCAGAGATTAAAACCTAGCTCCACTGAAGTTTTGCTCATGACTTCCATAGAGCAGAATAGGGAGGAAGGATGGTCCTGTGGTTGAGGCACTAGCATAAGCTTATGGTGATCTGGGTACAGACAAAATCACTGGGCCTCTGTTCCCCGTGTGTAAAACAGGACAAAAGAACTTTCCCACCTCACAGGGGTGTCGTGAGGATAAACACACTAAAGATTACGGAGTGCTCAGATACTAGGGCAATGGCAGGGGAGGATGACGTATAAGTACCATACATAGAGCCAGGATGTCACCCCATGTTAGTACTGTTGCATATTTTGACAGAGCTGTCAGATCAAAAGTCCTATGTCTCCTCAAGAAATTTCAGTTTCAGAAACCCATTAATCTCCTTCTCCTGTGCTGTCCCCACAGAGGAGTCTCTCTTCTCCTTATGCAGGAAGTGAAGTGACATGGACCCTACTTTCTGAAGCACCATTTGCTGCTCTCATTTGAATATCAAGGGAACACATACAGTTTGTCTTCAGTGGCACTGACTGACAGCGGACAGTTTACTCACGACTCCCTGCAGAACACCACCTATAGAGGAGTGTATCACAAGTAGAAATAGCCTGTGGAAACCTCCCTTCAAATAATAATAATAATAATAATACAGTTCTCTATAGTGTAGTTCACATCATTTGTGTACTTACTCAGAGACTAAGTAAAATACATAGGGCCAAATTATTCTTTGGAATAACTCCACTGATCACTAGTAAACTTCTGAAATTTATATCTGAGGACTGTCTTATACACAAAGAACTCCAAAAGCTAAAAATCTCAATTCGCTTTATTATTTTTTTTATACCTTGAGTAGCACTAGCTGGATAAGATCATTTTAAACTAACATCTTTTAGCACAGCATTTCTCAAACTGGGGTCTGCGAGGGCACTCCAGGGGGTCTGTCAGCCCTGCTGATCAACTCCTCCCTCCTAATGCCTCTTGCATGCTGGGGAACAGCTGTTCAGTGGTATTCAGGAAGAGTTGAGGGAGGGAGGAGGAGCTGACCGGTGGGGCCGGCAGACCCCCTGAAGTACCCTTGGTTCCTGGCATGCAGGAGGTCCTGGGAGGGAAGGAGAGGAGCAGGGATGGGGTGCACTGGGGGGAGGGGGCAGAAAGAAGCAGGGAAGAGGATGGGCAGGGGTGGAGTGGGGCCTTGGGGGAAGAGGTAACATGGGGGCAGGGCTTGGGGCTGAGCGGGATGCTTGGGGGTCCACAAAATTTTTAAAATCAAGATGGGGGTCCTCGGTTGCTTAAGTTTGAGGACCGCTGTTTTAGCACATTTACAACTAGGCTAAGCAACTAAGGGTAAGTTCCAAGCCTCCAACTTGCATTTTTCAATTCAGTTTACACCTAGAGTTGGCAACTACTCCAGATAAAGGTGCTAAGATCAGTCCTCCCACAATTCTACCTGCTCATTCCATACAAACAATGCATGAAATGCTAATGCAGCAAAGTTTTAACCTCTCACTTAAAAGCGAAGTGTGGCTGTCTCAATACTATGCCCTCAAAAACAGAGCACTCCAGTCATAGCCACACGTCCCAACAGATGCAACACATCTGCAAGAGTTTGTAATGGGATAACTGAACAGCTGAAGGAGCACAGAATGGAAGGAAACATGAACCCAGCCATTCATGAATTATAAAGTGAATGACAGATTAACAGAGACATATGACAAAGAGGCAGATTCTGATCTCATACCAATGTTATTCAAGAATAAGTCCACTGAAGTCAAGGGGGCTATCCCAGTATAAGATATGGGCGAGATCAAAGTCTGTATTAAAGCCCACAAAGAGAGGAGGGATTGTCCTGAGGCTAGTACTTTTCACAGGACCAGGTTTCCAGCAATATGGGTTCTATTGCTAGCCCCGCCACAGGCTTCCTACATGACCTTGTGCAAGTCACTTAATGCCTCTGCACCTCAGTCTCGGCTGCGTAATACTTACTGACTCCATACCCTCTCTCTGTAAGTACTCCCATTAATACTCAGCAGAGTGGAGCCATTAGAGAGAGTGTTGGGAGGCTTCATTCATTAGCCTTTGCAAGGCACTTTGAGAGCCAAGGCCAGCTGGCACTACAGCAAAAGTACTAGGTAAAGGACCAGGACTATTTACTAGGCACTGATAATAAACTGAAGATGGGGGCAGAGTGGGAACAGGGATAATCCTGAAGATGCTGGTATTTCCAAACCCACAGCTCAATCAGTGTTTTAGGGAGACATCTTCATTTCCAGAGAATCCAGTGTTGGGAGGGAAAGGGAGAAAATCAGCCTTGTGTTTCTGTAATTTACATCTGTCCCACTAACAGCAACCCAACGACAAACTCAGAAGCTGCTTATTGCTCTATACTAAGAGGTAGTGAGTCTAATGCTAAGATGATTAGTTCAGTCAAATGCAACTTTCTGGAAAGGGAGGAAAACTCATTGCCCATCACTGGGAATTAAAATGATTCAGAATCCAAACTGAACTCATCAAATTCACGCAAGTAGCTATGCTAATAGAACTCATGTTCAACTTTTAGTTACTGCAGGTAACTAAAGAGACTAAAGATTCACTTTTTAGAAGGAAGGTGCAAGCTAGTGGACTCTTTTACCAGCTTGAGCAAGATCAATGCCACACCAGTGACTACTTTAGGCCCCGGCCTCCAGGCAAAAGTTATTGGTTAACCAGACACTTAGGCAAAATATCAAAATAAATAAGTTCTTTGTCCCCACACAGGCTACAGCTCCCACAGACTTTTCTCTCACCTCTCTCAGCCAGTGCCCTGAACCAGGGACTCCTATAGGAGCCTTTCTATACCCTACAATTCTCTCCTTCCCCAGCCCATTTACCTAGGACCCATTCAAGAGCTAGGTCTCCATTTCCTATTCCCTGTAGTTCACCAGCCCAACTGAACATTTGTGGGCCTCTATAAGGACCAGGTGCCCTTCAGGCAATCACTTGTGCCCTGGCATCAGCTGGGAGGCAGCTACCTAGTCACAGGTGGGACTAGGCACATTTCCCCTTAAAGGTGCCAGTCACCCAGTGCCAAGAGGTCTCCTGTGGCACCATAGTGGAAGGAGAATGGTAATTCTTCTCCCACTGATCAGGAATTAGTAGCCTGACCTTTCAGGAAAAGAACACATGAAACTATCAGCTGTCTAGTTTGACAGGTATCAAGTGTTATCTCTACACTATTACGGGGCGCCTATGTACATAACATGGAACAGGGATTCAACTCTGAAGATACTGAAATATAGTGAGAAAAAGGAAATCACCACCAGTGCTCCCCAGTATTCAGCTATATCAGACGGCCTTCAGGGTGCTGGTATACTTGAAATGTTTCTGCTCGTTCACCAGTTGCTTCATCAATCACCACAGACATTCCAAGTGTAAGTCATATGATGCAGCAAACCCTTTGGGACTGGAAAGCAAGGGGAGAGAATCAAGTCCAGTATGTGCTTTGCTATCTTCTAATAGCAACTAGAGATGCTGAGCAACGGCAAAGTCCTCAATGGAACTCTGACGTTTCAGTCCTTTCTACCTGAGGGGAAATCTACAGATACAAGGCAGCCTACACACCTTGTCTAGCCCTCCATATTCCAAAGAGAAAAAGTGTGCGTGTCTTACAGTCTATATACCACTATCGCCCACACAAACCAGATTAAAAATAAAGTGTTTCAAGTCAGCTAAAGGGTCAACAAGAGAGTCTAAATCTAAAGACAAACACCAGGAAAAGTGTTGCCAGATACACAAAGAGCAGAACCTGCTAAAAAAGACATCAGTACCTGATGCATTGTACAAGATCCCAAATCCAATCTCTTCCTAACACAAATTGACTATGGCTGAGCTGAAAGATGCCACAAAACATGATGCAAAGAAAAACTCCATGAGTCTGTGAGTAGCATAGTAAAATGTCAGCAGCCAAGCAGCTAAGATGTTATCATTAGTACCATAGTTTACAAAATTGCGCTCCTAAGCAGGAGTAGATCATATTCCAGGACAAGACCTGGTCCATGCTATTATATTAACAGGGGAGAGGAAAATTAAAGAAATAAGCATCAGGAACTACACTAGGTACCCAACTGTTGCTGACTGTGATTGTCAGCTCGCCCAGCCATCCCCTCTCAGTCTGCATTGGTTTAGAAAGCTTTAGCCATTGGTTTAGAAAGCTTGATCCATTTCCATGCCATTAATGAAAACATGACAAGTGCTTCATTCCACCAGGTGCAGATGGACCTTTCATCTAACAGCATCTCATCCTAGCTATTTCCTATAGGACCCAGGAACTGCAGTAGCAGCACAGACCAATGGCCCATATGCAGTAGCATTGACCTCTGTCTAGCACATACCTGACACTTCAGAGGAAGCATGACATGCTGAAGTCAAACCTTCCCACTTCACGTGTATCTTAACTGTCATTTGAGAAACACCTCCCCAGGGAAGACTTGGCTAAGGGACACTCAGTCACTTACCTTTCCAACTTCCATATAAGTTACTTTGCTAGGCCCAACTCCACACACCCTTGCAGTAAAGCCCTCCCAGGAGCAGGGAAGAGAATTCAAGAACTCCATTTGATTTAGCCAGTTCGTCTTGTAGGGTTTCTACTCCATGCCCCTACCAGGGGAAGGACTTTACAGCCTTAAAGGGAGCAGAGTGTGGGCCTCCAAACTCCACAAGAACCTGACGCGCCACAGGGAAGGGATGTTCCAGATGAGTGGATCCTTTGGGATGGGCTGCTATGAGTTCTCCATGATGCACCTGAGTTCTACGCCCTCCAAGTAGAGGAGGTGATGTGGTGATCAGGACTGCTGGCTTTCTGAAGGAAATAACTCCTGTGTTTGAGCCTAAGGGGAAGAATCCTGAGGAATGACTGCTCCTGGTTGCCACAGGCAGTGCCACAGCTTTGCGGTGTTCAGACAGGGGGGCTCCTGCAAGCTCAAGAGAAGGGAAAAAAAGCTGGAAACTTAGGCCCAGACCCATAAAGGAACTTAAATCCAGATTTAGGTATCATTGCAATCCACAAAATCCCCACTCAGCTGCTGCCTAATTCTGTAGGTGCCTAAGCTCATTCAGCACCTACGTTTTTGCTGCAGAAGTTCCCTAGGCACCTGTATTTCTGCCTCTGGGCATGTACACTTCTGCCTTGCTTTAAGCATCCTTACATCTAAGTCCCAAAGCGAGCCACAAACTGGAGAAAGATAGGCACTCCTCCTCTTATTTTGCCTGTGGGGCCCCATCCAATAGGCATGCTCTGAGTATACCTAACACCACACAAAATGCCTGGGGACAGGAGGAGGCAGCCTCCCTTAGGGCTTGTCTACATCACAAAGTTGCAGCGCTGGTGAGGGGGTTACAGCGCTGCAACTTAGGAGGTGTACACATCTGCAGGGCATCACCAGCGCTGCAACTCCCTATTTGCAGCGCTGGCCGTACTCCCGTTTTGTCTCGGGTGTAGAGGATCCAGCGCTGGTGATCCAGCGTTGGTAATCAAGTGTAGACACTTACCAGCGCTTTTCTTGACCTCTGTGGAATAAGCAGGTATCGCAGCATACCTGAGGAAGCCTCTCTGGTAAATCAAGCAGGTCTCCTTCCCCGGTTTGCTCTCGCGTTCCCCGAACCCCCGAGCAAGCAGGTCTCCTTCCCTGCGGTTTGCAGGGGGGTTCGGGGAACGCGAGAGCAAACCGCGGGGAAGCAGGTCTCCTTCCCCGGTTTGCTCTCGCGTTTCCCGAACCCCCGTGCAAGCAGGTCTCCTTCCCTGCGGTTTGCTCTCGCGTTCCCCGAACCCCCGTGCAAGCAGGTCTCCTTCCCTGCGGTTTGCTCTCGCGTTCCCCGAACCCCCGTGCAAGCAGGTCTCCTTCCCTGCGGTTTGCAGGGGGGTTCGGGGAACGCGAGAGCAAACCGCGGCGAAGCTGGTCTCCTTCCCCGGTTTGCTCTCGCGTTCCCCGAACCCCCCTTGAAGCCGCCCAACAGCGCTGCAGTGTGGCCACATCTAACACCACTTGCAGCGCTGGTTGCTGTAAGTGTGGCCACTCTGCAGCGCTGGCCCTATACAGCTGTACTAATACAGCTGTAACAACTAGCGCTGCAAAATTGTAGATGTAGACATACCCTTATACTCTTTTGCCCAAAGGTTAGGTTACTTCTCTGGGATACAGGAGACCCTACTTCAATTCCCTCTTTGCTTGATGAGGTATTTGAATAATGATCCCCCACCTCTCAAGTGCATGTCCTAACCACTCTGCTAAGGAGTGAGAATCACTGTCTCTCTGGCCTCATTAATTATTCAACTTCAACAGAAGAGACAGAGGAAGCCCCACATCACCATATCCCATAGTCCGATGGTTGAAGCCCTCTCCTGAGAGATGGAGAACCCTTGTCCAAATCCCTTCTCATCAAGTAGAACAGGGGTGGCCAACCTGTAGGTTTGGAGCCACATCCGGCTCTTCAGAGGTTAATAAGCGGCTCCTTGCACAGGCGATGACTCCAAGGCTGGAGCTACAGATGCTAACTTTCCAATGTGCTGTGGGGCGCTCACTGCTCAACCCCCTGCTCTGCCCCAGTTCCTTCCATCACTCCACCTCTTCCCCCAAGGCCTCTGCCCCTTTCCCCGAGCCTGCCATACCCTCACTCCTCCCCCTCCCCACAAGAGCTTCCTGCGCACTGCAAAACAGCTGATTGCGGGAGGCGTGGGGAGGGAGGGGGAGGTGCAGATTGACAGGGCTGCCAGTGGGCAGGAGGCGCTCGGGGTGGGAGGGGGGTTGCGGATGGGGGGCTGCTGACATATTACTGTGGCTCTTTGGCAATGTTCATTGGTAAATTCTGGCTCCTTCTCAGGCCCAGGTTGGCCATCCCTGAAATAGAAGGTGGAACTGAACGGGTGTCTCCCACATCCTCGTGGAATAACCCTAACTACTGGGCTAAAAGTTATAGAAGAAGTCATGATCATCCTCCTCCTCCTCCCCATCCTAATGGTCCATTGTGTGGCACTAGGCAAGTGCCTAACTCATTCTTGTAAGAAATGGCTTAGGCACCTAAGCCACCTGACTCCGGGAGAGGAGTTCCCAGTTGTGAACCACAAGCAGAGATGGGCACATCCCCACAGCCCAGACTTAGGTGCTGAACTCTGCCAGAAGGGTGAGGCTTAGCCCTCCCCCGCTTCTTGGTATCTCCCATTGGCTAGCTCAGGCATCTCCCCACCTAGCATTTTGGCTTTTATAGAGAGCCTAGGCACCAAACTCAGGCTTTGTGGATCCCAACGTTGTTCCAGGGATTTTCTAGGTGCCTAAAAGTTAGGCACTGCAGTGCCTAAGTCCCTTTATGGATTTGGGCCAAGTCTCTTCTCCTCCTTCCATGTGCTTGCCCTCTTCTGTGTCACAGAGCAGAGGGAATCACAGGTCTCCTAGTTACTAATCTAGGCAAAGAACAGGGACATAACTAGCCATTTGAAGTTCATACACATACTACATTTATTAAACCATTCCCTCCTGCCCACCACAATATTCTTTCCCAGCAGTTTTTACTCCTGATCTACACTAGTGTAAGTGGGAAGAGAATAAAAGCCATAATCTCGGAGGGTGGACAGATCATTAAATACAGTATGATTACTAATGCAGCAGCAGAGAGACAAGCAGAGTGTGATGAAGAGCCAAACAAACCTGCTAGTCTCAGTAGGAAATGTTGCCAGCAGAAATGTTAAACTGTACACCATGGCTTACATGCCCTATGTCCACCTACCCCCAGGTCAGTCTTTCATTAAACTAACATGTTAATGCAAAAGCTACATGTGAAGTATCTATTCCTCACCAAGGGTTTTTCAGTCTTGCATTCAAAACTCAGTACTGATACAAGGGGCCGGGGAAGAGAAATGGGCTCCAGCTGTGAAGTCCAGTCCTCGACCTAAACTTTCCCAAAGTCTCATATACACACATTCTAGGTGAAATCCTGGCCCCGCTGAAGTCTGTGGGAAATTTGCTGTTGAACACAATGGGGCCAGGATTTCACCCTCTTTATAAAGAGAATGTCAATGTTGTGTAATTATTAGTATTCCTGTTTATTACTGTTTATTACAGTGCCAAGAACTGTTCTAGGCACTGCAGAGAGTATGCTGCAGCCCCCTGCCCTGATGAGCTTACATTCTAAACAGAGAAGGCAGACACAGGGTAAACGACAGGGATAGAACATAAATAATGGACTCAAAGGCCAGGAAAGCCCATAGCAAGATTGTAAAGTCAAGGTTTCAGATTGCTTTGGCTGAAGCAGGACTCCTTAAGAGCTCTTCCTCATGCAATCTGGACATGGTCACCATGCAGCTGAGTGAATGGTACATTTGTGCACTGCGCAGCTGCTGTTTCATCTGATGAACATTGCTTTTAAAGTGTTAGTGGTGTTCAGAGTGTACTATCCATACGTGCAGGGAGGTTTTCATGCTCTCCTAACTGCCAAATCAAAACCAATGTTCACCGAAACACTCCAAGGCACTTCTCAGTGAGGATTGTTAACCTGCTAACTTTCAATTTAGGTTTGGTCTAGACTGCTAAAAAAAAGTGTGTTTTTACCATGGATTAACTAGAGTGCACTAGCTACAACCCTAGTGGATATAAGGCATTTTAGTTTTACTGCAAGGTCAACCACAGGTGGAGGGTATAGCATGAACCTTGCCTACTAGCTACCTCGTGGTAAACTGTACAGTGCACTCAGCCTGGATTTTAGGACCTAAACAGAGGTCCACGTCTAAATCTTGCAGATTCTTTCGGCAGAACATCAGCAAAATAAGGCCTTTCTTGTCCTTTCACACAGCAAAACTCTCATCCAAGTTCTTGTTATATCGTATCTTGATTACTACACCATCCTTTCCCCTGGCCTCCACAAATTCAATTTTGCCCCACTCAGATCCATTCAGAGCATTGCTGCAAAGATCATTTCCCTAGCCTGTCGCTTTGGCCACATTACCCATCTGTTGGCATTCCTCCATTCACTCCCTCTTGTCTATCACATCAAATATAAGCGACTTGTCTTCCCTTTCAAAATCTTTCACGACCTATCCCCACCCTACCTATTATCCATCATTCAAAATTGTAAGGCTGCTTCCCACTTCCACCATGATGCCAGTCACCATTGTCCTCTTGTTAAATTTTCAAACAAACACCTTTGTGCTTTCTCCCGCTTCCCCCCAGGTATACTGTCAGGCCCACAGACTTCAGAAGCTGGTGTTCCTTCCAGCTGAGTTTTCACCAAGTTAACCCTTAGAGGGTCCCATTTAAACTCCACACTGGGTAGGCACTTCCTGTACACATCTGCAAAGCCACCTCATTATCCAGCTTCAAATCCTTCCTCAAAGCTCACTTTTGCTGTGATGCCTACAAAAAAAAACTTTACAAGTTAGGCTGCTGATGTGCACAGACCACAGTCTATCATACTGACCATCATCATTGGTTTCCTTCGGTACACACAGATTGATGGGGGATTACATCTGTTGTCTCTTGTCTTACAATCTAAATATAAACTCTTTGCGGAAGGGACTATCTTTTTGATCTGTGTACGTACCCCACCTGGCAAAATGAGGTCCATGCCTGAGGCTCCTAGGTGCTGAAGCAATACAAATAATAGAATATGGCACTTTATCTCTATTAGGAATTTACACTGGGATAACTTAATAGTTACCTCACTGTTAAAAAAATATCTTTGCAGCAGTGAAGACTTGCATTGCCATCGCAGCATTAGAACTGTCAACAAATAATTGCAAATATATACAATTATTGGCAGAGACCAAGCCTTGAAACCCATAGGTGATGTTTTCAAGTAATTATTCGTGATGCAAAACAGTGCTTAGAATGGAAACACTTAGGCAACCTTAACTATAGCTGTTACTTGCACACAAGCTATCACATAAACACACGTTTCATGAGATAGAGAAAAGCAACTGCTGTACTAAGTTTCTTGAGATCTCAGGATTCTGCCAAGTCCTAGAGCCACTTACTTTAGCCAGGTATGCAGCATTTCTTATCGTCTCCACCATCTCTCTACCTTCAGGGTGCACCTTTGCCACATGCACCCACATCCTCTCCCAGGTCTGCCCATCGATAGGGAAGCCACTTTTATTGACGAGGAAAAGCACCCCTCCATCTTTGTCTTCTTCTTCCGAGCCCCCGTTGTTGGCAGTGCTGACAGGTCGTGCATGAGTGCTCCTTGACCGTCCCCCTTTGGCTCCCTTGGGATGGGGGCAGTGGTGGGCATTGGAAGTAGAGCCTGTCATGATGGGTTTGAATTGCAAGAGCAGTCCAAGCAGGAAGTATGTATACAGTTCAATGCCACAATAAGGAAGCCATATCCATCTCTCACTTTCTGACACAGCAATCAGGTAGTGTGGTTATTAGCTAAAATTAGCCAGCGTGAGTGCTGCTGGGTTTATTCTCCTGCGGGCTGAATCTAAAACCAGCAGAGAGTGAGAAGGAGAAGAAAAGAGAAAACATGTTAACAGAAGAAGAGGAGCAGAGTTTATGCAAAGCATTCAGCTTACTGCATCACCTAGGGCTGGCACACAAGAGGATAACAACATGGCTAGATCCCTTTTTGTATCAACTAAGACTGACAGACAAAAGGACAATAGCAATCTGGAGAGACACCTCTCTGTAAAACTCTCGAGGGCGTCACACAAGGGTGACAATAGCAATCTACCTAGATCCCGCTCCATATTGCTCCTGCGGGTTCCCAAAGGGGGATGACAAGTGACCTGAACCTGGCTAGATCCCTCTGCTTATCATGCTTAGGGCTGTCATATTAAGAGACGATAGTACTCTGGCTAGATTCCTGTCTGCATCACCCTTTTAAGTCTGACACAATGCTGGAGTCCAAAATGTAAACGTAACACAATTCCCCTCGAACTAAAGCCCAGAAACCCTGCAATCCACACTCATCCTCTCCTCTTTCCTCAGAGGTGGGTGATTCTGTGTGAGCCTGCAGCAGAGAGCCAGACTGCAGCACTAATAGCATTATCTTAGGCTCAGCTCGAGAAGGGTCCGTTCGCAATCGATCCCCAGCAGCAGAGGGCTGGGCTGGGAGTGGGTGGGTGCCTGCCTGCTTCCCCAGCTGCTGCCGCTGCCGCTGCCGGCCATTCTTTAACAGACATTCCACCCCTGCCATCAATCCGCCCCACACCCCCATACCTGGTCGCAGCGGGATTCATTGCACCAGGGACTCTCCGGGCGGCTGGGGCTGCTGCGGCTGCCTCTCTCGCCTCATTCCATGTTCCATGATTGTTACTCTCTGACACGTAACCATGTTACCCGGCAGCCGCCGACGTTCCGAGCGCCCCTATTGGCTGCCGCAACAAAGAGGGGAGGCGCCAGGAGCTGGAATACCACGCACAGAAGCTTTGCCGAGTTCTGGTTGGCTGTGATCGTGCCAGGGGGCAGGGCCAGTAGGAGAAATCTGATCGCTTAGAGCTGCAGAGGGCGCATTGGTTCGATGCGTGTAGATCATAAACCGGAGTGTTACATCTGTTAGACATTTGTACGTAGCTGAAGATTAATTTTGTAGCACCAACGGTATTCTGTGTCGGAACATGTATTTAACATACTGTACTAATTATTCTAAGTTAAGGTAGGTTATTTATTTCTCTGGTACCCACAGGCTGCAAGACGCTTCACAGCTACGATCCCTGTCCCAAAGAGTTGAGGATCTAAAACCTTAGTCCTGTAATCAAATCGACATTTGCATCTATACAGCTCCAGTTACAGAACCATGGTCTAAAGCAGGGGGTCTCAAACTTCATTGCACTCTGACCCCCTTCTGACAAAAATTACTACATGACCCCGGGAAGGGGAACTGAAGCCTGAGCCCAACTGCCCCGGGCAGGGAGGCCAAGATCAAAGCCAAAGGGCTTCAGCCCCAGACAGGGGGGCTGCAACCTAAGCCCCACTGCCCAGAGCTGAAGCCCTCAGGCTTTGGCTTCAGCCTCAGGCATTGGGGCTTGGGCTTTGATCCTGGGCCCCAGCAAATCTAAGTCAGCCCTGGTGACCCCATTAAAATGGGGTTGCAACCCACTTTGATGTCCTGACCCACAGTTTGAGACCGACTGGTCTAATGTAAAGTGCCACCCCGTCCACCACTTTTTACTCTCTCTCCCCTACCTCAGTGGGTTGTAACCAGTGACACTATCATTCCAATCATACACATCATCACACCAGGTTTCCCCATTTCACTTTCCCAGGGAGAATTTCCAACTCCTCTTCTTTATTGCCCAGATGCCAGTGCCAAGAACAGTGTTGCTTCCCTTCACAAGTGATATCTTGCAGGACACATACGCTGCAGCACAGCATTCCCCTGCATCCACACTTCTGTTACTGCAGGATAAGTTATCTCTAAGCCAGGGAGAGACTCCATCTCACGTGTCCCTTTCTTCCTTCCAGTGGAAGGTGCTGGGGAGAAAGAGAACGTATCCTCAAGGCTGAGGCAGAATGGGATTGCTGGCATTGCAACATGCTCTCCGGGAACCCTCAAGCCTTCAGCATCAGAACAGCAGAGCCTGGATTGGAGCAAGGGAAAGGCCTATTTTCCACAGAATCCTTTCATCAGACTTGTAGCATTTAGAACAGAAATCGCTGTGGGAGTTAATGTTGCTCTAAAAAGAGCTGCCAAGGGGTGCACAGCTTTTTGACAACACAATACAAAGTGATCTGTTTGCAGAGATGCATAAAGCCCTGCACTGATTTCGCTGAAAAGATTCCCCCAAGCAGCTGGAGGCAAGGGGGCAGGACCTTATTCCTCGTGACAGGAGTGTGAGAGTTTTGTAGAGAGCCAGAGGCAGCTTTCTAGAGGATTAAATCAGAAATTCCTTATGGAACCTAGGGGCTGCGGCCTATGGCAGGAAGGAGCCAGGTGGTTGTTGGAGTGACTTTCGGAGGAATGCTATCGGATAGCTCTCTGATCACCCCTTCACTCTGCTTCTTCCCACACCCACCTTTGGGGTAATTCCATCACCTCCTCCTTAGTGCGTGTGGGTTGGGAACCAGATACGGCGATAGAGAGGTTGCTCACTCAGCCCATGCACAGGAGGATCCATTGCAGCTCAAGTCCTCCTGCTTGTCACAGCCCAGAGGAATGCATGACACTGAGCCTGGACTGTGTGACTGCATTAGTCACCAACAGGTGAGTGTGGCAGGAGAAGACACATAACATGTCTACAAACAGCTTCTTCTGGACTGCTGAGGTAGTGGAGAGAGGCCAGATTCCATCTGGCTCCTAAGGACTCTGAGGAAGCTCTGGGATCTGGAGAGAGGTCTCTGAAACCTCAGGATGTGCAGGTTTGGAGATATGTGGCTCCTACCTAGTCCAAAGTAACCTGCCGTGCTCCCCCACAAAAGCCATATTAACAAGCAACAGTAGCAACAGTGCAAGTGACCCCCATGCCTCTCTATTTCCTTGGCCACATGTACCGTGTCCTTTTTCTGGTGACTAGTCCAGAAAAAGAGGACAAGAGCTCACTACTGCTTCCACCTCAGGGATTTGTTGGGTTGAGATCAGCTGGTAGAAGCATGGAATAGCCACAGAATCTGGGACTTCAAGCCCCTAGAGTGACCTCTTACCTTTATAGACCTGCCCTTTCATCATACACGGCTATTTAAAAGTGTACTGTGATTGTAAAGAGACCCATTTTCAGCTCTTCACCACATGGGACAAAGCCCACAGTATTCATCATTAACTATTCATTTCTACTCTCCTGGCTCCCAAACTGCTTTTCCTCCCTATTGCCGCCAGCCACCTTCGAGTTCTCCCTCTTCTCTCCCCGCTCTGCTCACTTGATTGAAGCAGCTCAGTGGATGGTCCAGCTTTGTTTCTTCACTTCCATTCTTCTTCTCTTCTGTGGATGGCTGCGTTTGCCATTGAGCAGCCCAGCAAGAGGGCTGTGATGCCATGCCTGGCCGCCAAGGGGAGGCAGAATGCCTAGAACCAAGCTCCAAATCCTGGGGGGAGAACGCTATCTCTGTCTAGTGGCCCCAGGAGACAGCCACTGCAGGGGACCCAGCCACTCCCACCCTGGCTGTGTTCCTGTAGCCCAGAAGCCTGCTGTCCTAGTGCCAGTCCCAGCACCACAGGTCTTCGGCCTCATGGATGGTCAGCCCTGGGAAAGAGACACATACACACACACATTTTTCATTCTGGTTGCAGTACTTGTGTCCTTCCAATCCCATTGGTGGCTGCACAATGGGCAGAGTCCTCGCTGTGTGCCTAGCCCAACAGAATTACAGGGCATGATGTAGAACAGAGAAAGAGACACACAGAGACTCATCCTCCAGCCAGGGTCAGTCTGAGAGAAATCGGCTGGGGTCCCAGTCTCACTCTTCTATCAGGAGCCATTTCCCAGCTGGGTTCCTTACCTCTCTGGTGCAGCAGCAGCAGCTGGTACAGCCAGTAAACCCCCTCCTTGGCCTGCCGGCTGAGGTCCTTGGCTGGGTCACCGATGAACAGAGCCAGCTGTGCCACATGGTGACCCATCCTGGGGAATTCTGCTGAGTTCTAATGGAAGGGAGAGGGAGACGGGACGTCATCAGCATTTTCCTGCCAGCTCCCAGTCCCCCCGGGGCAGGACTCTCCTTTCCCTCAGCCTCTCTGCAGGAGATGCTAGAGGACAGGACCTAGAGCTAGACCCTTAATTTTCCCTGCCCACGAAGGAGCCTGGAGCACAAGGATGTGGGCAGGACCCTCCATGAGGACTTGCTTCCCCAGCAGGATCCCCACACCTGCCTCTTGCTCCTCCAATTCCTGCCCACTAGTGACCAATCTCAGAATTTCTCCCATCCCTTCTCCCCAATCTTCAGTCCCACAATCCCTGCCCTCAGCTGCCCCTCCAGCACCAGCCATCCCCGATCCATTGGCCCGGGGAGACCCTTGCCCCTCCTATGCCTCTGTCCTTCCTCCAGCTGCTGGGCTCGCTCACCACCATCCTCTCCACCACAGCTGTCTTGCAGCACTGCAGCTCCAATGTGTTCTGCCCTCTCTGCTGTGCAGTGAGACACGTGGGGTGGATGGCATGCAGGAAGATGAGCTGCTGGGCCTCATCCTATACCCACCAGGAGTAGGGGTAGGGGAGAGAGAGCCAGTTATCCAGAACCTCCCTGCCCCACCCACACCAGCTGCAGGACTCAGCCCAGAATGGGGGATAGTGGGGACCTGCCCATTGTCCAAATCACTCACAGCTCCTGCACAAGCAGGATCAGGAACTGGGACAGTGCCTGTGAGGGGAGTAGTCCCTGGCTGGTGTGTGACAAACACCCCCATCTTGGGAGTCCCAGATCATGGAAGAGAAAAGTCCTCATTAGGGTTGGTGGATCATCAGAGACAAGAGCCTCTGCAGGAGGTCAGGGTGCTGGGAAAGGGCTGGACAATCTCAGTTCCAGCACAGCTGGGGAATGTTTGTACCTTTTCTCGGTTCTCGAGCTGCTCTTGGATGTTCTTGAGAGCAGCCTCCTCTATGGCCACGTCCATCCATTCCTCCTCCTCGTCCTCTGAGTCCCTGGGTGTCCCTGCACCGGGAAGAGAAGGGGACAGGGTGACGCCTGCTGCCACTCAGGGGAAGGCCAGGCAATGTGCCCCCTTCCCACCTCTGGGACCCAGGGCAGATCGGGCCCCACACTCCCCCTCTCAGTGATGCCTTCAGCCCCTCTGCAGATAGACTCTTGAACTTTGGGGCTGCACTGACCCAGGACAGAGACTTTTGGATTGTGGGACTTTTGGGATTGTGGGTGATTGGGGGGTTGCTGGACTCAAGAGCCCAGGGAAAAGGACACGGCCCAATTTCCTGGGGTGGGTCTTTGCTCACGGTTTGATCTAGGAACTCTAACTGAGGTGTTTTCCCAATTTAATGCTTGTTGTTTATCTCATGTAATTAAACCTTTTCTGCCAGACCGAGACTCTGTGCTTGCGAGAGGGGAAGTATTGCTTCTTTGAGGCACCTAGGAGTGTGTGTAAAATTTTCCCAAGTCACTAGGTGGGGGCTCGAGCTGGTTTGGCATTGTGTTATTGAAATGGAACCCCTGGATACTGAACCCAGCTCTTGTTGCTGCCAACTCCGAGGGGCAGAAGGGTTACACTAGGGTCAGTCACAAAGACCATCGGTTACTTTGGACAAGCAGCTCCCTCCTGCCGTCTCAGGCCACACTCCCCACAAGGCTAGAGAAGGAACAGAAGCCAGGAGTTCGGACTTCTTCTTGGAAATCATTCCCCGCATCAAAGTCCCTAGGCATAGCAAGCCCAGAGCCCCTTTGTTTCCCATTGATTTCCATGCTCAGCAGCTCACAGGGTCTGGCCCAGCTCAGAGACTCTCAGCCTGGGGAATAGTCTCCCACAAGGAAAGGGCTGGGAGCCCCATTGCTGGAACCTTTCCAAACACATTGGAAATGGCTCTGGAAAAGCCCCTCCCCAGTCTGAGAGCAAGGGGTTCTTGAGGGAGGGTTGCAAATCCAATCTCCTTTGGGAGAGATTCTCCTCCCTTCTTTCTGCCTCTCCCCAGACAGACAGAGGATGCCGCAGAGGAACCCTAATGTCACTCACTTGCTCTAGGTGATGTTGCGATGGATGGCGGATGTTCAGGGTCACCAGGTTTCCCTCCCCCTCCTTCTCACCCTCCAAGCCCAAGGCAGGCTGGAGAGGGTGGTGACCTGAGGAGTTACCCTGCCCAACCAGCTGGCAGGGTGATGACACTGGGCGATTGACTGGCTGTGAAAACAAGAATCTGTCTTATTGTCAAGGGATGGAGAAACTCAGCCAGCAGCAGGGGGTGCAGAACACTGCCCTAGTGCGGGGGTGACAGCGCCTCCCGATCCTGACATCCTGGCACTTTACACACCTTCCCGGAGCCTCCCAACCCCCCTGGGCTTTAGGGACTGCAACCCCAAACCTATTGATGAGAAACAGGCCTGGGGAGGGGAAGCTACTAGCTCAGGGTCACACCAAGTGTCAGAGCTATGGATGGGACCCAGAAGTCCTTGTTTCCACGCCCTTTCACTGACCACTGTTGCACACTCCCTCCCACAGCTGGCAATTACAACGAGGCCTTCATGTCCGGTCGCCCTGCCTTTGAGAGGGCGTGTGCTCTGCTGTAGTGACTGGACCAGGGGATTGGGAGTCAGGACTCCTGGATTCCATTGCTGGTTTTCTATTGACCTGTGGGACTTTGGGCAAGTTGCTCCCCCCTCTATGGCTCTGTCCCCAGCATTCAAATGGGGATTTCATACTTTCCCACTATTTGGAAAGTGCTGGGAGAATCCCCCAGCAAAAGCTGCTCTGATAGTGCTAAGCAGCATCTGACCATTAAAGGTTCGAGTGCACTGCCCAGGAGGAGGAGTGTTTGGCTCTGGGGTTTCACTTCAGACCAGTCTATAGAGAGGGGCCCAGCCATGGAGTTTGGCTCAAGAAGACTAATTCTCCAATCTGTAAAAGGTGTTTTGAATTCCAGTCCTGTGCTCCGAAGTGCTTGGTGTCATCTGCAGATTTTAAAAGCATAGTCTCCACTTCATTTTCCAAATCATTAATGAAAATATTGAATAGTACCAGACCCCGGACTGATCCCTGCCGGACCCCCTAGGTACACCCTCTCAGTTGGACAGCCAAACACGGAGAAGGACTCTTGGTGTGTGTGGACTTTCAACCAGCTGTGCACTCACATTATACTACTTGCACCCTAGGCCACATTTCCTTAGTTTGTTTGTGAGAATGTCCTATGGGACCATGTCAAAAGCCTTATTAACATCAACATAGACCACATCTACTGTTTCCACCCCTCCACTAGGCCCGTAACCCTGTCAAAGAAGGAAATAGGATTGGTCTGGAACGATCGTTGAATAACAATCTTTCCAGTATCTTTCCAGTTATGGAAGTGAGGCTGGCTAGTCTGTAAGTCCCAGCAATCTCTTTTTTTCCCCTTTTAAAGATAGGTACTGTCTTGTTAATGTATGGGAAGATGTTCTTTTTCGGGAATCTCAGACAAGAACTGGGACACAGCACCTGGTTTGTTAAGGCCACAAAAATGGAGGCAGGAACCTCTTCTCTCCTCCTGCCAAAGAACCCCAGGTACCTAAAAGAGTGGGACTCACATCCCTGAAAGGGCTTTAAAAAAGACAATGGTTAAAATTTGGATCCGACCATTTCTTTTTTCCACAGACTAGACATTTTAGCAAAGTTTAGAATTCCTTGGTGCTAAACACCGTGAAACTCCCCTTTTTCCTTCACAAAGGGCTTTAACACCCCTTGCCTCATCCAGGCTCATGACTGCCAAGAGTTTGAGAATTGTCCCTGTTCCCATTGGACAGATGGGGAGCCTAAGGTACAGAGAAGGTAAGTTACCTACTCAAGGGCCTACACAACAAGACGGTGGCAGAGCCAGAAAGAGAAGCCACCAATCCTGACTCCTGTTCTAAGAGACGACAAACCTCCCAGAGGCAGAGATAGAGCTCTGGGCATTTTTCACCAGGTTTGGGAAATTTTTAGAGCTAGGTTGGGAAAAGTTGGTATCACGATATAGAAGCACTGGCAGTGCTAATGTCCTGCCGCTGGCCAGACACTTTGGAGGTTTGAGCTACTCCCTGTGGATCACTCCACCCTGTGGAGCTACTCCCTGTGGATCACTCAATGAGTGTTCATTCTAGGAAGCCAGCTGGCTAGACAGTAAAACATAAGACGCTGCTCCCAATGCTACACTCAGTTTTTCAGAAATTAGTAGACTTTATGGCCAGAAGAGACCATTAGAGAATCTAAGCTGACCCCCTGCATATCACAGGCCTCTTGTATACCACAATAGCTAATTTTGGGGCAAACACATTCCAGAAAGGCATCTAGTCTTCATTACATTACATCAAGAAATGGAGAATTCACCACTTTCCTTGGTAGCTTGTTCCTGTGGTGAATCATCCTCGCTGTTGAATATTTGTGCCTTATATCTAATATGAATTTGTCTCTTTTCACCTTCCAGCCATTGGGTCCTGTTATGCCTTTCTCTGCTAGATTAAAGAGCTCTTTAATAGCAAATATTTTCTCTCCATTAAGGCACTTCAACACTTCAATTAAGTCACCTTTCAATCTTTTGATAAGCTAAACAGGTTGAGCTCTTTCAATAGCTCACTAAAAGGTATTTTTCTCCAGCCCTCAGAACATTTGGTGGCTCTTTGCTGCCCCAGCTCTAATTTCTCAACATCTTTCTCAAATGAGGACACCAAAACCAGATGCCATATTCCAATATCAGTCTCACTGATGCTGTGTCACCTCCCTATCCTACTCATGACCCTGCTTCTACTTCTAAGGATGCCTTTAGCCCTGTTCACCACAGCATCACACTGGGAGCTCATGCTGAGTTGCTTCTCCACTATGGCCGTTAAATCCTTTTCAGAGTCACTGCTTTCGTGGATACACTTCCCCATTCTGGAGGTGTGGCTGGCATGCCTTGTTGCTAGGTATAGGACCTTGCATTTGGCTCTGGTCAAATTTGTTTTCTTTGAATGAGTCCAACTTGCCGAATGAGCCAGATTGCTCTATATCACTGCCCTCTCCTCATCAGTAATTACCACTCTGCCACTATTTTGTGACCTATCAATCTTATCAGCAGTGATTGTATGTTTTTTCCCAATTAATTGATAAACATTATTTTTAAAAAATTGTCCTTGAGAGCTTGTTCAGACCTTTAGTACCCACAGTGAGAAAAGGCCATCCAGCCCCGCTGGTACACAGGAGATAAGCACAGAACAAACACACTTTTAGGAGATGTGTTGTCCATAGGCTCTGAACAACATGTGGGGATCATCAGCTTACAAATGCACTACAGACCTGTAGTGTAGACAGGTCCCAACTGTGTCTCAGTTTCCCACCCTGTAAAATGGGGAGAACAAACAAAACATTGATTAGCTCTATTTGATAGTTGGGAAAATGGTGGCACCCAGAGGTGAAGAGACTTGCTCATGGTCCGAAAGCCAGGAATAGAAAATGGCAGGTCTTCTGATAGTCAGTTCTGGGACCTAGCCCCAGTTTTTCTGGCCTCGCTGCTCTTACTTTAGTCACAGCCTCCATGTCTTTTCCTCCGTGTCCCTTAACCCCACGTCACTGCAGAAGAAAGATTTTCTGTTAACCAGCTGGCTCTAATGCATGTTGATGTCATTCCAAAAGATATGCTCTGGCTCAGTCACATGTTATGGTTGGCCGAAGGAACCACTTGGTGACATTCTAGGGCCTGAATTATACAGGAGGTGCGACTAAATGCACATAATGATTCTTTCTGACCTTAACATCTATCAGTCTATAAATTTTATGCTGCCAGGAAGATAACTCTGGACCTATTTTCTCTCATTCACTTTCAGTTGGAATAATTTAAATCCAGGCCAAAGGATTTCCTTTTCCATTGTGTCTTCAGCACCTTTGAGAGCAAACAGTTACTGTTAGCCCACAGGTTTCCAGTTTCAACCTGTCCCAGGATGAGATAGCCAGGAAAGGGATTGGAGCTCAACTGCACCTAGCCCAGGTTATGCAGCTCCCTAGGGAATAAGTGTGGGAGTAAGCTGATCAGATAGCAAGTGTCAAAAATCAGGACAGGAGGTGGGGGGTAATAGGTGCCTATATGAGAAAAAGACCCCAAAATCGGGACTGTCCCTATAAAATCAGGTCACTCTATGTGGGGGGTCACGCAGAGCTGAGAGTAAGCCGGTCCAGTCCGGGCCGGTCAGGTCCGGCGTACCGGCAAGAACCAGTAGGCCATGCTGGACCGCACTGGCTTCCACAGCGGGGGATTGAAAGGGCAGCCCAGAACCCTTTGAATCCTGGCCACGGCTCTGGCGACCAGGCAGGGGCCGGGATTTAAAGAGCTCAAAGCTCCAGTCCAGAGCCCTTTGAATCCCGTCCACGGCTCTGGCGGCTGGGCAGGGGCCGGGATTTAAAGGGCTCAAAGCTCCCCGCGGCTGCGGGCAGCCCAGAGCCCTTTGAATCCCAGCCGCGGCTCTGGAGGCCAGGCTGGGGCCAGGATTTAAAGGGCTCAGGGTTCCCCTCAGTGGCAGGAGCTCTGGGCCCTTTAAATCCTTGCCCCAGCCCCGCAAAGCTCAGGGTTCCCCCCGGTGGCCAGAGCCCTGAGGTCTTTAATTTGCCCCTGAGCCCCGGAGGGCTCCCAGCCACTTCCTCAGCTGGGATCCCCGAGTTGATTTAAAGGCCCTGGATCTCCCAGCCACAGCTGGTGCCGCAGGGCCTTTAAATCTTGAGAGGCCACGCCTCTTCTGGGAGAGGCCACACCTTTTCCAGATGAGCCCACGCCCCCCTCAGGACTCCAGCAGTACCGGTAAGTCCTGTAAGTTACTTTCACCCCGGGGGTCACGTGACAAGATGCAGCATGTGACTAGGACCCAGGTCTGCTGACAGATATAAAGGCAGACAGTGCTCAGCCAGGAGAGAGACCCCAAGGGGAGCAGGTATGGGAAGGGCTTGGATAGTCCTTTAAAGGTGAGGGACAAGCCGGGAAGGGGCCAGGCTGAGCCCTTAGGACAAGGCCCTAGGAGGAAAAGACAGGGCAGTTTAGGTGATGGGACAGATAGTCCAGTTGGTTTAGGCTTCCAGGGCTAGACACTCACAGGTGAAGGTGATTGTCAGGGCTTATGTCCTTCTTCCCCCAGGGTAGATTTGATAGTGGAGAAGACTGATGCCAAAAGGGGAAGTGAGTTATCCCCAATGTCACCCAGTAAGTTTATATCACAAATGCATACTCAGAAGGATCCCATAGAAACATGGATTTTCCAGTCTCTTCTTTCTAGGAGTCCCCAGGGCTAAGTTGTACCACCCCATTCTGCTCACCTCCAAGATGTGTTGGAATTTGTCTGTGCTGGGGGGATGCTGTCAACAGGATCTAGAGCTCCATGTTCTCTGGGCAGGCCTTGCTCAGAGCCTGCCAGCGGAGGAAGACCATGGGTCAGGATTATGGAACCTGGGGCTACACCTACCAGAATGACAGCTGGCTCTGTAATCCTTGTCCAGAACATTCATCAGGGAACTGGAGAGTTCAAGGCTGGCCAGAAATTGTGCAGTATATGGCATAAACCAGTATGCGTTCTGCCACCTCACTGGTCTTGGAGACAAGAGTATGTCTCTTGGAGAGAGGGGTTAGAGGATCTTTCTCAGATGTCAATAGTTGAGAACAGAAACCCCATCTGTAATCATTAGAGACAAGACCCTCTGCAAGGATTCAGGGTGCTGGGAAGGGGCAGGACAATCTTGGTTCCAGCACACCTGGGGAACATTTGTACCTTTTCTCAGCCCCAAGGAGTCACTAAAGGAGTTGTTACAGCATATTCATTTTGTTTCTTAAAAAGTAAACCCATAAAATAAAGCATTATAATAATTTAACCCAAAGAGGTCTGCAGAGTATCATCTTTGGAATGTAATTTTTACCAATTTCCAAAATTTATTAAAAATATTATATGGCAGATGACAGGAATAGCAAAGCTTGTGTCATATGTTAGATCTTTAAATGAAGTAAAACTAGTGGACAGATCCTCAGTTGCTGTGCAACCATATTGTATTGCACTGCTTGTTCATTCAGACTACAGAGCTAATGTAACCAGCCCCAGAAGGACCACCTCAGTACAATAGTGATGTAGATCCGTTGTAGAGCATGCGGCATGGCTAGATGAAAGGTATAGAGCCAGAACTTCCATTCTGTGCTAATCCCTACTTGTCAGTTTGGCTTCTTGGGATCCCACCAGCTAGTATAACTTAAAACGGCCCTTGGGTTGTCTAATTTACACCTAGACAGAACCAGCTCAAAGCAGTCCAAAATTGGGGAATGCAAAGGTGAACTTTATGCAGCCTTTCCATACTTCACTCTGATCTGCAGTGTGTGCTCCTCAGCTGTATCCATGGATCTTGCCTGATAGCTTAGTGAAAAAGTCTTTAATAAGCAAGTCAACAAGGAACAATTTATCTCTACTCTTGTAGTTTGAGAAGCTTGGATGCTCATTCAAACTTAATGGCTGTTGGGGATGTCTTTGTGTGACCACACTAGTGAACATAATGTAGGCATTAAGGGGTCAGCCTAACAAAGCCTACAAAATATTGCTCCTTGAACTGAAGATCTGAATTTATAAAACCAGAATTATATGAAGGCTTGGCAGAATTGGAGTTCTATTTTTTATCATGTCAACAGCTAATACTGGTGTTTATTCTTAAAAATGTCTTCTGATTTTGATTTTAAATTTTCACAGTTGTGCAGTTCTGTGCTTTAAGCTTGTTTTCAATTTTTATTGATTTAAATTTTAATAGTTGAGCGAAATTAGGAGGGGATGCTAGACAAAAGGCAGGGCCAAACAATAATTATTTAATAAAAGTAGACATTGAGATTGAAAAAGCTAAATCTTTATAACCATTAAAACATGAATGGTTTTAAATATTGATATGCATGTCAAAATATACAAAGTAAATATCCATAAATCAAACTCTAATAAGTTTTCGAGTTCTCTGTCTGTAAATTTTTATTATTATTAATGAAATATTGTTTCGTGTGTGTGGTAAAATAGTTGTTTAGTGACTTTTACCAATAAAAACATAATCCTTTCAAGCCCACATATATGCTTATATTGATGGTACATTACAAAACTGTATTTCTACTCCCTTTACAATATCTGAACTAGAGAAAAAATAGCTGGAATCAAATTATGAAGTCAGTCTTGTATCTATGGCTATGTCACTATATAGAGAGTAATTAATATTGATTCACTGGCTTCGCAGATTCCTAAATACTGCATGTTCATTACCAAACACATGTATATTTAATTCTGATGTGCCCAATTATGTTTGCATTGAGCCATATAGGATCCCTATTTGACAGGTAAATATTTTATGTTGTATTTTACTTTTATTCACTATGAATTAATAAAAAGATTGTATAAATGACTATGTTTCCTTTGCATATTAATATTGTATAATTCTGATGTGAAATTTATGTTTCTAATGAGACTTGACATTTATTATTGGAGGAACTGTAAATTGTGTATTGTAATCATTATATATTGTATCAGGTAGAATCTTGAAAATGCATTTAACATGATCAGGTTAAACAGGAGTTACATATTGGAGTCCCACTTTCAGACCAATAGAGTCACCTAGTGGGCAAGTTCTAGAACTGCAGTTGCCACAGACTACAACAACTGATTTTCTTAAGATAGGATCTCTACTCTGTTTCCTGGTTTTAAAGTCCAACAGTTAGAAAATTAATTGATACTGTATTTACAGTGGGTTGGATTTTCAGACGTTTCTGTGTGGCTTACGAGAGCAAAAGTCCAATTGACTCTAAGTAGCTTGTTAATTGTTAATTTTCAGATGTCCCAAGGTTGATATAAAAATCCATGCATCTTGAGGCATCTTTAAAAGACTGGTACATTCCTGTGGAGATCCAGTTTCTCTACGTGCACTGCACTTTCCAAACCGTTAAGGCAGCATGACTTTTTTGGGTACTATTATCTTATTGGCCATGCCCCTGGGCCAAAAACATTTTGTGTACATTGTGTGAGAACACGAAGCAGTCATCGACTTAAGATTTGCTGGAAGCATCATCGCTGTCTTCTGTTGGAATATGTGTACAGGTTTGTAAGCAATAATATTGATGAGAGTGGCTTTCTCTCAAGTCTTATCCTTCCTCCTCCCAGCTATGCCCTGAACACTATGATACCCAACTATGTGGAGGTCATGTATAAGGACTTCTTCTGGAACAGTGAAAGATAATGCCACCGAGATTCAAGCAACAGAGAGTCCTGTGGCACCTTTAAGACTAACAGATGTATTGGAGCATAAGCTTTCGTGGGTGAATACCCACTTCGTCAGACGCATGTAATGGAAATTTCCAGAGGCAGGTATACATATGCAGGCAAGAATCAGTCTGGAGATAACGAGGTTAGTTCAATCAGGGAGGGTGAGGTCCTCTGCTAGCAGTTGAGGTGTGAACACCAAGGGAAGAGAAACTGCTTTTGTAGTTGGCTAGCCATTGACAGTCTTTGTTTAATCCTGATCTGATGGTGTCAAATTTGCAAATGAACTGAAGCTCAGCAGTTTCTCTTTGGAGTCTGGTCCTGAATTGTTTTTGCTGTAAGATGGCTATCTTTACAATCTGCTATTCTGTGTCCAGGGAGGTTGAAGTGTTCTCCTACAGGTTTCTGTATATTGCCATTCCTGATATCTGACTTGTGTCCATTGATCCTTTTACATAGTGACTGTCCAGTTTGGCTAATGTACATAGCAAAGGGGCATTGCTGGCACATGATGGCATATATAACATTGATGGACATGCAAGTGAATGAACCGGTAATGTTGTAGCTGATCTGGTTAGGTCCTGTGATGGTGTTGCTGATGGTTGATTGCATGGATTGGTTCCTAAGTTAGAGTTGTTATGGTGCAGTGTGTGGTTGGTGGTGAGAATATGCTTAAGGTTGGCGGGTTGTCTGTGGGCGAGGACTGGCCTGCCTCCCAGGGTCTGTGAAAGTGAGGGATCATTGTCCAGGATGGGTTGTAGATCACTGATGATGCGTTGGAGAGGTTTAAATTGAGGACTGTAGGTGATGACCAGTGGAGTTCAGTTGGTTTCTTTCTTGGGCTTGTCTTACAGCAGGAGGCTTCTGGGTACACGTCTGGCTCTGTTGATTTGTTTCCTTATTTCCTTGTGCGGATATCATAGTTTTGAGAATGCTTGGTGAAGATCTTGTAGGTGTTGGTCTCTGTCTGAGAGGTTGGAGCAGATGCGGTTGTACCTCAGTGCTTGGCTGTAGACAATGGATCGTGTGGTGTGTCCGGGGTGGAAGTTGGATGCATGAAGGTAGGCATAGCGGTCGGTGGGTTTTCGGTATAGGGTGGTATTAACGTGACCATCACTTATTTGTACTGTGGTGTCTAGGAAGTGGACCTCCCGTGTAGATTGGTCCAGCTGAGGTTGATGGTGGGGGGGAAGCTGTCGAAATCATGGTGGAATTCTTCCAGAGTTTCCTTCCTATGGGTCCAGATGATGAAGATGTCATCAATGTAGCATAGGTAGAGAAGGGATGTGTGTGGACGAGAGCTGAGGAAGCGTTGTTCCAGGTCGGCCATAAAAATGTTGGCATATTGTGAGACCATGCGGGTGCCCATAGCGGTGCCACTGATCTGGAGATATATATTGTCACCAAATTTGAAATAATTGTGTGTGAGGATAAAGTCACAGAGCTCAGCAACAAGTTGTGCTGTGTCATCATCAGGGATACTGTTCCTGACAGCTTGTATTCCATCTGTGTGTGAGATGTTTGTGTAGAGAGCCTCCACATCCATGGTGGCTAGGATGGTGTTTTCTGGGAGATCACCAATGCATTGTAGTTTTCTCAGGAAATCAGTGATGTCACGGAGATAGCTGGGAGTGCTGGGAGTGGGTCTTAGCAGAGAGTCCACATATCCAGATAGTCCTTCAGTGACTGTGCCAATTCTAGAGATGATGAGGCGTCCAGGATTTCCAGGTTTGTGGATCTTGGGTAGTAGATAGAATAACCCCGGTCGGGGCTCTAAGGGTATATTGATTTCTACATGGATTAGTGTAGGGAGTGTCCTGAGTAGATGGTGCAGTTTTAGTATATTCCTCAGTGGGATCTGAGGAAAGTGGCCTAAAGAATTTGGTATTGGAGAGTTGTCTGGCAGCCTTCTTTTGATAGTCAGACCTGTTCATGATGACAACAGCACCTCCTTGATCAGCTTCTTTGATTATAATGTCAGGGTTGTTTCTGAGGCTGTGGATGGCATTGTGTTCTGCATGACTTAGGTTACGAGGCAAGCAATTTTGTTTTTCCACAATTTTTCTGCCTGTGCACATCGGCGGAAGCATTCTATGTATAGGTCCAGACTGTCCTTTCAACCACACTATAGCAGATGTAAGGGTAGCCATCTTGCAGCAAAAAAACTTCAGGACTAGACTCCAAAGAGAAACTGCTGAGCTTCAGTTCATTTGCCAATTTGACATCATTATATAAGGATTAAACAAAGACTGTGACTGGCTAGCCAACTACAAAAGCAGTTTCTCCTCCCTTGGTGTTCACACCTCAACTGCTAGCAGAGGACCTCACCCTCCCTGATTGAACTAACCTTGTTATCTCCAGACTGATTCTTGCCTGCATATGTATACCAGCCTCTGGAAATTTCCATTACATGTGTCTGATGAAGTGGGTATTCACCCACGAAAGCTTATGCTCCAATACATCTGTTAGTCTTAAAGGTGCCACAGGACTCTCTGTTGCTTTTTACAGATCCAGACTAACATGGCTACCTCTCTGATACTGAGATTCAAGACTCTCTCTATCTGTCAGTGAATTGCAGGCGATTTTCAGAGTTTTCCTGCCCTCCCTCAAAAATGAACTAAGAATAATCTGTAACCCTTCTACCCCTCTGAGTTGGCAGCAACAAGGGCCGGGTTCTGTATCCAGGGGTTCCGTTTCAATAACACAATGCATAACCGGCTCGAGCCCCCACCCAGTGACCTGGGACACTTACATATCACACACCCCTGGGCGTCCCTAGGAGGCAATGCTTCCCCTCTTGCATGGAGGGGAAGCACAGAGTCTGAGTGTAGCAAAATCCTTTTAATAAAGGAAGGAAACAATGCGGCATCCCATTGGAGAAACACTACAAACAGGATTATAACACAGACCATAAGCAAAAACCCACCTCCAAGTATATTTGGCAATGTCCTTTCGCCCTTAGGGTCTTAAGCCCAATCACCCCAAAGTCCAACAACCCAAAAGTCTCTGGTCAGTGCCACCCCAGAATTCAAAAGTTTATCTGCAGAGTTTTACCCCCCGCCCCAGTCTGGGTGGAAATGGGGGGGGGGAAGTCCACACAAGGTGTTAAGGGGCATCTTATGTGGGCCAGGGCCAACTGCTCCACCTCTCCGTGGAGTTCTGCTGCAGCCTTCACGACAACCAGCTCCACTACACCAGCTGTGCCGCTCCTCCAGCCATCCCTGCAAACTGCTTGACTCCACTCACTGTTCTTGGGCTGCTCTAACATGCTGCAAACTGCTCTGCTCTGCCAGCCACTTAACAATAGGTCTTCAGGCTCCCCCACTAGTTAACACAGCACTCAGTGATTTCAGCTCTTAGTAGGGGAGCCCTAGTGCTGGTGCACCAGCGGCCCAACATGAACTCAGCTCAGCAGTCTCTAGATGGACTCCTAATTAGCTCTACTCTTTTACAGTGGAGAGAGGATACTGTGCAATCAGTGTTCCAGGCCCACAAAAGGGCCTGTACCACCAGATGCGTACACACCAATCCCCAACCTCTCTCAACTCACTGGGTATTGGAACTCATGTCCCTGGTTTAGCAAGTGTCACTTAAGTTATATTGAGACATCTCTTTCATAAAGCAGTCTCGTAGTTCATCATTCACATAGTCAGGTGATAACACTTTATTTATCCTGCCCGAATAATAAAGAAATTGGGGATCCCAGAGCTGTCAGAATAACCATCCCAGGCTGCATTGGGCTATGCTGGGCGTGCCCATGCAAATATCTGAGAATTCACAATTCCTGAAATTCTTTCCACACTTCCCATAATTCACCACCAGATGTCAGGGTAGAGCTCATCCTGACTCTGCTTACAGATCTGACCATTTATCCTTAGAATTTATATTCCTAATCACTTGTTGTTTATAAGAATCCACCCCCCTCAAAAATAGAATAATTAGAGAAATATAAGGAGCCTTTTCAATTCATAAGGACACTAAAAAAAATCATACATCATAAACACACACTGTTCTTTTGATATGTTCAATGGCTCGTGTAATCTATGCAAGTTAGGATCAAATTCTATGATAAGTCTCCCTAGCTTCTTCAACACTCAGCAGCAGCTTCAGAGAAATTTTACAACAAAGGGTTAAATATGAAACTGAAAAATACAATACTGTATTCCTTGTGCTATTTATTGTGGGCTAAATTGTGGCAGTTAGCCACAGCTCTGCATTGGAGCAAGCCTCACAGCTCCCAGAGGAATGCTGAAAGGTATTCTGCTTCACGGGGAATTTTGCTTCATGGAAGAGACCTCAGACCTCGCGAGTTTGTACAGCACAGAGTCTCAGCAACAGCTAGCTTCACCTCCCGTGGATTTCCGAGGATCTCAGGAATTTGGAGGAAGACTAACATGAAACCCTCTCCTTGATGTGAGAGGAACTCCCCAAAGGGAATTTCACCATAAAGAGTGATGCCAGTGCTACTCTGATCACTGCAGCCTTCAGTTATTTTTCTAAAACTATGGGGAAAAAAGGGAGTAGCAATAGAGTTCTTTTGTGGTGACAAAACTGAGCATAAAAAAGTAAGAAAACATCTCTGCTTTGAGAATAAGTGCTTAAAAATGTTAAAAGAACACTGTCTACTTGGAGTCCAGTCTAATTAAAAAATGAGTTACAGTGGATTTAGGTAGTACACCTGCCCCTGAGTCCCCATGCGATTTGGGTGGTTTTACAATTACATCTTCCTATTTTTAAAATGTTTCTCTCTCCAAGGTTACTGTGTAAGAGACCTGAATGATTAACAGGGAGAAACAATTGGGGTGTCGGTTCTGCATGGGGATGACAGACAGATGGCAACTCCAGGTGAGAGGAGGAATATATGTGCTGTTGGACTATCCAAGGAAAATAGTGAAACTGACTATAAACAAAGTGCTGTCAAGGGTACAAAATAACTTGAAAAAAAGACCAGCAGATTTTTTTTGTTTCAGATGTAATAGTCTTAGGTGCAACTTGTACCAAAGATAGGCAGAAGAATGGCTTTTAAGTTAACTTCGAAGTTGACTTTCTCCCTTTCAACAGGTCCAAGAAGTTTGAATAGTTCTTAGAAATAATGACAAAACTAATGGTAAGATTATGCAAATTTTAGTAAAAGCAGCAAAGAATCCTGTGGCACCTTATAGACTAACAGACGCTTTGGAGCATGAGCTTTCGTGGGTGAATACCCACTTCATCAGATGCATGCACTTCATCAGATGTATTCACCCACGAAAGCTCATGCTGCAAAGCATCTCTTAGTCTATAAGATGCCACAGGATTCTTTGCTGCTTTTACAGATCCAGACTAACACGGCTACTCCTCTGATATGCAAATTTTAGTGTTTACCACAAAGTTATGCATGTAGTACACTTGTGGAAAGTTTCTCTATAAAAGCACTGGAAAAAAGCCATTAGCATCAATCTTTGGTAACCTCAAAACCATAGTTGTGGTTTTTCTGACAGTAGACTGATGCAATGTTGAATCTTTTCACATTTGTTTAGCAAACCTTAAACACTGATTATGTAACAAAGGGTTAGGGGAACTGTCGTCCCCTCTTGGATCTAAAACTTCTAAGTAGACTACTCTTCACAACAGTTTTCTTTGATACCCCTTTAAAATGAAAGTGTTCTACCAATGTTAATAAAAATGGTTCTGCTAGGATTATGACTTGTATGTGACTCTCCTGAAGGGTCCCCAGGGTTGTGAGGCACCTCCCCACTACCTGCCATTAGTGTGAAGCAGTTTCATCTGTGTCTGCTGTAGATCAGCTCCCTGAAAACAATAGCCTCTGGCAACATAAGCACTGCCTTACAGCCATAGCTCTCTGTGTGTAGACTACTAAGAAGGCACAGAGTATTCCCTCCAAGCACTCCCTGCAGTGTCCAGCCCTTAACCACTGGATGCTCACAGAAATTACCAGGTTTGTTGCTATCCCCAAGAGGTCACTGTACACACAAGCTTGTTTGATTCAACTGAGGATCAACTCTTTTATAATATCACAGCACTGAGATATATTTATAATGAAAACAATCATACATTTATCATCACAGGTTAAGATTTAAGAGATAGTGAGTAAGGATAATAATTGAAACAGAAATTGTTACCTTTAAAACAAAAGTATAAGACATGTCCTTGAGTCTAAACTTTAACAGGCTAACGCTCTGTCTAAAGTAGTTTCTCACCTAAAGAAATCTTCCAGTGTCTTCAACCAACATGGCTGGGATTCCTCTTTCACAAATGAAAAAAAAACACTGTCCTTTTTGCTTTCTCAGTAAAGGATGAAAAGGTGTCCTTTTGCCTTTTACTCATATCCCCAAAATTCATTGTTGGTTCCAGAGTTAGGATGACTCCTCCCACACCCAGATTTATTTCTATGGCCACGTCCAGACTAGGTATTAAAATCGATTTTAGATACGCAACTTCAGCTACGGGAATAACGTAGCTGAAGTCGAATTTCTAAAATCGAGGTACTCACCAGTCTGGACGGCGCGGCATCGATGTCCGCGGCTCTCCGTGTCGATTCCGGAACTCCGTTCGGGTTGATGGAGTTCCGGAATCAATGTAAGCGTGCTCGGGGATTGATACACCGCGTCCAGACTAGATGCGATATATCGATCCCCGAGCAATCGATTTTAACCCGCCGATGCCACGGGTTAGTCTGGACGTGGGCCTAATGTGCTGCCTTCGTGTTGATTTTGTATTCAAATGGAGCTTCCATGATGTTGGTTTACAATGCTCATTTTACATGTGAACCAGTGGTGCTGGAGCTAGGGGTATTGCTGCACCCCCCGGCTTGAAGCAATAATAACAAACACCAAATACATGATTTCTATCATCAACACCCCCGGCCCCACTATAAAAATTGTTCCAGCACCCCTGATGTGAACCAAGGCAAACAGATGAATATACATCCCATTGACAAAAACCTGTTTGTCAACCCTGCTTTGAGTCAGATTTAAGACATATTTTCCAGTATATATACATAACTCCTTACAAGTGTCGATCCATACATTTCACAATGATATTCATGACCTGTGTGATCTTATTTTGCATTTAAGATCTCACATCACTTTCTTGATAAATACTATGAAGGCAGTGTGCTAGCTGTAATGAATTTGTTAGGCCTGATACGAGTTGTCATTATACAATATTGAATCCTTTGCCAATTGGTACCAATGAGCGTGTGTGTCACAGGGTGACATTCACAGTAAATATATTAGTTTGGGGAACTCCATGGGGACTGGGAGGATGGAATCTATCCCATAACTAGGTAGGCCCCTCTTTGTAGATAATTTTTCAGCATATGAATTGAAATGGCAGTTACCACCCCTCTTCATACCACTAAAGGCTTTTGAGCCACTGAATCCATGTGAGTGAAGATTCAATAGTTCTGCCACCAGCCCACCTCCAGTGATTCTCTTGGTATTGACCTATTGGAGACTAGTCGTTATCCCCCCCTTGCACAGCATAAAAGAGCTGCAGAGATTCCACTGTGAGGCTATGACCCTGATGTCCACTCTGCCCTTGCAGAATGGCAATACTGAGTTTAAATGGTGCTGGTCCCTGGCCCAAGACCTATGTATCTTGTCAAATTTCACCTAGTTGAAAAAAGCCCATATTTGTAAATTCTTACCCTCTGAAAACAGTAAAACCTTACTTGGCTGTAAGACTTGATCACAAAGCTGGCAGCATACACTCACTCCTTCAAACCACAATGTTATGACTTCCTCTCCTACCTACGTATACAGTCATTTATTCTTGGTCAAATTTCCATTACATTCTGTAATAGACTGATTTCCTCATTAAATTGCACTGTGGATTCAGAGTTGAAGGATATCATATATTTTGCCACCCCTGAGCCCACTTAGTAATATTAATCTCTTTATGGCCAAGATGTTTCATTGAAGAAAGGACAGTACAAATTATCCTTTAACCTGAACTATGCTGCTAATCTTCTCATACTGAGTTGTCTTTACTGCCTCTCTTTCCTTCTGTACTTATGTGACCTTTAGTGGTCCCCAAATAATTAAAAGAATGACAACAAAGGAAAATTCCTCTCTAGCTTTCCCTCCTTTGCCTTCAGGAGAAGCTTAAAAGGAAGCAGAATTCCCCACCCCACCTTTTTTCCCCATCCCATCACTTCCAAGTGAAAATAGACTGTGAGCACAATGGAGGTGGGAAAACTGAGTTATGTACGTAGTTCTGAATCCTGAGGTCTCTGATTGCTCTTCTCTCTTGCAGGAATGAGTTCTATAGTCTAGGTCCAGCTCCTGAGAGAGTCATGTCTTTTGGACACACAAGTCTCCATCTGTTGGTTAAGGTGGTTCTGATGGAATCTAGCTTTTGATGTCTGTGGAGTGAGGTGATCTCTCAGGTAGCTAAGGGCCAATGCCATGGCTGGCTTTTAATTTCACGCTGCTGGCCTTAAAGCTTAGTAGTAATATGTACCATAAGAATGTTTCCCTAGCAGTAGCAGCTTTCAGTAGCTTGGTCATGTTCAAACTTTGTCTCAATTTTTTTAGTAGAGAAAACGGTTGTCGTACAGAATCCAGGTTTTGAATTTCCTCCTTTGCAATTCTGGTGTCATGTTCTCTGTGGATATAACGGAAGGGGAGGGGGGGAAAGAGAAATGCAGTCATTTAATGTTAATGGCCTCTCAAAAATTGAGCACAATTAATTGGGCAGCTTTTTAAGAATGTGCCTGTTACTAATGATCCACACATTAAGCAAATATAACTTCCCAGCTTGACAGTCTCCATTTCCCCTACTTGTCCTGTGCAGGTGTTTTTGTAGTCTTCATAATCATTAAAACCCTCAAACACTTTCAGAACTTGGAATAAAGGGCCTGATTCACCACTGCCTTTAGCCCAGTTTTATGCTGATATAACTCCACTGCTGGCAACAGCAACACTGGTGAATCAGGGGCAAAATATTTAGAATGGATTAATAGAGAGAGGAGTTTTGCCTGTTTGGCGAGAGAGGAAAAGAGGGAGGATTCCTCAGTTTGGGCGTGTGGGGATAGTCCCCTACTTTGGGGGAACTGCCACGTGCGTATTCCCCATTGACATGTCTGCGCACTCTGCTACTGAAGGAATGGTGCTGTGTGTGAATGGACGCTTTCGAACCCTTCCGCCTATGGCGTTCTCGCAGCTCTCCCTCCCCTCGCGTGCTCGTTTCGCGAAGAACTCAAGGGTATTTTGTCCCCTGCCGGGCCCCCTCCTCCAGGTGCTGCGCGTTGCCATGGCACTTTCCGCCCGGCTCCGGCCAGGGAGTGGGGAGGCGGCGCGGCCTTTGCTGGCCTGAGTCCGCGGGCCGCAGTTTCTCGGGACCCGGTTTCTCCCGCGCTGGCCCACGCCCGGGGCAGCCCCGCTGCACGTTCCCCCAGCTGCCGCCTCCAGCTGGTTCCGTGGGCTCCGGCTGCGGTGGAAGGTGGCGGCGGGCGCTGCCCGGAGCTGCCGGCGGCGGCGGGGAAGATGGCGGGGAACGGCGGGGGCTTCGCCGGCGCGGGAAGCGGGGAGATCATCCAGCTGAATGTAGGGGGCACCAGGTGAGCGGGGTCGGGGCTCGCTGCGGGGATGGGATCCCATGGGGGAGTGAGGGGTCCGAGCTGGCATGGGGGGGCGGATCCAGGGGCTGGGAACGGGTCTAGGGGAGGGTGGTGTGGGGGGGAGCCTTAGCAATGTGCAGCGGGGTGTGGGGGTGGGCAATGAGAGCTGGGGAGGGGACAGCAATGGGCAGCGGGGTCTGGGAGTGGGCAGTGAGAGCTGGGAGGGGACAGCAATGGGCAGTAGGTCTGGGGGTGGGCGATGAGAGCTGGAGTGGGGGAGCCCCAGCAATGGGCAGTGGGGTCTAGGAGAGGACAGTGTGAATTGGTGTAGGGTCGATGGGGGCGTAAGGCAGAGGGAATACCCAGTGATAGGGAGCTGGGGACCAAAGTTTCGGGGAAGGTAGTGCAAGTTGGGTGTGGGGCAGGGGTGTTTAATGGGAGAAGAGCCCTAGTCTGAGGTGCAGGGCTAGGCGGATAATGCATCTCCCTCAGGTGTCCCAGGGACAGGATCTGTTTAGTTATGTCATCGTGACCTAGTTCACCTGGGACTTGTTGCATTATTCTGTGTTCTGGTCTGCCTGTGTCCCAGTCTTGCCCTGGTTTCCTGCTGATAGGACTTGTCCCGAAGCTGCTGAGCCCAGGTGTCACTGCATTTTGATCCTGATATTTGGAATCACATTGCAAAGGGAACTCATTGTGGGGGTGTACTCAAGTTTTGCCATGTTGCAGGTAGCTTTGCCTAGGTTGTGTTTTTGATGGAACTGAGTGAGTGATAAAGAACATTTGGGCCCATCTAACATGTTGCAAATGAGTCAAAATGAGGACTATCCAGGGGGAAAGCAGATGTTGTAACTCTATCCTCTCTCTCAGTCCCAAGGACTGTCTACTGTTCCTAGGTATTTTAAAATGGTTACAGTAATTTATCATATTTATGTCTGTGAATGGCATTTGAATCTTTTGGAATAAAACATATTTAAGGGGTTGGAATGTTCTGGTCAGAGCTCCCTATAATTAAGTGTTGGAGAATGGAATTGATATTTGTTATAATTTTGACAAATATCCATGATTATTTTAAGCATTTTTTTATTTCTATCAATATGTTTGCTGTTGTGCAAAATATGGGTATTAAATATTTTTCCAGTTTTTATTTATTTAAATTTTTACAGTTGCAGGAAATTATGAGGTGGTGTCAGACAATAGCATTTTCATGACAGCAGATGTTGAGATTGAAAAAGTTATATTTGTAACTGTTGAAGCACAAATTGTCAATATCACATGCAAAATATACAAAGCAAATATCCTTAAATTAATCTCATAATATGTTCTCAAGCAGCATTTTTCTTATTTTGCCTATCTTTACATTTTGGTTTAATGGAAATATTTGTATTGGTTTGTATGTATGGTGAAATCAACATTTTGTGATTAAAGATCTGATCCTTCCAAGCCTTTGTATACTGTACTACAAGGCCTTGGATTCTCTAGCAATCTAGTAGAAAGTCTGGAACATCTGTGTCAGCCTCCGATGTATTAAAATGGAGGTTTTTATGAATTATGAAAATGAATAATGCAAGTATAGTTACACTGTATTGTTGTTTTGATATTAATTTCACCTTATTTTTTGCTGCTCTTCTACTTTCAGTATCTGATATGAGGAAGCATTTTGTATTAAAAATATATAACTGCATTGTAAATTGTGCGTATAGAGCTGGGGGGATGGACTTGGAAGTTTTGAAAATTTGTTAGGGAAAAATTGGGGCAGCTTTCAGAATATGGGGTAAATATGTTAGCTGAATGTTTTTGCTAAAATGATAAGCAGCAAAATAGACAATAAGGAAGAGAACACTTCATTGAAATGAATGTAATTCATACCTCTTGGAGCAATAGTTTCAAGTTGTCTGCAGATTCACAAAGACAGCATTGCGTTAATTTCCACTTACTTCGCGTTTTCAAGGTTATCTTTGCGGCCATATGGTCTAGAAACATGACTTGCTAAAAACTTAAAGCTGATATTTTGTAGTACATTTGTACAGCAAACTTACCTTCTGTAGCAAATGTTGCAGAATCTCAGAATACACAGGCCTCTGATTATACTATAACTCTGATTTACTGAAACTCCTCCATACGTGACACCTTAAAATTAGTAGGCAAAGCTGATATCTGAAAGTGTCCTCAGGGCCAATTTACAGCATTGGTTAAAATTTATATTGTGTAAGTATAACCCAAACCAGAGTTGGCTGTGTGTACCTTGAGAAACCTTCACTATTCTGCAGTTATACAGTGACCTATTTGTACAGGTTTTAGGAGTAAGTCACTTAAAAGTCCCAAAACTGCAGATCACTTTTTGAAACATATTTAGCAAATGATTATGAAAATCACAGAGAAGTATAAGCAGGAGACATGTTGAGGGAGAAATACGCTTCTTCAGACTAAAAGTTATTGAATTGCTAATTTGGTAACAGATTTAGAGTAGGAATTTCTTTAGATTCCCTGGTTTACAAAAGAAACCACTCTGACCTTCACTTTACTTTGTCTCCATAGTTTTTCGTAGTCCAGGTTTGCAATTACATGTTTCTAGAAAAAGTGGATATTGCTAAATTTACAACTTCAGCGGTTCTAACTGTATTGTTTCTCATACCCCAAACACCTATCTTTATTTTCTGTATTTTATTGTATTTCTGTAAATTTATTGCTGCTTTGTCACTGTAGCAAATGCCCTTCCAAAGCCATGTGGATAATGCCTTATATAAATTTTGGATGGTAAACTTGAGAATCCTGTACAGATTGAGTTTGTAATTTTTTTAACCCCTACAAAATTGTGCATTTTCCCTTACATACCTGACAATTATGTATTGTATTAGCAGAATATACAGTATAATGGCTTGTAAATAGGAAAGTAGAAGAGTGATGTTTATGTTAAGTGCTAACACTACAGCAGAAAGATTAAAGCAATGAAAATAAATTTTTTCAAAGTAGATAAGTATATTTGCAGTTGTGGAGTTTTCTAAAATATCATGGTACGATCATTAGCCTTGTGTTTTTTGTGTGCAGAATAAGTGTCTCAGGGCATGGTTACACTAGAGAGTTTACAGCACCAATGCAGCTTCATCGCTGTAAGCTCTCTAATGTAGCTGCTCTAAGCTGATGGGAGAGAGCTCGTTGGTGGGAGAAACTCTCCTGCCAGCGTAGCGCTGTCCACACCGGCACTTATGTCACTCAGGAGTGATTTATTTACACCCCGAGTGACATAAATTATGCTGACATAAACTGTAGTGTAGACAGCCTCAGAAAGAGGGAATGGACCTGGGGGAGAATAAAGTAATTTGTCCATATCTTACTCAGGTATATGTGCCTTGGCCAAGCTATTGCTTGTCTATATCTTTTCCTTTCTTCTTTCCAACATTTAATTTTGCATTTGCTAGGGAATCCACCTTATTTAGTACAGTGCAGCATTCTTTTTTTAAAAAGAGGCATGGAAATATGAATAATATCTGAAGAAGAGTGTGTTTGTCAGGTCTCTTTGAAAGGAAGAAGGGCTCCTGAATGAGTTACGGGCAGCTTCCTAAAGAAGATAGGAAAGACTGATTTTTTTGGTATAGCACTATAGATGCAATTTGATGCTTTTCATAGTGAGTAAAAACATGATAGTTACCTTCTTGTATTCTAAATTGAGCATAGCAAAATAGGATGTAGAGGGAGGAAGGAATACACAACCTAAGATTTAGAAGGGTTAGGATGATATGGTATGCATCATGTCACCACGCTGTGTGGTCTTGGGATAAAAACATGAAAAGTTTTAAGATAGGGATTTGGAGTCAGTGAAACGACTTGTGAAAAGTTGTAAGATAGGCTAGAGGTGAATGAGCTGTATATTGGTAAGGCCAGAAAGAAGGAGGTTACAGTTTTTGAGGCAAGGAGATTATCAATGCACAGAGGGTTTTTGACAGTAGATGTGGAAAGGGATGTATATGTAAACAGCAGGAATTAGCAACAGACTAACTGTGCAGGGTAAAAGAGACAAGATAACAATGGGCTGGTAAGCCAGGATAGGGAAACTTCATGAAACTCTCTTCCTTGAGAGTGAATACAGCACTGGGACATTCATATCATTGGGTGTACTTCTGTTTGTATGTTGCACTGTATATTATTTCAGATATTAATAAATAGCTTGAACAAGCTCACAGTAAAAAATAAGGAAAGACTTTTTAACATACTAATGTGTATCTCAGGAAATACAATAAAGGTTTCCCCCCCTGAAAATTGTATATTGGTAAACATTTGATTAGTACTGCTTATAGACTGAAAAGTTTACCATTTATAATAGCCTTCCTAAATTACAAGATACTTTTTAGTTACACTTTAATGTTTTTCTTTAATATAGCTTATCTTCAATATGCTTGCATGTGTTGTGCAAAGAAGTGATTTGATTCAAAAACTTATTTTACAATATAAGGGCCAAATTCAATTCTGTCACAAGTCTTCTAAAGTCACTGGAGTTGCATTCTCTAGCTTTATGGCTGAATATGGCCCTGAATATCAGACTGTAAAACTTTTGGAAAGATAATTTTACAAGATGTTACCCGTGAAAATGGCTAACTTCACATTTAGTCACCTTCGCTTGCATTCCTTCATGTTTCTTTACACCTGTTTTTTTGTATGGGAAGAAGAATCCAGAGGCATTGTGTGCAGTCTCAAAAAAGGAGAGTGAGCCTTCCCCCAGCATTGACCTGCTAAACCCAGGGTTGTGAGTTTAATCCTTGAGGGGGGCCATTTAGGGATCTGGAGCAAAAATCTGTCTGGGGATTGGTCCTGCTTTGAGCAGGGGGTTGGACTAGGTGATCTCCTGAGGTCCCTTCCAACCCTGATATTCTATGATTTTATAACAAATACCCTACAGTAAGGTACTCTAGACTGGGGAGTAAGCAGACCATGAGTTCAAGTGTCCTCTTCCATTCTGTTAATATTTTTGTGCAAGTCAAAATCTTATTGACCAAGGCCTTGTAACATATTCTGTAGACCTGCAACTATTATTTCCTCCTCCGCCCCTGTCAGATAGGATAATTGATGCTGCACAAGGGCAATAGATTGAATCAATGGTTTTATAACTGATACGTAAAAGAAATATAGCTTGAATATCAGTTCTCATTTATTTTTCTGTATTTTCTTTAATCACAAAATTAAAAAGTCATTTTATAAATACAGTAATTCTTCAAGAAGTATAGCAGTGATGCAGATAACAGTTTTTGAAAGTTTGAAGGTGCAGTCAGTTTTTGGTCTGCCCAACTTCCACATCTGATGTGGGCAGATGTCTGGTATGGCTGCTCACTTAGCTGCATGTTACTGGATATATAAATTATTGCGTGTATAACCTTTACTAGGAATTGCTACTTCTCAGTCCCAGAAATGAGGTCTAGATTTTATTTTTACATTTTTTGCTCTGCGTGTGTATTATCTGTATTAAACTCTTAGTAATTTTAATGCTCATATTAACTCTAATAACAGTGAGTACTAGTTTTTAGGACAGTTAAGTAAGTAATACTGGAACTGACAGCCAACTGCATCCAGACATTGTCATCACCAATGAGAACCGGAAGATCCTCATGGTGGACATCACAGTGCCCTTTGAAAACAGGACCCCAGTCTTCCATGATGCCCGAGCTTGAAACTGGAGAAATACACGCCTGTGTCTGACACTCTGAGAGCTAGGGGCTGGAAAATCGAAACTCACACACTGATCATCAGAGCCCTGGGCGCACGGGACCTCAGTAACGAGTGAGTGCCGAGAGAATGTGGAGGCAGTCAATGCTAAGCTCAGCTAATGTGGCAACTCATGGTGTCAATGCCATCAGGTGGTCGAGGGACATCTACATAGAACACATCACTGGACATCAGCAATACCAGGAGGAATGAGCTGGAGTGCCGATGAGAAGTGCAATCTGGAAAGTAACTCAAATACTTTTCTGATGAACTTTTTTTTTTCACCTCTAAATGGGCAACCTATCCTAATTCTCAGTTACTGAGGGACAATCTTCATTCATTGATATATTTTGCTTTCACAACCAAATGTGTCTACAAATTTTTGAGTGATGTACATGAGTATTTGGATTCTAATATCTAAACTATATTGTTAAATCTATTCATCTAAATGTGGGTTATTGCTGATTATGTACTGTATGTATCATATGACTTTAAAAACAAACTTTGCATTTGTGGATAATCTAAACACTATACCCAGATGTACAGACACTCTTTTCCCAACCTGTGTAGTAAATTGTGCTATCGTGAAATAAGGACTGTATCCTTGCTTTCTTATAATGATATACTGTTTCAAAGTGCTATTGTCTGTCTTGCATATGATTTTCTCACTTGGATTTACTCATGGAGAATTAGCCAGCAGGTTTTTTGTTTTCTCTCAGTTTTTAGTTTTCTGATTTATTCTTCTAACACTTTTTTTTTTTTTTTTTTTTTACACGTGGGTGCTTAAAGTTGGTCTCCTCCATAAATGACTTGATTTTTCAGGATTTCTGAGCACATATATATCCTAGTGAAAAATAGGCCATTATTGCTTAGGGCCCACATTCTTGAAGGTACTTAGGCATTGCAATGCTGAGCAAAGCATGCCTTGACTGATTTAGGATCCAAAGTCTCATAGAAAGTCATTGGTAATTAGGCTTTTCTGTATTAGATGTTTATAGGACATTGAAATATACCAGTGAATGTTGGTCATAAGCTCTTGGCTTTGGAAAAAGTTCCCAGGGCATAGCTAAGGTAATGTTTTGTATCATTTCAAAATTGAGTTACTCCTATTTTGAGATAAAGTGCTGTAAATAACAGTGATGTTTACCTAATTATTCTAAGGATATATTTGGACAATTGGGGAAGCTTTAAATAACTGAAATTTTGGATGTTTAAAGAATATATTTAAAGAATTTTCAAAGGTTTCAAGATTGACAAATGACTATTTACTGTATTGTAGTTTAAATCACTGTTTTCTTTGGCTACGGCAAATTAGGAAAAATTGTTTCTTATTCTGAATTTTATATGCATACTTAATTATGGTATGTAGATATTTTATTTAAGAGGGAAAAATTGAATTACAGTATATTCCTGATGGTAAAGGAAGATTTACAAAACCAACAGCTGAAAAGTTACAGAAAATCTCCTTAAACTCTCAGTAGCACAAGTGACAAAAGGCTTTAGTTCATTTTCCTTCCAGGAAAAAAAAACAAAAAACAGAAATTCTTGTTTTGCATGTTGTTCATGTTCAGTGCCAACACTAGATTTCTTTGTTCAGATTTGTCATTGTCATGCTTGCATTGAACCACTGAATGACTACACACAGTCTTCACTGTTTATAGTACAGAGGAGTTTTTTATATGATCTTTGTGCTTCTACTTTTTGCAGTGGTAGAAAGTAATATTTTCCTTCAATAAATAGGAAATGTAGGCACTGAAAATATGAAGCAAAGCTAGAAAAAGGATGAATTCATAAAATACTTGTTCTTTAGAGACATCATGAAATGTATCCATTTATTGTATAAAGCATTTTGGAACTTTACCCTCAAATTTCCTCTGTTCAGCCCCTTCCTGTCTACAATAGCTTCACTTAATGATGTTGTCTTCAAAGATTCCTCAATTCTGGAGCCATTTAGAGGAGATTATTGGAATTGCATGCTTTAGATGAATCAGTGTTGCTGGTTTTTTTGTGTTTTTTTTTTTTCTTAGTGGAGGCTGTATTTTAGGAACCCCTTGCCCAAATGTTCCCACGTTTGGATAATTAACTCTACCCTACACTCCCACAAAGCATAACAAATTGCAAGTCAATCTGTGTAAACACACAGATGTTAAGAGTACTAAGGTCATATCTACACTACAGAGTTAAGTCAACTTAAGTTATGTCGAGAATCATAAGCCTCTTTAATTACACTGTTGTTCTAACTATGTCGCAAAAAGTTCTTTGCCTCTCTTTGAGGTGGTTTTATTATGTCAGCATAGCCAGAGAGTTAAATCAGTGGGAGGAGCATTTCAGTGTTTGCACATCTGCAGTTTTGTTGATAGACTTATAGACTTTAGATGATCATAATGGTCCCTTCTGACCTTAGTCTGACCTTCTGCACAATGCAGGCCACAGAATCTCACCCACCCACTCCTGTAACAAACTCCTAACTTATGTCTGAGTTATTGAAGTCCTCAAATTGTGGTTTAAAGACCTCAAGGTGCAGAGAATCCTCCAGCAAGTGACCTGTGCCCATGCTGCAGAGGAAAGCTAAAAACCTCCAGGGTCTCTGCCAATCTGCCCTGGAGGAAAATTCCTTCCCGACCCCAAATATGGCGATCAGCTAAACCCTGAGCATGTGGGCAAGACTCACCAGCCAGCACCCAGGAAAGAATTCTCTGTAGTAACTCAGATCCCACCCCGTCTAACATCCCATAACAGACCACTGGGCATATTTACCTGCTAATAATCAAAGATCAATTAATTGCCCAAATTAGTCTATCCTATCATACCGTCCCCTCCATAAACTTATCAAGCTTAGTCTTGAAGCCAGATATGTCTTTTGTCCCCACTACTCCCCTTGGAAGGCTGTTCCAGAACTTCCCTTCTCTAATGGTTAGAAACCTTGGACTAATTTCAAGTCTAAACTTCCTAATGTCCAGTTTATATCCATTTGTTCCTGTGTCCACATTGGTACAAAGCTTAAATAATTCCTCTCCCTCCCTGATATTTATCCCTCTGATATATTTATAAAGAGCAATCATATCTCCCCTCAGCCTTCTTTTGGTTAGGCTAAACAAGCCAAGCTCTTTGAGTCTCCTTTCATAAGACAGATTTTCCATTTCTCGGATCATCCTAGTAGCCCTTCTCTGTACCTGTTCCATTTGAATTCATCCTTCTTAAACATCGGAGACCAGAACTGCACACAATATTCCAGATGAGGTCTCACCGGTGCCTTGTATAATGATACCTCCTTATCTTTATTGGAAATACCTCGCCTGATGCATCCTAAAACTGCATTAGCTATTTTAATGGCTGTATCACATTGGTGGCTCATAGTCATCCTATGATCAACCAATATTCCGAGGTCCTTCTCCTCCTCTGTTACTTTCAAGTGATGCATCCCTAATTTATAATCCTGGCTTGACTGCAGTGTGGACTTTCAGGCTGAGATCCACTCCCCTTGCTGGGTTTCAGAACCCAGGCTCCAACCTAAACCCAAATATCTATACTGCTGTTTTTAGCCCCATTGCATGAGCCTTGACCCCAAATTAGTGGACCTGGGTGCTGAGACTTACTGCCCTGGGTCTTTTTTTGCAGTGTAACGTACTCTAAGCCTTCTTTTAAGCAGTCTTGAAAAAACCAAAAACTCAACTTGATACTCTGTATGTGCAATGCTTGATTTTTTTTTTCTTTTAATTTTTGATCTTACAGGTTCAGCACCTCAAGACAAACACTAATGTGGATTCCAGACTCCTTTTTTTCCAGGTATTTCAAATATTTACATATTTTACTAAGTAGAATTAATAAACATTTAAAAAGCATTTTATATCATTACCACTCTGAGAGTTTGGTTACAGAAAAAAACATAAGGGTATGGCTACAATTGCACCTCCTGTGGCAGCGCTTTGATGTGCGAGTGTGGTCGTGCCGCCAGCGCTGGGAGCCGCGCTTCCAGCATTGGAGCACTGTTTACACTGGCGCTTTACAGTGCTGTGACTTGCTGTGTTCAAGGGGGTGTTTTTTCGCATCCATGAGTGAGAAAGTTGCAGCGCTGTAAAGCGCCAGTGTAGACAAGGCCTCAGTTACAACTCCCTCCTGCTGTCAATGTTGAGGCAGAGCAAAGGAGGAGGATGGAATGGTGAAGGGATCATTCATCTTCCTGAGATACTCATGCTGTGGGTGGGAGGGTCAGTGTGTGGGTGAAGCTGAGCCAGACCTGCATTAGATCAGCAGTATCCACCTTCTCCACTGCTGTTGCACAGTATGCTTCTGTAATTAAAATTGTAAGAGTTTCCCCATTATGAATTTGACACACATTTTTTCCCCTCTTTCTTTTTTTTTTTGGTCTACTCATAGCATATAAAAATATTGCCAGGTCGGGAGGAAGGAATAAACTGTCCATATGATCAGTTTTTCTGTCTCCATCCTTCTCCAATGAGTCAGTTGTTAGCTTATTGAATGTGAGGGTTTATTATCCTCTATAAAAATTATTTTATCCTATCTAATGAAACTGTGGATATTCTCATGTCTCACTATTTTGACTCCTAGCAAGCCCTTGGCCTTAAAATGATATCTAGTAGCAATAAGTTCCACATATTAATTATGCATTGTTAAAAATCCTTCTATTGCTTTGAAATGCATTGCCTTTCAAATTTCATTTTAAATGTCTGCTTGTGCTTGTATCATGAGAGGGATAAATAGGAGCACTGTATTTACCTTCTCCATGACATACATTATTTTGTACACCGTGCTACTCCTTTAGGAGAGTTAGAAGTTAGATATTTAAATTCTTTTGTCTTCATATGTGAGAGAATTTTCAATATGTTATCTTTTAAAAAATAGTATTTCTTGCTCTTTACAGGAAGTAGCCTTCCAAATCAGAACAATAAAGAAGCTTGTCAGTCACTTCTAACCCTCCCAAATATACTGGGCTTTTCATCATTATTTTTAGGAAAAATCATGGTTTCTTCCAGCTACACTCTTTCCTCAACTACCCTTCAAGCACATGCAGATTAAGGTTTCCTGGGGCCCTGGGCCAGAGCAGGTGGGGGGGACCTTCCCCACTCCTTTGCCTTCAGTCAGCCCCCGTTCCACCTCTTCTGCCTGTGGCCCTGTCCACAGCCCCACACCTTTCTGCCCACCTCTGTTCCACCCAGGGTCCCACCTATTCTGCCTCCCACTGCAGCCTTGCAACGTCTTTTGCTCCTTTCTGCCCACTTTTCTCTGCCCCTGTGACCCCAAGACCAGAGAAACTCTGTCCCCTGCACTGCAGGGCGCAGTGGGGAGTGAGAGCTCCTCCAGTCCCAGGGCCACAGTGGGGGGCTGGGTGCTGGAGCTTCCCCTGTGTTTCTGGGGGGGATCAGAGTTGGGACACAGGGGCTTGTCGCACCCTACCTGCCCAGCGCTTCTGCCGGAGGGCGGGATTGGATGCGCGGGCTTCCCCTGTCACCCCGTGGCTTCTGCCGGGGGGATGAGTGGGAAGCACTGGCTTCTGTTGGGGATGGGGTCTGCTATGGGGGACTTTCCCTGTCCTGTGGCTTCTGCTGAGGGGGGAGGGAGAGAGGCTTCCCCTGTCCTGCAGTTTCTGCCGGGGAACGGGATTGGGCTTGGGCTTCTGGGGAAGGATCCCCCACCCCACCTGCCTGATGCTGCTACCATGGGGCAGGGCATGGGGGTGTCTCCCTCCCGCCTGGCAAGGTGGGGCTCCTGGCTTCCACTATCCAGGGGCAGATTTTTTCCAGAGCCCCGGTTGGCCAGGGCCCCTGAGCACAGGCCCCGTCAGCCCAGTGGCTAATCCACCATGCCTTCACTTACCAACAGGCTGTCAGAACTCCAAGTTCCTATCCCTGGCAGCTGGTATCTTCACAGAGGGAGATAAGCGATGGTGGAATTTTCACATCACCATGGCTTTCTGCCTTTCATGTTTGAAGAGGATGAAAGAAGAATCCTAGTGAATGAGGTTGCTGGGCAGCAATATCTCTGGCAGCTACGCTGAAACCGTGAAGTAAATGGAGTTCCAGGGAGATGTCCTCCTGTTCTATGCAATACGGAGGAGGAGGCAGCACAGGGAACCAACCCCCTTCCTGTCCTGCAACTCTCTATCTTCCATGCTAAAGGATCTCAGCAGATAGCTAATTTTTACGCTAGTACAATAACATTGGAGTATAAATCAGAGCTCCAACAAAAAGGTGTCTGGATGAGTTTTTCATTAATTTCCTTCCAGAGATCATGAAGAATTCATGGAGTCATACTGCCTGGAAGATTTGGAGCTTGACACTTGCTCAGTTATTAGGGGATTTCTAACTTTGAGTCATGGAAATACAGTTGGGTTATTTGTATAATGGAGTGTTAGAATATTTCTGCATGTGTGTTGTCAGTAGCTACCGATGTGGTGCTGTGCTCTTGTTCGATGATTATAACAGTTGGCTGTGTGAGTGTTCCCTTTGTGTGCTGCCCCAGTTCTGCGCAGATAGCTGACACAGCAAACCCCGAGAGAACCCCCAAAGACCACACTCTAGTAAGATATGAAGGAACCCGAGCCAGGTTTATTGTCAAACGAAGCACAGTAATAGTTTTCCATAGATTCTACAAAACATACGACGAATTTGTGCTCCCAGCAATGGACTGGCTTAGTCAGTGGCGGGACTTTCCACTGCTTCCTAGGCCAGACAAAGATGTGCTGTCTGGGACCTACTTTTATACAGTTACAGGACAGTTTACTCATCCCTACTGATGTATTGAGGTACAGCCCCGTGACTTATTGGGGGCTGTCTCCTCCTTTGATCATGTTGTTTCAGACAGATCTATCCATCGTTCTGTTTTTTTGACGCTGTCTTTAAGATGTACCTGCCTGTTCCTCATTATCTCTGTGGAGTGTTCTGGTGCCATCTTGGCACACGTTCCTCTTATTAGCACTTGTGTGGATGCACCTTCTAGCAGCCCTCTTCTTGCCATCTGGGGCCTACCTCTGGTTCACAGCCCAGCTTTTGCTTAGCAGTCCCTGGAAGTACTTTGGTTCAGGCTTCAGGCCTCAGACTGGGCCTCTGACACAAGAGTTTATGTTTCAAGGCCTCATCTTACTACAACATGTTTAATGCTCTCTCCTTCTAGACTGCATAATAACTCAAACAAATATTTTATGCTTTTCAGTTTACTGAGTGGAAGAATTTCAACACTTAAAGATGAAACTGGTGCTGTGAGTAATGCTACTGATAATTTATAAGAATGAATACTTATTTCCAAATTGGATCGGTTTAGCTGAAGTAACTTCTATACTGAAGCTCATACTAATAGTTCTAAAATGACAGGGTATTATTGATACATAGATCAGTTCTATAGATACAGTAAATACAGCAGACTAACATCTGACCCTCTGTGATGATGCTGCCCGTGGGAGCCAGCTGAGGTTACTCAATTAGGGTGAACTGCAAACAGAATGGGGCAGACAAACCCCAGAAGCTGGTGGATATTCCAACACTTAGATTTACCAAGCCAGCACAAAACAGCTTTTATAATACCTCACTGGTTACTCAGAAGTCCAGACAGTGCAGTCCCCTTAAAATGCCCAGCCTTAGGCCTCCATCCAGACACAACATGTCAGATATGACGACGATTGCTGAAAATCTTATCTCCTCATATAAAAGAAAAGGTTCTCCTGATCCCAAAGGACCAAGCCCCAGACCCAGGTCAAATGCTAACTTAAATCTGACCCAAAATACATGCTTATAGCCAATTCTTATCTATTAATTAAAATTTATTAGAAAAGAGTGAGTGTTGGTTAAAAGATCAATATATATGTATATATACAGACTTGAGGTTCAGGTACATAGCAGAGATGAGTTTTTGTAGTTGCCAAAAGTCCTTTTAGAAATAGTCCATAGGTTATAGTCCAATGTCCATATTCAGGGTGACTCCAGTCAGTGACTGGGGATCTCAATCCTTATTATGGCTTAAGGTTTCCCCCTCTTGAAACCAAAGCAGATCTGAGATGAAGAAGGATCATGTCCCAGGGTTTTTATACATTTCCTGCAGCCTTTTGGCCTGAGAAAACAGTAGGCTTAACTTTCCTTCTTCCAAACATCTCATGGCAATTAGCACAGGATAATTTATCCATTAAACAGTTCAGATACAGGTTACCACAATCTTCAAAGAGACATATAGACAATAATACAATTTCCCTCAAGTGTCTTCCTAAATACTAATACTCCTTTTTTTGATCTTTGAATTAGAGCTATAGCAATAGACACGACTTGTTTGCTTACATCACAAAACTGAGCAAACAGCTTCCCTTCTGTCTCTTAACAATGCAGGCCTGCATTTCAAACCTCTATTCATTTACTATCTTCCTAACCAGTCTCTAAAGTTCAGCCATGGGTCAGGTCAGTCTGTGAGTTAATGAACTCTTTCTGGCTCTGTCATCTTTCAATGAGATATTATATTACACTCACAGCCCCCTGTATGCCAGTGTCATTTTTCCATCAAATGACCACCACCAGAAGACCCAAAAAAGTCAATTTTAATTAAAAAGCTAATGGTAACATTTTCAGAAGTGCTCAAGTCATTTAGGAGTCAATGGGGCACAGACTTCTAAGTCCCTTTGACCCTATATGACTTAGGTACATTTGAAAATGTTACCCATATAAACTGAATAGGATATTTCATACATCATGAAGGAACCTCACAGTGAACTTTCAGAACAGGATGCATAATGAATGGCTTCATAATGAATGCCCAGAGCAAGCATAGTTCTGTGCTTTTTCTTTTTGTATGGGCATCTTTTTTTACTTCAAACACTATCAGTTAAATTGTTCAGGTTTCCAGTATGGGAAACACAAGTTTTGGAAGTATTAACTGCCCTGCAAGATAGCATAGATTTGAAAGAAAGTAAGGCTTTTAGATTTGAGGGGAAATAGGGTATGTCTAGGTAGGTGAAGTAAAGTTTTGCAGGTGTGACCATTTGAATGAAGATCAACAAACAACAGGAGGAAAGAGATCCTCTTGCCTACTTTCTTTTCATGGTCCTTGTTTCCATTCTAATATGGATAAAAAAGGAAGATAAAGGAATGTGTATATTGCTACACCAATGTTTCTTTACATCTCCCTTTACATACTCAGAAACAAATGGTTTAAACTTGCTAATTGCTCATTGTTAAAAACTAATACTTTTAAACTGAGGGAGCCATAATCAGAAAATATATTCCTAATTTACAAAATTCAGCCTTGTGTGCAGTGTGGATGTAGCCGTGTCAATTCCAGGATATTAGAGAAACAAGATGGGTGAGGTAATACCTTTTATTGGACCAACTTCTGTTGGTGAGAGAGACAAGCTTCCAAGCCACATAACACTCTTCTTCAAGTGTGGGAAAGTTACTCCCAGCATCACAGCAAAATGCAGAGTGGAACAGATTATTTAATGTAAGTAGTTAGCACATATTGTAAGGGACCATTCCCAGTTGAGTGGATCATTAATACCTCTGCAGTCATGGGACAAAAAGAGGGGATTAGTGGGTTATAGATTATTGTAATAAAACTTATATCCAGTGTCTCTGTTGGTGAACATTTTTCACAAAGCAATCAATGTATATCTGACCTATCATTCTTCATCCTCAAAGGAAACCTGCACAGCATTTTCAAGTGAGCCTCGAAGCTTAAATTTATTATTCTGCTAGACACTAAAAATCATGGCTTGGAAGCTTGTCTCATGAACAGAAGTTGGTCCAATAAAAGATATTACCTTATCCATCTGGTCTCTTTTAACAGTTGAGCCTGCGCATGACATTGAAAACTATTGCTAAATGTAATATCAACAAACAACTTTGCAAAGTAACTTTAACAGTCCTTTGCATCTGCAGTGCATAATGTCAGGTTTCAGAGTAGCAGCCGTGTTAATCTGTATCCGCAAAAAGAACAGGAGTACTTGTGGCACCTTAGAGACTAACAAATTTATTTGAGCATAAGCTTTCGTGGGCTAACACCCACTTCATCGGATGCACGTAGTGGAAAATACAGTAGGAAGATATTTATATACACAGAGAACATGAAACAATGGGTGTTACCGTATACACTATAAGGAGAGTGATCAGTTAAGGTGAGCTATTACCAGCAGGAGAGAAAAAAAACTTTTTGTAGAGGTAATCAACATGCCCCATTTCCAGCAGTTGACAAGAAGATATGAGGAACCATAGTGAGGAAAAATAAACATGGGGAAATAGTTTTACTTTGTGTATGACCCATCCCTTCCTCAGACTTTCTTGTCAACTGCTGGATATATACCTTCCTACTGTATTTTCCACTGCATGCCTCCGATGAAGTGGGTGTTAGCCCACAAAAGCTTATGCTCAAATAAATTTGTTAGTCTCTAAGGTGCCACAAGTACTCCTGTTCTTAGTGCATAATATGTGATACTTACTCCATTTACAAATAAACTTTTTTCTTTTAATCAAACTTGTGAACTACAATCATATCAATAATGGAAGGGGAGGCTTATACTTTTTTAAAAAAAAAAAGTATACTAGCCCAAGCACACAAACTGTTCTTGACCTTGAAATGACATTTGTGATGACGATAATTAATTATGTTTTGCTTGTTCATCACAGAGTCAAGCAAAATTTCAGTCTTTTGAGATAGACTTGAAAAATTTAAATCTATTGTAGAGGTTTATACTGCTGTTCATCTCCTTAGTATCTGAGTCCCTTCCACATAAAATCAATAGCAAAGTCCCTAGTGGACTTCCTTTTCCAGGTAAAAACTCTGTTTGCAGTAGGGTTGGGGTGTGTGTTTAAGAGTCAGGGCTGCAGTGTATACTCTATGGATATGTTTACACTGCAGTGAGACAGTTGCAGGTGGCACAAATCAGCTGGCTTGGGCTGCAAGGCTGTTTAATTTCAGGGTAGACTTCTGGGCTCAGGCTGCAGCCCACGCTCTAGGACCTGTGAGGTGGGAGGGTCCTCAGGATTCAGTTTGCGCCCAGAACTCTACCCTGCAATTAAAAAGCCCTGCAGTCCGAGCCCCAGTCTGCTGGAAGAGGCCAGCTATGGGTTTTTAATTGCTGTATAGACACAGGGCAGAAACTTCTTGTTTTGTTTGTATCTAAACATTCTGGGCTAAATCTTATGAGTTGAGTGCCTCACATGGTCAACTACCACATATCATTATGGGCAGGACCGGTGCTAGAGTTTTTCGTGCCCTAGGCGCACGGCCGTTTCGCCACCCCGCGTGCCGCTCCCGCGGCTCCAGTGGAGCTGCCGCAGCCAATTCTGCGGAGAGTCCATTGGTCCGTGGCTCCAGTGGAGCTGCCACAGCCGTGCCTGTGGGAGGTCCACTGGAGCTGCGCGGGACCAGCGGACCGTCCACAGGCATGCCTGCGGCAGCTCCACCAGAGCCACAGACCAACGGATCCTCCACAGGCACGACTGCGGCAGGTCCACCGGAGCCGCCTGCCGCCCCCCCTGGCAAAATGCCGCCCCCCGAAAATCCTGGCGCCCTAGGCGATTGCCTAGTTCGCCTCAATGGAAGTGCCGGCCCTGATTATGGGACATGAAACTGATGGGCACCTCAAAAGAATGATAATATAGTTGTTAGTCAAAAGCAAACTCTTAATGCAAAAAAGAATAAATTAACTATCTTTATTTGTAGATATTTATTGATAGAGATCCAGCGGCATTTGCACCCATTTTAAATTTTCTTCGTACAAAGGAGCTGGACTTACGGTAAGAAGTTCTAATTCTTCTAAAAATCCTCTCAGTACAGTTCACATGGGTGGAAATTTTAAAATCCTTTTTGATAGGAGTTTTCTAATTCCACTGATCAATCAGATGTTCTGTGACTGTGGGATCTGACTGGTACTTTCTAAGTCTCTCACTGGCACGGTCTAATCTGTGGACTCAGGTCCTATTTCCTTAATTCCATGTTTCATGCAGGTGACAGAATGGACAGAATTTATTAAACTTCAGTTGAATACAATTTCATATATTTAAACCATTTTAGTACAATACGTTTCTCAATCAAATCTTTTGTTGTGGGTTTTTCTGTATTTTTAACTTTAATGGAGTGATCTGTACCCATAAAGATTACTGTATCTCCTGCTAAAGACTGAGTCCAGCTCTGAGGTGGAAATGTTGTGTTCAGTTATAAAAATAAGGAGGTTCAGGTCTGATATTTATTGTGTGAACTCACACTTCTAGTTTTTACTTTATGATCCTCCAAGATATAATACCTAGTTTAAAAAAAATCAATCTTCTTTTTTCAAAGGGGGGAAAAAAAAGTGATTTCGAGGCATTGCTTTCCTTTGTTCTTGTGTTTGTTTGTTTGTTTGTTTTTTCCAGGGGAGTGAGTATTAATGTTCTCAGGCATGAAGCTGAATTTTATGGAATCACTCCTTTAGGTAAATGTTTGCATTAAAATTATGTGGTTCCTAATGGTTGTGTTGCCATAATAATAATCTACTCATGATTCCAAGATTTGGGACAATTATGAGCCAGAAGACTGCTGAACTTATCTATGCTGAAGTTGACAATATTCAAGTAGATATTTTTAAAATCTCATCAATCTCTTTAAATGAAGCTTGAGAAAATAAAACTTAATTGAAGTTCTTTGCTTTTGATGTTAATATATATTTTGTTTAGTAAGAAGACTACTCTTATGTGAAGAGCTGGAACGCTCATCATGTGGCAGTGTCCTTTTTCATGGCTACCTGCCTCCACCAGGTACTTCTATATTCTTTGACTGTGTACTTCATATACTACTTCCAACCATTGATCTTTACACTGGATAGTTATGTAATCTGTCATCTTCTACTATTAATGATAAAGGTTTTAATTTTAAGATTATGTCTACACTTAGAGCAGCCTATTGCATACATACACCCCTGTAGCATGGGTAAAAATAACAGTGTAGATGGTGAGGCACTGCTTAGGCATATGGAGTAAAGACATGCCAGAGCATTGGAGTATATACCCTACACAGCTCTCCACACACTCAAGCAGTGCCTCCCCTTTCTACGCTGCTGTTTTTAGCAGTACAGCATCTCACTGCCTAAGCCTTTTCCCCATGGGTGGCAGGTGAACTGTCCGAGGCCTCACCCCTACCCTTCCGTCCCCATGTGCCCCGGCCCCAGAGTGCCTAGTGGGCGATGTGGCTCCAGCCCCAGCACACCCCCTGGGCCAGGCAGGTGGGTTTCCCCGCTGCAGGGGAAGGCTCTGGTAGTGGGGAGGCAGCCACATGTAGCTGCACACCATGGTGTGGATGAGCCTGCTCCTTTGCTGAGGCATGGAACCTATCACTCTGCCAGTGCAGACACGGCTTAAGAGGGTAAGCTTTAATACTTGGTGCAATATTGTGTACATCCTTTCATTCTTGAATTTGGTGTATGTTTGTATTGCTAGTCTTCTGTATGCATTATGTAATAGTGCAGGTTAAGTGGCTGGGAAACACAATGGATTAATGAAGAACAAAGTGGAATTGAGAGTAGGCTACACAAGCGATTTCCTTTTGCAATATAAGTGCGGTAGGTGTTTCTAACCTGAAACCATTTCCCGTACAGGTAGGTGATTCATATTTTTTCATCTCTCCATGGAGGAAGATGATTTTCAATGCAAACTGACTTGTTTTGAAAAATTACATGAATGTGCCATATTAAGAAATGAAGGTTCATTCCAAGATCAACAACAATGGTCTGAACAGCACAGCTGGTGCCTTGAGTCCTAATTACAAATTGGAAAATTAGCCTTTTGCTGACAGCAGTACCTAGCATAAGGCCATCTCAAGCCAATGCCAAAAAGAAGGGGTTCTCGCAACAGATTTTTTTGGCAGTCTTGGAGTGTGGTCACTGACTCTTGCTGGTGGCTGCTCTGACAATTTTTCCTAAAATACTTAGTTAACTTTAGGAAAAACAAATAAATATGCACATACACATCCAAATCATTGTCATCTATTTATGTAGTAGGAAGGTGGTAGGAAATAGAGCTCCCCATTCAGCGCATCTGGACTTTGCTCCTGTTCTTGTGCTTGGAGCATGTCACAGAGTGGGAGACCCTCACCCTTGCTGGGCAGCTGCCAAGTCCTGCAGAAGCCTGGAGTGGTTGATGTGCTGCGGTAGCTACAACAACTTCAAACAGCGAATGCAGCCCCAGGCTGGGGAAGCACCAATCTGTGTCTCTGTCCCTGCCTCATGTGATCCTTCAGAGAGAGCCTGCCCTGAGGAAGATGGGTCAGGAACTCACTGGTTGCCTGCCGAGTCCCAGGCTCTCTGTGACCCAGGCAGGCAGGAGTGGGGGAGCTGCCCAGGAGCGCTCCAGCGACTGAACGCTGCAGCCCCCTCCATTGACAAGAGCCACCTCCAGCACCATGCACACCGGCCCCATATGTCACCAGAGGTTCTACCCTTAGCCTCTGAGGAGGCTACATGGTGTAGGACACCGATCCCTGCTGGCAGTACCAGTGCAAACACCAAGGCAGTGCATCTTGCTTCTCTTGGTAACAGCTATTCAGGAGCAACAGCTGAGTGCTGCAGGGAGGGGCCACTGCTTTGCCCCCTCCCCACTCTCCGCCTAGGTTTTGGAGGCTGATGTGGCTGCAAAAAAATCCGCTAGTAGCTGTGTGCGGCCATGCTGACTGCATTTGAGAAACATTTAATTACTAGTGTAGAAGGGAAGAATCCCTCTTCCACACCGTTACAGAAAGAGGTTTTGTAGTGTCTACGCTAGCAGTTAAACTATATTTGACATCTGCTGAAGAGGGACAGTTACTGCATTGGGTGAGTTTCAGCATATAGATGATTACTGACCCAGTAATCACATTGTCTCTGTGTACCTCTGTGACCTGTGTACTTTGAGTTTTAGTTTGTTAACTCTGAAAGATGACTTACTACACTTGTAAGAATTAAATGTTTTTAATTGTGCTTTGTATATTAACTGTTTTAGAAATTATCCTGGTATAGTAAAAGGTAAATGAAGTACAATAAAACGTCTTTCCTTTTTTCGGTAGGCATTCCCTGTCGTAAAATAAACACTACTGCTGGGCCATGTATTGATGTTAAAACAGGTCAGAACTACTCTGAAGATGAAGTTCGAGGAGGTAGTGTCCAACCTATACTTGCTGGTACTGGGGAAGGCACAGTCAGGCTTGGTAAGGAAAAGTTTGGTAAGGAAAGTTTGGTAAGGAAAGTTTTCATGTACTTTTATCATGCTGGCAGTGGGATTTCCAGTGGAAATACCGAATTAAGAGGTTAATGATATGTCTGTTCTCAAACTCTAATGGTATATTTTTCTGTTTTTAAATACAAACGACAAATTCAGCAATACTTTAACATTACATATGAAAAACGGTTAGTGTTAAGATTGCAATGTCAAGCATTACAAAATTAGGAAATGGCAGAATTAAGGTTACGCATTAAATCTTAATGTGTCCCTCGTATGGATGTGCATTATGGTAGTCTTGTCTAATCTCGCACAAGAATTCTGTTGCAGTCCTAGTCAGTGCTTTACATGCAAGAGAGCATCCTTTCTCTTCTTGCTACCCTCTGCCTCATTCATTGTCCATCTCGTGCATTGAATGACAAGGTTTAGTAGAACAAATAACGTGTGATCACGTAAGTAAAGATTATATCATAATCAACATGCACCAGGGGCCATAATTTAAGATGTTCAGGTAACTTGAAGTCTGGCATTTCCTAACTTTCAAGTTCTTGACTTTAAAACCTGTGCAGCAGTCTTTTAATGTAGTTTTTATGTGTACTTCCCTAGTTTTCATTAAAAAGACAAAAACAAATTATACTGTCTGCATCTTATTTGTAACTTCTTTCTCTCATGCGTCAGCATATGAACCCTGATCCTTCAGCACTGCAGCACAGACTTCTGTCACTTGAGCTGAAGAATTTAACCACAATATCTGGCAGCAGCAGCTGTGTTAGCCTCTGTGGATCAGCTGCTAGAGGAGCTGTCGATCAGCTGATATGTATCAAACTGTGTCCCTTTGTCTTCCTCCCAAAGGATATTGTGTACTGGGTCCTCAACTGTAACTCCACGTTTTGTTTTGTGTTCACCTATCCCTCCTATGCTCTTGATTCTCCAAAGAACATTATCTCCCCTTTGGCCTGACTGGCTCTGAACAATATTTGGGGCTTGCAGACTTATTTCTTTTGGGAGGAGAAATTAATGATACAAGTTGGGTATTTCTTTGATGCAATCCTATTTTATTTACAAAGAATGTACACAAAGACCAGTTTCCCTGAACACTGTAGAAACAAATAGGCACCTGCTTCTTCGGTGAGTTCTGTTCCCCAATGAGCTCTGTCCTGCCATCTTTCAGGGCAACCCTCACAACTGCTTCCCTTGCTGTTTGGTGGCTTTCTCGCTCTGACCTACACACAGCTTGCCAAACAATCCCCTAGCATTTGCAACTAGTCCAAAGAGGACAACCACCTCCCCCAGACCATGTGGTTACCCCTGCTGAGGGATCACTGTGTAGCCAATTGCCTTGGGCAGTAGCTACTGTTGTCTCCAGCTATCTTATTCCACAAAGGAACTTAAGTGCTCCTTCCAGTTAGCCTGAAAAGGGGTGGTTAGCATACCCATTGGATTTAACAAGGTGTTTGATTGCCTATCGATTTAAAGACCTGCTTGATTGCAGCCATAACTCCTTCCAGCATATGTATTGTGCCCCTGTCGCAATCCGTCCATGTTCTGTGTGCTTCCCCAAGGTTATGTATCCCCCACCTCTTCTATTGTGATTTAACCAGTCCCCCGTTCAGTGTCTCCTGGTTCTGCTGCTGGATCCGTTTTGTCTGTGTCCTACCCAGCTTTCTGTGGAATGCTGCAGAGAGGCACTGAGACAAGGTACATGTGCAGACCTTTAGAATCATCAGCATTTTTGCTATGTGGCCAAAAAAATCTATACTTTCCCAAACTTTTAATACCTTGTAACTCGGCCAAGCCTGACTGGTTTCCGTGGACCAGCAAAAGGCATGCCGCCTACCCCAAGGCATTCCTGCTGCTGAATGTCTAACGCCTTCTTCATACAATTAGAGATAGTCAGAGGTCATGTGAATTTTTTTTATAATGGCAAGTATTAGCAAAGATCCCTATATTTAGTTTGCCTATCTCCTGCTAAAATGATTGCTTTCGAAAATGCCACTTTTTCATAACATAATTTTATCTAGCAATAAGTAAACTTGAGCCAACAGGTAAACTTGAAGCTTATTCTCAGATATTTGACCAATTTGACACGTATTAGATGTTACTTAAAAATAAAAGCCCTTTTTTTTTGCAAGAGCACAGCCCAGATTCGGTTTACCTGCCAGTTTCTACTTCTTATGAGACCTTTGATGTAGTAATTATTAGCTGTGTTGCCTTTTTATACGAAAGAACATAAAAGTCCTATAGATTCAGATATCAAAAACACTGACAGATCTGTAACAGTGATTTAAGATATATTGTCAATCATGTACTTAGCTTATTTGTTATGTACAACTGGTGCACACCATCTGAGAAGGTAAAGCTTCATTTCTACAAAACAGTCCTAGTTTGAGACTTTTGGGTATGGTCTCCCAGTCTCTCACTTTGTATATTTAAGTTGGTTAAAGAATGATGTCTGTAACTGAGGATAACCCTTTTCTTTTCATTACTATTTTCTAGGATTTCCTGTGGATCCACGAAAGGTTCTGATAGTAGCTGGCCACCATAACTGGATTGTAGCTGCATATGCCCATTTTGCTGTTTGCTATAGGTATAAATTACTTAGTAGTTTCTGGTGGATTGGGTTTTGAACTTGTTTTTCTTTTCCTTCTACACAAAGTGTTTTAATTTGCTGATTTACTGAACATTATGTTGCTAATTTCTGCTAAATTTTAGGAAATTTCATAGTTCTATTTAATTTGATAGTTGAACACACACACTGCATGTGTTCCATGTTGTTTTATTTTTTTGAGTACTGATAGGCCTCATATAGTGTTGGCAGACACAATATGGGGAAATTTTTTTTAACTCTTCTAATTCACCCCATTCCCAATGCAGCTACTGAATACTTTGCTGTTGCAGTGATGGACTTCCCCTGGAACTTTTGCTTACATATTTAAAAAATTGATTTTATGATACTATTGATAGTTAGAAAGTTGAGTAATTGACATTGGACTTTTGATTTAATTGGTTGATCAACTGTATTTAATACAGGATTTTTTAAAAGGTTTTTGGAACTCATTTCAAATCTTCCTTCTACTATACACCTAACAAGAAATTGAAAAATATGAGTGTTTTGGAAATGGGTTCAGATTAAAGCATTGCAATATTCTAAACACTTGGTGCCTGTGCTGTGGGAAAGTCACTCTGCTATTTGTCTGACTTTCTGCTTGCTTTTATGTATTTGTAAAGTGACTGTTTGTTTGGGATTCTCTGTCTTAAAAAAGTCAGGCTTTTAGCTATTTAACTGGGCTGTGTAATAGCCGAGTAAGAATTTGTTGCTTTACTAAGCTATTGTGCAATAGGATATGTATGTAAGATATTTGTAAACAAGTAACTTAGACTGGGTTCAGTAAAAAATGGGTGCAGAATTGCTTTACTGATACATTTTCTTAATATAAACTATTTACGAACCTACTTCCAACAATTGAACATTACAAGATTGTTTTCAAAAGAAGAAAATATTTCTCATTTGTTCGGTAGCCAGTTGTGCAATATTTTATTGCATGTGTGGAAAAATGATTTCTTGTCTACAGCTACTGATAAGCTGAACCTTAACACCACTTTATTCTCCTGAACCTCTGAATTTGATATCCAGCTGTATCCTGACTCAGTGCTTGTAATCTTAGTCACTCCCTTGCCTTGGTCTTGACTCAGCATGGCTCATTTCTGATCTCTGAATTCCTTCTCTTTAAACCTTATTTGCTCTACTACATTATCATTCCTTGTTTAGGCCGACCTGCTTAACACAGGCCATATATGCTAATAATCTTCCTATTCTTCCCCTCTTCCCAAACTTCATCTTCTAATGAACTTTGTTTCTTGGGGTATGTCTACACTGCCAGTGGAAGTGAGCGTCTTGGCCCAGATTGATAGTCTTGTGCTAGCTAGCGGGGCTTGCGCTAGAGATCTAAAAATAGCTGTGTAGACAGCGCTTTGAAATTGTGGCTTGGGCTGGAGTTCTGTCTCTGAAGCCTCGGGGGAGACATGTTTGTTGTAGCTTGTTCCCACTTATATTAGAACTAATGGAATTTTTCCAGCATTTTTTAGATTAATCTGGCACCTGGGAGGTAGTAATTTTAAAATAACTGTACCCATGAATTGCTAGCATATTTCCCTAATACCTGTGCATGATTAAACCAGATAGTTCGGCTATTTTGAGGTAGCATTGCCTCTGTAGAATGTAGAGGCTAGAGAAGGAAGTGCTGTTGCTAAAAAAAAATAAATGTGATGTCCTAAAGTAGCAATTTACATTGAATTGGTTGTGAAGCCCATGTGGTTAGAAATATTTTTAAGTCTCTGCATATTTCTAAAATAAATCATAATGCTTGAAAGGACGTATGATAAATGAACACTTCAAATATGTCTCATACTTTAAATGTTTAGAAAATTTCATTTTTGTAAAGCTTACAGAAAAATAGGGCATCCTTAATAAAAAAAAGAAAAAAGCAGCATTTCATCTTGCAAATGAAAATTGTGGAGTCCTTTAAAACTTCTTAAATTCATAAGTTTAAGTATTTGGCATCTGTAGTGTCCAAGAACTTTTTAAAAATGCTGTCCTGCAGGAAAAATGCAATATAATGACAGCTACAGTTGCTAGTGGTTCCCAAACTGGGGTTCACGAAATGTTACAGGGGGTTCTCTGGGGGAAACAATTCCCTAATGGTGGACAGAGCTGTCCGGAGGAACCCTGGGCAACATGGGGCCAGCAGCTTGGAGCCCCTGGATTTCCAAGAGCTAAGCAGATGAAAGCAAGCGTATCTACCACACTGAGGAGATTTAAACTTCAAGATTCCTTATAAGAAATGGAAAGGGAGGTGGATATTTTTTTGCTGTTTTTAAAATTAAATAGGCAGCTAGTATTGTTCTTCATAATAATTTTAAAAACAAGTTTAAGCTTTGTTGTAATGTTCATTATTTGCCTGGACTGCTCAAGACCTGAATGCTTGTGTAGGAGGAACTCTTTGAGTTGGCTTTTTAAATACATTCTGCTGTTTCACACCTGATAGTACTTGACGAAACATAGGAGCCTTGTCTTATTACAGGCTTATTCAAAGCGATACAAACTATGAAAGTGAGATCTTGGAAGAGTGTTGCTGTTTTCATAATGTAATAAAAATACTGTAATGATAGATAATAAAATAAATGTGTAATAAGCATGTCATAAAAACAAATTTTATATTTCCAAGATCACTGCTTTTATAATTTATACTCAGATAAAGGAGAAGATCCCTAGAAATACTCATTTTTAGGAGGGGCTTTGCGAGACTTTTCATTTTAGTGAAAGGAGTTCACAGGTTGTTCAAATTTGGGAACCACTGGCCTAGATTGATCAAACCAGTAATAAAGCAGCATACAGATAAACAGAAAAAATGTCCAAGATGGTCATTTACATATTATTTGGTCATAAAACATTCAATTACATAGATGTAAATAAAAATATAAACACCTAAAATTAAGTGTAATGCAGGAGCTGCGTTCACCAAGCACACTGATCCTAACATTTCAACAGAAGGAAGTACCCCCATTTGGCTTAACTAGGCTGATATAGAGCATTGGGTTGTAAATGAGCTCTAGTAGGCCATAATCTTCCCAAGATAAATAGAATGCAACTTCCATTAAGTTGTGTGCTTGCTCCAGGGCTGGTCCTTGTCTTTTACTCATTTTAATACGTATTTTGTTATTGTATATGTGGGCAAATAGATTTGTTAATTTCACACCAGAAAAGAGAGAACTCAAAAGTGTTAAAACACCCTCTTGTGTTTTTGCCTTCTTGCTGTGACAAGTGGAGTAAAGTCAAATTTAATCACAAAGTCTTTTTTGTTTGTTTGTTAAAAGCTATGCAGAATTTAAATAGGCATTCAAGGTGGGATTTGGTTTACTCTACTGTAAAATTATGTCAGATTGAAATTTGAGGGAGTAAAAGTGAAAATACAGACTTTTAAATAACTGCAATATTATGTCTTGCTTCTTTGTAACTTTCAGAGAATGGTCCATTCTAAGTATTTTACATTTTTAATCAAACATGTTATAACATTTGTGTACTGTTTAATAACTTTTTTCTTCTATTCTGCCTTACTCTTCAATATTTTTTCCTCTGTAAGTGTTCTGGTTTTTGTCTGTTGCACTTCCAATTTTGTTTCACTTTTCCATTTACTGGTGTTCTTGCCCTCCATCGTCTGTGTGTTGCATCCCTTCTCATTGTTTTCTGCATTGCACTGTGTGTCAGTAACATTGAATTAGAAAGAAAACCTCCTAAGCATTGGCAAAGAATTATTTAGACCTAAGGTTTCTAGGCAATGTCATGCAGTCTAGATCACACAGTGTAGCAGAGTGGCAAAAAATAGAAATGGAGTAGAGATTGCTGTATTTATTAGGTAGCACAATTATACATAAATCAGTGTGTTGTATAATTCACATTCAGTTGAGCATGAGTAGGATCCCTAGGAATTGTTGGGTTGGGGCAGAACCTTAAAGCTGTATGTTAAACTGGCAAAATCAAGACAATAAGACTAAAATTCCATCTTTTACTTGTTTCCTTCTGGCTGCATCTCACAATATCACCTACTTTTCTGAGGCTTCTCAGCAGAAGGTGATATGTTCTGCAGTACCAAGGCCCTATAACTTAACCTTTAACATGGTATTTAGTTCAGCATTCCTGTATTTTATAGCTGGAGGCCTAAGAAAAGTATATTAATGTCAGAATCCTTTATTTGATATTGTTTTATAACTTAAAGGAAATATAATTGGCTTGTAAGACTGACTATAGCTACAAACTCCAAACTGAGGCTGTTTGGTAAGTGTTTGTTTTTTGTTTTTTTTTAATTCTCATCCTTCCCAGAATCAAAGAATCTTCAGGATGGCAACAGGTTTTCACAAGTCCATATCTGGATTGGACTATCGAACGAGTGGCTCTGAATGCCAAGGTCGTTGGAGGTCCACACGGGGACAAAGATAAGATGGTTGCTGTTGCCTCTGAGAGTAGCATCATCCTGTGGAGCGTTCAGGATGGTGGTAGCGGTAGTGAAATTGGTGGGTATGATAGTTTTGTGTGACGATGTCTTACTGCTAATATCTTTGGACCCATAAAAATATAGTTTCACATGTAGTCTGACTGAATAATTCCTAACAAACATTTTACACAGACTTAATAAAAAATGAATTTTGGTATAGCAATCTAATATTGGAATTTTTGTGTGTACCTTTCTGCCCATCATTTTGATCTGGAGACACTTCTTTCTGAGTGAGTGAAAAGCAATACAATCCAAAAATCAGTCTCTTTATTGGGCAGAGGCAATTCAGAGCCATCATTCACGTTACAGTATCATTGGTAGCTTGTTTAATCTGACAACATTGATTAGAGTTTAACTCAATCCATTAGACTCAGTTCTTTAGCACTACACGTTGAATTTGAACAGAAGACTTCGAGGTGAAAGGCTAAGGGTACACCCACACTGCAATAAAAAACCCAACGGCACTGTGTCTCAGAGCTGGGGTCAATTCACTTCGGCTCTCAGGTTGGGGTATTGGGCTAAAAATTGCAGTGTAGATATTTGGGCTCGGTGTGGAGCCTGGGCTCCTAAACCTGATGAGGAGGGTGAGTTGGTCTCAGAGCCTGAACGTCTACATTGCAGTTTGCATCCTGAGCCCTGTGAGCCCAAGTTAGCTGACACACGCTAGCCTCAGGTCTTTTATTGCAGTTTAGATGCACCCTAAAAGGATTGCTAACTTGTTATCCTTTTTTTCTTGCTTTGTTCTATAGTAGGTCATATTTTAGATCGATTTTTTTTTTAAGTCTGCTTTTGCTAATCTTCTTATAAAATGCAGTTCCTAAATAGAATTTTGGAGACCGCTATTTGCCACCAGTAGTCAGCATTTTAAACAAAAGTACAAATTAAATTAGTGTGGGCATGTAGTACTGGGTCCCAAACGGTTTAGCACCAAAGGGTTCACAATACTAGAGGTCATATAAATATGAAAAAGTTTTTCAGAGAAACAAACATTCCTTAGTACAGCTGTGATTGATAGTTTGTCTGATTTATTAAAATATGTAATTGCTTAAAAACATGAATAATGGGCTTTTGAGGAAAGAGGAGAGGAGGGTAATTGGGAATATCCTCAGTTCCAAGAATGGTTCAAAAGATAGTGACAGCCTGTTTCCTCCAGCCATAAAGTACTGTCACCATAGATTTAATTAATAAGTTTAGTAACAAGAATAATTGTAATCTGTTAATTTAGACATTTTTCTGAAATTGGCTGCAAATTTGTTCAGTTCATTCTCTATCGCTCTTTCCTTTTAACACTGAAGTAGTAAGACCTAGGATATGATGGGAACTAATGTAATTGATGTAAAATTATTAAATATGGTCTAAAATATTTGGGAGTTGCAGTTTGGGTTGACTTATTTAAAATAGACAAAATTTACTTTAAAACGTGCATTCCAAAATGCAAGATAAAGGTTTATCTGTATTCATGGATATTTAATTTTTCTCGATGTTCACAGTGGTATCTCAGCACTTTACAAAAATTAAGGAATGTTGCTTTTCAGCAGCCCTGAGAAGTGAGGAAGCATTATCATCCTTCTATGACAGGTGGGGAAACTGAAGCACAGAGAGCTGAAGTGTCTTTCACAGGGTCACTCAGGAACTCTGTGGCAGGATGGGGAATAGAACCCAGCTCTTTCTATCTCAAATTCAACTGGCTTTCTAATCACTAATAAGACAGAGTGCAGTTATTAGCATAAAACATCATCTAGGTTTTTTTAAGGTTTTTCTCCTTTTAAAAAAAATAAGTCATCATAAAAGCCACTTTTCTGAAAGGCGTAAGACAGCATAATTCTACACAATAAAAATAGAAATTTCTTAGATTTCCTCTTTCCCATCACTGAGCATGAAAGAGTCTCTTAGATATTCCATTATATGACCCTTCCTTTTTCAAACTCTTAAGCCAACTGGTTGAGAAGTCTTGGGTGCTTTTATAAATATAGCTGTAGCTGCCACAGTAGCACAGCTATGCTATTTCAGCTTACGTCAGCAGATGAATATTTTTGGGTTAATTTAACTATTAAAATTTTCTCATAAGCTGGCATTTAACCTGCAAAGTTCTTTCTGTTTTTATCTTGGATCTTCAAATATTCCACAGGAATTCAAAAACATTTTTTATGGTTATATAACAGTATAGCTTTTGTTTTGAAAACAAAATTTTTTATTTTAAGATCTGAAAATTATGATAACAGTATTTCAGATTTGAAAAGATCCTGCTATGTGTCTAAGTTGACCGGTTAAAATTTAGTGTAAATAAAACAACAAAAAATAAAATCAAGGGGGAAAATTTTTTTGCAGAGCAACCAACAGGCTAAATGTTTTTGGTGAAAGTTGCTACGATATTTTTGAACATGGGAAAACTTTGGAAAAATCAAAATGTTTATGAAAAATTCCATGTCTTAAAAAAAATTAGATTTCTTTTTATTTTAAACATTCTGGCCGTCTGTATTGTGTGTGTTTTGTCAATGTTATGAACTAAGTGTTCCACACTTCCGTTTTTAAATTGCTATTATATCTCTCATGTGTGGGGTTCCCCACTTCCTCCAAATCAATTAACCTAAGGAATCCAGTAACACAAAAATAAAATAGTTTTACTGGCCTATTTCTCTTGCAGAGTCAAATGTTTGAAGCCCCTGTCTTGGGATAGTGAGGCAGTAGTTTTTCCATGTTCTCTAAAAGAAACAATTTGTTGTTACAAATGCTCTTCAGAACCTGACAACACCATCCACAGAAAATTGCAAGGGCTGGCATCTCCATGATAGAGCTCTCCCAGAGGCTGTACTCCTTTCAATATTACTTATGTAGGACACCACTGCTGGATTGCTGCTATAAGCAGTGTTTTACTGAGAGGGCCCCTTAAGACAGGAACCTGTCATTACTGATACCATCGTCTTCCCTGTAGATGGCCGTCAAGATTGTTGAGCCTAAGCAGGAGTGACACTTTAAATTCCTTCAGACCATTCAAGCTGTCTTCCTTGATTTCCCTGAACCTTATCCTTCTCTGGAGTAATCAATTCTAGTTGTTTCACTTTTTTTTTATTATTGCCTGCTTTTATGTGCCTGGTACTGCTGAATATAATCTGCATCAGAGATGATACCCCATGACCTGCAAAATCATTTGGCATCATAATTAAAGCACTAGTGTGTAACAAACTTACTGGTTGCCATCATAGAGCATAGTAGACTTCTATTCTTTTGTTTGAAATGGCATCTTGATTTTTGACATTTGAATTTATCCAAATAAAGTTTTTGTGGGATTTCCAATGTTTAAATACTCTTCAGGAGATTTCTGTTGAGTTTTAGTAGAGGCATTTGCACAACTCTTGGAGATATGCCACTGCATAATTTATTAAAACATTTAAGTGGCTGTATAAGAGCTTTGTGTAACTTACCGTAAATGTCAGTACAGTAGACAACTATACATTGAGAAACTCCTTACTTGGCAGTGTACATATCCTAATGAGCAGTTTTATAATGAAAGAACATAACCCTACAGTATTTAGTGCTGAGTTACTTGTCCGGTTGATCTAGCTGGCAAGCATCCTACCAAATCACCCCCAAGAAAACAAACTTGGAGAATTGTGAAAACTATTCAATGTTGTTTTGCAATTTGATTTCATACTAAATGTTCTAGTAAACTCATTTAAGCTTGTCAGTCAGTACCAGTCATATTAGACCCTGAATGAGGGACTGAGGGCAGTTCTACACTTAATGCTACAGTGGCGTAGCTGCACTGGTACAGCTGTGCAACTGTAGCGCTTCAGTGAAGATGCTACTACTCCGAAGGGAGGGCTTTTCCTGTCAGCGTAGTTAATCCACCTCTGCAAGAGGCGATAGCTATGTCAAGGAGAGAAGCCCTCCTGTTGACATAGTGCAGCTACACTGAAGGTTAGGTTGGTATAACTGCATTGCTCAGGTGTGTGGATTTTTCCCTCCCCAGAGCGACATAGTTATACCAATGTAAGTTTATGGAGTAGATCTAGCCTGAATGCCATTGTGATATCTTAGTGCTACTAGAAGGAAATAATATGTGTTGAAGTGAAATGAGTCAGCTGCAAGATGTAGGTTGACTCAGTTCCCTATTCATGTGATAACAATGACAATTCAAAAAAATTCGAACATCAAAGCTTCATCTCTCAGTTCTTTGTCTTTTGAGTCTCTTCTGATCTCAGTACTGATTAACTTCCAGTAATCGGAGTAGTGATGGGTGAATGTTAGTGAAAGTACCAGTAATACTCATAGTGGGTGATAATGAAGCGGTGAGAAAAGTGTAGAAAAAGGTATTTAGACAGGGCCAGTAGGTGTAAGACTTGAAAGAAGGAAAAATAAGGGCCTATTATTTCTATAGTACTGCTTCAAATATCCTAATTATTGGTTGAACAACTCTTATCATACTGATATTTTTTGAGCAAACTGTTTATTTTATTATTGAGTTGCTCATGCATGCTTGGCTGTTATTTTTGACAGTGTTAATCTTCATTGTTAAGCAATTGCAGTTTCTGTGATTGGCTGATCATGAAGAGATGTTTTAGAATTAGAAGCAGGATTTACTGTGACAATTGGTCAAATGCCCCCAAAAACAATTTCCAAAAGCCAAATTTGAGCACTTGCAAAAATCATGTTCATTGTAAGGGATCTTCCAGTGTATCCTGATAAGTACATCTTTCAGAATGAGTTATAAATGTGTGTCCGTTGAAGTGTATGTTTCCTAGTAATATAATAACCACAAGACACATCTTTCTGCAATGTAGAAAGAAGTAAAAGTGATATATTTTTCTGCTTAATTATATTTGCCTGTAATAGTTCATTTAGGTACAGAGGTGGCTTCCATAGTAAAAAAGGAAACTAGTTTGTTTTAATTTCTGATCATTACATTCCTAAAAGAATTTGTTCAAAAGACAATATTATGCATCTTTCATATTACGCTTATTTATGTTTTTGACAGTGCTTGCCAAATTTGTGTAAGCTCTTTGTCATTTGTGGACAGCACTTTTGATTAGCTTAACTGTACATTTATAAATTAGAGCTTGTTTTCAAATTAGAGCTTAGTACAATATTTTGATCCTTCATTAGTTGGTGTTCATAAATGCTTTGAGACCTTAGGATAAAGGTGGCTATAGAAGAACAAGGAATTTATTATTTTGCAACATCACTTTTCCCCCAAAAGAAACATTGACTGCATCAGTAGATTACTGCATGTTGAAGTAAATGTAGTTTAAATTCATTATATGTCTAAAGAGAGGAAAGAGAGATTCCATCTTTACTGTTTTTCTTTCTTTGTATTTATTCTGAAAAGAAGCTTCATAGACTTTGTTTTTTGTAGGAGTGTTCAGTCTTGGAGTCCCTGTAGATGCCCTCTTCTTCATTGGCAACCAGCTGGTGGCTACTAGTCATACTGGGAAGGTGGGAGTGTGGAATGCTGTGACTCAGCACTGGCAGGTGTGTTGAATTGAAGCATTTTATTAATAAATCGGTGTTTATCAAAAACTAATATGTTTTATGAGGAAACAAGAACAAAATCCATTTTTTTCAGATAATGCATAAATATTATTTTTCTTACGTCAGCATTTTAATTCTGCCTATCATTTTGATATCTTTAAGCATCATGCCTTAGGTATTTTCTCTCAGAATTTTTCAGAGTTTATCTCTATATAATACTATTGAGCATTCCATTTCTTTATGCTCTTAAATAAAAAGAGAACTTTTAGGCATATCAAAATATTAAATGTCATCCATGAGTGTCTTCAGAACCTTCCTCCCTTCGCCACTGCCACATGTTTAAAAGCTTTGTTTTCCTAATGGGACCCCATGCTTGAACTTAGATATGTAGTTCTAATAGGAAATTTAATATATTACAATGAAAAGTGATCGCATTTCTCAGAGGAGCATATCTAAAACTTCAGATGTGAGTTTGCAAGTCTTTTGGGACCATGAAAAGTATGGTACAAACTTTGATAGCACCGTATACCATGCCTCAAAAACATCTATTTTATATCTATATACATCATAGATATGCTGTGATTTTTTTTAATACATATTATGCATTCTGACAACAGGAATAGAGATTCTTGGATTCCAGACAAGACTGAGGGAAGAGTTGGGCATTCATGCAAGAAACAAACCTTGTAACACAGCCAGATGAATGTCTCCATGGGTACAACGCAGGGACAGAATGTAATGAAATCCAAGAGACTGTCTTGCAAATCTCAATTGGCAGAACTGACCTGAGGCTCACTCTGTGACTGCCATAGCACTAGTTGACTAAGTTCTGATTTGGCCCTTTAGCAACAATCTTGCCAATGAATAACACAGCGGAAAAAGGCAACCAACGCGGAATAGTTCTTTAGTTACATAGTGAAGGCTGACCTAGAATGTTTGCATCAAATAAAACAAGCTGAAAGGCCTTTTTAAAATCTAAATTGACACCATGCAAAATGCAAGAAAACATTTGAGATATATTTGAAATAATGCCACTTTTTGATTAGGATAAAGCTTCACAAAATATGCTGGTGGAACAAGGTGAAAGGAACTGTCAACTTAGGAAAAACAATTGGCTTCTTCATATGCCCTCCTTTGCTTCCTCCTTCATTTTCAGACCTCATAGGTAGGTGTGTTCACAAGGCAAGAATTTGAAGTTTTTTTTCAGTTCTGCTGAGTAACTATCAATATTCTCTCCCTCTGAAGTATGTGGATGAGTGTCCAGATTTGAACTTGCAGCTCTCTGCACTGTGCCACGTGATTTTGCTCTGGAATTTACCAGTAGTATTATAAACATCTTTTAAGAGGCTTTGTTAAAGTTGCCATTCTGTATAGCAATTTAATATGGTCATCTTCTTAGTCCAATATCTAAGACTTTTGTATCTCCTCAGCAGACCACTACCTGTAATAGCTGCTAGAGTCCTTGGCCTATCTCAAGAATTTGGTTTAGGTTCCCTTTTGGTGTCAGTGGGATTTATTTTTAGTGAGGTAGGGAATTTTTGACAACTTTCACTATCCCTATCAAGATGTAAAAGGTTACTCCTATCCCTGACCTTGTGTAATTCTGTGTCCGAATTCTGAATCGCAGCTGTCTCAGAACTCTGGTTCCCGAGGGTTAGTAACACAGACTTCCGGGACATCAAAAACAATTTGTAAATTTTGGAAATCAATAACTTAATATAAATTTATGAAAATTAATTATACCTTTTTGATCACCTGCCTGTGGCAGTAAAACATATTTCTTAGACCCTATTAAAGAACTTGCTGGTAAAACCTTTGCAAATTGTGAGGGCAAAAATAATAGGTTGAGACCAAAATGGGGTTCCTGATTGTAGTACTTAAATTTAAAAGTGGGTAATTTTATGTCTATAGCAGCAGGATTTCTCACTGAAAAGGAACAGCGAGTTTTCAGAAGAGCACATAGACTCCCGAAGATAGCATAAAGGAAAAGACCTCATAAATTAAGGAAATGAAGAAGTTTTCATAAAGTAGATGTCACAGTTATTTCCCTTACTCTTGAGGGGGTTTTTTTTGTTTTTTTTTTTTTTTAAATTAACTAGATTTGGAACATACAAAACAAGCCTATGCAAAGACATGCGTTATTCCCTTTTGAGTTAGAAAAGGGAATGCAAATTATAACCTTGTACAATGTACTTCTACTTACAGTGGGCATGCTCTAAAATGCAGTGCTAGTTCTTGGGTTTTTGTAGTCCTACTTCACAAACTAGAAAACGTACAGTACTTTCCTCGCAACCCACAGTTGTAAATACAAAAAAATCATTTAAACTTTGTGCTGCAGTAGGTTCTTGTTCTGCCTTTTTTGGGAGAGCCATTCTGTTACATTGGGCAGGGGGTTACAGTGTCCTGTGATCTTGGTGTAAACACAATAAATACTCCATCCTCTTACAAGTCATCTTTTAGTCGATGCTTTCTCATCCCCTTCTTTCTGAATTGCCCATAGATCAAGCTCTACTTTAAGGAAGTTTTTTCTCTTCCAGCCATTCTCCCTCTAGCTAAGAGAGATCCTTATGCATTTTATATAATTCCTCCTCAGGATGTTATAATTTTTTCTGTATCCATAATAGATTCTGGCATCTCCTCCCTGATTCTCAGAGACTGGGGCAGACTAGCTGAGGTGGCTTTCCCTAACGTCATTCCCCAGGCAAGATTTTGATGGCATATGATATAGCAAGAAGGTTATAGGCATTAGATAATCTAGCAGTGAAAATCAGTAATGTGTAAACAGCTAGAGGAGGTTGAGTTTTCAATTTTTTAAATTTGACAACGCTGTATTAAATTGTTCACATACAAATTTCAGTCTGCCGAATAGTAATTCTGAGTGGCTCGTTTCTAGTCTCTTAAGCTAGTAGGAACTGTTGTCATGTAATTTTAGTTTTATTTCTAGATGTATCTCAAGTTCTCATCTACCAGGTAAAAATTGCTCATCATTTGGTCACTTAAGCTGTCTACACTCTGAGCTGGGAGGCTGATCCCCCTGCTTGTGTACACACACTTGTGGTAGCTCTCTTTGAGCTAGTGTAAGTATGAAATAGCAGTATAGCCACAGTTGCATGGGTTGTGCCAAATATAAACATAGAATCATAAGGTTAGAAGGGACCATAAGGGTCATCTAGTCCAGGGGTTCTCAGACTTCATTGCACTGTGACCCCCTTCTGACAACAAAGTTATTACATGACCCCAGGAGGGGGCCGGAGCCTAAGCCCTGCCGCCTTGGTTGGAGGGAGAGTGGGCTGCAGCCCGAGACCTGCCGCCTTGGTTGGAGGTGGAGCTCAGGCTTCCCCATACGGCATTCCCTGATACTGTTGTGGCCCTCTTGCTGCTCAGGTGGGTTGACTATGTGGAGCCTATTTTTCTTGCTCTACATGTTTTTCTTTACAGTATCAGGGTATGTGTTATTTCTGTCTGTGCACAAGCACTGCTAGCAGCATTCTGGAAGTCCTCAAGAAACAGCCAGTGTTTTGTAGTACAGTGGACCCACGTCTATATAGTGCGAATTCGCTTATCGCGCAGGACCGCGTATGGATCCCAAATTTAATTACCTTCATTAGAATCCATAGTAACGCGGTCCCCGCATTAACGCGGGACCACGCATAGATCCCAAACCCCGCGTTCTGACGAGGGTCCAGTATAATATATCTTCTGTTCTAGGATCTTCTCATACAATCCAGTAGAGAGCACCTCAGGATAATTGTTTGGCTTGATAAGCCTGCTGGAACTAAGGGTTTTTTGTCCTTCTATTCTTAAATATCTGAACTCGTGAGACTAATGAACCATTATGAAGGTGTGTTGCAGTATTCTAAGAATTCCAAGTATGGAATCTTGGGTTTTTAAAAATCAAGTTCTTTATGGTGATTCTTTTGCTATCCCATTTTATTGTGTGTAGTGAGAATTTGACATGGTGCACTTCAACTAATCCTGTGAAAGAATTGTCTAAAGGAGCTGCTATTCTTGACATTGTTGCTCAATTTTCTTGGGCAGTCGCTCAATATTAAAACATCTGTCTAGGTTATTATATTGGCACTCATCATAGTAATATCTGAGCACTTGACAAGAATAAAGCTGAAACCTAACTCAGATACTGTGCATTATACGGGTGAAGAGAAGCAAGAAAAGGGAATGATCACTTGAACTAAATAAAATAAACCCACCCCTTTAACTCTAGCAGTCTGTACTGAGGAAGTTTGCCCTCTGGAAGAAAAGTGATATCTTCAGTAAATATTTTGTTTTCTTTTGTGAAGCCTAACAGAGAATCTGAAAGAGCTGTAATTCTGCAGATAATTTGTAAACCAAATGTGAGTTTATGAGTAAATGTGAGTTACAGAAAATAAGAAGAACTAGTTGTATGGAAAATGTTTTCTTTATCCTATGCATTGATGTGCGATAGGTATTATGTAAATAGTTTCTTTTCCAAGGGACTTAAAGGACACCATCAGCTTCACAAAACAATACCTTTAGTTAGAGAATTTCATTAATTAATGTTTCAAGTAATCACCACACCTGAAGCAGGGGGGATGGATGTTATCTGGGCTTGCTGGAAGAAGGTAGCAGTGCTTTATGGCAGGGGAGGGGTGGGAAGGAGGTCAGAAACTGCTGCAAAAAGATGGGTGGTCGTCAGGTTGGCGGCACTGACCCCCCCCGGGCACATAAAGGTGGAAGGCTTTAAAAGGTGCATGCCCTGGCATTGGAATCCCTTTCTCCAAGCAGCAGGCAAGGCAGCAACCACCCTCCCTCCTCTCAAGGTGCAACTATCAGGTTGGGTTAGGTCTTGCTGTGGGCATTGAACTAGGTGTTTCTTTGAGGGGGAGACTGGGAAGGAATTTTCCCCTCACCTCATACTGGCTTTGGTGGAGTGGCATTTTTTTCTCCTTCCCCACAGTGGGTGTCAGGGAGGGCCTATTATGGTGAGGAGGAAAAGTGGTTAGACTATCTGTCGCAACTTATTTTGTAAGTGTGGGGTGGATGTCCAGTATAGGCACTCCACTAGGGAAGGCATCCAGTGAGCAGATAAATGGTCTGGTTAAAGGACTTAAAAAGGATCTGCTTTTTAAAGGAAAGGAACGGAAAGGGAGGGATGGGGCCAAGGCTTCTCGGGGCTCCTATGATTGATATGGCAGGGAGCCAAACCCCTTTTTCTTATAGCCCACCTTAACTCTCCTACAAGGCAGGGTGGACAGCAAGGTCCAAGCCATGGGGGACCTAGATGGAAAATGAAAGGGAGCTGGTGGAAGTCCGAGGTAGTTATCTGAATGAACATAGAGTTGCCTGCACTGTACTATTTTATCAGCCAGGTAGTTCCAGACATCTAATAATAAAGTTGCGGCCTAATTAAATTCATGTCAAGTGTCTCCTGCCCTTCTTTCGGTATAGCTGGACAACAACTAATTTGACTGAAATTGGACTAGTGGTTGAGGGGAAAATCTTTTCTTTAATTCATTTTATGGTGTGCATTTGACCATGCTCTATATAAAATCAGTTTGACTAGTGATTTTTTTTTTATAGTGACTTGAGCTTCCTTTCTCATGTGCAAGTATAATGACCACACTCTCATACGGGGCAGGGAGAAACACAGCAGCTGATGTATCCTGTCTCTGTGTAGAGATCTCAAGCAAAGGAGACATTCTTTCGGCCTCAGACTCAGAAACAACAACCTTTGTAGTTCTGACTCTGCATGGGACTGGAACCCAATGGGTTTTTGGAACACAAGAGATCCCCTTTCATTCCGTTGAGCTCCCTTTGTGGGGCTAAGAAATGACTGAAACATGGGAGTTGGAAGAGACCAGTTTTTCCTTCCACAGATCGCTTGACAGGGAAGCCCTTTCTCAACATTGCAGCTGCTGGAGAGACTGGCAGGCAGGAGTTTCCACAGGGCAGGAGAGGAGAAAGGGATAGGCTTGAATGCACTTGGAATGGTTGCTCTTGAATTTATTAATTCTCCCTTGCTAAAAATCAGCAGGGAGATGGAAAAAAAATGTGTTCTGTGGATTTTAAAATATATATATGCATATAATATAATATAAAAAGTTAGGATGTACTATTTAAACAGTGCTCTAGCAGAAACTTGAATTTCTGAAAATATTAATGTTGGTATTTTCCCCTTTTACGGTATCATAATGCTGAATAATAATTACAGCTTCTAGTTGCCTTGTTTCTCTCTGTGTCCGTATGTGCATATTTAGGGTGGGATTTTCAAAAACACTTAGTGGTGGCTTAACTCTACCCCATTGAACTCAGTAGTAAAACTCCCATTGATTTCAATGGAAGAAGAGTTAGGCATATGCTGAGAGCTTTTGAAACTTCTACCTGGGGCAGTGGTGGGAAGGGTTTTTTTGTTTTTGTTTTTTAAGCAGTGGTGTGGTGCTGCACACAGTATAAGAATCGAAATGATTTTTTAAAAACAAAGTATTACAAGAAACAGCAAAGAAAATTGCACATGAAGTTACATTTAGAATTGAAAGAAAATGGTGAACTAATGTTTTATATTTTATTTACTGTTGTACTAGGTTCAAGATGTTGTCCCTATCACCAGCTATGATACTGCTGGATCTTTCCTACTCCTGGGCTGTAACAATGGCTCTATATATTACATCGGTAAGAACAAAAACAGCAAAATTCATATTGTAATATTCAATTTTGTTATAATAATTATTCCTAACAGGAATATTATCTCTTGTTCATAAGTGTAATCATTATTATGAACTGACTTTACATTTCTGCTGTTTTTTATTTGGATATCACTTATTTTTTTATGCAGATATGCAGAAGTTTCCCTTGCGAATGAAGGATAATGATCTTCTGGTGACAGAACTTTATCATGATCCCTCCAATGATGCCATTACAGCACTCAGTGTCTACCTGACACCCAAGACAAGTTTGTATCGTGTGTCATTTACATTCTCTTGTCACTCATTGCACATAGAGCTTTCACTTTCATATTTTAAAAGTATTTTAGATTTCTAACAGCAGTAGCACCGATACGTGCTATATTCCATTATAAAACAGTTATCAGTGCTGAATCATCATTTTAATTTTCATTACTCTTAAAACTGGTGTACAGACTGTCAACCTGGACATGAATTTAATTAAAAAATATTTTAGAAAGGATATACTACACTTTGGAATGACGGATAGTATTGGTTTGGATTAAGTTGCATTCCCAGACCTCTTCAGGAAGATATTCACAAGACCTTATTCTACACTTTAAGTCCTTCACTTTCAAAAACACCAACACTCTTACCACTTTGGTCCTTACGCTATGTGGACAAGGTGGCCACAGTCTTGTTTGTCATGTTCCAGTTTGGTCAGACTGTACCATAGTTGCTTGCCTGGAGTCTCTGCACCCAAGCATTAAAGAGCATTAAGAAACCTTCAATAACATGGGTTCAGATCAAAGTTCTCACTATTAATCTTGACAGTTTGGAGTTGCTATTCTGATCTTGTGTGCTCTGAACAGATGGAGTGATCTCCAGCCTTAAGGAAGAAAAGTGTAACAGAATATTATAGACATAATGGTGTTTTACTGAAAAATAATGCTACATCATGGATAAACTTCATTCAAGTTACTGGCGCATACTTCACCCTTTCATGAACTGTCATAACCATTTGGAGATAAAGCAAAACCCACAAAACTAACTCTGATATATGAATGTTATTACTTTTAAATGTGAGATGCAAATATTTTTTCAGATGAAGATATAGGCATTTCATCAACTTTTTTTTGTTTATCCTTCCCATACCTGTATTGTTAATACAGCTTTTTTTCCCCCTTAATATAATTGTCTTTCCCCCACAAGGAGAAGTAAATCTTGCAAGACAGGTGCTGGTTTCCGTGTTTCTAAATTCTAAAAAGCACTGAAATGCCTCTTTGGGGCCACAGGCAAGGAACAGCGTATAGTATGTGTTTGGGGATTTGCTTGATCTCTTCTCTCATATCCTTTTTTTGTTTTTTTTTTTTTTGGGGGAACTGCAGGATGCACTGGGATATACTGCATAACAGTAGATAGCAAATACTTGCAGAGAAGGTAAAATTAATTTAACCCTTTTAGGGCTATTTACACTTGCTAATGAACTTAAATATTTGTGCTAAAATAAGTAGCTATTCAGTGTTACAGATCTGCTGATATAACTTTCCCCTGCCTTTGAGCAATGGTGGTTGGTTTAAAACATCTCAATGTTTGTGCCTTTTGTAGGTGTAAGTGGTAATTGGATTGAGATTGCATATGGCACCAGCTCTGGAGCAGTAAGAGTGATTGTACAGCACCCTGAAACAGTTGGGTCAGGCCCTCAACTTTTTCAGACCTTTACAGTTCATCGAAGTCCTGTTACAAAGATCATGCTGTCTGAGAAACACCTTGTGTCAGGTAATCTTATTTGTATGTACAGATGCACGGGTGTCACTCATTCTCCCTTTTCTATTTCTTCTAATGTTCATGCTCCTTGTCTCCTTTTCTTCAAACCCCATCATTTGGAATTACTTAACATAGTAGATTACATATAGAACAGCATATTAAGAAAAAAAAAACTTCTGAAAAAATTAATAGCATTGTAAACTTACTTAAGGAGATTTCCGTTAATTATACCGTTGTTGCAATACATCTCATTTTAGCATCTGCATACAACAAGAGTTGGGTTAAAATGATCTATATCGGGGTTCTCAAACTGGGGGTTGGGACCCCTCAGGGTCATGAGGTTATTACATGGCGGGGTTGCAAACTATCAACCTCCATCCCATATCCTGTTTTGCTTCCGGCATTTATAATGGTGTTAAAAATTGTTCTTAAATTATAAGGGGGGGTCGCACTCAGAGGCTTGCAATGTGAAAGGGTTCACCAGTACAAAAGTTTGAGAGCCACTGATCTATATGCTTGTCCTAATCTTGGTCTTTATAAGACATTTAATATTTGTACAATATATTGTATTCCAATTGCAGCAATTCATGATAAGCTTGTTCCAGAAAAACAATAAAATGTCTAATAAAAGATACTAATTTCTGAAACCAGCAATAAAATATAGGTTAAATTAACCTAATTCTCTGCATATACCAGTCTATTATCAGAACCAACAGTTGTGCATATGGCTGTAAATTTCCAGTTAAGTAAATTGGGTGGAAGTATCTTGCATGTGGACAGAGAATCATAAAATAGAATATGATTCTTGTGCATTTCAGATTTTATTCGTAACACCGTCTAACAGAGTGGGTTATTTTTGCATTGAATTTTATGAATTTTGTAAATTTTAAAGAAATGGCAGAAAATAAGAAATTATTTAAATGAATGTGTGTGTGTTTGTGTGTGCGCGCAAATCCTTGCTGTACAGGCAATAAATGTTTTTATTTGAATATTCTCACATTCAGTTAAACTCAAATTTAATTGAATATGTGACTGAAATAAAAATGTGTTCATGTGTTTTAACAGTCAGTGCATGCAAGGCTACAATGGCATGTTGAGTACAGCCACTTCACACCCAGCTAGCACAGGTATAAACAGCAGTGTAGATGCTGAGACGTGGCTTAGGCAAATAGAACAGATACCTTATATGCTGGAACCCCCAGGGTATATACACTGCACAGATCTCTATATGTCTAAGCAGTGCCTCCTACATCTACACTTCTGTTTTTAGCAGTGTAGTGTCCGCTGCTGGAGTTTTTCTCTGTTGCAGTGAAAGACTCTGGCAGTGCGGAGGCAGCAGGAAAAGGGGTCTTTCCCTGCTGCCTCCCCCTGCCAGAGCCTTTTTTTGCCACAGTGAAAGGCTCCGGCAGCAGGGAGCTGCAGGAGCCTTTCCCCTCCACTGGAGCCTTTCACTGCAGTGCGTAGCTATGGATGGTTGTTTGTACTCTACACACTGCTGTAAGTGTAGATTTAGCCCAAGATGCATGTTCTCGAATAGTAATTTTAAAACATTGTAACTTCATGTGTTAAAATAATTTATAGTACGTAGATTTAATTGGATTTTAAAGCCAGAAGGGACCATTATGGTCATCTGGCCTAACTTCCTGTATAACACAAACTAGAGACCCTCACCCAGTAATTGCTGCAGTAGCAGGAATTATTCATACCAACTGTGGAAGTGACACTGTGGCGCTCAGTAATTTGAGGTTGAGCTAGAGCTTCTTTCAGAAAGACAGACATCCAGTTTGGATTTAAAGGCTCCAGGTGATGGAGAATTTACCATTTCTATCAGCAAGCTGTTCCAGTGACTGTTGCTCTGTTGTTTAATTCGGAGATGCAGGTATGCTTGAGATGGTTTGTTTGTGAGGAAAGCAAGTGTGTGTAATGAGGTGGGTGAGTTAATATCTCTTATTTATTCCTGGGGGAATTCTGCACCTAATATTTTAAAATGCTGCATATTTTATTTGTCAAAATAACGCAATATAATTACATCAGTTTCACTTATTTTGGTAATTTATTTCAAAATACCTGTCAGGAAGTATGTCTGTAACAATACAGATGACAAAAAAGATTCCCCCAGGAGTAGAGAGTTTAAGAAACTCCTACAACAACCCTGTTCCTCTGTTGTGCTTTTGTCGGGTGCCTCAGGCTGGGTGTGTCACATGTACCAGCAGGGCACACCTTGGAGGAAAATTATGTCCCTTTGGTATTTTAGTCAATTCTTGTTTTTTTTCCCCTGACCCCATAGAGTTACCATATTTAAAGTTCCAAAATAGAGGATGCTACTGGGAGAGGGGAATGTGCTGGAGGGGTGTGTGAACTGGGAGGGGGCGTGTATGTGTACTGGGAGAAGATATTTGGGAGATGCGAGAGGGGCTGTGCAGAGGCCCCTTGGCTCATACCTACACCCCCCATCTCCTCCCATAGCCTAGCCGTGGAGCCAGACACATGCACCCTCTTCTCCCAGAGCCCAGCTGCAGGGCGCCGCCTGGCCCAGGTTGCTGCACCCCTCTCTCACCCCCAGAGCCCAGCCACAGGCTTCGCTTCGCATAGCTTCATTACTGTCCTGTCGGTCAGTAACGACCCGTACTTGCTGTTAGTGAGGGGCACAATTTTAAGATTTGGTCGCCTCTGGAACAACTTGAGTCATACTCTTCCCACCTCCCCCACCCTGCCCTCAGTCCCCCTCCTGGAAAGCAGCTGTTCCTTTCTGCAGATCTTGCAACTTCCGCGCAGGGAGGTGGCCTGGCTGCACCATGTGACTGAACAGGGCTGGCAAACCTGGAACCACGGTCTGCCTGTGCTTCCCATGCAGGTGAACTAGGTGTTGGGCTCTACCAGATTCAGAAGCCCCTAATGGCAGTCAGCAGTGCCAATTTTGCATGGGGGGGAAACAAAATTCTGCACTGCGCAGTATTCCCCCAAGAGTATTTATTGGACCAACTTCTCTTGGTGAGAGAGACAAGCTTTTGAGCTACATAGTATTCCCTCACCCACCTTCTCTATCTAACATGGGACTGACCTGGCTACAACAACATTGTGTGTGTGTGTGTGTGTGTGTGTGTGTGTGTGTGTGTGTGTGTGTGTGTGTGTGTGTGTGTGTGTGTGCGTGTGTGCGCAACAATAGTAAGATGTACACCTTCACATGTTAATTAAACTTTACAACAGCACTGGAGGGTAGGTAAACAGATAATGTTATTCCTACTTTATAGATGGGGAAAACCAAGGAAGAAAAGCTCTGTGACTTGTATAACCCACAGCAAAAAGTATGTTAGAAGTCAGGAGTTGTACAGTACGCGCAGTATGCACAGGACCCACTTTTCAGATGTTTGTAATTTTTGCAGTCCAAATTTATTCAGAATGTATTGCTACTTCTAAGGCTTTCGTAAGCATTTTGATTCAGAAAACAAAATAAGTAATTTAACTATTGATGACTACAATTTCCTCTCATTTTATCATCGCAATTGATTGAATGCATTTTATTGAACTTGCTCAGAAGTTAATGTATTTTTAATTACTGAGGGTATGTCTACACAGCAAAGAAAAACCCTTGCAGGGTCCTAGAGCCCAGGCTCCAGCCTGAACCTGGAAGTCTGCATAGCAATGAAGCTGCCCAAGCCTGAGTCAGCTAGCACGGGCCAGCCACGGATGTCTAGTTGCTGTGTAGAGATACTCGGAGACCCTAGATAATTTTAATTATATCCTAAATGTTATGGCTTATAAATTAAAAGGTGTTTTAAAAACAGTCTTTCATCTCTTGTAAATATTCCAATGTTTGTTTTGTTTTTTTCTTTTTCTGTCTAGTTTGTGCCGACAACAACCACGTTCGGACATGGACAGTGACTCGATTCAGAGGAATGATTTCCACACAGCCAGGGTCTACTCCCTTAGCTTCATTCAAAATCTTGTCCTTGGAGGAAACAGAGAGCCATGGTAGTTACTCTTCTGGAAATGACATAGGTAGGAAAAATGTTTTTCCATTACTTTGTACTGGACTTTTGGAGGGCTACTGTGCTCTGGAAGGTTCATTGCAGGCATTTAGCCTGATTTCTGCTCTCGCTTCATGTTCATGTGACTCCATTGACATCAGGTGTGTGAGTCTGATTTACACCAGAGTAATTACAGCATAATCAGCTTGCATTTTGATGATACTGTAGCATGTCTATAATATTCCTGTTTGAAACTGATTCCAGCTAGAGTTAATTTGATTTGTCTTTCCATAGACTCACTTTACAGTACTGGGCAAAGTGGTTTCCCAGAGGGACCCATTTAAGAGAAGTTGTGCCTTGTGATTCCTATAAATTACCTAGAAATCTGTTGGTTACCTAATGTACCCTTTTTAATAGCATTTTTATAGAGAGAGAAAACAAGATTGAGATTATGGAAGAATATATTAGAACTGATTTGCATGAGATTTTGGGGTTTGTTTCACAATGTGCTATCACATTTTGTAAATGAAACAAAAATTAACATTATACACATGAGTCTAATATTTAACATTATACTCATGTTACATTTCAAAACTACACTGAAACTGTTACAAAACGAACAGAATTGTGAAAACCCTAAGTAAAGACTAATATTGCACCTGTTGTGGCATGATGTTCTTTACAAAACACTGAATGGGTAGACAGGTAGCAAGAAGAAAAGCCATCCTCATTTGTTTTTTTAATGCATCAAAAGTTCTTGTTATAATTCTAAACTGTGCCCTCTGAGGCAAGGACTGTCTTTTATTTATACAGCACCTAGCACACTAGAACACTGATCCTAGATTGAGGTTTCCAGGTACTCTTGTAATACATATACTGATAAACAACTATTTGCTCTTAACTTTTTACAGTGTTGATATTGTAGAATCTTGGATTAGTGCAAAATGTTACACATGGAGATGCCATCCACTTTGAAGAGCAAAGTTCCCTTGGTTGTTTCCTGTTAAGAAGTTTAGTGCCCCCCCCACTCCCCAAAAAAGAAAAAAAAACAAAAACGTGATGGGCAATCTGCTAGTAATTGAGTTAAGGCCTCCAACCTCTTTCACAGGGGCTACCAAACAGCTGTAAAGAACTTTTCGGTCAATATGGGTCTGATTTTTTTTTTTCTTTCAATTTTATGAATCACCTGCATCTCCGCTTGACATTAGAGGGAGGTGCAGGTGCTTAGCAATAATGAAAAATCAGACTCTAGAAAATTTGGTCACATTAGTGACCAAGAGGTTTTGGACCCCGTATCATATTTCAGATCCCATAAATATTTTCTTGCAGTACATCATAACAAATTAACTCTTTATAGTAGTGTAATGGAAAATTACACAGATATGGGTTTATTTTCTGTTAAAAAATGAAAAATGCATCAAATTGATTTGACAGTCTAAAGTGAACATCTTCCTTGGTAGTTCAGAATTACTCAAAATAATTGGGTAACCTTTCCGATTGGGTTTTCTATTGTGACTTGTCAGTAATTATACATCACAATGCAAAAGTAGTGTGGTGTTTTGCTAAACTAGGAATCAGTGAAGATTCCTGGTTCCTTTAATTAGACTGAATCCGTGTGAGTAATTTTTATTTCTAGATAGGGTAGGAATGGTTAAGTTTTTTTGCCAATAACTTCTTGGAGTAATGTGTTTTGAAATACTTTGTTTCTCTTTCTAACTACAGGACCATTTGGGGAGCGTGATGATCAACAAGTGTTCATCCAAAAAGTTGTTCCCGTCACTAATAAACTCTTTGTCAGGTTGTCTTCTACTGGGAAAAGGTAAAAGCACAAATCATCTGTTGCATCTCTGATAAAATCCACTTATTGTACCTGTCCAAGAGCTGACACCTAAGATTGTTGGCTCTGATACTTGTGCTAGCAAGTCAAAGCACAAAGATGCTGTATAGAACTCATTTCTCACTTATGCATTTAATGTGCGTATCTGACAGGTATAATCACTTTAATGTAAACATACAGTCGCTTTGCTCTAGTTTCATTATCAGTGCCAACAATAAGAGGTGTCTGGTTTTGCTTTTATTTACTTCACCAGAAGAACTTCCCAAGAAAGAGAATAATTTCAAAAAAGCATAGAAAGTGTAATTGGCTGAAAGGCAACTTAAAAAATTGTTTAAACCCTTTTGGCTTTGCTTTTACTACACAATGTATTGCTTGAAAAAGACCTTGAAGAGTTAACTGACACAATGCCTTGGATAGATAATCTCAGTAGACTTTTTGCTTCAGTACTCCCAGTCCTCATTCACTGGGCAAAACGGAGAACTGGGAGTAAGGACCCCCCCCCAGGTTATCTTTCTGGTGTTGCAGCTAGCTTACTGTGACCTTGGGCTAGTGAAGATGTCTCTCTATACCAATATGTAAAATGGATATACTCTACCTTCCAGGGATATTTAGAGTGTTAGTAAATATTTGAAAAGTGCTGATTAGCATTGGCTGAAAGGCTACGTAAGGGTAAAAAGATCAATTTGGGTTTCACTTGTAGCATAACAGTAAAATTGTACTTTGCAAGTTAAATGCAAGCTGGCTGCAGGCAAACCATGAGTGTACTCTTTTAATGGATGCTTAATTATGTTCCTGATTTTAGAGCGGTCTTCTGTTCTTCCATATTTTGGTGTGTATTGCTACCCTTTCATTAAAAAACTGATACTCTGCTTACTTTTAGTTTTAAAATAAATGAAAGCCATAGCAGGTGTGGCAGTAGCTAACATGCTCTTGAAAGCCCTGGATACTAGTGTTAAATTGAAAGTGCTAGTACAGCTATGGCTGTTAATAGTAGTTCACCAGTACCTACTATCTGTAACACATGGCCTATCATCGGTTAATCTTGTAATGAATACAAACCCTTTAAGAGAATCAATCTTCTTTGCATCAGAGTTCATTACATATAGTCATAAGTAACTGTTAAAGGAATTAATCAAGAGAATACATTTTCCGCGCACCTAGGCTATCCACTTGACAGCTTGTTTGCTTTTTTAAGCAAATAGCATTAGAAGCCTGTAATATGGTTGGAGGCCAAATTATTGTCCCAATGAATGTTATAAATCACTGTGATTTAATGTTCTATGCATACACAGTGAAGAAACTGCCAAATGTTTATTAAAATTGGTGTCATATTAGGATAAATTTTAACAAAGTAATTCAAAACCATTTTCAACTGCGACCTGTTTTTTGTTTCCTGTCCTGTTTTGTTATGGCAGACTTTGTATTCTAATCAAACTGTTCTTCCCTGATGACTTAATTAAGCCACAATTTAAAATTTTGATACCACAGTAATCTCAATAGTTATGAGTAAAGCAACAGAGGAATTCCTAAATGCTTAGCCATTGTTCCTTCCCTTTAATTCGTACAATGCAGGAGAAAGTTTCAGTTTGAATATCCTATTTGTTTTGTTCACTAACACAGTGGATGTATAAAAAGCAAATCTATTGTGGACTGGATTAGATGACTCCTAGGGTTTGTCTACATGGTAAGTTACTGCATGGCAACTCAGGGTGTGAATATATAGCACACCAGCTTGTCCCACGCTGATGTCCGGTATGGATACTTCTACAGTGAAGTGAGAGTCTTGGAGAACAGATTAGGGTATTGCTATGCACTCTGCAGCTGTCACTGTGCTGTAGAGTCATACCCTGGCTTGTCACACAGTTACTTGCCATTAGCTGTATCCACAGTATGGAGGTACTCACCATGGGCTATGACGGTGGTGGAATTTGTCCTCAAGCGTTCAGTTTTTTTTAAACAATAAGAAGGAACATGACGGAGGTGGCTAACATCCCCAAGTTTTACAGGTTTCCTGATTTCACTGTTGGGTGAATGACATGACAGCTACCCTAAACTTCAGTCATTTCATTCCCAACCTCATTTTTTCCTCTCATGTAATTCTTTTCTTTTCATCTTGGTGTGAAATTTTCTGAATGTAAATAAACTTTTTGATTTAAAGTGGTTAGTTTTTTAAATTAAGAGTAGCCCTGGACTTTGTTTCTCTGTGAGAACAAGTACCTGTGACATGTTTGAAGGAACTTGTTCAGTAAACTTTAAAAACAGACAGCAGTTGGAAATTACATATTAGTCTTGTACAATACTTAATATATGGTGCTGACGTTGAACACATCCTGAGCTCAGATCTCTCTGTAGAAGCACATGCAAACCTAAAATCAGGAAATCTGTAACGCAGATTCCATAAGAAAGCAGGAAACTAATTATGGGGTTGGGGTTTTTTTTTAAATGTCTAGCAGCTACTCGGTACTCTTTTCCCTTCTCTTTTGGAATCTTACTAAAAGTAACATTTAGAAGTGAACTGCAAAAAATTTTCTGAGTTAGAAATGAGTGTTAAAAGAGAAGGGTGTAATTCAGCATAAAATAAACCATAGCGCCTTCTATCCAGAGATCTTAATATTAATAAATTAAGCCTCACAATTGCCCTCTAGGATATGTGATAACTATAGTTAGGATTATAATCTGTAATTATGTTAAATGCCTTTTTGTAGAATATGCGAGATCCAGGCCGTCGACTGTACCACAATTTCTTCATTTACTGTACGAGAATGTGAAGGATCCAGTAGGATGGGCTCAAGACCACGACGTTACCTCTTTACAGGTCATTCAAATGGCAGTATTCAGATGTGGGATTTGACCACAGCGATGGACATGGTTAATAAAAGTGAAGAGAAGGGTAGGTTGTAATGTAGCAGAACTTATTTTTTGGCTTAAATGCTTGCATTAGAGGTAATCAGTGACCATTATCTATCTTTTCTAAGATGTAGGGGGTCCGACAGAAGAAGAGTTGCTTAAGTTGCTTGATCAGTGTGATCTGAGCACCTCACGCTGCGCTACTCCTAACATCAGTCCAGCAACTTCAGTGGTTCAGCAAAGCCGTCTGCGGGACTCAAGCTCTAGGTAGGCCAAAGATCCATAGGATATACTATCAGCTTTGTGCGCCAAGACTTAGTGAAAACTTTCAAACTTGAGTGTCTAATTTTAGGCACTCTCAGTCCATATTTGGGCACCTAAATAAGTGCCCTGATGTTTTTGGGATACTGCTCCCAATGGAGTTGCATTTGTACAATTTAGGGAATGAGTGAGCCCTTGCTCACAGAGATAGGCAGGCTGGAAATCCTGAGCACATTCCACTGCCAATTATAGGACAAGCACAGCTGAGTGTGCTCTGGGATTAATAGTTCTGAAACATTCTCTCTCAAAAATCGTATTTCTCTTTGGGTAACACACATGCAGCTGACAGACTATCAGGCCTCAGGTGTTCAGAAGTGTTATTCCCAGGGATTATATGTGTATGCTTTGTAACATCTGGGAATCCAATATATTCTTCACAAATTCCAAATGGTTTTCTATTTGGCTAGAGAGAAGGAACAATCTGCTGCATATTTCTTACCTTTGAAAGCTGGAGTCTGTTCTGAGGAGGGTGACGATGATGTTCATTCACATCAGTATTTGTTGTAACCCGTGACATGAGAAAGGAGGGAGAAATGTTTTACTGTTGAATGTGTTTTCAGCCTCCAGTTACAGCACCATGAAACCATCCATGAAGCTGCTACGTATGGCTCAGTAAGACCATATAGAGAGAGTCCTTTATTAGCCAGGGCAAGACGGACTGAGAGCTTTCACAGTTACAAGGACTTTCAGACTTTTAATATGAACAGTAATATGGTGGACAAGGCTGTCCCTGAGGCTGGCAATCTGAGTCCAGTACAAGCTGAAATGAAGAAGGCAGCGGGTGAGAGCAACCCAACAGACAAAAAGGCAACAGTACTTGAAGTAAGAGCTACTAGAATATCATCAGATGCTGGGGCAGAGGTTCCGAAAGTGCCTGAAATCTCTTCAGAAGTGAAGAAAAGAGGGCCAGATGATGAAAGTGAGAACAAAGTAGAGAATAAAAAGAAAAGTGGATTTGATGGAGGCGTGTTCCTGGGAAGAAAGAAGGTACCTCCTCTGGTGTCTTCACCAATTATTGTGGAAGGAGGGCCTGAATCACCTGGTACAGCGTCCCCATCACCCACAAAGACTACTTCTCCACGCCACAAGAAGAGTGACTCTGTCTGCCAAGATTATAGCTTGTGAAAATGCTAAAAGTGATGTACATTTGTTTTCAAGGGTTCAGATGAAAGTTTAACACTTAAATGGATGTAACTTTTACACTACAGATTTATCTTTAAAAAGGCTTCATTTGAGTGTCTCTAACTGAAAGAGTTAAAACTGTAATAAGTTTTCATAGTGCATCTCAGCAACTTGGGTTTACAGCACAACCAGCAAATATACTCTAAATTGATGTATTTCATTTTCATATTGTATAAAGCCAAACAATACTTGGTACAAAACATTGATGTAAAATCCTGTTTTATGCAGTCCAGCATGCACTACAGTATTTGTCTTAGGAAGAGTTTTATAGGTAACTTTCTAAGTCCCATTACTGGACCTTCCCTTTGCACTCACCAAAATATTAAATGTCTGTCACCTGCTTACTGGCCGTTAAAGTCACCATGAATATTATTTGCAGTTCCTTGGGGTCACCCATCGGGCCCTTTCACCTCCTTCAAGTTAATAGAAAATTAGCTGGGTGCTAAAAGCTGTCTCATCACTTAGAAAAGCTCTTGCTGAAGTCTGCCTTGTTTGTAGAGCAACGATGTTGTTTTTCAGTATTGATAAATTTGACATTTATGTGCTACCATTCTTTTGTTTATGAAATACATTCAGAAAGTCTTTATGCTTACAGATGCTCTAAAACATTATTTTACATATCTTGATCCTAATATTAAAATGCAAAGGAATGTTATTACCTGTACTTTTTTCCTCATTTCTCTTTGCAGAGCTTTCAAATATCTGAGATTATAAACTGTAACCTCTTGTGGAGGGGGAAAAAAGCACACATTTTGCTGCTCATTACTGTATATAACACTAATGTCTAAGAAATAGATTCACTATCTCTTGTTAGAAAACTTACTAGGCTATTCATACATTCCTCTTCTAAGCTTGCTGCTGTATAATAATGCCATAGTGGTGGTATGCTCCTCAACCAGAAATGCTGGATTCAAGTCCCCCCACATCTTCCTTACAGCATCAGTAGTACTAAACTTTAATAAAAGTAGGGCATGCAGAGTTAAGTGGATACCTCCCATGCAACTTTAATGTATTTTTATGAAGATACGTTGCTATAATGTGCAGACATTAGCTGGACATCCTAAGTAACTGAGTTTTGCTAGTGTGAGGGTGATTTTTGTTCTAGTTGCAGTCCTTAATATGTACATCAGTTCCTTTGCAGACAGTTTCCACAAATTTGGATGGGAGCTTTGAACCAGGTAAGACTTGTGAAAGGTGCTTGCTATTTTGGTTGGTTATGCACTAGGACAGTCTGCCAGGCATTTAGGAGCAATGACTTACAAAGTTTTGGCAATTTTTAAATGCATCAAGATTTACAGAAATGGAAAAACAAATGAGCTAGAATGTCCTTTCCTCCTTCCTCAAATTTTAGTTCTTTATTAAAGAATCATTTTTAGCCTCTTTAAGGAATGCAGGGTTGTAGCCATGTTGGTCCCAGGATATTAGAGACACAAGATAGATTAGGTGATATCTTTTATTAGACCAACTTCTGTTGTTGAAAGAGAAACTTTCAAGCTACGCAGCGCTCTTCATAGTAGTGTTATAGCATGTGGTTTTGGTTATTACTCTTGATGTCATTTTCCATAAAATATAGGGGAAAAATTGGATCCTCAGACTGAGGTCAGTGTAATTCTGTGCTGAAAAATTCAAAATGGAAAACATCGTGTATCAGTTAATGACATCATATCAAATGGGCTCACTTTACAATTATTTTTTAAAGTCAGCCTCGCAAGTTCACCCAGTGAGCTGAAAGTTTCAAGCTGTTTTTATTTTTTTTCTGGCTCAGACTTTCAGTGGGGTTGTAGAAATAGGTATGCAGTGGGGTTGTAGAAATAGGTATGCAGTATTTGGTGTGGTGATGCAAGAACCAGCTATATTTTAAATTCTCACAGTGAAGGAGGAAACTCAAGTCTGGTAGTTTTAGATACTTTTCAGATTACAGCCCTACTTTGAGACTCCAGGTGCTAGGTGCAGCCAAAGCAAAAACTGCTGCTGGGGGTAAAATGGATGCCAGCTGGGGCCAGTGCTCCCAGGTATGTAGCCTTGGGGAAAAACTGGAGGAAGGAGCCATACCCAGACCCACTGTCATAAGAGCAGCTAAAGCAGGGACTGTCAAACTTCCTCTTCCCCCCATGCTTATTGGCTCTTCACTCCAACCCTCTTCTTCCCTCTCCCTATCAATGCCTTTCACCTCAGAGTTACACCTGCTCTGTCCCCTTCTTTCCAGTTAGCTTACCCCTCTCCAAAAAAATAAAATAAATCAAGGCTCTTTGCAGCCATTACATAGTTCACTCAGTTGTATTGTTTCCCCCTTCCGGTGTTTATTTAGATTGTAAACTCTTCAGGGAAGGGATTATCTACTCTTTTTGCACAGTGGGGCCTGATTCTTGGGTGGTTCTTAGGCTTTACTGTAGTAAACATGATATTCTTGCATATTAATAGGGGGAAATTAAATCTACTTCATTCCATGGCATGAATGCACTATAGTATTTGTAGAGTTCTACTTAAATATTGAATGCTATGATATTCCTTTACTTATACAATCCTTTCAGTCCCTTTCACTTATGGAAGCTAACTTTAGCCCCACCTTAGGACTGCTCCTCCTAGTACTGTTGGTCTGTGTACATGACTTCTGTTTCTATTAGAGTTCATGGTACAAGTCTGTGACTGTCATGCTCAATGATTTTGTTCAGGTCTTAAAGTGCAAACTAAAGATGCTGCTCTTCAGACAGGGTCTTAGGAAAGGAAACATCAGCAAGAATAAACAAGCGGTGCAGCTGCATAAGGGTTTCTTTAACCAGAGGCAGTGGAAAGTGCTGTTACTCCAAGTCTCCATTTGTTTTTTGTATATGCTAGCTGTACACTGGGGACAGTTCCACATAATGAATAACCAGACTTTTACAATGGGGACAAAGTCTTCGGATAAAACCATTGCCATGACTTTTACATAATACTAAAAACAAGCCACGCTTTAATGGTGCTTTCATGTGAAATAAGATGACTGGTCAAATTCATGCCTGCTTTTTTTTTGTGAATCAATCCCTATAAAGTAGCTGATTTTAAGAAATTTTGAATTGAGCTGCAGGGTAGGAATATAACATTATGAATGCCAGCATTGATCATCTCCCTTGGCCAGCTTTAAGTTACAAGGCAGACAGTCCTGTACCACCGTCTGTTTTGAACTTTCTGTTGCTAAATAACCCAGTTTTAATTCTGTGGATTGTTTAAAAGGTGAACTGGAGAAAAGGTGCACGGTGTCACTACTTTTTTATTGTAACACTAATCTCAAGCTTGTACATTCAGCCTAACTTTTAAACACACCCTTTTTTGGTTCTTTATATTATGAGGTAACAAAAATACTTGTATCAAATTTAGTTGTAACCTTTTATTTTCAGATTATTTTCAAGACTAGGATTCTATTGTGCCTCTAAATTAAACAAATTACTACAGTTTGAACTATGCTATGCTTTTTTCCCTACCACAGAAATAATTAAGCTACTCTAATCTGTACTGTATAAGAAATTGATAGTAGTGTATGACTGATTATATTACACCATAAGAGCCAATACTTGAATTCTGCCTCTCTACTCCTTTTGAGTATTTCCTTACTGTTTAATTTAAATGAGACTATTTGTAGAGTAAGGTATGCGGGGAGGGAAGAACAGAATCCTATCTAGCCCTAAATGTATGTTAAAACAAACACTGGCAATAATTGTTCACATTACAGTAAACAGATTTCCTCTAGAGGCCCTAATGTTCCAGCTCAGCTCATAGGTATTCTGTCTTACTCCCAGCAGTTTAGACAGAAACAATGAGATGTCTGTTTGAAATGAAGCTGCAGTAGCTCTTTTGTTCTTTCCTGTGAAGCTTACCTTTATGGGTGGTTTTTTTTTTTTTTTACCACTTTTGTTTTTGTTACATCCCTTTCCTAATTTGATGGTGTTTGCATTTCACTGTTTTTCAAAGCAATTTCCAATTGCAGAATGTAAGGATCATGCCAAATGCATGACAACCAAGATAGTTCGGGGGAGAGGCTTCATCACAATGCTAAACATTGAAGCAGCTGATCCACCACAGATTTAGTAGGAATAAGGCATATCTTTAACATATTTAAATCATTTGTTTTTGGAGCTATGATCATTCTGACTTATTTCTCTAAGACCAACACCAGAGGGCAGGAACTAGAAACTACAGTACATGTGAGTAAAATCCAGAACAGCTTTCACTAAGTTACATTTTGATATTTGAAATTTACTCTTGCAGTTTGGTGTGACAAGGTTCTAAGCACCCTCAAATCTTATTCTGGGAAATTGATCCTGTGACATCTTGAGTACTCTCACCTCTTCAGTGATTTTAAATCCATCTCCCTGTCATACATGATTTAAAGTAGATTGAAATGGACAGGAACATTTTAGGGTTCCTGACTGGATGGGCAAGGGCACAAGTTTTCTGTGCTTTTGCATCTGTAGCAATATTTCATAGACAATTGACTCTTCCTCCTTTGTCGTCTTAATTAAAGTGAACAAACTGGGTAGTACTGCTCTTTAGAACAGATCTAAGTGTATTCTACAATTTTATATTCTTCTTGGTGGTCAAAAACCTTTTTTCCCCACTGATAATACATTTCCCACCACAGACTAATATAATGAACCATGATTAAAATTTCAGGATTAGGTATGTGCAGCTGTTAAAAATAAGTGTTTGTGAAACTTCTCTGTATACTATATGGCTATTTAAGGTCTTGCCAGTACTGTGACACAACGTTGTACATACACTAGGACATTCTTCTCACCTTCCCCTTTTGAAATATTACTGTACAATATTTGCAATAAATGTTTTAACACTGATATATTGTAAATGTGCTCGCTACATATAGATAACTATATTCTTGGCTGTTTGTTGTAACAGTACTCCTAGAAAATGTATTCATATTGCTAAAGTTCCAGTAGGCACACGTTTTACAACATTGTTACATTAGAAATGAATTTCTACATGTTAAGTTGAACAAAACAAAGATTTTGTGCTCCTTCAGCTGCTTGCGGTAGGCTGTGGTACTTACTCCAGAGAGGTATCACAACTGGGTGTCAGTGAAGGTTGTATGTTCTTTAGTTACTGTACTGAAGCCTTTGATGGCATTCACAAGGTCTTCATCATCCACATACTGGGAGGAGAAAAAAAAAAAAGCCCAGCAAGTGATTTGGCTAATAATTTAGAGAACTATAACTACTGTCCTAGTCAAAGAACAACGAAACCAGAAATAACTTGATTTGTTGTTCAAAATAAAACAGACTTGCTACACACACAGTCACAATACTTGAGTGCATTATCAAACTGATTCATACTAAGACTTATCTAGACACAGCTTTTATACTGATTTAACTATTTTGGTGAGGGATGTGATTTGATGACAGTATACTTAATTCCCATAAATGTAGGTGAATAACCTGTACTGCTATAAGCACCTTTACATTGGTAGAATTGCCTCCACTTCAGGGGATTGTACTGCTCTAATGATACAAGTTTAGAAACTGCATGAGAGCCACATAACCAATAGACTACTGAAACAACTCAAGGAATGTCAGGTTTTCGCTGAGTTATGTGCAAAAAGGAATAAAATGTCAGGTGTATACAGTAGCTTAACTGTGCCAAAGAGTTAGTGGGTACCATTTCCAAAAGCACCTTTTCTGGAAGTGAGACCTTGGCTCATGAATCACAGTGACTTAGTTGCTTCTGAAAATAGGATTTAGGCTAGTCACTAGGACCCGGAGCCTCAAAGGTATTTAGGCAAATAATGCTCATTATCTTTGAAGATCTGGGCCTAGATGCTTTTGGAACTTTTGCCCCGCATCTTGGTAAACATTCAGTTACTAAGCTAATGCCAAATGTGCATGCATTCATGGCTAACTCATGGAATTATAGAACTAGAATAAGAACTTACAGAACCACTATCATGCCCATGTATAATGGTATCCCACACAGAATCTTCTATTAGGGACTTCTTGTCATAGACATCAATAAGTTGACTGACACTGTGATGTAAAGAACCTTGGGAGTAGGTACGGCTCATCTGGCTTTGACTTGGTAGCTGTAGAACGGAAGTACTTCGGTTGCTACGATTACTCAAAGGAGAGCTGGGTCCTGGAATTTTTGTATCGGCTAGTCCCTAGGAATATTGGAATAAAAGGGATGTGCATATGAAAGGTTTACATGGAAAATTTAATAGATTAACATTTCAGCTCAAATACATTTCTGTTGCAAAATAAAGCCCTTGAAAATAACTAATTTTGTAGTAGAAGCCATAGTAGTAATGTAACATGTTAATGGTAGAGGTTTTTAGGCTGATAACAGAACATCATTATCACTAGCTCCAGCTATTGTTCCCTGTGGAAACAATGGCTTGCCGCAATGCGGTTTAACAAGGTGATCTCCTGAAGATCTCTTGTTAAGCATGCAGTTGAAACACATCACCACAGTAACTGTCATTCCATTTTTGAACCAGGAAATAGACAACCACTGCAACACTTGCAAGGTTAGGAAGCACCTGGCTTATCTGTCAGGGGACACTACTTGGCAGTTTTAGCAACTAGCTTTTCGCAAAATGTTTTGTGAACTTGTGTAACTATGCTGTCTCTATCCACCATTTGACCTTTCTCGCTTTCCAAAAAGTTGTGTAAAACAAATTATATGTTAAATGGACAAGTAGAGCCCCAAATGGTTTTTCTAACATACTGTATTCTGTGTGTTACTGGAACACACAACTGTGCACTTGCTTTATTATACACTTTAAAGTGGCAGCTATACACCATTTTGGATCATCTATCTCAGAATTTTTAACTGCGAACAGTTATGCAGTAATGAAACATGCACCATGCAAGAAATTCTCATGCAAAACACTTCAGTTAATTACAGGTTTGGTTGCCACAGCACACAGGTTGCATACTCGCTAACTATACCTCAAAATGCATTGCGTAACTTTTTAGAGTAACACTACTTGCGGACTCTGACATCTCGGCAATAGACTCAAACTGAGATTAAAAAGGGAGGAGAGTTGTTAACAGCATTGCTACATTAGCCCAGGTGCTGTGTCAAGTGTTTTTAGTATATGGTTAGATTACACTGTAAATGTAGCTAAAAATAATGGTCAGAGCTATGCTGATTTACACCAGTTGAGAATCTGGACCATTGTACTCAACTACAGGACAATGGAATGATTTTTACAATAAAAACTCATGGCAGCTGAAAACTAATTTGTTGGTCTCTAAGGCAGGTTTCACTTGTAGTATTTGTACAGGACAGCAGAGGATGAAAGTTCCAAATTCAAGTCAGTAATTGAGTTTTGTGTAAAACCTGCACTGTATGTGGTGTCACCTTGAAAGTGATGATAAAACAAAAATGAATCCCTCCCTCTACAGCAACTATAGCCCTTTCCTAGCAGTTCAGACTAAAATGTGTGTGCAGACATAAGCACTGCAAAGCCTTACCTTATCTCTGCTCTGTGATACTTGTGAAGATGAGATGACAGGAACTTGTAAAGGAGTTGCAATAGGATGCTGATGGCAGGGATTAAAGAGGTTGTCTGCATTTTTAAAGCATTGTAGGTGGAGAATATAAAGAGGGTAAATATACGAGTGTGTAGAAGACAAGGATACTGTCCCTTTTGTTTAACTCCTTAATTTTCCCAAGGAGAAATTGGATATAAGGCACATTTTTTTTTCCAATTTAAATTTCTCCCATTTGTTTAGCCAAAGAGGCGCCACAATTCTATTGTTGAAACGGATGGCACAATGTGCGCTATAGCAGCTTGTGGAATTGATACAGATCTGAATGACTTATTTCAAGCTGTTGACATGTCTGCCTGTACATTTAAGAAAAAAAATATTTTAAAAAAGCTGAGAAAAAATAGTGGGGAAGAGGTTTGTAAAGAGAGGAGTGATTTAATGGTCTTTAGAACCCAGGAAGTCCTGGCTCCTCAGTACTTAGCTTCGTTATCACAGGACTTTCTGTGGGTACGTTACTTTCTTCCTCAGTTTCCATCCTAAAATGGGCATACTGCTGCTACTACTACTACTAAATAACCTTACTCAGTAGGGTGTTTTATATAATTCCTCACTACTGTTCACAAGTATTATTGGACTCCTTTCCTCAGCTCCAAGCGACTATTGTAACGTGACTCCATGGCAAGCTAAGCTGTTTTCAGGGCTCACTTTGTATTTCAAAAGCTAAATTACTATTTTTTTTTAACAGTTCCTCATTTAGCCTTTTGTAATTGACATTAAGAGTTGCTAATAGTGTTTCGAAGGTAAGCAGCCTCCGACTGAAGGGAGTCCTTCTGAAAACAGACACATTTTCCTTTAAGGCACCCAGTTGGCCACCTAGCTCAACACTACTCCATGAGGAGCCAGAACTCTCACTGGCCCTTAAGGGGCTACATAAAGATCTAAACTGGCAGCTTAAGGGGTTGTTAACATAATTTTTTTAAATAAAGACATGAGAGCAGCATGCTTACTAATCAGTGGTGTTGTGCGAGACAAACTGAGCAGCTGTGGCAGGTGAGGGCTACTGTTCCCTGATGAAAGGCACAATACAGAAGCACAAGATGTCTGGATGAATCCATAGAAATACCACCCTTCCTCTTTCCAATCTGACAACCATGCTCTTGGAAGGCAGGGTTCTTCACAATTTTTGCTTATACTCGTACATGCTAAATGGAGAAGACCACATTAAAGCCCCCAATTCAACTTTTAAACAGGAAAATACAATTGCAGCAGGCCCAAGCAGCCCCCAAAGAAAGATGTGAAGCAAGAGGGAACAGGGGATAGGAATAGGAAGGAAAAGGCACAAAGATGCTTTTGGTTGCCATAATTATCTAGGATTTTATACTGTCCTCTATCACCATGGTATCTGAGGAGTCTATATGTGTCAGCAGGGTTTTAAATGCTGTGGTTTTGCATTCACTGAAGTCAGTGGCAAAACTCCCATTGACATCAATGAGTGCTGGCTCAAGCCCGTAGTTCGTACTCAGTCACTTGAAATAATGGGAAACTAGTGAGCACTATTCTAATATTTATTCCTTTTGCCTGAGAACTAATTTACATAATGGGGCAACTCCTCAGCTAGCATAAATAAGAGTGACAGACTAACGATTTCCTGAATGAACTTCACTGAATTAAGTTAAACCTTATTGAATTAGTTTTCATTGTATTAAAATGCAAATATGTATGGTGAGATTGTACGGAATTTATTTAGTAGGAAGATCGATGCAATCTCTGGAAGGTAGGAGGAAGTCCAAAGGTCTTTTTGGAATGATCTGTGTGAAGTACTGGGCAAGAGCTTCAGCAAATTCTCCCCCTAGTTCAAATTCGGTTCTCCAGGGTCCAAGAGACAAAGAAAGGTGTTTGGGATAAATAAATTAAGTTTATTTACTGTGACCCAGAGCCGCCTTCCTGATCCAGCAAATGGACAGGGCCCCAGCTCCACAGAAGGCCCCAATCTTTAGGGTAAGGGCGGAAGGCTGTCAGAATCCATGTTAGGATTGAGGTGGACTCTGGTAAGCTTGTTAGCATAGGTGTAGGTTTTTATTATTTTTAATATGTTTTCACCTTAGGAATAAAGTAGGCTTGCAAAGGAAGTGCTATGCAGTAAGTTAGAACCGTTGACAATCAGTCTCTGAAGAGAGAGCAAGCAAGTGTGCTTGGGCAACCTGTCTGTGCTGGGCAATACAAAGGGAACAGCACAGCCTGGGACTACCTGGTCAGAAGGGGGAGAGAGACTGGTCTCCACCCACAAAAGCAATGGCTGTGGAGCTAGAAACCAAGAGTTGTTGCTTTTACTGGTCCACTATGGGGAAATACAGGTTTAGCTGCCCTGTGACAACAAACATAGCTTGACTCAATCTGTGGGGCTATATTGATTTACAGCAGCTAAGGATTTGGCCTAATCAGTGTATCAATACCTGAAGAGCGACCTCCCCAATAATACAGTCAAGCTAAAGATGTCCTACCCCTGTGTCATTTACGGAATTAAACACATCTCAGTCTTTCTACCACATTCATCACTGAGGTATCTGACCAAGAAAAAAACCCAGCCAAGTTCTGTTGCTTATTTGAACAGTAGTCACCACTTACTCCCAATTTACAGCTTGGGTCTTTTCCTGGGTTTTGCTTACAGATACTCTTTCACATGAAGCAATATACACCTTTTCCCTCTTATTATATTTAAATTGTAAATTAATGCCCTTAGACTGCACCATTATCTTTGTAACATGTTCCATTGCAGAAACTCTCTGTACAATAAAAATACACATTACTGTGCTTTTTGCATGACATACCATGTGGGTGTCTCCTGGTGAATATACCGTCATTGGTGATGTCCGCATTTGGAGTGGAACTAAGGGAGGCCTTTCTCTTGCACAGGGTTGTGTTTTTATTTTCCTTCGTAGAATCAAGGACAGAAAAATAGCCAAGAGGATCAAACCTAGAACTGCCATTAATATCACAAACCACAGTTCAGTGTAAAATTTTGCATATTTAGTCTCTGCTTCATCCTTTTCTCCAGGAGTTGTTAATATAGGACCTGTATAATCCAGGGAGATAAAAGGGAAACATTTTAGAAAGCGGTTTAGTGATAGATCATCCTCTTATTTTATAATATATTAGAAAAAAGTCTGAAGCACTTTGTCACATTGTGCTTATTTGCACTTATGTTCAAGGTGGTGTAATGGTTCAATATGCTAGTGGGCTATAATAAAAAGCTTATTGCACTCGAGAGACTGTGCTTAAAGTTCTGGCATTGCTGCCTGGGTTGGAAATCACCATTGCACTGGCATCTCCTAGGAAAGAGGAGGGGGGAATTCAAAAAAGGTTGATCAAAGTAACCTTGAACAGTTGAAACACGGGTAATTTCAGAGAGGTGCAGACAGGATGTTTTCTGCAGCATGATAGATCAGCACACGAAGCAGTTGCTATTGTAGACACTGCAGCACAGATTATAAAACAATAAAGCCACAAAAAGAGGATGAACGAAGAGAGGCCAAATAAAATAAAAAGCTTAGGACAGGGACATGAAAAAGATACACAAAGTGCACATTACTGCACAGCTTAGAAAAATCAATCAGTGGGCAGGGAGAGAATGCATTGTAGCAATAGTAGCTTTGGAGGATATGCAGCAATGCATCCAAAGATGGCTGAATGTGCTAGAGTCCTAACAACAAAAACAAAAGAGAGGTGATGTCTTTGCCACAAAGCCATGTCTTGGTTATAAAAAATAAATGCATCGTTTAGTTGCCACACCTCAACATGAAGGAGATATGGCCAAGGAAATGAAATTCGGTGTCTAACAAAACAAAATCTTTTTGACTCTGAAGTCCTATTTCAGCTTTGGTTCAAAGACATCTAAGGGGTTTTCAAAGTGTGATTATCCTATACCCCATTTCTGGTTCAGGAAAGAAGGTTTTAATGCAGGACACTGACAATGTCCTCCACACTTCTAGTAGATTACAAATTAATCCACTGCTCCTCCATACCTGCATATTGAGACTGGCCCACACTGATTGCTTAATACTAATGTGGATGTGGCTCACAGAGAAAACTAATATCAGCACTTGTGGAAAGGGATCTTAAATACGGGCCAACAACAAGTACCCATGGCAAGTACCCATGTTTACATCTGCCAGGGCTCTGCTTCCAGGAATTTCCATTGTCTCGTCTTAGAAACCTGGTGTGGTGATTTGCCATGGATGATATGTCTGAGATATAACTAGTGGTCAAAAAAGAAAAGATGGTTGGCTGTATAAGGAAAGGGATGAAGAAAATAGGAGAAGTATAATGCCTTTATACAAATCCATACTACAGCCTTATCTGGAGTGCTGTGTGGAGTACTAGGATATTGCACCATTGGGGGTGGTGGGGGGGCAGAGAAGGGTGACGAGTGATTAGGTACAATGGAAAAATTCTCACAAAGAAAGGCTGAAAAGATAGGGATTGTTTACCTTAGAAAGGAGATGAATACGAGGGGACATGATACAAGGATATAAAATAATAAATGGCCTAGAGAAGGAAAATGGGGAGCTACTTTTCTCCCTGCCACACAACAAAGGGGCCATCCAATGAAATTCAACAGTGTGAAATTCCAAACTGAAAAAAGGAAATACTTTTCACAAGATGCACAATTAGGTTGAACCCACTGCCACAGGATGGTGTTGAGGCTAAGAACATTAAAAAGAGGGGGGGGGGATTAAAACTTTGTATTTCAGGGTTTAAGCCAATCTCTGTCAGAGATCAGGGTAAGACCTAAGATGGGGGGCAGATTCTGCCACATCTGCCTACTGTTGGGTTCTTACATCTTCCTCTGTCATTGGAGACAGGACTAAATTAGATGATCCTCAGGTCTATGTTCCTATGTACCTAACAGCAGCAAAACCTTTGTATTTGGATGTTCTTTGGGCAGGCCAGGGACCTGACCCTGCTCTCCCCAGAGTGAAAGACAAAACTTCCATTGATTTCAACAAGAGCAGGCCCTGTGTCAACATCCCTCTTCCTCAGCTGAAGACTGGAAAGCTCAAGTTTCATCCTATTTATTACATAAGAACATAAGAAGGCCATACTGGGGCAATATAAAGGTCCATCAAGCCCTGTATCCTGTCCTCTGACAGTGGCCAATGGCTGATGCCCCAATGGGCATGAACAGACAGGTTATCAAGTGATCCATGCCCTGTCACCCAATCCCAGCTTCTGGCAAACACAGGCTAGAGACACCACCATTCCTGCCCATCCTGGCTAATAGTCATTGATGGACCCATCTTCTATGAATCACTCTAGTGCCCTTTTGATCCCCATTATAGTATTGGCCTTCACAACACTCTCTGGAAGGAGTTCTAGAGGTTGATAGTGCATTGCGTGAAAAAAATACTTTCCTGTGTTTGTCTTAAACCTGCTACCTATTAATTTCATTTGGTGGCCCCCTTGTTCTTGTATTATGAGAAGGAGTAAATAACACTTCCTTATGTACTTTCTCTATACCACTCATGATTTTGTAGACCTCTATCGTATCCCCCCTTAATCGCTGCTTTTCCAGTAAAAAAGTCCCAGTCTTATTAATCTCGCTTCATACAGAAACTGTTCTATACCCCTAATCATTTTTGTTGCCCTTTCCTGAACCTTTTCCAATTCCAATATAGCTTTTTTGAGATGGGGCGATCACATCTGCACACAGTATTCAAGGTGTGGGGAAACCATGGATTTATATAGAGGCAATATGATATTTTCGATCTTATCATCTATCCCTTTCTTGATGGTTCCCAACATTCCTTTCGCTTTTTTGTCTGCTGCTGCACGTTGAGTGGATGATTTCAGAGAACTATCCACAATGACTCCAAGATCTCTTTCTTGAGTAGTAACAGCTAATTTAAACCCATCATTGTATATGCATAGTTAGGATTATGGTTTCCAATGTGCATTACTTTGCATTTAATCAACATTAAATTTCATCTGCCATTTTGTTGCCCAGTCACCCTGTTTTGTGAGATCCTTTTGTAGCTCTTCACAATCTGCCTGGGACTTAACTAGCTTGAGTAGTTTTGTATCCTCTGCAAATTTTGCCACCTCTCTGTTTATCTCTTTTTCCAGATAGTTTATGAATATGTTAAATAGGACTGGGCCCAGTACAGTTCCCGGGGGGACACCACTATTTACCTCTCTCAGTTCTGAAAACTGACCATTTATGCCTACCCTTTATTTCCTATCTTTTAATCAGTTATCAATCCATAAGAGAATCTTCGCTCTTATCCCACGACTACTTATTTTGCATAAGAGCCTTTGGTGCAGGATCTTGTCAAAGGCTTTCTGAAAACCTAAATACACTATATCCACTGGATCTCCTTTGTCCGCATGCTTGTTGACCCCCTCAAAGAATTCTAGTAGATTGGTGAGGCATGATTTTCCTTTACAAAAGCCATGTTGACTATTTCCCAATAAATTATGTTCATCTATGTGTTTGACAATTTTGTTCTTGATGATAGTTTCAACCAATTTGCTTGGTACTGAAGTGAGACTTACTGGCCTGTAGTTGCCAGGGTCACCTCTGGAGCCCTTTTTAAAAATTGGCGTCACATTAGCTATCCTCCAGTCATTTGGTACAGAAGCTGATTTAAATGATATGTTACTGACCACAGTTAGTAGTCCTACAATTTCACATCTGAGTTCCTTCAGAACTCTTGGGTGAATACCATCAAGTCCTGGAGACTTATTACTGTTTAGTTTATCAATTTGTTCCAAAACCACCTCTAATGACAGCTCACTTTGGGACAATTCCTCAGATCTATCACCCCCAAAAATGGCTGAGGTTTGGGAATCTCCCTCACATCCTCAACAGTGAAGACTGATGCAAAGAATTCATTTAGTTTCTCCTCAATGGCCTTATCGTCTTTGAGTGCTCCTTTAACATCTTGATCATCCAGTGGCCCCACTGGTTGTTTTGCAGGCTTTCTGCTTCTGACGTATTTAAAAATCGTTGTTTGCTATAACTTTTGGAGTCTTTGGCTAGCTGTTCTTCAAATTCTTTTTTGATCTTTCTAATTATAGAACTATTGTGATGTCATCACCCCTTCCAGGCCTCCAAAGAGACCTGCAACGAAGAGAGGGTTCAAGACTTGATCTTGCTAAAGTTTAACAAAAAGAAACTCACTGCCAAAGCATGTAGCATTTACAAAAAACCATGAATCTGTTCCACTAAATTCTGAAGGAATATAAAGGGCCCAAAAGGTTTTTGATTTGCTTTATATTTCAGCTTTAACACAGGCAGTAAGCTACCATCCCTATAGTTGTGCTGATGTACATTGTTAGCAGGTTTTGCATTTGTTTGATTTTTTGGTGGGAGGGAAAGAACTGTGTGTGAAATTCTTATTGGTTTAAAAACTCCAAGACCTGCTTCAATAAAGAGAAACTTCCTGAATGAATTCAGCTGGCGATAAAGACACATTAGCCACATACCTTAATGCTTCAAGAAACAACTTGGGACAGATCAATAACTTGTATTTCCAAATCTGATCTGATCCAGTATGTGTTACACCTAATTGCTCAACACAAATTCACACTTAATCAGTAGGTAACGTGTCTATGTGTTTACCAAATCCAGTAGCAGTGCTGTATTTGATCACTGGTGTGATGGCGCTCCCTTCATCGGTGGTACAGGTTACTTGAAAGAAAAAGGCTGAATAAAAAAAGGCAAAATACAGAGTTACAAATCTCAAATGGGACTATCAAAATGCTTCAGCCCTGATCCTCCAACAAGATCTGCTAATGTGCACTGCTGCATTCAGGCACAATCACAATGGGACACCCCCCCACCCCACAGGCACAGCAGTCAACACTAGTGGATCCTAATATAGCACTGAAGCCTGATTATCCACTGATATTGAGCTATTAAACTGTATACTACAGTGGTATTGTTAGTAGTTATTGTTCCCCTATACCCCTCTATTTTCACATGCTCATAACTTTCCAAATCAAATGAAATCATGCATGCTTGGTTCTGTGTCTGACAGTCAATTTTTAAAGAAATTTCGAGAAAAACCCTCAGCCCTGTTTATTACAATGGAAAGATACAACCCCCCCCCAAAAAAACCCCTTCCCATTGTTAAATAAATAAATGTTTTGAATAGGGGTTATAGCAAAAAAGTTGGAGTTTGAAAGCTGAAATCTAGCTGAGCCATGATTTCTTCGAGGGCTAGTGATTTTGCTTGGTTTGAGGAATTGTTTGATTACATTAGGAGCATTTGAAAATGGCAGCGGTCTGTATCAATCAAGTCACAAGGTGAGATGCACTGTGCCTCATGCACAGCTAGCAATCAAATCCATTAGAGAAGGTCATACTAAAACAAGAGACAGCTTTCTGCCATACTTTCTGCACACATTGCCCAGCACAGTAGTCCCTTGGCCCACCAACCTGTGTTACTTGGAATGATTTCCGTAGCTTAAGCATCAATTTAGGTTGGCGGTGACTGTACTTCCTTGGAAAGCACTTTGAACATCATTGCAATATAAAGTATCTTAATCAGGAAGATTTTCTCAGGCCTCTAGCACTTTATCAAAAGCAGCATAGTTCCAGTAGAATCCGTGCCGCCAACGAAAGGAGCAGGTACAGAAGCAATGTGGATGTGATGACCTTCCATGGTAGAAGGGCTCTCTTCCTGTGGATCCCATAAATCCACAGGGCTGGGAGGATATGCCTTCTACCCGCTTCTGCAATTCATCCAGGACTCAGTCCTGCAAGGTGCTGAGCACTCTAGCCCAATCCAGCAAAATACATAAGCATGTGGTCAACTCTAAGCATGTGAAAAGTCCCATTGACTTCAGCAAGACTACTGATGTGCTTAAGGTTAAGCATGTGCCGGATTGGGCTAACGTGCTCCTCACCTTACAGAATTGAGGCCTGAAAGGGACATGGTGGGAGGTAGAAAGGACATCATATCTTTGTCCACTCCTCCTTTTGAGAGGAAGATCTGTAGTAAACTCCAGAAGGTCAGCCTCACAGTGTTTCCTGGCCATCTACACCCATCCCATGGAATGGGTAGAATTCATCCAGAAACACCATCAATTCCCCTCACCCACCCTTGTACCTCAAATAACCACTGTTCCTATAAATCACAGTACGTACTAAAATGGTTTTAATGAAAAACTGCATTCAATCATCAGGATAAAGAGTACCTTACTATGCATACACCATCAGCTTTTCAAGGAAACTACAAGTCTAAAGAGGCATTCCACTGCTGTGCATTGGCTGGCTGACTTCGTAAAATTTAACATGTAATGAAACTAGATAAACACAGTCCTTAAGCTACAGAAATGGGAGACTGAAACTGACTTTTGTCAGATGTCCTTGGTAAATACAGCATGGTGTCAAAGCCGCTATAGACACGCTGGGCGCCCTCAGTTAACACATACTCCTTCAGCTGTCCGTTCAATAGAAAAGTGTGACTCCAGTCTAGGTAGATCATGGATAAATTGCTGACAACAGAAAATGGAGCTTTGTACTGAGGTACTGGGGGAAAAAAAAAAAAGGAAACAGCTCATTTATAAATCGTAGGCATCTCACTGGGTTGCACAAAATAAATGCATCAAACAAGAAGTGTAACAGGCTCACTCCCATACATACCCCCGTATGTAAAAAAAAAATCAAGGCGATTGCCCTTGCTTTATCACACTGAAATATATTGTATCTGCATCCCAAGTGAAACCCACAAGGAAAATTAGTAAAATTCAAGCGTAAGCTCCTTGGAGCAGGGAGTGTCTTTTATTATGTGTCTGTTCAATGCCTCGTATAATGGGCTAGATTGGGGGGTACAGACACCATTGTAATATATAATAATAATAAATAATAATAATAAAATGGCTTCCAAGAATTAAGGATCAAGACACGAAAAATTCAACACAAGGAATGCGTTATATTCTATCAGCTGCACTGGTAAAACTCTACTGGAGTTAATAGGATTACACTGTGTAACAGGCCAAGGCCATGTTCTGGTAAATAACAAGACTGGCATCTTCTACAGAAGTGAAAACACTGGCTGCGCCCTAGCTCCCCCCCAATATAATTTTTGCTCCCAGTGTTTCACCTCTGTTCCTCCAGAGGCACGTCCTCCCTCCTCCCAGACAGCATGGGGAGGAACAGAGGCACCACCCCAGTTCTCACAAAACGGGAGGAGCTGCTCCTGGACTCTTTCTCCTCCCACCTCTTTCCTCCACAGAGGTGAGAGAGCTCTGCGTGGGTCTGCAACTGCTCTGATTGGCTGCTTACACCCTAGGGAGGCAGGCAAGCAAGGGGTGGCAGGTTTGTATAATTTTTGGTGGTGGCTGGAATGTGTCCAAGCCCCCCCGCCATAAGGGGGTTGGGGATGTGGGAGGGGGCTCAGGGCTAGGGCGGAGGGTTGGGGTGTGGGGGGTGAAGGCTGCCGATGTGGGGTTCACAGTGCAAGAGGGGGCTCAGAGCTGGGACAGAGGGCTCTGGCTGGGAGGTGTCGGCTCTGGGAATGAGGAGTTTGGGGTGTAGGCAGGCTGCCCCCGGGGCTGGGGCCAGACAGGAGGACTCTACAGTCCCCCCCCAGCCCTCTTCTTGCTAGCAGCAGCGAGCTCTGTGATAGGCGCTCCCCTTCCCCTACCCCCCGGAAACACACTTTCCCTACATCACTGTCACTGCATGTGCTCCTAGGGCCCCTCTCAGGTCCAGGAAGCCCCCTCGCTTTCCCTGAGGTGGGTTCTGAGTGGGGCTGCCATCACGTATGCCCCTCCTCCTGGCTGGCAAGGGAGCACAGCGCAGAGTGGCAGGGCAACCACCCGCTGCCTAGGGTGCAGGCAGGGATGCTCCAGGGGGACACACAGGGGTGGCAGGTGGGGCTGGGGGAGAGGCCTGGCACTGAATATGGCTGGAGCCCACGCACCAGGGCCCATATAACTCACTGCCCATGCAGGCAAGTAGCCAATCCTAAGGGGTTTTCATCACAGGCAGGACTGAAATGAGCACCCCTCAGTGACCTGGCTGGAGCTATTGGAATTTTTTTTGTTGGATCTAGGACCCCTTTCAGCCAGGTGTACTTTAAGCACTGACTGGCATACAAGGTTCCTATCCATGGAGACATCACTGGTTAGTGTCTCCTGGATGGTAATATAATTGTCTCTTGTTTTGTTGCATTTTTCCTCTGATTTAACAGGTAAAGTATCTTTATTACTATTAACTATAATTGGAGGCTATTTCTCATATCAAATCAATATTTATTGCAACTAAGCCCAAAGCACTAGCTGAAGTTAATATATTTGTTCTCCAACCCAAACTGCTTTGAGAGTGAATTATGTCCTTTTGGCATCCATTCATTTTTAAAGCTTTTTCTTGAACCATTAGTTTATTTTCAGAGATAGTTAAAAAGCCTTACAAACAGCAATTCAAGTACAATAATTCACTGCCCTGACTAATCAATCAGTAGTGCAGTACATTAGTATATCATCAAGTCCCGGTTCCCAAATATTGTCTTCGATGAAAGCAACTTCACGTACATGAGGCAGACGTTCATTTGTTATGCTTTTGGCACTGTACTTACAACAAAGAATGCCCATAAACCATTGCCTCCTTTTTTAAGGAAACGTTTTAGGTCCTCCTAGTGAAGGAGACACAATGAACCACAGTGAATGCAAAGATTTTAGTGGCTTGGAGGGTTGATGTGGAATACATCAATATTGCAATTAACTTACTAATGCATAGCACTGCTCTCTACAAGATCAAATCAGTACTGTTCAGTTGAGTATCATAGGCTCTGTACTGCTGAGAGTTAAGGGAGATTCTCTTTTAGCTCAAGAGGCAGAAACCTATGCTTCTGGAGGAAGGGAATGTAAATTCAATCTCCGATGTCACTGTGGAGTTCGGAATGGCTGCAGTGTGCACCATAAGGATCAGTGTGAAGTTCCTTGAACTTCATTGCAACACATTGGTGGAACTGTATAGAAGTTTTATGGTTTATTGGATTAGGTTTTAATAATTTACATATTGAGTTACTATTGATGTAAACAGGATTTTTTTTAGAGATGTGATTTTATAAGTTTTTGGGCCAGAGTATGCCAAGAAAATTTACTCTGCCAGGACAAGGAGCTTAAGGAAAAGGTTAGGCTAGATGTCAGGAAAGCAGTTCTGAACAGGAAGAGCAATCAAACAGTGGCTTAGACTTCCCAGGAGTGGGTGGCTGAGACATAATTACTGGAGATGTTAAGAACAGTTTTGGAGGGATGCTAGTGGGAATGATGTAGTTAGTTCTGTGAAATGGAGGGGAACAGACTAAACAATCCACATGTTTTTTCTGGAGCTATAGAGTTTCACAGCCTAGAAAGATGGGTATTTGAGGGTATGGCTACACAGCACTTTGAAGTTTCAAGTGTGGTCACAGCGCCAGTGCTGGGAGAGAGCTCTCCCAGCACTGCACGTACTCCACATCCTCTGCGGGTGTAGCTTGCAGTGCTGGGAGCCGTGCTCCCAGCGCTGCGGCACTGTTTACACTGAAGCTTTACAGCGCTGTATCTTGCAGCGCTCAGGGGGGTGTTTTTTTTCACACCCCTGAGTGCGAAAGTTGCAGCGCTGTAAAGCGCCAGTGTAGCCATGGCCTCACAGACTCACAAATTGCTCTTTCTGGTCACTGTATACTCACACTCCTTCTTGGTAGTAAAGCTGGTCCATTCTGAAGCACTGCTGCCTACAGAATTGTAAGACACCACTCTCACGTTGTAGATTGTGTAAGGCTGAAGATCACTCACATTGGAATTCTGCTCTTTACCTGTATACTTCACTTCAATTGGTCCAGGGTTACAGGTCTTTGCCTCTGTTTGTAAATGTGGAGGGCAAGCAGTGTACATGTGGAGTTCATAGCTGGAGAAAAAGATTGACATTTTGATGAAAGTCTTATCAGAGGAACAAACAAACGATCAATGAGCACTGTTTCACTCTGGCTGCTAGATATCTGGTTACTAGTTAATAGGATGGACCTCAGCTTCATTGCTTTTGGGCACTCTAAATCCCTTTCAATCTCTAATGCTTTAGTCCTGATTTTAGGGTGATGACCTCTAATCCCATACCCACAAACACCTGCAATTTTGTGCCTACAACGAAACTATGGATGTATTCACATCTAACTGCTTGTGCCTGCAAATTAAATATCGTAGTTAGATCTGGCTACCTACCTTTGGTATTTAAAAGATATCTATATCTGTGATGCCAGTTACTCTCTCAACTTATTAGTGTTGCAAAACAGCAAGTGCAACTATTTGTTGGTGCACAATTGCACTTGTCTCATTAAGAACTAGTGAAAAAATCACCTTTAACCATCAATGAAACATGAATTAATGAGCAGCAAAAAATGGCTGCCATTCTGTCAGCGGAAAACCTGCTTAAACCAAAATTAAATGTAAAGCTGTTCATGTGGCTCTTGCACCAGCACTCACTTCCTCCAATCCCCCGACAGTAAGTGTGAAAAAGTGCAAGCAAGTGCAGCAAGTGTGAAAAATCAGAGCAAGTGCAGCAAGTGTGAAAAATCAGGACGGAGTGGGGGTAATAGGAGCCTATATTAAAAAAAGACCCAAAAATCGAGACTGTCTCTATAAAATCGGGACATCTGGTCACCCTACCTGTGCCTAGCTAAGCTTGCTGCAGGGCATTTGGGGAGTGTGGCAATACAGATTATTGTATGTGAACCTGCCATTTCTATCCAAAATACACAATGGAATCATCCAGTTTTGGTGTAAGTACACTCATGATGCGGTAAAATACAGACTAATTTAGACTAGTATAGAGCACTTTGTCTGAGGCTGCCAACAAAAATCACTCAGAAGCATCAAGTGCTGCTGCCTGCTTAGGGCTTGATCCTCTACTCAGTGAACTCAGTGGAAAAACTCCTAATGACTCAAATGGGATAGGAATGGACCCTTATTGAGTGGGCTTCCTGCACGGAAAAATTTACACTCGCTCTCCATAGACTGCACTGGCAACTGATTGGCTTCAAGGTGCAAATGAAGATGTTGACTTTGATTTATAAAACCCTCTGTGCTTTGGTCCTGTCTAGTCCAGAGAGCACTGCTTTTTCCCGCCTCACAACAGTTGATTTCTATGGCTTTTGCTAACAGTCTCTCTATGTGAGTGGCAGAGATAGGAAGTTTTCCATCAAGGACCCTGACTCTGGAATTCACTTCCCTTATTGCTCCAGCAAAATCCAAGTTTATTAACATTTAGGACACACTGCAAGGTTCCTCTACCTACACAATGTTTTGCTTGAGAGAAGATACCCAAGGACGACAAGTTGGAAGGATTTCTTCTGCATGGAATGTACAACAATTTGGAGACCATCATCATAATTTACAAATATATAAAAGAATACTGAAAACAGGGCATGAGATTATCTAAAATGACTAGGGGACTTAGCCACACAATTCCCAATGATCTAAATGGAAATTGTGTGTCTAAATCTCTTAGCTGGCTTTGAAAGTCTAAATCAGATTGAGAATCTTACCTTTCCACAACGCCATTGGGTGACCGAGGTGCATTCCATTGGGAAAAAGCTGTTCTGGAGGTTATGGTATGTATATGTGGACGGGGCTGTTGAGAAGGTGGTGCTGGTTGAGTGGTTAGTTGGGCGACTGGCCCTTTGGTGCAACAGTTGAAACATGTGCAGGCCTCTACACCAACAGAGTAGGTGGTGAAAGGTTTAAGTCCGTGTATTGTTTGCTGGGTGGCAGTCCCTTCAGACAACTGTAAAATGCAAGAAAGAACTTCACACAGCACAGGGGACTGTAAATGCCAAGTAAGATTCGTTAAATGTTCTAAGTGGTAGGATCTTTGACTTGGTGTTAACAGGGAATCTAGATTTGACCTTATCTTTCATTATCTAGTCATACAGGGTGAAATTCATCCAGTGCAGTGGGCCTGTACAAGGCCTTCCCCATTGTTTAAGTCCTGTGATGGACTGCACTTGTGAAGCAGCTATGCTCAAACACCTCTACATCCCTACGTGCAGCGCTATAAGGATCACACTGCTGTCCCTGAAAAGTTGGTGGGCATTGTCAAAGGATGACAGGCAGATGACAGAATGAGGAGCAATGGTCTCAAGTTGCAGTGGGGGAGGTCTAGGTTGGATATTAGGAAACACTATTTCACTAGGAGAGTGATGAAGCACTGGAATGAGTCACCTAGGGAAGTGGTGGAATCTCTATCCTTAGAGGTTTTTAAGGCCTGACTTGACAAAGACCTGGTTGGGATGATTTAGTTGGTGTTGGTCCAACTTTGAGCAGGGGGCTGGACTAGATGACATCCTGAGGTCTCTTCCAATTATAATCTTTTGTGATTCTATGAATGTCCAGGAGATCTTTGCATACACAAAGCCAGTGGCCCTAATATCCTGCACAAGTGGCACAGAAGGGATATGTCCTCTGTTTCAGCCCACAGGAAACCCTCTCAGCAAAACTGAATCCATCAACCTTTAAAGAGAAACTGAATTAAATAGCACAAAGAAATGTGTGTGGATAGGAACTGTGTGGAAAGTTATGGCAGAAAATAACTAAGAAAAAAGCAAACCATGCTGCTTCCTGGAGCTGCTGTTTCTCTAATTCACTGCAATCATTTGTGAGTATGGTTTCAAGATCCAAAGAAATCAAACAGCATGTAGAAAAAGGCAATTTCAATCACAGTAACCACCTGCTGTGGTGATTAAGCAAGGCAAATGGCACAGGCCACAGAGTCCCAAGGTGGACAGCAAGGAAACAGAGCATCAAGGCAAGACAGAAAGCACACAAAGTCAGAGTTTGATAACGCCTGCCACTCAGTGATGGAGAAGCAAGGCACCTCTGCAGGCACAGCAGCCGCATGGCAGGTCTGAGGGCATGAGAAGAGAAAGACAACGGAGAGATGAAAGGGTAGTGACAAGAACATGCAGGCCGAAGTAGATAAGGACCAAGCTGATCATCGTAAATGGGATAAGGACAGGCCGGGCAATCAGCAAACAGCAGATGACTCACGCTCACAGACAGGAATGATGAGCAAGGAAGACAGTTTTCCCAGCCACTTCCATGCCAGATTAGACTGGGGTAGCGGGAGAATGGGCACATACTACTATAAAAGGTGAACAGAGTTAAGCCTTGACAGATGGTGACATAGACACAAAGGCATGGAGGAAGTTGAGCACAAGAAATGGAGTGTGTGAAGCATGGAGGTTCCCATTTGCCACTGAATTGCACAGCACTTGAAAACTGATAATATCAGCCTTACTTTACTCAGTCTTGTGGTGGCATTTTTCCTTGGTTTGTGCAGTATGGCTCCGGATACTCTTCACAACCTCCTACCCTGGCCCAAGGTCTGTGGTCACGCCTCTTTTTTGTTTTCAAGCCCAGCTAAACAATGCAGATTTCTTGACTTAGCAAAGTTATCTGGTTTTCTGGCTATTGGCTGGATGCTGCTTTGTAATAGGCCTCAGAGAAGAAACAGAGATGCTCCACAAACTCACTGAAGCCTGCAGTGATCCCTTCATCTGATGAGTCTCTCTTTGTATATGGGGGAATGGGCATTAGGTTGCAAAGTGCAAATCTACTCTTCCCTTAGTCCAAGGGCCTTTGCATGTCAAGGAACAAGATGACCCCATGGAGCACAGCTCTGAAGCACACAGGAGAGGGAAGAGGTCCGGAATCCTCCTTGGGCTCCCCTGGTCCTGTCCATCACCCACCTTGAGCAGCAGAACCACACAGAGCCCACCATGTTTGAGCCTTCCATAGCCAGAGGGTGGCACTGGATCTGCCATTTACATTGTCCTTTTCAATTATTTCCATGCCACACTTGGCTCCTTACCTTTCCTTTAGAGCCAAGCCCCTCTGTTTAGTAGATTTCCTTTCTGGTCCCACATACGTGGACTCTAAACTCTCTAGCTGTTGCCTAAACAGTTCACTTACTGAGATTAAACTTCAGACCCAACCTGGGTGCAGCAAAGAACTGAGACACTATGGATAGTGTTACTAACTCAGACCAAAAGAAAGAAATGACTCATGTCACATGGTCATTGGGTGTTTTCAGATCGTCAAGGCCCTAGGCCTTCTAGTGCTTTTTATACATTTTAAGCAAAGGAACATGAAATTTTTAAAACCTAAAAGCTACTACTTTAAACAACAGCATTACACTCCAAGAACTGCTTAAACAAGAACGATGACAATTAACTACTGGGTGCATGATTTCCCCCCGCAATGATATTTCTACTTTCTGTGTGGAATCTAACAGGCCACAAAAGACACTACACAGCACTTAATCTTGGAGGGGGGGCACTATGCAGAGGGGAAGTTACTTTATGGCTGAAAGGAGCAGATGAAGAAGAGAATCCTTAGACACCTTATATGCTGTACCTTTCCCAGATGCCCCTGGAGTTGTGACGAGGATGGTCACGGAAGGGGCTCCTATTGCATGCTAGAGACATGACATATGCACACCTTGGTTACATGTTAATTGTGAGACACACTGAAAGCCTCTTGCTGTCTTTCTACAAGTTCTTGTAACATTCTGTTGTAGGACTTACTGAGCTACTGGGGGACTGAAACATTCTTAAATGCTATAAAATAACAATGTAGAGTTCATCAGTGCTTTCAGATGCATTTATCGTGGTCGTTATTATAAACTTTTTAGTTTTGCATTGGATAACCAGATAACATTACCACACTGTTTGCAATATTCCTAGGTGTTTCCAGTACTTTGTATGCTACTACACAATATTATCCCTGTGCCAACTGGAAAGCTTTTCAGGGCAACCACCCTGGCCTGAAAATCCGTTAAGTCAAAACACAGTAATGTCCAAAGGGAGCAGCTTTTTGGTCACCGGCTGTAATTTCTATCTGATCTTTTTGGGCAAATAGATTTTTGGAAAGTTTGTATTTCAATGTAATCAATAACCTCCCAGGAACATTGCATTGGATCTCCCCTGCATTTTCTCACTATATAACATAATGAGAAAGGCTCTGGCGTCAAGGTTAATTCTTTAGAAGAACAACATTTAGCTAAGTGGAGCCATCAGTCCTTCTTCAGCCAGAAGAGAGCACTGCTAAGTAGGGAAAAAAAAGAAAAGAAAAGAAGCTAACAGACTTAAAATCCTAAAAAAATGTCCAGAGTTCAACTGGAAGTACAAATAGAGTAGCTCGATAAACACTCACCACCACATCGGTCCCTCTGGTGCTATTCGAGAACAGCCTGTAGAGACTAACTATCCCGTTTGGCTTAAGAGGGGGGCTGATGTTTACCACAGCTAATGTGGAAGCCACAGTGTGGAACATGGGTGCATGGAGGCCTTCAGGAGGGGCCGGGCCTGTTCTACAGCGTGCCCAGCTGCTAGGAGTCCGGCCCGCAGAGTTTACTGACCAGACCTTGAAAACACAAAACAAAGAGCAATTTGTGAAGGGTTTGAGCCTGCCAGATGCTGAGCACTCATGGGAGGAGCTGAATTGCTGGCGCTAACACAGCTTTACTGGTGGCAAGATAAAACTGCACTATAACTTAAGACAATTTTGTGACATTCCTCTAGTCCCTCCATCTGGTTCAAATCAATTCTTTTAAAAGAGGGGAATAAAATATTTTTAAGAACAGAAGAATGGCCAAACTGGGTCAGACGAAAGGTCCATCTAGCCTAATATCCTGTCTTCCGACAGTGGCCAGTGCCAGGTGCTTCAGAGGGAAGGAACAGAACAAGTAATCACCAAATCATCCATCCCCTGTCACCCATTCCCAGGTCTTCACCATTATGATTAAGGGGGACAAGTACATTTTCATGAGGTTCCTGCAAGGCTGATTTAAGAATAGACACTTTTGTTTGCCATTGTACACAGAGGAAGCCCTAGAAAACTTACCTATCTTACCTAAGATAAGGTAAGAAAGGGCAGCATTCTCTTCACTATTGCAAATTCCAAGGGCAAACTGCAAACACTGACCTAGCCCCAATCCTGCTATTGTATCCCTGCGGGTTATGCCTTTTTGCCTGTGAATAGGTCCAATTAAGTCAATGTGGCTCTGCATGGGATTTAAGTTCCCCTGGCACTGATCCAACTATAGGAGCAAGACCTAGTGATTTAAGACAATTGGCAAGTTTTTAAGGGACCCCACTCTATTAAATATATTAATATAATTAATCATTTGGCACAATTGTCAGTAATCCAAAATATAATATAAAGAAAACACATTGAAAAGCATGGGTAAGTCAGTGCCTCTAAATATATTCATTTATTTCTGCAATAACATTTGCTTTATTATACTAGCACAAAGAGAGTGGTTTCAGTTCCAAGATTTCAAAATACAGCAGCTTGAATTAGGTCTGATTAAAAACTACACGTCTCTATGAACTATGCCTACTGATTTTGTCAGCTTCCCAAAGCCAGACTGATCTGCAGACTACATAAAACTCAGCACTTATTAAACACGGTCTCCAACAAATCTGCATGAAAATTAAATTTCGCTTTCATCAAGGAGTGCATAAACATATGGAAGGATGTATAATCTTATTTATCAAAAACCATTTGTATAATTAAACACGAATATCATAAAAGGTTGCCTTAGGTCATCATTTGCATGAGTAAGTAATTTGTAGAATGTCAGGTACAATAGACAGAATAGATGGATGTGTGAGTGTATAGGGTTAAATTAGGCTCAATAATAGCCAACCACATAGTGATCAATCAGAATGATAGATCTAAACAGCAATACAAGAGGACTGTCTGAGTGATTTTTAGTATAAGTATTCCTTAGTAAGCTTTTGTGTTGAGCAGTTCTAACTACAGTAAAACACGTTCTCACGTAATCTCTGGACATTTTTTTTTTAAAGTTCTCATCTTGCTTTTAAAACAGACCCTGGAGAACTTTTAGTTTTCTGAATTTACAACACCTACGGTCAGGGAGCTTACATTTAAAAAGGGTCGAGTGCAGGAGAGAACCCAAAACATACAAGGGCCTTAAGTGTTGTGATTCAAAAACTGTAGATGTTAACTAAAGTTAAAGAATCAAAGTTACTTTCTCATAGTCTTGCTAGCACATACTACTACTAAAGCAAACACTACAAATGAGGTCCTATACCAAGTTTGTGCAGAATATTTTTCTTTCAGTGATCTCTGCAGAGAAGTTTTCATGAAGTTAAACTTTTTTCAGTCTATTCCAATAGGTCAAACACTATCTTGGTTAAGTCCTTGCTGCTACAAAGATTTGACAATAGTTGCTCATTTTAAGGAGCATTTTTCTTCATGGGTGGCAAGTTCTTAGGCAGGGTGCAGTTCGAAGAGATCTACCTGTATTGACTCAATACCAACCTTGGGGTGAAATGCTCCAGGGTTTTATTCTGAACTATGGGAACATGCCTGTGAGGCCTGAATGAGCAAATCATTTAACTTCTCTTGGCCTCAGTTTAGCCATCTGTAAAATGGGCATAAAATACTTTTCTTAGAGGAGTGTTGTGATAATTAGTGATAGCAAGCACTTTGAGATTCTGAGATATAAATATTAACTGAAGACATAAATGCTAATATTTAGACACCCGTCTGAGTTTATATGCAAATCAGTTATACATCCAACTGCCAGCATTTGCACCTGCGGTCAATTGCACCTATTAAAAGTTGAAGGCTGTGTCATGATCCCTTCAAAAATGCATCACACGGCATTCATGGACCATTACACTTGTTGCACTGATTAATGTAATGCTATGTGGTATGCTTTTGTACACAAGCAAAATAGAAGAAAGTCCTTTGAAGTTGCACTGCATCATTCTGAGGTGTGATGCAGTTAATATAAGGGGCAGGCAATAATATTCATAAAAGACTCTACAGATAAAAGTATCACCTGCTATATATATTGTATAAAGCCATAAAAATAAGCTAGCCAGGAGAAGAACAAGGGTAAGAGTGTGGGGAAAGTGATCATGGAACTAGACTACCAATGTAAGTGGAAACTTCGGGGACTACAGTGTATGGAGAGAAGAAAACCATCAAAATACTTGTTACTTTAACTCTTTTAATATATTGCCTCACTAATCATTAAGTCTTACATCATAGTGCGTGGACTCAGAACCCTGTCAAAATCTGTACAGTCATTAGTTGGTGCAGTGTCTCAAGAAAGCCACGAAGGGGCTCCAAAAGCATCTACAGGAGTATTTCAGACCTCTTCATCAATTTGCTGGCCACCTGCCCAGACAGCACTTTGAAGTAGGGTCAGGGAGAAAGAAGCTCGCTGAAGGCAATATATTCAGAGAACTAGAGAATTCCAGTCACACGTAAGCAAGTTTGTTTTCTTCTTCATAAATGGGCCTCTATAAACCCCCGTTCTTGGAGACTCGTGAGCAGCAATCACCCAGAATGGTCATATGGCAGCTTCCAAGTCTGACAGCACAGCCAAGAACTGGCAAAACCTGGGTTACACGTGACTGTCCTATAGACCTTAATCATAAGGAGTGGCAGAAACATGCTGCAAAAGCTGCCTCAGCTCTAGCACAATAAGCCTACTTTGGATAAACTGTTACCTGCAATAATGTCCATGGATTCTCCACAGCACACCCACATTCCCAAATTCAAGGTAGGGTGACCAGACAGCAAGTGTGAAAAATCAGGACAGAGGTTGGGGGGTAACAGGTGCCTATATAAGACAAAGCCCCAAATTATCAGGATTGTCCCTATAAAATCAGGACATCTGGTCACCCTAATTCAAGGCCAGTTCCTCAGCAAAGCTGAGTACGGACAACTTCCACTGAAGGAAATTAACTCTGTTTCGCTTTCAGACATGGATGAAGATCACAGAAACATAGACAATGGGGATGGAAAAAGCTTGTTAGATCATTGAGCTCATCTCCCTCCCCATGCAGGAATGGTCCCTACAATTCTTTAAAAACTCAGGTCTTTACAAAGGAGCTAAAGTTTTGAGCAAGGAAACTGATTTCTTTGCATCAACGTAAAATAGTATGTAAAGTTATTCAATCTGTACAGGAAATCCTAAAGGGAATTAAAGGAAAGGGCTGGACATAACTATGCCTCAGTGCACGAGGATGGACTAATGACCTCTTGATGTCCCTTCCAACTCTCTGTTTCCATGATTCTATGACATAGGCCAATAGTTGTCATAGCTGAGGTGAACCACTAGAAAAAGGAAAGTACCTCACTAGTGGACAAGCAAAATGACTTCTCAGCAAATGAATAATGAAAGAGCTACAGAAGCTGCCAAAATAACACTAAAGAAAGAGTGACTCACACCTAATGTTTCCTAGGGGAGAGGCAGCTCTGAATTAAGAGAGTAGACCAGGGGTCTCAAACACACGGCCCGCGGGCTTATTTCCTGCAGCCCGCCAAGCTCCTCGCACCCCCTTTTGTCCCCCCTGGCGCGTGAAATTGCGAGCCCGTTAGCGAGAATTTTTAAGCAATCAGTAAACTCGGGGGTTGTGCCGTATGACTGTAGGATTGCTAATGTAGTTCCTATTTTTAAGAAAGGGAATAAAAGTGATCTGGGTAATTATAGGCCTGTTAGCTTGACGTCCGTAGTATGCAAGGTCTTGGAAAAAATTTTAAGGGAGAAAGTAGTTAAGGACATAGAGGCCAATGGTAATTGGGACGAATTGCAACATGGATTTAGTAAAGGTAGATCGTGTCAAACCAATCTGATCTCCTTCTTTGAGAAGATGACGGATTACTTAGATAAAGGAAATGCGGTAGATATAATTTACCTAGATTTCAGTAAGGCGTTCGACACGGTTCCGCATGGGGAACTGTTAGTCAAATTGGAAAAGATGGGAATGAATATGAAAGTTGTAAGGTGGATAAGGAACTGGTTAAAGGGGAGACTCCAGAGGGTCGTATTGAAAGGTGAATTGTCAGGCTGGAAGGAGGTCACTAGTGGAGTCCCTCAAGGATCGGTTTTGGGACCGATCTTATTTAACCTTTTTATTACTGACCTTGGCACAAAGAGCGGGAATGTGCTAATAAAGTTTGCGGATGACACGAAGCTGGGGGGTATTGCTAACACGGAGAAGGACAGGGATACTATTCAGGAAGATCTGAACCACCTTGTAAACTGGAGTAATAGAAATAGGATGAAATACAATAGTGAAAAGTGCAAGGTTATGCATTTAGGAATTAATAATAAGAATTTTGGCTATACGTTGGGGGCGCATCAGTTGGAAGCGACGGAGGAGGAGAAGGACCTTGGGGTACTGGTTGATAGCAGGATGACTATGAGTCGCCAATGTGATACGGCTGCTAAAAAAGCAAATGCGATTTTGGGATGCATCAGGTGGGGTATTTCCTGCAAGGATAAGGAGGTGTTAGTACCGTTATACAAGGCGTTGGTGAGACCCCATCTGGAATACTGTGTGCAGTTCTGGTGTCCCATGTTCAAGAAGGATGAATTCAAACTGGAACAGGTTCAGAGACGGGCTACAAGGATGATCCGAGGAATGGAAAAACTGCCTTATGAAAGGAGACTCAAAGAGCTTGGCTTGTTTAGCCTGGCCAAAAGAAGGCTGCGGGGGGATGCGCTTGCTCTATATAAATATATCAGGGAGGTTAACGTTAGGGAGGGAGAGGAATTATTTAAGTTTAGTACTAATGTAGGCACGAGGACGAATGGGTATAAACTGGATATTAGGAAATTTAGACTTGAAATTAGACGAAGGTTTCTAACCATTAGGGGAGTGAAGTTCTGGAACAGCCTTCCAAGGGGAGTAGTGGGGGCAAAAGACTTTCCTGGCTTTAAGACAAAGCTTGATAAGTATATGGAGGGGATGTTATGATAGGATCGTTAATTTGGGCAATTGATCTTGGATTACCACCAGATAGGTCTGCTCAGTGGTCTGCGGGGAGATGTTGGATGGAATGGGAACTGAGTTACTGCAGAGAATTCCTTCTTGGGTGCTGGCTGGTGACTCTTGCCCACATGCTCAGGGTTTAGCTGATCGCCATATTTGGGGTCGGGAAGGAATTTTCCTCCAGGGCGGATTGGCAGGGGCCCTGGAGGTTTTTCACCTTCCCCTGCAGCGTGGGGCACGGGTCTCTTGCTGGTGGTTTCTCTGCAGCTTGAGGTCTTCAAACCGATTTTGAGGATTTCAATAACTCGGTCCTGGGATAGGGGTTGTTATAAAATTGGATGGGTGGGGTTCTGTGGCCTGCTTTGTGCAGGAGGTCAGACTAGATGATCAGATTGGTCCCTTCTGACCTATGAGTCTATGAGTCTATGAGATCAAACCACACCTGTGCATGGATGCACAAGACACAGGAAGGGATGCAAGGAGCCAACTTCTTTACCCCTGCAGATGGGTCAAGCATAATTACAGTCCTTGCAGACAGTGATAAGCCCAAGGACTCCACACATGTCGCACCACTGTTGGTGCTAGCCTTTCCAAAAGTGACCTTGCAGGACCTCTCTATACATGAGAGCAGAGCTGGACCTTTGCATGGGGGAGTGCGTAGCATTTTTCAAGGATGATGCAGTGGCTATGCTTCCCCTCAGCTCCCTGGAACTCAGAGACATTGTGCTGGTTTCAGTCCTCACTTTTCAGTTTCCCAAAATCAGCCTCCAATCTTAAGGTTGCATAAATATCAGATTTTTGCAATGAACAGAGATATTGTTGTTTCAGCAAAAACATGACACTTTCAGTGCATGACTCATATTAAATAAAGGTAATGGGGTTTGTCTGATTAAGTCCCTGCACATCCTATTAGCAATGTTTAGAAACAAAAGGCTCAATGTTTTGTTTTGGCTGTGCTGTGCACTTGCATTGGAATTTACAAGAGAAGGAACAGGTAAAGTTTCAAGTCATCTTTACACTTTCCCTATTCTTGGGCCTGTCTAGCCCCTAGCATAAGTAAGAGCAGTCTCAAGGACACTATTTTATACACTGCTGCACTGGCACTCATCAGCCATTCTTGCAACTAAGTGGCCAAAGTGCAGCCAAAATAATTTGGGGTTGCTTCTGTAGAGACAATACAATTCAGAGCATAGTGCAAAAAGTCCATCTCTATACAGATCTGATGTGTCCACCCCTGGAATAGTGTATTAATTTCTGGGCAACACCTTACCAGAAAGGCATTGACAAACTTAGAAGAGTTCAGAGAAAAGCAACATAAAACATTCCTGGTGCTAGAGAGACTGATTTATGAGGAAAGAAAAAAATTATTAGGAAAGATAATAGATTAAAAGAGCTAAATAAACAGAGCTTGGTTATGAGACAAGGGGGGCAGATATAACTGTCCACTAATATTTGCGAAGAGTAGATATCAAAATACAGAGGGATTATTTAACATGGCACATGGGGGTATGACTAGAATTGAAAAATAAAATTGAGAATAGAAAGATTTAGGGAAAACCTCTGCCAGTGAGATCTATTAGGCTGTCGAAGTTCCCTAAGGGAAATGGTGAGAAAAATTCTGTAAAAACAATTCCGAACTGAGAGGGAGATGGACTTGCTGGGAGCTAATAGGTCTTTCTAGGTAGGTAGGTACTTATATGATCCTCATTACTGTAGCATCTGAGTGCTTCACAACATTGATGATTTTATCCTCACAAACACTGGTAAGGGAATATCATAATGTCCACTTTACAGATAGGGAACTTAATTCAGAGAGATTTAGTCACTCGCCCAAGGTCAGACAGGGAGTCCGAGAGACCTGGGAACTGAATCCAGACTGTCCAAGTGCAGTGGCTTACCAACAAGACCATTCTTTGTTCACAGCTTCAAGATTGGGCAAAGCTACTAGATGGCAATGCAAATATCAAGATATAACAAGTTGGGTTGCAAGAACCACCTGGCTTTAGTTGGCCATATGGCATTCTCACAGCTTTCGTATTACTGGGGGGGGGGGCATTTAATGTTTTCAGCCACATCACGGCCTAGTTCTTCATCTGGTTAGTCATGCAGTTTAGGAGTTTAGGGATATTTAGTCAAGGACATTTAGACCCCAGGTTCTCTGCAGTCCCATGGATTCACTGCCATTTAAACAGTTCCTATAGCATTGATGGCTCTTGATTCAACAGGTACATTAATAGTCCATAATCTTCAGGCATATCTGAATTTGCAAATCTCAATGCTTGATTGTTGCAGCCATAATGACCCAGGCTCCGCTCTCATCATTGAGCTTAAAGAACTTCCACAGACTAAAATATTTATGACCACAAACACAGCTGATCAATTCTGCTCAGGGGCGGCTCCAGGCCCCAGCACGTCAAGCACGTGCTTGGGGCGGCAAGCCGCGGTGGACGCTCTGCTGGCGCCGCGAGGGCGGCAGGCAGTCTGCCTTCCGCAGCATGCCTGCGGAGGGTCCACTGGTCCCGTGGCTTCGGAGGACTTCCCGCAGCGTGCTGCCAAATCCATGGGACCGGGGACCTCCCGCAGGTAAGCCACCGAAGGCAGCCTGCCAGCCGTGCTTGGGACGGCAAAATGCCTAGAGCTGCCCCTGATTCTGCTTCACGGTTCTCCCACGGCAGCGCTTTGACAATGCAATAGATATCCTCTAACTTGATAAAATCTGATGCAGATGCCATATGGCTAGTGACAATCGCTACCTAGCAAAAACCAGCTATTGAAGCTGAAATTTCCTTATGCTAAGCATCCTTTAGTTTAGCAGACAACAATGGAAGGGATTGATTTACCATTGCCAAAGAGTTAAGGACATAAACAGAGTATTTCTAAGGGTCTGGAAATGTCTACTTTTAGCAAACACCCACCATTTTAGCAAACAGCACTCGTGCACACAGCACAAATGGCAGTTGTGCATTTCTGTGACTACCAAAAATCCCTCACTTTTTCAGCATGGTGGGAAATTTCAAATCCTACATCATCTGATTTTACTGTGCAAGGGATAAAATCACACCCCTATTGGAGACAGGCTGCAGGACTACAATGTATCCCCTCTGTAGCCTTCCATGACCACTACTCCTGGAGTAATGACCACTCCTGCCTTATATCTTACATGAAGGTCTTTCCAATCAATGCATAAGTGCAGATCTAACAATCCCTCTCCAGGTCCACTGCTAATACACCTCTGCACTGGCATAGTCAGTGCTAGCAGGGAGCCCCCCTTCCATGTGCAAAAGCCAAGCTGAGGGGCAACTCTACTCTGCCCCACTCACATGCACTGCAAGGGTCCTATGGTGTGAAAGGACTTGGGGTCCAACCCTGCTCCTGTTAAAGTCAATTCCAAATCTCTCATTGAATTTACAGAGAGTTGGATCAGGCCCTTGCTTAGGGCAGTGTTTTCAGACATTACTGCTGATTTGGGATCCCTCCATTTCTGGGTGTTCTGTTTTAGACATTTTGAAGGGACCTCATTTTCAGAGGTGTTCCTATTGACTTCAGTACAGGTGAGGTTGCTCTGCACTTCTGCTTAGATGTCTAAAGTTGAGTACCCCCAAAATCAAGGCCTGCAAAATCACTGGCCGCTTTTTGCGAATAGAGTGCAACGGGGGTATTTTAATGACTGCGTATACATTCTGGGAATAAAACTCATGAATCTAAATTATTAGCTCTCTATGAAAAATATCTTAGACATTTTATAACTAACATTAAGTTACTGGGTGTGATTAGGGCAAAGGCTCCACTTGCATAGTATTTTGCTTTGTGCTCTGGTGTAATGTAATGCCAAGAGGCATTGCTTATGGTAGGCAGGATAATCATTGCCTCTTCTATGTACAGTAGAATCCTCCCAAGCTGGTGACGTAAACTGACTGTCACTACTGGGTTTCATTTTCTTCCTAGCTACTTTTAGATATGAATCAGCCTCTCCTCAGACATAGCACAAAACAAAACACTATTATTATCATCATCATCACCTAGAGGCCATAAACAGTATCAGAGACCCATTGTGCTAGATGCTGTACAAATACACAATAAGAAATGATTCCTCACCCACACAACTTGCAATCTAAATGAGATAGATCGGGAGGATGGAGAAAGGAAGTCCCTTATCCTCATGTTACAGCTGGGGAGATGCAGAACAAAGAAATGAAGTGACTTGTCTGGGTCAGAGACAAGAAATTAACAGAGATTTTCCAAGTGCCTGTCCAGTGCCTTACTTACACAACCCTCCTTCCCCGCTGGCATTTAGTTAGCATCCATAGTAAAGGCCTACAGATCACATTCATAAAGCTGGATGGATTTCAGGCATGTGGGTTCCAATGATTCGATAATGTGTTAGGCCAAGTTTGATCCTCTTAACACCTCTCTATGTCTTGACTAATAATCACATAATACTATTAAAACAGTAACAGTTGTGCTAATGCTAAATCCATTCTTGGGGGAAAATCTCACAACAGCAAACAGTTTGGGGATTAAAAATCATGTCAAAATGTAACTGTAGCTCGTTTCCTATACTGCACTGTTAAACCAGTAATTAATAAGAGATGTAAACAGGTTTAACTCTAAGAAGCAGACAATTTAATAATTTGCTTCCTATGGGTATATAATGATATAGTTCTCCCATTCCCCTGAGAGAGATAAGCAGATATTAAAAGGTCTTTCCAATACCTGTAATGACTAAGGGCAACAGCTAATTCAATAGATTCGATCAAAATCACCACTCCTTTCGCTGCTACTGATTTATGACTTTGGCTGTAGTTAGTCATCACTCATTTTAGTTTGCTTTTCAGTACTCATAAATTATGCCTCATAAATAAAAAGATACAATCAAGGAAATCATATCAATTCATCTACATCCCTAGAGTATATTTCCCCCTGCTGCTCACACTGATGTCTTTTTAAAGGATAGCTTTGGAATATGTTAGAATCACAAAATACCAAAAAAGGTCTGGCCAGAGTTGTACCTTAATAGGTTCGCAGATAATGTGGGAAGCCAATAAATCTGCTCTGGTACCATTATTTAGTTAAAGGAACAAAACTCTAGGCTTGATTCACAAACATACGACTTGTGTGCATGGATTTGGGACGACATTGCTGAGGTGGTACACTGGCATGCAGCTGAAGTTTCTAAATGTGGAAAAATGTGTTTGCAAAATTGCTCTCTGTCTCCTCCTTTTCATAAACCCCACAGAGATGAAGGACACATTTCAGTGCAGTAAGAGGTATTTGGAACTGTGATATCAGTTACACCAGTGAAGCAAAGAAGTTACTCTGGTTTTGCTGAGATCAGAATGTTCCCTCAATTCACTTCTTCTAATTTGAACACTTTGTGGATTTTAAAGAACAAAAACTCAAGGAAGTGTTCATTTGTTTGATTTTGAGGTCCCACTCACACTTTGTTTTTCAAACAATTTAATTATGTCTTCAGAAGATGTATAAATACCGAGACCCTAAGAGTTAAGTGGAAGCAAACTAGTCCAGACGAAATTAGAAACAACCTGAATTTTCACATTTTCTGTATTGGGGGCGGGGGACAGGGGGTGGTGAACGGGACGACATGATTATCGTCGTTTTGTTGTGGTTGTTTAATCATTGGCACATATTGCTGAACTCCAGGTCTAGGCTGATATCAGAAGCCTAAATGCTAAAATATCATTTAACACACTGTTCACATGGAACTAGAAAGTATCAAAAATCTTATAAGAAAATCTGTTTTCCTGAGTGAAGGAACAGAGAGAAAGAAAGAATTCTTATTTAATTTATGCCATCATATTTTATTGCATCTTTCTGGCAGGGATGGAAGAGGAAAAGATGAGCTGAAAGGATGAGTGGGAAGAAGTGAGACAAAAGGTGAGGGTTATTTTCAATTGCTGAAAATCCATCACTGGCCAGTAAGAGATCCAGCCCTTATTTCACCCCATTTTAAGCCAGAAGAGTTGCTTAGTTATTTGTCAGTAACTAAGAACCACAAACTGGAGCTGAGCAAAAAAACTGCCCGACAGGCCAGCAAACAAAGGAATATAACTGTCATTTCTTGAAGCAACCAAGAGGATTCATATGCTTTATACTTTCCGTAGTCAAATGTTCCATTACGTTAGCAACATTATACAAGCAGCTAAACAAACTTACAAAACATCCTGCCCCCAAACAACATTAGGAATACAAGCCGTATCTACCTTCGAGGGTCCTGTAGGAGCACCCAAAACAGGCCTCTCCACTTTCTCAGGTATTTCTCCAAGTGCATTTCCCGGCCTCTTCATATAGCCCCAGTAACGACCTGTGAGCAAGATTGCTCTGCAGGGGTCAGGAATGGATGGACTCCTCAGCGGCTGCTGCAGCCTCCCTCCATGGAGAAATTGGTAGGCTGATGTGTCTTCATAGCTGCAGATCCAGCTATGTGTCTTCATAGCTGCAGATCCAGCAGCCTCCAACATCCCTTGTGTACTCCCCACAGAGCACAGCTCCACATGTAGGGGTAAGGGTCCCTAGAAAGGACTTCTTCCATTATTGTTGGGGAGCTGAACAATGTTGTTTCTGCTGCCCTTTGGATAGTCGGGATTTTCGGAGGAGAGAGCAGGATGTGTCGCTAAGCCAGGAAAGAAACATGAAGGTGAAGGAAGGGGCCAGAGAGTACCAGAAAAATGAGGTTCCAAGTATCTCTCCTGGATCTCCTACATAATTCAGGGATTATGAAGAGGTGGACCAATGTACCACAACCTTTTTGAGGAGCAGGGTGAATACATTATACACCAATAACTCTGCTGTCAAACGGAAAAGAACTAAGCCCCCCCTCTTACATGTGCTCACCACAGACACTGTTCTTCAGCTGAGAAGACTGGATGAATCATTGCTGCTCTTAGACTGGCCAGATGGGTTGCTGTAAAACAACATTCAATGCTTTCTCCTCCCAAGGATCTGGGCGCCAGAGTGCTCCCAGTCCAAAGGACAAGGAATCAAGAGACTAAACATGCTGCACGAGATCCTCAGCTCGTGTAGGGCTATCAAAGTCCATGGAACTACACTGGTTTATATCAGCTGAGGATATGAGGTAAAATGTTCAAAAGCACCTACTGGCCAGATTTATAAAGGTATTTAAGTGCCTAAAGGGGTAGATAGGTGCCTAGTGGGATTTTCAAAAGTGCCTAGTGCCTAATTCCCAATTGAAATCTATAGGAGTTAGGTACATAGGCCCTTTTGAAAATCCAGCTAGGTCTTATCTGCATCCTTTGGCACCTAAACACTTTTAAAACCTGGCCCTTAATGACTTAGGAGCGTAAGTCCCATTTTCAAAAGTGACATATGCACTTAGAAGCCTAGGTCCTACTGACTTTCAGTTAGACTTGGGCCCCTAAATACGTAAGAATTAGGGATGCAGGTCCTAAATCACTCGGGTACTTTTGAAAAGTTCCCCTGATCTGCCCTTATAAAACACTAACCACAGGGCTCACGGGCAGGCCCAATTATATGAGCTTCCAGTAAAACATCAGCAGAAAAGAATGCCGCCAAAATTTCTGACCTCAGATTAGATGTTAATGTTATATCCATCAAACTGAATCCTGGTAACTAACAACATTTCTAGAAGTGCTGCAGAGGGCCCAGTCACAGAGGTTTGATTTTATCTGCATTCAGCTGGAGGAAATTTAGTTGCATTTAAAGTTTTATGTCCAGCAAACAAGCCTCCAATGCAGAGACAGCAGAATCAATATTGTGCTTAAGTGAAATATAAATCTGGGTTTCATCAGCATAATAGTGAAAGCCAAGCCCTATACTTATGAATAATTTGTCTCACAGGCAACATATAAATTGTCAACAATGGAAGGGCTACGAACAGATCCCAGAGGGATGCACAAGTGACATCAGCAGAAGAGGAACACACACACACAAATCTCTCACTGGAACAAAATATATTGCTGCTGGCCGAGAAGGAACAAAACCAATTCAGGCCTTGCCAGATAGCCCAGCCCAGTTATGGAATGGAACCAAAATAAAAGATAGAGTTTCTTCCTGCCTCAAGTGCAGCACTTCAGTCCAGAAAAATTAGAACATACAGACAACCTGAGTCAGACATCATCAATAAATCATTAAAACCCTTGACTCAAACAGTCTCTGTGCTATGAAAAACAACCTGAAAGTCATACTGATTGAGCTTCTGATTGAGATACCAAGTAATTAAAGGCTGGTGCAAGGAAGAACACAATGTGAATTAAAGAATTTTTGGTAAAGTATTGGAAGCATAAAGAGGCAGTGGCAGCATCTAGCATGGGGCGGGGAGGGGGCAGGGGGGATTAATGAAGGTGGAGCTGTAGTCATTTGAAAAAGCAAGGGGATATCCAGCTCACGAGTCTGTGGTGGCAAACATAGCAGTAAGCTAAACGGTGGCATAAGGAACAGAGCCTAGGACTTTCAGTTCAGAAAATACAGGACTCCACCTCTTCAGCTTGAGAAGAATCACCACTATTTTCTATTGTAACTCCTCTCCCACCTCCCCACACACACTTGCCCTTGGGTTTCCATTTCTGAGGATTTTTTTTAATGCCTTAGGGCACATACAGGGTCACGTTAAGTGATGAGATCTGGTATTCTTTAGAGCAATTTTACCATCAAGAAATTAATATAGCGTGAGGAGAACAGATTTCACATTACTGTGGGACATATATGGGTCCCTGAGGGTTTAAAGAACATCTGAAAAAGGCAAACCTGAATACAAATACACACCAATACATGACACACAAATGCATAGACTTCATCCCTGACACACACACAGTTGCCTTAACAGTTTTGGTCAAAAAAGGATTAATTGAAGGAAAATATTCCCTCAAGTATTTTAAGCGTGAAAAGTTTCCAGCCTCTAAGTGATGTGTTCTATTTTGGAAAGGACCTTCGCATTGTCCCTAGTGCTGTTCAGTTCACTGAAGTTTAAGGAAGGAGTTATATTATTAGCAACAGTAGGAAATCCAATAATCGGAGCCCCATCATTCGTGACTGGAAACACTCTGCTCAGAGATACCAGTCCTTTTCCTCAGAACAAAACCAATGAAAGTCATTACATTTCTCAGCCTGGGGCTATCTAGGATCTCTTTCACTGATCTCAACAACACCAGAGGAAAAAGAAAAGATTATCTAGATCATCATATTGGTAATAAAGATTTTTCAAAACACACTGTGGTGAATCCATTTCTCTACTATCATTCCAAACCCATTTCCGTCATCCTTGCCATTGTTCCTTTGGGGTCCTGTCCCTGGCCATTGTGGAGCCACTGGAGGAGGACAAGGAGACCCATCATATCCCTTCCTGCAGGCCCCAAGGCATAGTCAGGGGCGGTCTTGAAAGATTGCGTTGCTCATATTAACAATGTAGTTTCTTAAGAATAACTCTGTATAGGCCCAAACCAGCAAGAAGAACACTGCACTAGCAGTTGAACAGAGCTGCAAAAGGCTCTAATATGTGAAACAGATGTCCACATAGACAAACAGGGTGAGGTGGAGGGAAAATCTCAACTGTGCGGCCCTGTGAATACAGCAGCTTTCATCTCAAATCAAAACAATTCTTGAAGTTCAAAAACTCAGTTTACATAAGCAAAAAAGAGGGAGAGACTCAAGGTGTACTGAAGATCTCAAAACTCACAATATATTATGTAGCACTTAAACAAGAGTGAGGACCCACTGGTGTCCTGTTATGGGGCAGAGGAGAATACTGGTTCATGTCTATGAAAACGTGATCACTTTGCTATGAAACTACACATACACCTCTACCCTGATATAATGTGACCTGATATAACACGAATTTGGATATAACATGGTAAAGCAGTGCTCCGAGAGGAGGGGGGTGGGGGTGCGCACTCCGGTGGATCTAAGCAACTTTGATATAATGCGGTTTCACCTATAACGCGGTAAGATTTTTTGGCTCCCGAGGGCAGCGTTATATCGGGGTAGAGGTGTATTTACATTTACTGCTAACACATCCAGGGCTAGTTTTTGGTGAGGTTGTAAACTCACCAGATTCATATGAAAATATGAACTGAATTTCAGAAAATGGTACATTGCTAGGGGGACAATGGAAGTTAAATGCATAGATGTGAAATCAAATATCGCCATAGATTACTAGTAATCCTGTGTGATAAAGGAACAATATGCAGGGATGTGTGACTTTGACATTAATGGAAAACAATTACAGGCCAAAGAAACTCACTTGCCTCAGGGTCATGGGACTTTTGCAATCAAAGAGGATTACTTTAGAAGGCCCTTTTCTGCAACTCTTACTTACACTCACTGAGTGGTACCTTACCCTGCAAACAGTCACACTGATTTCAATGGAACCATTTGCATACTGAGGTAAAATACTATTCAAACTCAGCAAAAGTAGCAGAAATGGTCCCATAGCTACACCTTTAACTCCAAAAGAAAAGTAACAAGTACAAAATGAATATGAACATACAAAATAAAAATAACCCATCAACAGGGAATTAACTTTTAAATTTACCATGAGACAAATATTTGTAATCCTACCACCTAAAATAAAATAATCCACTAACAAAACCAGTCCATCCTGCTTCCATAAAAGGTAATCGAATGTAACAGTAAAAATAAAAATATTTGCACATTTGAAATAAAGCTACTAACAAGACCAAGCTACCTGGCACTTCAAAATAAGTTGGTACCACTAAAGTGGCGGAAACCTCTGATGTGCAAGGGACACAAATGCACACAAATTGGAATTAATGATTTTGATTAAGAAATGAAAAAAGAGCATTGAATGAATTTATTCCTCATGGAATGTTATCTTCAAGGTCTGAGCTATTTTGAATAAATGTGCAATAATTGTTTAAATACAACAATACTATAACAATTAAAATTGAAACGTTTTATTTTATAATTATAATGAACAAGCATCTCTTGTTATTGAGGTGTACTGAAATCTTAATTATATCTGTATACCTTGTAGCTAAATTACTTCATTTCATACCTGATATTCATATTCTGTATAAGGCAGCAACTTGGCATCTTTGAAGGATGTTAAAGTCCCATTATAAACAAGTACCAGGTCTAAATTTATGTGGGTATGAGTTGCTTGTCTTCGGTAAAGCTCATAATATAACACTTTCCCATTTGGTTGCTGTGGACCAGTCCACAGAATAGATGCGACTGACTGGAATCCATCAGAGCTTGTCTGCATCTCTATGAGAGGGGAAGGCTGCACTTCAGGGGGTGCTTCCAGAGTCTGTATGGATGCCCATTCACTAGCAGCGCATACCTGCAATGTGCATGCTTGAACTTGTACTTCATATCTTTGGAAACACAAATCAGAAACCAGTCAATAAGAGCATTACAACTGTGCATATGCACTACACATAAGATTAGAATCAATTAAGGTTGTTCAGAAAGAGAGGAGTTTTCCTTAGTTATTTTTGTCCATATTTTTGAGGAAGAAAGCAATTCACATTAGTGTGCTGAAGGGATGATGTAATTTCCTCTTGTGGGTCTGAACTTGCAACCCTCATGTGGCATTCTCATTTGTGTGAGTAAAACAAATGGGATCACACAGGTAAGGAAGGGCTGTTGGACAGGGTCCTTTGTAATGGAAATGTGATCCAGAAGTGTTTATATTTCCATTTAAAGTGAAATGTCTGCTTTTAATTTCTCTCAGTCTGCCATTTCTTTGTATTAAACGGAAAACATCTTCCACAAGTGTTTGCCAGAGAAATTATATGGACATTGTGACCCACCCATTGTCATCCAGACACAGGAGATAAAAATGTCTCCACTGGCCACAGAGCACAGCCACCTTCCACTTGATCTGCCTCACTCAGACAGAATTTATATCCTACTCCCTTTATGTCCAAGTTTGGAGAGTGAGGCCTGGTAGTGACAACTTTCACTGAGCACGTGCTCTGAGGACAGTGGCATTGAGGGGACAGCTTTCCAAGGCTGACTGACAGCTATTCTGTAAATGATCAGCTGGAGAGAGTATTAAAGACACAAAGAGATAACACTAAAAAAAAAAAAAGGAAGGAAGGAAAACATTAATCAAATAGAGACACATACAGATGCACCGTTCCAAATGGCAAGAGACCAGGTCCAAGACAAAAATAATTGATTGAGTGAGTTAAAATTTTGCTGGCTGGGATTGAGGCATCTTGATGATTGATAAACCAGCATGTAACTGGGTTAATGTTGGCCAGAAAGGTCTTTCTTTGGGTACAGAAGGCCAAGTTGGAGGTATTCAGTATCACAAAGTGGATTTATTAGCATAAAGTCACTGGCCCTTTGCTGCTCTAACATGGCCCAGCAGAGTTCCCAGGGAAGAGCTCAAGCTAAAGCATGTAAACCAGACTCCAAAGCTTCCAAGAAATTATACACTGATGAGGCCTCTGTTTCCTTCTTTACATATCAGAGATAATATTGCAGGGAGATCAAACGGTCAACTTCACTAAATTACAATAATAGCTGAATTGAAAGTACTCGAAGAGCTATATAATCTTTGTCTTTTTGGACTATTGCCTTAATTTACAAAACATTAACTATACCATATTATTAGTCTCTCTTACAATTTAGATTATTTACAGGTACCATGTAGAAAGAGTTGTCGACAATTTAAGGAATAAAAACGAACTGCTACACAAAAGATAAGAGGTGGTGATTAAATAATTAAGAATTTGAAAAAATGATACTTTTACAAAAACAGGCAAGTTTGTTCTCACTTAAATCTGGTACAGTACACTATTTTAAATGTAGCTTGCACTAAAATCTAAACAGCATGTCTGTGCTTTAAACACACAAAAAAAATTCATCCCTAGTATAACTCAACTGTCCTTAGTGCAGATACACCAGAGATGAGCTGCCCCACAGATCTTTGTTTTATGTTTTAATTCGGTATATAAAACAAGGAAAAACGATTCTTGAATACAACTGACTGGCAAAAGTGCGTGTGTGGGCGGGGGGGGGGTGGGGTTTGGGCAAGGCTGTGAACTTGAGTCTGCAAAGGATCCCCAAGCTGTCCCTTGCATTGCTTGTACCCTAGATTGACCTTGCATACTTTACTGAAAAGGTAGACAGTTGATTTTTATTTATCTTGTCTTAGTGTGGACTTTGTGGGAATGAGAACTGTGGGGATCTGACCATCTGTTCGACTGAAGAAAATGTGAGACCCCGCCCCTCAAACCTCATTTTTCAGTCTTTAGGAAAGGTTTGAATACTAGCCCAGTCTCAAACTTTTTGAATTATCCTGTGATATTCATTCAACAAACCTAAGTATTCAGAACTTACCTATGGTAGGGTTTTAGGTCTGCTGCAACGTAGGACTGTCTAACAAAAGAAATGTGAGAGGTGTCAAAGTCAATAGTTTTCTTTCCCATTTCAGCAGGCTCGCGAATAGAGATCGTATAATTTTTTATATCACCATTGACTTTTGCAGGAGGATCCCAGGCCACCAAAATTTCCTCTGGGGCCCATGCCTGCAGACGAGGAGGTAACATTCCAGATGGAGCAGAAGGGTGGGTTCTAATTTTAGCTGGTGGGCTAGTGGTGCTTCCTTGACTATTATTTGCAGTTACCTCATAGCTGTATTCCATGCCTGGTGTTAGTGTGAAGTCAAGGTACCGAGTTTCCAGACCTGAATAAATAAGAGCTCCATCCCTCCTCAGCTCGTAACTTCTGATTTTACCATTAGGATTCACTGGGGTTTTCCAGGTGATTTCTATTGACTCTGATCCTGTGACTAGCAACCTGGGGGCTTCCATATTTAGTGGTGGAGCCTCCATTGTCAAAACAGATTGGGATATGCTAGATGTGCAGCCTCCATTAGTACAGGCAACCAGCGTGAAATCATACTGCGTGCAAGGCTGTAGGTTTGAAATCAGTCTTGATAAACCTCTCCCAACATAATATTCTTCATCACTTAATTTTAATATGTACTTCGTGATTTCTCCATTTTGAATCTGGGGTGGGGACCAAGATGCATTAATCTGAGTGGCACTGATAGCCTGCAGGGATGGAGGGCTGACTAATGCTGGAGCTGCCTCTAGAGTTTGGATTTTGGCTGGTTCACTGGTAGAGCAGCCTCCTACTGTACAAGCAACTATTGCATAACTGTACACTGAATAAGGCTGTAAGTCTTCATCCATATAGTTGAAAGTAGTAGCATCAAAGCTGAAAGGATAGAAAACCTCATTTTTTTGTAGCCTATATGATTGGAGAACACCATTTGGTTCTTCTGGGGAGAGCCATGAAATGAGCACTTTATGGGGGTTAACTGATACATAGGTTAACCTAGGTGCAGCAAGACCTTTAGGGGCAGCTTGACTAGTCTTCGCTACTGACCAAGAGCTATCGGTATAGCCCACTGAATTCCATGCACGTATTTTATATTCATACCTTGTCCATGGCTGTAAACCTTTATCATTATATTTAAATGTACTATTTTCAGTGTTATATTCTGTGAAAACAATTTTCTCCTCTACTGTTGTTGCTCTGTTCCCTGAAGCATTTTCTTTTGTGCATCTGTGAATAACTTCATAGTGAATTATTTTTCCATTTGGATTAATTGGTTCAGACCAGCTCAGTTCAATATTGGTAGCATTAACTGACTGGATTACAGGTGCCAGCTGAGATGCAGGGGGTGCTTCATCTGTTTGGACTGGCTGTGGTGAAGAGCGAGTGCAACCTGCCACAGTACAAGCCTCAAGTACTAGAGTGTACAGTGTGAAAGGTTCCAAGCGTCTAAACAGGAACTGACGAGATAAACCACTATATTCCAGATTATCGTCATTTAAAATATTGTACGTCTGAGAGAAAAAAGAAAAGGAAATCATCAGATGGAGAATTTGCAAATGAATTCTAGGAGAGAGACTTATTTAGATATGATGTTTATCTTCATAACTTTATAAAGATTATTAATTTATGACCCAGAAACTAATTTCCTTAACTCCTTATTAACAACATCTTAGCTTGTTAATGCTGAAATAATATTTTAATCTACTGTTCATAATTAATGCTGATTTGTTTGCTTTTTACATTTCACTCATCTTGGGCAGTGAAAATCTACTAGTCAGTTTCGCTTTTGATTATATTTACTTTCTAGTCAATTTTATTTCAGGGCTCTAATGTCACAATATAAGGGTTACAAACCTTGCAGGTTAATATTTACACCCCAACAAAAACTGTTTAAAAGAAACCCCCAAACTTCATAGCAACATTTCTATTGAACGTTGTTGTAACAAAACCTAATGTGGGGCATAAGATTAAATTAAGCTGAAAATATCCCTTTAACAGATACTGTTCTATATAATGAAGAACAATGTTAAACTAATTAGGCCTGAAAACATAGCCTTTAAAATATTCTTTCCTGTGACTTTGAAGGGCAGGATTTCGTCAGTGCTCTAGATACTCGTAGTTGCAAGAAAGCATATAAGTAGTAATAGATATCTAAATTTGCATATACCTAGAAAGTAAGCATTTCTCAATCTCTTCATCACATCATACTTGTGCAGTTGTGTGTGTGTGTCTTCAGATAACTCCTTTTTAAGTCTAGTGAATTTTAGCAAAAGTTTTCCAACCTGATATTTGGCATTTTCCTTTTAATTGTGATGAATAAGATTTCAGGATAAAGATTACCTTAATTACTCCATTGGGTTTGGAAGGCTCTGACCATTTAATTAACAATGCCCTGCCGTTCTCTTTCCTCTCTACAGTGAAGTTGCTCAGACCGCTAGGTGAAGCTTCTAGCGTGGTCACAGAAGCCCAGGGACTCGAAAGTTGGCCAGCGTTGTTTACAGCCACAATGTTAATGTGATACGTGGTAAAAGGTTTCAGTCCAAACAAGTGAGCCTGATGCTTTGTTCCCTGCAGTAGGAATACAGAATATTTTCTCATTTAGTTTAAATGGCAATAATCAATGTTTGTGGTTTACACCAGCATTGGACTGGGCAACTGGTGCTCTGACTCCAAAGATATCACAATCATTTCACAGAGTACCACATCTGGCAGGTGGGCTCACTGAATGTGCATTACTGCAGCTAAGCCTTGAATAGAAACTCTTGTGGTTTGTAGGGAGCAGGTCTTCTAAGTAAGCTCAATTCAGCAAGGTGCAGAGCACTCTGAACCTTATCTAGCAACGCACTTATGCACATGCTCAACTTTAATCATGTGAGTAGCTCCATACATACTTAAAGTTAAGCATGCGCTCAAATGCTGTGCTGCGTCAGGACCTGAGTGGTCAGCACTTTGAAGGATTAAGACGCTAAGATCTGTATTATGCTAGCACAGTGGCCCTCTATGTAATCATACGTAGGGTGACCAGACAGCAAGTATGAAAAATCAGGATGGAGGTAAGGGGTAATAGGCACGTATATAAAACAAAGCCCCAAATATCGGGACTGTCCCTATAAAATTGGGACATCTGGTCACCCTAATCACACACCTTCCATAGTGTAATTCAGGAATCATGTGAATACCATACTGATTGGTATCACATAATGTTCTGGCAAATTAAAGCAATATCATCTGGATGTACACCAGCATCACTGAGAGTACAGTTTGGTTCCCGTACTGAAAACATAACAATCCCAAAGGTTAAATCACCATTAGAAATGGAGTAAAATGTCTCCCATAATTCACGTGGTTAAGATGTTACCCAAACAACAAGTTCACAAGATAAGATGTAGTTGGGTCTCTGCATTTCCTTAAAACGATGGTGTGTGTAGCATTCAGAAATATAGATAACAATAAACAACCCACTTTGAAGAGCAGATGGCTGGAAATAAGCAGGAGGACTAACAAATTTTGCTATAAATCTCATTGGGGACCAGGATGAGTTTCTCCACTGGCCACTAATATATTTTTCTGCTTTGGCATTGATTACATAGATGTCAGGAAAATGACTGATAATTTAGTTTCCTTTATGTAGCAAAAACTGCTAAAGTCAATTTCCTTGCTTCAGTAAGTCATATTAAGTTGTTAAATGTTAACACTAGAAATTGTTTAATATTTAAACATTTGTTAAGCTACCAGACTGATACAAATTTTACAGAAGTATTAATTTCTTTTTTAAATATTAAAAGTTAGATCATAAATACGTAAATAGTTATTTCCCCCACAACAAGTTAGCGCTTTAGATAAATACGGCACCACATCCGAATGACCATTATGAATATTAAATCTGAAGATGACACAAATACAGATGATAAACACTTTTCTGATAAATTATTCCTTTTCCCGTTAAACCAGGCAAACACTGACAAGATTAATAATGCAAAAAATATAATTATTTGTTAGGAATTCCCAGTCATCACTGCCAAAAATGCATAAGCTCAAATGCAAATAGCAATCACTTCAAACAGATTATATATAAAAAAGCGTTGGCTGCTGTGGGACATTTAGAGATATCTTTTGTCATAAGAAACATGGAAAGCATGTGGGCTATAAAGCAAAAACATATGTATATTGTCAATAGCAGCACCTGTTCAATTACAGTTTATTTCAGTATGGAGAATTTAGTTCAGCCCCTAGATGGCAATACTATCAAACACTTTTTGTAACATGAGTACTTAATGATTAACAACCTGCATTCAGTCATCCAACATACTCAAGGCAGCCATTAAAAAAATAACAAAACTGATTTCATTATAGATTCTTTTAATAAACATTTATGGCTTAGATCCTTGAAAGTGGAAGCATTCAAACTGCCACAGCCAAACCCCTGTACAGCTGAATGCAAAATTATGAACTGCAGGTTAAAGTACAGAGCTCAAATTGAAGTTCACGCTTGGCATAAAAATCTGGCATCAGAAATTATGTTGGCACAAAACATGATTAAAATTAGCTTTACAATTGGCTGTGGTCTGTATTAATAGTTTTTATGAGGACAGTTATCTAATGGCCTTTAAAAACAGAACTTTTAAAAGCCTAAAATTTACATCCCATGGTTCAGGGGGTGGGGAGAGGAGGGACCACATGACATTAAATTATCGCTTCTGAGTTGTTACACAAAGGCTTGTGGAAGGTTCAAATACAGGAATATAAGCATCAGACAAAAATCAATGGCTCTGCTTCTTGTCAACCATACCATCAGGGGAGGGGTTCTAGTAGCAATAATGCTACAAAATAAAGAATTTTCTTAAATAAAAAGAAAAATGGGATTGTTCCAATAATCCTCTATAGCTTTCCCACTAACTCCTAATGTTTAATTATTTACGGTCCTCACCAATGTTTGAACTGAAACAGAGATGGAGGGATTTCCCTGCCTATGGTTCATCCTGTCCTCTGGAGACCGAAAAAAATTCTTGCCAGGGATGGCTTTTATCCCTGGCTCCTACAGACACTTCTTGAAGTGCAAAATGTTTACAGGTATTATTTTTTTAAAAACATGCTTGGGAGAAGTTCTCCTAGAATACGCTGCTAAGGCTTTATCCACCCATCACCCTCTGTGAATGACTCAGATCAAAGTTGATCTTGTATCATCGTAAGAGTCTACCCCTGCAGATCAGAAGTCAGCACCAGATTACAGGATCAAGGCCATTGCATGGAACACCCTCCCAATCCTTATTTGCAAAGCCACCCACTCTCCGCATTCAAATATCCACTGCTTCCATATTGTCTACAAGGAGTGAATTCATTCACCATTAAAAATTAACAAACATCAAGATGTTTGCAGGTCATAACTGAATAACCGTGAGATCTGAGGGATGTAATCACTGTCCTTCTCATTCTTGGTGTTTATGGCTTATTATTCTCAGTCACTAGGTCATTATGTTAGGCTTAATCCTGCAAATACTTGGGTGTTTAATTAACTGTATTCTTATCAGTAGTGCTCCTGTTAGATTTACTGGGGGCTACTCAGGTGAGCAAAGTTACTTGATGCCAGAAGCTGGGACTTTGTAAGCCCTGAGAGCCCCCAGAATTTCCAGGCTCCTGGAACCTTGACTCTGAGCACATGTCTGCACTTCAGCTGGGAGGCATGAGTCTCAGTGCAGGCAGAGACACTTGCATTAGTGTCGGCTCAAGTTAGCGCATTAAAAATAGCAACATGTGTGTTGCAGCACTGGTGATGGCTTGGGCTAGCCGCACGAGCTCGGACCAGTGGATTGGGCAGGCTTGGACTTGAGCAGCAGTATCAACACTGCTCTTTTTAGCATGCTGGCTCAAGCTGAGCTACAGTGAGTCTGTCTACCCACAATGGAAATCACATCTCTCAGCAGCAGCACAGACATATCCTCAGAGCCCTGGCTGGAGCTGGGTCTCCCAAGACTTCCTGGTGTCTAGCTCCAGGGCAATGAGCCTGAAAGCCCTGCCATGCTGACTACCCTGGAGCTGCAGACCCTCAAAGCCTGTGGTCCCCAGTCCCTGGGCAGACCGCATAGCAGAGAGTTGCCAGGGAACCAGGCAGGTTTCAGAAGTGGGTTGGAGAAAGTTAATCAACCCCAACTCGCTTTTGTAAAAAATTTAGATTTGGCATGTTGGCATTTTCCAGCTAAACTGTTTTGTCAAAAATTTCTGACCAACTCTTGCTGTAAGATGCAGCCAACCACAGTCTGTTCCGTCGTCTGCAGTCCAGAACCACACCTTCGAAAATGGAGGATAACCTCTGGTCTCTGTAGCCACATCCTTGCACAACTTTGACATCTACTCCACACAGAGACCACATCCTTTTGTGTGTTCTGAAAAGCAGTGGCTCTCAACGTTTACAGAGCCTTTTCAGGCGTCTCATATCTCTTGCATACCCGCAAGATTCACCTCACTTAAAAACTACTTGCTTACAAAATAAGACATAAAAATACAAAGTGTCACAGCACACTGTTACTGACAAATTTCTGACTTTCTCATTTTTACCATATAATTATAAAATAAATCAATTGGAAAATAAACACTGCACTTACATTCCAGTGTATAGTATTTAAAGCAGTATAAATAAGTCATTGTCTATATGAAATTTTAGTTTGCACCGACTTCACTAGCGCTTTTTACGTAGCCTGTTGTAAAATTACAGAAATATCTAGATAAGCTGATGTACCCCCTTGGAAGAATTCTGCTTACTCTCAGGGGTGATTGAGAACCACTGTTGCAAACTGTCCAGCACATTTTGAGTTGCAGTATAAACAGATAACGATAAATACTTTGTCCAGCTAATTTCACTGCTCTGACTGTAAACTATGATCAAAGAAAAATTATTTAAAATAAAACCTTTTTTAAACATACTTTCAAAATATAAAATGAGAGAATATGAAGCATTAATAATTTATGTATTTAGACTCACTTCAGATTGCCTCTGTTGTTTGTTTATTTTTTAATTCATGAGCACTGAAGTCACTTAAAGTCCAGAAACAAATTAGCATAGTCTTTCAGGCAGCTGAAAGGCAGTGGCATCCAGAATGCAATGTGCATGTCTTCCTGACTAACCTCTCCTGAGTAGCCTGCTCCTGGCGAGGTGGGCAAGACTACTCTGAGTCTTAAGAATTCTGACAGTTTTACCCTGTCTACTGTGATTGCTTTTGACTATTTGAAGTGCCCCAAAGGTGATAACAGGGTCAAGAGGTTTTTGTAGGTTGAAAATGATCAAAAATTAGCATTGATCTGTAGCTGTCAATAATACTCTGTGTGGGCAGACTCCCTGCACAAATGTTTAAACTGCATAAAGCCACACAACCAACTCATCTTTGAATCTATTGATCTGATGATCCAGCACTTTGTACTCTATTTTAAGATAACCCAACTTATCCCAGTGCCTTAGATTCAGGGTATGATTTTGAAAAATAACTGCCATATTAGAGAGCGACTGTATCATTTGAGAGCTGATGAACAGGTAACACGGACATTTATCACTTCTTTGGGGGTAATCATCAAAATGCAGACAGTCATTAATCAGCTATGGTAATTGCCCAGATTATTTCTATTTTCAGTATACTATAAGGAAAATTTTTTCTCACCTTTTCTCTGTTTTCACTTTACATCCCTCAACATCCCTCAGGTTTCTTCAACACAATGTCAAGGAGCCATATCATTCCTCCTAGAAGTACAATCCCCTGTTCTCCTTGATGGTACCAGACGCTCTCCCTCCACGTATGATGAACTCCAGTGGGTTAGGGATCCATGCATTGTTTTTTAACATTCCATCAGACATCAGCAAGGAATCTTAAAATAAGGTAATTCAGCATGATGCTGCCTTTTCCACAGAGCCATTCATCCTATGGAATCTCCCTTGGCAAGGTTCTAGCGGTGTGAATCATAAGGAAGGCTCCATTTGAGCAGCACTGCCAGGGAGCTGGAAAGGAGGATGAGGTTGGTGCAGGGCCTCTGAGGGGATCACCAGGTACTGGGGACCATAGATCCTGATCATTCTGTATGGAGCAAGCTTTGCTCCACCAATGGGGGAAAACTGCACAAAGGGAACCTATCAGTTTTCCTCTTTACCAGTCTCCCTTGACAGGTACATAGACAGGGCAATGTGGTCATTGTTACCATCTTTGCTCAGAAAGTCTTAGTACCAAATTCAGATCTGATGTATAAAGCGGTGTATATTTCACTATCATAATTTGGTATAATTTTGTACAGTGGAGAGAAGGACAGGGGCTATGAATAAATTATAGGTTAAAACAAAGAAAGGGAAGTATTTCTTCACACAACACACAGTCAGCCTGTGGAACTCTGCCAAATGTTGTGAAGGCCAAGACTATAACTGGGTTCAAAAAAGAACTGGATTAGTTCATGGAGGATAGGTCCATCAGTGGCTGTTAACCTTTGTTTGCCAGAAGCTGGGAATGGGCGACATAGGATGGATCACTTAATGATTGCTTGTTCTGTTCATTCCCTCTGAAGCACCTGGCAGTGGCCACTGCCAGAAGACAGGATACTAGGCTAGATGGACCATTGGTCTGACCCAATATGCATTTATACTCTTAAATGCATCCAACAGGAGGGTATGAAACAAAGCTGGACAGAGCTTGTTTTATCTTACACTTTCCTATACCCTCCTAATAGTTGCTTTTCCTGCTCTAACTCCATCCATCCACAATGCTGGTGCATAAGCTACGATAATTTACATGAATTTGGTCCTGAGTATTAAATCAAGCCCTTTATCGCTGGGCACCTACATAAGGATTTAGGAGCATACCTTCAAGCACCCAGGTTTAGAAATGTTGGCCTAAATTAGCATATAAGGTGCAGAGTCGGATTTTCTAAAGCACTAATAATGGGGGTTTCAAAATCATCTAGGCATCTAACAACCATCCCATTATAAATAACATAGGAGGCCAATTCTCATTGATTTGTGGTGGAACATGTGCTCTTATATCACTTAGAGATTTAGAAAAGTCCACCTGCAGGGTATAAAAATTTTATTAAAGCTAATGTTTAAGATCAAATTTACACAAGCTAAGAGGGAAGGTACTGTACCTCTGGGGTCAGGCTTAAGTTATGAGGGATTACAAGTATCGGATACAAGGTTCACAGGATACATACATAGCATATAACCAGTATAGACCCAGATTGGGGTGCGGGAGTTTTTAAAACATCGGTGGATAAGTGGGTTTGTGTATGCCACCCATAGAATGTATTTAGAGTACAAGTTAGTACTGATGTAGTGAATAAGTACGAGTGCAGTGCACAGGCATTCTAACCATGTCACCCCCTCCTTAACTCTGTTACTAACTTCTTCTTCAATTCCCCTCTTCAAGGCTCCACATGACTCCATTTTGTCCCCAACTCCTGCCTATATCTCCTGTTAATCCTCAGCCAGATCCATACACTCAGTCCTCCCTTTAGTTACAGCATCCATGTATCCTTATCATGCACTGAGGTGCAATCACATACCACCCCCTTCACTTGGATGTCACTTGCAGCATACTTCTACTTGTATGCTGCAGGTGCCCTCCCCTCTTCTCCTTCAAGTTCCTCCTTAAAAGCCACCCCTTTCCTGAAGCCCACCAGTGCTGATCCACCCACATATTCTTGCCCGTGAACGCCTATTGATTAACTCCTGTTCAGAACCCCACCTATTTTGAAGTTCTATTTCGGTCACAAATATGGTTTGGAATATAAATTTTCATTTTTAAACTATTAGGGTTCTAGTCCTTATGGTTGTAAAGAAAGCATTTTACAAGTTAACCAAATGGAAACCAATTAATCTAGCTGAATCTGTAGAGAGCATGAAACAATAGTTCTGAAAGGTGTGAGACTCTCACTAGGTTAATGCTAAAATCCCCTATAGACGACAATTTTAATGTAATAATTTAAACTTCAGCTCATTCTAGCCAAAATAGCTAGTTAATATTTCTAGCCCACAATCTCAAACAACCTCCCACACCATTTTGGGTTCCAAACATCCCTGCTGCTCCTTAGCCAGCTACTAACACTTTAAAGTTTCCCCCAATGACCTCTAAAATTGAGTGTGGGCTGTCAATAAAAAAAATCAATGCTTTAAGTACAAATTGAAAATGTGAGGACTTAATAAAATAAATAGAATTCATTTTTTAAATGAATGAACACAGGGGCCAACATATTGACTGTAGTATTCATTTTCATATTTTATTCAATAAGATTTCCATTTTTAAATTTAAATGCAGCTATCAGTCACCAAATTTCCTGTTTCCTGTGCTGGACTGTCACAGGTTTCAGGGGAACTTGCTACAGAATTTGAGTCCAATATGCCATGGCCTTGATCATTATAGGTGGGGCTGATAGCACCACCTCTTGTTTAGATTGCCCAATGTTTCCTCTTACAACAGCCTGCTTGTAGTTGGTTTAGTCGGGGGGGGGGGGAGGGGGAGATAACTCGGTGGTTTGAGCATTGGCCTGCTAAACCCAGCATTGTGAGTTCAATCCTTTAGGGATATGGGGCAAAAATCTGTTGGACGATTTAATTGAGGATTGGTCCTGCTTTGAGCAGGAGGTTGGACTAGATGATCTCCTGAGATCCCTTCCAACCCTGATATCCTATAACTTTTACAAATATTAACCATTTAGGCTGAAATTTTTCATGCTGGATGTCTGCCTCAGGCTGAATGCTTTTGGAAAGTTTAAACAATAAGTTGTTTTACAATGTTAGAAAAATCCTGCCTACCTTTTATTTAAGAAGATCTAGTGCTCCCATGCTTTTGTAGTATGGAAAGTTAGCAGGGAGTGGCCTTTTGCTGTCTCAATAAAAATCCACCCAATTTTGGCCAAGTTAAAAGCCTTTGAAAAAAAAATCTGTTTGCACATACTCATGCTCCAAAGATTCCATCATCCGTGAGCATGCCTGAGCCTCCTTCAGCTCCTAGTGCTGACCAGACTGCATATGCACAGGCTCCACATAGCAACTGAGCATGTTTCATCCCCTCACAATTCTTACATGTAACCGGACTGTGCATGCACCACCATAACAGAGCAACCGAGCATGCTCCATCCCCCCTTAGCTCCTATATACAAACTGAGGGAATGAAAGGAGTAATTTGGGTCATGGAGCCTGATGAAACTGGGACGGGAAGTGGAGAAAGAAACTGTGGCTGGCTGCACAAGAAGAATAGGGTGTGGAGGATGGCAGGAAGGAATGTTATGACTGGCAGGGCAAGGAGATAGAGACTGAGAGCCAGAAGGCAGGAAGGAATTTAGGGAAATAATTGCGGTGGGGTGAGGGAACAAGGATGTGTGTGACTGAGAACTAATTGGCTGGTGAACACTGAGATCAGACAAGTAGCTGGAGGGAGATGGAAGACTGGGACTGGCTGAAAAAGGAGCATAGAGTTGGGAACCAGTGGTGGGAGGAATTGAGGGCAAGAGGAAGATTTAATGAGATGCCAGGGTGCGGGTAAAGAACTGGGAGTGGCTGGGCAAAGAGAGTGAGACAAGGATACAGAGATGAGAGAGACTGCGACTAAGAGTTATCCCTCGGGTGGAGGAGACTGAGATTGGAGGAGGAGTTTGTGGAGGGAGATTGGGACTGAGAGCCAGTGTTTACAAGGGGAGAAGGAGATGGAGAGAATGTGGCAACTCAAGCTGGGGCAGTGGGGAGAGACGGATTGGAAAGGGAGCCAAGAGATGGAACTGAGACTGGCTAGTAAGGAGACTGGAGACAGGGATTCAAGGCAGGAAAGGGACTGGTAGAGGAAGAGTGGATTCAGATGGGGAATTAAGCGAGGAAATGGCTGGGTAAGGCAACTGGGACTAGGATGAGATGTCTCAGGAGTGGAGACTGGGAGTGGATGGCAAGAAAAATGGATTTGGGATGAGTAGCCATGGGTGGGAAAGATACAGGACTGGGACAGAGACAGATTGGAGAAGATGAGACAGAAGGGTTGTGACCACTAGAACACACTCCCTGAAGATTTCTGAGTCTCACCTTTCCTCTACGGTCAGCAAATATCTGTGAAACCCACTGGTAAAGTGTGTGTCTCTTTCCCCCTTTAGTGCCAGGCAACCTACTACTGCTGTCCTTTACTCTGCTGACTCAATGGCACAGGTTTCAGCCAAAGGTTCCAGTTCTGCTGCTGTACCGTGCTGGTGTCAACATGATGCTACATGATGGAATTTGTTTGTTTTTCAGTTTGCTTTTTAAAAAATCTAGGAAATTACACACAAAAACTATGTTAAAAATACTGCATAAGCAAAGCCAGCCACCAAAAGTTGGGATATACCCGTACAACCTTAACTCAATCTTCTTGCATGTATGCACTGTGATATAGTCTTTAATGGCATTTTCACATACTTTTTTTGCCACAGGACTCCTGGCACATTCAGGGTACAGGGCAGACCTACACAGGGGGTTGAATCAGGGTTGTGTAGTGAAGGAAACTGTTGTCTTTAGGACCCTGCCTCATTTGTTGCAGATGAAGATGTGCAGTGAATGATGCATGAGATTGCAGGAAGAGGAAAGTACTGTCTCTTGGTGAAGGCGGCTGACTGTTGCCCTGGAGAACTGGATTCTTTTCACGGGTAGTAACTATTTGTGTGTTCCTCATTTCTGGGTACACAACTTGAGATGCTTGTGTCTAACTTGCATAAGCACTCACAGCTGCACCTGAAGTCAATCAGAGTTGTGCTTTGAATGTAGAAAGTGCTATATAATGCTAAGTACTCTAAAAATCGGTCCTAGGTAGCTCAGGTTCTTCTTTCTTCATCTTTCCACACCCACAAGTGCATAGGGCATCTACTACTTTCCTCCATTTATTTCAGTCTTGTGTTGGTCTGTTCAGGCTTCTGAGTGTCATGTTGATGGACTTGGCTTCTTTCTCTATTGTTCTGCATAATGTTTCTCTAGGTCACCCTCTTTTTCTCTTCTCAGGTGGTATCCATTTTATCACTTGACATGGAAGTCGTGTTGGTGACATCCTTAAAGTATGTCCTAAAGACATCCATCATCATCCTCTTACCATGCTTTAGGTTGGTCTGCTCTACTTAGAATTTCTGATGTTGCAAGATACTCTCCCCAATGGATTCTGAAGACCTTCCCCACATATTTACTTTGGAATGAGTTGATTTACTTATCAATGTCTATTGTAGATTTATGAGACAATGCTCCATAAAAGAGGACATAATGCTGGAATTAAAAATTAATATTTTCTATCAGTGCTAATCATGCTGCCTTTCTAAATCTTTTCAAGTTTGTGAAAGTTGTTTGCTGTTTTTTATATTTCTTGCTTGACATCTAGCATTGTGTCACCATCATTGCACACCTCACTCCCTAGGTAAGTAAAATGACTTACTTTGTCTACTGTTTCTTCATCTACTCCGATGGCTGCTTTTGGGACATTGACAGCTATATATTTTGTCTTTTCCTTTTTGATAAATAAACCAACTTGTTTTGCTCTGTCAGAATTGCCAAAGAAGGGTGACCTTACCAACTGCAATAGCTGGTGAGGAATCACATTATCCCAGTGCCTTGGAAAAGCATGTGCAACATTATTCTGGAACATATCAGGAAGCAAATAGATCTCCAAATTAGAGAGGAACAAGTGGGGTTTAGACCACTGAGATTATGTACTGACCATACTGTTGTTCTCAGATATATTATAGAACAAAAAGTATGGAGTTAAAACACCTCTTGTGATAAATTTTACAGATTTCCAGAAAACTTTGGACAGGGTGAACAGAGAGAGTCTTTGGAAAATTATGACATATTATGGAATACCAGACAAATAATTAGAATAATCAAGGATCTATATGGTAACAAATATGCAGTCGGAGATCGTGACAACATCAGACACTGGCTTGCAGTGGAGTAAGGCAAGAGCATATTATGTCCCCACTGTTGTTCACAGTAGTCATTGTTTATGTCATGAGAAAAGTAACTGCAGAAGGCAACTGAGGAATTTCATGGACAAATGATAAAGCACACTTGGATTGCTTCATTTTTGTTGATGACATTGTGCTGTTTAGTTCAACGCATCACTTAATGGAAAAGGTACCTCAAATTGGGCACTCAAAATTAGTGGAAACTCTTGACCTTCATCCCTCTGTGCTTAATAATTCTATATTCAGAGCAGAGTTTGAACAGAGTGCTGTAAATAAGGGCTAGGGTCACACAGTGAACGGTGAAGATAAAGCAAAACATTGAGAAACTGCTCATTAAGTGAGCACCGTCCATCCTGGTCATTAAATGAGACAGGAGTCCTATGGAAAAAATCATGTAATTAAAAATGTAATAATGTAATTATAGTATGTATCATAATGCATATACACAAGGGGGACAAATTATTTTTTATGCCATATAGGGAACCGTTAATTCTGGCATTTCTTAACTTTTGAGTAATTGAATTTGCAACCTTAATAACATTCTTTTAACATAGTTTTTGTGTGTGAGATCATATTTCAACTTGTTACCTCCTTGAGGAAGGGATCTGAGGTCCAAACCTGCTCCCATTTAAGTTAATGGGAGTTTTGCCATTGACTTCAATGAGAAATAGCTCCTAGTCCTATGAAGGCTCCACCTTTTAGTCCTTGCTGATGAACTTGGTCCTGCAACAAATAAACAAATAAGAGTCTTCTGGTGGACTGTGAATGGCCTCACCTCTTATGACTCAGCACATTTCCCATGGAGACTGTTCTACGGAAATCCATGGACTACTTAGGTGGGTGAGGTATGCAGAATCAAGCCTTCAGTAAAGTGCTATCTACATTTACAGTGCTCTGAAAACAATTAACATAATAAATAATATTATTTTATAATAATCTTGAATATTTCTCTTTCTGACCAGAACACGTGAGGAACAGTAGGTTATATGCAACGGAGTCACGTATCACCATTGCCTATAACAGTAGTTACTTAGTGGCACAGTAAATAGCATTCTTTCTTGGCATACCATGATAGCTAAAGACTTGCTGTAGTCTCAGAAACAGTCTGAATTCCCTACTTTCACTTGAAAGCAAAGTACCATAAAGAAGGTAGTTGATACATTATACAGTAAAATAAAAGCAAGTGCATTTAGCACACCACATTCAGTCACTGTTGTTGGCTTTTCAGTAGCAGCAAACTTTTAAATTATCAACAATGCTGTTGCTTTTTTGCTGGCAAAACGTTATAGAAACTTCTTTTGTAAAATCAGCACTTCGGTAGTTCACTCTACTCCTATGGCAGCGACCTTGTTGTTTTTTTTAAATCCACAAAGAAAAACTTTTCTTTTTAATTTCCCTAATTCTACTAAATACTCGTTCCTTCAAAGAAATATGTCTCTGCACTGGTATCTATCTAATGTTGCATTAAGAAATGCTGAAATCCAACAAGAGATTTCCCTGCATTACTAACTTAAAAAATAAGGCAAAAAATAACAATAACTTGACCTTCTGCTATAGATACCTGTTAGACAATGTCAAAATGCTTTGCTAATATTAATATTTACCCCTTGCAGCACTCCTAAGATGTACTATAAAGTAAGCTAGAGTCTTTTCCACTCCTCCCAACTTACATTTCTCCTATTTTCCCCTTTCAATATTGATAGTTATTATTCTCTTCTATGAGAAAACCAATAGAAAAGGGATGGAAAATATCTTTAAATAGTCTGGATAACTGGCCTTTTCTTTTCAGACTTTGCTTTTTAGAAACCAGTGTCAGGTATAGTCCCAACCAATATTTCTCCAATTTATCCATACTGTGCCACCAATATCTGCAGCACTTTAAAGAAAAATAAGAATCATGATTTCTGCAGCAAAGGGTTTAGATTTAAGGCCTCAATCCTGAAAACAGCAATGGGTTTTGTGCTTAACCCTGTGAGCACACCATTTTGGCATTAAGAGTTAATGTCACACCTGTCCTGGTACAGTGAAGCATAATTTCCATTAGAAATATTGACTGATGGCCAGGATCAGGTTAGACTTTTTTTTTGTCATAAGATTTGCCATGCAAAATCACTGTGATGATCTGACTAGCCCAGTATTCTGTCTCCTAGAACGGCCAGTACTAGAGATAGTACTTCAGAAGAAGGTATAAGGATCTCCTTAATTGACTATATTGGAACAATCTGCTTATCGGGAAAGTAAGCTCTGGCAGTTAGTAGTTGGCTTATGCCCTAAAGTATGAGGGTTTCTGTCTTTTTTTAATCCTATATAATATAACTGTGGATGATTTCATTATCCGTATCAATGACTAATGTGAATTGACTGAGCTATTGGCTTCAATGATATCTTGTGGCAGTGAGTTGTGTAAAAAAAAAATCCTTTTGTCAATATTACATTTGTTGCTTTTTGTTTTCTTGGGATGCCCTCTCATTATTATGTTATGAGGGAGGGTAAAAAGCAGCACCCAATTCGCTTTCTCTGTACTATTCATTGCTACATATACGCCTATCATATCCCCTTAATCATATCCTCTCTAAACTACACAGTGTATCATCTTGTGATGGTACGCTGCTGATAACTTTCCAAAAATGTCACCATTTGAAAGAAGTGGAATTTTCCAGGCTTTGTATATGCTTAAATATTAATTATTTTAGCAAGTTTGAATAGAAACAGTTCAACTATTTTTGTACAGTGGGAAAGTGGAAAAAAACCTGCATTTTGTAATTATAAAAACGGTTACTAGCAATTTTTTTTGAACAATTCTACAGCCATAACAGCAGAAAAACTGACACAAAGATAACCCTCACCTTAAAGGGGACTTGTCCAAGGAGAATCTGGATCTTACCATGGATCACAGTTGAACTCCCACATCAATGTCTTTGAAAATGTCATTCTATGTCAGTTGTGCACAATAAAAATAAGATGACTTTGCAATTATACAGGACTTTCCATCCAAGTATCTCAGAGCATGTTAAAAACATTAATTAAGCTTCATAACACCCATGTGAGTTACTGCTTGCAGCCACAAATGAGCATTATTGTTGTTGTTGTTCCTATGTTACACAGGTACAATAGGTAGTCATATTATTATTAATCACAGTCTTATTTTATTCCCTTTCCTCAATCATTCTGAGTCCTTGTCACTTTCACCCAACACATACGAAAAGAGCAGCTCTAACCGCTGCCAAGTAGAGGAAGATAACACAGCCTCAAGGCAATTCACAACTTTAAATCCCTGCTCTCCACCAACACAATGGAAAATAGATGCAACATTTTAAAGCAGAAGAAACTTATGTTTTATTATTCTTTTCCTCTGCACTTCAGTGAATGGTTCAAGCAACCCTAACCTGCCACAAGTGCTGTAACTTTATGCTTTGCTATGCAACAATCATAACTAATTGACTACAAGCTAAATGTTAAAGCTCATATTTTGCCTGTGGATGTGTGGCCCCATTTAAAGTTACTGGGAGCTGCATATGTGCATCTAAAGGCACAATTTGGCCCTTAAAATTAAATGCACATTTTCAAAATTTGTAGGCCAAAAAGACAGTTGACACTGAAAGACCTTCCTTCAAGATTTTAAATGTATACTTTTTTGGCCTTAACTAATCATACTTCTCACAGGAAAACACAATATCTGGCTCCTGGGATTGGTAACTGGATGTAGAGCCTTTCACCTCTGAGTCTCCAGTTCAATCCGAGTTGTTTGATAGAGGATGAAAGTCATTGCCTTCTGATGGCTGTTAATGGTTAACAGGATGGGAAATGAGTTTGTGGTCTCAGTCCAGTTATGTGTCCACATCATGAAAAATAACCTCACAGAACAATTTGTTCTATTTGGCAGCCATTCTCCGCACAGAGCCATGGAGGTGGTGGCTATGGAGTCTGGACTGCTCTTTCACCCGTCTGTGGTTGGAGCAGAGCAAAGTGTTCGTACCAAACCTTGAACCCACTTCAGTTAAGTCTACGGCCCAGGTTCAATATTTTGGGTGAACCTTAGCAAAGGAAGTTCACCCAGTGGAGAAATTCAAGGACAGCCTTCAGTCAACCAGCACCCTCAACAGCTGCCCCTCCCCTCAACAACCCATGCTCTCCTCCTCCAAACAGGGGAGGCATGATAGCTGTCTTCTCCCTCTCACCATTTCTGGGCCCTCACCAGCTAGATGCTCCCCCATGTTTGGGTGAGAGGCTTCTGTTCTGGATGGCTGTTCAATCCTAAAGGCCTACTGGGGTCCCAGGAAGTGGCCTAAACACCATCCCTCAGACACATCAGAGAAAACCCTCTGCCCACTGCAGCAGTTCTGCACCAAACTTCTGGTACTGCTCCATAAGGCTCATTACAGAAACACGAAAATGCCCAAGCGTCCCTTAGCAACTGTATGCTAAGAAATGAAGCCCCACAATTCCCAGAGAGCAGAAGAACATGCCAAGAGGAAGAAAGGGGAACCTGAGGTTTGGTTGAGTTACTGGGGGAAATGTTTCCTGGGATTTGAATGACTTGAACTCAGATCCTCAAGTGAACAAGTTGGGGTGTTTACTTCCAGACTCCCTATCTTGTCTGCCTCTGTAGTCCCTCTGGCTCAAGACTAAGGTATATTAATGGGTCAGTGACAGGCTCTGCTGTCCCTGTTCTTCAGAGTGGGGACTTCAGTTTCCTGTGCTAAGAGTCCAGCACTAAATTCACATACATATATGAACAGATGTACCAATTGCTCTTAAATGAATGGTAGACAAATTGGTGTGCCGACACTCCAACTTAAACAGGGAAAGTAGGAACACAGGCAGTGTTGGGATGTTATTTTTGTTTGTATTTCAGTGTATTAAATGCTCCGATCATTACCTCTAGACAGGTCTGGAAAATATAAAATCCCGTATTTTTGGCTGTTTACATAACACCCCTGTGCGGCAAGTCAGGATTGCCCAGCACAAACTTCATTTCTGGCCACAGAATAGGAGCACTGAGCATAGTGTTAATTCACTTTCTCTTAGCTGATCGTCCTGTGGCTTACACTAATTAGATGCTTCTAGCAAAGAGAAGTTAATATATTATGTTGGGCTATTACTTTAAAATGATTGAAAAACTATCGGCTTATTTCAGATTTTGTCTGTTCCTTGGATATTTCAGTTAACATGGGAATTAAAATAAAGAATTAAGCCAACAGGTATATAGCCATCTTAGAGCAAAACAAATTATGCTCTGTTCAGGCCTGAGAATTTCTTTATAGCATATTCATTGACTCAAACATATTAACTTGTAAGTTCACTAGATGCAGAGTAGTATCTCTAGTGCATTATTTGGAGTATAAATGAGTAAACAAAGAAATTACTGTGATTCAGTTATTATGGGCCAGATTTTTAAAGGTATTTAGTCACCTAAAGAAGCAGATAGGCACATAACAGGATTTTCAAAAGCACCAAGACTCCTAAACTCCCACTGATTTCAATAGAAGTTAGATGCCTTGGTGTTTCTGAAAATCCCACTAGAGGCCTATTGGTTCATTTAGATGCCCTTTAAATAGCCAGCCCTATGTCTCTAAACAAGGTGTACGTAGGCTAAGAATACTGCAAGTGATTTTTTTCCTCCCTTGATAGTTAGAATTTTGACTTTTGCTCTCAGTTGACCTAGGTCTTGAGAAAGATTCATTCAGGTCAGTGGTAATCATTTTGATCAGCAAGTTGGAGATGGGAGAGCTATGTCTCTCCCCACTTTTTTTTTCAATGCAAAACATGCAACCAAATTCCAGTAACTGAGAAATTAAACTGCAGTCTCTCTACAGGTCTGATCCAAAGCCTACTGAAGTGAGTGGAACTTCTTCCATTGGCTCCAAAGGATTCTGGAGCAGGCTCTATGGGCTTGAAAGAACAACTGTGAATGCACATAGATACTGTTGAAGAGAGGACCATTCTAAAAGGCCTTGCAGTTCCTCAGTCCAGAAAAGGCCAGATTTTGATCTTGCCTAGAGTAGATGCGTACTGAGGTGAATGAAAGAAAAACTTTGTGCACAGCTTTTCATTAGAGAAATGCTGATACAGCTGAGAAAGGAGATGGAAATGGAACACAAGGGAACACCTATTTTAAAGAAGAACCTCAGCATTAAGCTGAATTCTGCTCCCCTCTTCCCTGATAATATTCACAATAAATCTCTCGAATACAGACAAGTGAATCACTTTGGCTTTTTGGTTTTTCACATTGCACTCTACCACGACCAGGCTACTTATGACCACTCTTGCGAGCCAATAACAGCCAGTGGATAATGCAGCGAGCCACTAAATGCCATATTACTGACTTGCAAATCTCTGCTCTGACTTCTAATTCATTTCCAGGTACAATTCAAGGGGTTGGCAACGATCTTCAAAACTCTGCATTGTCTGGGATCATGCTACTTGAGAGTGTGGTTTTAAAACTCCTTGCCAACACCTTGAATTGCACCAAGCAGCAAAGGGTTTTAAAGATGACCTATAAATACTCTATTTGTGAGTGTGGTGTGCTTGTGTGCAGAACAGGAAGGGAGCCAGATACAAAACACTAGTAAGTATCATGTATTCTCATTTCAGGAATTATTTTAAAACCACCTAGACTCCAAGACTCCATTCATCACTGAAGTTACACATGCTTTGAGGCAGCATGATCTAGTAGAGAGGGCACTGCACTGGGAATCAGAAGACTTGGGTACTATCCCAGCCTCAACCAACTCTGAAACCTTAGACAAGTCACATCATCTCTCTTCCCCACTCCCACCCTTTGTTTCTCGTATCTGTTTAGATCATAAGCAATTTGGGACAGGACTTTCTCTTAGTATGTGTATGTTCAGTGCCTAACACCCTGTTGCTTGAGGCTTCAAGTTACTACTTCAGTACAAATAAATAATCATCATCTCATAAAAGGGGGAAACAGATCTACATGTCTGTACAGTAGCACTGTCTATATGTACAAACTGAAACAGTCTAGGTCTAGCATTTATACTCATCTATGCAAACCGAGAGAGGAAATCTGAGTTATCATCTGACTTGAAACCCCAGACAGAATCACCTCCACTCCTCCTTCCCAAAAAACAAAAAAAACCAAAACCACCCCCCAAATCACAATTTGGGAGGGCTTATATATCTAAAGATGGAAATCATATGCTCATTTGGGGGGAACATTTTCCATACTACTCATTAATATTATTATAAAACACCTAGTTAAAAATGAAAGTCCTACAAAGTTTCATGCATTTGTATATGTGTGAAACAACGTTTTCTTTGTGGCAAGACCACAGAAAAAACTATCATCGAAAATATTCCCCCTTGCCCCCCTTTCATTCTTTCACACTAAGGTAAAATCCTATATTTGCCATTTTGACTCTGCAGACCTAATGCAAGTGGTTGCTACTTTATTAAAGCTGAAGGAGTTGCATTGCTTTACAGTATGTCTGATTAACTCTTCGCATAGCTCTGGATGTAAAGAAGCACTGAGAATATCATAAATCTGAACTGAGGGTTTACAACTAAGTACTTAGGGCAAAATTCAGAGGTGAAGTGAATGATGGTTTGTGTTTCACATCAGCAGGTTAGTATAAGTAGATGTAACTTTATCAGATGCCTGCTTACATCGTCCTCTTAGGCCTGGTCTACACTGGGGGGCGGGATTGATCTAAGTTATGCAGCTTCAGCTACGTGAATAACATAGCTGAAGTTGATGTACTTACACCCACTCACCACAGTGTCTTGAGTGCGGTGAGTCAACTCTGCCTGTGCCTCTCACAGTGGTGGAGTACAGGAGTCGACAGGCGAGCACTTGGGGATTGATGTATCGCGTCTACACTAGATGCGATATATCGACCCTCACTGGATCAATTGCTGCTCACCGATCTGGCGGGTAGTGTAGACATACCCTCAGCTTTCCTTTCCTTTGATTCCCTTGGCATGTGAACTACACTGCTCACAGTGACCCACCTACATGTATCTTACACCACCTCTATATTTGGCCCCAATGGAGAAATCCTGCCTTTAGTGGAAGGAGCTGCCTACAGGGCACAAGGAGCAAAAGGACTGCAGAATGGTGCCAAATGTAGATCAGTTACAAGAGACAATCTGTCACTGCAAGGCAGAAGAGCTTAGGTCAGGAAGCTGCACTGCGTGGTTGGAAAGGAGCAGGGCACACCCCAGTTATGGCTTGCTGTAGACGACAGTGTAGGCATTAACTAGCTCCTCAAGGCTCTTCCCCATTAGCATACCCAGGCAGCTCACAACAGAATAAGGCCTGACTTAAACAGGAGTTCTGCTTGTGTAAGAACTGTAAGATATGAGAGAATAGAAATCAAACTTCTCCCTAACTTGTAACTGAAGAGAGGAGCAGAGTTCTCTGCTGAGCCTTCAGAACTAGAGTTAACTTGGGCTCCCTATCCCACTGCACCACATTCTCTAGCAGTGCTCTGGGACAGGGAGCAGCAGCTGGTAGAGGCGGGGGTTGAGAAAGAAGGAGGGGACTCTTCTCTTGCAGTTTTGGTCCAGGAAGCTGCTGGAGGAGCAGCTGATGATCTTTTGTGCCTTGCAGGGCAATAGGGAATCAGCAGAGACCTACAGATAAGGGTGAGGGGCTGCGTAGGCAGGGAGAGCTCATTAAATGAATTTGGGGGAAGCTTGGGCATGCAAGCTCATCAGGGACCTTCTCTCTAAGCCCCTCTGCTTCCTGGTACACTGGAAAATCAGCCTAATCAGGATATCATCCCCAATTCTCCAGCCTCTGAGCAGCTTGGGCAGGGTCACTCTACCCAAAACACCAATACCTGCATAACAGATTAGAAAACTCTTATTTGAGTAACAGTGAAGGAACAACCTTAAAAACTGGTTTCGTAGTTAAAATCTACTGTAATCAATCAGTTATGGGATGATGGACAGCAAAACCCAGGTGCTCCACATTCTAATTATTTGTCACGCATTTTGATAGTTCATGTCACACACTGGCTTGTTTGAAGGTTGAGAGATATAACTTATGATAAGAGACTCTCAAAAGGTTGGGACTTTCTTCCTTTATCTATGTAGGTTGCAATGTGCCCATCTACATAGCATGCGTGATGTTGTACTCCATATACTTTATAAGTGTGATGTAACTGGAATATGCTTTATGCAAAAGGTCTATTGTAAAGTATCATTACAAAGCTTATAATCTTACTAAGTGTGTTCACCTATTTGTATGACTGTATCATTCTTGTATCTGAAACTAGGGGTATGTCTACACTACAGGATTATTCCGATTTTACATAAACCAGTTTTTTAAAACAGATTGTATAAAGTCGAGTGCACACAGCCACACTAAGCACATTATTTCGGCAATGTGCATCTATGTACTGAGGCTAGCGTCGATTTCCAGAGCATTGCATTGTGGGTAGCTATCCCGTAGCTATCTCATAGTTCCCGCAGTCTCCCCTGCCCACTGGAATTCTGGGTTGAGATTCCAATGCAAAAACAGTGTCGCGGGTGATTCTGGGTAAATGTCGTCACTCAATCCTTCCTCCATGAAAGCAACGGCAGACAATCATTTTGCGCCCTTTTTCCCTGGATTGCCCTGGCAGACGCCATAGCATGGCAACCATGCAGCCTGTTTAGCCTTTTGTCACTGTCAACATGTGTGTACTGGATGCTGCTGACAGACGTGGTACTGCAGCGCTACACAGCAGCATTCATTTGCCTTTGCAAGGTAGCGGAGACGGTTATCAGCTATAGAACCGTCTGCAACTGGAAATTGGTGATGACGTTTATCATTCATTTTGCACCTTTTGCAATTGGAAATTGGTGATGACGGTTATCAGTCCTTTTGTACCATCTGCTGCTATCATGGGTGCTCCTGGCTGGTCTCGCTGAGGTCGGCTGGGGGCGCATGGACAAAAATGGGAATGACTCCCCAGGTCATTCCCTTCTTTATGTTTTGTCTAAAAACAGAGTCAGTCCTGCCTAGACTATGGGGCATGTGTATTAGAGAACCAGAGAGCACAGCCACTCCGGGTCAGAGCCCCAGAGATCCTGCAGAAATGATGATGCCATTCTAAGGGGTGCCTCTGCAACAACCCCACTCGTTGCTTCCCTCCTCTCCCAACCCTCCTGGGCTACCGTGGCAGTGTCCCCCCATTTGTGTGATGAAGTAATAAAGAATGCAGAAATAAGAAACACTGAGTTTTTAATGAGATAAAATGAGGGAGAGGCAGCCTCCTGCTGCTATGATAGTCCAGGCAGTACAGAATCTTCATTAGACATGAAAGGGTGGGGGGCTGATGGAGCTCAGCCTCCAGCTGCTATGGATGAGGAAGGTTACCAAGCCTTTTGTACCGTCTGCTGGGAATGACCAGGAGTCATTCCCATTTTTGCCAGGCGCCCCCGGCCAACCTCACCGAGGTCAGCCAGAAGCACTCATGGGGTGATGATGATGATGACGATGGATATCAGTCATTTTGCACTGTCTGCCACCGGGGAGGGGATGCTGCTGTTCAGCGCTGCAGCATCCCGTCTACCAGCAGCATGCAGTAGACATAGGGTGACATTAAAAAAAGGTGAGAAACGTTTTTTTTCCCTTTTCGTTCAAGGAAGGCCAAGGGGGTAAATTGACGACATATACCCTGAACCACCCAGGAAAATGTTTTTGACCCTTCAGGCACTGGGAGCTCAGCCAAGAACACAAATGTTTTTCGGAGACTGCGGGGACTGTGGGATAGCTGGAGTCCTCAGTCCCCCTCCCTCCCTCCATGAGCGTCCATTTGATTCTTTGGCTTTCCATTACACTTGTCACGCAGCACTGTGCTAAGTCCCTGCTGTGGCCTCTGTCTATCATAGCCTGGAGATTTTTTCAAATGCTTTGTCATTTCGTCTTCTGTAACGGAGCTCTGATAGAACAGATTCATCTCCCCATATAGCAATCAGATCTAGTATCTCCTGTACGGTCCATGCTGGAGCTCTTTTTGGATTTGGGACTGTATCACCATCCATGCTGATCAGAGCTCCACGCTGGGCAAACAGGAAATGAAATTCAAAAGTTCGCGGGGCTTTTCCTGTCTACCTGGCCAGTGCATCCGAGTTCAGATTGCTGTCCAGAGCGGTCACAATGGTGCACTGTGGAATACTGCCCGGAAGCCAATACCGTCGAATTGCGGCCACACTAACCCTAATCCGCCATGGCAATACCGATTTCAGCGCTACTCCGCTTGTCGGGGAGGAGTACAGAAATTGGTTTTAAGAGCCCTTTATATCGATATAAAGGGCTTCGTTGTGTGGACGGGTGCAGGGTTAAATCGGTTTAATGCTGCTAAATTCGGTATAAACAAGTAGTGTAGACCAGGCCTAGGCATATGAAGTATAACTCTTAGGTCCTAATGTAATTATGCTAAGTGTGGGCCATTAATGGTGGTTTAGAATCTTGATGGCTCCCATTGACTAGGACAATTGTTTGAAAATGGTTTATTTACCTGCAAGCCTTCCTTTATATGTGCAGACCAGTCCTGGAAGAATGGAGGGGGTCTCACAGGAATGTGAACATGTCACCTGGTACTGGAATCCACTTAAACCTGGTAATTTTCCATTTAGAAGGACGGGTGGGAACTCAGAGAGATAAAAGATTCCCGCCTTGTGCCAAAGGCATAAAAGGGGTGGAACAGAACAAAGGGGGTCCCAGTCATGAGAAATCCCCTGCTTTTCACCTAAGATGCCTGCTGGAACTAACAAGGACTGTACCAGGGGAAAGGATTGGGCCCAGGATAGGAAGGAGTCTGGTCTGTGAAAGAAGCTTACTGGAACATCTCTGCAGCTGAGATTTACCTGTAATCAGTTTCTTAATGTATTAGGTTTAAACTTGCATGTTTTATTTTATTTTTCTTGGTAACTTGCTTTGTTCTGTCTGTAATTGCTTGAAACCACTTAAATCCTACTTTTTATACTTAATAAAATCACTTTTGTTTATTAGTAAACCCAGAATAAGTGATTAATAAGGGGGAGCAAACAGCTGTGTATGTCTACCAGTGTTATAGAGGGTGGACAATTTATGAGTTTACCCTGTACAAGATTTATACAGAGTAAAACGGATTTATTTGGGGTTTGGATCTCATTTTGGAACTGGGTGTCTAGGTGCTGGAGATAGGTGACCTACTGAGCAGTTTTTGGTTAAAGTCTGCAGCTTTGGGGGCATGGCCCAGACCTGGGTCTGTGTTGCAGCAGGCCAGTGTGTCTGACTCAACAAGACAGGGCTCTGGAGTCCCAAACTGGCAGGGAAAATGGGCTCAGAGGTAATCTCAGCACATCAGGTGACAGTCCCAAGGGGGTCTCTGTGACCAAACCCATCAGAGTATGTAAGTACTGAAAAGCCTGGATGCTCAACCACAATCAAATCAGAACTCATTGCAGCTGTACAGTTGGACCAGAAACCCTGAGAAGAAGCTCTCATGAGATTTCTACTATTTTATGCCTTCAGTTGGTTTGGAAATATGAGTAATCCTTACTATGATATTTTGGCATTTCCAGTTACGGTCCTGGCTTGTACAAGGAAGTTGTAAAGGCAGTTGAAAATATTTTTTTTAAAGTGATCTTAATTTTACTGAGTCTGATAAAAGATCCAGTTCAAGCTTGGTTTGACTTTAGCATGTAGGGTTGACAGTAGAGCTTGTCAGAAAATGTTTCCCCCCCCTCCCTGGAAAATGTCAACTTAAATGAAAGATGAGATTCTCATGTAATCACACGACTCCAGAGGCTGGGGATTTAAGAAATGTGAGATGTGATAAAATTGCAAAAGCTGACAACACTGTTTGAGTTGGATAATTTGTTATTGAAATTGGTGAGCTAAACTCACCTGCACTTCTTTTTCTCCTGTCTACACAGGACATATGTACACAATTGACCAGATCCTCAACTGGTAATGCAGCTATGCTGATATCCATCAGTTAAGGAAATATCCAGTGCCCAATATCCATATGTAGAATGAAAACTTACACACCATTCAAAGCAGAGTTGGTCATACTTGACATTATGAATAATATTTGCTATGAATTTATATCCCTTTTTTCTTAGTTGTTTTGTTAACCAAAAATGATTTTCTCGGAGTTTCTTCCTTATTTGTATTTGTATTCACAATACAGTTTGGACAAATGATTTTTAAATGAGATGTTATTTGTGAATGTTCACTTTAATTATTCACTATTTTTTCTCTATGTTGCCTGACTGTCACAAGATATCATTTGTGCTCCTTGATTGGATGAATACAATTTTTCTAAAAAATGAACAAAAAATAAGGAACAGCGAATAAGAGAAAATACACTTTTCACAGGAATTTTAAGATGAATAACCTTTGTGCTACAAATTCATGAAATGTTTGGGTTTCTAGAACATTTCCATCAATACCTTGCAATTTTCCAAATATTTGCAAATAAAAAATATGAAGCCACAAATCATAAGAGATCAAAATCAGCCCTTCTACTGCAAAAATATTCACCATTTTTTTCTTTTCCTATATAATCAGCTCTGTCTCTAGCTCTGTTGTAACATAGAGGCACAATTACTCACATACTATTACACATGCACAATGCATCTGAATACTTTTTTCCTGTTTTTAAGTTTCCATCATCGTCCGTGTGAGAAATGGAATAAATAAGAAGCCATGTCTTTTCAAACTGCAAGAGTTCCAAAAGAGAAAGGGCTCTTGACATTACAGAGCTAAAGGAGTTTTGAAGACACTTTCTATTTCCATTCATGTTCCTTTGTATGCTAGGTTGCCTGCCATTATGTTTATGTAATTCTGACAGTGTTCTTAATGACACACTAACAGATTGTAAAACACGCTGCTGGCATTTACTTGTTTTTTTATATTTTTAAAACAATGTCCTTCATGTAACAGTAGTTAAGCGCGGCAGAAGGACATCATTAGAGCCATGGTTAAACTGTAATTTACACCATTAGAAAGGCAGGAGCAATTTTTATTGCCTGGCAATTTTCTTGCTGAAATATTTGGACCATATGGCTCAATTTGTGTAATAACCTTAATTTCAGCACCCTTCAGGTCCGCCTCCATCTCCTACGAATGGTAAAATGCGGTTTAGCAGAAAAGGCAACTGTCTACAGTTAGAGAGCTGAGATTAATAACATGTCACGTCCTGTTTTTGGTGAAGGAATTCTAACAGCAGCCAGATGGTATCTCTACAAATAACTGTCAGGGGTCCTGATCTAATCAATACAATGTATTAATACATTTCCCTTTGCTGCTTCTCGAGGGGCTAGTGCATAACATCTGGAAAGATTGGGGGGACCGCCAAGTAGAAAGCTGATTCTTTTCAGAATCAAACTGAGCCCAATTAATTTTTCATGTACACTTGATAACTGTTTCATAATGAGCTATGTGACTTGATGGATTTAGGGTTAGCATTATGGGCTGCCCATGATTCCTACCCCCATTCAGTCCACTTATAGAAATCAACCCATTAATCAAGCTATCTGGCATAAAACTGAAATCTCAGCTCAGCAAGAGATCAATAACCATTCTAAAAAAAAAATCACAGAACCAGGCTCTAGTGGGCACAAGTATCCAGCCATTACATTAGTAATTGCTTTAGCAAAAATAAAACTCAGGGCCATAATCACCCGATAGGAACTTGTACTATAGAATTCATTACTTGCTTCCTGTCAAAAAGTAACATTTAAGTCTGTTAAAAACACTGTGATACTGCCTTCTAAATATGGCCACTATTCAATGTAATGACTGTTAAAATAGTAATAATATTTGTATTGTTCTGTATATTAACATGGCACATTAAAAACAGACCAAGACATATTCCCTGCCCCAAAGAGTTTACTGTTTATAAACCAGGACAATACACTAGAGAAATGGAGAGTGTGGTGAGATTATACCCACATTCCTGGAGTTTTTAGCAAGGTCTGAAAAGAAGAGAAAGAGGTCCATTTGGCAGGCAAGAAATGGGAGAGCGTTACAAGTGTTTGGGGAGCCCAGCCTGAAGATGAGTGTTCGGAATAGATTTGAAAGGGAGCAGTAAAGAGAAAGGACAGGACTGAGAATACTAAATTTATCTCACATAGGACACGAAACAGCAGTTTGATGAGAATGACTTTTGGAGACTGCAGACCTGGATTGGATTCAAATTGGCTCCTTGAAGGTAAAAGACTCTGCATACCTTTACCAAATCTTTGTATCACCTAGTGCTCTCTTGTTTTTAAACAGATGCAATATTTCTCTTTTTATAGAATGACAAGTTAATTTTAAAAAATCAACTGGGATATAAAAATACAAGATTAGAATTCCCACTCATTATTAATACAAGATACTTGGAGGTCAGTAAACAGCTTTTGTAATTTTCAGATCTGGAACTCCAGTAGTCGTGTATCATAGTCACCAAGGTATTTCATGAAGCTACATTTTCATGAACCCATCTAATAGGTGTTTTTCAACACCTAATATTGCCAAGGTAAAACTTGGGTTAATTTAATTCTAAAATCTGGTCAAATCCACTTATATCCTTTTCTATTATCTAAGTAACTCTAATTTGAAAAACTTAAATATGGACAAGTTAACTAATTTTTCTTCCCCCACTGTATATTTTTCTTTGCCAATTTGAGTAGATGTGTTTGATCTCTGTAAGAAAGCTCCTTCAACTTGACTAGGAATTCTTTTAAAATATACTTACTTCCAAAATTTGAGTCAAACATGGCAATGTAACATGAGGGAAAAAAGTTATTTTATTACATTGTAAACTATATCTTATCAATCACATTTGTGAACTGACTTCCCCTTGGTAAGCATTTATTTGGTTATAAAACCAACCAAATTTTCAGTCGAGTGTATTGCTATGCTGGATGATTAGTTTACTCTCAACCTCTCAAGACTCAAATGTGAGACACATGGAAGCCAATAAGGGTATAATTCTGTAAGTGTTTCACACACAGAAGGCACCTGAAATGTGTGAAGTATTAGGCCCTTTACAATGCAGGACACAAGAATAAAATAATATTATAGAAATTTTCAAATATGGGGCTAATTTCTTTTAAAAGTAACATATCCTTCATGACAAGGGAAACCTGAGAAGTCTACTTCTTATTAATACTTTAGAAAAGAGAGGTCATGTCACAGAACAGAATGACCAAGAACAACTCAGTCATCAACATGAGGATTTCTGAAGAGTTGGTGAGAAGATTAAAAAAATAAAACAAAAATAAAACTAAAATATAACAACTGCTCCCAAAGGAGAGTCTCAGTATATCATCACTGTCTTTTTTACCTCTGTTTAAACTAGTCACGTGATGCAGACTTGTACAGTACGATTTAAGGACTGGATGGCTCAGATTGTTGGTCATAGGATATAGAACTGGTCAACTGTAGATCACCCACCTCTCTTAGGTAGTTTGAGTCAGAGCAGGGGCTTACTGAAGCACTTAATCAGTTTCTGCAGGGGCATCACACTGAAATTTTAAATACCTATTCACACAGCTGTTGTGCAAAAGCCAACACATTCATATTACAGAATCTGGTTCTGAGTCTCCTATTCATGTTATGCAAACTTATCAGACCCAGAGGGGAAAAAAAGACAAAAAACATTTTCTATTTTTGGGCCTCCCCAGTTCATAGCCAAATAAAACAATGACAGGAATTCCAATCCAGCCCCATTCTGAAACTCTGTAAAGAAGCTTTTACATTTTAAAAACTGCATTCAAAGAAGAATGATTCATTTGTAAACTAATCACATATGCCACACATGCGGTGGGTGTCGGTCATTTCATTTGAATTAGAAAGCAAATGTCTCTATACTTGAGAGGTTACTGGCTGTTGTAAGTTAAATTCTTTTCACTGTTAGGCATAATTAAAATACTCAAGCAGTGGTTTCAGTAATTTAAACATTGCAGTATTGTTGTAATATTTTTCTAGGCTTCAAGAGTTCACAATTGTTTGGTCCAATCAAACCTGGGAACACTGGAGAAGTTATCACCCATCAAGGTAATTACTTTCAAGTTGAAATAATTACTCCATCAATGTTAATGGTCTTTCAACTTCAATAAAGCACTCACCTGCCGATAATCACTGCTAACCTCTTGCTCTCATGCAATTCCCTCTCTATTTAGTGGGTCATATTACAGCCGTTAGAGTGGTCACTTGTCCTGAACAGCTGCTGAATTTCACTTTGATCGGCTGTGAACCATAAAAAAATTAGTCACCTGTGTATGATTTCCCCCTAACCCATAAGCCCTTGCAGAGCTAAGGATATGATCTCTTGGCTGTAACAGGGCACTTTTGGGGCAGCCATCTTGATTCTAGTGGTGGATTCTTCCCACTTGTTAACAACAGGACAGCACTTCAATTAACTTTTGCCCTCCAATGCCATTTACAGCTTTGGGTCTCTGCTAAGTGGCACATATTCTGAATTTATGGCATGTGTCAGTTATCATATAGAGTATTTCATTCCATCTTGTTTCCTTACAACATGCCATGGGTTTCCTAGGCACTTGAACAGACTTCATAATAACTTAATAGATGTGTAGAAAAAGTCTTACCGATATTGTTCTATGTTTTTTTTTCCATCCTCAAATTTACAGTGTGCAGTATTATATGAAAGTTGCCACCAAACAAAATAATTCCTTAATGACAGTTTACTACACATTGGTATATGAGATACTGCAGTATTTCTATATACTCAGATGTAGAAATAATTGTAGTATATCAGATTTACTGCTGGCAACTGCTTCATCACTCTATTTATGGAAGAAAAAATAAAGTCCCATACAGTATGATAAAACTTTTGTATATATTATATTAACATGAATATGATCATTGCTGTTATTTATAATTTGTATTCTGGTAGCACCCTCAATGCGCAAGTTACATACAGGAAGACAAAATCGCTACATGCAAATCTAAAGCCCTCATCCTGCAAAATCCAATGGGACTACTCACATGGTTAAAGTTAAGCATGTGCTTATGTGTTTGCAGGATCAGGGCCTAAGAAACTAAAATCTATCAATCAAATGAAAATTGCTAGTCTCTGTATCTTTTATTACATCCTTTCAAATGTACATGGCACCCTTAGTTACTCTTTATTGAGAAGTGACTGGTTTAGCGCACACGTGCCTAATCCTGTAATCTGCTGCACATAGGCACACTGCTAAAGCCTAGGCAGAGTCCCACTGAAGTCAGTGGGGATCTGTGCAGAGGTGAGGGACCATACAATCTCCAGTAAAGCAGAGTCTAATGGCACACACATTCTATATATCCCTGTGCAGAGCACTGTACTCAACTTCTCCCACTTATTTTCTATTCTATCTTTTGCCTCCATTGCATGCTTATCTTGTTTTCTTTTTCAACTTCCGCCTTTACACTTTTTCCTTCTCTCTTCCTCTCACTTTTTCTCCAAAACACACTCTAAGAGCTACCTTTTCTTAGATACTGAACTCTTTATAATTTATCTTCTTGATTTGCCTGGCCTTCCCTGGTCATCTGGTTGTCAAACAGCCAAATATTTAGACTAGCAGTCATAGGAGACGTGGTATATTATATCCATGAAAGAGGCAGCATTTACTCACACTTACCTCACAGAGGTATTTGACATATAGCAGTTTCAGTATCTCTAGTATCAGGGTAGCATCCTTTGATTTTTTCATGACAGCCATTGTTGGATTTCAGTCTACCATGCTGCCACCTTTCGGTCAGCACTAAACACTGTAATTAACTAGCTACATAGTGTCACAGTTCAAGACAACTGTACCTGTATTTCCGCTCAGTGGTCCAACAAGGCACCCACCCTCAGGCTTCCAGCTCCCCTGCCATTGCCTTTCTGGATGGGGACCCATGTCTCTCTCCTTTGTGCCCAAAGACACATGCTTGTTTTCTCACCAGAGATGGATAATAGGTGTAATTGCTACAGATATAAGTTACCACACAGACTTCCTATACCGACCTACTTTATTTCTTATGGTAACAAACATTATAGAGAAAACGCATTAAAAACAATAAAAGAACCTGCATGCACGCTAATAAGCTTACCAGAATTAACCCCAACCTTAACAAGGGCTCTGGCAGGAGCAGCCTTTCAACTCCTCATCCAAGGAATTTCATTTGTGGTCACAAGTTCATCACAGCTTCAGCTCAGGACAAGCACCCAATCTCATGAGACCTCCGTAGGCCCACTCCTTACAACCCTAGCCTAGGGACTAGGGCTGTCCAGACCAGGGGTCCTGCCCATTTGCTGGATCAGGAAGAAGGCCCTGAGCTAGTTCAAAATACTCATCCAAAATCCCATACTTTGTCTATTGGTCCCTGGAGAATCCGGTTTGAACTAGTTTATGAAGACTTCTCTGGGGGTTGGTTTCAAAGGGCTGATGACCAGAGGAATCAGATTAGCATCTTCCTTCCTACTAGAGAAGGTACATACAATGCCACAACAACACATACATAATTTTTAATACAATGTAACCCTAATTCAAGAAAGTTTAACTTAATTCAATCATGTTTATCTTAATTCCATAAGATTTGTTCAGAATACTACAGAATATTGTCAGTCTGTCACAGATCATATGAGTGACACTGCCCTCTACTGCAGAGAATCAGAATTACTTCTCTGTGTGTCATAGGCCCTATGCTGCCAGCAGCTAATTGGAGATTCTTGTTTAATTCAAGTGGTAGAAGTTTGCGATATTAGAATATAGAGATCCAAGTTCTATTCCCATTGGCATCACAAAATTCAAAGTGGTCAGATAACTGTAAAGGCCTATGCCACGGATCTGACACACATTAAACTAAATATAGCTTAGCACATCTTTACAGGGAAGTAAATGGCTATGTGTCAGGGAGGTAGAATAAATCTATCAAATGTTTTGAAAATCTCATTTGGATTTGGAAATGGATAGAAAAGAAACAATCAAGACTGAGGAACCTGCAATGATATTATCAACCCTCAAATTTTTATTATGCATCACCATTTCCAATAAAGCCTTCAAGCTTATTTTTTGGTTAAGCTTAAAGTGACTAGGTCGTGTCCAATAGGCAAGGAGCATGGGTGTGAGTAACAAGAACACTTATGCCCATAAGCCTTACAATACAGGGCATTTCCTTTTTCTCCCGTGGAATATTCTAATGTGATAAAAAAAGTCTAACAGATTAAATAAAGGAGAGAGCTCATTGCTTGCTCAATACTTTGTCTTGCATTGTAACATGGAAGCTTGTGTGAGAGAATGACTAATGGCGTATCCCATGGGGAGCGCCAGAAGAAACGCTTTAGGAGATCAACTGATTTAGCCTCATACCCCTGAAAGCTATATTTTAAAGGGGCAGAAGTTTCATAATTGGAATGCTAGTTCCTTCAATACAATTACATTTTAATTAAAGCGTCTCATTCACAAAAGCTACAGTTAAGGGTGTATCAGCAAGTTCACGATAAAATTCTATTTCCAAAGAGTTATAACTTTGAAACTTAGTGTCCAGGTTTTCACCTGTTGTGATAATTGACCTGATCTCATGGTATCTTTGATAACAGGACTCAGCGCACTTTATGTCAATATCTTTGATTCCAGGCTCTAGCTGTTACATTATATATTCAGACCACAAAAGGCCTGATTCTGGTCTCAGTTACACTGGTGTAAGCCAGTGACTGAGTTCAATGCAGTTGCCCCAATATAAAACAAGCATAGAAGAGAGGAGAATCAAATGCAGAGATTTCTTTCCAAAGGGCAGTATAATTTTTTTTTAAAACAAAGGCAGTAAAATGGATAAATACGCATGATACAGGAAAGTAAAAAAAGGATTTAAGTCACTGCCACCTTAGTATTTGACAAACAACTTTGCATATGGTGCTAATGTAATTGTGATTCCATTTAGTGTTTGGGGAAAATTAAGCATTTTGGAGCCAGAAAGGTACTAATTCAACAGATAACAACCGTTAATTTAAAAGGCTTTTAAATGATGTTGTTAAAGAAATATACTGTAATAATATTACTTAAAAGGCCATTTTAGTAGATTTGATTACCCACAATACAACCATCTTGGATGTTTTCTGTTGTTGTTGGCATGCCTAGAAGACACACTGCAATGCATGACTGGACAAGGGAATTCTGATGCTCAGAAATATGTTGGATGCTGCCAGAACAGGATGTGAAAAGAAGCTTCTGACATTTCTCCATTTTGAAATTCTAAGTATCACATTACACATCCTAGCTGGGCTTTTCAAAGAAACACAAGGAAATCCAAATCCCACTGAAGTTCAATGGAAGTTAGGCTCCTTTGAAAAGTCCCAGCCTACATTTTTACAACCTAGCACACTGTACAGTGCAGAAGCAATGGATTGCAAAGGACAAAAGCATGCATTCCTGCCATTTAACCCAAGACCTCGCTCTCTTTTCACAGTAAGAGGCATGATAAATCTTATCCTTAAGGCTTCTAGGAAAGATATTGTGTGCTTTCGAACCATATACCTATGGGTACCTTAGATCCCTCAGCTAGATTCCACTCATTTATGTCAAGAGAACTTTTCTAAGGAAGTTTACAGTAAGACCTTAATACTGAATATTAAATCTCAGCAAGACACTATGTACAACTTCAGTTATCTGAATATAAATGGAATATTGAATAATTTTAGATTATCAATGTAACTGATAATGGTCTTGGGACATGCCCACGTTTTGGACAAAAGGAAGGTTAGGGTATCTGAGCTATTCAAGTTTGGGTTCCTACGAATCTTAAAATTATACCAACACAATAGATTCTTGGTACATTATAAAAGATTGTTTTCAGAAGACAGTCAAATGCAATTGCTGACATTGCATTATAAAGTCTAGTGCAGCTCTCGTACCCCTTAAAGAAAGATTTGAAGTGAATGGTTACAGGAGAGGACTAGTCAGTAATCAGAGACAGCATTACCAGCTCTGCCACTGACTCACATCATGGTCTTGGTCTAATCACATTAACCTGTGCCTCAGTTTACCCATAATGAAGACAAAGGTACCTACATGAGACTTCATCAATTAATGTTTGTAAAACACTTTTAAGTACAGGGTAGCACAGAAGTATTATTATTATGTATTCTGTGCGCCGGTAACAGTTGATTTGCTTCTAATTCAGAAGAGGTATGAGGCAAAGCTTCATAGATTCTGTAAATAAATCACATATGTAGAACTAACAATAATTTTCATGTCATGTTTAAACCAGCATTGATTTCAGATTAATAAAAACATTCAATCCAAGTGGGATTGATTTTGTTTAGCTTGTTATGAGCAGCCTCTTAAAACAACAAAAGAATAAAAATTACATTGGATATTTTTTCTAAAAGGAATTATGGCCTGTATTATACAGGAGGTCAGACTAGATCACAACGGTCCCCTCAGGTTTGGAATCTATGAACAATTACATAGAAGATTTAGGACCACATTTGCAAAGTGAGGTATGCACAAGTAGATATGCACACCTATTTATGCAAGAAAAACACTACTCTGTGCTCAAAATCATACATTAGCATCTGTATATCAATGACAAGACATCTACATGGGTAGATGTTATGCATACACTGTATATATGAATGTAAATTAGGTGTCCAAAGGCTAATTGGAAAAAATGGTCCTTTATCAGTATTTTAAAGTAACACACATCAAACCAGAATATAAATTAATTGAACACTGGTTTTAGTATCCAGTTCTTACCGCTACAGTTAGTGCTGTAATTGCCGGGATGCTAAACGTTGGATCACTCCGTTTCTCTTGACAGACCACACGATACTGAGAAATAACCCCATTGGGAGATATAGGTTGGGTCCAGTTCAACAGCACAGAATATGCACTTGTAGCTTGTGCCCAAGGGGCTTGCATGCCCCAAGGTGGAGCTTCCAAAGTTTGTGTTGAAGACCACAGACTATCCACTGATCCCTTGGAATTTTGAGCTCTGACACGGTATTCGTAGATAGTGAACGGCTGCAGTGCATCAGAAGCATCAATAAATTCCAAGGCTCCTTCAGACCAAATGAATAAAAGCAGCTCCTCTTGAGTGTTTACAGGACGTCTGAAATATAAATAAAACCAGTCCACTTAAAGCTTACAGTGACTTAAACACAGTCAGGTGATATTGAAGTACAAGTCCTAAATTCAGTCTATACTTGAGAATAATACAGATCTTATCTCTATTCGTTGTATAGGCAAGGAACTGCCTTCCTTATTTTGCCTTATAAGTCATCAGCCTATGTCAGGTATTGACTATTGAAAAAACTTTCAAGGAAAAAGGTAAATAACTAATTTCTCTTTGCCATTAAGTGGGAGAAAACTGTGCAAACTCAATCAATACTACTGTAATAGCACTGCAATAGCACTTTGTCCTTTATTATAGAACACTCCAGGCCAGGGCTTCAAAGATGAGTGCCTAAACTAAGGTCATAGTGTCCTAAATCCATATTTAGTCACCTAAACAAGTTATCTAATTTTCAAGTGTTGCAGATTCTCAACATTTTTGAAAATCAGGACACTTACTTAGGTACTTAAATCAGGACTTAGGAGTCTAACTCCAACATTCAATTTTGAAGACTTTGACCCACTTTAGTATTGAAAGCAATTAGTTGCCTAGAACAGGGGTTCTCAAGCTTTTTCTTTCTGAAGCTCCCCTAACTTGCTACAAAAATTCCACAGCTTACCTGTGCCACAACAACTGTTTTTCTGCATATCCAGTAGATTAAAAGCCAGGGCCAGTGCTATTGCCTGGGACCCCATGCCACAGGGTGCCCAGTGAAGCTAATTTGCTCAGGCTTTGGCTTTCTGCCCTGGGCCCTAGCGAGTCTAACACAGACCCTGCTCGCGGGTTTATTTTGGCGGACTCCCTGAAACCTGCTTACAGAGCCCCCAGTGGAGAACCACTGGCCTAGGACACAAAGGGACAAACATTCAAACAGTCCTTTAAAATTGTGCCTATACATTTTGCCTGTACTCTAGTTTGCACCTGAAAAAAAAAAATCACATTTCTGGATAAAATTAGGGTTCTCAGTCGGACAGACACATCCAATTTCCAGATGTAATTGTAAAAGCTCATTAGAAAACATGATCCATAGTGCTTTCCCATAATATAAATGCATATCTTTTTCAAAGAGATTTTCTACTTAAAATATTTTGAGGCACTTTCACATGTCAGCAAATGAAGACTCATCACTGTCCACACATATGCACGTAATATGTCCATTCCAGTTAGGAGTAGCTCTGCTACTGGCAAATCCTGAGATTCTGCTAAGCTTCAATGGAGGTTACAGGTGATCAGCTTCTCTTTTACAATTTGGCGCCACTAGGATGTTAATTTAGAGTTGATGGATAAAGGCAGGTCATAAGTTTCTAGATGAAGTTGCCAAATCACTTATCTTTACTAGGAATCAAAATGTTTGTCTGGAATAAAACCTAGTGGTTGAAGACTATGATAAATCTCAGTGAAAACTGTGCTGCACCTCACACGGATTTTGGTATTTTCCTTACTTTTAACTGAAACCTTTGCCTCCACATTAAATAAAACCATTTTATCCCTGCATGCTAACAAACAAAAAATCAACATTATCTGTCACTTGTATCAAAAATACGGCAAATTCACAGGCGTGGAATTGGTGTGTCTGGCTACCAGGTGTCATCACTACTTCACATGCACATTGGCTGAAGAACATTTCTTTGGCAAGATAAAAATCTGAATTTCAGTAATACTGTCAGTTTTTATTTTGTTAGTCCAACTTTAGTCACTATTTTTAAGGATATAAAAAAATCAACAAAACTATTAAAAATACTAGAAATCTCAGGTGCTTGTAATATTAAACTCCCATATATTTTATACAAATATAAACGAGAATGCACATAGTTGTGCATGTGCACATACATTCATAAGTACACACACAGCTGTGTCTGCCCGTAGAGATGTACACAAACACGCCACTCCCATATTTCTCCAAGTTGCAAGAAATGGGAGAATTTCCAGCAAACTCTGGGATGTACTTACCCTAGGATATTGTAAAGTTTAAAGGGTGGGAGCAAGAGAAAAGCAAAGAAATTTTCTGAGTCTCACTCCTCCAGACTGGGGGAGTGACCAAGCACAAAACATGTTGATCCTGAAGATCTGGTGATGGCATTTGGTGAAGGGGAGGAAGGACAGGCTCTTTAGCTGCCCCTAAAATAAGAAGTGGGAGCCTTTGATGAGTGATGAAGAGAGTGATGAGTGGACCTATACATTGACCCTTAAACCATACTGCATCAAGTGTCCTGCAGCATAGCACCACGATTTTGATTTTTCATACTTTACTCCATGTCGGATTAAAAACACATGCAGAATTATCATTCAGATGTCATTTACTGTGCTCATCAATGTGAAGCACACCCTTACAAAAGATGGATGCATACTTTACCTTTCTCCTCTCTCCTGCTGTTTACTCACCCTGCTCCACACGGTAAGATGTATTTCCTTCTTGCAGTGCTTAGGTACCTTCATGATAGGTATCTTAGAAATACCTCAGATAGGTCAGAAGACAAAGAAACTGTGCATAGGTTTTTAAAATCAAGTGTAGCACATAATTGTTTCAAGACAAGGTGGGTGTACATTTGCAAACACACCACACAAAACCAATGATATACTTGAGATACATCGATGATATTTTCATCCTCTGGACAGATGACCTAAACTCCGTCACAGATTCACAGATTTCCGTCTTAACTTCAACAACCACCACATGTCCGTTAAACTCTCTCCCACACAGGCATCATCTTCCTGGATAACAAAATCAGCTTCAGCAATGGAAGCCAACGGACACCTTGTAGCAGGGTGGACTCCTGCTCCGGGAGAGAAGGGGTTAAAACAGCCCTGGAAAGGGGCTGTAGCTGGAGCCAGAAGCCTGGGCTGATAGCGGGAGTGGCTGCAGCTGGGGGCCACGCCCCAAACTGAGCCACAGGCTGTATAAGAAGGCCAGGGGAGCCAGAAGCAGAAAAAGTCTCTAACTGGAGAGGGAGACAGGCCTGGCTGCTCGGGGACTCACCCAGGGGACCTAAAGGAAGGCAGGGCTGGGGAAAAAGCCTTAGGAGCTGAGAAGCCCTAGGCCAGCAACTCCCCAGGCTGCAGGGCCTAATTCTAGGCCTGCAAGGTACTGGGCTTGCAGAGGGGCAGCCGGAGGGTGGGTAAAGGCAGCCAGGCCAAAACCCCTTTGCCTATGATGAGTGGCTGATACTGCAGTCTGCCCCAGGGTGTGGGGCTAGACAATGACTAGGCAGTAGCCAATACTGAGGCAAAGTGGGGATAGTGGGGTGGGGTTCCCCTGGGAGGGGGGGAGACCCAGTTAAAGGGGCACCAAGGTCCAGGGAGGGACCTGGGGCCAGCAGAGGACAGGTGAATCACTGGCTTGCAGAGGACGCTCCGTGGCTAGAATCGAGCTAATTCCCCGAAGCAACCAGCAGGAGGCGCCACGGGGGTGAGTCCACACATTTACACACCTATATCCGAAACCCTTGGATCATCACATAGATATAGTGACCACCTCAAACACACCAAGAAATCTGTTATCTACAGCCAGGCACTCAGCTACCACAGAATATGCTCTGAGAAGAAAGTCCAGGATATATACTTTAACACACTCAAAACCGCCTTCACTAAACAAGTATCAGAGGGGTAGCCGTGTTAGTATGGATCTGTAAACACCAAACAAGAACACTCCACCAGAGAAGTAGATTACATCATGAAACAGGCCATTCAAATACCCCAAGAGAACTTGCTTCAGTACAGAAATAACCTCCTCCTCCCTCCCGAATCTCATCCTGAAATAAATCTTTCCTAAACTACTTCTTCTGGCCTTCAAACAACCCTCCAACCTCTTCAAGCTCATCATCAGTGGCATGTTGCCACAGATCAGGACGCAACAATGAAAAGCGCCACCAGACCCTTCCAAAACAACAGATGTAAATCTTGCAGACTTATCTCCATTGCTACAATGATCAACATCCTGCACAATACAACTTTGAAGAGCCACAGGTTCTACACAGGCCTATCAGAACCTCATCCAGTGCATTAAATGTGCCCCAATAGCAGTAAAACCAGACAATCACTACACTCTTGAATGAATTCACACAGGAAAATAATAAAAGACAAAAACACCACATCACCTGTGGGTGAGCACTTTTCACAAAGCGATCACTCCATACCTGTGCTCATCCTCATAGGAAACCTGTGCAACACTTGCAAAAGTTGAGCCTGGGAGCTTAAATTCGTAACTCTGCTAGACACTGATAATCATGGACTGAATAGAGACACTGGATTTATGGATCATTACAACATCTGTAACCCACTAACCCCCACTCCAGCTGCTCCCCCTCCCTTTCCTCCCTATGATTGGAGGGGTGTTAATGGGCCACTTCACCTTGAATGGTCCCTTGAAATATGTGTTAACTACTTATGCTAAACAATCTGCTCCATCTTGTATTTAGTTGTGTCCCTCTGAGTTAGTTTCTCTGCAGAAGAGCTCTGCATAAGCTCAAAAGCTTGTCTCACCATCAGAATTTGGTCCAATAAAAGATATTACCTCATCCACCTTGTCTCGCTAATATCCTTGGACCAACATGACTGCAAAATCTCTGTCTGCAAAGTGTCATGCACACCTATGCCATCACAAACAATTATAAATAACAATATCTTATAACTGTGCTCTCCTCCCAATGTATTTACAAATATTCCTACAGAGAAGTAAAAAGTGGTGTCATTTTAAGTGTAATAAAGTCGTCTTTAATACCTGGTATCTGGGCTTGCTTAGCACAATTATTTAATTAACCATTAAAGCACTTCCTAGAATTCACAAATTTATGTTTAGTCAGGGCCGGCCTTAGGATTTATGGTGCCCTAGGCGAGATTATTAAACTGGTGCCCCTGTGCCTGATCTGCTCTTAGCAACACAAACATAAGCTTATAGTATTGGAAAACTTGCCACATTCACATTATTAAAACCAGTTTAACTTAATTAAGCACACTGTAATGCTGATGGACTAGCACTAAAGAAGCAGCATTATAGAAAAAATTCTGATATGACAGAATGATGCAAATAATATATTTTTTTAATTTATCAAAATTTTATTGGAAATTTATATGAAGAGGTATTGAAACAAAGATTTGTTTTTAATTAAAAGCAATCTTTCTGGCTTTTTTGGCTGCAAAATCAGTAATAATGTCAACATATGACAAAGACAAAGTCGTGTCTTGTTCGATCGCAAGAACAGCAAGACCAGTCAAGCATTCCTGACTCATTGTAGAGCGGAGATAGTTTTTAATGAGCTTTAGTTTTGAGAAACTCCGTTCTCCTGATGCTACTGTTACAGGAATTGTCAGTAGAATACGAGTGGCAATGTACACATTAGGATATATGTCAACAGGTTTGCGGGTATGAATAAACTGTACAATGTCCATCACCGATTTTGCATGTGGCAACATTGATGACAGTGTACTCAATTCTTCGTACAGTTCAAGTCCATTTAAATCAAAACTATCACCATGCTTCAGGAGGCTCTCTAGATTCTTGCACTTTGTCATTAGTTGCTCTTGTTTTCCTATTTCGTTGAATTTAGTTATGTCATACAAAAATCCAAACTGTTCATGGTGTACTTGCAAGGTATTAAACCTTTCATCAACAGCAGATACTGCTTTATCCATCACAACATTAAAAAATTCAACCTCAAATTTCTTTTCTGGATCGTCTATGGGCATGATCTGCTGTACAGATTCTTCACAAAGAAGTGTCCCTGGCCTTTTAAACTCATATTAACTATGTATTTACTTTATGAACGTTGGAGAAAACATTGTGAAAACGTAAAACATTGGCTGCCCAACTTCTGGGTTGGCAAAAGTTATACTGACTCACAAGGGAAAAAAAAAGCAGGAGAATCTTAGTACAACATATGGTCACTCTATACCAGGGGTCGGCAACCTTTCAGAAATGGTGTGCCAAGTTCACTGTAATTTAAGGTTTCTCGTGCCAGTAATACATTTTAATGTTTGTAGAAGGTTTCTCTCTATGTCTATATTATATAAATAAACTATTGTTATTATCTGAGGTCTTGACCACTGGTCCTGCTCAGGCCACTGCCAGCTGAGTAAATGAAACCCCAAACCGGCAGCGGACTGGTGGCTGGAACCCTAGACAAGGATCCCAGGCCCTGCTCAGCCCGCTGCTGGTCTGGGGTTCTGACCACCAACTCCTGCCAGCCAGGATCCCGGCCGCCAACCCCCCCTCAGCCCGCTATCAGCCTGGGATTCTGCTCACCCAGGCTGGCAGGAGGCAGAGTGGGGCTGGCTGCTGAGCTCCTGACTGGCAAGGGGCCGGCAGCCGGAACCCCGGAGTAGCAGTAGGCTGAGTGCTGCTGGCACCCCAGACTGGCAGCAGACTGAGCCACTCAACCCCCCACTGGCCCTGCTCAGCCCGCCACCAGCCCACTGAGCCCGCCACCAGCCCACTCAGCCCGCTGCCGGCTGAGTGAATGGAACCCCAGGCTGACAGCAGGTTGAGTGGTTCAGCTGGCCTGCTCAGCCCACTGCCAGCAGGTGCTGAGTGGGGCCGATGGCTGGTATCCCAGCTGGCAATAGGGCAGCAGCCGGAACCACAGAGCAGTGATGGGCTGAGCCGCTCAGCCTGCTGCTGCATACCATCAAAAATCAGCTCATCTGCCACCTTTGACACGTGTGCCGTAGGTTGCCGACCCCTGCTTTATACACTAGTAAGGAGATGAGCATATTACAGTTGTTGGAGGGCTCTTATCAGAAGTAACAGGCTATAGGAAAGTCAGTCAACATTTTTTGTTTCTCTGATGAAAACTGGCCCACTCCCTGCCTCAAACCAAACCTGTCACTAATAATTGTCAACAACTTAATTTTCTGTTTTTGGCTAAGATATTGATTTTTAAAAAAAAAATATTGAAATTGGATTCAGGATTGTTAGCAAGAATTTTTGGCAAACAAAGTTGTTAAATGACAATATAAATGGCAACACAGTACTGCTTTCATGCTTGGCTCACCCCCCAACCCGCTGGTCCAACAGCTGCAGTAGAGGAGGAGATAGGTGGAAAACTGCAGGACCCCAAAATCCACCTCTTGGGGTGCAGAGTGGCAACAGCAGCAGCAAACCCTCAGGTCCAATCACACGCCAATGGGCACCACCACCAGCCTTATGGACCATGGTGAAGTTAGCACAGCATCTGATCTCAGGGACAGGGCACCCATGGAGCCACAGCAGCTCATCCTGCCCTGTGCAGCTCCCCCCGGATGAGATGGATTGCTGGCAGCTGCCAGCCTGGGGGAGAGGCGCTCCCCAGCTAGGGTGGCCAGATCCAGATATCCTGATTTTATAGGGCCAGTCCCGATATTGGGGGCTCTCTTATATAGGCAGTGTGACATTCCAATTCTGGCTGCCTGCCCAGGAAGTGAGTTACTTTCACTTTCATTCCTCAGCAAGCAGCCAGCTAGTCTCCCCTCCCTCCCAGCACTTCACCCAACCTAGCCCTGATGGAGGGGAGGGAGGAGAGAGAGAGGGATGCTCCTGGGGAGGAGGGAGAAAGGAGGGGGTGCTCCGTGGGGCAGGGGGGAGAAGAATGGATGTTATGGGAGACAACAAAGGATACTGATTCCAGAGCCACAGCCTCACCTGACCTCAGCCGGGGGGAAAGAGTCACAGGTGAGCTCCTTTCCCAACCCCTACCCCCTCCCCTTCCCAGAGACCCCAGCAGCCAATCCCATTCCTCAGACTGTGCTGCATTCGTCTCTCTCTAGGACCCAGCAGCCCTGCTTCTACACTGTCTGGGCTGCCTGGAGAGTGGTGCCCCCAGGCAGTGTGAGGCCCTACGCCGCTGCCTATTCTGCCTATGCCTAAGGACGGCCCTGTGTTTAGTACTATTTTAGAAATTCTGTGAGAAACAGCTACTCCACAGCGAAAGATCAAATATGCCACCAGCCGTAAGCTCAGCCGCAAGCAAAGCTGAACATTGTAGCCTGGTTAAGTATTTAGATCTTATTACTACTGAATATTTAATGAATGAAACTTATGGTTAGGTAAATGGTTCCATCTGTGGTGCTAAAACCCAGAATATCTTCATGTATGAATAAACTTTGAACAGAAGTGGTTGAACAGTCTGTAATCATTTCAATCGACTTAAGTTTTAAGATTCAACTGCTCATTTAACTGGAAGTGTTTCTTCTGTACAGTGAGCTGCACAGGAAAATAACATTTCCAGGAGCTGGAAGCTGTCTCAATCTGCACACTCAGATTTGCTGCCTGTGCTCAATTTAAAGCTGTTCAAAGAGAGTTATTTTATAAAGGGCAAATCCAGTGCTTAATTTGTTCCAGGGCTTGCCAGGCCTGAGCTCTGGCACCTCTAGGCTTGGCAGTTCATAGCCCTGGCACCTCTGGGCTTGCTGCATCAGTTATGAAAGAAAATCATTGCTTGAGTCCCAGCATCTCTTTGCGTGACTCTTGGCACCTCTTTCATTATAGCTCAGTGGTTTAAGCATTGGCTTGCTAAACCCATGGTTGTGAGTTCAATCCTTGAGGGGCCATTTAGGGAACTGGGGTAAAAATCTGGGGATTGGTCCTGCTTTGAGCATAGGGGGTTGGACTAGATGACCTCCTGAGGTCCCTTCCAACCCTAATATTCTATGATTACAAATTAAGCACTGGGCAAATCCTCCCTGGCCCCACACCAGGCTCTAGCAGGGGTCGGGAGGACGGGACATCATCCTCCATGCCAGATGACTAAACAGCTACTACTACAACCACAAGACTGCAACAATGACTACAGCACCTGCTCTTCCCTTCCCTTACGGGAGATAGTCAGTGAATCCTTGTATTTTTGGATGCACCAGCTCTGCCTCTGGCACCATGCTCAGAATATGCCTTCAGAGCCATGTCCCATCCTGACCCCAATCCTTACAAAGCCAAAAGAGAACATGGACTAGTGCTGCGTGTTGTCCCTAGGCTCAGGTAGTGAGGGCATTGGAAGCATTGTACAGGCCTGAGGCAAAATGCCCCTACAAGTTCTTGCAGGGACAATGTGCTTCACAACGCACCCTAATTCTATCTTCCATGCAGAGCAACTGAGTAGCCCTAGTTATAATTCAGTCATGACACACCTCCAGAAATTTATATTGTGTTTCTTTTTAAAAAAAATACAGATTTTAATGTAGGAAAAATATACAAAAAAAGGACATGAGTTGGGCGCACATTAAAACAGTAATTCAGACCATGGTTTATATTCATTACAGATAAAAATGATAATAATCATGAGCCAAATGCAGCACTCACATCAGTTAATATAGCCATCGATATAGGTCTTTATACCACAGTAACATCTAAGTGTCTAGTAAGCTGCACATCAAGTGTAAACAATACAGGGGAGTAGTAAAGTGGTGGAACTAACACTAAACGGGCTCTCAGTGGATGTGAAAAATTAGCATAACTGACATTCCAAAGGGAAGAATAAGGAAGAGCAAGTCACAGCTGTCATCAGCCCATAGCATTTGCTGTATCTTAATTACCACTGTTACTTTTTCTGTTAAATCCCTTTCCCTCTCCCCTAGACTCATTCTGCACACCTACAGGGCTGGTGCAAGGATGTTTCGCACCCTAGGTGAAACTTCCACCTGGTGCCCTCCCCCCCCACGCCCCCACCTTGAGGCGCCCTCCCCACGGCAGCTCTCCCCTCCCCCCGAGGCGCTCCCCCTGCAGCAGCTCACCCCCCACCCTCCGCCCTGAGGCACCCCTCCCACTCCAGCTCACCCCTGCTCCGTGCACAAGCACGAGCACCCCGAGCACGCCGTGGCTGCTTCACTTCTCCCACCTTCCAGCAGGAGCAGCGTCAGAGTTTCTGGCGCCGTAGGCAGAATTCGGGGGGGTGGCATTTTGTGCGCTCCTCACAGGGCACGCGGGAGCTTCCGGTTCCACTCTCATCGCACCGCCGAAGAAGGTCCCTCCACTGAAATGCCGCAGGCAACAGCGGCAGTCATTGAGCTGCTCAATTGCCTGCCACTGTTTTCCGCGGCACGTTGGTAGAAGGTCCTTCTTCGGTGGCGCGATGGAAGTGGAACTGGAAGCTCCTCTGCGCCCTGTGGGGAGCGCACAAAATGCCACCCCCCAAATCCTGGCACCCAAGGCGACCACCTAGGGTCACCTAATGGAAGCACCGGCCCTGCCTCCCAGGCTTGCGGTGCCTAAGCTGATTGGCGCTGCAAGCCTGGGAGGCAGGAGAAATGAAGCAGCTCACCCCTGCCCTGCCTCCACCCTGAGCACGCCATGGCTGCTTCACTTCTCCTGCCTCCCAGGCTTGCGGCGCCAATCAACTTAGGCGCCGCAAGCCTGGGAGGCGGGAGAAACGAAGCGGCCATGGTGTGCTTGGGGAAGAGGTGGGGTGGGTGAGCTGGGGTGGGGAGTTCCCCTGCGGTCCGCCCCCACCGGCCTTACTTGCTGCAGGCGGCCCTCCCTGCGCTCCCCTGCCCCATCTCCCTCCGCCTAAATGCCGGAGACGACCGGGGCGGCCGAAGATCTGGCTGCCGCGATTGCTGCCGAAGAAAATGGCGCCCTCCAAATGCCAGCGCCCTAGGCAACTACTTAGGTCACTTAAATGATTGCACCGGCCCTGCAAGCCTACTGAATGCCAGGCCTGTGCAAGTTACACTATTATCCCACTTATATTTATGTTCTAAATAATGTACCCCTGCTGAATTTAGCTGAGATACTTCCACTGAAGTTGCACCAGCTTAAACCAGATCTGAATTGGACCCCACATATTTCTAATTTTATAGGTAATTTTTTCTATATAATCAGTTCTCAAACTGAGGACCACAGAGCACTTGGTGACTGGTGATCACATGATGCCGGCTCGCCTTGTTTCCAGTTACTACATCTCATTAAAAGGCAGCTAGATATACATTAAATTACTTCCCTAATATTCCTTTTCCAGGCTAGCAACTGCTGTGGTTGTCACAGAGATGTTATATAATACTGAATGCAAGGGACAATGGACTCCATGAGTGTGAATGAAAGGGGAGGTGGTTCACGAGACAGTCTCTGTTAAGTTGTGGTCCTTGTTGAAAAAAATGTGTCTGCCTCTATTCTATGAGATGTTTACAGCTGTCCCACCAGTCAGAGGTAAAATACAACCAATTACACTCCACCCCAAATGTTTTTGGCAGAATTAAATTATTTTGTAAGCACTTTTATAATTCTACAGGCAAGCAAAACTCCTGCAATTTTAATAGAAACATCTCCACATGATGGCATCCCAAACATTCAATGTTTTGAGTTAAATGAATTTATTTCGGTGGAGATACAGCAAGGAAGAGGCAAATGATGAAGAAGAAATTACATACCATAACCTCCCCCAGAAATACTGCAGTCTTGTTGCTATAACAATATAAGCCTACGTGTGGCAAAAGAATGACAAAGAACTATATGCTTACATCCTATTTCTGTCCTTAAAAATTTCTGATTTTTTTTGCAGCTATCTGAGAAAGATTTGATATTGTTGTTGTCTAAGCACATTTAAACTTCAGCTGAAATAACTGCCAAGTGATTCATGCCTATGTAGGTGAATATAACGATTGTATCTGGAGCCCCAGTGCGCCATTTTCATTTCACTTTAAATAAAAAACAAAATGTATCTATGTCAGTCAGTGCCCTTCTGCTGTACTCAGAGGTATCAAACAGGCTACAATTATGATTGTGAAGTGATTGTGTCACATTGGAGGAAGGTTTATTGCTTTTGAGTCTGCTAGGCAGTAACACATTCTGTTTCATATTACTCTTTATATCATTGTTTGGCTGTGACTAGAATAATCAAATGCCATCAAATGCTGTCAAATTCAATTTACAGTATTTTTCACTGAAGCAGGCTTTCTGCATTATATTTCCTGTTTTCCTTTTCTATGGCTGCCATGGAACAGAAACCGTAATCATCAGCTTTATTTACAAAACCAACAGAGTGAAGTCACGTCTTGGGCTAAAACAGATACTTTATTTCCTTTGATAAGGAGTAGAGACTTGATGTGTTTTTCTTATACAATTAACAGAAACAGAGATTAGGCATTTTTAGAGACTCAGTGATAATATATTTAAGGCAAATGTGAATTTACATTAATTATTCTTACACATTCAAACATCTGCTAAGAGGAATTTGGCTTGCTCTTTTTTGGAAATGCCCTCTTCCTATACACAACTGCAATACAATGCAAACTTCAAATAGCCAAAGGACCTGGGGGACACCTGAAGCTTTTGAAAAATCCTGGCTTCAGAAAACTTGGGAAGCCAGCTCCACAGGCTTTGAGACAGGAAGTTCTGAGATGAGAGAATCTGGAGCTCAGACTTCAAAGCCTGCTGTGCAAGCTTCCCTCATACATGAGCATGCCAGTTGGCTTGCTCAGCGCTGGCAGGCTCTAGTGCAGAGGTTATGCTCTGCATCCCCAAACCACCACATTACATAAGGATCCCACCAGTTGGTTTCCACAAAGCTGATTGCAGAGTACAGACTCCTGCAGAGCCAAATTTCCAAGATATAACTAACTATGTAGAAAAGGCTGCACGCTGGGCTCAGGAGATCCAGTGCACCACGAGGACATGCCAGTCAGTCTTATGGGAGCCAGCAGACTATGGAGCAGAGGTTTGACAGGGAGGCATAGGTTAACACTAGGAGACAAACATCAGCGTAATTTAACTGGAAGAGCACTGTAATACTAACCCAATGTAATTATTTCTGGCAAATAACATACGTGATCTCGAAAACACCCTGATTCAGTTTAAATGCTTAAACAGAGGGCCAACCCACCACTAGTCCTGCCCAGTATGACCCTATGCCTATCACTGTAACTAACACCTCACCTATTCCGACGTCAGCATTTAAGCAGCCATAAAGTATACGTTAATTTACGTTTGAGTACTTTCCATGTCCTCTCTTTGTCTTTGACTACCTGTCTCCAATTTCTGGCTTCATGCATCCGATGAAGTGGGCTGTAGCCCACAAAAGCTTATGCTTTTGTTAATCTCTAAGGTGCCACACATACTCCTGTTCTTCTTAGTTTTAACTCAGTAACCCAACTACATCATCATTACTTTGGTTCAGATGCACTCTACCTCCTACCTAAGTCAAAACTGGCTCTTTTCCAACTGCCATCTTCTACCTAATTGTGGTTAGAAGGCATTTTGCACCAAGTCTACAAGCATATGGTTCATTCATTCCTTTCATCTATTTATTCAAATTTTGCCTCTGTCTATTTTTAGAAAATGTGGTTCTACCTACTGCATGTCATTTATGATAGCTTCAACATGGAGCAAGATTACAAACTGTGTTGAAGTTCCTATCAGCAACTTGCCAATCCACTGACGAATATCCTCCTAATGTAACACTCAAAATGCCAGAAACCAGGCAACGCTTCGCTTCATGGCTCAAGCAGCATGCTGTACATTTTTAAACACTATGTTCACATACCAGTATTACTTGGACTACTTAAGTAAATGCTTTATTAAGACTAAATGCAAGGGGATGATATAGAGGTATAAAAATGTCTACCTGTGAATAAAGTAGTTAATTATGATTCCATTTGGTTTCCTAGGTGGTAACCATTTTACTTCTATTACTCCAGATCCAGTTGCCCTAACTATAGGTAGATTCAGTCCCTTAGGAGGTGCTTCAGAAGTCCTTGCGTATGTCCGACTGCCTACTCCACAGCCACCTGGGAAGAAAATCAGAAATTAACTTAAAAGGTCAAAGTTTTCCACAACAAAAAAAAAGTGATCTTTTAATTGTCTAAAGCATGAAAATGTAGGGAACAAAAGTGCTTCATTAATCTGAATATACAGTGGCTATTTTCTGTGGATAAAAGCAAAGGTTTCTTATTTAGACATTTTAGCCGTAAGGAAAAGGAGCGTATCATGATGTGAAATAAAGGTAGTAGTAATACGAGCATTCAGTGTATGAAAGGTGAACCAATTAATTATTCATTTTCCTTTCTAATGCGTTTAATATGTATTTTTAAATACTATGTGTGTCACATCATAGCGGCCAAGCTGCCCAGATCCAGTTATCTGAGATTGGCCTTTAGAAGTCCCATAATGAAGGGCACAATACCAAAAATAGCAATGGAAGAAGCTTGAAGACTTTGGATGGGGATTTTAAAAGTGTCTAGTGTTGGCCTGACTCTGCTCCCACTAAACGCAATAGCAAATGTTCCATATTTCTTTCATAGTTTTCTTTAAGGCTGAGTTTCAGGATCTAGCATACCTGAAGTCAGTTACTTAAAGTAACAATGAAATAATAGCAAGTTTGTGTGTAGGAAATAAATTGGTGCCTCAAATGAGTGCTGAACCTCATAATTAAGTATTAATTTAAACCAGTGTAACCCCATTGAGTTCAACAGAGTTACTCCTGGTTTACACCAGCATAAGGGAGAAGAGAACCAGGCCCTGTCTGCCACATGCAAGATTTTTTTTCTCAGATCAGATTGTGAACATTCCCAATAACTTTAAATAAAGAAGTAGAAAGTGAATGTTTTCTACATAATATCTGGGCTTTCCAGCTATCTTTTTGTTATTGTTTATTACTCTTTATAAGCCAAATACTGGAGCAACTGACACCACTGGGGCAAGGATTTTCTCCTACAGGGAACAAGATATTTCAAAAACACTTCAGCCATTCTCATAAGGCATTTGATAAAACAGGATATATTCCCAGAAATACAGGCATCTTAATCTTCACTTAAAATATTCATGATATAATATAGGGAAATGTATAATGCTCCACAGTGCTAGGCTTTATTTTTACTGGGTAAACATTTCACTTCAGTTTAGAAATAAAAAATCTATTTTGTTGAACTGAATCTATTTTGCAAATCTGCTCTCTCTATCGATCATGCAAGTGAAACATCTGAAGCCATCTTACCATTCTGGCAAGCTTGTATCCTTATCTCGTAATGTGTGTATGGATTCAGGCCATCCACAAGGATAAAATGAGGACGACCTACTGGTCTTACCAGTGGTGAGGTACTGCCAGCATTTAGTAAGACATTATATTCCAAAGGCATATTGGTGTTGAATATCCCTGTTATAGAATAGAAAATAGTACACAGGATAATTGTTGTTTAATAACAGTGTGGGTCAAATCCTAAGAAGCATTGATTATCTGCAGCTTTTGTAAATGCCTCTGTTGTGACTTCACTTTAGAAACCAAAATTATTTAAATATAAACAAAAATAAAATCTGGCTGCAGTTCCCAACAGGAAAAGGTGTAATAGGAAATTTATGAAAATATATCTGAGAACCAATACACTTCAATAAATCTGTTTCATGAGAACCTCTCTTGATGTGTACAGGCTCACTGAAATTGATGCAAATTTGCCACTATAGAATGTCTTGGGAGTGTGACTCAACTCCACAACAGAGTGTAGACATTTTTTTTTTATTTGGAGGAAGTGGGGCCTAGAGTTAAACACGAATACAGTAATGGCTGTTGATTATCTTTTTTATTCTAATTACTGTAGTGGCTGTAGTCCCAGATAACTGACAGATTGTTCTCTTCAGCTCAGTTGGAGGCACAGTCCTCTAATGGTCCATTTCTCATGGGATATCAACTGGTTCTTGATAGCTGGGGCTGAGTTGAAGATCCTTCCTGAAGCAGGCTTTGGCTCCTTTCTTCCCTAGCTGTGAAATGGCTCAGCAAGCAGAGAGTCCTTTTCTTGGGTGCCTGGGTGAGGCTCAACCTGTTTGTGCTTCCCTCACTGGTTTTGCGGAGAGGTTGGCTATTTCTTCCTTCTCATAGACTCATAGACTTTAAGGTCAGAAAGGACCATTATGATCTTCTAGTCTGACCTCCTAAACAATGCAGGCCACAGAATCTCACCCACCTACTCTTGTAACAAACCCCTGACCTATGGTTCAGTTACTGAAGTCTTCAACTTGTGGTTTAAAAACTTTAAGGTGCAGAGAATCCTCCAGCAAGTGAACCGTGCCCCATGCTGCAGAGGCAGGCAAAAAAACCCCAGGGCCTCTGCCAATCTGCCCTGGAGGAAAATTCCTTCCCAACCCCAAATATGGTGATCAGCTAAACCCTGAGCATGTGGGCAAGACTCACCAGCCAGACATCCAGGAAAGAATTATTTGTAGTAACTCAGATCCCACCCTATGTAGTGTCCCATCACAGGCCATTGGGCATATTTACTGCTAATAGTCAAAGATCAATTAATTGCCAAAATTAGGCTATCCTACCATACCCTCCCTTCCATAAACTTATCAAGCTTAGTCTTGAAGCCAGATATGTCTTTTGCCTCCACTGCTCTCCTTGGAAGGGTATTCCAGAACTTCATTCCTCTGATGGTTAGAAACTTTTGTCTAATTTCAAGTCTAAACTTCCTGATGGCCAGTTTATATCCATTTGTTCTTGTATTCACATTGGTACTAAGCTTAAATAATTCCTCTCCCTCCCTGGTATTTATCCCTCGGATATATTTATAGAAAGCAATCGTATCTCCCCTCAGCCTTCTTTTGGTTAGGCTAAACAAGCCAAGCTCTTCAAGTCTCCTTTCATAAGACAAGTTTTCCATTCCTCAGATTACCACAGTAGCAGTTCTCTGTACCTGTTCCAGTTTGAATTCATTCTTCTTAAACATGGGAGACTAGAACTGCACACAATATTCCAGATGAGGTCTCATCAGTGCCTTGTATAATGGTACTAACACCTCCTTATCTCTACAGGAAATACCTCACCTGATGCATCCCAAGACCACATTAGCATTTTTCACAGCCATATCGGCTCATAGTCACCCTGTGATCAACCAATACTCCGAGGTCCTTTTCCTCCTCTGTTACTTCCAAGTGATGTGTCCCCAATTTGTAACCAAAATTCTTGTTATTAATCCCTAAATGCATGACCCTGCACTTTTTACTATTAAATTTCATCCTATTAATATTACTCCAGTTTACAAGGTCATCCAGATCTTCCTGTAGGATATCCCGGTTCCTCTCTGTATTGGCAATACCTCCCAGCTTCGTGTCATCAGCAAATTTTATTAGCACATTCCCACTTCTCTCATGATAGGCTATTGATCCTCTTTTTCTGTCTCCGTGCAGGAAGACCTCATCTCTCTAGGAAGACCTAAGATCCAGCCCACTGCCACTCCTCTAGGGCTGACTCCCAGAGCCTCCTGTTTGACTCTTCTATTCCCTGCCAGGAGTTCCATGTACTCTTTTCACAAAGAGAGGGCAGGTCAGATATCATGGAGCCCATGATTCTTTGGCTGTCCTTTAGCAGACTTGGACCCCAGTCCCATCATACCTCAGGTCAAAGGGCCTCCACCTGCCATCTTATATATAGTTTTTTCCATGTTAGTCTCCAGGGGATTCATAAAACTTTGGAAAATGTAAAACTGTGTAAAACTTTGGAAAATGAGACCATTCCTTCTGCTTATCCTGGTTGGATGATCTTCAGTGGTTCCATTATTCAGAAGCTTGTAAGAATGTACTTTGTCTCTACTGCTGAACAACTTTTAGGCACAGTACAAAAGATGAAGCTTTCAAAACACTGGATTCACTAATTTGAAAAAGGCTGATGACAAATTTGAGAGGCACCAAAATTCTTCACATCACCACAAAGCAGCTGATATTCTTCAAAAGACCACAAAGAATGACGTTGACATGCTAAGTTATCAGTATTCTCAGAAGAAAGAAGAAAACAGGAAGATCCTCACAGAATACTAAGTCGTATACATTATCTTGCTACACAAGGACTTGCATTGGAAGGCTATTAGATTGATCTAGCTGAAAATAAGCCCTTAAGTTGAGAGACTGACTTTGTTTGCAGGCAAAATGAGATTCTAATATTTCACAATCCAGATATTCAAAGTGAAACAATGGAAATCATGACTCTTAAAATCAAGAGGGGAAATTTCTGGAAAGCAGTATACAATTAGGGTAACTGCAACAACAACATTTTTCTGAGAAAGAGTAAGTGTTTTTATGTCTGCAATGCGTGGATGATTATATGAATGTTCAGAAAGAGTTCATTGGATTGTATAATATTGCCTGTACGCTGTGGGATCTAATTAGAAATACATTATTGCACCTAATCTGAGTGAGGATCAACACCTATTGCATATAATGTTATGATGGTGCCATTAATATGGTAGGCTTGGGGCCTGTCTATATGAACACTTAGGTCATGGCAAGCGAGGATATAAATTCACCCCACACTAGTGAGTCATGCACTAAGTATCTAGCCCATTTTGAAATGGAGTAGATCAAAACAAACTAGGGAACTGTTATCATGCAGCAGCAGTATCCACATGGACACTAAATGTGCTGCAGGGTAGATTTACACCCCAGAATGCTGTGAACCAAGTGTTCGTGTATACAAGCCCCTAGTATCAGGGACAACAATCCAATTGTAATAGGAAGAATCCCACAAGCTACATATACTCATCATGTGCTTGCTTGGAATTTGGCATGCCAAGGCGCTATCAAAAATAATACAATTCCCTAAGAGATACTCTGGAAGTTGTTTATAAAATTGCAAAGTTCATTTAAAAATATCACACAAATTAGGGGCTATATTTCAGGACATCATATTCGAAGTGTTAAGTGTATCATCAGGTATCTGGGTTCTCTGTCCTACCAGGTATACTCTCCAGGTGGTAGCACTGGCTTCAGTTTTTGAGAACTATCTTGCACTGTGTGGAACATGGGAGATTGTGGAGCATGCAATGAGCGATCCTGAAATGAGAACTTGAATTTAATGACCTAGCTGCTCAAATGGAAAAATTTAACTTTGTTTTGGTATTGAACTAGGTTGAAAAGGCCTAAATATGGTTGGATGTTTCAGCAACAGAAGGTTAATCTCTTATGAAAATGACATTTTATTCACTTCAGTCCATCCAATAAGATGAAAACTTTAATTTGTTCTGGGTGCAAATCCACCAGAAAAAATTTAAAGTTGTAGATAGTCAGAATGTCTGAGGTTCCAAGGAAGAGAAAAGTTCCCAAAATAATGCAAATAGGGGAGGTCAACCCAGCTATCTAAATTCAGCAAAGGAATTTCCTAAGTACACCACCTTCAGAGTAGTTGATTTTATGGTATCCAGTATTCAATGTACAAAAAAATCAGTTCAGAAATATCCCAGTTTGCTCAGCCAAACTGAACAACGGCTGTTTTCCAAAGTGGTAAAGTTGATAAAAATGATTATGGTGCTACTGTCAATCAGTGTTGTGAGTGAGTGTAGTCAGTGCTCTACTGTCCTATTAAAACATAATTTTACCATTTTGGATCAAAGTCAAGGCTCAACTAGTGTATGGCTTTACAAGTATAAAAGGGCAAAACTTATGATTTATAGATTATAGATGTTTTGTTTCAAGAAACCCAGGGTGAAGATCATTGTTTGGAATTGTTTTGAGATTTATAGGTTGTTCATTATGCCCATGTTTAATGCTTTAGTGAATAGTTTTGTACCATGAGTAAATTTGTCCACTCTTAATAAAGTGAGATAAATGAGCTTCTGTTCCAAACTTAGTGTTTCTTTATTTATTAATGCAATTCCAGCATTTTAGGGGTACTAAAGTTCCCCCAAATCTCCAGTTATCTGTGCCCATATATATAAAGTATCTTAAGTTTGTTTGGGAAAGAAATCCACAGAAACTACTTTATACTTTCACAAAAAAGCAGCACAGAAACTGATACAAGACCACAAAATGTACCAGGTCTTTGGGTCCCTGGAGCTTCCAACTTAGGCCACTTAAGCATTTAAGTTCCACAAATGAAGGACCTATATATGCATGTGACCTAAGTTGTGAGTGCAAACAGCAGCAGATTGAAGGCTGCATTTGTAATTATTTGTGTCTACTATTTTGCACTCACAAAAATAAAGGCCCAATTAAAGCTGGGTTGAAAAATTGGCCCTTACATATATAAGGGTATGTCTAAAGAGCAAATGCTGTGCTAGCCTACCTGAGCTAGCTTGAATACAGCTAGCATGGCTTATGTAGCAGAGAAGAAGTGCGGACTTCAGAGCAGGTAGAATAAGCCTGGCATAGACCCTGGGAACATACTTGGCTCGTAAGACTGCTCTGAAGCCTGCACTGTGCTGTCTTCACGGTTATTGTTACCAACACTGTCTGAATGCACGCTAGGTTGGGTAGGCTAGCCTGTGCACAGCTTTTGCTGTATGAATGTACCATCGGGGGGAATTCACCCCTGCACCGTGGACTCTAAGTTGGTGGAAAGTAGCCTCTCCGATATGTTTCTCCAACACAGAAGGCCTCTCTGACAGTTGTAGAGCCCACCTCACTAGTTCTGCACTGCTTCTGCTGAAATCCCTGATGGCAGGAAGGGGACATCAGTGATGGCAGGAAGCGTCGCTATGGCAGTCCTGAATCCTGGCAATTCCTACAAGCTAGGGCAGCTTCAGGTTGCTCTACCTGCTCTAGAGCTGATTTGCTCCTCATGAGCCCTAGCATAAAAGAGACATAAAGTCTCCCCTCTTGGTCCATGTCGAGTCCGCACTGGCAGTGGGAAGGATTAGCCTCTACCTTTCTGACTGCACCCACAAAAAACTTAAGGCCTTACACATCTCAGTGAGACAGACTGCAGGATCATGACTGTGCTCACAATTATGTGGCCCTGGAAAAAATGAAGGCTAGTGTCTAAAATTCTCACTCTTTATGTGTATATTTATACATGTATTATTACAAGATTTTTAAGCAGCATTATACTATAGGATATAACCATGACAGAGGTGAATCATTTTCAGAGTTATAAGAAATAGGTCCTTTCTCACTAGCAATTCAATTCTATATTCACAAAGCATCATGTATGTCAGTATCAGTGTATACATTATACTTACATATACATCTCATATTGGGAAATGTACAAGCCACATGATAAGTTTATGCTCTCTGACTGAGTATAACCTCTTAAGATACAGTATATTTGCTTGTGATCACTGATTCAAAATTCACTTTATATGAATAGTCTACAATATGCTCTTAAAATTTACTTTGTTGGAGAATGGTCATGCCAGTAAACTCCTTTTGAAGTTTATCTTAAAAAGTGATCACAAAAGTGCAAATGTGTCAAAACAAGTGCACTGAAAAATGCAAAGGAATATTAAATGAAAATTCTTCCCAGCATTCACCTAGTGCTAACACCAAGTGATCACTTTACCCTTTGAAAAAGAGAAAAAATGAATAGTTAGAATGCATGAAAAACTTTGTATGTTCAGATATACCCTAAAGATCTGCAGTAAGTTTGAAACTATCTACCGCAGGTGCTCTGATGACTGAATGAAATGAAATGGGCATATTTGTTATAATCAGCTGGGAAACCACATGACTTGGTTAGTTTCAGAGTTCATAAATTTATGTCAAAATAAAAGGAACAGTAAAAGCATAAGTGAACCAATTTACCCTAAGTGCAAATGGCAGTTTTGTTATTTGGTGTCAAAGTTACCATGAGCATAATGACAACCTGCCATAACATATTTTCATGTTCACTAAAGAACAAAGATTTAGTTGGTTAATATTCTCAGCAATACTCCTTTTCATAATTTACAACAACTAGATGCTGATAGGTTATTTAACATTTATGAAGTTAAGATGTAATCAGAAAAACCCTGATTATCTTTACAAATAAAAAAGTTAAATTATTCCACTTTTTTCCTCTGCAACTTCATTTCACAGCAGGTGCACACTTTGCAATGGGACAAGTCAATCAAACTAAATCTTGTTTTTTTGCTGTTGCATTTGGATAATGTATAATGGACAATTCTGTGGAAAAAACCCAGCAAATTAGGTTTGACAGCCCTGTTTACTTCAAAACTAGGGTAGCTCATAAGGTAGAATTTGCAGCAAAATATGTTTAAAAGAGAAAAAGAAAATCACAATCTTGTTTTAAAGACTGGTGAACAAACGTCCATTTGAAATCAATTGCTGAAAACTACTTAATGTAATGTGAAATTCAACCACCATTAAACCAAATAACTGAAGTTTTATAGTTGTATTCCAAAAAGTCTTCAAAAATAAGTGTCATGTCTTTATTAAAATCTAAGTAAGAGGTTAATGTGCCAAATAATTGTAATTACGAACAATAAACTGGTACCACACATTACAGCCAGAACTAGTATACTTGGATAACTAACATTAAGTATTTTAAATCCATATGTAAGCACTTACATTAAGTACCCTGAGAAAGATGCTCTGTAACCACTGCTCCTATTGAAGGCAATGACAATTCTGAGTGCTCATCAATCCACTTATTTAGATGCCTAAATATGGATTTACGCATCTAACTTTAAGCGTCCAAGTTTGAACATTTTGACCTTTACCACCACAGTAATACACAAGCTTTGTGCATATCACAAATACTAAATTGTCCTAGAAAACCAACTGATCTGGAAAATTAATTCCTTTGAATTACAATCTTCAGAGCTATCTATTGGATCATACTTATTACTATCAAGAACTAAGACAATATCAGGCTTAGGGGGGCAAAAAGAAACCAGGCTACCAGAACACCTAAGTCTGGTACACAAATACCAGGTGGGGCCCCAGGAAGAATATAGGTAGAAATCCGAACACTCTACACAACGTGCAATCTGCATATGCTATGAAAAACTTGGAAGCACAGACTGATGGACTGAAATAGAACTCTATTATATAAGAAAAGGGGATATTTAAATCGAGAAGATCATTAACATATGAAACAGGCAATCTGGCAACAGAGGACATGATCCTGTGGGTTTTGGTGGACGTCAGCTTTTGCTGAAGTTCATAGCAATTGAAGACACTTGGCAGGGGTAGGCCACAGTGAGAGCTATTGGTGGTGTTAATGAGTTTAAATGTAGGGTGGATACTTGTCTACCTACCAATAACATTTATGGTTATGCCTGGGGAAAATTATGTTTTTTTTCCCCATTCAGGCTTTCTGTTTCTATCTATGATATTGACAGTTGTTCCATAGTAACTGTAACATATCCTTCTGTGGCATATCAGTGAAATGTACCGTATCTTTGAGGACTGTGCGCTCATGCAGTGTAACACAAAAATAATGGGATACCTATTCCAGAAAATAAAGCCCTACTTCCCTTAGCGAGTGAGGTATATCAAACATTTTTTCTGAATCCATCATTTTAACCACTGCTCAGCTACCTTGCCATTTAGCTAGGTCAGGAGGTTTAAAACATTATGTATCTCTAAAGTTATGGAATTTGGATACATCACTGATATTGAAACATCATAATTAAAACCTCAAAAAGGAGAATTTGTCTCTTAGGATGTCCATAATTAATCCTGAGAGTTAATATTCGATCCAAATTTATTACAGCAGATAAGATCCAATGCCGAAGTGGACCACTATCCACAGACAGGAAGATACCAAGGCCAACTACCTTTTCATCAAAACTTGATAAATAAAAAACAGTTTTATTCCTGGAAACAATATCAATTAAAATGACTGTTTCAGTGGAAGAGTCACTGCCAATCCTCATTATAAAGGCTCAATTCTGGATGTAAAAGGGGAAAACAACAGTATTTTGATAGGTGTGTTGCAAAACCTAGGATTCATACATGGAAAAAGTAAATCTAACAGAAGATGACTATCCTGCACCATGAAGTGAATAAGGGTCACAAGTAGTGTTAGACTAACCTTGCAGGTCTCAGCTTCCCTGGCTACATGATCTGGACCTATAAGGTTTACTCACAGAGGATCATTCCATCTCAAAAGATCAGTTTTTGAGCCTCTATGGGGAGCCTCTACCTCCACTCATTTTTAACCCTGTATCTCCCCTTCTTCTTCAAGAAAACATTTGCAGCATGGACAACGTATAGTGACCCATAATCCGAAATTCATGATTATGAAGGAACATCCATTAATCTCTTAGGGGTACTATATGAATCTATGCTCCTGTGCACAGTGTTTGTTTTGGCAGCAGAGCATTTCCCTGCTATTGCTATTGCTATTGCCCTACTGGTGTGCGAAGAACAGATACATCCTGTGCACTTGAAGACCTTTTCACTGAAGAAACAGTGGCCCCTACCTCACTGCCCATCCCAAAGACCATGTTGTGGGAGAAGCAACTCAGATTCCCTTAAAGGCCTGAAGACTGGGACTCAGCTGGGAGTAGGAAATGAGAGGGATCCAGTCACTCAGCCCCTATCAAGACCAACATAACTAAGTTATATGTCTGGAGTGCATCTCAGGACCCGAAGAAGAGGGGTATGTGGGTCTGACAGAGAACATGGACTCCTACAGAGGGACCTCTATATATTGTGTGCATAGATTAAACCCAGGTCCAGCAAATATTGATGAAAGCCCAATCCCACAATGTGGATGGTTTCAGGAACCCATTTGCCCTTTTACAAAGTCCTATACTCAAAACAATGAAGTGTATTATGTTGACCATTGACTTACTAGAGCCTTATTCTCAGACTTCTAACCTACTGCCAATTACATGAATTCAAATAGACAAATGAAAAGATCCAGACTATGTTGAGAAACTTTTTCAACAAACACTCCATTCCCACAAGGCTTTTCTTCACCATTTCAATATTTTCTTGCATTTTAAAACTTATTTCTAATGTTACTGAATATTCAGGACCTTAAATGACACCTACTATCAAAACTACAGCAGAGTAGGAGGCACTTTCCAATAAAATCAGCTGTAGATTATACACAAGTCACATTCACCTCCCTTCTTGCTGGGTTCTAAATCCTTCCTGGCAGTCAGGGGAAAAGTTTAATTTAAGATTTTAATCTTTTTCATATATTCTACCATTTCTATAATGGATTTTGTGCTTCTGCAAATTAAAAGATTGACAGCTCAGGGTATTATAGACCTAGTAGCCACTGGTTAAATGGGCAGAGTTAGCGTCAAGCATCACCACAATACTTATTAAGCCATACTTGAATGCAAAATGCTTTTTCTACAGGAAGTTACTGTCAATGCCCTCTGACTTTCACGTAGCCAGTGGCTAGTCTTCAACGTGAAAATGTCTTAAATAATTAGGAAGAAGGGACATCAAAAAAAGAGTTCACTGAAAAACCTCACACTGTTCTTCCTGCTGTAAACAAACATTTCAAAAGTTTTTCAAAGACCAATATGAAAGAAAATTGTTACCCGAAAAATAACTACTATCTAGACATTTGAAAACACATTAATGTGCTTCATTAAAAAAGTAAGCGCAGTGGGGAGAGATGGCCTGGTACAAGATTTAAGGCCTGAACCAGAGACTGTGAACCCAAGTCAGGTCACGTATTAAAGCAGATGCTTGTAAGTTCACTGTTTAGTACATGAAATTGGCAAAGTTGTTGCTATTGTATTAGGCACCAGATATTTACGTAAATGCATTTCAGCTAGTACAGACACTTTCCAATTTAGTTTAAGATATTAGGAACAAGGGAAGGTAACAAACAACTGTTATGAAATACATAAGGTTGTGTGTAAGTTGTGTATCCTAATTGTTAGTTTTAGCTATAAATGTTGGGGTATTTTGCTGTAAATTTTTGTGTGGCCCAGGGAACAGCAGATATTTTCACTGCTGATTGAGCCTCGTCTCGCTCCTAGCCAGTCATGTGCCAGTGTACCTGTAACCACAAAGCCAGGGCACTGATGCTGGGCCTAGGGGGCAACAAACCTGGCCAAGTGCCTTTGTTACCAAGCTGTGCCTGTGGTCTTTTTTTTATAAGTAACATCAGGGTTTGCTGAATGAGCAGGCTGCCTTATATGCTGTTAACAGTAATAGCACTGAAGCTTCAAGAACAGAAGCACTAGGCAGCCTGAACAGCATTACCAAGACAAGGACATTCCAGCCTTCAACACATAACAACATTGGGTAGTATTATCAAGGTCTGCTGAACCAGCTATCTGCACAGAGCTGGACAGCACACTGAAAAAAAACATACGCATGCAAGGTGACACACAGATGACCCTGACCACTAATCCGGTGACACGCTGTCCACTGTAGGGGTTGCGACTTAATATGACAAAAAACTACAAGCCCAGTTATAGCTACTGTGCTTTTTACAAATTTAAATATATGATGGACATAGGCCTATCAATAAGTTCTATGGATATGTACAAGTAAAAGCAGAAGTTCCTGCTGGAGATTAACTATACTAGATGGAAATATGGATCTCTCTTTCTCATTCTCTCTCTCTCTCTGTATTTCTGTTTCTATCCACGATGTTAACATTTATTCCACAATAACTGTATCATATAATTTTTATCATGCCAGGGAAATGTAGCATGCCAGTGAAGCCATGATCTGTACTGACTCAATACAACACTTATCCTTGATGGGGTGACAAACATTTAACTAAATCCTAACTGCTACTCACCCCCTCTGGAGTGGATTTGTTCAGATTTTGTTGATCTAATAAGTAGGCTAAACTATCAGTGGACCAAAACCTGGCCCATGGTTACGTGAGATTAAGGGGGCTGTTAACACCTAACTCCTGCTTTACACATCTGCACACCAGGCCAAGAAATCTTTCCACTGATCCCAACCACCTCCAGGAGGCCTGGAACCTTAAGCCTTCTCTAGTGGACAGAGCCACATGGGGTGAGGACCTCATATAAATCAGTATCATTCTATGGATTCTGGTCCTCCTGTCTCCATGACACAGAGTGGGAGTAAGGCAGGAGGTGATGTTAATTTCCGATGATGAATTAAAATGAAAATATTGCAACTAAAGATGGGCATGAACCAAAACACTGAATTGGAAGTGTCCTGGACTATGAAGTGTTTGAAATCTAGTTTTCAATATTGTAAATCAGGGTCATCTCAGATTGCAATGCGGTCTCAGGATACCACAACATGGTTAGTTCATGGCTCACTCTTACTCCATTTGCCTTGGCTGGTAACAACTGAGTACAGCTGCTCTATATCCCATTACTAGTCCCATAAACCATTCAGATTTCTCTAATTCTGATGATGGCTTATGATGATAGCAAGCCAAACCCAGGACTAGTTGCTAACATTTAAAAATCAGGAGCATCAAGACCAAGTTGGGAAACAGAGACAACTAAAAAGCCATTTCATGTACAGTTCATGAATCTTAAAATTAAAACACAGGAAAGGAGTGTCTGTCACAGGAACTCAGTTTTGTTCATCCTCCAGGCTAAGTGGCATTTTAAGGCTCTAGGAACACAGGAAATTATACCATCAACAAGCATCTTCCCTGTCAATAACGCAGTTTCAGCAAAGATGAAAGAAGGAAATTTACATTAAGTTTTCCTGACATGCAGCTATTTGAATTGTTTCTTTCAATAATACTTTAGTACATACATAGTAGTTCACATGTTCAAACCAATGTACAGAGGATCAATCCTCACAACAATACACTCAGGTACATGGGACAATATTATTATTATTATATTAAATCTCTATAAGAATCATCAGCATGGGATACCAGCTACTCAATTCACAGATGCACTTTCTGACACCAGACATGAAACCAGAATGAAACACCAGACTTGCTCAATGTATTATTTTCCCTATGGCCATTAATTTGCCACAAGGAATTCTTTAATTTGCCACAAGAAACTATACAGAAGTATGTTTTTACCTGGAGCGTCCCAAGCCACAAATATGGAATATGCATCCATTACTGTGACATTATATGGAACATGGATTTCCTCTGGTGTTTCTGCTGGTGTTTGTATAACGTATTTGTCACTAGTACTGCTTCCACCCCCAGTGCTGGCTTCCAGCTGGTAAACATATCTGCACAAACACAAAAACAGCAGCAACAGAAATGGTGGTTAAATACTGTAGAGATGTTTATACTGGAATTATTTCCCTTTTGCATCAGTTTAGGAAGTACAGACCACAAAGCACGTTATATATATTGCATTAAAATACAGATTTCCACTTTCGCCCTTTTCAGGTAAAAAAATAAAATCACACATCTCTTGCTAATCAAACTAATACTTTTTATATTACATTTCATAGCATCTTAAGAAACACTTAGACCACTGGTCCCCAACCTTTTCCATGGGGTGGGCGCTGGACAACTAGCCACCGAGGACCGTGGCTGCTGGACAAGCAGACGCTGAAATGCCGCCATGAAGCAGCGTCATCAAGAGGTGTCGCTTTCTTGACATTGCCATTTCTTAGTGGCATTTCAGCAGCTGCTTGTCCAGTGACCAGTAGGCAGGTGCACATGGATGCCCTGGCAGGTGCCATGGTGCCAGCGGGCACCGCGTTGGCAATCCCTGACTTAGACCATGTGACACATTAAAAACAATTTTAGAATGTCCTCCTAAAAATATTAGAAGATGCTATTATTAGGGATTTTCACCTTCAAAGTGGTATGTTCAACATGCACAATCCAGCACCTAGTGCATAGTCTGCTATGCAAAGAATTTCAACCTCTCTAAGCCAACCCAATAGAAGAAAAGTGGAACTATGAGCCAGAACAATTAAAGCTCAGAGAAAGATGCTGAGGTAGGGAATGCCTACAATGGCGTGTGGCCTATTGGCGACTGCCAGCAGCAAAAATCCCCAACTGCTGGAGATGGGACACTAGGATTCGGAGGGCTCTGAGTTACTCCAGAGAATTCTTTCCTGGGTATCTGCCTGGTGGGTCTTGCCCACATGCTCAGGGTCTGTTTGCCATATTTGTGGTCAGGAAGGACTCCCCCCCGCACCTCAGGTCAGATTGGCAGAGATCCTGGGGAGGTTTCGCCTTCCTCTGCAGCATGGGGCATGGATCACTTGCAGGTTTAAACTGCTGTCAGTGGTGGATTTGCTGTAACTTGAAGTCTTTAAACCATGATTTGAGGACTTCAGTAATTCAGCCAGAGGTTAGGGGGTCTGTTACAGAAGGGGTAGGTGAGGTTCTGTGGCCTGCAATGGGCAGGAGGTCAGACTAGATTAGTGGTTTTCAAACTTCTTTTCTGGGGACCTAGGTGAAGAAAATTGTTGATGCCCATGACCCAGCGGAGCTGGGGATGAGGAGGTTGGGGTGTAGAGGGACTCCGGGCTGGGGCAAGGGGTTAGGGAGGCAGGAAGGGTTCAGGCTCTGGGGTAGGGCCATGAATGAGGGGTTTGGGGTGTAGGAAGGGGTTCCAGGTTTGGGGGGGCTCAGAGCTGGGGCAGGGGAGTGGGGCAGGGACTTACCTCTGGTGGCTCCCAGTCAGCAGTGCAGCCAGGGGCACTGCGGAGCACGCTGCGCCCCTGACGCATCCAGCAGCAGGTGTGGCTCCTAGGCAGACGCACAGAAGTGGCTCTGCATGATTCTTGTCTGCGGACACCACCCCCCTAGTTCCCATTGGCCGACACCTGGCCAGTGGGAGTGCAGAGCCAGTGCTCGGGGCAGGAGCAGCAGGCAGAGCCCTGCGGCCCCCGACTAGAAGCTGGATTCGCTGCTGGATGCTTCCGAGGCACAGCACGATGTCGGAAAAGGTAGGCACTAGCAGCCTACTGATGGCACTAGTCAGCACCAACGACGGGGCTTTTAATGGGCTGGTCAGCAGTGCTGACCAGATGAAGGTGACCCAGCAACCTACATGCTGCGACCCAGTAGTGGGTGATGACCCACGGTTTGAAAAACACTGGACTAGATGATCATGATGGTCCCTTCATAGGTCATGTTCTCAAGACCTTTAATCATTCTTGTTGCTCTTCTCTAGACCCTCTCCAATTTCTCCACATCCTTCTTGAAATGCGGTGCCCAGAACTGGACACAATACTCCAGCTGAGGCCTAACCAGCGCAGAGGAGAGCAGAAGAATGACTTCTCGTGTCTTGCTCACAACACATCTGTTAATGCATCCCAGAATCACGTTTGCTTTTTTTGCAACAGCATCACACTGTTGACTCATATTTAGCTTGTGGTCCACTATAACCCCTAGATCCCTTTCTGCCATACTCCTTCCTAGACAGTCTCTTCCCATTTTGTATGTGTGAAACTGATTTTTCCTTCCTAAGTGGAGCACTTTGCATTTGTCTTTGTTTAACTTCATCCTGTTTACTTCAGATCATTTCTCCAATTTGTCCAGATCATTTTAAATTATGTCCCTGTCCTCCAAAGCAGTTGCAATCCCTCCCAGTTTGGTATCATCTGCAAACTTAATAAGCATACTTTCTATGCCAATATCTAAGTCATTGATGAAGATATTGCACAGAGCCGGTCCCAAAACAGACCCCTGCGGAACCCCACTTGTTATACCTCTCCAGCAGGATTGGGAACCATTAATAACTACTCTCTGAGTACGGTTATCCAGCTGGTTATGCACCCACCTTATAGTAGCCCCATCTAAATTGTATTTGCCTAGTTTATCGATAAGAATATCATGTGAGACTGTATCAAATGCCTTGCTAAAGTCTAGGTATACCACATCCACCACTTCTCCCTTATCCACAAGACTCGTTATCCTTCAAAGAATGGCTTATCTTTTTTCTTAAGGAACAGAATCAGAGATTTTTCTCTTTTTAAATCATCCCAGCAGTTTATGCATAACATTTTCATGAGTGCCCAAGTGATTTAGGAGCCCCATGTCCCATTTTCAAAAGAGGCATAGGCCCTCAGGGCCAGATTTTAAAAGATATTTAGGCAACTAAAGGTGCAGATAGGGGCTTAGCAGGATTTTCAAAAGCACTTAAGCAGGTTATGCACTTTGAAAACTGAATTCAGGTTAATAGACACCTTTGAAAATTTTACTCTTCTCCTGCAAAATCTAATTCGTAAGCACTCTTTGAAGCTTACTAAAGTTCTTTATTAGGTCTTACCTACTGTTGGGCTGAAGGCCATCATCAGTGAAATTCAGATTTCCGCTGCCACCCTGGAAAATCCCTTCTCCATTACGAAGCAATTGATATTGAGAAACGAGTCCATTGGGTTTTTCTGGTTCATCCCAATAGAATTCCACTCGTGTTGAGCTGACTATGATATGACGAGGCTTCGACCATACTCCTGTTAACATCAGCATACCATTGTTTCAGCCATATCATAAAATTAAATATAAAAGGTCCTGATTCTCTATTTCCCTGTACCTTGTGCAGTCGTTTATACCAGTGCAAAGTGAGTATAGACCACTACCAGATCAGAAAGGTAGTTTACACATATTCTGCACTCTGTTAGCACTGACATAAATAAATATTCTGGATGCAGGTCAATGGAGAATCAGCCTTAAAAGTTGATAATCACAGGACTAACTTTGCCTGATGTATCAGCATATATTTATTTTTGTTTTATAAAAATGTGCCCATCACCATTACATCTGGAAATCATTTACTTCAAAATGATTCCAGAAAGTTGTTCTCACAAAAAACAGAGAACCTGACACACTGTGGTTCAGCATACAGAAGGGGTTATAATACAATTATTGCACTGAAGAGCCAAATTACCTGTTGTAAATGACTGCTCAGGAGCTCCATCAATGTCAGTGGAGTTTTGCCCATTTACAGAAATTTTGCCCCCAATGATTCCCTCTAATATTATGGGAATGCCTTTTCCTTACCCTGAGGAGCAGCTTGCAAGGTTCGACCTGCAAATGGCTGGCTAGAGCTACATCCAGCAGATGTGCAGGCTGTAAGTGTGAAGCTGTAGTTAGTGTATGGCTGGAGACCTAAAAACAACACAAATACGAACATAATACTAAAATGATGACCTTAGACATCCTGAGAATTACAGATGTAGAGGGAAAGTTACTCCATTGGCATAAATATCTAAAAGTTTCAAACCTGGTGATGACCCATGTTGGTGTCAATAGAACAATATAGGACAGAATTTTTTCTTCTTTTTTCCAGTTTCTCTTTTTAAAAACATAGGAAATTATACATAAAAGCTATGCTAAAAGAATATTAAGCAAAATCAAACACTCAAAAGTTAGGAACTCCTAGAATTAAGTTTGCCTGTGAATCCTGAATTTGGCTCCTTTGCATGTATGCGCGATGATACAGTCTTTTATTACATAGACCTCTACCCTGATATAACACTGTCCTTGGGAGCCAAAAAATCTTACCACATTATAGGTGAAACCATGTTATATTGAACTTGCTTTGATCCACCGGCATGCACAGGCCTGCCCCCCGGAGCACTGCTTTACTGTGTTATATCCGAATTTGTGTTATATTGGGTTGCGTTATATCGGGGTAGAGGGGTACTATTTTTTCCACAGGATATCTGGCTCATTTAGTGCACCTGTTCTGGGGATGAATCAGGGATGCGTAGTAAAGGAGGCTGTTATCTATTGGACCTTGACCTTATTTGTTGCAGAAATTAGATAGTATACAGTAAAGCAGTCAGGGGATTGCAGGAGAAAAGGCGGGTCTCATGGTTAAGACAGTTGAATGTTGTCCTTGAGAACTGGATTTTATCCCTGGATCTGCCACAGAGTTCCTGTGTGATGCTGGGCAACTCATTTAAACCAAACTTTTCAGAGGTTGTCACTAATCGTGTGTTCCTCATTTTCTGGACGCCCAACCAGAGACCTTGGGGTCTGATTTACAGAGAGGTGAACAGTCACAACTGCAAATGAAGACAATGGGAGCTGTGCATAACATATTAAGTGCTATATAATGTTAAGCACTCTCATCTCAAATTCAGCACACAAAATTAGTGAATACCTCTGATCTCAATCTCTTTGTGCCTCAGTTCCACATTTGTAAAATGGGAATAATTCCACCTCTGCATTTCATAAAGATCTTATGTAGATAAATTAATTAATTTTTCTGAAGTCCTCGGATATAATAGTGATGAGCATCATAAGGAAACTAATAATTCTACCTTCAGATAGGAATTGAATAGCATGGAGTAAATAAGGCAGGGGGCTACACATTGCAATGAGGATAAAAAATATTGACTAGCTTCTCATTAATTGAGCACTGTCCATTCTGAATGAGGAGGGATCCTATGGAAAAAAATAGTATGTGATCATATAATTAAAGACTGTATCATACTGCATATGCACAAAGGCTACACAGGCAACCTTCATTCAGGCATTTCTTACTTTTGAGTGCTTGACATTGCAACCTTAATATTGTTCTTTAAAGATTCATGTGAGAGTATGTATACGTAATTGTAATTATTTTAAAAAATATAGACCCGCAACAAGAAAAAAAGTTAGGATAAAAGTCTTTGTTCAAAACCAGTTAGGCAATATTTTCACGGTTAAACGAAATGGTTTGTACATACAGAACAGTAATAAGCAACAGGCAGCTAAAGAGGTAAAATAATGAATGGAAGACACAAAAGCTGCTCACAAACTGAACAGGATGTGAAGAGGAGAAAATAAAGAGATGACTCAGGGGGACAGCCCTGAATGTAACCTAATCATGAACTGGAAGAGAAGAAAAATCATCCAAACGCTCAGCATAAAAGTAAGAGGGGAGGAAATGACAGTTGCAGACTAGACAGAAGCAAAGGCATGGAGGAAAGCCAATAATTTAACATTTCAGGCTAGGAAAGATTACTGTGGCAACAAATTACTTGAATTCCCCATAAGGGAGTCATGTTCACTTTTAAAGGAAACGTGCATAATAAAGCAATACTCATTTACAGCTACACTTTAAGGAGAAAAATGGGCATTAAAAAGACAGCGCATGGTTTCACTAAATTTACTGGAAAAATTCTGGTGCCTGGAACTTCTAGTCATACATGTAGTTGATTTTAGATAGATTATAAGTTCTTTGCTATAAGGATCTTGTGCACGTTTTGGAGAGCCCTATACAAATCTATGCATGTGATTAATAATAAACAACAACAAACGTAATATAATGATTTTCAAATGCAAACAATACTTTGCTTTTAACATTTTTCTGCTGTGGATACTAATTCAAGGAGACATTTCCCTTGGAATTTGATTCTGCAGTTGTTACTTTAAGGTGGTCAGTCACTGGACTACTGTATCATTCACTGTTTTTCCAAGTGGTTGCCAAACAGCTCCTAAAGAATGCATTATCCTATCAATCAGTCATTTGCAACACTATTTTTCTCTGCTTGTGGTCCTGTCTGCAACAAGGTCAGTAATTAGCTCCAGTGCTGACAGTCCTGGGCCACCACATGAATTTCACTCAGGAGGATGTCAAGTTGCTGATAGTTTTTATTTATGAAAAAAAAATGTTGCTAATGAGTCGCCACTGCCTGACATATGGTTGTCCAGTGGCAGTGCTACTGAATCACATACCTTTCCACTACCATGAAGTACAGAGAGAGAGAGAGTGTGTGTGTAGAATAATTTCAAACCACTCTATCACAAAATATGCTGGAGTCTTATTTCATTTATGAAACTGCATGTCAGTGACTTTCTGGCTCTTACTTAAATATGATCACTCACAGAAACTCTTGATGAAGTCCATTACTTTGGATAAGATTTTTAGTCAAATATAAAAATAGAGTTAAGAAGAATCATTGTCACACCTGCTGCTGCTGAAGAGGGCACTCTAAGCTTTCTTTTAAAGCAATTCCACTAATTATTTTAGTGAATCCTTCCTCGCTACCGCAGAGCATTAGCTGGCCCATTTGTAAAGCAGTAGTAACACAAAGTGAAACAATGCCATAACTGTCATCCAAATTGTTCTGTACAGGGTAGTGGAAGTGTTCAGTAATAAATGATATAAAAAGGTCCTTTATTGACAAGCTGCCATGTGCTGTTTGCATTAGAGAATATGAGAAGATGATGGCTGTTGCCCCTAGGTCCCAATGGCATTCAACTCAGTGAGATAGCAGAAAATGCTTCAGTTTACTTAAAGCATTGATAACACCTCTAAATAATTAACTGAGGACTTCCTGTCTTCAATTACTTAATTTTTTTTTAACATCTTGAGAGGATTATAAGCAATTTATAGATTTCACATGATGAACACATTCACCACTATTCCCACAAAGCATTTATGGGATCAAGTTTCCAAAGCTTTGATGTAATTAAAAATAAGCAGCAAGACAATGATGCAGCGGCAAGGTGCTAACCTACTCATCTGTTATTTGTAAGGCCCTAGCTTCAAAGTCTCAGGGAAGACTAACGCTACAGCTTCATTAATGGTCAACTGTTGTTTTGAGAACACCAGAGGTTTTGAAAAAAGATGAGAAAAATCAAACCATACATTCACGGGGGTTGAGACAACACTTAGTTCAAACGTTTGAGATTACATGTGAAATAAGATTGATTGTTTTAGTTTGTTGCATGAATTTAGAAAGTAACAATTATCCACATTGCAAAACCACGGTCATGAATTCAACACTGTGACCAAAGGAAGTCCCCCTCTAAACTAGCATAAATCTTGATTTTTACTGACAGAAGTAATGATCACCCATTTCTCTGCTGGCTTAGTATGGCAACGTGGACAGTGGCTTATTGAGAGAGCCAACCTAAGGAAAAAGAGATCATTGTTTGTGCGGAGACAACTTTATCTGTTCTCCCTATCAACTGTGCTATGAAAAATTGTATTGTTTGCATGAGGAACAAAATTTCAACCTCTCTGGAGGCAGAGCTATTTCTTAGGTGGGAGGAGAGGGCACATGTGAGGTATTTTCCCCTTGAGTTTCAGCCAGAGATGTTCTGGAAATTATCAGCAATTCCTTCTGCAGGGCAGGTTGCCAGCCTCTCTCAAAGAAGCACTTCTTAGGCAATTGTTCAAAAAGCCATCTCTGTACACTTAGAATCTTCTAATTATCCCCAAGCTTTAATCTCCCCTTATTAGGGAAGATAAAAAGAAAATTGAGGCAAAGCAACCCTGGCACTACCTGGAATACTCAGATTTCTTAATGCCCAGTCTCTTGAATTTTAGATCTGGGTCTGTTATAGACACTGCACTGGTCTCACTGGTTGCTCATCTCTTCTTGACAATGGACAAAACCCAAGATGGCTCCATCAAATGTCTTGCTACTGCCGACCTAAGTTTCCTGTAAGCTGCACAGCTGAGCAGCAGCCTATTTAGCACACCACAGGTGCTTAGAGAATCCACCCGGGGACCTACCGTGGCCGGCGGAGGGACACCTCTCCTCTAGCCCAGCCCCCAACCTGCCGCGGGAGGTGCACTCCTCCCCCAATCCCAACTCACCCTGTAGTCTGGATTTGCTGCAGCTGGAGTGGCCTGGACCCAGCCGCTGCCAGATTGGTCCCAGGCATGGCCCCAGGTGTGGCCCAGGCCGGCCCCTGGCACAGCCACAGCGGTGCAGCCTGGCCAAACCCTGGAGAAGCCTGGACCCAGGCGTGATCCAGGCAGCCCTTCCCTGGCCCAGACCTGCTGGGCATGGGGGAGGGTTGCCTATCCTGCTGCAGCCCCACCCCCAGAGCTCCTGCAGCGAGGACAAGAGCCTCTCCCCCCGAGGCCAGGTGTTGCTGCGTGAAGAGAGTGCTGGGGGGAGTCCTCTCTCCCTCCCTTAGCCCCGGAGCACCCTCCTGCACTCCAAGGCCCTCATCCCTAGCCCCACCCCAGAGCCCTCACACCCTACACCCCAGCCCTCTGCCCCAGCCCTGAGCCCCCTCCCACAAGAATTCCTCAACTCCACCCACACCACCTGAATTTTGTTATGTGCACCAATATGAAGGTGATGTGTCACATGTCACCTCCATATCGGTGCACTTAACAAAATTCAATCCACACATGGGTGGGAAAAATTAGAGGGAACGCTGCTGCTGATCACAGGGTTCTGTTTCTGTCCCCTTTGATGTGTACGGAGGCCCTTAGGAGTTTTAGGGAGGTAGTATAGGCTGCTGTGCCTCCAATACGATGACATTCAGTTCTTTATTTCAAAAGATCCAGATGGTGCAGTTTCCCTGCTCACCCAGTGCCTAACCAGTATCGGGGCTTTGATGTGGAACAGCAGACGGAGACCTAGTCTGAGGCTGAGACAATCCTCACAGGCTAGGAAAAAAGCAATCAGAAGTGGTGGCAGAGTTTGTCCTTCTTTTGTTACTCTGGTTAGAAACTGGGGATAGTATCTCCTAGCTGCTTCTGGAAAAGAAACTGTTTTACTTCAGTGTAAGAAACAAGTTCTCAGCCTTGTTGAAAATCATGCAGTTTAGTTAGATCCCTAAATAAATATGGCTTTATATGCGCAACCTTAAGTGCTGTTGGATAATTGGGCCTAAAACTTTACCCTTATTGTGAGATCTGCTCGTAAACAGTGAGTGACAGTTCATAAGATGTCACAGTAACTTAGAACAACAAATGTTGATGGGAAAAGGTGCAAAAGTGAGACAAAGATTGAACTAGTAAAAAAAAATATATATATAGGCCTACTGATATAATTCAAGGACAGTGTTAAGATTATCCCTGGTAAATAAGAAAAAAAGTGTAGAACTGAAAATCAGTGAACCAAAATTGAAGTGTTGGAAATCAGGACAAAATAACAAGGGGATTGGCTATTCCATCCATCACAGTCCTAACAAAACAACTTTGTTGGGGAGAAAGCTGGCTACTGAAATTATGGCTGACAGAAAGATGAGATAGAAGGGGAACGAGCAAGTTTCACCATCTGTTACCCCCACTGTATCCTGGTATCCCAAGCTTTCTTTCTCCTGATCTTGAGAGGTGTCCTAAGTAGGTCAGGGCAGAGAGAAGACGGCAGATAACATCACCGCCTCTACTGGTCCAGCTGAATGCCAAATACACCTGTAGTGTGAGACTGTGTGTGCGCAAATACCTTTGTGCATGCAAAAGACTGCCCCTTGCCCTCCTTGTGTATTCTTTTCCTTCCCCACCTCATTTCTTCTCTTTCCTCTCTCTCCTTTTGCCTTTTGTTTAATAAGCCAGCTGAGGCTGTATATTTTCCAACCCTACTGTAAGCCTGGGACCAGAGATAGGCAGGTAAAAGCAAGGCCCTAAACAGACTGATGCTGGTACAAGTTTGCCAGGTCTTGGAGTGGCTCATAAGCCTGTGTGCCTTGCCTGTGTTTCTCCAGCAGCCAAACTGCAAGTGAAAGTCAATGCCAGACACAGAAGCTAAATATTCTATCTTTGCTGTTCTTTTCTCTCTCCTCTTGTGTGTTTTTGTTTTGTTTTGTCTTCTAGGAAATGGAATCAGATTTTAACATCAACAACAGCAGTTCCAGCCCATTTTGACTAACTTTTTCTCTTTTCCCCAAAAAGAGACTGTGAAACAAGGGCTTTTTTCTTTGTGAAGACTCTCTACAGGTAAAGGGGAAAGGAACAAGAGATGCTGTTATAATGAAAGCCTTATTTAATACTTGACATTTCAAATGCCTTAACTGTTTTTCCATCTTTTCTGTATCTTTAATAAAAGGTTAAGATGGTGTGTTTGCCACGGTGCTAAGCAGGCTGCTGTTTCTCTATCCCAAACCCTGGACCTTGTTTAAAACCATTTAATGTTGGACAGATTCAGGGTCATGTTAACACTTTTGATTCTTTGGGCCCTTATATTTAATCTAAATGAATACAGGAGCACTGAAATTTCTGTGTGCAAGTAGTGTTATGCATCCATACTCGCACACGTCCATACAAAATACAGTCACATATATTAGATAATATATACTGGGGTGGGCTTGAAGCAAAATTCCAAATTCCCAATCTTTGTGTGAAATCCAAATCTGGAATTTTGTGACAAGTCCCACCACTAATTCATACAGAGATCGAGAAACACAGCGGATGAGCTCCTTGGCTTTCACTAAGAACGTGCTCCAGCAACACAAAACTGTCACAGGTAGCCAAGTATTTCCTCAGCATAGGGGAATCCATGGATGGTGACAGCAGACATAGTTGCACCATTCTGCAGATCCTCTGGGACAGCTCTTAGGGTGACAAGTACCTTTCCTTTCCTCCTCCCGTCCCAAGATGGCCACATATGAGCTTGGCACAGCTCAGGATTGAGCCCACTGCGTTTCACTGATGAAGTGATCATTTTTTTCCAAGTGAACTTTATGTTACAAACTTGCAGCAGCAATTTGTGTGGTGATCTTATTTTTATGGTGATTTAAAATCTATACTACTTTTGAAAAATGTACAGCAAGTTGTTGCACTAAGTAAGATATGTCATCAGGACGCACTGAATACTGACCGAGTTTTAACACATGTGGTGAATTTCATATTTGTGCACAATCTTGTTAAAGGGGAATCTTGGGTGATCTTTCTCAGCAGGAAGGGCAGTGACTGTAACATGAGGACCTCTAGGTTTGCAGCCAAAGTGAGGAGAGAAAAAAAAACTTTTAAATATTTTCTCTAGAAAAACAAAAATGCAGGATGAGCATCTGATACCTGGGGTCAAAGGCTGAAAGCAAACGCCCCTGAAAATTACCATTTGCCTCTTATGCTTCCTGCAAATATTTCTAGGTTGAGTTTTGTTTCATTTTATCACTGAAGTTACTGAGAGAGTAGTATATGGAAACAATACATCTTTGACATCAATGGCAAATCTTCTGTTAAGCCCTCTTCTACAGTAGATGTGCATGAGTGGGAAAATCTTAAGAGTAACATAAGGGATTCTGAATAATATTACTAACTGATCATAAACAAGGTGCTCTGCTGAGGAAAAAGAAAGAAGATACTATCCCAGCTCTGACAAGACTTACAATCTAAAATCTATTATAGGCAAAACAGCTCAGATTCACAAAGCACAGGCTGACAGTCCACTCTCAAGCTGAGGCTGAACTATTTCTAATTTTTGTTATCTTAAACATCAGGGACCAGATCATATTGTGCTGGTGCAAATCTAGAATAACTCCAGTGACGTCAATGGAGTTATTCCAGATAGACATGGGGAGCAGAATCTGATTGAGGGTTTATCAAACCTATGGAATTTATCTGGCACTCTTCTACCCATCACAAAGCATATGTTCTGAATCAAAATGTATGTGGTTTATTTTAACATTTGGAAATTAGATCCATTCAATTTTAACAACAGAGAACAAACACTGCCTAGAAAAAATAAGACTGACCAAAATAGCTTAAGGTTTCTAACATCAGCCTATGTGCAAAACATGGAACCTAAAAGTTACTGACAAGAGATAGAATCACTAGGGGAGGAATGTCTTATATCTAAGAACAGGACATTAGTCTTTCAAAGAGCTTCCCATCCTTACCTGATAGAGTATGCTGCATTCTGCCTATGGTGTCTGTGTATATAAGCCCTTTCCCACTTTGACTGATCTGATACTCTCTGATGATGCCATTTGGTTTCCTGGGTGCTATCCAGCTCAAATGCAATGCTGTTGAGCTCAAAGCTGTGACGGCTGGTGGCTGAACGCTCTCTGGGACTCCTTGGACAGTGACTGCAACTACCTGAAGACATATGAATTAAACAGCAATTTACTGTAATAGTACACTAGATACCACGATCAATGAGAATGTCACTTTTGTTTTAAAATGTTGTTGCTTGGTCTGGCATATCATTACCATGGGCCTCAAGAACTAGTTACATTCCCCACTCCTTTTACATAATGAAATCTGACCTTGAATGCATTATATAAGCCTATGTCTACAATTTATCACAATATGTTTACAACATTTCACTGTAGTGTATAGCATTGGGTGAAACAGCAAAATCTGGACGGCAGACTGTCTTGCTAGAGAACTCTTGATAACTCTCTTCCATATGGTTTACCAGTGTCTTTGCATTTTAACAGCCTGATTTCATATATTTTAAACACCAATAAACACAGAAATAGACTTTTTTTTGCATTCAGTAGTCAGACCTTTACCAGTTCATAGTTTTTTGAATCTTTTCTAATGAACTCAAGAAGAAATCTGAAGCTTGGGATAATTTCGAATTCACTAAAATCTTTCTCAAAATTGAATATATATAGGCCAAGTCTCCCTTACATTAGTTTTACACTGGTGTAACTCCACTGACTTCAATGGCGCTATTTCTGATTTACTCTGATTTGAGAGGAGAATCAGATCCTATGCTCTTAGAGAATCATGTCTTTTTATTAGTACCACTATGTGTGAGTTTTATTATGCTGTAAGCATATATATGCCTTCTACATTGGCTTAATGTAAGTGAGGGTGTCACCCTCTAGTATCTAGCCTCAATGACTATAAGAGCTGGCTACTTAGTTGCAGCTAACAGGACCTGAACAGCTCTGTGTAAACTTGAAAGCTCGTCTTCCTCACCAACAGAAGTTAGTCCAATAAAAGAATAGTACCTCAACCCACCTTTTCTCTCTGGACTATTTCCTTGTACTTTGGGACTGAGATTTCAAAGCTACTTTGGGGTTTTGGATTCCCAAAGTTTGCCTATGTGGTTTAAAAAACTCAGTCTTGATTTTGAAGGTCCCAGGTTCAATTCCCACTGATTGACTTTGCTGGTTACACATGTATGACATAGCTGTGATTTTTTATACTTACAAAACATAGCAAGTCACTATTCCTCCTCCTGCTCCAAGACCCTATACTGTAACTCAGACAAAACTCAAAAAAGAGACACATGGACATCATTAGCAAGGAAGATTTCATTGAACAAATGTGGTTTTGAAGGTCAGGGGGAGAAAGAAGGCATTCTGTAGAGAAGAATCTGGAAGTTGTTACACAATAATGGGACGACACAAGAGACGTTGTTACTTGGTAATGGGGGCAGCCTGAGCGATGGTGTGAAACAGACTGGTAAAAGGAGCAGTAACAAATCGAAAGAGAGAGAGCAAGAGTTAAAAATAATAGGTGATGTATGCAGGATGTGCAGGAGCTGAAGGTGAGAATGAAGAGCCTGAATCTAATGCAGGAGCAGGAAGAAAGTGAAGGGATCTGGTGAGAAGTGATGCAGTTGGAGCGGTACGAGAAGAAGAGGATGTTGGCCGTAATGTACAGGCTAGAGATGGGAGAGATGAGCTACGGGGAGACCGGAGGAAAGGAGGTTATAATAATCCTGGTGAGAAACAACAAAGATATGAATGGATTTAGTCTTACTGTTTGGAAATAAAGCATATCCTCAACACTCTCATATAGGTTTGGCCAAGGACGAAGCTCCCTGTTTACCTTAAATCTGTATATCTCACTTTCCATATCATATAATTTCAGATTTACAAAGACTGAGGTACAGTTTAGTGCCTGGGTCTGCTTGTGCCAAAAATCAACAATTTGGAATTTAAGATGATCATGTCAAGGGGCTGAATTAAAAAAAAGTCACGTGGTTACTGATGTTTCCATCCCATTCAACCCATAATCTTAATTAAATTCTTTGAAAAAATGCCTTTCCAATGGCATTTTATGATACCTCCTCAGCTATTAAATTCTACCACCAGTCCTAAGAGAACCAAATCACCCACCTGCTACTGTCTGTGCAACCAGCAACAGTACAGGCTCTCAGCTGATATGAATATTCTTGGTATGGCTGGATACCACCTGTGTCTGTGAAGCTCAGTTCTCTTCCTCTAAAACGCTCAATCCCATTTCGGAGAACAATATAGTGAATAATAAGACCTTATGATAAAGAGAAAGTTTTCTGTTTTTGTTAGCTCAGCAACACTGGATCATAGCATTTCATATCTTTCACACAGAAAATATGACAGAGAACCTGGTAGGACCAGGGCTGGCTCCAGGCACCAGCGCAGCAAGCAGGTACTTGGGGCAGCCAATGGAAAGGTGTGGCACGTCTTGCTCTTCGGCGGCAATTCAGCAGCAGGTCCCTCAGTCCCTCTCAGAGGAATGGACTTGATGCTGAATTGCCGCCGAAGAATGAAGCTTCAGAGCTTCCTGCAGTGGGGGGAGGCACTCAGGGGTGGGTCTGATCTCCCCCTGAGAGCAGCTGTGCAGAGGAAGGACAAGTCCTGTCCCTCCCCAGCCTGGTGGGGACTTGCAGTTAGAAGCCCCTCAGCTGGGGTACTCCCAGCAGCAAGGGGGAGATCAGATTTCACGGGGAAGGGCTTATTTCTTGGTCTATGACACTTTTTTCATGGCTGTGAAATTGGTAGGGTCCTATAGATAGATAATAAATCAGGTCTCTTCCTGACGATCTTATCATCTAACTTTATTTGTGATGAGTGAGAATAACAAACAGACAAACCAAGGTGAAGGTCTGAGGAAGAACAAGTACGAAAATAATATCACCATATTTACTCAGTATAGGCACATTTTGATGATATTTAACTTGATAGCTCAGTGGTTTGAGCATTGGCCTGCTAAACCCAGGGTTGTGAGTTCAATCCTTGAGGGGCCATTAGGGATCTGGAGCAAAAATCTGTCTGGGGATTGGTCCTGCTTTGAGCAGGGGGTTGAACTAGATGACCTCCTGAGGTCCCTTCGAATTCTGTGATAATACACTTAAGACAGGTTTCAGTGTATAGAACAGTTGATCTAATATTGTCGAATAACAGCGCATACAGTTTGTGCTTTTAAGAATACCATTGGTTGAAGAGGTTCTTTCCAATTCAGAAATATTATGTCTTCCCGATTTTCTGCTTTGGTCCATTTTGGTGCTCTTACACCCTGAGGCACATCTTGCTGAGTGCTAGCCCTCCCAATTCGCTGAAACCTCTTCCATAGCTGTTCCATGCAGCCACCCTGTACTCATATGTAACGTAGGGCTCTAGATTCAGGTCTAAACAAAGAAAATTAGACATTAGTCATCTCATTTTGTATTAAAATAAACAGAAGAAATGTACGTAGCTATATCTATATATGCTTAAAGACAGGCAAATGCTTCAGTTCCTTCCTCAGTCAGGGCCTAAATAATTTCTGCTCCCACGGAAGCATGGCAAACTTCCATTGACTTCAGTGAGAGCAGGATTGAGCTGTAATGTTCAGTCACCTTGTAAGTAACCATCAGTTTCACGGGCCTAAATTACTACCCAAGTCCCATCAGACAGATTACTTTACAAACAAGCTTCCGCACTATAACAACAGAACAGCTGATGGTGCCTAGTGCAGAACCCTTCATTCCAGAGTGATTAAAAACCAAGGATCGATCCCGTTACCTTAAATGAATATCTATTGGGGCCTCCACTGTAGACAGTCTCTTCTGAAGTTGGACATACACTGTCATTTGCCTCCTTTTCTGTACCATTCTGAGAGCCTTTAACCCAAGCACAGATGTGGGCAGTTGGGTTAAAGTCACATCTTCCGCAATACGCTGTTGCTTTCATGGATACAGGGCACAGGGTGCTGGCTTTGCATTCTTCTTTTACCTAAGGAATGTACACCATTTTAAATCAAGAGATATAAAGAAGCTTAATCCTACCTTCCTTATGTCCTAAAAAGAGATTCGACACTGAAAATGTCACCATTTCAATGCCCTTTTGAACAAATATCTTGATCTAATTAAAATTAAAAGAGGTGACTCAGCCATTCAGCCATGTTGAGTGCCATGCTGTTTACAGTGTGTGTGAGAACCTTTCATCATAGGGTCTATCTGTTCTTCTTGGACATTAAAGGTTCCCAGGGGCATTTTCAAAAGCACTGGGGAGTGTCCTAGTGTCCTTGCACTAAAACATCACCAAATCTCACTCACGGGAAACTCAAATAGCTGGGCTTGCCTTGCACAACAGAAGGGGAGTCTACAAGGCCACAGAAGGGACAGGATCTTCCTTCTCAGGTTACATTTCCCATTTTTTGCAAGTGCTATTGTCCAATGGATGTGTGTCAACAGATTTCCAGTCTGCATGCTAAGCTGTGCAAGGACACACAGGTAATGTCCACAAAAGAGATCTTTGCAGCATGCGATGAGTGAGGAGGACCCCACACATGGGCAATACAAAGTGTGCCCCCAAATGGAGGCATGACAGGATTTAGCCCATATAGAACAATCCATAGAACTGTAAATATACATTTAATACCTACCTTTATTTCCTGAATTTTAATGGAAAAATCTATAAGCAAGAGAGCAATGACTCTAGTAATGTACAGAGAGCTGCAGGAAGGAATGAACTGTTCCTGTAAATATTGTTGCATACTAAACTATGAGCGTTCAAAAGGAAAACAAATAGATGATATTTGATGCTTCCTTAATTTACCCTATGAAATACTTTTTCTGGATGCTTATAAAATATTAGATAAAGTTTATTCTCCAAACTTAGCAGTTCTTACCAAAATTACTTTGATACATATCACAGGTCAGGTCCTCAGATGATGTAAATCATAGCTCCAGGAGATGGCCCTTAATTTCAACCCTTTTTAATATTAGTATTGCTGTCTTTGCTATACAGAGATTGCCATCCATTATGGTGAAAGAAAGATACATATATTAAAAATATATAGTTTCCTGTGGTTTTACTTTAATGTGATTTTTGTAAGTAAATTCTACCAATTCACAAATGACAAAAGGTCCATAATTTCACCAGAATATCTGCTAAGGGGTATATTTAGCAGGTGATGTATCAGATGCTTTAATCAGCACTTCCTGTCACGAAAAAATTAATAATTTCTGATTCGTTTCAGTTCTGTAGGGTTCAAAATTGATCTATTTTCACTTTGTAATTTTTTAAATCAGAACTGTTATTGAAACTATTTTGTCAATATTTCTGATGTTTTCAATAAAAGTTTTCATAAAAATTTCTATACATTTTTATTGCCAACATTTTGTTAAATATAAAAAAAGATGTGAAATTTCTCCTTTCCAAAAAGGACCTTTTTTCACAGATAAAATTTGGTTTTAAAAACTTTCAACCACTCATCACGTAATTGAAGAAAAATATTGAAATTGTATCTTCAGCTAAGTTGTGTATTTAAAAACCCAGGTGGGTTTTAGAACAGCTCCTATGGTCTCAATTCTGCAAGATACTGAGCACTCCTGTAAGAAGCTGCTTGGAGTTGCAAGACTGAGCATTATGAATCTATAAGGATCAACGCTCTTGGTTTTGTTGCTTTTTAGGGATCCTGCCTCCACAGAGTGCTTTGTAGAACTGGGTTAGATGTTTTCTCTGGATATCTGTTCCATTATTTTGCTAGGGATTGAAGTAATACCTATGGATCATCAATTGTTAGGATCACTCTTTGTACCTTTGCTTTCCTCCAGTTTTCTGGCACTCCCCCAGTTTGCATGATTTTTCGTTATTAGTTATTAAAAATTCAGTTAGGTCAATAGCTAATTTTCTTATTTCCATCACCCCTACCGCAGAAGCAGATTCCCGGGTTGAGAACTCTAAGAGGCATGACATTTGGTCCAGCTGATTTATATATTTTTACACTTTCTAAGTAGTTCTCCATCTGTTATTTTTAGAAGTCATTCCAACTATTTTGCTACAAATTTTCTTGTTAAAAACCATTGTAAACAGATTTCAATGTCGCTGCCATTTTTGAGTGATCATTTAATTTCATTCCCCCACGTTCATTGAACAATCTATTAGATGGAAGTCTTTTCATATTTCTATTCATGTCACTGGAGAGCTAGTGGTTACAGCTAGGGGCTGTGAGTCAGGACTCCTAGGTTCTATTCTCAGCTTACACACTGACTTGTAGTGTGACCTTGCAAAAGTCTGGTCATATTTTCAAAGGCAACCAGTGATTCTTGGTGCCTTAGTTTTTGGGATACCCTTATTTAAACACCAAGGGTCTGATTTTTAGCAGTGTTGAGCATATGCACTGTGAGTGCTCAGCACCTGTGAAAGTTAGGCTCAAAGTGTTTGATTTCCATGCCCCAAATCTCTGACCATTCTTGAAAATGTCATAATTAATCAATCAGAGCTTCAGTTTATACTTCTGTAAAATAGAATTACAATTATCTGCCTAAAAAAGGGTGTTGCATGGCTTAATTATAATTAATTTTGATTAAATGCTTTGAGAATCCTGAGAGGAAAAGTGTAAAATAAATATCATCATCACATCATAGTAATGGAACATACCCTGATTCCAATGAAGTCAATGCCAAAGTTCCCACTGAGTTCAATAGGATTCAATTTAGTCCATGAAAAACATATCAGCATTGTGTTGTGTGTAAAATTAGCTGATATGGTACAGAATCATATTCAACATCCGCGTGGTATTCACTATAGCAAAAAAAAATATTGCTACTCAAAAATTCTTACTCAGAAACAATGAACAAGAACCCTGTCCAAATTGGGATGTATAGGGATATTTCCATAATAAACCTTTAGTCACTTCAGTTTCTATTCCCACTCAAGTAGTGCCAATAAGTATCAACAATGGTCACACAACTCAAACTTGCTGTTCATGCCAACTCTGTTGGCATGCCAACTTTTAGCCCTTATACTAATCTGAAGTGCCGGGCAACACTTCACAAGAAGCAGCTAATCATTATTAATTCCTTTTGAATTCATTGCAATAACATCAATCATGGTGAACTCATTCGGTATTAATCTGGATGTAATGTGAAAATGAATAATGCACACAGGAGTTTTTATATTCCTATTTAAGAAAAATAGTTATGAACAATGTATTTCTCTGTCCATTGTCAAATCAGAGCCACTGAGAGGTTTTCTATCAATTACCTTCATCATCATTCCAGCTGAAATCTTGTCAGAGCAAACATATTTCAAAGGATTATATCCAACTCCATTACAGCATTCCTCGCTCTTCGGAATAAGTTCAGTCTCACAGCATTTTCCTGGCACTGGGTCAGTCTTTTTAGCATGTGCTTTAGACTCACCACCGGAAGCTGAACAACATATGATATCTGACATATTCCCATATTCCTGACCACAACAGAACATCCCTGCAACAATAAAACATTATATATTAATATGAACAATGGCCGGGGGTGGGGAAGAAAGGGAAATAGCTGAGACTAGTATACAGTTGAGCATAAAAATGTCACACTGAGGCAGCTGCTGGAATTGTGCAGAGAGAAACAAAATTGAGATTCAGGTCTGAAGGTGAGGTGACTGAACTGAGAGTCCTTATTCCCAGATGTACCTGAAAACAATTAACAAATAGAGAAAATCTCTAGAATCTCCTCACTTCTTGTGAGCTGGTGTGTGAACTCTGCTATGAAATACTGTATATATGGATGGTACCTTACATGCTAAATTAAAGACAGACAATCAATGATCAGCTAATCTAGAATGAGGAAATTTAGTAACCCCCTGATGGCATTCTTTTGCTTTTAGGCACAGGTGTACTAAATATGGGCTCATTCACCTTCAAGTGGCCTTTAATCAGGACAGCCAGTTAACTAATGGTTAGATAACAAGAAAAATAGCCTTCTAAAGAAAGTTGAGATACATATTTTGTGCCCCATTATATCGGCTTGTACTGTGTATATAACACTAAGTGAAAAGACCTTCAAGGTACCAACAACTGTGATTCAGTTCTCTCTCTTTTAAAAGTTGTAATATCTTTTCTTGTTTTTCATTTCTATATTGGAATTAATAATCACATTTTATTTCATTTTCTTTCCCTTTTATTAAAATTTCTTTTTAAATAAAAATATTTTTGAGTGATGAAAACATTAAAAGCACCCAAAATCAGGGCAAATGTTCATATATTTTCCATGCACAATTACTCATTTGTAAATTATTTGTTCTGATATTGTCCCTCCTCCCCAAAAGGGAATGTGTAAATTTTATCTCAGGGAAAATTTTTCTGAAAATCCTTTAAAATTAGGGATGTACACTAGGAAATGTCATTTCCAACTCAACCATGATGGCATGAATTGTGCCATAATGAAAAACAGGACTACAATGTAAAATGAAAGCTAGAGTCAAAATAATTCATATTTGACTTGGTCTCTGAATTCTCCTAATCAGACATTTAAATGCAGCCTTGAGTTCCTTTACTGCCATTTATTGCAGCAATTCTTTTATAACAAGCCAGAGTCAATTCACACTGCTCTTTAAGGGACTGATCCTGAAAGCACCCACGTGAGTAATCCCAATCAAATCAACAGGTGTACTTAAGGTGGTAAAGTTATTTGTGTACGTTACCTGTTTGCGGTATTGGGACCTTACATAGCAATCAAAATGCAAAAACCAGCCTTCTAAGAGTTGAATATTTTTCTTTCTTCTCCAAATAAATAAATGCAGACACTGACCCAATTCAATACTAATAACCAGCCATCTGATAGCTCTGAGGGACTCTTGACAGGCAAACTAAAATTTTGATAATGAACTGTTTTCATACTGAAAAAACAACAACTCTGCATTCTTTTGCTGAGAACCTCATCTTTGTTTAACTGAATTAAATTTTTTCAGCCAAGATTTCACTCACATAACAAGAAGTGACTCCCTTTCTAGTTTCTTTGGTAAACCATTACTTCTTTAATTATTATCAACCTTGTTCAGTGTGATAAATTGCTAATTACTTAATACCCTAATCAGCGTTCATTCTTTGCACAGATAAACTGTGACAGCGCCATTAATTTAAATAGTAATTTCACTTAATGGCCAGAACGGCACACCAGATTTTTATGCAGCATTTTCTGAAGACTGCATCCATCACTGCAATATTCTGACATAAAGATGTCTGACGTGCACTAACTCACTTAGGGAGAGCAGATGTTGCAGAGCAGAGTTTGGTAGTAATTCCCATAGTGCATCACTTCAGCATGAATGAGCTGCAAATGCAGAGATAGACAATCTTTTGAAACTGCATTGCATAGCCTTTGACCTCTTTCTAATTTATCACATGTAGCACTTGACTCTTGAACCTTGACCTCGCAAATGTACAATTTTAAATATTCCCCAAGAAAAACAAAATTGGTCCATATCATATTGATGGATTGATTTACCTTCCAACACCTCTTCATACAATTGCTTAAAGATGGAGAATTTCCTTTACACTGTTTGCTTATTTTACAAAAATACTGATTACTAAATATTTATCTGCAAATCAGCTGGAATGTATGTGTTGTGTTTTTTATATGTATGTTTTACAGGCAGAAAATGCAGTACAGCATTGAGAAAATATATGGGCTGGAAAAGCATTTCTTGCTCATAGTGATTTCTGTCAACAATTATTTCATGTTCATCCCCACAACTGAAAGAATGTACAAACATAGCTGAGTAATGAATGACTAATTTAGTATAGCTGCAAAACCAATGGTTTCAAGAGGAAGAATGAGAATAAAAAGGCTTACGCTGCAAAGCAAGAACAGAGGATCAACAAAATACAGTCAGTGTACACTGCAAGCTATTCCAGAAATCCTTGGCTTGAAGGTGGATATTGTAGCTACCACAGATTGGGAATCACAGCTGTGCAGAATAGTGTATTTTGAGATCCTGGCCTAGGATCATAGGGATAATTTATCAGGGAAAATTGGAGAAATTATGAGGTGGTTTCTGGTCACTCTCTGCTTAAGAACCACCATATGAAAACTTTGAATGCTTGTATACAATTGTGAGGCTAGGGGAGGATACATTGTATGCAGTGGCATCATTGCCAGTCTTTGCCAGTAGATGTCTCTATGATCAACCCTGCTAGTAAAGAGCCAAAATGAGAAAGGGGAAAATGAAATAAGAAACTGGCGGGGGAGGGGGAGGGATAAATTCACAGCAATCTGAGATTGTAAAGGCCACTTGTCATAGCAGGATAAAGTCTCCAAAACAAGTTGTACAGAAGCAAACAGTAAATTGACAGCGTACAAAAACTTAGCCAAATGTACATTAGAAACGTGGGTCCAGATTCTGCAAACATAACTTGATTTCAATAGAATTATTAATGTGTGGGAAGTTAAATATATGCACCAGTGCTTGCAACATTTGTTGACATTGATTTGCTTCCATTATACTTTTCGGAAAACAAACTCATCAATTAAAAAAAACTCACTCCAAGTTACCTTTTTAAACAAAACATTAATTGGCTAGATAAAAAGCACAGCATCAAAAGCATTTCAGCTCTAGAATAAGGCCAAGCAGAGAATGGAACCATTATACAAGCAGCAATTCCCATTTTCTTAAGATAAATGCGTTACGTTTTTCTGCGTGAGAATATTTTTTCGTTACAATCATAGGCACGATGGGGTGGGAGGTAAGTAGATTTTAAGGCTGGCTGGTACATTTTCTTTGCAAGGCTGAATTGCCACAAGAAATTAAGCACCAAGTGTACTGAGTATGATATATGAAAACATAGCCTATTTTATGTGTAGTTCAACAAAATAAGAATTTTTTTAAAACTGAGTAATTGTTGAACAAATTTGTCTTTCAAACATATATGTGTGTCCAGTCTTATGCTTGCTCACAGCAAAATATGTCCTCACAGCAAATCTATGAGTGATGAAAAAGCTACCGATTTTATTTTTTAATAGCCAGAAATGTCATCTTGACCCATTTTCAAGAAAAACTGCATAAATGATAGAGCAATATAGGCAAACACTTATATAAAAAATAAAAAATGTTTAAAGGCTTTTAAAAATATATATTAAGAATAAAACGGTTAAGAATACACATGCAGTGAAATGAAGAACATGACTTTTATCCCAAGATACCTGTATTACACTTCCAGACAACTCATCTGCCCAGAGAGAGCAGTAAAAACATAAACGCTACCCCAGCAGTTCTGTTCCAACAGCATCTGTTAATTCACTCCATTTATAAAATACATATTGACAAAGACAACTGAACTGGGACCAGGGAGATTTGATTTGGTGTGAGAAAGTCAATTCAATGTGATTTTGTTAAAGGGCTCCTGCAGGCAAATAAAGGAGTTTAAGTAATAAAGTACATAAAGAGATGTTTTACGAGTCAGCCCCGTTTTGTGGCAGCTGCACAATGAGCTGCCAAGCAAGAGAGTCTGGTACAGGAGTGATATTGTGTGATTTCGACGTTGATGTTGTGGAGCTGACAAGAAAGGATTGGGGTGACGAGGAGCAAAGCGGATGCTAGCTGTGTAATTCACCACTGGAATGGAACAAAGGCATGGGAACCCTTGGAGAAAGCTGTGATGCTGTCTGGTTTAGCCCTCTTCCAACAATTATCACAATGGTATGGGAAATCCTATAGCTTTGGGTGAAGAATACATCTAATGTTACCATAGGGGTTGAAGTGAGAAAGAACGCAGGTGAAGAAAGGATGACCTGTTTTTGGTGGGGAAGGGCACGGGATGCCCGGTCCAAGGGGTTCATGGAGACTTATACTTTATGATACCTGACATCATGAGCTTGATTTTCAAGTCTGAGTATCAAATTAGGGTGCTCATTCCACAGCTAAATGCTCTCACTGACATGTAGGTTGCCAAATACCTATTTTAGTCACTTCGGTAGCAATCTGGGCACACAAAGTGGAACTGAGTGCTACAATTTAAGATTTCCATGTTTAAAATTGGGCTTCCCTTCTAGATGACAATTAGTAAAGAATATTTTTCTTCAGACTGAAAACACCTACAATTAACAGGCTTTTACTTTTTCTCTGAATACTGTATTAAGAAGGATACTTGTACCGGAATACCTACTTATGGTTGTTAATAATAACTAGCTCTTCAATCTGTAGATCTCAATCTGCTTCACAAAAGAGGTAAGGATCCCTGCCTCATTTTACAGATGGGGGAAACACAATGGCAAAGCGATTTCTTAAAAACAATGAGTCCTTGTGGCATCTTAGGACACTAAAAAAATTATTTGGGCATAACTTTCATGGGCTATAACCCACCTCATCAGATTCATGGAGTGAAAAAAAGCAGGCAGGGAGAAATATACAGCACATGAAAAGATGGGAGTTGCCTTACCAAGTGTGTGTGTGTGTGTGGGGGGGGTCAGTGCTATCACGGCCAATTCAATTAGGGTAGATGTGGCCCTTCCCAAGAGCTGACAAGAAGGGGTGAGTATTACCCTTTTCCCCATTAAGATCTCAATTTTAGGTCACTGCAATTTTATGTGCAACTGTTAAACTATCGGTCCTCCTGAAGCATGGGCTGAATCTATTCTATCAAACAGAACTTGATGTGTGACAGGTGGACTGGATATAGCAGGTGGGAACAGGTGATTTGATCTCATCACTAGATCTGATTATTTTAAAAAAGCTATGAGCTATTTTCTCCAGCCCCGTGTGGGTGCACAAATAGGAGAGGGTTCAATAGGACTCATCCCCTCTACTTCCTACTTGTTTACACACCCAAATACCCAGGAACAATGGAAATCCTTGTGCTGAGAGGCACGCGGATTTAGTACCCTCTCAGGACAGGTATCGCCGGGGGGGTGGAGAGACGACTGGAGTGAGGCTTGACACAGAGAGGGGGGCAGATGGTGCACTCCTCTGGGTTTCCAGAAGCTCTAGGAGGTTTGTGCCTGCATGAAGCACAGAACCTCCTGGAGGGAGGCTGTGCCCTGGCTTTGGCACAATGTAGCCCTGTATTTTAATACTAGAACTATGTCACTTTTTTCAAAAGGCAAGAGGAGAGAGAGAGAGATGATAATGGGATGTGGAATGAAACGACCCACATCCCTGAATGCTCCTTCAGCAGGGTGGGGTGGGGAGGGAGTTAAGTCTTCATTTTAATGAACGGGGCAAATCTACTGTACATCTACGTGCTTCATTGCAGAGTGGCCAATGTTGGACTAGGGCTGGGGAGGTGGAGAGCCATTCCTGCCCAGCCCTGGTTTTTCTATACAGTACATTTTGGTGGTAATGTCAGAGCTTACCTGGGAGTGGTCTGTGTACAGTTCCCTTGTCTCCGTCACCGCAGCAGATCAGGTCTTTGCTTACTAATTGCCCACCACAGCACTGGTGACTGAAGCCATCATGGAGTGATCCACCACAGCAGATCTGACTCCCTGACGTGGAATAAGGAGTACCCTGGCAGCAAGAGTCACCAACTCCAACCGAAACCCTGTTTTGTTCTTCATTAGGGCAGCACACTTCTCCTGTTAATTTAAGTATAAAATTGGTGATTTTGTGCATATGCGGCTATTGAACTCTATGAGAGAATTCACATTGACTGCAGTGGATATTGGATTGGGGTCATAGTCTATTATCTTTAAATACAAATCATTGCACATGAAAACACAGACTCTTTTGCACAGAGTCATTTACTATACTTCAGAGTGCTGTAACATTATAAATGCTTATAACACCATCACCACAAACACACAGGCACCAAAGCAGAGGCTAAGTTAGAGCTCTTTGAAATGAAATGGCTCATAAGATGTTTATTGCAATATAAGCAAGACAAAGACTGCATAGAAAAGCAACATACTTTTCAAAAAGCTTCTATATTTGTAAGCACTTTAAGCTAGATTAGTGTTGGTTTGATACTTGTAGCATAGGCAGCCACAGAGTAATGAGATTTCACTTTTGAAGGCTGCCAATTACCGCCATTTATGATGGTGGGTTTTGATAGGGTTAATTGTGCACCAGAAATGGAGAGGCGATTGCTAATTCATTCAACACAGGACACAAAGTAGCTATCAAATGGTAACAATTTTCACTCACTACCATTTTGGACTTGATTTGAAATAGTGACCTAAGAGTGGGGTTTCTATAGTATCTATCTAACCTGGAATACTTTGTGTGGCCCAAATGCTGATACTGCAGGATTTGAAAAGAAGCAGGGAATAGGGATGATGGCAGTGTTCTGCTTTTCAGGACAGACAGCAATACTGACAAAGTATTTGGAACTCTCATTACTTTTTAAGCAACTTTCTCTTGTCCTTCTAGCTTCATTTTCCTTTGTGACAGACACAGCTCGAATCCTCTTCTCCCGAAAGGATGAGTGTTCCAATAATGACTTTAAACCCCATGCAGCTATTTATTGCAAGACATAAAATATGCACGGATGACATTCAAGGCAGAGTATTATTTCTCTTCACTCAGAATTCGCTGGTAGAAAACGTGGCATGTGAGGGGTACTAGCATTATTTGTTTCACTCTGCTTAGAGAGTGCAACCTCCCATTTTAGCTCTGGGATACATTTTGGCACTTCAGCCTGCTCCACAGTCACAGAACCGAGACTTCCTAATTTGTAATCTCCATGCCATTAGCACAATATGCTGCTGTACATCTAGTGCCATCAAGCTGGCCAAACAACATCTGGGAAATATGTATGCTTAGAGAGTACCCTGTATAAATATCTTTATCAAATAAAGTCAACAATAAACAAAAAGACAAGAACAAATCTTTCCAGTATAATAGATATAATCTGTTTAGATACTTAGCCATACTTTTCTTCATTCCTCATAATCTAATTTAGTGACTGCACAGCAATCGGCCTTAAAACAGTGAATGTAGGTTACATCAGTTGGAAATAAAACTGTTTTTTGTAAAGGACTATTAGACATTAGACACAAAGGATCAGTAACCTTCTCATTAACCTCTCAAAATGGGATCCATTCCAAGCTAAGTTTGAAATGTTTTCTCTCTGAAAACTACCATGCAGTCTTACCAGTTAATTGTTATCTTTATCAAAGAATGACCCACATTAACATTTAGCTTGGGGTTATTAGCATATTTATAAAAAAAGAAAGAAAAGTGACCAACATTGTTCATGTTGCTGCCCTTTAGAATAAGAAAAAAAGAGGGCGAATGCACTTATTTAAAAAAAATATTTGCAAATCATGTACAAATATTCATGGCTTCACGCTTGAGGACTATGACTGAACATGAAATATTTTCAGATACAAGATGCTTTGTGTCACTATTCTTTTCTTTCCTGATGTAAACAACATTAAGCTAGTTAACACAGACCACTGGATGGGGATAGAGGTCACAGAATATAATCTTCCCATTTCAGTACATTGAGATTAATGAGACAGCAAAATACTTTTTTCTGTTTTTTCTGAGAGAGCATTTTTCTGATGACATCATGGTAGACATTCTAATATTGTGATATATGAATTCCTTTTCAAGGGATTGGCGCTCAATATGTGCTGAACATTTTGGCAGAAATTCAAGCACTTCTGAGCATAGACAGTGCATGACATCTCATGGGTAATGCAAACATTTTAGCTCCTGACCTATCAACTGCCTGCAAAGAGATTTGCGTACTAAACACCCCCCAAAAAAATCTTTTTGAGGGCAACCAGGCCTACAGTCCTTGAATAAAAATCAGTATCCTACATGGGAAAAATACTTAAAAGTCATATTTCAGGAAAAAAATACATTTGGGGTTTGCAAGCTCAAATTTTGTTTTAAAAACACATCAGAAAAGGTGAGAAAAGCAGCCTATCATAGTACATTACAATACTGCATAGGAGCTACCGGCTTTGGTCATTTATATGCCAGAAAATTAGGATGTGTTGGGGAGATTACGTGCATTTTAGCAATTAGGTGATTAGCTTCAAAGAACCCTTTCCTAATGTGATAACATAGTATTCCTGAGCTGCATTTCTAACTTTTCAGTCCTGTATTGCTGTCCAGTCCCTAGGGTGAAAGTGAGTGGAGTCCTGGCACACTACTGAGACACCACTTCTCTACCTATCACTTCACCTAACAGTGAGATCATCTGAGTGCTTGAAGTGATGGTCTGCACAGGCAACAAGTCTAGAGTTTAGGGAGTTCTCATCTGAGGTTCCAGAGGGTCTGTTATTTATTTTTCTGTAGGCTTCAGCTACACTATAATTTTAAACTGACATGGTAACCAATTAGCAATATGGTTGGCTCTAATGATGGTTTGTGTCAGCACATAACATCCTGGAGTGCGTGGCCTCATAGATTTCTTTGCATCATGTTCTCTGGCTCGATCCTATGCTCATGTCACTGGTCAAGCTTGTATTGCCTTGAATGATGCAAGATCAGAACCTCTTTCCACAAGAGAGGCACTACGGGGCAGCTGCCCAGATTTTCCTAGATTGCACACATGCAAAAACAATTAGGCAATAGGGCTGTGTTGTCGAAGAAGCTGGTGTGTGCACAGAACTCATGTGTGTTTGTTGTAAATGGGTCAGATAAGCATGTCACAAGAGAGTCTGAGCATATTGGAGAGCCTCTTTACTCAAGCTTTTTCTGAGGAGTTGGGCTAAGTGGGGACTGTTCCGTTCCTTTTTGCAGGGGTGGAGTTTCTGTAGTACTGACATTTTATCTGTTTGTCTATCAAGTTATCTTTTTCATTATTTTCAAATTTGTAGTAGGTGCCTAAACAGAAGGATGATGAGTGCACAATATAAATCAAATGAACCAACCAATGAACTGGAGACCTAAGATATAGCAGTCAGGAGCAACAAGAAATATTTAATGTTCTCCCTTTATCCCCTCACTGTATAACCTAATAATGTTTACCAGTAAGTAAGTGATATTTTAAATGTTAAATGGAATTTGAAATGGATAATTGGAAGCCTTCAATATGAAGTAGAATGTGAACATTTAACCAAAAACATGATTTATTTTCTGAAAATTAGAAACAAAGGCCCTTTTTAAAAGTAATGGTTACGTTACAAAAGTTACCTGTAACTTGTCATGTGTTTCACCTGAGAATTTTTTTAAATACAATAGTGTTCTGTTTATATGCACCATTAGTAGGAATTCCTTACAAAGAAAACCCCACACCATTTTGACAGTAATGGTGCTGTCCAGGGATCTGCAGAGACCATCATGTTACTGAACAGTCCCATGGATTAAAAAAGATGACATACTTTCTGCATTTGGAGAGGGACTCTGCTGCAGCAGTATTAACACAGGAGCATCTGAGAAATGTTGAGCTTGCCATCCAACGTATATAGTTGCACTTCTCTGTACGTATCACAGGTATGGAGGGACTAAAAGCTCTTGCTACAGGAGCAGGCAGGCAGACCACCACAAGATTAAGTCACACAAAAGACATAGCACCACAAAATTGCCTGGCAGCATCCCCATTAAGCAGCAGTTGTTGCTGTTAAGTATCATTCATGTTGAATTTGTTTGGGAAACAACCCATTAGGAAGATCTATCGGTTAAGCATTTCCTGTGTAAGTGGAGTTGACCATTTTTAGGCAGCAATATCAAGGCAATTTCTCATTGCCCATTCCATGTCAGCACAGAACCTTTGCTCATCTATAAATGACATCAAAATCTCTATAAATGCTGAACATATTAATATGTAGTCACTTTCCTTGGTTTAAGAGGTACACCAACTCTACTGTGCAATTTTATTTCTTTCAAATGCTTGAAAGAAGTTGCCTCTTACCTGCTAATACCCTTGTGTAATAGCCACCACAGCACTGATACTTTGGTTGCACAGCATGTATCTGACCACCACAGCAAACCCCGAATGAATTAAGAATAAATGGAATGTACTTGTCCTCACAGCACTGGAAGCCAGGTTTATTGTTGTGCAGAATCCCATTACAACACACCTAAAAGTAGTTTAAAAAACAGAAAGCCAATATCTGTTAAACAAAACATAATGCACTCGCTGACAAAACAATGTATATGAAAAATGTGTACAATAAATCCTAGCTCTGATGTTAATATGAATGCAGACAAACAAAATGCAACACGGCTAAAATCCTGTGCCCTCCAGCATTATTAGACTTCAATAAACTACTGTTCATCTGACAGAATGTTGCTATTTTGTGGCCTTCGACCATGCTGCACCTTAATAAAATACTCCATTGATATGAACAGGGCCACCTGTGGGGAAGGGTGTGGTAACTGGGGCAATTTGCCCCAGGTCCCAGGCTCTGCAGGGGCCCCGCAAGCGCTGGCCCAGTGGCAGTCTGGGTCTTCAGCGGCATTTCGGCAGCAGGGGGCCCTTCAGTGCTGCCGAAGACATGGAGCAACTGAAGGGCCCCCACCACCGAAATGCTGCTGAAGATCTGGACCACCGCCAGGTGAATACAAGCACCGCAGCTCCCCCGCTTTGCCCCAGGCCTCCTGAATCCTCTGGGCGGCCCTGGATATGAATTGTCTTCACATAACTCCTACGATGTTTGAGTCTCGCAATGTAGAGTAGATTTCGATATATAGATATAATCTGCCCCCACCTTCCCATATTCAATTTTTATTTTGATGAGACATCTGATCTAAAAACCTTACAACTAAGAAAAACAGGACTTCCCAATATGAGCTCTTGAGTTTCCTTTTCACATTAAAATAAGTAGTTTACTTCTTATAGTGTACGATCTCTTATTTATTACCACAAGTCTACAGACAATATGATCTCAAGAGAATATAATTTATATACTTTTTTCAAAATAAAATTTACATGGAAATGAATTTTGAAAAGGCCTTTTAACTGTGGTCTTCTCTCCAGGTACTGTAGAGGAAATTATACGCATGAACAATCAAATAATTATTTGTATGCTTACTCCTGTGCAGATAGACCGGCATCCTGTATACATAACAAATCATACAGCACAGTTGGGAAAATCATAGTGAAATGTAACCTGAGAACCTGTTCGGTGCAGCTATATTATTTAGAATGGCTGCCCCTTGTGGCTAGAAGGAAAATGCAGTCGGCAGTACAGCACAAGTGTTTAATCGCTATCATCCCTTTCTTTTCTAATTCAGCTTATCACAACAACAGAGAAAGAAAAGAAAAGAACGTGTCTCTCTGTTCAAAAGGAGCTTTTGTTTGTCTAGTTCCTTTAAATTCATTACTGATTGACAAAATTAAATAATTAAGAGAAGTGGAATGACTTACTCCCTAGATTAACTGTTGAAAAAACTGAGGAATGATGGACTAAGTGGTATGAACTGATAAAAATAAAATCGTAGATACAACATTTATAACAACCCTATGTATATCCTTCCTGGAAGAAACACACACAACCCATGCTGCCACCTCCTCTCCTCTGTGCTACTATCTTGACACCTTTTCTTTTACTGTTCATGTAAGAAAATAAATTGTATTCTCAATTATCTTGTAAATTTCTGATCACCAGATTTGGTCTGGCTTTCATGGTGGTGTGCAGTGCAGTGCAGTGAAAGCAAGGAACCACTGCCTGTGACTTTCCATGGTCAGCAAAAAAGCCAGGCAGAAAGGCAGTGGCTCCATCTCTCTCTCTCTCACCACAGGACCATACAATGCCCTAAAAGGGACAGAGATGAGTGAGGCATTATAAAGGATGGTTTCACCTTATAAAGGAGTGTTGTGATAGGCACACTCCTTCTGCCATCCAGTGCACCTCTGAAAAGGTGAAGGTCTGCACTTAAATGTAGTTGTACTTAAATGACCTGTAGTTACTACTCCTTAAAAATAAAACTGCAGGAGGTCTGGTCGGTATTAAGCCACTCTTCCTTCTTCACTCACATTTGTCACCAGATGGACCCAGAGGATTAGCTGCAGTGTCTCTACCTTCTCAGATCCCTAAAAGTATCCTTGGCTCTATCAAATCAGCCCATGTGTGTATCACTGGCCTCAATGTAGACTGCATGAATTAGAAATTCTTCAGACTTCATAAGGGTATCCTCTGCTCCTCTTTTTATATTACTTCTCTTGGGATACCAGAGGCAGTATTTAATCTAGTTATCTGAGTATATGATGGCTTAAAGCCTAGTCTTCAATCCTTCTCTATCTCTTTCCCACTGGCGGTCCCTTCTGATGGTGCTTCTCTTTCTAATCTACCTAATTTGGTTTCTCTGGTTTCTTTCACAGGCTTCAGTTGCTTGTCAATGTCTCCTTGTTATCCAGGATGAAAAGCAGTGAGAACTTCATCCATATAGCATCCCCCTGGACTTTGCAGAAATAGAAGTACTGCACATCTTTGAATTAGCCAGCACTGGATCCTGCAGTAGCCATTTTATAGTCCAGCTGATGCCTTCAAGCAATGCTTCGAGTGGACTGGGCACAGCCACTCCACATGCCTTGAAGAAGTATTGTAAGCCTCACTTTATTACTGATTGTAAAGTGTTTTGAGACCCTTGGATGGAAGGTGCTATGTAAGTGTAAAGTATAATTATTAATGTTTCTTCTTTCCCAACTGAACTCCCTTGGGAAATCCCCTGTCAGATAACCAGCTATGTTCTCTGACCCTCAGTAGCTCCACATTCTTATTTAAAATGACTCAAGTCTTTCTGTCAGGATCTTCCAAAACCCTACACAGAGCTTCCAAAAAAAATCCCCAGTCAGAGCTAAAATACATCAGGACTTCTTTATCTGGCGTTACCAATTGATGTACTTGGTACTATTATTATGTAGCTACATAACATCCTCTGCAGCCAGCTGTAAATTGTGAAATAGCACTTTTTTGGCAGCACTCTCAAGACAGTCAGTTACTATTTGCATTGGTATTAAGTTCAAAGAATTTGCATTATCAACCCATAAAATAAAATGTATTCAAGTAGCATTAGGATTATGTCACAAACCAAATCAGCAAAGGCACTGAAAGTAATGGCTAAAGGTTATTATTATCTCATCCTCTTATATTTAGGTGCAGCAGCACATACTCGATGTTGTAATGGTGCCCAGCAATTTGAGATCCTAGCAATAATCAGACACAGTAGCCCAAACACTTGACCAGGTCTGAGATTCCCCCCTGCAGAAGGCTGTGACACATGTACAGACTAGACAGTAGGTCACAGTGTTATTAGTTGCAATGGTTTGGACAGCGTGTCCTTAGCTATAGTCGATGTACTTAAACATGTTGTTATATTAATTCATTTGCAAATTGATGCCTGTAAAAATCTTACTATCACACACACAGTGATAAATCACTCTTGGGCTGTATTTTCTATGAACAGCAGGTGGTGATCGTGTTCCCTCTGCTCAGGACAGGCTTCCTTCAAAGCTACTAGCTGTGAGCACTTGGTTGCTCAGGCATGCAGTTGTGTAGGGCAGGGAGCAGCCATGTTTATCTATCTCATCACACACACTCCTCCAGAGCCACTTATGAGAATGGCAAGTCTCAAAAGACTAGATGGAATTCTTATGAGCTATGAGCTTGTTAAAAACTCTTTTCTCCTTGTGGAGCAAGCACTGCAGCAAGAACTGACCCATGACATCCTCATGTAGGAAATAAATCTCTTCTATTAGTAAGTGCTACTATTTTTTGGTTAATTGGTCCCCAATACTGTATAAGTTCCCTGCAATCCATTGGCCAGACCATAGGAACTGAAAATGCGTCTCCTGGTGTTACATTACAGGGACCTGGTGCTGTGGTGAGAGTCCAGTGAGGCCTCCCACTCCTTTTCCCAAGCTGTTGCTTTCCTTGAACAATTAACAATGACGTGAATTTTAAAACCTGCAAGTAATAATTCTGTTTGCAGTGCTTTATGTTGCCCTAGTAGAATAATTTGCATTTGGGATGTTATTGACAAAAGCATCTTGCCCAAAGCCTGCGAGAACCTAGAATGGATTTTGCAATACTGTTGCTAGTGTTCACGTGAATGTTGACAGACTTGTGGCCTGACTGGAATGTGCCTTGTGATGCTGCCTTAATGTCCAAGAGTCCTGCCAGTTAGCTTGAGCTATTTCAAGAGGCTAGGTATAGAGCCACTATTTTTGCTGCTGTTCTTCTTAAAGAAATGAGTCCTGACAATGTTTTGAATAAATGGCATTCATGTATTAATTACGATGAGTTAAGGGGCAAGCTTGCACCTCCTGGTAATGCCAGAGCTACGTTTGATTAGTTCATTAACAGCAGATTTATGTAGCTTGTCACTGCTGAAAATAAAAGTACTACAGCTGTATTAACACTTCCATTCAGCCTCGTTTTAGGCACTGAACTGTACACTGTGACCATTGTTGTTATTCAAACTCATGAGCCATTGCTTAATGAAATTATTTCCCTATACACCACTAGTTTAATTAATTGTTTTTATTGTGACAATCTCTCATTGCGTGCTTTGTTAAATTCAGGATGCACATAGCAACAGCAGGACAGTTCAGGTGGTATAGCTACACAGGCAATGAAGAAGTACCTTCAGCACTTCAGGTATCTTAGCTGCTGGGTGGAGCAGCTCAGAACTCCAGAGGATGTTTGTTCAATTGGCTCATGTCCTTTTAAAATCTCAAGTGTGAATAGGATTGTGTGGGCAACACACATTAGTAATGACACCTAGGCAAGAAAGCGTTATGAACTTCAGCAGACTGAAAACACCAGCATAACAATCCTGGGACTGAAAACGAGGTATTGTCACATAGTGTATATTTCATATGTGATTATACAAATGAGGCCCCTCCTGTCAAGCAAACCACAGATGTATTGTAAGCCAGGAGCTCGACAGTCAGCTTTTCAGTAAAGCTTGTCTTCCTATGGTTTTCAGGGCCACCCAGGGCGGGGGGGGGAGGGCAAGTGGGGAAATTTACCCTGGGCCATGTGAATATAGCATTCTATAATATTGCAACTTTTTTTTTTATGGAAGGGGCCCCCGATATTGCTTTGCCCCAGGCCCCCTGAATCCTCTGGGCGGCCCTGATGGTTTTTGACATTCAGGCATCACACACCTGTCCAATGATGGCATAAGAGCATATTTTAATGAATAAATAAATAAATGCCATCCCAAGGACTTTTATTGAATAAGTTCAACAGGTTTACAAGATTCAACAAGTGCAGAACAAATTAAATAGGACTAAACTTAGGACCTGATCCAAAGCCCATTGAAGTCAATGAGAGTCTTTCCAATGACTTCAATGGACTTTGGATGAGGCTCTAAACTACCTCATTCACGGTCCTTTGCATGTGCATGGATTTAGAATTAAACAGTGACTCACACAGAGTAAAAGATTGTTTGACACACTGTATTCCTATTACTGAAGTGCGGGCTTCTTTGTTGGGGGTGGAATTGTGTTTTAACACTCTTATTTTGTGTATAAGGAACAAAGAACACAGCCCCTGTGTTCCAGTGTCCCATAGCAACCAAACTGATATTGCAAAATGTCACCCTTTGATCAACAGTTAAGGAAAAATATTAATACATACCACTGGATCTCCAATTTAATTACATACAAATGGACTGATTGTCCTCTCACTTAATACCTGTACAAATCAAGCATAACCCTATTTAAGTCAGTGGAATTACACCAGAATAAAACTGGTGTGAGAGGAAAATCAGGCCCATTGTCTCTTGCATAAAATATACAATTAATAAAAGGAGTGAAAAGCCAGCTTGCTTGAGGGAGATTCCATGCCATATTTCAGAGATGACTTTGCCAATGTTTGCCCCAATTACCACTAGTTAAAGCCCATATGAAAGGGAGTGGAAGGAGAAGGAAAGAGAAGACCGCAGCTCAGCATGGGGTTTCTGTGACCAAAGTTATTTGATTGCTGTTGAGCAAGCAGATGTGGCTCAAGAGGCACAGTGTTGGCTGAAGTACTTGAGCCTTATGCAAAAGGGAGCAAGAGAAGTTGGGAAAAGCTGATTTTGGCTTAGGAGGGAGGGTATGAAGTAACCAGGTTTCACTTGAAGGAGAGTGAGAGGAAAAAGAACGATTCAAATGTGCTTCAACAGGGTAGCCTCTGAGGGTGCCATAGGAAGAACTCAGTAGCACAGCAATCGTGACAACTGCATTTGAAAATCCACAGGTCTTCTTCAAAGTCTCATTACCCATTTAATCAGAGCCCTTTCAGACTTTGCTGTGCCCCAACCGGCTTGTGTGGATATTGTCCCCCCAACTCATTCACACGCAGGCCCACTCTTTCATCAGTGGCCAAACTTTATGTGGATGCCTGGCTCAGAGGAAGGCAACAGAACGCCATCAATATGTTGGGAGTGTTATTTGCATTTCAGAAGCAGAATGGGCAGGACATGCCCCTAGTTGGACATTCAAATTAGAGCTGTTCTAATCATGGATTTTTTGGTTTGCTAACAGTTGTAAAAAAAATCATAGGGAAAAACTGTTTTCAATCAACCCCAAATCAAAAATTTCCAGAATTTTTGGCAAACTGAAAAGATGGGAAAAAAAATTATAGGTTTCAGGCCAAACAAAACATTTAATTCAATATGAAATTAAACATTTCATTTTGATTTCAAGCATTTTAAAACTTAAAAAAAAAAGGAAAGGAAATTTCTAAACAGGAAAAATCAAAACATTTAATTTAGAAAATGTCAAAATGAAATGTTTTGACTTTTTCAGAAATTTTTTTTTTTAGTTGTTTGGTTTGTTTGTTTTTTCAACCAAAATAATTTGCTGAAACAACATAAATCAATTAAAGTTTTATCAACCTGAACCTGCATTTTTTTCTCACAAGAAGTTTCAGCTGAAAAATTTCATCCAGCTGTATTCAAAAGTATAAAGTGGTGATAGAGCGTCCCATGGTGATTCCCACAGGCCCTTCGGGACTGTTGGCAATCTGTATTACTGCAGGCCAAGCATTGGTTTGTGATGAGTATCCACAGTAGAGAAGATAAGGGGACAATATTTTCATCAAGTCACCTGCATGAATTAATTGATATTTTATATAGGTCTATGTGACATGGCAGTCTTTGCCCTTTGGACCACCTGAAACTGCCTGGGCACTTCCACATTTGTAAGCACCACTGTGTTATTTATGGAGTCCTCTCCACTAGTTCACCAGTACAACCTCAGGCAGAGACATACAATTAGAAATAAACTTCCCTCTTTGCCCACTCTCTGGGGAGGGAGAGGGAAAGATCTCCTCTTCTCGATATCCTGTCTCCTATGGCCCCCTTCCAGCCTTCCGCCCTTGTACTTTCTTCCCTGTTCCCAGCTGACAGGCTGATTGCAGTCATTGGGTATGTCTACACTGCGATTAGAAAACAAAAAAAACAAAAAAAACCCACCCATGGCTAAAAATTGCAGTGTAGGCACTGTGGCTCGGGTTGGAGCCTGGGCTCTCAGACCCATACCTTCATGGTTTCAGAGTCAGGGCTCCAGCCTGAGCCCCAATGCCTATACTGCAATTTTATAGCCCTGAAGCCCCAAATCCTCCAGCCCAAGTCATCTTGCCAGGGGCCAGCTGCTGCCATGCTGTGGATCTTTTATCCCAGTGTGAACATATGTATTAGCTTATCAGCTTCCTGCCTAATTAAGCCAATAAGCACGCATCCTCCCCCAACCTTAAATCCATTCTAGGGGGTAGCGATGGTTAGTACCTTAGTGACCAGAATGCTGGGTCAGCTCTAGGCTGCTAGCACTCTGTCACTGTCTATTTTAAATTACTCCCAGGGCCCTAATCCCACACTAATAGTAATAAATGCTTGTACTGCACCTAGCTCAATAGGACCAAATCCTGAAGAAAAAGGAGAGTCTTCTAGGAATCCTGAGCACTACCAAAGTGCAAACAATAAGTAATACAGCCTCTGGTGGAGTGGACTCAGGAAATAACAGTAGTGCTTGCAAACATGAAGTGTCCTGTCTGTCATAGGAGGGTAACTACCTCAGAAAGCAGTTATGAGGCTAAATGTATTAGTGTTTGTCAGGTGCTCAGTTAGTTCTGCTATGAACACCATAGCAGAAAAATAAAACTAACAAAGCTGTATTTAAAACATAAAAAATGCAAGTATTTATAAAAGACTGTTTGAAGTGTTGTAGCCATGTTGATCCCAGGATCTTAGAGAAACAAGATGGGTGAGATAATATATTTGATTGGGCCAACTTCTGTTGATGAAAGAGAGCTACTCAGAGCTCTTCTTTGGGTCTATCACAACATATGCTATACCTCATCCAGTGCACTAAATGCCCCAATAGCAACTATGTGGGTGAAGCCAAATAATCATTACACTCCAATTAATTCACACAGAAAAATGATAAAAGAGAAAACCACCACATCACCCATGGGCCAACACTTTTCAAAAAGCCATTGCTGCTTATCTGACCTCTCAGTCCTTGTCCTTAAAGGAAACCAGCTCAACACTTTCCAAAGATGAGCCTGGGAGCTTAAACTCATAACTTTGTTAGACACTAAAAATCATGGTCTTAATAAAGACACCAGATTTATATCTGGTTACAACAACTTATATCTGGTTACAAATCCACTACCCCTCGCCTCTCCTTGTTATCCTATGACTGGCAAAGTGTTATTGAGACACTTCACCTTGGAATGTACTAACTACATATGCTAAACAGTCTGTTCCACCTTGTATTTAGTTGCAGCACTCTGAATACCTTTCCCAGACCTGAGGAAGAGCTCTGTATAAGCTTGAAAGCTTGTCTCTTTCACCAAGAGAAGTTGGTCCAATAAAAGATAGTACCTCACCCACCTTGTATCTCTCTCTCTAGGAGACTGAAATTTTCCAACCTAAAAGTCAGTGAAAACTGAGTGAAGAAAAACAAAGTAAACCGCAAATAATTCAGTGTAAGTAGCATAGGTAAGGGGTAGATACATATTTTTTTCTTTATATCATCCCTGGAAGTATTAAAATAATCCATAGCTACTTATTAAATATTTACATTTGTTTCTAAAAATTAACAAATAACCCCCCCCATAAAATTCATTTACATTTCTGAACAAAATCATGGTCATAAGCAGCAGTAAGGTTTCACAAACGCTAGTGTGCATGGCACTCCCATTGAATCCAAAGCTAAACCTATGTCAGCTGGAATAATTTATATTTTGATCTGAATCCCTCAAATAACTCACTTTCTTAATTACTGTCTCCTCTGACGGTGAATCTTGTGAATACACAGTTAGCGTTAGACACTGAACGCAGATGATGCTGTTGACAAATAGCAACATTATTTCATTACATTAAATCTTACCCTCAAACTAAAGGTTTTCTACCTCATTTGTCAATAAAAACCATTTACAGACTCCTGCTGTCTGGCTGCACTATTGATCCAAACTCCTGACCAGCAACTGATTAATCTGCAAATGGCCATATTTAAAATATTCCTGATAAATCATGATAGTTTCCATTCAGAGTTGCTCATTATTGTCATGTAAACAACCACCCACTTGTACCTGAATCTAAATAGCTTTGCTGTAAAGCAGAATCAAGTCATTCAATCAAGGAAGAATTTGAAAGGCACCTAATCATCCCAATAAATTAATATTTGTCATGAAATTATTATGAATGATAAAGAGTTAAATATACACCACAAAGCTTTAAGCTTCACTTCATGACTTTCCCCAAAGGGTTTTTTTTTTTCAATAGACATGTGTACTACAGTGTAATTGCAAACCTAGAAACTTCACTATGGTCTCTATGCTTCACACTATGACTACTTAGAACTTCATAGTGACAGTGCTGAAAGGACTTAGATCTCATATACTTCAAAAAAGCACAGCCCCTTACTACCTGAGCTAATGAAGTATCTCCTTTAGCTATTTGCAGTATAAAGTATTTAACACACCTCTGAGCAGTTCTGATTGTATCCACTCAAACCAGTGGTACACATACATTAGCTAGTTAATTACAGGATTTCTTCTGATTAGGATAAATTATAGTAGAGGAGTTATACTTTCCTGGGAAAAATTCTCAGAGAAAAAGGGTTCATATAACCATAGATTTTAAGGCTGTAAGGGATCATTAGTGATCGAGTCTGACCTTTTTCAACAAAGGCCACAGAAACTTCACCCATGGAACTGATCCTGCAAAGCCCAAGAACTTATTTTTGACTAAAACATCTCTTCCAGAAGAGCATCCAGCCTTGATCTGAAGACATCGAGAAGTGAAGAATCACCACTCTCCTTGGTAGTTTGTTCCAATGGTTAATCACTTATGTCAAAAATTGTGCCTCATTCATAATTTGAATTTGTCTGGCTTAACTTAATTTCCGGAGTTGGTTCTTGTTATGCCTTTCTCCATAGGTTAAAGAGCCCTTTAGTACCTCATATTTTTTCCCTGTAAAGGTACTTAAATGTGGGCACTAGAGCTGGATACAGTATGTATCATTCTCAACAATACTGTATGTAGAGGTAAAAATCACCTCCTTATTTCTACTCACTATTCTTCACACTTCCAAGAATCACATAGCCTTTCGCCACAACATTGCACTGGGAGCTTATGTTAAGTTGTTGTCCACTAGACCCTAAATATTTTTCAGCGTCACGGCTTTCCACTCTGCATTTTCTTATTCTAGATATATGATTTTCCATTTGACACTAAGTTAAATATAGCAATTTGCAAGTACCTTAGACTCTGGATGATAGGCACGGTCCTCCACAGATGTTTTCATGTATCTTACATTCCAGTGATAGGCATGGTCTATTGCTTTGGTTCATTGGTAGCTGCTGGGCTGGCAGTACATCGCCGCCAGGCTTTCGTAAGAGATCATATCCAAGAATAATGCCATTCGGTTGGTCCTGGTGATGCCCAGTCCATTTGAAAGAGATCTACAGTAAATAGAATAATTAATGTTTGGTACAACAATTAATTTAATATGTCTATTTTTAGTTGAGCTTCTGCTGATATTCACATTAATTAGAAGTCGCCAGTAGTTTCTTGTTATATTGGTCATATAGAGTGGAATTAGTAAAAGTGTCAAAAATCCCCTCTAAATTGTCAAATTAACAAATCTTTAATAGCCAAAAAAGTAGTAAACTAGAAAAAATTGATAATATTTGGGAAAATGAACTTCTACATGGACTGGACAAAGCACCTAAAAACTTAGAGATATAAAAGACCAATTAGATCATCCAGTCTAGGTATATGCTAATATAAGATTTTTCCTTACAGAACATTTCTAGCATTTTGTCGAGTTTAATATAGAATAAATATACCCTGGCAGGGGAATGGATTAGAAGACCTAATACAGTAAATATTTCCTCTCTCCAGCTTCTATGACTCTAGGATGTATTATAGCATCGGGTACTAGCACCATTGCCAAAGCTGAGATAGACATTCCATTGTAAACCAATCTTTTCATTTGTTAATAACTTTCACAAAATAATTCCTTTGGTCTGAATGTCTTCTAATTGTTCCCTCCTCATTGGAGAATTAAAGAAAACCAAAAACAATGTGTTGAGCCCTTTGAGTTCGATAAGAAATGAAAAATATGTATCTTTTCTTTCTTGCGTTAGCAAAATTGTTTGATTTTATCTTTTTCGGTGGTCACATAACTCAAACATGATGAAATTTTAAAAAACATTCAGACTTCGAATGTGGTCTAGTAAGGCATATTTGCGGCTCTTTCTAAGTTTGAATTTCTTTCAAGTCCGAATAAAGCTAGAAGTGAAAAAGAAGTGTGTATAGTATGAAGGATTTCAAGGCTTCTGGATCTCCGTGTGAAAGGGTGTGATTCTGCACTATATCCAACATAGTGCCTACAAGGGCACATTCAGTCCTTGGTTTCAATATTTAGCATCAGACTATCCAGTTTAGAAGAAAATGAATTTTATATACAGATAGGAGGACTAAAGGAAAAAATCGTCTAGTCTGTAGAACACTGCAGTATCCATGAGTATTGTCCTCCAAATCAGATCCAGCATTACTAAAAACAGCATTCTATTTTTCAAAGGAAAGATCTCAAAAGTTGCCACTAAAAGGAATAAGAAACCCTCTCCCCTAAAAAAACTCATGTTAAAACATTTTCACATAGATATTTAGAATGAAAATGTTATTAAAGTTTCATATTCTAGCACAATTATGATCACCACTTTACATGTATTAGGCTGTTTTGTGTTTCTCCCTCTCTGTACATCCAATGACATTCTCACTTAAGTAATGGATTGAAGTGCAGGATTACTGCCTACATACCAGTTCTCCTATCTGTATATAAAATTGTCTAGTACTTACTAATTCCCACAATATATTTTTTAAAAATCTCCATAGCCCAATTACACAGCCACTGTCAGAATGCCCAGTGACATCATAATTAGCATTAATTTAAACCAAGGACAGTTACACTCAAACAATAGCAGCTGAGATAAACTTGACATCTTTACAGAATAAAAATAACAGCGCACTATTATTTCACTTCCTTGAGGTATAAACAGAGGAACACACATAGCAATATGCATCTGCAGAGAGAGAATTAATGTCACCTATGAAGGAATAACTTCATAGGTGACTTGTAGAGTCACCATTATTATTCTGAGGTTTTCATCTGACTCACTGAATTAATTCCACATTCTGTAGATGGCTATTTTGTATTCACTGCATATTCAACTATCGAAAAAACCTCCCTACACTCAAGTAACATTCCAGGATCTGCTTTAAACTCACAAAAGCAGGAAAATATACAGAGAAAGCTGAAGAGAGGAGAAGAAAAGAAAAGAAAGAAAGGCTAGCACTTCAACCATTATTCATACCATTGTGACTCTTCCAGTCTTGAACACTGCAGAACCATGGCAAAGCCAACATTTCTAGCCATACTGCTGAATGACTTTGTGTTTGAGAGTTTCACTCAGACCCTCGAGGTAAATTTTCAAAGCATTGTGCAGGGTTTATGGGTTTGCAAGTCACATTTCTCACTAAAGTCAATCGGAATCACATGTCTAAAACCTTGTATAATGGTTGAGCATTTTACTTCTTAGATAGGGCTCAATGTATGTAGTGTTTTAAAAAGCAAGTACACTATTATTATTATATTACAACAGATACAACTAGAGCTAAGTGAATATTATTTAAAATAACTTTGCAAATACTTGCCAAATTCTTTAATAAATTTGTTTCAGCCATGCTCACGTCCTTCATGTGGTCCCTTTTCAGGTGAAATTTACCCCTGTCCAGACGACCCGGACAAGGACTATGACCACTTAAGACAGATTTATATGCAGCAGCGTCTACATAGGACTTACATTACACGATAAGTTTTGTGTTTGTGTAAACAGATGCACCTTGGCCACCACACCAGAGGACTGAACTGGGGGCCTCCACAGCTATAGATTCTTGAGTGTCCACTGCTGAGCTAAAGAGCCAGACTCTGTAGTTGGGAGCTGTAACAGAATCACATCCTCTGGATTGGCACAGATGGGGATTCAGTCCTCTGTGGTTTACACATTTTCCTCTGGACAGAGGAACTACCCAACAGCTGAGGCCCATCAGAGTTCAGCCCCCACTTATATGACAGCTATCTCTTTGCTTAACGCACTAAGGATCGAACAGGACCCATGCTTTAGGGGAGATATAGTCCAGCTGGGGAGCCTGACCAACAGAAGAGAATCTTGGCATGAGGCACCAGAACTACAACTCCCAGGAGGCACTGAAGCACCTCAGGAGGACATATTAATTTTCAAACTGACCTCAACACGGTTTTGATTAGTTCAAACAAACCAAAATGAAACATTTTGATTCAGGAATGTTGAAATATTTCATTTTAATCAGAAACGTTTAATCAGGACATTTCTGAATCAAACATTTTCAGAATTTTCCATTCTACAAATATTTCAATATTTCAATTTTTGTCTCCATAGAGAATAAAACAAAATTTTGAAATACCTTAATTTTGATCAGCTCTAGGTTATTAGGAGTTTGATTATTATAGTATCAACACCTCAAGGATCCAAATATCATAAGCCAACCCCACCATGCCCAAAATTATAAGTTTGGTTTAAACATTATGAGATTTAAAACAAGTAATTTGGGGGTTCTAATGTTAGAGTCTTTAGGGTTCATATTTTAAGCTTTTCTCCTCAAGGATGAGGGCTAGACATTTACTTAAAAAAAAAAGAATCTTAAGCTTCTCACATAATCAACTGACTTTGGGAGTGAGGAGCTTAAGAAAAATACCAAAATTCTGAGATTCACAATAAAATGGTAAAAGAGGGGAACACTGTTAGTATTTCTTACCAGTAATGATCATTGTGGAAAATAAATTCCTAATTAGGGATCATATATATTGAATTATTGTCTCTCTAGACCACCACTTCTTCATAGCAGAGGGAGTCTTTTGTATCAAGGACAACAGGACTTGGATATTTAGGGACACAATACAACACACAATAACCAAGACACAGATTTGTTGGGACTGTGAATCAGGTAAATAGTGCTTTTTCCTTAAAGCAACAGGTGATAAGTGCTATACAGCTAAGTATTTATTATTAGAGAATTTTAGCTTGAAGATCACAGATCCTCAGGATAATTCTTACTCATTTGTCATGGTCTGGATTGATGCAGTAGCTCTATAATCCACATGTGCACCTATAAGTTCTGCTTCCCCCAGAAGCACCTAAAGGGTCTTTTCATTTCTTTCAGACAGCTCTGAGGATTTCTCTGTAGTGTAGCCCCTAACCCGCAGGCCCCTTATCACAACCATCAACCTCTTAGTTCAGAACCGAATAGAAACCCCCATAAGGTTCATCGGCACTGTCCCTTACTTGTCTGGAATGGTCAGAGTTGCTATTAAGCAACATAGCCATTATGTACTTTTTTGGAAGGCTGATTTATCACCTTTGAAAAAGATAGAAAGAAAGAAAGATTTGTTTTTTAAAAAAGTGAAACTGGTTTTCAAAACAAAGTGATTAGTCCACTACCAAACCAGTGGGCAGATGGAAAGTGCATGGCATGGTGAGAGAAGAGCTCATGCTTCTAGTACTGAAATCAAATGCTCTCACATAGGGATTAATCCTAAGTTGCCTTACTCAGGCAAAACTGCACCCTTGATTGCAATGGGAATTATGACTGAATAAGAAAAATGAACAAGGAGTTCACGAATGGGTTCCATACTGGTTTGTGTTTCAAGACTGGCATTAAAAAAAAAGAATAAATGTTGGACTGTAACATTTTGTGCCAAAGTTCAGCCTGAAGCTGAGTTACTAACTGTTGGAGGTGGTGGGGGAAGACGGTATTCATAATGGTGATGGTGGTATAACCTTCATTAGAACAGCCTGGATAGAGCTGTTATCAGAAAGACCTTCTAAAAAGTTGGTGGGTGAAAATTATAATTTATGTCATACAGCACCTGGAGGCAAATTTGAAAACAATTATTTGTGAATGCTACAAAGACATTATCCTACAGCTTTCTCATCAAAATACAGCCCCCCGAAAACTGATTCAGAAGTGGAGAAACTGCCAGGTTCCAATTAAGGACAATAAACTGCATGATCTGTGCTATATCTCAAGCCTTCTCATGAGCCCACACTCTAGAAATGCCTTTTTTTTTGGTCTGTTGGCAGATACATATTAAAATATCCTTTTGTTTATACAAACTGGAATTGTTCCCCCCTAAGCTTAATCCTTTATGGAGGATAAACAAGAAAAAATTCATATTCAGTCCAGCACCTGCTGAAGCTGTCAGCTGGCTGTGTTTGTCATATTTCAATCAAAGCTGAAGCCAGCCAGCCATTTTATACTGCACAGTCCCTACATACTCGAAGACCAGAATTAATGAATTAGCTATTGATTAAATTCCACTCTAGCAAATCACCGTGGCAAATAATGAACGACCCCGGGGCACATGTAGGGCCATGGCCAGACATGTCCGGCAATCGATCAGTAGTTAGTATTCTTTTGGGATATAAGAACAGCTGATGATAATATGACATGTATGGAAAGGCAATATAGAAACAGTCTGTTTCTGGCTGAACAGATTATAAAATTGGAAGGTATTTCTGATCTTTTTGCTCTCATGTGTTATGACATATTTAGTTGTAAGAATAGCAGAAACACACATAAGTGTTTGCAGTACAGACAAAGGCATACATAAATTAAAGCAAGGGCACAAGATAAGATCCTGAATTGAGTTCTTATCATCAAACAAGCTTTGTATGTATGACAGAAAAATAGGCAAGCTTAATTTCACCCAATGATTACCTTATTCAGAGACAAATATAGAATTCAAGGAAAATGTAGAAATGATAAACAGCAAACAGAAATTCCTTTTAAATATGGGAGAGTAAATCCATTCTGCTGACCATTTCTGAAGGCTTAGATATTAGATTTAGTTACACCTCTACCCCGATATAACGCGACCTGATATAACATAATTTGGATATAACACGATAAAGCCAGCGCTCGAGGTGAGGCGGGGGGCGTACTCCAGGGATCAAACAAGTTCGATATATGCAGTTCACCTATAATGCAGTAAGAGTTTTTCGCTCCCAAGGACAGTGTTATATCAGGGTAGAGGTGTATTTAAAAGATAATTTTGTTGTTTCTGCAAAAGAAAATAGCTAACAGGCCCTCCATGCCCAGAAGTGTAATAAAATCACATCAACAAGCAGGAGGCTGTTTTGGTTGGTGTAATTTTGATAAATGTTTTTGCACTATATGTCCATTAGTTATAGCCTCCTTTGGAAAATGTTAGTTCCCACCATGGTTCTTTTAAGGAAAAGAATTACTATGTATGTCACTTACTTGGCCTGCCTTGGAGTCTGCCAGCCTGGCACTATTATTACTGTTAAGAAGTTGTCCATGAGTGGGGGAGAGAGGGAGAGAAGACACAGATTGCAAACAGACAGGAGGCACAGACAAACACACCTTTAAGATGGTTTATTAATTCTTATTGTCATGATGTGTGGACCGTTTCTCTCACAGTTACCTTAGCTTCCATTATCAGTGTCAAATGGTTCTTTTCCACATTCATTCCCCTCCCTTACCGAACGGTAAGTTTGATGATTTTCATTCTCCCACATCCCTTCATTTAGCTGCCTTACATTTATATTGGCTCTTATTCAGTAATATCACAAATTGGATGACCAATAACCAGGTACATGCAGCCAGCTAAATACGAGAGGGTTTTTTTCAGTAGCTCAGCTGGCCTAACTCTAATAGCAAAAATGACCACTGCTAGCAAAGAAATTAGGAAGATCTTATAACTATATTTTAATTTTTCTAATGCTCCTTATTCTGAAATGAAGGAACATATCCTCCAATTATATTTTCACTGTGGCTACAAGTAGTTGTGACTTAGGAAAAACAATACAGTATAGTACCTTGGACTGAGGATGTGTATTATGGGTGCTGACAGCTCATTTGGCTCATCTTCCACAGTTGTAATTTGGGTTTTATTGCTTTTCACACAAGCGTACGCTGTGCAGACTTCAACCTTGGTGCAAAAGAATGATACTTGTAAAAATCCAGTTGCAGAAGTTAACTAACACTGTTACTTGTTTACCCTTCCTCCTGATCACTGAATTCTACATAACCAGGAAAATATAATTTTAAGATAAGTGCTCAGATATTGTGCTCTTTTATTTTCCTGGGTATGACTATATTATATATCTGGTGCTAACTTCTGCTCTCAGTTACAAAGGAATCAATACAGTTACTGCAGGTTTGTATTGATGTTCGTAACAGTAGACTCTGGCACATAATGTTGAGAAACACTATGAACTAGGAGATTAAAAACTTCTAAATTCTCATTTTGACTCTCATCTCTTGTCTGGCCTAAAACAAGTCACTTCACCTTCCAGTGTCTATCAGATTCTTCTCTGTAAAACGTGGGGAATTTTACCTCACAAGGATGTTTATTTTATGTTTGTACTGTACTTTGAAGATGAAAAATCCTATACAAATAATATATTTTGGTATTAAAAATCTCACAAGAAAATAACCACCTACTCCTTCAATTCCTGAGACTAATCTAAATAGATAGAAGAAAGATGACAAGTGAAGAATGGTAATGTCACCCCTACATTAGCAACAGAGAGGTCATGCAATACACAGCGGCAGAAACAAACAAGAGCTCATACATGAAGATAAGCAGTCAGACAGACACACATCCAGATTATGTTGTTTCCAAGATGCATGGTGGGGATGGCGAAATGATACATCAAAAAAAGATCCCAGCTGAATAGTCTGATTTTACCTAGTAGATTGTTCTGAACATTGGCCCAATACAAAGACTGAGAAAGCTGAAGTGCTACAGAGGAAAAAAATTAATATTGCAAGCAACAGAAGGTGGCTATGGTATATTAATACTGAGAGTCCATAAGTGCGGCAGTACTCTGAATTTGCATTACTATTGACAAATGTGTTTCCAAGAAGCATTGGGAAAGTCATATGTGTATTCATGGATGGAGGTTTGCTGTTACAGAGGGGCTGGAACATAGAGATCTGTTATGGAGTGCCTGCCTGTGACATTTATTTATGGCATGTAGTAACTGGATGTAAATTTTAGAACAGAGTATACATGACTACTGCCAAGACCTTTCCATACATAACGCAACCTAAGTCTGGACTAGTTACAATTAGGAGCCAGCAAACTGCACTTTCTAAAGTGTATCAATACAATTCACTAAATAGATAAATATCTGTTTTTCCTTGAGCTTATATTCTAGGAAATGCCTACAGCATTTTGACTTTTGATAGATACCTGAAGAGATGGAGTCAGAGATAGACAGAAAGAAAAAGATGTTGCTCTCAACAGCATAAGAAAGTACCATTATGATTTCATGGCTCAGTGCTGCTTCTTCCACAGAAAGAGGAGGGGGAAAAAAGATGATAAAAGGATGACAAATGCAATATCTTATTTCTCTGTGCTGATATATTATGCATTCTGATGTTTCTAAAACAATGGCAATTCTCTTTTAAATGAGTAGGAGGAGATTCTTTTCCTCTTGTAATATATATATACTGGGGCTTTGCTAATGTAATAGCATATGAATTTAGGCGAAATCAAATGGAGTTCTGAGGGTGAAAAGAAGAAATATGAAAATTGTGTATGGACCCAAAATTATGCTGAAAATACATGTGGTGTGTAAAATACATGTCTACAAATACATATATGAACTGATCTATACTGTCTCTAATATTATATAATAGTAATAAATAATATATATATTATTTACACATTAGTATTTTTTATATAAAGATACAAACATCCACGGAATGTATTCATCTCTCTATCGACTCAGAGAAATGGAGAGACAGAGGGAGAGAGAGGGGTCACTTCCAGTCCTGTATCCATACAGACGTGTGTGTCCCCATATTCACAATTCTGTCCTGAACTACACATATTTTATGTAAAATTAATACAAGTTGCACAGCCTGCAAAACAAAATTGTTCTGACCTGTATATTGTATATAGTGAAGGGAGACAAGTCTCCTAAAAGAAAGGACCCAGGTTCATTCATTCCAGTCTTGTACTGCTTATTATTTACATAGATAGAATACTCTGTGACAACACCATTTGGGTTTGAAGGCAATGTCCAGATGACACGTACAGCTGTACTGTTGATGATGACAACCTCTGGAGGGAACATGCCCTCAGGCTCTAGAAATAAAGGAAGAAACTGAATAAACTCCAGCTGTCTCTGTAAAAGCACTTGTTTAACCAAATGCAGATTAGTATTTAGGTTTAGCAAAGGGTTCGCTGCTTATCTGCTTTCCTCTGATGAAGTTATCACAGTCTGTAGTTCTCTGTAAATTGGCTTATTATACTCTCAGTTAGAAACCATGAGAGTTGGTGGTAAAATGCTTTATACCACCAGCACAGTGTTAATCTTCAATGGTATGTGACCAGTGGGATATGATGATAAATTATTCACCCATCTGTACTGCCAACCCACAGTTATTATTTTTATGCCCCCCATCCCCTCTCAAAAAAGATGCAATTTTGCTTTTCAAGCAAAAACTAACACAAAAATACACTGCGTCTGGTGGAAAGTGACAAATTCTTTGATGTTCTGAGCCCTGTAAGTCAAGCGATATGAAGTAATATGCAATATTGTCATTATGTAAATGGTTTTGAATGTTGATTACCATAGGCAATGATGAAGTCTAATGCTAAAAAAAAAAAAACTTCCTTAGCGTTAAATTACACAATTATTAAAGCATGTCAGAAATAACTATGCAAAGACCTATTTTTATCCTAAGAGCCCATCTTAACCAGTTGAAAAATTGCCCTTGCGATCAATTCTATTTTATAAACAAAAGGTGCTGACCTTTGGCATCAGCAAGGAAATGGAATCCTCACTTAAAGTGCTTTGCTAATGACCTGGAACACTTGCTTCTGAGATAATGATATTATAATGTTTATAATGAGACTTTATAAAGCCAAAAAGATTAGAAAGACCATTCTAAACACATTTCAGATTCACAAATGTTTTTTTCTCTCCCCCGCCAGCCAACTGGCTTGGAAATGACTCATAGGGAAATTTTCTCAGAGGCTGAACTTGCACCTTACATTTCTGGTGACTCAGGAAAGGTCCTGCATTTGACTGTCATGTCAAAAGCACATCGCTTCACAGAGCAAATCTTTTTAAAAACCATTAATTGTTTTTAAATTTCACCATTTATTGACATGAACTCCATTCCAAATACAGTGTACATAGATCGTAGTACACAAAGGAAGAGGAGAACAAACTGGGTTAATATCTGCTATTAGAGCTTTGTGCTTCTGTCTCAGTGGGACATTTTATTGATCTGCCACTTGATGACAACTAGCACTTAAGCATTTTAGCGTTTTAGCCCTTTTTCCTTTTATACCGGAAATTTTTATAATGAAAGGATGACTGATCTCAACCCAAACAAAACTCAATCAATTGCATTCTCAGATTTTAAGCCAAGCTGCTTTCAAGATGAACCAACCTCCATCTGAAGTAGTCACGTTCACCACTTCACTGTTGATGCTGTGGACACCATTGAAAACTTGAACAAAAACCTGGTACTCTGTGTTGGGATGCAAGTCGCCAATGACAGCATAGTTTACATTGGCCTGAATGCTCAGAGAATTGTTATACGTAGTGGAGTTCCAGAAGAGGATGTAATATTCAACATCTCCTTGCAAATCTTGCAGTGCTGGGAAAGAAAGAAACATCAATAAATGTCTCGGAGATTAAAGGGTACATATTCAGTAGATTTCTGTTATTAAATGGAAAATACACGTTCTTATCAATGGAATTTGTTTTGCTGACTAAACAATGTTCCTTGATATCTACCCTTATTAAAAACACTACAGTATTCTTCAGAAATTGCCCCAATATAAATAGAAATAATAGTATTCTTCCATACTTGCCTCAAACCTTCATTGCTTGATTTTGCATCTTTACTTATACTGGTATATACTGCATATACTAGTATATTTCCTCTGCGAATAGCCCCATCAAACTTAATAGGACTCCCTGTGGAGTAAGGTACTAATTAATAGGTGAAATTTGCTACTCAAGTGGTGCATAGGCTTTATGCCTAGCCTTACAGAGGAGGTGAGTAAGGGGAGCAGAATCAGGCTCTCCTATGGTACTAATTAAGATACAGGGCTTAAGTCTTATTTACCCTCCGAATCCCCTTCACATCACTCTGGCAGTGCACAGTCACCTTAAAGTGGGTGTGAATGTATTTATGTGCATTTAAAGGCTCTTTACATGTTAGAGAGGTGGAAGGGGTTTAGTATAAATGAGACTCTGTCCTTTAGTATTGAGGCCATTAACATAGCAGCAGTCAACCTTTGGAACTCTTTGCCAGAGATGTCATGAAGGCCAGACTACAACAGGGTTCAAAAAAGAACTAGATAAATTCATGGAGGATGGATCCATCAATGGCTATTAGCCAGGATGGGCAGGGATGGTGTCCTCAGCCTCTGTTTGCCAGAAGCTGGGAATGAGCGACAGGGAATGGATCATTTGATGACTACCTGTTCGTTCATTCCCTCTAGGGTACTTGGCAATTGGCCACTGTCAGAAGACGGATACTGGGCTAGATGGACCTTTGGTCTGACCAAGTATGGCCGATCTTATGCTGGGTATATATGTTCAATAAAGCTGTTTTCCTACAGATGCATTTATAAGCCATATTTCTCTCTGAATTGTGTCTTGTCCCCAATACTAACATGTTTCTCTAATGTTAGGAAGACAGGTCCGAACCAAGTACACTATCACTAGCTGCAAGATAGAGGAACATTCATTATACAGGGTCAGCTATGAAACTCACGATTCCATGTACCTCCTGTAAACTTCCTGAGACCTTCTCTCATTTAGTGACTTGGGGGGGGGGAGCAATTATCTTTTCAACGATAAACAATGCAACTTCAGATCAGATTAGCCACAACACTCCATTTCCACAGCTGGCAAACTAAAAAAAACGTTTTGACCAGCCCTGATATATATTGCTTGAAATGGAACATATCACTTTATGATACACTGCATGGTAGTGAAGGATAGTGGCAAAATATCAATAGCTCTTCCAGAACACAACCTAGCCTGTTGAGATATAAAATGATGACATCATCAAAAGCTGAAGACATAGATGTTTTCAGATTACACACTGTTTGGTGGCAGAAGTTCATAATTTAAGGCATGATCCTGCTTCCATTTGCTTTGATTTCAGTGGTGTAGGATCAGGCTCTACGTCCCTAAAAGCCAGTCATTCTCAGTATATTTTCCTCTAATTACTCTATTGTTAGAGTCTAATAGAATATCAGGGCAAGTTATCTCATGTCTTCCTAGGCACTGACAAACCAAGAGAATGATTTCAAAATGAATATTACAAAAATAAGGAACATTATAGGGAGACAGAATAGTTAATCTGCATAGTGTAACATATTTAGCAATGAAATAATATGATAATGCAACCAGGCTTTCTATTAATGAGTCTCACTTGATGTTTAACCTTTGCATTCACAAATAGATACCTGGGAAATTTCTGAAGTATGAATGAAAATAAAACCAGATTGCATTACCTACATGTAGAAGGTCAGAGGTTCAGATTACTAAGGTATTGAAACTTCAGTGAGCTGCTTCAGATCTATTAGGTTTGTCAGGTTTTATAAGCATGCTTACTTCAGGCATGCAATTATAAAACAAAGAGCCTGTATTTATTGAGCATTGCAAGTCAGTTCTACAAAATCATTTGCATGTAAGGCATGAAGTTTACCACTACTGTAATGGTAGGTCTTCATGTTAAGAGGCAGAACATAAGTGAATAAGTAGACAGAGAGATTTTCACTCATCCTGAAGGAATGTGTAAATCCTCATACAAAGGGATGAAAAATATACACAAAGATAACAGAACACTGTGGTACTCTTTTTTTATAGATTTCAAACAACCTCCAAGAGCTTAATTCTCTCTTTTTCCCTATCCCTCATTAAAATAACGTATAGTAAAAAGAAATGTGACCAAGAAAAAAATAGCAAAATGTTCACGTTCTTTCCGCTTTCTTTAGGACCCTTTCAGAGACAATGAGTGCAATAGTTAATCAAGATAAGGATTTTGTTTCCTGACAGTGCAATGCAGATCACCATAACTGATGACAGGTTATTATTTAATTAACGTAATAAATACTAGTACACTTACTTGGTTTTGACCATTCCACTTCTATAGCCGTATGATTAAGAGTTCGCACAGTGAGGCTGCTCCCCCTTCTCTGGAAACCCTGCTAACGTAGTAGCAATCACTTCCTCACTTGATGTATACCTACCTCGTTGTGTACTATGAGTTTATACTCATATGTGTGTACCTAAGACATTTTTAAAATAATAATTACAAAAGAAGAAAATATGTATTTTATCACAGACATACAAAACATTTAGCATTGTCCTTCCAGCTGTGTCAAACAAAGCTTGCTTTTTCTCAAAAGCTACCTTGTTGCATTATTTCAGCATATACAAAATCTATAATAGAATAGTTGTGTGTTTGGTAGAAATACTTGACTAACACTAACATGCTAACAAATACAAAATATTATATTTCATTTCCTTGTATTTATTATTTCTGAGGTGTGGTGACATTATTACTCAATTTCAGGATGGTAATTACAGCAATGGCAAATTGCCAAAGTTTGGATCCAAATTTAATCCAATGAGGCTTTCCCCCCCCGTCTCTTTTTGGAAATTCAATGTCAAGTTCCAGAATCTAGCTTGTGATAGCTATTCTTCATACATTCGCTATCTTTCTGCAATAACCCTCCCAAAATGTAACAAAGAACTCAATGGAGTTAGGCACCTAAATACTTTCGAAGATCTGGGCCAGGGGCTAGCGAATAAGATTGCAAACCCAGTCCACAATTTCCTCCAGAACTGTACTCTGACATATTCAGCATATGCATGAGGTATGTCAGAAGCCAAATGTATATTTAATAGAGGAAATAACCTATCACACCATAGTTTCTTCTGCTGTTCAAAAGGTATATCTATATATATACACCATGTAGGATTTGGTAATCTGTTATTTGTCTTATAAAAACAGAAAACAATTAAAAGTCTGTATAATCAGAAAAAGATAGGATACTCTAATCCAACCCTTGATTTTAGTAACATCACATATGAAATATACTTCTATTAACATGATAGTGGAAGATACAGCAAATATACAATATGTGGAGGCGGCATTGGAAAAATATGAATTTCCTGTGCTCGCTTTCTGTACTGTGTCATGTTATTTAATACAGATACCAGGCCAGATTTTGAAAACCTTGGCACTCACCAACTCTCATTTAGGCACCTAAATAAATAGCCACATTTTCAAAAGAGCTGAGTCCTCAGCAGCTCCTATTGAAAAGCAGGGGTGCTAGTGGGTGCTGAGACCTTTTGAAAATCTGACCCTAGTTGTGGTGATGAGCACTTTTGAAAAACTGGTGCAACATCTGCTACAATCAGTGCATTCTAATTACTCTCTCCAATATGTCAGTCATTTGCAATGGCGACCTGTGGGAGGGAGGGGCTTGAAGGGCCCCATGACCCTCCCCAAAATGCCAGGGCAGGGGACAAGGCTAGTAGTCAGGGAGATGAAAGGGCAGGGCCAGAGAATAGGCGGAACCAGAGCCTCTCTTCTTCCTGCCATGATGCCTGGTGCAGCACGCAGCGGCTGCACTCTCCCAGGCAGCCTCCGGCCATGCTGTGGGGGGTCACGTGGGGAGCGGGGTAGGGAGGAGTCATGTGAGGAGTGGGGCAGGAGGAGTCATGGGGGAGGGGGAATCACACACCCTTTCGCTGGTGCTCCTTTGTGTCCCTCCCACTAGTTGCCTCTCATTGCCACATGTTCCATACTACTTCCTTGGAAGTTACAGTGCTCTTGTACATAAAGAGTGATGCAGGCAGAGCCCCACTATTTTTGAAGAGTCATGGTCATAATGTTGGCTTCTTTGGTGCTATACATACTACCGATGAATCTATTGAGGGAATCTGTTAAATGCAACAGTCTTCAGATGTTTAAAACATGGCTCGGTCTTGCAGCACAGGCAACTATACAAGTATTTCCCTTTGTACAGAATGGGGCTTGGATGCTCCCATAAGACTGTCACACTTTCCCTTCACTCCCATCCCCTCCAGTCTCTACATTGTGCAGGCTGCATGTGTAGAGAGAGGATGGAGTCTGGGTATGGTGAAGAAGGACAGATGCCTAGCATTATCTTCCAGTGTTCCAAAAAATCTGTAAAACGTTATTACAGCCCCGGGCTGCATATCCCTTCCTCCAGAGACATGTACCAGTGTGACTGAGAACAGAGACTGAATTCTGCTGGGACAAATTCTGCTTGTGGGTTACTCACACAACTCTCATTAAAGTAGATGGGAGCCATGTACGTGTATCTGAGGGGCAGAATTTGGCCATATACAATCCTCATTAATGCATGCACAGACACATACATGTATGTTTTCTTTCTTTCTCTCTCTCTCTCTCTCTCTCTCTCACACACACACACACACACACACACACACAGAGTGAAATCCTGGCCAGGATTTCACTCGTAGGGAGCAACAACGACAGTACCTTGGATCCCTGTAGCACCTTTCACTGAAGGTTCTCAAAATGCTATTCAAAGGCAGGTAATATTATCTCCACTTTAGAGATGGGAAAACTGAGGCACAAGAGTAAATGACTTGTCAAAGATCATGCAATAAGTCTGTAGCATAAGGAGAAGCAGAACTCAGGTCTCATTTTTCCCTTTCCCTACTGTTATCATGACAACACTTTCCATTGAAGCTGAGACAAACGTGGGAATTTTGGTAATATTTTTATGATTCCTATGAATGCCTCAGTTTCCCCTCTTGGTTTTACATTGCTATCCCCTCTTGGTTTTACATTGCTATCCACTAAGTGTGTCATAAACAGATAGTTAAGGGTTAATGTCTCTTTTACCTGTAAAGGGTTAAGAAGCTTACTTCTGTTTGCTGTAACTTTGAATCTCAGGTGGGGGGGGGGAGGGTCTCTGTAGTCTATATGAATCTGAGACTCTGTAAAGCATTTTCCATCCTGAGTTTACAGAGGTAAAAATCCTTCCAGCAAAACACCATTTACAAGTTGAGGAACAAACCATAACGCTAATCCGCCTTGCCTGCTATTACTTACTATTTTGAAACATGAAAAACGGATTCAGAAAGATTGGGAAAGCCGGCTGTGGCTCTGGTCCCGCTTAGCCCCAAGGGCGAACAACGAACAAAAACAAAAAGCACAAAGACTTTTCTCCACCAAGATTTGAAAGTATCTTGTCCCTCTATTGGTCCTCTAGTCAGGTGTCAGCCAAGGTCACGGAGCTTCTTAACCCTTTACAGGTAAAAGAGACATTAACCCTTACTATCTGTGTTAGGACAAAGTGGTAATGGGAAGGGATGAGTGTCTGAGTCACACAGTTGTCTGGGTGGAGACCAGAGTCATTAACAAACGGAATGAAGTCTACACATGTGATTGGAGGATCCCACAGAGACAACGGGATGTTCAAACTCAGTAACTAACATCCAAGAGGAAGGAGATTTTGCCCCCACCTCTATGCAAGGAAGCAGAGCAAAAGCCTTGAGCTGGAGAACAAAGGAAAAAGGTGCCATGTGGCTCTGAGCTGGAGTTAAGACAAAGATTTTACACTAGTCACTTATGTTAATAGAACTACTCTGCTCAGGAGTGTGGAAAATCAACACTCCTGAGCAACGCAGTTATATGGTGTCTGTACCCTACACACCACCACATGTGTAGACCTACCCAGAGAGAGAGTCAAGATTTACATCAGCTTGGCGGGATGTCTCTGTCTTAATCTTTTCTTCTCTAGGCTAATCTGTACCCCAGGTGATTAATAAATTATCTTGTTTGGGGAAAAGCTGCCTTGTATTGCTGCAAATATTTACTAATAGCATTCCACACTGGAAGGGTACAACACAAACCTCCCACAGGGCTCTGGCTTGGCTGGATATCCTGCAAGGAGCCATGGGGAGAAACAAGTATCTCTGCCACCTAAAGACAGTTTCAGAGTTGTAGAGACTGCTGGCCTGTCCCAGCAGAACTGTGTAGACCGTCGGGGGCTGGCATACTAAAAGGGTCACTCCTAAGACACTGCTTACAGGTTGGGGGATAGACCAGATCGCACGGCTCCGTGACATAAGTATAGACTACTGAGGTAGTCACCACAAAGCTGTAATTAAGTTAGAGCTAGGAACACTTTAAATGGCTGAGTCTGGAAATACTGAGACAATAAACAGTGCTGACAATTTAAAAAACTGATTGAAAAATAATTCTCTGACACCAATTTTTAATCCATCCAAATTAGAACTTCTCAACCATTCACTCAGCTTGCTCGTGGTGTGCCAACAGCATAATTTACAGTGGATGTAAATGGTTTTGACTGTATGAACAGATCAAAGCTCAAAATTCACTTCATATCATCAATTTCACTTGAATTTTTACAGCAAGATACTATGTGCAAGATTCAAGAGCAACAAAATAAAAATAAACCCATGCATGACAGAATGGTTAATGCCAAGATGACAGAAAATGTTTCATTATACAATTAATATGTTCACAACATAAAGACACAAGGAACACTTTGAACTATTGAACATGCACTACACAAAATGCCAGCATTTGTTTTTTATAGTTTTTGTAATCTCACCTGCTAAGACCCTTATCTTCATAAAACCACTGAGTTCCTGAGTAAATATTGTGCCACAGATTTAAATCTTTAGGGGGATTTGATGCAAGTGGTTGCTGGATTTTACGTCTCAGGAGCTCATATCTAACACAAAAGACAAGCAGAACACCAGGATTATCTCAACTAATGTTATTACACAAAAATCGGGGGGAGAGGGATTGTTTGTTCCTTTTTTTAAAGCCACACATTATTTTGTTTTACAGCTGTAAAGTTTCTCTGATAAACTTTTTAATATTTCCAGGTTTAAAAAAATCAATTACTTAATATATTTTGAAAATGGATAATAAAGTGTTTCATACTGCTTTCATTTGAAAGAAAGAACCAGAGTTTTTAATGGTATGACCATTTTATTGAGTCAAATGCCTTCTCTGCATCTAGCTAGGGGCTTGTTGTAGAGTTTGCAGTTAGTGAGAAGACATTTAAGATTCATTTATGTTACCCAAGCCGTCTTTTCTGACTGAATGAGGTACAGTATATCACACATTTCAAAAGCACCCATCACTACAGTATCTCAGAGTTTAACCTGAGTAATTAGTAATAAAACTTAATTAAGTTGTAATTTCACCAAAATGTTCTATGACTTCATACCCAAAGAACAACTTTTGCATCAGGGTTATCAATGTTTGGGAATCCAAAGACAAAATATAACAATTTTATTAATAAAGTCCTGGCAAATTCTGTTCAATATATATTCAAAGACAAATCATAAGAAACATCAACATCTTTTGAACATTGGATGGTGATGGTGTGTAAATCACACTCCCTGGCAGCTGCTGCTGCTGCAGACTTCTTTCTCCACCATGCCATACTGAGCAGCTGCTTTAGTCGTGTTTCTGGCTGAGAGCAGCATGGCACACCATGAAGGAAATGAAGTTTGCAGCTGTAGCTCATGTTGAATTACTTCAGTCGTCAATGGTAAAATGGTCATGTGGTTGATTTCAGAGAAATGTACATTGCTTTTCAAAGGTTTCAAATATCTTGATGTAATAGGATTCAGCATTAAGAAAAACAGGAAGGAAGCTGTGGCTGATGCTGCAGTGTAAAAATACATGCCTGTAAAAGTGTGGTAGGTGTAACGTAAAATATCGAATGCCTCACTGCATGGACAAGTTTGCGTGATGCCCTATATCACGTGAATGAAGGATGTCAATTTCATTTATTTTATAAATGGCAAAGAACGGATTCAAGTCAGTATCCAACCCTGCATGCACTCCCGTCTGGCTCCCAGGACAAGATCATACTGAAGGGGGTTCTTCCCCATCTTCCAAGGAACAGTCTTGCCTGCCTCCTCTGATCAACCCACTGCTGTTTTGCCCCTGCCCTGAAGCTCCAGGAATCTTACTGCTTCTTTCCTCCTCCATTCATCCACATCTATTTATCATATACACCACCAGGAATCAAACACAAAATAAAGTAATCTGCAATTCTGAAGAACATTTCATCTCACCACATTATAAATAGCCCCATCTTCCCCTGTGTTGGACTAACCTGCAATAGGGACTGAGGGCTCCCGAGTTTATACACTCAGAGTTTTCTCCTAATTCTTCCCCAAGTGGTGGTAGGTTCCCATAAACCACCACCAAAAACTGGCAGCTGTTTCAGCCCACAAAATCTATGACTCCCCTGATATCTTCATGGATCCCAGGAGGCACAGGCAGTGCAGAGCTATATGTGTTAGAGCTGGGTTTGCATTGTATCCTGCCCTCCTGCTGTTTCATTCTAGCCTCTGGATGAAAGTGCTCTGACAGCTACAATGCCTTCCGCTCTTTACTGTGGTGTTTCAGCCGGATTTCCACAGTGCAGAGGTAGAACCTGTACAAATTAATGCTGACTCAGACAGCAATAACTCAAAATGGTTTGCCCCACTGGTTGAGTGCAGGGAGAGTATAGGAAAATTCTGCTGGCCCTGCAGCCCACCATGGAGCCTGAATCCCAGTGAGGGGCTTCCACAGGGTCTGAAAAAAAAGGGAGAGCATGCCACGAAGCTGGCAATTCTCTGGGGATGGATCTAGGTAAGCGGAGGATAGCCTCTGGTCCTAGTTGTGAATTAAACGCTAAGTATACTTACCCCATGGATCAACAGAGGCATGGAATTCCATTTCCTGGGTGTGCACATTTCCAGAAGTCCTGTGATGTGTCACCCACCCTTAAGTTACATATTGCTATACCTTACCTCAAGTGTGGTCCATTGGGCCTAGAGGGCAGTTGCCAGGAAACAGCAATAAATGATTCACTTATTGGAGTCACAGACAAGGGGCTAATGCCCTGAGGAATTGTTGGCTGGGTAGTCACATGCGTAGGTAAACTCTCTGTGCAGCCTCCCAAGAAACCGTCGCCTCCAGAACAAGCTAGTATAGTGACTGAGTAATTTGTGAAAGGTATCAGGTCCGTCACCACATGGTTTTGCATTGATGAAATGTTGCTGGTGATGGTAATTCGAGGGTCAGGCATGCGGATCTCATAGCTAAGAATTTCTCCATTCAGTATGAGAGGACGTTTCCAAGAGACCTGAGAAAATAAAGGTGTTCTTAGAATCCAACTACTGGCAATAACATAATTAATATGGGCGCACCTGTGACAATAAGATGTTCTTTCTTCCTTTAGAGAGAAAAGATAGTCCAGTGGCTGGACCACAAATCTGGGACTCAAGAGACTTGGGTTCAGTTCCCAGTATGGCTGCAGACTTCACATGCGACTGTAGGCCAGCCACTTAGGATAGATTTTCAAAGGCATGAACAGCAGATAGGGACCTACTGTCCATTAAATTTCAAAGGGACAGTAGGTGTTTACATGCCATTTTTGCTTTTAAAAATCTATTCTTTAATCACTCTGTAGCTTAAATCATCTCCCATCTGTCAAATGGGGATAATACTTCCCTACCTCATAGGATTTCTGTGGATAGGGAAGACTGCAAGATGCTCAGATACTACTGTAATGCTTAATTACACTTAATTACTATGTGTATATATATACACACGCGCACACACATAAACACTCACTTTTGTACTGTAATGTACTGGGTGGTATACATGTATCATATTCTGCTATTATGTGTTATTATCAGTAAAAGCTCATCGTTTTACCTATCAGGGCATGTTAAGAAAACATCTACCCATACCATTAACATGTTTTTATTTTTCAGTAATAAGTTACAATAACATGTATTGCTACCATAGGTATATGTTGCTCTGCATATTATATTTATCGCTTTACCTATAAATCGGTCTTTCCAAGACAACAAATTTAAACAAAACAAAATCAAAACCCTATTTTTCTTGCAGTCTTACTCAACTTTCAGTGTGAATAATTTTTATGTTTGCCTGATTAATTAGTACCTTGATATAGGCTTGTCCATATCCACTCTGCAGGTCCGATCCAACTCCCGTTGCACTAGCTGACTCCAATGGGAGCTAGATCATGCTGTGAGTTCACAGATATATGTCAACCAGATAGGGATAATACATACAATGGGCCCTAGGTCCAGATTAAATCCTCTTTGTGCCACTGCAACAGTACGAAGTGGACTTAAAGCTGCCCTCAAGAGGAAACTGCAGATTCCCCTGTTAGGATTCTCCCAGTGGTGTGAAGCAGGCCTGGCTGGCTCAGCACTATCATCTCTTTCTACATGGGGACCCTCAAGGTGTAAACTAGACTAGCTCTGTGACTGTTCTAGCTTGTCCCAGAAGCCAATTCAACCCAGTGCAGCCCCAGAATAGGGGGAGGCAGAAAGGTGGCTTAGTGCCTCCGTTGCCTTTCCTTCACTCATGCTTGGCAAAGCTAAGGCCTAAGCCTTAGAAAATATGACTGGAGAACAGCTAGCTCAAGTTGTGTGTGTTACAAAATAAATAAACAAAATAATGTTGTTTTATAATATAGTCATATGAAAATATTTTAGTGGAGGTGCTGATCAATTGAGTAACCTGCTCCCTAATTCTCTCAAGTCTCAAAACTGAGTCCCTCTAAAATGGTGACTCCACACACTAACACATGCCCCGAGTACAAAGGGGCTGGCTTCATAGCATGTTTTTGAAAGAATCCTGAATACCACCAGGGAGTAACTAATGTTAGATCTTAAGAACATGAGGAATGCTTGAGCCTTGATACTTGCAAGGATCTTGGCAGCAGAATTTTGAAGAAAGCTGAAGATCTTTGATAACAAAATCTGGAATATTATTAAACACAGAATTATAAACAGGGCAGTCTTGATTTATGAGAACACAAACAAGCTTACCCATGTCAACAAAGAAAAGATTTTACTCTGGCGAGATTTCAAGTGTGCTATTCAGATTTCTATCATTCCTTACATATGATTAAGGAAATGAAGATAACATCACAAGGAAAACAATACCAGCAGGTAGCAGAAGGTAGAAGAAGATTTTGCATCTTTCCTAGTTCATCTACTAGAAAGATATATTACTATCACTCACCTTTATGCAAAAGAGCAAAATCTCTTTTTGGAGGAGCTGATGCACTTTCTCCCTGTGTTTAAAAAGTATAGGAGCATGGGTAATATAAAGCTTACAGGTTTCATTTTAAAATGTAGATAGAAAACAGCCAGGCTAGTGTATTTTGTGTTGCAATTTCCCAGATCCAAGAAGGAACGTTTCTTCCCACTACATTGTGAATGAACAATACAGCACAGTGGACCCGATGCATTGTGAATGTGGGGGGGGGGGGGCCATGTTCCACAGGAAACTCATATTTGTCACTGAAGGAGGCAGCATACCAGACTCGGTGGCGCACTGGTCTGACCCACTTTGGAAAATCATGTTTCCACAGCCATAATTATATTTTGTAACTAATATAGGGCCCAGTCCTGAAGTTTGGATTTCACTTTGAGTTCTGCCTAAATAAGGACTAAGATCATAGTTCAAGTGTTTTATTTTGAATCATTATCACAGGTAATCCTTAACTGTCTTAAATGAGCTCTCAAAGGACTGACTAGTCTGGGCTGTTTAATGGAAGAAGACTTCCAACAGAAGTACTATATGCAGTATGTTTGGAGACACTTTGAGGATTACCCTCTAAGTTGCCTCAAAATGTTCAACTTGTACCGATTTTGCTTTGTTTCCTGAGGTGATTTATGAGTCAGTCACCGAGTCGTGGGCACTCTGGCCTATCAATTAAAGTTGAATCCAGATGAGGCAGGTCCTGGAGCAAAGTCAAAGGTTGTAGCTGGGAGACAGAGACCAGAGCTAAGCTGAAGGGTTACCAGAGTAGCAGTCAGAAGACCTAGTAGAGGATCAGAGCCAGGAGTCAGAAACCAAAGCCTAAGCTGAAAGGTTCATTGCAGTTGCAGTCAGAAGATGGAGCTGAGGGTCTGAGCTGGGGAGTCAGAAGTCAGGAAGGAGCTGGGGGTTGGAGCAGGAACAGGCTGGTGGGGGAGCTGCAGGCACTGACCAGCCACTGGTCTGCTGCTGCTGTTGAGCCTGACTATCAGCCTGCTAACTCCTTCAGCCAATCAGATGGTGCAATCAAACCAATAGCTTCTATCAGGGCCCGCTGTGCTCAGTGGGTTACCAGGAGACTGGCTCTGGTGAAGGCAAGGCTCCTGCTAGTGTGTCACTGCTGAACTTCGGATACTTAAGTTATTTAGCAGCACACAATAAAATTCATTAAATAAAACATGTACAGTGCTATGTAACACCATCTAGGGGGATGGGAGGTTATCAGCACATGCAGTACCACTGCTGCTCCTCTGACTCTTCAGCATCTGATTCTCACATTGACAGCGTTGTATATATTGAAACTTGAAAGGACTCTTGGATATTATTCTGTATTATGTGTTGTGCACTGACGCTGTGCTGGGGGTTGTACAATACATGAATGAGATTCTGCCCCTGCCTAAATTACAGTAGGTATTTTATCTTGTAATCAAATTGCATAGAGAATGAAACATTGCAAACCAGGGACAATGATGTAAGTAGCAGAATGAAAAACAAAGTAAAGTCCAGGTTTCACTTGGCATGGTTCCCTCTGAACTTTGTGGACTCAGTGTTCTATTTATTGCTAGGGTAGTTGGTCTATCTAAAATCAAGATGGAATAGCAAGGGGTAATTTAAACTTGAGATGATGCTCATATGTTTCAGGGAGCTGACCTGCCTTGAACTTCAGATGTCACCTGGAAAGAAGGATGGAACAGGATATACGATCCAATGCCACTTCAGGCAAACTTTTCTGTCATAAAAAGTGGTAGCCTATATACTTCAATGACAAATCAAGGACAAGGTCAAGTGACTGACTGGCCTATGCAATGTAAATAAAGATGGCAAAGCCAGCCTGGTTTAAATTCATTGTGACACAACTGGACCTTGTCTCCTCTTTATCCTGAATCTGCCAGATTTGAGGTCAGAACTGGGCAGCGCATGAAACCAGAAGGGCTCACGAGACAGTCTCTGTTGGAAACAGTAGCAGTTTGTTCATTGATCTGAAGCTCAACATTGAGGCCATGAAAGAAGGTGCAGATGAGGAAGCCAGAACAAGGTAACTACTGGGAGAGATTAACTGATTCAATGTAATGACACTGGAAGCTGTCATTTAAAGATCAAAGCACCTCATTTTCTCCACCGCAAAATTTAAAGAGACCGAAATTAGCCACTTTCTCCCCATTAAACATAACCTCAGAAAGCTTTTCTTTTTGACAGCAGTCCGAACATTTCAATTTAATTCTGAAAAGAGTTGCAAAAGAAGTACTCAACCACATTTTTTGTTTTACACTAGTCTCACTCTCATTGGTGAGTATGACCATACCAGATACACTGTTGAGAGCTTTACACTGTAAGCCCCAAAGTAAATTAGAAAGGTAAGTTATTATCCTTATTTTATAGATGAATCAACCAAATCAAAAAGAGATTGAGCGTTTTACCCAATATCACATAGTAAGACATAGGCAAATAGAGCCCAGCTCTCCCAACTTCTGCTCCTGTGTTCTAGTCGCTGGATTATGTTACCTCCCCAAAACAAATATCACTGTAGATTGTTGCCTGATTTAAAAAAAAACTAAGCTGGGATTGTGTCAGGAGTTGGAATAGATCCTGATTCCTGGTAGAGGCCAAGAGTGAGAATACAGGACATTCAGTAACCTGCATATCTCTCTGGTAATTAGCAAGAGTTGCAAAGACAGAACAACACTCTGAAGTTCTTATTTGTTTGAAATTACTCTATTACATGGTGTCGAGTATCAGAGATGCTGACGTATCAAAGATGCTGCCCAGGTGTCAAGCATCTGACGAAGTGGGTATTCACCCATGAAAGCTCATGCTCCAAAACGTCTGTTAGTCTATAAGGTGCCACAGGACTCTTTGCTTCTATTACATGGGTTCAATGATCCAACTCTACTATTCCACTTCCAATAATATGATTAAAGGAAAGAAATGGATTGCTGTGAAGGACAAGATGTATTTAGTTCAGAAGGGCTAATCAGCCATTCCATAAACCTACTCCAATAAAATCCATTATATTTCTATATGTGCAGAGATACAGCCGTACTTCTTTTTTAAAAAAAACCCAAACCAGTTAATTGTCACATTTGTATGTATTTCCTGCAATTCTCATGCATGCGCAATTCCCATCCACGTCAATCAGAATTACAAATACAAGAGGGCAGCAGGATCAAGCCTGCAACCATCAGTTGCTAGTAGAAATGGTCTGAGAAGCCCTTGCACTGAATACTGGGTAAATGGAAATAACATTTCTGTATAAGCCTATGTAACTATTGCAGAACCCGAAACTTTTTCATTGATATTGTTCAATGCACAGGGATATGCTGATGAGGTTCTGATTAGTTTTCTCCAAGTCACTCCACTGTATGGCATGCCCCAAATCAGCAAGCTGTGCAGGAAATCACAACCCTGAAATGCAGAAAAATCTCAGATGTGCAGGTTAAGGCTGCTCCTAGGGGTGTTACAGTAGCTCAACTTGCTCAAGCAGCACTTATATGGCAAATAAACCAAGGTCTCACTGACCTTAGCAACATTACAAGGCAATCTTCACACAAGGATTGATTGCTCTTTAACAGTTTCCCCAAACCACAGGGCACACTTGTGTAAAACTGGAAAAGAGCCATAGGTTTTTTTTTGTTTTTTTTTTCCGAAGATGAAGTCTGTAGGTCTTCGGTTGCATCTCCTTTTAACTCAGTAATACACAAGGGTAGATACCAGGTGATTAGTACTCTCCTTAACCCAGTGGTGCTCTGTAGAGTCCTTTGCAGCAGTCTGCAGGATGAAACAGTTTGAGAATGAAGCAGTGGTAGACTGGGTCTTAAGAGAGATGGGGGATGGGGCCATGAGAGTTTTTATCTAGCACAAAGTGATCTGAGAAGTAAAATACTGGAGAATCACTGCAGTGGAATATATTGGTGCTATGTAACGTTAATATTTTGAGATAACTGCATTATTCTGATCTTACTCCTGTGAGAATCTGGAGTGTTGGCTGCCGACCTATCTCCTCTGCCTAGCAAGGATGAACGCCATGCCCCAAAGCATTCACACCCTTTCTTCAGAGCACAGTTTTATTCTTCAAAACACTAAACTCACAAAGTAGCACTAACAAAGTTATCCCAAAGCAGGCTGCAGGGACCCAAAAGACCCCTAAGGTCTTTTTCCCACTGCTCCATGGCTAGCCACAGGAGCCAACTTTCTTTCTGTAATCCCTTTCAATGGACCTCTCTTAGCCCTTTACAGCAGTGACTCCGCAAGGGACAGTGGGGGTCTCAGAGCCAGGCACCAGGCTGAGCGGGCACGTAATGTCCCATAATGCAACTGTAACTCCATGATATGCAGATATGGAAAATATCTTTTCTTTCACTTATCTTCACGAGCTGTAACTGGACCAACTCTATAATTGGTCTAACTGTACTTCTGAATAGCAACCATTTGATTTGAGATCCTTGCTTCCAGGTCTTTTACTAATAGCCTGTTTGTAGAATAAAGGTAGGTTAAGAGTCCTGACCACTAAATTTCCTGCTTCGCATGTCCAAGCAAAGAGTGGAGTTGGGGTAACAATTATGATGATTGTTTCTCTTTTTGTTTAATTGTATGTATGCAATTAAAGTAGTCAGCCTTGAGAAAGTGACCACTTAAAAAACACGTTATGCTATGTAGTAAAGAAGGATCATCCTGCTGCAAGGAAAAGATGGAGATTGCTTCCTCGATGGCAGGCCCAGTGCGCTCACTATTCAGTCTCAACTGGAGAGCACCAGCCTTCTTAGTTGCAGCTCCTTCCAGTGTGCGGAAAAGGGTGGCAATGGGGCTGAGACAGAGGAGACAAAACTCAGATGAAAATAATGAACAAGGACTATAAGATGAATTAAGAAACATTACACTCTTCCTTCCTTCAGAACAGCTACAGGGAAATACTTGGGGTAAGCTCTGCAAGGGGGCAAAATGAACCACTGTCAGATGCTAGAGGGCCATCACTATCAAAGGAGGAAATGTATTTTTAGCAGTTACTATACACAGAATACAGAAAAAAAGATGATAGATGACATCAGACTAGTTTATTGTTCTCCTCATTTTGCATTTGGCATCTGAGATCTAATTTGAATGTAAGGAAATATATATTGTGGATTTTATCTTGAAGGGCCATCCTGATGACAAAATATTTCAAGACCATATGGTCAACTGTGCTGTAAGACAAGAATTTCACCCTATCTCAGCCGAGAAAAATGTAGCATTATTCCTTCTCTTTGACATAATGGACCAGGCAAAGTACAGGGTCCAGGCCACCTTTTAGATTGAGCCAGAAAGCTCTCCAAGATTGCGGCTACAGAAGTGGAAAATGGTTGCAACTTCTCTGTCAGCAGACCTGCAAGTGGCCTTGGTACAGGAGGGAGTACATTCAGGGTACCCAGGCATCTACGTATCCAGTACATTGTCACAGAGGCTGCTACTTGCAGGTCACTTGTGAATCTTCTGGTGGGGACTAAAGCTGTCCTCCCCAGTTGTAAACCCCAAGTTAGGGCAGCAGTAGAAACAGCACCTGCCTACTGCAAGTTAGATGGGTGAAGTCTAGTGCAAAAAAGCATCATTTAACAAAAATGGTGAATCTAGTTCAATGTGTCCAGTCTCTTAATTCTTTATCTACACTGAGTACTCACTTAAACAATTATTTACTATATAAACTAGCCTCTTCTCAAATTGATCAATCTAAATACACTCTCCAATGTCATACCAGCGTGAAGTGTGAGAATGAGGCATGCAGCACTTGCAACCATCACAAGAAAATAACCAATTTCTTTTCTACTTCTGTAAATCAGGGTATAGCAAATCTTGTGTAACAGGAATAATGTTCACGGCATTGGAATACACTAAATAAACGACTTCTGCAGTTGCTGCATATCTCCTCGTCACTTTGGCATTTAATCAGCCACAAAAGCAGTTTATTGCTCAGTATACTCAGCTGCCATGAACATTATCAATTCAGCAAATATTAAAGAATATCATGCAGGTGTCACAGAAATGGGTGGTTTAAAAACTATCAGCAACGTTACACTTTTTTCTGCAGAAATGAAAGCAAGCTGAATGGTATTGGGAGACACCAGGCCATTCTGATTAAAATTACTATAAAAAGGATCACATACAGCTACGGTGACCAGATAGCAAACGTGAAAAATTGGGACAGGGAGTGGGGGGTAATAGGAGCCTATATAAGAAAAAGACCCAAAAATTGGGACTGTCTCAATAAAATCAGGACATCTGGTCACCCTACATACAGCATCAGAAGCATTTATACCGAGACAGCGGATGCTGTGCTGACATTTTTTCTCCTTGTAGAGTGAAGGCTTATGTCTAAGAAAATAAGCTGTATACTCCAGTGAGTACTCTTGCTACAGCGCTTTGAATTCTTCACATCACAAAATCATTTGTATTGATTTTATGACTAAATAAAGGAATGGAAATATGTTTCTCTTCATAATAAATTCTCTTTTTTTTCCAGTTTAAGTAAATATTTGCGCTCATAGTTTAGGGATTGGTTGCACTGACAAGTGAAAGCCTCTATTGATTCACATCCATGGTGAAAGAGCCTCTCAATATAACCTTTCCCACAGCGCCCTTCCACAATCCCTTCAGCTCTATCCTGGAAGGACAGCTCTCTCTAGGGCAAGAGGTAATTAAAGTCTCATGCTGGTTCACTCCTGAAGAGATTGCTTATTTTCCACTCTTCACATAAGAATTGCCACTGTAGATATTTAATATGACAAGAGTCTTGCGCAGCACAAGCATGTTTTGAGCACTAAGCAGGTGCTGTATTCATGAAGGTTTTGTGACTCAGTTTACAGAGCCACCTCACTGAGACTAACACGAATTTAAACATTACCAATATAAAGTCATCTGAGCCAGATTTATCCTACCTCTTTTCAGAATAAATTTCAATCTTTGAGGGACAAGTCCTGAAGCAGCCTCCATGCCTGTGCACCTGGCAGTGAAAGTGGTGTGAGGATATGTAAGGGGTCATCTTCATGCCAAAGTGCAGGTGCAGAAAGGGGAAGCTAGAGGATCAGCTACTCCTATGTTTTTTCTCTTTCTTCTCCCTCCACACAGAAATGATGTAGCCTCAGTGCTACAGTAATGGCCATGGAGCGGCTTCAGAACCTTACCACTCTTAGGTCTGGTCCACACTACGCTGTTAAACCAATTTTAATAGCGTTAAATCGATTTAACGCTGCACCCATCCACACTACACTGCTCTTTATATCGATTTAAAGGGCTCTTTAAATCGATTTCTGTACTCCTACAAAACAAGAGTAACGCTAAAATCGATATTGCTATATCGACTTACGGTTAGTGTGGACGCAAATCGACGTTATTGGCCTCATTGTTTTACAGTAGCTACCCACAGTGCACCACTCCAGAAATCGACGCTAGCCTCGGACCACGGACACACACCACCGAATTAATATGCCTAGTGTGGACGCGCACAATCAACTTTATAATATCTGTTTTATAAAATTGGTTTAAGCTAATTCGAATTTATCCTGTAGTGTAGACGTACCCCCACATGAAAGTTCTATAGAATTTAACAGGCAGAGCTGCTTCTGGCCTGCTGGCTCCACTAGGGTGGGAAGGGCAGAACTACATCTCTGCCTCTTCCTCCTCCCCACCCACATTCAGGCAATTTGCTTCTCTCAAGGGGAGCAAAGAGCAAGAAGTCCTTGGGGATCTCAGACAGCAATCCCATGGTAACGTTGGATGTCTGACTTTGACAACTGTAGGCTTATAAACTGTATAGATTCAGTCCACCTCTAACCAATTACAGAAATGTGTTAAAATGCTAAATGCTAGCAGAAATGAGTAGCTATTAAATGTAGTCTTTTATTTCAGTTGGTGCAAGATTTGGCCTTAATTAGACAGCTGGCTAGTAAGAATCTACTGTTCTTTATGTAAGCAACATTAGCTGTGTCCAATCTCTCTTGAATTATTTACTACAGTATGCTTTCAGTATCTAATTATACAATTTTGCTTTCATTTCTTTTGACGATACTATGATAAACCCTTTCTGTCCTTAAGAGTTTTGACTGACTCTTAGAGGACAGAAGTAAGGTAATGTTTCAGCTAAGAAATACACCCAGTATGAATTAGCAGATTTTGAATTACTCTGTCCTATTGTGGAAAACTTCGTTGTTTTATCTTAACTATTCCACTTCAACAGAATTTAATACAAAAGACAGCCAGCTTCAGAGGAATTCACCACGTACTAGTACAGTGTAATAGTCACATACTCTTGGAGTAAGAGAGATATTTCACACACATGGGGTGTATTTGAAAAGATATACACAAAGTAGTTTAATCTTTTTTCCATGACATTTTACCTTTTATAATTATTTTTCATAGTTTAGACCAGCTACATTTGAGATACTGTTTTAAAGTCCGGGACAGGAAACAGCACAACTGGATCTAATAGTAAACAAACCCCATCCCAGCAACATCTCACTGAAATGATGATTCAACAGATCCACAAGGAGAAAAAAGAAAGCCTGAGACTGCTATAGCAGCAATTGGCACAAAATATGTCCAGCTCATACAGAAGGCTGTACAAACATAGACCTTAAAAGGCTAGAAAGTTAATGAGAGACTAGGGAAACAAGAAGGTAAAAATACCCAACTGAACTGTCTGATCAGACAGCAAAAACTGATAAAGTATTCTTATACTGAAACTGAATTATTACGGAATGCAATGCAGGATTGTGCTATCAAACTTGTCTCAAAGAGAGAATTGATCTAACTGTTTTTTAGGAATGGTGGATGCCCTGATATCTTGGATTTGAAACAGAGGAAGATCTAATTACTAATGAATGTGTATCCTAGATCCCAAGGAAAATCAAGTACAGGATCAAGAATAATTTGACAAGTTTTTTTTAAAATTAGGATTGATATATTAAGACCTAATGGAAAAGAAATTCCATATGTAAAAGGAGTAAAACTTTATGACCTTGGATACAGCATTGAAGGCAAGCAGTGACTTATTTTTACTGTTTATAAAAACTAAAGTCAGTGTGACTGCTCATTAGGCAAGTGTTTAAATAAACTTGCTGAACTAGGACCATTGCCTGTACTGTAGATTTTTATTCCATGTTCCTGTTCCGGCAAATCCAGAAAGGCTGGTTGTTATGAATTGTGTGGTCATTAGATGTGCCTAAAAAAAGTACACAGTTGTCTCTGAAGTCACCTGAACGGATTGTAGCTCAAATTCCGAACCGAGACAGTCTGGCAATACGTTACAATTAATAGTGGTGAATCATTTATTAATTCTTATGATACCACTGTATTCAGATGCTGAAACTTATTTGATATTAATGTGAATGGTACATGTAATTCCATAGACATTCAAATAAAATTTAGAGAGCTCATGTTTCAGTGTTTAAAAGAGGGGTAACATATCAAAGTTTCATATTGTGCATGAAGAATGACAAAATTAGCACTTTAATTCATATCCCTCAAACTCCACTTTATATTTACCTTTTGAAACAAAATACATTTTAAACAAAAATAATTCTAACAGATGAACTTCAGTCTTATGCAAATGTCCTTTGTTTTGTGCTCTAGTGAGTCAAGCTACTGTACAATACTTTTGGCCTTAGTACAAGACTGAATCCATGGAAGCATGTGTGTATTTACACAAAGAGGCTTCTAAGCTACAAAATCCCTCTGTTTGGTTACACTAATTTCCTTGAATGAAGTTTGTATGCAAGCCAAAACAATGTAGTTATCCTGTCCTCTAGAGCTCATTCCAACTGAACAATGTGAATAATTGAACACTTCCTAGCTAGTCCTGTAAGGCTACTCTTTCCTAAGTCAGAGGACTCATGCTGTTATTTTTACTTCCTTAGCCTTTCACTTCTTTTCCTTAGAAAAAGGACCTTGGATAATTTTGTTATAAAAAGTTTAAATATTTAATAATTGTAACTTTATTAGTATTTTAATGAAGTCTTCAGAGTTTTGTGGGTTTTTTGTAATTCATTTTCTGATCTATTTTAGTTGACCTAGGGGATGAAAACTAAATATCCCATTGTGATATTCCAAATATTGCAGGTGTATGAGAAAATGAAAGTGTCATCATAATATGGGGATGCAGACTTGAAGAAAACTGAGCCTAGTCAAAGACAGTTTTAACCCAAAGGCAGATGTTAATATTTATCTACCCCCAACAGCAATAAAATTTGTTAGTTCAGCCAGTAGCTGTCTCTGTCAAATACACATTCTTACAGGAAAAAATATATAAAAATTGTGAGACAAACAAATTAACCCTACCTTAACCAAATCTGGTCCAAACACCTCCACATCAGCGGGCTGAACACCAGCAGGTCTTGATGGTCCTGGTGGTAACTTCTGACCAAGCGCTGCTGTTAGTGCCCTCCATTAAGGGTGCTCGCCAGTATTCTGTACTCAAACATCTTCCAAGGGCTAAGAGCAGCACTCTGGTCAACATAGCTCATAGCATGATTACGATGTAGAGTCATGAGAGGTGGACACTTGTTCTGTTCCTTTAGCCCTCCTTTCTATTGTAAAGTTTTCCACCAAGCCATTTGGGTGAACAGGGGGTTGCCCATGATATAAGCACAGATGTTGGCGTGTCTGGAATACAGCTCTGGAGCAGGGATATCTTCAGGTGCATCTGGGAGAGTCTGTATAGCTGTGGCCTTGGGTGAAAGGGAGCATCCTTTAGAGGTGCAGCCTCTACTTGAAAACTGATAGACAGTATAAGGACGCAAATGATGTATGGTGCAATTAGACTGGGTTCCTGGCACTGTAGCATGCAGTGGCCATTTTGGTAAAGTTGTGTAATGAATGATGTTACCATTTGGCTTTGATGGATGCTGCCAGATGATCACTGTTTCCCTAGATTTAACATTCAAAAGTAATGGTGGGTCTATAGGACCAGGCTCTGTAATTTAAAAAAAAAAGGGGGAGATAAACACAATTTTGGGTCTTTTTTTTTTTTTAATGAAAGGCAAATCCAGCAATTATTAACTGCTTAAGGGAAACTACAAGGCTCAAAGGACAAAAAAGGTTCAGATTAATTGAATATTCTATTCCCCTTAAGAATGTAGGCCCAACTATATAAAGGACTCTGCTGAATGTATATGGATCCCATTTCAATGACAGGTTGCTTATTAAAAACAACAAAAATGATCTCTCTCAATGACTATTATTTGAATACTGTTATCCTAGAGAGAAAATGTATAGGCTATGTAACAGTTTTAGAACCATAGTTCTAGCTTTTGCTGATATTTTTCTAGAGCACCAGCTACTAATTACAACCTATAACAGTCACAACAAAGCTGCACATTTTACAGCTCAGTAAACCTCTTCTGAAACTCTCATTATATATTCAATATTTTAGTTCATTCTGTTTATAATTCTAATCCACTTTTTGCAATTTATCTACTCCCCTGTTAATATTATAGGTGATTTTTTACTGTGACCTGTGACAGAAGCTGCCGATTTAGCTCTTCACCTACTGATAAATAAACAATGCACAGTTCTGACCTTTAGGTTAACAGGTTTTATGCTTGCTCCACTCAGCACTCTAACTGATTCAATTATCATAAAGGTTCAGGAGCCTCCATGAATACTGAAAAAAGACCGACCATATGCCTTGCATAGGTGTTGTGGAACAGCAAATACTCTGCAGCCCTCCAGAGAAATTCCTTAATTGTAAATAATTTCACCATGCGACACAATCAAGTCACCTTGAATGCAAACCCTCAGCCTGTGGATGCAAAGTGTTATTTAAGCTTTACTGGGCTGCGTTAAATTCTGCATTTGAAGGGCTGTTAAGTTTTTCAATTGAATTTCATTTAAAATGCAGGTGCTTTTTATTATATTGAGGCTTTACTGCTCTCTAGGTACAAGCAAGAAACATGGTGACAATAACACAAATCTGGCTCAATCAATGATCAGTAACAGCTGTAATTCCAGAACATTAGCATTCTTATAAACCACCATCCTGAAAACTATAAATTGCTACCGCAGATCAAAATAATACTATATCCTTCTATTCTGCCCACAGCAATTTTGACATTTATGAGATTTTTCTGTGAACATTAGATTTTATTGAAAAATCTTATAAAAAGATATACTTGGATTTCATAATTGTTTAAAATAGCTTTGCTTTTTGTGGGTTTTTTTTGTAAGTTTCAAATATCAAAAGGGTTTAAAATTCAGCACTGACTATGACTGTTACATGCTTTACTATATTAGCATATACAGAATTCCATATACAATAGTCTGTAATACAACCATTTACTTCTCAGCGAAGTGCAAATGCAATCCCAATCATTAGGAAAAATCTCTTTATGGAGAAAAAAATGTTTTTGCTATGTACAGGCATTAAAATGATGTCATTCTTGTTAATTTTTAAGTGCAAACATATGAGAATAGGAACCCTAGAAAACAAAATATTTCTGGCACAAAGCATAGTTCTTTCTTTATGTTTGGAAAGTAGTCAAAGCAGCCAGAGGACCTGATTCTGCTCTCACATACATAGATGTAAATCAAGGTGCTTCGACTAAAGTCAATGGAATTACACTGGTATGAAATTGGTGTAAGAAAGCAGAACTGGGCCAGAAACATTTGTCTCATTTTCAGATTTATAAAACAGGGGAAAGCGTATTCCTTTCACTACATGTTGTATCACAAAATAATTTATATTTAATGTATTACAGCTCACAGGCCAAATTCTGCTTAGTCAAACTTGAATGGAGCACTCCAGATTTACGTCAGTGTACTGTAAAATGAATTTGGATTCTTTCATTCTTAATTAGAAAAAAAATCTGCCCTGAGGATCAACCAAATTCTAACCTTACTTACACTGTGCAATCCAGACAGTTTGTCATTTGGAACAGAGTTTGGCCATTATTTAGAATTTATTATTTTTCAGAGTAAAGCAAATTTGTATTCCTTAAAATGACAATTTTTCCCTGAAGCAAAAAAATCCCTTTTGACATTTAAGATCTTGAAAATTACCTTGTGGGGGGACTGAAGTTTTAAAAAAGTTGAAAGATATAATATTTTCCACTGAGTTGTACACCAGCATTTTGTTTAATTACACCTCATATACAAGTTATCACATTGTGAGCTTTTGCAGGGGAAAAAATAACAATCAAGCAGTTTGTTCTCTGTTGTGATGGAACGGATAAGCCTTTTATTTCTATTGAATACATTGCTGGCATAATAGGTGAAAGAAACATTTGTGATAATTAGATGAACTCGTGCTCCAAACCCCTGCAGAGTTTAGACATATTCCTAAAGACAATCTGCTATAATGTATGGGAAGAGATGCTTATCTTCAGTTTTGCCTTTTTTTCCCCTCCAAACAAATACTTTTTTTTTTTTTTTTGGTAGCTAACGCATCTACCTGTACATTCCCTGCTGGCCTTTTAAAAAGAGAGACTTAAAACTCTCTCAATTCAGACAAGACATTTGAGAGATGCTTAATTGGCCCCACTGGATAAGGAAGCGTTAAATCCTGGTCCCTAACACTCATGCAATGTAGCTTCTTTTTAAATGACAAGCAAAATAATCTAATTCTATATACAAATCAACTAGCATGATACTGCTTGGTTGAAAGGGTCACCACAATTATGTAAAACATGAGCATTAACTATAATTGGGGTAGTTTGCTAATACAATAAAAAGCTCTGAACATGAGGAAAGTTATGCTCACAGCAGTAGCTATCACTTTCTAAAGTAAGAATTCATGGATGAAATGACATGAAAAAGATGGTTATAAATTTTAATGGAATGATAAAAGGCAAAAGTCAGCCTCTCAGCTGAATTCCTTAAATCCCTATATATCACAATCAGCTCCTTAACTGTAAAATCAATGTGGAGTATAAACATGTTGTCAATGTGGTTGTCACTGGAGGGAAAGACTGCAAAGTATGACAGCTACACAGCTCAGCCTGCCAGTGATAAAAATAAAATCATAAGCTCTTTACTTAGATGTAATTGTTATAGAACTAACTATTGAAAATAAGAACAGGGAGCATCTTTTCCTTAAGATCTCTGATTCATATTTCAAGCCATTTCATTACAACATTAAATTGGATGGTAGTTTCATTTTGGCAAATGAAATATCTTTTATGGAAGGCTATTTTGCTCATCTACTTCAAAAGTTCAGTCTCTACTTAAAACGAAGGCACAGAATTGTCATTAATCTTTTTAATCACCAGCCTAGAAACACGTGTTTATATACTTACCTGTACAGATTTTAGAGGGCCTATTCACCTACACATATCCCGGAACATTCATTAATGTTCCGGGATATGTACCTAGGTTACTGCTCATTAAAGCTAATGAGAGTTGCATGCTTTGACTGGAAGGTCTCTACCTAAGAAGAATAGACCCCTGTTCATCGTAAGCCATCTATTGGGGCCCCCCCCCCCCCGAGACCTCTTGGTGATGAAATTATAAACATCGACAAAAAGTGGTGTTAATTATAAACTGCAGAAACTATTGGCTCCATCCCGTGGCAATCTAAGTTCTGCCCACAAGGGGAGCATGATTCTGTTGTCACTTAACCTCAGCCTTCCTCACTCATGACATTACCTCACCCCTTAACTATAATGTAATATGAAGTTGCACACTGCTTTATATGGAGGAAGAGACACAATTATGGAATAGTAATACTTTTGCCTGTGCTGATAGAAAAGAGATATCTTTACATTACGACTTTTTCCACAACAACACTGTAATAGATTACTCAAAGGAAAACAAATAGGTTTTGTTGTTAATCTCAGCCAAGGATCATCTGAACACAGATATTTCAAATAAATGTATGAGGTAACAGCACTATATTGTTAGACACTATATAAATTAATAAAATAAATAGAAATAAAACGATTTTTCCTATTAAGGAGAAATTGGCTATTAGTAAATCTATCATCCATACTTAGCCCCATAAAATCACGGCACAAGCCAAAGGCACTGTAGTGGTCCCATGCTGAACAACTACTGTACAACATGTAAGTTTTTTCTTTACCTCTTGTGAATGAGCATAGGATGTAGGTATGAAATCAGGGGCCTTTGAATCATTTGAGCCAGATAAAAAAGGAAGGTTAGGTTGTCTGACAAAACCCTTTTTGCTGAAGTGATGCCCCAAAAATAAGGTGTACTTTAAAGACAGCATAAAGAAGTTTACCCCATGGACTCAAGGAGAGCATGAATGTCAACTCAACACTAGATTGTTCCACTGTGCATGGGATCAAAGACCTTTGAAGAGATATTGCCTTCAGAAAGAGGGAAAGGCGTGCATGAAGCAGCACAGCAATACTGTGAGAAAACTAGATCTTGGATCTTTATGAAAAGCTGAGCAGACAAAATGTTAAAATGTCTTTTGTTACCATTAGAGGGGGTTGTATTTTTCCATATGACCATGAACATCAGGTCATTAAGCTGCTATGCTAAATCCAGTTGGCAGTGTTTCCTGTATTTGAAGAGGAAATTGAATGAATCCTGTGAGAAACCATCAATATGTGGTCACTTAGGGTTCCATGCAGAGAGTTTCAGATGTGAACTGCCTTTGGGAGACTCTTCAGTGAATGAGGTTCTGAGATAATGGTAAAATCCACAGCTGACATACGCCTTGGGAGCTATGGTCACCTGGCCAAAATGGAACTTGGAAGTGTTCCTGCAGCTTGGTTGTTAATCTTTCTAGTCGTTCTGGATGTTTGAGGAAAGGTAGGAAATACATAACCCTAGGCATCTGACCAGAGGAAAAACAAGGCATCCACTCAGCAGGCACGTATGCCAACCTGAAGAACATATTTTGTTTACTTCGTGTTGGACAAATCCTCCTGTGGAAGGAACCACCTCCAACCAGTCTCAAACACTAGTGGGCCAGATGCCAAAAAATGGAAACTGAACCAGCAACAGTTGAGCTTGCCAGTGTAACTGCTGGTCTCAAGGTAGATGTACATGGTTTGGAGGGACAGAGCCAGATGTTCCAAGTGCAACAGGATCTTGCTGTTTAGGCTTTTTGTTTTTCATTTCACCTTGATGGTTAAGATAAATCCTCATGGTTCTGGAGCCACTCTCCATGTAGATGGTTATAAACTATGGAAGAATACATGGAAAGAGGCTGATTGCTTCATTCCCCACTGCTCACAGCTTTAAGCAGTTGATGCTCAGCTGCAACTCTTGGGGAGACTACTTGTCCTGAACCATATTTATACCTATCTGAGCTCCCCTCCCTGACAGGTTGGCATTTGTAGTCATTTGGGTTCCTGGCAGATCTGCCAGTTATTTGTCTTTGAATAGTTGATGGGTGAGCGACACTCCACCAACACAGGTAGTACTGCGCTTCTGGGAATTGGTGCAATAGGCAGTCCATTTCCTGAGTTTATCTCCAGTGACCAATCAGAAAATTGTGAAAGGGCCAGAGGTAGAGCCTTGGGATCATTTCCATATGATCCCAACAGGTCTACAAGCCAGAGGCACTAGTGTACTGAAATCTGTTGAGTGCAGGAGAAATGATTGATGAGAACATGAATTTTGTTTGTTTTTTTCCTCAGAAAATATCACTAAGGCCCAAGATGGTTTTGAAGAATTCTCCCTGATGTGACAGCACCTGAGGGATTTAGGGAGAAATCCTACAGGTAAACTACTGTAAGAACCTAGGACATTTCAGTCTGGCAAATGTGAAGTGATGAGTTGTACTTATGATTGCTTCTTTGTCAACAGGTATTTGGATGGCCCTTTTCCTTAACATGGTTACAAAAATGGCTGTTACAATGGTAAACACCCATGGAGAGAATGACAGGCTGAAGGACATTGCCTGGAATTGATATTGTTTGTTTCTGACTGCAAAGTTGAAATTTGTGATGACAGATGTGTATCAGCACATGCAGACCATGGGAGCGCACATAATTTTCTGCATGTTCCAGATGCACTAAGATCAAGAAGTTTTTTCTAAAGCACACATGAAAATAGTAATTTCCCACTGTTTATAACTGGGTCAAATCTGGCTGGACGTTTCTTAGAGACAGCAAAAAGCATCTCTCTGACCTCAGGACTATACTTTTGTTAAATTTCAACCATTAGGGGCTGTTATCAGCTGGTGTATTTTAGAGCAGCCTTAAGGCTACACTAAAAGTATGATGGGGTTGGGTCTGGCATAAAACTGGCTTCAAGAGCTGTAACTAACTCTTTGGCAGCTCCCCCTCTCAGCCCATCCAGAATGTTCACTATGAAAGAAAAGCATTAAATAAGATTAATATCTTAATTCCATAAACTTGAGGAGAGATTCCATTTTATTCTTAGATGCAGTGCATGAAATTCTGATCTCAGTTACTCAGCATAAACCCAGAGTAATTCAATTGTTTTCAATAGAGTTAATCCAGATTTACACCCAAATAACTGAAAGCAGAATTTAGCCAAGAAACTTCCTGAATTGTTTGTATTTGTCTGGCAGCAAACAGTCTGACATTATGCTCACCAAGATCACTGGAACAAACATCTTTTATTAACACATGTTTAACAGGTTTTAAAATATTCATAGAAAATGTACATTATTGTTATTTGGCACTGGCGAGTTAGACTTTTAAAAATGCATGGAATCAGTTACTGGTGTCAGACTGATGTAAATGAAAAAATATTTGAAATATCTATTAACATTCTCTTCAGCATCTACCTTTATATGATAATATTTTTTTCTCAGACAACAGATTTTTTATGGTGATGTTTACTGAATTTCCTCTCATCTTTTCTGATTTCTTGCTAGTTGGATGAAACAGCTATTATAAGGAAAATATATGTGGTCAAATCCTCAGCTGGTGTAAATTAGTGTAATTGTATCGACAAACATAGTTACAGCTATTTATAGTAGTTGATCAGGCCAATATACCTATATATGTGATCTTTCTATGGATATTTTGTGCTACAGAGGCACATATTTGTGGGGTAATACTCAAATATGGACATGGGATCATGTCTTTATTTTACTAGGTTACGAGATACAGGAAATTTCAACTGTCAAAATTGCACTTTAAAAAGTCAGAGGATATTGGTTAGAAAGACCAGGTATTAAGTGTAGCTCTGGCAATAAGCTGTCAGTATAGGTGGTTTTACAAGCAACACATTGAAGCCTTGACAGAAATACTACTTATGCCCATTGCCAATCATTCAGTATTTGTCAACTGAATTGAACATCCTTTCAGAGATGGCAGCCTTCCACAATGCACCAAAAATACAGAGTTCTTTCACCATTATAGAGGTGTAAGCTGTGTTGGTAAATTACAAACACAGAAATTGTTGGATACTACAGATATATCAGCATATATTCTTTATTGATGCAAATGGAGCAGGGCATGGGAATGAAATGCACGGTCACTGAGAGGATAGAGTTTATAACTGTACTACAAAAATAATGTTTTTCAAGATGAAAAACCAGATGTGGCAGCAACAGTTTAAGAAGCAAATTAATAGCAATTTTCAAAACACTGGAGCTGGGCAAATATCAATGGAAAGCTTTCCATTAATTTTTCTTCAAATGGTTAAATGAATTCAACTCAGCCACATCACACCCCGTTTGTGTCAACTACCTACAGACATTAATGCAATCAAATTGTTCATAAAAATGTTTGCAGAAGGTGAAATTCATTCCTCTACAGAAGGCACAAGTCCTATGCACCAGTAAAATCCCATTTATGGTCTTAAGTGGGAATAAAGTGGAGCATAGGTCTTGAAAAAGCTCTGTGAACAGGAGTGAATTTCACCCAAAAAACATATTTAGAAGTTGCACACACACATATTTGCAGAAACTCTATTTTAAACTCATACATCAATGACTGAGCTCAATGTGCACCCATCCCATACAGGAAAAAAAAACATTATCGTGCGATTTACCTGACCATTGTCAGTTAATTATTATAGTCTGAACAACAAATATTCACAGATAACTGTTCAGTCATTCCACAGTTTAAAAAAAAAACAACAAAAATGTATTAAGTAATTTTACAGAACAAGTGCATAAAAGGAAATTATGATCTGATCAAAAATCTTCATAGGTAGAAAAGAGGCTAAGTCTCTGGTTCCGCAAAGATTGGTTCATATACTGAACTTAGTTCATTCATGTGAGTAGTCCCATTTAAATCAGTGGGGTAACTCAAGTGCTTAGATTTAAACACTTGTGTGTTTCCAAGATTGGGGCCTACATTTGTCTAATAAGTTACCTCTTGTGAATTATTTGCCCAGCTGTAAAAAAACACATCTACAACTGATGATTATTAAGACATATTTCTGTTTGAGATATTTTCTGAATACAGGTTTCAGAGTGGCAGCCATGTTAGTCTGTATCAGCAAAAACAATGAGGAGTCCTTGTGGCACCTTAGAGACTAACAAATTCATTTGGGCATAAGCTTTTGTGGGCTAGAACCCACTTCATCAGATGATTGGAGTGGAAAATACAGTAGCAGGTATAAATATACAGCACATGAAAAGATGGTAGTTGCCATATCAAGTGGGAGGTCAGTCTAACGAGACAATTCAATTAACAGCTGGATATCAAGGGAGGAAAAATCACTTTTGTAGTGGTAATGAGAGTGGCCAATTTAAAAAAATTGACAAGAAGGTTGACACGAAAGCTTATGCCCAAATAAATGTATTAATCTCTATAAGCTGCCACAAGAACTCCTTACTGTTTTTTCTGAATACAGTCTACTTTGATCTTAGAGAAAGGGGTGGAAGCAATGAGGAGCCACAAATGGTGGCTAGTTTATACCCCAATTAATTCTGTTACTTTAGATCCAAGGTGCCTGATTCTGTTTTCACATGCAGTGTAAATCTGGAGTAAAAGAAAAAGCAGGACCAAGAAGCTGGGATTTTATTTTTTCAATTACAAAAAATATTTTTCTCTCAGAATTTCTCTTATTTATTAAATGAGTTATATGACAGGAGGCATCTCTTAGGCAAGATTTGATTGTTCGATATCTGGTATACTGGGGTCATTAGCTAATGATTTGAAAAATGCAAGAAAACATTTTTCAAAAGCAACAGCACACTTCAAAAAGTGTGGTTATGGCTATACTAGATACCTTCATTACACAGCCATTGGACTTCAACTACGCTGTATCTGAGGGATATGTGCATTTGTAGGTTTGGTAACTGCACACCTTCTCATGTGTTGTTTTTACATTGCACCTAGTACCTGTGCAACACATGTCAGTTAAAATGGCTAAATTCATACCCTTAGCTTTAATGTCAAACAAATGCAAGTAGAATGAGTTTGCAAAATATGGAACAATTAATGCCAGACTTAGTGGATGAGTCAAGGGGCTAGCAATAATAAACTGTGCCTTCTTCTTACTGATCACTTGTTTGTTTGAAACAGTATCCAAAAGTCTCACAGAAAGCTGCTGCACTACTTATGTGGCATCATCCCAATGACCACAAAATAAATGACATCCTTCTTTACATGCTGAACAAGATGACAAGGCTATATCTTCATTTACTACTGACTTCAATACATTTACTGATGTAAATAAAATCAGAATCTAGCTCACAGAATGCAAAAAAACCCAATCAACCAAACAAACCCACCCTCACTCTAACAAACTATACAACTAACAAATATTTTTCTCTATCTGCATATGGCCACATGTGAATGGAGAGAGATATTATATAATGAAATGGAGTATTTCTCTGAAAAATATTCCTTTACATCCCTTTAATAAACAGTTCCCACAACTCATACAAGATTTTTTAGGTGTTTTTATTACTGTAGCTTAGCTCTCAGGGAGAAAATATGTTATTACTATTAAGCTAATAAAATGAGATAAAAGAAAAATAAATCATATGCAATGCTAGTTTAGCCAGCAGAAGAATATGCATTTGTATTATCTGGTAACAGATGTTTAAAATAAGTGGGACTGAACTGTGTATTTTTGCAAACTACTTACTGTCCTCTGCTGTAATCATTGGAGTCCAGTCACTATATGTATTACCATAACCATTGGAGACTATTATTCTCATCTTGTACACTGTATATGGCTGAAGATCTTTGACTATATAGCTTAAGGAAGCAGAGGGACTGGAAAATAACCTGGAAAGAAATGAAGAATGAGTTACAAAAGCTCCAAAATACAAGGGGATGGGGTAGAGAAGACAAAGCCACCCTAGGGGTGAGCCACCTCTAAAATAATTTTACTTCTCTTCACTGACAATTTACAGTAGATTTTTATTGTTTGCATACTCTAGAATATCATCAGTGGAATTCCTAGGCCTCATCTGGAGTCGATAACTGGGTAAGCCTGGAGCGTTATTGCGAACTGGTGTAGACCAAACAACCTGAAGACTGGTCGGTGTGGCAGATGAAAGCCTTGGAGGCAGCATGCCATCTGGAGCTGTCGAAAAACATGGATGAATTAGAGCAGAGAAAACCGTGGAGAACATATGCTGGATGGAATCAAAATGCTCCATATACTGAAAAAACTGTTCCTCAGGATCAACAGCGATGTTAACATGGTCCATTTAATTTAACATTTTTGTTACTGAAGTACTGTACTTCTTTATGTTCTTCTTTCCAATACAATTACACTAACATCACTGGGTTGACAGCAACCCCCAAAACACCAAAAGGAATTCAGTTGTAACATTCTTCCTACCTGTTAGTATATCAGTCCCCCCCCTACACACACCCCACTGCCAACTTTGCTCACACTGAAGTCAAAAGAACATCTCATTGAGGAAGTTTTACTCAATCTGAGTAGCAGGGCAGCAAAGTCAGGCACTTTATTCAAATACCCCTCCCCTCCTCTCATTAAAAACTTGATACAACATTTAGCAAATCAAATACTCAGCTGGTATTAATGAATGTAGATCCACTGAAGTCTGGGGATTTGGACCAGTATTTTTTCCATTTGATTAATTCTAACTTTATTGAGTGGGCCCAGGAATCACAGATCCAGCCCACAGATTCCAGGTTCTGAGGCAGCTCTTCAGCCAGTATCAATCGGTGTAATCCATTGAAGTGATTTACTCCAGCTGAGATTGTGGCCTTATGTTTTTCTCACCATGAAGGACTAACCTGCTTGATCAACCTTTCTTGTATAACACATTTGACATTTGTGTATTGGATGCCAAAACAGCATATTTTCAGAATGTTAAATAGAAAGGTTGGACTCTGATTTTTTTTTTCATTTGAACTTTTGTAAAATGCTTGTGTCTTTGATGGTTCTGTAGTTACCATTTGCATCTTTCTGTGGTCATCCAAATAGAAATTTTTCATTGCTGTTCTTTTTCTGGTACCAGGCTGACTGAAAGATTGTTGTAAACCAATCTATGGTTCAGCGTGTTGACTGGCACCTATATTAAGGAACTGCAACTGATTGGCAGAACTACTAAACTGGGCACTTGGGTAAGCAGCAGGTTGTAATTTGGTTTTACAATCTTCATGTACCATGTGAAGAATAGCTGTCTCCCAAGTGGCAAGAAACAGACATTGTGACCACATGGTGCCTGAATCCTTTCTGCTAGAGTTTAAAGAGTAAGTTCTTCTCTCAGTTACCATACATTCATGTAAATCAAGAGACTCCATTGATGTCAATGAAATTGTTCTAGATTAACACTGATAAACTAAAATCAGAATTTGGCATGCAATATATGTTTTAAAATCTCTGTGTGCAAAATACAATACACATACATAATCATTCATTATTTTAGCATCCATTTGTAAAGTGCCTGGTAAGGTCAATTGTAAGTAAACTCTGCAAGTACAAAACAAGAACAAAAATAAATAGCAATTAAAATAAAAATACTTTGCATTACTATAGCGCCTTTCAGCAGAGGATCTCAAAATGCTTTCACAAACATTCACTAATTAAGCCACACAATCTCTCTATGAGGTAGGGCACCATCTCCTTCAAAATTAAATTGCATCTGAAGTTTAAATGTACCAACTGTTTAAGTACACACACAAACTTTACATAGATCAAGACCAGAAGTATACCACCACTCGCTGAAAATGCCTGGGGAATTCAGGAAAGGGAATCTAATTAACTCACTGGTAATTTGGTCAAGAAGCTGGGGTTCACACCACTATATGTGAGAAAAGTATTATGAAAATAACATATTGCCTGCTAAGGAGACAATGTGGTCCACTGCCTGGGTCACTGAACTGTGCTTATTCCCAGCTCAGCCAGTAATCTGCTGTGTGTGACTTTAGGAGTTCTTCCACTCTACGTCCCTTAGATAGCTCATCTATAAAATGGAGACAATGACACTTACCTCTTTTGTAAAGCCCTCTGAGATTCACAAATGAAAAGCATCAAATAAACTCTATGTATTTTTATTAATTATTATGGTGGTACAGGAATGTTCAAGAGACAAATATGTAACTGTTTAATAGTCAACTATTTACAATACAGATATGAATTTAGTTGCCTAGATAATCAAAGTTAGAGGTCCAAATATATGACATTGTACTGGTACAATGAAAAGAACAGTAGAGAATGTGGGCCAAACTCATCCCCTGTGTAGGTCCATTGACTTACTTTGGTCCTTTGAGTTTTCAAATGTTAGAATGTACAAAATATATGTCTTTGTATAAAGGATTTCCTAGATCTTGCCGAGAATTTCATTAATATGCACTGTGAAAAAGAAGACTACAGGAACAAAGTACTTTTGGTTTCTGTCAAGTAATAACTAGAAAGGTGCTCTATAAAATTGGTCACATTTTGATCATTAAATCTTTGAAGGGTTTCCCAAACAACCTGATCATTCTAAATTGCATATATAACATATTCTGGTTATTTCAGCTACTCCCCGTAACTGAGATCTTTAATGTAATATTTCCCTCACTTTAACCCCTTTTGTCCTACTCTGATTCCCCAAAGTACCCAAGCAATAACTGGTAACCAGAAATAATTCAGCTGCAGGTTTCTCAACAGAAGAGCCATGTATCTATCAGCTTGATATATTGTCTTTAAGATGCAATGTTGCTCAAAAAGCTCCCCTCAAGCTTTAATATCACTCAGGGAGCAACCACTCCATTTGCAATCTACTGAATCAACATCTTGTCCAGTAAATCCTAACTAGACGTGGTAAAAAAAAATCATGCTTCACCTACAAAAAGAGTATAAAGAATGGGAAAAAATCTTTAATTACCTGTCTACCTTAACTATTTTGTTGTGAGAGCAAATGGAGAAAGAATTATGCATAATAAATGGTTTAAACTGGCAATACCACCAGTTTTGGGAGAAAATGTGGACTAGGCAATAAGAGACAGGAAGATGAGCCAAGAGAGGTATTCTGTTCCCAGTTCTGTTACTGACTTGCTGAATTGCCTTTGAAAAGTCACTTAAAATCTGCGCCTCAGTTTCCTCAACAAAAAAGGAGCTAATGATAGATCTAAGATTTTCAAAGATGACTAAGGATGAAAAACCTTTATACAGTGGCCGCACCATAAATGTTTCCTCTATTTTGAAAGACACTACTACTTTGAGAGATATCTACCAATCACAAGAGTATTTCCATTGTCCATAGGGCAATCTCTCTCAAAAACACAAGAAACTTTTAATGTGCAGTCACCAAAAATGATCATTATTTGAATGATAAAGTATTATATCCATTAAATGAGTCTGCATTATTCTACACTTCAGTACAATGCCACATAACTTAATGAGAGCAAGAACAGGCTGAAGAGCTAAATTCTAATCTCTATTAAATGGGTGTAAATTCAGAGTAATTACAGTAAAGTTACTCTACATTTACAGTGGTTGTAACTGAGATCAGAACTGGTCCTCACCCTGGTATAGCCATGCTATCTGCAGAAGGCAAACACAAGAGTTTATAACTATGTAAATGTAATTCCAATAGTATGCCACATCTGCACATGGAAAATATTTAAAAATAGCACAGGTGCTGCATTTGCTTCTTATCTAAATGTTTTCCTTACACGTGTGCATGCAAACTATAACAGCAGACATTTAACTACTGGGGAAGGAATTGGCTCTCCACAGTTTGTGCCATAAGATTGAGGAGCTATTGCAATGATAACGTAATTTCTGCCAGTCTGTCTTTGGATGAATGTCTTCTTAAGTCATGTTCACTCTTGCCCTTTTCCAGGTCTAATTCACACACTTCATTTCTTTATTTCACTGCATTGTTGTTTAGCCACCTCTGATTCATTTTCTCTTAGGTATCCATTCTAAGACCATGTTATTTAAGTCACTTTTTCTGGCAATATGTTCTGTACCTTGACATTTGTTTCTCTTCTTCTTCCTCAAGCATGCCTGTTACCTTGGTGTTTGTCCTGTCCACATAATTCCTATCATTGCTTTCTCCATAATTCTCGGTATAGGCACATGTTTTTGTTTCATTTACTCAGTGAGCGACCATGTTGCTGGGCCATATGTCATCACCAGAAGGGCACGGTAGTTATAAACCTTTATCTATTGCCAACACAGAAGATTGCTTTTTCTGTGTCTCATCTTCACAGGTGTACTAGAGTCATTCTGGTTTCTCTTTTAACTCCTTCAGTCAGAACATCTCACTTATTCAACATATAATACACACAGCCAATATTCTTGGGTTTTTCTTTTCAGTTATGTACCCAAGCATCTTATCCTATCTTCAACGTCACTATTGCACATCGTCCATCCTACACTTTGTAGATCTCAGAGTTGATCTCTGCTATGCCAACATATTGTTTGAAAAAGATGGGCTTGCTGGCCTATTCACAGTTGATAATAATTTCTCTTTTCTTGCTCAGGTTTGGAAGTCTTCACTGAGATGTACCTTTCCTTCTGATTTAGTCATCTGCCTGTTCTTTTGTTGGCATTTTGTGGAAGTAGCAGTTAGTAACAATTCTGCCACTGGGACACTGACCTACTCAGAAAATTATTTTTTTTGAAATTTTATTTTAATCCTTACATCTGTCTTTATCCCAATTTTATGTGGAATTATAGCTGTTAATTTAAGATCATAATGCATTCGTCTGCATTCAGCAATAGCTATTCCAGTATCCCAAGTTGTATAGTACAACTTTATTAGGCAACGGCAAAAAAGCACTGGCAATGGGACTTTAGCGGCCACAGTGAAGAATTGAAGGAGAGTTTTAAGACAGCCCTCTTGTGGGGCCTGACTTCAGTGGAGTCATCGGTTTAAGAAAGAACAAAATTAGAGCTGATTTTTTTCATACAATCTTAACTGTATTCAGGGCATCAGCTTCTGAAGTGAATGGAAGCATAATAGATTGCCTCTTTCCTAAAGCATTAATTACCCCATACTGAAGTCAAGGTTATAGGAGCACATATAAGATTTGTGTCCTGTGCCTTATGTTGATTTAAGAAGAGAGCACAGGCACACTACTTTAGTCAAGTTATATAGAAGTTTATCCACACTACCCAACCTGAATTTCTGTTAAACTACAGAAGATATAAAAGAATGCCAAAAGGCTATTAGTTGACTGATTAATGATCATAAATACCTGTCAGAGACACAATGGATGGAATGTATAACTGCCCAGTAAAACCAGTTATTTGTCCTGATGTTTAAAAGGATACCCAGCCAGTACTATCACTTAGTAAAGCTACTTAAAAAATTCCCCCCACATACAATATTCATTTGGGTGTCACAAGTCATTCTAAAACTACAGGTGAATAAAAGTGCTCTACCAGTAATTATAAAAATATAGGGCTGGACGGACCTTGAGAGGTGACCTAGTTCATAAAACCCCTCCTTCCACGGTAAGCCTTGAAAAGTATACTTAATCAATACTTCCAATTACTTTGCTCCATGCACAACTTCAACACCCTGTGCCAAGTAGCTCTATGGGATGACGGAATCCTTTCCATTCCCCACATAAAAGCTATGTCTACACTACCGTCAGATCGATGCTCTGGCTATCAATGCACCAGGGGGGCTGATTTAGTGGGCATAGCGAAGACCCACCAAATCGATGGCAGAGCACTCTCCAGTTGACCCGGTTCTCCACCAGGAACAAGAAGAGTACGGTAAGTCAATGGAACAGTATCTTCTGTCAACCTAGCACAGTGTAGACAGCACCATAAGTTGACTTAAACTCCGTCGACTCCAGCTACATTATTCATGTACTGGAGTTACGTAACTTAAGTCGACTTACTGTGATAGTGTAGACATGGCCAAAGTCTTGCAAACAACGTAACCACACCTTTTCACTACCTCAGAGAGTGCTCGTGGCAGAAGAAGGGACAGGATTCTGCCCATCTACTGTGTGTGTGTTATCTGCAGGTTTTTTATGAACAGTCTTAAGAAGGGAACCTCAGGGCTGAAATTCTCATTTGTTATACTTTTTTGGAGTACAATATCTTATTTGGATTTCTTTGAAGATCAAGAGATCTACAGTCTGAACATTTTCTGTTGGGGCAGTGAATATATCAGGGAATTGAAAGCACCCTACAGAGCCTTTAACTCTAGGTTGTTGGTTCAAATCTAGCCTATGGTAGTATTGCTTTGAGGCTTCTGTAAAAGCTTTACAGTAATATTGCACCTAACAGCTGGAGTAAAATACTGCCCTTATGGGTAGGATCCATGCTTGAAGGCGTGGCCAAGGAAAACAGTTTTGACAAGAGCACAGGTCAGGTAAGCATGCTGCACACTTACTGCTTCTTTGAAAAGCTGGGGTATACTGAAGGTGACTGCAGGACTCATGGTCACTAAGTCACACCCCATCCAGCCATGATGTGCCTGACGCCATGACATGCAATTTACACCCTTATCATTCTTTCCCCACCTGCTGAATGGGAAAGAAAGTTTTCCTACATTTTCTACTCCTAGTGGGGATGGTGTCCCTAGCCTCTGTTTGCCAGAAGCTGGGAATGGGCAATAGGGAATGGATCACTTGTTGATTAACTGTTCTGTCCATTTCCCCTAGGGCACCTGGCATTGGCCCCTGTTGGAAGGCAGGATACTGAGCTAGATGGACCTTTGGTCTGATCCAATATGGCCGTTATGTTCTTAGTAATTTATCCATGCAACACAGTAGGATTTGGTCCTTATTAAATTCTTTTATATATAATAAAAGTATAGATTTATGAACGGAAAATATTTAAAGCTCACCGGGTCCTGTTTATCATATTTAAACCTGAATTCTTGCATTAGTGATAGTTTTTTATGGTTAATTGTTGTGCATAGATTATTAAGGTCATAACATGGCTCATGCAAAGTCAGTTTCACAAACACAGTCATATATGGCATAGCTGTCTTCATAGGTTGTTTAAAAACAGAATTATGGTAGCTTCTTGAAATGCATAAAACAAGCACATACTGTAACTCAACTGAAAACTACACATCAGAATTCTTCTTCCCCATAATGGGTGAATTTCTCTTTGCCAAGATGCTCCCTTTGGACATTCATAAATACACTAATAATTTACAAGAGCAGAAGTTCTCTCTCTTCTCCTTTCATATTTACATGGGCATTTGCTTACAACTTCACCTGAAAGCAAACTATTTACTGTTTTCATTTAATTGAATGCTGCAGTGTGCTGTGGTTTACAAATGAAAAAGATAGAGAAAACAAATATCTTACATTTTGACTAAAAAGGAACGACATGGCCCATTGTTTATATTAATAACCAAAACATGCCACAGACCAGACATGTTGCTAAGGATCAGATTCTACCATCCTTAACAACACCGAGTAATAATTTCCAATGAGGCTACTTACAGAACAAGGTACTACTCAAAATGGTAGGGTAGCAGAATCCGGCCCTTAAAAACCAGTCACAGTTTTGGACTGGATTCTGATACTGTTGCTCATATCAACTAGCATCCTACTCCATTAATAGTCCCATATAGATGATATCCCTACTACTCATGGGAGTGAAGTGCTACTTTGTGAGAGTAACCGTAGCAGAATCTGTCCCACTGTTACTAAACAAAAAGAGAGGTGTCTGTCAGTTAATCTCACCTTTTTATCATCTATAGAATAAGAGGCCAGTTACCTAAGTTTAGCTGGCTATCGTTCATGAAGGATCCAATAACTAACGTGAGAAGTGACTGCTAAGTATGCACTGTGCAAATAGAGAAAGATCTGGACAACAAGTTCAAAACTAATCTAACTCTTTTACATTCTTTTAGCTTCAGCACAGCTAGTAAAACGTATTTGTAACAAAAAAAAACAAACCATTTCCATTGACTTTGACCCTTTTTTCTGTTTGCAAACTTTCTTCAAACAGATAATTCTTTTAAAAAAAGTATTATTTGGGGTGTTGAATCTCTCAGGGAGAAAGATAAAATGGGAGATAAGCTGGAGGCACAAAGATATAAACCAATTCTATTAGCTGTCTAGTAAATTTTACAATCAATTCTGTCTTGTCACATTCACATCAAGTAACTGAGTGTACACACGGTGGCCAAGTGAGCACTTCATGCACAATGTGAACATATTCATTTGCACACAAATGCCTTCCTCAAACATTCAGGGGGAAAAAACAATCCCTCGCCCCACCAAAAAAAAGTCTGCTTGAATATTCACCCAGGGGAGGGAGGAGATAAGGGAAGCTGAAGATGATGACATAGAAAGACAGTCTTGTGGCTAAGGGGATCTGGGTTCAGTTCCTGCCTCTGCTACAGACTGCCTGTATCAACTCTGGGCAAGTCACAAAGGTCCCAATCCCATAAACCTTTATGTTCTTAAACATAAGCATGTGGATACTATCCATAGAACTACTCAGATGCTGAAAGTTAAGTTGATGGGTAAGCGTTTTCAGGACCAAGCGTTTTCAGGATCTATACTTTAGATCCTCATTTGTTAAATAAGGTTAACAATACTACCTCTTTTCTCCTAATCGTCATTTGTCTTGTCTACTTAGATTGTGAGCTTTTCAGGGGAGGGGCTATCTTTTAATATGTGTAATGTGCATCATACACATCACACTAGGGTTTTGGCTCTTGAGTCTCAAGGTGCTACTGTAATAAAATAAATAAAGGCAGTTTGGCTTCACTATAATTCAGATTCTGTGAACATGTTAATGAATACGCTTTTCCATTGTTTACTCAAGTTTAGTACTCTGTGAGAAGTACAGAGAATTAGACCATGATATAACAGACATACCAATTTCCTTAATCTTCTGGAGTTTATTTGGGTAAAGTAAATTTTTAGTGTATAACAACAACAACAACAACAACAACAACAACAACAACCTGTTCTTGGGTTTGGTGCATAAGAAAATTTATACTGAAAAGCACCATGAAGACAAAGAGGTACATTCCCAATGAATGCATGAGGTTTTAGCCATTCCCTTCCTATCTACCTTACAGTTTAAGGGCACAGCACCGCAGCATCAAAACATCTTCTGTGGTTATAAATTGGTATAACTTGGTTCCCATTGGACTTCATGGGGGTCTTTACCTCCTTTCCTTTCCCTGGTTATAGGAAGCTTTATCCATTTAATTGAAATGCGAATCACGCACCTGAAAACTGCATGTATAATTCTTTGATAATTTACCCCTGAATGGTTTAGTAGTGTCTTGTAAATCTTTACTTTCTGTAAATCTCCTTTTAGTTACAACTGCATTTTAGCAAATAGAAGCTAAGAAATTATCTTACTACTTTCTTCAGTAGGTTCAGACAAAGTACCAAAAATGATTGTATATTTTATTAAAAGCCTATTTTTTCTCTCTCTTTTTTTTTTTTTTTAAAGAAAAGTCTAATTTGGTTGTTGTACCTTTAGGTACACAGTTCATAATTCATTTGATATAAAATGTCAGTTTAAATTCTTGCACTTCTTTGATAAATGAGAAAAAACATGTACATTTCAATTTCCGTCTACACAGTTCTACCAGCAAACCAGGCCCCCCACTCCCATTGAGCTGCTCAAAGACCTTTGTGTTCAATTAAACATCAAGATTCAGAAACTTTAGGGAACTATATTTCCAAGACATATAGCACAAATATGAGAGACTGGGGAAAATGGTAATGATTTTCCTATCAGGTAAAGTGATCTCTCCCAAAAAGCATCTTTGATCCCTGAATTAGTTTTCAGTTATTATTTAATATATCACAACTGTTAGCAGCTTTGTTTACAGTCATATATAAAGTGATATAGTCAGCTCCACAAAGAGCAAACCACCACATTCCGCGGCTTTTCCCCTTCTAAACATTTGCTTGTGCCTCTATACCCATGAGTGCTAATGGAGAAAATGTGTGCATATCACAGGAAGTGGGGGGGACTAATCTAATGGAATCAGCAATCATTCATACTGTAGAGCAGATTTGCCTACATCACCCAAGCCCTGTCATTGACTGCTCGCTGAATTAACAATAGAAGCTCTACATGCAAACAGTAGAATCAGGTCTTTAGTTGTAGGAGGAAATTATTACAATTAGAAAAATAGCAAAACACGTCTATGTAATTATTAGTTATTTTCTCATGTAATAAGTGAGATCCAGCCTGATAAACCCAAACAGTCAAATTTACAGAGTAAACAAGAATTCTTATCACTTCGCAAAACTGCCAACTACTATGCTATGGCTGTCACATCACATTACAAGCTGGTATCATAGTGACAGTATCCATAAATTAATACATATTAGAAAACAGCCAATTTATTACCAGATTCTGAAACTTACTCACACTGAGAAATAATTCATTTGATTGGCAGTATGAGTAAGGGTATGTCTACACTACGAAATTAGATCGATTTTATAGAAGCTGATTTTTATAAATCAATTTTATACAGTTGATTGCGTAGGTCCACACTAAGTGCATTAATTTGGTGGAGTGCATCCTCACTACCGTGGCTAGCATTGACTTACAGAGCGGTGCACTGTGGGTAGCTATCCCACAGTTCTCGCAATGTCCCCTGCCCATTGGAATTCTGGGTTAAGCTCCCAATGCCTAATGGGGCAAAAACATTGTCACAGGTGGTTTTGAGTATATGTTGTCAGTCACCCCTCCCTCCATGAAAGCAATGGTAGACAATCATTTTGTGCCTTTTTTCCTGGGTTACCCGTGCAGACTCCATACCATGGCAAGCATGGAGCCCACTCAGCTCACTGTCACCACTGCTGTTGCATCAGAAAGGCTTTGAAAACCAGTTTCATGATTGGCCAGACTTCGGTGTGACAGTTGTGTGTGATTCTCCTTGATGCAAACCCATCTGCTTTGTTGATTTTAATTCCCTGTAAGCCAACCACCCTCTCCCCTTCGAAATAAAGTAACTATTTGTGATGGGTTGGACCACAGAAGCCCCCTTGGGAGCTTCCACCTGATGTGCCAAGACTACCTCTGCTCCTGATTTCCCTGCCAGGTTGGGATCTCAGCACCCTGTCTTGCTGAGCCAGACACTCCCGTCTGCTCCAACATAGATCCAGGGTCTGAATTACTTGCCCCAAAGCTGCAGGTTTACCTGAAAGCAGCTAACAGGAGTGTTCTTGTCTTTAATACTCAGATGCCCAACTCCCAGTGGGGTCTAAACTCAAATAAATCCATTTTACCCTGTATACAGCTTATGCAGGGTTGTCATAACTCTAGTCCCAGATTTGGACCTTAGCGTCCAAAATATGGGGGTTAGCATGAAAACCTCCAAGCTTAGTTACCAGCTTGGACCTGGTACTTGCTGCCACCACCCAAAAAATTAGAGTGTTTTGGGGCACTCTGGTCCCCCTGACAACCCCAAGACCCAAATCCCTTGAGTCTCACAACAAAGGGAAATAATCCTTTTTCCCTTCCCCCCTCCAGGTGCTCCTGGAGAGATACACAGAAGCAACCTCCGTGAATCTAAGCAGAAGGAGTCCACCCTCTGTAATTTCAATCCTGGAAACAAAAGCACTTTCCTCTTCACCCAGAGGGAATGCAAAATCAGACTTCCCCCTGACTTCTTCCTCCCACCAATTCCCTGGTGAGCTGAAGACCCAATTCCCTGAAGTTCCCCACTAACGAAAAACTCCAACAGGTCTTAAAAGAAAGCTTTATATAAAAAGAAAGAAAATACATACAAATGGTCTCTCTGTATTAAGGTGACAAATATAGGGTCAATTGCTTAAAAGAAATATGAATAAACAGCCTTATTTAAAAAGAATACAATTCACAGCACTCCAGCAACTATAGACATGTATATTTGATCTCTTTGTCCTTACAACTTGGAAACAGAAGATTAGAAAACAGAAATCACTTCTCAAAGCTGAGAGAAAAGCAGGCAGACAGAAAACAAAGACTCAGACACAAACTTCCCTCCACCCAGAGTTGAAAAAATCCGGTTTCCTGATTGGTCCTCTGGTCAGGTGCTTCAGGTGAAAGAGACATTAACCCTTACCTATCTGTTTATGACAAGGGTAAACTCATAAATTGTTCGCCCTCTGCAAGACTAACAGAGATATGCCCGGCAGTTTGCTTCCCCAGGTATTAATATATACTCTGAGTTAATTAATAAGTAAAAAGTGATTTTATTAAATACAGAAAGTGGATTTAAGTGGTTCCAAGTAGTAACAGACAGAACAAAGTAAGTCACCAAGCAAAATAAAATAAAACATGCAAATCTATGTCTAATCAAACTGAATACAGATAATCTCACCCTCAGAGATGCTTCAGTAAGTTTTTTCCTCAGGCTGGACACCTTCCAGGCCTGGGCACAATTCTTTCCCCTGGTACAGCTATTGGTGGTAGCTAGAGGATTCTTCATGATGGCTCCTCTCCTGCTTTGTTCTGTTCCACCCCTTTATATATCTTTTGCACAAGGCAGGAATCCTTTGTCCCTCTCTGGGCTCCCACCCCCTCCATCTCAATGGAAAGACACCAGGTTAAAGATAGGTTCCAGTTCAGGTGACATGATCACATGTCACTGCAAGACTTCATTACCCACTTGCCAGCACACAGCTATACAGGAAGACTTACAAGTAAAACAGAGCCATCTGCAGATAATTGTCCTGGTTAATTGGATTCATCAAGATTCCAAAGCACCATTAATGGCCCACACTTCGCCTAATTGCAATAGGCCCTCAGAGTTATATTTCATATTTCTAGTTTCAGATACAGGAGTGATACATTTATACAAATAGGATGATCACACTCAGTAGATTATAAGCTTTGTAATGATACCTTACAAGAGACCTTTTGCATGAAGCATATTCCAGTTACATTATATTCACTCATTGGCATATTTTTATAAAATCATATAGACTGCAGCATCACACTATTGTTTTGAAACCATGCATTCTTTATTAATTAAATATAAATTAGATAACGGACAAGGTAGCCCAGGTGGGGTGGGGGAGGAGGGAAGGACAAGGCCACATTGCTTATTGTAGCCACACTAAAAATCAAACTGTTTTAATGACAGCCTTCTGTTGCTTGGGCCATCCTCTGCAGTGAAGTGGCTGGGTGCCCGGAGCCTTCCCTCCCCCGTCCGCGTTCTTGGGCATCTGGGTGAGGAGGCTATGGAACATGGGGAGGAGGATAGGCAGTTATACAGTGGATGCAGTGTGGATTTGTGCTCTTGTTGGCTTTCCTGCAGCTCCAACAGATGCTTCATCGTGTCCGTTTGCTCCCTCATTAGCCTCAGCATCACGTCCTGCCTCTGCTCTTCATGCTCACTTCATTATTTCCTGGCCTCTGCCACTGAATGCCTCCATGCATTAAGCTGTGCCCTATCAGTGCGGGAGGACTGCATGAGCTCGGAAAACATGTAATCGCAAGTGTGTTTTTTCGCCTTCTAATCTGAGATAACCTCAGGGACAGAGATGATAGGGGGAGTGTAGAAACATTCTACGGTCTATGAGTCTGGAGGGACTGCATGGTCACCTGTGCTGCTGAGTTTGCCATGCTGACCAAACAGGAAATGAAATTCAAAAGTTCCCAGGGCTTTTCCTGTGTATCTGGCTAGTGCATCAGAGTTCAAAGTGCTGTCCAGAGCGGTCACAATGGAGTACTCTGGGATAGCTCCCGGAGGCCAAATCTGACCCAGCAAAGTCAATTTTAGCGCTACTCCCCTCACCGCGGAGGGGTACAGAAGTTGATTTTAAGAGCCCTTTAGGTCAATGGAACAGGGTTGGTTGTGTGGACGCTTTCATCTTTAATAGACCTAACGCGGCTAAATTCAACCTAACCTTGTACTGTAGACCAGGTCTAAGATGTTACTTGCTCTGAGCAAAGGTATTAGAATCTGGTCCATAAGTAAAGAAGTTGCAAGGTAGTTTTGCAGCACTGAGGTGCAATCAGAGTTGCATAAATATCTAATAATAATAATGCTGAATAAAGAAAAATAGTCCTTCTTAGCCAGGACCCCAAGGGAAATAATCTGTGTCAAATTCAGGGCTAGATAACCCAGAGAAAAGGGGAAGCAGACTGATGCAGTCATAATCCAGTTTTTGGTCTTCTCCTGGGACAGAAGAACCAGGCTTGATCAGTACAATTGAGCCTACAATGCTTTCTATTCATTGATCTCAATACAATTATTAAATATGATATTCACTTTTTGATATACACTCTGTTGCTAAAGACATATTACAAATACACTGTATATTCATTAATTCACTGTTGGCGCCAGATCCTCAGCTGATGCTAACTACCATAGCTCCATTTGAGGTAATGGACATATGCACTCAATGTACACAGTTGAGGATCTGCCCCTCAATTTCTTAATTACCAAGGACTTGCTGAGCCATTACAAACATTGAATCTATCTCCCCTTGTAAGTATTCTCACACTTCCTATCAAACTGTCTGTACTGGGCTATCTTGATTATCACTTCAAAAGTTTTTTTTCTCCTTACTTAATTGGCCTCTTAGAGTTGGTAGGGCAACTCCCACCTTTTCATGCTCTCTGTATGTGTATATATATCTCCTCAATATATGTTCCATTCCATGCATCCGAAGAAGTGGGCTGTAGCCCACAAAAGCTTATGTTCAAATAAATTTGTTAGTCTCTAAGGTGCCACAAGTACTCTTAAAAAGCAGCAAAGAATCCTGTGGCACCTTATAGACTAACAGACGTTTTGGAGCATGAGCTTTCGTGGGTGAATACCCACTTCCTCAGATGCATGTCAGTGGGTATTCACCCACGAAAGCTCATGCTCCAAAACGTCTGTTAGTCTATAAGGTGCCACAGGATTCTTTGCTGCTTTTACAGATCCAGACTAACACGGCTACCCTCTGATACTTGACAAGTACTCTTGTTCTTTTTGCGGATACAGACTAACATGGCTACTACTCTGAAACCTGTCAAAAAGGACTTGCTCGTTTCTTGTAAAAAATTGGCTGGCCTAGCCTAACTGATTGTAACACTTAGTTTCACTGTTGCATATATTCAAGTCCAAGCTAAGTTGGCTGTGTTTTGCCCAGCATCCCAAAACATACGCAGAGGCAGTACTGCCAACTCTGCATATAAAAATGACAACGTATTAAGTGATGGAAAGAAAGACTCATGAAAACACTCATTCCAGTTTTCTTCAAGAAATTTAAAAGGCAATTAGTATTTCCTTTTTTTAAACCAAGAGACCATGCCATTGATTTTAAGGAGTAAGCTTTCAAAACCACTGTGGAGGTTTTTTAGCTGCTTAACTCACACTAAAATCAGCAAGAGTCACCTGGCTGAGTTTTCACACAAACCTCTGAAAATGATAATTTTCCTAAGAGTAATTGTCTAAGATATAGTTCTACAGAGTCCTCAAAACTTCTGAGAAGAACAAAACAAAAAACAGAAGAAAAATAACTGCAGTTTTTCTTGCAGTAGGATCCAACAAAGAGCTACGAGTGCGTTGTTTGGTCGGTGAAGGTGTGATACAGTAACAATAGCATTTTGCATTTTTAAATTATAATGAAAACATTCACCTTCCCAGATAAGAGTCTAGAAATCTATCCTCAGGCAATGATCTGAGTTCTTTGCTCAGATACTGACTCCCTTTGTGGCCTAGGACCAAATTCAGCTTTGGTGTCATGTGTGAAACCTCAGTGCTTGCATGTCTGTGACCAGAGCAGAATGTAAGCCTCTCTGTCTGTAAAGTGGGCACAGTTGCTTCACAGGAGTGTTGAGGGCTAATTAGTGAATGTTTGCAGAAAACTTAAAAAACAATAAATTGCTATATAAAGATTACGACAGTGCTGAATTGTACCATTGTGACATGAGATGTGTCATTTCTCTCCCTCCTGCCTTCTCCCTTACTCTCCCATCATGAGCGATTAAGATAATAACTTCAGTGGGAAGTCATCCCTTGACCAACTCCTTTTAAAGGGGGGGGGGTTGTTTGTGTCAGAGGGAGAGATCAGGGGCTGCACACAGACACAAGTTACAGACAGAAGCGTAATACACATGTATGTGTACACAATCATGCAGACACAGAAAGAAAGTCATAGTGAAAAGAAAAAAAACAGCATGGGGGTCAGTATCCGATGCTATTGGCAGGACTCACAAAGAACTCGATTGCAACCTTAACCTCCGCAGTAAGGACCAGTGAGTGTATAACTGTGTTTTTTCATGAGCAGACCAGAGAATGCGCGTGGCACAGACAGTCTGAGGTTCTCCACCGATTTCTCCTTGCTTTTAGAAAGGAGCAAGTTATTTCACTTCTTGTCATGGAGCAGCTTACTCTCACCTGTGTGCCCAGCCAGTTACCCTAAGAATTGCACTGAGGAAGCTCCTTCATGAGCAGACAGATAATGATAAATTAAGTAGGGAGAGGTCAATATCCAATGACAGATGTGACTCCAAAATAAAGAAATATCTTTTTAAAAATAGCATGAATTCTGAAGAGACTTAAGAACCAAATGAAAGTTAAAGATAGGATCAGATTTATTTTTAAACTAAACAAAATGCCAGCCATATAGGGGCTATTTTAATCAGAAAGGAAAGATACGAAGGGAAGAATACTTTTATGGCAATGATTCTTAAGGAACAATGTCTATCTATTTATTCCCTGGTGAAGAGGGAAAAAAATAGTGGTTTTGATTTCTCCCCTCCCTTCTCTTCTTGCCCTCAGGAAGCTCGTAAGAGAGTCCCTTAATTTCTTTTCCCCCCTACGTAAACCACATGAGATTATGTAAACGTGTTAGGCTGGCAGAACTTTGCTGGAGGCTTGTAGAATCCACTGTAAGCAGAGGAATTTCAAAGCTTCCTCTACTGCACTCAGTAACACAAAGTTGGTGCTTTAGTTAAATGTTTTATAAGTAGCATAACTTCTACAATCACACTGTCTTAATGCAGGAAGTACAAAAAGTAAATGACAAAAAACAGAAATTGGCCTTGACTTCCAGTTTATGAAAATGACATTTTGTTGTGGAAACCTCAGAAGTGCTTTCCAAAATAAAATAAAAGGAGCTTTGTAGAAAAGGGCTAAAATAATGCTACTGCAGCAACATAAAAAATAGGTTCCCAACCCCCACAACTTCTACATATGTGAAAACAGCTGAAAAGACAAAATTCATGATGTGATTTCTCACACATCTTCTGTATATTTTCACTAGGAATGTAAATATCTTTATTGTAGAATGTATCAAAAAGCACAACGACTTTATTAGGAGTTCTTAACAGTCTTGGTAAGAATTACACTGAATGGAAATACAGTACACAAATAGGCTCAGATTATATATAAATTGTATATATCATCTAAATTGTGCACTTGTTTTATACATAGTTGAATAGGACTGACAAGAAGTTTATATGGTGAGAGGTTGTCATTTTAAAATACTATCTGCTGCTAAATCCCACAACAGCCTGGTTTCCATATTTTCTATATATTTTTCTGTGTTCCTATACCAGTTTCTAGTTCTCTAGCACTAAATATATTCTGATGCAGTTTGTCTGGAAGACTATGCAGCATTTAAGACTCAAGCTAATGACTAAAGTTTTGCAGAGATCTAGAGTGAGCCCCCTGCACCCAGCTACAGTTAAGCCACCCAATTCACCATAGGCTAGGGCAATCATTTGGTAACCATATTAGTTTTTGCGTTAATTGTACCTTTATAATGTACTATCTTGAGCTGTTTGATGTGTTGTCTCATCTGCATTCCCAAATCCAGTACAAATATCAGGGCTGCCCGGGAGGTGGGGGGGCAGTGAGGCAATTTGCCCCAAGGCCCCCCAAGAGAATGCTCCAGACACGGCCCTGCCTTCCCCCATCCCCCGGCGCCTCAGTGCGCCGTGTACAGGAGCAGCCCTGGACAAAGTCCATATTAACCCTGTCAGGGCCTATGTTGGGTACACACTCCATCACACTCATGAACATCTCTTTCACTGAAAACCTTCCATCCAGCTCTAGTGGCTTCCCTTTCCTCTTTCACATGGAACAAGAGCAACAACCAGAAGGAGTCCAGAAGCCTAGGGGGTTCCTTCCACAAAGCAGCTGGCCTCCCCCCCTCTGTCTACATGGAATACAGAACCAGCAGCTAGGAAGAGCCTTCACAGACTCCTGAATCATCCACTCCACTCCACTCTGGAATTTCCCTCCTCATTTGCGGTCTTGCCATTGACCTTCATCCTGCCCCTCTCTCACCACAGACACCGAGCATCTCCCCAGGCTCACCCTCTCAGCTGTGATCTCACTCTTCTACCTCCTTCCTTCCTCTCACCCCTCTACCTCCTTCCCGCTCAGTTTCCCTATCTCACTCCAACAATCCTTTCCTCTCTCACACTTCAACCCTAAGTGTCCTGAAAAAAAACAAAGAACACAACATCTAAAACTAAGTGTTTGTAAATAAATAAAACAAACATACAAAAATAGGACACAAGTCTGGCACAAGGAGAATATCTGCCATCACCCTGATCATTTTGCTCAGATGTTATTTATTTATTATAATTATTTGTTGTTTTTATTATAGATTCAGCTAGAGGCGCCAACTGGGCATTTTACAATTGTATATTAGCAGAGAATCTTTGCTTACAATCCAAATAGACAAGGCAACTGAAAAATGAGAGCATGGAAGTATTATTGTCTCCATTTTACAAATACAGTATATTGTAATCCCTTCCTCAACACTTCAACTGTTTTTTGTCTAACTGGATTGGAAGCTCTTTGCACCAGTGAATGTATGCATCTTCCTCTCTGTTTGTACACACACCTAGTGCAATGTCACCCTGATACTGATAGAGGTCTTTGGGTGCTACCATTTTACAAATAAATCATAATTATTAATACATGCATACTATATAAAGAGGATTTTGTTTGCAGTTTATATGTTGTATTCTTTGATATCATTTTCAAACCTTAAATGCATTTAGCTAATTCCAATAATTTTAAAACAATTTTATTTCCAGCATTTTTTATTAGCTTAAAACCTCAAACTGGTGCTGAGGCTTGTTAACACAGTACCTTTTACAACTTCTACCAAAGAAGTTCAGGATACGATAAATAGAATGAATTTATTCTTTTTGGGAAAATATAAAACTCAGAAGAAATCTATTTCTACCTCTGCGGTATGAAATTTGTCACTAATCATTTTAAACTATGCCCTTTTATGCTGCTTCTGTCTCTTTTCGCTTTCTGTGCAGTTCTTTGATGTAACAAAGCCAGTTTTAGACAAGATTTCAGTTCATCTGGAAAAAAAAGCTTTAAGTCTTGAGGCAAAATGCAGTGTATTTAAAATTTATACACTCCATAATGCCTTTGTTCTGAACTTGAACATCCTGCAAAACTTCTCTGCTATTTTTGCCTTCCAACTCTAAGATAATTTGTTCTCCTGGTTTCAGCTTATTATTATGCAAAAGTGACTTTAAGTCGTGGTTCCATCATTTAACTACATGCACAGTCATGGCTGACCCTTTCTGATCAATTGCCAATCCATACAGGTTTGACTGATAAAAGAGCCAATTAGATTTAAGCAAATTAAGGGACATCACCAATGTCAACCACTTATTAAACTGAATGCTGAATTCCATGCATACAAAACACTAATGCACTAAGTCGCATTAAGAGTTGAAATCCTAACCCCATTAGTAACTCCAGACCGCTACAGGGTAAAGGTCAAAAGAAAGTTTCATATTTATGGATTAACATTTGGATTCAATTTTTATTTTATTTTTTAATTCTTTTCTAAGAACTCTTGAACCTGAACTGCAATTCTAGTCAAGCACTTATATAAAATATATTCTTTATTTCTGAGAGGATTTTTTTTTAGAGTTGAATTTAAGCAGTGCAACTCGGTTTGGTATTTTAAGTAAAATTCAAGGAACTGCATTCCCAGAAATTAAGATGATACATTTTCTTAAGCAACTGATAAGACCAATATGCATAAGAGTTCAGTGCTTAATAAAGTAGAAAATATTTCAAACAAAAATCAAAGAAAACAAAGACTCCTTGTCTGAAAATTACTGAATCAACTGAAAAAATACCCACTATTTAATAGTATTGATTTGTTGTGACTATTAAGATGGACTTCTTTGTTCTCTACCTTTCCACCTGATTTATGGCCTTTTATCATACTCTATAAAGTATTCTCCATAGTGCATATTTTTGAACAGTAGAGTATTTTTGCTTCTTGGAAAGTTATTGCTACAGTTTTGGACCCATTGAAAGACTATAATTAATCTTTATATATTTAGGTTTCAACCCCCATACATTACTAAATACTATAAAACTTGTAGCGTTCAAGAGACTACTCTCCCTTTTTAGGCAATCTTTTGTCCAAAAAAACCCCTTTCCCTCTCCAAGAATCTCCAGATGTATTAAGTATAACTCTTCACCATCTTTGCTACACATCACTTAATCAAGCAATTGTCACTCCCTTGTGTGATGAGTTACAACAGGCGGCTCTGTATTCCTGATCACACTTTTTAAACACTTCAGTATGAAACAATGCTTCTGTCACTATTTGCCACTGACGTAGTCTTAAATTTCATTGATCAAGAACCATGGAGGTTAAAAGATGAAGTCTAAGATAGGGTCAAATCCTGCTATCATGTGCACAGTTCAAGGACATGCATGGGTATAAATCACCAGAATTTGACCTACAGCTTTTAGCTATAACCATGCAGCATCAAATCCTGTAGTCTTGTTTCATTCCTTGGGGTCAAGCAAAACTCCCACTGATATCAATGAGTGAAATCCCAGCCCCTACGAAGTCAATGGCAAAATTTCCACTGATTTCAATGGGGCCAATATTCCACCCAATAACTTCAATGTACAGGATTTGTCCCATTGATAAATAACTATTACACTTAGAATATAGAATTATGAATTAGAATGTTATTGCACTCAAATTAAACAGTGATTATAATAAAACATAATGGAAAGGTAAATATGGATTATAGAATGTCATATATAACAGTACTTCTCTCACATGCACTGATTCATTTATTATTCATTTCAGTATGGCTCACAGTCCACTGGAAAACGGTATGGAAGATTTCTTTAATAACTCTCAGTGCTAATTTAATTCTACTTAAACACACATATTCTAGTGAATGCCACATGCTTTTCAGCATGATTTTATGTGTAAATCAGGATAATATGTTTTCAGATCATTAAGTAAAAGGAAGCATGAACTAAAACCTATTTAATCAATGAGGTATTGCCTTTAAACTACCACAAGGTCATAAAAAAGATAATTTCAAAGCTATAAGTTTCCTAATTGTAATCAACAACAATCTAATGATGAAAGAAAGTATATCCTAATGGCTATCATAAACTTGTGCACATCCTTGCCTATCTTCAGAGATCCTGTATCTTTTCATTTTTTAAAACTGTCAGCACCAAGTTTCTGATTCCTTTCTTCAAAACTGAACAATCACACATAGATTAGATGTGATGTTAATTTATAGCTTCAATAAACAATTTATCTCAGATTTAGTTTATTATAATAAAACTATATTTTTTGTTTCTTAGCATTGGATAGAGGTGAGTCCACTATTAAAAGCATATGGTATATTATGTGAATTGATCCACTTTTCCTGTTCGAGAATTGTCCATATACAGTTTACGATTTTCCCTTTGTCAAAGTTACAAATAATTTTTGGATAGAACATTGTTTGCAAACATATCGTGAGTATTATTTGATATTTGTGTTATGTTGGCTAGTTGTGACTATATATGTAGTTCCCTAGCATTGTTCCTGGTCCTTTGCTCCATAAATATACCACTAAGGATCAGCTTGTTGATTATCTCTCATTTATAGGTTCAAAATTCACTTTTAGGAATATTCACTTATGTTTCACTGTTTCTGCAAACATTCCTGTTAGAAAATTCATTCATTAGACTATTCATGTAAAGACAATACAAAAGGGACACAAACCCATCTGATGTGAATTCAAGCTTTGATTTCAGTGAGTATGCAGATAAAATGTTCGCAGGTATTTGTTCAGCTGTGGTATGAAGCATATTTCAAATCCTTCTTGATAGATAACTTACCAGAAGTGGACTAGATCCTCACCTGGTGTAAATTAGCATAGTTCCATTGATTTCAGGAGATCTACACCAATCTGTGATTCCAGCCACTATGCTGCTGAAACTGAACATTACCATTAACACACCAACCACTTCAAAATATATCCAATAAATACTGTTCCTGTGCATAGCTTACACTTTCTATACAGAATCAGATTATCCTCTGCAGTGTGCGCACCTATCTAGGTTCTTGTATCAGAATAACCTATCACTAGGCTACCTGAGTGCCTCTCACAAACAAACAAAAACTGCAGGACATTTCATATTCACACACACAAACTTATGGATATCTACTTATGCCTTCATATCTTACAGTTTTTAAGATGTGCAATAGGTCGTATTAGAACAGGGCCGGCCCACAACATTTTTGCACCTGAGGCGGGGAGCTCAAATGATGCCCCCAAAACTTTGAAAGGTCTCAATTCTGCCTTCCTCCAGCACAGCACTCCACCATCTCTGTGCATCTAGAGCAGAGAGAACACATATGCACCAGCAACAGACACAATTTTTTACACTCTGGGTCCTAGTGGTGCCCCCCCCCCCACAATCTGGCACCTGAGGCGACCGCCTCAGTTCACCTGATGGTAAGGCCAACCATGTATAAGAAGCTGAACCCAACAGTTGCAAGTAACAGTTGCTAACGCAGATGTTCCTCTGAACTTCAAATACTCAGTTGCAATAATAAACAATGTGTTCAACAGAACAACACAGCATAACATAACAGTATATTTGTAACATACAGAGCAACATAACTTTTTTTCTACTTACCCCCTGGAGGCATGGCTAGTGTCATGGGATCACTTATCACGCTGCCTTGGCTATTGGAAGCATTTACTTGGATAGTGTAGTTAGCATATGGAATCAGTCCTCTAATGGGCACCCATATGTCGGATTCTTTGCTGCTGTGTAAGATCTTTGTGCCATTTACAATAGTGTAATTAGCATTAGCTGTTAAAAACAAAAAAGTGGGGAGAACAATAGTCAGGTTTTGTACCTACTGCAATTCCTATTCTTTATGGACCAAGTTCTGACACTACTGGTGTCAATGGGGATTTTGCCATTGACTTCAATGGGAGGAAAAGATGACCCCATTTGAACATTTAATATTTTTGCCCAATTTTCTCCTTTCTTCCTTCTTCTTGTGGTATTTGCAAGGTACCAAAAGAATAAAATCATAAGAACTAACCATATATGTACAGAAACAGATTGCTATAGGCTGAAAACATGGACCAACATTTGGGAGTCATTACTGTTCTGACAGCTGCTTCAGAGCTGTTCAAATGAGCAGGATCATTCAAAAAGTTTAGGGATGCAATCTTGGCCCAATAGAAGTCAATAGCAAAATTCTCATTGACTTAATGGGGTCAGGATTTCTGCCTAGAAATGTGTACTTCCATCAAAGCGGTAGATCACTCCTATTTACATATATCTGAGAACGACAAATGTTGCTTGAAAAGTACCTGGGCTTAAATGTGATCTTGGACCTAATGTAGGGGGAAGAAAGATTGACATTATTCTATTTTATGAAGTATCCAAAGAGGCCTACAGGCTTTCAGTTGAACTGGGAATTTGGATGATTAAGTCCCCTAGGCCTCTTGGAAAATCCAACCCTTTCATATGCCGCAAAACCCCTGAGGAAAGAGAGGAGAATAGGGAATTTGCACTTAGGTATCTGAGGGCAAAACTGTGCTAATTTACTGTCCAATGTTTTGAACGTATACAGATGATAATACTATCATCAACATCACCCATTAAAGTCAATGTGAATTTTGCATAAAAATCAGTGGTAGCATCACAGAAGTGCTTGAATGCCACGGTGACAAGTATCTGTTTAGATGGAATATCTAATAGCTGAATGGAAAGATGTAGGATTTTAAAATATCTGGAACAAAGGCAATATGAGTCACAATTCTCAAAAGCAGCGGATTTAGTTCTCCAGTCTGAGTCCGCTGCAAAACCAAAATACAATAGATACACATATTTCAAAATAATAATAATACAACCAAATTCTGTTCTAGTTACACCTTTCTGAACACTCACTGGGCTCCATTTTTCTTTGTGCATGTTTAATATACATCGTTAAAACTGAGCACATTGTTAAGCCTGAAGCAGTTTTTCAAACACCACTTTCAATAGCACTTCCAACACATTCACTTTCACCCTCACACAGCCAAGGCACTCTATAAATGCTCTCTCTATGCAGCCATCATACTATGATTTGGTGATTCTTGCAAACATTTTGTAATTCACTTATTTTAAAGGTATTGGCCCCAAATTGCAGCCATGCAACTTTCTTGATGTCAACAGAATTGCAATGATGGAATTTAGGGCATGGTTTTGATTATTCCATAGCTAAAGTATTGTAAATTTACTTCTTCTTGTGTTTTAACTTTTAGTCTTGCATTCCTTTTTTCAGTCTCCACTGAAGTCCAATTTATCTGTTGGCCAAATTCTGCCTCCATTACAATACCACTAAGCAATATAGTGTAACATAGGGACAGATGCTGATCTCATTTACACTAGCATAAATTCAAGTAACTTCACTGAAGTTAATACATTTAATCTGGATTACACCAGTGGAACTGAGAACAGAACTATGCCAATAGACCCTACTTTACATGCCATAATGAGGGACGCATTTTGTCTCATGCAAGAAAACTGGCGTAACACCTCTTCACATTCCACAAAAGGTACAGATAAACTCCTGCAAAGGTAGCATTATTCACCTGAGACCATCCGTATGCAACCTCACACATTCTACTCCTTCTAGACAGGAATTGTGCATGGGGCCACTGCTTGATCTGGGTGTCTGTATATGCATCTCAAACCCCTATATGCCTCTCAGTGAAGCAGTCTCTCTTTCTATTTGTGCTTTCACTTCTGTTTTATGAATAACAGTGAAAGCACAGAAAACACAGTAAAGTGCAAACACCAACTCCATATATACATAAAAGCCCCAATTTATGTAGTCTACCTAACGGCTTGTCTATGCTATGCTAAAAGGTATGTATTTAAAACCTGCTAGTGAAAATGTTCTAATTAATAAATTTTAAATACCTAATGTAGACAAAGCATGATGTATTTTAACACGTTAGACCTTTGTATTGTAACACGGGCTCCCCAAGGTTCACTTCACTCAATTAATGTGTTAAAATGTATCCTGCCCAGTTTACATTAGGGTTTTTAAATGTGTTAACACCTTTCATGCTAGACTATACAAGCCCTAGATGAACACACATGATTTCCCTGCCCATTTGTTTGTGTTCTTTATTTTTTAAATCTCTTTCCAGATAAGATAATATTGCTTGTTGCCTATTTTTAAAAATGCAGTTTAGGGGAAAAAAATCGACAAGGCAACACTTTGTTCTAAGTTGTCAGGATAACAGCATTAATAACACAGTAATTATACAATTAGTTGTAACATTAAGTTCTAGTTATAGCAGAATGATTACTTGGCAATTATAAGAAGTATATAATTACTCGATAATTATGAGAAGTATGTAATTATATAACCATTTTATTCAGCTCAAAAATGAACTTGCACATTTACAATGAGTTAGACAACACGGAAATTCAGATTCTTCACTGCTTTATATATTTATAAACTGAAGAGCACCAACCATTCTCCTAACACAGACCAAGAGTTTCTTATTGCCATTCACAGCCAAGCTACTTACAGCTATGGGCAAAAATAGAATATTAGAAAAATATTTTTAAAATATTGCTCCTGCTGGGAGTGACATGCAATGTGCAGCTTTACCACTTTTGACTGCATAAACTTTGCTTTCAGTGGGCTGGAAAATGCAGCCGCATTGGTTCAGCCTGACAGAAAGTGCTATGATGATAAGCGTTTCATATCACCCTATGTCATTCCTGCCTAATCTGCCTCAGTTTGGTCCTTATTTGGGAGTATAAGTAGATTGTGCATCTCTCTTTCCAGTTTTCATGTGTGTCCTTTCCCCCACCCCATTCTTAGTTCCAATCTCAGCTTCCTACAGAGGGTGCTATATTCCATTGCAAACAATAGCTTGAGACACTGTTAAATCCTTAAGGGCAATTGTTTCACTTTGGTCAAACGGTCAGTGCTTCATAGTATCTGACATGACCAATCACTGATGCTTCAGCAGAGAAGTTCCCATCACCACCTTGCTGAAATGCCCATTCTGGAGGAGCATTTCCAGGTAGGAAGAAAATAGCTTCCCCCAGAGCCTGCCAATCTTGCCCCTGAATGGCCTGCACTGCTCTCAGAGATATGAACCCCTCCACACATACATACACAGCTCGTCTTCACAGTCCCTGGTTTCCCCAGATTCCTTGATCTTATTCACTCCCAGAAGGACTTTTTTCCAGCTAGGTTTCAGAGTAGCAGCTGTGTTAGTCTGTATCCGCAAAAAGTCCAGGAGTACTTTTTGAGTACAGACTCCAGCGAGAAACTGCTGAACTTGAATTAATATGCAAACTAGATACCATCAATTTAGGCTTGAATAGAGACTGGGAACGGCTGAGCCATTTCACACATTGAATCTATTTCCCTATGTTAAGTATCCTCACATCTTCCTGTCAAACTGTCTGAAATGAGCTGTCTTGATTATCACTACAAAAGTTTTTTTTCTCCTGTTGATAATTGCTCATCTTAATTAATTAGTCTCTTAGAGTTGGTAGGGCAACTCTCTCCTTTTCATGTTCTCTGTATGTGTATATATATATCTCCTTACTATATGTTCCATTGTATGAATCCAATGGAGTGGGCTGTAGTCCATGAAAGCTTAGGCTCGACTTAGATGTTGGCATAGGAAGTACGCTTATTAAGTTTGCAGATGATACCAAACTGGGAGGGATTGCAACTGCTTTGGAGGACAGGGTCATAATTTAAAATGATCTGGACAAATTAGAGAAATGGTCTGAGGTAAACAGGATGAAGTTTAATACAGACAAATGTAAAGTGCTCCACTTAGGAAGGAACAATCAGTTTCACACATACAAAATGGGAAGAGACTGTCTAGGAAGGAGTATGGCAGAAAGGGATCTAGGGGTTATAGTGGACCACAAGCTAAATATGAGTCAACAGTGTGATGCTGTTGCAAAAAAAGCAAACGTGATTCTGGGATGCATTAACAGGTGTGTTGTGAGCAAGACACGAGAAGTCATTCTTCCACTCTACTCTGCGCTAGTTAGGCCTCAGCTGGAGTATTGTGTCCAGTTCTGGGCACCGCATTTCAAGAAAGATGTGGAGAAATTGGAGAGGGTCCAGAGAAGAGCAACAAGAATGATTAAAGGTCTTGAGAACATGACCTATGAAGGAAGACTGAAAGAACTGGGTTTGTTTAGTTTGGAAAAGAGAAGACTGAGGGGAACAGGATAGCAGTTTTCAGGTATCTAAAAGGGTGTCATCAGGAAGAGGGAGAAAACTTGTTCACCTTAGCCTCTAATGATAGAACAAGAAGCAATGGGCTTAAACTGCAGCAAGGGAGATTTAGGTTGGACGTTAGGAAAAAGTCCTAACTGTCAGGGTGGTTAAACACTGGAATAAATTGCCTAGAGAGGTTGTGGAATCTCCATCTCTGGAGATATTTAAGAGTAGATTAGATAAATGTCTATCAGGGATGGTCTAGACAGTATTTGATCCTGCCATGAGGGCAGGGGACTGGACTCGATGACCTCTCAAGGTCCCTTCCAGTCCTAGAGTCTATGAATCTATGAAATAAATTTGTTAGCCTCTAAGGTGCCACAAGAACTCCTGTTCTTTCTTCCAGTCAGGCTCTCTCCATTTCTCCCCAACTCTGCCTGATTCTGATCTCATTTTCAGTTTTTTACACAAATGTAACTTCACTGACTTCAGTGGAGTCACTCCTCATTTACACCAGGACCACTCCTCATTATGCTTTCCCCGCCACCTGGATGAAGCCTGGATTTTTCTCCCTTGACTTACTGCTGCTATCTATATTGGTAGGCATGGATCATAAGGATCCTGCCTTAATATAGCTCTTCCCCCATCTCTGTGTTTTATTATGTCATTATGATGATACTCTAAGAACCTCCAACTAAAGGCTACCAAAAATAAGTTTATTTCCTCACTTTCTGTTAAAAAAGAATATCTATCTACATACACAGAAAAGAATATACAGAACAAGAAAAAGTAATGTAGAAAAAACATCCTTTTGTAACTTATATACATTCCACCTGTACATCATTGTAAAAAAAAGTGCAAAGCTTTACCCAGCATTCTAGTTGGTGGGTGTTTCTAGTTGAAGGGTCTCTGTATCATTAGAAGTACAGTTCAAAAAGGGTTCCAAAGCAGCTGCACATCCTTTTTTTATTGAATATCAGTGTAAATAGGTGCATAAAATTCATGCAGCTTGGTGGTGCGTAAATTAATGCTGTCCTGGGTACATCATCCTATGGGGTTCACTAGATTGAAATAACATAAATGGGTATCCTTTTCCATTCCTGTTATAATCATTGTCACAAGAATTTTAATGCCTCATATATTCCGTAATTTTTTTCTGTGTGCTGTACTGCTCTGACCTTTTCAATATTCTGTAATTTGACTGGCTGGCCATTTCAAGTTCTTTCCTTTTTACAGCCTTATTAACTTGTGGGGAAGAGGTGAAATGGACAGCCAATCAGAATACATAATATTGCAAAGGTTGCAGTAGTACAGTATTGTACCAGCAGACACAGAGTACTGTATATTAGGCATTAGCATTCTGATATCTTATTCATGTGACAAAGGTTGTAACGAGAACAGAAAATGGCATAACATGAAACCATTCTTACGACTAAGACTATAATGAGAAAGGAAGTAAAATAAACCAAATACATTCTTCTAATACTCAAAAACTGTATTTTTGTAAGAATGTTTCTCTTTTAAGGTAGCCTTTCCCATCTGGATAAAAATTTAGGTAGAAAAGATGTTAAATTGAAAAACTGCATCCTGTACACAAAATGACAAAAGTACATTCTGTATCAAGTGGGCACAATTTCCTCAAGGAACATCACATATATTTATTACTATTATTATTTAGGTCCTTGATTACTAAGGCAATAAATTTTCAATGCCAAGCACTTTACTGAGAGTGTGGAGATTTGGGGTAGGAACTTACTAACTAAGGTCTTTTACACTTTCTGTGGACATTAAAGAATCATGATGCTTTTCATAAGATCACTGGTTTTTTTCCCCTCTGGGTTGGTGTCCTTGGATAAAAAAATTTTCTCTCCCCAGCCCTGGGGGCAGTGTGTCCTATGCCAGTTGACTGCTGTTCTCTACCCTAGAAGGGGCTGCATTTCACATGCTACATGTATGATATGTGAAAAGTGCTGTGAAATCATTCAAGATGAAAGGTACTCTATAAAAATAAAGTACTTATGCTCACATACATATTTAACACTAGATTGTTTCCTTTTAACATTATGTTAGCGTCCAGGAAAATATGGTGGTTTTGTCACATTCTAGTCACAAAAACAAGATAACAAATTTTCTACTACTGTACTTCAGAAGGCAATTTATTTGGTGAGACTGAGTTTAAGGCTTTGTTTCAAGTTCTGAAACATGACTTTTGACGTCTACTGTTCTTATATAGAAGCAGATTCTGATATCCTTACTTGCATTGAGTAGAATCTTGCTCCACAAATACATTCACTTCAGTGGGACTGCTCATGCTGTAAGGAGCTACTGAATGAGTTATAGTATCATAGAACTTTCATCCGAGGATCTCAAAACACTACACAAACATTATCTAATGAACCTGCACAACACCCTATTGTTATTTTTAGACCTATTTTACATATGAGCAAACAGGGATACAGAGGCTAAGTGTCTTATCTCAAGTCACAAAAATAGTGAGTGGCAGAACTGGGAACAAGATTCAAGCCCTCCACCCTTCCCATGAAGGAAAATCTAAAACTTCACAAAACCTCCTTCTCCTCTCACAATCCCACACCTTCAACCTCAACAACTTAATCTTCCAGAATGATGTCCTACCTCACCAGTAAGCCACCCGCCTCCTTACCCTCACCTCTTCATTTGATCACAAACCCTGTATCAACTCCCTCCCTTCACAGAAATGTTCACTCAATTCACCTTGCCCTCACTCAATACTTCTCTTTCTCTGATTATTTAATGTCCGTGTTACCATTTTCTAACCTCCTTCAACACTGCTTACCAACTCTCATCAACTTTCTCCCCACTTGGCCCTTCCACAACCTTCAATCCATTGAAGTCCATGGCTTCTCTACTGTTCTGAGACCCCTTTGTCCTGTTTTCTCTCCTCTGCTGTTTCAGTTGTTGATTCCCCTCGCTCTGCTCTCTCTTTCTTTGTCCCTCTCCGTGACCAAAAAGTCCATCCCTCCAACCCCAGCTATGCCCAGACGTATACTTCGCTCTATATCTGGTTTTGTCCTACTGAACACCTTGGAGAAAGTCCTGTGACCATAAAGACACTCTCCAATACAAGTTTGTTCTATCTTCCATTAATTCTGCCATATTGTCAAGCACTCATGAATTTCATTCTGAAAGCCCCAGATGCAAATTTAGTTCCATCTAAAATCCTCCCTCCACCACTCTCTCCTCCCCTTATGTTTCTAGTACAGTATTTAGAATTAAAAACAAAAGACACCACAGATTGATTTTATGCCATTAAGAAAGCATATTATAATTTTCCCCATCTTTATTTGGGTGAATATCACATACTACTAACTGTTTTTTCAGTGTCTTCCCAATTACTATAACAATTTTTAAAGTGTGAGTTTTCTGTTTTTCAGTTTGAGCTATTTTTCCTCTTTTCAACAAATTGTTATTTTTCCAGATGAGTGCACTGCCCCTTTGTCTCAATCAAGTGAGCAGCTATTTTTTCCTCCGCTCTTGGAGTTGGCAGATCTGCTGTTCTTACACATAGATCATGGTCTCCAGCCTTGAAACTGTGCTCTGTAACTGAGAGTCTGTCTTATCATAGGCTACCCTTATTCTCATTTTGAGGGCTCGGAGAGGGTTGCTGGATGTTATGAGAGCTCCTTATAAAAGATGGGTAGCTCAACGTTAACTGTGATAAAATAGCAAATCCAACTACTGCTATCAATCCCAAATGAGCACCTAGTCTTATCAATAATGAATAGCTCCCAACTTTTGTATGATCCTTGAACTGAAAGTACTTTTCTTTCTTTATTAACACTTTCCCATGATAATTAAAACATGTTATAGTTTTAAAAATGAAAGGTACAGAATATTTAAAGAATAAAGAGAAAGGGCATATGGCCTCTCACAGCAGGGGACTGAGAGTCTAAACTCTTGAGTTCTATTCCTGAATACAGCACTCAGTCTCTCTCTGATTTAGTTCCCCTCCTCTGTCAATTGAGGCTAATACTACTTACCTATATGACAGTGCTATGGTGATCAGCACTTTCAGAGCCCCAAACGAAAAGAGCCCTTGTAAAGGGAAAGTATTATTATCAATTGATGAAAATTCCCACTTATTCTTATCAGTGCAAACAAGCCTAAATCCTAATGTGGCAAACGTGAAGGGACATGTCTTTATTTGCTCACTCCTTTTTATGGACTAGAATTTACAGGCCAGTCTAAGGATGCAGCGCCAAAGCAGGAGCTCCTGGAGGAAACATGCCTCAGGCCAACACATGAGTTTCAGGGGGGAAACCAGCTGCTTAGAATGAAACATGTATCTGTTCCTCTGCTAGGTGGTGCAGGGAAGGGAGGGTCATGGCTAGGGGAGGTGAGCAAAGTTCTTACACTCAATGGATGACCTTTTGGGCCTAGCCCCAGTTCACGGTGGGAGAATGTTCCTTGGACACTCTCGCCTACCTCTTGCTCATCCAACTAAGTCACAAGAGTCTGGCCAGTGAAAAACCTTTGTGTTCACACCCTAACTTTCCTTGGCTGTTTGTAAGTGGAAATATCTGTCAGGGAAGAGAAACTTCTCCTCTTTGAATGAACCATTTACTACTTTCTTACTGTCATTCAAATCATCTACACCGCTTGCATCTGAGCCTCTCATATTACTAAGAGCTTCTATTTCATACAGCACAACCAGAAGAGCATTGAAGCTACTGCATAAGGACATTTGTTATCGTTATTTATTATTTCTACTGCAGTCACATCTAGGGGCATCAATCAAGAAAGAGGGTGTCATTGTGCTAGGCACTGTACAGACCTGACCTAAAGAGCTCATGATCCAGTTTTTTGTTTCCAACATGCAGAGTTTAGCTAATAACAGGGTATACAATAACCAGGAACAAAGATTTCTGCATTGCCTACATTAGCATTTAGAAAAGTGTTAGCAGGAGCGGCTCCAGGCCCCAGCATGCCAAGCGCGTGCTTGGGGTGGCATGCCGTGGGGTGCACTCTACCAGTCGCCGGGAGGGCTTCAGTGGAGCCGTGGGACCAGCGGACCCTCCGCAGGCACGCCTGCAGGAGGTCCACTGGAGCCGCGGGACCGGCGACCGGCAGAGTGCTCCCTGCGAAATGCCGCTGTGCTTGGGGAGGTGAAATGTCTAGAGCCACCCCTGGGTGTTAGTTAACTGACAATCAGTGAATTCAAATTAAAACGCTAGTAAAAAACCTCCTGTCTTGATAGACCCCTAGAGTGGGATGAGTATGAAATTGCAGAACTATTAACCCATATGTAACCTATTGCTTAAATCCGCCCCTGTAGCAGATGGCCAGAAGATAGCTAATGTAATGCCAAGTTTTAAAAAGATTCCAGAGGTGATCCTGGCAACTACAGACCAGTGAGCTAACATTAGTACCATGCATATTGGTTGAAACTATAGTAAAGAATAGGATTATCATAAATGAACATGATACCTTGGGGAAGTCAACAGGGCTTTTGTAAAGGGAAATCATGCCTTATGAAACTGTTAGAATTCTCTGAGGGTGCCAAAAACCATGTGGAAAAGGGTGATCCAGTTGATGCATTGTACTTGGACTCTCAGGTGTCGTCAAGGTCCGTAGCGGGGTTGCTGGTTCAGTCACCAGGCCTTTAGACTCCGGCATCACTTTCCCTTTTCTCCCAGTGTGTCCGAGACCCTGGATGGGGTTCAACTGAGTCAATTTCCTTGGCAGTAAACCCCTGTCCCTTCCTGTTCCAGAGCTAGGTGTAGGGAATCTGAGGTGAGAAGAGGGACTCAGACCCTCCTGCTCCCCTGGGTCCCAGTCCAGTGCCCTGAAAGTGTGACACTAGGAGCTGGCCTATATGTGGCCCACCTCCTGTTTGCCTTCCCCTGGGCTACTTCGTACCCCATCCAATGTCTCAGCTTGGGGCCTGGCTGCTGTCTGAGTATGGTCCTTTGCTCCAGAGTCTCAGAGCTGATGCAGGCAAACTCTACCTCTGGCATGATGTCTCAAAGAAAGGTGGGAAAGACTCACAGCAAGACCTCCTCAGTAAGAGCTCTTTCTCCTCCATTATCAGAGCAGTGCTCATCCTGGAAATGGCTTCTCTAGTCCTCCTGCCTGGGCCACTGGAGCTCTTTTTAATACTGCTCTTTTCCCCAGGAGCATGCTTGCCAGTATCTGAGGGACAGAGCTTTCCTGGCCCAGTACTGCGCCAGCCTTTCCCCTGCCACAGCCAGAGAGAGGAGTCTGTAAACCCCATAATAAGATGCCGCAGCAACAGCTCTTAGGCAAAGTAAGCAGTCATGGGATTAGAGGGAAGATCCTCTCATGGATTAGTAACTGATTAAAAAATAGGAAAGAAAGGGTAGGCATGAACGATCAATTTTCGCAGTGAAGAGAGATAAACAGCAGAGACTCCAAGAATCTGTTTTGGGAATAGTGCTGTTAAACTTACTCATAAATGATCTGGAAAAGAGAGCAAAAACAGTGAGATGAAAACATTTGCAGATGATGAAAGTTATTCAAGACAGTTAAATCCAAATCTAACTGCAAAGAGTTACGAAGGGATCTCACAAAACTGCGTGACTTGACAACAAAATGGCAGATGAAATTCAGTATTGATAAGTACAAAGCAATTCACATTGGAAAACCTAACCCCAACTATACGTGCAAAATGATGGGGTCTAAATTAGCTGTTACTACTCAAGAAAGTGATCTTGGAGTCCTGGTGGATAGTTCTCTGAAAATATCTGCTTAATGTACAGCATCAGTCAAAAAAAACTAACAAAATGTTTGGAACCATTGGGAAAGAAATAGACAATAAGCCACACTTTGAATACCGCATGCAGTTTAGTTGCCCCATCTCAAAAAAAGATCTATTAGAATCAGAAAAAGTACCGAGAAGGGTAACAAAATTATTAAGGGGCAAACTTCCATCTAAGAAGAGATTTAAAAAACAGACTCTTCAGCTTAGAAAAGAGATAACTAAGGGAGGATATGATAAAATGATGACTTGTGTAGAGAAAGTAAATAAGTGTTATTCACCCCTTAAGAACCAGGGGTTACCCAATGAAATTAATAGGCAGCAGATTAAAAACAAACATAAGGAAGTACTTCCTCAATGTACAGTCAACCTGTGGAATTCATTGCCAAGGGATATTGTGAGGCAAAAAGTATAACTGGGTTAAAAAAAAGAATTAGAAAAGTTCATGGAGGATGGGTCAATCAATGGCTATTAGCCTAGGTGGTCAGGGATTCAATCCAATGCTCTGGGGATCCCTAAACTTTTGATTTCCAGAAGCTAGGACTGGATGACAGGAGATGGATCACTGGAAAATTGCCCTGTTCTGTTCATTCCCTCTGAAGCATCTGGCACTGTTCACTATCAGAAGACAGGAAAGAGGGCTAGATGGAACCAATGGTCCGACCCAGCATGGCCATTTTTATGTTTTTATGAGAGGTTGCAGGTCTCCCAGAAACCTGTGCAGGGGAGAGGAAAAATCTGTTTGCCCTGTGCATAAGTTAGTGGGCTCAACCAGCCCTGTGATGCTCACTGGGCTGTGATGTTAGCAGGATGCCTGCATGGAATACAGACTCTCTCAGGAGTGTATACAAATGACTAGAAAGTAGCAAATAATAAAAATGTTTACATCATCTGTGATGTTGTACTGACAATATAGCTTATAACCATTTATGTCATCTATTTTGTTTGGGGTTTTATAGATGAACCATGAGGTCTTGTAAATTTCCTCTTTATTTCAGGAGAGAGCTTATAGCCTAAAAACATTTATATGAAGTTAGGTTTACAAACTTCAAGTCTTTATCTTTTAATGTCTCCGTCATCCTTCCTATAGGAAGTATCAGTATATAAATGGAGATTATTATCTGGTTTCTGAATCTGTGTTCATAATTCATGGTTGCCAATATGAATTTTCAGTTCTCAAGGGACGCTATCAGAAAGAGACTAGCTAAAGAGCACTGAGCAGGACTGGGGGTCTCAAATCCATAATCAAATATCTAGATTGATTGTGTCACTTGCACTTGTATTGATTTCAATTGGAAAAGCTGACCCAAGGGAATAATAAAAATGTGGAATAAAACTGATTTAGGAGAACAAAATTAATCCTTCTGTGAGCGGTAATGAATTGGTACTATTTAACCCTTTCAATCACAGACTGAAAACACTATTTATTTTTTCAGAATGCTGAGCTAGCCAAAAGAAGTCATATCAAAAATGCCAATACTATCAAATGCCATTACACTAAGTTGTAATGCTCTAGAAGGAATGAAGTTCTAAGCTTGATCTAGGATTTTTATTTGACATAAAACATATTTATGGCTTTTCCAGTCAACCTTACATGTGACATCATAAATGATGCAGCTGTAGATCCAAAGTACCACAAAATCACTCAAGAGGACATTTATTGTACTTATTCAAGTGATTTGGAAGATATGTGAGAACCAAAACCAGAGCTAACTAATATATCTTTTTAGCTTATTTAATTATTGTGGCAAAAGCTATGTAAAAATCACATGCATAGCATTATTTAATTTTTTTGTACGTCATATCTACCAAAGAACACTGGTCTTAAGCTCTAGGTACCTTTGACATAATATAAAAAGTTACAAATTCAATCCAAGTCCAATTTGAGCCCCATCATATTATCCAAATAAAAACTAATAGTAATGATAAAAGAAATATACCACCAAGTTCCCCCCAAACAAATCCAGTCCTCATCTTACTTCCCCCGTTCCCGAGAAAATAGATGGCCTTTGCTACGTTCTCTGCAGGTCAGAAGACTTGTTCTGGACAAAGACATAAGATCATCCAAACTTATTTACCTCATCTGTTAGGGCTCTGATCTGTTATATATTGTTGCTGGAATGGACTGGGTTGCATACACAATAGTCACCCATTGGAAATATGCGCTGGTTGCCTTTCACTTCATAATGGGGCACAAGAATTAGTTGGCTTTCAGCAACAACTTAGAAGGGTGTAAGAAATAAGATAAAGAAGAGGAAGTCTGCTTCATTTTGTATTCTTCCTTTAGTTGCTTTTTCTGCTACCTGATTAATGATATTTCTCAAAATTTTCTCCATTTTGAGAGTCATAACTCATGTTAGACTTTAAAGGTATCAGTTTGATGCACCCCCAATTATTTCTGAAAATTACTGACCTCAGGAAAAAAAAGTATAATGAAACTGAATTTATGGGATGTTTTATTAATATTTAAGGAATGGATACTTTTGTAGGAAGAGCACTGAACATTTTCAGTTTTATGCATGAATACGTTTTTGTGACCATCATTTCCAGTCATTGTCTACATTGCTTCCTGCATTTGGGCTTTGACAGGTTGAAAGGTACACCATGAATTTGGTCCTAAGAGTCTTGGTGGGAATTGAAGACTGCAAATAATATTAAGCAACCAAAAGCCAGCCTTCCTCAGAGCACAGTTCACCGAATTTATCTAGAGCAATAACACAGTACTGTTTACTATTGAAACACCTGCAGCATCTAGGCTTTTCTTGGTCTACCATCCAATTACTGATCAGGCCCGTGTCTTCTTAGCTTGCAAGAGTTGATGAAGATGTACCTAAAAGTGGTAGGGTACATTGTTGTGCACCTGCACTACAATATGGTAGCAATGAAGTTGCACATGGCATACTGAGCAGAAGCAGACTGGTTAACTATGAAAAAAGAGGTTTCAGAACAGCAGCTGTGTTAGTCTGTATCTGCAAAAAGAACAGGAGTTTTTTTTCTCCTGCTGATAATAGCTCATCTCAATTGATTAGACTCTTCCTGTTGGTATGCATACTTCCATCTTTTCATGTTCTCTGTATGTATAAATATCTCCTGTCTGTGTGTTCCATTCTATGCATCCGAAGAAGTGAGCTGTAGCTCACAAAAGCTTATGCTGAAATATATTTGTTATTCTCTAAGGTGTCACAAATATTCCTGTTCTTTTTATAAAAAAGGAGAACTATGTAAGATGAAGGAGCAAAAGATCTCGAAAACAATATTAGTTGTAGTATGACACTGGGGTCTTCTACATACCTATGAAACACAAAACCATGGCCCACTGTAGAAAGGATATAAGAGAAGTTAAAGAAAGGACATTTTCCTTGTATTGTCTGCAATAAAGACATACATTGCATGAAACAGGAAAGAAAAGAATGCCTGATGCTGAAGGAAAGCCTGTTTGTACTTACCTTTGTGAAACTGTTGAAGGACTATTCAGCCCTGAATAAACATTGTCCAGTAATTCTATTAATAAGTGTGTAAACCCTGGAGTTATCTGTGGTGTAAATTCTGGTCACACAAACCAGATTTTAAATAGTGCATCCCTCTGTGTTGAACTTGTCTTCAAGTCCTGCACACATGTACTGTCTGTGGACTGGGTGAATAGTCACATGAAAATAGGCATCCTATAGGACGAAGGGTGAAAATCAATCACCCTGATCTAGTGCTGGGATTATGGTGGTGAGGGTAACCACTTTGAACTTTTGCTTTTTGATAAATTTGTTTAGCCACCTAAGGTCAAGGATCAGTCGCAATCCCCTGGTTTTCTTTTCTGTTAAGAAGTAATGGGAATAGAAACCTATCCCTCTGTGCTGTTTGGGCATGATTTCCACTGTCCCCAATTGAAGGAACATAAGAACGGTTGTACTGGGTCAGACCAAAGGTCCATCCAGTCCAGTATCCTGTCTACCAACAGTGGCCAATACCAGGTGTCCCAGAGGGAATGAACCTAACAGGTAATGATCAAGTGATCTCTCTCCTGACATCCATCTCCACCCTCTGACAGAGACTAGGGACACCATTCCTTATCCATCCTGGCTAATAGCCATGAATGGACTTAACCACCATGAATTTATCTAGTTCTCTTTTAAACCCTGTTATAGTCCTAATCTTCATAACATCCTAAGGCAAGGAGTTCCACAGGTTGACTGTGGGCTGTGTGAAGAAGAACTTCCTTTTATTTGTTTTAAACCTGCTGTCCATTAATTTCATTTAGTAGCCCCTACTTCTTATATTATGGGAACAAGTAAATAACTTTTCCTTATTCACTTTCTCCATACCACTCACGATTTTATATACCTCTATCATATCCCTCCCTTAGTCTCCTCCTGTCCAAGATGAAAAGACCTAGCCTCTTTAATCTCTCCTCATATGGGACCCGTTCCAAACCCATAATCATTTTAGTTGCCCTTCTCTGAACCTTTTCTAATGCCAATATATCTTTTTTGAGATGAGAAGACCACATCTATACGCAGTATTCCAGATGCGGGCATACAATAGATTTACATAAGGGCAATAATATATTCTCCATCTTATTTGCTATCCCTTTTTTAATTATTCCTAAAATCCTGTTTGCTTTTTTGACTTCTGCTGCACACTGTGTGGACATCTTCAGAGAACTATCCACGATGACTCCAAGATCTCTTTCCTGATTAGTTGTAGCTAAATTAGCCCCCATCATATTGTATGTATAGTTGGAGTTATTTTTTCCAATATGCATTACTTTACATTTATCCACATTAAATTTCATTTGCCATTTTGTTGCCCAATCACTTAGTTTTGTGAGATCTTTTTGAAGTTCTTCACAGTCAGCTTTGGTCTTAACTATCTTGAGCAGTTTAGTACTATAGTTTGTCACTGTCAAGGTGTCATCCCCACTCTGAACTTTAGGGTACAGATGTGGGGACCTGCATGAGATAACCCCTAAGCTTATTTACAATCTTAAATCTAGTGGCTGCCACCACCAAATAGTTTAAACAAATGTTTATGGGAGAGTCATTTGGAAACTCTGTCTTCCCCCCAAATATTTCCCCAGTCTTTATCCCCCTTTTCCTGGCAGGATTGAGATTGATTCACCTCCCACCAATTCCTGGTGAGCCCAGATCCAAAAAACCCTTGGATCTTAAAACAAGGAAAAATCAATCAGGTTCTTTAAAAGAAGACTAGTAATTAAAGAAAAAAAGGGTGAAAGAAATACCTCTGTGAGATTAGCATGCAAGCTACTCCCACAGACAACAGATTCAAAACACAGAGGATGTCCCTCTGGGCAAAAACCTTAGTTACACAAAGACACCCAATTTGATTCTCTCTCTATGCAAAAACGAAGTCAAAAAAGAAAATAAACATAATCTAATACATTCCTTCCCTAAACACTTACTACTTTTAAGAAATGTTAGACGGCTCCTCCCTCTTTGAAAACATCTTATCCCGCCATTGGTTCCTCTGGTTAAGTGTCAGCTAGGCTATGTGAACTTCTTAACCCTTTACAGGTATAAGAAGAATTAACCCTTAACTGTCTGTTTATGACAGTCACTGTCGAAGGGGAGATCCTCAATGGTACTCTGGATCTCCTGGGGAAAGGAATAGGATGAGAGCCATGACCCTCGGCGCATCAGGAGTGCTGTGGCAGTGGACTGTGCCGCAGTATTGGTCACATCAAGAGCAGCTTGAAAAGCAGTGCGGGAGATGATTTGTCCCTCGGAAACTAGGGCTGTAAATTGTTGTTTCTTTTCTTCTGGAATGTGATCAATAAAGTCGATGAATTTATTGTAATTTTTGTGGTCATACTTTGCTAGAACAGCTGTATAATTAGCAATGTGAAACTGAAACGTGGAAGAAGTATATACCTTATGTTCGAGCAGATCTAATCGCTTACTGTCCTTATCGGTAGGGGTGGAGTGGGGAAACTGGTGTTTGGTCTTTTGGTTAACTGAGTCTACTACCAGCAAGTTTGGCACTGAGTGAGTAAAAAACCAAGCTCTTGGAAGGAATAAAGTATTTTCGGTTTGTCATAAACAGATAAGAAAAGTTAATAGAACAGAAGTGCTTCATATCTCTTTGCCTGGAAAGGTTAACAAGAACAGTGAGCCTGGCTGTCACCTGACCAGAGGACCAATCAGAGGACAGGATACTTTCAAATCTTGACAGAGGGAAGTTTTTGTGCTGTGCTGTTAGTTTTGGTTGTTGTTCACTCTGGGGGCTCGGAGGGACCAGACGTGCAACCAGGTTTCTCTCCAATCTCCCTGATACAGGTTCTTATAGATTCAAAATAGTAAGTACTAGGTAGATAAAGCGAGTTAGGCTTATGTTTGTTTTCTTTATTTGCAAATGTGTATTTGGTTGGAAGAAGTTCAAATGTGTATTTGGCTGAAAGGAGTTCAAATTGGTATTTTGCTGAAAAGATTTTAATTTGTACTTGTATACTTAGGCTGGGAGGGTATTCCCAGTGTCTATAGCTAAAAAACCCTGTACCTATTCCATCTTAAATTTACAAGATCATTTTTACTGTTTCTCTCTCTTTAATTAAAAGCTTTTCTTGTTTAAGAACCTGATTTTTTTTTTATTCTGGTGAGACCCCAGGGGACTGGGTCTGGATTCACCAGGGAACTGGTGGGGAGAAAGGAGGGAAGGGGGAGAGAAAGGTTAATTTCTCTCTGTGTCAGGATTACTTTCTCTCTCAGGAAGAGTCTGGGAGGGGGAAAGAGAAGGAGGGAGGATGGTGAATTGTCCTCTCTGTTTTGTGATTCAAGCAGTTTGAATCACAGTGATCTTCCAGGGTAACCCGGGAGGGGAAGCCTGGGAGAGGCAACGGTGAGGGAAAGGGTTTACTTTCCTCGTGTTAAGATCCAGAGGGTCTGGGTCTTGGGGGTCCCCGGGCGAGGTTTTGGGGGGACCAGAGTGTACCAGGCACTGGAATTCCTGGTTGGTGGCAGCGTTACAGGTTCTAAGCTGGTAATTAAGCTTAGAGGAATTCATGCTTGTACCCCATCTTTTTGGACGCTAAGGTTCAGAGTGGGGATTATACCATGAAATGGTAGGCAGTGGGTGGGATCAGGATCAATAAGCCAGTGAGGTTTTTATTTCTCTCCCTGCTAGCTATCTGCAGGCAGACTAAGAGGTTTGGGTTTAAAAGCAAAAGCCAGTAGGATTTTTTCTTTCTCTTTCCCTGCTAGCTGTGGGTAAAGCAGGCTAGAGGAGATTGTGTTAAAAGCAAAGGTCTGCAGGTTTTTTTGGTCTCTCCCTTCTGAGTACTCTGAAGGCAAAGGTATTAGGGTTTAACAAGGGTCTTTTGTTAAACAAAGGGACTCCAGTTGTGAGTCACTATACACCAGCAAAACACACTTGCAAATGAATGATTTTTTTTCTTTCTAACTCTGTCAGGAATAGCTAGATAGAAGGAGTTTAAAAAAAAACGACTCTGTTGCTAAGCAACCCTAAGGAGGCAACAGAGAAGCAGCATTTCAGGCAGTAAACAGCAGAGGGCGCCCCAACACAAGAAAACAGAAACCATGACTACCAAGGACACCCTGAAACAGGAACGGGCAAAACTGGAGGCAGAGGCACAAATCAAAGACACAGACCACAAGCGAGACATGGAAAAGAAACAAAAAGAACTCGAAATAAAACAAAAAGAGATGGAGCTGAGAGAAAAAGAAATGGAGCTGAGAGAAAGAGAAATAGAGGGGGGCCACAAAAGAGAACAAGAAGACAAAGAAGCAGCCCACAGAAGACAGATAGAACTCCAGAGGGAGGCCCACCAGCAGGCCCTGAAATTAGAACAGGCTAAGCAGAAGAATGCAGCCGATCCTAGCAACCCTTCGCCAGTTATTGTTCCACATCCCAAGAAATTTCCCACCTACAAGGCAGGTGATGACACTGAGGCCTTCCTAGAAAATTTTGAAAGGACCTGCCATGGGTACAGCATCTCTGAGGACCAGTACATGATAGAGCTGAGGCCACTGCTCAGTGGATCCCTAGCAGAGATGGCGGCTGAAATGCCTAAGGAGAACATGAACAATTATAAACTTTTTCAAACCAAGGCCAGAATCAGAATGGGGCTAACACCTGAGCATGCCTGTCGGAGGTTCAGAGCCCTAAGGTGGAAACCAGAGGTGTCATTCACCCGACACGCCTATCACATTGGAAAGAATTATAATGCCTGGATATCAGGAGCCAATGTTAACTCTCTGGACGACATGCACCTCCTAATACAATTGGAGCAGTTCTTAGAGGGTGTTCCTGAAGAAATAGAAAGGTACATCCTAGATGGGAAGCCCAAAACTGTAACTGAGGCGGGGGAGATTGGAGCCAGATGGGTGGAAGTGGCAGAAAAGAAAAGAGTACCATCAAGGGGAGCGAATATCACAGGGGTCACACCGACAATAAACCCCATAACCGAGGGCAACCCAAGATCCCACCTACAACCCAAGGAAAGCCGCTGACTCCCTATTTTCTCACCTCACCAATCTCCAGTAACCCACCTCGGCCCAGTGACCAGTCAGCTTTAAGTGTAATGAACTGGGACATATAAAGGCCAACTGCCCCAAGAACCCCAAGTGAGTGCAGTTTGTTACACCACCATCACACCAAAGATCCCCAGGCCCAGATGCCTCTCAAATACCCTCGGAGCGAAGGGAAATTTTGAGAGTGGGCGGAAAGAAGGTTATCGTGTGGAGAGACATGGGGGCACAAGTGTCAGCTATCCACTAGTCCTTGGTGGACCCCAAATTCATCAACCCAAAGGTCCAAGTAACAATTTACCCCTTCATGTCACAAGCTGTAGACTTGCCTACAGCTGAACTGCCTGTCCAGTACAAAGGCTGGTCAGGAATGTGGACTTTTGCAGTCTATGACAATTATTCCATCCCCATGCTACTGGGGGAAGACTTGGCCAACCAGGTAAAGCGGGCCAAGAGGGTTGGCATGGTTACACGCAGCCAAGCCAGGCAAGCTTCCAGACCCATCCCTGTTCCTGAGCTGTCCACAGGGGCCCTGTCCGTGTTACCAGAGACCCAGACAGAGGTAGTGGACCCGGATTCCCTGCCAACGACTGCAACAGCCACACTACTTCCAGTCCCAGACCCGGACCTGGAAACACAACTAGCACCAGAACTATTGCGAGCACTGACGCCAGCACTTGCAAATGCATCTTCAACCCCAATGCCAGAAAACGCCAGCGAGCCTGAAGTGGCAGAAGCAGCAGACAACCATACCCAAGAGGCTCAGCCAGAGCCTGAAATATCACCTGGTGCACCAGTGGAGAGCAGTCCACCAGCCACAAAAACAATCCCATCACCTACATTGCTTCCCGAAGGACCAAGCCGAAGTCCACAGTCTGAGGAGGAACTGGTGTCTCAAACCTCCAGGGAACAGTTCCAGACTGAGCAGGAAGCAGATGACAGACTTCAGAAAGCTTGGGCGGCGGCACGGAGCACCTCACCACCTCTCAGTTCTTCTAACAGATCTCGGTTTGTTATAGAACAAGGACTTTTATATAGGGAGACTCTTTCTGGTGGACACCGGGAAGACTGGCATCCACAAAAACAGTTGGTGGTTCCAACTAAGTACCGGGGGAAGCTCTTAAGCTTAGCCCATGATCATCCCAGTGACCATGCTGGGGTGAACAGAACTAAAGACAGGTTGGGGAAGTCCTTCCACTGGGAGGTGATGGGCAAGGATGTTGCGAAGTATGTCCGGTCTTGTGAGGTGTGCCAAAAAGTGGGAAAGCCCCAAGACCAGGCCAAGGCCCCTCTCCAGCCACTCCCCATAATAGAGGTCCCATTTCAGCGAGTAGCTGTGGATATTCTGGGTCCTTTCCCAAAAAAGACCCCCAGAGGAAAGCAGTACATATTGACTTTCATGGACTTTGCTACCCGATGGCCAGAAGCAGTAGCTCTAGGCAACATTAGGGCTAAAACTGTGTGCCCGGCTCTAACAGACATTTTTGCCAAAGTAGCTTGGCCCTCCGATATCCTTACGGATTCAGGAACTAATTTCCTGGCAAGGACCATGAAAGAACTGTGGGAAACTCATGGGGTGAATCACTTAGTTGCCACTCCGTATAACCATCAAACCAATGGCCTGGTGGAAAGGTTTAATGGAACTTTGGGGGCCATGATACGTAAATTCGTGAATGAACACTCCAATGACTGGGATCTAGTGTTGCAGCAGTTGCTCTTTGCTTACAGGGCTGTACCACATCCCAGTTTAGGGTTCTCACCGTTTGAGCTTGTGTATGGCCACAAGGTTAAGGGGCCATTGCAGTTGGTGAAGCAGCAATGGGAGGGGTTTACACCCACTCCAAGAACTAACATTCTGGACTTTGTGAGCAACCTACAAAGCACCCTCTGACACTCTTTAGCCCTTGCTAAAGAAAACCTAAAGGATGCTCAAAAAGAGCAAAAGGCCTGGTATGATAGACATACCAGAGAGCGTTCCTTCAAGGTAGGAGACCAGGTTATGGTCTTAAAGGCGCAACAGGCCCATAAAATGGAAGCATCATGGGAAGGGCCATTCACTGTCCAAGAGCGCCTAGGAGCTGTTAACTACCTCATAGCATCTCCCAATTCCTCCCTAAAGCCCGAGTGTACCACATCAATTCTCTCTTTTATTCCAGAGACTTACAGGATTTGTCAGTTCACAGCCCAGGGAGGAGATGACGCTGAGTGGCCTGACGGTGTCTACGATAAAGGGAAAAGTAACGGTGGCATGGGAGAGGTGACCCTCTCCACAACCGGGAAAGGTCTGCAGTGGCAACAGAACAAGAAGTTGATGCACTCTCCTATGAAAGTTCCCTAAAATCAACTGGTTAAAAATTGTCCTTACAATGTGAAAAATCTTGTAGTTTTACTTAATTAGTGGCATATGTAAGACTGCATGTGTTTATTGATCTGTTTATTTTAAAGTTCTAGGGAGAAATCACTGCCAGTGTACTTCCACACTGTCAGCGATTTGGGGGGCATGTCATAAACAGATAAGAAAAGTTAATAGAACAGAAGTGCTTCATATCTCTTTGCCTGGAAAGGGTTAACAAAAACAGTGAGCCTGGCTGTCACCTGACCAGAGGACCAATCAGAGGACAGGATACTTTCAACTCTTGACGGAGGGAAGTTTTTGTGCTGTGCTGTTAGTTTTGGTTGTTGTTCACTCTGGGGGCTCGGAGGGACCAGACGTGCAACCAGGTTTCTCTCCAATCTCCCTGATACAGGTTCTTATAGATTCAAAATAGTAAGTACTAGGTAGATAAAGTGAGTTAGGCTTATGTTTGTTTTCTTTATTTGCAAATGTGTATTTGGTTGGAAGGAGTTCAAATGTGTATTTGGCTGAAAGGAGTTCAAATTGGTATTTTGCTGAAAAGATTTTAATTTGTACTTGTATACTTAAGCTGGGAGGGTATTCCCAGTGTCTATAGCTAAAAAACCCTGTACCTATTCCATCTTAAATTTACAAGATCATTTTTACTGTTTCTCTCTCTTTAATTAAAAGCTTTTCTTGTTTAAGAACCTGATTTTTTTTTTATTCTGGTGAGACCCCAGGGGACTGGGTCTGGATTCACCAGGGAACTGGTGGGGAGAAAGGAGGGAAGGGGGAGAGAAAGGTTAATTTCTCTCTGTGTCAGGATTACTTTCTCAGGAAGAGTCTGGGAGGGGGAAAGAGAAGGAGGGAGGAAGGTGAATTGTCCTCTCTGTTTTGTGATTCAAGCAGTTTGAATCACAGTGATCTTCCAGGGTAACCCAGGGATGGAAAGTCTGGGAGAGGCAACAGTGAAGGAAAGGGTTTACTTTCCTCATGTTAAGATCCAGAGGGTCTGGGTCTTGGGGGTTCCCGGGCCAGGTTTTGGGGGGACCAGAGTGTACCAGGCACTGGAATTCCTGGTTGGTGGCAGCGCTACAGGTTCTAAGCTGGTAATTAAGCTTAGAGGAATTCATGCTGGTACCCCATCTTTTTGGATGCTAAAGTTCAGAGTGGGGATTATACCATGACAGGTTTGCTGTCTTACAGGTAGGCAGGTCTGCAGCCGGGGTTTGCCAAATGGCCTTGGGAAGTTCTAAAAGGGCTGCGTTGATAGGTAATGCAATTCTAGAAGAAGAAGAAGGCTGCAGGATGTCAGTTAGCTCACGCTGCTGTTCAGGGACTTCCTCCAGGTTAATTCGTAGCTCATTGGCAACTTTTTAAAACAGGTCTTGAAATTTTGAGAAGTCATCCAAAGACGTTGGAGGAGGAGGAACCAATGCTTCATCAGGCAGAACAATTGGTTCCACTGGGTTAGAGGCAGGCCGCGCTTGCTCTAGCAGTTGTGACAGGGCTGCCTGCTGTCTGGAGTCAGTGGCAGGGTCGTCAGCTGGTGGTACTGAGCAGGTCTCACACTTGGCTGCAATGGTATAATGAGTGTGTTCCTGAGTATAAGGAGCCCATGGAGCCCAATATCGTCACTGTGGTGTGAAGGGCATGGGTGGTGTCACCCAGGGGTTCACACACCATGGGGCAGGATCCTTGGATTAGGACGAGCCAGCTTTTCTATGACTTCTCTTGATTGGGATCTGTGGATGGCAGATCTGATAAGGTGAAAATTTCTCATCACTGGAGGAAAGCTGTGCAGCCCTTGCCTGAGTGTCTGGAGAGAAGTAGGTGTTAAGTAGGGGTGACTACAGGATAGGTGACACCAGGAGGTCCCTTGAGTGTGTGAACTGCGGTGCCACAATGCCTGTCTGAGGGGAGGGCTAAGCGAGAGGAATTTGCTGTGAGGAGGGATTCCTCTGCACCGCTGCCCTGAGTGATCTGTCACTACCGGCTAGCTCAAAAGCTGATGGTGCTGGGAGAGCGAGAGGAGCCGGCGGGGGGTCAGGCAGGCTAGTATGTGTCGGAACCGCTTCCAGTGTGGTGCCGAACCGTGCCATGTGAGAGACAGGCAACTGAAAGCCTGAAGCCTCGGCTCCGGAGGTGAGTGTGACCGCCGCAACCAGGTTTCACATCATTACAGTCAGCCGTGCCTCCAGGCACCAGCGCATCAAGTGCGTGCCTGGGGCAGCAAGCCACAGGGGGTGCCCTGCAGGTCCCTGCGAGGGCGGCAGACAGGCAGCCTTCGGCAGCATGCCTGCAGGAGGTCTGCCGGTCCCGCGGATCTGGCGGCAATTTGGCGGTGGGAATGTTGAAGCAACAGGACTGGTGGACTTTCCGCAGGCAAGCCGCCAAATCCGCAGGACCGGGGACCTCCAGCAGGCAAGCCGCTGAAGGCTGCCTGACTGCTGTGCTTGGGGCGGCAAAAAAGCTAGAGCTGCCCTGATTACAGTTCAAGCAGCACTGAAAACCTAGAGAGCCAGGCATATCAGAAGTGGCTGTGCTGACAGGAACAAAAAAAGAAAAAGTGTTTTTTTCTTGTTTTGTTTTTTTTTTTAAATTGAATAGAAGAGAAAAGGAAAAGGATACCTAACTATTACTGGTAAGCTAAACTAAGAGGGGGAAAAGGTTGAACAAGGAGAGAAGAAATTCTCTAATGAGTCCGCTGAGCTCCATCTCAGGCCAGGGATGGTAGATAACGAACTGAAGAGATCGGTTGTGCATGCGTACTATTAAGGTACACTCAGAGTGAGGGGGCAGGCTCTGTGCATGCGCAACTATTACGAGTACTGCTGTAAAAATCTCCGAGCAAAGGTGCAGGGACGCACTAACACCTGACGTGGAGCACGGACAGGGACATCTCTCAAAGAAGAACACGCATATTCGGATCACTTCCCCCCACCTTCTCCACCATCTTCAGAACTTGCATATAATCTCAATTTCATTTAATAATAATATTTAACACTTAAATAGTACTTTACATTTTCAAGTGCTGTACAAACATTAGCCAATTAATCCTCACAACACTCCTGGGAGGTGGATATTATTATTTTCCTACCTTTACAGACAGGGAGACAGTTAAAGAGAGGTTAAATGACTTATCCCAGGTCACAGAGTAAATCAGTAGCATGACTGAGACTGAACTTAATTCACTAGAGCCCACTGCATTTTTCACTAACTTTTGGAGACACCAAAAGTATACCAGACATGCAATTTGCTAGACTATTTTAAAAAATAAATAACTTGGAGCTGCAGAACCTCTACCACTCAATACAACAGTGAATCAAAATACAATGGGCTAGAGCCTCAGATGGCGTAAATTTATATCTACTGACTTAAATGGAATTGCCTCAATTTACACTAGCAGAGAATCTGCTTAATGTGAATTCATTTCTGAGTTGTCTCATTACCCTAAAGTGTTATGATAACACAGTAATATCTCTGATTGAAACAGAGACGTTAAGTCACATTGTGATGACCCTAATTTCACTTACTCATATTGGACTCTTTTTCTTTCTTTGAAGTTCAAGGCTTCTCTCTATCCTTCCCCAAGCTGCCTTCTCGAGGTGAGTAGTATTATTCTCAGCGGTACAGAATTTAATGTGCATACCAAAGAAATAAAGACGCCTCACTACAGAATTTAGATCCAATGTGTTGTAGAATAAATGGAGCCCTGACTACCATACAGGGATAAACTACTGAAGGAACTTTGTGGTGGCTTTCTCTATACTTAATGTGCTGTTGCTAGCACAGGAGTATGTGAGCTAATCAACTTCTTTTGTGAGTAACTAAACACTGGAATCAAGCTGAGGCACTTGATTCAAGAAACCACAGAAAGATAAATGGAACACTGATATTTATTTTTTGGAGAAGATTTCAAATTTCTGTGATGCTGTCTTCCTGAATCTTTTATTTACATTACAAGTGCAGTTTCTGTAGGTGAATAGCTGTTTCAAAAGTGGGTTAAAAAAGTGAATAATTATTAATGGGCTGGTTAAAAAAAGAATAATTGTTTGAGTGAATGGAATGTTTTGAAAATAAGTGATGTGATTTGATTATATATAGGGAAAATCTACAATGTATGATGGCCTGAAATTAAAGAGAGTAGAGGCCTTTGTGGCAAAACAAACAAACCAGTCAACCCTCAAAGTAATGCAAGCTAATACACCATACACTTGTGCTTACAATTAACAATTATACATTCAGTTGCAACAGTTATGAATGCAAATAGATATTCAGACATCTAAATATGCATTTGAATGCACAGTCACAGTAACTGTATAAACAATTTAGATTATTGTATACACAAGTGGGTCTCCATCCACAGAAAATTTGACCCATTGTGTGTCAATTAGACCTTTTGTCATTTCTGAGAGGATAAATATTTGATTTTTCTAGGAGTTGATTGGCTGGAATCCTTTTCTTGTCATATCTAAGGGAAAAGTACTTACCCTTGTAATTCTGCTTTTTTTAAGACGTCATCTCACAGGAGTCTCACTCTTGGGCCTCAAACCTTCAATAGACTGGGAACTCCCATCATTAAAGAAATGAGCGTTATTACCACACGTCAGCAGGTGCCACTTTCCATTCTGTGGTGTGAATGGAAAAACCTGCTGTTGCCACCAACCATCTGACCCTGTTTCTGAGCAAGAAGTTGAAGTTTTAACCTGTTCGTATCTATGTTCACCACCTATGGCCTGATTCAAAAGTGTGCCTAAGCACTGAATCAGAAATCTAGTGGGAAAGGGGAAGCTTCTACTAGAAGCTGCACTAATTGACAACCAATTTACTCAATCAGATTTTTTAAAATTTCTTCAACAAATGCCAAAGTTAAAAAAAACACCCTGAAACATGACCATACCACAGTGGATAAAGGCAAACATGAAACATAGCACTTAAATTATATGTAAAACTATGGATACAGAAAAACACATCTTTGTTGCAAGAGTGAGAATCCTGTGGGAGACTGCCAAACAAGCAGAGTTACAAGGTACGTAATTATCCCTCTTTAAGGATACCAGAAGAATATCAGAGCTTAAAAGTAGCTTGAGGGATGTCTAACAAAAAACACTACAAAAAGCAGTAGAAAATAATATAGCAGGCATTATAGCTCCACTTTGACTTAAGCGACATAATAAACAGGGAGGTTAGGACCATGCTCAAGCCACCCACAAAAGGGCCATTCTGGGTCAGAGCTGTGGCTAAGTCAAACTTGTTGCCAAATGAATCCAGATACATATGGTGCTAGAGCTTTAGTTCACCTGTGGACCCTTGTGCCACTGTGGTGGTGCAAAAGGGTCATAAATACAGTTTAAATCAGCCAGGTGATGATTTCCTGTTGCAGCTCCTGCCTCGGGGCCATTGCTAGGAGAAGACGGTCATGGCTGCCATGCCACTTGCCCTAGCTTTTCCCAGCTGCCAGGTGGTTCATTGCGGGTGCCAGCAGCCAGGTATTATTTGCCCTAAATTGCACTGGGTCAACTCAGCTTTGCTCTCTTGCCCTCTTGAATCCTATGCAAAGTGGATCTGGGCTAGACCCAAAGCCTTAATCTTTCACCAAGACAGACAAACAGGTAATCAAGCAGTCCTTGTGGGGCACTTAAAGAGATCAACATAGAACTGAATGTCTCCTGCCTTAGATATTGCATTTGGAATACAAAGTCCTATTAAAGATTTCTTCCAAGGAGGCAGCAGATCTTGAACAACTTTTTCCAAGAAACCTCTAGTTTGCTTCAAGAGAGGTCTCTAATTCTATGCTATCAAGAAACAGGTTGTCAGGAAGATGACTTTAGAGTTGAGACAGAACCCAGGATCTGTATAATCAGATTTGCAGTTTAATAGGAACAAGTATTTATTTGGAAACCACTCCAATGTAGGTCAGAGTGGTGTAACAGGCTCATCAAAACTTCCTCCTCAGTTTGTTCAAGCCTTCACAACTAGAGGTATAGTCAGAAAGACACACAAATGCTAGAGAAAGCTATTATGATTACAGAAGTCTCTCTTAGCCCTGGTCTACATGACAAACTTATGTTGGTATGACAGCGTTGCTCAGGAGTGTGAATTTTAGCTATACCAACCTAACCTCTGATGTTGACAGCGCTTTGTCAATGGGAGCGCTTCTCCCCTCAACATATCTACTGCCTCTCAGGGAGGTGATCTACTGATGCCCACAGGAGAAGCTCTTCTATCAGTGTAGACAGTGTCTTAGAATCATAGAATATCAAGGTTGGAAGGGACCTCAGGAGGTCATCTAGTCCAACCCCCTGCTCTAAGCAGGACCAATCCCCAGATTTTTACCCCAGTTCCCTAAATGGCCCCCTCAAGGATTGAACTCACAACCCTGGGTTTAGCAAGCCAATGCTCAAACCACTGACCTATCCTTCCCCCCTTCCCCAAGTGCTACAGCTGCAGTGCTGTAAGTGTAGACAAGGTCTTTGATGCGATGGAACAGCATAGACAAACTGTGAAGAGCTCCAACCTTAGCATCTTCTTTTGCCAGAAAATCCAAAGCAGCACCTCCTGATCTGTGATCTACATCTGTAGTTCCACATGAACATTTTAGTCTGTTTATGATAGAATATTCCCCTCCTTATCAACGTGGCTGGTGACAAGGAGGGTCCTCAACTGGTTCCTGAGACCCATATCCTACTGGTATGTAAACAAAAAAAAACAGGCGGCCAGCTTTCTGACACCATTGGAGCCCTTTGGTACTGACAAACTAAGGAATTCCATACAAATTTATATTAAGTGAATTTCATGGTTGCATGATTAAGCACTCAAAAGTCATGAAATGCCAAAGTTAAAGTTGCCTATGCAACCTTAACTCATTCTTTTGTGCTTTTGCATTACCATGCAGTCCTTAAATACAAAATCACATACTATTTCCTAAATAACATTACAATTTCTTTACAACTTCTGTGGGTAATTTTAAAGGGAATCAGTTGTCCCCATATCAAGAACACTGTATATGATTAAATACAGTTTATTACAGCAAGGAAATGACCAATAAGCCATTAGGCAGTTTTATTTCCTTTAAACTCCAGAGTGGCAGAGTTATTAGAAATATATAGCTAGATGGAAGATTAGCAAGATGATATCTTAAATAATGATGTATGGGAGTCACTTTTTTGTGGAGAATCAGGTGTATATTAAGTAGACAGATATAGATGTGTGTATGAAATTCAAAAGGTTTTGGATGGAATAAAACAGCAACTGAGCCTAGGGACAACTAGAAAATATTCAGCATGAAGATCAGCTGGTGCCTTCAAAAATGTTGGGATAACAGGTTCGTGACACAGAAAGTGTTGAGATTACATGTTATTTAAACATTTTCTATGTCACAAACCTGCTATCTCAACATACCATATGCTATAGTAGGTCACTGATAAGATAACAGGATATCAAATACAGTTTGCGTGATATACATTGGGGATGGTTTTGTGAAAAACGATATAAATTCAGTGGGATACATCTGAAAGGATTGCTGCCTCATATATCGATACCACTTGCCATACTTCAAAGCTATTTTTCACGAAAAAAGACTCCACCACTTAATGAAGTGTATATACTATAGGCCCAACCCTTTGAGGTGCTGAATTGCTCTTGTAAAAATGCCATGAAAATGTTACATATTTGGAGGTTGACCCTATGAGAGTCTGCATAGTTACTTACAAAGAAAGACGATGGTGCTCTGAACTTCAGAAAATCAGTCCTTTGATCAAAACACATTGTGACTAATCTATAGCTACTTTCTTAGGATGCCTCTGCATGCTTAAATATTTGTTTGCTCGTGTAGCCGTCCGCTGTTGGGGGTTGCCCCTCTCTGGGGCAGCTGGGAGCCAGGCCGCCTCACTACCTGGGGCAACAACGACAGCTCAGGGCTCCGACCCTCCGACAGGGGTGGAGCGACCGGTTCAGTCTATTAGGCCCCGACTGCAAACAATAATGCAGGACTCAGACCCTCAAGCAGGGGCTGAGCAGTCAGTTCAGTCTGTTAAGCCCAGGCCCTCGGTCAGGGCGGGGCTGCAAACAATAAAGCAGGGCTCAGACCCTCAAGCAGGGACTGAGCAGTCAGTTCAGTCTGTTAAGCCCAGACCCTCGGTCAGGGCGGGGCTCAAACAAAAAGTCAGGGCTCAGACCCTCAGGCAGGGGCTGAGCAATCAGTTCAGTTTATACAAGGTAAGAGGCCCAGGCGTCTGGGCCTGAGCGTTGGGGCAAGGGGGAGACTGCCACCCGTGAGTGGAGTGGCAGGGGGGGACGCAGGCCCGCCCATTCCTCTGCATCTCAGCCAGGGGCCCTAACAGCGGCAGGCAACCTGCTGCTGTGTCAGTGGGGATCCTGGCCACAACACACTGACATCGGCTCTGGTTCTGCTGCAGCCAGACTAGGGTCGGCTGCCCCCGGGCTACTTCCCGACTCCCCCTCGGGGCTTATCTGGATCCCGGGGTCGTCCTCCGCCAGGTCCAGGTGCATGGGTTCGTCCCAGCTGGGGCTGGAGGGTAGGTCCGGTAGCTCCTTGGGATAGCGAGCACGGGGAAGATCCGGCAGCTCCTCTGGATAACGAGCACGGGGGGGCTCCGGCAGCTCCTCTGGGTAGCGAGCACGGGGGGGGCTCCGGCAGCTCCTCTGGATAACGAGCACGGGGGGGCTCCGGCAGCTCCTCTGGGTAGCGAGCACGGGGAAGTTCGGGCCACTCTGGGCAGCTACCCTGGGTGGCAGGAGTCTCCCAGTCCCGAGCTCCCGGAGGGACGTCTGCTCGCTCCGGCCGCTGGGGCCTCACTGAGCTCGGAGAGCCTGCCTTTATACTTCCGGGTGGGTGCTTGACCCTTTGCAGGGCGGGCTCAGAGCTCTATAGCTCTGCCCAGTCCGGCCTCTGGCTGGGTTCTTCGTCCTCCAGGGCGGCTGGGAGCCAGGCCGCCTCATTACACACACCCCCACTCAAGTCTGGCTCCCATGTGGCGGGGCCAGACCCTTCCATGCCTCCCACACAGGAAAGAAAGTCCGCATTAGCGTGGTCCTTCCCGGCCCTGTGGTGAACCGTAAAGGCATAGGGCTGTAAAGCCAGGTACCACCGCTGTAGCCTCATATTATGGTCTTTCATTCGGGTCAGCCATTGGAGTGCGGCATGGTCAGTAACGAGCATGAATGGGGCTGCGAGGAGATAATACCACAATGCATCACAAGCCCACTTTACGGCGAGGGCCTCCTTTTCCACTACCGCGTAGTTTTTCTCCCAGGGGAACGGCTTCCTGCTGATATAGACAACTGGATGTTCTTCTCTGTCGACTTCTTGGGAGAGGACAGCCCCGAGTCCCACCTCCGAGGCGTCTGTCTGGAGGACGAATGCCCGGTCAAAATCAGGGCTATATAGAACCGGTTTGCGGCAGAGGCTTGCCTTGAGTGTCTGAAATGCATTGTCGCACTCTTGGGTCCATCTTACTTGCCGTGGGCTGTCCTTGGTCAACAAACTCGTCAAGGGGCTGCAATAGCCGCAAATTGGGGAATGAACCGCCGATAGTAGCCGGCCAGTCCCAGGAACTGGCGTACCAGGCGTTTTGTGGCCGGTGGAGGGCAGGGTGCAATGGCCTGAACTTTTCCCATGAGAGGTTTTGCTTGTCCATTCCCAATGGCATATCCCAGGTAGGTCATTTCTTGCCAACCAATACGGCACTTCTTTGGGTTGGCCGTCAACCCGGCTGCCCGCAGGGACCTCAGGACCACGGCTACCCGCTCGAGATGGTTCTCCTATTGGCAACTATAAATAACCACATCATCCAGGTAGGCGGCCGTGTAGTCCCGGTAGAGCTGGAGGAGGCGGTCCATCAGCCGCTGAAACATGGCCAGGGCCCCATGGAGGCCGAAGGGCATCCGGGTAAACTGATACAGGCCCGTAGGGGTGGCAAAAGCGGTCTTCTCCTTGGAGGCTGGCTCGAGGGGGATCTGCCAATACCCCTTGCTCGGGCCAAGGACAGTGATGTAACAGGCCTCTCCCAACCGGCCGAGTAGCTCATCTACCCAGGGCATTGGGTATGCGTCGAACTTCGAGATGGCATTGACGCATCTGAAATCGATGCAGAACCGTCGGGTGCCATCTGGCTTCGGTACCAGCACTACTGGACTGCGCCATTCGCTTTGTGCCGGCTCGATGACTCTCAAGTCCAGCATGGCCTGTACTTCCTCCTCGACGACCTGTCGGATGTGATACAGCAAGGGCCTGGTCGCCCCTCGGATCACCACGCCGGGCTCGGTCTGAATGGTGTGCTGGATGAGGGTGGTGTATCCCAGTTGGGTTGTGAAGGTGCAAGGGAACGCCTGTAGGAGACACTGGGTCTGTTTAAGTTGTTCCACTGTCAGCGTCTCTCCAAGCTGGGGTCCTTCGGAGTCCTCCGAACATGTTATCTGGGGGCCCAGCTTGGGTTCTGGTGGGTAGGGGTTAATTAACAGCCCTTCTCGCTCCCGCCACAGTTTGAGAAGGTTCACGTGATAGCGTTGCCTTTTCTTGCGCCAGTCGGACTGGTGGATCTCATACATGACAGGCCCGGTCTTTCGGACCACCTCATAAGGCCCTTGCCACCGGGCCAGAATCTTTGATTCACTGGAGGGGAGGAGGAGTAAAACCCGATCTCTGGGTTGCAAGTTGCAAGTCCGTGCGTCGCGGTTGTAGGCCTGGGCCTGAGTCTCTTGGGCGGCCTTGAAATTCTTGTGCGCCAGGGCCCCAGCCTGCACAAGGCGCTCCTGGAGCTGGAGTACTTATTTTAAGAGGCCCTGGGCGGGTGACAGGGCTTGCTCCCATGTCTCCCGCATTAGGTCCAAGAGGCCCCATGGGCGTCGACTGTACAGCAGTTCAAACGGGGAGAACTTGGTAGATGACTGTGGAACCTCCCGAACCACCAGGAGCAGAGGTGGAAGTAACTGGTCCCAGAGGTGGAGATCATCTTGGGGAAACTTGCGTAGCATGTTCTTAAGAGTCCAATTAAATCCTTTAACCAACCCGTCGGTATGGGGGTGGTAGACCGACGTGCATAGCTGCTTGATTCCCAAGACCTCACACACCTGCTGCAATAGCCGAGAAATAAAGTTGGTGCCCTGGTCTGTAAGGATTTCCTGGGGCAAGCCTACGCATGCGAAGATCTTCACGAGCTCGCCTGCAATGCTGCGGGCCATGGTGCTTTGGACTGGTATGGCCTCGGGGAACTGGGTAGCATAATCCACTATGACCAGTATACACTGGAACCCTGCAACGCTTTTGGGGAGCGGGCCCACCAGGTCCATGGCCACCCTCTCGAAATGGGTTTCGATTAAGGACATGGGGATTAGGGGCGCCTTGGAGGTCTGGGCCGGAGCAGCCAACTGCCAGTTTGGGCAGGACTTACAGTAGTTCCTCACCTTCTGGTGTATGCCCGGCCAGAAGAAGCGCATCAAAATCCAGGACAGGGTCTTCTCGTGGCCTAGGTGTCAAGCCACCGGGACGTTGTGGGTGTTTCATGACGGCTCGCCGATGGCATCAGGGCATGAGGAGTTGGGTCTGGGACTCCCCCGTAAGGGGGTCCCTCTTGACCCGATAAAGGCGTTCCTGCTGCAGTTCAAAGTGTGCCACTGGGATCAGTGACGGTGCCATCAACAGTGGCCAATTGTTCGTACGCCTGCTTGAGCGTGGGATCAGCCCTTTGATTGCAGCAAAAGTCAGTCTGAAGCGGGGGCTCCTCAACCGCTTCCGAGGGAAAGTCCTCTGATTTGCTTGTCTGTTTGGTGGGGTCGGGTGCTTCCCCTTCCTCTGCCCCGGTCTCAGGGGGATCTCCTTCCAAGGCGGGCGTGACCCTCGGGCGTTCGCTGGTGTTGCCGCAGAGGACTTCTGCAAACTCTGGCCAGTCCCGCCCCAGGATCACTGGGTATGCAAGACGTGGGGCTAGACCCACCATCATCGGTCAGGTGACCCCCTCTACTGTTAGCTGGGCCCGCGTACTGGGCTATGGCTGAATGTCCCCATGGGTACACTGCAGCCGGATCATCCCCAGGCGGGTGTCGGCCTGGAGGCCTAAGGTTTGGTGGACCAGCATCTGGCCACTGGGTAACCCTCCACGACCACGGGCACTGTGATCTTGGCAGCTTGGGGACGTCGGGCACGGGCTTCCCCCGAGCAGACCTGGTCAAAGTTGCACTCCATCGCTGGGCAATCCCGTCGTAGATGGCCGTACTCCCCGCAGGAAAAACAGGGCCCAAGGTCTGCTCGTTCTGGCTGGGGACGTGTTCCTGCGGTTCCCCGGGGAGGGCTCCGGGTGGTCCCCCACACCACTGGAGAAGGGGCTGGAGCTTGTCGCCCCGCGGCCTCCACGGGTTGGGGTCAGGGCTTGAGACCCTGGTAGGAAACTCAAGAGTCAGCCTGGGCGGGAGCTCCCCGCCCCTTGGGGTTGGGGCGCCCCACCCTGGCGGTGGCCACTCGACTAGTCGGACCCACCGGTGTCTCAGCCGCCAGGAAGTTCTCCATTAGGGTGATGGCAGCGGCTAGCGTCATAGGCCGATGGCGGAGGACCCAGGCCTTTCCGTGCGGTGGGAGTATGGGGATAAATTGTTCCAATACGATCTGCTCCGTGAGCTCCTCCGGCATTCGGCGTTCGAGCTGCAACCACTGCTTGCATGCTTCTCTTAGTTCCTGGGCCACCATACGGGGCTGGGCCCCGGTGGGGTAGGCCAGGCTCCGAAACCACTGCCGGAAGGTCTCCGGATTCACGTCCAGGGCATCTAAAAGTGCTGCCTTTACTTGGTTGTAGTCCTGGGCCGCCTCCGCGGACAGGCCTCAATAGACCATCTGAGCGGTCCCCGTCAAGTACGGAGCCAGGAGGGAAGCCCACTGGTTCTGAGCCCACCCTGCGACGACCGCCACCCGCTCAAACGTTACAAGGAAGGCTTCTGGATCATCGCTGGGGCTCATCTTTGTTAACCGGATAGGCGAGTTTAGCCACGGGGTCCCCTCTAGGCCTCCCAGCTGGGGTTCTACAGGTCGGGACAGTGCCATTGCGAACTGTTGTAAGCATTGCCGCTGGAAATCCTGATGCTGGGTGGTCAAATCCTGAACCAGCTGGTGCTGCTAGGCTCCTAGCTGTTCGACCAGCTATTGTTGTTGCTGGAGCTGGGCGGCCTGCTGCTCCTGCTGCTGCTGCAACTGGGCTGGCTGCTGTCGTTCCTGGCTCTCTGTCAAGAAAGCGAAGAGCTGGGAGACAGATCCATGTCTCGAGAGTGGGGTTCTCTCCCCCGCAGCCCCTTTCTCACAGGGGGCGAGGGCTCGTGCCCACATTCTGGGCGGATGCTCCGCACTTCTAGTACCACGTGTAGCCGTCTGCTGTTGGGGGTTGCCCCTCTCTGGGGCGGCTGGGAGCCAGGCCGCCTCACTACTTGAGGCAACAACGACAGCTCAGGGCTCCAACCCTCCGACAGGGGCGGAGCGACCAGTGCAGTCTGTTAAGCCCAGGCCCTTGGTCAGAGCGGGGCTGCAAACAATAATGCAGGGCTCAGACCCTCAAGCAGGGGCTGAGCAGTCAGTTCAGTCTGTTAAACCCAGGCCCTCGGTCAGGGCGGGGCTCAAACAACAAGTCAGGGCTCAGACCCTCAGGCAGGGGGCTGAGCAAACAGCTCACTCTTTCTTGCCCAGGCGCTAGCTCAGGGCGGGGCAGCAAACAACAAGTCAGGGCTCTGACTCTCAGGCAGGGGCTGAGCAAGCAGTTCAGTTTATAGAGCCCAGGCCCTGGATCAGGGCGGGCAACAAACACTAGTGCAGAGCTCAGACCCTCAGGCAGGAGCTGAGGAAGCAGTTCAGTTTATACAAGGTAAGAGGCCCAGGCTTCTGGGCCTGAGCGTTGGGGCAAGGGGGAGACTGCCACCCATGAGTGGAGTGGCAGGGAGGGATGCAGGCCCGCCCACTCCTCTGCGTCCCAGCCCGGGGCCCTAACAGCAGCAGGCAACCTGCTGCTGTGTCAGTGGGGATCCTGGCTGCAACACACTGACATCGGCTCTGGTTCTGCTGCAGCCAGACTAGGGTCGGCTACCCCCGGGCTACTTCCCAACTCCCCCTCGGGGCTTATCTGAATCCCGGAGTCGTCCTCCGCCGGGTCCAGGTACATGGGTTCGTCCCAGCCAGGGCTGGAGGTCCGGCAGCTCCTTGGGGTAGCGAGCACGGGGAAGATCCGGCAGCTTCTCTGGGTAGCGAGCACGGGGGGACTCCAGCAGCTCCTCTGGGTAGCAAGCACGGGGAAGATCCGGCAGTATCTCTGGGTAGTGAGCACGGGGAAGATCCGGCAGCTTCTCTGGGTAGCGAGCACGGGGGGGCTCCGGCAGCTCCTCTGGGTAACGAGCACGGGGGGACTCCAGCAGCTCCTCTGGGTAGCGAGCACAGGGAAGTTCGGGCCACTCTGGGCGGCTATCCTGGGTTGCAGGAGTCTCCCCGTCCCGAGCTCCCAGAGGGACGTCCGCTCGCTCTGGCCACTGGGGCCTTACTGAGCTCGGAGAGCCTGCCTTTATACTTCCGGGTGGACGCTTGACCCTTTGCGGGGCGGGCTCAGAGCTCTGTACCTCTGCCCAGTCCGGCCTCCGGCTGGGTTCTTCGTCCTCCAGGGCAGCTGGGAGCCAGGCCGCCTCATTACAGCTTTTCTTTAGCTTCAAGTTTTCCTTCCCAAATGTAAGACATTCTTTAAATAAGGGGTGTTGTTTCTTAATGTCTAAATAAACATAAGTAAAACCACATAGGTAATTTATATTTCATTACTGTGTTGCCAAGTCTTGTGATGACAACACAGTTCCTATGATATTTGGTGTTTTTCTTAAAGCGCCAGGTCTGTATTCATATAATTATGTGAGAATCTCAAATTCCTTTTACAAAAAAGTAAGTTTCTTGCCCTCATAGCTGCAAAGAAAAATTTGAAAGTATGAGCAGAATGTACCCCAAGGACACCAAAACCAGGAGAATACCTTCCCCCTGCAAAAAAAAAAAAAAAAAAATACAACTTTTTGAAAACCTCATCATCTTTAAGCCAATCTCATGATTTTTGAAGTCCTAACTCATTATTTTTTAATGTGGTGGGATAGGCATGACTGTAGTTGCATTCCATCTGTTTATAATTTTGTTTACCTGGTCTGAGATGACTATTTCAAGTCTGTAGAATTGGTTGGGGTTTTGGGGTATAGGACCACCAATGGCTATTAGCCAAGATGTTCAGGGATGCAACTTCATGCTCTGGGTGTCCCTAACCCTCAGACTGCCAGATGCTGGGATTGGATGACAGGGGATGGATCACTCAATAGTTGCCCTATTTTGTTCATTCCCTCTGAGCATCTGGCACTGGCCACTGTCAGAGGACATGGTACTTGGCTAAGTGGATCATTGGTCTGGCCCAGTACAGCCATTCTTAGGATCTCATAACTAAATACTATTATGAAATGGCTTCAAGGAATAATTGGTAATGGCCAAAATGACTTTACTGGTTTGGGGCCACACAGCAATGTCCTGTCTCCCCCCAAGTGCCAGGGAGCAGAATATATCAATGCTTCTGCTGAGTAAGAGAGAGACAAACCTGCCTATACATTGGATCAGATACAAGACTGAAGCTATGGATGCTCCTTGAGATTATACACACAATAAGGCATTTATGTAGCGTATATCCACTTATAGCAGATAAACATATATAGACACAAATTACAACAGTATAGCATCAACGTGATTGCTACTTCCCACTTTTTGCAAGGAAGCTGAATGCTTCATCTCTAAAATATATTCAGTCTGCCTAGTTTAGGATCCAAGATCTAAAGTCTGTTTCCTAATTTAGTCTCCCAAACTGAAACTTAGGACACTGAGAGGCAGGCCACTGACTCAATTATTCTGATGCTAACATATCTTCATACCAGCCAAATTCCAAGCCCAATATATACATTCTAATTGCTGCCTCTTTAACAGACATCACTGCAAAGGCTGAAACACAATTGTTCATTATGTCAAGGAAATACCAATTAACCATCAGGTAATTCAATAAGCTTTGTGTAAACCTAGTGAACAGATGATGTCTTAAATAAGTCTGATGAATTAATGTGCAATTTCTTTACTGCAGAGGAACATATACTCTGAAACAGTGAGCATAAATGTCAACTGCTAGAGCTGCTGACTTCTAAGATTGGGGGGGGGGGAAATAATATTTAAACACTATTTATTTATTTAACATTGAAAACCAAAGTTTCAGCAACAGTGAACAAATGTAATGAATTTTTGTGTGTTCCATTCCCCAGACAATTCTTCCAATCCCCCAGCACCCCCTCCTGAGTTGAACTACCACAGCAACCTCTTTAAGTCAAATCTTGTAATTGCTTCCAATTTGCCTGTTTTGCTTTTGGCAATTAGCAAACTGAAATGTTATCATGAAAGAGTCCATCTCATTTATAAGGCCAGGTTTTTCCCTCCACTAAAATATGCAGCCACTCTGTTCTTTATTACCAGCAGGAGATAAATGGCTGGTTTTCGTTGCTGAAGAATATATAATGGTTAAAAAGTCACTTTTTTCCTCCAGCTCTACATAAATCACAGAACTAGTCAATATTTAATAATGCTTGCCTTGGTCTGGAGTCCCTTGATCACCCCTGTCATGTGTAATAGCTCCCTCTCCGATATCTTTGACATAAAAGCCCAGCTTTACTGCAATACTAACATGTAGAGGGTCATTACGGATCGACATTTACCTTAATCTGTGACTGCCAACCATGAACCGATAAATTCCAGCAGATTCCACTGGGAGAAATCAGTAAACTTCTCAGTGGAAAGAACTGAAGGAAAATTCTGCCGAGAACAGAATATATTTTCTACAAGGGCTGCTCTGCAAATGGGTTCTGACTTTTGAAAGTTCTCTTGCTGCGCAGCTTTGCAACATTTAATACCATTTTGATGGTTTGAGAGACGGGATGACAACTGAGGATGACACGACTTAGAAAGCAAGCAGAAATTTTCTCTGCAAAAACAATGCAAGATTAAACACAAGGGGAATATGGCTTTTGCATTATTCACCCTGCTGCCTTAGCAGAAATGGCTGTGCTGTCATAGGTCCAGCCAAAATGTTGCTCCTTTTTTTCAAATCGATCATCACTCCTTCACCTCATAATCTTACAAGTGGTTCACAGCAGAGTACATCAAAGCCTTCATTGCATAAAAAAGGGCTTTTGTGAGGGGCCAGCTGAGACTGCCTACCACACATTAAACTCTTCAGTACGTATGCTTCTCAAACATCTACACAAACAAGTGCATTTATATACTTCCTCTCAGAGGACAGAAATTGCAGTACGTATTTATCTGTTGGCAATACTGGAAGAATCAAACTGTTTTTACTTTGATTATTTAAAAAAGACAACTTATAAAGCCATCAGTGATTCAGCATCACGCCTATTACTGCACTTAGGATACTGATTAAATTTTATTTGCCTACAGTACATAGAAGGATTAACACAGAGTAAATAACTATCATCTGAACATTGTTTTTCAGCACCGTCTTTCACAATTATCAATATCACCAGAAATACTTTTATAGATACCTTACAACAATCATAATTTAAAAGACAATAAAAATTAATGACAACATTTGCTATTAAGGTAGAATTTATAAATGTTATTTGTGTATATTTTATTATACCTTAAGAGGCTTGATAGTTTGAATTAATATAGTAAACATGCACATACATTTTTGTCAATGTTTATTATTCATTACTCATGTATTTTATAGTAAGTTGTTACAGAATTGTACCTAAATTGTTGCACTGTGCAATTGCTTGAAAAGCATGCATTCAATGTAGAGCATTAAACAATTGCCCTGGTTACAGTTAATTGTGTCTTGTATATTCCTTCACAGATATGCAAAGTGTAAAATACCAGTCTGATCTGGTAGAATTTTACATCTACACTGTATCACTTTGCACTGGTATAAATAACTACAGAAGGTGTAAATACAGTAGAGAGACAAGATAATTGCCCTGAATGTACATTAGAAGAGATTAAGATCACTTTTCACCTATTTATTTCATGGGTTGAAACTGTTTTGTTAAACAAAATTAAGCTACAATTTTTATTCAAATATTTTTTAAAAGAATAAGTAGTTGGTGTCAGTAGGTACTACTCTTAAAAAATGTTCTCCTGAAAAACAGAAAGTTGTCTTGCTAATCTAAGCAATACCTCTTTATCATTGCTTGTATGAATTGTACTGTGCACAAACTCAAACCTGCCAACCTTATTCCTGTGAGTCACTCTTACTCACAAAAGGGAACATACTGATATTGTGTGAATTAAGGACTACTTGTCTGAATAAGAGTTGCAAGATCAGAGCCCTTGTTTGTATCTTTAGATTGAAAGATTCTGGGGCAAGGCTCTTGTTTTTTCTTGCCCATATATGTGTTGGTGCTACTGTAAAGTACCATATGCAATAGAAGTAATATGTCATTATATTACTAAAATGATCAACCACTTATTTGTGTGTGTGTGTCTCACTCTCTCTCTCTTTCTGAAATCAACAACTTAAAGATAGTGGCAGAAAATTAAAATTCACTACTAAAGAAATACTTGAAAAAAAAAACCCAACAGAATTCTACTGTTTTAAGTTTATTATTATTATAATGGTAAGATTAGATGTACTATAAAGAAAATACCTTGATTGGCATAGAAGAGACCAGTGATGAGGACTGCATAGGTTAACTGTCCATTAGGTTTATTTGGAGCTAGCCATTTTACTTGTATTCCTCTGGATCCATCAATGGTGGCAAATACTTCAAGTGTACCTTCAGGTCTAGCTTCAGTTGTACGAGCTTCGACCTGCAAATTTAACAGTCATGTAGAGTTTGTTGCTGTAGTTTGTAAATAGCTAAATAAATCAATTATATATTTTAATGCAAGTTTCCCTGATTAAAAATGTAACAGTGGCATACTATTGTTTTTTAAAAATGTCTTTTTCTTCCCACCCCAGATTTGCTTCCCATTTGAAATATTTTATAAGAAAGAAAGAAAGAAAGAAAGAAAGAAAGAAAAAAAGAAAGAAAGAAAGAAAGAAAGAAAGAAAGAAATCCACTAGTGTCTGATAGCCTGAAAATGCAGTGGCACCTGATTTTAATGAATTGAGTCTTGCTCTGTGACCCAGGAAAAGATGGAGAGGGGAACAAGGTCCCTGAAATTTATTGACATTAAAAACAACTCTAATACAAAAATGTGCTTAAGTCTGCTTAGTATATTACTATAGATATTTGACAGAGAAAGAGTATCCTTAGATAAGATTGGTTCAGAAACAGAATTACATTACTGACTTTCCAGCCCCAGAACCTGGAAGATTTAAGTTGAAATAATAAGTAGCCTTTGAGAAAAAATAAAAGCTGACAAGAGAGCTAGCATTTACTTATATAAAGAAGCCCTAAAACTAAGATTCTTGTATCTTAAACAAAAATATTTGTCTTAGGGCTCCATTATATAAATACATGAAAAAATTGTAATTACAGTGGAATTCAGTTTTATTAATCATGGCTTGTGGCCATTATTCACAGTGCCATGGATCAAACTTTACAGTCCCAAAGTCATTTCTCATTTATGATGACATGTTTGTTTCTCACCCGTAATTTATTTGATGTTTTCTAAGGTTGGAAAGGATTTTTATACCTTTTCTGAATGGCACTCAGCTTCAGATAAAGAATGTTACAGTTTGTGGGTGTGCTGTTTAGTGCCAATTTTAACCTGTCAAACATGCTTTGGCATTAAGACATCTAAAGGAACTTTGTCCTTGTAAAATGGTGATTTTACTTCTTAGCACATCTGGTTTGGGAAGTTCACTGGTTTACTGACCTCTATATATTCTCTGATCCAGTAAAGCACTCAAGCACAAGCTTAACTTTAAACAGGTGAATAGTCCCACTGAATCCAATGTGATTACTCACAGACTTAAAGATAAGCAAATGCTTCAGTACTTTGCTGGATCAGGACCGGAGTGTACATTTGGATATTGCAGTCAAAATGGGGGGGGATTGCCCCAAATCAATCTTTATGACAGGATTCCACTACACTGTGCTTTCTAATCTAAGTCAGATCCTGTGATGTACTCAGTGCCTAATGCAAGTTGCCATGCAGCCCCAGCACCTTAGAGAATTGGAGGCCAGCTGACTGCCTTGGTTCTCAGACTTATGAGTGAGGGGCTGATGCCCCCAACGACACACAGAGTGTACACCTAACTGTTTCATTTATTGCATTGGTTCTGTCTTGTGTAGCCATGACTGTGAGAGGCGAGTGATTGGTGGGGTTCGTTTTCAGTATTGCACTATAATTATCTTCTATCAAAAAGCTTAAGCAGTTCCTAAAATTCTGTGTATATGAAGTAATCTGCACCAAATCCCAAAGCTTTTGAATCTTGCACTTACCTTACCATATTTATATCTTGTTATTTTAAAAGATGTTGCAATATTATGAAGTCTTTTTTCATCTCCTATTTTTCTCACATATTGTAAAAAAAATGTATAAAATGCTACTACTACAAAAATACTAGCTATGATCAGCATAGTGTCTGTAGCATACACTATGGCTATACTGGAAATGCACATTAAATGGGACACTATTTGTGTAAACAATAGACATTCTGTATTTAAATACTTCTGTATAACACAAGTACTGTTTCTTTTTCTACACATTATCTTATATTCCAAGTCTTTTGATATTTCCAGGTGTATTTTAATGATAATTTTCAAAGTAACAAAAATACTTTTCAACCATACAAATAAAAATTCTAAAATAGGGGTAAAGTAACAATAATGTTTATATCATACTAAACATTTTTGGCAAAGTAGATTAGGAGAATATACTAAAAATGTATATAGCCTAAAAAGGTGAAATTAGTATGTTTTAAATAGTGAGATGAGAATAGAAATATTCACTGATCATTAATCATATTTATCTTTCATTATATTATGAAATTAATGTCAAGACATCCCCATACTGTCTTCATTTCTCTCATTTTTCTAAATCACGTGCTGATTGTTTTTGCAGTGATTTGTACATTTCAAAAACAGCAGAGTTTTACATATAGGGATGCATCTGATTCCCCCTACTGAATCAAATAGAAAATCTAACTTTATTTCCTCAAGAACAGCCTTTTAGCTTAACAAAAGCAGCAGGATAAAATTAGTACAGATTCTAAAACGAGACACCATTATCTCTGCTAGCAAGAAATTAAAATTAAACATTTTGGAATACATATTTTCTAGGTTTATATTTCACTTGAAATAAATTTTAATCACTATGAAAAGCAGTTAAAATAAAACAAATCCTTATTGATAAATGCAACTGGCAACTCTCAAATATCTGATTAAAATCTTCACAGCTACCTTCAGAAAATGTAAGCTGGAGGAATCCAGTGCTTAAGGTAGTCACATAGCATCTCTTCAATCGATTAGGGCACATTAAATAAAAGATCAGCAACAAAAATAGCTGGAAGGATAATATCAGTTTACTACTGGGAGATGTCCCCTGTAGTATTTAGAGTACTCAAAGAGCCAAAGTATTTTTAAAGTGTTGCATTTATACTGTAATTGATATAAAAATCTTTCAGATAAATCAAATGAAGATGTAGTGCTCCAACTTCCTGGCAGCATTTAGGTGAGTTGCTCTAAATAAAGACATTGTACTTCAATTCCTGTGATTAGAGATGGATCACTGACTTGGGAAAATAGTTTGTGTACTGAGCATGGGATGCAGTGAATATCAGCTAGAACAACCCTTACTTTGAATTGTATTGAAAGTTAAGACTGTGTTTGGAATTTAGCAGAGAAGTGAATTTTTTAAAAAAAAAAACAACAGTTTTGTCTCCCCCTTATTTTAGTGCATATTTGATGGCATTGATGTACTGAATTAGCATTACTTTTTTTATATATATATGATCTGCAATAGGGGTTCTATGATACCGCATGTTTAATGGTGTTGCACATTGGAACAGGGGTGAATTATGTAATATCTAGATATTTATGCTGGAGTTTGAATTCCTAAAAGAAGTTTAAATTTCTGGTATATGTGACATTTTTAAAAACGGAAAAGAAAAACTGGCAAAAAGCCACTCATGCTTTTAAGAGTAAATATCCATCAAAGCAGTCTTAGCTATAAAATGTTTAATGGTTATAAAGTGTTCAGCCCTGTTCTAAGGATAGATGATATTACCAGCATTTGAAAGCAACTAATCTTGGGAACAAAATGAGAAATGTGACCAAAAATAAGAATGCAAAAATTAAACCCTGAAGTTTTACCTTGAGATAATATTTATATAGCACAGCTCATTGCCATTAGAAAGTCTGATGTTAATATAAATACAGAGTGATAGGTAGAATGTTGTCAAAATAACTAGAGAATTATTTTTTAAAAAATTGTTGAAACAAGTATGGGGGGGTTAGTTTTACTGAAAAATTCAATCTTGGATAAATACAAAGGGCCATTTTAGCAATATTTAAAACAAAATCAGGCAGAGCAATTATTATTGAAGTTATTAATCAGCTACAGTGTTACAAAAACCATACTGATTTAATCAATCCAGTAGCTTCTCTAAAGTTCTAGAACAACATATAAATGTTTTAAGTCTCAGAAGACTTGTTTTCAGATGTCAACACTGACATTAATGTAATCTTAAATTGCAAATCCAGTGATTTTTTTGTACCAGATTAATAAAAATATTTTCCTTTTAAACACAGATTTGGATTTAAAAATATTTGTCAATGAGCATATCTTTTTTTGTAGTATCATCATGTTTTGTCTTCTATAATCCTCAAATTATCTTCAACCCTTTCAGTCAGGCAGCTAGAATTTTGTTCATTACTGGAATAGTAATTCTTTCTTTATGTGTGTCCTTATAAATCAGGCTAAACCACAGCTGCACCTTTTAAACATATTAACTCTACTTAATTTCAATAATATGTGTTTCAGCTTCACATTTAACTCCCTGTCACTTCTTTTACTGTACCTATGTGCTATTTTGGAACACTGCCTAGTGATGACCTATCAAATCCTTAGCAGCTCTTAAATGGCATTTTTTATAAAATGTCACATTTTGCCAGATGGGTTAGTACTGACCAGAGTGAATCATCACCATTTACTCTGATATTCACTGCCATCTGACATTTATTACATTCCCAGAATGCAAATTGAGGTACTCACCAGTGGACCCAAAGCACAACCTTTTGCAGTACATGCCTGGACTCTGAAGGAGTGCAGACTCCAAGGAGTAAGTCCATAAGCATAATAACTTAGCTGTGATGAGTTCTGCATCAGAATGCCATTCATATACAATCCGTAACTAGTAATAATACCTACAAAAACAATGTTAAATTTAACATAGTCGACTGAATACCTGTGTGACAACAGAAGTATGTGATGAAAAAACCTTGAAAGCTACAAAATACCAAGATGGTGTTAACTAATATTTTAAGTGACTGGAAGGATTTCAGGAACTGTAGCAGCAATTCATGTATGTCAGTTAAACAAAATGTACTCTCCATCTTTAAATGTTGAAAATCTGGCCAGTGGTCTGCATTCATTTTGTACAAAATTTACGCTGCTCCAAAGAGCATGTTATAATAGACGTGTTTCTGAACTAAAACAGTCAAGGCAATCTTAGAACTGAGAAAGTTGAGGCAATTCTCTTTCACAGCCTACTCTGCATGCAAATGCACATGTAGATTAAAACAAAGACATGAAAGATATATAGCAACCATTTTAAATCCTAACACCCTCAGATTTAGAGAAAATAGTGATCTACATTGTAAATGTAATGCTGAAGGAGAACTCAGACCAAGGCCAAAAGAACAATCCCTTCAACTATCACATTGACCTTAGCCTTCATTCCAATGGAACATATACACAGGAATTCCTTACTTTTTTTTAAAATAAAAGGTCTATTTTTAATGCTAAAATATTTCAAATAGTCAGCACTTGTAGTCTATATTTATGTAAAGCTCTATTACCTTTAGGATGCATGATAAGCAGACTGAAAATATATTCTGTCACACTAAATACCTTAGGGAAATTCCCTTTTGTTGGCAAATGGCATGTAGACTTTCTGTTCACTGTTCTCAAATAAACTAGATCCACTATTAATCTGTCCTTTTCTAGATCACAGTTTTTAGCTGCTTGATTAAATAGAACCTACCTTGTACCTATTTTGGTCAATTTATTTATTAGAATATGAAATAATATTGTTTCAGAGTATATTAGAGAAAAGATCTTGTAGTAAAATGGCTGTGCTCCTATTAAAATCAAAGGAATAAAATCTCCAGCCACTTAGACTTAGCATTAGCAATATTTGGAGAGGAGGGTGTTGGTTGTTGTGTTGCTGATGATAACTCTAAATTGCAGGGATTTGCTGGTCTCATGTCTAAGGGAACGCAAAGTGTTCACTTGTCCAGTGGGGACACTAATAGGACTGAGTGAACCCTGTAGAATTCAGTTTATGAATGGGAGAAAGAACTGTACACAGCAGTTTGGTTTTCATTAACTGAAGAAAATAGCCCCTTACAGGTTTGTTTCAATCTGGAGTTCAACCAACTGGATCCTCCAAAGGGCACCCCATCCCCACCCCCAACTACTCTTTTCGTCCTCACACCTGGATACCTTCTTCCTCCTCCTCCCCCTCTTAGCTGTTTTAATGTGGACTCCAAAGGACAGCTGAGCAGCTGGGGAAGGGGTTGTACGAGAAACCAAGGCCAGTTCAGAGGAAGATTTCTAGCTTGCCTGCTATGCAGACAAGCCATGCGCATCTCATAGGACTATAGCAATAGGCTGAGGTTTGCAAACACAGTGAACCTCAAATTCAAAGCTAATATTAAAGTGGGTTTAAGTATTTCACAGAGCTATAGTACTGACCCTTTGTTCAACAGGGGCACTGATCCTTCAAAATTGGGGTCCTTCCCCATAGGAAAATAGTGAATTGCAGCAGGCAGAGTAGGTGAGAGGGCGGAAAATTCTTACTCCAGCCAATCTTGGTGCATTAAACATCATGCAACGTGTGGTTTGTTTCATATGGACATTTTGTGTTTCCATATGATCACAGCTGAGTTCTAAATACACCTGAGTGAATAACTGATTTTTCAGTTTAGGATCCCCTCAAACCAGGAAAAAAAAGTCAAATGTGATTTTTCTTCTCACCAAAACAAAAAACAAACAAAAAATTTGCTTAGCTTAAATGGCAACGGCATTTTGAAACAAAGTGTCAAATTGAAACAACATTTCAAAATGAAACATGCAACTGTAACGACATTTTCAAACTGGTTCATTTCGGCATTTCTGAATTTTTCATTAGCAGTTTTGTTTTTTGTTTTTGGCTGAAACAGTTTGCTGAATTCAACCCAAATTCACAAATAGTCTTTTTGCCCAGCTGTAGTTCTAAATCTATAATATACACCATATTCCTAAGAAAAAGTAAAAGTAGGATTTGTTCTATGACACATTGAGTCTTAAAGAGCCCTCCACAGTGTTCCAGCACTCAACTTTGATATGCCTACTCTTGCACGTTTTTAAAGAATTTCTACAGGTTTAATTGGGAAGCTGTATGGCTGGATACTACCATCCCCTAAACTGTAAATGTGCCGCAGCAGATAACCTCACACCTAGAACTATGTGAAACTCAACAGCTGTGGTATGCAGGGCTCTGTATGAAGCTTTTCTAATGTCAGACTGCATAGGTTTAAACTACAAATTTTGGTTTCAGTGCTGGATTCAAAGGAAAACTTAGCTGACACCATTTAGGCCTGGTCTAACCTGGGGTGGGAGGGGGGAATCGATCTAAGATATGCAACTTCAGCTACAAGAATAGTGTAGCTGAAGTCGACGTATCTTAGATTGACTTAGAATCACTTACTTCACGTCCTCATGGCGCGGGATCGATGGCTGCAGCTCCCCCGTCAACTTTGCTTCTGCCTTTCGCCTAGCTGGAGTTCACCAGTCGATGGGACAGTGATCGGGGATCAATTTATCGCATCTAGACTACACGCAATAAATCGATCCCTGATAGATCGATCGCTACCCGCTGATCCGGCAGGTAGTGTAGACGTATTAGGCCTGCCCAATTAACACTTCACTCAGGCTCATTCAAACATCAGAGAACCATTCTGTGACCCTCAGACGAATTTGAGGCGGGTCACACCACATTTCCAAAGACACTTAATGGGCTGACAAACATAAATGAGGACTCTAACATGAATAAATTTAATTCAATATGCACCATTAAAAACAAGTCATTTAATGCCCAGTATAGCTAATTTTACCAAAGTGTTTGCAGTAATTTGCATTCAAAGCATACAATAAGGAATAGTAAAGGGAAACGTAAATACATTTTAGGCCCATTTTTCAAAAGTAGCACTCACTTAACTTAGTTTATTGTTAATTCAGTTATGCGTAAGAATGAAGCCTTCTGTGATTATTGAGGAATTATTAAGCAATTTTAGCATAAGAATCAAAGTGAGGGTGGTGGGGTAAGGAGCATGAAATGACTATAGTCCAACGCTCCAAGGTGCTCAGCATCTGCAGCTCCCTGATTTGAAATGGATTTGTGGGGGCTCAGCATTTGGTGAAAATCAGGTCCACAGTGACTACAAATGGTTTTTGCAATGCTGCAGTCAAAATATTCCAGAGGGTTACCCTCTCCCCACCCCCTATATTGCAACCATGTCTGGATATGCTGAATGTGGCTGATCTGAACCCATGTGCACGATATACCCGAGGCTTCAATTAAAAAGGGAAAATAGCCTTCATATTGTTGAATAATCTCAGTACATCTATGCTCCCCTCAAAACTCAATTGTTTGAACTTACACTGAAGATTGTGTTTGAAACTGAGAAGAGACTGTGCCTCTCAGTTGATGGAGGAAATAAAGAAATAAAAGTGAATAAAAACTGGTGTGTTTCTGTGAAATACTGAAGTGTTGTACTGCACAGATATGTACTCTAAACTAGTCAGAGATTTGTATGCTAAACTGATGAACTGAGCTTCTTGATTCCTTTCTTCTCTAGAAAAGTAAGAGCTTGAATCCAGGACAGAGGCAGGAGTCATGTGAACAAAACTTGGGAACTCTACTCAAACTACTCATACCACATTTTGACCTCCTGCTTGAGGCAAAACTCCTCTGGGATTCTATGGGAAGGTTTCACTGTGTAAAGAGAACTAAAGCATATCTGTATTTGGCCTGCAATAAACAAACAAATTAACATAAATACAAAATATCCTGAATTTACTTCAGAAGAAGGGCATTTAAATTAAAATTGCTCAGGACAATCTTAAACATCTTAAAGCTTGACATTTAGGGTGTATTATGCAGGAAAAGAAATAGAAGAACTTTAAGTACTTATACAAATAACACTGACACTTAAAAATAATGGCATAAGCATTATTTATTCCTTTGGTATTTATTGTAATAGCATTAATCACAAACTCATTTGGTATTATCGTAGGTGACATAAGTACGTCTATAGGATCTCCACTCTAACTCAGCATTCATTAACTGGACCAGTATTTTAAATTATACCTGCAATAACAACATCATACAGCATATATACACTATGAAAAGCAACTTTCCAAATTATTATATGAACTTCTGGTATTTCTCTGAATACTGTCAGAAAACAATTATCTTTTTAATAAACCTGATGCATTATCTCCTGATTTTAATGTTCACATTCAAATAAATGCTTCTGTTTTACAGGAGCCTTTTTTAACTCTCTAATTTTCTGTGCAAAGAAGAAAAAGTGAGTTTGAGAATGGACAGAGCGTAGATGTACCAGTGGTCTGGATTCTAGGTGCTGAGTCAGAAACTCAAGTTCTCATTCTAAATCAGACAATAATTCCCTTTGTGGCCTGGGGTAAGTAACTTAACCTATCTTCCTTCCGTTTCTACTTTTTTCCTTGTGAAATTGCAATAATATAACTCCCTACCTATCTTACAGGGCTGTTATGAAGATTAGCTAGTAACTGTCTATAAAGCACACTGAATACAGGTTCAAAGACTGTCTGCAAGTTTGCCTATTAATCCAGAATTGCCAAATATTTCTGCTAAGCTGCTAAAATGATCAGCAAACAGTTAATGTTAATATGTTCATTGTCATCGCTGGGCTTCACTTAACACACACTGGCCACGAAAAGGGGCAGTTTTATTCTCAGTCATAAGTCTAGCCGGGATAGGTTAAAATCCTGACTCCGCTGAAGTCAACTGGAGTTTCTGCCTGGACTTCAATGGGCCAGGATTTCACCCTTTATTTTATATTATTAAACAAAACCTTCAGTTATGGAGATGATGATGGGGCATCAGAGAAGTGCTTATATATCAGAGTGCCATGACTCACTTTGACCTTTGAGTTTGAAGATGAAAAGAACTACTATATGTAAGTGCTAAGAACGGTTCTGATTAGAATATAAACTAGAGGTCAAATCTTGCAAAAATGTACCTTTACTCACATGAATAGTTCAATTAATTTCAAAATGAGTAAACTTTCTCCCTTGTTTAATGTTTTCAGGCTCAGGTGTGAGATTAGTCAAATGTAATGGGATGCATTGAGTAATTTCATATAATTTATTATTATTATTTCATATTTTCATCACAAGAGGGCCTAGAGGCTGCAGTCTGGATCAGAACCCCACTCTTTGTATGCAGTGTACACATACATAGGCACTGCCTTGAGGAGCTTATAATTTAAGGATAATTATCAGACAAAAGGGAATTTTCAAAAAAATTAATAGAAAAGAATACATGACTGTCTTTGATAAAAGGAAGTTAAATAACTGATCTAGTAAAGGCAAGACAAGACTTAGTTCTAATGAATATAGAGTGGATTCTTTATTGAGGCCACTAGCACAAGCAGCATGCTAGCTCTCAGATTAACTAAACAGAGCTTCTTATGCCTAATGTAACCAAACATGCCTCCGTACATCCTGCCCTGAACAAATCAGTCATGCTGACTACACTACACGTATATGAAAGGGGTAGCAGAAAGAGCCTGCTGCCATACAATGCATCTCACTTCACTTATTTTGTTTTTGCTTCCAAGTTTGAATAAAATAATAAATAATTGTGTGTTTGGTTCTACAAATGTCATACTCAGCAGTATCATTTCCCCAACTTGTCACTTACTGTAAGAATTCATTATAAACCTGAAACTTAGCCCCTTTGTCAGAAAGCCTTTTGTCAAAACTGGGTCCAGCCTTGAATGACACTGTGCCCAAGTTCACCAGAATCTGAGTCCAAATTTGACTGAAAACAAGACTTAGTTTCCAGGCTGTGATAAAAAACTCTTTCATCACCAGATTCTCATTCACCAAACACACTTCAAAGCCCCTGGTTCTTCTCATTTTACCCAGGGTTATGTTCAGTGGTCGAGACTGATAGACTACAATTTTGCTCACCATCAGTGTCTTCAAAGGTTCCATTAACAGCCCCTCTTTCCTTCTTCAAGGAAACTCAGAGGCAGAGGCAGTCTTTTCATCATCTATCACAGGGATTGGCAACCTTTGGCATACGGCCCGTCAGGGAAATCTGCTGGCGGGCCAGGACAGTTTGTTTACTGGCAGTGTCCACAGGTTCGGCCGATCACAGCTCCCACTGGCCGAGGTTTGCCGTTCCAGCCCAATGGGGGTTGTGGGAAGCAGTGGCCAGCACATCCCTTGGCCCATGCTGCTTCCCGCAGCCCCCATTGGCCTGGAACGGTGAACTGTTGCCAGTAGGAGCTGCGATCGGCTGAACCTGCAGACGCTTCAGGTAAACAAACCATCCCAGCCCGCCAGCAGATTTTCCTGATGGAATGCATGCCAAAGGTTGCCAATCCCTGGTCTATCATCTTCCAAGGGATTAGCAAAGTCGATGCCATCTAATTCCAAGGATATCATAAAGGCAGCAGCCGGTTTGCCTGCCCAACTCCATTCAGTGGCTTCTAATGGATTTCCTGGGTCTTCATGATGTAATGACTCTTTAACCCATTTAGGGTAGAAGCCAGTGGGAAGATAAAAGGAGACTCCTTATATCTACTAGGGGGATCCCAATTTATAGTGTAGGATGGACGTATACAAACCTTGGCAGTTTCTCGTGGTTTTAATCTGAAACCAGGCCAAACTCAGTAGGTTGAATTGAGTTTTGCTACTTTAAATATAGTAGCTCAAAACTCAGGGGGATCTGAATCAATGAATCAAAGGAAAATGGGATGCATGTCCCTGCAAACAAAAAATGACTGAGCCCAACATACAACCTTTTCAACCTATAACTCTGAGCAGAGGCCAGAGCAGACACTAATACTGGGAAGCAGGAATGGCTAAAAGTAAAGTGCCTCTGTTCTGTTTATTTCGCTTATTTGACTTAAGACCCCTTTCACCTGAGATCTTTTTTAACCTACAACACAATTTGAAAATGCTGGCACAACTATTGTTACTGAATGAAGTGTTCACTAACCAGCCCAAAAGATTTGTTGACAATGTATAACACAGAGCTCCTGGATGATTCAAATTTTCCTGAGATAACGCAGTTGTGTTTTCAATTAGCCTTCCAAAAATAAGACAAAGATAGAAAAGAAGGAATAGTAGAACAACAAAATTCACATCAGGATTAGGTCCAGACTAGTTAGTCCCTCAATGGATGGACAAAGGAGGTGACCCCTTCACTGCAGTGCAAGTGACAACTACAATGTGGCAAAGGAGCACAGGCCCTGCTACCTGCTAACACCCCTGTGGGTGCCAGCTGCCTGAAAAGGGGTAGCACCTCTTTCTTCTTCTAGCCAGCCAATGAACAGAAAAGAGGGAAGCACAGCTGTCATGGTATAATTCCCCACTCTGAACCTTAGCGTCCAAAAGATGGGGTACCAGCATGAATTCTCTAAGCTCAATTACCAGCTTAGTACTTGTAGCGCTGCCACCAACCAGGAATTCCAGTGCCTGGTACACTCTGGTTCCCCCAAAACCTTGCCTGGGGACCCCCAAGACCCAGTCCCTCTGGATCTTAACATAAGGGAAGTAAACACTTTCCCTCACCGTTGCCTCTCCCAGGCTTCCCCTCCCTGGGCTACCCTGGAAGATCACTGTGATTCAAACTCCTTGAATCTTAAAACAGAGAGGAAAATCCACCTTCCCCCCCTCCTTCTCTCTCCCCCTCCTATACTCTCCCTAAGAGAGAAAGTAATCCTAACACAGAGAGAAATTAACCTCTCTCTCCCCGTTCCCTCCTTTCTCCCCACCAATTCCCTAGTGAATCCAGACCCAGTCCCCTGGGGTCTCACCAGAATAGAAAAACCATCAGGTTCTTAAACAAGAAAAGCTTTTAATTAAAGAAGGAAAAACAGTGAAAATTATCTTTGTAAATTTAAGATGGAATATCTTACAGGGTCTTTCAGCTATAGACACTGGGAATACCCTCCCAGCCTAAGTATACAAGTACAAATTAAAATCCTTCCAGCCAAATACACATTTGAACTCCTCCCAGCCAAATACACATTTGCAAATAAAGAAAACAAACATAAGCCTAACTTGCCTTATTACCTAGTAATTACTATTTTGAATCTATAAGAACCTGTATCAGGGAGATTGGAGAGAAACCTGGTTGCACATCTGGTCACTCTCAGAACCCAGAGAGAACAAAAACCAAATACTAACAGCACACACAAAAACTTCCCTCCCTCAAGATTTGAAAGTATCCTGTCCCCTGATTGGTCCTTTGGTCAGGTGACAGCCAGGCTCACTGATCTTGTTAACCCTTTACAGGCAAAAGAGATATGAAGTACTTCTATTAACTCTTACTTATCTGTTTATGACAACGGCAGTTCACACTGCGGCAGGGCTACCAGTCTAGTATTCTCTTCCCAGGAGCAGACAGGAGGGATTCTGGCTAAGTCTGGCTGCTAACTTTGACCACAGAGCAGCCGTTCTCTACACCCCTCACCCACTCCACCACCTCAGCATTCCTCTGCCAGCAACATCTGCAGCATCTACACCTCTGTATAGAGCCTTTCCCTGCCAAGGGTAAAAACCACCTATGCTGACTCCTTAGCTATAGAAGGCTCTGAAAACAGTGGAAATTATACAGTTCTATTGTGCAGGGCTCAGGAAAAGAAGGAGAAGCACACATGGCAGGATCCTTGTGTGCTGTGGAACACAGCTCCAGGAGGTTGAGGTGGAAGACCAGGCTCCAGGAAGGATTTTTGGGGTGCAACTGCATATACACACTGGCCAAAGCTCCTCTGACTAGGACAGTGTAGTCACAAAGGCTCCTTCAGCCTTCAGCCTCCAAGGGCTGATTGGGACTGGGGGTAGAAGACTTCTGTCCTCCAATCACTGTGGAACTCCCCAAAGCATTTACTAGGTCTGTGTTTGGTTCCATAGCTTTAGTACCCAACCATATATTGTGGTCTTAGGGTAAAAACTGAGCCATATTACAAATAATAATTGCTGTAGTAGAAACAGCCTAAGGTCTGTGTATATTGTAGCCATCTCCTCCCAACCATCCGATCATTTTCCACACAATTTAAATAAAATGTGATGGAGACTGATTAATTAAAAACATAAGGCCAGATCCTGCCTTCCAAATGAACTGAAACTCCCATTGACTTCAGTCAAAGTTTTAACAGAGCAAGAATTGCAGGATTGGATCCTTGACTGCAAGCACTACATGACAGGCACTGCGGTAGAATTATCAAAAACGTCCCATCAAAAAAATCAGTGGGACTGAAGCCCAAAGTCACATAAGTGGTTTACATTTTTCCTCCTATTTCTTCCTCTAAGTTTTGTATCAAATACATTGATGGCATTCAATAAGGGTTCAGTGCCTTATTGGGCCACAAAGAATGTTGCAGGATCCGGCTCACATGATCATAAATAATAAAAAAAATTAACAATACAAAAAGAATGGTTACCCAAACCATACGAATGGCCTATGAACATTTTGTTCCACATCTAAAGCAAGTCTGACAATACAAAACATTAAAAAATAAATCTTAAAAATTCCTAATTACTTATATTTTGCTTGAAGTGCTTTGGCCCACATTATTAAAGGTAAGGTGGTGATGTGGTTTTCAGCATTGCAATGTTGAACTGATTTAAGGAGCATAGCGCTCATTTTCCAAAGGGATTAAGGCATGCAGGAGCATCTCTGAGTACTGCAACAGCTAAATACCTTTAAAAATCTTAACCTTTGAAACCAAACTATATGGGTATTGGGTATGTTGTTCTAAAACAGGAATCAGAGGCAAAGTTGCATGAGGAAAAATGAAATTCAAGTTATTTTACAATTCATAATACTTGATATGTATCAGTGTTATATTTTGATTACAAAAGGCATAACAATATATCAATTCTTTTCAATGTTTTCCACGCAGTTTCAGTGATTTCTGGGTATCTTTCTATGTTTCTACTTGAATGGGATAGGCATAAAGCTATGAAATCAGGGAAATGAAAGTCCTATTTTCATATCTTTAAAAATATCCAATTGCCCTAAAAGTCAAGACATGTATGCAACACACAGAGAAAATGGTCCAAATTATAATAATTGTATTATCAAACTTCCACACCAGTGCAGGTGTATTCTCTCTCTCAAGGTGAGCACATAGAATGAAATGATTTTTAAGAACAAATACAAGAAGATAAGAACAAGTATATTAAGGAATTAATCTGATAATTAAAAATATTATTTGTATAAAAAAATGAATGCTTTATTAGAAGGTACAATGCAGACCCTATACGATCATGCTCAAAGAATACCCATTTTGTCAGCTCAGTTGTTCTAGAAAACATTAAGCAATAAGATGCAATACACAAGAACTATCAAAAGGGAGCACTTTTGAGCTACTGAAATTATGTGCTAGGTTGAAAGCCACAATCTCCTAGCTACAGACAGTGATACTATCTCAGGTATTTTATGTGCTAAAATGATCATTAAAAATTAAGCACCACATATAAGCTGCCATTTAGAATATTAATTTACCTTTACTAATCATCTTTTTAACTTGAGGCTAAAAGAGTTCACTTACCATTCGGATACTCGGGCTTAGTCCATGAGATGTTAAAGGAGTCAGATGAATATGACTGGGCTTTTGGAGCAGGAACACCTTCTGGTGTGCTCTCATCTGTTATAGCTACACTAGCTTCACTTATTGTACATCCACCTCCAGTGCAAGCCTTAAAATATCAAACACAGCAAATAAATATACTTCAAAGTGATGTGAAAATAAAAGGCGAGAAATCAATTTTTGTAAAGATTTGTAATTTTACTCCTCAGAAATTAATAAAGCTTGTACATTTCACATGAAGGCATGCACTTTTCACAATCGTATAGGGCTTTTTCTCCCCTCCTGAAATTAAGATATTCCCTCATATAAAAAATATCCTACTTGATTACATGTATCTTTTAGATAGTCTTTAGGTACCATAAGGATGAAACCTAACACTAATGCTGAACTTACAGTATTTTAAATTTGATGATTAAAATTCCATTGATGATTAAAATTCCACTGCTCTGACTGCAATAGTTAAAGAAAATTACAGTATATATGTACAGTATATATCATTTACAGTAGCACAACTCTTCTTGTAATTGAATAATGTGCACTCAGAACCTTTAGACAGGGAAAATACTGACTGGCTAGTGCTGCACTTAGAAAGAAAAAATATATCTTTCAATGAATAGTCACAGGAAAAAGAAATTACCATCAGGATATTCTTGTACTTCACGGGAGCACACTGACTAGTAGTTTTCAAGTGCAATTAAAAAGTGAAAAAATTAATTTAAAATAAATCAATATATAACAGTTGCTGAGTGCATCTTAATGGATAAGGAGGTCGAATCGTTTGTATTTTAGTTGCCAGCAGAGATCAGCTCATTACATGATTTTCACATTTTGCTTGATCATGAGACAACACTCTTGACATACAAGAAACTGTGCATATTAACTTATATAATAGACTTTTTTATGTTCTCTCCCTATATATTTATACAATAAACTGTGGACCTGATTCTGCAATCCTTACTCATGGTAGCCCTATTACTGGCATTGGGACTATTAGCAGGAGCCAGGGCTTCTCATAGGAGTAGAAGCCACAGGATTTGGCAGACTCTGTAGTAGATTAAGTAAATCAAAGGGGGTTTTGTTTGGTTTTTAGAAACTCAGTTAGATATTTACCTAATAAACCACACTGAAAGCATTTTGAAATGTTAGTAAATAAGCATTTATGCAATCAACATTTTGACAAGCCTATAAGGAAGCCATTTTAAAGTCTGTCGTGTTAACATACAAGCATTTCAACAGACGATGTTTTTAATTTGAAAAACGAAAAGTAATAAGACAACAAATCAAGGCCCCAATCTGCAAAGATTTTCCCACATTCTTAACTTTATGTGAGTAGCCCCATTGGAAATGGGAATAGATAAAGTGTCTAAGAATGTGAGTAGTCCTGCTTGCAGTATCAGCCCCCAAGTAAAAACAAAAGGCCTGATCTTGCTCCCAATGAGCACTCATGGCAATCAGATTTCCTTTCAATATGGAGTAATTCCATTTGAAACCATTGTGCACAGATTTCCTCACTTTCCTCTGTGTTTTAAAATGGGAAGGAATTAATCTGCTTTCATAATCATTTCCTGTTCTATTCACTCACAACATCAGCAATGTCAACAGGAGCATAAACAGGTCATCAGAGAGTTGGCCAGTCAGACTGTGTCATATGCACACAGGATGTATTAATTTCACTGGGAATTCTGCAGTCCAGAGCAACTGCAGAATTTGAGCACAATGTTCAACTTACCCTCCAAAGAGAATGCAAAAGAACAAACCATGGTTTTCAGAAATGTCAAAAATTAGTGTTTACTCCAATGAGATGGTGTAATACACAGATATTTAATTGATTTTAGAGGACTTTCTTCAACAGATTATGGTATATCAGTTTTCAGCTAGGTCAGCTTTGAGTTTAAATTGTTTTATCGTCTTCCTTTACCATTCAGATTTGTGGGCTCAGTCTGGCAGAAATTAGTCTCTAGTACTCCTCTCCAACAAAAGCTCCATGAGCTTCTTCCACTCCACAGCTGTAGCTGACACTCACAATTCAAGTATGAAATATCCCAGTTTTGGTGACCATGATACACCTGTTTAGGAAATCTGTGCAGATCCTTTCCTATGTACTGGGTCTTAGAAATTATGGGTCTCTACTAATGTCCACTGTAGTCAGGAGCGACACCAGGGTTTTTGGCGCCATAGGTGGGGGTCCTTCCGCACTCCCGGTCATTGGCGGCAATTCTGCGGTGGGGGGGGGGTCCTTCCATGCTCCCGGTCTTCAGGGCACTTCGGTGGCGGGTCCCGGAGCGAGTGAAGGACCCGCCGCAGAATTGCCGACGAAGACCCAGTGCGCGGAAGGACCCCCCGCCGCCGAATTGCCACCAAGGTCAGCAAAATGCCGCCCTCCCAAATCCTGGCGCCCTAGGTGACTGCCTAGGTCACCTAAATGGAAGCGCCAGCCCTGACTGTAGTCAATGAAATGATCCCCGGTAACTCCAATGGGCTTTTTAGATCAAGCCCTGCATTAGCGGGAAGCCATTGATCATGTGACACATCAGGTTCTTAGTCAGCTGATTAACATTCAATCTCTTGAGGAAGAAGCTCAAAGCAGTAACAGCCCAGGTGCATTGTATTCCCCAACTGCTGCCTGCTTTGTTTTGCCAATCAGCCAGGAAAAGCATGAAATGGGACTATGTAGCTCACCCTCAAATGTTTTTTAAAAAGACAGAAAATGAGAGACAGAAAGAAGGGAAGAAGTCCCTGAACTTCTCACTGCCAGAAGATTTCCCCACTAGCACAAAACCAAACCTATCTTAAATACCCAGAAAAATTTTGGTGAGGTTGATTAGAAAAAAATTTCAGGGATTGAATCACTATGTATCAATCCCCCACCCACAGCCACATACTATCCATGAGATGGATTAGCACCTACTAGCTTCATGAAGAACTTAAGACGCAAGCATACCACAAGTACAAGGTGTCAGAGAGCTCATCTTCCTGAGTTCTTCACTCCCTCGCTGGTTCCAGTATTCTCAATTGTGGCACAGGGGCATTTTTGTTTTGTGGTCCTCCAAATCAGGCCTGCCTTTCCTGTGACTATATGTGCATTTCTGACAACAAGGATCCATGACTTTTGCAGCTCAGGCAGCTAGGTATATGGTCCATGACATAAATCAATAAAAGCAAGGCCATTCACATTTAAAATGTGGTGTGTTCCACATTAATTCATTCTAATGTGCTGAAGTATTTCTAGAACCTTTCATTAACGTGTTAGATATTGTAAAGTACCATGCTATTAGGCATTTGCACTCAAAAGTTCTGTCAAAAATTGATTTGGGGTAAAATTTTCAAAAGTATCTCAGTGACCTGCGAGCCTAAGTCCTATTTTCAAAAGTGACTTAGAAGTCAAAATCTTACTGGCTTTCAATGGGACGTATCTCCTAAATTCTTAAATCGCCTTTGAACATGTTGCTCTTGTTTTGCAGATGAAATCACTACATAATATGAGTTTGTTCCCTTAAGAGTACTAAAAAGTAGGGTCATTCCTTTTTGAAAATCAGTGACTGTGCACAACCAATAACTTTTTCATTACTTGTTTTAATATATTCATGTTAACATGGTGATAGCTTATTCTAAACACACACTATATTTGGACTGGAAATACAGTGGCTTTGTAACACATGTAGTGTTCTAAAGCCACAGTCCTGCAAAGCATTGAGCATTCTTCTGAGGTGCCAAGTACCATTAACTCCCATAGAATCACTGGGAGATGAGCGTGCTAAGCATCTCACAAGAACAGACAGCACTATGTAGGTCTGAGCCTTAAGTGTGGATTCCAGACCAGTTCTGTGTTTCCAGATACACAGGGATCAAGTCCATTAGGGAGGCAGCATATTCCATCACTTGAACAAAATGGAGCTTCTGACTTCATTCACAGATTCATTAAGGCCATCTAGTGTGATTGCCTGCAAATCACATGCCATCACATTTCACCCAGTTACCCCTGTACTGAGCCAACATGTCTCTCTCACATACACACAACACCCTGGCTAGCACAGGAATGTAACTGATGAGCTTCAAAGTCAGCCATAGTTCTTGGCCAGAAAGACAACTTGGCCGTACAAGAGACTTTCCAGGGGAGTACTTAAAGAGAGAATATAAAGATGATAACTGGGCTTCTAAAAAACGTGTGTCATGTATGTAAATTAACTCTAAACTACCCCTTAATGTCAATCAGGCAAGAACAAAACTCCATGACATACTAATTTTCTGTAGATTTTGGACATTGTGTTTCTACATGCCATACAATTTACTGGGTTAGAATGCCTAGTCACAAAGCAGTTCAATCCAAAATGGTTTCTTAGCCGTAATTAAACTGAATGTCCTTGCGGGTTTGAGTCAATTCCTTGTTACCTGAAGGTAGTTTATTTTCTTTGTGGTATACTATTTAGAACATTCAAAGCATCTTAAAGTAAAATGAATGCATACACAGAGTCTACATAAATGTAAATTTATTCATAATCAAGGGCAGAATATTTTTCTATGGCATTTATCAAAGCAAATATCCTTATATAGTATTGCTATAAAATGAAGAGTGTATTTAAAACAAATAGGGACAATCTCATGTTTATATTCAGATGTTTTCTGTTGTGTTATTAAACCCAAAGTGTTCTATTTCGTCAAAAAACAAAAGAAACTACTGAACAAAAACTACAATGAAAATATCAAGGTCTTTTAAAAGACTTAAAACTCAAACAAAAAGAGCTTCTATTTTTTTCTGCACAAACTATTTATGTGTCACCCAAACACACTCCTTTGTTTATGGTGAAAGGTAAGGCTATATTGGAGCAAGATCTGAACAGATGTGAAGCTTTAGGTGGCCAATTTAAATATTCTGCTCTTGAAAATCAATGGGACTTGTGCTCCTAAATATCTTAGTTGCTTTTGATCTTCCCTTTTATAAAATATCTATAATATTTTAGACAAAACCTGGTCATCGAACAAATGAAATAATTCCCTGTAGCCCTGTATTGGATGCAAGATCATTGCTGATGTTGAGCATTTGTTATTTTTACTCTTTCTGACTGCCTTCAGATCAAAAAAATAAAGAGGTTAAATAACATGGCCAAATGAGATATTTATGAATATGAGGTGTTAACAAGAAACAGAGTGAATTTCACCATTTTTCTCTCCCATTGCAGGTCTTTAAAACTTACAGCTAGCTTTATGAGGTATTCAGTACCCGGGAAAAGCTGCCGGATAGTGTAATCCAGAAAAAGCTCTGTGTTGTTATAGATTATGTTCCAATTTGTAAAATTCTGCTCACTACTGGCCATATACAATATATAGCAGTTCAGAATTCCATTTACTTCTACCGGTTCTTTCCATCTGGAAATAAAAGCAACACACCATTATATTCAATCATGATTCACATTATAATTGAAATGTGGAGTTTTTTAAAATGAGTTTGAACATATATTTTTACAACTATAAAACCAAATCATATTAAAAGTACTGAAAATGATCAACCACACATTAAAGCTGTCTTCTATGTAGCTGTCTAAAAGAGAAAGTACTTTTTTAAAGACTTCTTTAATGCAATATTTGTACTCAATAGATAAATGATTACAACAACACACGTAATGTAAGCGCTGCAAAACTGTCATATCACCACCACATTTTTCCTGCACTGAAGTTTGCACTGAGGCTATGCCCATATGTAGGTTATCCTGATTGCGTAAAGACAAAATGGAAATTAAGTTGGCAAGTGATAATCAAAGGTTCACAGAACCACTAAACTAATCACTTCTGTGCATTTAATCATAATAAATTTAATTTTATGTCACAAACCCTTTCCCTGATTGAACTCACTGGGATTCTTGCATAAACGGATACACCATTGTGCTGTCAGGAAAGAGAAAATCTGTACTTACTGTACATATATCGTTCTGGAATCCAAAGCAGTCAGGACTGGGGCATCTACATGAGCTGGTGGCAGCTGTGCTGTATACAAGGTGACCTGGGAACTGTTTGTACAGCCAACAAGCGTGCATGCAGTGAGCAAGAACTGGTGCGGCGTAAAAACTGCTAAATCTATGAAAAAGGGAAATAAGAATTTACTTCAGACTGTACTTTTTTTAATCTTGTTTTTATTTAGCTCAATAATGTATTGAATCCAAAAAAGATGGGTGTGGGAAATCTTCCCTTCCTAAATGTCTCAGATTTGGTATCTGTTTGTTCTGAATGTCAGGCCACTGCAAATCCTGACTAATAACATGATTGCAGAACTCAGTTTGTTTTTGATGGCTCCATTACACAATGCAGCCACTAAGTACACTGCAATATTCAGCACCAATACAAAGCAAATCAATCTGATATTTCTCAGATGATTAAATCACATCAAATTAATTATATATATTTAAGTCACACACAGACACAGGTTGATTGATACAGACGGATTATTTTTTCCAAGAAACTGTTATCCATCACATCAATGTTAAGTATCAATAAATATGATGATTCATCCTACACAACATTTCACTGTATGTGAAATGAACTCAAGAAAAGCATTGTTGTGGCCATCAGTGTATAAACTGGCATAGGTGTCATAAACAGATAGCTAAGGGTTAATGTCTCTTTCACCTGGAAAGGGGTAACAAAAAACACCTGACCAGAGGACCAATCAGGAAACAAGACATTTTCAAATCTAGGTGGAGGGAAGTTTTGGGTGTGAGTCCTTTGTTCTTGGTCTGTTCTATTTTCTCGGCTCTGAGAGTGACCACAGGAATCTCCAGGCTTTCTAATCTTCTGTTTCCAAGTTGTAAGTACAAGGATAGTAAGACAATAGGTTTATATTGTTTTTTTGTATTTATATGTGTGTAGTTGCTGGAATGTATTCTTTTTGGATAAGGCTGTTTATTCATTTTTCTTTTAAGCAATTGACCCTGTATATTGTCACCTTAATACAGAGACCATTTTATGTCCTTTTTCTTTCTTTTTATATAAAGCTTTCTTTTTAAGACCTGTTGGAGTTTTTTCTTTAGTGGGGACTCCAGGGAATTGAGTCTGCAGCTCACCAGGGAATTGGTGGGAGGAAGAAGTCAGGGGGAAACTCTCTTTGTGTTAGATTTACTAAGCCTGACTTTGCATACCCTGTGGGTGAGGGGAGAGGGAGATTTGATCTCTCAGAATTTGTGTTTCAAGGACTTGAAGCAGGGAATCTCCTAGGGTCGTCCAGGGAAGGGAGCCTGGGAGGAAGTAACAAGGAAACAAGGGGAGGGGGTTATTTCCCTTTGTTGTAAGACTCAAGGCATCTGAGTCTGGGGGTCCCCCAGGGAAGGTTTTGGGGAGACCACAGTGAGCTAGGCACTGTATAATTCCTGGCTGGTGGTAGCGATATCAGATCTAAGCTGGTAATTAAGCTTGGAGGTTTTCATGCTAACACCCATATTTTGGACGCTAAGGTCCAGATCTGGGAAGAAATATTACATGAGTGGCAGTGGTGTGGATAGACAAGAATCCAGAAGCCAGCAGGAATATTATTTTCTTTTTCTCTGCTAGGGCTTTTATGCAGAGAGAAAGGGTGGTTTTAAACAGAGCCAGAGAGAATTTTTTTTCTGCTCTCTCTTGCAGTTTTTGGCTTGCATATTAAGCAAGGAACCATTAAGGATTGACAAAGGGTCTATTGTTAGACAATAGCACTCCTATTGAGAGTCAAGTATCCAGCACAATACACATGCAAATAAAGTGGTTTTTCTGGTTTACTTTACATTTAAAAGATTAGCTAGAGGAAAAAAAAAGGAACTGTTGCTAGGCAGACCCCAGGAGGCAACAGAGAACCTGCATTTCAGGCAGTAAACACCAGAGGGCGCCTCAGCACAAGAAAGCAGGAACCATGAGTTCCAAGGAAAGCCTGAGACAGGAGCGAGCACAGCAACAAGCCATGGACAAAGAAAATGAACATAGGAGACAGATGGAACTAATTAATGCAGAACTAGCCAAGGAAGAGGCAGCCCACAAAAGAAAACAAGAAGAAGAAGAGGTGGCCCACAGAAGGAAACAAGAAGAAGAAGAGGTGGCCCACAGAAGGAAACAAGAAGAAGAAGAGGCAGCCTACAGAAGACAGATAGAACTCCAGAGGGAGACTCACCGACAGGCAATGGAATTAGAAAAGGCTAAGCAACAAAACACAGCCAATCCTAACAACCCTGCGCCAATGATTGTTCCACAGCACAGGAAATTTCCCACCTACAAGGCAGGTGATGACACCGAGGCCTTCTTAGAAAATTTTGAAAGAGCCTGTCTTAGGTACAGCATCTCTGAAGACCAGTACATGGTAGAATTGAGGCCGCAGCTCAGTGGACCTTTAGCAGAGGTGGCGGCTGAAATGCCTAAGGAGAAAATGAACGATTATAAACTGTTTCAAAACAAGGCCAGATTAAGAATGGGGATAACCCCGGATCATGCCCATCGGTGTTTCAGAACCCAAAAGTGGAAACCAGATGTGTCATTTCCCAGACACGCCTACTATGTTGGGAAAAATTATTAGGCCTGGATATCAGGAAACAATGTTAAATCCTTGGACAAACTGCACCTCTTCATACAAATGGAGCAGTTCTTGGATGGTGTTCCTGAGGACATAACACGGTACATACAAGATGGAAAAGCCAAAAATCTCACCGAGGCGGGGGAGATTGGAGCCAGATGGATGGAAGTGGCAGAAAGCAAGAAAGCTACTGTCAAGGGGAACGAATACCCCAGAGGGCACAACCGAAGGCAGCCAAAGACCCCACCTACAACCCAAGGAAAGCCACAGACACCCTATTCTTCCACTTCACTAGTCTCCAGTAACTCACCTCGACCCAGTGACCAGTCAGCTGGAAGATGCTTCAAGTGTAATGAACTGGGACATATCAAGGCCAACTGCCCAAAGAACGCCAACAGAGTGCAGTTCATTACACCACCATCACACCAAAGATCCCCAGACCCAGATGCCTCTCAAATACCCTTGGAGTGAAGGGAAATTTTGAGACTGGGCAGAAAGAAGGTTACTGCGTGGAGAGACACGGAAGCACAAGTGTCAGCTATCAACCAATCCTTCGTCGACCCCAAATTCATCAACCCAAAGGCCCAAGTGACAATTTACCCCTTCATGTCGCAAGCTGTAGACTTGCCTACAGCTGAACTGTCCAGTACAAAGGCTGGTTAGGAATGTGGACTTTTGCAGTCTATGACAATTATTCCATCCCCATGCTACTGGGGGAAGATTTGGCCAACCAGGTGAAGCAGGCCAAAAGAGTGGGAATGGTTACACGTAGCCAAACCAGGCAAGCTTCTAGACCCATTCCTGTTCCTGAGCCGTCCACAGAGGCCCCGTCTGTGTTACCAGAGACCCAGACAGAGGTAGTGGACCCAGATCCCATGCCAACAATGGAAACAGCCACAGTGCTTCCAGTCCCAGACCAGGAACTGGGAAAGCAGCCAGCACCAGAACCGTTGCCAGCACTGACGACAGTGCTTGCAAATCCATCTTCAACCCCAATGCCAGAGGGCGCCAGCGAGCCTGAACTGGCAGAAGCAGCAGACAACCATACCCAAGAGGCTCAGCCAGAGCCTGAAATAACCCCTGGTGCACCAGCAGAAAGCGGCCCACCAGCAACGGAAACAACCCCATCACCTACATCGCTTCCAGAGGGACCAAGCCCAAGTCCCCAGTCTAAGGAAGAACTGGTGTCCCCAGCCTCAAGGGAACAGTTCCAGACTGAGCAGGAAGCAGATGACAGCCTTCAGAAAGCTTGGGCGGTGGCACGGAGCACCCCACCGCCTCTCAGCTCTTCTAATCGATCCCGGTTTGTTGTAGAACAAGGACTTTTATACAAGGAGACTCTTTCTGGTGGACACCAGGAAGACTGGCATCCGCAAAAACAGTTGGTGGTTCCAACTAAGTACCGGGAAAAGCTCTTGAGCTTAGCCCATGATCATCCCAGTGGCCATGCTGGGGTGAACAGAACCAAGGACCGGTTGGGGAAGTCCTTCCACTGGGAGGGGTGGGCAAGGACGTTGCCAAGTATGTCCAGTCTTGTGAGGTATGCCAAAGGGTGGGAAAGCCCCAAGACCAGGTCAAGGCCCCTCTCCAGCCACTCCCCATAATTGAGGTCCCATTTCAGCAAGTAGCTGTGGATATTCTGGGTCCTTTCCCAAAAAAGACACCCAGAGGAAAGCAGTACGTACTGACTTTCGTGGACTTTGTTACCCGATGGCCGGAAGCAGTAGCTCTAGGCAACACCAGGGCTAAAGCTGTGTGCCAGGCCTTAGCAGACATTTTTGCCAGTGTAGGTTGGCCCTCCAACATCCTTACAGATTCAGGATCTAATTTCCTGGCAGGGACCATGAAAGAACTATGGGAAACTCATGGGGTGAACCACTTGGTTGCCACCCCGTACCACCATCAAACCAATGGCCTGGTGGAAAGGTTTAATGGAACTTTGGGGGCTATGATATGTAAATTCGTCAAAGAACACTCCAATAATTGGGACCTAGTGTTGCAGCAGTTGCTGTTTGCCTACAGGGCTGTACCACATCCCAGTTTAGGGTTTTCACCATTTGAACTTGTGTATGGCCACGAGGTTAAGGGGCCATTACAGTTGGTGAAGCAGCAATGGGAGGGGTTTACACCTTCTCCAGGAACTAACATTCTGGACTTTGTAAGCAACCTACAAAGCACCCTCCGACACTCTTTAGCCCTTGCTAAAGAGAACCTAAAGGATGCTCAAAAAGAGCAAAAGGCCTGGTATGACAGACATACCAGAAAGCGTTCCTTCAAGGTAGGAGACCAGGTTATGGTCTTGAAGGCGCAACAGGCCCAATGTTAAGTATCAATAACTATGATGATTCATCCTACACAACATTTCACTGTATGTGAAATGAACTCAAGAAAAGCATTGTTGTGGCCATCAATGTATAAACTGGCATAGGCTCTACACATTGCATATTTCCCCTCAGCTTCATGAACAACACGTAGCTATAAAATGTACTTTTTCCAACCTAAACCAGTCTGATTAGTATAACAGCAAAACAATTGCTAAAGTTAGCTCTAAGGTTAGCTCTAAAGACTTGAACTGCTTTACAAACCCTCCTGGAGAAAACTTAGCTTCCTTGCTAATTAAATGTTATAATGGTATTTCAGTTTTACACACCTGGCTATTGTAAGACAACTGGCTTTACTGACAATTCACTGTTTGACAAGGAAAGCGCTATTAAAAGAATATTCAACAATTCTAAAGATAATTTGCTGAAATTGTATTTATATTTTTTACATTAATAATTGTTTATTATTATCAGCACGTCCTTCAATGATGGGTGCAAAATTGAGACTTTGGCAATAGCATGATCCATATGAAAAAAAATCATGTTTTACGTTAATGCATATTTTTTAACATCCCAGAAAATTTCTGAATTTTCTGCATGCAAGCTGTAACAAATACAAGTATTCCTGGAATGAATTAAACATATAACATGGAATAAACATAAAACAACATTAAATTATTATTATTTTGTATATATTTGTATATGCAAGCTAAGTAAAAAACAGTAAAAATACTTCAGAAACAGAATGCTGTGGACCTGTCTTTCCTCTAACTATAGTTTTATACTGATGTAATTTCACTGGCTGTGCTGGAATTGTTCCTGACTCACATCAATGTGAGAAAAGAACCAAATCCTGTGTTTTTATTGCAAACTGAAAACCATCAGTTAAGCAGATATGATTCCCATTAAGCACAGGGCAAACCGCGAGTTTTAAAAAAAATATTCACAACTAAAGAAAAAAATCATCAAAAAATATGTGCAACATTGTGACATATTTAAAACATAACGGGTCTGATTCTTCCAGGGTTAAGCAGTGTCTGAGTGAATAAGGGTATGGCTACACTTGAAATTTCAAAGCGCTGCCGCTGAATGTGGTCGGAGCGCCAGCGCTGGGAGAGAGCTCTCCCAGAGCTGCACGTAAACCACATCCTCTGCGGGTGTAGCTTGCAGTGCTGGGAGCCACACACTGAGGTTTTAGAGCGCTGTATCTTGCAGCGCTCAGGGGAGTGTTTTTTCACACCCCGAGCACGAAAGTTGCAGCGCTGTAAAGTGCCAGTGTAGCCAAGGCCTAAGAGAGGGAATTGCACTCCACAGCAGGCTCTCAGATTGGCTCAGTAAGCAGAGAAAGCAAACTCCACATACTACACCAGCTGGATCAGCATCATGAGCTCCTGCTTCCCTGCTTCCCATATTTCCTGCTGCTACCATGACAGGAACAATACCAAATAAGGGTGGGGACTGCAGGGAAGTGCCTGGAGTGTGACTCAGAGGAAAGTGACCTGTGACACACCAAATCCTGGGCTGAGAAACGGATGAGCAGCAGCAATTCAATTAAAAAAATTAGCAGTAAACAGCATAAGGACTTTACTTAGTTCACATCCCTGCCTCTCTAATCTGTCCGAGACTTTCCTGTGGAGCCTCTCTCCATGGACTCTACAGAAAACACAAAATCTCAGTGGTCTGGTTGGAGGCATATGTCTCCGTTTCCTTTCTTGCAGGGCAGAGGAGTATGATTTTCTCGGGCAGATGTTGGGGATATTTTTTGTGCCTGCTCCCCTCCTTCCGCCCCCCACTATTTTAAGCAACATTGTTCCTGGGGGAAATGCTTTATCAAAATGGTACACCATTACATCTTCTGGGAGTAGGGTGACCAGATAGCAAGTGTGTAAAATCGGGACAAGGGTTGGGGTAATAGGAGCCTATATTAAAAAAAGCCCCAAATATCGGGACTGTCCCTATAAAATCGGGACATCTGGTCATCCTATCTGGGAGGAAGTCCACAGCTAGTGCCCTACCATCAAAAACACTGTGTTCCCAGTCCCTGATTTTTGGATTTTGAGCCTGTTCAGGAGTATAATCAGGAGTTTTGTGCCGTTGTACATACAGGCAGTAAATGTTTTCCTGTTTATTTCTGGAAATTGTTAAAAATGAATGATGAACACTTGTCTACCATTTTTTTTAAAAATCCTGCAACATATATGCATTTACCTTAGTCCATTCATACTAATTAATATTAATGAGACTAATTGTATGAGTAAGAGTTGTAGAATGGAAGAAGCATCTAAAATACAAAAGGGCAGTTTGATCATTAAAAATAAACATTTGTGAAGAAATGTTCTACTGCATGAATATATCTGGTCATCTCTTCTTCCTAAGCTAAATAGACATTCCTGGGATATGAGGTTCCCAAAAGTGCCCATTCAGATTTAAAGAAGAAGGTACTTGTGAAAGAATTAAGAGATTGGGAGAAGAAAAGCACATCTGTCTACCTACCTAAGGCCTTGACTACACTGCCACTTTACAGCACTGCAACTTTCTCGCTCAGGGGTGTGAAAACTCCCCTCTGAGCACTGCAAGTTTCAGCACTATAAAGTGGCAGTGTAGACAGTGCACCAGTGTTGTCTCCGCCCCCCTGGTGGAGGTACTTTTTTTAGAGCACTGGGAGAGCTCTCTCTCAGCGCTGGTGCCGCGACTACACAGCCACGTTAAAGCTGCCGTGGCAGCACTAACTTTGCTAGTGAAGACAAGCCCTAAGAAACCTATATGGGCCCCCTATCACCATAAGTATCAGAGTGCCTGAAATGGAAGTAGTAAAAGAAGAGAAGCAGAAAGAGAAGAGGTGAGGAAAGGGTGAAATAGCAAGGATAGAAAAGGAGCTAAGAGGGGAAAGACTGAATAAGAAGTGAGGTAGATGAATGTAGACAAAGACAGATGCAACTACAGCCCAGCTGTGAGGTCCCTACTAGATTTTCACTCATTCCTTTTCATTGGCTCAGTTATTAATTAAGGAACTCAGGATTTTGCCCATAGAGAGGGGAAAGAAAAAAAAAACATCAAAAAGTAAGGAAGAGAATGGTAAAAAATATGGAAAGAAAGCAGAATAAGAAGAGAATTAAGGGCCTGATACAAAGCCTATTGAAGTCAATGGAAAGTTTCTCACTGACTTCATCAGGCTCTGGATCAGCCCAAAACGAAAAAGCACGGAATGGACAGGAACCAGGAGAAAAGCCTGGGGTGAATTTATAGTAGTTCTGACTTGGAAAGCAACACACTTAAAATTAAGCAATTCTAAAGATATTGTAGTTTTTGTCATCTGTGAAATTGCTGAAGGTACAATTAATCCCACCATCCAGATCATTAATAAAGATGTTGAACAAAACCTGCCCAGGACCGACCCCTGGGGCACTCCACTTGATGCTGGCTACCAACTAGACATCGAGCCGTTGATCACTACACTACATGGTTGATAATGGATCAATGGATTCGAACAACTGCAGGTACAAACCAATTTAAATGGTGAGGCCTTTAAAATTATAAGGCCACTGTTTGTCAAGGCCCTATAGTACAACATCTTGTTATCCATTTGCTTGATTGAATTATTTGCATTAGATCAAATGTAGGCAGTTGTGGACATGAAAAACAGATCACTCTGAGATGCATTAAAAATGGATCTACAAGCATTATCTGAAGATGTGTTTTAAGGACATGCATCCCAGTGAATGGAAACCTCACCAATTAATATCAAACAAACTATAGTTTACAATAGGGGTCATGAATTATATGTTATTTTATGATTGATTTCAAGCTGTTGTTGGAAGAATTTCATTGATCTCAATTTACAAAATGAACCCAATAAGGAGGGAATGATTTTCTTTTAACTCTCAGCAGAAACCAAAGAATTTTTATGATGTTACTCACTCTTACATTAGGAAATTAAAGCTATTGCGTTTTCTGCTTTGGAGTTTGTTATGTTCTTCACCTACAGTGTAATGACCTTGTGGTGATGTTTCACGCCATATTCTTTATGAAAATAAATTTATGATACGAATATGATATAACTGAGATGTAGTTTATGCAAGATGGCTCATGTGAGATATCATTGGAAAGGTTATGATTTACTGAATGTGATTATCCAATTGGTATGCCTGTAACATTTCTGTATCTGAAGTTAGGAGTATTAACTATGTATCAGTATTTCAAATGTGTTACTTTGGGTGTTACCCCCAACCAGCCCTTCAGATACAACAATGGAAAAGTCAGACAGGGCTAATAGGCCATGAGCAGAGACACTGGACTGTGAAAGAGCTTAGTCTTCCTGTGGACCCTGGAGATAGCTTACGAGCAATGGCTGCCACAGCCCTGCAGAGACATGGGTCCGAGTCACCTGCTACTGGATACCCCTCATCCCCTTTTGGAATGCCAGTGGTTTTCCACTAGAAAACAAAGGGTTTCCCACCTTATACAACAGCTATATAAGGCAGAGGAATGACATCATCATGGTTCTCCTCTGCCTCCCCACCCAAAGAGACACTGAAAATACACCTGGAAGGAAGAACTGAACTGAGGAGAGAAAGGTTGAATGCAACCTGGAAGGGCATCTAGCTTGTGAGTACATGAGTTCTCAAGAAGGAGACCAGCGCAGCTGCCTTTCAAGACTTTCTGTAATCTGCCTGCAACAATATTTTGGGTGATAAATACTATTTGTAACCAATTTCTTTAGTGAAACTAGCTTAATTTGTGTGTTGGGTTTCATTTGCTTAGGAATCTGCTTTGTTCTGTCTGTTATCTCTTATATTCACTTAAAATCCACCTCCGGTAATTAATAAACTTATTTTTTGTTTATAATAAAATCCAGTTTATGCAATTTCTAACTGGGGAGGCAAGAAGTGTGCACATCTCTCTTCACATTGAGAAAGAGGGCAGTTTTTTATGAGCTTGCGCTGTGCAGATTTTTCTATACAGCACAAGACAGTATTATTTTGGGTTTATCTCTGAAAAAGGGGTGTGCACGTGAGTTCTGGGCAGGGGCGGCTCTAGGCATTTTGCTGCCCCAAGCATGGCAGGCAGGCTGCCTTCGGCGGCTTGCCTGTGGGAGGACCACCGAAGCCGCGGGACCAGCGGACCCTCTGCAGGCATGCAGCGACTGGCAGAGCTCCCCCAGTGGCTTGCCACCCCAAGCACGCACTTGGCGTGCTGGTGCCTGGAGCCGCCCCTGGGACTGGGGGAGTCCTTTCAAACAGAGCTGACTTCAGTCTGTGTCTGCAGCAGGGTGTGGCCCTACCTGTGTGTGTGCTGAAAGAGCCCAGAGAGTCTAACTCAACAAAGCAGGGAGAGGGAACCCAGGCTGATTGAGCAGGGGAGGCTCAGTGAAATCCCAGTACATCAGGTGGCACCCAGAAGGGGGGTCCAACCTATCACACTTGTATTGTTTTAAAATAATGACAAATGCTCATTGTGATGGAAAGCATAGAATCACAGAATATCACAAGGGACCCTGCCCAGGCAGAAGCATCTTGCAGAAGAAATATGGGTTTAACTCAATTTACTTATAAATAGTAAACCAGGTCCTTGACACAGCAGAGAGAAGAGATGGCAGGAGATAAAGCAAATTTGTATTTCAGCAAACACAGATGAGAAGAAAGAACACTACCACCATCAGACTCCATGTTGCCTTTTTTACTGTTTGCATAAACTTTCCTTTGAGGCATAACCCTTAGAAAAATGCACTTCAGAGGTTAACTAGACTATACAAGAAAGGGGCAGAAGCTCCCAGCACTCACTCTCTCTCTTACCTAAGACAACAAAGGAACCGGCCCTTTGACTTTGGGTGGATATTCTGACCTGAGAATTTTGTCAGCCACGTTGCTGGAAACATGTGGTAAGGATTTGACCTTGAACCAAGTCTAGCTTCTTAAGTTTTAAGATACTAACTAGAAAGTGTTTTATCTTTACTTCTCTTGTAATCATTTCTGACTAATACCTTGACACTTGAATTCACTTAAAATCTTATTTTCTTTTGTTAATAAACTAGCTCTATTTTTTAATCTAAACCAATGCAGTGTTTAAGCTGAATTGTTTGGTAACTCCAGGTAAAGTAGCAAACTGTTGAACATTGACCCTCTACAGAGCCAAAGGATCTTTAATATCTGAACTGTCCATGAGAGGACTGGCCAGTGCAGAACACACGTTTTTGGGGAAATTTGGGACTGAGAGTGTGTTGGGGGTCACCCTGCAAGTAGCGAGGAAGGTTGGTGGAAGCCAGAGTGTGACTGGTGTGTTGCTGGCAGGCTGCTGGAGTCGGAGCTGCTGGACCAGGGCTGCAGCTATATACAGACACTCAGGATGTCACCTTCATGCTGTTAGGCTGTTTGCGAGTGGCCCAAGCTGGGAGCTATATCAGCAAAACATTGTGAGGCACTCAAAGTTGCAGGGCAGACACTGACACCACCCCTCACGGGTCTGGATTGCAGCTCGGAATGTAACACTCATTATTATGCTTTCCCAGTGATAACTCTCTTATCTCTTGTACTACTTGTCAAAACAAAATAAACTAAAAGGTTCAAGTGGCAATAGGAAATCCAAGTTCGGGACCAGAACTCAGTACCAGATTCCTGTGCTGCCAAGGACAAGAAGTGGATTACCTTGGAGCACTTTCTAGTGTCTCTCCGCCCTTTCCTGGCAAATAAGTAACTCAGATAGGCCCAGATTGTCAGAAGAATGACTATGTAGGAACACTTCTTACATAACAAACTGACCCATGTGCGTATTCTAAGTCAATTATTTACTTTTATGACAAAATTGTTATTTTAACTCTCTTTTACCTCTGTATGACTGCAGAGTCAATACAGTGAGATGGATTCCTTTCTGGCTCACATATCCTCAGAAATCGTTAACTACAGTGGATAGCATTAACACTGACATTTAGCACACCACTGTACTATTACACTGTGGTATTTGTGGTACTCCTAATACTTACCTGATACCTTAAATATCATAGTAAATCTAACTACAGCGATTGCTAAATGTCTTATTTTTATTAACCACCAATGTAAATTCTGATAGCAGAATCAATGCTTTATGCCGAAAGTATACAGAATGACCCTCAGTTTGCAGGGTCAATAAAAACATATCATTTTACTTTTAAACTTTTTCCAGTTTAACGTGTAGTAATTGAAAGATAATATGCAACACAACAATGCCACTATAGATTTAGAAATAATGCAATGGCAACGGATGCAATATTATTTGTTACCTAGTACTGAAGAATGAAAGCTGTGGTTGGCAATACATTTTGCTATCAACCACATTATCCCCTTCCCCCTACGCACACACAAACATTCATGTTTGCCAGCAATTGTAAAAATCAGAATTTGCATGAATGATATGCAGGAGAGGTTTGGTTGCAAAGTGATTGTATAAAGGAACCCCAGAGTTATTCTCAGAAAAATAATTGAGACAAAAGGCATCCCATTACCACTTTCAGAAATAAATAAAACATAGAAACTAAGATTTTGTTAGCAGCACAACAAAGCTAACCATGCTAAGAGAGTACAAAACTGGAAAAACTTTCAAATAATTACAAATCAAGTTGTATATGTAACTACTTCATCTTATTACTATTAACCTCATCCTTGCTCCTACTCTTTTCCCCTTCTGTTTCTTACATTTACTTGTTTCATCTTTTATCAAAAAAGACTGTAAACCCTTCAGACCATAAACCACATCACCTACCACACTGGGGCCCCAGTCGTGGTAGGACATTTATGCCTTACCACAATACAAAAATAAAAACAAGGGAATGCTTAAAAAAAGATGTATGCAGTGTTGTAGCCATGTTGGTCCCAGGATCTGAGAGAGACAAAGTTGACCTGAAGAAGAGGTCTTTGTAAGTTCAAAAACTTGTCTTTCTCACCAACAGAAGTTGGCCCAATAAAAGATGTTACCTCATCCACCTTGTCCCCCTAAAAAGAGATGTGTCACAATTGTATTATCTGTCTCTGCCCCTTGGGTATCAATGACAGCTCTTCCCCTTCCTGCATATTCCTAAAAATGCAACAAAGCTCATTAATTACCTGCAAAAGTCATAGTATGGTATCTGTTTTCAGTATTTATAGAGCACCAATCACCATATTATTTAAACACCGAGGCCCAGTTATTGGGCCTAGATGAGCGGTGATTGCTACATCACCTGACTGCAAATTATGGTCCCTACCATAATTAAGAGCAGCATCCTGGCTGTCTATGAACCTCTATTACAGTAACTAGGGATCAGCAAATTACAAGGACACTCTGGCAACACCCACTTTTCCTCAGCTATATCTGTTATGAAGTGGGACAGGGTTGTGCCATAGAAATCTTCAGAGGCTGGTTAAGCTGGTTTTATGACCGCTTTGCCGGAAAGGTACAAACGGCCAGAGCAAGGCTGAGATCTGTATCTAGGTGCTAGAATAGCAACCAGGGCTGGCTCTAGCCATTTCGCCTCCCCAAGCACGGCGGCATGCTGCAGGGGGCGCTCTGCCGCTCACCGGTCCCGCAGCTCCAGTGGATCTCCTGCAGGCGTTCCTGCAGAGGGTCCGCTGGTCCCCCGGCTCCGGTAGGCCTCCGGCTGCGTGCCTGCGGAAGCTCCACCAGAGCCGCGGGACCAGCGGACCCTCCGCAGGAATGCCTGCGGGAGGTCCACTGGAGCCGCCTGCCACCTTCCCGGCAACCGGCAGAGCGCCCCCCGCAGCATGCCGCCCCAAGCACACGCTTGGCGCAGTATGGCCTGGAGCCGGCCCTGATAGCAACCCTTCCTCCCCAAAAGCTCTCACTGAAATGAAATAAATTAACCTTAAATAAGGGGTCCTCTTAACATGTTTTGCTCTGTAGTGACTTCAAAGCATTGATTTAGTACTCTCATGTGGTAGTAACTAGACTGCATTCACCTAGTTTGCTCTAGATTAAATTACTATAAGGTACGTGTACAATGGGTTGAAAAAACATACTCAAAGAGTAGTTATCAATGGTTCATTGACAGGCTAAGTGGACATATCCTGCAGAGGTCTGTCCTTGGTCCAAATATGATTGAATATTTTCATATAAGTAGCTATGTTTTCATAGCAGAGGCGTAGCGCTTCTTTCCTCCTTAACCTGCTCAAACCAAAAGATTATTTTTCTCTTCTAGCAGGATAATCATTCTTTTTGAAGTACGCAGGTATAATATTCTTTTTCTAAGATGTTAACAGTGCAGAGGGACCATGGGGACTCAAATATTTGTTTTTAAAATCACCTCCCTGAGATAGTAATGTGGTAATTTCCCAAATCTTTGTTTTTGTCATCTCATTCTCCACTTATTTAGGAAACAGGGTATAACAAACTAAGATTCTACGTCACCACTAATTTAAACCCCCAGGGCAGCTGAAAAAAAATCAATGAACAAATAAAATATACAGTAATAAATGAAACTTATATAACTGGCATTTACACTGCCACCATTTACCCCACCCCGCAGTGAACACCCCTCTGGATTTCAGAGTCCTAGATGCTCGCTTGCATGGGCAGGCTTGGAGATCTGCAGCTGGAGACAGCACTCTGTTGGCTCTGTGTATCAGTCCAGCCAAGGAAAAAAGCGGCATAACACCTCTGAAATTGGAGCTGGCCCCACTAAATGTCAGTAGCTCTGGGTCCTGGGTCGATCACTCTGCCTCTCCTCAGACTCAGTCTCTCTGCTGTGCCCCTTCCATTGCAAGTACTTTCCCAAACCAGAGTGGGGGTTAGTTCCTTCACTGCACTGCTCAGTTCCTTCACTGCAGCCCCCCTCACTCAGTTCTAGGCATAGCAACAGTCTGTGCTCTGACTCCAGTGAAGCCACCAATAGCCTCTGAGGCTCCCTGCTCCACATCAGCAGGCTCTCAGCAGCAACTTCTGGCTTCCTAGCAGCAGCTCCTGGTGTGGACAGAGCTCCACAGCAGCGATCTCACGCCTTTTCCCAAAATGGAGTCTACCGCCTGCGCTTCCTGCATGAGGAAGTTCCCCCCCTTCCCCAAAGGCTTCATGGGAGTTGTAGTCTCTAAGGCTAGATCACAGCACACAGGCTTTTCCTTGGAACACTCCCAAAAAAAGTTCAGAGGCCCTTCTAGTAAAGGGTGCATACACTTAGTTTATGCTCTTGTGATTTTTAAAAGGAAGATGAAAAAAAAAGAGGTTACTTACCTCATAAGAACTGGAGGTTCTTCGAGATGTGAGGTCCCTGTCTGTATTCCACTGTGGGTTACACCAAGGCCTTATGCATCTGAGTTGGAGCATTTTGAAAGCCATGTCTGTTGACCCGTGCATGAGTCCTTGCTCTCCTCATGCTTCCAGCAGAGCAGCTAAAGGGCTGGATGGGCCAACCAGCACTCCAGTTCCTTCTGTACTGCAAATCCAAGTGTGGTCCCAAAGCAGTGTGGAAGGAGGCTAGGTAGTGGAATACAGATAAGGAGCACACATCTTAAAGAATCACCAGTTACTATAAGGTAAGTAACCTCCTCTTCTTCTTCTTCTTCTTCAAGTACAGGTTCCTATGTTTATTCTGTTGACAAGCAATGCTCAAGAAGGAGGAGAGTGCAAGAATGTAGGTGGCAGAGCTGTTTGAAGAACCCCTGTCCCAAAGGATGCCACAGCAGCAAAATCCTGTACTAGAGCATAATATCTCACAAACATATTAATGAAAGTCCACATATCTGCTTTACAAACGTCAACCAGAGGCACTTGTTGAAGTGCTATAGATATCATTTGTGCTCTTGTAGAATAAGCCCTCACCCGCCTGTGGCGGAGGAAGGTAAACATAACCAGAGATCAACTTACAGATCCTCAGAGATGAAACAGCTTGACTTCAGACTCTTCCTGCTATAGTGATAAACTATAAACTGGGAGACTTTTCTAATCAATTTTGTCCTTTGTAGGTAAAAGGTGAAAGCATATCATACATTGAGGGAATGAAGCTTCCTCTCCTCCACATTTGCATACTATTTCAGAAAGAACATAGGTAAGTGGATTGTCTGGTTGATATGAAACTCCAAATCCACCTTCGGAATGAATTTCTGATGTAGCCAGAAAGAGAGTTTGGCCTTATGGAATACAGGATCTGCCATTAGGGCTCCCAACTCATGTACCCTTCTGGCTGAAGGGATAGCCACAAGGAATTCAACTTTCATCCATTGGTGAGCCATGGAACATGTAGCTGTTGGCTCTAAGGGAGGCTTAATGAGAGCTGACAGCACCCAAGATTCAAGTCCCAAAGAGGGGTAGGCTTCCTTGCTGGTGGAAAGGTTCTGATTAGGCTCCTTAAAAATCTAAGAATCAACAGGTGAGTGAAAATTGAATACCCATTTGCTAGTGGATGACATGCACTGATTGCTGCCAGACAGACTTGTACAAAACTGAGGGAAAAGCCGGCCACTATGAGAGAAAGAAGATAGCCGAAAATGAAGGAAATATCTGTTTACTTGGGATATAGGCATTTTTGATGTGCCCAAAGAAACAAACGCTTCCACTTAGCTGACCAGGATTTTCCAGGGGCGTTCTTTTCACTGTCATTAACTATGGTTTGTATGGCTTCTGAGCAGGAAAGTTCCAATGTTGATGCCCATCTAAAAACTAAGTCATGAGATGAAATATCTCAGAATTGGGATCCTGCTCCTCTCCTAGTCAAGAGATCAGGAAACAACTGGATGTGATCGGAGGGCAGAATGACAGCTATAGGAAGTTTAGGAACCATACCTGTCTGGGCCAATAGGGAGCAAAGAAGATCATGCACTGTCTTGATGAACTGTCCTAAGATGTGAGGTAGGCATGGTAAAGGAGGAAAGCATAGCTGAGATGACCCAACTAGGGAAGAAGAACATTGTCCTGAGAGTATAGTCCTAGAGCACCTCTGGAGCAATGTGTGTTGTATTTCTTGTTCAGTTGGGAGGTGAACAGATCCCAGTTGGGAATCCCCCACTGAGTGAAAATGTTGTTTACTATTGAATCATGCAATTTCCACTCATGATTGATGGCAAAATGTCTGCTGAGGGCATCTGCTAGCACCTTTTATGTCCCTGGAAGGTAAGCTGCCAGCAATGTGATTTGATTCTTGTACGGCTGGCTTGACATGAGTTATTAGGCACAGGTGAGGCCTCGTATCTTGAAAGCCAGTATTAAGGTGGTAAATAGAATATCAGTCTGGAAACAGAATGTCTGTGCTAACCAAAATAGGAAAATGGATCAGTAAGCTAAAAGGCAAAATGTCTGTACTAGCTAAATTAAGGGCGAATGCTCTGGGACCCTATATCAGGGACTTGGACATCCAGGCTGCCTAGTGGTTGGAGTATTTGAATTCTGACTCCCTTCTTCTGTGGTCAAGGTGTCTCAGTCTTTAAGGCAAGGGAATAGGGAGATCTGGGCCCACCCAGTCCACTGGCTCCCAGCCTAGAGTAAGGGACCTCTCAGCAGGGAGTCTACATCCATTGCCCTGGGCCACTTCCTACTGCTGTTTCTACAGTTTGGGGCCTGGCCCCTACAGTCCAAGTTCTGGTGGCTTATCTCTAGTAGCACCCCCTGATCAACCTGTTGCGGTCCTCCAGGTGAGGCAGATATAAGTCTGGTGGGGTCGGAACCCCACAGTGCCCACATGACTTCAGTCACCCAGGTTCCTCTTAGTCTACGTGCTCCTAGTCCTCTCTCTCAGTCTCCTTTGGCCAGGAAGATAGTGCTTGGTTCCTGGTGGCTGCCTTGGCTGGCAGGCTAGTGATCCTTCCCCTCAGGTAGGGACGTACCTAGCTCCTCCTCTTCACCAATGAACCCTGAACTGAGCCAGGTTCCCTCCTTTTCTCTCCCCTTCAGGCCAGACATTTGTTGCTAGCTGGGCCCACAGGCTCTCTTTAACCCCTTCTTTGCTGGTGGGTGGGTTCTCTTCTTCACCACAGACCCATTTACAACGGACAAAACAACAAGGAACAAGATAAGCCTGGAACATAAAATAAGGTAAAAAGTAAGATGTACGTGGACAATGTGTGGATAAAGCATGTTGTACAGGGATTGGTTTCTGCAAAATAACCAAGTCAGTCCCCAAATTTGTGATGAAATGTATTGTAAATGCAAATATAATGTGTAAATGTATATAAAGGAATAGGCTTTCTGTGTAACTGTGGTATGCCCTATACCCATCCCCGATGCTTGAGCCTGAACAACTCAGCATAGCTTTGCTGTATGCCAAAAAAAGGAACCTGAGGAACAAGACTGAAGTCAAACTGAATTTTTGGGGAACTAAGTGAAAGAGGTCTCAGGGGAACGCCAACTCTTTTTGTCACTGTTTGTTGATGTAAAAGATGGATGTCACATTGTCTGACATTATGAGGACATGGAGGGACTCTATGAATTGCAGAAAGACTTTACAAGCTTTCCAAACTATCCAGAGTTCCCGAATGTTAATGTGCATCCTGGCCTCTTGAGGTGTCCAATGCCCTGGGCCATATGGCTGTCTATATGTGCTTCTCAGCCTAAGAAAGAGTGTCTGTAACCATCATCTTGTCTGGTGAGGATAGCAGGAAGGGGAAGCCCACACACAACCAATGAGGATCCTGCCATGACATTAGAGAAGCTGTTACTCTGGAATAAATGGTATTCATGTTGTGTTTGGTCGGTGAATACACAATGAGGAGCCACATCTGAAGGCACCATAGCCAAAGGTGAATGCAGTAACATAAGTGCATGAAGCTATGTGCACCAGAAGGGGCGGGGGGGGAGAATTCTGATTGAAGCTAAAGGGTTGCATACAACCTGGCCTATCAGGTCACTCAAAACCTGTCCTCTGGCAGATAATCTCTCACCATGACTGAATCTAGAGTGGTTCCTATTAAGTCTATAGTCTGTGTCATAGTGAGTACAGACTTTTCCAAGTTGACTGACTCCTAGCGAAGAAAGTAGTTGAAGCATCAGTGAGGTTGTCTCGTGGGCTTTCTGACAAGTCCTGGCAATGAGAAATCAATTGTTGAGATTGGGAGAAACAGTGAAGCTGTTCCATTTGAAATGAGCTACTACCACCAGGAAGACCTTGATAAAAACTCTGAGGGTAGTGGCAAGGCCAAATGGGAGCACTCTGTATTGTTACTTTTTGGGGCCTACTAGGAATCTGAGAAAACATCCATGTGTGGGTTGAATATCCAAGTGAAAATAAGCACCCTTCATATCAAGAGTTTTAAAAGATGTATTTTTTCAGGGAAGGGATTATTGATGCCAAAGTGACCATGAGAAGCTTCAGTTTGTGAATAAATCAGTTGAGGTTGGGAGGATTGTTTCTTTTTGAGGATTAGGAAGTAAGTAGAGGTAAAAATCTCTCTCTTAGAACATGTACCTATCCAGCGCCATTGCTCCTTGCTGCAGGATGGATTCCACTTCCTGACTGAGAATCTCCTGGTGAGAATGGTCCCTGAAGAGGGATGGGGATGGGGGTTTTGGAGGAAGTAGGGAAGTAAACTCAATTATATAGACAGACTGGACGACATCTAATACTCTCCTGTCTGTTATGGCACTCCAGTTGTGGTAACAGAATGCTAAATGACCCCCAAGTGGTACGTGGGGATTGGGTAGTGGCGATATCATTAGTGGTTTGCAGCTTAAGAACTCCTGTCACAAATATCTTTTCACTAGGGGTTGGGGTTGAGATGGTGCTGAAGATGTGGTGGGTGCAGGAAAGTGAGACTTTTGTACTCTCTATGTCTTACAAGGAGGGTCATAAGATCGCTGGTGATAAAATTATTGATACAATTGTCTAGGTCTGTAAGGCTGCCTGTGATATTACCTTTTGAGGTTACAAGGGGCCCTAGAGGTCTTTAAAGTGTGTACGGACTCATCAGTCTTTTGATTGAAAAGGTGGGCTTCATGAAAGGGCAAGTCTTCTACAGTGTTTTGGACCTCCCTGAGAAATCCTGAGGCATGTAACCATGACTTACAGTGCATTCTGATGGCCATTGCCATCAACCTAGATGATGTATCTGCTGCTTCCAGCTGTTGATTGATGTGTAGTTCTGGCCCTGTGTTTATCACTAAGAGCCTGGAAGTGAGCTCTGCCTTGCTGTGGTAGCTTGTCTACAAAGTCTGTGAATTTTGAATAGTTGAAGGCTAATACATGTGAATGCCTTTCTTCCCAATAAGTCTAGATATTTAGCCTCCTTGTTGGAAGGCATAGAATCTCATGGATACAGCTAGGAGAAGAGCAGCAGATATTACACTTCACTACAATGTGTGCCTCCACGAGACAGTACAAACAGAGTAGATGGTTGCCATTGATTGAGAAGGAACAGGAGCAGGATACACAATTCTTGAATCCCAGAGTTCTAGGCATAATTAGATGCATATAATGGAATACTGGTGTGGAGGGGTTCCCCAGAGCAGAGAAACTATTCAACTATAAAAGCATTACTAAAAGATATTAAAACTATTAATGGTTCACATTAGCACTAATTATCAGAAAAGTAGCTGTGTTAGTCTGTATCCACAAAAACAACAAGGAGTCCAGTGGCACCTTAAAGACTAACAGATTTATTAGGGCATATTAGAGTGATTGAAGTTTTCTCCCTGGACACTCAATAACAGATTTAAAAGTAGCCACTCTTGACAAAAAAAACTTCAAAAACAGACTTCAAAGAGAAACTGCTGAACTACAATTCATTTGCAAACTTAACACCATCAATTTGGGCGTGACTAGGGAGTGGTTGGCTCACTACAAAAGCAATTTTCCCTCTCTTGGTATTGACACCTCCTCATAAGTTATTGGGAGCATACCACATACATACTGACTAAAATGGCCTTCAACATTAGTTCTCCACTTGTAAGGTAGCTCCTTTCTTTTCATGTGCCAATATACATTTATGCCTGTATTTGTAATTTTCACTCCATGCATCTAAATAAGTGGGGTTTTTACCCACGAAATCTTATGTCCAAATAAATCTATTAATCTTTAAGGTGCCACTGGACTCCTCATTATTTTTATTAGCACTAATGACACTGTGTTGGGGGCTATCTCGCAGATAGTAGATGACTTCAGGGAACTCAGAAGTGTGTTGAAAAAAGAAGAATGTCCAAGCAATCTTTTTTGTAATCCCACCTACCCAGCGACCAAAGGAAGAAGATTCTGGAAGTGAATTGCTGGCCAGGTAAGTGGTGGAGGGTAGAGGGATTTGGCTTTGTGGAACATTGGTCCACCTTCTATAAGGAGAGGGGTCTGGACAATTTGTATGGCCTTCACCTCAGTAGGAGGAGGACCAATCTTTTCGGGGACAGGCTGGCTAAAGTAGTCAGGAGAGGGTTAAACTAATAACAAAAGGGGAGGGCAAAAAGAAGGACATTATGAGCACTCAGCACAGAATCAAAATGTTAAGAATTTAATCAAAGAACCAAAGGTCATGAAGAGGAGAACTTGTTTAACTGCCTATACACCAATGCTAGGAGCCTGGGTAACAAACAAGAGGAATTGATCATTTATGAGCATAATCTCAATTTATTTGATATTTCTGAAACCTGGTGGGATGATTCTCACCACTGGAATGTTAAAATGAATGGGTTACAATCTATTTAGGAAGGATAGAGTGGGCAAAGAGGGAGGGAAGTGGCATTCTATGTCAAAAATATCATTACCTGATTCTGAGTCACTGATAACTCACATGAAAATTATCTTGACTGTTTATATGTCGTAACAGATAAAACACAAGATGAGGTACTAGTTTGTGTCTGCTACAGACCATCAAATCATGCTAGGGAACAGAAAGACCACTTCTTTATGCACCTCTCTACAATGTGTAGAAGAAAAAGCTGCTTGATCATGGGGGACTTCAATTTGAGTAACACATGCTAGAAGTCTCATGTTGCCAGTACTATAAAATCCTTGGAATTTTTAAACATAATAGATGACAATTTCTTAACTCAAAAACACTAGACCTTGTCGAATAGATAAAGAGGAACTGACCACAGAACTACAAATGAATGGAGCTTAGGTACACATTATCATGACTTGATCATATTTATAATGTGCAAGCAGAATAAAAGTCCAGAACAGTAATATATACATATTAGGTACTCTAACAGGGCTAGTTTCACTGAAAACTGAAAACAATTATGAACCAGATCACCTGGGAAGAATTTAATCAGAAGAATGTGAATAATTGGGAATCTTTTAAGAATACCTTACCAGATGTCCAAAAAGCCACAATCAAGGAAGAAGACTATGCTAATTAAAAAAACTGCATGGTTTAGAGCGGAAGTGAAGGTAGTTGTGTTTGCGTACACACACACACACACACACACACACACACACACACACACCAAATGGGAAAAGGGGAAGTTGACAGTAATTAATATCAATCAGAAGTTAGGAATTGCATAAAATTGATAAGGAAAGCCAAAGGACACAGGGAGAAATAGATGACCAGCAGACATAAAGGTAACAAGGAGTTTTAAAAATATATTAGGGAAAAAAAGTATCCTGAAAATCCTATTGGTCCATTGCTAGATTGAAATGATAGAATTACCTATAACATATAAAAGGCAGAAGTGTTCAGTAAATACTTCTATTCTGTATTTGGGGGAAAACAGATGATATAGTCTCTTCTTGTGGTGATGATAAACTCTTTCCATTCCACTAATTTCTCTGAAGGATGTTAAACAGAAGCTAATAAGTTAGAGATTTTAAAACTAGAAGGTTCAGATAATTTGCATCTAAGAGTTTTAAAAGAATTGTCTCAGGAGCGTGCTAGACCATTAACATTGATTTTCAACAATGCTTGGAGCACTGGGGAAGTTCCAGAAGACTGGAATAAAGTTAATGTTGTGTCAATTTTAAAAAAGGGAAAACAGGATCACCTAGATAATTATACGCCTGTCAGCCTGAGATTGATCCCAGGCAAGATAATGGAGGGACTGATATCGGACCGGTTTAATAAAGAACTAAAAGAGCGTAATGTATTTAATGCCAATTAATATTGGGTTTATGGACAATAGAACCTGTCCAACTAACTTGATATCTTTTTTTGATGAGATTACAAGTTTGACTGATAAAGATAATAATGTTGATGTAATACACATACACTTCTGTAAGGCATTTGCCTTGATACCACATGACATTTTGATTAAAAAACTAGAATTATATAAAATTAATCTGGCACACATTAAATGGATTAAAAACTAGATAACTGCTAGGTCTCAAAATGTAACTGTAAACAGAGAATTGTCATCGAGAGAGTCTACGTCCATTTGGGTCCCACAGGGATAGGGCCTTCATCTTACACTATTTAACATTTTTATCAATGACCCTGAAGAAAACATAAAATCATCATTAATAAAATTAGTGGATGACAGAAATTGGGGAAGTGGTAAATAATGAAGAGGACAACTCACTGATTCAGTGTGATCTGGATCACTTGGTAAACTGGGAACAATCAAACAATGTGTGTTTTAATATGGCTAAATATAAATGTACACTTCTGGGAACAAAGAATGTAGACCATACTTACAGGATGGGGGATTCTATCCTGGGACACAATGATTCTGAAAAAGATTTGTGGGTTGTGGTGGATAATCATAACCATACATTTTAAAGAGAGAGAGTAATTAACCATTGAAACAATTTACTAAGGGTCATGATGAATTCTCCATCAGTAACAATTTGTAAATCTATATAGGATGTTTTTCTAAAATATATGCTCTAGAAATTATTTTGGGGAAGTTCTGTGGCCTGTGTTATACAGGAGATCAGACTAGATGATCACAATGGTGCCTACTGTCCTTAGAATCCATGAATCTATGAACAAAGGAAAATATTTTTTCCACATAAAATAAACTGTGGAAATCATTGCTGCAGGAAGCTGTTAAGGCCAAGAATTAATAAGAGTCAAAAAGGGATTAGACATTTATATGGATGACAAGATTATCCAGCGTTATCTTAATTAGTAATATCAAAAATTTTAAAAGGAATATTAAATCTCATGTTCAGGATTTACACCAATATCTAGCTAGTAGATCTCAAGATGAGACTTAACTTGGGGGACAGATTGCACCACTGCCTATTGCAGAGTTCTTACACCTCCCTCTAAAGCAGGGGTGGGCAAACTTTTTGGCTTAAGGGCAACATTGGGGCTCTGAAACTGTATGGAGGGCTGGGTAGGGAGGAGTGTGCCCCACAAACAGCCTGGCCCCCATCCCCTGTCTGACCCCTCTCACTTTCCACCCCCCCCGACTGCCCACCTCAGAACCCACCACCATCCAACCACCCCGCTCTTTGTCCCCTCACCACCTCCTCCCAGAACCCCTGCCCCCTAACAAAGCCCTCTCGCTCCCTGTCCCCTGACTGCCCTGACCCCTATCCACACCCCCGCCGCCTGACAGGCTCCCAGGGACCCCACCCTCTTCCAACCCCTACTTCCCCATCCTCTGACCACCCCTGAACCTCTGCCCTATCCAACCACCCCTGCTCCCTGTCCTCTGATTGCCTCCCCAGAATTCCCTGCCCCATATCCAACCCCCTGGTCCCGGCCCCCTTACCATGCCGCTCAGAGCAGCATGTCTGGAGCCGCACCTCCTGGACGGAGCCAGACATGCCGCCACACTGCCCTGCATGAGTGCGCAGCCCCACTGCCCAGAGTGCTGCCTGCACGGCGGAGTGGCTGCAGGGGAGGAGGGACAGGAGGGGAGGGGCTGAGGGCTAGCTGCCAGGCCAGGAGCTCAGGAGCCAGGCAGGACGGTCCCGCGAGCTGGACATGGCCCATGAGCTGTAGTTTGCCCACCTCTGCTCTAAAGCATCTGGTGATGGCCATTGTCAGAGATGGGATACTGAATTAGATGGCTCTTGGATCTGATGAAGTATGGAAATTCCTGCATTAGTAAGTTTATAACTAGTGCAAAACAGAGGAGCAATGGGCCTAGAAGTCTTAAAATAGTAGCAAGCTATATATTCTAAAGCTAGATAAGGTTGCCTCAGTCCACATGATTTCCACTGCTTCAGCAGTGAAAGGCAAATGGAAAACAAGTTTTACCATCCACTTAGGGATTCCCCTGATGTAAGAGATTCCATAGGTGGCATACCACCCTCTTCCCAGAGCCAGAGAAACGTGCATCTGGGGTGCTGCCGGGAAGAAAGGGATATGGCCAAAGAACCACTGCACTCTGGCAATCGCACTGGTGAGCTGAGCCCTGATACTAGCCAGACCAATTTAGAGCAGCTCTGAGGATGTTCTAAATTGTACAAGAGCTGAGCCAGCTTCCAGCTGGCCCTAGGATTGGGAAGGAGATAAAAGTGGTGTAAAGCCACCTTTTCCCTCTCTCCTTAGCAGTGCTGAGCAGAATTCAGCTACAGCTGAGGATTAATTCCTAATACATAGTTGGGAAAAGGGTCGTTATCAATTTCTCTTAATCTTTAATATAGAGGGGAAAAAAGACCCTGTAAAGGTTTACATTTTTTTTAGCTCATGTGTTGCACTACCTAGCCATGTCATATAGTGTCAGTAATGTCATCAGATAACATAACTTCCACAATCTGATGTGATGCATTACACTAAGATTAACAGAATAAATCATATTTTTGGGTACACAGATAACAGGTGGTGCAGTCAGATGCTTTGTATTATTGTGTATCTATAGGATGCCCAGATATTAAGTTCACAGGCTCCTTCTCGTATGTGGAGTTTGTTGCAACCATAACTCAGTAGTAAAGGGCCACCAAACACTTATTATGGCAAAAACTATCATCAGGGAAAAATACAAATTGATCAATGTCAGCAACATGAAAGGAAAGAACAATCACCTGTCCCCGATCTCATAAATTTAGTATTTGTTGCAGGCTTTTCCCCAACTATATACAGTTTATTACAGTAACTATAATAAATAACGATGATAATGCAGAGTAGGTTATTTCAAGCTGAATACTTATTTTCTATTAATTCTCTCCCTTTTCTCTTGCACGCACTAAGCATGATCCACCTGTGAACTGGGGAAGAATAGATTTAATTTATCACTAGAAGTTTAGGCCTTTTAATTGGGAATGATGTGCTACATCAAGAAAGTTGTCTGTGTAGGCTCCTTGAAATAGCTGTATACCGTAAGTGGCATGTGCAGCTTGTACAAAGGAGGCATAGAATTTACATTCTACTGGTGTGTTATAAATAAGTAATAAGAACAGATTAGAATTATGCATTTACGCCTACTAGTGAGAGTGAGATGCATAATTCACAAGTGGTGAACTCTTAAGAGACTTCTGAAGTCCCCACTCTCATGTGTACAGAGCAAGGTATATTATTCATTCCCCACAGTCCTATACATTTCCTTTTTTCCCCTCAGTTCAGATTCTCCATGTCCTACTTTCTATAGTACAGAAAGTCTACAGACTATTAACCATTAAGTATTATTGGTGAGAATTTATTTCCTTTCTGTTAGCTTGTTGAGGAAAGCTTTCTGGATTTGCTTGTGCCAGAGTGACGACTGTAAGAGACATACACTGTAATACTGCAAGTATCAGAGGGGTAGCCATGTTAGTCTGGATCTGTAAAAGCAGCAAAGAATCCTGTGGCACCTTATAGACTAACAGACGTTTTGGAGCATGAGCTTTCGTGGGTGAATACCCACTTCCTCAGATGCATGTAGTGGAAATTTCCAGGGGCAGGTATATATATGCAGGCAAGCTAGAGATAATGAGGTAGGTTCAATCAGGGAGGATGAGGCCCTGTTCTAGCAGTTGAGGTGTGAAAACCAAGGGAGGAGAACCTACCTCATTATCTCTAGCTTGCCTGCATATGTATACCTGCCCCTGGAAATTTCCACTACATGCATCTGACAAAGTGGGTATTCACCCACGAAAGCTCATGCTCCTAAACGTCTGTTAGTCTATAAAGTGCCACAGGATTCTTTGCTGCAATACTGCAGTAACAACAACAGAAGGTGGGTGGAGAGGGCTGGAGAGAAGACTGGCCAATCCTATGAAATGTATTAAAATATATCAAAACACAGTGAACACAGAGAAAGTTAGGAGCAAATGTTGAGATAAATCTCATCACATGAATCTCTGGGCACCAGCAATTCTCAGTCTTCCATGGGAATTGCAATTCTCCGCAGGTGATTCTCTCTTCTTAAGGTTTGGCCTTAGTCTCTGTGGAGCTGTCGGTCAGAATGGAGGTTTGACTTTTCTCTTTGGACTCACAGCCCCTGGCTTGTGGGGAAACTGCTTACCGTTGTACTCAGTGATGGGAGTGGTTGTGCAGGTGGGGCATCGGTGTTCAGAAGCTTTTTCACCACAGGGTTCTCCAGACCTGCTCTGAGCAGGCTTAGATGACAAGGTGGTAAAACGTCTGGTGACCTGCCTGTAGGATAATTCCACCATTGCTACTACCAGTGTGAGCTGCACCACTTTTATGGCAGCTCCTAGAGATTTCCCAAAAGAAATCTAGTGTAGACTCAGTCTGACTGTAATGAAGAATCACTGGATAATTTTTGCACAAAGAAAATCTCTTGGTTAAGTCTGAGTGATTTTTGTGCTTTCAGAAGGTCCCAGATATACAACTTTGGAAAACCAGAATCCTCTTTTTACGTACAAAACAGATACAGCATAGGCAGTAGTGCTGCAACCTTCCCCACACTCCCTCATCAGTGAGCTTTCTAGAGAGACTATCTGTAGGAATGGAGCATTAACTTTGTCTCCATGCCCATTCCAATTCCCTGCTGAGACTTCCAACTACTGTCGATTTTGACGGGGGATTTATCTGATGGGAAAGGAAGGCCATGTCATCAAAGGACTGCCCTGCAGCTTCAGCCACAGTGAATCTGCCTTCACAAAACAGTGGCACCTAACTGTAAGGTGGGGTAAGGAGGAGTGGTTCTATGGCCGAGTAATGTAGCATTGATTAATGCGCTTCCCAAAGACGAATCACTTGGGGCAGACTATTTGGTGAAAGTAGTTTTCTTGTAATTTCTCTGAACTGCCTCAAACCAAATGAGTCCATTTAGTCCCCTGGAATTTTCCTTTGCCCTATATGCAAATATCGTCAATTGCGTTCTAGTTCTAGCTACCATCTGTTTTTGCTGCCTCTCTCTTGGCTCTGCCAGAGATTTATCTAGTTAAGCTAAGATACAAGCATCTCTTTTTCAGGCAACTCCATACATTAGCTTATGCAGTGTTGTTGTAGCTGCGTTGGTTCCAGGAAATCAGAGAGACATACATTATCTTATTCTGATGTTTTTTCAATGTATTTTACATTATTTTGAATATTGTTTGGCCAATGTATTTTATATTTGCATATACATTTAACAGAAGGGCTTCAATTATGCATATATTCACATTCCCAATACAACATAAGACTTTGAAAAAAATGAATTTGTGCCATTAAAAGAATTATATTAAATCCTGCCAGCCTCACAACAGGAGCCCAAAACATTTCATCTGACAAAATGAAACTCCCCTTTTTACCCTAATTTTTAAAGATATTAGCCTATGTCTCAATTATCCCAAATATTCTATCTGATAAATGTACACAAAGCTCCTATCAAAATTTGTTTCTATGGGAAGGCCCTTCCAGGGCATGGAACACAGAATTGTAAGAAGAATGTCCAGACACACTGGTCAAGCAGATTAGTTGGACTCCTCAACTGGCCCATATAGGGCTGGTCTCCAGGATCAGCAGAGGAGAAAGGTGATGTAAAATCACCTGTCCTTCCCACAATGTACATAAGAGACATGCCTGGGTATTTGGCCTCATAATTCAAACATTAAACAGCTTTAAATAAGAGAAGGAACAAATTCAAGTTTCTGTTCCTATGAAGTTTCTGTTCTCCCCATGCCAGAGAAAAAAAAAAAGATTGCAGGAGGCTCCAGTCCACATAATGGACCTTCTCAGCCACTAGTCATCATCTCATTGGCCTCCTCCTCTTCCTCTCTAAACTCAAACACAATGTCTACATAATACACTGATTTAATCTCCTGTAACTCCATCTTGGATCCTTTCCAGTCTGGCCTCCTCCCCTCACTATCCTAAAAAGCTCACATTTAGGTTTCTTATTCTGGCTATATATTAGGGCTTCTACTCCATCTTCATTCTCCTTGTCCTGTCTGTGGTTGTTGACACTGTAGGTTATCCTCTCCTTCTTGACTTCCTACCTTTATTGCAAGTGTGTATGTTCTTGATGCATAATGCAATACCTCCATCCTTTTCCCCCTTTATATTAATATTCCAGTGATGAGATTTATCCCACCAATTCTGAGTGATACCAATTAAGTCATAATTTAGCTTATGTATTAATACTTTCAATTCTTCCTGTTTATTTCCCAAATTTGTTGCTTTTCTGAATAGACAAAGATATTAAAGCAGATTCCCCACGGCTCTTCCCACCTGTTGCTCCCTATAACTCTACTATAATATTCCATCCTCCCCCAAATATCCAGCCTTCTGTTAATGTCACCTTTATTTATATCTACATGTAGGCTTTTGTCACCTGTCTCCTTTGAACCTTGCTTATACATTCCACTCATTCTAGCCTTCTGTGTCACCATGCGCTCAAAACCAATGAAGAGGGAGAGGAGGAGCAGCCCTCTTAAAAGGGCAGTCCAGCTGTTTTACTGCGGTCATGAAATAGCTCTACTCATCTGATATCATGTAGGGGCAAGTTGGTAACACATATTTAAACAATAATTATTTCCATTCAATAAACAGAAATACCTATTCTTAACGCAAAGGTAATATGTTTGTACCAAGATATTTCACATTCCTTACAGCTCTGTTCAACTTCTATTTCTATGAATTCTCATTACAATACTTTTGACTTGAAACACAGTGTGGCCAAGTAGATTAAGCATGGACAGGGGAGCCCAAACTGCTGTGCTCTTATGCAGGCTCTGTTCAGGCATGTGACCTTGGGTAGGTTGTATTTTCAGTGGTGCCATTGGAGCTGTGGGATGTTCAGCATCTCTGGGAATCTGGCCATCAGAGACTCTGTGCTGTGCTTCAATTTCTCTGTCTGAAAAATGGGGCTAACACTAGTTGCCTATTTTCCTCCACAAGCAAATTGTAAGAATTAATATCTTTAAAATGCTTTGAATACAAAGAGTGCTAAGTATTGTTAATATTCCAAGGCCTGAATCAGATGGATCCTCAAAAGAGAGAGAAATCTGGCTTCAATTACTTTAGAAGGATGCTAGAGAGAGACCGTAAGTATCTCTGAGTTTAGAATATTATGTGTTTTATATACTATCTGTATTCCCTCTCTTGTATGTCCAGGGTAGCCATGTAATGCAAGTTCTGTAGCCTCTGGATCAGTTAGAAAAGATACAAAAAAGAAATATTCCAGTGTACCACTGCCATTGCAATGTGCAAAAGATAATAAAAATAATGGTTTTGTGAGCACACTTTAAATGTACAACATTGTAATGTACAGTGTAAACAGAGCATTCATATTCAATTATACATTTACCTCTCAAGAAAAATGAGTTTTATCCCTCACTAGAAGTGGTATATTTATTTGCCCAGTAAATTACATCATATATCCTATTTATACATCAATTCAAAATAAATCTTTTTAATGTAAAAGCCAATTCAAACGGCTTCAATGCAAGATCAAATATTTCTATTCTGACTATAACATAGCTCCACTCTGATGCCATCCTAAGTTCAAACAAGAAATATTTTATCTTCTGCTGCTCTTTATCAAATACTTATTCCAAACCACTCTAATTTATATTGCCCCAATAAATCTAAAAACAAAATTTTAAATGTTTCCATAAGGATATTTGTACAAAATTACATATTTTGATGTACCTACACTGATAGAACCTTCAGGCATTCACAATAAGGATTATTATAAAAAGATCTCAAGTTTCACTGGTTAATAGAAAACTAGAATAAAAAATGAGCAGAGATATACTCCTTCATACAGGACACAAGATAGAAGATTAGCATCAGAATGAAAATTCACTTATCCTCAGCTGACGCTTTTCCCTCTTACATCTGCTGACCTTGTGCTGTGCAGTACATTACTGAAATGATTAAACAACAACAGCATTGTTAAATTATGAATCCAGATGTTGTTTTACATGCCATCATATACATTGCCAGCAATGGCAGAAAAAAGGAAATCAATATATGAACATTTAAGTTGTATCTACAATAATGGAGTGCAGTATTTGCAACGCTGCCATCGCTGAAATAGTAATGAACTCTGTTTCTCATCTGCCTCATGATAGCCATCTTAAAAGATTTTGAGTTTATGCATTACTTAAGGAACACTAATCTGATATTTTCCTTACGTGCTTCGATTTATGTTCACTTAATTTTAGTGCTTATGCACTATTTATTTTCTTTGTAATACATCATCTTAAATTGTTCCTATATTTACATGGTATGAATCTTTATGATTGGTATGAATATATCTGTCGTATAAAAAAACATTTGAAGCCAAACTGCAATTTAGATCAGAAGTGGATTATCATAAAAAATACCATATTTTAAAGGAATAGTGAAAAGTCTGATCGAGTTCAGTACCAACTAAATGGCTATAAAGTTTTATGTAAACAATTTGGGTGGTGGGTGTAAAAATGTAGGTTAAATTCTTGATTCATCAGGAAAAGAAATCTGCCAGAATTCTTTTCATGATTTTTGTGACATATTAAGCTGGAATCTGACTTGATTTATGCCCTGCATAAATTTTTTATTTTTGCATAATTTAGGAGGGGGGCAGCAGGTTTGGAAAATACAAGAATCCTCTTCCAACAGTCTAAACTGTCATGTATTTTTAGAATTAAACTCAAATCTAACTAAGATTCTATAATGTTCAGACATGTATTGTTCACCATGAACAGATGAGAACCAAGACTGCTGAGAAGAATGAAGGAAAAGCTGCTCCTGTATTATTTCTAAACCTAAATAGAAATAGTTTAGTGATATTAACTGGTAAAATAATCTGGAACTATTTTTAAAAGTCATTCTCAGATTTTTCTCCACAAATTTACAGAAGCAAGAGGCCTGAACAAGCATCCAGATATCTGGATGCTCATGCAAAGTTTACAAATGTCCAAACATCTGAGGTTTGCTCACTGCTAAAATTGACAGAATGCAGATTTCCAGTCTCTCAAACATTTAAAATAGTTTTCAGACTAATTAATTTATTAACTATCCAGTATGTGCTGGGGGCAGTACTGCATGCTCCAAAGAGGGATGGAGATTATGAGTGAGGATGCAGTACAAATAAAAAATTTAAAGAAAAGACCTAAACCTTCTCCTATGAGGGTCACTAGTAAACATCCATTCACCTACTGGGCACAAGAACTGTCTCAGATCCAGTCTCATGTAAGCAGATGCAACTCCATTGACCTCATGGACTGATTTTGATCCTTTTAGAGCAAGCAGCCCTGTAATATTCTCCATCTGCCTTCCTGGAGAAGAGCATTACATGCAGAAGTATTACACTATCACTGTTGGGCCTCTAGTGCAGCTGCCTGTTGTGTTGCTACCATGAATGAACATTTCACTGGTGTCACTGGAATATTAGGACACACAGACCACATTCAATTATGCAGGTGGTGCAATCCAGGTGGCTACACCTGTAATATTCAACACCCAAAGGGTTAACAGCCAGCAATAATTGTCAGTATGCAGCACAGCTGCTTGTGACTTCTAGTAACTTAGTCCAACTGTTGTTTCTTTTTCTTACACACCAATTTGTCATAAATGTTTCTAGTACTCTTTCCCTTTCCCAGTTATGTAAATTAAGTGCTATCCATACTCCCAAAAGTTCACTTATAAATTATTTTTCATGAAACTGAAATTCTCTCAGTGATCCATGTGAAATTTTAAATTTGGATGGGATTCAATACAAAATTAATCTTTGTAGAAAGAAAATGTCCAATTTAAGAAGTTTAAAAACTGTGGAGATTTTTGTGGTTCTCCAACTTTTTGAGTGAACATGGACAGAGTTTCATTGAAAAATGGGCATTATTGTGAGTGAAAGCAACAACATTCCACCAGTTTTTCATGAAACTAGACTCTGTTCCAAAACCACCCCCATCCCTTTCCAAAATATGCAAAATCCTCATATTCACCAATGTGAATAAGGCGTTTACAATCTGTTCTTTTGTGAATATTTTGCAGAGCCCCAAATCCACCAATCTCTTATTTTTGTTCTTTGGGGGTTGTCAATTTTTAAACGTTCACTAAAGCCCAAATTAAAAAAAAGTTTAATCTCTCTAAAAGTGTTAATGGTAACATACACATATTATCTGAAGAAAGCAAAACCAGAGTTTAGTCCTAAGTCTTGATGTCAAATATAACTGTTCCGTTTCTACCACTGTGAAGATAAGTGCAAATTTTCAAATTTGTACCACATCTAGGCATCTAAATCCATATCTAGGCACCAAAAATAAGTGGCCCAGTTGACTTCAGACTGAGTGAGGGTAATCAACACATCAGAAATTCTAAGACTATAAGAACATAAGAATTGCCATACGAGGTCAGGCCATGGTCCATCTTGCCCAGTATCCTGTGTCCAACAGCGACCCATACTAGAGTTTCAGAGGGAGTACACAGAACAGAGCAATAACGGAGTGATCCACCTTATCTTCCACTCCCAGCTTCTGATAGTCAGAGGTTTAGGGTCCCGAGCAGGAGGCTGAATCCCTAATCACCTTGGCTAATAGCTCAGGTTAAGATTTTGTCACGGTTAATTTTAATACAGGTATGGAAAGGTTGCAGGCAATAAACAAAAATTCACAGAAGCCCACAACCTGCCTGTGACTTTTACTAAAACTAACCAGCGTCCAGGGGTGGGGTTGACCACCGAGGGGACTGAAGCCCAAGCCACACAAGGAGGCGGGACTGACAGCTCCAGCCCCTGCCCCTGCCACAGTGGCTGAGGCAAGGGCTGAAGCCAAAGAAGTCACAGAGGTTCATTAAAGTTACCGAATCTGTGACCAAATCATATCTTTACTAATAGCCATTAATGGATCTATCCTCCATGAACTGATCCAGTTCTTTTTGGAACCCAGTTATACTTCTGGCCATCACCACATCCCATGGCAATGAGTTCCACAGATTATTGTGTGTTGAGTTAAAAAGTACTTCCTCTTGTTTGTATTAAATGTTACTATTCTTTTCATCAGGTCACCCCTGGTTTTTGTATTTAGTGAAAAGGTAGATAACACTTCTCTATTTACTTTTTCCACACCATTCATTATTTTATAGACCTCTATCATCTCTCCCCTTAGTTGTCTCTTTTCTAAGATGAATAGCCCTAATCTTTTTAGTCTCTCCTCATATGGAAGTAATTCCATACTCTTGATCTTTTTTGTTGCCCTTCTCTGAATGTTTTCCCGTTCCACTAGATCCTATTTGAGTAGCACACCATGGATTTATGTAGTGATATTATGATTTTTTTATCTTTTTTTTATCCTTCTCTGAACGGTATCTAATATACTGTTAGCCTTCTTGACCACTGCTGGGCAGTGAATGGAAGTTTTCAGAGCGCGATCCATGGTGACTCAAAGATTTTTTTAAAATGGGAACAGCTATTTTAGAACCCAACATTATATCTGTATAGTTGGGATTATTTTTTTCCAAAGTGCATTATTTTGCACTTAACATTAAATTTCATCTGTCATTTTGTTTCCCAGTTTGGTGAGATTCCTTTGTAACTTCACATGGTCTGCTTTGTAATCATTTTATATCATGGGCAAACTTTGCTACTTCTCTATTCACCCACTTTTCCAGATCATTAATAAATATGTTGAACAGCCCAGCACCCAGTGTAGATCCTTGGGGGACACCACTGTTTGCCTCTCTCCACAATGAAAACAGACTATTTATTTCTACCTTTTGTTTCCTATCTTTCAACCAGTTACTGACCTACGAAAGGACCATCCCTCTTATCCCATGACTACTTAGGTGAATACTTGTCTTACATCCTCTCTTTCAGTATGCAATATCACTCAAACAGCATTTGGTATTTTAAACTCTCTTATCCAATCTACATATATGTGAAGGGACAATTATATGTAGATTGGATAAGAGAGTTTAAAATACCAAATGTTTACTATGATAAACGCTTGGTGTGAGATCACAGGAAAGAAAGAATCATTTGGGCTTTTCACATTTTTGAGTGACTTTAAGTCTTGTCAACGTTTGTGATTGATAGACCTGGAAGCTTAATGCCTCCCTTCTCTCTGTTCACTGAACAGATCCAGAATGGGTAGCAACAATGCACTTTCCCTACATTGCCATACAAATGTGCCTTTTTTTTTTGTTCTTTTGGCTAATCCATTGCTATTAGCTTTGGAGAATGCCATTTGTTCAAAACAGTTTGTGCTTCTGTATGTGGCAGATTTAGAGGTGCCAATCCCTTTTGTTTTATAATTTGAGTTTTATTTTATCATTTTAATTTCTAGAAAGTGGTGCCCAAATAACCTGAGAGCTCAGCAATTCAGGCAGGGTTAACATGAGTTCTCTCCTGGTTTGCTGTGTTACCCAAATCTGATTGAAGGACAAGGATTCCAGAAGCTTGTCCAGCTGTGGTTTTATAATGACACCATTAGGTTTTGCTCCATAATCAAGGCCCCTAAAAGTCTGTGTAGCTCCAGGCTTAGTCTCTGCGACAAGGTTAACTGAAATCTGCAGCAAGGATAACTACTTTAGCAGATTGTATCAGCAGGAAATATTTAAACACTATTTAAAAGGATTTTAAATAAGCAGATTTTATTTAACACTACACTAATGCACTGCAACAGAAAATGATACAAGAGAGCTGCTACAAATAAACATAATGCTTTCCTCCCTGGCCTCCGGATCTGTACAGTTAAGTCCAGTGAATGGACTAGAGTCTTCCATTTGAAGTTGAAACACAGAAATGACAGACTTAGACAGTCCTAATTGCCCTTTGGTTTTGTGCCTGCTGAATCTGCATTCTGGGTCTGAAGAATTAATTACACTAGTACAGGTCACTGGCAATGTCAGTGTTGTCAATTCAGGTGTATCAAATGTGCTTTCTTATATATATATATATATAAAACATTAAGGGAAGCTTATTCCTTCCATAAACCTAGTATAATCTGTCCTCTAGTGCTGGCTGCATCAATACAACTATTTTGGGGTTTTTTATAGTGCTCATCATCATGTTTACGTATTTTGGCCCGTATGAAACCTGCAGCAGAGATGATGTTCTTTTTGTACTGCTTTGGGAAGTATGTTGCTTGCTGTACTGCCTTATAATCTGGATGTGTCATTCAGTCATATGGGAATGGTGACTATCGAAGTGTAGTCCATTAGAGCAAGATCCTGAAAATGACAACTGGACTTCAGTTCATATCTCTTTGTGTAACATGGGTAGTATTTCAGGTGAAGATGAATATTCTATTGCTCGCACTAATACAGCAGGTTTCAATGCTTCCAGAACAAACTAGAGTTTTAAATTCACTAACTGGATGCCAATATTATATTGATGTTGAATGACTCTTTGGAATAGGTTATCCTAGGACCTAGTGAAACAGAAGACTTGGCTCTTTCAGATATTTACGAATATTATACTACATCTTTGAAGATAGGAAACAGTTCCACAGTGGGTCCCACAGAAATACTACAGTATCTAGTAGTTGTAAGTTGTCAGGGCAAAGAGTGCCTCTTCTATATTTCTACAGCACCCAGCGCAATGGGGCTTCAGTCTTGACTGTGGCCTTTGGGTGCTACCATGCTATTCAATATTTAATTAGAATAACCATAACAATAACAATCATATGATCTAACAGGCCTTTTCCTCTTTGTGATGCCCCGACTGGCAATCAAACTCTGCAGTTCAAATGTTTTCTGGATTTCCCTTCATTTAAGCCATGTTCAATTGTACAGCATATAAAGTGTTGACACAATTGTGATGGATTCTTAATAATAGATGCAAAAATCAGTAGAATTTTATAGATGTGGAAAGGACAAAAAAGAGGTCCAAAAGTGTTTCTTGAAGAAGTATGGCATTTGTGCGATCACATATATTAAAGATACTATTTATCATTGATTTCAAGAAAGGAATTCATATGAGTGTTGACTAATTTTGGGTGCTTCAGTTTCTGAATATTTGACATAGTGGGCCCTGATTTTAAGAGATGCTGAACTCCCACCCCATCCCTATTATTAATCATAGAATTCAACAAGTCTCCTCATTCTCTTCTCCAACTCTGATCTGTCTGGTCTTACAAAATCTGTCTTTCAGCATTCAAGTTCAAGAACAATTTGAGCCTAGGTTGCCAACTTTCTACTCGCACAAAACTGAACACCCTCGCCCCATCCCTGCCCCTCCTCTGAAGTTCCGCTCCTGCTTCGCCCCCGCTCACTCCATCCCCGAGCCCCCTGTCACTTGCTCTCCTCACCCTCACTCACTTGCTCATTTTCACCAGGCTGGCTCAGGGGGCTGGGGTGTGGGAGGGGGTGAGGGTGCCAGCTTGGGATGAAGAGTATGACGTGCAGGAGGGAGCTCTGGGGTGAAGCCAAGGGGTTCAGAGTATGACCGGGGGTTTCTGGGCAGAGGCAGGAGTGTGTGAGGACTCTGGCTGGGGGTGAAGACTCTGGGGTGGGGCTGGGATGAGGTTTTGGGGTGTAGAACAGTGCTCTGGGCGGGGACCAAGAGGTTCGGAGGGAAGGAGGGGGAGATCAGGGCTAGGGAGGGGTTGGGACATGTGGGAGGGAGGGAGAGGGTTCCAGCTGGGGAGGAGGGGTTTGGGGTGCAGGAGCATGCTCTAGGCTGGGATGCAGGGGTTTGGAGGGGGGAGGGGGATCAGGGGTTTGGGGCCCGGGGGGGTGCAGGGGTGCTGGCTCTGGGTGGCACTTGGGGGTAGGGGCAGTGTGCAGAGCCCCCTGGCAGACCCTATGCATTGGAGCCTGAGGGGGACATGCCGCTGCTTCTGGGAGCCGCACAGTGCGGAGGCTAGTAGGAAGCCTGCCAGCCCCCCTGTGCGGCGTTGCCTATCGGACAGTCAATGGCATGGTCAGCGGTGCTGACCAGAGCCACCAGGATCCCTTTTTGACTGGGTATTCGGGTAAAAAAACGGACACCTGGTCACTTTACTTGAGCCAGCCAAACTGTTACTTATTCCTATAGGTTATATTCTTCTCTCTCTTTCTAAGGATTAACCTTGTTTTTATAGTCCATAAAAACTAAATGATCAAAAGTGACATATCACAGACACCAGAAAAGATTATTATTTGTAATTTAACTGTAGAAAGCCAGAGAATGTGAGCCACATCTACAGCTGTTGTAAACTGGCACAGCTCTATTGAGCTAGTTGAAAATCTGGCTCTGTGACTTGTTAGGTGAAGTATCCCTTTCCTGAAATACTGCAAACACTATTCTTTCTTACTGTATGGCAGAGAAAATAACAGTTTCAATCAGATGAGTATTAATAGGAATATTTTTCTTTTAAGGATTCACAATCAGAGTCATTACTATATGCAAGAGAAATTAAATGAACCAAATTTGTTAGCAGGGTCAAGTATGCAGTGCTGAAGAAAATACAGACTTTTACATGCTCAGTGTCAAAGTTGGAGATTACACTCTACAGTGATGGAAATATAAATATTTTGTGTGTCACATATATCTACAAGTAATGTCTTTCTTGGCTTCACCAGGTTAGATCATCAAATGTGTTTCACTATAGAAAAGAGGACTATTTTCACTACAGGCTTTTACCAGAAACTTTTCTCACAAAGGTAGCCAGCTCTCAGATGACATGGGAGGGAGAAATTTTGCTCAGATTTTGACAATCAACCATCACTAGCAATCTCCTCAGAAAAGTTTGTGCTATATTATTATTTCTTTGCACATTATAAGCTGTGCTGGCAGCAATGCCTAGAGTTAAAGTTGTCTGATACTTTTCATTATAAAACACAGTTTTCACTTGTTTACAAACTTTGCCAAACTTTAACCACTTGTGCTGAAACTTTCCATGCTGACTGCCTTGAGATGATTGTAAAAAAATGTTTTGGCTAAAACAGGTCAGCCATTTATGAGAATGATATTAGATAAAACCACATTGTTTTGCTAATGTGAAAAAAAATCTTACAAATGTTTCATTAAGAAGCTCTAGAGACTCCAGGCTCTGGCAAGGGGTGTTCCCCAGGGGCCAGAGAGGTGCTTTTTGATGTCCCTAGGAAAATCTACCCAATTTGGCCCAATTATATGCCTCTGAAAAACCAGTATGCACATGCTCAGTAGAAGCCAACAGCACTAACCTTCACACCCAAGCAAAAACAAACAAACAAACAAACAAACAAACAGGCAGGAGAGACAGACACAACACTGGAGAGTCCCAGAATCTGGCTTTTAATCCTTTGATTTTATCACTGTGCAGATATAGCCCTTGGAGAAGCAAGATTACTTTGTGCCACTTTGTGCCTACAAAGGAGCAGATTGCAGGTTCTGTAAAGAAACAAAGGCCCTTCCACTTTAGCAACAAAAATGACATTTCTTTGATTAAAATTAGAGCCAAGCATAAATCTGGGCTAGAAATCTGAATAGTCCTGAGTCAGAATGACTTGGATTTCTGTTGACCTAAATCCCAACCTTCTGACTCAGATCACATTTCTTCCCCTGGGCTCCTTCCACATTTCCAGCGCACCTCAAGCAGAGTGAGAAATCAGCAGCAAGATAAAGGTGGCACAGAAGCAAACAGTCATACATGTCATGTCCCATATGGTAAGAGAAAATAAGAAAGTGACTCAAGTTCCACCAGTTCAGATGAGGAGACTATCAATCTCCTTCCATTTAGCAACTAATATCAATTAAAAAGCAATAGATTTACAAATATGGTGCACTCTGGGTGAGAAGCAGGGACCCCATTGGAGGGAAACTGGGTCTCACTGAATAACTCTAAATGGGGCAATGGTAGGGTCTTCCACATGGAAGAGGAGACATATTTAGACTACAGGCAGTGAACTAAACTGACCTGCCCTCTGAAAATTGTCTTTGACTCAATCAGAGTTGCAATCAGCTAGGCCCATTTTGGTGAAACTGAGTCCTGCTGTCTCTGGGGAGATGGGGAGTTTCCTACTAGACCTATCAATATATTTTCTTCAGTAATCAAATTCAGGGACTGAAACTGTAAACCTTTGCCCATTTCAAAAAAACAAAGGGAAACCAAACTTACGTTAAGGTACTGAAATGTTCATATAAATGTTTGTGCCAGGAGCAGAAATAGAAATGCTACATTACTGTGAGAAAGGTGCTTCTTCCATTATTTCCAGATATTACCACAAAAACAAGCTCTAAAAATGTCATTAAAAGTCTGTTCTTTAGGCTAGTTTTACAGAATCGGGTCTGGCTGGAAAAGTCTCAGATAAGCGTCCAACATTTTGGATGATGAGCCAAATATTGAGCCTTTTGAGAGTAGCCTACCCTTAATTGCTGGTTGGAAAATTATAAAAGTTATCTTGACTGCAGTTTCAATAGATAATTCTTCATTACAGCTTAGATAGTAGTTATCAGTCACGATGTAATCTGATATGCACTTCTAAAAAACCACTAGCATGGTGAACATATTTCAAAAATGTTTTTCACACTTTCTAATTCATGACCATTTTTCAAATACGTGCTATGGGGCAGAGCACAACTCTAGTAACAACATCAGCACAAATCTTTCAATAATGTTTTTAATAAGAAGACTGGAAGCACATATATTTTTGCTTCCAATTTTTTAAAAAGAATGTTATGGGACAGTAATAAGAGATTAATGGAGATCTTGGAAAAAAAGATAAATGGTACTACAAGAATACCAGAAAACTGGGAGCAGGAAGGAGGTGAAACTAATTGAACCTATATTTTTGATAAATATTTCTTTTTTGCAGAAGAAAAATGCATACTAGTTTAAGCTGTCATTATGCTAACCTTTATCCTATTTTTCATATTATTAGTAATATATAATGTGGTAGTTTATATTCAAAAATAAAACCAGAATGTATATACCTCATGTATTTATCCAAAAATACAACAAGGTTACTATGGTTACAAAAAATCCATTACCTTTGAATACAGAATGAAAAAGTTTGACTTAAAGTGTGCGCTATTTATTATAGCAAACATCAACAGCCTTCAGGAGGTTCTCTAACTGGATTCATTTTTCAGTGTCAGAACTGACCCACCGCACTAGTAGCTTATGGCCTGTGCAAATAAAAAAAATTGAACTATGCATTTTTAAAAATGTTTTGTACTAACTCAAAATGTCTTTGAGGTCTTATAGTATGCTAAGGTGTTATAGTAAAAAGAAAGTAAGACCCTGACCCTCCTCTATCCTGGGTAGATTCTGATTTTAATATTGTTTTTGGTTTTACACCTATTTACAAACATGCATAAAACTGTGACTGAACTAGACTATTCCTTTTGCTGCACAAGGCTACACATAGTTCATTATTTTTATTGTATGATAATCCTGAATGACAATTTGTGGTATGTTGGTGAAATAAAAGGTTAACGTGAAAGTAAGATGACAGATAACTGTACATCAATACAAGCAGCCAATGAGGGTAATGGAGCTGCTATGTAATAATCTGAGGATACAGATATGTAAAATAGATATTGAGATAGACTGTACAAGTTATATTGGAGGTAGTGAAACGTTTATTATATGCTCAAATTCAATGGGGGCTGTGCAGGAAGGCAACACAGAGAAGGCCATCCAGACACACATTTGAAAGACAATGAGGAAAATTAGTAGCTTGGGGGATCTCCAACATGTTTCAAGCCTCGTTTTGCCAAAGCTGAAAGTTACCAGATCAAAGGACTATAAAAAGTTTAAAGGAGACTTGATTTCTGTAAAGAGGGGTGATAAAAGGACTGAGCAAGATTTAAAGACTCCCCAAGGCAGGGAGGGAATGTACTGGTTTGTGAGTTAAGGGAATAGATGATCACCCAGACAGAGTGAGGCTCTGCAGAGGAGTCTATAAGGAAGCTAGATCTACCAGGATCACCCTGTGGAAAATGGTTAGATATCTTGTAAGCAAGACATGTATTTGGTCTGTTTTACTATTACAAGATCTGTTTCTCTCTTAAATTCTTTTGTTCTAATCAATACTTTACTATAAGAAGGGTGTCTGGTCACTAGTGTCATTGCTCCTGAAGGGAACAGAACTGCAGGCTCCGTAGACACATCAGGCCTGCTGAGGCAATCACAGTTAGGACTTGGGGATGGCAGTCTATGATGCACGCCTAGAGCAGAAGAACCACGTGCTTTCACCCTAACACAGGTGACAGCTACAGGCCTGAGAACTGAGAGGAGGGTGCATTTGACAAGTCGTTAGATGTGCAGTTAGCCCAATGACTGTGACATACTCATCTTAGGAGTCACCACTATATAACTCACCTTTGACAATGTATTCAGTTCCATTTCCAGTGTAGATTGATACAGCATCCATATACAAAGCATACTGTGTTATAATACCATTTGGTCTTTTTGGAGGATTCCAACTCAGTAGTAAAAATGTGGGAAAGGATATAGCTGTAGGTGACTGTACATCTTCAGGGGCTGTAAAAATATAAAATAAATAAATAAATATTGTGCATATATAACTATATATTGTAATGTTTTTGGGTACACAGATACACATCCACTCACACAAATATCTATATCTACAGATATCAAAAAACCCAAAACTTCACAATTATAAATCAAGTTTACAGACAGGAAACCATTATAACAGTGATATTCCAGGTTATTTAACTTTTAGTGATTGATTGCTATTAGAAATATGCTCACTTAACATTATATATTCATTGGGGATCTTATGGCTACAAGATGCCAAATACATTTTTTAAACTGTGCTACCAACAAGAGGGTGTCTCTCACCACTTGCCATGAGGAAAACCTGGTATGTTTGCCAGCATCGATGATTTAGGTCTACTGGTTGATTTCTTCTCCGGTTCCTTTTACTTTTTCCTTTTGTGAAAATCCTTTGTGTGTGCACATCACCACTTCTGACAATATTGGGAAATTCCCTATGCATTGTTTAGAGCAATGGATCTTTCATATAACTGGTTAGCAAACTAATTTATGACAAGGAAGAAGGAAGGGACCTATCATTTATAGGTGGTAGAACTGGTTGCCAGTTCAAGCACTGGGTAATTTTAAAGGATAACCAAAAGCCTTAACAATGATGTTAGAAATTAGTTACTAAGACAAAAAATTTTATGCCTGAATGTCTAAGGTTAGACAGCTAAACCTACATTTATCTCATTTTCAGAGATGCTCATGCCTGTGGCTCCATAAATTTCAAACAGAGGCTAGAACACTTTTCACTTTTGAAAATCAGGCCACTATTTAGATGCCTAAATAGGGTTTTATGTGCCTAACTTTAAGCACTCAAGTATGAACATTTTGACCCAAGATATTTGACATTTTTTATTAAAACTAACCACCTGACCAAGAGCTTTAATCCCTCTCTCCTTGACTTCATATCTTGAACCACAAATTGATTTTTTTTCAAAATCACGGCTGTAGATATTATTAAGGCTATGTTTTAGTCACGGGTATTTTTAGTAAAAATGTCATGGACAGGTCTCAGGCAGTAAACAAAAATTCACAGCCCGTGACCTGTCCATTACTCATACTATATATCCCTGATTAAAATGGGGGGAGGGGTGCAGCTCAGTGTGTGTGGGGGAAGCGGAGGGTGGCCAGAGGGTGCTGCAGGTGTGACCTGCGGGGAACCATGGATACTCAGGGGGAGGGGAGGAAGGAGGGTACAGCCCAGTGGGGGTGGGGTGAGCAGCCCAGGGGAATCCCATAGGTACTCAGGGAGGTCACAGCCTGAGGGGACTCCACGGGTGCTGGGGGGGTTGGCGGGACTTGGGCAGATTCCCTACACAGCCCCTGCGAAGCAGTGACCTCCAGTTCCTAGCTTCAGTTGTTGCCGCCACTCCACCTCAAGCTCTGGTTCTGTAGCTCCCATTGGCTGGGAACCACTGCCAATGGGAACTGTGGGGGTGGTGCCTGTGGGCAGAAGCAGCCTGTGGAGCTAAGTGCTGAGGGAGGAGAGTTCCTGTCACCCTTCTGGGGATCCCCCCCAGTAAGCACCACCCCACACCCAAGTCTCCAGTCCTGAGCCCCTCCACACTCAAACTTCTGCTGCTGGGGGATGGAGAGGGGCCCAAGACTTCCCCAGCAGAAGCTGGTACAACTATCCCAGGGGCTGCCTGAGTGGCCCAGGCGGCTCCCCAGCCAGCTGCATGGGCTGCTGCAGAAGTCACGGAGGTCACGGAATTTGTGACCTCCGTGACAAACATGGAGCCTTAAGTATTATATTATTATGCACATGTAACTTTAATTCTGACATTACCTAACTTCTGATAGTTTGACTTTGCAACAGTAATAGCGCTCTTTTAATGTAATTTGTGTGTATGTAGTAAACTAGAGGTTGGCAATCGCTGATAGTTTAGGGTATGCCTATACAGAGCATGGCAGCAAGTCTCCTTACCCAGGTTGACAGATTTGAGTTTCCAAGGCCTGTGCTAGCACTCTAAAAATAGCTGTGTAGACATCTCTTTCAAGTTGTGCCTTGTGCTGGAGCTCATGCTTTGAAGCCCACTCCCCTCCCTAGGCTTCAGAGTCTGAAGGCTGGTCTACACTACAGGGGAGGGGAGGGATGAGGGTCGATCTAAGTTACCCAACTTCAGCAACTTGAATAACATAGCTGAAATTGCCGTACTTAGATCTACTTACCACGGTTTTGTCACTGCAGTGTGTCAATGGGAGACGCTCTCCCGTCGATTCCCCTTGCGCTTTCTGTTGAGTGGAGTACCTGAGTTGACGCTAGAGTCATCAGCAGCCAATTTATCGTGTCTATACTAGACATGATAAATTGACCCCTGCTGGATCAATTGCTGCCCATCGATCCAGCCGGTAGTGTAGACAAGCCCAGAGCTCCAGCCCAAGCTACTACTTCCAAGAGCTATCCACACAGCTATTTGTAGAACACTAGCCCAAATCTCTCAACCTGGGCTGGGAGACTAACTGCCATAGGTTGAATAGACATACTCTCAAAGGTCCAGTTCTGCTTCACTTATAGTGAATTAAAACATAACTTCACAGCAACATCTTTGAATATCATAAGGGTGACAGAACTGGGGCTTACTCACTCTGGCAGGAATATCTGGTAATTTACAAGCACTATTTTGGCAAAAAATATATATTCTTATGTAAACCTTCCCAACGTGAAAGTGTATCTTCAGAAATGAGCATTTTTTTTTCTGAATCACATAGAATTCCTGTATTAGCTAGTACATTTACTAAGCTGAACAAATAAGAAAAATAATTTTAAGGAAAATCGTAATATGCAATAAAGCAAATATATGAGAATATTGGGTTTCCTTATGTATGGCGTTGACTCCATTAACTTTTTTTTGCAGAGGAAGCCCACAAATAATGTTATTTTCATTGATAATGGAACGAGTAATAAGTTATCAATTCACTAAAATATAAATTAGTGTATTTAACAACATCTTACAAAACTATAATTGGGCTTAAGGATTTAGAACTGATTGGTACTCTTAGCAGATATCAAAGGATTGACATAAAAACAGTGCTCAAATAATTGCATATGGGAAAACTCCTCAGGATAAGCCTAGCAAACCTGTTTATTTTGGTAAAATTTTCTCTCATTGTAAACATTTAGCCTACAGGCAATTCGAAGTTCTATCATACGTATCAAATTTGGTGACTCTCCATGGGACATCACCAGCTGATTCATGTGTCCTTTTACTAAGAGCAATGGAATAGAAAGAATATTTTTTTCTCTTGGGGAAGCCATCTCACTCTCCCCCCATTTGTAGTCTAGCTGACTGTGACACAGTTATGGAGAAATATTAAAAAGTTTAGGGTGAGATTTTCAAAAGCTCTCAGCATTTGCCTAACTCTAATCCCCCTGAAGTTCACAGTAAAACCCATCAGAGACCTCTATGGGAGCAGAGTTGGAACACTAAGAGCCTTTAAAACTACCACCAGCCTAACTTAGGTTTGGTTCAGTTTAATGCTTACCCAAAGCTTTGACAAACTTTTTGATTCTGCAAAATTAGGCTAGAAATCTCAGAAGAATGACCTTTCTCAGGATAGTCCTGGATTGGTTGAAAATCAGAAAGGAAAAAGGGTATTTGAAAATTTCAAAAACAAAATTAAGGGAAAATTATACCGTTACACAGAAAATTCCACTGACGTCAATGGGAGTTCTGGTCAAGCATCTGACAACAGATTTTTGCCTTTAAAACATAAGAATTTCCATATTGGGTCAGAATAATGGTGCATCTAGCCCAGTATCCTGTTTTCTGATAGCGGTCAATGTCAGGTACTTCAAAATGAATTAATGGAACAGGGCAATTATTGAGTAATCCATCCCCTGTTGTCCCCTCCCAGTTTCCAGCAGTTAGAGGCTTGGGACACCCAAAGCATGGAGTTTCATCCCTGACCATCTTAGCTTATAGGCATTAATTAACCTATTCTCCATGAACTTATCTAATTCTTTTTGAACCTTCACAATATCCCATGGCAATGAGTTCCAAAAGTTGACTGTGTGTTATGTGAAGAAGAGAAGTTACTCACCTTGTGCAGTAACAATGGTTCTTCGAGATGTATGTCCCTAAGGGTGCTCCACTGTAAGTATGCTTGCGTCCCTGTGCTGCTGATTGGACAGCTTCGGTAGCAGTGTCCAATAGGCTCTCACATGCATCATCTCTCCTCATGCCCTGCCACAAGGCTAACCAGGGCACACAGACTAACCTTCCACAGTTCCTTCTCTACCGCAGAATCATTGACAAGAACTGAAATAGAGGAGACGAAGGTGGGTTGTGGAGCACCCATAGGGAGACACATCTCAAAGAACCATTGTTACTACACAAGGTGAGTAACTTCCTCTTCTCTTTCAAGTAGTATCCCTTCGGGGTGCTCCACTGTAGGCGACTCCCGAGCAGTATCCCCACTGTAGGCTGGCACTTCGGAGTCGAGTCAGTTACAGATGACAGTACTGTGGAGCCAAAGATGGCATCAGAGGTGGAATCCCCAGTCGCATAATGTTCTGTGAAGATATGGACAGATTTCTGTTGTAAGGACATTCTTGAGGAAGGCAATAGATGAAAATATCAACCTTATGGAGTGTGTGAGAATACCATCTGGAAGTGTCATGTTGTGAACCCGATAAGATTGTCTAATGCAGTTTGAGACCCATGTGGAAAGTCTCTGGGCTGATATTGCTGAGCCCTTGGATCTTTCCGCAGTAGAAAGGAAAAGCCTAGGAGACTTCCTAAAAGCCTTTGCCCTGTCCAGATAAAAGGCCAGGGAGCTCCTAAAGCCTTGTGTGTGCGGTATAGCCTCCCTGTTATCACTGTGTGGCTCAGGGTAAAAAGTTGGAAAGTGGATCATTTGGTTCACGTGAAAAGGGGTAGTCACCTTAGGTGTGAATTTCAGGTGTGGCCTGAGTGTGACTTTGTCCCAAAAGAATACCATGTAGGGAAGATGTGGCATCAGAGCTGCTATTTCCCCTATTCTCCTAGCCAAGGTGATTGCCACCAGGAAGACCATTTTCATTGACAGGTATGTAAGTGAACAGCCATGGGTTTCAAAGGAGGTCTAGTCAGGCTTTTCAACACTAGATGTAGATCCCATGTAGGGGTGGGATGTCAGGGTTGTGTAAAAAGGTTTACTATACTCCTGAGGAATCATTTTGTGGTTGGGTGTGATAGCTCTGAGTAGCCCTCTACTTGTTGGTGGAAGGCTATTATACCCACTAAGAGAACTTTGAGTGAACTGAGAGATAGTCCCCATTTTTAAGAGTCAGTGCACAGTCTAGGATCTTTGGAAGAGTAGTGGATGTTGGAGAAATTTGTTAAGAATTACACCAAGCCTGAAATTTGGATTTTTTTTTTGTGGGTAAATACAGTATGTTGTGGATTTTCTACTGTGTAATAATACCTCTTGTACCTCCTCCAAGCAGGAACTTTCTATGCATTTGAAACATGAAGGAGCCAAGCCTTGACATGGAGAATCCCAAGGTTGGGATGTAGAGTACATCCTTTGTTCTATGAATGGAGGTATGGAGTGGACTGGAGAGAGATTGGTGGGCACCTTGAGAGCTCTGACAGGTAAGGGTGATAATTCTGTCTCAGCAAAGTGGAAGCAATCAGCATGATGTGTATCTTCTCATTTTATTTTTAATAAGATTTTTGACAGTAGGGGAAATGGAGGAAAGGCATAGAGAAGGTCCCTGTCCCAGGGAAGAAGGAGAGCATTGCCTAGGGAATGTTGCCCCATCTCTGCTCTAGAGCAGTAACATGGACATTTCTTGTTCAATAAAGTGGTGAACGGGTCTGTGATCAGAGTCCCCCACCACCTGAATAGGTTGTAAAGCACTGCTGGGTGCATCTCCCCTTCATGGTCATGTGGGAACCTGCAACGGAGACTGTCCGCTGTCGAGTTTTGTGTGCCTGGAAGATAAGACTGCTGATAGTGTAATGTGGGAGATGCACCAGTTCCATAACGTTAGTGCTTCTGCACAGACAAAGGGTGATCTGTCTCCTTCCTGTCGATTTATGCAGTACATGCATGCTATGTTGTCTATTAGGACTCTTTTGTGTGTGTTCCCTTGATCAGTGGAAGGAAGTGGGTGCAGGAACTGCTGACCACCCTGAGCTCAAGGAGGTTGATGTGGAGGCATATCTCCATGGACAACCATTTGCCTTGTGTTGTAAGATTGTTTAGATGCGTGCCCCATCCTATGAGGGATTTGCTGGTGGTGAGAAGTACCGGCTGGGAAGTTTGCAAAAAGGGCATCCCTTTGCAAATATTTCCTGTTTTTTTTCCACCAGTCCAGGGAGCTTTTTACCTTGGTAGACAGTGACAGAGGTTTATCTTGTCCACCTCGGTTTAGTCTGTAGACTGAGCTGAACCACATCTGGAAACACTGCATGTGAAGCCTGAAATGAGGTATCACTGCTGGGCCAGCTGCCGTATCCCCCAAAAGTTGGAGGCAGTGTCTGACTGATATTTGGGGGCTGTTTTCTATTGTCTCTATGAGCACACCCCAGGAGAGGAACCTGTGCTGAAGCAGGAGTGCTTTGGCCTGTAACAAGACGAGGTCAATCATTATGAATTCTGGACATTGTTCTAGGATGAAGGTTGATTTCTGGGTGTTGATCTGTAGGCCCAGTTCCGTGAATAAGGCTATAGCAGTTTTGGTAACCTGACAAGCCTTGTTGAAGGAGCAGGCTCTCAGGAAGCAATCATACAGGTAGGAGTAGATCATGATCCCCTGGGAGCATAGGTGAGCACGTACTACTGAAAGAACCTTGTAGAATACCCCCAAAGCCAATGACAACCCAAAGGGGAGTTTTCTTTACTGATAGTGGTGTTGTCCTAGGGTAAACCTGAGGAACTGTCCGAGAGATAGTTGGATTGAAATATGGAAATAAGTGTCCTGAAGATCGAGGGCCAAAAAACAGTCTCCATCTTCCAGTGCTGGAATAATTGTTGCTTGAATGACCATCTAGAATTTTTGAGCTTTGACAAACTTATTAAGTGCTCTGAGGTCTAGCATAGCTCTCCAACCTCCCTTCCTCTGGGGTTTTCGGAAATAACAAGAGTAAAAACCTTTGCCTGATAGATGGTTCTATGGTTCCCAACTGGAGGAGGTGATCTCTTTCTTTTTGTAGTAAACTCTTATGAGAAGGGTCCCTGAAGGATGGGAAGGGTAATGATGGAGGGAGGCAAAGTGGATGGAATATCCATTTTGAATGATTTCCAAGACCCATTGGTCCAATGTTATGCATTCCCAGGTCCTGCGGAACATGGCAAGGTAGTAGCTCACTGGGTAGAATGGGTCAGCTGTAGCGGTTGAGGGGAGTGGTCTATCAACACCTCAACTAACATGTCAAAATTGATATTTTAAGGTAGATGGCTGCAACCTGGAAAGCAGTGGACCTGACAGTTTGTGTCTGGAGAACCTAGTTTTATTTCTCTGAGGTTCATAAAAGCATTGAATCTGGTATCAGGAGGTACCAGGAGGATTTATGTTGGGGCTGTGGACTAAATATTGTTTTTTGTCCAGGCGTATAGATTCCTATTAAGTGGAGAATCGCCCTGAAATCTTTAAGGGTATGGAGAGATGCATCAGTATTCTCTGCAAACAACTTAGTGCCTTCAAAGGGAAGGTCTTCAACAGTCATCTGCACCCCTTTAGGGAACCTGAAAGGTGTAACCATGGCATACATCGCATGACCACCATCATGGAGATGGATTGGGCCACTGTATTGGCTGCTTCGAGGGCTGACTGGAGAGTTGTTTTGGCTACTGGCTGCCCTTCCTTGATAATAGCTCAGAATTGGTTGCACTGTGACTCTAGGAGATGATCAATAAAGCTGTTGAGTTCTGAATAATTGACATAGTCATACTTCACTGTTAAGGCTTGATAGTTTATGATTCGAAACTGCAATGTGGCTGAAGAGTAGGCTTTCTGCCCAAAGAGGTCCAAGCATTTTCAATCCCTATCATAGGGAGTGAATCTCATTTGGTTTTTATGGGCCTGGGAGTTTGCCACATCTATAACAATGGAGTTAGGGCAAGGGTGGGAAAAAAGAAATTCCATCTCCCCGGACAGGATGTAATCTTTTTTATTGGCCCAGTTACAAGTAGGCCTCACTGATGCTGGGGTTTGTCATATAGTTTTGCAGGTCCATGAGAACCTCATTGATGGGGAAAGCTATTCTGGAGGTTGAGAAAGAGTGTGGGATATCAAGGAGTTTGTAATGAATGTCCTTGACTTCCTCCAAGGGTATCTGCACTGTGTCTGCAACTCTTTTTGCCAAGTCCTGGGAGAGCTGGAAATCATCAGCTAAGGATGGTGGCAGGGCATGAATGCCTCATTTGGAGAGGAGGAAGAGATGTTGGTCCTCAGAGTAACTTCTTCCTCAACTCCACCCTCATATTCCTCCATGATCTCTTCTGAAGGTTCTGAGGTTCTGGATGCCATAGCCAAAGAGGAATGTCTCAAGGGCTTATCAGTAAGGCTGGAAGCCTGAGAGTGATATGCACCCAGGTATCCCAGTATGGCCACTGGTGCAGTGGAATAGAGCCCAGTGGTGGTGCCCATGGTTGGTCATATGCCAGTGGTAGGGGGGGAAGATTGGGGGTATACCCAAGGAGCATCTTGATAACAGACATATATGAGGATGTGCAGCCTCCCTCCAAAACTGATGGAGGGGGAACTACTCTCCACTCATAGAATATCAGGTTTGGAAGGGACCTCAGGAGGTCATGTAGTCCAACCACCAGGCAGATTTTTGCCCCAGATCCCTAAATGACCCACTGAAGGATTGAACTCACAACCCTGGATTTAGCAGGCCCATGCTCAAACCACTGAACTATCCCTCGGGGCCAAAACTTGACAGAGAAGGCATTTCTTGAAGCCTGGTGAGCCGAGAATGCCTTGCTGGGGAAAGGGGTCCTGAATGAAAAAAGGAGAAAAATAAAGTTTTGTTTGTTTGCTTTTTGTTTTGGAAGAGAGATACAGAGAAAAAGGCTCCAACTAAGACTGAGGAGACTAAGTAAAAATGCTAAAGAAGCTATTTATCGAAACAGAATGCTAATGGCTCCGTCTCTAGCCCAGGGCAGTTGAGAAGGAATTGAGGGGTATCAGTCTGTGTGCGCAGGTTAGCCTTGTGGCAGGGCATGAGGAGAGATAGTGCATGTGTGGGCCTAACCGACGCTGCTACCCAAGTTCTCCGATCAGCAGTACAGAGACAGAATCACATTTATAGGGACACTACTCAAAGAAGTAGTATTTCCTTATGTTTGTTTTAAACCTGCTGCCTATTAATTTCATCATGTGACCCCTGGTTCTTGTGTCATGTGAAGAGGTAAATAACACTTCCTTGTTCACTTTCTGCACACCATTCATCATTTTCTAGATACCCATCATATCCCCTCTTAGTAGTCTTTTTTCCAAAATGAAAATTACAAGTCTTTGTAATCTCTCTTCATATGGAAACTGTTCCATCCTCCTAATAATTTTTGTTGCCCTTCTCAGTATCTTTTCCAATTCTAATTTATCTTTTTTGAGAGGGGGCGAACAGTACTCAAGGTGTGGGAGTACCATGGATTTATATAGGGGTATTATGATATTTTCTGGCTTATTATCTATCCCTTCCTAATGAGTCCTGGCATTCTGTTAGCTTTTTTGACTGCCACTGCATGTTCAGTGGATGTTTTCAGAGAACTATCCACAATGACTCCAAGATCTCTTTCTTGAATGGTAACAGCTAATTGAGATCCCATCATTTTGTATGTATAGTTGCGATTATGTTTTCCAATGTGCATTACTCTGCATTTATCACCATTGAATTTCATCTGCCATTTTGTTTGCCCAGTCATCCAGTTTTGTGAGATCCCTTAGAGTATATCTTCACTACTGGCCAGATTGGCAGGCAGCGATCAATCCAGCGGGGATCAATATATCGCATCTAGTCTAGACACGATAAATTGACCCCCGATCCCTCTCCCATCAACTCTTGTACTCCAGCTTGCAAGAGGCACAGGCAGAGTCAACGGCGAAGTGGCAGCAGTCGACTCACCAGAGTGAAGACACCGCAGTAAGTCGTTCTAAGTACATTGACTTCAGTTACGTTATTCACGCAGCTGAAGTTGCATAACTTAGATCGATCCCCACCCCCTAAGTGTAGATGAAGCCATAGTTACTCCTCATAGTCTGCTTTGGATCTAACAATCTTGAATAATTTTGTATAGTCTGAAAATTTTGCCACATCTTTGTTTACCCCTTTTTCGACATGATTTAAGAATACGCAGAACCGCACTGGTTCCAGTACAGATCTCTGGGGGACACTACTATTTACCTTTCTCCATTTTGAAAACTGACCTTTTAGCTAAAACCTGGTTCTAGAAAAGCACATGAGTCCAGAGGGTTAAAGGGTTATTTTTAATTCACCCATCCCTACAAAGAGTTGGGGCTTTGGCATAAGTTTACAGTTGATCCAAACTTTTGTGGCTGAGAACCAGGTCTAATTTTAACTCATTTGAAGTGGTGCGGTTTTGATTTTTCTAGTTTGCCTCTAGTTTACATCAACTTATACTGAAGTCTTAGTTCCATGTTAGCATTGTATCACTATTTCTTTATTTAACTTATTTGAAAAAAGATGAATTAAACAAAGAGGAGCCTATATTTGCTTCTTAAAAAACACACCACACACCAGATAGGAATATTTTTTTAAGATGAGTTTTGAAATTGTTTCACCTCATGGAAGACAAAATACTGTTTTACACATAAGGGTCAAATTATACTGGTGTAAATCTGGAGGAACTGCTGCTTTCAAGTGGATTACTTCATCTTTAGACTGATGTAACCAAGATATGAATTTGACCTGGATCTTTTGTTTAAGTGAGATAGGAGTTACATATGCTTCAGATCTTTTGGGTACAGTTCCTCCAGTAATTGATGTATAGTAGTTATTGAGCTGGTCTCTAAAGCCAGAACTGTAATATATTTTCTTTCTTGCAGCTCTAGATCTTAATGCAAGCTTAAGAAACCTTAATTTATGCTTGCAACTTTTAAGTTCCAAGTACAACAAAAAATGTGTAAGAGTTAAGAAAAGAAGCAGAAAATTGAGCAGTGATTAATAAATGGCTAAATTGGCATTCGGAGGTTCCATCATACTAAAATAATTGTTGCCTATACTAGTGTTTAGCAGTTAAAAGAGACCATGGAAATCAACCGTTTGATTCTCAATTTCATACTGTGCCATACAATCAATTCTTTTTAGTCAGACTGTCTCTAGATTTACTTCTGAGCCATAGTAAAATGAGGAAGCTTTCATTAATCTTTCAGATGCTTCATATTAATGACAAGGCTCTTGCATGAACAATGTAACAGCAATTAAAAAGCCCATTAATCTGCATTACAGCTATTAAAGATGCATGTCATTAAAGGGTATGGAGTTTGATTCATTTTCGCACCCCCCCAAAAATGGAGCAATTATGCTCTGGCAATGCACTTTGTCATCAAATTAGGTTGGGGTTTTCCAGCAAATGGCTTTGCAGCATTTAGCTCTTCTCCTATTTTATTATTCATGACTGAAATGTGGAAGTCAAGACCTTTGAAATTACTTTACCTTCTTGTGGAGTGGAGATGTTCAATGCATGTGAGCTCTCAGTACAGCCAGCCAAAGTGCAAGCAGTTAGGGTTACACCATAGTTTGCAAAGGGTTGCAAGCCTGTCAACATGCCTACAACAGAAGAAATTAATGTTGCATATGTACACTATGCAGTCCCATGTATGTACATATACAGTCACAATGCTATAATTGCATTGTCCAGCAATATATATTTACATAAAATAATATACTTACAGTAGTACAGGAGGAAAGGACAAAGCATTAAAACTTGCATTTCTAGTTCCCCGTGGTTTGGAATAGTTTCTGCTTTTTAAAAATAAATCATGTTTTGTTCAGAACAATATGCTAATATTGTGCCACTAGAATCTTCCAGTTATTCTTTGTAAACTAGAAGTTATTTCAAGATTTCAGCAGCTTAAATACATATAACTATTGACTCAGCTTTTCTTCATCCCTTCCCCACCAAATTATTTTACTTATAAGTTTTGTTTTTCCCAAGGAATTTCTAACCTCTTGGATAAAACTAAAAAATCTTTCTCTCGGGCATTAACACTGTTCTACAAAGCTTCCCATTTTAATCCAAGATATCAAGCTCCTGGTACCATATGAAACAAATCGTCTGAGTTCCATTATTTCAGTGGCATCACATAATCCACATGTTAATACACCACCACAGTAATGGAACCCAGTTGACACAGCACCCAAGGATTCAACAAGGAAAGATTTGTATACTTGTGCTTTTTCAGGACTTATTGGTGTTAGTGAAGAGAGGCGGATAGAATTCTGTTATAAATCAGCCATGCCAATTTGATTTCACTCCTGGAGGCACTCCTGAAAAAAAAAGTTCATCCTAGTACTCAGAAAAATGTAGGGATAGTGTAACAATTCAGTGAGGAATATTGGCGTAGGAAATCTCACAGTTATATTAAATTGGAAAATATAGAAGCACCATAGTAAAAGTGTACAAATGTCCAAGAAATCTGTCAAAGTATTAGCAGTTCCCATTTTAAAGCAGGTGAAACAATAAAAGAATGTGAAGTGAAACTTCACAAAATAATAATAAAAATAATAAAAAAGGAAAGCAGACTCTTGCTGACTTTCAATGTACATCACATTCTGATGTCCACTAGGTATACACTGGCTTCCAAGTGTAATTTCACCTTAGGTGCCCAATTGTGCTACTTAGGCACTGTCCTGCACTGGGGTGATAAAAAGCTGTACTTTTTCATAAGCAGCTTGGGAAAGAACTTGCTATTGAAAGCTACAAAATTATATTTAATTGGAAAATTCAGAGGTAAAGAGCTTGCCCTAAGATCCCCTCAGTGCAGTGTGTCATGATGCTGCCTCCTTCATCTCCTGCCCCCTTTGGGGTGATGTGCGCACTTGGAGGTGGACGTAAGTAGCAGTCCCTACCATTAACAGTCAATGCAGAAAATGTCCCTTCCTCTTGTGCAGGACATCAAAGTAAATGTCAAAGTTGGTACAATTTTTCTTTGATGTGCACAAGTGACAATCCAAAGTGAGTTGATGTATTCATCTAGTATTTGCAAAGAAGCTTGTAGATGCTACAGTTTTTCAGACCAATCTTTCACTGAAATGGAGATGCTTGGTTTATTCTTGTACTTGACTGAAAAATCCTGAAAGTTTGGCATCTGCAAGATCTTTCAATTTATCTCTTTTAGGGCCTGATTCTACTCTCCCTTACAACAGTATAAATCAGGGCTAACTCCAGTTGATGTAGTTCCATTTAAGAGTAAAAATGGAGAAAGATCGATACCCTCCCTCTATGATCATAGTTCTTGATTCTGCTAATCATCAGTTGAAAATGGAAAGCTGCACTGACACCTCGAATCTAATGTAAATGCTACAGCAGATACACTGAAGGCAGAGCAGGGTCAGCAGCAGTACCAACAAACTTTGCCTGTAATCTTTCGATGATGGAAGACAGCAATTTGAAAGCACATTGAATAAGCATAAAGTAGGCATTATTGATGTTTTTAAACTTTAGCATCCCATGTAATGCAGGAATGCAGGCATCTGTATTAAACTATTTGGCACCAGCATCTCCAGGGAATCGCTCTGCTAAGCACTAATGCATTTTGCATTAATACTTAACATTGACACATACCTAGTGTGCGGGGCAGGAGGGAGAGGGGAAGGACGAAGAGGAAAGTAAAACCACACAGTTTGAATTACCTTGAGCCAATAAATAGGTGCATGAACCAATGCATCTAAATGTGACATTAGCATGTTCTCTGCTGTGAGAAGTGTGGTTGGGGATATTTTGTTATACATCAAGTGCCTTTTCACACTGTATTCTGTTGTGCTTTTGGATGCAATTTAGTTGTATTTCACATTTAGCAGCCATAGTCTATTCTCCTTATGAGATAGTGAGTTAATACTCCTTGAATTTCTTGTTGGGAGACATTCTGTGGGTTCTCCAAAGGCTTCAGGCACCACCCGCAGCAACAGTACATCCAGAAAGATGCCCAAAGCACTGGAGGACTTTTTATTTATTTATTTTACAAAATGGAAAAATATTACATGCTGTATCTGCACTGCATTAGATTTTACATATTGAATCATCTGACAGTGATGTGAAGAATAGTGGGCTTCTAAAAATCATTTTTTGTAGTAAAGGCTTATACAGAGAAATTCACTCTTTTCTTTTACACATAAAACGTTCGCTATTTTGCCAGTAACAAGGAAGCAGATGAACTAAATAGGTAGGAAACAGAAAGTGCAGTTTTTATTTACATACTTCAATAAACTACTTTTTTCCTCGGCTGCCAACCTAGTTATTTGGCCAGCATCCGCTGTAATCTGCTCTCCTTCATTATGTTAATCTGTGGGCGGAAAGATTGCTGTCATCTTCAAATCACTTGTACAGCAATGGTAAACACCTTGGCCTGTCTGTAATTGGACAGGTGTCTGCTTTGATGTCACTCGGGTTTTTAATTCAATTAAAGAACTGGCTGCTCTTCTCTCATTACCTGCTCATTTCCTCTGCACTTTTAGTCAGCTATTGAAATTTACACCCGGTGCCTGCCTATCCCAGAGTGTAAAGTCAGCAGTCCCATAACAAAGATCATCTTTGATATACATGCTTTAATTTATTGCAGAGCAAAGAAAATTATATATTCTTGTGACAAAACTGCCCTGAGACCCATCTGAAAATGGTAGAGGGTCTTTTAAATAGTTTCTTAACCCTTAATTTGTACACTATCATGTCAGCATCTCTTAAAGGCAAATACTTGACATCCAGGTAGATAGTTCACGCGGCTGCATCACAAAGTGGTGCTAACCACTGTGACAAAGTTCCTCCTCTACCTTGGTGGGTCCTGTGCTCATTGGCAGATTTGCTTGCCTCACAGATTCACCCTGTGGGTCAGGAAACAGCCCAGAGACCTTGCCCTCTGATAGAAGCCACAGTCCAGGTCAATTCCTCCTGTGTTGATCAGGAGTTGGAAGGTTTGGGGGGAACCCGGGCCCGCCCTCTACTCCGGGTTCCAGACCAGGGCCCTGTGGACTGCAGCTGTCTAGAGTGCCTCCTGGTACAGTTGCGCGATAGCTACTACTCTCTGGGCTGCTTCCCCATGGCCTCCTCCCAATACCATCTTTGGCCTCACCTGATGTCTGATAACATTTGTACTTCTCAGTCCTCTGGCAGTATGCCTACTCACTCTCAGCTTTTTGCACGCCTCTTGCTCCCAGTTCCTCGCACACACTTCCTCTCCTCTGGCTGCCTTTGACCGGACTGAAGTGAGCCCTTTTATAGCATCAGAGAGGCCTTAATTAGAGTCAGGTGCTTAACAGCCTCACCTGACTCTTAGCAGGTTAATTGGAGTCAGGTGTTCTCATTAGTCTGGAGCAGCCCCTGTTCTGGTCACTCAGGGAACAGAAAAGTGCTTATCCAGTGGCCAGTTTATCATCCTTCTACTACTCTGCTGTTCCCAACTGGCCTGGGTCTATCACACCACACAAATTCTGCCCTCAGATATGCGTCCACAGCTACCACTGAAGTAAACAGGAGCTGTGTGGATAAACCAGTGGGTGGGATGGAATGCTGAGTAAATGTTACAGTCAAAGCTGCTTGAAATTATAGAACATTACCTCTGCAATAGAATCATCCTCCCAACATTTGAGTTACGAGATCCCTAGTCTTGTTCAGCTTGCTACTGAAGTACAGTTGAATTCTTCTAGGTTTTAAATTTAAATCACAGAATAAGTTCCAAGCCTTAAAATCCACATGGTGGATTAGAGACAGTAAATCAATCCAATGCACCACTCTTTCTGCCCACTAAAAGGAACCTCAGGAAATAAATTAAAGTCCTAACACAGACATTTTGACGCAGTGACCCCATGAAACTGAGTAATGTCATTTGTTAAATATGAATGTAAAGTTAACAGTGTAACAGATCTGTAAACCCACACCTAGAACATTAAGCCCACTTGGTATGCAAAACTAGTATTTAATTTTCTATATTTTTATTAAAAAGTTTTAAAAATTATTTGTAGTATTTAAAGTTGGGATTTAGTAACAGTTTAGGAAGAAAAAACATGAGGATTATTCTCACATTATCTGAAATGGGGGAAACATGTAGGGAAATGAGTCCACAATACATTTTTGGTAAAATGGAGGTCTGGTAAGATGACAGTTTGGTGACACGGCAGTAGAATGACTGTACCCAATCAGGTCTGGAATGTGGGGCAAACCCAAACAGCAACAGTTAAGATATTTGTACACCAATACAAGAGCCTCAGTAACAAACTGGAGGAACTAGATATTATAGGAATAACAGAAACATAGTGGAATAGTAGCCATGATTGGACTACAGGTATTGAAAGGTATGGGCTGTTAAGAAAGAAAGAAAGGTTGAGTAGACTATAGACTGTAAAGAAATTAGAAGAAGTGATAGAATGGATAAGACAGAGTCTATCTGGGCCAAAATCACTTTGGGGAAGAAAGCTACTAGAGGATCCCCAATATAGTGCTTGAGGTGTGTTACAGACCACCAGGATTCGATTTGGTTATGGATAGAGACCTCTTTAATGTTTTTAATTAACTAAATACTACTAGAAATTGTGTGATTATGGGAGACTTTAATTTCCCAAATATAGATTGGAGGACAAGTATTAAGTACAGTAGGGCCCAGATTTTCCTGGATGTAGTAGCTGACAGATTTCTTCACCAGATAGTTGCTGAACCAATAAGAGGCTATGTCATTTTAGGTTTGGTATTGGTGAGTAGTGAGGACCTCATAGAAGAATGGGTTGTAGAGGACAGCCTTGGTTCAAGTGATCCTGAGTTAATTCAGTTTAAAAATAGATCTGCAAGAAGACCTCTTGATTTCAAAAGAGCTAACTTTAATAAGTTAAGGGGATAAATTAGGGAAGTGGACTGGACCGAAGAACTCAAGGATGTGAATGTGGAGAAGGCCTGGAATTACTTTAAGTTGAAGTTGCAGAAGCTATCTGAAGCCTTCATCCCAAATAAAGGGAAAAAATCATAAGGAAGGTTTGCAGATTAACATGATGAGCAAGCATTTCGAAGAGGTGATTAAGAAAAAGCAGAAAGTCTGCAAGAAATGGAAGATGGGGGGATCAGCAAGGAAAGTTACCTCTTGAAAGTCAGAAAGTGTATGGATAAAATGAGAACTGCCAAAAGCCAAGCAGAGTTGGACATTGCAAAGGGAATTAAGAGGTTCTATAGCTACATAAATAAATAAATAAATAAATAAATAAATAAAACAAAGAAAGAAGAAGTGGGACTGCTAAACACTGAGGATGGAGTGGAGATTAAAGATAATCTAGGTAAGACCCGACATCTAAACATATACTTTGCCTCAGTTTTTAATAAGGTTGATGAATAGCTTAGAGGTAGAGGCAGGGTGGCTAATGGGAATAAGTATATGCAGGTAGAAATTACCATATGTGAGTTGTAAGTCAAACTCAAACAGCTTAATGGGGCTTAATCAAATCAGATAAGTGCCATCAAAGAATATTAAAGGGACTGGCACACGAAATCACAAGCCCAATAGAAATGATATTAATGAATCTGTAAATTCAGGGGTCATTCCCTAAGATTGGAGAATTGCTAATATAGTTCCCACAGGCACCAACTTTGTCATTTTCTGGGGAAGGGGAGGGGGGCTTGACCCCCACCCTGACCCATGCCCTGCCCCCTCTCCACCCCTTTCTAAAGGCCCCACCCCCACCTGCCTCTTCTCATCCCCACACCACCTCTTCCCATCCTGTTCTGCCCCTTCCACTTAGCATGCCCTGCCCCCGCCCCCCAGTGTCTCCTGCTCACCAACGAACAGCTGGTCATGGTGGGTGTGGGCACTGGGAGGGAGGAGGAGGAGCTTATTGGCATGGCCCACTGGTAGGTGGAAGGTGCTGGAGGAGAGGGGGAGAAGCTGATTGGTGGGCCTGCCGGTGGGTGCTGAGCACCGATTATTTCTTTCCCATGGGTGCTCTAGCCCCATAATTCCCATTGAATTGGTGCCTATGATAGTTCTTCTTTTTAAGAAAGGGAAATAAAATAATTCAGGAAAAAACAGACCTGTTAGTTTGACCTTAATTGTAGGCAAGGTCAAACAAATGTTGAAAAAGAAAGTAGTTAAGGACAGAGGCGAATGGTAATCAGGATAAAATACAACAAGGAAGATTGTGCCAGACCAACCTGATATCCTTCTTTGGGAAGATAACTGATTTTTTAGACAAAGGAAATGCATTAGATCTAATCTACCTGGATTTTAGTAAGGCATTTGATACAGTTCCACATGGGAAATTATTAGTTAAATTGGAGAAGATGGGGATATATGAGAAATGAAAGGTGGTTAAAGGGGTGACTACAATAAGTCACACTGAATGGTGAACTTTCAGCCTGGAGGGAGGTTACTAGTGGAGTTCCTCAAGGATCGGTTTTGGGACCAAACTTATTTAACATTTTTATTACTGACTTTTGCCCAAAAAGTGAGAGTGCGCTAATAAAATTTGCAGTGATGTGAAGTTGGGTTGTATAGCCACTACAGAGGAGGATCAGAATATCATACAAGAAGATCTGGATAACCTTGTAAACTAGAGTAATAGAAATGGAATGAAATTTAATAGTGCAAAGTTATGCATTTAGGAATTAACAAGAATTTTTGCTATAAACTGGGGACTTTATCAACTGGAAGCCATATAAGAGGAGAAAGACCTGGGTGTATTGATTGATCACAGGATGACTATGAGCCGTCAATGCAATGTGGCCATGAAAAAGGCTAATGCAGTACTAGGATGCATAACATTTGCAATAGTGTTAGCACCATTATAAAAAGGCACTGGTGAGACCTCATCTGTAATACTGTATGCAATTCCGGTCTCCCATATTTAAGAAAGATGAATTCAAACTGGAACAGGTGCAAAGAAGGGCAACTAGGATGATCCGAGGAATGAAAAACTTACCTTATGAGAGGAGACTCAAAGAGCTTGACTTGTTTAGCCTAACCAAAAGAAGGCTGAGAGATATGATAGCTCTTCATAAATACATTAGAGGGAAAATACCAGAGAGAGAGAGAGAGGAGCTTAAGTTAAGAGCCAATGTAGACACAAGAACAAATGGCTATAAACTATCCATCAAGAAGTTTAGGCTCAAAATTAGATGAAGGTTTCTAACCATCAGAGGAGTGAAGTTCTGGAATAGCCTTCCAAAGGTAGCGGTGGGGTCAAAAAACTTAACCAGCTTCAAGACTGAGCTTGATAATTTTATGGAGGTGATGGTATGATGGGACTTCCTACAGTGGCATGTGGTACAGCAGTGACTGCCAGTAGCAAAAATCCCCAGCTGCTGGAGACAGGACACTAGGTGGAAAGGGCTCTGAGTTACTACAGAGAATTCTTTCCCAGGTATCTGCCTGGTGGGTCTTGCCCACATGTTCAGGGTGTATCTGATCACCATATTTGGGGTTGGGAAGGAATTTCCTCCCAGGTCAGGTTGGCTGAGACCCTATTCTCTTACTTGGCCAGATGCTGTGAAATGGGTGCATAATTCCAAATGGAGGATGGATCTATGTTGCCACTGAGGCATATGGGCCAGTGCTCCGTTCAGCAAAACTAGAAAATAAATTCAGTGAAATTACAGCACCTTAGTGCTGCTACCTTTTAAATTAAGAGTCTTTGTCAAAGCAGCTGCTCCAGACTATTGCTGTGCATTCCAGAAAGGTGTTTCTCTAAGCAGGCACAGGTCTTCAGAGATGGGAATCCAGGCTTTTATGAATATTTATGCATATTTTATTCCCAATAATGGACTGGTTAAATGACCTGATGAAGGCTTGAGTTTTAAATGTAAATTCTGTAAAGGAGCTTTACAAAACAGTCAGAAAATAATTACCAACCCAGGGACAAAATCTGTTTGCCCTTTCTGTTCTGATAACACTGCTCTACAGTCAAAATGCTTCTGAAATAAATGTAGTCCTACTTTACTAATTCTGGGTCACTGAGAACAAAAATGATGCTTAAAATTGTTGATTGGCTCTAGTTTTCAAGATATGCTATTGAGTCAGTATATACGACCCTTGACTTGGGAATGGCGGAGGATAAGTGAGTTATAAAGAGAAGGGATCTCAATTTAAACCAGAAATGACTAAAATACATCTTTGACTGGATCTATGAATAAATCTAGGACTGGGTTTGGACAGTACTTGCTTTTTAGGCAAAACAATGAATGATGCAATCTGAAGCTGGTATTGCGTCATACATGATATGAATTGCATCATGTTATTCCTAGAAGTCATGGATGATGCAATCATAACGAAGCTTACATCACTCTGCTGAACAAATTGCCCTATATCAGCTCTAGAAATCATACAGTGTCATGCTCTCTTATTTGTCAGTGTTTGATTTTGCAAAGGGACACATTTCTGTTTAGCCAAAGGGAGCGAAGATGCCTCGTACTTGTGTGAACAGTGCAGATAACTTCTGCTATGTTTGTGGTAAAGTGACTTTTGCATCACAAAAGCACAGTATAACCACTATGGTTAAGAAAGCCTATCACCTTTATTTTGGCTGCAAAATTGGAGATCAGGACAAGAGGTAGGCCCCACACATATGGTGCAACACTTGTGCAACAAATCTTCGCCAGTGGTTGAACAGGAAAAGGAAATCTATGCCTTTTGCAGTGCCAATGATTTGGAGAGAGACAACAGATCGTACCAGCAATTGTTACTTCTGCATGGTGCCTCCAGTTGGGAAAGGTGTATCAAAGAAGAAAAAGTGGACTGTGCATTATCCAAACATTCCATCAGCTATACGCCCAGTACCCCACGGAGAAGGACTGCCGGTTCCTGATGCACCAGAATCATTCTCACTTGAGTCAGACGAGGAAGAGGAAGAGGATGAAACTTCTGGTCCTGAACCATCAATGTCACAGGACCCACATTTTCTCCCATCCTCCTCCTCTGAACCACACCTCATAGCACAAGGTGAACTGAATGAGCTTGCCAGGGATTTGGAACTACCCAAGAGTAAGGCAGAGCTGTTGGGCTCCAGACTACAGCAGTGGAATCTCCTGGCAGGTGATGTTAGGGTTTCCATGTTCCGTGACCGTCAAAAGGATCTTGTCCCATTCTTCTTCATGGAAGGTGATCTTGTAGCCTGCAACAACATCGATGGTGTGATGGCAGCCCTCAACATCGTTCATGATCCAGACAAGTGGAGACTGTTCATTGATTCATCGAAGACGAGTCTTAAAGCTGTTTTGCTGCATAATGGCAATGTTTTGTCAATGCATGCAGTTGGTCATGCAGTCCATATGAAGGAAACCTATGACAACATGAAACAACTTTTGAGGTGCATAAACTATGACCAACATCAGTGGCAGCTTTGTGGCGATTTGAAGGTTGCTGCTCTCTTGCTTGGTCTGCAGACTGGATACACAAAGTACTGCTGTTTTCTCTGTGAATGGGATAGTCATGCAAGAGATTCCCACTACATCAAGAAAGACTGGCCACTCCAACAGTCATTGGAGCCTGGGAGGAAAAGTGTTCAGCATCCACCACTTGTTGAATCAAGGAAGATTTTGTTACCACCCTTACACATCAAGCTGGGTCTGATGAAGAACTTTGTCAAGGCCATTGACAAAACACAAGCAGCTTTCAAGTACCTCCGTGGAAAATTTCCAAGGTTAAGTGAGGCTAAGATAAAGGACGGTGTCTTTGTTGGTCCTCAGATTTGTGAACTTCTTCGAGATGACGCATTTGACCATGCACCGCATGGCAAGGAAAAGACGGCATGGAAAGCCTATCAGTTAATGGCAATAAATTTTCTCGGAAACAACAAGGCAGACAACTACTGGTTGTTGGTGGTAAACCTCCTCAAGGCATACAAAAGCCTTGGTTGCAACATGTCACTAAAGATACATTTTTTGCACTCTCATCTAGATTTTTTTCCACCGAACTGCGGAGCGGTGAGCGACGAGCATGGCGAGCAATTTCACCAGGACATTGCAACAATGGAGAAACGCTATCAGGGCAAATGGAGCCCATCAATGTTTGCAGACTATTGCTGGACAGTGACAAGAGATGCTCCATTTAATTAATTCAAGAGACAAGCCAAGAAACCCCAAGTAGACACTGAATAGGACTAAACTATGTACATAATAGTTTTTTGCCTTTTGTTTCATAATAAATTTTATTTATATAACCCTTTTGCTGATTTTAAAGTGTTACATAAACAGGACAGGTGAAATATTATCATGTAAAGCAACCATAAACACATGAAAAGACCTAGGTTTACAATTTATGATTAAAACTCTACTATCTACACAACATACATAGACATAAAATGTAAAAACTTAAATATCTTAGAAACAGTAGCCAATCAATTGTTTTAATTGTCATATTTGAATTCAGCACATCAAAATACATAATAAATATCACATTTTATCTCTGAAGCAGACGACTTCTCAAAAATTGTAGACCAGTGTAATGTAAACAATAATGATACTTTCCCTACCAGCCCAAAATGTACTCATCCCAGCCTAGTGTTCGAGTAGAATTTTGTAAGGTTGCTTAGCACAATTTTGTCAGATGTATTTAGAATATTATATTTATGTCATACTAATTTGATGTGTTTAGCTTTATTTTTTGTGCTACATGAGGTTTTCAAAGCTAACTGAAGGATTTAGCCATACAATGAATGGGAGTTGAATGGGTAATTCCTCTAGTTTTTTCTGTGATCATTTTACATTGTTTTTCTTTTGCGGTACTAATTTATGGTGACCCATTTTAAAGCATGTAAATCATTTATAAAAGACTAAAACAACACTGTTCATCTCCCTCTCCCCACTCCAGTGGTTATGAACTATTTATAAAAGAAAACAAGTTATAAAACAAACCAATTTTTTTTTAAAGATTGTATTTAGTCAAAACTCTAATGACTAACTATGTATACAAAGTAGAATGGCTTCAAGGGAAAGATTTTCACCAAAATTCCTCAAAGTCCAGTTGGTAGGGCACTTTCCTCTAACATAGGAGACCCAAGTTCAAATCCCTTCTCCACATCAGGCAGAGAGGGGGATGAACACTAGGTCTCAGATGAATGCCCTAACCACTGGGCTACAGGTTAAAAGAAATGACCACTGCCAAGTCTCCGTTCAGTCCTTTTGTGAATGGCACTTAAATCCCCCCAAAAATTGAGCCAAAACTATTCAGAAAATTAATGTCAAATTCATGAATAATCAGGGGTAGACATTTGTTTGTGAATAAATTATTTTTTAAAAAAATGCACCATCACCACCTCTGCCCACCCTGCTGTTCTGTGAATCATTTCCTTTGCTTTTGAGTTCAAAAATGCCTGAAAGAAAAATGAAACATTTTGTTCAAAATTAATTTGTCAACTTTTTTTATTAAATATTTATATAGAATATATATTTATTTGCAATTTTTGGTTTGGGTTCAATCTGAGCTCAATTTTTTTTAGATTTTTTCAAAACTACCAGCAAACTAAAAACTCAGATATTCATTTGCTCTAATTGTGAGGGCCATACACATATCCATAACCAGGGTTTTATCATGATAATGATATAAGCTGTGTGATTTCCTGCTACCTTATTTCAAGTCAGATGCAGTATACAGCACCATTCATATTTTTATTTTTTCTGCTATGAGCAATGTTTATATTATTTATGCCATGGTTCAGACCACAGATTTCCAAATAGCAAGGATAAAGAAACAGTTGATTTCAGAATTTTATATATATATCTATATATATATATATATATATATATATATATATATATATATATATATATATATATATATATATATATATATATATATATATATATATATATATATATATATATATATAACACACACTTGTATTTAAATATGATCAATCAACTGAAAGAGTAACAACTTCATAAAAAAATCTGCTCTGGAAAGCACTAATTTAAAACTAAGTTCTGTGATTAATGATCTGCATAACTTAGAATCTGAAAATACATTTTTATAATTATTAAAGAAATAGGTTAAACATGCTGGGCCTCTGCTGATTTGCATTTTGTGTAGTTATTTACACCTGTGTAAAAAAGCATTGAAAATGCTAGCATTCTGATACCTAACAGGTAGCTGAGACAATCTTGTCTACTGTTTAGAGCAGAGAATCAGAACATCTAAATTCTTTTTTTAATCTATGCCATTGATTCACTGTGTGACCATAAGCAAATCAATTCATTAAACTGAGCCTCAAATTCACCCATCTACAAAGTGGGAACAATATTGTATTTAACTACTGTGAGGAGGTATTTTGAGACTAATTAAATTAATATCTTTAAACGTGTCTTTGAGACACATGTAAAATAGTATCTGAAAAATTAACTTGTGGTATTGTGTCACAATACTGATGGTCAGACATTGGCCTAACATTTGTGTGATTGTTTTAGAGTTGTAACAGACTTGGGTACCTGAGAATACGATGACACATACTAAGGGAAAGCACTTTTTCCGCTTGTCTGACTACATTTCTGATTTACTGATGCTGGAAATATCATTTGCAGTAGTAGCAAAATTCAAATGAACAAAAGACCTAGAACCTGTTTTCTGGAAACCAAAGTTCCCTGTGGTATACTGAAGAGTAATCTACAAAGTGAAGAACTCTCAAAGATTTACAAGTTTCCCCTCTCTTTTAAATGTATTGCATTAGACAGAGAAGTGTCTTACCTGATGGTTCTTATCCAAATGCCCAGGCTTACCATTCCAACTATGGGTTTTGCTTTGCTCTGAAGCTCCAGGAGACAGATGAGACCTATTTGTCATAGCAAGGAGGCTTACTGTCCCCTTCTGGGAACAGCCCACATTAGATTACTTCCAAAGCTGAAATGCATTCTAAGGACTTTGATAACTATATTGAACCATTCGACTAACTTTTTCTGAGATATCCATGGACAGAGCACAGAAGACATAAAGGTCTAAAGTAATTACAAACGCATGTCAAGGGAGGGATGGAATGGTGATCATGGATAGCTGGAAAAGAAAAATCATTAGACAACAAATTTCTTTTTTTCCATCATATCCCAGGTCACAATTCCAACATTAGGGTTTTTGTAGCACTTGGATTTTTGCAGCAGTGAAACCTCAGTGTAACAGCTATGTTACCAAAAAAAAAAAAAAAAGCTTAATTGCATTAAGCTTATTTAATATAGTATTTTTGCCATTTAGTAATTAAAGCTTCTGTTTTTCTTGACAGCCAGTAACAGTAACAGGTAAAACTAATAAATGTGCTGTAGATCTCCTGAATGGATTTATCTTGATGAGACTAGTTCCAAAATATGACATTGCTTTTCTCTCTGGTGCAGTGGCTTAGGACAGAATATTGGAAGGACAAGATGTGCCCAGTGAAAGGAAAAGTTCATTTCCTGTCCGGATGATGGACCACTTTGTCAAAATGGAAGGTGCAGCTCTGCATAGTGCAAATGAGGATTCCAATGTAAACACTAAGTGGTCAACAGGAGCTCAAAGAGATGCTTGGTAAGGACATTTAGCACCAAGCTGAGTTTCCACAATGCTACCCTAAGGTGTTTTTGTTTCTTCATTTGAGAGGTTAGTTGTTTTGATAGATTTTTTTGAGCATCAATTAATTAATAAAGGTGACATGTGAAGAAACCTTGCTGGAATAATCCTATAGTGGATGGAATTGTGGAGGCACATCTGAGAGGTATTTACCTCAAGGCTGAGTGATAACTCACTCTGTGAATAATCAAGGATCTGAGAGATGTGGCTGAACTGAATCTATTCCAAACCGTAGTATACTCTAACTTACTGAACTGTCTTAGAGAGGGGAGTGTTTCACTCAATTTCTGAAAATAGCCTTTCCTGCTGGGGCACAGGAACGGAAATTTTCTTATCTGATCATTTCCTTTCTGCTAGAAGCACCTCCTACAATTCTGCTATGCATGGGCTGCTGTCCTTTCTCTGCAGCTTCCAGAGGCATTTGAAAGGTCCAGCATGACTCATATTGGTCACACTCTCTTCTTCCACTTGCCACCAGATGAGTCATTCCATAGCTGTGTGAAAAACTCATAAAGGAAAGTATTTATTAATGTAACATCAATGTCCAGCTCATTGATTATGTACATCAAGCCAATTCTCTGAATGGCAGATAGGCCAAATAAAATGCTGACACCCCCACCCCCAGGCAGAAAGCCATCCAAAGTGTATAGAATCATGGGAGACACTGCTATCTGAAAGGAAATTATTGGGTAAAAAATTTTCCATTCTGTAGCCCACTGCCTCTTACAGTTCTGCTATGCGCCAGAAGTAGCGAGTGTGAACACAAGTAGGGAGGAACAAGAAAAGGTAAACAGAAAGATTGATAGACATTCCCTTGAAAACGGTCCAAAAGGCAAGGCCACTACTGGACCACTGCCTGGAGCATCTTCCTGCCTTCTGTGGAGGACAGAAAGTCCACTGTGTAATGTTTGATAAAGTGTTAACCAACAACTATGTGGCTACTCTGCACATCTCTGCTGTGGAGGCACATGCTTGTTTGGCCCATGAGGTGCCCAGTTGGATGTCATGAAGGATGCCCTGATTCCTTCTGGAACAGGAGTGCCTGACACTTTGTGAGCCTCAACACAGCATAATCTGACCAGTCTATCAAGAGAGAGCCTTCAGACTCTGAGCCCTTGACATTTCAGAGGAAAGGAGAAAAACAGGGTCCCTGGCCTCCTTGCAGACTGTGCGCATTTGAGGTAGATTTTTGGTGCTCTTCTGACATCACAAGTGTGCCACACTTCTCAGACAGGTGTGTGGCTTTGGGCAGAAGGACGGAAAGATATTCTCCTGTGAGGTGCAGAAAGGACAGTTTGCCTTGGGAAGAAACAACTCCAGAGTTCATAGTACCACCTTGTCATCACAGAACATACAGAACCTCCAGCTCTGAACGGTGGCTAGTAGATGTGATGATGACCAGAAAATTAGTTTTGATGAAGGGATAAAACAATGATGTAGAAGTCAGAATCTCTTAAGGGTGAGTGGTTAGGGCCTTCAGCCTTCAACACCAGTGGTAGGTCTCATTTAGGGAAGATTGGACTGGGCGAAGCTGAAGACCTTTATCCACAACTTTTTGGAGAAAGTCCAGGATAGCTGGAATTCCAATTAGTATTGTGCTCCTGATACCAAAAGCTGAACTTGGTCCAGATGAAGGAATAGGATTTTATTGTGGAGATTTACCTGGATATGAGCAAAGTCGTGATCATTTTGGAAGATAGATCTAGTGCTGGTAACACTTCCCTTGAAGAGAATCTTGGAAAGGAATGTCTGGTCTGGGTAGCAGCTGTAATGGTGATTCCAGTTTCAGTTTTATCAGATCAGAGAGAGGAGTTAACACAATCTCCTTTGCTTTTTCCTGCTTAATTTTTGGATTACTTGCCCAATAAGAGGGAAGAGTGGGACCGCATATAGCAGACCTTGTGGCCACTTGTGCAAAAAAGCATCTCTTCCCAGGGGCTTGGGATCTATTTCCTGTATGAAGTATTTCAGCTCTTTGATGTTTTTGTAACTTACAAACAGATCAACCAAGGAGAAACAACATCTTTGAGTTCAGATTGAAAACTTGCTGGTTCAGGTACCTTTCTGATTTGTTGACTGTGTGTCTGCTGAGCCAGTCTACTTTCTGATTCAGCTCTCTTTTTGTATGTATCACATTAGGGAAGATAAGGGTCTTTTCTGCCCATTCCATTATATCCATCAATTCTGCAAGTAGAGCTATACTAATTTTTTCCTTCTTGGATGTTTATCACAGAATCATAGTGTTAGAAGGAATCGCAAGGGTCATCTAGTCTAACTCCCTGCCAGGATGCAGGATTTGTTGTGTCTAAACCATACAAGACAGATGGCTGTCCAGACTCCTTTTGAAAGCCTCCAGTGAAGTCATTTCCACCACCTCCTGAGGCAGTCTGTTCCATTGTCCTACTGTTCTTACGGTTACAAAGTTTTTCCTCAGTTATAATCTAAATCTGCTATGCTGCAGTTTGAATCCATTCACTCTTGTCCTGCCCTCTGTGGCAAGAGAGAACAACTTTTCTCCATCTTTTTTATGGCAGCCTTTCAAGTATCTGAAGACTGCTAGCCTGTCCCCCACTTAATCTCCTCTTTTCCAAACTAAACATACTCAGATCCATCCTTTTGGTCATCTTTGTCACTCACCTTGGGATCTCTTCCACTTTGTCTACGTCCTTGCTATACACTGGTGACCAATACTGGACGCAGTACTCCACCTGAGACCTAACCAGCACCAAATGGAGTGGTATTTTCACCTTCCATGACTTGCATGCTATGCTTATGTTAATGCAACCTAAAATTGCATTTGCTTTTTTTTGCAAAAGTACTGAATTGCTAACTCATGCTGAGATTGTGATATACCACAACTCCCAGATCTTTCTCAGCAGTGCTGCTGCCAAGCCAGTTATCCCTCATTCTGTATTCGTACACTTGGTTATGTATGCAACCTGGTTGTATTGCCTGACTGGATCAGGATCTGATTGCCCTGTAGGTAGCTCTGAAATCTCCTGAGAGCCAACTTGAAGATTCTGGGCTCCAGGAGATTGATGGTGTGTTTTCTCTACTTGGCACTTCAGGTACCCTGCACCATTATGGGTCCCAAGTGTGTTCCCCAACCTGGCAAGCTGGCATTGGTTGTGAGAACCAGAAGCTCTGGAAGACATACGGGAAGTCCCTTCCCAGGGATTGTCCACCATGCTAAAGAGCCAAGTTTCTGGTTCAAGATCACCACCTGATCCTTCATGCATTCCGCGGGGTAGTCCCATACTTTAAGAAGGAAGGCTTGAAGATGCCTGACGTGGGATCCTGCCCATTCGGTGACATCTATGCATAACACCAGGAGATCCTGTAGCTGAAGGCACTGAGCTATGATTGGTGTGGTGCACTTGTGCAGGATAGGGATAACATCCTGAACCTTTTGTGTGATGGGTAGTTCTTTGCCACCAAGGTGTCTATGTCCACTCTCAGATGGGTTATCAATGGGATCAAGAAACTTTTCTTGAGGTTTATCATAAAGCTGTGGGCTTTCAGGAGGTCCACAGTTTGCATTGTGATGGTGTGCACCACAGGCTGGGTCAGATTCCCTTTTCATTTTGGAGGGCTCCCCTGCCATCCTGGGGCCTTGGGCAGAAGGAGAGCTGCTACATACTGTGGAGCCAGACACTCATGAATACGGTGACCAGATGTCTCAATTTTATAGGGACAGTCCCGATTTTTGGGTCTTTTTCTTATATAGGCTCCTATTACCCCTCACCACCTGTCCCGATTTTTCACATTTGCTGTCTGGTCACCCTACCCATGAAAGACCTGAAAACTTCCAAGAAAAAAAATGCCTTAAAAAGGAAAGTCTTGAGATAAAGACATTTTGAGTCATGTCTGAAAATGTAAAGGGTCTTCTCTGCTCTGTGACTTAGAGGCCCACTTGCTGAAGCTGCTGGGAGGCAGAACAAACTGGGCACTTTCACAGAAGAAGAGCCAGACAGGTCTGATCCTACCTTCTGAAGCTGTTGAACAGAGGAACATGCATTATTGTAATGATGAGCATTTCTCCATTGTATACAAGCTATTTCACCACATTTATTTAAATGCATTTAATGTGTATGATTAATGGAATAGTTTGGTTAGTTACATTATTAAGAAAATTAACACTCTGGGGGGCCATAGAGTGGGGGGGTTAAGTATGGTTTACCACCTCAAAACAATGATGGGTTCCTGAGTTGCAAAACTGAGAACTAGACTTCCTCAAAATTCAAGGATGTTCATATCTTAGGTTTTGATTCAGTTCCGCAGAGCCTGCCACAGAGTTACAATCTGGGTTCAACTCCCCATCCCCACCCCCAAATATTCGGGTTATTTGGATCTAGCATTTTGGTATGGGCCCAGCTCTACCTATTGCCGGTGCTCCACACTTCTCTGGAGTAGCCTGCAGTTAAACTGATACTCTCTTTTCCAGCCAAAAGAGCTAGTTGCAGCATGATGGCTCACCTTTACATTCAGTTTTAATAAGGGTCAAATCAGCAGGATTTGAAGGCACCTGTGTCCAGCATGCATCATCATGAACAACTGTGGTGATGCCAGGGCCCTCACATGCTGCAGTGATGAGTACAGTTTGTGAACATGAATAAAACAAGAGGGAAACTGACATGTGCAACTCTTGTCAGGATTCCAGGTTGACCCTCTGAACATAGGCGCCAACTTCCGCTGGCGCCGGTGGGTGCTCAAGCCGCCTCTCTCACCGGCCCCGTCACGACTCCACCCCGGCCCCGCCCCCTCCTGCTCCCTGCCCTGCACCATTCCAACCCCTTCCCCAGAGTCCCCGCCCCAACTCTGCTCCCTCCCTGCCCCTATTGGACTCCTTCCCCAAATCCTCACCCCGGCTCCATCTCCTCCCCTCAGCAAGTCACATTCCCACTCTTCCCCCTCTCCCTCCCAGAGCTTGTTATGCTGCGAAACAGCTGTTTTGCAGCGGCAAGCACTGGCAGCTAGGGGGAGAAGTGCAGACGCGGCACGCTCAGGGGAGGAGGCAGAGTTGAGGTGAAGCGGGGAGGGGAGATTTGCTGCCAGTGGGTGCAGAGCACCCACTAATTTTTCCCCATGGGTGCTCCAGCCCTAGAGCAGCCAGCGAGTCGGCACCTATGTCCCTGAATATTATGGTGGTCCCCAAGCTACAAAATGGCATGAGGTAGGAATACTGTATATTGAGCAGCCATTCTATTTGGCTGAGTTCCACAGAGAGGATCTCTGAGGGTACGTGTATGGTGGAAGGGTGGGAATTCCTGTTAAGCTGAGAAGTAAGGGCTTCAAGAGTTTTGAACCCAAGTAGTTTAATAAAATAGCTTGTTTCTGGTATTATGTTTTGCTTAAGCTAGTTAGTTAAGCATAAGTCCACACACCTGGCCTTCGCTCAAAGTCCCTTGTGTTGGGAGCTGTCATGGAGGTGATGCAAGGCTGGTTAACACAACGCTGAGTCCATCAGGGCTTCTGCTGTATCCAAAGTATTCCTGTGGGGTTCCCCTTATGTGTTCTATAGCCACCTTGCCTCTATCAAGGTAACAAAAAGAGGGCCACAGGGCAATGCTGAATTGGGCCTTAAGTGTTAGTCACTTTTTTCTTATCTTCTTATACTGCAGCATTATAATCTCTCTTCAAAGAGAGATTCCAAACTTCAGATAAACAACTCATTCAAACAGGCTTATCCTGATCAGTTTCTAGTCATTGTTTTTCAGTAAACAAGAATGTTGTTGTAAGTCTTGTAATTTTTCTGGCAGACCAGTTTTCCAGCAGACTGCAGTATAACTGCAATTATAACCGCTTTCTGTTGTGAGTTAATGAACCACTCTCTGTCTCCTCTCTTTTGATCTCCCAATAAAGCGCACACACATTCAAATCAACGAGAAGTTAGTTTACCATTTCCCTATAGCTATTTGTAGACCCCAAATTTGGATTTTGTTTAAAAAAAACCCGAAATACTTTTTACAAAACTAGTTACATAGAAACATTTTAATTAAATTGCAAGTTCCTATAAATACAGAGCTTGTTTTATTTCTGTGTCTTCTAAGTATCATGTCTGTAATCTGGTGCTATGCTACTGATAAAATAATAAATATTTTCAATATCGTTTCAATAAAAACTGGATTTTTTTTAAATTTTAAAACTTCCCTATTGTGTTATGAATATCAAAGAAAACACTATGACCACATCGCTGAACCAAAAAGCAGCACTGATCTGAAACAAAAGTGAAACTGGTAAAGCCTAGTTTCAGTGTCCATGATAAGTGAAGTACAAAAAGTAAACCGAGAAAATAAATAGTGAAAAATGTGAGATTTGAAAAATTGTGCATTTTTACAACCCAGCCATCATAACAACATTTATTTTAAGGCAGACGTTTTATTTTGATAATGCCTCTTTACATTAATTGTCCTTAGTCATTTAAAACAATACAAATATTTGCAAATAAAATGAATCTATTAGGCAAGAAGCATGTGCATTCACGATACAGTGGAATCTGCTTTTATGGCTTGCTGCTATCTGAGGTCACTTGTGTTAACAGCCAGCACAATCTCAATCCCTGTGAGACTTCCTATCTCCTCCATATTAACTCACACTAGTAGGTGGCCACCTGCCTAACACATTTTCAGCCACCTGCAGACCTGCCCAGCTGTGCAAACTGCATTGCAATCAAACTGCTAAGGCAGCCAGAAGGCAAAAACTTCAAAATTAGGTATTTTAAAAAAGATGTAAAGAATGTTACTTGGCTCAGTTGTGATCTATGCATACTGCCCTGTATCCATGAGGGCTCTGAGAAGCGCCGTGATTCATTAGAGCACAATACTTTCTTGAGCTCATGGGTGTGCAGGCAGGGCCGGCTCCAGGCCCCAGCACGCCAAGCGTGTGCTTGGGGCGGCATGCCTCGGGGGACGCTCTGCCGGTTGCTGGGAGGGCAGCAGGCGGCTCCGGTGGACCTGCAGGTGTCCCTGTGGAGGGTCTGCTGGTCCCACAGCTCTGGTGGACCTCCCGCAGGTGTGCCTGCAGATGCTCCACCAGAGCAGTGGGACCAGCGGACCCTCAGCAGGGACGCCTGTGGGAGGTCCACCAGAGCCGCAGGACTGGGGAGCAGCAGAGCGCCCCCCGCGGCGTGCCGCCGTGCTTAGGGCGGCAAAATGGCTAGAGCCAGCCCTGTGTGCAGGAGAAGCACAATCACTTCACCATCTGTTAGGAGGGACAGTGGTCAAAGACCCATCTCTTCTGAGTTGTCTAGTACCTCTCTGCAGTACTTACATAGTCCCTATTATTGGTATCTAAACACCTCATAGTCTTTAATGTATTGATCCTCACAACCCACCATGAGGCAGGGAAGTAGTTTTTCCATTTTACAGGTGGGAAACTGAGGCAGAGAGACTAACCTAGCACCATAAACACTGGACTAGCCTTCCTTGCACAGTTGTTGCTCAGGTGAATGCAAAATTTCTATGAGCTCAGACCTTTTACGGAGTATCCTTGCACTTTTCCCCTTCTGAACCTGCACGGGGGCCAGGCATAAACTTGAGAGTAATGTTTTATATTCATATTCTAATGCTTGCAAAAGTGAAAATGCTGAAAGTGAAGAAGCATTTTTGATGCTGGTCAAAATTATTCATTGTGAATAAATTATCTGATTAATTTAGCCCTTTTTAGATTTTTCAATCATTTGTGAGTGGACCTTTATTTCTGGTAATATATTTGGTACTGCCTTACATCTTGGATAATTTTCTGCCATTAGTTAATTAATTGAATGAATAAACAAAACACAATAACTATTATAGCCACCACACCACCCACAAGTAATCAAGAAACTTCAACTCAAAGAAAGTAAAATATGTGCACGTTATCTCTCGAATATACATACACAATTATATGGTACATACACAGTACACAAAATGTACATATATATGCACAAACGTGAAGCACATATTAACTGGGTTTAAGGGAATCAACAGTAGTATACTGCCCGAGGAGAAGGTATATCCTGAGATTGTGCTGTAACATCCAAAGCTGAGCCAAACCAAGCATTCAGCTTTGGGCAATATGTTACTGGCATTTTTTTTAATTATAATGAATCATAGAATTAATTTTAGGGAATTTTTAAACAAATCCCATACATTACACTCTGGAAAAATAGATTTTTACTACTGCTCTCCTGAGTCTTCATAGATCACATAGTTCAAAGGGTCAGCTGTTGCATACTCTCTTCGCTGCCAACGGAAGAGTTTGGCTCACATAAGGGACCGCTTCTTCAACATACAACAGGGAGAGAGCTGACTATGCAGTGGAAAGGCATCCACTTAGAGAGAGGATTCTACTGGCAAAGGGAAAAACAGCTAGCCAGCTCCAATACATACTGCCAAGGAGAGAGGGTCCCCAGGTCTCCAGTGATCATTTTATAGCAGACAAGATTCCAGAGTTTTTCCCCACACTCAAACCAGCCTCCCTCTTAGAGGCTGCTGAGAAGAGCCCCAGCCCGTAAAAAAAAATTCTCATCCAATAAAACTGCTTCTGCCCCACTCCCAATCCTGAAGACTATTCCTGCTACCGGCAAAAAAAAAAAGAAAAAATCCTTCATTCAGTAATGGCTCACCCTGCAAAGTGCAGATGCTCCAGCCCAATCTACCAAAGCACTAAGTACATGATTAACTTTAAGCATGCGAGTAGTCTCACTGAAGTCATCAGGGTTACTCAGATGCTTAAAGTGTTTGCAGGATTGCAGTACCATGCAGGACCAACCCCTAAGGGACCTGGAATGGCAAGAAGAGGGAGAAGGAGAAACTACTAAAGACAGTCAAACAAACACAGAATACTCAATGGCAATAGAATGACAAAAATAGATTCGGGTAAAAATACCTTCCAGCTTTTGGGTTACATTTTATTTCTACTGCTCTTGAAGTAAATTAAAATTTGTACACACACTATTTAGGCCATTGACGCACAAAGATGGATATACTACACAGTATCCAACTAATATTTTTCAGCTTGACAAAATAAGTTATATACATCTTGTTTTATTACATCTCCCTTCAAACTAGTAGTTAGCAACATTTACCTGTGAATGTCGTAGTGTCAGTAAACTCAGCACTGATGATGGGTACACTGGGACCATCCTCATTGTATGCTTTCAAAATGTACTTCTCAATTACACCTATGACCCCAGCAGGTTTGTCCCAAGTCACCTCAATGCTGTAACCATTTATGCTGTGAATTCTTGAGGGAGTTGGCACATTTTCTGGGACTGGAGAAGGATAAAATAGAAAATAGCGAAAATGGCAGTTCTGAGAAGACTATTGCCCCTATTCTTCACTTTTAATGGCTGCAGTAAATCAGACTGAACCATTAGCATAAATACAATTTATTAGAGTTGTAACTTTTCAGCACTGATTTAATATGACTGCACATCTTGAGCCATTCAGTTTAAGCTATATTTCAAAACCATCAAAACTCCATCTACATAACATTCTTTCTTGTCTAGTTGAGGTTTTCCAAAAACATTTAATGTATCAAATGTGATTAAACATCATTCATAAGAAGGAGGTGGATTGTAGGCAGCTAACAAGTTCAAGCAATATAATGATGTAACTGAATGAAGCAAGAGGATTAGACTGTTATACACAGAGGTTTGGCACTTATCTCTTGGATACATCAGCCACTAAACATCACAAATGCAATAACATTCTCAAAATTCCAGTTTCATTTTCTAAATTAAGGTATTTCAGAATAATTTTAAAAGCATATGAAAATATAGTGTGATGACCTCCAGACTATCTCCGTGAACTTTCTTTCACTCAGGCATAGTGTCGCAGGCGAGTACTGCCTCACTTCTGTTTAGCCAGGTTAGACATGGGACTACACAGACATAATTATCAAAGAGCACCCCCCTTTCTGAGGGTCTAATTTATTAACAACAGCCATAAGCATAAGCTTAAGCATGCTCCCAGCCCTTGGAGCATGTAGCTGATCAGTGTTGTGGTCAGACTGTAAATATAAATTTATGGTAAAACTTACTGTGGTCAGATAATTCATATAAAAATAGCTGTACATGCTTTCTTCTGGGTGGAAGACAAAATGGTGACATTAAGCTGCATAAGCAGGAGCTTTCTAGATACAGTTGGGGACATTCACCATCTCAGGTTCAGTTCAACTAGCAGTCTCTGGATCCTCCCTTTAGAAGACTCTTCTTTCCTGCACCTGTAACACAGTATTTCCAGCACCTTCCCCAGTTCCTTCTCTGGGTTACTCTTTTTCAGTCCTTTCTTAAGCAGGAGTACCCAACTCTAATCTTTCAAACTGAGCTGTATTAGTTGGTCCCTCACTCGTTCCTTAACCAAGACTCTCCCCAGCTCTCCTTTCTGGAGCTGAGTTGTGGGCTAGCCAGCTGTAGGTCCTTTGCCAGCTTCTCCCTCAGCTAACCCCTCTTCCTTAAGGGTGCTGAGCAGGCCAGTCATTCCCTGCCAATGTCTCCTTGTGTCTGCCCTGCTATAACAGACCAGGCACCATTTATTCTGGTCCACTTTTTGCAGCTTCCTGGCCCCAGGTCTTTAAAGAAACAGTAATGGGATTCCCTCTCAAACACTTCTTACTCGCAGGATTGTTTCCTCTCTCCCAATATCTCCCAAGTAACTTGTATATATAATAGGACCTTTCAAACTTTTAGAAGGGCAATGCCACATGACAGGGTGGGCTAATTTATGAAAATAAATTAATAATTGCATACAACTGTCAGAAGTAAAAACTGAGCTTGTGCAAGGCCTTTCGCATTAGCCTTTGCTTTTAATCACTTCAGATGATTTTTAAAAAAGAGAATAAAGATGTTTAAAAGAAGCTGAAAGGCAACCTCATATACACATACAATCCCTAATAAAAAATTCATCCCATTTCCCATAACCTTTAAGTATTTATTAGATATTGTTATACCAAATAAAGGTCTGGCCAGTAACGACTTAATCACAGATGACCACGCAAGGGATGCAGAGGAAAGGCCCAAGGAACACTACAGCAGGATGGTGGATGGCGAGTTTGCTGTAAATGCTTGTGGACTCCTAAGGCCTGTTGATGAAGATCACTTTGCTTTCCCTACATCACATATCCTCTTTGTAGTGACCTTATTGCTTTGACTCATTAAATAATTGCAACCTTTGTTAGAGGTGAGAAGGACCCTGGAATGCTAAGTGTAAAAATGTTTGAATGTTTGTGGTGCCTATGGAAAGTAATAATGTGATACTCTCAGATAGCTTCAGGTTACTGAGAATAGTACAGAAATATATTGATGTTATTAGTTCTGAAATATAGCACAGGGCAAAGTAAGGTACAAGATAGCAGATGGTCTTTTCATAAGGGACCCAACAAACCTGACTCAAAAATAATTAAATAGTGCAATTATTCTCCAGCCCTTGGGAGCGTGTAACTGATCAGTGTTGTGGTCAGATTGTAAATATAAATTTATGGTAAAACTTACTGTGGTCAGATAATTCATATAAAAATGGCTGTACATGCTTTCTTCCGGGTGGAAGACAAAATGGTGACATTAAGCTGCATAAACAATGTATTTGAAAGTCAAATATTTACTCTGGTGAACATGTTTAAAGCATCTTTTTCAATGCAATTATATTATAAGTATTTTTTTTAAAGAAGAGTTTGGTATAATTGGGGATAATACAATAATGCTGTTTGACCATCTTCTATAAGTAGAACTCTCTGAATTGTTGGAGTACAATTTGGATCTAATTCATAGTGATGGCAGTCCATGGACACAGATTTCACAGTGTGAGGAATCTTAGAATATTTCTAGTTCAATAGGGTATAAAAAAGCCTACTGTACAAAAAGGGAAGTGCCTCCAAATTTCCTCTATGAAATTTAAGGAGAAGTTAATCTTTTTGTGTGAACACACACACCTGTGTGACCCATCATGAACAGTAATGCCAATTACGCACTATATTTTTGCTTTGCAATGTTTTTTGAGAGTCCTGTGTGGTCTTGCACTTTATCATCACCAGATGCCTTTTTTTCTAGTAGACATGTAATTTGACTGGAGGTTTAGATTTGCATATAACATAAACTGGTTGTGTAGCTTATATTCATATATGTTCATGCTAAGATAAAGCAATACAACCTTTTAAATACACCTCTACCCTGATATAACGTGATCCAATATAACACAAATTTGGATATAATGCGGTAAAGCAGCACTCCGGGCAGGCTGGGCTGCACACTCTGGAGGATCAAAGCAAGTTCGATATAATGCGGTTTCACCTATAACGCAGTAAGAATTTTTGGCTCCCGAGGACAGCCTTATATCAAGGTAGAGGTGTATCTTTGATTTCAGTAAACATAATAAATATGATGTATTATAATTAGAAAGCACCTTGAAATATATTGTGAAAAATTGGTTCGCCTTAAAATATTCTGCAATGTTTACTATTTACTGTACATACTCGTTCATTAGCCCATTCATTTATAAGCCAATCCCCCAAAATGGATAGGTAAAAATAGCAAAAATTGTATGACCCTTTCATAAGCCGACCCTATATTTCAAGGGTTGGAAAACTTCGGCTCCTGGCCTGTCAGAGTAAGCTGCTAGATGGTTGGGACACTTTTTTTTACTTGGAGCGTCTGCAGGCATAAAGCCCCTCAGCTCCTCACGGCTGCAGCTCGCCGTTCCCAGCCAATGGGAGCTGCGGGAAGTTCCCACTGGCTGAGAACGGTGAACCACGGCCATAGGGAGCTGAGGGGCTCCATGCCTGCAGATGTTCCAGGTAAACAATGTATTAGATCAGGGATTGGTAACCTTTTGGCACGCAACTCACCAGGGTAAGCACCTTGGAGGGCCGGTTTGTTTACCTGCCACGTCCACAGGTTCAGCGGATCACAGCTTCCACTGGCTGCAGTTCATGGCTCCAGGCTAATGGGGGCAGCGTGAAGCAGCACGGGCCGAGAGATGTGCTGGCTGGGCCATGTGCGAAAGGTTGCCAATCCCTGTAGGTATTCAATTCAATGATTCCATAGAGTTTAAAATCACATTTTGGTGTAGACCTGTTTATAAGCTGACCCCTGCTCTTTGATGTGTTACTTTTTTACCAAAAATATTTGGCTTATGAACGAGTATATATGGTAATTAAAATTCTCACAGTGGGATTTTCTCCAGCAAACACCCTAACATTAGATAACTCATAAAACATAAAATGGATACATTTAGAAACTATGTGTACCTGATTCTCTTGTCCGACCACAACTCCAGACACTAGACACTGATCCTCCTTCATTTGAGGCAACCACTCTATACAGGTATTCTTTTAAAAAAATAAAAAAATAAAAAAAAAAGAGTGAACTCAAGAACATATTAATGCAGAATGAAATAAAAGTGTAGCATTTCATTTAAGGTCCCAACGTGTTACCTGTAAATGGCTGTAGACCATGCTCATAAACACTCTGCTCTTTGCCTCGGTAGACTAGGATGGAGTCATTTCCCCTGCAGTTAACAGCACTGTCAGTTGATAGGCATCCGTCCAGATTGACTCTGACAGCACTGCTGGACACAGATGCCAAGTTAACGACAGCACCTCGTGTAAATTCAACATCCTTCATGCAACCACCAAAACCTAGCAAATAGTAAGGGATTAGTATCACATAAAGGGCTTTCGTCATTAATTAAGAATCATTTTTGTTCCTTGCGATGCTACATTTTCTGTGATAAGAGGAGTTGGGTGTAAATGTTAACTTTCAATTTATGTTTGAGAAATGATTATTCCCCCCCACACACCTTTTACATATTAAGCTGGTAAGGACTCCTTATGTTCCAGCGTTGAATTCCTGCCACATTGAAATATATATTTATTATTAAACATTCCACTCTCTGTGAAAAAAAAAATCTCCAAACTTTATTTTGCCTCTTCAGTTCATATGTTCAAAAGTATTAACATAAAATCAGTGACTAATATTGATTTTAAGTTTGGGGTCAGCCCTTGCATTTCATATTTTCATATTCCATATATTTGCATTATATTCTTAGTCACTTGAGCGAAGAAGTGCCTAAGGACAGCAAATATACTTGCGTATGGAGGAAATATCAGCATAGCACAGATTATCATAACTGGACCATACTTTGTACCTCATTCACAAACATAGCATAAAACATAACTCAAGACCTCCCAATTATAGGTAAAATCATGGATTCTAACTGAACTTCCCAACAAGGCTTGTAATAATGACAATTGCCATATGGCTTTGTGAAGTAGATACCTAATCTGTGATGGGGAACTGAACAATGCTCAGAAACTTATGTCAAATAGACCATTAAGCAATCATCAGTTGGTAACAACATTTGGTCTCTGAAGCCAACTAGGCTCCCACGTATATCCCAACAATGAAAATTGGAATTAAATGCAAAGTTGTACTTAAACAGTAGATAGTATAAAGCACAAAAACATGAAGTTAACACATCAGGATCTACTACTGACAATATATCATTCTGCTGATTATAAATACAAGTCTTGCAACATCAGCTTCTTTCAAATTTGAATTACATCAAGAGAAACAAACAGTAACATACATTTCAATATTTTCTAGATTATGCATCCTAAATTATTACCTAGAAACATGCCATTTTAGTCACATTTTCTCTTTCTGACAAATGCTTCTGTGACAATCAGTGTCCAGACACCCCAAAGGGAGAGCAGGGAGGTTGAAACCCAAAGAATAAGCAGTTGAACCAACTTATTTTATAAAATGTTATTGTGCTATAAAAATGTGTTGAGTAAAATCTTTTATTAAAGCTTGTAACTTTCTGAACTTAAGAATCTTTATGATCCATGTATACCGGTTATGGTTATTTGTGTATAGAGAGAACTGAGCTCCTAAACTTCAGCTCCACTTCACAACAGGACAGGAAAAGGCACTTTCCAGCCAGGTGTTTACTCGTAATCAGCTTCAAGTTACTACCTACTGTCTAGTCCAGGAAATAAGGATGGGCCATTAGAATTAATGAAAAATCTTTGAGACATCCCAGCTCTCAATTCAAGAAAGGGTTTCCACACGCTGAATATTCATGAGTCACCATGGACTGAAGCCTGTTCCACACCAGGAAATTAGGGCAATATAACCAAATTACTCAAGGGTGTGAAAAATCCACACCCCTGAGTGACACAGTTAAACTGACTTAACCCTCAGTGTAGACAGTTCTATGTCAAAAGGAGAATTCTCCCCTTGACCAAGATACTGCCTCTCAGGGAGGTAGATTACCTGTGCTGATGGAGAACCCTACAGCTGCAGTCTCTACAGTGTAGATAAGCCCTGAGAAAAAGGGAGTGGGAAGCCTTTTAAAAGCAGGCTTGTGCCTAAGGTTTTTCATCCAGAAGCTGAGGAACAGCCTCTAGGCAGGAAGCTGTCTGTGAAACACTAGATCCCCGTTATAGTTAGGGGATATGCTGGGAAACTATTCAAGGCCAGCCAGTAACTTGTATTGGAAAAGGGATTTTATCCAATATGGAAGTGTAAAGCTTGAGGTTATGTCTTTATGTCTGTTTACTGTATAACTTGTACACATTTGTTCTCCCTCACCACTTCATCATTGAATCTGTGGTTTTTCTATTAAATAAATCTTTTGTTTATTTTTACCCCAAGCAGGTCTGAGTTGTACAAACTGAGTGGAACATGGGGGGCCAAAGTAAGCTGGTATCTGGGCTGCTGGTTTCATATCTTCCGGGGTGACAAATCAGAGGAGAAAAGTCCAAATGCCTGATAGTTAAGAACTCAGGAATGATGATTCTGGGGAGACTTGAGACTAGATGGGCTATTGGTGTCATCCTCATAGACTTTAAGGTCAGAAGGGACCATTATGATCATCTAGTCTGACCTCCTGCACAATGCAGGCCACCTCCAGAAAGATGAGACTTTGTGCTTGTGGGCAGGCTACTGGTGTCAAGGATCTGAACCAAAGCTGTACAGCATTAACACACCCCGAGGTTACAGGGCAGGCAGTAATAAGCCCTTTACTCTTCCTCGTGATCATCAAAACATCACATACTCCCATTCCTATTGGTCACACTGATAGGCTACAGTTTGGAACATGATCAAGTTAAAAATATGAATATAGGCCAAAATTTTCAAACATGTGTGCAGAAAGATGCTCATTTTAGTCGAAATTTGGGCACCTAAATAGGTGGCTTGTTTTTCAGACATACTGAGGACCTGTAGTTCCCATCTCAAGTCTGTGGGTACATCTACACTACAGGATAAATTCGAATTAGCTTAAACCGATTTTATAAAACAGATATTATAAAGTCGATTGTGCGCGTCCACACTAGGCACCTTAATTCAGTGGTGTGCGTCCGTGGTCCGAGGCTAGTGTCGATTTCTGGAGCGGTGCACTGTGGGTAGCTACTGTAAAAGAATGAGGCCAATAACGTCAATTTGCGTCCACACTAACCCTAAATCGATATAGTAATATCGATTTTAGCATTACTCCTCTCGTTTTGTAGGAGTACAGAAATCTATTTAAAGAGTCCTTTAAATCGATATAAAGAGCAGTGTAGTGTGGACGGGTGCAGCGTTAAATTGATTTAACGCTGTTAAAATCGGTTTAACAGTGTAGTGTGGACCAGGCCTGTGAGGATTCAGCACTTTTGAAAAATCAGACCAAATTTACTTAGGTGCCTAAACATATACTTTAGACACTCACCTTTAATAATGTTTGGCCCTAGATTATTTGTTCATAGATCCCTTGGCTACAGGAATTGGGAGTGCATCAACTCAGAAGTGATACCATCTGGTAAGATATAGCATTAATGGGACATGAATAATGGATAATCCTTTTGGGCCAGAAAAATGATGTGTATAGGGTCTGGGATAGGTTATAATGTATTATGATGCCTACGGCTACTGAATACTAGAAAGAACAGTATTAATTACTTGTGAATCCTAGTGCTTTGGGTTGAACCTTTCCATATCCGTGACCTCATAAAGCTCAAAAAATTGTCTGCCTAATTTACTTGAATACAGATATCCAACATCAACACATGTATTTACCCAACTTGAGATGTTCAACACTGAATACCAATATTAGACAATTCACATATGATCTACTGACTATCATTTGATTGTTTATGATAGAGTAAAATAAATTACAAATAATGACTAGCTTTATAAATAACGGTTTATTTGCAAGGACCTTGTTAAACAAAATAAAACAAGAAAAGAAAGAAAAAGGAAAAGGAAAAAAAAAGAAGAGGCCAAAATTCATAGGATGAGGGCAGCTTGGTTTATGGACATGTTGCAGGCATTCTGCATCCAGATGGTCCCTGACCAAGGGCCACAGACAACTGAGTGTTGAACAGAGTAAAGAAAGGCTACTGTTTTACACCAGAGATTAAGCCTGTCCCAGAACTCGGGGGGGGGGGGAGGAGGGAGCACAAAGGTGAGTTGAAGTACCTTTGTCTCCTCCTCCTCCTTGTTCTGTACCAGATACAACTGGCTGATCCAGAAAATCTCACTTAAAGTATTCATTGCATACAAAATTCTGTAACTACAGTGATAAAGTTCCTCCTCTACCTTGGTAGGTCCTGCGCTTATTAATAGATTTGCTCACCTCAGTGATCTTCCCCACAGTCTGGATCAACTTCTCCTGTGTCTGATCAGGAGTTGCGAGGTTTGGGGGGAACCTGGGCCCGCCCTCTACTCCGGGTTCCAGCCCAGGGCCCTGTGGGATCGCAGCTGTCTATAGTGCCTTTTGTAACAGCTGCATGACAGTTAAAACTCCCTGGGCTACTTCCCCAAGGCCTCCTCCAAACACCTTCTTTATCCTCATCACAGGTCCTTCTTCCTGGAGTCTGATAACACTTGTACTCCGTAGTCCTCCAGCAGCACACCCTCTCACTCTCAGCTCCTTGTGCCTCTTGCTTCCAGCTCCTCACACGCACTTCCTCTCCTCTAGCTCCTCCCTCCCTGACTGGAGTGAGCTCCTTTTTAAACCCAGGTGCCCTGATTAGCCTGCCTTGATTGGCTGCAGGTGTTCTAATCAGCCTGTCTGCCTTAATTGGTTCTAGCAGGTTCCTGATTACTCTAGTGCAGCTCCTGCTCTAGTCACTCAGGGAACAGAAAACTACTCAGCCAGTGACTAGTATATTTGCCCTCTATCAGACTCCTGTACCACACTGGCCTGGGTCTGTCACACTACCTCTAGCAATGCCTGTGAAATGATTAATCAGCTCCCAGTAGCTGCTACATATTGCCGTGTTATACTCAATGGAGAGCATTCCAGTGATCTAATGTGCCTATCTTGTGTTTCACTGGTTGAGTGTGTTATCATTCCTGATTATGGAGGGGACTTGTGTGGGTGGAGTGCTGTGAAAATCTCTCCCTTGAAGATATTAGCTTTTCTGCCTGTGCAGCTGAAGTTAGCACATCTCATTTTTCTGATGCAGCTGATCTGAATGATTGCTTAAGACATCACAAGGGTGGGAGGATTTTGATAGTATACAGAAATAGGAGTGATCGTTTATGGTTCCTATAACATTTAATTGATATATTATATATACACTACTTAGACTGTAAGATTCATTTTTATACTATGTCTGTTGCCTAGAAGCCAGCAAGATAAAGTGCCCTCACTGGATTCTACATGGGTGATACTTCTTTTACCCAAGGGCTTCTGATCCAGTGTCTGCCTACAAGTCATATGTCATACAGAACTGGAGTACTGCTAAGGGGAATTAGGGAATTATAACAATTGCCTCTTGAAGAAGTCAATACCAAAAGGGCACAGACAGCCCAAGCTTAACTTGGGTCTAGTGAAAAACCCACACCCCTGAATGATGTAGTTCAACTGACCTAACCCTCAGCGTAGCAAGCGTTAAGTTGATGGAAGAATTAAGTACCCCATCCTGGAGAGCTTGATTACCTACTTCAATGGGAGAACCCCTCTCATCAGTATAGGGAGTGTCTTCACTGAATTGCAGCTGTGCTTCTGCAGCATTTCAAGTGTAGATAAGCCCTTTTTCTACCTAAGGCCATATCTGCACTGGAGGCCTTACAGCAGCACAGCTGTGCTGATGCAGCTGCACCACTGTAAGATCTCGCATGTAGCCTCTTTATGCTCCCAATGACAGGTGTAGCATCTCCCGCTGACATAGTGCTGTCCACACCGGCGCTTCTGGCAGTGTAGCTCATGTCGCTCGGGGGGGGGGAGGGGTTTCACACACCCCTAAGCAATGTAAGTTATATCAGCAAAAGTGCTAGGGCAGACATAGCCTAAGCTAACAGCTCTGATCAGGAACAACTGATATGTAAATTAGGATGCGAACATCTTGACTTTGCAGGTGAGATCTAAGCAACCTTTGAGACGTTAGGCTTGGAGCAAGAAGTTTAGCTAGATGGGGTGGACAGATAGAAATGTGAGCAGAAACATGGGACAATAACAAAAGTAGGGAGAACATCTGTATTTCCCCTTTAGACTTGAACAAATATTACATTGTATAAGTGCCCCCTAACACTGTACTGGTGCATACATTTAGTACCGTTTCAGAGCAAAGACAGCTGTCTACTGAATTACTAATACCTGTTCCTGGATTTCCTTGGATTTCCTTACCTTGTTCTAATCCTAGTTCTTTATAGAAGTTCTGTAGCTCAGAGGGGATTCCCCCTACGTAGACTGGAGAGTTTACTTTCAGTTGCTGAGCACGGGGTTCCAAAACATGCTCTGTCAATTCATTCATACTTGCAGAAACTCTTGAGCCTTCCTTCTTCACAGTTACTCTCTTCCAGTTTCCATCACAATACGACAGCCCCGCCCAGAGAGCCACTTGTGTAAAAACAGTGCCAGTTTTTAACAGGAAGCTCAGAATTCCACTCTTCAGCTCAGCCTGTATTTTAAAATAAAGAAAGGTTTTAAAAATGACAGCAACAGAGGAGGAAAAGGTCAAAGTGTTACCGACATTTAAGACATTTAACTGAAGGAAAGGTACAAAAATATTTTTCCTTCAAGTAATTGTAATGACAATATAATTGTTAACATAGGATATAACAACTGTAGCAAGTACACTTCTATCCATGAATGACACAATTTGACATGTAACAAAAAATTCTATTTTTTTTGCAACCTATTTAGGACTTCAGTCTCAACAGCCGTATAATTGACTGAAAAGAAAAGAACAGCTTAAAGTAGGCCTATTTCTATTTGACTTTTTTGAAAATGACAAAACACTATTTTCTCCTGTCAATTTAATTTTTGGGAAAATGTGACATGACAATAAGGAAATTAAATGTCAGACCTGATTAAGCTCCTTTTAATTATCTAGTGAATGCAATTTTAAATTTGAACAATAACATATTGATTCCATATTTCATCCTTATTGTTTTACAACTCTCAAATAACTGTTTCTGTATGTATTTTCTAGATTAATGTAACAATTTTGAAATATGAATATATTTTACCAACATTTTCATTGTGGAAGTAAAGTTTCCATATGCTTTACTGCCAAATTGTTTAATCCTGATTGTCTGAAATGCACCAGCAAGTATGTTTTGAGATTCCAAATTGGCTAGTACAGAACACTGAATTTAAAATATGGTAGTTTGTGAACACAAAAAGAAAGCTTTTAATTAAAGAAAGAAAAAAAGTAAAAGTTATCTCTGTAAAATCAAGATGGAAAATGCTTTACAGGGTACTCAGATTCATATAGAACATATTGAACTTAGATTCAAAGTTACACCAAACAGAGGTAAAAACCATTCCAGCAAAAAGACACATTTACAAGTTGAGAAAGCAAACATAAGACTAATCCGCCTTGCCTGGCTACTACTTACAATTTTGAAATATGAAAGACTGATTCAGAAAGATTGGGAAAGCCTGGGTGTACGTCTGGTCCCTCTTAGCCCCAAGAGAGAACAATGAACAAAACAAAAAGCACAAACAAAGCCTTCCCTCCACCAAGATTTGAAAGTATATTGTCCCCCTATTAGTCCTCTCGTCAGGTGTCAGCCAGGTTCACTGAGCTTCTTAACCCTTTACAGGTAAAAGAGACATTAACCCTTAACTATCTGTTTATGATAATTTTATTTTAATTTTTATTTTATTTTTTTAAGAACCTGACTGATTTTTCCTTGTTTTAAAATCCAAGGGATTGAGTCTGAACTCACCAGGGATTGGTGGGGGGAAAGGAGGGCGGATGGTTAATTCCTCCTTGTTTTAAGATCCAAGGAATTTGGATCGGTGTGAAGCCTCTCAAGGCAACCCAGGGAGGGGAAAGTCTGGGGGGAAAAGGAGGGGGATGGTTAATTTCTCCTTGTTTTAAGATCCAAGGGGTTTGGGTCTGGGTTCCCCAGGGAAGGTTTTGGGGGAACAGAAAGTGTGCCAGACACTAAATTCTGGCTGGTGGCAGCGTATCAGATTTAAGCTAGTAATTAAGCTTAAAAGTGTTCATGCAGGTCCCCACTTGTTGTACCCTAAAGTTCAAAGTGGGGGAAAAAAACCTTGACAAAAATAAAACAAAAAACAACAAAGGATAAGCCCACAGAAAATATATTTCATTTTCCACGCCAAAATTTAAGTGACATAAGATTTTAAAATATAAAGATAAAATATAAAGATAGATCTATAAAAATATATATCTTTAACATTCTTTTGGAAAAAAATGTATATTTTTGAGAAATAGAGAATACCAATGATATCTCACATTAAAGTATTTATATTTTGATTGCATTTTAGTAACAATTACTCCAAGTGTCCAAAAAATGCTAACCTACCCCACAATAAATGTGGTTCTTCAAGATGCTGTAGTCCATGTGGATCGCATGCATCTCATTTGTGTAGTATCTGGGGTCTTTTGAACAGCTGTGTCAATCGAGGCTGCAAATGCACTCTGTGCCTCTTTGCGTTCTCATGTGAGGGCATAAAGGGTGGAACGGCTATGACATTCCCTCAATGATGTCATAATCTGAAGCTCTGGGTAGATGAAGACTCCAAAAAGAAGGGACAGTGGGATTGACACTGACTACAGCATAGAACCACAGTTACTGTAAGTGACTGTTCTTTTGTCTTTGAGTATGAGTCTGTGTGAAACCTACTGTAGGTGACCAGCAAGCAGTAAATCCTCAAAAGGATGGGAATGAAGCGTTTCAGCTGCATCAGTCAAACAGTGATTGAAGTACTCCTCTCCTGAACTTGGCATATGACCTAGCAGCTAAGGTGCAGGTATAGTGCTTGACAAAGGTCAGTAGGTTATTCCAAATTGCCGCCTTACAGACTTATGATGTTAGCACATTCCTGAAGCAGGTGGAGGATGTTTGTTCTGTGGTGGAGGGAGCCTTGATGTTGAGTGGGAGAAGTTCAGCAGCTAGTTGGCAACACAGTGAACTACACTGTGTAAGTCATTTCTATATTCTTGTTGATGAAATGGCCTGACCTGTAGAACGCCCAGCTGTGGCTAGAAATAGATATGGTGACAGTCTGAACAGTTTGGTCCTGGCAGTATAATAAAGCAAAGCCCTAGATACATCTTGTGTATGTAGTTTCCATTCTCCCAGTGCAGAGTACGGTTTCAAGAAGAAGACAGGAAGGTTGACTGACTAGTTTCAATGAAATTCTGAGACCACATTAGGAATGAACGGAGTGGGGGCTGAGTATCACCTTGTCCTGTGCAGTGTCATATAATGTAGTTCACCCAGAAATGCTTGACGCTCACTCACTTTTCTAGCTGAGACAACAGCAACTAGAACATGGCATACGCCATTTTGTAATGAGACTTCAACACTACCTCTTATGGAATAATGCAGTTTTTAATCTGTTACAGTTTGTTTAGGAAAAGAACTGACTGCATATAATATATTAAATATTAATCCATAGCAATCAGGGATGGGGAATGAGCTTTATGTTATCATGCCATGTATCTGCTCAGCTACAGACATGTCTGTCTCCAATACAGAATCCATTATGCAAGTAAAGGTGATGTGTGATTTTAACGGGGCGCACACCATGCCCCTGCCACAGTGATCCACGTGAAAGAACAAGTCAGGAATACCATCGTATCCAAAATGGTACCCTGGCAAAGTGCTGTGACTTCTAACCTATTTTCCAGTGCAAGTTTGTTCTGAGCAAGGCTTCCAACAACAGCACCATCATTTATGAGCAGCCTGCTATAAACCTCACTTCCACTCAGTGTTATCTTTTTTCTGTGAGCTTAAATACACAGAGAACACCTCTGACATCCTTATGTGTGTTTGTAACATCAGATTGCAAGAGACTAGAAAATGTACTCTGCACATAGCACTCCTTAAGGTGAGGGGATGAGGTGAGATGAAAATTGCTAATGGAGGCAGGGAAACACATTCAACCACACATTTCAGTGCAATAATAACCAACTGAGTTGTAACACCTAAATTGATTAAAGCAGAAAGTGACTTTAGAAGGAGAAATTATTTTTCTCTTTGCTTACTTCGTGATTTGACAGTGCTTTTTGTACAGTCGTTTCCTCTTTATAGTCAGATAATCATTTTTATTTATTTCTGTGGAACTTCCACATAAAAGGGGAAAGAAAAACACTTACAAATAAGAAAATGTGGCTGTAAAGGCACAAAAATGGTCAGGGGCAAGCATAATACCCAAAATTAAATTTAAAATTGGGATTAAGTCCATTTAGCTGCTGTTTCATTTGTAAATTAGAAATATCCTAAAAATCAACACAAGGTGCTTTTTGTTGCTGTTTTCTAATTTATGACAGAAGTTTAAAGAGGAAAGAGAAAAAAGTTTGAAACACATATCGGTGAGTGAAATGACAACTGACAGCAAATATGATGTATGCAGTGTTGTTGTAGCCATGTTGGTCCCAGGATATTAGAGAGACAATAGTAAAGAGATATTACTGGTCGAAATTCTGATGGTGAGAAAGAGAAGCTTTTGAGTCTTCTTCAGGTCCAGAAAACCAACTCAGGTCTTGTCTTCATTACTGCTCTAAATCAGCATCGCTGCGATTGATGGAGTGACGTCAATTCAGCGCATCTGGTGAAGCTGCGCTACGTCGACAGGAGCACACTCTCCCATTGACGTAATTAATCCACTTCAATGAGAGGCGTAAGCTCTGTTGGTGGAGAGCGTCTCCCGCCAACATAGTGCGGTGCAGACACTGTGTTAAGTCAATGTAAGTGACGGCACTTGGGGATTTTTTTTCACACCCTTGACATAAGCAGTAGTGTAGACAAGGCCTTAGAGTGTCACAGTTAGACACAAGCTGGAACAAATGGTTTAGCATAAGTAGATGATACATATTTCAAGGGACCATTCAAGGTGAAATGGCCCATTAACATCCCTCCAATCAGAGGGAAGGGAGGAATGGGGGTGTGGTTATTATGGGTGTAGATTGTTGCAATAAACCATAAATCCAGTGTGTCTATTCAGTCCATGATTGTTAGTGACTGGCAAAGTTATGAATTTAAGCTCCCAGGCTCATCTTTTGAAAGTGTTGGCAGGGGCAGCTCCAGGCTCCAGCACGCCAAACGCATGATTGGGGCGGCAAGCTGCGGGGGGTGCTCTGATGGCGCCATGAGAGCGGCAGGCTGCCTTCGGCAGCTTGCCTGTGGGAGGTCCGCTGGTCCCGCGGCTTCGGAGGACCTCCCACAGGCATGCCAAAGGCAGCCTGCCTGCCATGCTTGGGGTGGCAAAATGCCTAGAGCCGCCCCTGAGTGTTGGACAGGTTTCCTTTGAGATTGAGCAATGATTGATCGCTCCCTATCTGACCTCTTTCTGAGAAGTGTTCATCCACAGGTGATATGGTGTTTTTCTCTTTTATCATTTCTCGGTAGTTCATTCAAGACCACAGTGATTGTCTAATTCAAACTGCACACCCCTAGTTGTCACCTGCCACCCCACATTGGAACCCGTACTGTGTATCATCAAACAACTATAACTCATATTCAATGGGGATCAAATCCTGAAATAAATTCTTCCTGAATCCCTCTTCTGGCCTTCAAACAACCCCCCCAACCTCTCCAAGCTCATCATCAGAAGCAAGCTCAAATTCAAAGCGGCATCAGACCCTCCCAAAACAACACACACAAAATATGCAGACATATCTCCACCGCTACAGTGATCGACACCTCCCATATCACACCTTTCAAGATCTATGAGTCCTACACATGCCTGTCACAACATGTGGTGTACCACATCCAGGTCACTAAAAGCCCCAATAACAACGATGTGGGTGAAACCAATCACTGCACTCTCATATGAGCTCACACAGGTAAATGATAAAAGAAACACCACATCACACCTGGGTGAGCACTTTTCAAAAAGCGATCACTGTCAGTGTTCATCCTCAAAGGAATTTTCATAAGATGAGCCTGGGAGCTTAAATTCATAACTTTACTTGACACTAAAAGTCATGTCCTTAATAAAGACACTGGATTTATGGCTTATTCCAACAATCTGTAACCCACTAACCCTTTTGACCTATGACTACAAGGGTGTTAATAGGCCACACCACCTTGAATGGTCTCTCTGAATATGTGCTACCTACTTATGCTGAACTATCTGTTTGATCTTGTATTTAGCTGTAACACTCCCAGAGTATCTTTCCCAGACTGGAGGAAGAGCTCCATGTAGCTTGAAAGCTTGTCTCTCACAATAGAAGTTGGTCCAATAAAAGATATTACCTCACCAGTCTTGTCTCTCTAGAAAATATGGTAACAGTCTACACATAATAGACTAGGTAAACATTAAGGATGGAGAAAAAATATTTAGTTTAGTACAAGCGGATATATTATTATCATCAATTATTTGTGTTACCATAGTGTCTCAGGTCGGTAGGCATAGACCAAGACCCATTGTTCTAAGTGTTGTACGAAGACAGCACCTGCCCAAAGGATTTTACAATATAATTTCTTAGATTATCATCTTTATGGCAGGGATCGTGTGACCCCAAACCTGCAAATACTTGAGCATATGGGCAAAGTAGGTAAATTTATCTACCCAAAAGTGTTTGCAGGATTGAGCCCTAGTTAGTGCAGTGTGACACACTGGGGCCATAATCCTGATGGCATCCTCTGGGCAGCACTGTTATATAAATAATGAATTGGAGTAATAGAATGAAATTAGGCAGACTTCTGGCACTGAAAATTAAGAAGATTTTGGAGTTGTTTAAACTATGAGCTGGGGGAAAGCTGATGGGGCAGAGGAGTTCACAGATCAGGCAAACATATCTGCTAGGGATGAAGGACGGAACAGAAATTATAGCTGAACTGGAGCAGGGATGGGTTGGGGTCAGACAAGGAAACTGACAGATCAACAAATGTCAGACTAAGAAGTTAGATAAAAACCAGATACCTGATCACAAAATATAAAAACTATTATAATGAATGCCAGAAGTTTAAAGCAAAAAAAGGTGAATTAGAATGTCTGGCAATGAGACATAACAGGTATTACTGAAATGATGGAATGACAAAAATTAATAAGATACTGTAACGTCTGGATATAAAACTATACAAGGAGGGTAGATTGGATCATAGAGATGTGAGGAATAGCACAACACCCCAGAAAGAATCACTATAATATAGTGAGATAATTCTGAGTGGAAAGATCCACATAGTTGAATCTGTATGGATTCAAATCCCAAGTCATGAAAATACAAACATACTAGTAGGATTATAATACTACCAGCCTCCAGATAAGGAAAGGGATACTGAATGAACCATGTTGAGACAGCTTAAGGGGGCAACAAAAGCTAATAAAACAACAATAATAATGGGTGATGTAAACTTCCTATATATAAATTAGTTAAATATAATAATGGGACATGGTATAGTGAAGCAATTTATTGTCACCTTAAATGGCCGCTTCCTGGAACAACTAAAAGAAGAGATCATTCTCAACCTAATCCCATATAACAAACAGGAGTTGATTCAAGAAGTAACTGCAGTTGAGTGGCCAAGTAACAGTGACCACAATGAAACGAAGTTCAATATCCTTGGAGAAGTAAAGGTACCAAAACCCATGACTGTGACATTAACATTTAAAAGCAAAGATAAAGAAATATAAATAATAAATAAACAAGGAAGCATGGCAAAAAGGCTTCTTTGTTCAGTTCTGGTCACTTTATGTGAAAAAGGATATAGCAGAGATAAAGGGAGTTCATAGATGGGCAATGTAAAGTACTAGAGACATAAAAAACTTCTCTATCAAGAGAATTAAAGAGATTGGGGAGGTTTTACTGTACAGAGGAAACAAATAAGGGACATATTATAGGTATAAAATTAATGATGGTGTGCAGGAATTGGATTGGGCTCTTCTGTTAACTTTCGTTCATAATACAAGAACAAGGAGAAATTTCATGAAACTGAAAGGCACTACATTTAAAAATAATAAAAGGAAATGGTGTATCTCACAATACACAATTTACCTGTAGAACTGAAGAGCTTAACAAGACTAAAGGACTGGACTAAAAAAAATCTCGAACAAAGTTTTGAAAAAGAAGTGATGCTTCACTGCATAAACCAGCTTCTACCTATTGGACGAAAACGAAAACTTCCCTATAGGCAGATAATTCCATAGTTGCCCTCTACAGGTTTTTTCCCCGCACCTTCCTCTGAAGCATGTGGTATAGGACACTGTTGGAGACAGGATAATGGACTAAAATGGTCCATTAGTCTGATCCAATGTGGCAATTCTTATATTGCTATTAAAAATGGAAAATTATTGCTAATAAGAAAAAAATTCCTGATTATGATGACCTATTAGGGTGTTGAACAGTTTCCTTAGGAAATGATGGAACTCTTGTAACTTGAGATAGTTAAACTGAGCTGGATAAAGCCCTTGTCCTGTAAATATACAAAAGAGAATAATCCCACACTGTCAAGGGAATGGACTTAATATAGGTCTTTTCCTTCTCTAAAGAATTCTAGTTGCTTACAATCCAGTAGAAGATGTTGCAGTGTATGTAAGATACTGATTTTTTTCTTATTTAAAATATATATATGAATTATATATTTTTTCTTTTCAACTGTTTTGTTATACATTTTAAAATGTACAGATTGGTATTTGGTGAACATATAAATATAAGATTACATTGAAAAAATAAACAACAAATGGTAGTGATTTTAGGGAGAGACAGTAACAAGAAAATCTCATACAAGGTATCTGAAAAAAAATTGTAATAATTCATTTCTGAACCTACTGAGAGGTAATCTGGCCCTTCTTTGTTGTAAACAAACAGAAGTAATCCATTCAGTTGGTCTGTTCTAAACTTAAAGGAGATCTCAAAGTCGAGTCCACCATGAAAAATATCTGAATGGAGTTCCAGGAACCCTTGAAAGACAAAATAACAAGGTTTTTAAAGAAATAAATCAAAGCAAAAATCAAAAGTAAGGAAAGATGCAGCATTGCACAGTCATTTATAGAATTCTAACAGACGACGCTGCGTTGATGTTCTAGAACAGTGTCATTCAGCCTCGTAAAGCCACTTCATCATCAAATGAAGCAAAAACCCAGGAAGGAGAAACAGTGCAACAACCTAATACTTCATTGTAATTTTTGCATCATGGTGTTCCATTGATGCATCACGGTATTTTGTGTTAATATTCCGTAGGTGGGCCCTCTCCTTTCGTAGGCACAATCAGCACCTGCAAAATATTTCATTGTAGTAAATGTGTGTGCATTTCAAGCAGCTGCACCTCTTGCTGACTGTAATTCATTCTGTGGGCATGAATTGCTCTTGTAGCACAGAAGCTAAGCCTTAGCCCAGCTGAAAATAACCCTGGGTAAGTGTGTGTTTTAAAAAAAGACAATTGAAATACAGGTGCGATAATTTATTCAATTTGAGAATTGATTGGTCCACTATATAATATACTATTTTACCTTTGCCAAGAAAATGTGCTCCTTCCATAAGGACAGTGGGACACCCTTCCCAACTGTGATAGACATTGTTTTCCTCTTCAGCATCCTGCCATTCTAAAGGTTCCCAATTTTCATAGGGATTGTGTGTTTTTTTCAAAAATACATCACTGAGACATCCCACAAAACCTTTCTGGATTATTGTCTTAGTCCCTGCAAAAGTGAAAATATTATTTAGGAAATTAACCACCTGATATTAAAATAAAGACAAATATGCATACATATCATACTTCACACACAGATGGAGAGGTATATATGTATATAAATATCTATCTCCTTATGGATCGCGTCCCTGGGTCAAATCCAGACTCTAGTGCCTGGCCAGCCATTAGGGGAGCAGCCACCACTCTTGGGCCTGAGAGGATTCTGAACTTGCTGAACTGCTTAACGGAGGCTCCTTCAGATCAACAGTGAAACTAGCCCATATGGATACAGCAGCATGTACATGCCCCATGAGGATTCTAAGGGAATCCTTCTAAATTAGCACTCCTCCATTTCAGGTTTTACTTCTTAAAAATACCATGAGGAAGGGGATGCAACAGTGGACCGAAATATGTGGTCGCATAGAAGCCGCAGTTTCTGAATCTGGCTTTGGACCCCAAAAATCAGTTTCCTGAGCAGTATGGGCTCAAACTCCCCTTTCCACTCTGTACAAGGGACAGGGTAGTTCCTATCCAATATCTCTAAGAAATACAGGGGAACAGGGTTTCTTGGTAGCCCTGGCTGGGGAAAGAAATGTTGGGAGAAAAGAGATTGTACACATCCATTTTTCCTAACTGGAGAGGGATCTGTAATAAGGCAGGTTTTACTGATGGCCCTCTCCTGAAAAATATATATATATGTAAACCCACTCTGGTTAGTTTGTTCGCATAGTCCTTTTGAGTTACATTGGGTTCTGAGGCAGACACCTGGGATGATTGTCTGAACCAATTTCTTAAAGACTATGCATGTTTTTCTGTTTTTGGTGAATTGAAATAAAGACACAGGAAATGGGAGCTTTTTGGTTTATTAATTCCATGCATTTGCTGAGTTTTTTGTTGTTTTTGTTTATGTAATACCTACATACACTCATGGATCCTTCCCCCCCCCCATTCCCTGTGTGCTGCATTGCTGGACACACGTATGGAACAAGACTCCATAATGTGGATGAGTGCTCCCTGATATCCAACCTCATATTAAGTAACATAACTACATTGGCTGCACTTCCAAAGAGCCCTCTGCAGCTTCTCAGGAAGGGACAGAATTTGCCTTTCTGTGTTATAACTGGATGTTTAATGACAAAAGTAAGTTTGTGCTACTTTTGATTCATGTAAACCCTGCAGAGTTAACACAATGACAAGAGAGTGAGCTGGAGTCTAATTCAGGCAGCACATCATGAAAGCAAGTTGTCAGCTAAGTTCTAAGTCTTTACTACTGATGGTGCTATAAACTCAAAAACACTGTTTGACTTTCAGATCCCAGTGCTATCAATTAGGAAAAAACATCTTTTTACTTGTAAACTGAGCAAACATGATATGGAGTCACTGAGACACAACAAATATGAAATCCCAGAATACCATTTTTACATAGTCACTTCTTAGACTCTAAGAGTAAGGAGGATTTTAAACGGTGGTAAAATTGCAGTGTGTGTAATCTGCACTTTCCTTGCACGTGGACACAGCTATGTGAGGAAAGTGCAAAATATTACATAGAGGTCCAAACTGCGGACTGCATAGGTCCTTATTGAAACAGATCATAAGTAACCCATTTAGCCTCTTCATTGTGTTCCACTGCTCACAGTATAATGTGCTTTGTAGGCAGCTGTATGAAGTAAGGCAATAAAAATTCAAGTACATAAGCAATTAAGAGAAATAGAATGGTCCAGTTGCACAAGACTGGGACCCCGGAGATCTGGCTTCAGTAACCTGATCCATCAGAGACTTCCTGTGTGATCCAAAAGTCTTTTAGTTTCTCAGTTCTCCACCAGTAAAATGGGTGTCAGTATTTCCGAACCCCCTACACAGCAGCCTTGAAGGATAAATACAGCAAAACTGTGAGGAACTCAGATACTATAATAATGAGGTCCATACAAGTACCTAAATTATCTAGATAGATAGATAACAATTAAAGCTGGTGAAAACATTGTAGTCTAGCATTGTTTCCTATGCTCCAGTACTGGACTAATTACTGAACATTGTGTTAGGAGTCACCCTACTGCTAGACTTACTTTATTTTGGATGAGATGTGAAAAAGTCTCAGGGTATGTCTACACTATGAAATTAGATCAATTTTATAGAAGTTGATTTTTAGAAATTGTTATTTATACAGTTGATTGCATATGTCCACACTAAGTGCATTCTGGGTTAAGCTCCCAGTGCCTGATGGGGCAAAAACATTGTCATGGGTGGTTTGGGGTACATGTCATCAGTAGTCCTTCCCTCTGTGAAAGCAACGGCAGACTATAGTTTCGCGCCAGACATCGAGGCGATTAGAAGAGCACAGCAAGGCGCGCTGCGCATCAGAGAGGCTTTGAAAACCAGTTTCAAGACTGCCCAGGCTACAGTCTGACAGTTGTGTGTGTTTCTCCTTGATGCAAACCTGCCCCCTTTGTTGATTTTAATTCCCTGTAAGCCAACCACCCTCCTTCCTGTGAAATAAAGTAACTGTTGTTTTGAAACCATGCATTCTTTATTAATTAAAAAATAAAAATAAAAAAAAAGATAACAGACAGGGTAGCCCGGGTAGAGTGTGGGAGCAGGGAAGGACAAGGCCATATTGATTTTTACTGTGATTACAATAAGCAAATTGTTTGAATGACAGCCTTCTGTTGCTTGGGCCATCCTCTGCAGTGGGGTGGCCGGGTCCCCCCCCATGCCCCCGCGTTCTTGGACATCTGGGTGAGGAGGCTATGGAATATGGGGAGGAGGGTAGGCAGTTATACAGTGGATGCAGCGGGGATCTGTGCTCTTGTTGGCTTTGCTGCAGCTCCAACAGATGCTTCATCATGTCCGTTTGCTCCCCCATTAGCCTCAGCATCACGTGCTGCCTCTGCTCTTCATGCTCACTTCATTATTTCCTGGCCTCTGCCACTGAATGCCTCCATGCATTAAGCTGTGCCCTATCAGTGCAGGAGGACTGCATTAGCTCAGAAAACATGTAATCGTAAGTGCGTTTTTTCACCTTCTAATCTGCGATAACCTCAGAGACGGAGATGATAGGGGGAGCGTAGAAATATTCTACGTTCTACTATTCTAGGGGGACTGCATGGTCACCTGTGCTGCTGAGTTTGCCACGCTGACCAAACAGGAAATGAAATTCAAAAGTTCCCGGGCTTTTCCTGTGTACCTGGCTAGTGCATCAGAGTTCAAAGTGCTGTCCAGAGTGATCACAATGGAGCACTCAGGGATAGCTCTCGGAGGCCAATACTATCGATTTGCATCTGCACTACTCCAAATCTGACCTAGCAAAGTCGATTTTAGTGCTACTAATTTAGCCACGTTAGGTCAACAGAATGGGGTTGGTTGTGTAGACGCATTCATTTTTAAATTGACCTAACGTGGCTAAATTCGACCTAACCCCATAGTGTAGACCAGGCCTCATTTACTTGTAGACATTAAAAAACCCATGGCAATTTTGCACAAGTAGGATGTTATGTCCGGTGTCCTGGTTAAATATAACTATTCATTACATTTGAGTTTGGGTAGCTGCATTCTACATTCCTCTACTGTTTCAGCTGGACAAAGTTTTGGAGAGGTTTCCTTAGGTTGGTGTCTTCTCTGTTTTTCTTATCTGTCTGTGGCAGTTTGCTTGTAGGGATGGACAGAATGAGTTACACAGTGCTTGCTGCCTAAGCAGAGTATCAGGGGGTGAGTGTGGGGTGCTCACTTCTGTCTTATTTACCCTTCTTTTCCTGGAATTGTAAGAAAACAAACCTCTTCCATGCTTTTTTAGATTCAAGTTGGTTGCTGTCCCTCTTTCATGGGCTCCATGCCTTGGTTCATGGCTTAGGTGACACTTTCAGCTCCTGAATATGCACTTTGTTTAATGACTATGCAACATTTCTTTAATTGCCTTTGTTCTTGTGGCCAGAAAGATCAAAACAGAGTTAAAACTAATGTTAATTTTTTTCTTCTTATTCAGTCCATTTTCTGAGATATTTTCAATTTTAATAGAGTTTGACGGAAAAGAAAATTAGGTTTTCCAAAAGTCCAAACATGCTGTTTTTTTGGAGTTCTTAGAAAGAGCTTTTCAATTATACCCAACTTGACCCTTTTCTGATGACATTTACACCATCTGAAGGACCTGGAGCTGGGAACCAGAGGCAGTAAGGCCCCCCCTTGCCACACCACAAAGAGCAACGCCACTGAAATTATGATTCCGTAGATTTTTCTGAATCAAATGACACTTCTCTTACCTTTCTGTCACTAACTTGCCCACGGAATGAGATTTTACTACACTATGCTCCCAGATGATTTTTGTGTGGCTTTAAACTCAGGTTTTCCTTTAAAAAGAAAAGGGGAAGGGGGATGGTATAGCCCCACTTTACCTCTAGATTTATTGCTCTGTTAACACAACCGTGCATTCCTGTCACAATTAGGTTTTTTATTAAAAATGTTTATGTGGTAAGTCTGCTTGATATTTGCTTGTCCATGGGACACAGAAGTAGAAAACATCTGAAATTTCATCTGTTAGCTTTAACAGTTTTTAACGTAATTAGCTAAACATGTGTATTGTCCTATTTCTAAGCATCCTTGCTGTAGCACACTTGTAACAATATATTAATATTCAGTAAAGGCACAAAGAAGTTTGTAATGACAAAATTATGATAACCATTTTTATTAATATTGTTTTTGCATCAACACAATATATATTTATAGCTTTGAAAAGTACTTTGGAATCCTTATGCTATATAAAATATGAAATGTGCTCACATGCTTTATGGCTATGTTACTAACTTATATGTACGTATCCTATATAAGTCAACATATGCGTGAAGTAATGTTGCTTATATTGCTAGTGAACTCAGACAAAAAGCAATTTCTATCATTGAAGATGCAAATACAAGAAAATTTGTGTGAATGTATTTTTGATTAAACAATTATCTAAATAATTATGTAATTTAAGTGATGCCCTCAGGTTCCTGGCAAATTATCAATGCAGCCCTCAGTGTTGCAAAGGTAGGTAAGTCAACCCCACTGTAATGGATTTCAGATACATCACATGAATAACACAACTATACTCACTCATGTCCTTTCTTAGGAAAGTATAATCCTTTGGAAGTCCTCCAACAAAAACACCTGTGTTTTCTCCAATAATGGTACTGCCACTTGTAGCTGAGGACGAACCTAAAAAAAGAAAGGGTGTTATTTTTCTATACAAAGTTTTCAACAAATCTTTAATTTAATAGTGATGCTGTATCACATATTAGATCCAGGATTCAGATATAGTATTATGCATGCTTATATTGTGCCCTTTTACTCAAGCCCCAGGATGCTTTACAAAGGCATTTTACAATAGAACAACATAATAGCAGCATATCATCAAGAAGTATAAAAAGAGACAAAAATCCTCGAGTCTAGTATTAAAATTGCCAATGATTTACAGACCATAGCTATTGCAGAAATACTTTATTTTGGATGGCAAGAACTGTACAATGTACTGTGACCAATTTTGTCATGAAAATTTGTGCAAATATTTTCGACACACGGAAGAGGGTAAGTAGTGAAAGTGAAAGCAAGTGAGTAATACCCTGATGATAATGATATAATGCAATGAAGTGGGTTAATTACCTGTGTACTGACTATCCACAGTGATATTTCCCAAAGCCTGAATTCTTGTAGCAATTACATGGTGCCAAACATTATCATTGTATTGTCTTCCACCATCATTTATTGGAGTAACTGCCACGGCAGATCCCTTTAAAGAAATATTTAAAATATTAATAGAAGGTACCTGTGATGTTCCCCTGGTGTTATCTGGACCAGTGATCCGTTAGCTCATACCAGTCCTTGACTCTGGGAGTCAGCCTTATCCTGCTCTGCTGTGAGAACCCCTACTCCCGAGCTGTTCACACACAGCCTCTAGCATGTAAGCTGCTTGGATTGTGCAACCGAATGACACTAGCCAATATCTCCGGTCCCAAACACAACCCTAGGAACATCCACCTTGCAGTATCCAGTTATGCCCGCTGGATGCTGCAAGCTTATATGAGTTTGTCAATTTAACAAAGAAATTGATATGCACCAGGCTTATTATCCCAAGGGGAGTCTCTGACACACTTCAAACCAAACTCATTGCTTCTGGTAGAATAAAAAAACAAAATTTATTAACTACAAAAGATATATTTTAAGTGATTATAAGTCAAAGCACAACAAGTGGAATTTGGTCAAATGAAATAAAAGAAAAACACATTCTAAGCTGATCTTAACACTTTCAATATCTTTACAAACTTAGACGTTTCTCACTACAGGCTGACTGGTTGCCTTTCAGCCACGCACTCCACTTTGATCAGCATTTAAGTTGCTTGGTGGTGATGTCTGTAGATGGAGGTGGAAGAGAGAGGAAGAGCATGGCAAACGTCTCTCCCTTTTATCATATTCTTTCTTCCCTCTTGGCTTTGGCCCTGCCTTCAGGGTCAGGTGAGCATTACTTCATCGTAGTTCCTGAATGACCAAGGGAAGGGGGGTAACTCATTCGAGAGTCCAACAGATCCTTTGCTACTGTCTAGGCCAGTGTCCTTTGTTCCTGGGAGTCTGGGCTGAGTTTGTCACATGCATGCACTGATGAGGTGTGAACTGCCCCTCGCTCCTGGAGAGTTTTGCCTGGGCTTGGTTTAAGCCATGAGGACACATTTTCAACCTCATAACTATATACATGAAATTATAACCAATAACATTACTATAATAACCAGGCTCAGTGCATCATGAGCCTTCAGAAGACACCCGACATGACAAACTTTGCCTTGGATACCACACAATCATACTAGAAGGAAGAACATGGGGGTGCAGGGTGTTCCCCTGAGATACAGTCTGTCACAGTACCTAAATTATATATGCAGGTGAAATAGAAGCATTTAAGTGTGTTGTAGCCTTAAACTCAGATATGTAGAAAAGCATCCTGCAGTATAGAAAGATTTGCAAAATATATCTCTTCTATTAAATTTATGCTAAAATAGTGAATAATGGTTAACACTGAGCAAGCTTTACTCATCTCTTTGCAATCCCAATCCTTGGTCAATTAGCCTACTCAAAAGTTTGTGTGTAGGACTAGATCCAGTTTAGTTGCTACTATGAGTTAGAGCCTAAATTCTTTTCTGACTCACCCCCCTGCAGCTCCACTGATTTCAGTGGGGTGGGTAAGGGTTAAATTGAAATTCTGTAATATTTCAACAGACAGTTATTGGATGACTGTTAGGCAGCCTGCAGTGTGTGAAATGAGAGTCTGGTGTACAGAAGCCATCATCACATTTAACACTAATTGGGATTGTTTGGCAGTTTCTGTCTCTAGGTAGTCTCTCTAAGTGAAGGTATAGGAATACTTATAGGGCAGTATTGGGAAGCTTGCACTGCCATTGTTCACCCCATTCTGGATAAAGAGAAGACTTCAATCTGAAGGACAGTCAGTCCAGTTTTTTTGGAGAAATGAAAAAATCATATAAAAAAATCAGCAGAAAAAAAATCAGAGAGGAGTGGTTTTAAGATGCCATTCATATGTAAGCGATGCATGCAAAACAAATGCTAATCTAATCATAACTCTTTCCAAGTTATATTGAAATTATTTTGGACATACAAAATTGTAAATGATAAGAAAAGTAAGATACACTTGGAGATCTCAATGGCTAACATCTAGTACAAAACTTTTCTAAAGACGCCGGGTAAAAGGAAAATAACGGATGCAGACATCACATCAAAATGAATTATTCATTTTTTAAACAGATGTTTCTTTCATAATACTGTAGGAAAAGTGACTGTGTCATAGGGCAATTCCTAGGGATTGATGCCTGATTGGTGTTTAAATCTCCCAGTAATCCTTAATAAATACAATCCCAGAGCATTAAATTACACCTGACTTGCAGAGATAAAGTGCCTTTTTTCAAGGAATCCAGTATTATTCAATGGAATTCATCCTTCAGGGCAGGATACCCCTACAGAACAGACCGAATTTTAAGGCTGCAGAACTATATATTGAACCTTCATTGTTACTGTTCCAGGAAAACTTTAAAATACTTGAGTGAAATCACATCAGTGAAGTCAGTGGGAGCTTTGCCAATGACATCATTGGGACCAGGATTTCACCTTTTGTTCTTAAAAGCAAAACGCTGTACTTGGGCAATGCACTGCCTATAACACTGAAAGAAGCCAGCTTAATGTAACACTCTTGGAGAATGGAACATTTGAACAAATCATTAGCTTTTATTTTTAAAATCAAGAAGTCACATTCTAATTAGCAGGTGAAGTAGCTCTCACTGGTGATTCCAATTTACATTAGAGAGATGCTGACCTTAATGGCAAAGAGTAGACTCTTGTTTTAATGCTAGTTTCCACCGAAAATCTCAAACACAGGAGATAAGCTTCTTGTTAATAGATCTCAGGTGATTAGGGGGAAAAGCAAAAAATAAATGTTTGCTATGAAGCAAGCTTGACAATGAAATATCGTGAATGCTTGACAATGAAATACTGTGCTCTCTAATTTATTATCACAATTCTTATGCACCCCTTATGCTAAAGAAAAAGAAGCATTATGCTAATATGTTATCTTTTGTACAAACACCTGAAGCAACGATTAATAATATTGTCTCTCTATGGAACTTTTTGCCTAGAGATCTCAAAGTGCCTTAACTATTGAATTAAAGATTCACAACCCCACTGTGAGCTAAAAATAATTACCCCCATTTTATAAATGGGAAAAACTGAGATGAAGAAATAAGAAATAAGCCAATTAATAATGGCTAGGATGAGGATAATTGGTCATAGTTGATTTTTTTTAAATCACACTTTTATTTGTTGAGATTTTAACCACTGAAATATACTTAGCCCTACATCTTCCACTTTCATTAATGTAGATCCAAAAACTGTGAACATTTTGATTGTATCTGTTTCCTCCACTCTTCATATATTGCTTGTCTTCTTAGGTTGTAAGCTCTTTGGGCAAGATTGTATCTTATTGTATGTGTGGTCAATGTCTACTACATTTTGGGTGCTATCAGAATACATATAATACACTTCTATCCTGATATAATGCTGTCCTCGGGAGCCAAAAAATCTTACCATGTTATAGGTGAAACCACTCATATCAAACTCGCCTTGATCGGCTGGAGCACGCAGTCCCGCCCCCCTGGAGCATTGATTTACCACATTATATTCAAATTTGTGTTATATGGGGTCATGTTATATCGGGGTAGAGGTGTAATATTAATAACTTTCCCAAAGGCACAGAAAGTTGGAGAGGCAAATGCAAGACAGTGGCAAATCCAAGAACAGAATCCAGAAGTCCTGACTCCCAGTCCCCCTGTTCTAACAACTAGACCACAATGTGTGTTCAAGCATTCCAAAAAGGATATTTCCATGCTCTTAAAAAATAAATAAAATGCCATCACTAATCAAGATAAAAATGAGGAAAGAGACTCTCTGAAATATGTATTTGAGGCATTGCCACTGTCCTGGCATCTTGCTGCCAACAGACAGAGCAATGGTCTAACATCGTATGCATTTTCTATCTGCCTACAAAATGCTAATATGCCAGCTATAGAAAAACTTTTTAAAGAATTAACAATGAGTCCTGTAGCACCTTAAAGTCTAACAGATGTATTGGAGCATAAGTTTTCGTGGGTGAATACCCACTTCGTCAGACGCATGTTGATACTCTGATACTTTTTAAAGAATAGCATTCTTGTATTTTTTTCTCCCTCTCCCCATCAATACCTTGTTAATATTTGGAGCAACCCTATTCAATGGGATAAACTAAATGACAGGTAGAGATGTGAAAGATTATTATAAACTTTATACCTCTTCTAGAGATGGAGCTGACATCATGTTAAATTATATTCTAATTTAGCCTAAGATTGCAAATATAATTGTACAGTGGTTTCTACAATCTGATTTAAAGCTGGCTACAATTAGGTCAAATCCTGCAAAATCCTATACAGTACCAGAAATAGTAGTACTACTTGCAATAGTAAAGTTAAGCACAAGTGTTTGAAGGTTGTCGCCTTATATTGTAATTTCATTACAACGAGGTGAAATCAGTCTCTCTGAACAAGAAGCAGCTGAGACTTATGGATACTCATCTGTACAATAAGTAAAACTTCCCAGGCAATTATTTAACTGCAAAAATGCTAGTTTTCTTAGACAGTAGATATTAATAAAGTAAAATTGACTTGCAAATTGTTACTCTGATGACAAATTTCAGAAAACTATTTTCCAAACTTGCAAATAAATTCTCTTAGTTTTTTGCAATAGTTACTGGCATCTCTGAAAGTAGTAGCTGATTTGCCACTGTCCAGCAGTAAATGAAAAAGATAGCGTTGTAATTTTTGTTGACACCTTTGTTCTTAACTTCTCTCCCTTTCAGTGATCTTATTATTATACTGATGAAAAATGTAGTGTACTGATGCAATAAATACTAATATGATTCTGTTGAACACTACTACCGCAAGCTTTAAAGCTGCATTAGCCTAAGAGAACAAAGCTCTGTTCCATTCAAACCTTATCTGAGTGTTGCTGACCAGTATGTTTTTAATTGGATGCTGTCACTGAGCACACCATGCATGAGAATATGTATGATGTATTTAAGATTATAAAACGGGAGTAATTTCCCATGAGCATACGCAGTATGTTTTCCACGTAGATGCATGTGCCTTTCTTAAAAGGTATCTGCTAGGTATTCAGGCATGGTTTATATATCAGTTCACTGTCCCACAATAACACCACAAACTCACATACACTTACATGCACCCAGGCATTTTTTCATATACTATTTTTATTGTCTTCTACCTTATTTCAACTTTTTAAAATTTTACAAACACACATTTCATTATCGTAGTTTAATAATTAAAACCAGAACTGGTGTCATGCCCAATTAATGTGCCCTGGTAGCATGCCCATTAGTTTTTCCATTAGTGAATTCAACAATACTAATGGGATTACTAGCATGGGATGCTAATTGGGCGTGACATAAGAAACTGGCTTACTTCTTAGCATACCCTTGCTAATGATGAAATTAATGAGCATTTTATTAAATGCTGTCTCATCAAAGTGTATTTAGTTAGCGTTAAAATTGTTACAAACGATGCTGCATTCTAAAGATCAGGTGTTTGAATAAGTGGTTCTTCATATTTATGTTTGGCAACAATCTAAAGCATTAATAGTTTTCTACATCAGAAACCATTTATTTGTACCCAGTTCAAGCTGGGACCACACAACTGCATGTGCCAACCTGCGCTTAATTTTGGAGGAAACTATTCTCTGGATTCAAAATACATTCTACTAAATGCTTCCATAACACATTTTTACCAGAGTAGCAGAATGATACTGTGATCATACTTAAATATTCTTATATAAAACAAGACCATTTCAGATTTGGAAAATCAAACGCTTTGTAGGGACCATATCTGAATTAATTTCTTGAACCATTTGTCAGGCCTTAATTGTTAACAGCTCCCAATAGCCAAAAAAATGTGTGTGTCTGTGTGTGTGTCTTCCCTGTTGAAGTATTTTAGACTAAATCACTAGAGTAGGGGCTCTCCATTTATCTATATCACCCATATCATCCATCTGAAAGTGTACAGTACCCACCACAAAGAGTCCCCAGTTCTGATTAAGACCTTGGCCACTGTTATAATCAAAATATATAAGAAAGTCACAGCACTATGATCCTCATTCAAAGCCTAATGAAGCTAATGGGAGGCTTTCCATTGACTTCAGTGGGATTTGGATCAGATCACAGAGGCAACCCTGGCCCCACTGAAGCCAATGAAAAATTTTCTGTTTTCTTCAAAGGGGCAGGATTTCATTCTAGGTTCTTTTAAAAAGTGAGCTAATGCAGACACCTAATTCACACACTGCATAACTTTTAAATCAATCAGAATGGATTTGTCTGTATGATGCTACGGCCACAGGGTTGTATTTTTAAATTATACCTATTTTAGAAAATAACAGTATCAATAACAGTATTTAAAAGGATGTATATATGCATATTTTTGGCACCAATTTGAAGGATTGTGTTTCCACTAAAATTAATGGGAAAACTCTCCTGGACTTCAATGGGTGCACAATCAAATGAGATGCTAAAAATATTTTCTGGAAAAGTATGCTATCTTCATTTAATAATCAAAAAGAGACGTATCCATAACTGGTGTCTTAGTATTTAAAAATGAATTTTAAGGTGGTACTAATGATTGTTAATTCAGTGGTAATGGTAAGTACAATACTTTTTTTAAAAAATGTAATGCAACTCTAATTAATAAATGTTAACACTTGCAAACATAACTAAGTATTACAAAACCCTGGGGGATTCAATGCTTCTTTTCTAAAGATCACCAATTATCTAGTGTATTGAAGAACTCACTAACCTGGATCAATATGAAAAAAATGGAAAAAGCAAGCACCCCCATCCTCTTATACCATTAAGCATACAATATGCCTTGGGGATCTGTAATAAAGCTATATTTTATTTGATCTTTCTCCTTACCGTACCTGTGGATCAAAAAGAAAGTAAGGACGTCCACTCTGTAACTGAAGTGCAATGTATTCCTCTTGATTCCCAGGTGACACAGAGAAAAGAATCAGACCATCAGGTTCCCTGGTTTTAAAGCTCACTTTAATACCTGGTTAGAAAAAGCAGGCGGAGAGTTATGAATTCTATCAGATAAAGACAACTTAGAAATTAAAAGCTACTCCCCTTAACAAAAAAATGGAATATCAAAATGTCACTATGGAAATTTGATAATTAAACCCCGTTTAGTTACTATGCTAGATACTGCTACCTTCATTCAAGCTGAGCAGCACCATATTCCATGAGCAGCCAAACTGAAATCAAAGCGACTATTTGTGCAATAAGGCATTATTCATTCAGAGTGAGGGTGGCAGAATCTGGTCCAGCACAGTTAAGGAACCTCTTTCTAAAGGAAACATAATTGAAATAGTTGCAGCCTGTGCCAGTAGCTGAAGACAGGACTGAGAACCTGGAATAATTCAGCTCTAACTCCAGTATTACCACTTATTCAGTGTTTGGCCTTTATCTTTTGCCTTAATATTTGGATCTGCAAAATGGGAATACTACTACTTACTTATTTACATCACACGGTTGCTGTGAATACTAATGTCTGTACAGTTCCTGAAAGACGTATAGATTGCAAAAATAATAATGAAAAGTCTGGAAAAACAGAATGGTTGCTTTTTTCTTTTTTTAAAAAGTTTCAACTAATATTGGAAATACTTTGAGGGATAATATAAGTACCAAGAAACTATTTTTTCCCAGTGTATGAACATCCCAGATTGTCACCTAATTGTTTTTCTTTCTAGCTTCTGAAATTAGGACTTCGGCAATTAGGATTAAGCAATTAAAGTATCACAATAAAGGTGCACAAGAATAAAACTACTTTTCTTTCTTTAATTTTACTCCAGAATGAAATACCAAGCCAAAAAGCTACCTCAGTGACTTGATATATATTGGAATGTGTTCGTAGAAAGATGGCCTAAAAATCTTACCCATTAATATTTAAGGCAATATTATCAAAAACAGCATTAAACAAAAATGCATGTACCAGTTTTAGGAGCATGTAACTATGTGTGACTAAGTTTTTTAGGCAACCAATATTTTGCATATTCCCAAAATTGGTTTTGCATATGCTAACTACTTAATATGCACTAGCAAATTAAGTTTGTAGCTATGTAAGACTGCATGTTATAAATATTGGTATAAAATTTCAGACATCCAGATGCAAGATTGGGTCTATTTTAAAAACATGGCCCTGGGAACCTGTAACTCTACCAGTATTTTGCATGGGGAAATGAACATGTAGCATTAGTGACAGCCATCTCATAATCCTCTCAATTTCTGCAACAAAATATGGGATAAAGTCTCAAATTTCAATACACAAGAGAATTATTAGTATAACTTTAACTGATGCAATATGTATTTCTTACCATTAATGTCATTTTCTATATCCTCAGTTTCTTGATTCAGTGTTTTGAGAATAAATGTACAACAGTAAATTAAACTTGTACAGGGCAGCAACTTTGGGCTCATAAGGAAGGAGTCAGACTGTAGGTGGCACAGCCAAGACACTCCAGTTTTCACAAGACAACAGTCTTAAACATGACCCTCTAACCAGAGTTCTATTAGAGTGCTGAGCTACCTGGGGAAGGGGAAAAGGAGCTGTAACTCTTCCTACCAGACACAGGTGTTCCCTCCCTCTCCTGCAGGAACACATAAAGCCAGAGAGGATGGAAGGGAAGCGCGGTCAGTGCCATGGACAGACCTTCATAGTCAGACTTGCTCCTTCTTCCCAGCTTACCTCTGTCTGCACCCAGGGATGCTATCTTTGTGTTCCTCAGACAGTACCTGTCTACTCTCCATTGTCTACTAGGGTCCCTGGGGGTGGCAGAACCGGTTCCAGTGAGCTGCTGGACCCAGTGTGATTGCCTTTTGGAGGTTTGGGAAGGAATTTCCCTTAAAGCAAAATCAGCACTGAGGATCTTTTGACTTTCCCCACAGTATCCATGAATGCTCAGTGAGGGATTAGTTTGATTGTCCCCGCTTTTGGCCAGTGTCCAGTGTGAGGAAAGTTAGGAGAGTCAGTCTAGATCCTGGGGTAAACCTGGATGCAGGATTCAAGGGGAATCTGGTGTCTGTAATGTTGCTTGTGGACATTTAGTGAAGATTGAGATACTCTCTATATTGGTCAAGAATTTTAACAAGCTGGCTAGATCCCATGGGTGATTTGGGGAGGCCAGGTCTTGTTCCTTGGCGTTGGTGGAAAGCCATCCCACTCCAGTCCCTTCGCATTGCCTAACAGGCCTGGGGTCCAGCTTACATCTTTGTGGCATGTCAGTAAAGTTGCAGCCTGAGACTTTAAACCCATGCTCTGTGTTGAATCCTTATTCACCCAAGTGGCAAATCACCTATACTAATATCCTAATTTAGTTACATTTATATTTTTCTCTGACTTGCAAAAATTGCTACTTCTGATTGCTCCTTTTGCTCTGCTGCTATGTCTGCTATCATGCTACCTAAATCGTGGATTTGCCAGCTGGAATTCTGCCTTTTTCATTTTCTTTCCAGAAAAAAGAAACCCAACAAATTTAGCATCAGAACCTCCTTTCAAAACTCATTTATTCAGTAAGTACCAGTGCTCAAATTGGACAACTGCATGTGATTATGTCACTGCCATGCTTATAACTGCTGGATGAAAAAGTTTGAGGGGAGAAGCTGGAAGAAATTGGTGAAAAGCTGGGTTATATCATCCTTCTATTGCATGCTATCATTATTTTCCAGATCAAGAACTGATTTGCAGTAGCATTTTCATGATTTTCCACTGCTGCTCAGTTCAAATACATCAATACTCATGTCCTTGTGATCCCCGTAAAGTACTTAATACAGAACAGGGTAATTTATTGTGTTCTATCCAGCTGTATCAAACAATTCAACCTCTTCACATTCATTTTCCCCTTCTTATGCCAGGCAGAAAATAATAAGTAATGGAAGCTTTTCTTGTAGACAGAATCTATTACAAAAAATTAAGGAATCATAACTCTAATGCATATTCATATCATATTCATAATGCCAGTTAATTACCTCTACCCATAAGTAGTATCCTTTGACTCACATATTTTAATCACAGTACAAGTTCTCATGCAGTATAACACAATGCACTCAGATATGAAGACATTCACTTTAGATAATGAAAATCAATCATGCTATTAAAATACCTATTAAAATCAACTGTACATAACTAACATAACTAACTCTACATAACTAACACCAGACAAATATGAAGTATTACCCACACAAGTGCTATTTTAGCTGAATTAAGTTATAAAGGTATTTCTGCTTGAAATATTTAAGCCTTTCTACCTTTCTGGAGGATGCTGTTCCCCTTTCTCCTCTAAAATGAACTTTGTTTATATATATATACATAACACCTTTTATTGTAATGTCACTTCTTCCCTTGAGTACAGAATCAACCGAGTTTAACAGAATCACCAGTGATCAGTAAATCCCTCAGATCAAGAGACATAAGATGCTATTTGATGGCATCAGGATGGTCCACAAAAGACTTCAGCTAGTAGATATGGCTTGGTGTAATTACATCCTGTTGCATGTTCTAAGAACTAAATAAATAGACACACATTTCAAGAGACCATTCCTCTTTCTGGGAAAGGTTCTGCTTTCTGGGTTTATAAATAGCCAACCTAGCTGCTGCCCGAAATGATACACTGACAGGATGCCTACAAATACAAAGATGGAAAACATGCAATCAGAAGTGCAGGAAGAGGTCCTGCAGGAGAGGGGAAAGCTCAGCTTCATACTTATGATTACCAGGGTCACCAGGAATTGTCACAAGTCTACTTCTGGGAAAGAGAGAAAAGGAGAAAAAAGTAAGACCAAATAAAGGAAACATGTAGTGGAGAGGGGGCACTCTACTGGCCTGTGAATTCCAAGGTTACCAACTAGTGTGTGTGGGTGAGTGGGTGTGTGTGTGTGGGTGTGTGTATTATTTGTGATAATTTGGGGAATATGTTTGTGAAATTATGAAATTCCCTTTTTGTTCTGTGAAGTATCATTTGAGTGTAAATTGTGGATTAGACTATCCACTTTGTAATGAAAACAGACTATGTCTGAAACACAGCCACGAAGGGGACATCAACCTTGAACAGTCAGTCGTACCCCGATGGAGCAATACGGTTGCTAAGGGCAGAGCCACTGACTTTAATAACTCTTAGACCAGCAACCAACCGGGGAGGGGGTAGCAGGAAGGGGTTGAAGCATAGAAATTATCCAGCATAAGAGCAAAGGTATCACAGACTTTTCTTTTGGTTTTTTTTTTGTTATGATACAGTCTCTCTAAGCAAGGTAGCCACTCCATTGTGAGACACACGAGACACAGCTGGAGGAATGGGGGCAGGAGGGACCTCGCCTTCTGCTAAGGACATGGACCAACCCTCATAATGCTCAGGAGAGGTGAGGACTCTGTGGCTCTGAGGGGAGGATTGTGTTCAGGTGTTTATTGTTTGCATAGATCTGTAGCTCTCCTGTGCTTTCTAAGCGTAAAAAGTATGTATTTAATATGTTCCTATGTAAAACCTTTTTTTTCACTTTACCTGCTACAAGTCTCCAAAGAATTAAACTATAAATCAGAGTGACCCCAAACGGGAACTCTGGAAGAGTATGCATAACCAAAAGCAATTGGGGTTGGTTGGAGATTGGGAGCTGGCAGTTATATCGTGAGATATAGCTCTGTAGCTCTGTTTGGGTCAGATCTAGCCTCCTACCAAGGGCCTCTGGCTGGCTGTAGCCTTCACCCAGTTCCTAGCTCAAGGTCAGCCTCTTGCCTCACATCAAAACAGCCTGTCTGGTCTCCTAACTAAACAGGACTGACTGGCCCCAGGCCTCATGCTCTTAAAGGGGCAGGCTGCCCTGTTATAATGAGAATGGCAATTTTTTAAAGTTCTACTTAATTATAAACTGTTGAAAACTTTCAAAGGACAAAGAAGAGGCATTTCTCCAGTTCAAAGGCTTACCTAATTTCAAAGGTCAGTTGCAAACAATGAAAGTGTTAGAGTTTCTCCAAAAAGGTTGAAAGAGTTTTTGGTTTTTTTGGTTTGCTCCTATTATAATGGAAAGTGTTCGATAACCTACGTAAAGGGGTCACAGCCATCTCCTAATATTACAAATACACTCTTATTAAAGCAGGAGAACATTAAAAATTGCCAAATGCCAGACAGCCCCTCCCCCCTTTTTTGGCATGTCCCAAATAGGGGCCAGTTAGAATCTCAATTCCTGCAATCAAGGGTACACATCTACCCATAAAAGAGGGAAAAGATAGGGACAATAGCTCATTTCCCTATGAAGAAACTCACAGTGTGCATGGCCATGCCTGCACATTTCCCCTGCCCATTAGAGAATTCAGAGAAGGATTTTGCCTCCTGAGCCACAGTCTCTTGTAAATTCTGCCTGTGGTGGTATACTTGCTCTGAATAAGTGTTTGTAATACATAGGTATAAAGGCGTTATTGTGAGGTAAGTGGTGACAAGATCTCATGCTAGCCCTCTGTAAAGGCATGGAGTTCACTCTTTATTATTTTTGCTGGAACAAAATATTAGAAAAAGTGAAGCGACTTTCTGGAACAGCCTTCCAAGGGAAGCAGTGGGGGCAAAAAACCAAACAGGCTTCAAGACTGAGCTTGATAAGTTTATGGAGGGGAGGGTATGATGGGCTTGCCTACAGTGGCACGTGGCCCATCAGCTACTGCCATTAGCAAAAATCTCCAACAGCCGGAGATGGGACACTAGAATGGGAGGTCTCTGAGTTACTACGGAGAATTCTTTCAGAGGTATCTGCCTGCTGGGTCTTGCCCACATGCTGATTGCCATATTTGGGATCAGGAAGGTCAGATTGACAGAGATCCTGGGTTTTTTTCACCGTCCCCTGAGCATGCTCACTTGTAGGTTTAAACTAGTGTGAATGGTGTATTCTCTGTAACTTGAAGTCTTTAAACCATGATTTGAGGATGTCAGTAACTCAGCCAGCAGTTAGAGGTCTATTACAGGAATGGAAGGGTGAGGTTCTGTGGCCTGCAGTATGCAGGTCAGTCTAGATGATCACAATGGTCCCTTCTGACCTTAACGTCTATGAGACTAAATTACACGTATGGCCATTCTTTTAGGGAAAATTTGCAAAGGCAACCTCTAAAAGAAATAGACTCTCCCCCTGCTTTCACAGCTGACACATATCTAAAATGTCCTGTTAGCGACAATATGTACACTGTATATATTCAATTACAGTCAGCTTACCCAATAGCAACACTATAATTACTCTAATATTTCATTTATCACACAAATAAATTTCAGTTCAGGCTCATAGCACAAAGCTGTTGCACCCTGGATTGAAAACATGACCAGCCATGGGATATAATTTGATCTGAATGTAATTTAAGTCAATTGGATTTTGAATTACAACTAAAGATTTACTCTGCTTATTCTGTAGGTCTGTTTATGTGACAGACATTAGTGGTTGCAAAGGTGCTGTTACTCCTTGGGTTAAAACCAACAAGAATTTTAAAAATAGCCTAACTACTGAACATAATTGAACCCACTCATTACAAGCTATAAAGCAAGTTTACACACTTTTCTGTGAAGAAAAAACAAAAACAAAATAATAAAGTATTCAGACAAGAAAATTCAAAGTTAAGGGAGGCAAAGGGATAGCTAATACTCAAAACATCCACATTTGACTGGACCTAGAACACGGATTTGATCTGAAAAAGAACTTGGTCCATTGACCATATATTATTTTGGCCACTGGCCACATATTCCTTCTTTTAGGACGGGACAAATTTAGGGCCCAACCATGTCTCGTTTGTACTGTGGAACAAAAAGAGAGGTACTAGCTGAAGCTTTCGCTCCACTTTCCAAGGCACTGACTAGCATAGCTATGTGGTGGGACAGGCATAGGTCTTGCACAAGGTACTTCTCTGCAGAGCAAAGGAAGAGTTGGCGTAACCCTCTAAGCTCCAAGTCAGAATCTGCTTTCCAGTCTGCTCATGTACATGGCTTAGTGCAAAGCCACAATTCAGCTCTTACACATATCCATTGATTTGGGGGCAGCCGTTCTGTCCTCAACTGGCCTAGGCACCACAATGAGCAAAAATCTGTAGTTTACATATTGTACCTCTGGTAAATTGAACAATTGTACCTGTTGTTACAGACTTAACTCTGAATTTTTGAATTTCTTTAATTATATCAGGTTTGTCAGTACTATCTTACAACCCTTTATGTCCCTGTTGTTGATGAGAGCAAAAAGAAGCAATAAAGTAAGTTTACAGAAAGTAGGAAGATACGAATGGGTGAAATTATTCTTTGTAGTATTACTAACTTACTTCAAAGCAACCAAAACCATGTTAGGATTCTCACAATACAGAGAAGACGTTATGATCCCTGCCTCAGGAAGTATACAAACTATGAATCAGAATCCACTAATGTAACAGGACTCCACACAGTTTTAGGGCCTGCACTGGTGGACTGCATTGCAGGATTTGGGCCTAATTTCGACATGATACAATATAATGGGTCAATGAAATACCTGGATGGGATTAAAGAAGGAAATGTGAGGGGAATATCAGCATGTGATCACCCAGCAAAGCCTAGTGCACAGAATAATAGAAGTCATTTTTACTTACATATTAATAATCTAGACAGACTCGTGTTAGTTCTGCTCCAGCTAGTGTGCTGAAAAAAAATAGCAGTATGGACACTGTAGCACAGGAGGCGGCTCAGATAACCACCCCATGCTCAGACACAGAGCATAGGACAGGCTTGAACTTGAAAGGCTAGCCTGCGCTGCTGCCCAAGCTGATATGTCCATACTGCTATTTAAGTGCACTGCTCAAGCAGAACTAGTATGAACCTGTCTACCCGGGTAGAAGGCATGCTCCCAGCAGCTGTGTAGACAGTCAGAAGTACCAATAGAGACTTCACAAACCCTAGGTTCCTTCTCCCTGGAACACACTATACATAGGGTCTGCTGAATGTCAGACCAGAGAAGCAGCAATAACAGGGCCTGTGGATCTGAGTGCAAGTAGATTCCCCAACCATTCCCTTCACATGTGTGGGGGTGCTAAGTGGGGGCACAACATCTACGGAGCTGTGGAACTCACCAGTGTATAACACATGTGCTGGTATTAGGATTTGCTCCTTAAACATAAAGGGCCCTTTACATCACTCCTGTGGTGGCAAAAGGGGCCCCTTGCCACTCCCTTTACCATCTTCGCAGCATTGGGCTGTGCCAGGGCAGATCAGGGTGGGAGGAGAGTGATAGCTAGGGTTGCCAACTGTCTAATCACACAAACCCAGTCACAAACCGCACCCCTCTCCCAAAACCATGCCCCTGCCCTGGTCCTTCTTCAAGGCCTCGCCCCCCCACTCCCAGCCTCCCTCCCTCCCTCCAGCACTCGCTCTCTTCCATGCTCACTCACTTTCACCAGGCTGAGGCAGGTGGCTGAGATGGGGGTGTGGACTCTGGGCTGGGACCAAGGGGTTTTGAGTGTGCAAGGGGGTTCCAGGCTGAGCATGGGGTAGGGAGTTGAGGTGAAGGAGGTGATGCAGGCTCTGGGAGGGAGTTTGGGTGTGCGAGTGGGCTCTGGGATGATCCTGGTACAGGGGGTCAGGGTGCGAGGGGAGGTGAGGGCTTCTGGAGGGAGTCTGGGTGCAGGAAGTGACTCAGGGCTGGGGCAGTTGGTTGGGGTGCTGGAGGAGGTTCGAGGTGCAGACTCTGAGAAGGAGTTTGGGTGCAGGAGAGGGCTCCGGGCTGAAGCAGTGGGTTGGGGTGTGGGAAAGGGTTTGGGGTGCAGGCTCTGTTCAGGCGGCCCTTACCCCAGGTGGCTCCCGGAAGCAGCAGCGTGACTAGCAGCAGCTCCTAGGCTTAGGGGTGGCTCTGCACACTGCCACTGCCTGCAGTATCCGCCCCCTGCAGCTGCTATTGGCTGTGGTTCCCGGCCAATAGCAGCTGCAGAGTCAGCGCTTGGAGCGAGGGCAGCACGCAGAGATCCCCTGCCTGCGCCTCCACCTATGAGCCACTGCTGGGCATGTTGGCCACGTCAGAGAGTGGTGCAGAGCCAGGACAGGTAGGGAGCCTGCATTAGACCCACTGTGCTGCTGGACTTTTAGTGGCCTAAAACCTCCCAGATTGGCTTCACTAGCCTCTGGGAGATCGAGCCCAATTCCAGGAGACTCCTGGCCAATCCGTGAGAGTTGGCAACCCTAGACTTAGATGCCAACATACTATAAACCTGTGGAAGTTGTAGAATTCCATGACAGTTCACCAAAATACATACTGCTATATCAAAAGACATTTTGAAAAGTAATATATCTGTATTGCTAACATTTATTCAGTCAGCAAAAGCACTGTCAACTGAATTTGCATTTCATAGCTGGTGCCAATCCCACCCCACACTGATAAGATCAAAATATAAAAATAATGAAGAGATGCCCCAGCACATGAACACATTTTCTGGCACTACATGAAAAATGGATTTCAGGGAAGAACAACTCACAGAAAAAGTGGATCCTAATTTCTTTTTTTTAATTTACAAGCCATTGTAAATACTGCAAAGTATTTTAAATAGGGTGACCAGAAGTCTGTTTTTAAAGGGACAGTCCTGTTTTTTGGGACTTTTTCTTAAATAGGTGCCTATTATCCCCCACTTCCTGTCCACTTTTTTCATAGTTGCTATCTGGTAACCCTAATTTTAAACAAATTGTGAACAATCTCAATTTTCAGCTTAATTCTCCGAGAATTTATCCAACACAACTCCTATTTCCTAGCTGCCTGCTGCTGGTGTATGCTAGTGCTGTGAGCAGTTACAGAGTCGCACAATACATCCGAGTTCACTGCATACTAATAATGAGCGAAGTGATTCTTGGATGTATACTGTAGCCTTTATGTACATATAACAGCTATTGAAATTAATGAAAGCTGTGGGTCTGCAAGGACTGCAAAATTAAATCCATCATAACTAAAGCACTTTGCAATCTACCAGGTCAACGTGATTTAAGCACATGCTTAAAGTTAAGAATGTGAATAAGTGCTTTGCTGAATCTGGGTCACATTCTGTAAACTTCATCTAAATACACTTTTACGCAGAAGTTACAAATCTAACTAAACCAAAATTTTTAGTTTGTAAAATACAAAAAACATTTCCAAAAAAGCAGCAAAGAATCCTGTGGCACCTTATAGACTAACAGACGTTTTGGAGCATGAGCTTTCGTGGGTGAATACCCACTTCCTCAGATGCATGCATATATTACTTAATTGTCATTGCTCATATGTAAAACACACATTTTCACTATGAAAAAAAAGGTAATGATTATTCTGTAACTAAGACAAATAAGACCATAGCTCAGATCCTCAATTGGTGAAAAATCATTAATGTAGCTATGCTGATTTACCCCAGCTGAGATCTGGCCCTATAAGTCTGGAAACTTTTCAGTTTCTTACCATGGTTCATATATGAGCCTTTTAAGATCTATCATTTCGGAGTCTTTGAAGATTAATAGGATTTCCTCCTTTCCAAGACAAGTTATCCAATTATAAGTACAAGCTGAAGAATTAGTGTTTCTCAGGATTTGAACGGTCTAACTGTATTTGTATCAGTCCAAATAGGTAAGTTTTGTATGTTAAAAGAATATCTCCTTTTAAAATAAAATTTGTCTTGTTTCACATATCACTGAATGGATCCTCCAATGGGTGTCATTTTTTTTTTAAGGGAAATTTTGTGATAGCCTTCCTGCTCTTGCTTTCTGTCTCTGAGTGGAAAGGGAGCTAGACACTCTGCTTCTCAACTCTCTGCCCACTGCTGTGTCCTGTCCCTCAGGGAGGGGGAAGAAGTTGTATTTCTGCTATTATTTTAATGACTTCCAAAATATTTTTCCAACATCCATAGTTATTTTGTATATTTACGCAGGCCTTCCCAGAGGATTCAGGGGGCCTGGGGTAAAGCAATTTTGGGGGCCCCTTCCATAAAAAAAGTTGCAATATTATAGAATGCTATATTCACATGGGGGCCCCTGCAGGGCCCGGGGCCTGGGGCAAAATGCCCCACTTGCCCCCCCCGGACAGCCCTGTATTTAAGTGTACAATACTTATCTATACTACACACACAAAAGATAGGGATAGAATGTTTTATTGTTGCAATTTGTAAATGAAATGCACAGTTCCAAGTCTTTCTATTTATATTTTTGATATCTGCCTTTTTACTACCTCTAATGAGAAGACAGTTTTACTTTGCTTTGTATATTTGCCAATGCACAAAACTTTATGTTGTAATGTTGGCTAAAGTTGAAGAATGTCATAATTTGAAGAGGTTTTTGATATAATCTTAATAATATCCAAAGCTGCCAAAAAAGCTAAATAGGTCAAACTTAAAGACTGAACAAGGCTGAATACAGGTACAATGAATGAATGAATAAATAAATAAATGAAAGGCAGCAAAGAATCCTGTGGCACCTTATAGACTAACAGACGTTTTGGAGCATGAGCTTTTGTGGGTGAATACCCACTTCGTCAGATGCATGTAGTGGAAATTTCCAGGGGCAGGCATATATATATGCAAACAAGCTAGAGATAACGAGGTTAGTTCAATCAGGGAGGATGAGGCCCTGTTCTAGCATTGAAGTGTGAAAACCAAGGGAGGAGAAACTGGTTTTGTAGTTGGCAAGCCATTCACAGTCTTTGTTTAATCCTGAAAGGCGAGACTAGTAGATTCTACAAAACCCAAATTTCAGAGCTAGAGAAAATCATCTTGATTTAGATTTCAGTACTTTCTTTATGTTAAGTGACTAATTTGATACCTATTTTATTTTTTGCCACCCTATTATATCCACTACTGATAAAACAAACAGGACATTTTAGCTTTAATCTTCTTACTACATAACCCAAATAACTTCAGTCATGTTTGCATTAATGCTGCATTAATCATGTTGTTGCGTATTAATGAGTTTTCAGGCTATGCTAATTACTGTCATAGATTCTGCAGCAGCCCATTAAATATACAAATTACAGAATTAAAGAGCCAGAGCTCTTCATGATTAATCTTTAAATGGAGAAAAACTAATGATGTCTGTACAAAGTTTCTCTCTACTTTTGGCTGACTGAACCCAATGAACAATCAATTAGAATATTTGAAGAATACGAAAATTGCACATAATAAAGATTGCAGGCAGTTATTCCAAACAGCTTTGGATAATTTTCTAAGTTTGTCATATGGACTTTTATAATGTTTTCCAATCTTGAAGGCCTTCTTAAGTGTCACATAGGAGTAAAAGCTACAGGCTTTGAATTCATTATTACATACCCATAGGAAACAGCTGGTTCAGTATGAATATAGTAAATCAATCTTCTCTTTTTAGCAAGGACATCAGTCCTGTTACTCTCTAGTTAGTAAGATTTACAACAAACCTTGGCGAAAAGAAAGCCAAGATAAGTTTAGAGTCATCTGATAAGATTTGATGTATTAGTAGCACTTTCTCCTCACAGTAATCAAGTGGTGTTTTGTTCACTAAGGAAGCAATGTCTAGTGGTTAAATTAAGGTATAGCGAATAGGAGATCTGGATTCTGTACCCAGCTACTGACTCAGAAGGTAGCCTCTGTCTAGTTATTTAATTTCTCTGTGCCTCAGTTTTTTCTGTCTGTAAACAGGGTCTAATAGTGCTTGCATAATCTGGCAGGATTATTTTGAGATTTGATTAATGTTTATAAATCAACCACATTAGAAGAAATAGTGGAAGGGTTGTAAAGATCAACTGAAAAATACCAAAGCTGCCAAACTCAGACAGCCCAATTCATCAGAATGCATAGACTGGAACATACAGCAAGAAGATATTTATACATACAGAGAACATGAAAAGGTGGAAGTAGCCATACCAACTGTAAGAGTTCAATCAGCTGAAATAAGCTATCATGAGCAGGAGTAAAAAAAACTTTTGAAGTGATAATCGAGATTACCCATAGAAGGTGTGAGGATACTTAACATGGGGAATTAGATTCAATTAGTGTAATTAGCCATTACACTATTGAATCTATTGATTGGCCTCTTACAGTTGGTAAGGCTACTTCCACCTTTTCATATTCTCTGCATGTATAAATATCTTCCTGCTGTATGTTCCAGTCTATGCATTCCGATGAAGTGGGCTGTAGCCCACGAAAGCTTATGCTCAAATAAATTTGTTAGTCTCTAAGATGCCACAAGTACTCCTGTTCATTATATTTCTATTCTTTACTTCCACCGAGGCAGCTAATACTGAGGTCCTGCAAGAATGTGGATCATTCAGCACACATATCTAAATAAGCGCGCACTGTGAGTTCTGTTTCCCTCCCAGAATGATTAAAGGCATGGAAAAACTCTCATGAGGGAAGAGGGATTGAGAAGACTGTCATTGTTAGAGATGAGAGAAATAAGATGGGCACACGATAAATGTATATAAAATAATGAATGGTATAGAGAAATGAGATTATGAGCTTCTGTTCTCCATGTCTCATAATACAAAAACAAGGGGACATTCAATTAAATTATAAGTTGAAAAGTTCTAACCAAATAAAAGGAAACATTTTCACACAATATGTAATTAAACTGTGGTGCTCATTACCAGAGGAAGTCATTGAGACCAAGAACTTAATAAGAATAAAAAAGGGAGTGGACGTTCACATGGATATAAAAATATCCAATCAACTTAATTAATAACAAACCTTTCAGAAAGAATATTAAACCCACGCTTCAGTGTTTAAGCCAATCTCTGACTACTAGAGGTCAGGATGAAACCTAATGTGGAGGTCAGATTATCTCACATTTTTCTGTTGGGGGGTTCTTACATGATCCTAAGAAGTAGCTGGTGCTTGCCACTGTAAAGATAGGATACTGGATTAGATGTACCTCTGGTACAGCAGTTCCTATGTTCTAGAAGGTAAGAAGGTTTTTCTGAACCTCTAACTCAATAATCCATTTTGAACATTATTCATTTAAAGGAATGGAAAAACTACAGGGGATTTATGTAATTAACTAAAATTCTAGCCTAACTACTTGTGAATATTTGTAGTACATATGCTGGATTCATATTTCAGTGGAAAGTCAAGTTTGTTGTCCCTGAAGGCAAACAGTTGCCTCTGCATTTAATAAATGTTGGTTTTCCCCTCAACTAAAGTCAATATCTGCTTACTATACCCATTCATTTACACAGATGCATAAAAGGATACACGTTAAAGAAGCTAAGTGTCTTGTCCAAGTTCAATAAATACATCTAGGAATATCTCAGGAGTTCTGACTTTCAGTCAGCTGGTTGTGGATACAGCACTTAACCAGGATTATACCTTTAGAGTGGGATTTCAATGAAAGGGAATATGAGTTCTCATCCTAGATTTCTTCACAAGGCCAAGCCTTGCACAATGTAGAAGCTAGTTGTAATTTCATTGTTTTATACTGAAAAAACAGGGCAGTGGTAATCTGCATGAACAAGTAACCAATTATTCATAAAAGAGCTTCTATATATTATTATCTGACTTGAGCAGAAATCAGGAAGCTTCTCAAATATGCAGTGTTTTTCTCAGGTAACATCTGATTTTTTTTTGTTTATATATCTAATTAATTATGAGCCTATCATAACAACCCAGCTCACAGCATAACAATATGCGATGCATATAAAACCCACCCTAATTCATATTAATAATGCTTTAAAAGTATATACATTAAAAAGTGAAAAGGTCAAAAAAAAGAGTCAGCCAAATCTTTGCATACAATATATTTTCTCCGAGAAAGCCTGATTAAGTAGGTAGGACTTGTAATGCACCCATAAGGTCAACAAACTGAGGCTCTGTTGGAAGAAAAGGCAAGTAATTTCTGGAGTAAAGGGCCCTCTACTGAAAATGTTCTGATCCCAACCCCTAATGTTGAAATATAGGGACGGTCAGATAAAGCATTCTTTGTAATATCCAACTAAGTTCATTGTTGCAGGGACTGTATTTTTGTTACCTGTGTGTACAGTAACTAGCAAAATGGGGCCCTACTCCCTGACTGGGGCCTCTAGGTACAGCTGCCTGGGAACTACACGGAGAGAAAAGAGGTCTCTGAGATACGCATGAACCAAACCATCAAAGTACAACACCATGAAGTGAACCCACAAGCAAACTCGAGGTCAGTGATTAAAGATAGAAGATAAAATATAACCCTTTATTTAGTATTTGCAGCAGTAGTACAAACATAATGTTGCATAGGTAGAGAGTAATTAAACTGATTGAGGGAAAAGTGCATGACTAGAACTGGGTAAAATGCAAATACATCAAAATTAAAGTCAGTGTAATGATCTGAAACAGCAAATTTAAACAACAGCACACTAGCCAAGCCAGAATCCCATCACATGGTATCAGAGAAGATAGAAGTACAATAAGATGGAAATCCTACAGCAACTAAGATGCTTATTGATTAGACGATGTACATACTGAATAAGAGGATAACTAAAATAAGCCTAATGAGTGGTTTGAGATATACAGTAGGCCAAAGTGGAAATGGAACAAGAAGAATTAAAAAAAGCTTTAGCTAGAAATATAAGACAAAGCAAAAGCTCAGCAAAAATATAGCAATTCAAGTTAGAACCTCAGCAAGAAATGCAAGTGATGGCAGAACTGCAAGATCGAGCTAACAACGTACCCAGGCTCACACAAAGTTTCAAAGCAGAACAACAAACTCAGCAATTGACAAATGTTAATGATTCAAACAAGGAGGCAATAACTGAAAGTAAGAAATGTGCACTATTTCATTCAGTAGCAGTTGCAATAACCTTCTCCTAATTATTTTTGACATAGTGACCTTCAGAAGAAACCTAGAAAAGCTGGGTTCACTTACAGGAAATAAACTCACAGAAGAGTTTTTCCATGTCTTATCTGTAGACAACAAACTACTTCATATATGTTTGAGGGAGAGTTCACTAGGTAAATATTTAACCAAGCTACATTTACTGTATATATGATGCAAACACCACATTAAAGACTCGCTGAGGAAAAATGCTGAGAGACCTAGACCTCTATTAATTTAAATGAGAGAGCATTCATCAACTCATGAGAGATACTCAGAACCTTGTAGGACTGCACCTTAAAAGTGCAGTTGGTCCTGTGTCACAGCAGCTGAGAACAACATTTCATAAGATTGTTGTTGTTTTCTCTTTGGACCTGAGCCTTTAAACCTAGAAAGTTCAGGCCTCACTACCATTTTTTTTAATGGGGCTGACACTAGTAATTGTAAAACGTAGCACTTGCCGTCAGAAATTGTCTTTCACCACTGCAAAACAAGGGAGAAGAAGAAGAGGAGAAATGGAAAATTAAAATCTTCCCCCAAAGGACTGATTAATGGTGTCTCCAAGGGGATCACTGCTCCTTTTTGATGTTTGTATATTGTAGTTAAGTAACCTGTATCACTTGCAATAGAATTTTAATATATTAGATGCATTCAGGATACCTGTTGATGCTGTACATATGACTAGATAAGAAGAGGTTCTATAAATACATTAGTAGCAAGAAAAGGATGAAGGAAAGTGTAGGTCGGACAACATCAAGAAAGCTGAAGTGTTTAATGCCTATTTTACTTCAGTCCTCACTAAAAAGGTAAATTATGACCAGATACTTAACCCAATTAGTATTAACAACAAGGGGGAAGGAATGCAAGCCAAAAGGGAAAAAGAGTAAGTTAAAGAATATCTAGATAAATTAGATGTTTTCGTGTGATGAAATTCACACTAGAGTACTAAGGGACTAGTTGAAACAATGTTGGGATTGAGAACACATGGAAGATGGGTAACATCCCAGGGAACTGGAGAAAGACAAAAATATTACCTATCTTTAAAAAGGGGGAAATAGGAGACCTGAGAAATTATACGCCAGTCAGCCTAACTTCAACACTGGAAAGATACTAGAACAAATTATGAAACTATAAATTTCTAAGCACCTAGAGGCCAATTGGATTACAACAAATAGCCAGTATGGATTTCTCAAAAACAAATCATCCCAAACCAACCTAACTTCCTTCTTTGACAATGTTTATTGGCCCAGTGGATAGGGGCAAGAGGAAGTTGTAGACATGACGCGATACATCTTGATTTTAGTAAGGCTTGACACAGTCCCACATGACAGTCTCATAAGCAACTTAGGGACATGAGGCCTGGATGAAATTATTATATGGTGGATGCCAAACTGGCCAAAGACTGTATTCAAAGTGTAATTATCAATGGTTCTCCATGAAACTGGGAGGAAATGTCTAGTGGGGTCCTTCAGGGGGTGTGTGCTGGGTCCGATACTAGTCAATATTTTCATTAAAGAACTTGGATAATGGAGTGGAGAGTAGGCTCATAAAAATCTGCAGATGACACCAAGCTGAGAGGGTTTGCTAGCACTTTGGAGGACAAGATTTGAAAGCAAAATGATCTTGACAAATTGGAGAATTGGTCTGAAATCAACAAGATGAAATTCAATAAAGACAAGTACAAAGTACTACACTTAGGAAGGAAAAATCAAATGCACAACTACAAAATGGAGACTAACAGGGTAGGCAATAGTTCTACTGAAAAAGGTTATAGTGGATCACAAATTTCGTATGAGCCAACAATGTGATGCAGTTGAGAAAAAGGCTAATATCATTCTGGGGTATATTAACAGGAGTTTCTTATGTAAGACACGGAAGATGATTGTCCTACTCTACTTATCACTGGTGAGGCATCAGCTGGAGTACTATGTCCAGGTTTAAGCACTACATTTTAAGACAAATGTAGACAAAGCAAAGAGAGTCCAGGGTAGAGCAACAAAAATGATCCAAGTTTTAGAAAAGCTGACCTATGAGGAAATGTCTATAATAAACTGGGCATGGTTAGTCTTGAAAAAAGGACAGTGAGAGGGAACCTGATAGTCTTCAAATATGTCAAAGGCTGTTCTAGAGAGGACTATGATCAATTGTTCTCCATGTCTACTGAAGGTAGAACAAGAACTAATGGGCTTAATTTGAAGCAAAGGCAATTTAGACTTAGATATTAGGAAAAACTTTTTAACTGTAAAAACTTTAAGCACTGGAACAGGCTTCCAAGGGAGGTTTTACAATCCCACCCACTCTACATTTTTAAGTACAGGTTAGACAAACACCATGAGGGCTGATCTAGGTATACTTAGCCTTGCTTCAGCACAGGAGGCTTGACTAGATGACCTCTCAAGGTTTCTTCTAGCCTTACCTCTCTATGATTGAATAGCTGTATATAGCCACTGTAGACTGAAGTTCAAAGTTATAAATAAAAGTTAAAAAAGGCAAGAATCTATTGTCAGCAGTACAACAATTTTCAATTTCAAAACAAGACATCTGCTATTGTACAGAATATTTTATTTTGAATGTGACAAAATTACTATGTAGTATAATAATTTAGTGCCTAATTCTGTCTTCTTTAACACAAGTGACACTCCTGAAAAGAGAATTATATCCCCCATGTAATAGAGGAGTGTGACCCTAATTAGAGCATGCACTAGCCAACCTCTGTACAAGCATGTGCAAGGGGGAGGAGACAAGAATCTCCCTCCTATCCAGCTAGTATCTTTGTGCAGTGGCTGGCCAGCATAGTGACCCCATATGTAGGGGTGTGAAAGGCAGCAGGAAGAAGTTATGGTTCCAGTGCTGGTTTGGGGGGGATGGCAAGGCACTATGGGTGATACATCCTCGTCATGGATGGCACAGATGACACTGGTTTGCATGGGAACCACTAGGAGAGGAGCTCCAGATCTCTTCTGGTTGATTCCAGCTTCTGTATGACCTCTCCTCACTCTCTCCAATCCTTCTGAGTGTGTAAAGGTAGAATCTATTCCAGGGGTTGGCAACCTTTCAGAAGTGGTGTGCTGAGTCTTCATTTATTCACTCTGATTTAAGGTTTTGCATGCCAGTAATACATTTTAACGTTTTTAGAAGGTCTCTTTCTATAAGTCTATAATATATAACTAAACTATTGTTGTACATAAAGAAAATAAGATTTGTAAAATGTTTAAGAAGTTTCATTTAAAATTAAATTAAAATGCAGAGCCCCTCAGACCGAAGGCTAGGACCAGGGCAGTGTGAGTGCCACTGAAAATCAGCTCACGTGCCGCCTTCGGCATGTGTGCCATAGGTTGCTTACCCCTGATCTATTCTATAGTTTGAAGCAGGCACAGCACTTGAATTTCTTTTAAAATGGTCATTTAAAATTATTTTCAGCTATTCATTATTAATAAATACTATCTTCTTATTTTATATTCATGATCATGTCACCACAAATATATGGACCAATGATCAGTTGGTGGATTTTATGTTAGTCACAGTACATTAGGCAACATTCACCCTACCATCTCTGTTCTGCCTAGCTTCTACAAAATAAGTGTCATGAACAACATGACCACAGTGCGTTAAGCCAGCTGTGGAAGGTTTAGCACCAATTTGGAGTCTGGCTTATTCCCAAGACTCAAACCTCTGGACCCACTGTACAAATCAAGCATGAATGGAAGAATAGCATGTGGGGAATACTATAGTGGCTATATTCTGATATCATGTGCTGTATACCATTTACATTTTGTTAATCATATATTTAATAACTGCACTCCAGGATATATTCTAATAGTGACAAGTAAAACATTTGGACATATTTTCCAGGCCATGAAAGCCAGAAAAGTCCTAGTTGCAACTGCTGAAATCAAGGACTTGGGCAGGCAAATTCAACTTGAAGGAACTCCTTGGCACTTGAAACCTTATAAAATAATGGCGAACACAAGAATGGAAAAAGTTATATGACACCCTTTGGAATTTCTTTGCAAGATCATATAACTTTACACTTTATGTTGGTCACTTGGGCCAAAAAAGAAAACGGAAGAAAAAGACCTACAAAGCAATCTTTTATTGAATACTTGTATTGGAGGTATGTGCTGGAAAAATGCAAAATGAAACTGAAACCAAAAGGTTTTAGTAGGAGTCTGTTGGAGTCATAGTGTCACAGAAGAAATTGAAAGGAAAGAGAATACACAGACATTATTTGATCCAAACCTGAAAGGAAGATACTTCCAATCCATGCAGACATATACTTGATTCTTACCTCACACCTCTTTTATGCTGCTGAAACGCCATTGACTTAAATGGAGTAGCTCATGATTTAGAGTGGTCTAAGACACTAGTCAATAGAATTATGACAAATTGAACTAGCTGAGGATCTGGCCATATATTTTTAATGTGCTTTCCATTTTAATGATCTAAATAACAATTTAAAACATAAAGATAAGGGCAGTATTAGAAATAGTTTTTCTTTTCCCCAATGGTATTTCTTCAATATAGAGTGATATAATTTGGCCTCAATGCATTGCGAGATTTGAAAAGGGAAATTAAATTATTTTATGTTACCTCTGTATAGTTTTAATTCCTTATGGCAAACTTGAATTAAAGGCAATGTCTTTGTTTCCTGCCTTTCTGTTGATCTTTATAGTATTGCTTAAAACATGAATGATTGCCAAATATATGACTGACTAATCCTGAATGATGATAATAGGGAAATCTCTTTCCTCTGGTGGTAAACTCACTGATAATTTAATTCCTTTTTTCCTCTCTCCTCTCAGATATGGGGCTTTATAGGACATGGAAGATTATGATTGATTGCAATATTGTAATATAATGAATCAGAAGCTGGATGACTGGCCATACAATATTGGTTAAAGACATCATACTCTGTTCTATATTCTTCTGTCTTTCCAATATAACCATGATACACAGTTTTTGTAATATATCTGAAAATAAACAAAATTAAAATAGTGGAGAAGACTGCTTTTGTGGGGGACAACTAGGTTAGTGAACCAGCTTGCACCTACAATGGGAAACACATTTCTGGGACCTGATTTTTTAGAAGTGCTGAACCCCTCATATGTCTACCTGAAATCAGTGGGAGCTTCAGATGCACAGCACTTCTGAATATCTAACCCCAATGGGTATATGTATATTAAATGTAAAAAGTCTTAATATTAATGAAAAACATAAAATCTAAGTAATTAAGCATACATTCAAAAATTTAAGGGCTCAATCCTCAGTGCAGCTGAAAAGAGTGAGGTAAAAATGCTAGAAGCCACTTTTGTGCTTCCCAGTCCTGGGCTTCTTGTGAAAACAAAATGGCCCCCAGTGTAATTAAGGCCTGGTCTACATTTAAAAGTTTTCTGTCATAGCTGTGTCAGTTAGGACTCTGACAAAAATCACACCCGTAACCAACAACTATGTAATCTCACAAAATGTTATTGATAGCACTATGGCTGTTGATGTTTCATTTTCCAGTGCCACTAATGTCATCTGAAAATACCCAGAACTGTGGCTTTTATAATAAACCAATATAACCCAGCACCAGTTAAATGCCAAAGGTTAGAAGGAGAATGGCTCCTGTGCAAAGTGATTTTAAAATATCCACCCTTATCTCCTTACTTCTCTTTCGTTATTAAGATATTCTGGGCCTGATTCTGTTCCCACATTGGTATTACGCCAACATAATGCCACTGAATTCAGTGGAGTTACTCCTGATCTGTGCAAACAGGAGACCAGAATGAAGATTTTTGCATGGAGATGGGCCTGAGCCCCAAAGTGTTGTGAGGAGTTCAGTTCCAGGATTTGCTATAGCAGTACAGTATCAGCGTTTCTTCCTTAACATTCTCTACAGTACTGGGGTTTATTAAAATTTTTAACAATTTATTTTAAAGTACTGAACATTACTGCTATATTTGTAGTACTCCTAAACCTACAATAGGGAATACTGTGAACATAATAATAATAATTATATTGCTTATTGTTAAAGGCAATATTGCATAGATTTTAATGGCTACCCCTGGTACAGTGACTTGAAGCTGTGTTTAGAAAGTTGCAGATTGCTCAGATGGAAGAGCAGACTGCATCTGTGGATGGAAGCTTGTCACGGTGACTTTGCTGACCTGGCATCTAAAGAGTGAGTAACGTTCCAGAGAAGAAGGACATCGGACAAGTTTGAAAAGATTTGGTCTAACTTCTTAGAAACCTTTGATTATTCCCTAGCAGACGGAAACCAATATGTTGCTCTCCTTTTCCCCACTTTCCATTCCTTTGCTTTTTTGTTCTTTTGTCCTTTTTTCTGTTCTCTCCTTATTTTTAGGAAAAATATATAAATCGATAATAAAAAGCTGAGGAAGACTTAGGCATCATGTTAGTGTATATGGTCCACTACTCCCCCCTGCCCCCAAAAAAGTGTATACCTGAAAAAAAAAAGAATATATCCAGAAGTACAATGTAATTTGTGCAACATACTTGTGCAGTTTTGAAGTTAGAGCTGGGAAAAGACAAAAGGAACAGAACAGAACAGAAAAGCACAATACAAAAGTTCTAGAGTTACAACATGGTATTGGGGAATATTCTTGCTTCAGAAATGAAATCTTAAGAAAGACCACAGGGAGCAAATACTCATTTCCTAACAAAATGAAGGTACAACTTGAAACAAGTCTAATTAAAAATAAGTGATCAAATAAATAAGATAGTACAGAACCAGAGAGTGTGCTTTATAAATTAACAATCAGTATTTTAAAATGAATAGTCTTGCAAACTGGAGCCAAGGCAAAGAGCCCAGCACCAGGGTAAGATGTTCTGTTTCATGTGTCTTGGATCAGCTGAAATAAACCCATTTATAGGAGTATTTGCAATGATGACTAAGTTAAAAGAGCATTGTAATAATCAAGCCTGGCTAAGGGAATGCCTAATCTTACCGTCAATATTTCAAGCTGATAAAAAGCTGACCAAGTGCTATCAGTACCGTGATGAATAAAAGAAAGCTTAAGACCATCAACATTAATGGGACTTGTGTGGTTAAATGCCATATATTGTACTGAAAACTTACGCCAAGGACTAAGTTTCATTTTGTGTTTGTTTGTTCATTTGTTTGTTTTGCTTATGCTTCCCTTTTTCTCTACACGTGGTAGGTAATTTGTTAAAAAATGTTTGCAGTGCAATATAAACTTATAATATCACCTAATATGATTGGTATCCCAGGGTTCTGTTAAAAAGGTAGATAAATTACAAAGCTGATTTAGGGTGCCTGAAATACTTGGGAAAACAGAAATGCCAGCTTTATAAAACAGATAAAATTGGCTGATCTAATATCTTCAGGCAGAGAGTACCTTAGCTTTGGGGCACAAAAGACAAAGGCTCTAGCACCCACCACCTACAATCTGTATTTGGAAATGGTTAATAAGCCAGTACACCTAAGGAGAGGGGGCCCAGTGGCTGGGCTCTGGGGGAGGGAGGGGAGTGTATATGCACCGAGGGGGTGTCATAAACAGATAGTTAAGGGTTAATGTCTCTTTTACCTGTAAAGGGTTAACAAACAGGGAACCAAAAACACCTGACCAGAGGACCAATCAGAAAACAAGATACTTTCAAATCTCGGTGGAGGGAAGCCTTTCTTTGTGTTTTTTGAGTTTTGCTTTGTTCTCTCTGGGTCCTGAAAGGGACTAGACGCGCAACCAGGTTTCTTGCCAGTCTCCCTGCTACAGTCTCTTACATATTCAGAATAGAGAGTATTAAGTAGGAAAGGCAGTTATAGTCTTTTGATTGTTTTCTGTATTTGCAAATGTGTAGTTTGCTGGAAGTATTTTAAATTGTATTTTTGCTGGGGAGGGGGCTTTTCTCTAGTGTCTATAAGCTGAAAGACCCTGTAACTTTTACCATCTAAATTACAGAGACAACTTTTACTTTTTTTCTTTCTTTTTATTAAAAGTTTTGCTTTTTAAGACCTGTTTGATTTTTTCCCCTTGTTGAGGCTCAAGGGAATTGAGTCTGTACTTACCGAGAAATTGGTGAGAGACAGGGAGAAAGAAGGGAGGGGAGAACGGTGGAATCCCTTTGTTTAGATTCACGGAGCTTGAATCTATCTTTCCAGGGTAATCCAGGGAGGGGAAGCCTGGGAGAGGCAACGGTGAGGGAAAGGGTTTACTTTCCTTGTGTTAAGATCCAGAGGGTCTGGGTCTTGGGGGTCCCCGGGCAAGGTTTTGGGGGGACCAGAGTGCACCAGGCACTGGAATTCCTGGTTGGTCACAGCATATCAGATCTAAGCAAGTAATTAAGCTTAGAGGAATTCATGCTGGTACACCAATTTTTTGGACTCTAAGGTTCAGATTGGGGAAATATACCATGACGGGGGGCACCCCACAGCTGGGCTCTGGGAGATGGGGGTGCCGATGCATGGGCTGGGAGGGCCCCATGGCTGGCCTCTTGGTAAAGGGAGTGTGTGTACCTTGGCTCAAGGGGTGCCACACTGCTGGGCTCTGGGGGTGTGTAGGTGCCTGGGCTAGGGGAACCCAGGCTCTGGGCTCTATGGAGAGGGTGCAAAGGTATCTGGGCTGGGGAGGGGGGTCCCACAGCTATGCATCAGAGAAGGACCGGGATATCATCAGAGAAGGACCAGGATATCATACAGGAAGATCTGGATGACCTTGTAAAGTGGAGTAAAAGGAAACTTAATAGTGAAAAGTGCAAGGTCATGCACTTAGGGATTAATAATAAGAATTTTAGATATACATTGGGGACACATCAGTTGCAAGCAACAGAGGAGGAGAAGGACCTTGGAGTATTGGTTGATCACAGGATGACTATGAGCCGCCTATGTGGTATGGCCATTAAAAAAACGAATGCGGTTTTAGGATGCATCAGGCAAGGTTTTTCCAGCAAAGATAAGGAGGTGTTAGTACCATTATATAAGGCACTGGTGAGACCTCATCTGGAATACTGTGTGCAGTTCTGGTCTCCCATGTTTAAGAAGGATGAATTCAAACTGGAACAGGTTCAGAGACAGGCTACTAGGATGATCCGAGGAATGGAAAACCTGCCTTATGAAAGGAGACTCAAAGAGCTTGGCTTGTTTAGCCTGGCCAAAAGAAGGCTGAGGGGGGATATGCTTGCTCTTTATAAATATATCAGAGGGACTAATATTAGGGAGGGAGAGGAATTATTTAAGCTTAGTACCAATGTGGACAGAAGAACAAATGGGTATAAACTGGACACTAGGAAGTTTAGACTTGAAATTAGACGAAGATTTCTAACCATTAGAGGAGTGCAGTTCTGGAACAGCCTTCCAAGGGGAGCAGTGGGGGCAAAAGACATATCTGGCTTTAAGACTAAGCTTGATAAGTGTATGGAAGGGATTGTATGATGAGATAGCTTAATTTTGGCAATTGATCTTTGATTATCAGCAGATAAGTATGCCAGGTCTGTGATGGGATGGGATCTGAGTTACTGCAGAGAATTCTTTCCTGAGTGCTGGCTGGTGAGTCTTGCCCACACGCTCAGGGTTTAGCCGATCGCCATATTTGGGATCGGGAAGGAATTTTCCTCTGGAGCAGATTGGCAGACGCCCTGGAGGTTTTTCGCCTTCCTCTGCAGCGTAGGGCATGGGTCACTTGCTGGTGGATTCTCTGCAGCTTGAGGTCTTCAAACCACAATTTGAAGACTTCAATAACTCAGACATAGGTTAGGGGTTGGTTATAGAAGTAGATGGATAGAGTTCTGTGGTCTGCTTTGTGCAGAAGGTCAGACTAGATGATCATATTGGTCCCTTCTGACCCTAAAGTCTATGAGTCTCTAGGGGGAGAGGGTGTGGGGTCTGAGCTGGGGGGCTCCCCAAAGTTAAGCTCTGGGTGGCAGGAGGTGTGGGTGTCTCAGGTGAGGATGCTCCCAGCAAAACTTTGGGGGGGAAAGGGATGTGAGCATCTGGGCTGGGGAGCACTCCCAGAACCTGGGCTCTGTGGGAGGGGATGAGGGTGTCTGGGCTAGGAGATGCCCCATGGCTAAGCTCTGGAGGGAAGGGGTGTGGATGTCTGTGCCAGGACGGGGGTGGTTGTCAGCTGGGCTTTGTGGGGAAGAAGGGTGGCTATCTGGCTGGGCTCAGGGGGAAGAGGGAAGAGAAACAGGAACAGGGTTATCATAGGGGGTTTCTTTAACTCTCTGTTCCTGGGGGAATCATTTTATTGTTGTCTCTGTTGTTACAGACATAGTTGCTGACAGATATTTTTAAATATATTACCAAACTAATTGAAAATGGCGTGATTATATAGTATTATTTTGATAAATAAAATATGCAGAAATTTGCAGAATTTTTAATTTTTTGGCACAGAATTCACCCAGGAGCACTGAATAAGACTGTCTATTACAGCTATCCCCCTATTCCATTTTGTTTCTTACAGCTGTCCCCATACTCCATTTTGTTTTTGTTCTCCTCCTGTGGCCGCCCTTCCCTGGCTGTTAAGTTGTTTACCAGGGCCACTGCCCTTCTCAAAGGGAGGACCCCTTAAGTTGTTTACCAAGAGCCATTGCCCTTCTCAAAGGGATGGCCACTTGTGCTGCGTGCTAAGTGGGACCACTGCCCTGTTCAAAGGGTTAGTCCTGTTATCACCTTGTTGAACCTGGGCTTGGTGTAGGGCAGGCAATGTCCAGAGCTGCAAGACCTATTGTGTTTTTAAGACCCTGGGCATGAGTCATAGGCCTCATGTGCTTTTGAGTCACCTATTGCACAGGACTCTGCCCAGGCATGTCTCTGTGCTCACCTGCAGTTTTTCCCTGTGCCTCCTCCCCTGTGACAGAGAGAGCCTATCAGGTTCACTGGCGGGAAACTGCCTAAGTTTGCCTTTAAAAACAGACATTTTTGAAACAAACATCAGAAAGGTTCCTGCATTGCTGCCTGGTCTGATCAGCCAGGGGTTTTGGGGGGTCCTTTCTCCGCTCTCGTTTTATTTTTGAGCGTACCCCCGGTTTTTAAAAAAAAAACCCACGAAGAACAAATTGCTGCCTGAGAGATCTCCTGATTATCAAGACCCTACCGAGCCCTCCTTGCTTCTTCTGATGTTACTGCTGCTTCTGCCTTTGCTGCTGGCTTGGGGACTGGTAAGAATCCCTCTGTGAAACTTTCCATACTTTTATTTTATTACTTTAGCTGCCGGCTCTGTTTCCCTAGCACACAGACTCAAGCTAAACCTTGGTCTGTGTCTTAAAACCTCTTTAAACTCCGCGGCGCTTTGCTGCTAAAAATAAGCTTGTGCCGCTGCTAAGCTCTGCTCCCTGCTTTCAGCTGTATCCACTGCTGCAGCCACCATCCCTTGGCTTCCTTGGGGGCTGCCTTGGGAGCTGTATCCTGGTCACATACCACTCTGCCCTCTGTGACTTCCCCATAGCATAAGGTGCACCGTAGGTTTTGCTTTTTAGTTTAATAAGTCATAGTTTGCTAAGATTGTAGAGCTTGTAAGTTTCACCTGCCTTGTTATAGTTTGCTGTTTTGTTGCTCTGTATAGTTGCTTGTTATAGTTTGCTTGGAATTGTGATATTTGTTGTTTTGCCTAGTCATTGATTAAGATAGATTTAAAAAACCATTACCTGGTTGTATTCTGTACCTGTTTTATTACTTTGTATAAGCTGCTTGTAATTTATATAAGTTTAATTAAGTTAGAGGATAGATAAGGTTTTTACTGCTTGAATTCGTCTTCCCGCTGTCCCAATCTCTCCCTGAACTTTCCCGTGTCTGTTTTTCCCCCGCTCCAATCTCCCCCTCTGTGTACTTCTCCATGTCTCCCTGTGGTAACCCCTTGCTGCTCCCCACCACCCGTGTAACTTCCCAAACCCTTTGCTGCTTCTTTCCCTTTTTTTTTGGGTGTTCCTCTAGCCCTTCTTTACACCTCTCTGCTGCCTCTCCCTGTATCCCCTGTGTTCGTGCCCCCACTCCTCCGCTGCCCCTCCCCTACCGAAGATCACCATCACACTGCTCCGTTTGTCTTCACCCCGCTGCTCCGCAACTTCCCTGAAGTGCTCTCCGCTGCTGCAACCTGCTTCTTCCCTCAGCCGTCTCCCCCATTCTCCACGTGCCTTCCCATCGCTTACACGTTCAGCGCCCTCCCCTCTTGCTGCTCCCAGACTCCCCTTAAGTGCGCTCCAGCTGCTCTTGTCTCCAGTACCTCCAGCCCACAGGCTCCTGAAGACTGCTGCTCTGGACTTCACCCTGCAGGGCTTCAGAGTCTCTCGCTGCTTGCAGCTGCACTCTCCTCTCATTAGTTACCACTAATCACTCACTCCCCTCCCCCCTCCTGTTTCTTGACCCAGCTTTTAGGTACACTCTTGCTATCACAGCCTCACAAATTAAGTCAGTAATTTTCTACATTGCATAATTTCACTTATCACCCATATTGTATTATTGCACTGTGACTCACATTTTACTTGTGGTTATAACACCCCATTAGTTGCCTCCATTTTTCTTTACTTTGTATACCATTTTTATATAGAAGCTGCCATTTTATTTTGCATTTTCTTTTGGATATGTTTTGCACTCCACATTGTATCTAGAGTTGTTCCTATATAAAGTTGAGTTGCTTATTGACTGTACTGTATCCCATTGTGCTGAACCCCACTTACTGTACCTCATTGTTAAAACTCCCTACACTGTTCAATAAGAAGAACCCCCTCCCTGTCATTGTCTATTGTAAACACCTTATACACCCCATCCCATCGCATTTCATTGTTAAATTCGCACCACTTCCTCTTCCCTTTAATAAAGAAATTAATTGGCACCCCACCTGTGTGGTAAGTGCTCCCCAAGATCCCATATACCAGCAGGCCGGGACAAAGACATTGTTTTGACCTCAAATAGCCTACAGTCTAATAACTGGGGAATTCCGATGACATCATAATCATTCTGTCTTAGAACATCTTTTTTAATGTAACTATGGAAATGAGTGATGAAGAGTCTATTTTTCACATGGGTTAAAAGAGGCAATGACTTTTAAGGAGGGATTATAGATAGAAGACTGGATGATCACCTGGAGCACTCACCTGTGCAGGTAGGTATATGAGTCGCCTGCGATGTGCAGGAGGTCAAAGTAGATGATCATGATGGTCCCGTCGGATCTTAAAGTCCATTGCGGAGAATCTAAATGAATTCTTTGCATCGGTCTTCACAGCTGAGGATGTGAGTGAGATTACCAAACCCGAGCCATTCTTTTTAGGTGATACATCTGAGGAATTGAGATGTCCCAGACTGAAGTGTCATTAGAGGAGGTTTTAGAACAAATTGTTAAATTAAAAAGCAATATGTCATCAGGATCAGATGGTTTTATCCAAGAGTCCTGAAGGAACTCAAATGTGAAATTGCAGAACTACTAACTGCAGTCTGTAACTTATCATTTAAATCAGCTTCTGTATCAGATGACTGGAGGATAGGTAAGGTAAGCCTGATTTCAGTACTGGGCAAACTGGCTGAAGTTATAATAAAGAACAATATTGTCAGACATACAGATGAATATAATTTGTTGAGGAAAAGTCAACATGCTTTTAGTAAAGGGAAATCATGCCTCGCCATCTATTAGAATTCTTTGAGGGGGTCAACCAGCATGTGGACCAAGGGGATCCAGTGGATACAGCATACGTAGTTTTTCAGATAGCCTTTGACAAGGTCACTCATCAAAGGCTCTTACGCAAAGTAAGCTGCCACGGGATAAGAGGGAAGGCTCTCTCATGAACTGGTTACTAGTTGAAAGACAGAAAACAAAGGGTAGATATAAATGGTCAGTTTTCAGAATGGAGAGAGGTAAATAGTGGTGCCCCCAGGGGTCTGTTCTGGGACCAGTGCTGTTCAACATGTTCATAAATGATCTGGAAAAAGGGGTAAACAGTGAGGTGGCAAAATTTTCAGATGATACAAAATTACTAAAGATAGTTAAAACCCAGGCAGACTGTGAAGAGCTACAAAAGGATCTCTCAAAACTGAGTGACTGGGCAACAAAATGGCAGATGAAGGTTAATTTTGATAAATGCAAAGTAATGCACATTGGAAAGCATAATCCCAACTATACATATAAAATGATGGACTCTAAATTAGCTGTTTCCACCCAAGAAAGAGAGCTTGGAGTCATTGTGGATAGTTCTCTGAAAACTTCCAATCAATGTGCAGTGGCAGTCAAAAAAAGCAAACAGAATGCTGGGAATAATTAAGAAAAGGAAAGATAATAGGACAAAAATATCATGTTGCCTCTATATAAATCCATGGTACACCCACTTCTTGAATACTGTGTGCAGATGTGGTCACTCCATCTCAAAAAAAGATATATTGGAATTGGAAAAGGTTCAGAAAAGGGCAATAAAAATTATTAGGGGTATGGAATGGCTTCCGTATGAGGAGAGATTAAATAAGACTGGGACTTTTCAGCTTGGAAAAGAGACAGCTAAGGGGAAGATATGATTGAGATCTATAAAATCATGACTGGTATAGAGAAAGTAGATAAGGAAGTGTTGTTTACTAGTTCTCATAACACAAGAACTAGGGGTCACCAAATGAAATTAATATGCAGCAGGTTTAAAACAAATAAAAGGAAGTATTTCTTCAAACAACATATAGTCAACCTGTGGAACTCCTTGCCAGAGGATGTTGTGAAGGCCAAGACCATAACAGTTCAAAAAAGAACTAGATAAATTCATGGAGGATAGGTCCATCAATGGTTATTAGCCAAGATGGACAGGAACGGTGTCCCTAGCCTCCATTTGCCAGAAGCTGGGAATGAGCGACAGGGGATGGATCACTTGATGATTTCCTGTTCTGTTCATTCCCTCTGGGGCACCAGGCACTGGCTACTGTCGCAATACAGGATAATGGGCTAGATGGACCCTGGGTCTGACTCAGTAGAGCCATTCTTATGTTCTTAAAAGTCTATGAGTGAACAGTTCAGAAGAATTTATTTTGTTAACTTCAGCAGAATATTCTGAATAAATAAAAATTACTTTATTGTATCTGGAGTTCTTTAAGATAAATGGCCCCTATCTGTATTTCACTGTGCAGCACACATGTACTCCACACTCCTGAGAACGGAGGACTATTGCAAGCAGTGTTCCCATTAGTCTGCCCCCACACCCTATTCTCCTGTGCTCCATACTGAGTGTTTAAGAAGTGGGACAGATGGACTACCTCCTGAGTTTCTTCCTTATCACAAAAATCCAGTCATGATCTGAAGCAGAGGGGAAGAAGGGCAAGTACTAGAATACAGATAGGAACCACACATCTTGAAGGACTTCAGTTACAGTAAGGTAAGTAATTTATGCCACTTGCAACAATTCCAGGAAAACAGAACTTTATTTTGAGTATGGGAGATTTAGCCACTGATGTAGTTGCATCAGTGCACAACTCTGGCCCAGATATGCTACAACCATGAACATCAGGAGTTGCACAGATGCAGCTTACCCAATTTGAAACCCTACTATAGAGGGACTTTGTTTTTGCTGGATTCAGATGGAATTTATGCTCCTTTGCTCACCTAGTTACAATTTCCAAGTCCTCATTCAATTCATTCTCCAATACATCCATTTCATGACCCATGATATGAAGTGCAATATCATCTGCATCATGTATATAGATGACTTCAATATGCCTCAATGTTCAGAGGAATACAGCAGAAAAAGAAGAGGATGTAAAACTGAACTGGGAGGAACTCCCACTTTCTGTGGTCTTGTCTTTGAAATAGTACCATTCAGCCTTACTGCTTTTTTCCCCAATACTATAGGACAGTGGTACTCAAACTGTGGGTCGAAACCCCAAACTGGGTTGCAACCCCATTTTAATGGGGTCACCAGGGCTGGCTTAGACTTGCCGGGGCCCATGGCTTAAGCCCAAGCCCCACTACCCTGGGCCAAAACTGAAGTCCAAGGGCTTCAGCCCTGGGTGGCAGGGCTTAGGTTACAGCCCCTCTACTTTGGGCTGAAGCCCTTGGGCTTCAGTTTTAGCCCTCCCACCCAGAGTGGTGGGGTTTGGGCTTTGCTCCCCACCCCTACAGGGCAGCGGGGCTTGGGCAGGCTCAGGCTTCTGTCCCCAATTCTGGGGTCGTGTAGTAATTTTTCTTATCAGAAGGGGTCACAGTGCAATGAAGTGTGAGAACCCCTACTATAGGAAATCTCTTAGTGAGAGGTACATTTTACCACAGATATCTGTTTCACTAGGAGTTTATCATGCCAAAGTCTGTCATATGCTATACTGGGATCCAAAAAGACTCCTATCTGTGACTGTAGTGGCTTTTTTTTTTTTTTTTAAATCATCAATAATAGGCTGACGGAAGGCCACCAATATGTCTACAAATGAATGCAAGGGCCTATACACCATTTGGGTAGGTTCTATATTCCCTTCTTTTAAAAGCCACTACAAACGCTTTGATTGTACCACTCTTTTCATTATTATGAAAAGCTGATTTGTTAAAGATGCAGGCCAATAGCTGCCTGGAGAAGTGGGATCTTTGCCACTCTTAAAAGACAATCAGGATCTTGATTGAATAACAAAGACTGAGATTAAGTGATATGCAGTACTGGGTGCATACACAATTAAATCTATTAACAATATTGGATATTACAAAGAGACAGTGCTTCTAGATAGATGCCTTAATAGAAGAATCATTCAAGTAAATAATGGAAGCAACACCACATAAGGGTACAAATGTGGACTGAAAAAACAACATGCCTTTTAAACAAGCAATCAGACTACGGTTATCAAGAACGATTTATTGGGGAATATTAGGATTCATATCTAGAACAAATCTGTGATCCAGCGTACAAGCCTTATTGCAAATAAAAGCAGAACTATAGACCACAAAATTTAGAAACTAAAGAAGGAGTAATTATATCCTTAATTGCTAGTTCCACTGTCTTATCACATTTAGTGATTGACCACCAACAAGTTCATAGGTTTCATTAATTTCACTTCTGCTGGACACCTAGTTGGCAATGGTCACAAAACTGCTTTCTACCATCTACGACTAATCAGAAGACTATGCCCTTTCTTATTAAACATGCACTGGTCATAATGATCCACACCTTGATGACCTCTAAGCTAAACTATTGCAACTCACCACATAAAGAGATAAATTCTTTAAACTTTTTTTTTTTAAAAAAAAGGTCAGCTAGTCCAGAATGCAGCAGCCCATTCTCCTCATTAACACTAACTGCCAAGAACACATCACTCCAACGCTCTGCTGAATACACTGATTCTCAGTAGAATACAGAGTCAAATTTAAGGTCTCGGTACTAACCTGCAAGACTATCCATGAAACTTACTCGGGATCTCTCAGAGAGCACCCTTCTCATTATGTTGATGACCTCTCCCAATAGCTGCTGTCAATCTCCAGGGTGAGGCTCATCAGAACAGGAGACTGATCTTTCTTGGCAAACAGAACATAGGATACGGAACTCATTAGAAGAGTGACCACAAACCTCAGAGTTTTCTAAGCAAAGTGAAAAAAATCACTCCCCTCAGCCCTCCGAAAGACACAAATCAAAATAGAGAAGGAGGAGGAGGAACAGGAACAAGATGAAAAAGAGGCAAAGGCAAGAAGGAAGAGAGAAAGAGAAAAGGTAAAGGAGGAGAGAATGAGAGAAGGAGAAAATTTAAATTATTGGACTGTTATGAGTTTATTGAGAGGTGCTCTGAGACCCTACAAATGGGCACCACTTGACAAGCATGACAGATGCCAAATGCTTCTTAAGATCACTTGGACTTTGATGAGCTGCAGAATTGCTGTGAGAACCTTAAGAGATCATGTTTCCTTGGGAGTTTTTGGTTAGAGATGGAAATACCATAAAAACGGTTTGCCTTATAAGTTCGCACTTTTGCCTACATTACAAGCCAGAATCCAGGAGCACAGAGCCATGTAAACATGGAGTACAAAATAATAAACAGGGTTTCTTAAACCCTAATATCATACAAAAGTATTATGGTGTGCTTGTTTGTGTGACGGTGTGAATATTTAAAGCAATGGATTCTTATTCTTTTTACTTATAAATCTGGCATGTATGATATGTGCTCAAATGCCAGTTATAGACACCAAAGCCATCCGTTTATCCACAGAATGACTTGCTTAGGGAAGATTGGTAAAAAATTCAAGCAGTCTCGCCCTAGGTGAAAAAATAGTTCTGTTTCTAGGCCCCCAAAATAGTATTGTAAGACTGTAGCATTTGTGTCTAGTGCATAAAATAATTGCTTAGAATTATTGATGAGGACTTCAAAATTTCTCATAAGGGCTTCCACAAATCTTTAACTTCAGTTAACACTGTTAAATAAAATTTCTTGATTTTGCTCATTTTAAAAATCAAGAACTATGATGTACCTAATATAGCTAAGGCCAATCTAGATAGCAATAGTTGGTGATTACCAGATCAAAGGGCTTAGTTAAATCAATAAAGATAGTTCCTGTACATTGATTACCATCCTATGCTATAAAATATAATTGCTTACCTTGAGAAGAGCAGTGCAAGTGAAATGAACAGGTCAAAACAGGTCAATAATTATTTAAATTAAACTTACATCTTCCTTTATCCAATGGACTAACTCCAGTACAACCCCAAATGGTGGTAATTTACCGGTTTAAAGAGACATATTAACATGCCAGCAAAGGGTTTAGCAGTAATTGGGTCAGCAATTTTAAGAAGTCAAGGTTCCAGGTTGTCAGCTTCTCCATTTATGTTCTCAATTAATCTTAAGGTAATATGGATCTTAGGTCAATAAGCACAGTTCTAACAAACTTCAAACAAACATCATTGTGGGTGTAGATAGGTGGCAAATGGCTAATTTTTCAGTACTTCAGAAAACTCTATCCTAACTTTCTAGCGTTTTTTTTATGATAAAAAGATTATTTATGTCATGATCAAAATAAAATTGCAGATCAATAAATCCTCAAATAATTTGGGATATGACATTTCTGCCATCCAACTTAAATTGCTATTATACGAACAACATTGCTTGGCAGAGCTTATGTTTTCATTCTAATAGTTATGATAATAGTAGCACTCTGAATTCATGGTTATTACTCTGCATTGTTATCTAAGGTAACAATAATTTTGTCAGTGTCCATTTAGCCTCAGAGATAGTGTATCAATTCCAATGCATTTCACATAAAGCATGAGTAACTTGAAAGGAGATGGGAATTCAGAAACAAAAATATATGTTATATTATTTCATTCAGAAAATGTCTATATACTTGAACGGCAATTATTTGTGGAGGCTTGTATTTATTTTCATTGCTTGAAAACACAGCCTGGCATGGTACGATAACTGAAGCAATCAGGTAACACTTCAAAAGCTGAGATCCTAAAACCCTAATCACAAGTATCTATTAAAATAAATGTTCTTTTTTTACCTTAAGTTCAGCCTAGCAAAAACACTGAACTTACCCAGAAAAAATATTAACAGGCTATTTGTTGAGATAGCATGTCATTCTTATTGTCAAAAACATTATTTTGTTCTTGTTTTCTGAGGTACCTATCAAGAGGTCTAGCTTTATTATAATATTTGAATAATTTGTGCACACATAATAGCTACTAAGGATTTAGTCAAATTAAAATGTAACAATCTATGCCAAGTTGGAGGGTATGTTCATTTATTAAAAATCTTGCTGATACTCAGAGATATAGAAGGAATTTCCCCACTGTGGATTATGATATGACAAGGAGAGGTGATTTCTCTTGTACAGAAACTTGAGGGCAAGATGTTTGTCCCTGTGAGTGTTCCATTTCAGGTGAACATGTGCCCCATGCACCTTTGATTGGAGAGTCTTGGTAATAGTTTGGTCTGCACATGCACTCTAGACCTCCTCATGTCCCGTACCAAAGATATATTTAGCCACACAAGTAAATGGCCATCAGATCTTTCTTTAGTGCAAAGTCTCGTGAGACAAGAGTTAGTGACAGGGAGGAGAGCGAGTGGGTAGTGGAGCTCTGAGAGGGACAAACATCTTGAAGAATGTCAGTTACTGTACAAGGTAAGCAACCGCTCCTCCTTCTTGGAGTAATATCCCTATGGGTGCTCCACTTGAGGAGACAACCAAGCAGTACCCCTTCATGGAGGTGAAAGCTTCAGAGCGGGGTATAGGACTGTCAAAAACAGATAGTTAAGAATTAATGCCTCTTTTACCTGTAAAGGGTTAAGAAGTTCACCAAGCCTAGCTGACACCTGACCAGAGGAACCAATGGGGGAACAAGGTGTTTCAAAAGGAAGGAGGGAAGTTTCCTTTGTTTAGTCAGTTTCAGTTTCAGCTGGAGTGAAAAAGATCAAAGAACCAGCCTCTTATCAGAGTAGTAAGTTTTAGAAAGGAATAAACAGGTTTATGTTTATTTTCTTTTGTGACTTGTCTTGGTGCCATTAAGGGAATTATCAAATTGGGTATTCTTGTATGTATTAAGATTTTTGCCCAGGGGAACATCCTGTGTTTTCAATCTATTGTCTGTGAGGTTAGCTGATATGCTGTCCCCCAGAGGTTTTTTTCTTCTTCTTTCTTTTACCTTTCTTTTCTTGAATTAAAAGCCTTCTTTTTAAGAACCTGACTGACTTTTTCCCCTGTTTTTTTTTTCAGATCCAAGGGAATTGGATCTGGACTCACCAGGGATTGGTGGAGGGAAAAAGGGAGGGGGAAGGAGTAATTCTTCCTTGTTTTTGAAATCCAAGGGAATTGGTGGAGGAGTCTCTCAAGGCTACCCAGGGAGGGGAAGGTTTTGGGGGGAAAGGGAGTGATCCAGGTACTCAGAAATTGTGGATGGTGGCAGCGAGATCAGATCTAAGCTGGTAATTAAGCTTAGAAGTGGCCATGCAGGTCTCCACATCTATACCCTAAAGTTCAGAGTGAGGGTGAGACCTATGACACCGAGTGGGTAGTGGAGCTCTGAGAGGGACAAATATCTTGTAGAATGTCAGTTTCTGTACAAGGTAAGCAACCGCTCCTCCTTCTTAGAGTAATATCCCTATCAGTGTTCCACTTGAGGTGACAACCAAGCAGTACCCCTTCATGGAGGTGAAAGCTTCAGAGCAGGGTATAGGACTAATGACAGAACTGCAGTCCCAAGACCCACGCCTGCCTGGAGGCATGTTTGGAAAAGGTATGAATGGAAGTTCAAGCAGCAGCTCTGTACATTTCTACAATTTGTAATTTTTAAAATTTTATGCATTGCACTTTCTACTGATGGCAGCAAAAAGGTCCACTTCATGAAGGTAGACAGATCCTGTAGAATGGGCTACTATTTTAGGAGGTGGTTGAAAATTAACAGCCTCATACTAAGAAAGGAAACACCTGGAAACTCACTTTGAAAGTATTTGCGTCAGAATAGTGGAACCTTTAGACCCGTCTACAAAAGAGAGCCTCAGAGATCTTCTGAACAGGACTGCAAGTGACAACTAGACAATCAGACTTCTTTTTAAAATGGGGTTTCTCAGAAGTGGACCTTTTTGCTGCCTCCATAAACAGAAAGTGCAAAAAAAATGTATTTGACTAAATCCCTATTAGCTATTATGTATATATACATTACCTGATGTTATAATGTCCAATATCCACTGGTTGAACACAGTCTGTTGTCATGAAGGTTAAAAGCAGGAGAAATGGTCTCCAAAAGGTAGGAGGTGGCGGATAGAGTAACACAACAGTAGATTCTGATGAGACTATTCTGAACCATCAATCAAAACATCAAAATTGATGTTTAAGTGATGAGGCAGTCTGGGTGGCAGTGGTGGATGTGGTAGACTTCTTTTCTGAAGCCTCGGTCTCTTCTTGGCTGGTTCAGCAGACCTATGGAAGTTAGAGAATTGGCCTGGCCTGGATCTCTGAGCCACCTGCAATCCACATTTTTTTTTGATTGCATGTATATAAATCCCAAGAGACCAGAGTGTGCACTCAAGTCCTTACTGGTGTGCAAGGACCCACCAATTCACTTGATGAAGAGCTTAAGACCATCAAAAGGAAGGTCTTCTACTATGTCTTGGACCTCACTGGGGAATCCTGAGGATTGCAGCCAAGATGCTTGACATATGACAACAACTGTAAAAACAGTGTGGGCTGCCATCTGGGGGGCCTGTAACTAGGTCATTATTAGGAGCTGTCCCTCCCCAATGAAATTGTTCCCTATGTTCAAATAAATAAATTAAATTTGCTGTAGTTCATGTGATTATACTTTGCAATCAGTGTCTGGTAATTCACAATGCTAAGCTGTAGCATTGCAGAGGAATAACCCTTGTGACCAAAGAACTATAAACATTTTTGATCTTTCTGGTAAAGTGTTGTTTTGGAATGATGTTGCCTGCCACTCTGGTGATGATATCAACAACCAAAGAACCAGGAGAAGGATGAGTAAATAAAAATTCTGAGGTTTTTTTTGGAACGTAATACATTTTGTCTAATATTTCACCTTCAGGCAGTATAGTGATTTAGGGCTGGCAGGTCTTAACAGGTTCAAGTAGAACCTCATTCACCAGAAGTTGTCACGGGAAGAATATCTAAAAACTTTTGCTGAGATTCCTAAATCTCTTCTAAGGGGATCGGGAGCAATTCGACAATCTTTTTCATAAGGTCCTAAAACAGTTTGAAATGATCAGAAAGTGGAGGAGGCATCACAGCCTCATATGGTGACAATGAGGAGATATTAATTTTTGGTTTCACTTCTTCATCAGCTCTAGCCTCTTGTCCCTTGAAAGATTCTGTGGTGGTCTGTAGCCATGTTCACCCCTTTCACAGGATGATACATTTTGTACAAAGAATTCCTTGTGAGGTGTAATTTCAAAACTCATAATTTGCTGATCATTATTGTCCTGGTAAAATGTCTGGCAACATTGTATATAAAGTTATAAGATTCCTCTGTGTGGTATTACTAAGACATGTCCAAAGTCTAGGGAGCAGCCTAGTTCCTCAGAGACAAACCAGTTCCTCAGAGACAAAAGGCAAGCTGACACATCAGCCAGGTGTCAACAAAATCAAATAGACCATCACCTGGTGAAATGCCACTCTTTGGCAGGAAAGTGTGTGGGCGAAAAATCTATATCTTGTCAAAGAAACAGCTTGAGGTTCCTGTCCACACAGACTTTCTGTCTCCTGAACGCCAGCTGGAGATGCTTCTCGAAGAAAGAGCTATCAGAAGGGAGAGCAGATGCCCCAAATTATTCCTCCCTTTCTCTCTACCCATGGTATCCATAACACCTGAAGAACAAAGGAAACAGCTTTGGACTGAGGAGGGATCCTGACTGAAATACTGAGCTAGCGAACAGGGGAATGGCAACAAGGCAGTTTGAGAGGGAGAGAAGGCAATCTTCCTGTTGAACGAACAAGATGCAAGTGAGCTTGTTTGGTTTTTGGCTGTTTGTATTTCTCTCTCTCTTTCAGGTTATTTAAAATTACAGGCTCAGTTGGGATTGTGTGTTTGGTGACTGTTTGCGCCTTTGTTCCCTGCATCATCCTTGATCATCTTTGATCAGCCTCAATCAGCCTTGTGATCACCCTCTCCTGTGAGATTAATGAGGGGGTAGGATTGATCTAGGAGAGAAGGGAGCTAGCAAACAGGGGCATTTGTAAGAGGGAGTTGTAATATAATCGCTATGGTTGGGACAGGGCTGCATCACCAGTGCCAACACTGCTCTTGTCTCCTCCAAATGCACTTGTATCCAGAGAACCTGACTATGGATGCCTCTACTCAGAACCTGGTATGGATTTGCAGAGACTGTGGCCTGCATTTCCCACTCTCAGAAAGCCAGACTAGGGTGGGGACAGGGATTGTCCAGTGTGAAAGATGTCTGCTAGTGGAATCTCTCAGGAAGCAGGTGGAAGAGTTACAGGAGAAGGTGGCTCGAGGAATACTCACGAGGATATTCATATGCCCATTGAGCATATTCATATGGAGACATCCAAGGCTGAGGAAGCTATCCATCTAGAGAGGACTGCTTTCATGCCACTTAGGTAGGAGGAGATGACTGCATCACAGAGAGGACACTGGCTGGTAGTTTCTTCTGGCAGCAGACAGTGCTCCATCCTTATTCCCAACCCACCCATGACAGTGATGAGGAATTGCTACTTTGCCCTGGCAATGAGGAATCAGCCCAAAAAGGTGGACAAGAAGCCAGGATTGCAGCCACCACTGCCAGGAGGAAATGTAGGGGAGTGGTGTTTGGTGACTCTCTGAGGGGGACAGAGGTACCCATCTTTTGTCCTGATGGGAGGTATGTTTCCTGCTGGAGACCCATATGTTACGGAGGAATTGTCAAGGATCATCAGCCCTCTGACTACTACCCCAGGCATCTCATCCATGTGGGCACTAATGGTTCTGTGAGGTATGACCCTATGCAGATCAGAAGTGACTGGAGGGCTTTGGGAGTAGGGGTCCAGGAGTTGAGGATGCAGGTGGTGTTCTCTTTGATCCTTCCAGTCAAGGTAGGAGTCCGGGCACACACAGATGCACCCTGGAGGTGAATACTTAGCTGTGAAGATGATGTCACCAGAAAGGCTTTGGCTTCCTTGACCATCGGATGCTGTTCTGGGAAGGACTGCTAAGCAGAGCTGGAGTCCACTTATCGAGGAAAGGGAAGAGCATACTTGGATACAGACTGGCTAACCTAGTGAGGAAGGCTTAACACTAGGTTCGACAGGTTGAGGTGACAATAGCCCACAGGTAAGTCCAAAACATGGAGACCTGGGAGAAGGGTCAGAATCTGGGTGGAGCATGGGTCATTATAGCAGGGATAAGGGAGAGAGAAAAAGAGAGAACATAGAGAGGAAATCAAATCAGTATCTTAGATGCCTGTATACTAATGCGAGAAGTATGGGGAATAAGCAGGAAGAATTTGAAATGCTAGTTAATAAACACAATTCTGACACAGTTGGCATCACAGATTGGTGGGATAATATGCATGACTGGGAGGACACAGCTTGCTCAGGAAGGACAGATAGGGAAAAAGGAAGGAGGTGTTGCCTTACATATTAAAAATCTATACACTTGAACTGAGATTCAGATGGAAACAGGAGACAGACTTGTTGAAAGTCTCTGAGTAAGGATAAAAGGAGTAAAAAAAAAAAAAAGGGCGTGATGTCATGGTAGGGATCTACTACAGACCACCTAACCAGGAAGAAGAGGAGGATAAGGCTTTTTTTAAACAACTAACAAAATCATCCATAGGACAGGACTTGCTCGTGATGGGGAACTTCAACTACCCAGACATCTGTTGGGAAAACAATACAGCAGGGCACAGATTATCCAACACGTTCTTGGAATGCATTGGAGAGAATTTTGTATTTCAAAAGGTGGAAAAAGCTACCAGGGGGAGGCTGCCCTAGATTTGATTTTGACAAATGGGGAAAAACTGGTTGAGAATTTGAAAATGGAAAGCAGCTTAGGTCAAAGTGATCATGAAATGATAGAGTTCATGGTTCTAAGGAACAGTCGGAGGAAAACAGCACAATATAGATAATGAATTTCAAGAAGGCAATGTTAAGCAAACTCACTGAGTTGACAGATAAGATCCCTTTAAAAGTAAGTCTAACAGGAAAAACAGTATGAGAGAGTTGGTAGTTTTTTGGAGAGACATTATTAAGGGCACAAGAGCAAACTATCCCAATATGTAGGAAAGATAGAAAGTCTGTCAAGAGACCATCCTGGCTTAACCAGGGGATCTTCAATGACCTGAAACTAAAAAGAAAGAGTCCTACACAAAGTGGAAACTAGGTCAAATTACAAAGGATGTATATGAACAAATAACAAAAGTACATAGCGACAAAATTAGAAAAGCCAAGGCAAAAAACAAAATTAAATTAGCTAGAGACATAAAGGATAACAAGAACACATTCTACAAATACATTAGAAGCAAGAGGAAGACTAAGAACAGGGTAGCCCTGTTTCTCAATGGGGGGGGGAACAATAACACAAAATATGGAAATGGAAGAAGTTTCCATTTTTTTGTTTCAGTTTTTGCCAAAAAGGTTAGTAGCAATTGCATGTCTAACACAGTGCATGCCAGTGATAATGCGGTAGGATCAGAGGCTAAAATAGGGAAAGAACAAGTTAAAAATTATTTAGACAAGTTAGATGTCTTCAAGTCACCAGGGCCTGATGAAATACACCCTAGAATACTTAAGGACCTGACTGAGGAGGTATCTGAGCCATTGCCGATTATCTTTGAAAAGTCATGGAAGACGGGAGAGATCTAATAAAAGGAAAATAAGGACAACCCAGAGAATTATAGACCCGTCAGCTTAACTTCAGTACCCAGAAAGATAAACGAGCAAATAATGAAGCAATCAATTTGCAAACACCTAGAAGATAATAAGGTGATAAGTAACAATCAGCATGGATTTGTCAAGAACAAATCACATCAAACCAACCAACAGCTTTCTTTGACAGGGTAACAAGCCTTTTGGATGGGGGGGAAGCAGTATATGTGGTACATCTTGACTTCAGTAAGGCTTTTGATACTGTCTCGCATGGATGAAACTCAATAAGGACAAATGCAAAATACTCCACTTAGGAAGGAGCAATCAGTTGCACACATACAAAATGGAAATGATTGGCTAGAAAGTAGTATTGCAGAAAGGGATCTGGGGGTCATAGTGGATCACAAGCTAAATATGCATCAAGAGTGCAACACTGTTTCAAAAAAGCAAACATGATTCTAGGATGCATCAGCAGGAGTGTTGTAGGCATGATCTGAGAAGTAATTCTGCCACTCTATTCCATGCTGATTAGGCCTCAACTGGAATATGGTGTCCAGTTGTGGGCACCACATTTCAGGAAAGATGTGGACAAATTGGAGAAGGTCCAGAGAAAAGCAACAAAAATTATTAAAGGTCTAGAAAACATGACCTATGAGGGAAGATTGAAAAAAATGGGCGTGCTTAGTCTTGGACAATTCACTGCTGCTATCAGTTACTCTGTTAGTTAGATGGCAGAGGTGGTATGTAGTAAATAAAACATAGGGCCATACACTGAATAAGGACAATAAAAAGAAATAGCTAGCTATTCAGCGAGCATGGTCCTTCCTCTGCACTGAATGAGGCACATGTCATGTAGAAAAAAATAGCATGTCATTATATCATTAAAAATTATGATACAGCATATGCAAAATGTGTCTGAATTAAGGTTCCACAGGCAACATTATTCTGGCATTTCATAACTTAAGTGTTTTATTTTGCAATCTTAATTATTTTAACATAGGTGGTAGGTTTTGGTTTTTGAATTTGTGTATGTAATATATACAGCAATTTTCCCTACCAAATTATCAGTCTAATCCTGAATGATAGCTTTGACACGATGGCATTGTTCAGTCTATGAGCTGATTGATTTTAGACCTTAGATACTGAATCCTAACAAGTATACATTTTTAATCTTTTAATTTCTTTATCTGTTAGCAGTCACTCAATTGATAAAGCCCATCAGACTTAGACACGGTATTAATTTGATCTCTTTGGAGGATCAATTAGAAGCTGAAATGCATACTGATAATATTCATATGAACGTTTCCTAGTGATAGTCACAACAGAATTATAATCAATGCATGTCTTTCCATACATGTCTATTCAACACTTTGTTCAGTAGTTCCGTCTAGACCTGTTCTATTCAAAAGTCAAAATCTGGGAATGAGGAAACAACATCTTAAAAGCAGACAGCATTTATAAGGATCAGAGTCAGTGAAATGAAATGTTTTAGCCTTTCAGAACTATGATTACTATATTTCACCATATTGGATAACAATGTAGTGGAACGACGTGCTAAATATTGTATGGGACCAAACATAGTGCAGAGATCCATGTGAGAACCTCCATGTATGGTTCTCCCATTCCATACGGAAAGAATCTCACATACCTCCATAGCATCATTCCTCCCTGCCCCTTGACCTTGTTGAGAGCTCTCCATAGAGTCCATGGTTTACTGTGGGTAGGAGGAAGGTATCACGCCCTCAGCCAGTCCTTCATAACTTCTCACAGAAAGATAATATAGCTCCTGGTTGTATAACTTTCCATGTCCTTTCACGCTGTGCAGGGTACCTTCCTGTAAGCTACAGGAGCTCTGTCAGCATGGCTCCAGTTGAGTGACTGAGCAGTTCTGATTAGCACACATTGTGATAGTTAAATGACTGTTTGTTTTATATCTTTTTTGTTGACACTTTGAAGGGGAGGGAGAGGCCGGTGTTTATAAGCCTTCCAGAATTAAGAAAGGTCTTGGAGGATGGAAGCGAGATTCCTCACATATTGAATCAGTCTTCTCTAAAAAGATGTAAATAGCACAACTATATCAAAAACACAAGATAAAAAGGACTGAAGCCAACACTATTAAAATGTCTTAGTTGTTGCTTTCTGATCTAGCTGAAAACATAAAAGCTCAGCTATCTCAGACAAAAGATAGCAAGAAGTTAGTGTCTAGTCAGGCCTAAACTTAAACATATCATACTACCTCAGTATATGTCTGAGGTCATGCTCCACCAGTCTACTCCATTCTTACTGAAATGTACAAGAGTCATTTACATATGTCTGTAATTACAAAAAAAAATTCAGCATCCTGGATTCTTTGCTAGCAGCCCACCAAATAGAGTTATATTCCAATCTTGCAGTGTTCCTTTTGAAGGTTAGAAAATCTCTCATGGCCAGAACAAAAGTTAAAGTGGTAACATGGAAAACTTTGAAAAATGTATCTGTTCTACATATTGTTTTTGTCGCGCCTCAACACAGCACTAGCGGGATACAACAAGCAGTAAGGAGAAATAGCAGAAAGGGTGAGATAAGCAGTAATAGGTTTTCCCGTTCTCACAGACAGTGATGAAGTCAGTTACTTAGGCACCGCCATATGGAGCACTTGCTGCCAGTCTGCTTCTGCAGAACAAAATAGACCAAGCCTGTATCACTTCATGAAGATGTTGATGGAGGACCTGGTAACATCCTTGCAGATTTCTTCTGTGGTGCCCTGTATCCTACCAATATTGTTATGAAGTATGTTGAATACATTTTGAACCTCTTTGGAGAACAGATTTTTCTGCTGTTGCATATGCTTCAGTAATTCAGCATTTTATCCATCATACTATAGAAGACTCATATCTTCAAACATAGGCATTTCAAATGAAAATATATTGCGATTAAGAAAGTCTTCTTGAACTGATCAGTTCTGTTCGGGTACATCTTTGATGGTTTTTCTACTATGTATTTTATGCCACAATTTGTCCTTCTGTTATTGAAGACCGGGACAAATAAAAGGTAAAATGATTTCTTAGGCAGCGTGGATAGTGGTATTTTATTTTTCTGAGGAAAGATTCAAGAGGGGGGAGGACATGCAACAATTGGGCTTGCAAATTTATCTAAATTGTGAACTTAACTGTAAAAAAGTATGTAAAAGTTTACAAGAAGTTACAATAATCTGTAACAACAAATATTGATGGGAAAAGATACGAAAGGGAGTGGGTTGAAATTATTCGGGTTAAAAAGAGGAGATATGGAGCTGGAAGTTCATGGACAAAAATTGGTTTGTTGGCTATTAGCACGAATTAGCAGAGAAAATAATGAGATCCTGATCCTGCAATTGGCTCCCCACGGGCAGACACTAAGCATCCACATGGGAACAGGGTTCTTTCTGCACAGAGCCTGTTATGGGATCAGGACCAAAATGTATTGCTTTTCAAACTTGTGCTCTTGTAGTTACTACCTACTCTAAAACTTATCATGCAAAGACAGGAAAATAAATTTTAAACCTTCCAGTGCAGAATGCCACTGAACACTAGCAATAATGTACTTTGGGTCTGGAGTCTTTGAGAGGATAAAAAAAAAGCAACTGGGTGCCAGAGCCTGAGCTGCATAGCTGACCTATTATGCTACAAGAGGTAAATATGAGAATTCATACACAAGTGGAGAATTGGGGTTTTTCTGTACTGGCTACAATAAATCTTTTTACAATATAGAAGAGATAGAAAAAGCAGATGCTTGATGCTGATAGAAAGTATGTCTATGCCTAACAAAAACAGTTCATCTTAGTGAAAATATTACCCCTGTAACGCTGGAGAGGTCAGTGTCAGCTTGGAGTATTTGCTGCATAAGTCCCTGTTGTGCATGTTAGAAAACGTTTTAAGATTTTTTTTTCATAAAGCAGCACAGTTCCCTTTGTTGTGTTGGATCACTCCTTTTTCTTTATATCCATCTCCCCCATCTCCTGATCTTTAGGCTTCTTGGGATTAGTAAGGAAGGAAGGAAGGAAGGAATGTCTTTTCCAGATGAAACTGTGAATTCGTTAAGTGCAAGGACTAAATTCTCACTAAAATGTGCCCACTGCAACCTTCACACAAGAGGATCTTTGTCTGACTAGTTAGAAGACATGTGGCATTGCCACTTTAAAAGCTTCTTACAAGAGGTGGGGAGAGGAGGAAAGTTTCTGGGGATGTACAGGAAGAGCAGGAAGCAGTTGGGGCCAGGTCAGGAGAAAAAGTCACTGCACCGTCCTCTTTTACCAGGATCTGGTTAGCACCGGTACTCAGTATGGAAGGAATATAGTTATCAGATAAAATGAATTGGAAAAGGATTTGAAGGAAAGCATCCCTAAGGGAACTGAGTAAGGTGGTAGGGGCACCTGCATTTCATACTGTGGGGAGATGACATCCTCCCTCCTCTTTGTAACCCCCTTTAAAGGAGGTGAGGAAAAGAGCTTGAAACTCAAACCTCTGGAACAGTGGGGAAATCGATCCCCCTTCTTCCTGCACCATGCTATTTGTTGCCCATTACTCCCATACATTTTAAGTGAATAAAACTGTGGCCTAATTTACACCACATCCATTGCCTCTTGTCTTTCTTCTGGAGTGGACGGGCAACGGTTCTGTGAGCGGCTATCTGGCAAAAAAAGTGAAATGGCTCTTCACTGAGACTACCAACTTCATGGGGAGGCACAAGACCTTCAGTGGAAGGAAGTAAAATGAAGAGGAAAACATGGGTTAAAATGATTCTTTTGTGAAGACAAGACTGAGTCTGAAGAGAAAACTCAAGGGGCTTGGCATAAGGATCAAACAGGGTCTGAAAACACAAAGCACCTCTTGACAGAAATCCCAAACATACTTTTAATGTCATCTTTGTAAAGTGACCATCTGTCCTAGTTTATCATAATATATTCCAGAATTTTCTTCTCGGATGTCTGAAATAGTTTGGGGGCATTTTGTGTTTTTTCTATTTATCAATGAAAATATTTGTTTCTTGTAATAACTACAAAATGTTTATTCAACATTTATTGCTGTGCTGAATGGAATTTGCTCTATTGCTTCAATCTCATTTCAGATCACATGTAAAATGTGTTGACTGTTTTCTTCACTGGTTCTAAAAGAATATTTGTCTGCAACACAAAAAACACAACCCAGTTTGACATTACTGTCAGTTTCTGCTCAAAGTTACAGTTCCAATTTAAAGCATATTCTCATTCAATATGTGGATGATTATAAAGGTAACTCCCCATACCCTACTTAAGATACTAAATAGAAGAATAGCAAAAGTGTTAAAAAATTTCATGGATCATAATCTGACAGATGATGACCATTTTTCTCAGTCATGTTTTACATCACAGCCTAAATACAGTGCACATTCATTTCTAGTTCTCATCTACTTCTGAACTAGAATTGTGTAATGGTGTTTTCCTATGGATCAGCATCCAGTAGAGAGTAGAAATTAAATCAACCAGTTTCACTGCCCAATATGAATTTTAAAAACGTCTCCAGAGGTGGAAGAAAGCATCACTAACATGTTACCCAATAAATCCCCCCACCCCACCATATATATGTTTTATGTGTGAGCATTCTCATATGATCTTGTGGTTAAGGCACTCAGGATATCTGGGTTTAAATGCTACCTGTTGTTTCCCAGTATAAGAAAGAAGGGAACTACAAACTGCCCTACACTGTGGAGTTCCAACCTCAGGTTCAGGGGTCTGGCTTGGCCTGCTAAACTCTCCTACCCCACCAAGGTTACTTTCTCATCAATTCATAGACTCTCTTATCTGTTCCCTAAAAATGACCTTACAGTACAGTAATTTCTTCAACAGTTTACCCAACTGCAGTTTTTGAATCTTCTCCATTTAGGAAGGATTAAAGCCCTCACATATTGAAAATAGACACAGTCCCTAAAGCCCCTTTCTGGTCCAAAACCAAAAACCAAAAAAAGGTCTTCCGAACAGGACAAAACCAGGCATACTGGAGAGGCAACTTCCACCTTGTGCGGCAGGTGAGCCATTCCTAGCAGCCCCAACAACTCTTTATATTCCCTAAATGCTCCAGGTTGGGCTTCATAGAGCCCAATGAGCCACAGCTTCCCTTGAACTCAATCCATCAATCCCTACCTCCACCGACTAGATCCTAAAGGCTTTGCAGCTCAGCAATGCTCCCAAACATCCAGGGCTCCTGACAGATGTAAACTCTGCCACAGACATGCTGTCTGATCACAGGAATGTCATTTAGGCTACAATTTTCAAAGGAGTACAACAGAGTCAGACACCCAGCTCCTGTTGAACCTAACCCCCTTAGGCACCTTTGAAAATCCCAGCCTTAATCTCACTGTGCCTCAGTTCTCCCATCCACAGAACAGGGACAGTACTTCCCTACCTCACAGGGACATTGTGAAGATACATTTTTAATGCTTCTGAGGTATTCAGACACTAGAGTGATGAGGGCTATGGCAGAATGGCATCTTTGGAGAGCACCCTCTGATTGCATGAAATGTCCCATAAGCACTTTGCCATCACTTGCCTCCTGGGTCTCCCAATAACTTTTTTGTGGTCCAAAGTATTTAAAACAATACTCCCCTTCTTGAGAGTCTAATTTATTATGTCTACAAAAATGGTCTCTATTGGCCCTTTAAGCCAAAAGCCTTTCCCCTGGTCAGAGAACTCCACACCCCTCCTTCATGGGACTGTGTCCTTCTTCAAGTTGGCTTTGAAACAAACAGAACTCCACACTTTCATAGCAAAGCCCTTTCTGCATAGGTGTGTCTGCTGGAGTGCAGTCTTCCAATCATCTTCACCTCTGGAAGACACATAAAACCACTTCAGTCTTTCTTCCTCTGGGAGAGGTCAGCAGGTGAGCAGTCCTTCTCCTGATAGTATCTTTTCCATTACACTTCTACCCCGATATAATGTGACCCGATATAACACTAATTTGGATATAACGCTGTAAAGCAGTGCTCTGAGGGGGCAGGGGGCGTGCTCCAGTGGATCAAAGCAAGTTCAATATAATGTGGTTTCCCCTATAATGCGGTAAGATTTTTTGACTCCCGAGGACAGCGTTATATTGGGGTAGAGGTGTATTAGGGAAAAGGCAGATTATATACGCTGCCCTCTTTTCCAAAACTGGTTGACAGAGAGAGAGGGGAGACTTATCCTACCCTACAATACCAGGCTCCTGGGTCCAAATCCCTTAAATAAGCAGTAACCTGTTTGGGTTCCTCCCCCGTCGCCCGCAGACACCTCAGGACCACTTCTTTTCTCTCAGTAATTGCCCGTGCCATTTCATACACCAGTGTGTCTGTGTGCCAGAACTGCAACAAGGGATAGTTAGCTCCAGTCCCGCTACCACTTAATTGGGAGAGAGCACCCTGTTCCACAAGGCTTACAAATATCTCTCAGTGTACATAAACCTCAGTGTAATTTCTTCTTCTCAGTCTGTGCTAAGGATACTAATCACTAGCCAAGTTCAGACTATGTATTAAACATACTGTATATAGCAATGAAAAAAGGCAAAATCTAAATAAAGCCACTAGCCACTGTAAATGCTCCCAGTAACAAAGATTTGGAGGCTTCCCTCCAGCAGCAAACCCATCAGCATCAACAATAACATCTCTGCTGCTGCTCTGACCACTGTTAATTGCTTACAGATATGTTGAGGGGGAAGAAGAAAATATTAAATCTGATTCTTCAATATCTTTGGATGATTGAGGACTTTAAATTAGAGAGACATGAGCAATACTCATTGTAAATATGACAAACAAAACAACTACAGGTACGTCTACAGTACAAAATTAATTCCATACTGTAATTTTATTTGAATTTTTGGAAGCAATTTTATACATTCGGCATTGTGTGTCCCCACTAAAGCACATGAATTCAGTGGAGTGCATCCACAGTACCGAGGCTAGCATCGAATGTTGGAGCGGTGGACTGTGGTAGCTATTTCACAGTTCCTGTAGTCTCTGTCACCCACTGGAATAGTGGGTTAAGCTCCCAGTGCATGATGGGGCAAAAACATTCTTGCGGGTGTTTCTGGGTGTGTACCATCACTCGCTCCTCCTTCCACGAAAGCTACAGCAGATGCCACACTACCAGCAGACGGTGCAGCACAGTGCACTGCCTGTCTCCTAGTACTATGAATCCACCTCACATGTCCTCTCGTCTTTCTATCTACTCTTTCATCTAACCATTTCCCGCCTTTTTTCGGCTACCAGGAACAGAGCTGCACAGCTTCCACAGCTTTTTCCATGTTGTCTGTCCTGGGCTCCCGTGGAAGCTACAGAAGGCAACAAGTCCTCGCCATTTTTTGGCCATCGTGAACAAACCTGCACAGCTTCCGCCGCAAACTCTGCTCATGTTTCCACCCAAACTCTGCTCTCCCACTCTTGCGGCTCTAACGAGCTTCCTGACTCTGTGAAAGCTACAGAAGACAACCATTTACCGCTTTTTATCAGCCATCTTGAACCGAACAGCTCGTTTCTTGCTCTTTTTCCAGGATTACCCATGCAGGCGCCATAGCGTGGCAAACATGGAGCCCACTCAGATCTCCACTGCACTTTTGACCATTGTAAATACCTCGCGCGTTATCCAGCAGTATGTGCAGTACCTGCAAAACCAGGCGAGGAAGCGATGACCACATGATTGATGAGGACATTCCTAGAAGCATGGCATGTGGCAATTGGGAGATCATGGGGGCATTGGGCCTGGTTCATGCCATGGAACGCTGATTCTGGGCCCTGGAAACAAGCACCGAATGGTGGCACCACATTGTGTTGCAGGTCTGGGATGATTCCCAATGGCTGCGAAACTTTCGTATGCATAGGGCCACTTTCATGGAACTTTGTGATTTGCTGTCCCTTGCCCTGAAGAGCAAAGACACCAAAATGAGAGCAGCCCTCACAGTTGAGAAGCAAGTTGCCATAGCACTGTGGAAGCCTGCAATGCCCAACAGCAGCCGGTCAGTTGGAAATCAGTTTGGAGTGGGCAAATCTACTGTGGGCTGCTGTGATGCAAGCATTCAAAGAAATCATTGACCAGCTGCTATCAAGGGTAGTGACTCTGGGAAATGTGCAGATGGCTTTAATGCGCTGGGGCGGGGCGATAGAAACTCACCTGGCAGCCAATTTTGCACAGCCAGACAACAGGGCGATTAGAAGAGCACAGCAGGGCGCACTGCACATCAGAGAAGCTTTGAAAGCCAGTTTCATGACTGGCCAGGGTACGGTGTGACAGTTGTGTTTGTTTCTCTTGAAGTAACCTGCCCTATATGAAAGGAAATAAAGTCTAAATTGTTTAAAAACTGTTCTTTATTATTTGTTGCACAACACATTGAGAGAAATCAGAAGGCAGACTAGGGGTGGAGGTGGGTTAGGGGGTGGAGGAGGAGGGAAGGACAAGTTGAGAAACCAAATCAAAAGTTCACATATGCCAGCTTTCTGCTGTTTGGGCGATCCTCTAGGGTTGAGTGTGTGGGTCCCCATAGCCTGCCCCTCTTGTGTTCTTGGGCATCTGGGTGAGGAGGCTATGGAACTTGGGGAGGAGGGAGGGCAGTTATACATGGCTGCAGCGGCAGTCTGTGGTCCTGCTGCCTTTCCCGCATTAGGTCCACCATACAGCAGAGCATGCCAGTTTGCTTCCCCATGAGTTTGACTATAGCGTCCTGCCTGCTCTCATCGCGCGTGTCCCTCCTCTGTTCGTGTTCCTGTAATGCTTTACAGGACTCCGCAATTGTTTGCCTCCATGCATTCAGCTGGGCCTATCAGTGAGGGAGGACTGCATGAGCTCGGTGAACATGTCTTCCCGAGTTTGTTTTTTCCGCCTTCTAATTTGGGCCAGCCTCTGGGACGGAGTAAATAGGGGCTGTATTGAAACATTTGCGCCTGCAGGAGGAGAAAAAGGGAGGGCAGTATTTTAAAATATACATTTCAGAAAAAAAAGGGGACACTTTGGTATGAGTAAGCCATCACACACAGATGAGCAACAGAATTCAGCTTGCAGGCAGCCTAGGGGCATGCGGGGTTCTGCTTCTTCTACATTCATTTCAGTGTTTCCAAACTGCTGGGACTCCTTTCCCATAGCAAGCAATGCCTGGTGGGTTTGCATAAAGGAGGGCCTGCAGGCTGTCTGGGATGATCACTTCACACAACAAACAACCTCCTCTCCCCCCAACTCCCGCACCCCTGTGAGGCTCTGAGCAGGGAAGAGCCCTTTAAACTATATGCAAACAGTCCAGCATGGCTGGGTTTCCCCCCACCCCCCACCGCGTGGCTCCAATCAGGCTCTCACTCACCAGAAGTACCTTCTCCAGGGTCATGGTCCGGAAGCCCATATTGGGCATGGGGGGAGGCTATTGGCTCCAACGTTAAGCATAGTTCCTGGCTAGGGGGAAAAATGGATTCCCCACTTGACACTTGTGCACTGCCCGCCTCCTCCTCCTCCTCTTTGTCCTCCAGTGACTCTTCCGCCTCACTCTGTGCAACTCCCCCCTTGCAGGTGTCCATGGACAGTGGTGGGGTCTTGGTGGTGTCACCTCCCCATAATTGCACGGGGCTGTGAGTCAGAGCACCCGTTTGCCTCCCTGGCTTTTTGGTATGCTTGCCTGAGCTCCTTGATTTTTGTATGTCTCTGCTCTGCGTCCCTGGAGTAGCCTCTTTCCATCTTGGCCCTGGAGACTTTTGCGTATGTATTTACGTTCCTTTTTTGGAACATAGTTCTGCCATAACAGACTCGTCTTCCCAACATGTAATGAGATCCAGTAACTCCCATTCAGACCATGCTGGAGCTCATTTGCAAATCCGGGACTGCGTGATCTCTTGTGATGGTGGACTCTGCATGGTCGCCTGTGATGGTGGACTGTGCTGATGGTCACCTGTACTGATGGTGACCAAAGAGGAAATGAAATTCAAAAGTTCCCGGGGCTTTTTCTGCCCACCTGGCTAGTGCATCGGAGTTGAGAGTGTCATCCAGAGTGGTCACAAAGGAGCATTCTGGGATAGCTCCTGAAGAACAATAACGTTGAATTGCGTCCACAATACTTTTAACCTGGGATTGAGATCTCGATTTAAGGGCTACTCCACTTGCGGAGGTGGAGTACAAAAATTGATTTAAAGAGCTCTTTAAATCGAAAAAGCCGGTTTGGTCATGTGGACGGAATCTTTTTTTTTTTTTTTTTTTTTCAAATTAACTCGGCTAATTCCAAAACAACAGACTAGTGTAGATCAGGCCTAATTGGTAAACTACATTCTACAGGACAAATTTTTGACTGAAAATACCATATCTGTACTCTAGAGTCACCTTCTTTGCAATCACAAATTCCCAGCACAAGTAACTCTTAGACTAGTAAGTGAGTTTTAATGCACACAAACAGGTATTTTGGAAGGTCGTTTGAAAAACTGCCCAAAGGGTTCTTTCTCCAAACAAGGCATTTTAGCTGTAATCGAATACCTCTTCCTAACCAGCCACTAAATCCACAGTTGGAAAATTAATAGAGATATCAGTAGTTTTTCCCCTCATTCTCTTTATTACCAAAGAGAATTTTAAACATAAGGACACATGCTAAAAACGCATTAACAAAAATAGTAGCTTCTAAGCAAGTCTCAGAACCCAGAATCAAGGTAATGTTTTAAAAGTAACATATATGTTGACCACCTGACTTCATCAACATCTCTAGGGCAGAAAGACGTTCCCATCCTTCCACCTTCTGCAGACGGAGATTGCTAGATGTTCTCATAACCATAGTCGTGGAAGTCACCTCACTGACCTCCTCCCCAGTTAAGTACGACTCATGAAACAAAGTATATTTTGAGCACTTCAGAGACTGCAAAAGAGTCTAATGAAACAGTACCAGCAAAATTGACATGACATTACCTGAAACAGCATTACCTAAGCAAAACTACTAACAATTAGTGCACCCAGTAACATTTTGCAAAATATGGAGAATGCAGATAATTTAAGACATGTTTTGTTACCTCCACGGTAGGGCAGGCGTGTTCAAAATAATAAAATCCACCTCTTCAGTAAAAGACTATTTTCAGATGCCTTAAACATGCAGCTATATAGAGGAAAATTCTTCACAAGTTGCTTGTGGACAGCTGTGGCAGAAGTGATTTTCTTCTATACCTGACTTCCTCTCTACCTAATGTATACTCAGGGCACATTTTACTGTGCAGATGGAGGCGCTGTTACAGACAGAAGGATGCTTCTTAGTACAGCCAATGTTTATTGCCTAACTTCTTTTTATAAGATTTGGAAAACTTCCCAGATAATACATCTGCCCCTATTACTTGCCCCTCAGAGTACAAGAATGATCAGGGGAGGAAGTAAGGACAACTACATTTATTAGCAATGAATAAACTGATCTGTCTTTTCTGGAACAGTAAGTATTCACACACACCACGTCTGCTGGCTGCCATGTACAAGTTGGCACGCTTTTGTGTCAAAAATGCACACAGCTGTATGCATAGCAAAACCATTCCATCTAAAGAATACACTGTATGCCAAATGCCTGACTTCAGTAGTGCATTGTAAGGGAAAGATTTAGGGAAGGAATATGTGGAGAAAACAATTAAAAAGGATTTTACCACCTCTTTCTTTTGATGGTCTCATTCTTCAATTTCTCTGCCCCCTCTCTCCCGCAGTGATATTTTGGAAGGGTGCTGAATCCAGATGACTGAATGTACAGCTACCCACATTTATTTGTGGATAATTTATTGAGTTGTCAAGATACATGACTTCTACATTTCTGGGTATCATACTGGCTGATTTAACCTGATTGCCAGGCGTTATCTGTAGATGTCTGGATAAATTGCTTACCATATTTCAGTCCCAGCCCATCTCCAGATACTATGACTAATAGCTGATCTCCATAGAAAGATTATAACCCCAAGTGATGATAAATGACATTTATCTATATCATAAGCAGCCACAAAATGGCAAATTAAAGGGGATTTTATTTTAACATCTTCTCCCATCCCTTCTGTCTATACCTTCCAGAGTTCGCTTCAACCATCTCCAGAGAGACCTTTTCCTTACTCCTAGCCCTCAGTTTCAATAGTACAAACAACCTCACTGGCTGCACTGTCCCATAGTCAAACAATACTTTGCTTGTAGCACCGAAGTCACGACAACAGAACAGATCATGTTAATGAGCCCAGCTAGCTGGCCCACCCATTGAAGGGAAATGGAACACTCCGGGGCTTCTGAGCACGAATAGAGGGGACGTTCAGTGATATCCACCACTCTTTGTCTCTTCTCAAACTCATAGTGGAAAATATCCCCCTCCACTGCACAGATGGAGCTGATAGCAATAGCCCAATAAGAAAAACTGCACTCTTGATTCCCATGCAGTTTAGGCCACAACAGTACAGAGAGACAATGGAATGAGCAAATAAAATATTTTCAGTAAACACGCAGGGGAGGTTACATGCTTTTAGTATCAGGGGAATGAACATCAAGCAATTTAGGTGTTGTGAAGAGTCCATTGCCTGTTGCCAGGGGCTTGCTGTGCAAAAACTCCTGTGAATCACCACTGGGCTACAAAGTCAGCAAAATAAGTGAATACAAGACTTTCAATTGACACACTAGCATTGAGCAAAGTTATTTATTCAGCACATCAACAGGAAATCAGAGAAAAGTGATCACTTTGGCCTTCATCATTTTCACCAGATTCAATCAGTACCATGAGCTGGGATCTCAGAAATCATCATCAGCTTGGCTTAGACATTTCCCAAGCAGCTCAATTTTCCATTGGTGCCCTGGAAACACACTTGTCTGGTCCACAAAATGAAGGGCATCAGCAGAAGCAGATTACTTCAATAGAGCGCAGGGGTCAACACACATGTGGACAAGGGGGATCCAGTGGACATAGTCTACTTATATTTCCAGAAAGCCTTTGAAAAGGTCCCTCACCAAAGGCTCTTACATAAATTAAGTTGTCATGGTATCAGAGGGAACAAAGGGTAAGAATAAATGGTAAATTTTCAGAATGGAGAGAGGTAACTAGTGGTGTTCCCCAAGGATCAGTCCTAGGGCCAATCTTGTTCAACTTATTCATAAATGATCTGGAGAAAGGAGTAAACAGTGAGGTGGCAAAGTTTGCAGATGATACTAAACTGCTCAAGATAATTAAGACCAAAGCAGACTGTGAAGAACTTCAAAAAGATCTCACAAAACGAAGTGATTGGGCAACAAAATTGCAAATGAAATTTAATGTGAATAAATGTAAAGTAATGCACATTGGAAAAAATAACCCCAACTATACATACAATATGATGGGGACTAATTTAGCTACAACAAATCAGGAAAGAGATCTTGGAGTCATTGTGGATACTTCTCTGAAGACATCCATGCAGTGTGCAGCAGCAGTCAAAAAAGTAAACAGGATTTTAGGAATCATTAAAAAAGGGATAGAGAATAAGATGGAGAATATCTTATTGCCCTTATATAAATCCATGGTATGCCCACAACTTGAATACTGCGTACAGATGTGTTCTCCTTATCTCAAAAAAAGATATACTGACATTAGAAAAGGTTCAGAGAAGGGCAACTAAAATGATTAGGGGGTTGGAATGGGTCCCATATGAGGAGAGATTAAAGAGGCTAGGATTTTCATCTTGGAAAAGAGGAGAATAATGGGGGATATGATAGAGGTATATAAAATCATGAGTGATGTGGAAAAAGTGAATAAGGAAAAGTTATTTACTTGTTCCCATAATATAAGCACTAGAGGCCACTAAATGAAATTAATGGGCAGCAGGTTTAAAACAAATAAAAGGAAGTTCTTCACACAGCGCACAGTCAACCTGTGGGACTCCTTGCCTGAGGAGGTTGTGAAGGCTATAAAACTAGAAAAGAGAACTAGATAAATTCATGGAGTCCATTAATGGCTATTAGCCAGGATGGGTAAGGAATTGTGTCCCTAGCCGCTGTTTGTCGGAGAGTGGTAATGGATGGCAGGAGAGAGATCACTTGATCATTACCTGTTAGATTCACTTCCTTTGGAACACCAGGCATTGGCCACTGTTGGCCGACAGGATACTGGGATAGATGGACCTTTGGTTTGACTTAGTATGGCCATTCTTATGTTCTTATTTTCTTATCTTTCACAGGCTTTCCACCTGAAAAGTTTACTCTCCCAAGCCAGAAGTAAAGGCATAAAGAGTGCTGATGATAGGCAGCAGCAACCTAAAAACAGCAGAACTATAGGTACCAGTCGATTTGTCAGATTGGTGAACCCGCCCCCCCCCCAGCCTCTACCCCCACCACACACCTAAAAACACTGATGTTCATAGTCACAGATACATTTTGTCCCATCACTCTTAGAATACTACAGAAATCCAAAACAGGAGCAAGGAAGAGAGAGTTTTTCTACCAGCTCTCACACTACCACTGGAACACTAAATGGTAGCAGAGGAGGAAACATGCTTTAAAATCAATAGTGAATACACTGCAGAGATCTCACCCCAGAAAAAGAAATAAAAACCCAGTTTATATTTCCCACTAAGAAATATATCATGTCTGCAGCACAGCTCACCATAGCTCAGTGTCTGAGTCCAAAGGAATCAAAAGCCCATGTCTGATAAAGTTTTCTACAGGTTCTTTGTGAGAATTTGTAACTTTCAAGTGAATGCATTCAGTTACAGACTTAGCACAACTGAAGTAGTCTTTACATAGCTAACAATCACACAATACTTAAAGTAAAATCTACAGATCTAGCAATAAAAATGATATAGAAGATAATAAATGGTAAAACAAATGCAGAGTACAATTTAAACATTCTGTAAGTAATTTAAACTCATTTACCTGTAAAGTCAGTATTGGCAGGGAGAGTAGAACTGGGGAATTTGTAATAACCATTTCCTGGGAAACGGATTCCTTTCATTACTTCCACCCTCGTTATAGCTAAAGATGAATCCATTCTTTCCAGCTGGTAGATGGGAAAAGGTCCATTAAGTTCTTCAGGTTCATTCCAATTTATCTTTAACACTGTGCTGTTTACTCCTTCAAGAAGAGGTGCAGCAAGTTTTCTTGGAGCTATGTGTAGGGAAAAAAATTGTTACCCAGGCATAAAACTGTTCAGACTGCTTGGAACTTAATTTCATACACACAATGTATTGTTTATGAGGGACCCAGTTTCTGGTCAACCAAACAATAAATGCAAATTTCCATGGAGCCCCTATACTGTGCTACTATACTAATTGAAGGATTCTTGATATTTAAAAAAAACCCTTGTCCCCATCTTGTAGTAATGTCTCATTTGCTCTTCAAACTTTGGATACAATTATCTACTATTCCATCCCAAGCAGACCATGAGACATAACTCTTATAGACCCTTAATAATACGAATCACTTCCACATAATAGAATTAATGTTCTCTCTTTGGTTAGACTCTTAGCCCCCAGTTCTGCATTGCTCTCAAGGGGCTCCATATAGGCATACTCCCACAGGGTTCTCAATGCAGGATCGGGGTCTAAATTCAGAGGAAAATCAAACTTTAGTAGCTTCTTCCTAACTTTGTTTTAGCACTCTGGTACATGAGTAAACAAGATTTTGCCACAAAGTGAACAAATTTTGGTCAACAAAAGCAGAACCTTTATCCCAGTACTTGTATTGAGGACCTACATGGTGATTGCCCTCTAGCAAATAACCAGTTTGGTACATCCTCACTGTTTCCATGAAAGATTCTTTCTCAAAGCAGATATATAATTTTATGAGCCACTATCATGTATACAGATAATTCTCCAAACTGAGTAAATGTTACTCTCCATCTTTTCTTGCCTAGAAGCTGGTGCTCTGTAGGACACTACGAAGCTGATACAAGACTGACTCTTTGCAGGTATGAGTATGTCAGGGAGTTTGATATTATTATTTTATTTTCCTAATACTGGAACATTCAGTGTGATACCTATTAATCAAGCCAACTGTGATGATCACTCTACAGTTGAATTATGAAATAAAACTATTGAAGTTTTTAAAAAACACTGTATAGTAAGCCACTGGAGGGCAGCATGACCTGTTTGGATAACGAAATGATGGTCCTACAGGTGTGAGTGGTTTGATTCAGCAAAGCAGTGTAACCAGCTATTGTCTACAGCTGATGTACAGAAGTTCTTTATTAGTGGAATCCATATCCATTTTATATTGTTAGTAACCCCTCTGTCTGATAAATAAGGATTTAATAAATGAACCTTCGTTGTGTGCAACGAGAAGGGAGGTATGATGGAAACATGTTCACTTAAATCATTCCCATTATGACTATAGGGCACCAAACTCACTTCAGGAATAACATGATCAGTACTGAAATATAGGTCTTCAAAATCTGACGAATTGCATCACAACACATCTTTGGGTATACTATGAGTTCATTCTATATACCTTCATTTGGATTGAATTAATGATGTCCTTTTAAAGATTCTTGCATTTACAGGACTATTAATCCGTAGCATGTTGCTATTTCTTTTCCTCCAACTTGATAAATACTCTTCTTGAAGAGATGAAAAAAAAACCCACCAACCACACTGTGTGTGTTGTAAATTCCTACTTAGACATCATTTATGACTTCACAATCTAATTAGCATCACACTGCTATGTTAGAAATTTACAATGTCAAAATTAAAGAAATGTGGTGTGAGGTCATAAGCTTTCCCTGCATAAGTAGGGCAGAACACTAATGAATTTCAATATAAATGCAGAGGTTTAAACAGAAAATGTGGCTTAACAATCAAAACTTCATCGCTGGAGAGAATAGGTGTACATCAGCATTTTAAATGTGAGTACTGAGGTCCGGTTCAACTCACTGATGCTAAAACAGAAATGCTAAAATTCATTATTTCTAAAATGTACACAGATAGCCAACACTTATGACAACAAACATATCTCCCTTAGAAGTCCACCATTAATAAATGGCAGCTGCTTGGACTGTAATTATGGCATCCCTGCTACCCAAACTTGAAGCTTTTATGGGGCTTATGCAATTAACTACTTAAATGCATCGTAACACTTGCTTCTGTGACAGGGAAGTATTGATCTTTTAATCATTTTCAAGTCTCCTCTAGCACAAATAAATGTACTACAGTTACAGTTAATGCACTGTGTACATGCATTAAACACTGGCATGACACAATTTATTATTTGGTGATATATGGAATAGAAGCCTAGCCTTTCAGAAAGTCTTTGCTATAACATCAGTATTTAAAACTACAATGTCCTTGGTACTTGAGAATTCACCTTCTTGCACACAGTGAGAGCCTATTCTTAAGTATAGACCCCCCAAAAAGCTGAAAATAAATCTGTAACATTGGCCTTTGTGGTACTGTATGCTGAAATTAAAAATATTCGGGACTAAAAGATATAGTATATATTTTCCTAAAGGTGTCACTGTGGTACCTGTAGCTACTATGTTAAGATGAATTGACTATAATTTTACTTATTTAAATTTTTTTCAGTCACATTCTGTTAAGACACATCTGTCAAAATAATGAGCATACTGTATTTCAGTAAATTCAAAGTCACATTTTGGATATTTTAATTATGTAGTTTTAATGTCTTGCACTATAATACATATTTAATATATTGTAAAGCTAAAACAGTATTTAAAAGCCAATGATTGCTGCATGCCACTGAATACCAGAGGGCACCAAAAAGACCAGTAAAGACAGATGGCCCATACAGCTTATTTTAAAGTCATATATCCAAATATAGACGTGATTACATAGGTCATTACAAATAAGCCTTTCCTATGTATGTGAGCGCACATGCAAAAACGAAGTTGCTAAGTAAAGAGCAGTTAATTTTGTTTTTGTTTGAAATAATATCATTTTAGTTTTAGAATCTAAGACAGATGCCAGCATTTCACTCTGAACAGATGGTAATTCCATCTAATAGTGCATCTCTGTATTAGTAAGGTCTGTTGTGTATACAAACAGTAATAAACACTAGGTAAGGATCAAAATAAATTTTAATTGTTGACATTAAATTCTGGCAGCCACAGTTCTAAAGATGCAATATTCCTTTCTCAAGTCTGTCAGGTTTACTAATACAACTGCTAAAGCTTTTCCACAGACTGCCAGATTTCTGTCCCAATAAAAATGGGTTTACAGTCTGGCTACAAAACCTTTACCACTCTACATACTTGTACATGTTTGAATAAATAATTCTCAGTGTATTACAGGTGGGTGTTTTGGACCCAACAGTATTAGTCTGCAATTAGATCTTAAAGGTTTTCAAGATGATTACAGGAACAAGGTGTTGCTCTTGTTTGTACTATTTTAAAAGACAATATTAACAAGGAAGACATAAATACTTAAACTTTTGACTGCTCTCCATTAGAGTTCATACTGTAGCACATACAAATCAGAGCTGTTGTGAACGTCACAACCATTTTGGAGGCGCAAATTTTTTATTTGGGGGGGCGCCAGTCACGGTGGCCTGAGTTCTATTTGTCTCCAAATTTTGCCTATGAGTAAAACTATATGCAAATCCAGACAGCTATCAGTTTCATTATTGCTGTGGGTTATTTGGTTCACAGGACCCTGCAATTGCTGTAGCATTCCTGGTACAAGCTCTGCTTCCATATGCACTTCAAGCAGTATCAAATGGGACAATAGTAAATGAGTGAAGCAATAGTACTTATGGCTTCTGACAATCATTTTAGACTTTTTCAGAAGACTCTTTTTAGGGTGTTTTTTTTTTAAAGAAATTTTAATGAAAAAACACATAAGAAAACATCCATAAAGGGTATCAGGAGACCATTTAATAATATGTATTATAATCATATCTTTAAAATAAATGTAAAATACAGTATTTAAAAAAAATCATGAAAAATATATTGCTTCCACCATATGGGACAACCAACGACTTACCAACCGATTTAAGATGCAGCATATTGAGCTGACCATATGTTACAGTGCTGTTGAATGGCTGAGTGATTCATGCCCGTCACATTCTAGTATATCAATTAAAGCTCCTTGAAGTCTGCATGATTTGTGTCTCTGTTATTAAACCCTGCTAATTCATCCCACTTACACATCTGTTATAAATCTCTAGGAGTGCTGCATGATTCATGGCAATCTGTGAGCATGGTACAGCAAATTTTTCTCCTTGTAATTAACAGTAAATTGTTTTACTGCCATGCAATGAATTTTTCAGTTATATTGCAAATGAACTCCTAAATGCACGGTTCTTTCCTAAGAACTGACTTATATCATTAGGCAATTAAAAAGTATTGCTTTGAACCAAAAGTTTTTAATCAAGAAAAATACAACTTACACATACCTTAAAAACCATGCAAATTTGACACACTGGCAAAAGAATAATGTGAGCTACTTTCTGAAGTGTAATGTTGGGCGGGCAAACAAACAAACATTTGGCTTCCTACTGTTTTACCAAGACTCAAAGAGCAGTTTAACTACAGGTTGAGAACACTCAGCGAGACAAGTTTGAGCAGATACTGTTTATCTCAGAAGTTACTTAAGTCATCTGTCATTACCAAATTTCTTAGATTACTTTACACTTCTCTAATTATAAAACAGTGCCTTTATTTTAGAAATAAACAATCAGCTAATTAGCCAAGCTGAATCATCAGACGACTCAAATGCTGTTCAAGTGTTCTTGTCAAAGGTGAAGCAAATTCATTTCAGTTTTGCCTCTGCAACCTTCTGAAGAGGCTTTGATTTTTTTTCCTTCTACATTCTTGGCAGCAGCCTCAAATTCATGAGTCCATACATCAAGTCAGTAGTTTAACAACAAATGAAATTAAATTCAAAGAAGAGAAACTAATTGAAGGACAGCAACAAAAGTGTTTGGTAATGTGCTTTTTAATATGGCATGCCACATTTGCATGATAATTTTTCCTTTTTAGCATGGAGCAGAAAGTGACTAGCTTAATGAGGGATTATTCAAGACAGGAATGAACAAAATGCATTCATAACTGAGAACAAAGATTGTATTATGAAACAAAAACAGGCAACTGCCGAGAAGTAACTGGATGATTGGTTTATGCATTATGAATAAAAAGGTAGAAAAATATTTATATTAGTATTCACTAATGACTATATATACACAAGATTGTTGTAATTAAAATTATAAATTAACATATTAAGAGAGCTTGTTTAATCACTTTGGGTCCTATCCGCAATGAAAAGACTTATGTACATGCATGCAAAACAATGTGTGTTTTCAGACCAGCAGCAAAGAGCCTTCATATTTTACTTTTAATAGAGAGAGAGAGAAGTTAATGCACGATTAATTACCAGCATAACAGGATATGGGTTGTTTTAAGACTGTTGCTTAGAATTGTGCAGAAAACCAATTTATGACAGGCATAAGCAAGTGATGCATTGCTAGTGCAAATGGAATGTAGCTCTCCAAAAGAGTTTGTACTGGACTTTTTTCATAAATGGATAAAAATGGACAAAATTACTTATATTAAAAGGGTAATCAAAAAATAAAATGACATCCAGGAGCACAAGACAGCCCATCCTCATCATTACCCCAGTAAACCCAGAGGTAACTCCAAAACTAGCAATATAACTGCTTGAAGAGTCTGCCAAGAAGCCAGATGCAGCTGCTGCTGGAAGAATATCTTCTACAAATTAGCTTCTGAACCCTGTAATTGCCATCAAAAGCAAAGGAGCAGTAATACAATGTGCTGGGGTGAATGGCAGCAATCACAAGGGTGTATTTTGGTATCTTTTTTAAAAACAAATGATGTTAAATTTAAGTTTGAAATAAAATCTTACAAAAGCACAAATGAAAGACAAACTTAATTACAAAAAGTGAGTTCAGTCACACAGCAGTTAATGAAACACAGCTGTATAGATTGTTTAAGTCACACTGACTATTTGATATTGAGATCTGTAGGATAAGCATTTACTGTTCTCACACAGCTAATTCTATTCTGCTGAAATGTCACAAACCAGGAATGGGAGGGGCAGGGGAAGAAGAGACAACTAGATGTCTTTGTGCTTTACAAAAAACTTTTGAGCCCCTAAAAGTTTTGCCTTTGAGAAATCTGCATTAATTTTACAGTGACACTGATTTGACCATAAACTGCTTTCAAAAATGAACCATAGGTGCTGGAACTAGAGGTTCTAGGGGTGCCACAACACCCACTGGCTTTAAGTGGTTTCCATCATATACAGGATTTACAGTTTGATTCATGGGTCTCAGCAACCCCAGTATACAAATTGTTCCAGCACCTCTGAAATGAAGTAGAAATCCTTAATGACAGACATCTCTGACCTCATTTTAATATTCAGCAAATATTGCTAGTATTCTGTGCAACTACATTTTTGAGCCTCTTTCTTGTGACCAGATCCTCCCCTGGTGTAATTTGTATACCTCCAGTCTATGAAGCTATGCCAATTACCTCTGCTGGGAATATGATCCATAATGTAATGGTCTCAATTAAACACAAAACAGAAGAAAAACTTTGAAAATAAAAAAAATAGCATAAGATCTGTGTCAAAGGGTACACGTCCTGGGTGCCCCTCATGGCTTCAAAGTGGCTGTGCAAGCAGCCCCATGCCTCAAGTGCCCTCTTCCAAGCATTCATAGTTCCTTTCTCCCATGGACTGATCACATGCTTGCATTCTTCACCATAAGTGAAAAGGCATCTCCTTCTTCCTAGCGCTGCAGCAGAGCACAACAGGACCAGTGCTTTTGCCTCAGTTTCTCTTTTCTTTCATAGCCTCCAATAACTCCACACAAGCTTTCCACATATAAATAGCCTTTTGCAGGGTTAATTACCAAAAAAGACTCTCAACCACAATTCAGATTTCTCCAGCACAGACCAAACAGTACATTCATTCTTTTAAGTCTCAAAAATACATCAATATACCACGTACAGCTCCAGCACCTCTTACCCCCACACCTCCCACCTCAGAACCTAGAGCTGGGGAGCATCTCCATCCTGTTTGTTTACCAGGTCTAGTTCTAGCCCTTACACAGAGACTCATCCCCCCCATCATTTCCCAATCTTCAGATCTCTCTGGCTCTCCAGCTTAGACAGCCAGAAGGTATCTCCCTCAGCCCTCTCTGGCCATGGTTTCTGTCCTAGGGAAGTTCACAGGTAACTCAACTGCTTTCTGCTTTCACGAACCTGATCTGACTACACTACTCCCCACTTCAGGAGCATCCCCTCTCTGAAGGTTCAGCCCAGCTCTGTTCCTTCTTCTGAGCTCTCGCTACTCTCATTACTCTGGGTTCTGAGCTCTCTCTCTTTCTCTGAAATTCCCTGAGTGAGACTGCCAAAGTCCCACTACCTTCAGTCCCTTGGGAGCCTACAGGGGAAAGAGGGCCTCCAAGGAGAAAGCCCTGAGAGGCAGTGCTCAATTTAAATAGAACAGAAGAATGTTGTTGTGGGTCCTGAAAAAGGAGGGATAATGAGGCAAAAGGGAAAGTTCCCTGAGAACTGTAGCCCATGGTGGGCTGAGGAACTCTTTTTGTGTTTTGCCTATGTTTGGAAAATAAAACTGTGCTTAGAAAGAGACTGTGGGGGAGGAGGGGGTCCTTCCACTCTGGTATCAATAAGAGATAATGGGCCAAATTCTGTTCTCAAAAGTCAAAGGTCAATAGATGCAGCCTTCAGCTCTACCACAAGCTGAAACAAAACTCAAGGCTACTCTAAATTGCACTGGATTGTAACAGCCGTAAGGGACCATTACTTTTGAAGCACACTTCAGCCACTCCTCCTCCAGCAAGCTCCTTCTGCCAGGGGGCCAACAGGGAGTGGCAGAGAGCCAGTGTTAGTGATTCTTTGCCAAATGGAGATTCCTTCACACTCAGGGAATCCTTACCTCCCCTTTCAAGGCAATTTTAATTCACCTTTGAACCACTCATTGGTGCAACAAGGACTTTGCATTGACCAGGATCTGATCCACTATCCCTGCTGTCGATAGGAATGGCATCTCCAAGTCTGTCTAATATTATTCTACCTTCTTATATTAACTTGAAGATTACAAAACCAGGCAGTTTTATTTTAAAAATAAATATATTTAAAATACTTCTTTTTTAGAAATATTTTCTCCCAGGATGGAACTGTTGCAAATATAAACCTGTTATGGAAATAGTATTAGACACTTAACCATACGACTGCAAACAATTTGCTACAGTTATGAAAAATCTGAATGGTGAAAGAAGAAATGGTATGCAAAATCCAAGTGTTTTGTTCTTTATATTTTAAAATTTATGAGCATAAAATCTGGGGAAATCAACATCAATAGTACTGTTTCAACTGAGCAAATGCAATACGAGACTGAACCCTCCAATTCTCAAAGTGGTCACTCTCAAGATCTGCAAACGGTGAACAGGAAAATGCTATAATGTGAAAAGTCTAATAAATCCAGACCTGTCTGTTATTCTGTTTTGTATTCTCCTGTCTTCTTTAATGTGATAGGTCTCTAAGCGTTAACACAACTGAGGAGGAGACAGTCATAAACAAGCTGTCAAGCTTAACCGAGCTATTCATTCTCAATCTTTGAATAAATATATACATGCAAGATTGGATAATTTGTAACAACAACAAAGGGTCCTATGTAGGTCATATTGGTTTCTGGGGCTATTAGCCTTTGGAATCCCATGGAACAGTGAGGTTCCTATGGGGCAGAGCTGTCTAGGCTGGCACTAATTTGATACTCCATTCCAGAGATGACAACTGGACGGTTGGCAATGATGGTGGAGAAGTAAAGTCATGCTTATATGGAATGGGTTCTCAAGACAGAGCCAAGTTAAAATTTTAAAGGGGCTGCAACACAAAGATAAAAGAAATCTCCTGGAGTCCAGAAACAGAAGAGACACCACCTCAGAGCCATCTCTGTCTATTCAAACAGAAGGCCTGAACAGTGAGGGAGTGGTATCCATTGTGAGTGAACAAATCATTTTCCCCATAACTGAAAACAGGTAGACTGGCAACCATGGAAGGGAAGAAGGGAACATTAAAAAGTTTTTTAAAATATTCTATATAGCAGGGGTTCTCAATTTTTTTCACATTATGGACCACATCACAATAGATAGCTCATTTCGTGGATCACCTCCCCTACTGTTCACGATTGCAAGGACCACCTCCTTCCCATTCATGATCCCATACAACAGTTGCAGAACTGGAAATGGTAATATTGTGAAATCATTTAATGTTTGGTTTTTTTTAATGTAGTGCCGCAGCTGGAAATAAGGAGAGAGCAATGTGACCAGCCAACTCTCTGCACACCACAAGCAAGTGCTCCATAGATTTGGAACTGATGTTTACAGTATTGCAGCTCTGTAACAAAGAACCTTCATAACCTGAATATTTTCAAATGGGCACACGCAAAATATGCATGTACATCAGTGTGTCTCTGGCACAGGTACACAAATACTCACCACACACAAGCTAGTAAAAGTCTGAAAGTCCAGTTCATAAGAAAAGAATGCAACTCCTACTCGCGTGTAAAGCCAAGCATTTGCAAAAGTGCACACACACTTCTGCATGCCTTCATTTGAAAATCTGGCACACGAAGACTTATAAGAAGCATCTGATTTATTATCAGCTCTAATCAGTGTAAGAGCTATGGATGGGCATGATATAAACAAACAGGAATAGGATAACTAAATAACTGACTTGTAATTGAGAGAGAAGCACATAAATCCCATCACATTAGAGTATACTGTAAACCTGCAAGGAAAACATTGTGTTTTGTTTCTAAACTGTCAAGGTAAACAAATTATAATTAAGCAAGTCACTTTATATTAATACAACACCTATCCCTGTCACTGTGCATCAAACTATGATCATCTGTAATGGTACTCATTAGAAAGCTGCGTCAACTTTGTACATGGATCAGATTATTTCCTTACCAGCTGCTGAGGTTTGTCCCATGCTTGGCTCACTGGTTACACATTCAATTCGATTGCAGAGAGTAATAGTAAAGTTGTACATTGTGTAGGGTTTTAATCCTGTCACTATATAGGACAGCTCATGAGCTTCAGCTATATACACGACCTGCAAGGCAAACAAATTGGAAGATGGTACTTAGTTAAATAATGTTTTCATTCCTGTTAATAGAGGATATTATCGCTAATAAGAAATTAGACTCTGAATCTGTAGATTCATGCATTTAAACATGGAAAGGTTTGCCACAATCCATTAGTAGAAAAGGATAATTTTGGTGAATATCAACAAGGTAGGATTTAAATGATAATACTTCCATCACACTGTTTTATGAGGTAATAATCCAGTTCCTGGGTGGATAAATGAGGAGACATAGTTATTGCCTCATAAAGCTGTGTGGTGGTGCTGGTATCACTACAAACACTGTAGATTATGGATGACGAAGATGTCACCATTAAGTGATGAAATCTAAGCCTATCAATCTGATCATTGTGGAATAAGTGACATGAGTGGCACACACATTCTGATGAGACCAGTCAATATTTACACAGGCAAAGAGTTTGTTGTTCAGATAAACTGTTTCAGATACTCGTTTCTCTAGAAATCTAAAGTCTCACAGAATTGGAACCTAGGAGGTCGAAAGCACTTTACACATAAGTAAGTTACAGTTTCAACAACCCCATGAGATGGATAAGTATTACTGTCTCCATTTTACAGATAAGCAAATGGAGGCAGAGAGACAGTACCCTAAATAATATACTTACATCAGTGTCAGAAATAGAACGCAGGAGTTCTGGCTGCCATTCCCTTGCTCCCTAGCTAATATGCAACACTTCTTCACTCACTCTTTAGATTTTTAGTTCAATATTATTGCCAAAATAATTAAAATTAAAAATCCAGTATTGTCAACTCCAAACATTTAAAAGTTATGAGTAAGGCCTCCAAAAACTTGTGATTTTAAGATCTGGGATTCTCTTTACTTGCCTTCTGTTTTTCAGGGTTCACATTTTCAACCAGAAGACTAGAAAGATACTATTTTAAAAATAAAAGCTGAGATTCTCACAAAATAAAATGACTCCAGGAACTGGGACTTCATGAAAAAAGAATATTGGGACAGTTGCGATAAAATTGCAAAAAATTGCAACACTGCAAATAATACATTTATATAGCACTTTTCATCCGGCAGGGTACCCAAAGTGCTCCATAAATTATGGATTGAATTCTAACCTACATTTACACACACACACTAGAGAAGCCATAGGACAAGGGAAAGTAAATTACAACTATTTTTCATTCTCATTTGTGGCTCCAAGCAAAAAGTTTCCATTCGCTGTAGGATTTCTGCAAGTGAAATTGTAGTGGTATGTTCTGGGATGGGGCCTAGAAGTCATTGGAATATTCCATAGGTGCTGACACTGGGTGTTCCATGGCTGCTCAGCCCTCACCAGCCACCCTCTGATCAGCTCTTTCTGCCCAGCGCCTCCCGTAGGGTGACCAGATGTCACAATTTTATAGGAACAGTCCCAATATTTGGGGCTTTTTTTTTTTTTTAATTCCTATTGCTTCCCACCTCCATCCTGATTTTTCACACTTGCTATCTGGTCACCCTAGCCTCCTGCCTGCTGCCAATCTGCTGTTCGGCAGTGGGCAGGAAGTGCTGGAAGTGGGGTGGGTGCGAGGGAGCAGAGGGGTGGAAAAAGGCAGAGTAAGGATGGGGAACGCTCAGGGGAGGACACAGAGTGGAATTTGAAAGAGGCAGGACGTGGCCAGAGTGGGGCTTTGGGGGAGGGGGCAGAGTAGGGGTCGGGCCTCAGCGCAGAACAAGGGTGGGGCACCCCTCGGAAAAGGAGAAAAAGTCAGATCCTGTGGCATATTCCAACAATGGCCAATTTACATGCTCCTCCCACACAGATTATTCTTGCTTTTAGCACAGTTCAGGAGTGGGAGTAACAGAAGGAGCTATCAGTAGTCATCTGTGTAAGGCAGTATTGCCAGCCCCAATAATTCCAAAATCGCATGTCAGCACCCCACAATCATGAGATTTATTTTTTAAAATGTCACGATTTTTAGCCACTATTCTTGCATTCTTTTTATTTGCCTTTTGAACCTTTGGGGATCATGTTTTCAAACTTTTCCTAGAAACCACAAGGGTCACCAAAAACATAGCATGAAATTCTTGCATAATCACCTGACTCCAAAAGGGAAAGCTTTAAAAATAATAAAACAGAGAGATGTCAACACTGGCAAGGGGATAGAGGGACTGTGCATGGATTGCACTTATTGCTGGGTGCCCTCAGGGCACACATATATGCCGCTTTTACAGAATCAACATATGCACAGCTTGAGGGTATTGACACAATTCACCTGAATTGTCTCTTCATATCTAGGCATCTCTTTCCCCTTCACTGAAATACAGCTCTCTTCAGGGGTACAATTCAACACCTATTTAAGCAATGCACACAACATTACAGAAAATGAAAAGCATGCCATATACTGCTGGGTGAGGAAATTAGGTAAGCAGAATGTACAGTAAATAGGCAAAGAAAAATTTTGCCAAGACACCGAGGCTGATACTATTTTTTCTTCTTCTGTATAACATCCATATATTAGTAAACAATGAAAACAGATTGATAACAACAATACCTGGGAAAATACTGGCAACCTGTTTTGTGTGGTAATTACATTGATGCTGTATCCCATCACTTCTCCTCTTGCTACATTATCTTGTGGCTTTTCCCAAGATACATTGAGAGAATACGGTGAAAGAGGGAATACCGATGGAGATGGCATGAATACAGGAGCTAAAAACAAATGTGCTAATTTACCATAAAATAAATGAACAACATGTGTCATGCAAGTTTTCTTACTGTATTTGTAAAATGCCATCTGTTATAGACTATAAAATGTCTTTTCACATCCAATTCCTTAATAAGCCCCTTGTAAAAATTAATTTTCAAGTCAAAATGGAATTTTATAGTGTTTTAAATATTATATAAGAAGGCAAAAAAATCACGTATTCAAAATAAAACCTTGATTTTATAATGCACACGTTTTTAAAGAGGTACTAACCACCACTTAGCTACTAAACACCTTTTTTGGCAGATATAGGTAGGAAATACATAGATAAAAAGCTCTCAGATGCAAATTTTTCATCTGATCTGGAAAAAACCTGATAAAAGCAATGATTGTTCAATGCTTAATCACCTTAAAAGCAATTTTGTTTGCTGGGCAGGTTTGAAATTAACACATCTCTCACTTGTTATAGAGGAATGCTCCTGTCTTGGATAACATAACCTTTAAAAGGGCTGTCTGCACTGTAGTAAAAGCCCCACCTTCTCACTATGTAATGATAGAATCCCAACTCGAGAGTGCCTCTTATTACAAACACCATACTAATGGACCTCTTCCCAAGAGAAAATCTGACACTTTTGTGATATATGCTATTTAAAAACTGACAAGCAGAAAGCCAAATTCTGAAAAGGGTTTTATCCTTGCCTCCCATTTTGTGGAAGCAAACAACTGAAGACATGATTTTGGAGGCACCAACAAATGTGGGCATCGCTAATGAGTAGGGCTCCATGTCTGCCACGGAGGTCGCGGAAATCACAGTTTCCATGACTTTCTGCAACCTCCTTGACTTCTGCAGGGGCCAGTGTGGCTGACCACAGGGCCTCCCAAACAGCTGGCACCGGGCTCAACTGCTCAGATAGCCCCCAGGGACAGCCACACCACCCACTGCTCTGGCAGCCCTGGGCAGCCATCCCCAGCTGGCCAGAGCACCCGTGGTCCCCGGCAGCTGGTGTCACTGGTCCTGGGTGCACCCCCCCCCAGCAGTGACCCCAATCTGCTCCCCTAGTATCCCACCCCAAGATTTAATCACAGGTAAAAGTCATCATCAGGTCATGGACTGTGAATTTTTGTTTATTGCCCCTGATCAGTCTATGACTTTTACTAAAAACACCCGTGACTAAATCGTAGCCTTCCTGATATTGATGAAAGCAGCAAAGAGTCCTGTGGCACCTTATAGACTAACAGACGTTTTGGAGCATGAGCTTTCGTGGGTGAATACCCACTTCCTCAGATGCATGTAATGGAAATATCCAGGGGCAGGTATATATATGTGTGCTAGCAAGCAAGCTAGAGATAACGAGGTCAGTTCAATCAGGGAGGATGAGGCCCTGTTCTAGCAGTTGAGGTGTGAAAACCAAGAGAGGAGAAACTGGTTCTGTAATTGGCAAGCCATTCACAGTCTTTGTTCAATCCTGAGCTGATGGTGTCAAATTTGCAGATGAACTGAAGCTCAGCAGTTTCTCTTTGAAGTCTGGTCCTGAAGTTTTTTTGCTGCAGGATGGCCACCTTAAGGTCTGCTATAGTGTGGCCAGGGAGGTTGAAGTGCTCTCCTACAGGTTTTTGTATATTGCCATTCCTAATGTCTGATTTGTGTCCATTTATCCTTTTCCGTAGAGACTGTCCAGTTTGGCCGATGTACATAGCAGAGGGGCATTGCTGGCATATGATGGCGTATATTACATTGGTGGATGTGCAGGTGAATGAACCAGTGATGGTGTGGCTGATCTGGTTAGGTCCTGTGATGGTGTAGCTGGTGTAGATATGTGGGCAGAGTTGGCATCGAGGTTTGTTGCATGGATTGGTTCCTGAGAAAGAGTTATTATGGTGTGGTGTGCAGTTACTGGTGAGAATATGTTTCAGGTTGGCAGGTTGTCTGTGGGCAAGGATTGGCCTGCCACCCAAGGCCTTTGAAAGTGTGGGATCATTGTCCAGGATGGGTTGTAGATCCCTGATAATGCGTTGGAGGGGTTTTAGCTGGGGGCTGTATGTGATGGCCAGTGGAGTCCTGTTGGTTTCTCTCTTGGGTTTGTCTTGCAGTAGGAGGCTTCTGGGTACATGTCTGGCTCTGTTGATCTGTTTCCTTATTTCCTCGTGCGGGTATTGTAGTTTTGAGAATGCTTGGTGGAGATTTTATAGGTGTTGGTCTCTGTCTGAGGAGTTAGAGCAGATGCGGTTGTACCTCAGAGCTTGGCTGTAGACAATGGATCGTGTGATGTGCCCGGGATGGAAGCTGGAGGCATGAAGGTAGGCATAGCGGTCGGTGGGTTTTCGATATAGGGTGGTGTTAATGTGACCATCACTTATTTGCACCATGGTGTCAAGAAAGTGGACCTCCCGTGTAGATTGGTCCAGGCTGAGGTTGATGGTGGGATGGAAGCTGTTGAAAATCATGGTGGAATTTTTCCAGAGTCTCCTTCCCATGGGTCCAGATGATGAAGATGTCATCAATGTAGCGTAGACAGAGAAGGGGTGTAAGTGGACGAGAGCTGAGGAAGCGTTGTTCCAGGTCGGCCATGAAGATATTGGCATATTGTGGGGCCATGCGGGTGCCCATAGCAGTGCCACTGATCTGGAGATATATATTGTCATCAAATTTGAAATAGTTGTGTGTAAGTATAAAGGCACAGAGCTCAGCAGCCAGTTGTGCTGTGGCATCATCAGGGATAGTGTTCCTGACAGCTTGTATTCCATCTGTGTGTGGGATGTTTGTGTAGAGAGCCTCTACATCCATGGTGGCTAGGATGGTGTTTTCTGGGAGGTCACCAATGCATTGTAGTTTCCTCAGGAAATCAGTGGTGTCGCGGAGATAGCTGGGAGTGCTGGTGGCATAGGGTCTGAGTAGAGAGTCCATATATCCAGATAGTCCTTCAGTGAGAGTGCCAATGCCCGAGATGATGGGGCGTCCAGGATTTCCGGGTTTGTGGATCTTGGGTAGTAGATAGAATAACCCTGGTCGGGGCTCTAGGGGTATGTTGATTTCTTCTGGTGTTAATGTAGGGAGTGTCCTGAGTAGATGCTGTAGTTTCTTAGTGTATTCCTCAGTGGGATCTGAGGGAAGTGGCCTGTAGAATTTGGTATTGGACAGTTGTCTGGCTGCCTCCTTTTGATAGTCAGACCTGTTCATGATGACAACGGCACCTCCTTTATCAGCCTCTTTGATGATAATGTCAGGGTGGTTTCTGAGGCTGTGGATGGCATTGCGTTCTGCACGACTTAGGTTGTGAGGCAAGCAATGTTGTTGTTCCACGATTTCTGCCTGTGCACGCCGGCGGAAGCATTCAATGTATAGGTCCAGGCTGTCATTTCGACCCTCAGGAGGAGTCCATGTGGAGTTCTTTTTCTTGTGCTGTTGGTGGGAGGGCACCCGTGTATCAGTGCACTGTTCAGTGTTGTCCTGGAAGTATTCTTTGAGTCGGAGACGGCGAAAGTAGGCTTCCAGATCGCCACAGAACTGTATCATGTTGGTGGGGGTGGCAGGGCAGAAAGAGAGTCCCCGAGATAGGACAGACTTTTCTTCTGGGCTGAGTGTGTAGTTGGATAGATTGACGATATTGCTGGGTGGGTTAGGGGTACCACTGTTGTGGCCCCATGTGGCAGGTAGGAGTTTAGACAGCTTACAGTCCTTTTTCCTTTGAAGAGCGGTAAAGTGAGTAATGTAGATCTCCTGTCTTATTCTAGTGAAGTCCGTTTGTATGGAAGTTTGGTTATTAATGAGAGTCTCCAGGTTGGAGAGCTCTTTTTTGATGTTTTCCTGGGTTGCTTCAACCCCACCATCAACCTCAGCCTGGACCAATCTACACAGGAGGTCCACTTTCTTGACACCACGGTGCAAATAAGTGATGGTCACATTAACACCACCCTATATCGAAAACCCACCGACCGCTATGCCTACCTTCATGCCTCCAGCTTCCATCCCGGGCACATCACACGATCCATTGTCTACAGCCAAGCACTGAGGTACAACCGCATCTGCTCTAACCCCTCAGACAGAGACCAACACCTACAAAATCTCCACCAAGCATTCTCAAAACTACAATACCCGCACGAGGAATAAGGAAACAGATCAACAGAGCCAGACGTGTACCCAGAAGCCTCCTACTGCAAGACAAACCCAAGAGAGAAACCAACAGGACTCCACTGGCCATCACATACAGCCCCCAGCTAAAACTCCTCCAACGCATCATCAAAGATCTACAACCCATCCTGGACAATGATCCCACACTTTCAAAGGCCTTGGGTGGCAGGCCAATCCTTGCCCACAGACAACCTGCCAACCTGAAACATATTCTCACCAGTAACTGCACACCACACCATAATAACTCTTTCTCAGGAACCAATCCATGCAACAAACCTCGATGCCAACTCTGCCCATATATCTACACCAGCGACACCATCACAGGACCTAACCAGATCAGCCACACCATCACTGGTTCATTCACCTGTACATCCACCAATGTAATATACGCCATCATATGCCAGCAATGCCCCTCTGCTATGTACATCGGCCAAACTGGACAGTCTCTACGGAAAAGGATAAATGGACACAAATCAGACATTAGGAATGGCAATATACAAAAACCTGTAGGAGAGCACTTCAACCTCCCTGGCCACACTATAGCAGACCTTAAGGTGGCCATCCTGCAGCAAAAAACTTCAGGACCAGACTTCAAAGAGAAACTGCTGAGCTTCAGTTCATCTGCAAATTTGACACCATCAGCTCAGGATTGAACAAAGACTGTGAATGGCTTGCCAATTACAGAACCAGTTTCTCCTCTCTTGGTTTTCACACCTCAACTGCTAGAACAGGGCCTCATCCTCCCTGATTGAACTGACCTCGTTATCTCTAGCTTGCTTGCTAGCACACATATATATACCTGCCCCTGGATATTTCCATTACATGCATCTGAGGAAGTGGGTATTCACCCACGAAAGCTCATGCTCCAAAACGTCTGTTAGTCTATAAGGTGCCACAGGACTCTTTGCTGCTTTTACAGATCCAGACTAACACGGCTACCCTCTGATACTTGATATTGATGAGACATTTAATCGCTGAAATCTGAGCTCTATCAGGTAGGAAAAACCAGAATTGTCATGTGAGCTCAGCTCCAATTTAGGCAAGAAAATAAGTAGCCTTATTATCAGAAGAGCTCAGTATGTTGAGTACTGAACTCTTTTGAAAATCTGGCCATTGGAGTCACAAAGCCAGCTGTTGTGTGCAGAGTACTTTTGAAAATCTGCTCCCTACTTAGGTGCCTGGCCTTTATTTAGTGTGTGAGAGCAGAGCTCTTTTAAAATCTAGCCCCACTTGTGTGTGCTGAGTTCTTGAAAATGTGGACCTGAAGCTTTTTGTAAAACCGAGCTGTAAATGCAAACTAAGGCTCTGATACAGGATATACTCGATTATAAGCTGGTTCATTTATAAGCCGACCCCCCCAAGATGGATAAGTAAAAATGGAAAAATTTTATAACCTGTTCATAAGCTGACCCTATAATTAGGGGTCAGCAAACTTTAGCTCCTGGGCCATCAGGATAAGCTGCTGGTGGGCCAAGACGGTTTGTTTACCATGAGCATCCATAGGCACGGAGGTAAACCTAAATAAACAAAGTGTCCCGGTGCACCAGCTGCTTACCCTGACGGGCCGGGACACCAACTTGTGGGGAAATTTTTTTGAGCAGGAGAAGCTGGGAGTCAGTAAAGTTACCCCTGTGACTATCCCCCACATGACACCCCCACTAGCCTGGGACCCCCACTCTCCCCATCCCATCCTTTCCCACCTTATCTGGGGAGGGCCAGGGGAGGATGTCTCTGGCTTGGCTGGAGCTGCTCTAGCAGGCTGGGCAGTGCAGCCACAGCCTGCTCTGGCAGGCCAGATCGGGTGGCGTGGCTGCAGCATGTTCCAGCAGGCTTGTCCGGACAGCATGGCCGCATTGTGCTTCGGCGGGCCAGGCAACATTGCCACACCCTGCTCTGGGGGGCGGGGCTGAGCGGCACAGCTGCAGCCTGCCAGCCCCAGAGCTGCAGCTGCTTGGGAGGCTGGGGGAGAACAGCACAGCTAGAAATAGAGAGACTCTGGCCCCGTCTCTTCCCTTCTGTTTCTGCTGGCTGTGCTGCCTCTCTTTGCTCTCTCAGTTGGTGGGAGGAGCTGTGTCCCACCTCTCCCTGTCTATACCCATTCATAAGCCGATCCCCTTCTCTGGTGCTTCCCTTTTTTACTAAAAAAAATAGCTTATGAAGAAGTATATATGGTAATTTAAGCATGTATTTAAAGTTAAGCTCATGCTTAAGCATCTTTCCTGAATAAGGACTTAAAAGGTAGTCATTGCATCCACATTTATTTCTTCCCCCAAAATTGCAAGTGTTACAGAGTCTGAGTATGTTGACCTTCAAGGCTCACCTCAACCCTACCTATTCTGCCAGGTTTTCATGAAAAAAAGTGGGTTACTGAGGATTTGCTTGAAGAAGATATACACAATAATGAGGAAAACTAGGTAAAATTCAGATAACCAAACTTAAGAGTAATAAGATTTTGTTATCATATGGTCTTAGATGTTTGTTGCAGTGTGATTGCAATTTTTTCTTCCACAGTCATTTTACTCAAGCAAATTTAAGTGAGTTTTGGATAAATAAGATGAGCAGAATTTGGCCCTCTAGCTATTTACTTAACAAAAAAGCTCTTTTTAAATACATTCTAGGTTTTTAAAAATTACTTGATATTAACTAATACTTACCTCCTTCTCCAGTTCTTCCTGATATCCAGTCTGAAAATATGCTACCAGCCATGTTTACGGCTAAAACACAAAACTCATATTCTGTGAATGGCTCAAGGTCAGTAATTGTGGTGCTGGTCTGAGGTGGCATTAATGCATTTTCATTAGCAGACTCCATAATTGGCTGAGGACTGAGCCATCCACTGCTTTGGAAGATGCGACTTTGAGGAGGAATACGACTTCCATCTGATCGTAATGCTCCTCTCATATAGATTTCATACCTTATGATTATACCTAGAAATAACAGTGAGTGAACAATAGTAATTTATTTCAAATTGTTATTCAGCATCCAATTAAAAAAATCAATACAAAAATATTTTAAAAACTATTAATCTAGCAATAGAGCACATAGAAAATATAATGCACAGAGAGGTGTAATTTTAATTGCTATAAAAGTTCACTTAGCTAGGGATATTTTCTCCCCTAATTTGTTATTATTCTATCACAATTTTTGTTGTGGTTGTTATTTGATTAAACATTTGGTTTTACAACCCACATAATTTTTGCACTTGAAAAAAATCTCAGGTTGGACTGTTATAATTTGATTTGTTATGCTTTTTCTCTAAGGACAGATAAAAAGATTGTTCTAGAGAGTTCCTACATGGATACTATAGTAGTACAGCATAATAGTATTTTCAAAGGAACAAGTGTTTGTGCAATGGGCAGATCATTATTTTAAGTGCCAGCAATGGGGAGTGCCTTTAAAATAAGGTGTGATGGGAAACTGTTTTTTGTCAATTTTCCATCAAAGGGAATCTATAACTAAGCGGCAAGATCTCAATGGCCAGGAAACAGCAGCTGGACTTAGGTACAACACATTACTTAAGTGCATGCCTAATTCTGAACACACGAGTAGGCCCATTAACCTCACATGCTTCAAATTAGACATGTACCTAAGCACCTTCCTGAACTGAGGCCAAGAGAGCAAAAAAATGTAAATATTTAATGGGAGACATCTGAGAGACCTGGAACATCACCACAGCCAGAAGTTAATAAGCATCACAGTGGATAAGTATCTGGAGCCAAATTTATGGACTTCAAGGAACTGAATAACCATAATTGGTGGTGGTAGAGGTGTGGGGGACAGGACAACAACTTGTCCCTTGGTCTTTTTGGCAGACAGAAAGATCTGACCAGGCATCAAAGGAAATGAAATAGCATTGTTCACAGCTGCCTAGTCTTGCAAGTACATGTAAGTGATGGTAATTTTAAGCTACAGATAATTAAATTACATTGGGACCTTGTTATTTTCTGTGTCATTCTTAGAGAAAAGTCACATTATTTAGTATTAAGTTAAATAAAAAAATGCATACATAGGAATTATTACCTTCCCCAATATCTTTGAATTTTAGCAAATACTAAGCATATGATATTAGCATTGAAGAGTTGTTCCTGCTAGGCATGCCCTTAACACTGCTGTGCTCTACCAGACGCAGTTAACAGCAGCCTCTGTGGGCCAAAAAGTAGTGACCTATTTACACTATACCGGACAGGGGGTCTTACCACTCATTTGCTCTAATACTGAGTTTTCTGACAAACAAAATGAAGTGCTTCCTCCATCAGCAGTTGCTGGGAGAAGTGAGAATGGAACCCAGGAGCTGACATTGATTGCATCAACTATCATAGGCTTACAGATCAGGGAGTGGCAACCACCAAATATAACTATGAAGCATATACTGCAAGGATCAAGAGGCTAGTATTGACATGAGCTAACACTGCAGTACCTGTAATCATAATAATTGCAGCCCTAAACATACAGAAACATTCTGGTGTAGGCTAATTTCCTGACTCTTGCTAAATTAGGAAGAAAAGGTCCTCATAGAAAGTGGGAACTGAGACCTCTGCATCACTTTTGTGTACACAAATGCTCTTTCCTGAAGTATCTGTGAGGGTTGCCATGCAAACGTTACCAGTGTGATTTACAAGAGTCTCACAAAATTTGGCCGATAGACTGAAAGATAAAATAGTAAACAGCAGAATGGAGTGCACCACAGTGTCTTCCTTACAAAAGCTGGTGCTTCCACATACAAAAACTAAAACCAAGATAGACCCATAACACTTGGACATTATCAAATCTGTAACAAAGCTAGCTTAATGACAGAAGGAGCTGCCATATATGCCTCATGGTTTAAAAAAAAGTTCTCAGTTAATTCTCTTAGTTTGTTAATCCTTTTACTTACTGATCTAGTAGATACAGCAATAGTCACTGCATCTGTGTGAATTAATTGGTGAGAAAAAATGGATTTTACAATAAACTTCTAACTGTAAACATCATTCTTGTTAAGGCAGATGTCACTAAGTGGTAAATCCTGGTCCCACTGCAGTCACTTGGAATTTTGCACTCCAATGGAATCAAGACTTGACTCTAAGAAACTACACAATAGTATCAGACAATAGATAATATTAAGAGATAGTTGAACTGATTTCTTTGTCCAATGCTTGTGACCCACTGACCTAGAAAACATGAACAGATTTAGATAAAATTTCTCTGATGAATCTCAGGTTTAAGAAACTAAACATTAAGACTTACCATTTGGTTTTGTAGGTGGAGACCATTTTAGGGTGAGCTCTGTAGCACTGATGTTTTGTATCATGGGAAAATGTTGCCCCTCTGGGGGGGCCTGTGCAGTAATTATTGTCACTGGCAAGCTCTTTAAACAGCCTCCACTGGTACATGCTTGAACAACAAAAATATACTTTGTAAATGGAACCAGATTCTGAATAATTGTAGAGGTTTCTAAACCTTCATACTGGCCACAAGGCTGAAGATCAACTGAATAAGTACACGTCAAAACATATTTTTCTATAGGCCCAGAGTCATTTGATGGGGTTGTCCAGTTAAAGGAAATGGTGTCTGGGCCAACAGGAAAAATTATATTTAAATGTAGGTTTCCTCTAGGTGTCCCTGATTTTGTTCTGTACATCACAGTTGCACTCCTTGTAGAACCATGAACATTGCTGACCTTGAGGTAATAGGAATAGAAGGTATAAGGGAACAAAGTGGTGTCACTGAAGCTCTGAGTACCTAGAACAAACATAAGAAGAAAATTATGTTCCACATGTCAAACACCTAGAAACCTGTCTTGAATTTGTTGCTTTTTATGCAAGTTTTGAAAGGCCACAGTATCCACATAGGAAAAGATCAAGTATTAAAAATGTAAAATATTCCATTATCAAGTAGTCTTCCCAACCCCAGGGTATCAGAGGAGTGGGAGAAAGGGGAAAGAAAAGGGTCAAGGCCCAAGAACAGGATTTTTATTCATGTATGTTTCATCTGCATCCTGATTATGCTAGTTTCCTGTTTTCATTTTGTCTGGAAGGAAAAAACACCAGAAAGAGTCTTTCCCATCCCCTTTATATTTCTACATGGTTAAGTCCAATGAACTATGATTTAGAATCTTAAAATAGATTTTGGTATTATTCCATATTTTATAGTAAGCATTCTATTTTATCTTTAAGATGGAGATTGTGATCGCCTGAGCGTTCCCAGCTTCCAACAGCAAAGCCAGCAGAGGGCTTTGGAAAAAAAAAATCACTCTAATGAGGTACTCTGTAATCCTATCAGCCAAATCATCAGGTCAAGTTAGAAGACTATTGTTAATTTTCCTAGAAAAGTTCAGTGCTTCCACAACTGTAATTTCAAACTCTCATTTAGTAATAAGATCTGTATTCATTCAGTTGCACTTAAATGACATTTCCTGTGTGTACTATAGATGCCCCACTCCTCCACTCTCTCCTCCCCCCACCCCGACACACACTCCAAGAATAAAGTATTAATTAATATTATTAGATTAAAGAATATTAGAATACAAATTTCTGACAGCATTAACAAATTGTTTTTACTGTTGAAATGCCATGAAGATGATTTTCACATCATTAGTTAGAGTGAGTGCCAGGAAATGTCAGCAACATAATTTTTTTAACCAAACAGAAAATAATGGTTTTGTTAAATAGGAGTATATCAATGTCTGATTATCCAAGTAGTGAATATTTAGGGTTTTTTAAGCAGCTCCTTAAATATATCAGTGGAATCATGAAATAGCGTCTTCATCTTTCACTCTGTTCTTAAACAGATTGTATGGTAAGATATTATGAACATGAATAAAATATATTGACTTTACTTGTGAAAGGATTCAACTTAAATTCTAAGTTTTCATTTTTTGCTAGGTAATGATGCAAATTAAAATCTATCATATGATTCCTCAACTTTGCGGTCATTTCTGTTTCTCTCAGCACATTCATCTAATCCCTTATATACACGTAACATACTTTCACTTTTGATTGACTGTGTTCAGTAGTATTACATAGTGTTTACATGTAAGGTTCACAATGTAACCAAGTATGATAAGTACTTAAACATAATATATCAGAATTAAAAATTATGAGGGACTATATAGCTCAAGCATTTTTAACAGGTTTCCGATTAGACAGTAAACAACTGAGGCACTCAAATTCAGTAATCAGTTTTGAAAATTTAATCAGATGTTTCTTTCCAAAGAAATTAAGCAGTGTGGAACCTTAGCCAACTAGTAGGAAAAACTGAATACTGAAAAACCTTATAGAAAAATGACAGGAACCGGAGACAACAATTGGAAAACATACCTCTATATAGCTATATATCTATATATAGATATATATGTCAAACACTGCTGTCTTCATTAATACTCACTATAAGGATAGTGGTCTTTCGTTGTATAAATTTCAGTCTCATCTCTATATAGTCTGTAAGTAAGCCAGTTGGAATTTGGAGAATCAGGTGAGTTCCATGAAAGACAGATAACAGAAGAATTTAGGATTTCTCCTCTGGGTGGAGGTTGCTGGGATGGAGCTAAAGGACAATTTTTAAAAAAGCACATTTTTAAAACTGAGCTCATCAATAAACATACAAATAAATAGAAGTGAAAATTTTAGGATAAAGGTTGTTCTGACACAAAAAAAACTGTCATCATGTGGACATATGATCAATAGGACATTAATAAACAAAACTAATGCATCAGAACTACTCTGCAACAAAGCTTTTTATCTAACTACATAAAACTAATCAAAGCAGCAGCCTAAATACATTTAGAAAAACCACGAAAGTTAAACATCAGTATTACCACAGTTTTTTAACAGCTCCTTTTTCTTTTGCTTTTAGGAAATGATCAAAAGATGGATCATATTCCTCTGTGTACATTATTAATTTAAAGTTTGCCATCTAATCACGTATTGTATTTTCAGAAGGTTCCTTTCCATTCAACTTATCTCAATGGCCAGATAACTTCACTAACAAAGCAGAAGAGAAAAATCTTACCTCTGTCTATCATAAGGCTGCAAGAGATGAATCCTGATGCCATTGGACTTGATTCTGATCTCCCTTACACAAGTTTTCACCAATATTAACTACATAAATTTCAATGGATTTACCCCCTGAATTACACTAGTATCAACAGACAGAGGCCTGAAGGGAGCAAGACAAGGCCCAGTATGTTCTAGTTACCATTCTTTTTACAGCACAAGTAAATTATCAGATTACAGTTTATTAGAGGATAGCCAGTTATCTCCATGCAAGGCATATTTAGGTCTTGGTCTATTATCAAAAAGCAAAATTCCCTCTGTTTTCTTTCTGTGGCCCAAATGAATGACCACAGTCCTTTCTGAGTGGTGGCGGTGTTGCTCATTCTTAAACATTCTTAAATGAATTTTTATCAACATTTTTAATAAAAATAGATATAATGTATAAGGCAGAACACATAAGGCCAATCTCGTAAGTAGGCTTTCCAGTACAGACGGGGAATGTGTTTGCCACTTTTCTGCACTTAGCCATCTTTGCGGACTAATATCTGTAAGGAAAGCTCCATGAATCTAGGATCATCCTGGGTGTGGAGGTTAAACATCTTCCCTATTCTAAGGGCCAAAGAGCTAACCGTGGGAACCACATCACAATTCAAAACTTGTGGAGTTTCATGGACCTTTGGACTCTAGTTGTGTCATCATCATATAGAGCGGTTTGCTGAATATGTCCAATTCTCTCTCTCTACAAAATATATAACTGCTTCGCCAAACCTGTTTTTTTTTTTAATATGAGGACTCGACTTCCACAAATAAGACTTTTGAAGGATGATGGCACCATGAATAGCACAAGAGTCCTCAACACACAACTAAAACATGAGCTAAATGCAGAAATAACACAGAACATATTGTTAGTGATCCTCAGGTGTGTGGAAATTGCAAAAATCTGCATCTTTTTCTTGGAAGAGGTATCCTAGGTACTATTCTATCTTTTAGGTTCAATAAGGATTAGAGGGAGGGATTGTCAAGAGCACCTAAAGAGTTTAGGAGCAGGAGTCCAATTGAAAGTCAGAAGGACTTGCACTCCCAAATCGTTCAGGCACCTTTGAAAGTTTCCCCCACAATATAGCTATATTGTTAATCTATCAAGACATGCACTGTCCAACTGAGAAACATGAATTTACTAGGTTAACCTGGATTCTCTCTTGCCCTGGTTTGTTACTCTTATTTGTTGTAGCCTGTTATAGTTAGAGTATAAGCTCTTTGGGGGAAGGAACATGCCTTCCTGTTGTTGTTCATTGGTTGGTTTCATTTGCCCGGGGAAGGGGGAGGGAAATGAAGCATCTGGCATATTTTAGGCCCCAAAATGTAAGTCTCCCTCCCAAAATAATTCTCCGGTCAGCAGAATGTTATTTGGACACTGATAGTGCCTTACATTTGTTTCTGCTAACACAGATTTATGTCGGTGCTGCATTTACTAATATGATAGCTGTCAGTAAAATGCTAAATTACAATGAGGCGTAATCACAAATGATGTACCACTTAAAATACGGAAGTTCAATTTTGGAACATTCATCGCACTGGAAGTACTGAACATCTGGATACATTATTTTTATATGGTTATGATTAATGAGTGTGAATTCATTGTCTTGCCACAGATCCCTAGATTTGCACAAAACTGAGCAGATATAGAATAGCATTTACAAGGCTAGGCATTAATCGAGAGGGACAAAGCCCCAAAACTGGTGACAACAATTAGAAACTACAAGAATACCTGAAAGGAGAAGATTACAACTCCTACATGATTTATGTCCAGAAAAAACTCCAGTTACTATTCAGAATGCTGTACAAGTTTTCACACATTTTCTAATTGAAATCTATATTAATCTAAGTCATTTAACATTTTATTGCAGAATTGCCATTGACCTTTATAAAATGTATACAGTGTTATAAATCCGTTGATCAGTTAAAGATGAAAAGCACCATAAAAATGCTAAGTATTATTATTATAAATTTAAATGAAGCACTATACTCTTAAAAGTGAAATTCTAAAACCAAAATCAAACTATCAGGACAATGGAGAAGTACTGTGTGTTCTAGAGATGGGCCTAAACCAAAACTCTGAATCTAAATACTTTCAAATTTGAGAAGTTCATGTCTGGAAATAAATACATCTTTCTGATTCAGGATCATTTACAGTACCGTATATGTTCTTCAGTGGTATACTGTTTAAACTTAACTTGATATAGGACCCAAACACAAACTGTGAACAAAGTGAAAGTTTTGTGTGTTTGTGAGTGCCCTCTGCATGTGTACATACACACATACAAAATCTACCACACAGATACAATAGTGTTGAACATGATGTAAATGCCTAGACAAACTAGATAAACAGATACTTTGCAGAAGCAATGTCCCAAAACACATAGCCATGTGATAAAAAATGATCATCGATGACCATAAGTCTTACTGATTTTCATTGACACCTAGGCGTCTAAGTCCCCATTTTCAAAAGTGTTTTAAGAGCCTAAATCACGTAAGAGTTTTTGAAAATTCTAATCCTTTTCTACACTAGACTTTTTTTGTAAAATTTCCCAGGGATGCATCTTGACCATTGGTATCAATAATCCAACTGTTACTATAGCCAAGCACCGAGGCCGGCATAGAGATAAACCACAGAAAAACAAAATTTGAAAGTATCATTTTGACTAATTCAGAATCACATAAAGGCTGATGCCTTGCCATCCCTGTACTTCAGACTCATTGCAGTTGCTGCAGTGCAGGTGCTCAGTAGCAATGTGTTTCTTTTCAATTATCAGAAGGGTAGCCGTGTTAGTCTGGATCTGGAAAAGCAGCAAAGAGTTCTGTGGCACCTTATATTCACCCACGAAAGCTCATGCTCCAATACGTTTGTTAGTCTATAAGGTGCCACAGGACTCTTTGTTTCTTTTCAACGTCTCACTCGATTGTCAACATAGCTCTAGCCCACTCTACACAAGTCAGTTTATGATAATCTGTCATGATACATTACATTGTCTCCCACAGTGATGTACAGAGGCCCCAGGAGGTGGCAAGCAAAGTTTCACTATGAGCCTGATCTGAAGTCAGTGAGGGCTGAGGGTGCTCAGCAACTTGAGTTCAAGCTCTGTGTGTGGCATAAAGCTCTATGAAGTACTCTAGCTAAATCTTTCCAGAAGGATCTCCTAAGATAGCTATAAAAAAAAGAAGAAAAATAGGATCTTGAAATACGGGGAAAAAATCCACTTTTAGTATTACAGAACTAATTTAACACTAAAAGCCATTAATTTGAAAGACATGCTTTTAAGACCAACATCCACTTACTTTTACTGCAGCCAAATAGGTTGTGGACGTCCAAATTACTAGCATTGGGAACACAGTTGTCACATTTCAAGCCAGTTACAAATTGTTTACAAACACATTGTCCAGTAACAGGATGACAAGTCCCATTAATGACTCCTGAAGGATGACAATTACAATGCTGACATCTATAAACAAAAACAAACCGAGAAAGTAATCAAAGCACATTAACACTTCAGTTAAACACAGTATGGTTTTACTTAGCGGCTTCTTTTGTCTTACATAATTCAGAATTATAATTAAACAGCTTAGCGGACAGAGGTGCAGTAAAAAAATGTAAACACTTGGATCTATTTAAAAAATAAAATGCAGCTTAAAAATTTGCAAGTTATCTATTTCATACTGTTTTAATAAATACTCAGAATAAGCATTTGAAATCTGAGCATTAGATGAAATTTATGCTAAATTGGATAAAGAAAATAGTTTAGATTTAAAAATGTGTTAATATAGAATTGATCCGTACACAGAGTGTATCACAGTACTGATTAATAAACCTATTATTGGCCCAATCCTATAATCCTTAGTCACACAAAATATTCCTTACAAAAAAAGAGCAACTGAAGTCAATATATTTATTTGGCCTGCTTTATGTATGAGAGAGATCTTCAGGATATATTCAGATCCTGAAGATTCTAAGCTTTCATCAAATAAAAAGTTTCTTGTCCACAGAGGCAATAGATAGGGATGCAAATACAAAATAAATAAGAGAGGAAAGATCCAAAGACTATGAAGAAGGAGAAAAAGAGAAAGGAGGATAGAGTAGGAAGAGAAAGGTCAGAAATGTCACTGGTCATAATGGCGAGCACATTTCCCCCACTATGTGATACTGAAATTGACAATAAGGTACTTAAATAAATGATAATAATTAAAAGTGTAACTACTACACAAAGATCCACATGCTAACCTTCATCTCATTGGCATCAGTGAAATTTCCTCAGTGGATTGAGATATTTGATCCTAAATCTATATGCTGGCTCATGGACTATAATTAAAAAAGGAATTTGCTCCTCCCAACAGCATATATTTGAAAACCCTGCTAAACAAGGGTTTTTGCAATTGATATATATTTTTCCCCAGTGGCACCGTATTATATTATCACTACCAAAATCAATTAAAAATATAAGGTGTGTGATGCTCAATAATGGACTTATCCACATAACAGACAATGGTTTGTCTTTGAGTGAACAACTTACAACACATAGCCAATTCTCTGAGTCATGCCACCATCTCAGTGTAGAGTTTAACAACAGCAGATAAACCATAATTAACTTTTCTGATCTCACATTTGTACCTTAATGGATGGAACAAATGTTTAAAAACACATGGGCCAAATCCCTGGCTGCAATTCATTACTATACAGTACAAATCAGGAAGGGGATCCACAAAAGTATTGTGAAACTCAGTTTGCACTCACTTAAACCTGAGCTGGTTGTGCAACGGTCCTGTCCTCTGGCATAAATGAGAGCAGCATGAAGGCAGCTCTAAATTACACAAGGTGCCAACAGTCGCAAGAGGACAATTAAATAACAGTTAGGGACTTGAAGGCTATATGGAAGATTCAGTTATGTTTCCTTTGTTCTCGTAGGACACCTGTGCTAGCCTGGAAAGGTTTCCTACACTTAAACTGACCCTCCCCTGACTGGTTACACTGGCTCTGTGGCCAGATCTCACTGGTTGTGCAATATAAAGTGAATGCATCATATTCAAGATTCTGCCCCATATTTCCACTTCTCTTTTCTTTATTCTCTCTCTCAGACACACCTGTAGGTCAAATAATGCTGAGTTCATCTACACTTTAGGATGATAAAAACAAAGGGGAAAAAACAACTTTTTTCACATTGGAGTACTAAGATCCAGGTCAATAATCAGTGAAATAGACATTAAAAGTGACAGATTTTTAAACAAGTTTAAGAGAACTATTCACATACATTTTTTTGCCCGTCGCAGAGCTCTGTTTATTAGAGTTCTTTTACTTCACTGCAACTCTTGCTGTGTGATCTCCTGAGTAATCATTCAACACCCTTAAAAAGGCTGATAAAAGCTAAAGCTGCAAAATAAGCTGCAAATTTGTTTTATGGACTAATATCCCTTTGGGAATAAATAAAATACATTCTCTCCTGGAAGCCACTATACTGTAGTTTGCTCTCTTTTATAGTCAAGAGAAAAGGGCAATTTTTTCAAACAACTGTATTAAGTCCTTTCATCTGAAGACAGTGCATACAAATCCCCCTTTAAATAGAGGTTTTGTTTAGACTATTTAAATGTCATGACTAAAGAAAATGGTTTAGTTCTAGATAAAAAAGAAGATAGTGTATTGATAGGAAAATAATTCTATTTTATTATTTCATAATTTCATTACATGCTGCTATTTTGTGTGTATAGTCTGTGGGGCGTTTTAATGCAAGTGTCTCAGTACATAAATAATGAGAGACTTCTCTCGGTATATTACTAAGATCTCTCATGAATAAGGGTCTGCTGAGTATTTCAGTTTTCATCATCATTCACTCATGAAACAATCAAATTAGTTTTACATACAGTACATTTACAGTGCCTTACAGTTGTCTGAGGGTGTGTGTTTGTTTTGGTTTTTTGCCTGTAGTATTTATTTTGTCTTCTAGCCAACATATAGAAATACTTGTCGCAATTTTTATTAACGTAGGCCCCGATCCTGTAAACACTAATGTATGAGTTGTCCTATTGATTTCAATGGGACTACTCACCTGTATTTTCAGGATAAGAGTCTTCATTAGTATCCTAAGCAGTGAAATTAATACATTTTATTATTTTAAAAGTTTACTGTACATTTGTGAAGTCAATATTTTTATGCCACTAAGGACTTTTATGGTAAACACACATTCCTTGAAACTTTCCAGCCACACAAGCAATATTTTCAACATTCTCAAGGACTGTTAATAAAATAAATTAGAAGCTTATGTTATTTTTAAATGCTACCTTCCCAAGACATTTTAAATCAAACATATTTCACATTTATTAAAACAGAATTACACATAATCAAAGAAAAAAGACTTAAAGCACGGAAAGAGAAATACCAAGCCAAGATGAATTGCAATATTGATTTTGCAAAGATAAATGGTTTTGGTAATATTAATATAGAGAAACCTTTATTACATTGACTCTCTAGGTGCAGTTAGAGCCTCTCCAGCAATCTGTTTAAAATCTTAATTTTTCATCCTTATGGGAAAACCTCACTTGCTAAGTGGATTTCATAAACAGTAATCTGTCAAGAGATATATATAGATAAACAATTTGTAATGTTCATTGACCAGTTCATTATAGTAAACAATACAGAAGTAAGGCTTATCTAATCTCCCACAATGTTTGTGACCATTAGGGGTTCTGTTTGAATCACTATAAAATCCTGGAGTCTAAAATTCCTCCCTTCCTGCAGGGAATTTTCTACTTTGCAAGCTGAATTCCACTGAATAATATTCCATATACCTACAAGGTTGATGGAATTTTAAGGCTTCATGACTCTCTCTCTCTGCATATCACAGAATAACAACAGAAAAATGGCAGAAGTCAACACAGCTCTGACATTTAGATTAAGGGCGGCTAGTATTCTTTGCTTGATTGGTTTTGTAATCCCAAAATTTCTAGAAAGGGACAGAGAATGCTTAAATCAGTGTGTAATTTGCAAAAAATGGTAAATCGCTCCTTTTTAAAAGAAGTCTTAAAATTTGAAAAACTGAATGAAAACAGACAGGCAAATATGGCTACAGATGATCATTTTTAATAGAGAAACCCTTCTGAAGAGAAGGAACATTGCCCATCATACAGTGGAATCATCATGGATCTACTACACAGGAGGATCCAGATCTCGCAGATACTACCAAAGCCAAGCTCTATGGTAGCTCTCTCTCCATAGGCCTGTTCAGGGATTATGGGAGTCCCAGGGAGTATACTGAGACATAGCTGATAGGTCCACCAGCCTCAAGTGTAGCTGGGTGCACAGCAGCGGACGCAGACTTTCTGCAGATGTTCCATTGCCTGGATCTAAGCTTGGTATGGGATTCTGTACTTCCCTTTCTCTGCATTCCCCATATAAAACCTGATTACTTTGGCTCTACACATGGGGGGGCAGGGAGATGCTCGCTGTGAAGTGTGTGTGAAGGAATAGGTGGGGGAGTGAAGGGAAGTACTGAGACTCGGAGGCAAGGGGGCACCAACCAGCTCCAGGTTGGGAAAGAGGGTTTCTGGATTTCCCACCTGCTCCCAGACCATTCCAGGCCCACTGGGTCCCACTCCTTGCCCCACCCATTCCCCCGGGGGCATGCAGGAGTTTACACAGAGGTGGATCCCCCACAATATTTCCATTACAGGGGTGCTAGCCCCTCTAGCCCTCCTGGTTCCACTACCCTTGCACAAAGGACAAGCATTCCACTGTAAATTACTAAAAAGCCCAATGCTGGAATTCTTTGTTGTGAGGTAAAATGGAGGCCTTGTGGGATTAAGAACAAGAAGAATCTTAAATGGATTTCTAAAAAATTCGGATAACAAATGCTTGCATCAATGGGAGATTAAATCCATATTCCTCCTCATGACTATGATACTGGCATTGTCTAACTCTGTTACCATTACCAACAGAACTGTATAATTATAAATAGCTAAGAGGATATTACTAAACATGAAGCCAAACAAACATGAGAGTCTTTGCTTAATGCACTACTGCAAGGCATACAAATATTACCACAAAGAGAGAGTGTGGTATCAGAACCTGAGGAGAACAGAACAGAAGCCTACCCATTGGTGGCACAAGTCAACAGCGTACATTGTCTTTTGCCTAACATAATTGATTGACAATTTATGAAGCAAAAAAAGAGAAGTGGAGTGTTAAAGCTCAGTCTTGATTCAAATCTCAGTTTTGTAAGAAAACACCTTTAGGACAGTAGTAACCAAAACTCTGGGATCCAGACATTCTCAAACTAAGTTATTTGAGATACGGATTCAGATATGAATTTGGCGGCTTGAGCCCACCTCTAGTGCACAAAAGGCATTGCTGACCAGACAGAAATTGTGAACCTTTTCACATCCTGTCTGGAACTCAAAGTCAAATCCTATTTCAAACTAAAGAATAAGGAAGATGAATTTAGAAGGAAACTTAATATTACATTATTTTTATCCCTTACCATCAAGAATGACAGGAAGTGAAACAGAAAATCCCCATTCTTACAGATTCCAGGAGTGCTATTAACAGATACCTCTCTGACCCGCAACGCTAAAAAATCCCCTGCCTAATGATAACAATAACATAAAAGTTAAAGTGAAAAAATCTACAATGTCAAGTGCACTCAGGAAGACATATACACTCATGTTCTAGGGTCTGGATATATTTATACCCTTTTTCACTCAAGGTTAGTATAGGGATGTCATATCCCTGTCATTTAATTCTGTTTTTAAAAAAATATAAATATTAAATGTAGCAAAATACTTTACAATCATGTGGTCTGCAGGAAAATGTGATAATACAAGTGCCTGTGAAATCTTATTGGACAACATGTAAAAAGGAAATTGAGATTGTGGGGATTAGACAAGCAAAAGAAGAAGCTGCAAGAGAAAGATAGAGCAATAGACAGAATAACAATACATCACCTACTGATGTACCTCAGACATTCAAGGAAGTATATTCACACTATTTTAGTGCACATAAAGGTTCTAGGATACATTAGATACAAAATTTTCCCTGCACCACAAAATTAGGGTGCTGATAAGAGAGAATCTGGGACTACAGATTTTGGAAATGGAAAAGTCTGTCATTAGATGAATCCATTCTCTGCAAATTATACATTTTCTGCTATTGTTAATAGAAAATATGGGGACATCAAAGTTTTGCCATCTTTCTCCGGTGAAATTTCATTTTCACTGCAATTTTCCCACCAGTGTTAATTATTGATAAGAATAGCGTGTAACTTTTTTTCCACATACCACACCAAATACCTGAATAGTTAATTATTTCACACATAGAATAACGGTACTAAGACAATCCTCAAATCATTATAAACATGAGACATAGCTTAAGGTTTTAATTATGCTTCTACTGAAGTCAATGGTAAAACTTCTATTGATTTCAGTGGGTGTGGGAATGGGTCCTGTGTAAATCTGGACATGTATAAATTTCAGTGGAAGACTGTTTTCAATATACGGCTTTTTTATTGTTACTAATGATTTTAAAGTTAGTTGGTGTGAAGAAATATGAAGAAGAAATTTGAAATAAACTGTATTTATAAAATCAAAACAAAACAAATACTTACTTCCCTGAATCAGAATCAAATCCAAAATAAAGTTTTCCGCAGAGGTCACATCGCTGTCCAGTTACGGAAGCATCTTGGCAAACACATTGGCCAGTTAAACTATTACAGACCTGATTCACTGAACCAGTTATGTGGCATAAACAAGGCAAGCAGCCAGAAGCACGGTATGGAGATATGTAGAAACCTAGCAAAGACAAATTGGTGAACAAATACACATTTTAACAAACTTGCAGAAAAAGCAATACAAACAGAAGAATATAATTTTGTGCATTCGTATTTAGCAATTGAATAATGTACCCACCACCACCTAACAAACCTAGTACATATACACACCCCAACATCTACAAATCTATGCAGTTATTTTGTGGAGCAGGGTGTCTAAGCCCATTATATGGCATTTTCTGAAGCTGTTATCTATTCTCTGCTTGCCAACTTTGATTTTCTATTCTGAATCCCGCAAATCATCTTCATAGGCAGAGCAGTATTAAAAAACAGGACAACAGTCCCACAGGTATCAGACAGTGGGGGAAACAAAGATCCCACTGCATGGGAGGCACTAATGAATGCAACACAGACTGCAGGAACATGCACATAATGCCATGCAAGATCAGAGCTGTAGTTCATCTAGTCCAGGAACCTGTCTCTGATAATACCAGTACCAGTCACTTCCAAAGGAACTGCAAGAAACTGATATGTCCTCATTGAAGAATTTCCTTCCTAAAATTTTCTAGGTAAGTGGTTGGTTTATGTGCCCAAACATGAGGGCTAAAGTACCTTAGTAAGAAAACCATCCTGTCTAACATTTTGTGGTCAATGTTCCTATTATCCATATAAATATCTCAATACCTTTTTTTTAAAACTTCTACTAAGCTCTGCATTCTGTGGCAATGACTGCATCTTTAAGCAGGGGGTATTTGGCTGGCTGGCCAAATGAAGGGAAAAGTGCTTTATGGTTAGGGGGGAGTGGGAGAAGAAAACTGCTGCAAAAAAAGGCCTGGGTGTAGTTGGGATTTTTTCACCTTCCCCACAGCGGGCTCAGGTAGGGCTTTGTTCATGCATGGCAAGAAGGGCAATAGGCTATATGTGGCAATTCATTATTTTAGTGTGGGGTGGATGTCCATAGGAAAGTTTTACAGTGACCAGATAAATGACTTGGAAAAGGACTTAAAAAGGAGTTCATTAAAGGAACGAATGGGGCGGTGGCTGGAGACTCCTATGATTGGTAAGGCACGGAGCCAACCCCCCGCCCCCATTTTTAACCTTCCTACAAGGGCAGGGTGTGGGTGGTAAGGTCCCAGCAATGGATTTGCTGGAGGGACCTGGATGGAAAAAGAGGGGGAGCTGGTGAAAGCCCCCTGGGGTAATTACTGAATAAACAGGGGGTTACCTGCACTGTACACTTTTATCTGCCAGGTAGTCCCAGACATCAAATAATAAAGTTGCGGCCTGATCAAACCCATATTAAATGAGTCCTGTCCTTCTTTCAGTATAGTCAGACAACGAGTTAACAGGCTGATTAGTTTTTGTGTAAGAACTTTTCTTTTCTCTATTTTAAAATGGTTGCTTTCAGTTTTGTCCCCCATCCCCTTGTTCTGATATTATGAAAAAGAGATATACAGAAGCATCTGGTTGACCCTCACTTCCTCACTCATTATGTCAGGGGTCCCCAACACGGTGCCCATAGCTGCCATGGCACACACTAGGGCATCTAAGTGCGCCCGCGCACTGGCCGGTGGACAAGCATCCATCAAAATGCTGCTGAAATTTGACGGCATTTCAGCGGCAACGTCTCTGGATGACGCTGCTTTACGTCAACAAACAGAGTCATCCAGAGGTGTCGCCGTGCCTCTGGATGACACCATTTGTTGGCAGCATTTCGCCGGATGCTTGTCGCCGCCACGGTCCTCTGTGGCTCGTCGTCTGGTGCCCGCCAGACTAAAAAGGTTGGGGAACACTGCTTTGTGTGATATACCTCTACCATGTTCTCTTACCAATCTCTACTTATATGAAAATCTATCCAGATCTCTAATCATTTTCGTCATCCACCTCTGAATATCTTATCCCTACTAAATCTTTTTGACATTGACCAGAGCTGAATCCTGAACTCAAGTAAAGTAGCACCACACATGTAGTAGAAATATTTTAGGTTTGTATTTTATATAATTTAGGATAAAAAGTAAAGAATAATAATGTAGCATGTATTAAATGTATTGGTGTATGATTTAATCATATCCTGCCAGCCACTCTTTTTGAATAGCAGAAAGGAACGGCCTAATGGGCCATTGGTAGAGGTGCATCAGCCAGAATCTGTGTCTGAGCTGATTTCAAGGCATAACAGACCTTTTAGGGTCACCACTTTGTTGTAGATTTAGCATTTTAAAATAAGTAAAAGAATGTAATAATCGTTTTTCTCTTGCATTGCAATTTGATGTTCCTATTCAAATGTTCTGTGTAAATCAATTCTGTTTTGTGTGTGAATGAGGAGTGTGTGTGTTAGAAAATAAGTGTAAAGGCCTTTACAGGACCAAATGTTCTAGGGAGGAACAGAGGACAGACGCAAGGGCGCCAGAAGATTACAACACGCCCCTACTAAAACGTCAAAAAGGGCAAATTAACAACTCTAAAAATAAGACAGGCACCTGTCAATGGGAACAAGATAGCTGTGATCAAAACCAGCATGGGGTAACTCCCTAAAAAACGTAAGAAAAAAAAATTAAAAATAAAAAAAAAAAAAGCAAGTGCTCAAACAATTAAATTACAGCAGAACAGTGCAAACCTCATTGGTCCCAATTAAAAAAAATCACTATATAAACAGGGTGCCTTGCCAAGAAACTTTGGGTTCGTCCTGCCAAGACTTGCCGAGAGCATTGTGTCATGACCGACAGAACCCGGTTCCTCCCTACCCATGATCAACCTAGCTGGCCACTAGATTGATCTGGATTCTGGACTGGTAACTATAACATCGACTGGCAGGGCAATTGTGTGTGTGCGTGCATATATGTGATTGAATGAATATGCTAATTGTTGTATCTTCAATAAACACGGCGCATTGTCTTTTCGCTAAAAAGATCCCGTGTGCTTCTCATAAGCATAACATTATTTCCTCTCTCATTTCTTATGCACACTAATGTTATTTTAGGAGCTGGTGGGTTGCCCCACTGCGCATTTAGCAGAGGATCAGGTTTAAGTTGCCCTAGCCTTTTTCTCTGAGTGACAATAGTTAATTTAGAATCTAGTACTGTGTATGAGTAGTTCAAATTATTTCTTGCAATATGCATTACTTAGCACTTGTCAACAATGAATTTAATCTATTGTGCTGCCCGTTCTCCTTGCTTTGTGGTGTCTTCCTGGAGTTCTTGTCTAGTGCGGACATATCTACATTAATTGCATGTCACCACACTGTTTATCCCTCGCCCCAACCATTAATAAATATATTAAATAAAGCAAGTTCTAATATAAGAATGCCACCAAACCATTATATAGTACTTTTCATCCACACATCTCAAAATGCTTTACAAAAATAGAATATTTTGGTGGGAGGGGGCATCCCTTTGTCAACATTTTTCTATTATTCTTTATGGTATGACTCACAAGGACAGAGAAAAATTTTCCCCTCCTCTCATACACTCTTGCAGCATTCTCATAGACCTCTTAGTCACTTTTCCTCCCTGATTATATAAAGTTCAGTAAGCTTCTCTTCTTTAGTCAAGTTCTTCAGTTGTTCATGAACTCTCCCTCTAACTTTCTGATGTCCTGTTCTATAATGAAAGGCCCAAAATTGCATTGTAATGTGCTATCTAACCAAGGCATTATTTCCTCTCTCTTACAAGTGATACCTTTATATATACACCCCCAGGGTGGAATTGTCTTTCTTTGCAGCAATGTTGTGCTGTGAGCTCATATCCAAAATAGCAAAAGAACTAAACAAATTGAAAACATTAGAATTTTACTGCTCAAGTCTTTGTTCAAGTTTAGCTTCTGGTCCTCAGTGAGATAAATCTCAAGTGGACAGTCAAGTGATATCAGTTTCCAGTTAACACACATTCGCACCATAAAACAACCATACTGCTGGCACTTTATTCCAGAGAGGCCCAGAACTGAGCCATCACAGAGACTGAATATCTTGAAGTTATTAGTGAGGCAGCATGTATTATCTCAAACTGCAGTTGCATGTACAGTATAGTACCTGTCCTGTACATAAATAGAGGAGGCCATTTCCCAGCAATGTCACTCTCGAGCACAATGAAGAACTCAACTGTAAGAGTATAGCTGGAAGATAGGAAACAAGTTTAACCCTAGACCTCATGCAAAAGGTCAGTGCACCTTGGTAGGTATCTAATTTATAATCTGCCGAGAAAATACTAAACATTAATATTAGGCAGACCCTAGTGGAATCTAGAAAAAGACAGACCCTTATCCACTAGTGAATTAGCATAAAAATTTACAAGTGACAAAGGACGGAAACAGATAAATGAGTAAGTCTAAAGTATTACAATGAATCTCAACTGAACTGACTTGCTCATAGGAACATCTTTTATTATAATTGTTACAGCAGCAAACCCTATAGTTAAGGTTACCATTTTAGGGCCAGATCCTAAATCCTGAAGTCAATAAAGCTATGCCCATTTAGAGCAGGTAAGGATCTGGCACTCTCTCTCTGTTACTAATCATTTATAAACTTTTTGCCATGGTGACGCTTCAAAGTTCTAAATATACACAATAAGGCTTAAATCTTCAAAAGTGACTTTCAGTTTTGGGTGCCTCTGATTCTGGATACCCAGTTAAGAGACAAGTTGGGGAAGCTGATTTTAAGAAAGTGATCAGTGCCTGCTCTCTCAAAATTAGGACTATTTGAAGCGCTTCATATGGGCACTCAGAAGTCACTTTTGAAAAATGTAGTCCTAGATCACCAAAAAACAAGATAGAAGAGGCATCAAATTGCAAACGGATATTGCACATGTTGGGCTAAGCACTATCCTGGCCAGCATGGCAAGAGAATAGAAATGCAACTGAAATCCTGACAGTGAGACCAGAATTCCTTGCTGATGACAAAGGTAGCATGCTATGTGAGTATTTTGCATCACCGCACAGCGGGAGCAGAATAGATCTCTGTCTGTGCTACTAGTGGCAGCACCTAACCATGGCACACTGTATATGTTCGTCAGTTACAATGGCGAGGTAGGAAGGGATCTGATTGAGATGCTCTCCTCTAATTGTAAGGTGGAGAGATGGGAAAGGGAAGGGCAGAGAATGAGGAAAAAATACAATAATGAAGGAAGTTGTTTTTTTTTTTAAATCCCTCAACATATCAACAGCTGGGGAACCTCTAGCCCCAGTGAATTGCATCATCCCCTTTCAGTCCTACCTTGCATCAGGAGGTTCTCGCTAACCAATGTTCCCTGATATCTAGTCTTGAGAGACTAACAGCCCATTAATTGCCCAAAACATTTGTAATATGCAGAACATTTGTTTCCTAGTAGTCTTGTGCAGCATCTCATGGCATTCATCCATCTGTTGCTAACCAGAAACAGTAGTTTTGGGGAGAGGCTTTAAGAAATGGCTGCTTGGGATTTAGTCAGTTGTCTCCAAACTAGCTGAAGTGTCTAATTCAAGCGACTTAGGACTGAAGTCCCATTTCAAATGTGAGAGAGGCTCCTAAAGTTACTTAGGCACTTTTGAAAATGTGTCATTGGCACGTCTGAAAATTTTACCTCAAGTCAAAGTCTGAGGACTAGTCTACACTAGAAGCGCAACACTGGTGCAGCTGTTCTGATGCAGCTGTGCTGTGTCAGGTGAAGACGCTCTATGCCGACCTAAGAGAATTCTCCCATCTGCATAATTATTCCACCTCCACAAGAGGTGGAAGCTATGTCAGTGGGACAACGTCTCCCTCTGACATAACGTCAGTGAGAACAGCACTTACGTTGCTGTAACTTGCATCGGTCGGGGGGTGGTTTTTTCATACCCCTGAGTAAGATAAATTATATCGACATAAGCAGTGGTATAGACCTGCTCTGAGTGGCTGCATGGAAAGTTGTGGTCTATGGTTACAAGAAACTCCTAAATGCCTTCCTGTTGCAAGGCCTCTGCTCAGCACAGGTTCTAAGGCCTGAATGGTTGTGGAGAGGTTGCTCATCCAGGTCAGGGTGGCAGGGAAGCGTGCTGACAGGGCATGTACACAGTGAGTGAAGACAGGTCCAGGGCAAATAGTACTGTACTTGCTTTGTGGCTAGAGGCTTTAATTCTTCAGGGCTGTAAATCCACTGCCTCTCATAGGCATTAAGTTCATGTGTGAAGTAAAAAGGGTTTTTTTTCTTTGAAAAAGGGTTGGTTCTCCTTTCCATACAGCACTAATTAAAATATCTGAGCAAACAGTGCCTCCCTCAAGTTGTATTTAATTTCAATATTTTTTCAGTCAAAAACAAAAATCTATGCAAGAAAACTATTCTTTATAAATCAGCAACAAACCAGGAGACCTGAGGTTTCCCCATGAAACATAGCTAATTGATCTCCTTTCTCCATGGGTGAGAAAACAGGACGAGAAGGCATGAGGATGTGTTGAGATTTTGAATCACATCAAACAGAGATTTTTTTGAAAGTTAGAGTGCAAATATCTATCTTTTTGTGGCTAATTTTAGGTCTCTTACTTGAATTTATTTTAAGGAAATATACTGGGAAATGAGAACACTTAAAACTACTTGAGTTTATGCTATAAATCAGAGTAAATTTATTCAGGAAACTGAGTTAAAATAGGTGCATTGTCCCATCAATCTAACCTACTCTTAATATATTTTTATGCTTGCCATTTTTACCTAATTAATTACATGCTTTTAATTAGTCTGTGATGGCTACAGATATGCTTTGGCCTAAGGCAAAGCCAAAGGACATTGTTAGATTATTTGAAACCGATGAAATTGCTCCATAATTCAAGACCACTATTATCATCAGATCAGTTTGTAAACAAATAATATTTTAAAGAATGCATACTCTTCAGAGCTGGGTATTTTTATTATAACTCACTGTGTTATACTTATTACATACAGGGCTAGTATGTTGTTTTAACAGATTTGGGTTTCTCAGGGTTTTTTTCAATAGCTGATCTAGAAATTGCAAGATTAAGTTCAATCATCCAAAGTGATTCATCCACTGGTATGTATTCCTTCCTGCCTTCTTACCCTCCTCCTCCTCCTCCACATTACTCCCCACCTTAAAAATCCCCTCATTATTACAACAGTGAAAATCTAATACTGACACTTCAAAGATCTTTTTCGGGTTACTATTGTACATCGTCAAAATTTCTCCTCCCTCCTTTGAATGTACCCTGATATCAGCATCTATCATGTGGTCCAGGAAACAGTGCACTGGGCTGGGACTCTGGTTCAGCTGGGTTCTATTCCCAGGTCTCCCACCGGCCAGTTGGGTGACCTGAGGTAAGTTACTTCATCGCTCAGTGACTCAGTTTCCCCATCTGTAAAATGTGTATATGATACTGGCTCTCTTCATAAAGTGTTTTGAGATCTACTGATGGAAAGAGCTGTATAAGACCTAGGCCAGGTGATATTTTTAGGGTCCATACTACTGAAGTCAACACAAAACTCCTATTTAATACAATGAGTACAAGATGGGGCCCTTGCAATGTTAAGGAATCAAACTCATCTATAAAGCAGTAAACTCAATGCTAATCACTTACACATTTATATACATTTCTTAGTAAAACAAGACAAATTACTTTCTCATAACAAGATTTTTTTTAAAAACAAACAAGTATGTGAAAATATTCCCTCGTGTGCCATGTAGGTTATTCCACATGCTATTCTGTTCATACTATCAATTAGACATTTTATAGATCTACATAAACCCTTGCCTTCACTTTTCAAGGACAAGGGTGGGTCACTGACTCAGGAAGCCTTGACATCACTCCTCTACCTAGCCCCAGCCTGCTCTCTGATTAAGTGCCCGCTGTAGAGTGTCGGCAGGTCAGACAGAACTGGGGAAGGAATGAAAAAAAAACCACAATAGTGCTATATTTATTAGTACACATACCTAAAATAATTTAAATTAATGTAAAAAAATACTAATGGAGGTTAAGCTGCATTTTTAACCTATGTTCAAGTTATCGAATGGCATATTAAACCCAATGAGGCTCCAATGTACCTTCTAATGTGCACTGCTACTTTAACAAACTGCCTATAAATTTAACATGAACTAAATCTCTCTCTTTAACACAGATTAGGTTAATAATACATGGGGTTTCATTATATTCACCTGTTTTCTAAAAATTAATAAAAAGATAATTATAGTGCTACCCACTATCATAAACTCAGATATAAACTCAATTTACGGTAATGTAGAATGAAATTCCTTAATTGTTTCAGTGCTCTGTGATGTACCAGTTGCATTTTCAGCTGCTTATAAGGCCAATCCTTGCTTAGCCCTTGTGAGAACCTGCATATCCCCAACATTATGGTGCAATCACATGCACTTATAGGACAATTTGTTTTGCCAGCCTTCTTAAACTGTTCCTACAAATGTCTCCACAGCTTCCTCCATACTAACCGCTCATGCATGGAAGACCCTTGCTGAACTGAACTTTGAGGAAACTCTTTCAATTCCTTCCTCAAGACCTCCATTTGCTGCAACTCCTATAACAAATCACCAGTCAAATCAGGAGTAACTTCATTTATGTCTATGGAGATGTACAAGTATGAAAACAAACGTATAAATTGGAGGTGAATCAGGGCTAAAGCCCTATCAAAAAGGACCAGCATAATAATGGAAAAGACCGTTCTGATTTTGGAATACTGCAGAGTGTGACAAGCAACTTTCTTCCAATTTCCTTACCTGATTCACACTGATTACACCTTCTTCCTTGACGATTAGGCAGGCATACACATTGTCCACTGATCTGGTCGCAAACTGTTCCTGCTAATGTCCCCAAGGAGTCACAGTCACAAATCTGGCAGCCGAGAAGGTTGCTAATGGTAAGATTGTACATATGAGGCACACACTGATTGCACTGAAGCCCAGTTACACCAGCTTTGCAAGAACACTGTCCTGTTGATTTGTCACACAACAGAGAGCCATTTACTGTACCAGCATTATCACAATTACATGGCAGACAGGCTAAGGAATTATTTTGTTGTACTTTGTAATACCCATCTAAGCATTCATTGCACTGTCTTCCTCCAGTATTAGGTTTACATACACATTGCCCTGTCGTAGCATCGCAAACCATTCCAGAAAGCGATCCTGCGATATTACAGTCACAAGTCTTACAGCCAGTAGCATCCAGTCCAAAGAAATTGTCCATGCAGGTGTCACACTGAAGCCCTTTGGTTTCTTCTTTACAATTGCACTGCCCAGTAAAAGGGTTGCAGAATTGGTTCAGTGAGCCATAGATATTGCACAGACAAGGCTCACATCCATGTTCATTAAAATTTCTGCTGACTTTAAATCCAAAATTACAATGATCACACTTGAGCCCTGAAGAGAGAAAAAATTATTAATAAAAGGAGAAAGGAGAGGTGACATTCAATTCAGTCAACAGAAATTCAATACAAACTATATATTTTAGATCTTTTAAAAAAAAGTTCTTTCCCACAACAATTTTTAATAGCAGCAGCAACGAGGTGGCTGCACAAAACTACAGAAAACAGCAGGAGCTAATGTAACAGCTATTTTTGTATGTTTATATTTCAGAAATAATAAGGTTTTTGTTGTTTTTCATAAACAGTTTTTTAGATAGATTTATTTTCACCTCAAGCACATTGTAAAACCTCTGGCAAAAACTAAATGTTTTTGACCACTTGTTACATGACCTATCTTCTTAACTACAAGAGATGATACAAAATGGATGGGCAGAAGTTGTGCTGAGGGCTGTCAACTCATTTTGATGACATATACATAAACACTGCAAATTAGACTAATTTCGATGGGTTTTACTCATCATAATTCAATTTTAATATTGATTACACTTATATACCAGAGTTTATTAGGAGTCTTTATGGGATACAGAAAATGTTTTCCATAATCCAAGATGAAATAATGCTTTTGTCTAGATGTATGATTCAGTTAATACAATACATTAGAAAGTAAATTGTTTTTTTTCAAATTTCATCCTGTAGCTCTGTTAGTTTTGTTTACAAATTCATTGTTTTATCCCTGCCTCAGGGTTGCAGCTGAATTTTGGTTTATAAAATTTACCTCACCAGAAAGCAAAGTAAATTATTATTTGAGAAATGCTAACTCACAGGTGTGTGTGTGTTAGTTTTCAGTGGGAAAATCTTTCACTGTGATACGACAGTTTAATTGTGGCATCCAGTAAAAGAAAAAAAAACCTTGATACTAACAAAATATTTCCATCCTTTAAAAAAAATCCATAAATATAATACATTTAGAAACTCATATGTAGAAAAGCATGTCTTGAAATGGTAGGATGTGCATTATATACATGGATAAAAGCTCGAGAACTTCAACAGAAGGCAAATTCCTTTAACAGTGATGAATGGCTCACCTAAGGCATATCATTTAATTTCAATAAGGAAAATAAAAAAGGCCCACTATTGCTGCAAATTTTAAAAATAACTGTATTGTTAACAAGAATTATGACTCATTTTGAACTATTAAAATTGGTCTACATGGATTCATATCATATCAGTTTTAAAAATATGCGCAGTGCTTATTTGAATATGCCATACATATTCCTGACAGGTAATCTATTCCTAACGATACTGAGGAAGGCCTACAGGGCATCACATTCAATGTTAACAAGTACGGGGGAGTTAGCACGCTTGGCATTTAATTCACATTCTTCTACCTTTTTATTCTAGATGAATGACCTACTTTAATAAAATTATTGGTGCTAATGTATTTTACTGGTGATAGAATCATTAGTAAGATTTAACAGTTGTGTTAACTCTAACAGTTCACGTTCCATAACATTGCAGTACACAGTTACATTTTCTGTTATCACATTTCTTTAGACAAAATGAAAATAGATTGAGGTTACTTGTAAACCAAGTTTAAAAAAATAATTCAACCTACATTTTAAAGAGGTAGCTTTTCTTTATAAAAGTTCACTGCACAGGGACTGGTAAATAACATTTATTTACACATGGTAACAAGGGAAAGCAGAGTAATTACAGTTAGTTGTGTAAACAATCCTACTGACGTGCTTAACTTTAAGCACAAGTAGTCTCACTGAGGTCAATGAAACAACTGTGCTTAAAGATAAGCATGTACATACATGTTTACAAGATTGGGCTTTGGTATCTTCCTCTCCTCCACCCCTCATAGATTTTTTTTTAAGTGAAGAGAAAAATCATCCCAAATACTTTAATAGATAGTGTAAAAGGTTTGAAATAATTTAAGTAAGCAAGGGTCTGATCCTGCAATCCTTGCACACCCAATTTCTCACTGACTTCAAAGCAAGCTTGGGAATATACAAAGAATCCAAAATCAGGTCCCAAATGTATATTAAAAAAATATACAACAGAATTGTTATTTAATGTAGGAAATTCAATTTTAAGATGCATTAACTGTTTACACTGAAAAAATCAGGATTGTTTGATCCAGCAAGGATCCTGAGCACCTCCTGAGGGATGTTGACCACACTTTAATCCCCACTGTAGACAACAAGAGTTAAAGGCACTCAGCACTCCATATGAAGGAAGCTCAGAATTACTCAGGATTAGATCCTTTTAAAGGCACATTTTCATGTATTTATTTATTTATAGGCTTGTTTTGGAAATTCCAGCCACAAGAACAAAGAATAACAACTTGTAAAAATTCACAACAATTCAAGAGCTATCATATTTCTCTCTTACAAAGATATGGGTGGACACTAACAGAGATTTAGAAGTCTGGAAGAAGCAGTTGTTCACAATTTAGTAAATATGAATTACCTAAGATCTGAACATTGAAAGGTATTTTTAGTATCAACATATGATCATGGTTGGTTCAAAAAATACAGATTACTAATAGTTTGAATGATAAATAGGTATAGAGTTTTTTTGAGCCATATGTATGGCCTGAGACACGTACAGTTACCATGCAGGGCTCACTTTATCAGGAAATTCTCCTTGCATAATATTCCCATACATCAATATTTCAAAGTGTATTATGTACATTGTGTATTTTGGGCACTTGATAAATTTTGTCCTTATGTGGCTGTGGCTCCCCTCAAATATGCTGGAAGTAATAAATTGCTATAATCAAATCTAATTTCTGAAAAATACCTGTGGGAGTAACAAACAAAAAAGCACGTCTTGTAAAAAAAATGATAAATAACACAGAAGGTAGCAGTTTATTATAATCATCTTGGCATTGAATTACAAAATTAAAATTATGTGGCCCTTGATAACTAACCCTAGCAATGTTCATGATCTGTGGAATAAAGTTGACTTATTTTGCATTTCATAGGAACAGTTCAAAGAAATACAATAGAAAAAACATGGAAAGATTTATCACAAAGGGACCCTCTAGCACAGAATATTTTGAGGGGGAAAAAATCCATTTATTTTGGTCTATTAAGAAAACTAGCATGGAAATGATTTGCTTAGAACTCATTAAGTATAAAATATTCTGAAAAAGTCCTAATTTCCTAAAAGAAACATCTACCCGGTAAGCAAATTAATATTATTTCTGTGAGTTATTAGTATGGAGCTATGTGAGCCAATGCAGCTATGGAATAGAGAGACTTCTAAAGGGTTGATTAAACTAAGCTTCAAACTGTAGTTTGATAGAATTATTAAATTAATAATTTTTAGACAGTTAATTTCATTCAGTTTTTTAATCTGCCTTCAGCAAAAGAAATTTACTGTATTTTTCAGTTAGAAATAAAATGTTTTATTTCTAGCAGATAAGAAATATGGCTGAAAACGCTTACATTACACATACCAATAACATTTGCTTTGCACTTGCACTGGCCTGAATTTTGGTGACAGGTAATATCTCCACTGACTGTCCCAGAGGTATTACAGTTACAGGGACTGCAGCCATCAGGGTCTGACTGTTGTAGATTGTAGAATCCTTCCTGGCACTGATTGCACTGTCTGCCAGACACATGTCTCTTACAATTACATTGGCCTCCAATCTAGAAAGATACAAAATATTATTGAATGATGAACATATCTATTTTTAGATGATGTACCCTCCGCTGTTGTTGCTAATGAGTGCAGGGGAGAGAGAAAACTTTAAATGGAAAAGGAAAAAATAGGTCTGTGAAATACATGTATTATTTTACTTACTGAGAAGAAAAACTAAAATATTAAACAAGCATAAATATAATAATTTAATTAAATCAAAGAACTTTTTGTAGGGTGCAAAAAATTAAGAGTTAAACACAGATGTATTCATAATCTAAATACTGAAAACCATGAAGGAGAACAGTCACCAGGCCATGCTTTTTCCCAGCTCCAAAGCATCCTCTGCCATGCCTATTCTTTGCAAGGAGGTTAGCAAACAAATAGAAAAAACAGTCTTTAATTGGCTGGATTGGATTCATCTGCTCCAGTTCAGGGGAACCAGGCTTAGTCTGTGTACAGGGACCAGCTACTCTGTGACAAATACAAGACCCTATTCTACAAATGGGAATTTCTGCTTAAAAATAGATAGTATGTACCATCTGATCTGCAGCTATTACAGAATAGTATATAATTTCTAGAGGTGAAACCCTGTCATTTTTGTTCAGACAATGCTTCTATTTACTACAATGGGAGTACTGGCTAAATGAAAATGGAATAAAGATTGCAGGACTTTACCCAAAATAAAGCTAAATACCCCACGTGAGCGAGATGGGACAATTTCTGGATACTATGGAACTAACTGCCCCCTTGTTAACAATTGATTACAACAGAGTTACACCATAAGAGAAGAATCAGACTGTTTCCATAATTTGACAGCCTTGTAGAACTGATTCACCATTGCCTGGACATTCAGGAAGGATTAACTAACTGCATGGGGCCAAAGCTATTTGCTTCACCCACACATGCAGTTGTATTTATTTCTATGTGAATCCTCATGTGAGTGAAGAAAGCACGATTTGGCTCAAACTGGAAAAACAAAATATTCTAAAACATTAACATTCCTCTTGTAACGCTCTCTACTGAAATTATCTCCCATAGAATTCAAAACTTTTGACCAAGGCCTTTCTGGGTTTTTACCCCAAAACCGAGGCCAAACCAGAGCAAAGGATGAGGCTTGAGGTGGCTGGGTCAAAGCTACAAAAATATTCCATGTAAAATATACTTTCTATTTATCTGGATCCTCCAATCTGTACAGTGTAGATTTAAGGATCATTAACCTGAGTGAGAAAAAATACAGCATCTCTAGGCCTGATAGTAAATATTGGATGCAAAAACTGTGCCTGAAGGTTATATCCAAGCACATTCCAAAAGAAAATCTTGCATTACATTATACAGTAGAATGTTTTTGTATTGATGACAGAGAGACCTATTTTAGATTACCAAATTTTACAGGGGAAAAAAAAAACATGATTAGAAATCAAGAATACTGCATGAAATAAATGTACAGCAAAAGCTCCTCAAGCTGTATCAACTACAGAGGAGTCCCATGAAGATTAGTGAAATTTTCAGGGTAGTGAGTGCCAGGAATGGGAAGGAGCACCAGTACCACCGACAAGATTTAAGTGTCATTGACGTGCCAGGTAGTACAGAGTGCCAAGAGGTGATGCAGTGCTCTCAAAATTCAGTGGCAGAAAATGTACACTGAAGAACTCACCTTTAGCAAGGAGAGAGAGTCCACAACAGAAAATACAGGCACTTCAAGAAAGGGAACACAGGCTGAACATTAGGTGTAATTAAGTTATCTCTAGACCAGTCAATATGATCCACTACAGACCAGATTATAAAAATCTCTTCCTCCTACAGTGGCACTACCTTTCAAAGTTATCCTACGCTTTGTAATCAATACAGGAAATTAAAGCCAGGAAACCAGTTAAAATAGTAATAATCTATCTCAGTAACTAAACAAGAAGTAATGGAAACTGGGATTTTGAATGAATATATTTAACAGTAGAGGAAGTCTCATCAGGTTGGGTAATATGGGATCAGAAGTATGGGTATGTGCCTGCAGAAGGTCTCTGTCATCACCCACTGACATACTGTCACCCACCCTGATTTGTAACGTTTTGAAATTGGTGATGAGAGAAGACGTTTGTAGATAAGACAAGCTTCCAGTTTGATTGAGAAGGCACTATTGAAAATTTCCATGCATTTCTAAAATATCTTTAAGTGTTCTGATTGAGTCTTTTCAAGAAAAGATCATATGACAATATACTTTTCTGCTCCCCACCACCTCAAAAAGCAATGGAAGATCTGTTTTAGCCCCTATTTGTCTTGAATGCATAATTCGTTACCCAAAAATTGTGTTAGCACAGAGTTAAGGCTGACCAACAGGGTTAGGAGTCAGCTTCAGCAGTGTCAGTCTCCTAGGGTACGTCCAGACTACCCGCTGTATCGGCGGTAGCGATCGATTTTTCAGGGATCGATATATCACGTCTCATCTAGACGTGATATATTGATCCCCGAACGCACTCCCGTCGACTCCGGAACTCCACTGGCGCAAGCGGTGGTAGTGGAGTCGACACGGGGAGCCGCGGATGTCAATCCCACGCGGTGAGGACGGGAGGTAAGTCGGAATAAGATACTTCGACTTTAGCTACGGTATTCCTGTAGCTGAAGTTGCGTATCTTACATCGACAACCCCCCCTAGTGTAGCCCAGGCCCTAGCAACATATTGAGCATAGCTGACCCTGACAGGGGCTGTCAGATGGACTGCACTTCCTGACTGGTGGAGCTAAACTACTGCTTGACCCTGCAGTACCCAGCGCTCCCTGGGTGCTCAACATGTTCCCTGCCAGAGCTGCTTAATCCTGTTTCCTGCACCTGCTCTTACTTCCATCCAACCTGTGCCTACCTGCTCACCCTGCTCCTGCCCTTACCCATCCATGACACCACTGGTTGTGAGCCCTGGCTCCATTTCCTGATCACATATTTTGCTAGCCCATTGCCTCTGGCATTCGGTTTCTGATCCCTGTCTCTGCCTTTGGCTCTAATCTCAGTTACAACCCCAAGTGTCCTGTGGTCCTGATTCTTGACTCTAGCTCAGCTCTGCTTTAAACCCCAGGCCTGGCCACCCCCATGGCTCTGACCATTAAACCTGAACATCCACGTCCTAGTCATGATCCTGACAAGTAGTGCCTCTTATCCTTCCAGAACAACAAATGCCAGAGGATTCAGGGGGCCTGGGGCAAATCAATTTCGGGGGCCCCTTCCATAAAAAAAAATTACAATACTATATTCTCGTCGGGGTCCCTGCGGGGCCCAGTGCAAATTGCCCCACTTGCTCCCTCCCAATGGGCGGCCCTGGGAAAAATAAACCTTCTGCATCTCGGCACAAATCCAGTTTTGAGAAAACTTCTTTACAAGACATCACTGGTTCTCAGCATCAGCTAGTGCTAAAAGACGCTAAAGCTCATTAAAAGGGTTGGACAAATATGTGCTGTCAAAACTGCTTCTGGATCGAAAACTAGGGGTTTTTAAAAAGCAGAAAAAAATCATGGACAACATCTGCTTTCCTTCAAAATTTGTTGTGGTTTTTTTAATTGAAAAGCTGAAATTAGTCTGCTATAACCTGAATATGGTTTGAGGTTTCAGAAATGTGTGGCCAAATATCTGCTACTTGCTGTGTTTGATTGTTTAAAAAACAATAAAAAAAATTCTGCTTAAAAAAAAATCCAAAACTTTTTGAACCACCTCAGCTTGTGACCAAACGCCTGAGCCCATCCAGTCAGAGATTTTTCCAGGTTTCTGATACTCTGCTGGCTTCCTTGACTCATATCTGTCTCCATAACTTTGGGTTCATTTAGGTTAGAATATAAGAACAGCCATACTGGGTCAAAGCAAAGGCCCATCCAGCCCAGTATCCTATCTACCGACAATGGCCAATGCCAAGTGCCCCAGAGGGAGTAAACCTAACAGGTAATGATCAAATGATCTCTCTCCTGCAATCCATCTCCACCATCTGACAAACAGAGGCTAGGGACACCATTCTTTACCCATCCTGGCTAATAGCCATTAATGGTCTTAACTTCCATGCATTTATCTGTTTCCTAGAGACTGGCTCCATTGGGTCCCTCACAAACTGGAGACGGTTACTGTGGGTTTGTCTTTAGTATAGACTATGTACATACTCCATGAACTGAGCATTTGAGCTTGTTCCAAATCTGGGATGAGCCTATGTTGTGAAAACTGAAATGCTCAAAATAGCACATGCATGTGAATGGACATAGGGTGTTAAATTAAATTACCCCAGGGGTTCTCAAACTGGGGGTCAGGACCCCTCAGGGGTCACGAGGTTATTACCGGGGGCCACGAGCTTCTAGCCTCCACCTCAAACCCTGCTTTGCCACCAGCATTTATAATAGTGTTAAATATATAAAAAAGTGTTTTTAATTTATAAGAGGGGGGTCATACTCACAGGTTTGCTATGTGAAAGGGGTCACCAGAACAAAAGTTTGAGAACCACTGAATTAACCCCTCTGGAGCCTCAGGAAATGTAGGGGAGGGGGGCGGGTCTCCTTTGGTAGAGTTGGGAAGGACGTAGGTGGTGTAGGATATTGCTCTTCTCATGTGATCCCTCCCCCAGTGACTAATTTTAAATGAAGCTACCGTCCCCTGACATGAATCTCCCTATGGCGCTGAAATTAAATATAGACTATAATTTGGCATTTGAGAAGTGAAAGGAATGGTAGCCCTAATGGAAAAGCTAACAGCTTGGCTCTTCTGCAAGCCTCAAACTGCTGAATGAGCTTTAGGATAGGGAAGGCTGTGCCTCCCAAACAGCCTAGCCCTGCCCCCTTATCCAGCCCACACCGACTTCCTGCCCCCGACTGCCTGCCCCCCTCAGAATCCCCGACCCATCCTGCTCCTTGCCCCCTCACTGTCCCCCAGAGACCCTCCACTACCATCCCAGGACCCCACCCCTGCTCCCTATCCCCTGACTGCCCCAACCCCTATCACCCCCTCGCTCAGTCCTGACAGACCCCTGGAATGCCCACGATCCAACCTCTGCCCCCTCCCTGCTCCCAGGACTCCCTGCCCCTTAGCCAACCCCCCCCAGCCCTGGCCCCTTACTCCTGGCTCCCCTCTCACCCAGAGCCTCAGCGCATCCAAGAGCTTCGCTCAACAGAGGTAGCGTGTCTCTAGAGGAACCTGAGCTCTGCCCCGCTTATAACCACGTGGTCAGGGGGCAGGTTCTGAGAGCTCCACCCTGAGCTCAGCTCCCTCCACTCAGCCTGGAGCTCGCAGCCCCGCCCCTTCACCACGCAGCTCTGAGCGAGGTGGGGCTCATGGGCCCTGCCGGAGCCATGCTGCAGCTGTCAGGGACGCTACTGGATGGGCTGAGGCTCCGGGAGAGGGGAGGGGAGGAGATGGGGCCAGAGACGGAGCCTCAGCCATGTTTGTGGGGGCCCCTACAGAGCCCGGGGCCTGGGGCAAATTGCCCCACTTGCCCCTCCCTGGGCAGCCCTGTCAAATGCATCTACACTTAAGCCTCTGAAAACTAGTAAATACAGAGTTAAGGTATATACCAGCCCTGAAAAACAACCTTAACTCAGACCCTCTGGAGCTGGGAAGAGCCTCTGGAAATAGTTTTTTCTCATGCTTACCCTTACTGAACTAAGAATGTGAGCATCAGGTTTCTTTTTGCCATTGGGGAAGGCCAGCAGTCTAGCAGCATGCATGACACTGGTCTCTTTGGCTAAGTGAGTAGTAAGCAAAGTCAATATCTCAGAAAGAAGCCACAGAACAACAGTGAATGGGTGATAACATTTTGGAAGCCTATGGTGGTTTGTGTGGAGTAGGCTTGTTGTTTGAGTGTAAGCCAGATGTAGGTAGTTCCTATTCACTATGCCTGATCTAAACTCAAATTTTGTCAGCAAAAGGGTGTTGGATTTTGTTGTACCATGTTTAATGTGGTCTGCTACTTGAGTCTTCTGTAGCATCTCCATGGGTAATGTGTTACTGGCATATGAGGGTTTTGCTCAAAGAAAGTAGAGTTAACAATGCATTAAAGGACTGGTGTGTACCCAGTATTTCCTGGTTTTCTGAGATTCAAGCTTGTTTTACCTTAACTCTATTCCCTGGTTTTCAGAGGTTTAAGTATAGATGTTGTGGAAGGATGAAAGGCACTGCTGGTCAACTTTCACTCAGAGTTAACATTTCTCAGAAGTGAATTTTCTTTGTTTTTGAGGAATGTTAGTAGTGAGGGGATGTGATTAGGGGGCACAAAAGATTCCTTGGAAACAACTCACTGCCACTCAGTCAGGAGCTCTGCCCTATTCATGCCTCCAGTAGGGCACTACAGGGAGTAAGGCAAGTGGTAACTGATAGGCTGTGAGGCATATATCTACCAGCTGAAGGCAGCAAGGGGGGATTAAGGGGGAGTGTCCCAGACTGTACTTCAGGGGTTAGTGTAGGGGGAAGGGTCTCTGCACAACCTTCTCCAGCATAGGAGGATTGCAGAGGTGTGAAATGGCTCATTCTTTCAATAAGATGTTCTCAGATGAATCAGGAACATGCCAAGGAAATGAATATAGCCTGACAGACAAAATAGCTCAGAGGTGTGAACTGACCTATTCATCTCAATGGATGTTCTCGTCCCTCTCCCCAAGTATACCCTGCCCACTGGAGAATACCAGTTTTCAAAATAATCTTGCTATGCATGTGCATTTTAGACCAGAGTTCATATAAGACATATCCAATAATTTCTGTTATCTCCTTGGCCTCTAACATCTCTTAGAGATCAACCTCCCATCTTATATTGTTTACTCCCTCAACAGCTGATTCATTAGATCAAAATGCTTGATCCTTGTGTAATTAAAAATCCACAATGTTCATAGACTCAGACTCTAGGACTGGAAGGGACCTCGGGAGGTCATCGAGTCCAGTCCCCTACCCTCATGGCAGGACCAAATACTGTCTAGACCATCCCTAATAGACATTTATCTAACCTACTCTTAAATATCTCCAGAGATGGAGATTCCACAACTTCCCTAGGCAATCTATTCCAGTGTTTAACTACCCTGACAGTTAGGAACTTTCTCCTAATGTCCAACCTAAATCTCCCTTGCTGCAGTTTAAGCCCATTGCTTCTCGTTCTATCATTGGAGGCTAAGGTGAACAAGTTTTCTCCCTCCTCCTGATGACACCCTTTTAGATACCTGAAAACTGCTATCATGTCCCCTCTCAGTCTTCTCTTTTCCAAACTAAACAAACCCAATTCCTTCAGCCTTCCTTCATAGGTCATGTTCTCAAGACCTTTAATCATTCTTGTTGCTCTTCTCTGGACCCTCTCCAATTTCTCCACATCTTTCTTGAAATGCGGTGCCCAGAACTGGACACAATACTCCAGCTGAGGCCTAACCAGCGCAGAGTAAAGCGGAAGAAAGACTTCTCGTGTCTTGTTTACAACACACCTGTTAATGCATCCCAGAATCATATTAGCTTTTTTTGCAACAGTATCACACTGTTGACTCATATTAAGCTTGTGGTCCACTATGACCCCTAGATCTCTTTCTGCCATACTCCTTCCTAGACAGTCTCTTCCCATTCTGTATGTGTGAAACTGATTGTTCCTTCCTAAGTGGAGCATTTTGCATTTATCTTTATTGAACTTCATCCTGTTTTCCTCAGACCATTTCTCCAATTTGTCCAGATCATTTTGAATTTTGACCCTGTCCTCCAAAGCAGTTGCAATCCCTCCCAGTTTGGTATCGTCCGCAAACTTAATAAGCGTACTTTCTATGCCAACATCTAAATCATTGATGAAGATATTGAACAGAGCCGGTCCCAAAACAGACCCCTGCGGAACCCCACTTGTTATACTTTTCCAGCAGGATTGGGAGCCATTAACAACTACTCTCTGAGTACGGTTATCCAGCCAGTTATGCACCCACCTTATAGTAGCCCCATCTAAATTGTACTTTCCTAGTTTATCTATAAGAATATCATGCAAGACCATATCAAATGCGTTACTAAAGTCTAGGTATATCACATCCACCGCTTCTCCCTTATCCACAAGGCTCATTATCCTATCAAAGAATGCTATCAGATTAGTTTGACATGATTTGTTCTTTACAAATCCATGCTGGCTATTCCCTATCACCTTACCACCTTCCAAGTGTTTGCAGATGATTTCTTTAATTATCTGCTCCATTATCTTCCCTGGCACAGAAGTTAAACTAACTGGTCTGTAGTTTCCTGGGTTGTTTTTATTTCCCTTTTTATAGATGGGCACTATATTTGCCCCCTTCCAGTCTTCTGGAATCTCCCCCGTCTCCCATGATTTCCCAAAGATAATAGCTAGAGGCTCAGATACCTCCTCTATTAACTCCTTGAGTATTCTAGGATGCATTTCATCAGGCCCTGGTGACTTGCAGGCATCTAACTTTTCTAAGTGATTTTTTACTTGCTCTTTTTTTATTTTATCTTCTAAACCTACCCTCTTCCCATAAGCATTCACTATATTAGACATTCCTTCAGACTTCTCAGTGAAGACCGAAACAAAGAAGTCATTAAGCATCTCTGCCATTTCCAAGTCTCCCGTTACTGTTTCCCCCTCTTCACTAAGCAGTGGGCCTACCCTGTCCTTGGTCTTCCTCTTGCTTCTAATGTATTGATAAAAAGTCTTCTTGTTTCCCTTTATTCCCACAGCTAGTCTGAGCTCATTTTGTGCCTTTGCCTTTCTAATCTTGCCTCTGCATTCCTGCGTTATTTGCCTATAATAATGCATTGAACATTATGCAATTTTAATGGTTTTGATACATGTTCTCCCTTAGTTGGTCTTGGTTGTGCATTGGTTAATTTCTGCATCATTTCTTTTTCCTCTTTATTCCATCCTGTACATCACTCCTTTACAAGTTCTCTTTGGTCATGTAGGACCTGATACAAGTAAACAGTGAGGATAAATAGATAAACTGCTTTTGTAAGATGGTTTTTCCATGACATCACAGAATTTTGAGGGATTCTGTCATTCATGAATGTCATGCATGGAAAAATATGAGGTGAATAATGTACATCATAATGCATCTTTTAGTTTCAATGTGTTCAATTTGTGCTATTTATCAAACTAGTCAGATATATTGAATATGTCTGAGAAAGAAAGAAAAAGTCACACTGGTTTATGACAAAAATATATATATATTTTTTTAAAATAATTCCTGTGTCTTATCCATCAGATAGATTTTCATGGTGTTTTTAAATAATGTATATAGTTCAGAAGAAGTGCTCCAAAATGTATCTTGAACAATCTCTAAAAAACATATAGCAAGGTAAAGTTCTAAAGTCTGCTATATAGTAGAACTGAAATACATTTACCCTTGATCCTTTGAATGCCCAAGACAGCAATACAGTAAAGAAATCCCCATATACAGTTCTTAGCATTGCATACTTGAATGTCTTTTAAAGGGAATTAATAGCCATCACGAGTTCTCAAAGTAGTACATTTTTGAAATATTTTTCTTGCTGTTTGGATATATTTCACTCTGAAATTATGAGCCACAATTTGTGAAAGGTGCTTGTGGAATCTTTCAATATATTATACCATTTTTACAAATGCTTACTGAATGGCAAAATTATACATGGTGCTATTCTTGTGTTTGTCAAAACAGTCATTGAATCATAAAAATTAAAGACAGAAAAGATCTTTTAGATCATTTACAATAAAATTTTCCAAAGTGCCTGGGACAGTTCTCAGGGTACCCAGGACTGAGAGTCACTTTGTTACCCTTTGCCTCCAATGTGAGGGGGTCTTGCCTGTGCCTAGCTGGCTACCAGCTCCCTAACACCTCCAGCATTTCAGTCACTCAAGCACTCTTCTCTGGTCTTTGCCTTCCAGGTTAACAATAGGTGAACCACAGTCCCCACATCCCTTTGAATCACAGAACATTAGGGTTGAAAGAGACCTCAGGAGGTCATCTAGTCCAATCTCCTGCTCAAAGCAGGACCAACATCAACTAAATCATCCCAGCCAAGGCTTTGTCAAGCCAGGCCTTAAAAACTTCTAAGGATGGAGATTCCACCACCTCCCTAAGTAACCCATTCCAGTGCTTCACCACCCTCCTAGTGAAATTATGTTTCCTAATATCCTACCTAGATCTCCCACGCTGCAACCTGAGACTATTGCTTCTTGTTCTGTCATCTGACACCACTGGAAACAGCCTAGCTCCATCCTCTTTGGAACTCCCCTTCAGGTAGTTGAAGGCTGCTATCAAATCCCCCCCTCACTCTTCTGCAGACTACATAACCCCAGTTCCCTTAGCCTCTCCTCGTAAATCATGTGCCCCAGCCCCCTCATCATTTTTGTTGCCCTCCGCTGGACTCTCTCCAATTTGTCCACCTCCTTCTGTAGTGGAGGGACCAAAACTGGACACAATACTCCAATTGTGGCCTCACCAGTGCCGAATAGAGGGAAATAATCACTTCCCTCGATCTGCTGGCAATGCTCCTACTAATACAGCCCATTATGTCGTTGGCCGCCTTCGCAACTGACTCATATCCAGCTTCTCATCCACTGTAATCCCCAGGTCCTTTTCTGCAGAACTGCTGCTTAGCCAGTCGGTCCCCAGCCTGTAGCAGTGTGTGGGATTCTTCCTTCCTAAGTGCAGGACTCTGCACTTGTCCTTGTTGAACCTCATCAGACTTCTTTTGGCCCAATCCTCCAATTTGTCTAGGTCATTCTGGACCCTATCTACCTCTCCTCCCATCATTCAGATCATTGATAAAGATGTTGAACAAAACCAGCCTCAAGACCAACCCCTGGGGCACTTCACTTTGAAGCATTCCCCTGTGATATCCAGCTCCTGACACTGGTTACTCAGAGAAATCCCAAATCCTCTGCCCCGAAAGGTGCAGTGTACCTCTAATTTACCAGTTTCACCTTAAACCACTGCTCTGGTAAACCACACAGCAGTTGTGAGCACTTATGAGAAATAAAAAGCAGGTTTACTTAACAAAGGAAACTAAAAACAAGAAAGAATGGTGGAAATAAATTACAATATGAAAAAAAATCATAAACCCACAAAAGCTGGCTCTACACATTCATAGTTACCTTTCCTATCTATTAAAGTAGGTTTTCCACCCAGCATTCAGTCTGTTGCAGAGCTAGCAGGCTTCACAGGAACCAGGAGTCCAGTTTTTCATAATATCCCCAGCCCCCAAGAAGTCTCCTCAGTGAAAGAATCCAAAGGATCTTCCATCCACCCTCCCATATACTGAATCAGTCTTTTGTCTTTATTCACAGACAAGGTGATCTGCTATCTGTTGTAATGTCACCTTTTTCCCTCCAAGTGTTTTCAATTGTTTGCAATTCCCTTGGATGGTTTTCCATTGAAAGTATTGGGATGGAGCAAGAGTAGACAATCAAGCTTTGCATTACACCACTGGCTAACCAGGCTGAGGTGACAACTCCCCCGCTTGAATGGGCCATCATCGAAATATATTATCCCCTGGTGATCAACTTTTATTCAAAGTCCAAAAAGCATACTTTCAGTATAGTTACATTTGTCCTTAAATATTACCTGTACATACGTCTCACAATGATTATATATCTTGATATGTTATGAGCTTTCTGTAGATATCTTACATGATACTCCTTATGGATACAAACCCGGAAAGACACGTTTGATCTAATGAGTTTGTCAGGTCTGAGGCAAGAGTTGTTTGTAAAGAAGAGGGGACCCTTTGCTAAAGGGTCTCTGTCATGGCACCTCATTTTCAAAAGTGGTTTAGGCACTTAGGAGCTGACATGCATTTTATTTAAATGAAATTAAATTTAAACTAAAGAAAAAGATGTAATTAAATACATATAAACAAGGTTTCCAAAAATGGGTGCCTAAAGTTAGGCTTTTAAGTCTATAGTTAGGCACTTAAATAAGTGGCCTTAATCTCAAATGTCCTGCAACTCTCAAACGTCCAGCAACTCTCAAAGTTATGTAGTGTGTGTCTAAAGGTCTGACAGAGTACTGGGGTACATGGCTTCATATCATGCAAGTGTATTTAGTGACCTGTTGATGGGGCAGAGACAAAACGGAGATGGTGGCCTGAAGTCTTAGTAACAGTAATACCCCTTTACGCTTCACTGGCTGCATAAATAAGCCCAAGTATGACTGAGAATTTAGGCCTGTACCCGGGACGCAATGATAATAGAAGAGAAGGGATACAGGGACAAGGAGGGGGGATAAAAAATATGATGGTAGAAAGGAGACCACACTTCAAATTTTTGCTTGAGGGGCCTATTCAAAAATTGTTCTGACCTGAAATAAATGCTCATGAAAGAAGCCGGATTAACATGCCTAGGCAACACGCCCCCTCCTCCCTCCGTTGACTTAGTGGTGCAGGATCAGGCCTCCAGGTACAGCTTTGCAAAAGGAGTGAAATTTTCCCACATCACCCTGCCAATGTTACTTTGTAATATATGGCACTGGACTGGATACTGACCCCTACAATGTGACAGGAATATAAGCTTTTGTAACCCTGGCCCAGTCTCTTATCATGGCTAGTGCATGTGACACATTTGTTACATGGTGTTACAAATAAGCAAAAATGGAGACAAAGCCACCTGACTCCCTTAGTTGAGATGGGAAATTAACTGAGAATGGGAAGAGGTTGTTGCAGCAGTTCCAAATTTTCCTGGAAGCAAGTATCATTGAAGATAAATGTGAGAGGGAAAATTCTTCCATTCTGTTACATATGGAAGGCTAGAAGAGATGTAGAATACTTGTACTTCAATGGGAACAGGAAAAGGACTGCAAACTGCTGCATGTGCTGGAACAGGTAAGCAGATTGTAAAGTGGGTTAGATGAAAACAAGCCAGGGAAATGGCAACGGGGTAAGGGAGGGACAGAAAGAGGGCCAGACGAGATGAATCTCCAACTCCAGATGTTATAGGAAATACTATAGTAGGGATTTACTTCAGAAGCTCTCACCTGTGCATGCAGCCTGGGAGAGTGAAGATGGAAGCCATTTCTTCCTTCATTATCCCTCTTCACACAACACCTAAAAGAATGCACTTTGGGCTTTCTGAGTGCAAGCGGAAAGTTACAGCATTACCAGTGGCAACAGACACTCTAAATTAGTGGTGGATTTCTCCACATCTCTTCTAGACTGACTGTTGGTCAAGAGTGGGCACAGGTAGATGCCTTAAAAGGGTGTAGCTGCTGGCTCCTGCATGCACCTTTCTCCCTTGAAACATTCTCTCCATAGCAAAGTTTCTCAGCCACTGCCATTGGGTAAGCTGCTCCTCCAAATTCCCACTAGCACAGCTGTGGTTTGCAAGGCAAAAATACAGCTTTTATGTTTAATCTGTACATAAAATGTACATAAAGTGTAAATAAAATGTAAATAAAAGGTACTGTGACAGGGTGCTCCACTCACCGCTAGGGTGGCAACTCCTCCGGGTTGTTCTGGGGAATAGCTCACCAGGTTGGCCACCCTTCCTGCAGTTGCACGCCATCTCTCCACCTCTCTCACTCCACAAGCTGCTGCTGCCTCTTTGTGACTCAGCCTCCCAGTCAGATCACTCTACACATTTTCCCCTTCCAGGATAACAAAGTCTTCCTTCAGCAGTCCTAGGCAGTCTTCCCATTTGCGGCCATAGGTGCCACTCCTTCAGTGGCTGGCAGGGGAATCTGGGCCCATCTTCAGCTCTGGGTTCCAGCTCAGGGACTCTCTAGTCAGCAGCCAAGGTCTGTTGCCTTCTAGACCTTACTGCCTTTCCCTGTGCCCTTTCCTACCTTCTTTGATTCCCCACTCTCTGGGTTTGTCAGCCCAAACACACCTCTATTCTCCCAGGGAATAACTGCAGACTTTCCCAGCAGCTCCCTTCTGCTGCCAATTTCCTGCCTTTGTAAATCCAGCACAGCTGTTCCTCCTCAGCTTGGCTACCTCAATCAGGGATTGCTTAGTCACCTGATTCCTTTCTGCTGTGTCCTATTGGGTTAATTAGCCCCCCTTTGTCTTCATTAACCCTTTCAGGACAAGTGTGGGGTGAACACCTCTTCACAGTTACTAGAACATAGCAGTCTGTGAATGTACACTATCTACTGCCCTGTAAGAATTTAGAATCCATTCATGTAAAAATACAATACATACATTCACATTTCCCATCAAGAGCAGAGTGAAATAGATAAGCAGAACAGAAATAAAGTGTCCATGTTCATTTCAATGAAGTTTTGGGGGCAGCAGTAGTGTACTGATTACTCTTTTGCCCTTCTTGTTAATTTTATCTATGCACATTTTTGTATATGATGAGTAAATATGCTATGGGGTAATTCAAATGTTCCCTTCTGGAATTCCTCTGCTCTTTAGAGCTTGATGACAGATAACTAGTTCTGTGCAAAAGAAAAAAGCATTGATGAATTGCAGGAAATGGTAAATTATGTAGTGAAAGTGTATTCTATATCGTTTTTAGTGTATTTCCTTGAAAATTATCATTGTGATATGACAATTAATTTTCATGAGTAGGGTCCTTATTCCTTATGATTCCATCTTCCACGGGTCAGACCTGGAAACACTCCCTTCAGTGATGCCTTTCCATTTCATGTAATTCATTTCAGCCCTTAGTCTACAGCCTTATTAATCTATTTTTAATGCCTCTTAATCATTTCTCTCTGTCCTGCTTCTATTGCAGCAGTCTACTGATGCCTTTTTGAGCAGCTCAGTCTCCCCCATTTTTCCCCTTTTTTCTTTTTTTTTTCTTTTTTTTTATAATCACAACTTCAAGCTCATGCCTCAGCCTCTCTCATTACTATGTTGTATTTTCAAAAAGGGACACAGGGCCGACTGTGGCAACTATCAAAGCATTGCCCTCCTTCCTCTCCACCGCTGGGAAGATTCTTGGTAGAATCTTACTGAATCGCCTGCTTCCTCTTGCAGAGGAAGTACTTCCAGAGTCCCACTGTGGCTTCAGACCATCACGAGGCATCTCAGACATGATTTTCACTGCCAGGCTGATCTAGGAAAAACGTCAAGAACACAAGCAGGAGCTGCATAGATCTGACCAAAGCTTTTGATTCTGTCAACCATGAGGCTCTGTGGGAAATCATATCAGAGTTTGACTGCCCACACCCGTTTATCACCATTGTAAGATTCCTCCACGACCAGATGACTGCCTCCATCCTGTGCAGTGACTCTACCGCTGAGCCCTTTGTCATCCAAACTGGCATAAAATAAGGTTGTGTACTGGCACCCTTTTCTCAGCAGCTATGAAAACATTAACCCAAGACCATCTACTGCAAGGCACTGGCATCCAATATTAGACTGATGGCAACCTCTTCAACCTTTCTCGTCTCTGTGCCAGAACTAAAGTAATATCAGCAACAATAACCGAACTCTAGTATACAGATGACTGTGCACACTTGAAGGAGGATCTTCTAACAGCTCTTAATTGTTTCTCTGAAGCTTACAAAAGTCTAGAGCTAACTCTGAAGATTGTCAAAACAAAAGCTGTCCACCAGCCAGTCCCAAGTTAATCATCAGACCCAGCAAGGAAATTCTACATTGACAAAGAAGAACTGGAAAATGTAGAATACTTTGCCTATCTGGCAGCCATCTCTCAGAGGGCAGACATAGATGTTGAGAATCAACAAAGAATCCGCTGCACCAGCCTTGCCTTTGGTAGACTCTCTCATCAGGTGTTCAACAATCACAACATCAGAACACACACTGGACTATATAAATTAGTTGTAATCCCAACTCTCCTCTACAGCTGTGAGACTTGGGTGACCTGCAGAAAACACCTGAAAAACCAGCACCAGCACCTTCTTCAGAAGATCCTCAGCATAAAGTGGGAGGGTTGCCGCACTGACATCAGTGTACTCACAGAGGCCAACATCTTCAGTGCTGAGGCCTTGATTATCCAGTACCAGCTGAGATGGAGCAGGCACTGTGTGCGCGCCTGACGTACGCTTACCAAAACAACTGCTGTATGCCCAACTCACCAAAGGAGAAAGGAAATGGGGAGGCTAAAAGAAACACTTTAAAGACACCCTGAAGATAAATATCAAGAGATGCGGCATTGGCATCATACAGTGGGAGACAGCAGCCCAGGATAGGGATGACTGGCAAAGACCCATCAGAGAGGGAGCATCCACTTTTGAGGGAAATTGCTTTGCCCTAGTCACACAAAAACACCAGGAAACAAACAAAAAAAAAAAGATGACAACTTGTTGCATAGTAACCATGGCCCAACATTGTCTTCCAACATCACCTGCAACGTCTGCCAACGAGTCTGTGGCTCAAGAATTGGACTCTTCAGTCACCAAAGGACCCATGAAAAATAAAATCTGTGAAAGAGATCATCCTCGACTTCAAGGGATCACCAGTGACAATGATGATGTTGCATCAGTTAATAATTTTTTAATTTATTTTACCGCCTTTAATTTTTACCCCAAGTTACTGTTACACTAGAGTAATAAATCATCAGCAACAGCGAATGTTAAAACTAGCATCTAATTTCTCTTTTGTTTCCTCCTTGCTTTAGTGCCTTACAACAGTGTGCGGTCCTAATGTTGTTTCTAGAGTTTTAAAGGATTTTCATTTCTGCACTGTAGTTAAGAAATAACATCCTCAGAAGATGGATATCAGAGTCTGTTCTGCTTGTGGCTATTGGGTATTATCATTACTAAAATATAGGGCTCTAACTTTACACATTGCTTTACAAACATAGGCATCAGCCCTGCAATGAGCTCTGCACAGGCAGATAAAGTCACATGGTGGTCCATACCCATGGGGTCATTTGTAGGATCAAGGCTACAAAGAAAACACAACCAGAAATATCTTACAATCTAAGTAAAATAAACAAAAGTAAAACAAATTATAGGACAAATGTCACAATGGATTATTATATGAAGAACTTTTGAAATAAGTTGCTAACCCTCAACGGAAGAGAAATAAGAATGTACGTTGAAATATACTGAGGAAATCCTACAAGAAGGATGTGGAAAAATTGGAAAGAGTCAGCGAGGGCAACAACAATGATTAGGGGGCTGGAGCACATGATTTATGAGGAGAGGCTGAGGAAACTGGGATTATTTAGTCTGCAGAAGACAAAAATGAGGGGGGATTTCATAGCTGCTTTCAACTACCTGAAAGGGGGGTTCCAAAGAGGGTGGATCTACACTGTTCTCAGTGGTACCAGATGACAGAACAAGGAATAATGGTCTCAAGTTGCAATGGGGGAGGTTTAGGTTGGATATTAAGAAAACCTTTTTCATTAGAAGAGTAGTGAAGCACTGGAATGGGTTACCTAGGGAGGTGGTGGAATCTCCTTCTGTAATAACCTAGTCCCAGATTTGGACCTTAGCGTCCAAAATATGGGGGTTAGCATGAAAACCTCCAAGCTTAGCTACCAGCTTGGACCTGGTACTTGCTGCCACCACCCAAAAAATTAGAGTGTTTTGGGGCACTCTGGTCCCTCTGAAAAACCTTCCCTGGGGACCCCAAGACCCAAATCCCTTGAGTCTCACAACAAAGGGAAATAATCCTTTTTCCCTTCCCCCCTCCAGGTGCTCCTGGAGAGATACACAGACACAAGCTCTGTGAATCCAAACAGAGTGACTCCCCCTCTCTGTTCCCAGTCCTGGAACAAAAAGTACTTTCCTCTTCACCCAGAGGGAATGCAAAATCAGGCTAGCCAATTCAACACACACAGATCTCCCCTGATTTCTTCCTCCCACCAATTCCCTGGTGAGTACAGACTCAATTTCCCTGAAGTAAAGAAAAACTCCAACAGGTCTTAAAAGAAAGCTTTATATAAAAAGAAAGAAAAAATACATACAAATGTTCTCTCTGTATTAAGGTGACACAACACAGGGTCGATTGCTTAAAAGAATATTGAATAAACAGCCTTATTCAAAAAGAATACAAATCAAAGCACTCCAGCACTTATATTCATGCAAATACCAAAGAAAAGAAACCGTATAACTTACTATCTGATCTCTTTGTCCTTACACTTAGAAACAGAAGATTAGAAAACAGAACTACTTCTCCAAAGCTCAGAGAAAGCAGGCAGCCAGAAAACAAAGACTCAGACACAAACTTCCCTCCACCCAAAGTTGAAAAAATCCGGTTTCCTGATTGGTCCTCTGGTCAGGTGCTTCAGGTGAAAGAGACATTAACCCTTAGCTATCTGTTTATGACACCTTCTTTAGAGGTTTTTAAGGTCAGGCTTGACAAAGCCCTGGCTGGGATGATTTAGTTGGGGATTGGTCCTGCTTTGAGCAGGGGTTGGACTAGATGACCTCCTGAGGTCCCTTTCAACCCTGATATTCTATGATTCTGTGAAATGGTTCCAGATTTTAAAATTACTTTTGGAGAGAGAGAAAAAAAAAGCCTCTGCAAAACTGCCTATCAGAGCCAGTTCAGGGTCAGAATAGTGGTACAATGTGATAAAAAGTTGTGTCAATGCATTTTTTCAACGCAACACATATGCAAGTCTTGAATGCCACTTGTGTTTTCTTGTTCACTTTATTTTCCATATGCAAGTCTGAGGAAAAAACACCACAAACCCAGCTTTTTATAACGTTGCTGGATTCAATCCCATGATTTATCATTCTTACACTGTGACTGAGCACCATTTTAACAGGCACTCAGTAGGCACTTTGAAAGACACAGTAAGATTTATTAGCAGACTTTATGCCTTTCTTGTAAATGAGATCCAAAGCCTCAAGAAGAATAGCTAATGCCCTTTTTATTTTTCAAAACAAAATGAGCATGGTGACTTATATGGAGATCAATCTTTTTCTATATTTCAGGAGGTAAGCTAATTAAATTTTAGCTTAATTTGGACTCTGTCTACATTTTCAAAATTGACCAGTAATTTTTGGTGCATCAATTTTTTGAGTGCACCACCAGAGACACCTTAAAGAGCCCAGATTTTAAGAGGGACAGTGCTCAAATTGGGCACTCACAATAATATTTATTTCTGAAAATTAGTACCTGTATACTTTATATTCATTCCTGATTGCAGAAAAAAGCTCTGCACCTAACATCATTCTCAGATTGCTTATGAAGTCCTGTTAGCCTTCCAGTCTTCAGTATGAATCAGCCACCATTTTGTAAATGAGGAACTACAGCGACTTATATAAAGCAGTATCCATTTAAGCACATTTTGTAATTAATGTTACTGATATGCCAACCAGCAGTTAAAACATTTTCTGATATTTTGTGTTGAGGTCACTTACCTTATCACACAGGAGGCTATTATTTTTGGTGCCTGCTGTGTAGCAGTCACAGATTTTACAAACATTGACAGTTGAAGGATCTGCACCTGTTTCCCGGTAATGGAAATCCTTACACAGCTCACAGTTTCTTCCTGCATGAGGGAAAGGTTATGCATTATGGCTTCCAATTCATTAAAATTAGCTGTATAATTCAAAATTAAAGACTCTATTCCTTTGAGAGAATTCTATAATTTTCAGGACGTCCATTTTAATGCACCTTTCATCTCTACCTGCCAATTTAGTGATCCAGAGCATATGAAACAATGAACCTGTTACAAACTGTGTTTTACTCCATTAAACTTCCATCTGTTATATAATATCACAGTTCTATAAAGCTATGCTATGTGAATGTCTATACATTTTTTTGGACAACTTACTGTTGAACCTCAAACTTTCTCCTTTCATAGAGAAAGCCAAGAACACCGAAATAAGTAGTATGCAAATCCTCTACATATGGAGTCAGCAAATTTTTACTCATTAAAGAGGAATCTGATATTTTACCAAAAATATATGTTTGTTATGTTACCTGGTTAGACCAATTTGATGGTCCTGATAGAAACATGGTACATCATGTATAATGGAAACCATTTTGCAAGCTTAACTGCAGCAGATGTTGATGTTCAAGCTATAATAAAGTATGCTGGGATATAATTTACATGGAAGATTCTATATAAAATTATGTTGTATTGTAGTGACGGTATTTTTCTCTCTTAGCAGTTTACATAATTGTAGCTACTGAAGTACACAGGGATTGTACTTAAAAAAAAATTTCTCTTCATCATTGTTGAGCCTCAGAACCATTTGGGTTTTATGACTGACTCTCTCCAAAATGACCCTACATATTTTGATGTTGCTTATTAAATTACCTGTGGTGTTATGTTGACAGTTATCACATACTCCGCCACCTCCTCTATAGTGTTCGTTAGGAAAAGAATCCATTGCCATGTCATAGTGGCAGCTTACTGCATGGCCATAGCACTGACAAGGTTTGCAATTATAAGCTTGGACTTGGTCACCTGGACGAAAAGGCTTGTCATGATATAATGGCAAACAGCGCTCACACTAAAATTTAAAAAAAGAAAAGAACGTTTCTTGCTTTATATCTCTACAAGGTACATATTCATATTGCATTTTATGCTTTTCCTTTTTTCACTGTTGAACATGTTGGCATACAGACTTTTAAAAAATGTTTGGCAAGCAAAAACCACTCAAAATCTTCATGCTATAACTTTTCACAAGAATTATGTTCAAGGGGGATATAAAATATAACACAATAAAAACTGCTAGGAAACTTAGCTCAGACTTAGGGTAAGATTTACAAAGGCACATAGGGACCTAAAGATACAGATAGGTCCCTGGTGGGATTTGCAAAAATGCCCAAGTAGGTCAATGGGAATTGGGCATCTAACCTGCTCAGGCATTTGGCGGCTTTAAGATATAATAAATAGGTATAATGCCTCCCTCCATGGTTTTCAGGGTCCCCAGATCTCCAAAGCTATATTTTAGCCTGTAAAATTAAAATCTTGTACAATACAGTAGCATTTAGACACCTAAAGATGGTTCCCTTGCATCCTCCCACCCACGCTATAATGTACCTACACAAGGCTAGCTATAATCTGGCCCTACACACGTTTTATACAAATATTTGCAAGCCCAAAAATATAAACATTAGTCATCATTCCAAACTACTCAAAATCACTCCGTTCATGTTCAGAAAAAAAAATGGTAAATGATCATTACTGATATACAATGTTATTAATTTTAAAACACTAAACATGTTTGTAGGCATCTGTCAGCTGGAAATATTGCCTTAAGTTTTATATTTGTCTTAATTATTTGTCTACATTTCACCAAGTATCAGAGGGGTAGCCGTGTTAGTCTGGATCTGTAAAAGCAGCAAAGAATCCTGTGGCACCTTATAGACTAACAGACATTTTGGAGCATGAGCTTTCGTGGGTGAATACCCACTTCGTCAGATGCATGTAGTGGAAATTTTCAGGGGCAGGTATATATATGCAGGCAAGCTAGAGATAATGAGGTTGTTCAATCAGAGAGGATGAGGCCCTGTTCTAGCAGTTGAGGTGTGAAAACCAAGGGAGGAGAAACTGGTTTTGTAGTTGGCAAGCCATTCACAGTCTCTGTTTAATCCTGAGCTAATGGTGTCAAATTTGCAGATGAACTGAAGCTCAGCTGTGCAGTTACTGGTGAGAATATGTTTCAGGTTGGCAGGTTGCCTGTGGGCAAGGACTGGCCTGCCACCCAAGGCCTGTGAAAGTGTGGGATCATTGTCCAGGATGGGTTGTAGATCCCTGATGATGCGTTGGAGAGGTTTTAGCTGGGGACTGTATGTGATGGCCAGTGGAGTCCTATTGGTTTCTTTCTTGGGTTTGTCTTGCAGTAGAAGGCTTCTGGGTACACGTCTGGCTCTGTTGATCTGCTTCCTTATTTCCTTGTGCGGGTATTGTAGTTTTGAGACTGCTTGGTGGAGATTTTGTAGGTGTTGGTCTCTGTCTGAGGGGTTAGAGCAGATGCAGTTGTACTTCAGTGATTGGCTGTAGACAATGGATCATGTGATGTGCCCGGGATGGAAGCTGGAGGCATGAGGGTAGGCATAGCGGTCAGTAGGTTTTCGGTATAGGGTGGTGGTAATGTGACCATCACTTTTTTGCACCGTGGTGTCTAGGAAGTGGACCTCCCATGTAGATTGGTCCAGGCTGAGGTTGATGGTGGGGTGGAAGCTGTTGTAATCGTGGTGGAATTTTTACAGAGTCTCCTTCCCATGGGTCCAGATGATGAAGATGTCATCAGTGTAGCGTAGGTAGAGAAGGGGCGTGAGTGGACGAGAGCTGAGGAAGCGTTGTTCCAGGTCGGCCATAAAAATATTGGCATATTGTGGGGCCATGCGGGTGCCCATAACCTGCCAACCTGAAACATATTCTCACCAGTAACTGCACACTGCACCATAGGAACTCTAGCTCAGGAACTAATCCATGCAACAAACCTCGAAGCCAACTCTGCCCACATATCTACACCAGCGACACCATCACAGGACCTAACCAGATCAGCCACACCATCACTGGTTCATTCACTTGCTTGTCCACCAATGTAATATACGCCATCATATGCCAGCAATGCCCCTCTGCTATGTACATCGGCCAAACTGAACAGTTGCTATGGAAAAGGATAAACGGACAGAAATCAGATATTAGGAATGGCAATATACAAAAACCTGTAGAAGAACACTTCAACTTCCCTGGCCACACTATAGCAGACCTTAAGGTGGCCATCCTGCAGCAAAAAAACTTCAGGACCAGACTTCAAAGAGAAACTGCTGAGCTTCAGTTCATCTGCAAATTTGACACCATCAGCTCAGGATTAAACAAAGACTGTGAATGGCTTGCCAACTACAAAACCGGTTTCTCCTCCCTTGGTTTTCACACCTCAACTGCTAGAACAGGGCCTCATCCTCTCTGATTGAACTACCTCATTATCTCTAGCTTGCCTGCATATATATACCTGCTCCTGGAAATTTCCACTACATGCATCTGACGAAGTGGGTATTCACCCACGAAAGCTCATGCTCCAAAATGTCTGTTAGTCTATAAGGTGCCACAGGATTCTTTGCTGCTTTTATATTTCACCAGTGATTTGTAATGTCCATTTAAGTTAAGAAAGTTTGGTGTAGTTTCATAGATGGTTAAATCAAAATCTCTCCAGTTCTATAGATGATGTATTTACCAAATTAAGTGTGGAATATTATATTGATGCAATATTAGTGAACCAGTTGTAGTTGTTTATATAAGTGCCCTGTGGCAAAATGTTTTCTTATCAAAAAGGTTTTTATTTCTTCAAATGTATTTAGTATTTACAAAAGCAAATGATTTTAATTGTATTCCTTCATCCAAAAGAACCCAAAATTTCTGTTGAAGTTCTGTTGAAACTGGGCTATTGCATCTGTAAAGCTTTGTAAAAAGTATGAAATAAGGACAATCTCAAGTTTCTAACAGATTCTGCAAAACTTCAAGGAGAAGATTTAATATGGCTATTGGTTCATCAGAAACAAAAATAAAAATTGGATTTCTTACAGATAACTAATGGATGGTATTTTGGACAATGACATTCTAATTACTCAGAAATGATCCAATTAATGTGCGACAGGGGATGGATCACTTGATGATTACCTGTTCTTTTCATTCCCTCTAGGGCACCTGGCATTGGCTACTGTCAGAAGACAGAATACTGGGCTAGATGGACTTTTGGTCTGATCCAGTATGGCCATTCTTCTGTTTTTTAGTTATATCACCACAATGAAAACAAGAATTAAAAGTAAAAGGAGGTGGTATTGAGACACACATAAGCTAAGCAACTCACTATGAACACGAAGAGCAAGAGAACAGGAAAAAGCTAAATGATATGAGAAAGCATCTACTGCCAAAGAAAAATGGACAAAATTCAAACTTCATTTGAGGAATGCAGTTTCATTCATTTCAATTAAGTAATTGTATGCATAAAGAGAGTCTGAATTTGGCCCAGTAAACAAATATTTCTCTCTCTCTGTTGGTAGAAACAAACAAATATATTAAGAGAGGGGGGTGTTTGAGTTTGAGAAGGTTATTGCAGGAAAGTTAAGATGCGTTTAGTTCTGAATATGGTGAAGGTGGTTATCATTCTTAATCCGTCTGACAGGGTTCTGTTGTCTTTGTCCAAAACTTTGCTGGTTCTTTCTTCTGTGAGTTTTCCCATTTGTCAACAGATTCTTTTTTCCTGTGGAATGAAACTGTCATGCGAGGTCATCATTGCAGTAGGAAAGGTAATCTCTCACATATCGAGAGTCAATACCACGCAGAGATTTTAAAATCAGTCTGACAACCTTGAACTAGGCTCTGCATTGAATGGGAAGCCAACACAGGAAGCAGCAAATTTGGAGGATGCTTTCCTAAATACCAGTGTTAGTGAGCAGATGAACTGCTGTTTTATGAAGCAGCTGTAGCTTCCTCAGGCCATTGAGCTTCATTCCTAGATACTGGAATTTTCAATAGGCCACCCTGAGGCTATAAACACGTAGGTCACTGTGGCCTGATCAGTATCTGATAGAATCCAGCACATTCCATTGGCTAGTCACAGATGAAGTGGGTGTTCTTTGCACAATGGCTATTTGGGTACCTTAGCGCAGTGCAGCCTAAGACAGCCCCAAGGCAACAGTTCAATCTAACCATCCGAGTATAGATTACTTCAACAGTGAGGGCTGAAATAGAGGTGAATTCTTCAAAGCACTGTCTTCTTCCTACCAGCATGCTCTCAGTCTTGTCAAGGTTCAACTTCAGTCACAAGCTCTTCAGCCAGGCACTTTTGGAAAGCTTGGAGAGTGTGACATTAATGTTTGCTATGAGAGAGATGCAGAGCTGGGTCTTGTCCACATGCTGAGAGTGTGCCATTAATGTTTGCTATGAGAGAGATGCAGAGCTGGGTCTTGTCCACATGCTGAGAGTGTGCCATTAATGTATGCTATGAGAGAGATGTGGAGCTGGGTGTTGTCCACATGCTGCTGGCATTGCAGCCTGTTTTGTCTTACTGGCTTTCTAGACACATTTATATAGGTATTGAACAGGATGGGGACTCAACCTTGCAAAGCCTCATAAGTGAGGGCTTTTGACCTTAACAATTCTGGGTTTACTTAACAAAGTATTTCAGGGTATTTCCATCACTTCTGCAGTTTCTTGGGGACAGGACAAGAGTGTTTGGTTATCAATGGAATTAAATGCTTGAGAGGTCCAGCAGAATGTGAATGGATGCATTTTTATTGTCAAGAAGCAGGAAAAGGTAATGCACCAAAGCAACAAGTGCTGTCTGTCCCATGCTCCCAACTGAAGCCTTAATGGGAGGGGTCCAGGATGTTGGCATTTGACACTGGAGACAGTTTTTGGGCAACAGTGACTTAGTTATTTAAGTCTTGGACTTTATTCAAGCTCTAGTATAGACAGCGTCTTTCTGAGACAACTATATCACAAATCATCTGTGCCATAGAACATACTGAGTGTCTGCAATGTATAGGAATAGTGTAGTATTCCTTTAATAGGTGTGAGACCTCTGTGTATTCTGTTCTAGAAGCTACCAGAAACATGTCAGAACAGCAGTATGCATATAGCTAGGCCTTGCAAACTTATATATAGCTAGTAAATCATTATCTGGGATCTAGCTGCACATGTATGGAACAGGAGCTCTAATTTCATGCTGAAAGGCCTTTGCTTCTAGCTGTTTTACCTTTGCAAAATGTAACTATGCCAATGACAAATGCCATGGTACAACACAAAACTAAATATGATCCAGTGCTGGCTGAATTGCATGACATTATGACGACTGGAAGATTTATGCACACAAAGATCTGTTTAAAAGGCTATTACCCTATTCCTAAACCACTTTTGGAAAAAAATACTCAAGCTATTTTCTAAACATTTGTGCCAGGTTACAAATATTTGTGGTTCACCCTAGAGAGCAGCTTAAAGAGAATCGGGTACCAATGGCAAGACACCGGAATAGAACGTAAAATATTTTAAATTATTTTCTTGATAAATTTTAGCCAATCAGATCCTGAAAGTTTCCATTTCTGTATATTTTACCATGAGCTGCTTTTCTGCAAGATTATTTATGGAATGAGTTTTCAAAATCAAGAATTACCTAAGGACAGTTACAAGAGAGTTGCAAAAAAATAGGGGATTAAAATAGGTTGAATCTTTCAGTCTCTTTGTGGTTCTTAGGCTGCCACTTATTTTTATTTGTCAGAGCTAGCACACCTCTCACATGTCCCTTTTTACAAAGGATGGTCCTCATCATAGACCCACTTCTAGCCCTGAACCACACACAGATCCGGAACTACCTGGGATTACATCCTATTGATAGCAGAAATACTAGAATCAAGAAATTGAAATGATGAGGAGGCATGAATCCACATTGTATCAGGCTCCCTGAGCTACTATTTTTCTCACATCCTGAATTTTGAGTGTTTGTCCCACATCTAGGATTTCTCAGATCAAATGGTCTCGTCAGGGGTGTTAGTCTAATCTTTCCTTAGAAGCACCAATGACAGGGATTCTACAACCTCCTTAGGATAACCTGTTCTAGTGCTTAACTATTCTTATAGGTACGAAGTTTTCCCCAATATCTAACCTAAATCTCCCACACTGCAAACTAAGCTGATTACTTCTTGTTCAATCCTTGGTGGACATGGAGAACAATTTATCACTGTCCTCTTTATAACAGCCCTTAACAAGTTTGACAACTCTTCTCAGGTTCTCTTCTCTAGAGTAAACATGCATGAATCTTTCACCCTTTCCTCACAGGACATGTTTTCTAAACCTCTTATTTTTACTACTCTCCTCTGGAGTCTCTCCAATTTGTTCTCATCCTTCTTAAAGTGTGTGCCCAAAACTGGATACAATTTAGTGATGACGACTGCTAATTATAGACAGAAAGTCCTTTCTCCAGATAGTACTGATGTCAGTAAATCATGTTGGGTGCCATTTCTATCTGACAGGACTAGGTGCAGACAAGTACCTTTCAGAGTTTGGCTCAGTCTGTGCACACGGATGGAAAAATATGCTCAAGCTGATATACATCTGATCCCCTTACTTTCTCTGGGGATAGTTTTCTGGGAAAATGCATTACATGAAGTCAGCTAGCTCAAAATATCTAGCTCATCTTGACCCAATTCATTAGTCAAAACAAGTCTTTGTTCTAATTTGTCATCATTTTATCATAATTCCTGGATCCAGCAAATTTGTGAATAGACCTAATGACATCAGCTTGAACACAGATGTGCAGAGTTCCCTATTAATCATTTGGAATGCTGGAGGAAAATCAGAGTGAAGCAATCTTCAACATATCAACAATGCAGAGTGGTGCTTGAAAAGGTACAAGTATTTTAAGCCTTACAATAAGTAGTACTTAATTTACCCCATCTTCTCTAATTCTGTTAAAATGTTCCATCCTGTTGCCTGTGTCTCACCTCCCACCTCAACAATGCTCAGTCCCAGTCTCCCTTGGCTGTTCATCCAGTCTCAGACTCTACCCACATACTGACTCCCAGTATCACTTCATCATCTCTTCCAGTCCTAGTCTCATTGCCCAGCCAGCCATAGTCTCCTCACATCCAACTCCCAGTTCCAATATCCCTCTTCCCTTCTGCCAGCCTCCAGTCAAGTCTTCTCTGCTCCCCTCCTTCCCCTCCAGATTTCTTCTCCCAATCTACTCCTCCCAGGGGTCTGGCTCTTGTCCCCTCTGCATTCAAATCAGGCACCTTCCTCTTTTGCGGACTGAACCCAGCAACAGAGTCACTGATAGCACAGGAAACAGTCTCCTGCTCTCCGTTGAGTTGCCCAGTCCCAGCATGGCCTGCAGCAGTCCAGAATTGCAATTTCAGGCAAAGTCCTGCTTAGCCCTAGGCTGGAGTCTGCCCATTGTGGACAGAATCTTCGAGGAATTGAGCTGATACAAAATCTTAGTCTCTATTGAGCATGCAAACTGCAATTTTTCAAAGTCTGATAAGTTGGTCTGACAATAGCCAATTCCCTGCCAAAACCTAGGTCCCTACTCCAAAGCATGGGTCACTCTAGCTTTCCAAATAAAAGGTAGCTAGAATTGTTTTAGCATGGGAAAAACAGTATATTTCTTATTAGCCTTTTTCCCAAAAAACAGCTGAATCATTCTGGCTGAAATTGAAAAAAAAAATTATGAGCCTAATGCAGACACCCAGTATGGGAAATTTCAGCCCTCTTTCAGTGAGGACATGACTCCTTATTGCGCCAGTCAGGTGCCATAATCCAGTAAAGCAGAGCTCCATAGCAATGGAATAATACTTGCAAGTAGAAAGGCCTGTATTTCTTGATTCTGATAAGGTTACAATACTACTGCAAAGAAGGTATATGTAGGAATTCAGAAAATAAAGAGACTAAAATGTAGTCTAGAGGCTAGGACATGCAAAAAGGTAGTTAATTTTTCCGTGTGCTATAGTGAAGAGTCCCTTTCAGACTGAGTTAGCCACACATCAGCTTATACCTTGACCAGATCCCATCATAGGATCATCTCTGTCTTCTTTTGTGTCTTGTATAGTGTCACTCATGCAGTCAGTGTTTAACAAATAAATAGTAACTTAACTTCATGGTGAGTGCAGAGCAATTGGAACCCCCTGGAATCAGGCCCAAAATTTGCTTATCTTCAAAGTCAGCATGGCAGCCTGTCTAGTGTAACAGAGTATACAATTTTTTCATTCAATGTATTCTTCTAATGTATTATAATTCCTCCAACACACGCAGATTATTGTGGACACCTCCAGAGAATCAGTGCTACCAGTTCAATATGGAATGCTATGCTACAAAAACTACAGTCTTCCAACTATTTGGAAATTTAGGCTTACAACTCCCAGCATTGTTCACAGGAGTCACATTTTCAGCTATTTACACACAGTGTTAGGAATACAACCGCACTATGAACAGTAACAGGAGTGTGAACCTTGTTTTCTATAAACTCCATGGGATTTTAGGAATAAATTTCCAATCTAAACTGGCTTTTCAGCCAGGATTAAAAAATAAAAGTACAATTTAAACATAGCTGTAGCCAAACATGGTTCAACCAACCAACCGGTGTGGAAGGGACCCACTCACGTACTAGCATGGATAGGAGCCTCTTAAATTAACTGTCCGGTCAGACTCCATTTTTTTGACTTCTGCAAAAGATAACTCTAACAAGTGCAACTTTAATTGCCATTTGACTTAGATCTCACATGGGTTTTCATCATCCTTGCAAAGTGAAACGTACTACTGTTGGATGAGCATTTTAGACAGAGCATTAACCCTTTCACAACTCCCCTAGTAAATGATCATCTGGGCAACATGTCTTCAGGTATTAGAAATAGCAACAAGTTCTTTCAATATTTCAGTGAATTCTTGTACACAGATTATTTTAGAAGTCTGTGATCTTTCATTTGTGAAATTACAGTGGTTTTCCAAGGATGAATTCATGGACAAACTCATAACTTCCAGAGACACGTCAAGCTTGTAAGGCTCCTGACCATATGGCTTTCTATTTGCTGTTTTCCCAAACTCTACTCAATCATTTCCAGTTGTGTTTCTGAAATGACTGGCTTCCTCCCAAATTTATCCCTGATGCCCTAACTACAGTACACTATTTATTGGATAGCCTGAGATAGCAAGACACTTATTAATCTAACTAGTACGTACTATACTAAAAGCTGTAACAGTTCAGACACAAATCATTAATTAGACATCTAAAAATATACTAATCCAAACTGGCTTTATTAATAGTAGATTCTCCTGTAACAATATAAAATGGCTTACTGATCTGATTCATGGTAATCAACAGCACAGCACCCTCTTTTAATTTAATGGGCACTGAAGACAGAAGAGGTGTTTGAATTGATTGTTTAAGTTGAAAACTCTGAAGGCCTCGGCCCTCTATGTTGTAATCAATAACTGATTCTCAACTTGCACCCAAACACCTCCAAGGCATGCACAGTATCTCAGACTCCAGGGCATGCACATCTCTCAGAAACAGAAGGGGAAAAACATCTATCTAATGTTCAGCTGTGACCAATTCAACGGAGTCTCTGTGTGTGGCAAGGTAAAGCTAAAGTGATCAAGGGCCAGTTTTTTTCCATGGACAGTTCCAGTTTTTCATATGATGTTCTGCTGGTCCAAACATTTCTTTGGACGTAAGATTACTCATGTTTGTGAAGCTACCCACATATGTAAATGTTTGAAAGATCAGGACTTCATTCTCTGCGCCTCAGTTTCTGCTTTAAATTTAGGGTACTTTCTAACCTACATGGTAGAGATGTTGTAAAAATTAGTTAACACTGGTTCATACAGCAATTTGAAAATAGGTGTTCTATGAAGTAAATTATTACTTTTCATATGGTAATTGATGATCCTTTCAGTGGCTCAGAAGAATTTTAAAATTCTTCTAGGAAAGATTTTTTTGTCCCCCTTTGATGTAGATATTTGTTTCCTCTACAGAATCTGCTGGGTCTACATGTGCAAATGACTCATAAGGAAGCATTCCCTGCTCCGAATTTCACATCAAAATGGGTCTTCAACCCAAACAAAAAAATAATTGTGTCTGGAAGCTCAACTTAGACCGATCCATTTCAGATAAGGACTAGATGCAAATGATTTGTTTAATGACAATTTCCATCTGTAATAAATTATTTGATTTTCAATGTCTTTTGTTGCTTTAGAATGCAACACCCATCCAGATGTATATGGCAGATATGCTCAAGATGGTAACTTTAGCTGTAACAAGTGTAAATGTGGCAAAGGCACACTGTCATATGTTAGGAGATTTTCAAAGGATCTCAGATTTTTGTTCAACAAAAATCGTTCAATTTTCATATATTCCCTTAACTTGCAGTCCTTTAGTTATTACTATTATTTTGTGTTGCAAGCTCAAGCCTCAGTCACCTTGTTTGCAGTGCTATTTGTTCTCACAAAACTTATGCCTGTAAAACAAATTGTGGGTACACATGAATAGTTCACCCTACAGCTACTTGATTTATATCCAAAGCACAATAATTAGATAGAGGTGTAACAAGATCGGAACACCTCTTTTTGTGGGTTCAAAAATACAGATATAATTTTGCCCGCAAAAGAGTGAAAATTTACCCAGAAATACAGTAAAAGCTTTGTTATCTGGCATGTTGGGGGAATGGGGGTTGCCAGTTAGTCAAAAATTCCAATTAACTAAAGTTATACTTAACAATGGAATATCAATTTCCAGAGAATTAGAATACAATTAAATGAATAACAGGTACTCACCAACCCAGTAGTAGTACCGCACTGCAGAGTGTTTGGTTTCTTGAAGCACTTAGGTGCATACAGGTAAAGTTTTCTATACAGTAGGTTATCTTATAACACTACATATCACTATGGCCAGCGCATGACATATACCCAGATCACTAAGAATACACTTAACACTAAAGCTATACTGAACACTTTTTTGATGATTCAGAAGGCCTGTCAGAATCTTGCAGTGCCTCAGGGTCATCATTATCAACATCAATTATCATTGTAGATGTAGAAGGTGTAGGAGATTGGGCTGAATCTATAATGACCCTATGACACCCCCTGGAAGCTGCTTTTTTGAATAAATCCCTGATATTAGCTTGCTTACTTGTCTTCTGCCTCTTTTGCATAAAAGTGGAGGGCAGAATGTGCAATTGCATAGCCTCCTGTGCAATATAACATGGCTGTCTTTCTGTAAATTTAACTATTGTATCAAAAGATGAAGCAGCCATTCCCCAGGTTATTTTGTCCTCTTCACTAAAATCTTTTTCTTCACTGTCTCTATCAGTGTCCTTTGACTTTTCAGGATTCAAACCATTCTCTATTATTTCTGTATCATTAACAGTATGTGTCACTTCAACCTCCTTGTCCGCTTCAACCCACTCTTCTGTCTCACTTTCAGGAATTTTGTTGATTGGGTGTGAAGGAGTATCCACCATTTCAAGAATTTGTGCTAATGTATTTTTTCTAACTTTTACTTTAAAGCCTTCAAATTCATCTTCATCAGAAGACACTTTTGCAAACGTAACACTAGGCCACAATTTTGTCCAAGTTCTCCTTAATATGTCACTTTTAACAGAATTCCAGGTACAACCAACATTAAAAATTGCATCTTTCATGTTATAACAAGATTGAAAGTCCTGTATAGTACCTTCATGATTGATCAACTTTCTCAAGAAATCTCTTCTGTAATAACCTTTCATGTTCTGGATCAGAGGTGGGCAAACTATGGCCCACGGGCCAGATCCAGCCGACAGGACTGTCCTGTTCGGCCTGTGAGCTCCCGGCTGGGGAGGCTAGCCCCTGGGCCCTCCCCCGCTGCCTCCCTTCCCTCGCAGCCACATCGCTGCATGGGCAGCGCTCTGGGGGGCAGGGTTGCGTGATACCGCCGAGCAGCACAGGAGTGTGTCTGACTTTGGCTGGATGGCATGGCAGCCAGACATGCTGCTCTGAGCAGCATGGTATGGAGGCCAAGGGGTTGGATAAGGGAAGGGGGACCCTGGGGGCAGTCAGGGGATAAGGAGCAGTTGGATAGGGAGGAGGTTCTGGGGGGAGGTGGTTGGAGAAGCATGGGAGTCCCAGAGAGGCCTGTCAAGGGGCGGGTGTTTGGATAGGGGTCAGAGCAGTCAGGGGACTGGGAGCAGAGAGGTTGGATGGGGGTCGGGTTCTAGGGGCAGTTAGGGGCAGGAGTTCCCGGGAGGGGGTGGTTAGGGAACAAGGAGCAAGGGGGGTTGGATGGGTCAGAGGTTCTGAGGGGGACAGTCAGGGGGTGGGAAGTGGGAGGGGTCAGATGGGGGTGGGGGCCAGGGTGTTTGGGAAGGCACAGCCTTCCCTACCCGGCCCTCTATACAGTTTTGCAATCCCAATGTGGCTCTCGGGCCAAAATGTTTGCCCACTCCTGTTCTGGATGATGCCCTGGTCCATAGGTTGAATCAATGAAGTAACATTGGCAGGCAGGAAGACAGTGAAAATATTACCAGACACTAACTCTGTTGAGCTCAATGATTGTCTAGCAATAGAATAGCTCTGCTATCTTCAGGCAAGCCTATTTTTCTAAAATGTTCTTTCACTACAGGTACAAAAACATGATGAAGTCAATCATAAAAAATTTGTCCATCCATGAATTACCTTGCACTTTGTAAACAACAGGTTTTGAAAGCTCTAGGATGATTATATTTTCCAATCACCAAAGGTTTTATTTTATGCGAGCCTTCAGCATTAACATACATGAACAGTTAGTCTGTCTTTATTCTGCTTAAAACCAGCAGCACTAGATTCACTTGCACCTACTAGGGCAGAATTTGGCCAGAATCGCCAAAATAGGCCAGTTTCATCAATTTGTTCAAGGCTCAGATCATGTAAATTTTTTAGAAATTTAATTGCTGAACAATATTTTTCTGCAGCTTCATGGTCAGCCAATTTTTGTTCACTGGATCTAGTTTTCTAATGCTATGACGAAGTTTAAAACATGAAAGCCATCCATCAGAAAATGCACACAGATCAGTCAATTGCATTTGCTTATGAAAATCTTTCACCTTTTCAGTGAGTCGGAGATAGGGGCACCCTCCGATCATTTCAGTGAAAACCATTCATATAAAGCACTGCCTAGCTGCTCTAATATGCCGTTGTTCAACAGATTTATTAGAATCACAACTACGAAAAATTTTAGCAATTTTCCTTTTTGATCCTTCATGTCATATATCATGGATGAGCCAACACTGTATAGTTGCATCAAAATATTCCTATTCTTGTCCTTTTCAAGATGTGTACAAATATCTATTTTCTGTTTTAATGTCAGTACAACTCAGTTATGCTTCTCTACTTTGCTTTTTGCTGGTATTTTGGATGCCATAATGGTATGGTGGTGTTGATATTTAATGATAAACACAGGACAATACACCAAGTAATAAACCGACCGATCACAATGGCAGATACAAACAGAAAGAACAGTATTTGGCTCCTTTCGGCTAAATCGAGCATAGTCTGACTGCTCTCAGAAATTCTCAGGTTCGGAATAGCTTCAGCATCAGTCCTGGTTATTAGATTGAAGATTTGTATTGAGATATCAGAAATGTCGGTTTCTAGAGCTTTCCGGTTGATAAAGTGTTGGATAACACAGCTTTTATTGCATCATGTTAGGTCTGCATGGAGGGATTTAATACAAAGAGAAGACATCTACCTGTGGAATTAATCCTGACACCCGTACAAAGAGTACATGAGTTTTGTGCAGGAGTTAGCTGCACAGCCCGGGGGGATCCAAATCCTCTTCCACAAGCCACAGAGCTTTCTGCAACCACTGCTGCAGTCTCAATGTTATAGCAGCTTCTGCAACCCCTCTGCTGAAGTCAACAGAGTTATGATGGTGTAAAACCTGAATGAAAGGAGTATCATATCTACCATCTTAACACTAACTCTACGGCTATGATCTGATTTTTATTTTCAAACAATGGTAGTATCAAATACAGGACTACTAAAGTTTTCATACTCAGGTATTATATCCACCATTATGATCCAAGTAAACCACACAGAGGAAAAACACGCTCTTGGTTCCAACCACTAGTGTACAGATACCTGAGATGGTAAAAAACAGAGGTAGATTTTGGTTTTGCATTACATCAGTTGTGTGTTTTGCCTTACAAACTCAAAACCTGGAGTTATTTGGATCTCATTAATCTAAATTCCCCATGAAAATCAGGGAAAGGAATAATGAGTTGCAAATAACCAATTCTATTTTGGTTCATCTTTAGTAGATATTGATATTTCTGTTAAAGAATTAAAAAATATAATTAAACAACCCCATTTTTTTTTCTCTGAGTGAATTTGGTTAATTTAAACCACAACGCACTCAAGCCAATTCAAAAAAATGTGACACCCACTGAAACAGTCCATTAACAATGACAAAAGTTATCTGATAAGGCAGTTATATCATTAATATGTATTTGGTTTGTTTTCACAAGGTATTGCAGGTCTTGCTAGAGTGCTGGTGAACTTCCAGATCTTATTAAATATTTATAATTAATCCTTACAAAGTCACATTTCACAATGCTTGTTCTAATTAAAGGGACACTGTCAACTTGAATTTTTTTTAAAATGACTACTTTAAAAACTTCAGTTTTCTGATAGACTACCATTTAAATAGTAGAGGGTAATATTTTTAATTACTTTAAAAACTGGTTACAAGACTCTCTGTTCCTCAGTTTATATTTAGAAGGATCTGTGGAGTGATCCTGAGAGCAAAACAACAAATGAACTCAGGCTAAACCTCTCACCCCACCCCAACCTTTTCTCTCTCTGCTTCTTGCTGCCCATTCAGTTTCATCTTTGCTTGTTGCTGTTACTGTCAAACTTTCCAGGCCCAGGGGAAGCTTGTCCACCATTGTACACACGATGTGACAAAGACCAAAAATCATGAACAGAAAAATTGCAGTGGGACTCTTCCTTTAGAATAAATAGCTCTTTCTATAAGAGCAGTTTATTAATTCTTTATTTTTTAGGTTAATTTTCAACAATAAAATGGAAGGGAACACCACATTTGTGTAGAAATGAGGTAACTTTGGGATTGAAATGAGTAACATCCCTCACATTTTGGAGGTATGTGTATAAGCAAAAAAGCAGTGCAACTGATTATACAGAGTGCTGTCAAATACACAGTGTAAATGAAATGAAAAAGAATTAAAAAAAATCTAATACCTTCCAATTAAAGTTATTTATGGGATTACTTACTAGTATAGTAGTTTGGGATTTTTGGAAAGAAATGTGATTTTCAAGCTGACAATGTCCCTGTAATACAATATGTATGGCAATGTACCTGTTTCTGTATTAATCTAAAAAAACAGGCAAGCCCACACACACCCACTAATTTTTCAGAGTTTACAACATCACTATATTTGATGATTTTGATCGCCTACAGCCCTATCTCAAAGAAAGGGCTAATGCAAGTGCTTATCATAGATGAGTGATTTCATCATGTGGCAGAGAGAGGATAAAGTTCTTACTCCCTGATTCACAAAGTATGCTGGCAATGTGCTTATTATGATATGAGCTACCCTAAGGCTAGCTTTAGGGAAACTCAGTGATAAAAAAGGATATAGTGGGTTTCAATTAACACCACTTTAAGTTATTAAAGAAGTTTACAGATACGATATAACTCAAAAGGAGAAACATTAAGCACCCAAAGCTATGAGGGAGAAATATTTAAAAATTTTGGTGAAGGAAAGAGTTTGGCAGGGTACTCATCAGCTTTCTAATTTTGCTTGAGCAATTGATGTTAGAAAGTTGGAGGTCTAAATGACTGAGCCAAACACAAATTATTTGTGTATGTCAGTGCTGAGCACAAATTGATACAGGGCTATATCCCTTATGGTGCTAAAGATGAGACTGTTCATTCATGAAGTTCCTCACTAAGGAATATGAGCTGAGAAAACTCTCCCACTTCAACCAAATAGGACCTTTCTCCTACTTAGCCCTCTCCCTCTTCAAGGTCTGTAAGACATCCCTCACTGAGCAGCCCAAGAGCCTCACATTATCTTGACTACTCCCCACAGACACCAGCCCTCTCCCTGCGCACAGAGCTACTGTCAGTTCTCTACTGGTTTCTCCCTGCACTCAGCTCCCAGAGCAGCCCACCTCTCCTGCATGTTCCAGGCTTGAGGGAAAGCTCAGGAACAGATTCCTGCAACCCAACCCTAATCCAACAGAACACGACTACAGGTGTTGGAATTAGGTCGAATCAAGTATGAAAACAACCTGACACTCTCAGGCTTGGGTCAGGTAGTCTCTATTCAACTTCTTCTGCCCATGGGATTGACACGGCAGTAACTGCTTTTCCCACTCCTACCAGCCGCCACCACCACCTCACTAAGCAGGGTGTGCTGCAGGGTGAGCTTGCCAACAAGTTGCAGCACCTCTCATTCTGCAACACACACAGCACAATGAGGCAGCCAGCAGCAAGAGTGGGGCACATAGTTGCCAGGTCACCAATCCACACAGAGGAGACATCCAGAAATGGATTTTGGGCATGTGGAGCCAGAAGGCCCCACCATGCCAACACCTAAAGACAAGGTGGTGGCAGCAGTGCTGACACAGGTTCATAGGAAACAGGTTGCTCTACAGTGAGCAATGCTGGACCAGGAGAACGGGGGAGCAGCTGGTGGGCCAGGGAATAATTAGCCCTCAGGGACTCTGCAGAGAAAACAAAATGAAGTCTGAGCCAGCAGCTAGACCTTTGCAACCCAACCCAATACCAATAGGGCCCCACTACAGGTGCTGGGATCAGGTCGGATTGAGTCTAGTCTGAAAACAAGCCAACATGCTTGGGTCAGGTTCAGACTGGCTGTAATCTAGATGGGTTTGGGCCGGGCTTTAAAATTAGGCCCAAGCAGACTTTTATTCAGGAACACAGAGCCAGAAACTCTCAATGGAGAAGGTGAAGACTCATGAAGGAGGGGTTTCTAGAGAAAGGAAAAATCACTGGCTCCTCCCCAAGAGTCTTGAGCTGCTACCTTCCCAACTCCTGGACCAGGTAGGCCTGCCCACAGTCCAAGAGTCCAGAAAGCACAAGGTGACAAAGTAATCTTCATCTCTCTTTCTTCAACCCCCTTCCTGCATCCAGCATGGGAACAGGGGAACTTAGAATTCAGGGCTTTTCTCATGCTAGTTTATTTAATTTACACATCTGGTTCAGCCAAAGCAGAACTGTCTATTGAATATTCAATAAAGTATTTATAAATAGTTTGCATATAACAGATGGCTCTGCTTTTGCTGAGTCACATATGAAAAAGTCCTGTAAAAATGCCAAATGATACACCTTTCTCTTATTCCATCTGCCCAGGCTCCCCCAGGGAAGTCAAGTTTACAGTTTCATATAGCTTGCACATGACTGGAGAAGAAAACAGAAAACATATTAGAAGGGGCATTATTCTGTATCCTCCTCCCCAATTTCCCCTAACACACTCTTATTTTCAATAAAGGTATTCTTTCTGGGTATTCCAATGCCAAGAACACTGGGAAATTATCAGGGCTTAAGTTTGCCAAATGGCTGCATTAAAATTCACAAAAGTCCTGTTTACTGAACATTATTATTAATGATAAGAAGAACATGGCAGAATTGAGGACATTCTGGAATATATCCAGATCTTTTTTTTAAAAAGCAAACAAAAAAATATATATACATATATATATATATATTAGTGCTTTACTTCTGGTTCCAATAGAAATATAACAGGTTTATCCTAAATTCCAATTTTTAAGAAAAAATGTGGAAAATATTCAAAAGTGCAATATTAACCCTGATCTCTTACTAGAACAATAGTCCATTGCAGTTAGAGAGAAAGCGATGCATCTAAAATATCTAAATGTCATATGTGACTGTAAAAATATGAGCAGATTAACATTTTCAACTAGCCTCTAAAAAGGCCAGTGCTTAGATTCTGTTCTTCAATTCACTTCAAATATAGTCCAGAGAGCATATCTAAGCAGTAAGCCTACACTGGCAAGTATATCTCAGCTTTCTGTTAATTTATACTTCGAGTTGTTCAAAACATTTCCATTTTAGACTCCACACAGAATCTTCCAGCAATTAACTACAGTAAAGTATTTCACTATAAGATAAAAATCAGAAATTGGCTCAGAGGAATCCCAAGTATCCATAAATCTTTGATAGATGTTCAAAATCTAAATTTAGATCTGGATCCAAATTTTGCAGCTCACGATATTCTTGCAACAGGCCAAACCAAATCTTTGAACCCAAACACCTCTGAACTTTGAGGATGAACATTTTTTGTAATCCATACCTGGATCTAAAGCCAAATTTTTCAACTTTTCCCCATCAAAACACGGGATCCAAAAAAGCTCCAAGTTTTCAGGGATCAAAACCCCCCTCCAAATTTTGTTTTAGGTCCACACTTAGATATAATACATGCAGGATGGTAGGACTTACATTATCTCCTTGTGTGTAGCTGTCCTTAGAGCAGAGGCATCTATATGGCTTAGTACTTGTGTCACAATGATCAGCATGGCCATAACAATTACACCTGCAAACAAAATCAGCTATTAAAGAAAATGCACAACATGCATTATTTGAGAGACATCTCTCCACTATTTTTACACTGTCATGAAGGTAATTTTCTGCTTTGTTAAGAATAAACCAAGTCCCAGAAAATACCATTCTTAAGTGTAGTAACCATTAGATGTCTTGTCCATTCAACATTTATAAATGTCAAGTAAATGCAGCTTTCCAGGGGAGTAAATTGACAGGACCGTTTCTAGACCAACTATTAAGTTATCAAGTGTGCATTACGTGCTTTCATTACATGCTATGCAGATACAATGCCTTAATTATTTACTACAGCTAGCACCTATCTTGTCAGTATTAACCCTTTGATCTTATAACTTGATCATAATATCTTAAAGATCTTTCATGTATTGAACTTAAACACACAGGGCCCATTTTGCCCTCAATTAAAAAAAAATTACTTCCACTGAAGTCAAGTCCTCCTATGAAAGTCAATAGGTAATACACCCAAGTAACTGAGGGCAGAACTGAGTCTGCAGTCTACTCTTTTTGAGGTATGAAATAGTCTCGTAGCTCTGCAGTAGAAAGGACTGTGCATGTATAAAGTCACCGACATAGTAACTGAAATAGAAATCATAATATATCTAAATAAACAGTCAAAATTTTACAAATTAGGAAAATTAATTTAATATAAAAGATGAATGTGACCTCTGATAGGGTGTTATCTCCCAAAATGAGATCACATCTTTCAAAATATAAATTCATATATAATACTTGTTCGCAAAAATCAGCACCATATACTCCTTTGGATACTATTTCACTCTTAAATTTGCATATTATTTACAGGGCATGATTAGTCCTTTAACAAGATTGCATACTTAACATACATATTAAAATTGTCAGTCACAGATAATACAACACTTTCAGAACAGCTTCCTTTTTAAAGGAAAAAACTGTGGCAAAAACAAAGAATGTAGATTGTTTTTAAGACCATTAAATTTGCCATATCTGGAAATGTGTAATGAAACTTAGAAGACCTACAAAAGCAAAGCATAAGACAGGATTTCAGTTATAAGCCCCTGTTTAGAAGGGTTTGTAACTCCAAGAAAAAACCCCTTTTGGCATATTTGTGTAATAAAAGTAATTAATTGTTTTAAATATGCATTTGGATAAATGTTCAGAAAATATGTTTAATGGCATGTGTGACCTGATCCAATGCTATGGGCCAGATACTTTGCACAGTCAAAGTAAAACCAGAGTAAAGCCATTGACTTCAAGGTGTCTAATGATTTAATCACACATCTTCCTCAAATTTTCAATTGTTCAGAAGTTTCTTTAACCGAAAAAAAGACATTCCGATAACTCCTACCTTCCACTGATTGTAATTTCATCAACTCCGTAGTATCTGTGCCTGAAGTTAACCCAAGGCTCAGTTGTATGATACTGGCCAAGAAGATGAATCCTCACTTGCGTAGCTTTTACAAACTCTTGGAGAGATGGAGTATTATAGAAGTCATTGTAACCAGGCCGACGATTCGGTTCAGGTGTAAGAATGCTGAAAGTAATGTTTCCACGGGAGTATGGAGTAAATCTGTTTTTAAACGAGATGACAAACTGAAAACATTTTTACAGGTTATCTATTCTTCATGTTTTCACAGAGGACATTAATTAAGTGAGCACAATTTCATTTATGGCTTCTAATGGACAAATTCTGATGAAAATGGAAACCACACACAGAACTCAAATAAAAGATATACACAGGCATATGTTGTATGTCTGTTTTCCCCAAACTGCCACTTTGTGGTCCAAAATATAAATTTTCATTTTAAATATAAAGCCTCTAGCCCTTATCAGTGCAAAGAAAACCTTGAAAACGAATACAGCAATGTTTTCGCCAGTTTGCAGCGGGTCTGAAACAGTGGCTCAGAGGTGTAAACTGGTCTTTTTACTATAAGGTGTTAACTCAAATGGTCAGTGGTGATAATTTAAGTGCCCACATTAATAACTATTTCCCAGTTGATCAAGGTATGTAAAAAACAGAGGCACAAATCACACTATGAAGACCTATACAAACTACTGAGACATTTCATTTTGGTGGCATAGGTGGGTGGAATGAGTGGGTGGCACTTGGTAGAGTACTACACAACTTCTTTCCCTCTCCCAAATCAAGAAAAATGCAAGCACATGGAGTTTAGTGAAACCCAGCAGGGCACAATGGGAGCTGAAGCCCACAAGCCCAGCTGAATATTTGAGCTTCAACAACAGAGGACATAGCCAAACAAAGCCCTACACAGCATGCCTATTCATGACCAACTCTAAGCAGCATCTCATTTTTGTCTTCTTTAATTTGCAGAGTTTGGCAAGTAGACAGCACCTATGGAGAAGAAACACTGCTTTTTCCCCTACCCAAATTTGGACTCTCTAAAATCTAAGCACCCAAAAGCAGAACTTGGCACTTGATAAATGAAATTCCCATGCATTGTTTTTTCCTCCAGAAAACTGCTGGGCTGTTTGAAACTTAGAAGCTCTTGCTAGGAATCTTTGTAAACAGTTCCCAGTTTAAGCCCCTACCCTGCAATGAAATCCTCTGCTAGTGCAGACCCTTGAGTCTCAGTGGGGGTCCCACTGACTTCGCTGAACCCCTACACAAATCATGGGCCCATGCTACAGCATCAGAACCTCAGCTTTTCAACAGAAAATGGCTGGAGGGCCACAAACTGATCTCCAAGCAACCCATTATCACCCATTTCTTGTAACTGTCTCTATGATTCTTGCTCCTCATCCATTTTTTCTACCCCTAGCACAGATCCCCTTTTTGTTTGGTCATCAGTGATGAGGCTCCAAGTGTGTATAATTGCAAGTTAGTACACATCGCAAATTAACATGTCATCAGAAATAGCACCAAGTGACCAGAGAATGGGTTTGGATGATCAATATCCAAAGAAATACTAGAATAGAATATATCTATATAGTTTCACTGAGAAGTTTAGTGTTAGAGCTACATGGTATTTTCTCCAAAGGAGTCAGTGGGTGTTTTCCTGTCCTTAAAAAGAATACATAATATAGTAACCAATTTTTCTCTTCCACATAATGCCTGCTTGACTATACGGAATATACGTTGGTCTTTAGAGGGCTTTTCAGAGGGTTTTGGTTTGTTTTTTTTTAAATGAAGTATAGTGTACATCAGTCATACACAACATTATACACTTTTATCATATAGACAATGTAGTTGAAGGGAGAAATAGTACTATATTATAAAACATTTATGGCAGCAGTTCATACACTGGCTTTTTGTTTTAAGAAGATAAACTAATTATGTTTTAATTGGGCTTGGCAGATTTTTTTTTGTAATTTACTAGATAATATCAGTTTATTTTAAACATGTTATCAATTTTTTATCAGTTTAGATTTTGCAGCTGTCCACAATTATGGGTTTAAGCATTTACTTTTTTTGTACAGTTGTGGGAAATTATGGGATGCAAGGCAGACAGTTATTTACTGACCGTAGACACTGAGATTGAAAAAGTTAGAGCTTTATAAACCATTAAAACCCAAACTGTCAATATCACATGCCAAAATATAGATAAATGTAAAATATAGTAAATGTCCTTAAATCAACTAGTCATGACTGTTTTTGCTACTCATTTGCTAATCCACTGGTAACAAGTCTATTCAAAAAAAGTCTAAATCACTGATTTTTACTCTAGTAAGTTCTCAACTCACATTCTTCTTAGTTTGCCTATCTGTAAATTTCTATAATCATCGTTAGGACTATTCCTTGTCAGTTTGTGTGTGTACACAGCAAAAAAAAACAAAAAAAAAAAAACAAAAAAAAAAAAAACCCTGACATATTCCAATAAAAATCTAATCCTTCCAACCCTAGTTTTAATGTTGGACAAGGTATTTTACAGCTAGTTTAGATGATCAAAACTCTTTTGTTTGCTTACTTAATTAATGAATTGGCTTTCTCCATTCCCCACCCCCACTGATTAGCAACAATGTTAGCAACAATGTTCAATAGTCATTGTTAAAAACTGACAATTCAAGTGACCAGATGCTGCTTCCCCTAGAATCCTGAACTCTTAGAGCCCAGAGAAAGATGATCACACTTTAAAAGCCTCAGCAAGGTGGCAAATGTGAAACAGAAAAAGCCTACAGCACCCGGTACTGTATTCCCAGATTGTTTTCCAGCCAACTACTAACCAGACCTCACACTAACTAGCTTCTGAAATCAGGCAAGTGCTAGTGCATTATGACAGGTATAGCTGTAAGCAGAATCAGTTTGCCTTGTGCAAATTAAAAAGTAGTCAGTGAAACAGAGGACTGGCAATATGTTTCTGAAAGGGCGTCCCCAAACAGAATGTGTTCTTGCCTTTAAAGGCTGAAAGCATTAGAAAATGAATTTGTACCCTATTTCTTGAATGGTTTCTCACATCCACTGTAATTCTAAAGAGCTGACTTTGTCCTCACTTTTGCCCTTGCTGATTTTTGTCCATCACTACAAAAACATCTAAGTTCCAACGCAAGATCTGACACTCTCAGAAGTCATCTGTGATATTTTTTAGATTAACTGGATGCTCAAAATCAGTTAAACTAGCACCCTTCTCTATCCCTCTTATCAGTGCACCTCAATTTCTTTACTAAGTGATAATAATCCCATAATATATGAATTACCAAATTTCAATATTCTTACTCCATAAGAACATGGAAATCAATTGTGTCAGGTGCTTGAATGTTTGAAATCTGATAAAAATGACAGATGACCTTTTGGTGATCTCCAAGGAAAGGTTAAATATGGGATCTTTTATGTACTCGGCAGCCCATAATACATGAGCATATCAAATTTCAAGATACTATCTCAATGGGAACATGGAAATGAATCATGTCAGACACCTGTTAAAAGCATCTGTAATATAGATAGTATCTATTCATACCTAGGAAGCTGGAGACAGTTGACAGAGTCTGGATTTTCTAGAGAGCCATTGTTATCCATTCCAAAAATACTGCAATTTCTAGCAAAATACTGCCAATCTTCCCAGTTTAAATCATTTTTCTTTTTCCTTTGAATTCTCATTGCTTCTGGCTGTGGACTATAGAACTGAAGGATAATATAGAACACCTACAAATGAACAACAAAATACAGAACTGAAATTAGAACAGCTTGAGCTACATATCAACATGAATACAAATAAAAAATTTCTGTATCCACATGTAGTAATATAAAAAACGTATTTCATAGCGTTCACCATATATATGCATTTTGAACAAACAACAAATAGATGTCACACATGAGAAATATCTAAGATATTTCTCCCCTTCTCTAAGACAGGTTTAAGAGTTAAAGTAAACTTCGTTGTTAAACCTGCTCTTTATACTGCTCCTTGGTAGGCAGTGGAATCATTCCATGACAATTCTTCTTCATTACTTTTTGAGGTCTATTTGAAATTAGTACCTCATTGTATGGCAAGTCCGTGCTCTGTGATATTACCAACATTTTGGCCACAAGAATAAGGGATACTTATGTATTGCCAAACAGGTGGTGGATAGTTTTCTGGTTTTAAGACCACCCAATTTATCATTTTTTCCTGCCTTCGGCCTGGAACTACTTCAAATATCTGTGACATAGAAGGAAATTTCCTCCATCACACTGTTGTATGGGCATTTGGGATAAGCACTCCCACATGTATACTCCAAAGCAATTGAGTCTTAATATTTCACAGATATTTAAATTGGTTTTTAAATAGAGAACAAATATCTTACAAACTACGCCAAAAATCTATCCTCATATTCTTCTCTTCTGCTACCCCAAACATGCAAACTCAACTGGCAATAAACAAAAAAGCAAATGAGAATAAGTTTTATAAACATTAGACTTTGGGCTTGATTCACCTCTGTGCATATAAGGGGCACAAACTGAAATGCCTGCTCTCATGGAGGCAGTTTCATCAGGGGGTCTATTCATCCCCAGGGCAGGCCACAGTAGGCTACTGCCCTTCACCACTGGAGGGAAGCACCAAACTCCAAGCAGGACTCCACAGAACCCATGCTGGTGGAAATGTTAGTTGGCTTGTCTGTCCCAACCCAAAGCAGTCCATCCCTTTTGTGGGCTTCACGAGCCAACTTCAAGTCCCTGATGAAGCAGAGATTTCACATGGTTATGTACTGTTGCACACCCTTGAGCAGACTTTTTTTTACTGCACCTATCTTCCAGTGGCTGAAGGCATGAAATCAGTCCCTTGTGTTTTAATAGAAATTACAGTTAAAAATTACAGCAGTGAAGCAACTTAAAAATGCATGTTTTGTTAATGAACATAGGAGTTGTCATACTGGAGCTGAACATTAGTTAATCTACTCCATTACAGTGCCTCTGACACTAGCCAAGATCTGATGTATCAGAGAAAAGCCAGAAACCAGAAACACAATGCACCTGCTCACATTTTGCAACATTATGAGCAGGAGGAAATTTCTTCCAGGCCACCAAAGTGACTGTGGATAGCTCAAAGAAAGAGGTTTGAACTTGCTTAAAATTGAAAACTGGTGTACTTTAAGCCTCCTCCTAGCTGTCATTTAATAAAAATCAGGAAGCATCAACTACATTCCATTCTCATGCCCCACTAACAAACAAACAAGAAAAACATAGCCTTCTCATTACCTGATACTGTCCATTTTGTAAATCTATTGTGATAGTAACGCCATGGTCCAGATGTGCAGTGTCAATGAACAGAGATGAAATCCAGGAGGTCCCAATATCATTATCGTTGATATAACACAGGGAATGGGCTTCTGGGTTCAGCCTAAGCACTCTGTTATTAGTTGTGTCATCTGCACCATTAGGGATGCAATACCTCTGCACCAAAGGGTGTACCCGGGGGTGACTGCCTGGGCAGCGGCATTCTGACTGGGTGTGCAGGTGAGGAAATTCCCCAGAGAATACCTCCAAAATGTCTCTGTCACAGCATAAAAAAGTAAATAGGTACATGGGTAAAAGGGAAAGATGAGTGAAATTATGTGCATCTATGATTACAGATTAAATTTCAGCCCTAGCCTTAACCACCACCATCATAAACCACCACACTAAATGTGATTAGAACACCACCATTAATAGTTCTCTTTTATTATCATGCCTGACTCTGATCACTAATCCAAATACTTTCCTTAAAACACATTATAGCATTGACATCGTGTCTATAGTAGTTGTATCAATTAATCCACTTGAGTGTTAGTACCTGAATTTTCTGAAAAACATCCAATTATGCAGACAAATTTGCACTCTCAAACTTGAGACCACTGTTTCTTGTTCTGCCAACTGCCACCACTGAGAACAGCTTAGCTCCATCCTCTTTGGACCCCCACTTCAGGTAGTTGAAGGTTGCTATCAAATCCCTCCTCACTCTTCTCTTCTGCAGACTAAATAACCCCAGTTCCTTCAGCATCTCCTCATAAGTCATGTGCCCAGTCCCCTAACCATTTTAATTTCCCTCCACTGGACTCTCTCCAATCTGCCCACATCCTTTCTATAGTGGGGGGCCCAAAACTGGACGCAAAACTCCAGATGTGGCCTCACCAGTGCTGAATAGAGGGGAATAATCACTTCTCTCAATCTGCTGGCAATCCTCATACTAATTCAACCCAGTATGCCACAAGGGCACACTGTTGACTTATATCCAGCTTCTCTTCCACAGTAATCTCCAGGTCATTTTCTGCACAACTGTCACTTAGCAGTTGGTCCCCAGCCTATAGCAGTGCATGGGATTCTTCTGTTCTAAGTGCAGGACTCTGCACTTGTCCTTGTTGAACTCATGAAATTTCTTTTAGCCCAATCCTCCAATTTGTCTAGGTCACTCTGGACCCTATTCCTACTTTCCAGCGTATTTACCTCCCTCCTCACCTTATTGTCATCTGCAAACTTGCTAAGGGTGCAATCCATCCCATTATCCAGATCATTAATGAAGATGTTGACCAAAACCAGTCCTAGGACTGACCCCTGGGGCACTCTGCTTGATACTGGCTGCCAACTAGACATCGAGCCATTGACCACTACTTGTTGAGCCCGATGATCTAGCCAGCTTTCTGTCCACCCTGGAGTCCATTCGTCCAATCCATGCTACTTTAACTTGCTGGCAAGACTACTGCGGGAGACCATATCAAAAGCTTTACTAAAGTCAAGGTATATCACGTCCACCACTATCTATCATCTGCACCTGCAGTTAATTCTGGGCATGGTATTTTGGGCTCATTTGTTTGTGGCCACCATACACACAAAATTGGATGCTGGGTTAAGGATCTTCTAAAATCAGATAAACAGTTTAGAATATGGTATATTTGGCTGAATTAATCTAATTTTTATTTCATGGGAAACAGCGAGGATTTCCTTGAGAATATACAGCCAATGTGATTTGACAGTGTACAGATATGTCTGTATTGAATTATGAACTCATTTTCTATTATGCCTTGCACCCATGTCTGTTCTTGCCTAAGGGCAGCCTATTGTAATATATTTCCAGATGGCTGACTTTCCAAATAAGATGACTGATACCTCATTGCAGGACCATCACTGAGAAGTCATCCAGATTGCAATCTGAGGCCATCAACTTTGACTGTGGCCCAACTGTTGGCTCACCCGCATGGAGTAATGGACTTTTTATTGAGGGTCCTGCATGGAGGTGGAACATACGTGGTTGAGAATTTCCCAGTGAAACACATGGCAGATACAAAGGTCTCCTTCAGAGCGGAATATTGCTCTGGACAAGGAGACAGACCATCCCCACATGCAAGGAGGGCTTTCAGGAGAGTGAGAGCAGAAAGGTCTCTGTCTAGTCTGGAATACTAACAAATCTCAGACTCACAAGAAGGGGTGAGATCAAACCAGGGGATTGTGCTCTAAGGATTTTTGTCTTCAAAGATTGTAACTCTTGAGGGCTTCAACAGCAAAGTTTCTGTAGTTAAGAAATGTTTTTGCTGAACCTGCTTTCCTAGTTTACCTGCCACTTTGTCCCCAGAGGAGTTAAATTAGAAGCCTGGAGTACCCATAGCTCTGGGGAGTGTGTATAAGCTTCTGAGGTTGCTTGGAAAGTCTCAGACACTGAGTTCAGGGTCTAGAATGGTTGAGTGGTGCCAAATGTCACAGGAAAGCATCTCAGACCAGCGGTCTGAGCCTAGGAGTGTACAGACCCAGAGACAAAAAAGGGATTAGACTCTACCCTGACCCTATTGGCTTGGGAGCATGTGAGACACAGCAATGCGGTCCACTCACCACAAACTGGGTAACTGTACAGTGGAGTACTGGCCAGGTTGCAACAATGACAACATATAAACACGAAGGATATTACAGTATGACCATCATCTAGTATTAGAAGTCACTGTATATATTTTAAAAATATCTGAAAAGAACAATTATATCTAACATTCCACCCATGATTGATCTCGCCTGTTTGATACGAACAGTCCTGTTGAATCCATTCCCAGTAAACTATGACCACAAAAGTAACAATCTTTTAAGGAAAATATCAAAAAATCCTTGTATTTTTAGGAACAAATTTACCATTATGTATTCTGCCTCTCCCTCATCATACTCCTAGGTTTTACCAAGAACAACAGGTCTTTTTTTGTCCTGTTTTTTTTTACCTGTTTGTAAGTGCCACTTGGTACAAACGAAAATCTTGCATTCTTCCAACAAATTGCTCTAAACCTATGAAAATATAATATAAATAAATAATCTAATTCCATCAACCAGAAGGCAACTCTGCACTGCTTGAGAGCACCTTTATTCAGCAGACAGTGACCTCTCTTGCACAATTACCTCCCCTGAATGAAACCATCTTGGATGCGGACAAAACTATAGAGGGCAGTGACTTAAATATTTGATAAAAAGAATGATTTATAATAACTTTATAGGAACATTTTGTACCTCTCTCTTTTCTGATTAGAGAGGTGGCACAGGGACCGGCCCATTAGACAGAAGTAATGAGCCGGTCTATGTGCCACCTCTAATTAGAGAAGAGATACAGTAGGTACAACTGTACCTATCAATTTATAAAATAAAGATTAAAAGTATTTAAAATATTCCTTTCCTTTATACAGTCATTAGGTTGATAGTATTTAAAAGTTAGAATGACAGAGACATTTCCAGATATTTTAAGAGTTTTTAAAAGTAGAATGGAAAATTACTTTTCTTGGCTGCCCAATAACAAAATAACTCTGTTTAAGACGGACACAGATATATTTAGGAGTCAGTTCCAAATTACAATATGTTCTTGATCAGTGGTACCTTTTTTGTCCACAGATCCAATTCATCATCACACAGAATTGAAGAGAGAGACAAACTAACAGTACTCGGATTTTGCACTGTTCATACAATGATGTTGAATTTGTCTAATTCTGAATGTAGACTGATGTACAGCTCTATAAATCATGATGCAGTCTGAAAGGAAGGACTGGTAGCAGTAGTAAGTTACCATTTATGTGAACCAGTCATCAGCAAAGGCTGAGGAACCCCACACTTTGCAAGTGGCTTTCATGAGTATTTGATAGAAAGCAGAGGAATATTAGGCATCATGAAACTTGAGTTCTCTTCCTGGCTCAGGAAAGGAAAATTGTCTAGTTGCTACAAACAGTTCAGACAAGTACAAGATTTGGCATATTTATTCTGAAATGCAGTGGGAGATGCTGGCTGTGTTAGATACCAGAACATGCTGAAAAATCTACCTGGCTGTGATAATCTCCATGACCTATTATGCCATCATCCAGGCACCTCTGTCTTGGTGCCAAGTTTCTGAGGAATGCCGTTTACTAATGGGCATTTTTTGTTGCATGGAGCCGTGTGCCTAGCTTTATGTACCCTTTCAATATGCATTACATCACAGAAAATTAGCTTGCAGAGCTACATACCACGGTTTTAGACAAACATCAAGCATATAATACTTTGAATGCTGAGCATACAGTGCTAAAATACAGAAGAACTTACCGCTGAAACTTTGCCCAATTTGCAGTGCACCATCAGCAGCAAGGTCTGCAATTGGTCCACCAAGTATTCTTGAATCAAAAGCAGTGTTGTCATCCTCCAAACCATCTACAAAGAAACTGATTTTGGTGTGGTGAACCTTCAAAGATATATATAAAGAGGCAAATAAAGGTTCATTAGAAATAATCATTTTGAATTTTGTACTAATTGCATCTATTATTGATTAACCATTTTGAACTAAGTAAGGGAGATTTTTTTTTACTTTTTTGATGTCTTAAATTTCCTGGCCCGTTTTCCATATTTACTAACTAATCTTCCCATTAGTAATCTAGTTAACAAAAATGTCAGATACATAGACTAGAAAAGTATCATAATGGTCAAAATAAACAAAAAGCTACACTGAATAAATATTAAGGGGTCTGTCTGACTTGAACCAACACACAACCAAGGAAATGCAGAGTCAAGGTTATCACTCCACTCCCAATTTTACTTTAATACTTAGGTATTTCTTCATTTTAAGATTAGGGCTTCACACACCATAATTCTATTAGTATTTTTCCTTGACGGGGAGGACATTTCAACACATCTTTCTCAGAGTACTGAGGGTATCCTTCCTTCACTGTGCAGAACAGTAATTAAAATAATAATTACTACTTCCCACATTACATACAAGGATCTTAAAGCACTTTACAAAACATTAACTAATTATGTGACACACTTGTGATATATCATCCTCCTTTAAAAGATGCATAAAAAAAGGCCCAAAGAATTTAAATGACTAGCCAATGGTCAAAACACAAAGTGGTAGAGGCGGTGCATAGATTTCAAGAGTCCTTTGTGCTAACCATGAGAAAACCCTGACTTTAAAACTATAATTTACTTTTTTATTTTTTACCATCTACAATTTAAAGTAAACAGAAGAAGTTGCATTAATGTGTTAGGATAGTATGCTGGAAAAAAATAGGTCTGACAAGAACACAGGAGCACAGAGGTGCCTAACTGGGCATTCATGGGGATCAAACCCAGACCTGAGCCAGAATCTGGCACACAGTTTTAAAAGTTTACTTTATTATAGGGTTGTCAATTAATCACAGTTAACTCACGTGATTAACTCAAAAAAGTTAATTGCAACTAATCACAGTTTTAATCGCACTCTTAAACAAGAGAATACCAAGTGAAATTTATTAAATATTTTGGATGTTTTTTCTATATTTTCATATATATCTTGTATTCTATGTTGCAATTCAAATCAGAGTGTATATTTTGATTACAAATATTTGGACAGTAAAAATGATAAACAGAAGAAATTGTGTTTTTCAATTCACCTCATACAAGTACTGTAGTGCAATCTTTTTGTCCTGAAAATGCAACTTACAAATGTAGATTTTGTTATATAAGTGCACTGAAAAACAAAACAATGTCAAACTTCAGAGCCTACAAGTCCACTCAGTCCTACTTCTTGTTAAGCCAATCGCAAAGACAAATACGTTTGTTTACATTTACAGGAGATAATGCTGTCCTCTTCTTATTTACAATGTGACCAGAAAGTGAGAACAGGCATTTGCATGGCACTTTTGTAGCCAACACTGCAATGTATTTACGTGCCAGATGTGCTAAACATTCACGTGTTCCTTCATCCTTCGGCTACCTTTCCAGAGGACATGCTTCCATGCTGATGATGCTCATTAAAAAAATAATGCATTAATTAAATTTGTGACTGAACTCCTTGGGGGAGAATTGTATATCCCCTGCTCTGTATTAGCTACATTCTGCTATATAGTTTATGTTATGGCAGTCTTGGATGATGACCCAGCACATGTTGTTCATTTTAAGAACACTTTCACTGCAGAACTGAAAAAATGCAAAGAAGGTACCAATGTGAGATTTGTAAAGATAGCCACAGACTTGACCCAAGATCTAAGAATGTGAAATGCCTTTCAAAATCTGAAAGGGAGGAGATAGGGAGAATGCTTTTAGAAATCTTAAAAGAGCAACACTCCAATGTGGAAACTACAGAATCCGACCAGCAAAAAAGAAAATCAATCTTCTGCTCGTGGCATCTGACTCAGATGATGAAAACAAACAACGTGTCGATCCACACTGCTTTGGATGGTTTTTGAGCAGAATCCATCATCAGCATGGACGCATGTTCCCTGGAATGGTGGTTGAAGCATAAAGAGACACATGAATCTTTAGCGCATCTGGCACATAAATATCTTGTGATGCCAGCTACAATAGTACCATGAGAACGTCAGTTCTCACTTTCAGGTGACATTGTGAACAAGACACAGTCAGTATTATCTCCTACAAATGTAAACAAATTTGTTTGTCTGAGTGATTGGCTGAACAAGAAGTAGGACTGAGTGGACTGGCAAGCGCTACAATTTTACGTTGTTCTATTTTTGAACTCAGTTATTTTGTACATGTCTATACTTGTAAGTTCAACTTTCATGATAAAGAGATTTCACTATAGTACTTGTATCAGGTGAATTGAAAAATACTATTTCTTTTGTCTTTTTAGAGTGCAAACACTTGTAATAAAAAATAAATATAAAGTGAGTGCTGTGTACTATATATTCTCTGTTGTTATTGAAATAAATGTATTGGAAAATGTGGGAAACATCCAAAAATATTTAAATAAATGGAATTCTACTATTGTTTAACAGTGCGATTAATCGCACAATTAATCGCTATTAATTTTTTAATCGTGCGACTAATCACGATTAATTTTTTAATCGCTTGACAGCCCTACTTTATTGATAAATGAAGTACTGCAAACAGATCCCTTTAATTTATAGAGCTGAGTGAACAAAGTGAACAAATACTTTACTAGATTAATTTAGCCTCCTTTTTCTGTTCACAGAATAACTATGAGCAGATCACAATTTCCTCGGTTAACCAATTTTTTGCCTTTTACTCCAAAGACTAAACACAAACAGTTTGATGATAGTATACCAGGGGTAGGCAACCTATGGCATGCATGCCAAACATGGCATACCAGTTGATTTTCAGTGGCACTGCCCAGGTCCTGGCCATCCGTCTGGGGGGCTCTGCATTATAATTTAATTTTAAATGAAGCTTCTTAAACATTTTTAAAACCTTATTTACTTCACATACAACAATAGTTTAGTTATACATTATAGACTTATAGAAAGACCTTCTAAAAACATTAAAATGTATTACTGACTCTGCACACCACTTCTGAAAGGTTGCCGATCCCTGTAGTATACAATACTCAACATTTAGAGCTCAAGCTTTGTGGCTTAGTTGCAATTGGGTGTTTGTCATATAGGCTTGCAACTGTTTCTTTTCTGAGCCACACAAAATTTTGCCTAGTCTTCATTCCTAGAAAAGTGAGATTTCTGTCAGATTGAGAGGATGAGTACAGAGTTTAAATTTAAATTCTCTCTTACTATTTTCATACAAAAAGTGATTGTATGTGCATGAATAAAGTCACACATATGAATAAATGTTTGCACTATAGGAACCCAATCCTTGTTGTAAAGTATATGGTTATACACTGGTCTCCCTTGCTAGAGTATCTCTGTGCCTGGTATATAGCAAAGTGTTTGGGGAAATTAGCCCTCTTGATGTGTTAAATAGTATCCCATTAAACATAGGATAATGCAAAATATACCAAATGCACTGATTTACTGTCCTTTTTCTGTCATGACCATAGTGATTTTACATGAAGTGTATGCATGTGACTGTGGAGATTCACCAGGTATATGGTCAGTCCCTAGTTTAGATCACTTCCTGGGCTATTTAAAAGTTGCTTACCACAAATAATCATTCATACAGGTTTGAAATGTGGTGCCAAATTTGGAGATGAGGTGGTGGAATCAGGCTGTCTGTTATGAGTCCTTGATTCTCTGCCAGGCTCTGAACACGTTAGGGCAGTCTGGGGGCTTCTCTAATTTGCACCATCTAATATGGACCCCAAAGGACCATCCACCAGCTTATTTTAGCAAAACAAGCACAACACATTCAAACAGGCCTCTGACATTCCTCCAACATACCTTCCAATCCCTGATCTGTCCCTTTTGTCAGTGACTGAAAGGGTGCTAGCTAAACCTACTCTGTACCTACTGGAGATTCCCCTACACTAGGAGATGTCTGTGCAGACAGTCTTCACTCCAGACAGTGATTTCTGCAAGCATTCTTTTTCTTGTCAATTCATGTTAAATTTGAGTTAATATTCACAGAAATATTTAGTGGCTGTCTCCCAGTCCTAGTAATTCAGAAGACATTGAGCTTTTTTCTTTAAGGACTGTTCTGAATTAGAGTATAAATTACACGAAATTAGAAAGAATTTATAACACACCAGGCTTCTAGCTTTGATTTTATGGAATTCAAAAATTTAATCTGAAAAACAGAGAGAGACAGACACACGGGAAAGGAAACCACATACCAGTTTCATTGCCTTATACACATATTTCCCTAACTTAAATATATTAAATGCAACCCATTCATAATGTTCAAACTCGCCTGATAGCTCACTGCATTAATAAATACAATGAATAAACTTTATTGAAAAACCTTCTTGTTTATTTATGCGAGTGATTTATTCGCAAGAACATTCAAACCAGGAATTATCAGATTTTAACTGTATTTTGTTTGTGTAAGGTTTATTTCAAATGACGGTTTGGAGAGTGTCAGATTTCAAAACATTATTTTGTTGTTGCCGGATTATGGAATGTTATTTCCATTTTGAAGAAACAGGTAATCATGAACTTAAATGGATGCCTGGTGAATTGTCTCTACTGATAGAGGCTAAGAGAAGCTGGAGTGCTCTAGCCTGCCTTGAGATCCACTCTAATCAAATCAAATAGGGCTGGAATAATTGCATCCTTAAGAACAAGGGGTGTGTGAAGACAAACAAAAGGCTTGTGAGCCAACATAATTTGGTGCAAAAGGAAGGCGAGACCCTGAAAAATTAATTTTGAAAATCAGAAAACAAGCATTCAGAATGCTATTCCACCAACAAAATCTTTCAAATTCTGACCAAGATGAACAGTCACAGTTATCTATAAATCTGAGCTTGAGTGATTATCATTGGTGCTTCAGGCACCATTATTCTATTAGTATTTTAAGAAAGAAAATGTGAAATGAATAGAAAATTGATTTTATGGAGAAAATTTATTTCCCTTAAATTATACTTTAAAATAAATATTCATGCTAAGTTTTATTATTGTTATTTCCAGATGCAGTCAATATTTCCCAAATTTAGACAAGGATTTATTGCCCTTCCACTGAAAAAAAATCGGAAGGTTATCATCATAATTATTAGACATCGAGATTTGTTCAAAAAGTTCTCGCATATGAGTTTCTCCACTGTAAGCACATCACTTTCATTTTAAGTTAGCTTTCTGTGTTGACACATCCATGACCCAAATGCAGGAAGATCTTATTTAATTTAATACAAAGCCTTTAAACAGTCAATGCCCTGTATGTGAGAGTGTGCTAGAGTGAGTGTGTGTGTGGGGCGGCGGGGGGGGAATTGAATTGCAAGGGAGGTTGCATCACATTTTTTTTTACAGCCTTTTACTGTCATTTGGTGTTTGACTGTTATCATTATAAAAGATACAGGCTTTTCTACTTTGTTATTTGTAGCATTATCTCATGTTTTACAACATCTTTGCACAACATGCAGGCACATGAAATATAACTAGTGAAAAGTTCTCAGTTGTATTAATGCATAAAAAAGAATGTGGTTCCATCTCTACTGTCTTTACCCAGCCAAAAACTGATGAACAGCCAATTTTCCTTTATCACATTAGCACAGCCATGAGGGAAACACATTTGTTCTAGTCAGCTACACTAAAGATACTATTACCAATCTAACATATACATGTTTTATATCAGCAGTATTCTCAGAGTATGAGGGAGCCAACAATATATTAACACTAGCATGACAGTTTATTTAAGAAAAGAAAATTGTCTCTGTAGAGGGACAGAACTTAGAAATGTATGGCTAAACCTCAGTGTCACTGGTCTAATAAAGGTAATAATTCTTAAGCTTTCTTTATAGCAGGTAACACTCCTGTGACAGCTCTGTCATATCATTCAAATAAAAATGTTGTCTTTTTACAAGTTTAAGTGCACCTTTATTTTGAGTCAGATATGAAGCATGTTTTTTATTTTCTGTTTTCATAGTAATAACATCTGTACTTGGGGGTGAGTAGGCCAATTCTCAGCTCCATCAGCTCATTACAAATTTGCTATCTCAATTCTTCTAGGACCCAATTCTGCCACATTTATTTTGTCCTGAGTAGTACCTTATTCTACAAGTATTGCTATAGGAAATCAGTGGGACTATTGGCAGAATTGGACCTTAAATAATTAGATATTTTATATAGTAAAAATAGATTAATGCAATCTCAAACCTCTCGCCAGCTTTCCCACTCCCTCTGCTGCAACCTCTTTATATTAAATAGGATTTAGAATAGTTTGGTTTAATATAGCACATTCCCAAAGTAGCCCTAAGCACTTTACAGTGCTGAACTGGATATCAGTAGTGCAGTGACTGTGTACAGCTAAGGCAGCAGTCATTACGCATTTGGCAGTAGCTCAATGTGATGATCCCCCTGCTGGTTATTAAAGGAGGTATGAATACTTGACAGAGGAAGAAATTGTAGGAAGGGAACCATGTGTGGTATAAAAAAATCCCAATGGCTCTCCAGTGTGGGAGGAGGGGAATGTCACCAAGCTTGGTGTCTATGTAAACTAAGCTAAACAAGAAGAAAGGTTGGAACTGAATTGACTGTTTGATGTGATTATTTAAAGTGTCCTCCCCAGGAGCATTACATCACATACAAAACCCTGAAAATATTTTTACTGTCAGATGCCCAGGACAACAAGATTATCCCCCTATTCTCCTATCAATAAAGTTATATGCGATCTTTAATTTCCCCCAAGTGAGCAACAAGAGATGGAGAGATGAGTCGAAGTGTGGCCTTATGGTTTTACAGAGCACAGGGCCTGAGACCTGTACTGCCAGAATTCTAATCCCGCTCTGACAACTGTCCCAAACTGTTAAATATTCACTAAAGCACTTTACAGTTAGGTTGTGAGGAATAGTTAAGTTACTGAGCTAGACTCACTTTGAAACTGTGCTGGCTTCTGCTAATACAGAGCTTGATACAAAGACAAAAAAGGGGGGGGGGGCAGTGGAAAATCCACTTAGCAGCAAGCTGTAGTGGTGCAAGGTGCCCAAAACCTTTCCTTTAGTGGAGAGCCTGTAATCATCCTGCACAGCCTCAGCAATGGGCAGTCCAGTGAGATGAGGGATAAGTATCCCTCTTAAAGTCTCCACTAGTGAGGTTTTCATAAAGCCCCAGCTATGATTAAAACTGACCTCTGCATCCAGAAACTCCAAGAAAACAAGAAGTATGGTCACCTACCCTCCTTGGGGTAAATCCCCATGGCGGCAGAGGGTCAGGCTGGTTCAAAGAAGTGTGGTTTGCACTTTCCTGTGAATGAAGTTAATCTGGCCCAACATTTGTAAAATGAGGTAAGATTAAAAAATGCATTATAAATGCTAAATATTATCTCATTTGAAGATCTGTTCCTCCTGAAGACCCATCCATACTGTCCAAAACACTGAATGTAACAATCGTTCTGAATCATGGGTTTGACCATGCAGAGCTGTAACACATTTTATTCTGATATACATGGACTATTATTGTGCTCAACAATTGTTTCTATTAAGTGGATGGGACCTAACAATATATCATATGTCGAGTATCACGCTGGCGTGTCAGCTTTAGGCATAATGGTAATAAAAGTACTTTGTACTTCTATAGCACTTTCACGGCTCAAAGTACTCAACAAAGGGAAGTAATTAAGACTCCGATGAGAAAACCTAGTTGTAGAAAATTTAGTAGCGCAGCTATGTTCACACAGCGAGTCCCTGTCAGAACGCATAAGACAACCCAGGTATCTTGACCCCAACGTAGACCACGCTGCTGGCCTTCCATGCATAAACCCAAGTCAAGTCCTTATGTACCGGGAATTGAATTCACAAACTTTTCTCCCAGAGGTAACAATACTGACTGAACTTCAAAGACATTAGAGTACTATATAGATACACTGTGTAGCATATAAAAATGTTTTTATGTATGCATACAAAGCTGTCTGTCACTCGAACTGACATTATTATACAAAGCAAAACAACTACTTTTGCAAGAGGCAGGGAACTGTATTTTTGGACTCCTCTGCACAAGAAAATTGTATCCCTTTAACTAAATCTGTTTAGAAACTGGTTTAGTTAAATTATAGAATGTGTGTGTGTGTGTGTGTGTGTCTGTCGTGGCCATTCTTATTTTCGTTTAGTTAAATCAGTAAAATTTTCGTGTGTCGACAAGACCATATAGTAGAAATAAATCTCTGCCTTAGCACTCCCCACCAACGAACCCAACCATGAAATACCCTGATAAAAATATGAATGGGGGAGGGGAAAAAGAGTCAAGAAGAGAGAAGGAGGAAAGAAATCTTTAGGTTCCATTAAATAAAAAATTATTTATATTATTTGCATTGCAGTAAAGCATAGACACTCCAGTCATAAACCAGGGCCCCATTCTGCAAGCAACTGTACAAATAGATGGTTTCTGCCCCAAACAGCTCATAGTCTATGTTTTATATGCGTTAAATAAGTACCTGCTTTACCAATCAAAAAGCTACTGTGTGTCATATTCAAATTTTTGCCAGAAGAAAAATGTACAAAAAGACCTGAAGAAGAGCTCTATAGAGGTTGAACATTGGTAAAAGAGACAAACAGAAGTTGATCCAATAAAAGACACCACATCACCCACTCTGTCTCTAAATTAGGCTGTCATGGGATAAGATGGAACGTCATCTTGTGGACCAGTAGGTGGTTAAAAGATAGGAAACAAAGGGTAGAAATAAATGGTCAGTTTTCAGAATGGGGAGAGGTAAATAGTGGTGTTCCCAAGGGGTCTGTACTGGGGCCAGTCCTATTCAACATATTCACAAATGATCTGGAAAAAAGGGTTAAATAGTGAGGTGGCAAAGTTTGCAGAGGATACAGAACTACTCAAGATAGTTAAGTCCAAAGCAGACTGCAAAGAGTAACAAAGGGATCTCACAAAACTGGGGGACTGGGCAATAAAACGGCAAATGAAAGTCAATGTTCATAAATGCAAAGTAATGCACACTGGAAAACATAATCCCAACTATACATATAAAATGATGGGGTCTAAATTAGCTGTTACCACTCATGAAAGAGATCTCAGAGTCATTGTCGATAGTTCTCTGAAAACATCCACACAATGTGCAGCGACAGTCAAAAAAGCAAGCAGAATGTAGGGAAGCATTAGGAAAGGAATAGATAAGAGGACGGAAAATATATAGCCTCTGTATAAATCCATGGTATACCCACATATTGAATACTGCATGCAGATGTGATTGCCCCATCTCAAAAAAGATATAGTGGAATTAGAAAAGATTCAGAAAAGGGTAACAAAGATGATTAGGGGTATGGAACAGCTTCCTTATGAGGAGAGATTAGTAAGATTGGGACTTTTCAGCTTGGAAAAAAAGAGATGACTAAGGGGGATATGACAGAGGTCTAATAAAATCATGACTGGTATGGAAAAAGTGAATAAGGAAGTGTTATTTACACCTTCTCATAACACAAGAAGTAGGGGTCACCAAATGAAATTAATAGGCACAGGTTTAAAAACAAACAAAAGGAAGTATTTCTTCACAAAACGCAGTCAATCTGTGGAACTCTTTGCCTGAGGATGTTGTGAAGGCCAAGTGTATAACAGGGTTCAAAAAGGAACTGGATAAATTCATGGAGGATAGGTCCATCAATGGCTATTAGCCAGGATGGGCAGGGATAGTGTCCCTAGCCTCTGTTTGCCAGAAGCTGGGAATGGGTGACAGGGGATGGATCACTTGATGATTACTTGTTCTGTTCATTCCCTCTAGGGCACCTAGTATTGGCCACTGTCAGAAGATGGGGTACTGGGCTAGATGGACCTTTGGTCTGACCTAGTATGGTTGTTCTTATGTTTTATTTCTGATATTCTAAAAGGAAACATTCCTTTTACTTGTTAAAAATATTCTTTTTAATGCCTCACCACAGTTCCTAATTTCCATAGGACAGAATTTTAATTCTAATGTTTTACCTCAGTCTATTGCTCTAACAACAATACCACGTTGTCTGGTAAGATACACGGGAAAACTAGAAGGGCCTCTTCCTGGCATATAGATCAGGAAAGAGGACTTTTGCAATAGGTAGAACCTCTTATAAGCAGAGGAAAATAATAAACTTTCCACTAGTCAGTCAGGATAAATGCCACCAAGCCTAATCAGTCAATTTACTGATGGCTGCAGGTTCAACTGCAGTCTCCAACCCAGGATCAACTATGCTCAGGAAACTCTCAGGTGACAGGGACATGACATTTGTAGAACCCAGTGAGGAGGGGACACACCCATGTTGCTATGGACAGTCACTTTCTCCAATCAGTAAGCACACCAGTAAACCATGATATATGCTCAGGACCCCAGGGGGTACTGCAACTGGCTTACCGCTGTAGGGAAAAACAAGTTGCAAACGCACCTGCTACCTGACTGTAAAGCACCAAATGGAGCCATTATGAACATTAGGTGTTCACAAGATGTAAAAATGAAAAATCTGTTGGTGTGTCAGATAAGAAAAGGAAGCTAACATTTTCCCCTAATTTCAGACAAATTGGGAGCTGGGAGCATGTTGAGATAGCCTCCAAATTAATTTAGTTCATCCGTTAAATAGCTCCCAATTACGTACTAGAAATTCCTCAGGACTAGCAATACTATTAATAAGAAAACTGTACACTTATATATATTCCAAGGATTTCAAAGCAGATTACAAAAAGTAATTAACTGAGCCATACCACACACTTGTGAAGCAGAAAAATATGGTTACACCCATGTCTCAGATGGGCAAACTGAGGCACATGGTGGTTTAGGGCCAAATTTTCATCTCAGTTATGCTGATAAAAATCTTCAAGTCTACTGAGGTCAATCGAATTACTCTGGATTTACACTGGTGTAAGTGAAAGCAGAATTTGTCTCAGTGATTTGCTCAAGGTCATGCAGTTAACCAGCGGTAGTCACGTCTCCCAAACTACCAACTTTAAATCAGTAGACCATATTCCCTTACAATTGTTCCACATCGTGTAATTTTGTATGTTTCTTCTAGAGGATATTTCCAATATATGGCCTTTTCTTGAACTCCTATTCTTTGACTACGTAGTAAGCCTCCCCAACAATCTTAGATGCATTGTAAACACTGTACACATCAGGAGCTCTCTCAATAAGCTCACTGTACAGAAATGGACAGTGATCAAAACATTTTTTCCAAGGTCATAAAACAGATTGAGGATATGACAAAAATGACAGGCCTATGGCTTCCTTGAATACTTTAACAGAGACAACAAATCAGCAGCGGTCACTGATGACAACAGATAAAGAAGATATAATAGATGGAGGAGCAAATTAGTGATGCTGCTACAACAGTCTAAACTCGAGTGTACATTTTTTTCATCTTCAGCAGGTCTAAAAATGTTACTTTTGCCTAAATGTAGGAAAAGATAGATAGCATATTTTACCATTGGGGGTTGATTCTGTCCTCTGGTACACAGGTTCACATCACCCCACCTTCTGGAAAAACAGCTACTGAGCACAGACATAATAGTTAACAATACAAGAGACACTAATGGACATTTACACATCAAAAAATGAGAGAGATGTAGGCTAGGTACTTAGATGTTTCTTTACACAACTGCAATGATTATAGACGGGGGTATTTATTTAGAATGTTTACATGTATTTTAGTATTTTGATGTTTTTAAAGCTGTGGGTGAATTCTGTACTCCTGAAAGTGAGAGGCCGAATGACACTGGTCTGAAGAGGCAAAGCATGAAAATGAGCCACTCAGAGATCTGTCAATACATTCATTCCTAGTCTTTAAATCTCATGCTATTTTCCCTCTCATGAGTAGAGACTGCTGGTTGCATTGAATTGTGCCAGGCTACATGGCAGTTTATGATATTAGAGAGTAGAATGAGACCAGCAAACTCATTTTCACCTGTGACCAGGGCTATATTAACCCACGTACAGCCCACTGAGCCTAATATTTTGTGTTCCTCTTTGCATGTTGACAACTCTTGGGTCCCAATGTGCCACTAAAGTGATGCATCAGGAGCAGCTGAGATCATTTTGTCACATGTCAACTCTTTCTTTTCACTGAGTCAGTCTCCTTCATTTACACATTTTCTGTAAAACCATTCTTCCCTCTCTCCAAGGCTTTTTCCCCCTCAGTCTGCCTCCTTCTTTGCTTCTTATTTTTCCTTTCAGTATCAGTCACACACTCTTATTTTGTATTACTCATTTTTATTTCTTCCCTTAAGGTGGTCTTTTCCTTATAAGTCTGCTGCTTCTTGCTTCTCTACAGAAATACAGTACTTTAAGTTTGGCACTCAGTCCAGGGTCCATTGGGACTAATATCCCTTCTCACAAACCTAAGTAGTCAGAAAGGGAAGGAAGGATATCCTAATACTCTCTCAGCAAAGTAAAGAGAATATAAACATCCGGCCTGGTTCCTTTCTTCTAGTCCCTTCAACAGCTATACAATAGTTACTCTAGAACAGTCATAGGCAAGCTATAGCAAGCGAGTTGGTTTTCAGTGGCACTCACACTGCCTGGGTCCTGGTCAGGGGGCTCTACATTTTAATGTAATTTTAAATGAAGCTTCTTAAATATTTTAAAAACCTCATTTACTTTACATATATACACTAGTTTAGTTATATATTATAGGACTTATAGAAAGAGATCTTCTAAAAACATTAAAATGTATTACTGGCACGTGAAACCTTAAATTAGAGTGAATAAATGAAGACTCGACACACCGTTTCTGAAAGGTTGCCGACCCCTGCTCTAGAAGCTCCAGTGTTGCAGTAACCACCACAGCCTCAATGCTGGGGTCCTAGCCCTCTGGAGCTCATTTGGACGGGATACCCACCCCTAAACAGCTCCATACCACCTCATCCATCACACACCATATTCCTTAACAGATCAAATCACTCCCAAAACTGACTGTCCCAATGCACCTATTCACCCCTTACAACTGCATAATAATGGATTATATACCTAGTGAGCTACAAAAACTCTAGCTGAGTGAAATGGTCAGGAACAAGTGCAATATACCAGGGATGACGTTACAGCAAGATTTTTACATACACCAAAATCTCTCAGTGCTCTCTTTCAAAAGCAAAGCATACAGCCCCATAGATGAAAGAGTTGAGTTGTTAATCTTTTGCTGTTTGCATTTTAATTTTTGAGTTGGAATGAAAATTGAGACAACACAGAGGGAACTTGGCAGATCTAACGCTTGGCAAGAGATAATTAATTTATGTAGCAAACATATGAGAACAAGACACACGTCACTTTTAACATAAAAGAGCCTCTGCATATGTCATGAGGAATTTGTCTGGGGCCTTGTTCTCAAACAGACCAAAAAAAGATGCAAACGCCATGTTAACAGAGGGGAAAATCAAAGAATGACGTCCAGGAGGACAAGCCAGCTCAGATAATTTATCTACATAATATTTGACAGACCAATGGCAACTTCTAAGCTAGTAACACAACTTGTTGGTGTATCTGTCAAGGAGCTGGGTGCTGTTACAGCTGGAAATCCTTTGTATCATATAGTTTCAAATGCATTTGTCTTTATAGCTCTCCATTGAGAAAGAGAACAAAAAATGCCACCTCATGAGGCTATTATAGGTTCTTTGAAATTTCACATTTTTCCCAGATTGTCTGATTATATTTTAAATATAAAAAATGCAAGAAATGTACACACATTAATGGTAGCCAAACTGAACACAAAGATCATGAAAGGACATTGGCTCTTCAAAAAAGAGTTCTACAGTCCCATACTTCCATATTGTAACCTTACAGTGCATCAGTCACATTGCAGAAAATAAAATGTACTCAATCTAAACAGTCACAACACTAGATATATATCAGGGCCCTCAAAACCTGGTACAAACCTGAAACACAAAGGAGCAGCCAAAACAAAAGAAAGAAAAAAAAATGAAGCCCAAAAGCCCACACAGAGTCTGTTAGATGGTGCCCTTCAAGTCTTCTGGTCTCCCAGACCAAATGGAAAAAAACTGGGGCCAAGTTCAGTTTCCATTGAAGCCAATGAGAGTTCTGCTACTGACTTCAACAAGAATAAGGTCAGGATTCTATGTTTTGAAGAAAACAAGGGGGGGAAACTGGATTCCTTAATTTTCAGCTATTCACTCTAGATATTTAAGTGAAATCAAGCCATGTTTGTCCCAAATTGTCATCCATTGTCTGAGCCTAGTCCAAAATACTACCCAGATTTGTCTTCTCATTACCACTTCCTGCCACTCTAAACTTAAGAAGAAAAAAGAAATCTTAAAGGAGGAAAGTCTGTATCCCAATTCCTTGCAGAGAAAGGAAAGTGGCAACTTTGAGTGTCTATTATATATGTTAAATAGATTACACTCAAAACTAAAAAAAAAAAAATCCATCTTTAGCCCATTAAAAATCATATTTATTTAAAGTTATAAACAAGTACAAACTGTGTACTCACACAACATGTCAGGGTGAAGCTGAATTTCACTACAGAAGCAGGGATTCATTTTAAGCAGATTGATGTTTATAAAAAGAAATATTCTGAAATAATTCAGGAATTTTATTCTAGATCAGCATTCAGTACATGGAGTTGCAATATATTCAAGTTCATCATGGACAGGTACAAGTGTATCTAAATCTATGAATGAACCTACATTTTAACCCATGGTATTTCATTCTAATTTAGCAAAGTTATGAGAAATATGGCAAGTTAATTTGATTAAATATAAGAGATTATATATACACATATGTACTCACATACATGTAATATATGTGTATATATACCAGGCGTGGCCAAACTGTGGCTTGTGAGCCACATGCAGCTCTTTTACAGTTTGTGTGGTTCCTGGAGCCCTCTATGCTCCTCCGCCACTACCACCACCACCCCAATTCTGCACTTACAAGACTGGCCAGTGGGGAACTCGGGGCTTCTGCCCTGCAGCAGAGATGGTGGGACTAGGGGCTTCTGCACTGCAGGGAGGGGGAAACTAAGGGCTTCAGCCCAGTGGGGGGAGACAGGGTATTGGTGCAGCAGCCCCACATCTCAGCAGGCGCCGTCCCACAGGGCCGGTTGGGCATATCTTGCAGATATTGAAAATTTGAAGATTATTGTATGCAGCTCAGAGGATCAGTAAGTTTGGCCACTCCTGGTATATACCAGCCATGTGTGTACATGTGTATACATAATCCCTTAATATTTTTATATATATAAATTAGTCCAATGTCCAAACTTGCTGCAACATGCCAAGCACCCTCAACTCTTAATGAATTTGGAAGATCTCAGAACATCAGCATGGAATGCGTTTGTCTGCAGAACAGCTGTGCCCCAAGGGAATAAGTCCAAAAACTCCCTTTTTACTTTAAATTTCCCTTCATTTTCATTCTTATACTCCTGTCATGCTTCTACTCTCCTTGTTACACTTTGGGTATATTTGCACCCGGAGCTGAGAGCGTGACTCCCACCTCATATAGATATACTTGAGCAAGCTCTCCTCAAGCTAGCACACTGAAAATAGTAGTGTAGCCAGGGTAGCATGGGCAGCAGCGCACAGCACCATGCCGTGCACAAACCCACATGATCCCCATAAGTCTATCCTTGCACGGTTAGCCTGTGACGCTGTTCACTGTGGCCTGTGCTAGCCCAGCTACATTACTATTTTTAGCATGCTAAGTAGGGAGAGCAAGCATAAGTACATCTACAAGAGTTGGGAATCACACCCATAGCTCCAAGGATAGATGTAGCCTCGGACAATCGCTTTTCAAGGAGTACCTAACAACACCATCTTGATCAGACGGCTTCTGAAATTAAAATTCCTTAACTGGGAAAATGTACTTATTAAAAATATTAAAATTGAATCATTACAACATTTGGTCCAGAGATAACAAGTGGACTGACTAGATCTTAGCTGTGAGTATATTTAAATGTGGACATACACAAGCAATAGTAGGTAGGTAAAAATAGGATATGAAATAAACATTAGCCATCAACTCTAAGCTCACTGTCAAGAGAACACCAAGGCTTCAAACCACAGAGTTCAGCTGAAGGTAACTATCTGTCAGATGCAATCTTTACAAGTGAATATGCTTAAGCTGGTGCTATGAATCAACCACAATTGCTTTGGTCTTATTGACATTTAATTGCAAGGAGTTGCAGCTCATCCAGTCCAACAGAGAGTCCAACACCAAGAGTGCTTCAGTGACAGAAAGCTTTAAATATAGACACAACTATCATCACAATATATACGGAACTAAACTTTATGCTCCTTCATATCATCTTCAGAAATTGGGCAGTCAGTCATCAATTGGCCAGAGATGCCATATGACTGCATCATCATATTCTGCCTTTTGCCAATTCCTGTAGTCATTATGACTTCATACTGGGATACAGATGTGACTGACTGCAAAAAAGACACTTGATCCATCATCACTCTTCTCTTTACATTTTTCTCTCAATTCACTTCTCTTTGTCACTATACTCATAGAATCATAGACTTTAAGGCCAGAAGGGACCATTATGATCATCTAGTCTGACCTCCTGCACAACACAGGCCACAGAATCTCACCCACACACGCCTGTATTAAACCTGTGTCTGAGCCATTGAAGTCCTCAGATCATGGTTTAAAGATTTCAAGGTGCAGCAAGTGACCCATGCCCAATGCTGCAAAGGAAGGCAAAACCCCCCCAGGGCTTCTGCCAATCTGCCCTGGAGGAAAATTCCTTCCCAACCCCAAATATGGCGATCAGTTAAACGCCGAGCATGTGGGCAAGACTCACCAGCCAGCACCCAGGAAATAATTCTCTGTAGTAACTCAGAACCCACCTCATCTAACATCCCATCACAGGCCATTGGGCATATTTACTGCTAGTAGTCAGACAAATTAATTGCCAAAATTAGGCTATCCCAACATACCATCCCCTCCATAAACTTATCAAGCTTAGTCTTGAAGCCAGATATGTCTTTTGCCCCCATTGCTCCCCTTGGAAGGCTGTTCCAGAACTTCACTCTGATGGTTAGAAACCTTCATCTAATTTCAAGTCTAAACTTCCTGATGTCCAGTTTATATCCATTTGTTCTTGTGTCCACATTGGTACTGAGCTTAAATAATTCCTCTCCCTCCCTGGTATTTATTCCTCTAATATATTTAGAGAGAGCAATCATATATCCCCTCAGCCTTCTTTTGGTTAGGCTAAACAAGCCAAGCTCTTTGAGTCTCCTTTCCTAAGACAGATTTTCCATTCCTCGGATCATCCTAGTCCTTCTCTGAACCTGTTTCAGTTTGAATTCATCCTTCTTAAACATGGGAGACCAGAACTGCACACAGTATTCCAGATGGCATCTCACCAGTGCCTTGTATAACGATACTAACACCTCCTTATCTCTACTGGAAATACCTCACCTGATGCATCCCGAGACCACATTAGCTTTTTTCACGGCCATATCACATTGGCGGTTCATTGTCATCCTGTGATCAAACAATACTCCGAGTTTCTTCTCCTCCTCTGTTACTTCCAACTGATGCGTCCCCAGCTTATAGCTTATATACTCTTCATTTTCCCTTCCTAGAAAACAAATGCCTCCTTTAAACTCATTTAAACTACATGCTTTGGCTTGGATGAGCAGTTAAGAGACAGATCCTCAGCTGGTGTAAATAGGAATAGCTCCATTGACCTCAAGTTGGAGCTATACTGACTGACAGCTGCTGAGGCTCTGGCATCAAATATGTTAAATTCACTTTCTTCCTGACAGCTGTAATTTACATCTCAAAATAAAATGCCCAATAAGGTGTGTATAGGAGGGCAACATTGGAGGGGAGAGTATCATTCATATCACGTCTTATGTGGTGACCTGATCTATGCCTTTACTTTCCACAAAAAGGAAGAGACACCAACTGCTATTCTCTAGATGTTCGCAGAATCCTTTGCACTTAAACTATGGTTGCCAACTTCATACTTGCACAAAACCGAACACCTTTGCCCTGCCCCCTGCCCCGCCCCTCACTCCATTCCTCCTCCCTCTGTTGCTTGCTCTTCCCACCCTCCCTCGCTTGCTCATTTTCACTGGGCTGGCTCAGGGGGTTGGGGTGCAGGAAGGGGTGAGGGCTCTGGCTGGGGGTGTGGGCTCTGGGGTGAAGCCAGGGATGAGTACAGAAGGGGGCTCCAGGCTGGAGCTGAGGAATTCGGAGTGTGGGAGGGGGCTCCACGCTGGGGCAGCAGGTTGGGTGCAGGGGTGGGAGTGAAGGTTCTGGCTGGCAGTGCAGGTTCTGGGGTGGGTCTAAGGATGAGGGGGGGAGGGATAGCTCAGTGGTTTGAGCATTGGACTGGTAAACCCAGGATTGTGAGTTCAATCCTTGAGGGGGGCATTTAGGGAATTGGGGTAAAAATCTGTCTGGGGATTGGTCCTGCTTTGAGCAGGGGGTTGGACTAGATGACCTCCTGAGGTCTCTTCCAACCTTGATATTCTATGATTCTATGAGGGGTTTGGGTGCTCTGGGCTTAGACCAAGGGGTTCAGAAGGAAGGAGATGGATATGGGTTGGGACGAGATCCAGCTAGGGGTGCAGGCAATGGGGTGGGACTGAGAATGAGGGGTTGGGGTTTAGAGTGCAGGAGTGGGCTGGGACTGAGGGAAGGAGGGGGATCAGGGCTGGGGCAGAGGTTTGGGGCGCAGGAGGAATGCAGACTCTGGGTAGTGCTTACCTCAGGCAGCTCCTGGAAACAGCAGCGTGTCCCCTATTCAGCTCCTATGCAAAGCCGCAGCCAGGTGGCTCTGTGCATGGCCCAGTCCACAGGTAGCGCCCCCAAAGCTCCCATTGGCTGCCATTCCTGGCCATTGGGAGCTGCGGAGCTGGCACTTGGGGCAGGAGCAGTGCACAGAGCACCTTGGCTGCCCCTACACCGAGGGGCGACACGCTTCTGCTTCCAGAAGCCACAAAGAGCCAAGACAGGTAAGGAGCCTGCCTTAGCCCCGCTGAACCGCTGACCAGACTTTTAACAGCCCAGACAGCAGTGCTAACCAGAACTGTCAGGGTCCCCTTTTCAACTGGGCATTCCAGTAAAAAGACAGACACCTGGCAACCCTAATTGAAACAAATCCTTTCACACCAGTGCAAGCTGTTCCGATCCATGACAGCCGTATTTTTTCAAAAAATTGCATACTGCCACACAAACTACAGGAAGTGTTAGACCAATCTGTCTACATTCTTCCCCTCAGCATGCAGTGCATTGAGTCACCCCTAAGATGTAACCACGTAAAAAGGTTTTGGGGGTACCACAAACACAAGATCCAAAGCCATGTTGAGGAGGACACAAAAATGTTTTGGAGGAAGAAGAGACGTGCTCTCATTCTCACTTCCCTCAATGGTAGTGCCTACATTCTGAGAAACTGCAAGATTAAAAAAAAAAAAAAAAGCACTGAAAAATAGTCAGAGGCTTGAGGAACAAACTTCATCAGGGGACCAGAGTAACAGAACTGTCATAAAACAGAAAGGCTGGGGAAGATAAAGGGACAAGAGGAGGATTGATAAAGAACAGTGAAGGAAGGGAGAAGCACAAGGTCAGTAGGGGCAAGTTGTCTCTTTGCTTTTCCTTCTTTTGCCTCAGGCCCATATCGGCCTTTCCCTTTTTTGACTTAACTGGGATGAATTTTAATTTCAGCCTCTCTACGTGTTTTGTACACTGTATACTTTCCATTTGTGTGGAGTGGATTTCCCATTCATCACAAGATTTCAGGCAAAAATCCCAGGAGCATTTTGCTTTTCTTCAAAGTTAGCTTTGCTAAAATCAATAACTTTGGGGCTGCTTCCTTTATCTAGTACATACCCTCAAGAGCATTTCAAATCTAGTGATTTTGTGATCAGTTGATCCTGCCTGTTCTTCATCTCCATATGTACATTCAAATTTCTATTCTCTCCCACAATAATATTCAGAATACTCTTGCTGTATAGTCTAAGAAACTGCATAAAGGCAGCAATCTTGCATTTGCACTGGAACCGTGCTCTCCTTCGTAGTTTTAACACAGAAATCAGTTGGGATTCTTCCTAACAACTTCACCCCAGATTCCCCCTTTTCCCAAATGATCAAAAAATTGCTCTTTTTAGGGGCCTATTATATGCTGGAAATAAACATTTTCTGATCTATTTTTTCTGGCTACCTGGAGGTCTGTTGCAACCACCTTGTATTGTCCTTAACTTCTACACAAACTGTCTCTGTTGAGAGAGTCAACATTTTATGATTTTTTTCCTCTGAAGACTCAGTGTCATCCCTCACCAATATTACTACCTCTTTTCCAACTTCATATTAGCTCTTCCCTCACTAAAACTCTGTATCTTAGCATTTTAAATCCCCCTTCATTTTCCTGGTTGTCTCTCTTCTTCCAGTAATATCTTTCTTATCCTTGAAAACATGTCACTCCAGTTCAGCGGTCTTATTACATATGCTCCTAGCGTTTGTATAAAAGATATTTAGCTTTTCTCTTTTTCCTCCTTTATTTTTCTCTCTCACTATCTCCTACAATGTTAATCCCTTCTCAACGGGAAATGGTTTTCCTTCAATCCAAGTCTTTCTTTTTGTGCATAGTGCCACTAGTTCAGCTTGAATCCCCCAAAGAACCATGTAAATTAAAAGAAAAGAAGGGGCCAACAATGGAACCCTCGTGTGCTCCTGAAGCAATTAACTTGGTGTGCAAGAACAAGCCATGTATTAATACATATTTAACCTCAAACTGTGAGATGAGAAGGGAACCAGAACATGGTGTGGACCTGAAGGTATTTCAGGGACTACAGACAACCTAACGGTCATCTTCTGAATAACCCTCTCAAAATACTTTAATGTCAAGTAGCACTTAATAGAAGAATGATCCAAAATATCCATCAAGTGTAACATTAATTACTTGGACAAGGGTAATCTTAGTGCTGTGAGAAGATCTAAAATCTGACTGAAATCACATATCTGATTACCTGACCAACTGGCCAGAAGATGACAGATTAGGAAGAGAGGCAACATATGAAACAGGTCTGTATTTTGATATAGAAAGAATTAGTAATTAATCAGCAAAGAGTGACTATTGTTTTAAAATTTTAAAAAGAGCATCTGTCGAATCAGAGATAAATTGACCCCATGCTCTACAGGCAACTATTGCAAGTAAGAGTCTGAAAATGTCACTTCATCCTTTACTGGTGTGTAGAACTGGCTATTAGTATGAAGCAAGATTAAAATTGTTAATTGTAGTTTAGTTGCATTCCACCCCAAAACAACATTGTGGTAATAAAAATATTATTTTATTACCTCAGTTAGTAGTGCCCTATTATGCTATTAAAGATGCCCCAGGAGAGAACAAACCATAAATTTCAGGGGAAGAGGGTGGAAATGTAAGCTCAAAATTGTAAACAAACATTCTGAAAAACTTTAAATAATTAATGAATAAGCTTTTCTCTAATTGCTATTTTAGCAGTCTTTGCTCTTCCATATGCAACTGCAGAGAAGCAAGTAACTTGTACTGCTGAGTTCCAAACAATAAAACATAACAGGATCCTAGTAATCAGATCTGAAAATAGATGGAGCACAATTGCTTTCTTGCTGCATAATAACTCTATTTTTCCCAAGTCACAGAACAAATCAGATTCAAGAGCCAATGATCACTATAGTAACATGAAAAGAGACAAGTATTAAGGAGTCAACAAGCTGCCTTTTAGAAGCTAAAACAGCTACATAAAATAGACATGCCAAAATTAATTGAAACAAAAAGCTCTGGAAGTACATTTGAGATAATCTCATAAATTGCATTTTTTCTTTCTTTTAATCTGTTTAAAATACAATGCTACCACCGATTCTGATTTTTTTCCTGAACTATTTGTAATCATGTAAATGAGTAATAAGATGTAGATGTCAAATGAAATGTTGGTTTTAAATAAAATCTCTGTACTTTAGCAGTCAAAGAATAAATAACTATTTGCACAGAATCAAGGAAGTCAACGGCTATCAATACACAATGATTAATACATATTACATTATTGATTATAGACCTATTTCTATTCACCTGATCAGGATGTATTCAATATGTGAGCAACATAGTGACATTTAGGCACTGTCCAGTGCTGAACATGGTGCAGCACTGAACTGACTGGGGGAACTCTGGGCAGAAGGCATAGTCTCCCTCAGCTCCCCAATGTGAAGGGGGAATGTGCAGCCTGCTGGTGCTTCTGGTCAGCTCCATGGATACAGGAAGATGGAGAGGAGAAGAGGGAGTTGCCCTCGAGTGCCCTTCCACCCACACTGAACATCCAGGCAATGGCCAGGCACAATCTAGCAGCGTAACCAGAAAATCATTTTCTCCTACTGCTTGAACCTCACCACTCTTCTATTTACAGCCTTCCATTGTCTCCTGCAACAAGATCAAGTCCTTCCTCATTCTAAAAGCAATAAACAATTCTGCTTTCAATTCATGTTTCTCCCTCTCTTATTCTGTCCCCTGCACCAACGCCTAACTGTTCCCTTCTTGCCTTCTTTCATACTTTGCTTCTTTCACAGACTTTACCAGCTTCAAACTGAATTATTCAAGCTGGGCACAGAAGAGAATATTTTTGCCTGTGTGAGAGAATTACACACTCTCTTTTTTTCTTTTTTGAGTACTCCACCTGAACATATACATTTTGCATTTTATATACACAAAAACTATCTAGACAATGGATGGGATCTACATATGTAATTTCTATTGCTCTACAAATGCTGTATGCAGAGGTGATAGCACTCAAAACATGAATGCAGAATTTTCTGCCGGCAGAAAATTGCACATGTAGAAATGGAGGCTGGATTAAGGACAATTGGAAAATCTGGTCTTTAATTTCTTGATCTGATTTTTGGCTTTTCTTTCACAGGAAAACCTGAAACTATTCAATAATTCATTAAAAAAAAAGAAATCAAAACCTGCTTTAAACATTTCACTACATTTCTAAAGCTTCCAGTTAAATTTCAACAGAAGGTTTCAGGTACTAACTCAGGACAATTTTGATGTTTTTTAACTATTACTGACATCAGATATACTCAGATATTTGTAACTCTCATAGTTTGCTCCCTTGAGAGCCTCAGGGAATACAGCATGTATACCAATTGGAAAAGCACTCATACAGCTGTATAAACATATTTTATGTCACTGCAATCAATAGATAACTGGGAAGAGGTTTATCAAGGTGCATACATGGGCATGCATTCAACAGATTCATTTAGTCATGGTCTCTCTAGTCTAATGAAAGCCTTGCTTCCATTTTCTTCTGCATTAGGACTCCAGATTTCTGGCCATCCCAAATTAGATATACGAATCCAAAGACCCTAGTTTAGACACAGGGTGACTCAAAACCACACACCACTTCTTCATCACTTGATTCTTTCAATTATAGTTACACAATCCTTTCTTGATTATTAATTTTAATATCTATTTTGGGCACTCAGAACACTTCTCCCACCCCTACCTTCATCTTCCCACTCATACTCCTACGAGGAATGCTTAACATTAGCACGCACTGTAACTTTATTACACACCAAGTTATGTAGCACTCTCAGAATCTTGCAAGAAATGTTAAATATTCTTTTGTTAATTCATTGGTTGGCTCCATATTTGCTGTATCCCATCAGCTGTAAATTACAGTAATGGTTTTATTTCATATTACAAATGGTCACTAGAAGGCTCACTGGACTGATTATTTTTTAATGCTGTTTATTCTATAAAATGTGTAAAATTATTCAGGACGACGTGCAAAAAAGTTTGGCTTTTCTTTTTAAATGAAAAAATCCTGGGTTCCAGATTAACACTGAGCATACGCAATACAATTGACTTGGGTTTATTATTATACATATTTTTTTCTCTCCAAAATGCCCAAAACTACATTAAAAACTACTATATCTGCAGAAAAAGGCATCTAAATCATTTTTCTTAATCTGATTTTTCTAATGTTGATACTAAAATAAGACAATTGGTTGCCACCAAGTTTTGCTCAGAGAAATGATCATTTGTATAACAAATTTAAGCCTGATGCAGTTTCACATAACCAATATAATCAAACCCCTACTGGTATTCCAATAGAAACTGTTATAGCCATCACTAGAAAGATAAGCAATGCATTTCTTTGACAAGCCAGATGCTAATTCCTAGTCTCAGCACTGGTCACACTCGAGATTGAACTCGTGAGTTCCCATTGCAGTTAATGGAAAGTCTCCATTGACTTCACTGGGCTTTTGACCAAGTTCTGTCGTTGACAATTGACACTGCAAAGAGGATATTGGTAACACTACTCTTTCAGCGCCCTATAATAGCATTAAATTCCTGCTTTGTGATGAAGTGATGTGTCTTAGCCTCCCAGACACAGGTTAAAAAAAAATAGGCCTAATCTTGCAAATCCTTAGGTGCAGTTCTTCAGAATATCCTTGCTAGTTGTAAACGTTTGCAGGACAGCAACATACGTTCTTATTCATGGAAGGAAGCTTTTGAATACGAGATAATGAGGGGTTGAAGGGAATAGCCAAGTTTCCAAGGACCTCAAGTCATTATAACCAGAGAGCTTTCAATCAGCACAAATTAGTCCATACTCCACACGTTGTGGCCCAAGAGAGTAAGCAGCAAACGCCACACTGGCATTTCTGACTCTGGTGGCATGAGTATAAATGAAGGCCCCCAAAGCTGCAAAGTCAAAAGCAATGTCTGAGTGGACTGTAATCATAACCATTTCTCAATGATGAACCAGCTATTGAGAGACCCATGCTTATTTATTTCCTCACACACAGCTGTTAGCATACATACAAAACACATTAGAGGTCTGTAGCACATGTATTTCTATGTTGTATGGTGGGGCTGCATGTGAGAAAATAAGCATGGCTCTCTCAATAAGTGTTAGACATGTTTGGGTCGAAAAAGCTAAATACATTTACTAGAGCTTTTTGTGTTGCTGATTTCATCCTTTTCTGAAGAGACAAACTGCTGTGGATTGTAAATGAAAGAGGACAACAAGCAGGAGACTAAAGTGATTTAATGAATTAAGTGGTTTCCTTGCTTTTTAGCCTACGCTGCCATTAAATTGGGGTGCATGTCAGGTATTGGCCTATTCAAAAGGAATATTTTCTATGTACATAGAGAAAAGGTAACTGTTTTCCTCAGTTCTTTCAAGACACAGTTGGGTTCTTGGCTTTTAATATAAAATGTAAAGTAGTCAAAAACTTGTGCAGAAATAAAAGGATTTCACAAATTGGAAAGGACAAGTTTTCTCTTGATAGTCAAACAGTTATGATGTAAAGCGGTCTCATTAAATCATAAGTACTTTAACCTTTTCTTGAAAGAACTGGAAGATTTAAAGATTTATAAAGAAATTTTGCCTAAACTAGGAAATGACTCATATTTGACATGTATTGAAATGATAATGCTGATTTCAATAGGCACTCTAAGAGCATTTTGCTCCCAGGAGAGTAATTCAGTCATGGGCCCCTTTTTGCATTTAGATTTTAAACTTTCTTACTAAAGCTTTTAATGTGCTACTGTCTGCCAAAACATGGCAGAGTTACGCAGATATGATCAGGCAAAATAAAGGTTAGTAAAAAGATTATTTTTACAATTGCAGACACTAAATATGCAACAAACACATCAATCTGACATGTTCTCCAGAACCTCCTGTTTCAGCAGACTTGGATGCATCTATGGAATCCTTATTTAAATTCCATCTTTAATTTGTTAAATAAATCTTGAACTATCAAAGGGAAAATGTGGGACTCTGAGCAGTGACTATGATAAGAAAAATAGAGAGAACTATTGATACAAAGATCTGTAGATCTACAGGTAGCATCGCTATGAGGCAAAAGTAAAGCAGTTTGGGTGCATGTGTTGTGCTTTGTTATACTTTCAAATGTTTTGGTTTCTTTTACATTCATTTTTAACTATGAATTTTCTGGGTTTTCATTACTACTTTTGAAATCTTATGTTCTTGTAACTTTCTTTTATACTCCACCTCAACTCTATTATACACCTTAACAGAGTTTTGTGTCTGTGAATATATACCTAAATGAGAGATGCAATAAATACTAGTAAATCAACACAAAACATATAGAATTAACTCCTACAGTTTTCCCAGACCTTAAAGACTTGATCTTGCATCTGCTGAAATCAATGAGAGTATTCCCATTGACTTCAAAGGGAACAGGATATAGCTCTCTTTTTTTAAATATACATTAGTTACAAACCAAAGAATCACAACTGCATACCTGTTCTATGTAGACAATATTTTTAAAATGTAAAGTAAGCATGGCACATCTTGGTTAGAGAAACGTTACTTTTTTTTTTTTTTTAGTGTAACAGTCCACATTCATTTCTAGTGTAACTCAATAGTTCAATTGACTTCAGTGGAATTATACCAGGGGTGAGTTTTCCCTCAAACACTTGTTCTTTATGCTCAGTAAAGGAATAGCTAGCCAAAGGAGTTGATATATCTTGATTTTAGTAAGGTTTTTGACATGCCCACATGACATTCTCATGAGCAAAATAGGGAAATGTTGTCTAGAGAAAATTACTATATGGTGGGTGCACAACTGGTTGAAACACCATACTCAATGAGTATTATTTATCCATGGTTCACAGTCAAACTAGTCCTAGTGATAAGTCTTGTGTCCAGTACTATTTAATATTTTCATGTATGACTTGGATAATGGAGTGGACAGTATGCTTATAATATTTGTGGATGATACCAAGCTGGGAGGGTTTGCAAGCACTTTGGATGACAGGATTAGAATCCAAGAGGACTTGATAAATTGGACAATTGGTCTGAAATCAACAAAATGAATTTCAATAAATACAAGTATTATGCTTACAGAAACAAAATCAAATGCACAACTATAAAATGCAGAATAACTGGCTATATGGTAGTACTCCTGAAACAGATCCGGGGACTATAGTGGATCACAAATTGACTATAAGCCAACATGATGCAGTTGCAAAAAGGTCAATATCATTCTGAGGTGTGTTAACAGCAGTCTTGTATGTAAGACACAGAATGTAATTGTACTGTTCTACTCGGCACTGGTGAGGCCATATCTGGATTACTGTGTCCAATTCTGGGTGCCACTCTTAAGGAAAGACATGAAGAAACTGGAGAGATATAAAAGGACAGAACAAAAACCTTAAAAGGTTTAGGAAACCTATGAGGAAAGACTAAAACACTGCACACATCAGTCTTCAGACAAGAAGACTAAGAGGGGACCTGAGAACAATCAAATGTGTTAAGGGCTATTATAAAGAGGACAGCGATCAATTGTTCTCCATGTCCACTTAAGGTAGGACAAAAAGTAATGGAATTTAATCTACAGCAAGTGAGATTTAGGTTACATATTAGGAAAATCTCTAACTTTAAGGCTAGTTAAGTTGTCTAACAGGCTTCCAAGGAAGGCTGTGGAATCCCCAATATTGGAGAATTTTAAGAACAAGTTGGATAACACCTCTTAGAAATGGTTAACTTGGTCCTGCCTCAGCATAGCAGGTTGGATTAGATGACCTCTCGAAGTCCCCCTCTCAAAGTCCCCCCTAGCCCTACATTTTAATGATTCTAAGGCACCATTACAGCACATATTAAATAGGGCCGTATAAAATACTAGTAACTAGTAACTATTGTTACAATAAACAAATGCTCTTAACCACATTTTTACGATTCATATTTTTCCTGAGGAAAAGGAGCAAAGCAATGGATTTTGTGTTTACAGATACACAGGGCGTAGCAAGGAGGTACACCCAAGCAAGAGAGTAGGAAGCAGCCCAAAGAAACCAGGCAACAGTCTGGTTGAGAGTGGGCCTGAAACATGGCTAGTGTGTTGTGGGCAGATCCCCGCTGACCCAGTGGCAAACTACTCCACCATTGTTCGGGCCCTGGGCTGGGAGATGGATCATTAAGAGGGTTGCTCAAAGCATGGTAAGGAAGTCCAAAGATACAGATTCACAAATGAAATGGCACGGTTTTAATATTTCAAAGGGTGGTTCTTCAGTGTTAGCTGATTCTTTATAATATTCCCCTTTTTGTGAGAGGGCATCAGCCTTGTCATTCTTGTTGCCTGGGTGATACGTGATTGTGAAATCAAATCTTGAGATGAACAGGGCCCAACCCAACTGCTGCTGATTTGGTACCTTGGCAGATCATAGGTATTCTAGATTTTTATGTTTGGTTAAGACTAGGATGGGTGTTTGGCCCCCCTCAAGGCGGTCTCACCAATTCTCAAAATCAAGCCTTGATAGTGAGTAACTCCTTGTCTGCTATTTCATAACTGCATTTGGGTGGGGTGAGTTTATTGTGGAAAATACACACATGGATGAATCTTGCACTGGGTACCGCTCCTTGGGATAGTACTGCCCTGATGACTACATCAGAGGCATCAGTCTCAAGGACAATGGATTGGTCAGGGTGGACCAGCCCCAGGGCAGATGGGAAAGCTATCGTCAGGCACTCAAAGGCCTGGTGGGCCTCCTGGGGCCAAAGAAACCTTGAACGTTTATAAAGGATGGCAGTTAAGGGCTGTAATCTTTGAGAAGTCCAGAATAAACCTCTGTAAAAGATGGCAAACCCCCATGGACCTTTGGATGTTTCAAATGCTCTGGGGTTCAGCCTAAAATCAAATTGAAGATAGACTACAGAGGGACCCTCTGTAGTCTATGTATTGACAGGGTGAACCCCAAAAATTTGATGGATGATTGTGTGACAGACCCAGGCCAGTGGGGTACAGGAGTCTGGTCCTATTGGCATCCAGCGGGGGTGGGCGGGCGGGCGAAGCCCGCCCACTTCTAAAGGGCCTCCCCTCAGCCTAAGGGGAGGACCCACAGGTCTGGGACACCAAGTAATTACGGGGGACAACTAATGAAAAAAAAACCACAGGATCGGGAGTGAGGTCATAGGGCTAAACGAAGGGAACCTGATGGGGACATCAAGCAGAGAACCCCGGACAACGCCCACTGCTCCTCGAAGGCGTCAAGGGAGCCAGTGGACGCCGCCCAGAGGAACTCTGCCCGGATGCGTGAGCAGACGGAGGAACAGAAATAGGCCCGACAGTCGCAGGAAAGCCCGTCGGCCAACCTCCTCTCCCTGGTGTTGTAGATGGTCAGTTTGGCCAGGGCCAAGAGGAGGTTGAGAAGGAGATCCCGCAACTTCGTGGGGCCACGGATGGGGAGCGTGTAGATAAAAAGGTGAGGGGAAAAGTGCAACCAAAAACGCAGGAAAATATTCAGGAGGAGCCGGAACAGGGGCTGCAACCTGGCACACTCCAAATAAACGTGCGCCAAGGTCTCCTTCTCACCACAGAAAGGGCAGGTGCTAGGGACAGATGTGAACCGCGCCAAGTACACGCCCGTGCTCACGGCTCCGTGAAGGAGCCTCCAACTGATATCCCCGGCGGGCCTCGGGACCAGGGCAGAGTACAAGCTGGCCCACTGGGGCTCCTCACCCTCGAGAGGCGGCAGGAGGTCCCGCCATTTGGTATCGGGGCGGGATGCGAGGGTGAGGTAGTGAAGGGTATGGAGCACGAGCGAGTACAGATGTTTCCGTGGCGCGGTCTGGAACAAAACCGGCTGCAGATCATGCAGCCGGCTGGCAGTGAAAGGGTGAGGGGGCCGATTGGGTCCACGGGGCAGGGGCCCGATAAAAATGTCCACGGGGCCTGGGGTGGAGGGTGGGCGGGGCGTGCCCTCTCGCAGGACCCGGTCGAGGTAAGCCCGAGCAGCGGGCAGTAAAGCGGCCTTCACCTCCTGAAGTACGCGCTGGGGAGTATGAGGTCTGAAGAGCCCCATGAGCTGAGCGAGCATCAGGGGATCCAGCCAGTCTCCCCGGTCGTAGTCCAGGAGGTCTCCGACCCTGGTGACTCCCGCCGAGACCAACCTCTGGCACACCGTGGGGGACTCCGCCACCTGCACACGAAGCTGGGGATTGTGTAGCAGGGGCTCCGCGAGGAGGTCAACCCCCACGGTGGCCGCCACGGACCTGGTCGTTGAAAAGAGCTTCCAGGTCCAGAGGAGGTCTTGGTAGAAGACCGGCAGCCCGGAGAGGTCTCGCGGAAGACCTCTCGGATGGAGGTAAAAGAGCTGCCGGTCGTATCGGAGCCCTCGGAAGCGGCGGAGGAAGGCGTGCGCCAATACGCTCCACGCCGGACTACCCGCACCAAAGAGGAGCCTCTGCAGGGCCTGGAGGCGGAAGACATGGACCTGAGCGCGTAAGCACTTCAGGCCCTGCCCTCCCTCTTCCAGGGGCAGGTGGAGGACCCCTGCAGAGACCCAGTGCGTCCCTGGCCAAAAGAACTCCAGAATCACAGTCCGGAGGTTGGCCAGGAAACCCGGGGCCGGGACCAGGGTGTTGAGTCGGTACCAGAGCATGGACAGGACCAGTTGATTAAGCACCAGTGCCCTCCCCCGAAGGGAGAGGCACCGGAGTAGTCCTGTCCATTTCCGGAGCCGCTCCGTCACCCTGCCCTGCAAATCCTGCCAGTTCTCCGGCGGAGACGGATGCGTGGCAGAAAGGTAAACGCCGAGATAGAGCAGTGGACCCGCGCTCCACCTGATGGCCTGAAGCGCAGGTGGGAGGGAGCTCGCCTGCCACCCGTCCCCGACCACCAGGCCAGAGCTCTTGACCCAGTTGACCCGGGCGGAGGAGGCCGCCGAGTACACAGCCTGGCAAGCCTCCACCCGCGCCAAGTCGCTCGGGTTCTGGACCACGAGGAGCACATCGTCAGCGTATGCCGACAGGACCAGCCGCAGCCCCAGCTCCCAAAGCACCAACCCCGTCAACCTCTTGCGGAGGAGACAGAGGAAGGGCTCGATCGCCAGAGTGTACAGCTGGCCCGAGAGGGGGCACCCCTGCCGCATTCCCCGCCCGAAGCTGACCGGCTCGGTCAGGGTCCAGTTGAGCCTGACCAGACACTCCGCAGAAGTGTACAGCACCTGGAGAAAACCCACAAACAGGGGTCCGAAGCCGAACGCTCGCAGAGTGCCCAGGAGATACCCGTGATCCATCCTGTCGAACGCCTTCTCCTGATCCAGGGACAAGAGGGTGAATGACAGACCATCCCTACACCCCAATTCCAGAAGGTCCCGGACCAGATACAAGTTATCAAAGATGGTGCGGCCCGGGACGGTGTAGGTCTGGTCTGGATGGACCACGTCCGCCAGCACGGACCCTAGCCGCATCGAGATGGCCTTCGCAACAATTTTGTAGTCCGTGCTGAGGAGCGAGACGGGACGCCAATTCCGTAAGTCGCGGAGGTCCCCCCTCTTCGGCAATAAGGCCAGCACGGCTCGCCTGCACGAGAGAGGGAGGACCCCGCTCTGCAAAGCCTCGGCCCAGACGGTGACCAAGTCTGGGCCGAGGACGTCCCAGAACATGCGGTAGAACTCCACGGTCAGCCCATCCAAGCCCGGAGATTTATTGGTGGGCATGTGACGGAGGGCCTCCGAGAACTCGGCCAGAGTGAGAGGCAGCTCTAGCCGGTCCCGGTCGCCTGTGCTGACCGTCGGGAGCCCGTCCCAGAGCACTCTGCAAGCGTTAGGATCGGTCGGATCCGGGGAGAAAAGAGTGGCGTAAAAGGCCCTGGCCCTCTGGCACATCTCCGCCGGATCCGTGAGGGGGGTGCCGTCCTCCGCCAGGAGGCAGGTGACGTGCTTCTTGGCCCCCCTCCTTTTCTCCAGGGCGTAGAAGAAGCGGGAGCCGCGATCCATCTCCCGAAGGAGGTGGATGCGGGATCGAACAAAAGCACCCCGGGCCCGATGGTCTTCGAGGGCCCGGAGCTCCTCCCGCTTCTCCCGACACGCTCCGCAGAGGGATGGATCCTCGGGGTTGACGGCCAGACGCCTCTCCAGCTCCAAGACCTCCCGCTCCAACTGCCCTAGCGCCGCATCCCTCCGTCGGCTGGCACCCCGAGTGTAGTCACGGCAGAAGAGCCGGGCGCACACCTTCCCCAGATCCCACCACCGCCGCGCCGAGGAAAAGGTGCGCCTCTGCCCTCGCCAGGCCAGCCAGAACTCCCGGAAGGACGCCACAAAGCCCGCATCCTCCAGCAAACTATTATTAAAGTGCCAATAGGCCGGCCCCGGCCTCTCCGCGCAGAGAGAGGCCGTCACGGTGGCAAGGTGGTGATCCGAAAAGGGGGCCGGCCGAACGCTGGAGGAGTGGGCCCGTGAAAGGTGGAAACATGACAGGTAAATATGGTCCAGCCGGGAGTGGCACGACCGATGGGCCTCCACCCGGACAAAGGTGAACGTCGAGACGTCGTCTGGGTGGTGGTCGCGCCAGACGTCCACCAGGGAGTGGCGGTCGACAATCTCCCGGAGGACGTCCGCAGCTGCCGGGCACTGCTCGGTCCCCGAGCGGTCCCGTTCCTCGAGGGTGGTGTTAAAATCCCCTCCCAGGACCAGGCACTCATGAGGATCCAGGGAGCCAAGGAAGGCGGACACCTGCTGATAAAAATGTAGCCTCTCCGGGGACGATGTCGGGGCGTAAACGTTGACGAGATTAACCACAAGCCCCTCCACACGGACCCGGAGGTGCAGCAGGCGACCCAGCACAGCCTCGGCGACCCCTAGCACCTCGGGCCGTAGGTCGGGGGAGAACAGGGTCGCCACTCCAGCCGCGCAGACAGAGAAGTGGCTAAAGTAGGCCCCGTCCCCCCACTCCAGCCGCCAGCTAGCTTCAGCGGCAGGATCCGTATGGGTCTCCTGCAGGAAAACCACAGAGTACCCCCCCTCCCGGAGGAAGGTGAGCACCTGGCTCCTGCGGAGACCCATCCTACAGCCTCGGGTGTTTAAAGTGGCAAGGATGAGCGGCGCCATGAGGAGGGCTGGGGGTGATCCTCGCTGGCAGACACGCCCACGGCCTCCGGCAGGCCGCGCAGCAATCCGTGACCAACCCCGAAGGTGAGTAAGGAGTCACGGAAGACACGGACCCGCCGGTAGGCCGCGGCGGCCTGCTTCCCGGTCCTCTTACCCTCCCCCATGAGGGCCCTCGCGGCCTGGAGGACTTGATGGAAATCCCCCCACCGCTGGAGCGCAAGATGGACTTTGTTCCGGGAGCCACGGACGTCCTCGAGGAACTCCCGCAGCTCCTCCCTCAGCGCATGGGGGGTCACTGATCGATAACCGGCCCCCAGTGGGGCCCCCGTCACAGCCCCGTGGCCCACCAAAGCGGGTAGGCAGGGGGCAGATCCCCAACGGGGCAGCAGATGGACCAACTCCACACGACCCGCCCCACTCCCAGAATCAAGAAGGGGCGGCGGAAGGGGAACAGCAGCCCCTGGGGGGTCGGGACAGGAAAGAACTAGTGAAGCCGCTCCCTGGGAGGGATTGCCAGGGGCGGCACTGGCATCACAGGAAGTGGGGGGGACAAGGACAGAGCCAACAGGAGTAGGGCGGGGATCAGGGAGAGAATCCGGGAAGGAGGTAGAGGCAGGATCCGGAGCCTCCATAGGTGAGACGCCGGAAGGTGGCTCCTCCTGGCCAGGCTCAAGGATCTGGGAAGTGGGCAGGGGACCCCTAACGATGCCGGGCTCAGCCACTGTGGCACGTGCGGCAGCCTCGGCATCCAGAGAGAGATGGTGGTCAATGGGGTCCCCGCTGAGGAAGGAGGGCGGATCCTCCACACCAAAGAGGGACACCCCCTGGGAAGCGGGGCTCGGCAGCGAGGCACTGGCCATCGCTCCAAGGGGCTCGGCGGCCGTCAGAGTGCCATCCGCAGCCAGGTCGATAGAACATTCCAGGGGACCCTCAGAGGTGGGAGCAGAAACAGCGGGTAGGGGAAGGGAACCCAGGGACAGGGGGGGATGTAGGGAGGTCACCCAGATCGAGGCCCGCCGGCAGAGGGTCGTCCTCCCCCTGCGTGACCGGGGTCAAGCCCAGGGCTTCGATCTCCGCGTAGATGGGAGGGAGATCACCGTCCGCCACCCCAGGGCCCTCCCCGCCAGCACCCGAGGCGATACCCACCGCGGCACTCTCAGAGGCGTCAAGTGGGAAGGGGGCGAGAGAGGTTCCCTCGGGGGCTTCCACGGGAAGGGACCCCGGAGGAGGGACGGTGTTACCTTCCGGTGCTGCCACAGCATCCCCAGCCAGCTCCACACAACGGGAGTCATCAGGGGGCAAGGCAGAAGACTCGTCATCGGTGCCCCCCTTCCTGCTCTTCCGGGGGGCCTCCGAATCCGAAGGATGTAAGGAAACTCGAGCCTTCCGCTTGCCCCGCTTCCCCTGCACTAAGGACCAGCCCTCCATGGCATCATCCGGGGGCCGGCTAACAGGGGTCGGCTCGGGGGGCAAGGGCAATGGCACAGGGATTCGGGGAGGCAGTGGTGGGACAGCAGAAACCAGAGAGGATTCCCCCTGGGATGAGCCCTCTCCCACGGCCGGCAGTAGCCCCGCCACACCCTCCTCCACAGAGGTGGACCGAGAAGGAGGAGGAGGGGCAGCTTCAGGTGCCGGGCAGCTAGGGGGACCGGCGATGACAGGGCCGGCGCCTTGCCGGGGCTCGGGGGTCCCAGACCCTCCTCCGTGCTGGGCCAAGGGACAGTCCCTCCGGACGTGCCCCATCACCCGGCAGAGGTAGCACCGGGCCTCCCCCGTTGAGTAATGCACCGGTAGTGGGCTCCCTGGTAGGGGACCAGAAAGGACCCCTCGAGCGCCTCTCCACCACGCGCCGCCGGCGGCAGTAGAAGCTGCACTTGCCGGCGGAACGAGAGAACATGACGGAGGGTGGGGTCCTTGCAGCCCAAGGGGAGAGGGCTGATGACAGAGACGGGGCGTCCCAGGGCAGAAAGGGCGGGCAGCAGGACGGCATTGGGCAGGAAGGGAGGGACGGAGGTCAAGATTAAGCGGACCCCCAGGTCTTCCAACGGCTCCAGGGGGACGAACACGCCCCCCACCGCCAGGCCCGTCTCTACCGCTTCCTGGGCGGCGGCCTCCGATGCCAGGAAGAAGACCGCCTTCCCGTACATTTTGGAGGCCGCCACGATGGCCGTGGGCCCCACCACCCTCGCCAACGCCCGCACGTAGGTCTCCACGTGGGGCGAGGCGGGCACCAGGAGGCAACGGACGCCGTGCTTCCTGGTCAAAGTGGGAAAGGGGCCCCGGCCGCTGTAGATGTTGGCGGAAGCAGCGGTCGGAGGAGCAGCAGCAGGCGGGGGGGCCGCCGCCACCTGGGCACCTGGGGGCCGAGGGAGGGACACCTGCAGAACTGGTGGAGGGAATAGCGGGGAGGGACGCCGCAGCCGGTAGCGGGGCTGCAGCAGCGGGGGCAGTCTCCGCCATGGAGGGCCTGGCCTTTCTAGCGGGGCCCTTACCCTTCTTCCCACCCCGACCCTTCCCACCGGCTGGGGGGGCTTCCCCCGAATCAGAAGGGGCGAGAGAAGTGGCAGCAACGGAGGTCTCCCCAGTACTCGCCGCCGCCGGTGCCCCAGCAGGGGCGGTGGTAGGTGGATCGGCAGCGGCGGTCGAGGTAGAGGCTTGGGCAGTGGACACGGGGGCAGGTGGAGGAGGGGTAGTGGGAGCATCGCGAGGGGTCTCCCCCGCCGCGTCCCCCGCCATAACGACAGCGGGGAGGGGGACAAACAGCGAGGGGAGGGGAAGGAGAGGAGGCGGCCACCCTTCCCCGCTAGGCTGCAGGCAGGGGAGGAGGGCGCCAGAAGGGGAAGGCTAAAGGGGCGTAGGGAGCAACCAAGGACTAAGGGTGGGATTGTTGCAGGGCACCAACGCAGAGGGGGGTTCCGGCTCCTCCAGTTGCACTAGGGGAGCGGGGGGGCAACGGCAGAGGGGGGAGTGCAGTGAACAAGGGGAAACCAAATGGGGAAGGGCACAAGCGCCTGAGAGGGGGCGTGGGCGCATGGGGGGGAACCGATCAGGGCTGGGGGAGCACAGGGTGGGGGGAAAGGGCAAGCTGAGATTGGGGTAGAGGGACCACAGGGACAGCTACAGGGCCGGGGCAGAACTATCAGGCAGCAGAGGGAAATAGGTGGGGTGGACAAATGTGGCAAAGGGCAGGGGGTCAGTCCAGTATGAGGGGGGAGGTGGTGCACCCACAGGCACTTGTGCCAAAAAGTCAATGGTTGGCTGCTGCTGCTGCAGGCCCAAATGGTGGAAGTGGGCGTGGTGAGCCAGGCGAGCAGCTCAGTCCCAGAGGCAGGAGTCCAAAGCAGAAGGAAAACAGCCAGCGGGGGTGGTGGAGGGGGCAACGATGGTGGTGGGGGCGAAGGGGGACACGGATGGACTGGGGACAGGCTCCACGCCACACCCCCGGTGCCCCAGCGGACACAGTCCAAACCCCCACCACAAGAGCACAGTTTGAAAAAGACTCAGTCCAGAAAAGCCCCCTCCACAGTGGTCTTCATACTGTCTCCAGCAGCGGGTGGTCCTCTTCTCCTTCCTCTCCTCCTCCGCACACCAACGGCTCCCCAGCAACAGCCACAGTAGGCCCAGCAGCTCCAGGTGGTGGTGGTCTGGCGTCCAGGCAGGAGGGACCCCGCTCAGAGGGTGGTGGTCTCAGCAACAAGAGCTGGGGTCCCTTACTCCCCTCTTCTCTGTGAAGCAGGCCAGCAGCCCCCCCCAAGGGGCTGTAGGTGGAATAACAGCAGTAACTGAGGTGGGGGGGGGAACCACCAGCCAGCCAGCAAACAGACAGCAGAGAGAGGGGTGGGTGGTGCTGTCTAGCCCAGCCAGGGAAGCAGCAGGAGCAGGAACAGCAGCAGAGAGGCCCAGCGCCCAGCAGGAACAGCAGCAGCAGCAGCAGCAGCAGCAGCAGCCCTTTCCCTCCTTCCTCTACAGCAGAGTGGTAGAAGGAAGAGTCAGTACTGGCCCCAGGAGAAGCAAGCGTCCGCTCCCTGAGTGACCAGATCAGGGGCTGCATTAGAGTAATCAGGAACCTGTTAGAACCAATTAAGGCAGACAGGCTGACTAGAACACCTGCAGCCAATCAAGGCAGGCTAATCAGGGCACCTGGGTTTAAAAAGGAGCTCACTCCAGTCAGGGATGGGGGAGCCAGAGGAGAGGAAGTGTGTGAGTGGAGTTGGCAGCAAGAGGCACAAAGAGCTGAGAGTGAGAGTGAGAGTGAGAGTGAGAGTGAGAGTGAGAGTGAGAGGGTATGCTGCTGGAGGACTATAGAGTACAAGCATTATCAGACACCAGGAGGAAGATCCTGTGGTGAGGATAAAGAAGGTGTTTGGAGGAGGCCATCGGGAAGTAGCTCAGGGAGTTGTAGCTGTTATGCAGCTGTTACAGGAGGCACTATAGACAGCTGCAATTCACAGGGCCCTGGGCTGGAACCTGGAGTAGAGGGTTGGCTCAGTTTCCCCCCAAACCTCCCAACTCCTGATCAGACACAGGAGGAGTTGACCTAGACTGTGGGGAAGATCACTGAGGTGAGCAAATATGCCAATAAGCACAGGACCCACCAAGGTAGAGGAGGAACTTTGTCACAATTGGTCAAATATTCACTTTTCCAGTTTTGCAGTAATGCATGCTGGCACAGCTATGTAAGAACTTCATGGATATAGTGGTCATGGCTTGCTTGACTATGAGAATAGATTAACATATTGTTTAGATATGCCACTAAAAACAGTCTAGGATATCTTGAAATATGTTGTTGATCGGGTGCTGGATGGCAGCAGGAGCACTAGTGAGCCCAAAAGATATTACCAAATATTCTAAGTGTCCATGCCTCATTCTAGAAGCTGTCAAACTAGATGCTCCTCTAAGGTCCAGTGTGGTGAACACTCAAGATGACCATACTAAGTTCAGGAGCTCTGGGATTAATGGTAAAATGTATCGATTGCACAAAGTCTCAAAGAGCCATCAGTTTTTTCCCCACAAAAAATACAGGGGCACCTACAGGGTTAGCTAGGTTTTACTGGAGGTGCTCCCCTCATGCTGCTAGCTCTGGTTTGGACATAAAATTTATATGCCTGAATGGAACTGTGGCTCTAGGCTGAAGGTCAATGCAGCAAATCATAAACATGATGCAAGGATAGCCAGTGTGTGTTCCATTTTTTGAAAACATCCTGGTCGTCTTTTGTACTTCACAGGAAGATGTGGTCCATCATGCAGGATTGATGTTTCTAGGTACAACAGGGTTGCCACCACATGGGGGAACAACTGGTTTGCTGAAAGGGAACCACCTGGCTTAGTTTTGAGGGTTTTGAGTTCTTGACTGAAAAGGCAATTCTCCTTAAAAAAAAACTTGACAGGAAGGCAATGATGTGTTGGGACCACAGAATATGGGGATCATGACAGATGAGCCAAGGTGCCCCTAAAAATCAGGGTAAAAGGAAGTAGGGGTAAACCATAGGACTTCCCCATGCTCCCCAGTTGCCACCTGCAGGATCCTCAATTTCAGGGAAATCTATAGTAGTATAGATAGATAAGGAACACCTGGGTTAGCATAATCTCAGGGTTTCTTCCTGGTGGTACTCAGGCGCAAGTCCCCAACTGGGTGTGGGGTTAGTCTCTTCCCTGACATCAGCTTAGCAGTGTGTTTGACAGGACACGTTACCACATTCTCTGCTCCTCCATAACAGAAGTGGAGTTCTCTTGTCTTCTGTGCTGTCGTTCACTCAGTGACAGGCAGGTATGTTGCTATGGCTTGACCAAGGCTGAGCTCACTTGGGCCCTGAGGGCTGAGCTTTGAGTAAGGGTGAGAGGTAGGTGAGGTCCTCCTATGTTCCAGTTCAATTCATGCAGTCTGTTGTCTATCTGGATGCCCAAGTCCATGAACGCCTCTAAACTAGAGGGAGGGAGGGGGTCCACCTTGCCTGCTCATATTTTAGTTCTTCACAAAGGCCAAGCCAAATCCAATGGAGGAATGCAGCATTATTCCAGGAAGTGTCCATGGCCAAGCATCTGACCTAGGCAACATAGGAAGGGCTAACCCCTGGGTTCACCTAAGCTTTGGTAAGGCAGAATCTGCCATGCAGACTTTGTGAGGGTCACCAAAAATAATGGCAAAGGCTTATGAGAGTCCCAGTTGGTCAGTATTGGGTGATTCTGTTCAAAAAAGCGAGAGGCCCATGACAGGTCCTCCCCTGTGGGCAAGCTCAGTACTAGCCCCATCTTAACTTGATCTATGATGTACTCCTGGGGCTGAAACATAAACAGAAGTCTGCAATAGGTAATGAACCTGCAAAACTTATTGCAGATTTCACCCTCTCTCTCTAGCAAAGGAACTCTTGGGCTGGTCCCGCAAGTTGGTGTTATAAGAGAAGCCGCGTGGTTACCCACAGTCACACTGAGCACTGTAGCTTGCTCCTGCAAGGAACGGTTTCCTGCCTGCAGCTATCATACTTGGTCCCTCAGTTTCTGGCTGGAGGGTAGCCATCTGTTCTTGTGAACTCAGAGGCCTCTGGGCATGATAGCAGGGTTAGAGCCCCAGCAGTGTCCATACTCAGTCAAGGAGTTCAACAAGAAGTCCCAGAGGAGCCAAGGTTGGTCTGAGAAAGCTATCAGGGCCCATAACATGGGCTGTTTGACCTAGTGGTCACAGCCAGGAGTAGCACTGGGGTCATGGTCACGCCAAGGGACAAAGCCAGGATCAGCAACAGGAGTCAGGACAAGGAAACAGGAACAGGCAGGAGGCGTGATAGCAAGAACAAGGTCAGATAGGAGGAATAGGAGCAAGAGCGAGGCAAGGAGACAGCGATTTGGTCTCAGAGTTCTGAGCAGCAACAGGCCTAGCGATTAGTTGCTCAAACAAGGGATGGGACAGGAACAGGAAATTTTATATCAGTGGTGTTTAATCAGCAGTCTGTTAGTCATCTGATCCCACTGAGTCATTGGGTGTAGCTTCTAGTGGTGGGGTACTAGCAGCAGTTCCCTTATCAGCCCTCACAGCTCAGTGGTACAGAAGGTAAGGCTCCCATCAGCCCCCCAAGCCTGGATTCAAAACTCATGGCACCTAACAAATATACACTTTAAAATCAAGTTGGTTGGAGAATGGCACTGAACTTTTTCCATAATGTTCAAGCAATTAGATCAATCTTGAGCCTTGTCTTGACTACAAAATAAAAGATGTGTATTTAAATTAGCTAACCCCAGTTAATATTCAAATGAAGACAAGGCTGTAGTTTTCACATGAGTTAGAGTATTGGGGAACCTGGGGTTTAACGCAACGCTCTAACTCATGTGAAAACAGACAGACTGCCTTGTCTCCACTAGGATTTTAACTTGAGTTAGCTAAATTTGATATAAGAACACTCCCATCTGTGCCCCCATATAGACAACGCTTGAGTCTGCTGAGGTTTCTGGAAACTTCCAGTCTGCTACTTGACATAAATCATCACACTTGACATAAATCATTGCCCCAATATTGGTAACTTGCCATCTTCCCATCCCTGCAAAATGGTATAACTAGTTCCTTTTATCATTTGCTGAGAGTTACATAAATGTAGGGACTACAAAAACATTACCAAACTAAAGGCCTCAATGCACACTGTTTGGAGATCAAAAGCCATATCTACTCTACAATATATTGAACAGGCTGCTGACATTATCATCCTTTATTGGAAGTTGTGGCTTACAGGTCGCAGTATGCAAGGATCTATGCCGATCTGAGCATTGCAGCAAAGGATTCAGTCAATAGTCTCCCCAAATTTCAATAGGTTGTATTTATTAGGGTATGTCTACACTACCCGCCGGATCAGTGGGCAGCGATCGATCCAGTGGGGATCGGTTTATGGGTCTAGTCTAGACGTGATAAATTGACTCCCTAGCGCTCTACCATCAACTGCTGTACTCCAGCGCTGCGAGAGGCGCAGGCTGAGTCGACTCACCGCGGTAAATTGATCTAAGTACATTGACTTCAGCTACATTATTCATATAGCTGAACTTGAGTAACTTAGATCGATCCCTCCCTCCCTCCCTCCCTTCCACCCCTAGTGTAGATCAGGGCTTAGAGAGGAGGGCGGCCACAAGCTGCATTACTAGAACTGCACTGTGGATAGCTCTGCCTCAAATAAATGAGGGACTAAATGCTGGGGAGTTTGTTTTTTCTTTTAAATGCAATTTAAAACTTCATTTTTTTTTAAAGAAATCTGGTCCATTTGCTCTTCACTTGGCTATCCCAGCCTTTAGCAGCTTCTGAAGCTAGTACAAAACGTGGGTGACAGCCATAGTAGTAATATAGCACCCTTTGAGTGTCTGAAGTGTAAAGTTCATTAGTTCTACCTTAAGGTCACTCTTTTAATCCAACAGACAACATTTTATTCACCCTATTATGCATCTGAGGAAGTGGGTATTCACCCACGAAAGCTCATGCTCCAAAACGTCTGTTAGTCTATAAGGTGCCACAGGAGTCTTTGCTCCTATTATGCTGTTATCTTAGAAAGAAAACCAAAAAAAACCAAATCAAGGACGGCTTGGATACTTCTATGAGTGAGGAGGATCAGCTCTACAAATGCAAATCACAGTAATACTATTTAACAAGTTGCAAGAATGCACTAAAGCCATTTCTTGATTGTATCGTTAACCAAGTAAACTTAAATAGTACAGGTAAAATAAACTAACTGAAGAAAAACATTTAAATACAGGACAATTAGTGTTGACAAAGTTATTAATTGAAGTTAGAATTCCCAACAGACCATATTAAATTGTTTGTAATCCAAGATATGCAAATAATTGAAAGTATTTTAGTTTCTGTTGTATTTGTTGACTGATTTTTGTAAATACATTTAACAAAAAATGTTGCTTGAACCTCACAATCTCTTAAATCATTAACATTGATATGTCAAGAGGAAATTAATTTTTAAATTGCAGGGGCTTTGTCTTTATAATTGCAATGACACTTAATACAAATAAGTTCACTCTTGTAAATGTACTTTCTCTGACGCTGATCCTGCAGAGAGTTCAGCACATGCTTAACTTTGCACATTATAGTAGTCTGTCTCAAGCAACAGAACTATCCATAGTGCATAAACGTAAGCACATGAATAACTTGCTGCAGGATTGTGGCCTTTGTGCCTATATTTGAGTGAGACATTGCCCTCTAGAGGCTATGATACTTACTACTAGTAGGAGCTCTCCTTTACCTCCAGTGCTAGAGCTTTGAGTTTGTGGGACTTTTTTAGTCCTGCTTCACCAGGCTGAATGTGTGCAGTTGTGACAATGCTAAATTAGGGTTTATTTCAAAATCTGTCCCCTAATGTACTCAAAATTACTTACATTTACCTTAAGGGCCTGATTCTACAATATTCCAAGAACTACCAACTCCTGCAGGATCTTCCAATTTACCATTAATTAATTAATATTTTCCCTATAGTTTGGGTGCTTGTGCAGGTATACCACTCTCACATTTCCTGCATTTAACTAAATGTGTTTTTTTTTATTTTACTCACCTGCACGCTAAGATGAATCCATTTCCTCACAAGAATTCTCCCCAGCGTCATTACTTTTATTGGCGGCTGCAAACCATTTACTGTGTGATAATAAAACGTGGTCTCTTTTTCGGAGACTGTGAGTTTGAACACAGTCTGCCCATCAACAGCCTTTTCCATCACACACCTTTGGAAATAACCAAGAAAAACAACATAAGGTCAGAGGCATACAGACAGACACACTCAAGACAAGGTGCTATGCAGTAAAGTGATGCTAACCAGAATGTATTAAAATAAAATGTTAAAAATACAACATGAGAGGATGCTCAGTGGCAGAGATGTCACAGGATATACTATGCATAAGGAAAAATCTGCCTGCTAAAACCCCCTATAACTTGAAAGGAGAATTTTTATTTGCAATTTATTCCCCACAGTCTCACTTCCTTTCTTCATGGATCTATGACAGAAAACATGGTAGCTGGCTATAGTCTCTAAAACTAATATTGAAACTTCTGGCTCATTAGTTTCTTTGCTGTACTTTTCCTACAAAGCTGCACAACACTGCATCCTGATAAGGCACTAAGCCTTTAGCGCACACTCTTTTAATTTTAATAAAGTGGATGTGTGTGTCAGAAGGACAATATTTTCCCACAGAACAGGTGCAGCACAGTCAGTCACCAGCAGTGCAAGATTCCCCCACATTGATCTGTAGCTATGCCTCAACCCTCTCTAGAGAACCCTCAAGTTGCAAGAAGGTTGTTCAGTCAATCCTTAGCTTTTCTGCTGAGATTTCAGATTAGCACCAAATGCAACGTGGGCACTGATGGACAAGGGACTCGACTAAGGCCACGCAAATTCATTTCACACATCTAGCTGTCCAAGTAGTTTTACCACATATCACCATGTTGTTGGAAGCTAAGCAGCAAACAATAGGCTACATAAGAGGCTTCAGACAGTAAGGTATTTTAGGCACTACTGAGTGAGCAATCCAAAGCTGAAAAGCTTTCCATTCCATTGTCAATCCATCAAGCCATTCATGCAGAATTCAACTCACTCATCCATGAACATGTACATGAAGAGCCAGATTCTGATCTCAGCTACACTGGAGTAAATCAGGAGTTAAATCAGTTTTACACTCATGTCTCCATAGACCTCACTGGAGCAAGAGAAATAAGAATTTGTTCCAATATACTTTATTTGCTACTAAACCTCATTCCTTTATGTTGTCCACTCTCCCCCCTACACACAAAAGTATCAGAGCAGCTGGCTTATTGGTAAAGGTACCTTTGTCATTAACTGACTTGCATTTAAAACCACTAAGGGAAAAATAAATGGATTTTGACTGTTACTCTTTTTAGCCCCCAGGGATGTTGTCAATAAAATTTACTTGCCAAACACAGACTCATATTTTCCAAGCTTACGAAAAACACATTTCTTAATATATTGTTGATTGGTCTTCTCACTGTTTTGTTTGCCTGTAAACATGCTAGTTTTGGTAGATAATAAATGTGAGGGAAGGCACAGTTAAGTAGCAAAATATTTAGGAACTGGATTTACCCAGTTTCTGGATAAACAATAGTTGGATAATCCAGGATTTGTTTATTTTACTTATCTAAAACAAACACCCCCCACATTTTTTTATCCCCACAGGTATCATGACTATAAGAAGGGAAATGACCTTGATGTACTGAATTTTGAAAACTGGAAATTACAGATATGAATTGTGATCCACCCGTGAAAAAAAGAGGAAGAAAGTGAGATGTGTGTGAGGGAGAAATGATGTCAATAAAGGTGAACTAGGCATAACAGTATCAGTTCTGGTTATGAATGGTACTTTGCATTCCAGCCAGACCTGTAACAAGGAACAGCGATTTTCTGTGACTGTTCCAACTTCCTGGTAAAACACATCCCCAGAGAGTTACTTCCGGACTGCGAAATTCTTAGAATGAACACCTCTCCGATACAAAAAGAAAATAGGATCCAGAATGTGTATGGTATTGTGGGGGAGTGAGACGGGAAGAGAGGACAGACCAGGAAAGGGTGGTGGGGGTGGGGGGCCACTGCTTTATTGTCCAAAAGCAGAGAAATGCAAAGTTCTTAAAATTACAGATGCAATGGTAACACGAAGACAACTTTCTACATTATATGGAATCTTAGTGCTTCTCTTTTTTCTTTCAATTCTGTCTTCAGTTTCTCAAAATGCTAACTTAAAAGAGGGACCTATAAGTATAAATACAAAATATGCATGTTAACAAAACATGAAGATTGTAAACTTAGTAAATACACATTCAGCCTTAATTCTGCATCTTTGTGTGCGTATTTGCCTTTCTATTATGGAGTCTTCCAGTCTCTCGACATTACATTCCTGGGTTCTATTCCTAGCTCTGGGAGCAGAGTGGGATCACGTGGTTAGAGCACATTCCAAACAGCACAGGCAAGCACACAGATTTGGTAGATTCATTCTGAAAGACAGTGTGGAAAAATGTATGAGACTTGGGTCTGTTATATTTGAGATCAGAGTTCTGTTCTAACACTGTCTGAAGTACTTGGGTAAATTTTCAGTTAAGCTAGTTGTAAAATGGGTGACTAATACTTTCCTGTCTCCTTAACTTTTGCAAGGCAGTTGTGTGAAGCCTTGGTCAGTTTGGCTTCCACTTCAGTGCACCTTCTGTTAGGGCAAATGGGGTTTGGAGCGTCTCTCTGTCCTATAAAGATTTTTTTCTGAGACACAGGCAGGGCCTACTACTGCTTTGAGCATGTAAGGAAAGGTTCACTACACACCCAGTATAACAAAATGCAAAAATGCAGCTCTGTCAGCTCTGGTGATGTCGTCTTTTGTGTGGAGGACTACATGCCTGCTGAGTCAGATTTCAGAGCCTGTTTGTGCAGCACTAAGCGGTTGACTGGCCTTCTGTGTGACTAGGCTGGTCCAATGTGTCTATCTGCACAATACTCCAAGCACTCCCTCTGTCTGATGATGTGCTGAGCTTTTGTTCCAAGATCACTCTGCTATACCACCAGTTTGTAATCAACCATGGTCTAGCAGCATAACATGCATGTATATGTACTGAACATCTATTGCCAAAGTCACAGAAACGGCTGGTATCCAATACAAACATTGAACAGAAACATTAAAATTAGGATTTTAAATTGTAAATTTCATGATATTCCACAACTGAAGGCACTAGGTATGCCCCTTGTGTAGTCATTTATGCTTCTTCAAAAATGAATGTAACATAAGGAGGAAGCCAAAGAAGAACTAGACATAAGACCTTGCCTATGACTGCTACTATCTAACAGAGGTCCTGGTTTGGCAAAGCACTTAAATACATGCTTAACTTTAAGCAGATGATTAATCACATGAATTTCCATGCAAGTAGTCTCATATCACAGAGTTACTTCAATGGGATTACTAATCTGTTTAAAATTAAGCAAATTCTTTACTCTTGAGGGCATTCTGTGCCAAAAAAAAAAAATTCTCCACACATTTTAAAATTCTGCAAATTTTATTGTCAAATAAATGTGGAGGCTCCAGCATGGCACTAGAGAGCACAGGCCACTAGCTGCACAGAGGTGGGAGATCACTGTGCAGCTTCCCCCAGGACACCGTCTCAGCAGTGAGGCTGCACCCAACCCTCACACAGCGCAAGGACTGGGCCTCCCCGCAAAACATCCCAGAGTCCTGCCACTCTGTGCCAGGTACACCAGATGCGGGAAGGCAGGCTCAGCAAGGCAGGATCCAAGTGTGAAGGGGCTTAATGTGGTGGGTGTAGGTTCAGAGTGTTCTTTGCAGGGCAATCTGGGTGCAGGAGGATCAGTGGGGGATCTGGGTGCAATGATAATGGGACTCTGCAGGGGGGGTCCAGGTGAAGGTGGTTGGGGCTCAGTGGGACGGTGTGGGGGGGATACAGTTCAGCGGGGGGGTTGGGTGGTGGGGGACTCAGTGTGGGGGTCCAGATGCAGCTGGTTGGAGCTCAGTGAGGTGGGGATCCAGGTGCATGTGGCTCATTAGCGTGGTCCAGGTACAGGAGGAGTGGGGCTTGTCAGGAAGGGCTTTAGGCTTGGTGGGAAGGTCTGGGTATGAGGGGGGTCTCCCCCGAGGAGCGATGGGTACAGGAAGCATGGGGAGGGAAGCAGTTTGCAGAGCTTCCTACAGCACGGGTAGAAATCAGGGGGTGGGTCTGACACAGCCCCAGATGCCAAGCAGCGGAAGAGGAAGTCCCGTCTTCCCCAGCTCAGACAGAACTAGCAGCTGAGCCTAGCGCAGGATAGGAGCCACTAGCCAGGTCTTCCCCAGTCCCTCCCCCGCCCCACAATGATTTACCTGGGCACCCAAAACATACTGCTAGGGAGAGTTATAAGAGCGCTCTTGTGGCTTCCCTTTGCTACCCCATGAGAAAGTCATTTTTCTGTGGGGAAGCAAAGAAATCTGTGGGGGCCATAAATTCTGCACATGCACAGTGGTGCAGAATTCCTGCAGGAGTAATACTTGAGCACTTTTCTGCATCAGGACTACAATTATTCCTTGAGATCAAGTTGAAGGGACTTTACATTTGGTTCTGTCTGAAGGTTCTATTGTTATAACCATGTCATCTGTATGTATGTAGACTTTGGTTTGTTACAGAGAGGCACCCCAGGTTGGACTTTAACATCTGTGGATGCTCAGGAGGCAGTGGTCTTTACAGGTGTTATAACCTTATTCCCAGATTCTGGACCTTAGCGTCCAAAATATGGGGGTTAGCATGAAAACCTCCAAGCTTAGTTACCAGCTTGGACCTGGTACTGCTGCCACCACCCAAAAAATTAGAGTGTTTTGGGGCACTCTGGTCCCACTGAAAAACCTTCCCTGGGGACCCAAGACCCAAATCCCTTGAGTCTCACAACAAAGGGAAATAATCCTTTTTCCCTTCCCCCCTCCAGATGCTCCTGGAGAGATACCCAGACACAAGCTCTGTGAAACTACGCAGAGTGATTCCCCCTCTCCGTTCCCAATCCTGGAACAAAAGCACTTTCCTCTTCACCCAGAGGAAATGCCAAATCAGGCTAGCAATCCAACACACAGCTCTCCCCTTAATTTCTTCCTCCCACCAATTCCCTGGTGAGTACAGACTTAATTTCCCTGAAGTAAAGAAAAACTCCAACAGGTCTTAAAAGAAAACTTTATATAAAAAAGAAAGAAAAAATACAAATGTTCTCTCTGTATTAAGATGATACAACACAGGGTCAATTGCTTAAAAGAATATTGAATAAACAGCCTTATTCAAAAAGAATACAAATCAAAGCATTCCAGCACTTATATTCATGCAAATACCAAAGAAAAGAAACCATAGAACTTACTATCTGATCTCTTTGTCCTTACACTTAGAAACAGAAGACTAGAAAATAGAACTACTTCTCCAAAGCTCAGAGGAAACAGGCAGACAGACAAAAGACTCAGAGACACACTTCCCTCCACCCAAGGTTGAAAAAATCCGGTTTCCTGATTGGTTCTCTGGTCAGGTGTTTCAGGTGAAAGAGACATTAACCCTTAGCTATCTGTTTATGACACGCCCCCCAAATTGCAGACAGTGGGGAAGCTCACTGGCGGCAATTTCCTTCTAGAACTTGAAAATAAACAGATTAATACAACACATGCACCTTTACATATACTACTAAGTATATAACTAACAGACTTTTACATTTTAAGAACACTTTTTAACTACTGGATTCTGGGAAACTCTCACGGGAGAGTGCATCAGCAACTTTGTTAGAAGCTCCTGTGATGTGTTGAATTTCAAAATCAAAATCTTGGAGAGCTAAACTCCACCGAAGAAGTTTCTTGTTGTTCCCCTTGGCAGTATGAAGCCACTTTAGTGCAGCATGGTCAGTTTGTAGTTGGAACCGCTGTCCCCAAACATATGGGCGTAGCTTTTCCAGGGCGTACACAATGGCATAGCATTCCTTTTCACTGACTGACCAGTGACTTTCCCTCTCAGACAGTTTCTTGCTGAGAAACACGACAGGATGGAAGTTGTGATCTGTTGCTTCCTGCATGAGCACTGCTCCTATACCACGCTCAGATGCATCTGTGGTTACTAGGAATGGCTTGTTAAAGTCCGGGGCCCTGAGCACAGGGTCAGACATGAGCATCGCCTTAAGCTGGGTAAAGGCCTCTTGACACTCCTTAGTCCACTTAACGGCATTTGGCTGGGTCTTTTTGGTTAGATCGGTTAATGGGGCAGCGATTTGGCTGTAGTGTGGTACAAATCGCCTGTAGTATCCGGCCAAGCCTAAGAAGGATTGGACCTGTTTCTTTGACCTTGGGACAGGCCACTTTTGGATAGCATCCACCTTGGCCTGTAGGGGGTTTATGGTTCCTCGACCCACCTGGTGCCCCAGGTAAGTTACTCTGTTTTGGCCTATTTGACACTTTTTGGCCTTAACAGTTAGTCCTGCCTGCCTGATGCGCTCAAAGACCTTTTCCAGGTGGAGTAGGTGTTCGGGCCAGGAGTCTGAAAAAATGGCCACATCATCGAGGTAGGCAACTGCAAATTCTCCCAGTCCAGCTAGTAGACCATCTACCAGCCTCTGGAAGGTGGCGGGTGCATTTCGAAGGCCGAAAGGAAGGACATTGAATTCATACACCCCCGCATGGGTGACGAATGCTGACCTCTCCTTGGCAGGTTCATCTAGCGGTACTTGCCAGTACCCCTTGGTTAAGTCTATTGTAGAGATGAACTGGGCACGTCCCAACTTTTCCAATAGCTCATCAGTACGTGGCATCGGATAGTTGTCCGGACGAGTTACAGCATTTAGCTTACGGTAGTCCACGCAAAAGCGTATTTCCCCATCTGGTTTGGGTACCAGAACCACTGGAGATGCCCATGCACTGGTAGATGGGTGGATTATACCCATCTGTAGCATGTTCTGGATCTCCCGTTCTATAGCAGCTTGGGCATGAGGAGACACCCGGTAGGGTGGGGTTCTGATTGGGTGAGCATTCCCTGTATCAATGGAGTGGTATGCCCGTTCAGTCCGTCCTGGGGGGGCTGAGAACAATGGGGCGAAGCTAGTGCACAGCTCCTTGATTTGTTGCCGCTGCAGACGTTCCAGGGTGGTTGAGAGGTTTACCTCTTCCACGCCACCGTCTTTTTTTCCATCGTAGTAGACACCGTCAGGCCACTCAGCATCATCTCCCTGGACTGTAAACTGACAAACCTGTAAGTCTCTGGAATAGAAAGGCTTGAGAGAATTAACATGGTACACTTTAGGCTTTAGTGAGGAATTGGGAAATGCTATGAGGTAGTTTACAGCTCCCAGGCGCTCTTGGACCGTGAATGGCCCTTCCCATGATGCTTCCATCTTATGGGCCTGTTGCGCCTTCAAGACCATAACCTGGTCTCCTACCTTGAAGGAACGTTCTCTGGCATGTCTGTCATACCAGGCCTTTTGCTCTTCTTGAGCATCCTTTAGGTTCTCTCTAGCAAGGGCTAAAGAGTGTCGGAGGGTGCTTTGTAGGTTGCTTACAAAGTCTAGAATGTTAGTTCCTGGAGAAGGCGTAAACCCCTCCCATTGCTGCTTCACCAACTGTAATGGCCCCTTAACCTCGTGACCATACACAAGTTCAAATGGTGAAAACCCTAAACTGGGATGTGGTACAGCCCTGTAGGCAAACAGCAACTGCTGCAACACTAGGTCCCAATTATTGGAGAATTCGTTGATGAATTTTCTTATCATGGCCCCCAAAGTTCCATTGAACCTTTCCACCAGGCCATTGGTTTGATGGTGGTACGGGGTGGCAACCAAGTGATTCACCCCATGAGTTTCCCACAGTTTTTCCATGGTCCCTGCCAGGAAATTAGACCCTGAATCTGTAAGGATGTCAGAGGGCCAACCTACCCTGGCAAAGATGTCTGTTAGGGCCAGGCACACAGTGTTAGCCCTGGTGTTGCCTAGAGCTACTGCTTCTGGCCATCGGGTAGCAAAGTCCACTAAAGTCAGTACGTACTGCTTTCCTCTGGGCGTCTTTTTTGGGAAAGGGCCCAGAATATCCACAGCTACTCGCTGAAATGGGACCTCAATTATGGGGAGTGGCTGGAGAGGGGCCTTGACCTGGTCTTGAGGCTTACCTACTCTTTGGCATACCTCACAAGACCGGACATACTTGGCAACATCCTTGCCCATCCCCTCCCAGTGGAAGGACTTCCCCAACCGGTCCTTGGTTCTGTTCACCCCAGCATGGCCACTGGGATGATCATGGGCTAAGCTTAAGAGCTTCTCCCGGTACTTAGTTGGGACCACCAACTGTTTTTGCGGCTGCCATTCTTCCCGGTGTCCACCAGAAAGAATTTCCTTGTATAAAAGTCCTTGGTCTATAACAAACCGGGATCGATTAGAAGAGCTGAGAGGCGGTGGGGTGCTCCGTGCCGCCGCCCACGCTTTCTGAAGGCTGTCATCTGCTTCCTGCTCAGCCTGGAACTGTTCCCTTGAGGCTGGGGTCACCAGTTCTTCCTCAGACTGGGGACTTGGGCTTGGTCCCTCTGGAAGCGATGTAGGTGATGGGGTTGTTTCCGTTGCTGGTGAACCGCTCTCCGCTGGTGCACCTGAGGGTATTTCAGGCTCTGGCTGAGCCTTTTGGGTATGGCTGTCTTTTGCTTCTGCCAGTTTTGGCTCGCTGGCGCCCTCTGGCATTGAGTTTGAAGATGTGGTTGCACTTGCTGGTGCTGGTTGCTGTTCCAGTTCCGGGCCTGGTACTGGAGATGCTGTGGCTGTTTCAGTGGTAGGCATGGAATCCGGGTCCACTACCTCTGTCTGGGTCTCTGGTAACACAGACGGGGCGTCTGTGGACGGCTCAGGAACAGGAATGGGTCTGGAAGCTTGCCTGGTTTGGCTACGGGTAACCATTCCCACTCTCTTGGCCCGCTTCTCTTGGTTGGCCAAGTCTTCCCCCAGTAGCATGGGGATAGGATAATTGTCATAGACTGCAAAAGTCCACATTCCTGACCAGCCTTTGTACTGGACAGGCAGTTCAGCTGTAGGCAAGTCTACAGCTTGTGACATGAAGGGGTAAATGGTAACTTTGGCCTTTGGGTTGATGAATTTGGGGTCAACGAAGGATTGGTGGATAGCTGACACTTGTGCCCCCGTGTCTCTCCACGCAGTAACCTTCTTTCCGCCCACTCTCAAATTTTCCCTTCGCTCCAAGGGTATTTGAGAGGCATCTGGGCCTGGGGATCTTTGGGGTGATGGTGGTGTAATGAATTGCACTCGCATGGTGTTCTTGGGACAGTTGGCCTTGATATGTCCCAGTTCATTACACTTAAAGCATCTTCCATCTGATGGGTCACTGGGCCGAGGTGAGTTACTGGAGACTGGTGAGGTTGAAGAGTAGGGTATCTGTGGCTTTACTTGGGTGGTATGGAGGGTCTTTGGCTGTCCTCGGTTGTAGGGTTTATGGTCTGTGTGCCCCCTGGGGTAATTGTTCCCCTTGACAGTAGCTTTTTTGCTTTCTGCCAGTTCCATCCATTTGGCTCCAATCTCCCCCGCCTCAGCGATAGTTTTGGGATTTCTATCTTGTATGTACCGTGTGATGTCTTCAGGAACACCATCCAAGAACTGCTCCATTTGTATGAGGAGGTTCACTTCTTCCAAGGTTTGAATGTTGTTTCCTGTTAACCAGGCCTCATAGTTTTTTGCAATGTAGTAGGCGTGTTTGGGAAATGACACCTCTGGTTTCCATTTTTGGGTTCTGAAGCGCCGACGGGCATGATCTGGGGTTATCCCCATCCTGTATCTGGCCTTGGTTTGAAAAAGTTTATAGTCATTCATTTGCGGCTTGGGCATTTCAGCTGCCACCTCTGCTAAAGGTCCACTGAGGTGTGGCCTTAATTCTACCATGTACTGGTCTTCGGGGATGCTGTACCCAAGACAGGCTCTTTCAAAATTTTCCAAGAAGGCCTCGGTGTCATCACCTGCCTTGTAGGTGGGAAATTTCCTGTGCTGGGGAGCAATAATTGGCGCCGGGTTGTTAGGGTTGGCTGGCACATGCAGCCCAGCTTTTGCCATCTCCAGTTCATGTTTTCTCTGTTTTTCCTTCTCTTCATTCTCTTTTTGTTGTTTTTCCATTTCTTTTTGTTGTTTTTCCATTTCTTTTTGTTGTTTTTCCATTTCTTTTTGTTGTTTTTCCATTTCTCGGCGGTGGGCTGCCTCATCTTCTGCTTGTTTCCTTCGGTAGGCCACCTCTTCTTCTTCTAGTTTTCTTTTGTGTGCTGCCTCTTGGGCTGCCTGTTCTCTTTGGAAGGCTGCCAGTTTGAGGCTTTCTTCCTTTTCTTTCATCTCCATCTGTCGCCTGTGTTCAGCGTCTTTGATTTGTTCTTCGACGTCAATCCTTGCCTTAGAAGTCATGGTTCCTGTTTTCTTGTGTTGGGGTGCCCTCCGATGTTTATCTTCTGAACTGCAGGCTCTCTGTTGCCTCCTGAAGTCTGCCTAGCAACAGTGCTTTTTTCCTTTTCTCTCTCTAGCTAATGTTCAATTAAGGGAAACCAGAAAAACCACTTTATCTGCATGCATATAAGTGCTGGTACATGCCTCCTAATGGGAGGGCTATTGCATGACAAAAGACCCTTAACAGTCTTCTCGCTTAATATGCAAACCACAAACTGCTAGAGAGCAGAAAAAAAAAATTCTCTCTGGTTCCCTTTTAAAACCAAACTGTTTCTCTCTGCTAAAAAGCCCTTAGCAGAGAAAAGAAAAATATAATATTCCTACTGGCTTCTGGATTCTGTCTATATCCCGCCGCTGCTACCCCATGTTATAACCTTATTCCCAGATTCTGGACCTTAGCGTCCAAAATATGGGGGTTAGCATGAAAACCTCCAAGCTTAGTTACCAGCTTGGACCTGGTACTGCTGCCACCACCCAAAAAATTAGAGTGTTTTGGGGCACTCTGGTCCCACTGAAAAACCTTCCCTGGGGACCCAAGACCCAAATCCCTTGAGTCTCACAACAAAGGGAAATAATCCTTTTTCCCTTCCCCCCTCCAGATGCTCCTGGAGAGATACCCAGACACAAGCTCTGTGAAACTACGCAGAGTGATTCCCCCTCTCCGTTCCCAATCCTGGAACAAAAGCACTTTCCTCTTCACCCAGAGGAAATGCCAAATCAGGCTAGCAATCCAACACACAGCTCTCCCCTTAATTTCTTCCTCCCACCAATTCCCTGGTGAGTACAGACTTAATTTCCCTGAAGTAAAGAAAAACTCCAACAGGTCTTAAAAGAAAACTTTATATAAAAAAGAAAGAAAAAATACAAATGTTCTCTCTGTATTAAGATGATACAACACAGGGTCAATTGCTTAAAAGAATATTGAATAAACAGCCTTATTCAAAAAGAATACAAATCAAAGCATTCCAGCACTTATATTCATGCAAATACCAAAGAAAAGAAACCATAGAACTTACTATCTGATCTCTTTGTCCTTACACTTAGAAACAGAAGACTAGAAAATAGAACTACTTCTCCAAAGCTCAGAGGAAACAGGCAGACAGACAAAAGACTCAGAGACACACTTCCCTCCACCCAAGGTTGAAAAAATCCGGTTTCCTGATTGGTTCTCTGGTCAGGTGTTTCAGGTGAAAGAGACATTAACCCTTAGCTATCTGTTTATGACAACAGGTACTGTATGTAATATACTGTCACGGTAGTTATAACCTATAACACCCTGCAACTGTATCACAGCGGAGTTTCTCCTTTAGCACAAGGGGTAAAGGCCTACACTTTTGTTGCTGTAGGTCTCAGGTTCAACCACTGATTTTGACCACAATATCAATACACGTATGTGGTCCCCTGCTTAAGGCAAGGGCTTAAATGTAATTACGCATTGCATCTTAACATATTGTGTGCTTAAAACACCATACTCTGCGATGCTGTATGAAAATCACAAAGTGAAAATAACTAGAAACAAAAGAAAAAAATATTCTAGTTTTTTTTTTGGTCTAAGCTGAGTAAAGTCCAAAAATATAAACAATCGCTATCTATAATGGTACAGAGGAGCATATTAGATTTTAACATTCCACGGATATGAAAACATTTTATTTTTAATATATGTTCACCGTGAACATATTCTGCTTTACGCATACTATACTTTAAAGGTCACCTGCAAAGAGAAAAACTTTGGGGACTGAGCTTTTCTTTAAGATGTATAAAGGTAGCCTGAAAGGTTGGGTTTTTTTAAACAACCTGCTTGTGTTTTACATTAGATTCAGGTCCTCTCCAGGCTGAAAGACTGATAGGAGAACTAATATAATGATATCACGTTTGCCAGGAGAGTGAAATTTAAGCAATTGAAACAAGAAGCAATTTTTAGTCAGTTTTTAAAACTTTATTTTTTAACACTTATTCAAACTTCAATGACTAACATTTGGAATAAAATAAGCCTTTGTTAAAAGGTTTAGCACCTTTCAAATTCAATAAACATCCCTCAACCTTTCACCAACAGAATATGGTCCACGAAGAGAGATTATCTTATCCACGTTGTCTATCCCTAAACCTGGCAGAAATCGTCCAACAAAACCATGACAGCAAGACTTTATACCCCTGATATTTCTACTTTTTTTAAAGCAGGGCAGGGGTGTTAATGTTAAGTCATTTTCATCCATCTTAAAAACAAAGCAAAAAAGGGCACAACCCAACCCTTTTTTTTAAAATTTACAAATCTTTAAAAAAGTTTATATAAATTAGGATCCAACACATTTAACTGAAAAAATGAATATGGGTTTGTATATAAATATCTCCATTGAAATTAATGGTGTTACTCATGAGTAAACAATGCAAGAACAGACTTTATGTGCCTTAATATTTGAAGAGCATGAAGCCCCAATTTGAAATATAATTTTTTTAAATGTCTTACAGTTTCCCACAATGCACCTTTGTTAAATGTTGAATAGCACAGTAATAGCAGCCTTGACTACCATGATTTTTCAGAGCACCATGAAAGTAAACACATGCAACACTACTTACATTACACCTTCTTGCTCAGGTTTCAGCCACACAGTTAATGTAAATGATGCTGCAAGCCTCTGAGAACGGGGAGTAGAAAAACAATCCTTATGATTATGAAAAATAAAACTTGGAGAGTCAATGGAGGAGCCTGGATGCAAATCATTCTTGTCTTCTGAGATACAAGTGCCAAGGCCTGTTGAGAAAAGTGCAGTGTAGGAGGCAGGTGAAGATCTATATGGACACTCCTGAATACAAAACCGCTGGGTACAGGATTGAATACTTTCAACAGCAATAGAACTGTGACAAAAAGTACTTCGGTCTGGCAATCCACATGTTGCTTGAGTTGGCACAACAGATACATTCTTGAAAGCTCCCACATTTTCTAGCTTGGGGAAATGTCCCTGTGAGCTAACCAATGATAAGAAGGCGTAATAAGCTAAGAGTAATGTTTCAATGGCATGAAATAGGAAGCCACCGCCCAAGGAAAGAACCAGGCAATTCATGTTTACAAAAAAGTCTCCTGCAGATAAAGAATCCCTAAATAAATATCATCATCCATCTCGGCAACACTGCTTTGAAGAAAAGTGGTTCTAAAATGATGCAGAGTTTCATCTTTGGGAAACCAAGGCAGGTTTGCACTCTTGGAGGACACGGATGTTCTTCTGGCCAATGGCACAGACATGGGTGACCGCCAGCATCTGTAAACCAATACAAACAAACAATGTCCATGGGATGAATGCCACTTTCTCTTTTTAATTGACGATATCCTGTTGGAAATATTAGGGGCCATATTCTTCCTTCAACTTCAGGTCAGTGGGCCAAACCAGCAGTCTTTGCTCAGACAAAATTCCCTTTAACTTCAGTCTTATTTAACTTGTGGGGGTTTTGTTGGAGTAAAGAATATAGGATTAGGCCTAATGGAAGTTGTATATATATATCTGATTGCAGAGTTTGGCCCGGTTCTATTACGGTAAAACACACAATTAATTCAAAAGTAATGGAAAAAATGCTATATTATATAAAACCACAGTTTAACTACCAAATATATGGATTTAAGAATTTTTTTTGTAAAACTTAAAACCTCAAACTTTACAACATGGATTATTTTTTTAAATTATGTGCATGTCAGCTCTACAGTTCCATATTTAAGCTATACAGAATATCAACCATACAGTTCTATATTTAAAGTTCACAGAATGTTCAGCTGTACTATACCAAAAACTGTTCACCTGCACTTATGACACAAAATGCAACACATAAAAGGTACATCCCAAGGTTGAATGAAAAATGATATAGTTTAAGTTTGCAAAAACTCTTTGTGTCTTACCCCATTGTTCGTTTGACGCAGCTCCTTTTAGCTCTCAGTAAAGCTGATTAAAAAAACATATCACCATCTGTCCTGTGTAAACCTTTTACTAGAAAAAGTCTGCGCTGTTTACGGACACTATAGATATCTAGTTTGGGTTATATATGGACAGCTAGTACTATTTAATTACAATTGATAAATAAGTTGAGTTACCGTTATTTATTGCATTTCAAAGAAGAGGATACTGCTCCCTCGGTTTGACAATTGGCTCATTGGTAGGAACGCTGGCTGCCGTTGCCTGGCAACACTATGCTAACCCCACTTACTCTTAGTAAACAGGCCTTGGCAGCAGGAACACTCAGACTTACAGGTAAGCACTTTATTAACTGGAGTGGGAGAGCAGTCAGCTCTTTAGCCTGGATACAAGAGCCTAACTGCTCAGGCCTGCATCTAGTACTCCTTGCAGTGGGAGTCACCCAGATCCTAGCCCCACACACAATTTTAAAGTAACAGTACACAACACACACACAAACTTATTTTTCCCCTTCGATTTTCACCTATCTCCCTTGTGATTTAAAAAAAACCAGCAGATTGTCAAGCAATTTTCCAGTCACTCAGGTTTAAGGTATAAAATATTTAATACAGCAAGTGATGACAACTTGTTCCTCTTTGTGGGTTACAGAGGTTACAAGCATTTAAACTTCTGGAAAACAGACTTCACCATTGGTTTAGTATAGAATCTTGATACTTGGACAGCATGTATCTGAACTTCCTGTAGGTTATGCTACATCTGGCATGTTCTCTGCTGTTTGGGTTTGGAGGGTCAGAGGTTCTGTATGCCCTGTGATGGTACTGCTGTCTGGCCAAGAATAGGTATTGTCATGCATGCCATACTTGTTTTATGAGCTCAGATGTTAAGTGAATTTCACAGATGAGGACAGAGGAATAGTTTCTCTGTTGGACCAGTTTAAAATATAGGCAGTTGTGTGAAAGCAGTTAGATTCACAGCATGAGAAGTGACAGAGGGAGCATTTACCAACTCAGAAAGGAGGTTCTTACCTAAGAAATTTGGTCAGTAAGACTGATAAAAGCATATGGTGAGAAACTTTACTTGAATCTGAACTAATTTAAGTTAGACACCTGTAGAATTTTAACTATTTTCTTGTAACCATCTCTGACTTTTATGCCTCATTACTAATACTCACTTCAAATCGCTCTGTAGTAAATACATTTGTTTTATCTAATCCAGTGTGTTTAAACTGAAGTGTTTGGGAAACAATGTGAGGTGTCAAGTTGTGAGCATATTCTTTCTATTAAAGAAATAACAGACTTCATATACATTTTTACTGTGTAGAAGAGGGCTGGGCAGTACGTGATATACATTTTGGGGGAAAACCTAAGACTGGGAGTGCTTTGGGGTCACTTTGCAGTAAAACCAAAGCTAGTAAGAGCCAAGCTGGCTGGCTGCCACACAGACATAGTTGAGAGTGACTTGCATGCTACAGGCTGTTTGTGAGGAGTCTGGGCAGAGGCTATAGCAAGAAAGAATTTTAAAGGACACCCCAGGTTAGAGAGCAGGGTGACACAGCTACTGATCAGTCTGTATTGTACCCTGGTGCATCACATGTGCTAAATGCATTTATAACATGATTCCTCAATCATGACATCACTTCTGCATATATGATTTTATACACACACTAATAATTACCATGATTTGAAACTTTATTGGCAATTATAGAATTATTCTGTTTCCTTTTCTGCTGTAGGTGATAAATTGCAAATGTTGGCAATTTAACTTGTCTATTTTTATATGACTACAATATCTTGTGTAAATTGAAGTCAAGAACCAGCTGAAATGGAACTGACCGATCATTTGTCTAGCTCAGTCTTTTGAATAAATTAAATTGACTCATGCTTAGAACGAAGCATGTCTGTCCATGTCATCATAAGACAGACATCCGTTACTATGCCAGTTTTGCAATGCATATTCCATTCCTCAGTACATCTCCCTCTCTGCATGGAAACTCTAGATACCCATGTTGACAGGACACACAAGTGTGTCAGTTTTGGCATGAATCATTTGTCTGTATAGCTATAGCATGGCAGTGTTAAGACGCAACAAAGTCCATGAATCCCATTCTCATGTTCTCATCAATGAGCCTATCATGAGGGAGTTGATCAGACATAGCTCTGGAGAGAGCAATTCCAATTAATCTTTCTCCACCCCATAGTTAAGAAACTGCAAGGTTATATCTTTGCAGTTGAAGTAACATGGGTTGCAACCTGGTTGATATTTTCCCCAGCAATTTAGTCAAAATAGTCTCAAGTGGCTTGTGACCTGACTGCACTTGGACCTCCACTCTGGCTCTGTACTGATGGAATTAGTTTTGCAGAAAACAAATGCCAACGATTCTCTGTCAAAACTCTTAATGCATATTTATCAGGTCCTTCATCCTACATGAAATGAGCTCCTAGACCACCACACTTGGATTACATCCACCTAAACTGTTATCTTTTTGCTAGGGTCATAAAATCCAAGTAGTGACGCTAGACAGTAGGCTAAGTGTTGTTTTCAATCACTGTAGCATGCGTGTGTGTTCTGGTGATAGCACTAGGATTGCCAAGCTACAGTCACTTTGCCCAGAATATTCAAGAATAGGTATCGTGCCATCTCAAGGTATTGTAACATCGCACACTGTGACATGCCCCAGGGTACAATCTGGTCTGTTGGATAGCTGTGTCCTTTCAGTTCTCTAACCTGATGTGCCTTTTACACTGTTTCACTCTCATAGCAGACGCTTCTGGCCAGCTCTCTCAGCCTTCAGCATGTAAATTGCCCCCAGCTAAATTGCAAGAGTGCTTCAGCCAGCCTGCCAGCCTTGAATTAAACCGCAGAGCAACACCAGCAGATGCCCAGTCCCAGATGACTTGTGCCCAGAAATGCACATCTTGTACTGCCTAGCTCTTACCTTCTAGATAAGACAAGCCTATAGAAAGTTTGTCATTTCATTAATAGAAAATGATAGGCACAAACCCTATTATCTCCAATGCAGGCTCCCAAACATTTCAAACAATAAAACAAGTTTTTTAACTATAGAAAGTGATTACAAGTAATAGGCATAGAAGCCAAAATTGGTTAAAAAGAAATAAGAGATAAAATGCAAACTAATACCCAACTTAACAAGCTAAGTCAACTTAGAGCAAAAAAAGGTTTCTCATACCACATGCTTACAGCAGTCTGGCTGGATCTGTCAGCCAGGGTCCCTCCCCCAGGTCAATGATGCTTCTTTTGTCTTTCAAACAAACATTGTTGATGTTGTGAGTAGAGGTGATGGAAGAGAGATGACTTCAGGCTCTATTACTCATTCTTATATTTCCAGCTGGGGTTCAGGTTAAAGAAAGTCTGTTCCTTTGCCAAGATATAACTTTCACCCACACTCTTCTTCCTGCTTTAAAAAAAAAAAAGTCACCTCTTAACCAAGTGATAGCTCATTTGATTATGTTGACATCTGGCTGAGGTGTTGACTAGTCTTTTCTCTCTAGGAAACTGGTCTAAAGTTGTTTCCCCAGATTTGGAACATGCCTTAGTAACGTCACACAGTAGAATCTTTTAACTGTACATACGTTACCATGTACATTTTACCAGGACAATAATACTCAACAGATTATGAATTTTAAAATGATACCACAAGGTATACTTTGTACACAATTTATCATAGTCTTGTAAAAAGGATGAACTATCACACATACATATCGGCAAGTAAAGTCTTGCAACCTGACCCAAACCCACCACTTGTAGTCAGGTTCCATAGTATGCAGGTCAGGTATGCAAGTGATTTGACATGTTTGTGTTGGGTTAGGCTTTAAAATTTGGCCGGAGCAGATTGGTGACAGGCACCGCGTCATGGCTACAGGAAGTAGTCATTTGTATATATGGGCCAGTAGCGAGCAGAGGTAGCTCCACCAGGGGTGGGAGGGCAGTGCTTGCACTAGCTGTTTCTCACCTTGACATAGCCCATCTCAACTGCCAGGACCCTACACCAGGCACCATTTGCCCCGTGTCCTGCCCACCCACCCACTGTGGAATACTTCATGGTGCCCACACAGACATGGTTGCCCTTACTGTAACACTTCAGCAAATCCAAGGTGATGGTGATTGGGGACCTTTTCAGTTGTGTACCAGACCCACTGCCCTTCAGATCTGCATCCCCACCAGTGCTGTTGCCATGCCCCGGAACCAGAACTTGCAAAGGACTCCTCATAGGTCAGCAGTACAGATTATTCAGTGAGAGTCAGCACTGACCATCTGAATAATTTGACATGAGATACATAAAAGATAAGCCACCTGAACTAGGGTAAGAAGATGAGAAGATTAAGAAAAGGGAAGAACAACAAGAAACCCAACAATGTTCGGATTAAAAAAAAAAAAGCCTCCTTGCCTGACAGGGACCAATTTACAGCCAGGGGCAAGTATCTGTGATACAAAGAGAAGCATGGATGAAAGGGCTGTGGAGAGGTGGGTTTTTTCTGTTTTTGTTTTTGGGGGAGGGGGCGGTTTTCTAATGAGCACCAAAATTAAGCCCAGCAGAGAGGAACATTCTGTAGAGATTCCAAAACCAAGACATTAATTCATGTTTTCAAGCCTTGATTTTAAAAGGTTCAAAGCCTGCAAAATCTGGGGGGAGGGAACCCAGATATTTCAGTGAACAACATGTGCTCCAAGGTGCCATATTCTCTTACCTTTGTGGGCTTCTCATACAATCAATTACAACTATTTAAAAAAAAAGGGGAGGGGGGAGATGGCCTTGCAGATAAAGCATGAGACTAAGGAGTCTGGATATCAGACTTGGATTCCTAACCTTACCACAGTGTTGAGCAGGTTATTGAAGGGCAGATTTTCAAAAGTGACCTCTAATGATGGGCATCTCAATTTTTGGGGAGCACAACCTTAGATGTCTAGGGCCTCATTTTCAGAAGTGAACACTCTAGGTGAATTCAATTATGCTGGCCCTAAAAGTGCTTGAGGTGGGCATCCAAAAGTTTAAGAACCAAAACAAACCTTATCTTCAATGTGTAGTTATCTCATTTAATAATAATATTTATTCACTTCACCTTAGTGTTGTGAGGCTTATTTAATAAATATACAAACATACTTTTAGATCCTGGCTACAATCTCCTGTAGAAGTGCATATATATTTTGAAATATATTTCTGCAAGATGGTTATCCCCATTTTACAGGAGAAACTGAGGTCGTTTTTCAAGTGACCAATTTTGAATGCTTCAGCTTGCATATTTACAGTTGCATGCTGAAGATGAAGCCGTCACTATTTACAGTTGTGGTTTCAAAAAATTAGATCACATTTGAAAATCGGGCCCTGAGTGGTTTGTGCAAAGCTTCACAGGAAATCTGTGGCACACTCCAGAATCCAACCCTGACAGTTTAACTTCTTATTTTAAAGTGATGTGATTAGATATGCCTAGAATTGTCTGCCTGATACTCTTCATTATTAAGACCCTTACCAACTTTGCCAAATGTTAACCATTTGAGTTGAAAGTTGTCCATGTCGGGTATCTGACTCAGACAAAAAATCTGTAACAATTTCAGCTACAAAAGGTTCAGCCATTTCAAAAGGATATGCAAAACAATTTAATTTTCCCCTATTAAAAAAAATTCTCAAGACCGTCTCACTGAGAAGCTATAGCACATCAGTGCTTTGGAGCAGGGACTTGAAATCTGGCAGAATGCAGAGGGAGAGTCAATCTTAACTAGGATAAGTAAGTTCAAAGCAGACTGCGAAGAGTTATAAAGGGATCTCAAAGAACTGGGTGACTGGGCAACAAAATGGCAGATGAAATTCAATGCTGATAAATACAAAGTAATGCACACTGGAAAACATTATCCCAACTATACATATACAATGATGAGTTCTAAATTAGCTGTTACCACTCAAGGAAGATCTTGGAGTCTATTGTGGATAGTTCTCTGAAAACATACATAACGTAAAGCAGCAGGCAAAAAAGCTAACTATGTTGGGACTAATTAAGAAAGGGATAGACAGACAGAAAATATATCATAGTGATAGCTATATCAATCAGAAATGTGGGCGTACCATGAATACTGCATGCTGATGTGGTTGCCTCATCTCAAAAAGAGATATACTGGAATTGGAAAAGGTACAGAAAAGGGCAACGAAAATTATTAGGGGTATGGAACAGCTTCCATATGAGGAGAGATTAATAAGACCAGGACTTTTCAGCTTGGAAAAGAGATGACTAAGGGAGGATATGACTGCGGTCTATAAAATCATGACTGGTGTGGAGAAAGTAAATTTACTCTCTCTTTCTCATAACACAAGAACGAAGGGTCACCAAATGAAATTAATAGGCAGCAGGTTTAAAACAAACAAAAGGAAGTATTTTTTCACACAACACACAGTCAACCTATGGATCTCTGCCAGCATAGGCGCTGACTCCGTGGGCGCTCTGGGGCTGAAGCACCCTCAGAAAAAAACTGGTGAGTGCTCAGCACCCACCGGCAGCTCTCCGCCCCACCTCCCTGCTCCAGCTTACCTCCACCTCTGCCTCCTCCACAAGCGCGCTGCCACGTCCTGCTTCTTCCCCCTCCCTCCCAGCGCTTGCGCCATGGAACAGCTGATTTGCGGATCAGGGAGAGAGGGGGAAGGAGGAGGAACGTGGCACACAGGGAGAAGAGGCAGGGCCGGGATTTGGGAGAAGAGATCCAATAGGGGCAGGGAGGGGGCAGAATTAGAGCAAGGACTTTGGGGTTGGGGTTGGAATGGGAGGTGGGACAAGGGTGGAGTTGGGGCAGGGAAAGGGGCAGGGGAGTGCAGGCACCCACCAGTGCTGGAGAAAGTTGGCACCTATGTCCACCAGAGGATGTTGTGAAGGCCAAGACTATAACAGGGTGCAAAAAAAACACCAAAACAGAGATGTTCATGGCAGATAGATCCATCAATGGCTATTAGCCAATATGGGCAGGGATGGTGTCCCTAGCCTTTGTTTGCCGAAGGCTGGGAGTGGGCAGCATGGGATGGATCACTTGGTGATTGCCTGTTCTGTTCATTCCCTCTGTGGCACCTGGCATTGGCTGCTGTCAAAAGACAGGATACTGGGCAAGATGGACCTTTGTTCCGACCCAGTATGGCAGTTCTTATGTTGGGTCAGAGAGGTTCTTTTTGCCATCTCTCTGAAGGTCTGCCCAAATTATGAGCATCTGAAAAAAAAAATCTTAATTTGCATATGCTCTGGCTAAATTAAGGTTTTTATGCAGGACCACCTTTGCATTTCCTAACTTTTGAATACTTATCTTTGCAACCTTAATGTTCTTTTAATGTCTTTTGTGTGTGTATACATGAAAACTAGAATCATACACAAATGATTCTACCAAAGTGTACTGGCACATGTGGATATTATACACATACACCCCTGGATATCTGTGTGCAGTTCCTATTTTGAAGAATGTAATACAGTTTTGCAGAATTCCTTCTCATTCAGAGAGCAACATAAATTTTTCTGTAATCAATTTCCCCACAGAACTAGCACATTCATTTACATCTGGCATCAATCCCTTTTAAGCATTACAATAATTAATGCTGAGCAAATAATTCATAACAATTGATTAATCAATTTTGCCTTGTTTTCTGTTTACTCAAACTGCAAAATTTTCAGCACATTATTCAAAATATTTTTGTAACTTTAATATACTCATACAACTTGTATTCAATACCAAACTTTCTTTGTGCAGCATTTGCTAAGTTTCTGCTTACATAGGTCCCTGCCATAAAGAAATAGGGTGACCAGACAGCAAGTGTGAAAACTCAGGACAGGGGGTGGAGGGGTAATAGGAGCCTATATAAGAAAGAGACCCCAAAATCAGGACATCTGGTCACCCTATATGTAAACTAGCCAATATCTCATGAATTTCAAAGATTAGACTCAACTGCACAATTCAAGATTCACATGCAACAAGCATTCTAGTTTAAGTTTATTTGAGTATTGATTCTATACAAGTTCCCCCAGAATATTTTCAGAAAGTGAAGAAAGGTCCATTTACATCATCAAGTTGATATTTTGAATTCAACTGACTTGCAGATTTTTTTAAAAAATATTCTTTCAACCCTAATAAAAAACTACAATGCAAGTATATTTTAATAGCTAGAGGGGAGTTAGATCCTGACATCTGAGGAATAATTAACAACTTATCTTTTAGGGGAGGAAATTCTGAGTAAGCCAGGGAGATAAATACTACAGTAAAAAATTCTGAAAGAGCAGGAGGAGGCAGCAAGTATTTTATAGAGCTGTTAAGAGCCTTTTAACAGCTTTAGAAGTACTTTACATCACAGTCGCTTTTAGCACCAAAAACTTCCTTTGCTACTGGAGGGGCAGGACTGAAATGGTCTTTCAGGCAAGGAGCTATAACAGAAAATTTTCACTTGAAATAGTACTGAGCCAGTCTGTCTATTCCCATATAAAAAAAGACAGTGGAAAGGACTTGAGAGGACTTCCTTGCTGAGATTTCCCCTTATATTTCCATTGGAGAATGAGTTTGGTGTTGTCTTTCTGCAAGAGGAAAAGTTAATCAATTACCTGAAAGGCCAAGGCCATTTGTATAGGAAGCTTGTATAGCTGAAACAACCCCGGCCACAGTGACCGCTTCCCTCCCCAGCTACTCTTCAGCAGCATGGCCCCAGGGATTTCTCCCCCACTTTCTTTATCTCTCTCTCCTGTCAATAGTTCTGGTTACAGCTCCCATCTTCACTCTTGTTCTTCCTCCTGCCCCGACCCATTGCTCCATCTTTTTTCCACCATCTATATTGTCCTTATAGCGCTATCAGTCCTCTACCATCCACTCATCTCTTTCCCCAGGCCCATAAGCCTCTCCAAGCATTTCTCTGCCCTAATCTAACCTTTTCCCCTTCTCCTAACTACATTTTCTGCCTTCTCAAACCAGCCAATTATCTTTCCCCCAATCTATTTTATTCTCTCCCACTCAGCTCCCCACATACCCCATGTCCCCCTTACAACCTCTTTTCCTCCATCAATCCATCCACCAGCAGCCAGAATTCCACAATGTATCTCCTATGTAACCCTATAAATCAACTCTCTATTCTCCCCAAATCAATTCTATTCCCCCTAATCAACCGATTATCTCCCCGCTCCCCAGGCTCTCAATCTTCTTCTCAGTTAAATCTCTCATCTCAAATCCATATCTGCCCCACACCACAGCTCAGTACCTATTATATAACCACTCCCAGCAGATGTTTCCTTGGCTATCTCTGTGCCTGACTCACCCTCTTCCAGTAAAATTGATCCCGTGTCCCCCTCCCACTTACCAACAAGGTTCTTTTCACTCTGGGTCTCAGCAGCTAAATCCCTGCTGCCCATAGCTGGGCTCTGTGATTATGGTGGGGGAAGGGAGGGGATAACAGGCCGGCATGGTAGGTATTCCCCTGGCTGGACCCATCTGCAGCCAATGGAGCACTAATCCTGCTCCTTCCAACCATTCTCTGCACAGCAGCAGAGTACCCAGAGCAGTACCCTCTCCCCAGACAAGTGAGGCAACAGACAGCCATCAGAAATGTCGTTGAGGCAGCTGCAGCTCAGCACACTCACTGCTCGCACACAGGAAGCTGTTGCTGAGCTCTCAGAGCTGTAGGGGAGGAGGCCCTCCACAGAGCAAGAGGCCTGGGCTCACCAAGTCATTATGATGCTTAACACACATGCACTTCTGCATGTAAGAGTTGCTCTGTTTTCAGAAGGCCAAATGATAGAATCCTTATTCAATCCTGTCAACTAACCATCATGGGATACACTCACCACTAGGGGCACTTCCCTGTGGCCACATCCAGGGATTAGCTCCACTCTGCTCCAGCACAACTTTTCTTGCCCCATGATCTCTGTCTCTGAGATTCAGCCCTCCATCCAGGTGACTGTACAGTCTTTTCCTTCCAGCGTTTGACAATTCCACTGGATCAGCGGCTTACCAGCCATTCCAGTAGGCCTTCTAATCCAAGGGTAGGTCCAGTGTCACTTTCCCAGCAGCTGGTAAGGGACCCCAGACTTGCCCACTACTCCAGGTTCCAGTCCAGGAGCCCTATATTTGGCAACTGTGCAGGCCACTTTCCCTCAGACCCTGTTGCTCTCTCCCTAGACTCCTTCCTACAGCTTCTACCCCTCTCCCCAGCCTGTTCCAGCTTAACTCCCTCCTCTCAGCTGCAGACTACTGAACTTCATAGCCTCAAACACCTCCCCATTCCCAGGGAGGTACTACAACCCATTTCTCTATAGTTCCTTTCTATTGCTAACTTACTGGCTTTGAACATGCTCCTCCACAGCTGGGGCTCCATTTTCAATCAGACCTTCAATCCCTGGCTCTTTTCTAGATGCAGCCTATCAGGTTAATTATCCTAATTTAACCTGCTCTGCCTTGTTTGGGGTAGACACCCCATCACACCAACTCTCCATGAAGTCAGTTAAAGGTTTGAGTAAAGTGTATTCATTTGGAAAACAGAGCATGACTTCAGGATTTTGCAATAAATTACTAAGTAGATATAACAGGGGTAGGCAACCTATGGCATGTGTGCTGAAGGCAGCACTCGAGCTGATTTTCAGTGGCACTCACACTGCATGGGTCCTGGCCACCAGTCCAGGAGACTCTGTATTTTAATTTAAATGAAGCTTCTTAAACATTTTAAAAATGTTATTTACTTTACATACAACAATAGTTTAGTTATATATTATAGACTTACTTATAGAAGGAGACCTTCTAAAAATGTTAAAATGTATTACTGACACACAAAACCTTAAATTACAGTGAATAAATGAAGACTCAGCACACCACTGCTGAAAGGTTGCCAACCCCTGAGATATAATCATCACGTAAATTTTCAAGAGGGCTGAGGCCTGGGCTTCTCACTGAGGGGTGCAGTCAGCTATTTAGCCACTCAAGTACTCAATTTTAGGTTCACAAACCCAGCTGCAGATGCAAACCTGGTGGCTGCTCTTCTGAAAGTGTACCTCTATGTCCAGGTTGCATTCTTAGAAAAAGCCAGCCTTGACAGCAGTAGGTTAATTTTGCCCAAAAAAGGTGGCTCTGGGAGAGGTAGAACACTTCGTCAAAAAGCTCACCGGAAGAGCCCAACACCTCCTGTCCTCCCACCCTCATAGTGCTCCAAAACTATCCCACTCTCCCCTCCTCCCAAGTGTCCAGTTTTTATCCCTTTTCCTGCAAATCCCTCCCTCTATGTCCCCCCCATTAGCCCTCACTCACCAAACACCCCCTCAGCTACTCCATCCTGTGAAACACTGCACTTCACCTATCCTCAATCATCCTGCCCTGCCCTGAGTTTGTCAGCAGACCCATCCCCATCCTCCCAGCTCCCCCATTCTCACCTCCTCTCCCCCACTCAGTCCTCCTTCCCCTCCAAGTACCAACCTGGGGCCTCTCCCAATCACAGCTCCCTTTTCCAAGGGTCCTCCCCAACCCCTATTCCCTACCTCCCCCTCCCCAGTGCCCTCCTGCCCTCTCCCATGGGGCCTCAACCCTCCGGTCTCCTCCTGGTACCTGTTCCAAAAAGAGGGGATGCTGCAGAGCTTAAAGGTGCAGCACCCAGGGCAGCTGAGGAAGCAAACCTGTAGGCAGGGGCTGAGTGAGTCTCTCATTGCACTCTCCTGCCTGCTCAGCAGAGACTCAGAGCATCTCCTATTGGCAGGAGGCTACCATGCAGTTGTTTGCCAGTATCAGGGGCTGAGCACTGCTACCCTTTGCTCCCACTATTTTCCCTCCTCAGACAGAAATCTTTACAATTGCACCCATGCCTAGCACAGTGTTTAACTATATTACCTTTTCCTCAGTCAAAAGTTAGCTCTTTGAATCATCCCAAATGAACTGGGTTTTGCCATGTCCTAGCCTTTGGCAGAGCAGGCTGGGTTAGTTGACTCAAGTTCTCTCTTCTTTGTTAGGTGTGGAGTAAGGGATTTCCTGACTACAACACATTTTTCTCTCCTGAATTCCCCAGTTCCACTGTGTGCCATTTTTAACAAAGCAAAACAGATGCCAGCAGAGTGCCTTGGGGAGCCACTTTGGCTTTCTTCAAACTGGTGTTTATTCTGTGCTCTTACTACTACCTTTCTCCCATGGCCCTTTACAAAGTGCATTCCACTAAAAGAGACAATAATCTCCCTGAAGCTATGGCGTTAACCAGGTTATGCTTCCACCTGAAAATGAAACATTAACATAATTCATCTTTTTACCTTTGAGCAGTTTATTCTTCCCAGTTATTTTCCAGGGGTATTACATCTGCCATAACTATATGCACTTTTCTGCATGGTCATCTTGTGCACTAATTTTATACTTAAAGTTGTTCGAGTCCCTTTCAGGAATACATTTTTCAGCAGAATTTTCTTTAAATGGAAGACAGGGAGTCTGGACCAGTTTGGAAATGATAAATCAACAGCCTTCCAAATGAGAAACTTTAGTGTTAGATTAAGGGAAGTAGCATGATAAGCAAAGGGAGTACAAAACATTGTCAAAAGACCAAAATTCTAATCATAGCTCTGACAATGGTTGTTTTGTAGCCTTGCGCAAGTCACTCAATGAGGTTTACTAATTTGCAATTTGAGAACAATGATACCCACTTTGAAAAGTACAGACAAAAAGAAAAATATGGAAGGGCTATGTATTTTAAGGTTCTGGTTGTAAGCTCTCTGATAGTAATCCAGGCACTTTTTTTTTTTAAATGTTCAAAACAGTTTGATTAACTTAAAAATAATCCTTGTTTCAGATGGCAGCAGAAAATGAGCTCATAAGGTATGTTTGTTTTACTACTATGCGCTCATTTTTAATAAAACTTGTTAAAGAAGAATATGTTTGTGGAGGTTGCCTCAAAGAGATGAGCATCAGACTAAGAAAAGTTGCTGAAGGATAATGGGTTTCTGGAGTCTAGCCCAAATAGTCATGGTCTTGGTAAGATAAAACTTGGACGGAGGTGTACTCAATGTATTGCAAAGGCTGCCTGCCACAGCCCTAAACACCAGGGAGGAGACACTATTTGGCAGGGGTGCTGGGGATATTATCCCAGTGTAAATCCATTCCTTCTCTGACACCTTAAGCCAGTCACACAAACCTCTTTATATCTCAGTTTCCCCCATCTGTAAATCTGGGACAAAAATGCATATATACCAGTACCTCCTTTATCAAGAGTGTTGCAAGTACTACTCAGTAATATTTGTATAGTACCTTAAAGTTATTTGTGGGATATAAATGCTAAGTGTAATTATAAAAAAGCATGATCTAATGAATTTCAGCCCAGTTTTTATACGAAAGTTGTTTAGATAAGCATCCAAACAAACATTTGAATTCTTATCCAACACAGACCTCAGACATTTGAGATTTGCCTAAAGTTAGTCACTATAGTAGGTTTTTTAAAAAAAAAACAACACGTTTTGTAGAATGACTAGTACTGTGTTTCCATTGCCGTGAGTTACTTGATAATCTTAAAAATTTAACCAGAATTTATTTATACATTGCTAAATGTATTGCAGAAGTTCAAGATTCACTGAAACACTTGTAAGAGGTCCATTATAAAATTAAACCACTTTATTTATATCCCTTCAAATCAGTTTATACATAACAAAAAACAACCCACACCAATTCTAAACATTTTACTGGACAAGATGTGACATTTTCCTGTTTTATATTATAAAAAAATGCAAACAGAAAATGCCATGTAACTTAGGTGATCAGTTGCACACCTGCAAATAATGAAGAGTGAATAATCAAAAACATGGGCCCATTCTTACAGCATCTATGCAAGAACACCTGTGCCATCATGAAGCCATTTTTGTTACCATTTTAAACAATTAATTTTTTTTTTCATTTTGAAGTTGAGTCAGATATCTGGATAGCTATCCATTGCTTCTAGAGCTAATACAATTAGCAAAGCTTTAAAAAAAAGTTTCATACATATGGCTGCATATTTAAAGAAAAACAATTATATTGACTACAGTGGTCCTTCTCAAGACAGCAACTATACGCAACTGAAGTTGGAGATAAATCTGTTACTAAGAATGAAAAATTACAGGTCAAATTCATCCCTGGTTTAACTTCATTAAAACCAGTGGATTTTCCATGAACAGAGTTTGATTTATAAAAATTAATTATTCAAACATGTTCAACAGATATTTTCTGCCAACACATTTCAACGTATGGGTTGTTCATAAACTATGTGCTTCAGCTGTGGCCCTAATTCTGTAAGCTATTTTCATACAGGTGCCCTGCATTTCCACTGAGTTACATTGACTTTTCCAGAGCTTAATGATGGCACAGGTGATCACATAGCTACTGCAAGAATGGACCCATGTCTTTGATTATTCACTCTTCACTATCTGTAAGTGTGTAACGTTGGGGGATTGGTCCTGCTTTGAGCAGGCAGTTGGACTAGATGATCACCTGAGGTCCCTTCCAACCCTGATATTCTATGAAATGGTCACCTAAGTTACATGGCATTTTTGGTTTTCTGCTTGGATGACTTATTTTAAAAAAAAAACAAAAAACCAAGATGGCCATACAAACCTTTCCATTGGGAACTTTCATACAAACATATCTGCATGGGTGTTCTTGAGACTTTCAACTTTTTCCTGAAGATTAATAATAATGAAGCAGGGAGATATGAAACCCAGCAATTCTCCTGAGAAGAGTGTAACAATTGTGCTAAATTGTAGCAAGTTTTTTGCTGTGGTCACCCGCTCAGAGGAGATTATGCTGAGACCACCTAGCTTTTAGGTACTAAATTCTAGGTGTGAAATCCAGGTTTCTGGAAAGAGAAGGCCACATTCACCCAGGGCTGGCTTTAGGAAGTGCAGGGCCCAATTCGAACAGTTTCGACGGGGCCTCGGCAGGGATGACTAAAAAAAATTTAAAAAACACATATTAAAAAAAAAAAACACATGGGACTTGTACTCACCAGGCAGTGCTCCAAGTCTTTGGCGGCACTTCGGCGGAGGGTCCTTTACTCGCTCCAGGTCTTCGGCAGCACTGAAGGACCCACCGCGGAAGTGCCACCAAAGACCCAGAGCAAGTGAAGGACTCGCCGCTGAAGTCCTAGAATGAGCGAAGGACCCGCCATTAAAGTGCTGCCGAAGACCCAGAGCGCCGCCAGTTGAGTAAAAATTAAAAAGGCGCCTCTAGCCAGGGAAGGGATTCTCACCAGGCGAGGGCCCTCTTAGGTGAGGGTCTCGATTCGGGGGAATTGGTGGAATAGGCCTAAAGCCGGCCCTGCATTCACCTACTGTACAGGTAGCCTCCACTTCATTCATGTTGAGATATACATGTTAACAAGTTATGACTAGGTGTAAAAGATGGAAGTTATTTAAGTTATATAATAATTTTTTGTTCAATAAAGTGTCAGACTGTCTACTAGAAAAAACATTTTTAGAAGGGAAAAAGTTAATTTCTAACAAACACTGGTTTGTTGTTGAAGATACCGTACAATATAGTTTACCACCTGGGTATCCTAAATTTGATCCTTGTTTCTTCATAATTCAATATGAGCAATATGTTTAGTCCTGCAGCTCTTGCATTATCAGTCCCATTGAAATCAATTGGAGTACTCACTTTTATAAGGGCTGAAGACACAAGGCCTTACATTATGAAATTTGTCAAGATTGCTATTGTAGTATCTACAGAAGTGCCTGCTGAGATTTCAGCTTAGAACCGCAGCAATACAATAACTGGGGGAGGAGGGGGCACCTGAAAGTGACCTGCTCTTTTCAGGTGTGCTTAGAGCCAGTTCACACTAGTAGGTAAAGATCATACCCTGTATGACCCAAACCAAGACAGGTTAAACTACCCACACAAGCTTCCAGCATAAAAACTGGTTCTAATTGTTAGATTGACACAACGTTTGGAGTCACAAAGGAAAATTATATGTACAGTCAGGGTGACTATTATGCTGTCCAGAATGATTCAAGACTGTGAGAGCCAACCTCAGGGCAAACTAAAAAAAAAAAAAAAAGTGCAGGGCAAACACTCCAAACTAGTGGTATGTTCTATAATTTGATTTCATCAGTCCAGTAACAATTGTGAACTCCTGAAGCACTATATCAAGTCTTATTATGGAGTCACAGGTAGTCGCCTTGGGCACTCGTCTATCTTGCTACCGAGGACTTAGGGATAAATGGTCATTTATATCAAAGATCACAAAATATTTAGGTCCCTCCCACTCTCGAGGCACTACTCACTCACCCCACATCACTTTGTATATTAGATCTCACAGCAAAAACTGTGCTTGTAGCCAATCCTATAGTAATTAAGATTTATTAACTAGGGAGAAAAGTCATATAATAGTAGGACTGGAAAGGACCTCAAGAGGTCTTCTAGTTCAGTCCCCTGCACTCAAGGCAGGACAAAGTATGATCTAGACCATCCCTGACAGGTGTCTAACCTGCTCTTAAAAATCCCCAATGATGGAAATTCCACAACCTCGCTAAGCAATTTATTCCAGTGCATAGCCATCCTAACAGTTAGGAAGTTTTTCCTAATGTCCAACCCAAACCTCCCTGGCTGCAATTTAAGCCCAATTGTTTCTTGTCCTACCCTCAAGGTTAAGAATAAAAGAACACCACACCACCTGTCTCCTCCTCCTCCTCCTCACATCCTTTTATGTACTTGAAATCTTATGTCCCCTCTCAGTCTTCTCTTTTCCAGATTAAACAACTCCAATTTTTTTTTTTAATCTTCCTTCATAGGTCATGTTTTCTAGACCTTTAATATTTTTTGTTGCTCTTATCTGGACTTTCTCCAAATCTTTCTAAAATGTAGTGCCCAGAGGTGGACACCATAGTCCAGTTGAGGCCTAATCAGTGTTGAGTAGAGCAGAAGAATTACTCTGGGTCTTGCCTGCAAGACAGCTGCTCTTACATCCCAGAATGATGTTTGCTTTTTTTGCAATCGTATTATACTGTTGACTCATGTTTAACTTGTGATCCACTATGACGCTCTGTCCCTTTTTGCAATACTCCTTCCTAGGCAGTCACTTCCCATTTTGTATGTGTGCAACTGATTGTTCCTTCCTAAGTGGAGCACTTACTTCAGACTGTTTCTCCAAATCATTTTGAATTTTAATCCTATCATCCAAAACACTTGCAGACACACCCCACCACCTCCCCCATCTTGATATCATCCACAAACTTTAGAAGTGTACCCTGTGCCATTGTCTAAATCATTGATGAAGATATTGAACAGAAGTGGACCCAGAACTGATCCCTGTGGAACCCCACTCTATATGCCCTTCCAGCTTGACTGTGAACCACTGCTTACACTCTGGGAATGATTTTCCAGCCAGTTAGCCACCCACCTTACACTACAACCTAGATGGAGCTATTTCCCTAGTTTGTTTATGAGAAGGCCATGCGAGAGTTGGTATCAAAAGCCTTATTAAAGTCAGGATACAACATCCCTCCCCCCCAATCCACAAGGCATGTTATCCTGTCAAAGGCCACATCCAGACTAGGTATTAAAATCGATTTTAGATAAGCAACTTCAGCTATGGGAATAACGTAGCTGAAGTCGAATTTCTAAAATCGAGGTACTCACCCGTCTGGACGGAGCGGCATCGATGTCCGCGGCTCTCCGTGTCGATTCCGGAACTCCGTTCGGGTTGATGGAGTTCCGGAATCGATGTAAGCGCGCTCGGGGATCGATACATCGCGTCCAGACTAGACGCGATATATCGATCCCCGAGCAATCGATTTTAACCCGCCGATGCCGCGGGTTAGTCTGGACGTGGGCAAAGAAAGCAATTAGGTTGGTTCAACAGGATTTGTTCTTGGCAAATCCATGCTAACTGTTATGTATCACTTTATCTTCTAGGTGTTTGTTTGCAAATTAATTGCTTAAGTATTTTCTTCATTTTCTTTCCAGGTACTGAAGTTAGGACAACTGATCTGTAATTCCCCACTTTGTCCTTATTCCCATTTTTATACATGGGCATTATATTTGCCCTTTTCAAGTCTTCTGGAATCTCTCCCATGACTTTTTGAAGATAATCACTAATGGCTCAGATCTCCTCAGTCAGCTCCTTGAGTATTCTCAGATGTATTTCATCATGAAAACATCTAAATTGTCTAAGTAATTTTTAATTTGTTCTTTACCTATTTTCACTTCTGATCCCACCTCATTTTCAATGGTGTTCATTAAGTTAAATGTCCAATTGCTACTAAAAACTTTTTGATGAGAAAAAAAAAGTCATTCAGTACTTCTTCCATTTCCACATTTTCTGTTATTTTTCTCTCACACACACACCCCGCCCCCATTGAGTAACAGGCCTACCCTGTCATTGGTCTTCCTCATGCTTCTAATGTATTTGTAAAACATTTTCTTGTTACCATTTATGTCTGTAGCTTGTTTAATCTCATTTTGTCCCTACATACTTGTGTAATTTGTTTGTGTTTAGCCTTTGTAACTTGATCTAGTTTCCACTTTTTGTTGGATTTTTTCTGGAGTTTCAGATCATTGAAGATTTCCTGGTTAAGGCAGGGTGGTCTCTTGCCATACTTCCTATCTTTCATGTGCAGGGGGATGTTTGCTCTTCTGCCCTTAATAATGTCTCTTAAAACTGCCAACTCTCAAACTCTTCCCCCCCCCCTTAGACTTGCTTCCCTGAGTTTGCTGAAGTGTGACTTCTTGAAATCCATTCTATTTTGCCATTTTCTCTCCTACCATTCCTTAGAATCATGAACTCCCTAGATGCCAACTTCCCCTGGGGGTGCTTGACCCCTTCCACCCTAATTCCATCCCTCAAGTACCCACCCCTGCACCACCTCCTCTCCTGAGTATGCCACATCCCCACTCCGCCTCCCTCCCAGAAAGTCCTAAGTGCTGTCAGCCAGCTGTTAGGCTTCAAGCAGGAAGCACTGGGAGGGGAAGGAGAGGGGACAAGGCATGCTCAGGGGAGGAGGTGGCAGCAAGGAGGGGGTGTGGGGGGGAACTTGGCTGTCAGGGGGTGCTGAGCACCTGCTAATTTTTGCCCACAGGTGCTCCAGGTCTGCAGTACCCCCAGAATCAGTGCCTACGATGAGCTACCATTTCATGATCACTTTCACCCAAGCTGTCTTCCACTTGGAAATTCTCAACCACTTCCTCAGAAATGAAATTTAGAACAGCCTCTCCCTGGTGGATTACTCCACTTTCTGAGAGAGCTGTTCACAAGTTAAAGGAGGCAACTTATAGACACAAGGGAGTTACAGACTACAGTTCCAAAAGGTGACAGATGTATCATTCTGTCAGCACTGAATGTCTTTTAAGGCTAACCTAAGTTGACCTGGGGATCTCTGCTTTTGTCTCCTTGCTCCCAGGGCTTTGGAGTGGAGCCCAGAGCTGGAGCAGCTCTGGCGCAGTGGAGCTGCACGTTTTTTGCCTGGAGCAGGAGCAGAAGCAGAGTCAGAGCACAGCTCCAAAGCCCTGCTTGCTCCAACCCTGTGACAGTACAAACAAAAACAATTAAAAAAAAATTAAATCAGCTCTCTATTTCCCTCTTCCAGAATCCAAACTGATGAGTTGAACACTTCCACATGTAAACTGTGCAGGGGAAGTTAGCAAAGTCTTTATATGGTGATGTTTCAGAATGGCCAACTTAGTTTTGATAGTCCTCCTTGATGGTCGAGGGAACCACTCCTGGTGTCTGAGTTGACAAGAGCAGGCTTTTTTAAAGTTATAAAGCAAACAAAAATAAAACCACCACCCTTATATTTCCTTATAAACATGGGCTAGAGACATAGGAAAGATTAGTGCATGCAGCAATTTACAAGTATTTTTATAGAGTTTAAACATCCTGACAAGTCTAACACCTATCTTGAATACTGACAGAGGTGAGCAGATCTGATTTCCAGCTATGAATTTGTCAGTGCTCAGCTGATGCAAGAGCTGGCACTTGGTCTACCAGCATCCATGACATTCTCTTAAGGTATTCACAAATTAGTGAGACTCACAAATTAGTGTGACTCAGTTACTGACAACAAATCTGGACAGATCAGTAGGACAGCAATCTACTCCTGACTGAATTCCCAGTTTCCTAATTGCAATGCATGATTCTTTCAGTTGTCCTTATTCTGACATATTGGAAAGGTTACTCACCCTAGCTTATTCCAGAAGGGTTTTTACAAATTGTTCTCTTCTTCCCCTCTAATTTTAGGATAGCATATGATTTTATACAGAGTAGAGTAAGCTGCTAGGATAACAGAAAAGCACCCCCCCCCCCACAAAGGCAGGCTACAAGTTCCCTCCCCCTGCCTCCAAGAAAGATTAAAAGAAAGCAAATAAGGTAACAAAAACAGAAAAGGAAGCAAAGAGATTCTGGAGCTTTAGATTTATCCCAGTTCCTGACTATGGATGTCCAGCTTGTCTTCCAATTCATAATCAGTCCATCTGTGCAAGGGTGGGGGAAGGAACTGAACTGAGGCAAACCCTTTGTTCAGTGGAGATCACTTAGAACCTATGCATCTTGTCAAAATACTTTCAGTATTAGTCATGGCTGCTTTCTTCCTGTGAAGGGGCCAGTGCTGCTTTTCCACATTGGTGAGATTAAATTTCTTCATGACTACATACTATATCCTGTCAGTTCCCCAGGATATTGTATCTTGTTCCTCCCTGAGGTCTTTTTATCTTCAGGAGCTTCTGTAAAGATTCCAGTAGCGAAAGTGCCTCCTAGTGCTCAGTGTTCCTCACCAATGTGTCACTCTTATAATCATTAGATGGGATCCTTCTTTCTGCCATGCAAAGGTCCTGAGGGGGCCCACTGATACATCTTTCAAGCCTGAGTTAAGGCACCAGCAGCAACTCATAACGAGACAGCACAAGCTGCACAAGGAGCAGACTCATGAGGGCATTTGTTTCACATGATGCCAGCTATTTCTGGCTACAAAATGCTCATACAGGATATTGCTTCTTTGAAAAATAAAGCTGTGTGTCCTACTTATGTGGAACAAATACTTACTCCATTTTATTGAAAATTAGAGTGTGCTTGAGGATTAATGATTTGGCCCAGGATGAGGACTCCTTCCCAAACAAACTGCAAATAATTGGACAGTGGAATTGCCCTATGCAAGTGCTTTCCTTTTGAAGCCACCTGACTATTGTAAATGCTCTATCTAATCAGATATTTTTCATAATTTACATGATAAGCACATTGACTAGAGAATATCTTTCAGTCCTGACCAGTGCTCTAGGTGTGAGAAAGTAATTCACTCCCCGGGCTGCTCAGTGAATGACTGCTCCTTGCAGATTAGTAACAAGGGAACAATTAGTTGTCCTTTTTATATTTGTATATATTTTATATTTGTATATATTTTATATTTATGCAATGAGAACAATTTGTTTGTGTGGATTGTTATACTGCCCCTATGGGTGTGATATCTGGATTGAAATCAAACTTTTTTTCCACAAGCCACCAAACTGCCATGAGATGATACCTTTCAAACACTACTGATCAAGTTGGATTTAAACTAACAGTTTAGTAATCCAGTCCCCTCCAGTGTATTAGGAGAGGCCAGAAGGAAGGAGCATTACCCTTGTAAAAATCTTTCCTACTTGAGTCTTGGTTTAAATCTCTTAATTATATAAATTAAGACATGCTTCACAACAACAATTTCAATGAAAGGAGTATTGAAGGAACTGCAGTATCAGATAATAGAATAGGTTCAGTTGCTGGTCTTTACTCAGATTCCCTCTGTGGCTATTAACTTGACGATTGTATCTTCGTTCCCCCACATGGAGAATACTGACCTACTCCACGAGGACTAGAGGTGAGTGAATACTATGTTCCAAATAATTTATGAAGAGGACACAAGACAAAAATCAAATAGTCCACAAACAAGTTGCAAAATTATTCAGTGTGTTTAATATTTTAAAAAGGCATCAATGAGTTTCTTCAGATAATTCCAGATTTTAGGTTTACAACTAGTTTGCTATTTTTGCAAAGTATGGGCTGCATTTGTGTGTGACATGCAAGCCGTAAAATATTCTTTGGATGATTTATGTCCAAACAACAGTGTGAATTTCAAGCCTCACATACTAATGTAAAATTCACAAATTGAAATTTGCACTATAGTTGATTAGTTAAGAGTCAGAGCCTCAGCTGGTGTAAATTTCAGTGGAGTTATGCTGCGGTTTGATCCTGTTCCCATTGAAGTTAATGGCAAAGGCCCAGATCCACATAGGTATTTAGGCTCCTGACTGCCATTGGATTTCAGTACATGTGGATCTTAGCAGGGTTGCCAACTTTCTACTTGCACAAAAAAAAAACTGAACACCCTTGTTCCACCCCTCTTCCAAGGCCCTGGCCCCACTCACTCCGTCCCCCTCCCTCTGTTGCTTGCTCTCCCTACCCTCACTCACTTTCACAGGGCTGGGCCAGGGGTGCAGGCTCTGGGGTGGGGCCAGGGATGAGGGGGGCTCTGGTTGAGGCAGGAGGTTGGGGTGTGGGAAGGGGTATGGACTCTGGGCTGGGGATGCAGATTCTGAGGTGGGGCCACAAATGAGGGATTTGAGGTGCAGGAGGGTGCTCTGAGCTGGGACCAAGGAGTTTGGAGGGCAGGGAGCCAGTGCTGGGCAAGGGTGCAGACTCCAGGCAGCATTTACCTTAGGCAGCTCCTAGGAGTGGCATATCCCCCTTCTTGCTCCTAAGCAATTCTGCATGCCAACCCTGAAATTCCTGTTGGCCAGGAACCATGGCCAATGGGAGCTGCAGAACTGGCACTTGGGGGAGGGCAGCATGCCAGGCACCCTAGGCACCCCATGCATAGGAGCCAGAGGAGGGATGTGCTTCCAGGAGTTGCATAGGGCCATGGCAGGCAGGAAGCCTGCCTTTGCCCTGCTGTGATGCTGACTGGACTTTTAACTGCCTGGTCAGCACTGCTGACCAGAGCTGCCAGGGTCCCTTTTCGAACAGGCCTTCTGGTTGAAAACTGGACACCTGGCAACCCTAACTCCTAGTGACTTCAGTGGGTCAAGATCAAGCCACAGGGGAGGTTCTGGCCCACTATTTGAAATTCATTGATGGTGAATATTGAAACATTCAAGCTTAACATTTGCTTTCATTCATGCTAGTAAAGCTCATTGACTAGAATAGTCAGAGGAAATCAACACAGAAGCAGCAAAAACTCACTCACCATCCATTTGTTTAAACATGTGATTAAGGACATCTTGCTGTGCAGGAGTGAGAATTCATATGCTTGCACAGGGGGAAGAGAGTTTTAAACTGCAAACTGGTAGCAGGCTGTTGACAAAAGCAGGGGAGAAGCAGACCAGAGGAGCTGTGGACAAGAGACAGTGAAGAGCAGCAGGAGAGGAATGGGGAGTACAAAACATGAAACATGCCTGAAATGCCAGTATGCATGCTGGAGGAAGTGGTAAGGAAGGAATCGGTCTGTGTGTACATGTAATAGAGGTTTATGCCTCTAGAACACTTCAAAATTTCAGCCAACAAATAGTTTAAAAAAATTCACCAGAAAAATAATTCCAGGTTTCTGCCCAGCTTCATAACTGTTATGAAGTTGAGACTTCTGAAAACTTGCAAAGTAGTGAAAACTTCTGCAATCCCCTTGTTACAACCTGACCTAGTTCCTTTCTGTATGGTCACCAGTCTGTTAACCAGTTTCCCACATGCTTCCAATGCAATTGTGTTTGATAGCATAGAATCACTATTTCTAGGTCTGGATGTCTTGGCCCATTCCCAGGTTTCAACTGCATTTGACAGCCTTCTTTGGGAAGTGGAACTCCCCTGTCCAGACACACAATATTCCACCCCCTGCCCAAAGAAAGGGTCTCAGTCAGAGCCTCCCTAGTTATTCTCTCATACAGACACAAAGTTCCCCCTGAACTGTGGGCATTCTGGGTTTCCAATTTAACCCGTTTGGAGACAACATGGTAGGAAAGCAAGGAACACAGCTTAGCAAAAGTTATTTAACAGACACTATTACTGAAAGTAAAAAAAAACGTTAAGAGGTCATTGACAACAACAAAAGTCCTGAGCTGCACCCTCCCCAGTCTGATTTCTCCCCATGAAGTCTGTTAATGTTTCAGGCAAGCCAGAGCCCCTCCTGCCTTTGTGAGATGCTCATCTCCCTGCTCAGAGCAGCAGCATTGGCATCAGGGGCAACTCTAGGCACCAGCAAAGCAAGCACCTCCTTGGGGCTGCCCACTTGCAGGAGCGGGAGCTGAGAACCAACAGGGGGCTGTGGGAGCTGTAGTTCCTTAGTTAGCTCCCTTCCTATACGGCCAGCCTGGAGAAGAGAAAGAACTACATTTCCCAGCATTCCCTTGGCAACTACCAACTGGAAAGGAAGGAAGGGGACCTCATGTGGCAGCGTGCTGTGAATGGAGAGTGGTAGCAATACTATATTTTAACATTCAAAAAACAGGACACTCCACGGGGAGGGAAGCCCCACCCTGTCACCATCCACTCCCTCCAACTGCTCCCTATGGAAACCCCACCCATCCAACCCCCCCGCCCCCTGATCAGACCCCTGCCCCTGACTGCCCCCCAGGACCTCACCCCCTATCTAAGCGCTGCTGCTCCTTGTCCCTTGATTGCCCCCTTCCGGGACCCCTGCCCCAAACTGCCCCTTGGGACCCCACGCCCTATCTAAGCCTCCCTTCTTCTTGTCCCCAACTGCCCCCCCCTACAGCTCCCCCCCCAGGACCCCACCCCCTACCTGTCCCCTGATAAACCTCTGGGACTCCCATGCCTATCCAACTGCTGCCTGCCCCCCTGAACCTCTGCCCCATCCAGCCCCCCCGCTCCCTGTCCCTTGACTGCCCCCTGGAACCTCCTACCCCTTCTCCAACCGCCCAGCCTCCTTACTGTGCCACTCAGACCAGCGTGTCTGGTTCCACAGCTCCAGACACGCTGCTGCATACATGCTGTTGTGCTCCTGCACGGAGCCCACAGCCCCCGCCCCAAGCACCTGCCTTCCAGATTTGAACACCTCAAAATTCAGGAGTGCTCAAGCTCAGTTTGGGCAGCTGTTACTTCATTTCTTCCAAATCAAATATACTGATCCACTGTAACTTGCTGTAGAAAAAGCAGGATAAAATTGAGCAAGAAATGCTTCCCAGTGGTTATTAGGACTGGAATTGCTATTTTCAACAGCCATTGCCTTTTTTTGTTTGTTTGTTTAAAAGAAAAAGACAGTGATATTGCATTGGCAAAGTCCCCATAGAAAGAAAGAGTGGAACAATAGAATAATAAAGGCACCTCAGCTATTCCTCATTTATGGAGGACAGTCTTATAATATGCATCCAGATATCCTCCAATCACACAAGCTGAAATTTGTTCTACTTCATTGCAGCTCTGGAACCATATAGGAACCAATCCTGTCTGTGTTTTGTGCACATCCAAAATTCCTGCTGAATGACCTGCCCTGGGAGCGAGCTACGGGAGCGGAAGGAGGGTGCAAGTGGGGCAAGAGAGAGCCTGGGGCTGAGGTGGCAGGAGGTGTGTGTGGGGAGCACTGGTGGGGGGGGGAAGGGGGAAGTCCAGTGCTGGGGCAGCCAAGATTTTTTTTGCTTGGGGCAGCAAAAAAAAACCTAGAGCCAGCCCTGACTGGCATGTCCCTAGCTGGAAACCTCCTACACTGGTGGCAAGCCTCAGGAGGGTTGAAGACCCATTTTTCCAGGCAGGTAAGCCTGTAGTTGATGGAGAAGTGCCTTCCAAGGCATTAACTATGATAGTCCTTCTGTGAGAGAGCATGCCCTTTTCCTGGGCAGGACACTGCCTGGAATTCAATATGATAAGCTGCCCTCAGGAAAGTTTAGACATGTGTTTACCACACAATATAAAAGGGATTTCTCAATACAAGATGGAGCTCACAGTTGGACACAGACTTATCCCACACAAACCTCTCTGCCTTTAATACATGCACATAATCTTCCAACCAGCTCTAGAGTGCTCCACTGGAAGGAGCTGTTCACTCTGGCTCTTATCTGCCATTCTAAGAAGTATGAGTGTGTGAGGGCAGAAAACCCTGGCCCATGGGTGAGAGGGGGGAACAGATGAGGAATGAGACAAACAAGTGAGGAGACAACCTGACCCTTCAGTGTTGCTAGGACACTTTTTGCCTGTATTGGTAAACTGTTAAGTGAAGTCAACTGCAAAGGCATTCAGAGCAAATCAAGGCTCAGAAGATCTCTATGCAGAAAGAGGAGCATGGGTCAGGGAAGCTCAAGAGCAGGGGTTCTCAAACTGGGGATCATGACCCCTCAGGGTCACAAGGTTATTACATAGGGGGTTGCAAGCTGTCAGCTTCCACCCCAAACCCTGCTTTGCCTCTAGCATTTAAAATGGTATTAAATAAAGTGTTTAATTTATTAAATGGAGGTCATACTCAGAGGCTTGCGAAAGGGGTCACCAGTACAAAACTGAGAACCATTGCTCAAGAGGCTTGTCAATATTTAATAATGTAAGGCATATAGGGAGTCAGTTTGTGTGCACTGCAAGTATGGAAAGGGTGGCCTGGGAGTGGTGGTCAATGTGTGCTGGGGTAGGTGTAGGTGCTGTGTAAATGTTGTTAAAAAAAGCGTTAGCATTCTTTGCCCAGCGTTACTCATAAGGATTGCATAAGTGATCAAATTAACTACAATGCACATAAATCCCTTCCATATCCAGGGGCTTGTAGCTCCAAAATACCCAGCACATTGGCCAATTGTCGCTTGCAAAAATATTTCAGCTGTTGCCAACTAGCCACCGATCTCTGCGCAAATGGCTGAGTTCCACTTCCCTTGCAGGAGGAGGTTCACAAAAGCCTGAAGATTTGTTCCTAGCACCTTAGAAATAGAAGTTGAGTCAACTAAATTTGGTGAGGATATACCTCAAAGAATAGTCCCACTGACCCTCCCTAAAATCCTTGAGTGGGCGCTGGGGATTGTGATAAGATCACAATAGACAGAATTCTGTTGCAGTTGGAGAAAGGAACAGGTAAAAAGTTGGTTTGCAGGCCCAACTGAAAATGCAAACTGTTTTTTGAATAAAGCAGATATCATTGGAGCATGAATAGTTAAGAGTGACTACTCAGCACTTCTTAAGGAATGGGGGTGGAGACACAGACATGTTTTAGAACTATGTGGAGGATAAATAACAGATGCCAGATGGAAGACCAGAGAAATGCCTGAGGTCAGCAGCTAACATGAGGAAATCTGAAGGCCAATATGTGCAGACATTATGGTGGATAATATAGCCTTTTCATATAATTGTGATATTTGAAAAATTATAACTTCATTTTAATATAAAAATATCATCAGCATAAGCTCTAATATTAATAGGGTGAGTAAAGCAAATAAATAGTATTATCCTATTTAATCACAAAAGTGATTTAATGACCCTTATCTGATTATATGGGCATCCCAAGCAACAGTATTAAATAAATAGAATATTAAAAGATTGTTAGCTGGTAAGCTGCTTGCAAATATCTAAATTAAATGTAGTGGGGGGGAATCTAACAGTATATACACATTTAAAATGAAGATGTTATGCATGTGCTGTGGCATCAAGCATTAACAACTAGGCCCTAAGCCTGTTCCCAATAAAGTCAATGGCAAAACTCCCCTTCGCTTCATAGTGGGAGCAGGACCAGGGTCCTTAAGGATAGAGAATTTTTGTACCATTAGTCATGTTGAATAGCAGCTTTCCCCTACAGTAGTCCCATGCATCGTTCAGGGTGGCACACTCAAGCCCTTTTATGAATTTGCCCTCCTTTTGGAGGGGAGCTCATTTTGTTTCAGCATGGATTGCCTATGAACAGCTTGCAATTTTCCTGATTTTATTGACGGACTTATCCAAATATATTTTACCCATATTTGATATGTCTCTTCCTGGATGGATTATGAATTGCATGTATTATGCAGCTGAATGTATTATTTATGCAGCTTTGTTCCACCTTGCCTGCACTTTGCCCATCTCTGTCAATTCCAACCCCCCTAAACAGCTGCCATTAAGAAAAAAAAAAGCCTTCTTTAGAAACATTTCCTCTTTTCCCTACAAGTGTGGAATATCCCTTCCCTCCCCCAAGTCCCAAATGACTCTGGCCTGACATCCAAAAATGGGTAATGCATAGTCCTGGTCCAAGGATATGTTTAAGGTCTGATATCTTGTAACCCTTCAGAGCTCAAAAAAAAAAAAAAGAGTGCTTTCTTCCATTAGGTGAACAATCCTATTTGCCACTAAGAAAAAGATTTGGTTAAAAATGGAGGGTGGGGGGCGGGGGAAGGAGACCTAAAATACTTGCCAGAATTTTTTTTTAATACCCAAGATTTTTCTCTTTGAAGGCTTTTAAAGGATTTTATAGGGTGTGTTTCAGTCTCAAAAATCACAGTAGCAACCTGTGAAACTAAACCCCTTTTTTCACAGGCACTAATTACATCAAGCAAGGAGAATCTACAGATTTTAGTGCTGTCAAAAGGGTCAGAGCTTCATTAGGAACTGCTGAAACTTCTTAGCGGGATGCAACTGAGCACATTTAGAAGTGATTTTTCAAATGCTCATAATGGTTTTGCTCCCTAAACTTTCTCCCTCAAAAAAATAAAAAGACTGAACTGATTTCTCTTAAAAAAAAGCAACACTTTCCACAAATATTCTCCTGAGCTGAGATAATGAAAAATTTCTCAGATACTGAGTTTTGCAAAGTAATTTCAGTGAGGAATTAAGATTATATGCACATTAGATATTAGAAATCTATCATATTCAAGTCTACATCAATATCTTGATATTGGAGTGTATAAAAGAAATAGAAAGTGGTTTCTACTAATACACTTCATCTGAAGATAAAATGTGCAATTAGAGTAGAACAAATGCATTCACACTTATGTGCATTAAGAAAAAAAATCTTCCTGACAGTTGCTTTTCACATATATTGTAACAAGTACATGTCCAATTTTTTTTGCACTCATTTGACCTACCAAATGTATTTGTTTCGGAAAATATAAATGACAAATTGACCATTAGAGTAATAGCCACCATATTGGTAATGTGCAAATCACTTTTAACAGCCACTATTACTTTGGTAAAGAGAAGCTTGCTAACTGCTCTTTAATTAAGTACACTTAATGACCTTAAGGGGATTAGTAGTCCTGCCTGATAATCAATAATTATTGCAAGATTGCTGCCCCATAAAATGGGTCTAGAGAACAAAATTAATCTGTGAAAATTAGTTCTCCCTACTTTGGTCTGTTTGCTAAGACTTTCAGAATTACTCAGAACATATGAGAATTGCTTTGAAAGATTTTTTTTATAACACAAGTGTCTTATTTGTTCTATAGTAAAGGGGTATGCTTACCGGCAATAACATATGCAGAGGGAGACCTAGATTCTGAGCTGCAGTCAGTGCACCGGACAAGAGAGAAAGTGTACCACTTTTGCAGGCTCCAAGGAAAGCAGCAAGGGAGAGGAAAAAAAAAAAAAGAGACTACACTGGAAATCAGGAGGCTTACTGTGAAGTGTTGGCCCCATTGAAATCAATGAAGTCAGGATTTCACTCCTAAATTCTAATCCCAGCTCTGCTATTGACCTTCTTTGTGAACTGCAGCAAATCACTTTACCTCTATATACCTTTATCTCTCCACCAACCTTTGCCTGAATCAGGGCCATTCTAGCAGCCAGAAATAACTGCAGGGGTATTGTGGCCCCACCTCATTTTTTTTGGCCATGACTCCTGTGTTAGAAGACCAACAGGAAAGGTGGTCACTATACCCCATCCAGGCATTCATCTTACATAAAAGCAGAAGCTAATGCTGCAACTGAGATTTTGGTTCAAAAAGTCCAAAGAATTTTCTCCCACATAAAAAACTGATCCAACTTCTAATGAGAGACTACCAGGCATGATTTTTATTGCTATATTTCAAGTGAGAAGATGCATATTAATATTACAAAATGGTGTAAATAGTTGCTTTAAGAGAAGTGCTGTAATCAGTTTTTCAGCTGTCTCAAAATAAAAAACCTCTTAGTTCTCCAGTGCCATGTGTGCAAAGGTTTCCATTTTATAATTGTAATCAACAAAATAGTTCATGATCCATTATACAAAGATCTAGGATTAAAAAGCTACTGGCTAAGGGATTGGATGGATCATGGGCTTGGTAGTGTGATACAGAGCCTGTCATCTCTAGGTTACTGATTCAAATACAGTCTAAACTGGTACAGCCCAAAAATTGTGCTTAGGCTATGAGCCCATTTCCTAGTGGAGAAACACACATCTTGCCTTGTCCTAAATTAGACTGGGTAAGCTCTCAGGACAGATGGTCCCTGTCCCTGGAGTACAACAATCTATGTTATATGTTTGTACAGTGCCTAGCACAATGAGGTTGATCCCCCTAGACACTACAATATAACAAACTACATCGGGGTGTCAGTTTGCACAGGTTGTCACCTGTAGATTTTTTTTAGTTAGAACAAACCTACAAATTCAAGGTGAAACTCAGCCTACCTGCTAAGTTTGGCAGAGTTTCCATCTAATGCAGCAATACCTCTATTGATTGACTTCCCTGACCTCAGCAGAGTGAAAGGTGTGACCTTCCCCTCGGGTGTGATCAGGACTGGGGATCTGCTAGGTCACTCCAATCCTTGACTCTGGGAGCCAGCCTTATGCTGCTCTGCTGTGAGAACCCCCACTCCTGGGCTGTTCACACACAGCCTCTGGCATGTAAGCTGCTCCCAGCTACTTGCAATTGAATGATACTAGCCAATATCTCCAGTCCCAGACAACCCAAGGAACCTCCATCCTGCAAAGTCCAGTTATGCCCACTGACAATGCAAGCTTACATGTGTTTGTCAATTTAACAAAGAAATTGATACGTACCAGGCTTATCCCAAGGGGAGTCTGACATGCTCCAAACCAAATGCACTGCTTCAGGTAGAACAAACGGATGTATTCACTATAAAAATAGATTTTAACCAGATTTGGTCAAATTAAATAAATGCAAAATGCATTCTATGCTCATCTTAACACTTTCAATGCCCTTACAAACTTAGATGCTTCTCACCACAGACTGGCTCGCTGCTCTTCAGCCAGACTCTCCCCTTTAAATCAGCATTTCAGTTGCTTGGTGGTGTCTGTAGATGTAGGTGGACGAGAGAGGAAGCATGGCAAATGTCTCCCCTTTTATCATGTCCTTTATTCCCTCTTGGCTTTGCCCCCTGCTTCAGAGTCAGGTGAGCATTACCTCATCGCAGTCCCAAACAGACCAAAGGAAGGGGGTGGGGAAGTCTAACAGATCCGTCTGTTAGTGCCTAGGCCAGTGTCCTTTGTTCCTGTGAGACTGGGCTGGGCTTGTCCCATACATGCCTTGGTGAGGTGTGACCTGCCCCTCTGTTCTTAGAGAGTTTTTGCCTGGGCTTGCTTTAAGCCACAACTATATACGTGAAATTATACTCTATAACATTACTATAATAACCAGGCTCAGTGCATCATGAGCCTTCCGAAGACACCCAACATGACAAACTTTGCATTGGATACCACACAATCATTTTACAATGATGAACTTGGGGGTGCTGGTTGTTCCCCAGAGGTACAGAGCATCACAAAGGGAAAGGCTTTACAGTTCCTCAGACCACAGAAGGGATCTTGGAAGATGATCTGGACTAGCACTTTTTCTTCAAGACTCTCTCCCTGATCAGGAGCTTGTCTCCTTTATTTGCTGCCTCAAAGTGTGCATGAGACACAGTGGCTTTACATCCCATAGGCCAGATTCATCCCAGATTTGCACCGTGTGCAGTCATTTATTAATAGTGTTATTAGTGCCTAACTGTACCCTGCGAGTGCAAAGTAGGTGTAAAATGCTAACAGTCAGAATGGTAGCAGTTCACACTCACCTTACGCAGGTGTAGATGACTACCCAAGCTGCGAAGAATTGGGCTGAGTCTTCTGAGACACCTCAGCTGATGTTCTGAACAGAAAGGAGTAACAGGCAGGCCTCAACACACTTGTTAAAAGAAGTTTATCGCAATAAGATTGAAGCAGTCACAGTGGGCTTGTCTACACCACATATCTTTTAGTGATACAACTTTGTCACTAAAAGTCAGCATGTGTAAACACTTTTTTTTGGTACTTTGTTGGCACTTTTGCAGACAAAATACTTCCAGCCCTGCAAGCTGTTTTAGTTTTGTTGGCAGGGGAGCGATCCTGCCAACAAAGCCGCGTTCACACTGCTACTTGCATCAGTAAAACTTGTCTTTCGGGGGGCGGGGGGGGGAGAGCTTAAGTGCCTGTGAAAGACAAAAGTTCTACAACTTCAGTGTAGACAAGCCTGTTGAGCAATGGTTCTCAGTTTTGTACTGGTGACCCCTTTCACATAGCAAGCCTGAGTACGATCTCCCTTAATAAATTAAAAACACTTTATTTAACACCATTTTAAATGCTAAAGGCAAAGCGGGGTTTGGGGTGGAAGCTGACAGCTTGCAACCCCCTATGTAATAAACTTGGGACCCTGAGGGACCATGACTCCCAGTTTGAGAACCCCTGCTCTTGAGCTTCCCTGACCCATGCTCCTCTTTCTGCATAGAGATCTTCCGAGCCTTGATTTGCTCCGAATGCCTTTGCAGTTGACTTCTCTAACAGTTTACCAATACAGGCAAAAAGTGTCCTAGCAACACTGAAGGGTCAAGTTGTCTCCTCACTTGTTTGTCTCACTTCCTCTTCTGTTCCCCCTTCTCCCCACCCATGGCTTAGGGTTTTCTGCCCCCACTCACTCATACTTCTCAGAGTGGCAGACAGGAGCCAGAATGAACAGCTCCTTCCAGTGGAGCAGTTTGGAACATGACATCTCTTGTTCAACTTAAAATGGAAAGTAATTTAACCTTGTTCTAAACCTGCTTTTAGGGTAAAAGTATCAGTCTGGTGTACAGTTAAAAACAAAACAGGAAAAAACCCATAGTAAGGCTATGCCCTTATTACTCCACATTGATCCCTCTTCCTCCTACTCTCTGGCCTCCAGCCTCATGGAGGCAGTTTTCACTCCATTACACCATTTTTTGTTCATCACAAACTCCTCTTTCTTGCTCGGGTTTCCATTGCCACATTCTTTTAGTCTTTCCTCCCCTCTCTTAATAGATTTTCTTCCCCCATAGTTGAATTTGCCTGCACGCCCAGCTCTCTTCCTTCCATTTCTCCAGCTCCCTTCTCACTACCATGTCATCTTTAGAATCTCCCAGAACCATAGATATGTTTGACTATTTTACTGCATTACTTGTTACCTCTTTTGGCCCACACTAAGTCTGCTTATATCAGCCTCTCTACACCAAACCATCTCAGAGAGGACTCTTCCATTACCTTAAACATTGTATGGTGTTGCACGTTGGCACTCAAGGTCAACAATATTGTGCCAAACACGTTCATTGTTCAGATGTGTTAGGGGAAGACCATCTGGGGAAATGTGTGAAATACAGGAACACCTGTAAACAGGGTTTTTGTTTTATAGGCTACTGCATTGTTCTGAAGAACTCAGTAAGAGAAGGCAACAATTTCCTTCCCTTCACCTCTCCCCTCCCACCCCCATTCGAAATTGTTGCTGAAAGCACTAAACAGAAAAGTATATGTCTTTTTCCAGCTTTTGAATACATTTGGCCTTTTGGCTATGATCCCAAGTAGCATTATCCAGTTTAATGGGTCTTTATCCTGCTCTCACTGAAGAGTTTAATGGCAGCAGGGTCTGACTCATCCTTTCTTGGATGGCAGTTCCCTACACTTGAAAGATGATGGATTTGGTGAGCTAGCAAGTCTTTTGTCTCGAAGTGTTTTGCCAGGATTGGGTCCACTGAATTAAGGGAATTTTGGCTGGGGCAGAAAGACTATAACAAGGAATTTCTCCTTCAGGTAGAACAGCTAGTGAGTTCATTTGAATTTAATATTTACTTCTAAAGCAGCTAAAGATCTTTGAAAACATTCAGTACTATAGTTTTAATCCATTGTAAAGTTTGTTTTTAAATAGAGTGTAAGAAAAGAATAAATCATCAGTATCCATATTTAGTGTGTGCGTACTACTGCACACTACAGAATGGAATCAGGTCTGCTCAGCTATGTGCCATAGGCCCTGTACAGCTAATAGCTACTGAAGGTTCTCCTTTAGACTAGGAAATAAGGGGGCTATGCATAAATATATGTAATCTCTCACCTCACCTGGAAAGGCATTTTAAGCCGAGCTGGGAAGAGCAGCATTGAGTTCTAGTTTTTAGAAAAGTAATATGTAAATCAAACAAACTTTTGGCCTATACTCATATTTCAAGAAACAAGAAAATAATCCATAAAAGGTATTTCTCTTCTTCCACTACAGGACTATAATGGGGTGCACTCACCTCTCACGTGCACCCCCCTGGCCAAGTTGGTGTGCCCACATGCACTCTCTACCTGTTTGCAGTAAGTCTTTGGCAACTCAGCCTTCTTGCCAGGTCACATGCAGTCTGCATGATAAAAGCAAAGCAAATGTCTTCTAAGGAAATAAGTACAGTGGGGAGGGTCTATTTCAGCACCCACTGTAAGGTCCTTTAATCTGAAGCTCTATCCTGGGGCCCACTCATCAATCAGTCCAGCAGGGCCTATCACACTAACCTAGTCTAAACTGTCTCTCAGACCCTTCTGGGCTACCTTAAATTATCCCTGCTCTTTAAGTAGCCCCAGCCCTGGTGTGAAGCCATATCCCCCAGGGCTCCTCCCCCGGGGACTCTTCACCTCTTTGGCCACAGCTCTTCAGCCAGGCCACTAAAAGAGTTCAGTTCTCCTTCTATGGTGCATCAAAGTCCAGGCCATTTTCCCAGTGGCTGATGGGGGGAACTAGACCCACCATCTACTCCAGGTCTCAGCCCATGGACCCAATAGATAGCAGCCATCACCATGTCCCTTTAAACAAAACATGCTGCTGCTGCTGCTGCTACAATTCCCTGAGCCACTTGCCCATTGCTCCAGCACATTCTTCCCCCTTACTTCAGGACCTTGTCCTGGTGGATTCCCAACAACCAACCTAGACCACTCTCCTCCAGCTCTAGCAAGGAACTGAACTCGTGTTAGCTTGCAGCTCTTCTTATACTAGCCTGGTGGGCCCTGATAGGCTGCTTCCCAAACAACCACTCTAGGCACCTTGGAGGGCCTCTCTATTGTCCTTTTTTGGGGCTGGGGGTGGCAGGGCCACAAAGCCTCCAGCAGGGGTCCTCAGGGCCTAGTCCAGCCTGTCAGAAGGACTCAAATTCCAGGTCATGAATGCCATTCTAGGCAGTACATTTTATACTGGGGGCTATTTGTATGTTAGTGAGCTTGGTCCCAAACCTAAAACTGAATTCACACGGGCAGCAGACCCTTGTATTCACGAGGAGCCCCACCTATACCATTGAGCAGAAACATACTTAAACTCCTGAAGGTCATTAGTCTTTACAGGAAAAACGGAAATGTACATCACTATGTGTGTGAATGACTATAACAATCTGCAGACCAGTGGGATAAGGCATATGTGTTTTATGCATCAAACATGCATACTATCTTGCAAAGGTTCTCCCACTAACAAGCACTAATAGGTAAATGGAGGCACGGAAAGAAGTTAGTTTCAATCCTTCATACACAATCCATATCACCCTCTTTCCCCAACCTTTTCCAAAGCAGGCCGTAAAGGACGTAGTGCAGCCCTGAAAAAGAAACCTGCATGTCATGGAAATCTCCCGATTTTCTTCATGTCATAAAACATGTTGCAGTTACATTTGCAGGTCCCTTTGTTACGCTGTCCGTGTGAAAAGGTTTTGTAGTGTGAAGTACAGAAGCTGACCTTAAATCTTTTCTCACTGGAAGTTGGAATTTTTTCCTGAATCTTCTGGTTAAAAGATTGATCCTGTTTATATGTAAGATATAAGAATAGCCTGGCTCAGCAAGTCATTTAGCGAGACATTTGGTTACTGTATAGGAGCAGGGTTCCCCCCCACACACTTCATTGTACACTTTTTACCCTGGTCACCTTGTGAGTGGGTTTCTGAGTCTTGGTTACAACGTGGTAAGAGGTGCAGTGTAGTGACTATATAAAATCCTCTTATTGCAGTTACATTTACCTTTCATAGCATTATCAAAACCAATCTTACAATGAACTTGCAAGACGTCTCACTACCTCAGACATATCAAAGCCAGCATTCTTTGCTGCCATACTCCAAGGATATAATATAAATGAAGGGCCCTACCAAATTCACGGCCATGAAAAATGTATCACAGGCCATGAAATCTGGTTTCCTGCGTGAAATCTGGTCTTTTGTGTGCTTTTACCCTTTTCTATACAGATTTCACAGAGGAGACCAGCGTTTCTCAAATGGGGGGTCCTGACCCAAAAAGGAGCTGCAGTGGGGATCACAAGGTTATTTTATAAGGGAGTTGCGATATTGCCACCCTTACATCTATGCTGCCTTCAGAGCTGGGTGGCTGGAGAGCGGCAGCAGTGCAGAAGTAAGGGTGGCAGTACTATACCAGGTCACCCTTACTTCTGCACTGCTGCCTGCAGAGCTGGGTGGCCGGAGAGTGGCAGCTGCTGACCGAGGGCCCAGCTCTGCAGGCAGCAGTGCAGAAATAAGGGTGGCAATACACACCATGCCATCCTTACTCCTGTGCTGCTGCTGCTGCTGGTGGCGGCACTGCCTTCATAGCTGGGCTCCCAGCCAGCAGCTGCCGCTCTCCAGTGGCCCAGCTCTGAAGGCAGCACTGCCGCCAGCAGCAGTGCAGAAGTAAGGGGACCACAACCCCCACCCTACAACAGCCTTCTGACCATGCCCCATACAACTCCTTTTTGGGTCAGGATCCTACAATTACAACACCGTGAAATTTCAGATTTAAATAGCTGAAATCATGAAATTTATGATTTTTTAAAATCTTATGACTGTGAAATTGACCAAAATGGACTGTGAATTTGGTAGGGCCCTGCATAGAACACATAAAGTTGCTATGATGGTTTTTGACTATTCTGTGGCTCTATAGAGCATTCAAAGGTTAACAGTCCTCAATAGTTGCTTCATGCTTATAAGGTTATGCCTCCCCCAGGCATGGCATTGCTTTTCCTGTTTCCAGGAGAAAATAACCCCAGTGGGGATCAATACACAGGGCAAAGGGAAACAGAGACACATTTTTTCCCATTTATCTCCAGTTTATAGTTGGGCAAGCTAGAATAAAGAGACACTAAGTGATAACACAGCTAGGCAAGGGCAGAGGAGAGAATACATATCAGTAATCCTGGCTCCCTAGCACCTTCTTTAATCATTAGAAAACACACTGGGCTTAATCACCGGCCTCTCTAGGGTTGCTTTGGGCTGGTCCTGTGGCACAATGTAGATTAAACTCATCTGAAAGAGCTACTTGAGGTGGCTTCTCAAGCGCACAGAGCTAGTGCAGCAAGCTGCTCCTGTGCTCCCCATGTGGAGGGCAAAGTGGCTCAGTCAAACTGCTGTTGCATGTGGCTGATCCCAATCTGCTGGCATGACAGCCAAGTGCCACGGGTATTCAGATGCTGAGAACTGGGCCAACACAGTTTCCTTGGGATTAAGGAAAAGCAAAGGTGTCTTAAAACTACAAGAGCACAACTCAGCCATATGAGAGAATCTGGCCTTCCTGCTTCAGAAAGCATTGACAAGCAATACTGCCTCAGAGGGCTTGCCGTGACAGGCAGCAGTGAAGGTGTTAAACCAGTCTTAACTGAAAACACACACTGTAGGTTTGCACTGATTCCCTCCCTAAAGTTGTACTTTTGCCGTGAAACAAGATTGTGTCCGCTTTTTATCAGATGCCTGTTCCTGTACTACCTTTCTTAACAAGGGCTGGTTTTAGACCGTCAAGTGAGACTGCTGTAGATGGCAGGGCCCAGGTAGGGTCAGAGGTTAGAGCATTTGTATCAGCCTTTCCCTGCTACTTGCATCTTAGTGACACACATAACCTCTATTCCAGCACTTTGCTAGTGCCAGTTCTGCTTGCACACTTACACCTCTGTTCTGGTCATTTTTTCTAAATAAACAGAGACGTGTGGGTTGGTAGCCTGAGCACAGATATAAGCAGCAGGAATGCTTAAATTAGTCCCATCACTAATGCTTTCCAGCACTTTGGTAAGGTTGGCATGGGCCCAATACCCTTAGGTGCTGAATGGTGCATGGTGCTCAGCAGCCTCAGCTCCCGTTAAGGTCAGTGGGAGCTGAGGGTGCTCAGTACCTCATAGGAAGTACTCAGCACAGGCCAGGGTTGGGTCCCTAGCCTGTCTAGGGAACCCCATAATAAAAGTCTTCCATAGGAAGTAACTACACACTTTTTTGTTTTTGTTTTTTGGTAAGTGCAGGTTCTTAATGGTAACAGAAAGCAACTCCCTATTGCGGGGGGGGGGGGGAGAGGCAGGAAAAAAATCATTTGTGTGTATAGCAGCTTTTATAAGTGGGTCAAAACATAGTAGCTGCAAACTAATTAAATGATGGTGTTTAATGGCTAATCATTAGCAGTCCATGCAAACTGGCTGAGTATTTGATTTGGGATAGGGAATGAAGCAGGGAGGAACATACATTCACTTATCTGCTACAACCCAACATCTAGGAGGCCGCGCCATGTGTATTACTGAGCAGTAACTCAAGTTCAGGTGTGTCCAAAACACTTTATTAATAGAGAGGTGTTAAACAACAGAACTCTAAGGGATAAATTATGCAGAGCATGTTCATATAGTGACCCTGCCCGTTCTCTTCCCAGTGCAGTGGGTAGCTCTAATTATGCTGTGGGGCTCTGGAGAACATGGAAGTGAGGGTGGTGGGAAATAGGGTGGGCTCAGTGAATAATTGTAACCAAAAAGCTCATCAGTCTGTTACAGAGGCTTCCCTCAAAGTAGCATGGGCTGGGGGAATGGGATGGGGTGGGGAGAAACTAGGATTCCTAAAGGCTCAAAGTTAAACTGGCACTTTTGCAAGTCCTTGGAGGCTGCATACCAGAAGTGTGTCCTCCTTATTGACTTTCTTTTACTGACAGTCCCTCACCTTGTGGACATTCCCAGTGAAGCTGTGATATTAGCTAGAGCATGGTAGATTGAGCTGGAGAGTGTTAGGAGTGTGATTTTAATTCTCTTGCCCTACAGAAATATTTTCCTTTTAACCCCTTTCAATCACCATTGTTCACTTTCTCTGAAAAGTCAGCCTGAACAATGGTAGTTGGTCCATCCTTTCCAGACCTGAACAACTAAACAGTGTGGGGTGACTTTTTTGGAGATGTGCAGTACACGTACTAGAGGTTCAGCATTTCTATATAGTACAGACAGTGTAAGCTAATGCTTAGATTGCACAACTGGGCATCAGATAGCTGGGTTCTGGCCTGACTCAGCAATTGACTTGTGGTATGATTATGAGCAGGGCACTTAACTTTCAAATACCTCTCTTTACCAACCTAGCAAATAAAAATAACAACACGCCCCACCCTCCCCTTCATTGACTTCTTTCGACAAAAGATGCTCAGTAAATGCAAACTATGCAAATAGTCATTATTAGGAAACCTTATTTATACAGACTACTTCGTGAATGCTGTTAGCTCCCTGCTAATACTGTGCAGAGGCTGAGAGTTGTAATTTTACAGGTCTCTAATCAGGGTTTACTAGGAAAATTATTTAGAGAAGAACAATAAATTGCATTCTATTGGGCTCTTGTTCAGAGCAGAGGAAAGCAAAATGGAGCAGAAAATCCCCCTAGTTATGGAAGAGGGAGAGAGAGAGCGAGTGTGTGTGTGTGAGAGAGTCACTCACTATGAGACAGGGGGATTCCCTCTGCAAGTGAGATGTGCTGTTGGGACTCCAGCAGAGCAGTGCTGAGGAAAGAATGGCTCACTGTAGCACTATTACTCCTGCCTCTCCAAACACTCTAGAATTACAGGACCTAACTATAACAGCCCTGATTCAGCGTATGGCTACACTGCCAAAAAATAAAAACAGAAAAACCCCGTGTGTTTCATAGATTCTAGGACTGGAAGGGACTTTGAGAGGTCATTGAGTCCAGTCCCCTGCCCTCATGGCAGGACCAAATACTGTCTAGACCATCCCTGATAGACATTTATCTAATGTACTCTTAAATATCTCCAGAGATGGAGATTCTACAATCTCCCTAGGTAATTTATTCAAGTGTTTAACCACCCTGACAGTTAGGAACTTTTTCCTAATGCTCAACCTAAACCTCCCTTGCTGCAGTTTAAGCCCATTGCTTCTTGTTCTATCATTAGAGGCTAAGGTGAACAAGTTTTCTCCCTCCTCCTGATGACACCCTTTTAAATACCTGAAAACTGCTATCATGTCCCCTCTCAGTCTTCTCTTTTCCAAACTAAACAAACCCAATTCTTTCAGCCTTCCTTCATAGGTCATGTTCTCAAGACCTTTAATCATTCTTGTTGTTCTTCCCTGGACCCTCTCCAGTTTCTCCACAACTTTCTTGAACTGTGGTGCCCAGAACTGGACACAATACTCCAGTTAAGGCCTAACCAGCACAGAGTAGAGAGGAAGAATGACTTCTCGTGTCTTGCTCACAACACACCTGTTAATGCATCCCAGAATCACGTTTACTTTTTTTGCAACAGCATTACACTGTTGACTCATATTTAGCTTGTGGTCCACTATAACCCCTAGATCCCTTTCTGCCATACTCCTTCCTAGACAGTCTCTTCCCATTTTGTATGTGTGAAACTGATTGTTCCTTCCTAAGTGGACCACTTTGCATTTGTCTTTATTAAACTTCATCCTGTTTACCTCAGACCATTTCTCTAATTTGTCTAGATCATTTTGAATTATGACCCTATCCGCCAAAGCAGTTGCAATCTATCCATTTGGTATCATTTGCAAACTTAATAAGCGTACTTTCTATGCCAATATTTAAGTCGTTGATGAAGATATTGAACAGAGCTGGTCCCAAAACAGACTCCTGTGGAACCCCACTTGTTATACCTTTCCAGCATTAATAACTACTCTCTGAGTACGGTTATCCAGCCAGTTATGCACCCAACTTATAGTAGCCCCATCTAAGTTGTATTTGCCTAGTTTATTGATAAGACTGTCATGCGAGACTGTGTTCTCTTAGCTCAGGTTAGCTAACTCAGATAAAACTGCAGGGAAGAGCCATCAACCTGGCTTTTAACTCCGGTTAGTAACAAACATTAAAACCTATAGAGGAACCTTGGGTTGACTATGAGCTGCTAACCCGAGTTACCATGACTCCCCTATTATTTTAACACAAGTTGGCTGACACAAGTTAGCTAACCTGAGTTAAGTATACACTTTTTTGCAATGTAGACACTCCACTGGCAGAAGAATTCCTGGCAGCTACCACACTGTGGTTCCATGGAGTCAGGATGCGGTACGGTCCCCTGTGTTATTGACTGATGCCCTAAATTTTCAGATATTTGCACATTTTAGTGCCATTAATCCCTTGAGCAGTTCCATAGGTGTGCCTGGGAACTCCACTCCCCCGCAGAAGAATATTGAATGAAATTCCAAGAGTGGGAACTCAGTTTCCTGTATGTGAGTTTAGTCAGTGGAGTGGATAACTTGGTCCATTTAATCTATAGCAAAACTCGTAGTGAGTCAGGGCTGGCAGAACGATAACAGTTACGTCTCAGGCAACCAGCAATGAATGACTCAGAAATCATGCTGTTTGCAGTGTTGTAGCCATGTTGGTCTCAGGCTATTAGCGACACAGGGTGAATGAGGTAATATCTCTTTTTGGACCCACTACTATTGGTGAAAGAGACAATCTCTTCTTCAGGTCTCAGAAGTTATGCTGTCACTCACTGAGTTGCTATGGTATGGAGTGGCAAATACTGGTTTCTTAGTCTGATTTTTACATTTGAGTAACACGCCCTGTGAAGAGCCTCCACTTAATCTTGTGACAAAATTCCTATAGTAAGACACAGAAAAGCATTGTTCCTATTGGACATCATTCTTTGAGACTGCAGAATTTATGGCACAGTTAATTATTAATTTGGCTGGCATCTGTAAAGTAGAAGGGAGTTCTTGTGCTTTTAGGCCATGTGCTCAGTGTGTAAATCTCTTGTACAGCTGCCATAATCATATTCCTGCAGCTATGGTGTCACCTCTTGTAATTTTTCTGCTAATAAGAAAATTTAAACTAGCCAGGAATCCTAAATTTGAAGACGAGTTGTTTATTTCAAATATACTCCAGAGAAATAATAATGCAGTTCGGCTCTGAATTTAATTTAAACAGGAACAGGCAAAACAAATCTCTGTGGAGGGCATTTGACAATAATAAAATATTTCTCCCAGCGGGTGAGCTGGTAGCAATTGTATTGTTGCCATCAAAGCTCACGTTTCAGCAGGTCATTACCATCATAACAAGCCCTTGGACCAACTGGCATGGACATGCAACATTGAGCTCCTGATGGGCACATTATTTCAGACCTTTAACTTCATGGAGAACAAGACAAATACTCCTGGGAAAGGAGGATTATATTTTGAAATGCCCTTCTTTTCTGTTCTGCTTACTAATAAGATGCTGTGTGTAATCAATCTACTGCTACTTGCTTTTTTATATCAACATTGTAAGAAACTAGGCTTCAGAATTTGAATGCTAGGAAAGAATGGGCAGAAATCTTAACAAAGACAACTATTAGCATGACCAAGATATATCAATCCACCTATAAACACTTTAAATGCTTGTGAATAAAATTTTTAAAAAGGCAAACAAATCTACCAGTGTCATTTTCTACATTTACATTTCTGTAGCAAATGAGAGGAGAAAGTTTGTAGAATATGTTAGAGGAGAGGTATTCTGGACACATAAAGTCAACATCTTATCAGACAGGAAAAAACCACACACTATGTGATGTAGCTACTGTAGCCAGACTATATAACAAGGATATAGTAATTAACAAAGAGCCATTTGAAATCAAAGAGAACTACAATCCACTAGAGAGACCTAATGCAAAATAAAGGAAAGGTGCAAGTGAAAACGCCAAAAAGGAAAATAAACAGGGGTAGTCAAAAATTGATTTAGAATTCAGAGAACAGATTAAAATTGTGCCATTCTTGAGTTTAGTCTGAAGAGCCAACACAAGTTAAGTGAAAAATTAAGGAGTGGTTTGATATTCTGCAGCAAAAGCCTGTAAGAAAATATCTTATATGGGGCATTACCAGAAGAGACAGTGGGTAGCACCTAAAAAAATGATTTATTCATCATGCTTTTTTGTCCCTATATAGACAATATTTCCTTATGTTTGTTATCTTTAGGAATCCATTCTTTTCCTACATCTATTTAATTGGCACTAGTATTTCCATAACAATAGTACCACATACTAACAAACATATACACAAGTGCATGTATAATATAACTACTGATTGTTACATGATTTCCTTTTGTATAGAAGGATCATCTGGAGAGAATATAGGCTACTTATTTGGTGGTGTTCCATATCACCTTTTACTGTAAGTCCATGAGATCATAAAAAGATAAGAAGAGGTAGGCTAGTACTTGGAGGGGAGTCTCCAAGGAAAACCAAGATGCTATCAGAAATAGTGTGTCATTCAGTAGTGTACTCAATAGTAGCATTTTTTTCTCCAGAATCGGTACTGAACCCTTTGCATTTTAGCAGTGGATATTTGTGCTGGTGGAGATAACACCTGTTGGATGAGATTTATAAACAAGATCCTGACCACTTTTCCTCTGAAATGTTCCAGGGGCTATTTTCACAGCTAAGAGTTGCTAATGTGTCTTGGCCAATTTCCCCATCGGTACTTACAAAAATATTTCTGCCTACTAAAATATTTCAATTGGATAGCTGTCCACTTCCTCAACCAAACTGCTGTGTAATAATGTTGTTTGCTGTTAAACATTTGCCATGGTGCACCCCAGAAGTGGCTGCATTTCAGGTAAAGCAGCAAAGAGTCCTGTGGCACCTTATAGACTAACAGACATATCGGAGCATGAACTTTCGTGGGTAAATACCCACTTAGTTGGATGCATGCATTTCAGTTGTTTGAAATGGTCTCTGCAAGGTATACACTTCATTTTTCCCCTTCCTGGGAAAGTGAGAGGCTCGACCAGTGCTTGTGAAGTGTTCTGAGATCCTTAGCTGAAAGGTGGTATAGAAGTGCTAATTATGATTATATTTGTATGCGGAAATGTTCACAGTCAAGCATTTCAAGCCAATGAATAGATGCAACTACATTTTGTTCAAATCTGGAGCATCTGCAAGTCAGAATGGCATGTTGTTTACATATGGCAAATTACAGTTCGCTTTGATTTTTTTAGAGTGATATTTTATAAAAGTGCTTCTCTCCATTTTAGGTTGTGATGATGCATTATGCTCCTCAAGTGTGCAATAACTCAAAAATCAAATAATAAAAGCCAAGCCAGGAAAAGTTTTATATACTGTGTCACCCTTAAAAATATTTTGATTTCTTTCTGTCGTTCCTTTATTCAAGGAGAAATTTCCTAGAATTGTTTAAAAATGTAGAAGGTACCATTTCCCCCTTCCCTTGTCTTTCAATGGCATATTACTTCTTAAAAGATTGCACAATACAAAAATACCAAGAGCTATCCTGATAGCTTGTCTTAATGGCTGAAACAATTCTTGTCCCTGAATACCATTCAGTTGAGTAGCCTTTGTGTCATCAGCCAAAGTCTCCAGAGAATGGCCAGCACTGAAGGTGAGAAATATGTTGGGCACATACAATGACAAAATACTATCAAGAAGATAGGCTAAAAAAGCAAGAAAAGCACACATTAGCACTTCTGTGATGGCTCCAGAAGGGTCCACAGGAAACACAGGTTGACCCTGTGCAATAAGGGCTATAACCTTTCAGACTGTAAAAGGCTGAGAGGCTATTTACTGTCAGTTTTAAACCAAGCTGTTTAACCCCTTTGGATCTTGAAGACTTATCAGAGCTCTTCATTAACACCAATCTATATTATTGCTCCCATGGACTATTTACTTCCATTCATAAAAGCTGGTTCAAATAATATATATTTTTTAAACAAACAAACAAAGAAACAAACCCAGAACATGTAAAAGGAGTCCCCTCCATAGGAAATGAACGATGGATTTAGTTGTTGATGGAGAAATCAAATAAGTACTTCTAGATGGTATTAATATGATCTTAAAATAGTGGGAAAGTTTTCTTTTATGACATTGACAGAGAGGCAATGATTTTGAGTAATGCAGGTTGATGGGGAGATGCTTTAAGATTAAATAAGTGCTATATAAAGGCTTGTCAGAATGAATTCTAATGTGCTATGAGACATTTTGCATATTTAAGAGTATGCAAAATGTCTTGTACCACACTGGAATTCATTTTGACAAGACTTTATATAGCATTTATTTATGCTTGTACTCTACTTTAAGGGAAAAGGGATAATGCTTGCTACTCTTTGAATGGAAGTAACAAAAAGTAATGCTTATTGATTTGTTTCCCTCTTATAACAAAAACGAAAAACAAAAAACAAAACCACAACACAAAAAATAAAATAAAAGCAATCAAAAGTGGAAGCTTGTTTAATATTGCTCTACCATCATCCTGAAAGGCATAATCATTTGAGTTACACATCTGAACTGATTGGAGTTACAGAATCATATCTCCTTTTTGCATTTAACAATATATACAATATAAAATAAATACATTTACACAAATGGACATTGGTTGGAGCACACGGTATGATACACATCACAAAAATATACAGTTGATTGCTTTACAGATGTGAAGCCATCTACAGCTATAGACATGGTTATTTTACTACTGGCTATTATGCAACTCCTGGATTATTATAAGCAGTTTAATTTTTTTTTTGTCCTTTTGCGATCTTTGCACGATAAGATTGCCATAAAATGTTTTCTTAGGCAGGTAAACAGAGACGCTTAAATAATTAAAATACAATCACCAACACCCATTTTCTCTTCTATAAGAAAAATAGCAGTTTTAATTTTTTATATCTTTTTTATGTTATCATTTAAATGCAAAATAGTGGAATAAATACAACAATCTGATCTGATTGAAAGAAATGTGTAACTTCTGGGAGTCACACAATCATATTCTTTAAATAAGAAAAAAATAAAAAAAAGAAGCAAAAAATAGAAATTAAATCATTATGGCTAAACAGACACCTTTTGAAATTTTCCCAACACTTCACATTAAGTAAGTGGTCTTGAAAGAACTCTCCTCCAGCTAGGTTTAGGATGAACATTATTATAAAGCCTGTGCAGTTCTTTTAGCCATATTTCAGTTAAAGTTTTTACAGTCTTGAGACACTTGTTCTTTTGCATTTCTAAAAAATCACTAAAAATGAAAACTGATGTTTGCACCATGTGCCTTTAACACATCTCCATTTTTGTGTGGTTTTGTATTTTTAGTTGATTGGCTTTTGACCCTGAAGCCCAAGTTCTTTAATGTGATACAGCAAAAACAATATTTATATTATATATTTTTATATATATACTGTAATTGAACAGTAGTAACTTAAACCCTGCGCAAACTATCTGGAAAATAAACTTTTTTATTTTTGCACTCTTACATATATAAATAATCTTATAGAATCAGCACCTTTTTTCCCAGGAGTTGTATTTTTTTTGTCATTTTTAAAAGGGATGTGCCAATTTCTGAACTCCTATCACAGCTATAAATTTCAAGTTATTGACCATCTGAATGAATTGCTAATGATGATTTATCTAGAATCACACTACAGTCACTTCTCTACTGAGAAAACACAATCTACAATATAGTCCCATATAGCTAATGTTCGATACACAGTATTTTCTAGCACAAGGCTGATGCACCATCAGCCTACTGTATCTGTTTAAAGCACACAAAGTAGCAATAGTTTTGGAAACTTGTCCGCACCAAAAAAGTTTTGCAACAACACAGAGCGAGTTAATAACAACATCTGAGAGATGATTGAATAAAAGCTATATTTACAGCATTTAAAAATTAGACTTATCTATAATCTTGAAATAGTCAAAGTTTTATTTCTAAGCTATACATTGGTATTCTATAATAAACTATTACAGAAATTATCCCTTGTTTTGAAAATATTATGATTTCAATGTGTATCTGTTCATAATGAGTACTTGTTTGGAGTTTTGATCTCTTAATTATTACTAGGAAGAACCTTATTACCAGTAAGGAATAGAATATACTACTGTAATCTCCTGAGGAATTGTACATCCAATATTGTCTCTAATTCTACCCTGTGTCTATAAGCACACACCACAAGAATCCAAACACCACGAGAAGAACAAGACAACAGTCTTTGAATGCAACATAAAAATTCAGACAAGCACAGCAAACATGAAACACTGAAAAGCTGAACTACATTTCTTTTGTTTGTTAGGATTACAATTTTAATTACATCTGTGTACATAGAATAAGGATGTTCACATAGTACAGGGAGCAGCTACTAACACTGGTACATTGGTATAGCATTTGATGGAGGTTATTGTTTATTGGTTATTTAGCGACTGTAGTTTTCTGGGGGCATCTAATTGGCCTATACATTAGATTACACCTCTTAACAGTCTTGAAACTGACTGACTTTCATGCTGTGACAATACTGGTTGAAAAGCACATATATTGATTTAGCTACTTGTTAAAAATTGCAATTTACAAAATAAAGTCTAAATTAATAAAGTGTAGAAGTGTTAAATTCTTGAATTTGGTCAGAAGTCTACTACTCTGATTTCTTAATTTTGCAAACATTGGCATTTGCCTTATTGCCTCTAAGCTAGTATTGGTTCACAGGTCTTTGTGTGAGACTGTTATAATTTTGCAAGTAACAGGCAGTATCCCATTCATTTACAACTGAATCAGTTAGAAATCATGTAGCAACTGTACATTTGTACAGTCACACTCTCTTACCATCTTTATAGATTTGTACTTGACATTAGACTACTCAGATATACTGTAGGTGTAATCTAATCCTTTGTGTCAGTGAACATTTAGTTAGAAACTGGAGCTCATGTTAAGAAACTGGATGTTTTGGACCAGACTGGCACACAACATAAATTGCATCCGTGATAATATGCACCTTCCCTTCAACTATTGCTTTAGTAAGATAAATTCCCACATTAATAAATGGCTGAAAAGTGGTAAAGCTGGTACAAAAAAATCTCCATTAGTAAGAAGAAACGAAACATTTAAAAAAAATCTTCCTTCAGGATTCATTTGTCCTTCATTATTGTTCATCATTGTTCAAGCCAGCACAAAAATGCAGTATTTTTTCTCTCTCTTTAGTATTGCATGAATGAATAAAGCTTAAACTATTCCCTGAAAAAGTTACATTGTAGCTAACCTAAGAAATATCTGGAAGACTTGAAAAAACAATTAAGGAATCAAATGGCTGTAACTGATCTAGATGGAAAATGCAATGATAAGAAGCAGCCGATGCATCGTTCCTTAGTTGTCTAATTAGAGACTGCTCCTATGAAATCTAATACTGCATTCAGTCAGTTGGCCGTGTTGTACTGTACTGCAAGGTATGATGGTTCTTTCTTTGATTCCTTTGTCATTGGGGACATTATAGTTCATAATAAGTTCACTGGCATCCATATTATGGATTTCCATCCTTTGGCAGGCCTGGCTTCCATCTCTCTTCAATTAGAGACCTCTTTTAAAAAGTTCAGCAGCAAAGGGAGAAAAAAAGGAAAAGGAAGAAATAAAAGAACAGAAAAGGAAAACAGAAAAGGAAAAAGGAAAACTGCATCAGATAGACACAGAAAAAAGAGTTGAAAGCTGCTTCACAGTCTTGCTGCTAAATATCAGTGCAGTCATTTTTTTCCTTAATTAAACACTAAGTTTCTTTGCCATTATTATCCTGTTTATTTTCCCTTTTTTTCAATAAGCATGATGGGAAGGCCCATGATGCTTTAGTCAGACCTTGGCCTCCAGCATTTCCAAAAAAAGTTTGTGCATGGGGACTTTGCCTTCCAGTTTGATGTTGTAGAAATGCTGCACGGCCTTAGTGGAGGTTTGCCTCAGAAGTGGGAGAGTCATCAGCATCTTGCCAGCTCGGCGTGGGTCTTCCATATGCTGCCCAGCCTCGTAATCCTGTAGAGCCTCATGTAAAACATCCTGAAGTTTCTGAACTGCTTCAACATCCTCTATGTGCATTGAGTCTATAAAACAAAGGAGCGACATCAGTTTTCAGTTCAGTGTGCCAGAATGTTGAATTACAGTGTAACTGCTCTGGACTGTAACTCGCACTGTAGTAAGTAACCGTACCATAATTGATGGATTTACATAGTATTTTCCATATTGTTTTAGGGATAAGCTAGATAAGTATCCACTTATTTCTATATTGACCTTCAGGAAAATATTTGGGTCTCCTTGGGTAATTATACACATGGAATTGCCATCTGTGAAGGTGCTAAGTTTATGTATATCAAAAAAAGTTAAAAACTATCTATGCAACTTCATAAATAATTTCATATAGTCATTTTCTAGCTACATAGACACTATAGTAATGAAAGGGCAGAGTCCCTCTCAGTCACAGCCCATATTGCTAGGTCTGTAAGAATGACTCCCTTCAAAAAGTGTGGCACCAATCCATGGCAATCTCCATGGTTACAGACCGAGATGCCATTGATCAGAAAAACAGAGCCATTGGTCTGTCACACTGGCTGACACAAAGAAGACGTGTGTGTGCACGTGACTTCTTCTTCCTCCCTCATGGGCTAGCAAGGAAATTTCCCTCCCAGTCTGTCATCCTTACATAGATTTTAATGAAGTGGTTCTCAAACTGTGGTCTGCAGAACACATACGGGTGGCGCTTGGAGCTGTCTCTGCCAGGGCTGGCACTTCCATTTAGGCGACCTAGGACGCTAGGATTTGGGGGGGTGGCAATTCGGCGGTGGGGGGTCCTTCCGCGCTCTGGGTCTTCGGCGGCAATTTGGCAGCGGGGGGTCCTTCTGCACTCTGGTCTTCGGTGGCACTTCTGGGGCGGGTCCTTCACTCGCTCCGGGACCCGCTGCTGAAGTGCCCCGAAGACCGGGAGCGCGGAAGGACCCCCCCGTCGCAGAATTGCCGCCGACCGGGAGCACGGAAGGACCCCCGCCTAGGGCGCCAAAAACCCTGGCGCCGCTCCTGGTCTCTGCCTCGTAACACCGACATATCCTGCTAGATGTAGCCCACCCAGAAAGTTTGGATCCTATAGAGTTACTTCTGCCAATTAAACTTTTTAAAAAATCAGCAAACAAACCAAATGCCTCTCTGCATCTTGCCTAGCTACTCTATATCTATCTCTGCCAGTTGTTATCAGATTTGAATAGGAGATCTAACCAAAGCACATAGGAGGAACCAAACTGAACTGCCAAGTGACCTAGAAAGATTTGAGCAGTGAAAGCTGCAGGCAACAAAGGGAGATTCAGTCCAAACAAATGTAAAGCCCCAGACAGTACAGATATAAAGCAAGGAGATGTAATCAAGAAGCCAACGCATTGCGTCAAAATGGATGTCTTTTAAATGTGTAGTCCTAATCCTATGACTATTTCCTTTAACTATAAATACCGCAGAGATAAATAATGGGAGCTTTGGGGTGGGGAAAAGGTGGTCCACGAAAGAAGTGGTTCAGAGTATGTAAAGGTGAGAGAACCTAATATGTTATCCTGAGGGCAATGATGGGCATGGGGCACATCATTTGCAATTGATTATCCTTCCCTAGAAGTCAAAAAGTCATTCTCCTAAATTGCCTGGATATGGTTTCTGAAATGAAATTTGTTACATAATAATAATTTCCCATTTTTTTTGTCTGTGTTAGCTCTTAGTTGCTTTCTTATATCTTCTAACAGGATTGAGACTTAAGGCAACTCAATACTTAGCACAGGGACCTACTAGCCACTTTTTCTCCCTTGCTCCCCAGCAGCTGGGAGATGAAGGGGGGGAGAAATGTTTTTTCTTCTGTAACATATATCAACACCATCATCACCAGAAGACTGATGGGAGGTTGATCTGGGACACCCTCTAACTCTCTGAGGTAGAATGAGTGGTGTTGCCCGGGCTTCTAACCCGACATATGGTAGGCCTTAGTGTGCAAGCATTCTTTGATTATGTGGGGAGACCAGCTGGATCTCCAGGACAGTTGTCAAAGGTGTGTTGAAAGAGAGTAGCCATCGGCACTCCCCTCCAGTTACCAACACACAGATTGGTGCATCATCTTAAGAGAGCTTGATCAAATACCACAGCCTTATACAGTATTTATCATGAGGGTTAACTCAATCAAATTGTGGCCTTACTGCCTATTCAGTTAAGAGAATGGACCACAGGTAACACTATGGCAGATGGGTGCACACTCAAGGAAATCAGTGAAGTTGTTAAGCTTACACTAGGGTTGATTGTGGGGTATTGAGTCCATGGCATTTTAAGAGTATTTCCTCAAGAGGCCCATTAAATATAAAACCCATTTTCATAGCATTGTAGTTTTGATTTTAATTTTTGACTATTTAGCAAAGCTCTTTTTTCAGATGGAATGATGTTTAAGTGAAACTTCTTCCTGTAGCCAAAATACACTTATATAATTATTTCTTCTCTTATATTAAGCAGCATCACATACCTGATGGCTGACACAGCACCTGATTTGTCAGTTTTATCCTACAGAAGATAACAGTCTAGCAGGTTTCAGAGTAGCAGCCGTGTTAGTCTGTATCCGCAAAAAGAACTGGAGTACTTGTAGCACCTTAGAGACTAACAAATTTATTTCAGCATGAGCTTTCCGAAGAAGTGAGCTGTAGCTCATGAAAGTTTATGCTGAAATAAATTTGATAGTCTATCAGGCTGTGTGCCATGAGTTTAATTTTTGCAACTCTTACCTATCAAAGTAATTTTTGTTGAAGCATGTGGCTCCATTAGCTTTAACTGGACTATTTGTTTGAGTAAAAGTTACTCAAGTGAGTAACAATTACAGGATTAGGCCCAGGAACTTGAACTAGAATCCTAGAGATAAGGTACATATTTTCCACTAATTCATGTTTTCTCAGATAATTTCAGCATGTGGGAAATACAGCTCTTACTTAAAAGACAATGTGAAAAAAACATTACACACACAGATAGATAAGAGGTTAACAAAGAAAGGTTAATGTTCCATCTTGAAAGAAAGCTGCAAACTAAAAAAAACAACAAAATAGTTATAGCTCTTGCTCTGAAACAGACAATTATATACAAGTTTGGATCATTTAGCACGTATTACTGATTCTGATGACAGTTTATCTGTTAATTACATATAATGGAGTCGTATGGGGGTTTTACATGTTTAATAATTCTAGGTCTCAGAGAATACATGCCCTAAGAAGTATGCAGTTACACATGTTATGCACACACTGCTGAGATTAGATACCGTGCACCAAGGTAGTCAGGTCTAAAAAAATTAAAAGTGAAAAACAATAACAAAGTATAAAAAGGAGGGAGTAAGGATTAAAAAATTTAAAAAGGAAAATCCGTAAAATTTTTCCACTGTTCCCATCACCCACATCTGCCTTTTTTGCTACTTTTGTAACAACAACTTCAACTTTCCCCTCTTTAGTATTAGTATAGAACCAGTTAGTTAATACTATTTACCTGGGACAATGAAAGGTAAATCCCTGAGTACAGAACACCACACACACACACACACACACACACACACACACACAGGTTCTGATCTTAATTATACAACACACACAGAGGTTCTGATCTTAATTACACACACACACACACACACACACACGCAGGTTCTGATCTTAATTATACTGGTGTAAACATGGAGTGCTCTACTGAATTCAACATTCATAAACAAACACTTCTTGATCATCCACTGGACTCTGTTTAAAGTGATTTCTTTGCAAACATTTACACTGCATTTCAAAAGCCAGGTTCTCTGCTGTGCCAAGTTTCTAATTACAGATCCCTGATTCTCTGGTTGGGCTTGGGCTATTCCTAATGGAGTTTTAGAGCAATGTGGGCGCTGCTCTAAACTCTGCTGGCTAATAACAGTCCCCAAGGAACTGTCCATCAACCATGGATTGCTAAATCACAGTGTGTGCAGACTATGCCCCACCATGCCCTCTGCCAGTGCTATGCTTAGCGGCTGGTGTAGGAGCTGGGTATTCTGGCTCTGTGCCAACTGAGAGCTCTTCCATGTCAGAGAAATTCAGCTTGCCAAATCTGTCTGTTCTCCAGCCACTCTGTGCCAACAGAGGAGCAAAAAGAGGCCATAATATTCTAGAAATTGGCACTAAATGTTTGCCAATTCTACCCTCTAGAAAATTCTCCAGATTATTCCTAACTGGGTAGATCTTTGTTTTATGCAGCAGATGTGAAGTTTGAATTTCAAAGGGATGGGTGGCAGTCTGCATTGATATATGGGTTTTGTAATATTTTCCTCAGAGGAGTGGAAGGCTTTCATTGAAATCAGTGGTGATCCTGTAGATCTGTAACAGTGCAGCTCAGATTACATTCTGGCCATATGACTTTATGAATGCTTGCTGCCTGTACATTTTTTCCCTCACTGAATTTGATTATGAGAAGAAAAAAAAACCACAGACAGAAAAAATGAAGGTGGAAAGCGAATCAGAATCTGTGACATGACATAGCTGTTACACCCCAGGGTCTCAAACTTTTTTACAGTGTGGACTACATCTTAAGAGAGGGATTGTCTTGCGGTTCCCCTCCTTTCCCATTGGTAATCATATAGCATCCCTGGGGTACACAGAGCTATTGCTTACATGGAAAAGTAATAGTAGCAATGTATTTTTTGCTGTCTTTTACATCGATTTGGCAGTGGAAAACAAAGTGACCAGCCAACTCTCCAAGGGCCACCCGCGTGTACTCTGCAGACAGCCAGTGGTTCATGGGCCACAGTTTGGGCAGCTGTGCCTTGGGAGATATAAAAGTATGTCACAGGAAATGAGGTGAGAACAAATAGCAGAGAGATATGGTCACAAACAGCTATTACAATCTCTTTGAAGACTTTGATTTAACTTGAAAGATTTTTAAATGATTTTTAATTGAATTACTATAATTTAACTTCCCATTTAGAGAAAAGATTCAAAATCATTTCAGCTTTACTCATCCTAGAGTCTGCTAACACTTAAATGTAAACTCACTAAATCTGGGCTGTTTAATTAGACCATGATTCAGCTGGCAGACTGTTCAGGAAAATATTAATCTCGATTAGGATCCTTCTTCATGTTCCAGCCTTGCTGTTTGGCTCTATGTCTCGTTCCTGGTTTTAAATGAATGTAGATCTTAATCAGGCTGGCATTTGTTCCCGGAAATAAGGAAAATGGTCCAGAATGTTGCACTGGCCCCGCAAAAGAAAAAAGAAATAGCTTCAGCAGATACAGAAATTACAACTGAATCCAGAAACAGATTAATTTATCGTTGACAAACCCTGTCTAAGCTAGTGTGATGGTGAGGTCAATAAGAACTATTATAATTTAAGGGAACACAAAGGCTATGCAGAGACACAGAACGACTTAATATATCAGATAACATCTAACTATTTATTATGTTACGTATAAACATTTTAAATGCTCTACCTGTGCCAGGTAAGTGAACCTGTGAAAATAAGATTAGAAAAATCATTTTCCTAGTAGACTCCCTTGGACGTCTTACAATTACCATTCCAAAGGGAAATGGTAGAAATCTACACCTAGATGTGAAATCCTTTCAAACCAGTGCCTAGATTAACAATTAAATTAAACGGGGACATGAGGATGTGTTGTCATTCAGAAGTACACAGATTTTCATCTTAAATGACCTACAAAAAAGCAGCACAGATTGGTGAGGTTGAAGATTTCTACAGCTAGGCAGGGGAACTCATTGATACTATGTCAAACACTGTGTGCTGCTCAGAGCAAGAGATTTCAGTGCTGAAGTGACGAAAGAGGTTGTTGATCAGAGTGTTGCAATGAAAGAAGGTAAAATCAACAATTTAGGAGATCGACTCATTAAGCTCCGCTCTGAGAATCATCTTATCCTTGCAAATGCTTTGTTTCCCCATCACAGCAAGGGAAAATACAATGGGACTTCTTTTGATCAGCTCCACGGAAACCTCATTTATTATATCATTGTGCAGAAAAGAGAGAAAACTAGATCTCTCACCTGAGAAAAACACTATAAAATCTAGATATCAACTCAGATTACCATCTACCTTGTTTAAAATTCAGGCTTCATCTCAAATGAAGAAAACAAACATCTGGTCACCCAGGAATAATCCAGGACACATCACAGAGCATTGAAACTAGCAAATGTTTGGCATGAACCTAAAATGAGGGAAGAGAGATCACTCTAAAATGGTACTTTGTACTCTTTATGTATTTAATATCACTAGGAAGAAAACATGGAAGAGATGAAACACATGGACCTCAAATGAAGCATTTCTGCATTTCAAAAAATAGAGACTATCTAAAGCAAGAAAATAGAATGAATAAAGTAACAGGGATTATGCAGCAGTGAGCAGAAACATTCAGATGCTCACAAGACACGATACAGAAGAAAACTTCAACAAGTAGGGACAGAAACTTGACTGAAAGCAACCACCGGGCTATACTGATGGTTCTGTATAAGTAATTCACAAGTCAAAAATGGATACAATCAAGTTAAGCAGTTGTAAGATCCTGACAGAATTTGATGAGATCAAGAACAAGTAGAACAGTAATTACAGGGCTTTTAATGCAACTCTAGACAGCACGATCTAAATTTGGATTATGTCTCAAATAAAATGAATTTGATGGTCTGACTCTCTTCTCTAACTGGAATTAATGAACCAAAACAATATTGCACAAATCCCCACCATTTTGCAGTATCTACTGAGGGGTGCGCTGTTCTGAAACTGAAAAATTACTGCATGTTGGGATTGAGATGCACGATAGAGTTGCACAGGGAAACTTGCAAACTTTGCAAAGTGCTTGTCCGCTGCATTGCTTATACTTAATTTCATGAGTACTGCAATTCAAAAAAAAAAGTAATAGAGCCCCAAAAATGTAAAAAAAAAAGTTTTTTTAAACTTGAAAGAGATTCTTTATAACCATTAAACAAACTGTATTCCTGGTTTGTTTATCCGGCCTCTTTTGAGAAAAATCTTCATAATTAAGACTTCAGGAAAGCACTTGAACACATGCCTCATCCTTATTTAGGACTTTAACCCATGCTTAATTTTGAGTATGTGATTAAGCACCGTTCCTGAATAAAGATGATTTCCTGAGTCTGAGGCCTGAGGCTGGATATAGGAAGGTAGACAAGTAGAATACTTTCTGCAGCTAAAGTGATTGGGCAAAAATAGTCTGAAGATAGGATTATATCTGATTATAACATTGGGAAGCAGAATTTATCAGCCAGAATATACAAGGGAAATTAAAGAGAAACAAATTAAGAAGTTCTCTTAGAAGAACTGTCTAAGAAGTTCAAGGAGGGCATGTATAACAAGCAAAGAGAAAAAGAATTTCGATCAACACACACGTAATCGGGAATGCACTGATCTGGCCTACTTTTAAGTAGAGACACGAAAGCTGAATTCTCAAGAGAGTTTACATGCAGCCCAGATAATGCTGACTCAGGCTTGTGGGGTTCAGGCTCCACGGCTGAAAATTGCTGTGTAGACTTTCAGCCTTGGGCTGGAGCCCATGTTCTGGGACCCTGAACTTCTATGCAGCGATGTTTAGCCTAGGGTGACCAGACAGCAAGTGTGAAAAATTGGGACGGGAGTGGTGGATAATAGGAGCCTATACAAGAAAAAGACCCAAACATCGGGAATGTCCCTATAAAATCAGGACATCTGATCACCCTACTTTAGCCCCCACAGCCCAAGCCCCGTGAGCCCAAGTCAGCTGTTCTAGGCCAGCAGCTGCAGGGTTTTTATCCCTACATAGATGGACCCTTGATGTAGGGTGGAGAGAATATTTTAAAGATGGTGACAGTGTAACATACAGAGTGTAAAAATGAATTCAAGAAATACTTTAATTCATGGTAATTAAAGTGTGTAGGGGGATTTATGGTGTCATGAAAAAACAATAAGTTTAGGATTAACACAGATTTTAAAAGGGGGCGCGGTTGTCTTTTCTTTCACCTACATTCCAAAAGGAAGCACAGGGTCAGGACAACGTATAAGTAGACGGGACTTCTACCAAGGAGAGATGCAAAGCGTCCGGAGAAGGGATGACTGCAAGACTGAGTAATAGGACAAGATATTAAAAAAAAAGACAAAGCTGCATGGATAACATCAAGGGTCCTATTCTTCCACTGCAGGATACAAATAATGGTTGTAATAACCAATAAGAGTTCCTTGTGCTCTGCAGTGGAAAAATAGGGTGAATAGAAGCATTTCTATTTCTGCTACTGTTGTTAATATAGTCAGTTGATCTGGGTTTGCTTTCTGGCCAATATACCTGCCTCTTGGTAGAGGAATCATAGTGTCTTCCAGTGAAGGCACTGGACTGGGTGTAAGGAACTCGGGGTTCCATTCCCAGTGCTGCCAGAGGATTGGGCAAGTCACTTCACCTTTTTGTACCTGAGTTTCCTAATCTGTAAAATGGGGATAATGCCTGCCTACTTCATAATGATATGAAGAAAAACTCATTAACATACATGAGGTGCTCAGACACTAGACTGAAATGCCAGAGAAAAGTCAATTAAATAATAAAATTCTAGCAAATGGTGGCAAACATGGACATCTTCTCTACAAATTGTGAATGGCACTCAGATGACAACATGGAAGATGAACTGGAGGCAGAAATGGCATTCATGTATCAGGAAACGCTTACTATACTAGCAATTTCCAATATGTTGTTTAAAGTGGTGTCCCACAAATTTTGGTATTTTTATTAGCAAAAAAAATACTAGTATAGTAACAATGACATAAATACAGATTTTATATGTATCCTCCAAACTAATTTCAATATTAATGGAAATAACAATACAATGGACAAAATACAACTACAAAAGATGGCATCACTAGAAATTAGATATAGCCTGCTACAGTATACCATATAGCTACAGTCAAAATTGGGCATAAAATAAGATATAGACTCAATGGAACAGGAAATGTATATTGTTCTTCCAATTAACATTTACACTGAAACACTATTAAATACTAACAAGCCTCTGCTCAGAGTATGTAATTTAGGTGAAGGTAAAGTTTGACAAGTTAAATCCTAGATATGATCAAAATTTGCCACTGGCATAAGTGGGTGTGTAACTTCATTGATATCAACATTTGTCTGTGTTATGATGTATAACAAACTCCTTGATTCTCTCTCTCTCTCTTCTGGGGTGGGGATGATATTAAAAGAGCTTTTCTTTAGAGCTAGATCAAGCAGGAGAACAGTGATTATGATGGGGAGCAGGAAAGGTCCCTCTGCTGCCTTTGAAATGGAGCAACTATGCACCCAGTGCTAAGATGTAGGAGCAAATTTTCAACAGAGCTCAGATTTTTCAGGGCTCAACTCTCATTTAGGCACCTAAATAAGGGCCAGCTTTTCAATCCTGCTGCACTCTTTAGAAAAGCTGGCCACTTACTTTGGTGCTTAAATGGGAGCTCAGCAGTTCTGGAAATGTCTGACCCCATTGTGGATGCTGAGCTTTTTTGAAAATTCTGTCCTGAAGACACAGTCTAGTTGAGGTTGTTACTGATTAAGCAATTCCAAAAACTGCTCTCCTGGATCTCTCTGTTTGGTATTAATCCATGCACAAAAGCATAAAATGCTATCACAAAGAGACACGCAGGTCACCTTTTACGTGTGTGTGTGCACAAGTAACTCTGTGTATATACACTCACACACACGATGCAAACATTTCACCTCTCCTAACATCTGAGAAACTAATTGAAACATGAATATTTTGGAAAATGTTCACAGTTATTTTTCTATGTGAGTAAACAAAGTGCTCATTGGTGCCAGATTGTTTCCACTGAGCAGTGTACAGCTGAACACGGAATTTTCTTGCAGTCATTTTGAGGTACCTGTCTGTCTTTGTGTGTGCTTGGAAGGAAGGAAGGAAGGAAGGGAACAGTGATATTGATAAGACAACCATTAATAGTAAGTCTCTTTTCTGGTATTAAAGCATAAAGAGTGCATTAATTATTATTGAATCAAGCCAGATGTTTAAAACTAAGCTGTTAATTTAGATGAATGTCATATCAAGCACTGCAGGTCAAAAAAGAATTACTGAAATCATGACTGTACGCAGGGCTGAACTGTGTGTAAAAAACGTGAAAACCTTTATGCTGTTATGTAGATAAACTATAGATTCTTCCCAGACTTTATATGCATTCTGGTTTTATCAATACCTATAAAAGATTGTTCTTTAAATGGGAAGTACAGACATAGTATGATGTCTAGGGATTGTAGAAGCAGAACTATAATGGTCATCATTCAAAAGTGAAAACTTGCTAATAGATACCACACAGCACTACCTGAAATACAAAATTTCCCCTCTGCTCTTAGTATAGGAAATAACGGTGATATCTTAGATACCATTCTACAGAAACTGTTGGAAAATGGTGAAATTTTAATGGTATCAATGGCATATACTGTAGGAGAACTTAGGATTGCAAAAAATTGGTATTTTATGACACTTAGGTTTGTCAGTCCACACAAAGAGCTTGTGGTATTTATTAAAAACAGAGTCCAATCAAGGTGAAGACAATCCACAATTTTTTTTCTGCCTCTAAATACCAGCAATGAAAATGGTATGATGTTGAATTGTAAATCATTAAATACAGATACTGTGTCAGAAACCCCTTATTGTCTATTATTTACATTAGAGTTAACCTGGGATTCTTTTTAGACAAGATAGATCAGCCAAAAACATATGAAATCTGTAAGATTCCTTGTGGTACTTGATCTTTTTTTCCTACAGATAAAGAATATGAGTCTATTAATGTTAAGTTGGGAGAATAAATATCTGAACAACACTAGAATTGCTTGAAGAAAAAAGATATGACAACAACAAAATGTATTTAAAACCAAATTATTAAGTGATTATTTTTATAATTGCATTTCATTCTAGGATATCTATTATAGTTCCATTTACATTAATCAAGGTCATGGTTACATAAAACTGAACTACTCTATTTTGTCTAGGAAAAAGCTTATACTGTACTTTTAGTAGAATTTGCAATCGAAACACTAAGGGTTTGATTTTCTGTAATGACTTGTAATTTTGTAAGTGCAATTCACACCTACAAATTAGTGAGATAGCAATTGGTAACATCTAACTGCCTGAGTTGTATGTGCAACCTACTAAAACTAGAGATTGGTTTGACCTTTTCCTGAAAATGATACTCGAAGAATCCAATCCTGAGTTCCTGCTCAGATAAAACTCCTGCTTATGTCAATGTGTGTTTTCTTAAGTAAAAAGTTCAGTGGGAATACTCATATGCTAAAGAGCTTCTAGGATCAAGATTTTGGCCCTTAGTAACTAAAATGTCTAGTGCTAACAATATAAATACCGTTAACACAAAACCAAGTTGGAGTTAGGTGGCTGATATGCATTTTAAATCCTTTTCACAATAGTTTAGTTTCAAGCCAGCATATAATTTTATTAAAATATGGGGAGGAAATGATTTCATTTTAACTTGCTTTGAATTTTAATGCAGTGCACTATATTTGTTCACATTACCCTGGATGTAATTCTTACTGAAGTTGATGGGAATTGCAGTAACTTAAGCTACAGATGAATTTGGTCCACTACATGTAGCATGTATAACTAAACTTTTTTTGATATCTTATGCAATTATCCATCATATCTTTTTTATTGAATAACCTATATATAAAATAGCAAAAATAAATAAAATAGATCCCTACATGACCATAACTTTGGTGTTCTGCACCTGGAATATAATCTTGGGGGAAACCTTTCCTATAACTATGAAGTGTTTTGAACTCAATATTCAGCCTGCTCTAAAATAAATCATCTTCCAAACAAAAAGAACCTTTGACCATTGAATGACATACCAGAACCATTCTGGGTAGGGTAAATAAAAATTAAGAAGATTCAATAAGGGGATGGAGGATATTTTGCAAAGAAACAAATGGTGTTTTGGTTTTGCATTTTTTGAGTTATATCTCCAATTAAAAATGCAAAATGCTAAATACCATTACAAAGACAAATAGGAAATTACAACTTCATTGTTGAAAACAATTTCCCTCCTATCAGTCTGAGGCTTCATGCATCAGTATTGTAGATGAACTGTTAATTACAAAATCAATTAAAAAATTATTTCTAAAAACAGTCACGCATCCTGACTCTCAGGGGGGCAATTTGGGCAGAAGGTCTCATCTCACTAGGACCGCGCCAAATCACAAGTCGTCATCCACAAGTAAGCAAAAGCAATCTGGTTTTTCATTTTTCAGCGCGGCTGAGCCCAGCCTGAGATTGATCGTCACATATGGCCCCAGAAAACAAACTGTCAATACCTTGAATGCTGCAGAATTTGAACAAATAGCCGTCCGCCCATTCAAGCCACTCATTGCATCCCATTTAACAGATTTTATTGACAGTTTCCTTCTTGTAATTAAAGGGAAAACTACTGGCCAGCAACCAAGATAAAGTTCAAAGATAGGGTCAAAACAAAAGCAGATGGAGGGGCACGGTGTGACTGTCAATGGTACATAGCATCAGAGCACGTTATTGACACACAGATATCTAATGATCGGCACGTCATTAAAGAGGGATCTATCCTGAACTTTATGCAAATGATAAAAGGGACTTAAGACCATAATAAAGCATTAGGGAGACAAAAGGAAAAACAACAAAGCACAAATGATTTTTACTTATCAGACACTCTTCAATGCTTCAGCACTTTTACCTTCAAATTTAGAGAAAAAATCACTTTTTGCAATTCTTAACCCCTTCTGCACAAGTAATATCTTTTAGTGAAACTTTATCATAATAATAGAGGATTCATATGGTAAAGTGTAGTCCTTGTACGATGAAAAAGGGATTCCCCCCCCTATAACCGACTCTGAGTTCACCTTACCAATACATTTAATAGCTGTATTCAAGGAAATCATATACTGCATCCATCCATTCTATTCAGTTTAAGTGAAATGATTAGTCTTATCTGGATTATGAAATGGATTTAGTAGAATAACGTCTATATTCATTTGAAAGGATCTCTGCTTGTGTAATACCTTCCAAATTATCTAGCGTATTATTCTTTACTGCATTAGGAATATGTTCCACAAAGGCTTAAAACTGTACAGAACTTCCTTAATTTGAACTACCTTGTTTATAGCCTTTCTATATTAGAGCCACAAAAAGTGAAGGTCCATTTACGAATTACTTATTCCTAAACATTGTTTAGAACAACCATGCAGAAGATACTATGGGAAGGAAAAAAGTGATGTGAAAAAAATGTAGCAACCATCATGACAAACTGCCAACCTGAATTAGCAAGCGCTATAGCTTTCAGGGTCACAAACTCTTCTTTCTCCAACTTCATGCTCTTGTATTTCTTTACCAGCTGCAGGATGGCGTTGTTGAGGTCAAGAAGGCCTGCTAATTTGGACTGGTCTTCATCCATAATATAATCTTCAGCGTAGACAAGCTCATCCTCAAAAGAAAGTGATCGGTACACTACACCCAGGATCAAAATCTCCATCCAAGCACTCTGCAGAAGGCTCATCTGGTCAGCTAGAGACAAAGTGGAGAATCCTAAACAGCAAAAAAAGGGCAGGGGAAAAATATTAAATAAGTTCAAATGCACCATAACTCTGCATTACAACTTTCCCTTTTTGTTTTGTTTTTATGTAAGTTATGAATCAATATATATGGATTCCACTCTCCCCCTCTGCAAGATCAATCAGCATAAAATTAAAGGGCTTCTAATCAAGGTAAAAATTAGAAGCAAGCCTGAATTTGTATGTATTTTCTGTAGGAGTTGCATTCATTCTGAAGAGTTATAACAGCAACATAAAATGGTTTGCACTTCCTCTTCTCAGTAGAAACATTCTAAAATCCAATGCAATGAGGCTCTGATCTGATGGCATCTAACAAGTTAGATAACAAAAAACGTAGGTTTAAAGGGCTTTTATTAGCAGAAGCTTAGTTCTGTTCATCACTGCTGTAAAGAGAATGAACTAATGTCTTCAGAGGCCCCCTTTAAACCAAGGAGCATGTTTTCGAAAAAACTTTTTTAAGAGGAAAGATTTCATGCCTTAATAGAATTAAGGTGATTATCACAATGAGCAAAGAGCGCTTTGAACTTCAACCTCAGCAGAAAGAGAAGTAAGGCCTATCCTTTTCAGAAAAGACGCTAATTACTTCTGTAATGGCTTCTGACTCTACTACAGTTGCTGAAATAACGGGATGGCACATTAAAGTGCCAAGTGAATAGTAATCACACAATCATTTTTGAGAGGGAGAGAGAAAATTTAATAATGCTTCTTAATGAATTTAAGTTTTGCCTTCTTTTTTTTTCCTGCTCTCTTTCCTAATAGGATCACTAAGGGCAAGTATCTTTACTGTCTTACCTTTTCAAGCTCTTGTTTACAGTGGCTGTTAATTTATTATATCAAACTGCTAATATCCCCAATCACATTAGGAGCTACAGAACAATATGGGAGAGGAAGTGATTTCCTGGCCTGTTGGTGAAATGTAGTAGTTTGCCAGTTGGCACCATCAACCACAAGTACTTAATAAAATCATCAAAGGGGATTAGACAAGCTTTTCTTAAGGGGGTCTTAAGACATGTCTGAAGCTTTCATGTAGTTGTTTATGGAGCTGCTTACATGTTCTTTGACAGGGTTCCTGCTGCAAGAAGGGTTTTTTTGTCGTTCAACTATACTTAAACGTATTTCCCTCCTGTTTTGAAAGTCTGGATTTATATTCCAGTAAGAATATAACAAACTGGCAAATTTACACAGGTGTCTGCTACAAATTAGTAACAAACCTATTACATTTATTTTATTAATGCATCTAACGCAGCAAGCATCCATAAAAACTGAAACACAAAACTGGCTGCTCTCTCTCTCTCATTTTCATTTTCTCATACTGTCTTTTGTGCCCAGTGATAGAATTGTAGTTCCCTGCCTTCAAAACAAATCCAACAAAAATAGCAAGCAAGAAGAACACTGAAGAGGTGAAAAAAGAGAACACCACATCTGTAATTAAAATAAATAGGATGGAAAGGGAAAGGAAATAATAATTTGAAAAGTCATAAGGAGGAATGTACACTTTCAATTAGCTTTCATGCTTCTGTTCCTTTCCCTTCTCTCAAGAACCAGTTTTTCTGCAGTAGCAGATGGACAGAGCATGTAGCCTGCAGCACCGTCCTGTGACAGCCCTATTCTACCTTCCAGACACTGCTGTTAGTAAATAGATTTACACATTCTCCAATCTCCACACATCTTTCTGCCGAATAATTAAAAGCAGGATGATTAGTTTATTGAGTGGAAGGAGGAACTTTTTTATTGAGGTCCATCCACGATTTTATCAGGGCCAGCACTTTTACGGTTGTCATGAGGGTGCAGGCATCCAATTTTTCTTATCTGCCTGATTAATACAAACGCTGTTTCAGGACGCATTAATTAACAGATACAAATCTACGTTCTCATGGAAGGATCAATACAGAGAAGAAAAGAGGCATCAATGTGAATTTAGTGCTGATGATGGAGAAGGCACTCTATTGACATTTACGTGCATGGAAACTTTAAAGTTGCAGTAGAGACCTTTTGTCCCTGTGATTTACAAATGACCAATTTTTTAGCCATAACAATGTTTCACACACTTCTGAGGGGTTTAATTAAGCAAAAAGCAATAAAATCAGTTTTGATTAAAAAAAGTTTAACTTGCATTCACCTCCTTTCTATTTTTCTCAAAGCTCTCAACTTGCTTCTTGTATTTGCATATCTACTTTTGTACAAGAGTTTTTACAAATTACAGTGTGTTTCAATACCACATTTATCATGTGTCATAATAAAAGGAAACCACATACAATCTCTATGAAAAAAGTGAGGACGCTGCCTGTGATTTACTGTGCAGTACTTATGAAGAATGCATCTTCTGCAGATGCATCACAGATGCTAAGATTTTTCATAGGAAATGTTTAAAAATCAAACACAAATTATTATATCAAAGAAACTGACAAATATAAATCCCAAAATTCTACCCTTTACTAATAAACAAATATGCAGGGTCATTTCCTCCTCTGTTAAATGCAACTTTTGCTTGAAAGTCTGCTCAGTGAAAGCCTACTTTTACTCTTAGGTACAACCCTTCATGGGAACGTAAAGTTGAATCTTGTAGAACCTAACCTATGGAGTGGTTTTTTGTTTTTGTTTTTTGCCAGAATATTTGGAAGCATAAGGCATGCCTATAGTACAATACAATTTTCCTTTCACTGGACATTCAGCATATCACAGGAAATGAAGGGGTTAAGAAGGGATGTGTGTTTACATAATGAGATCTTTTTAAAATTGTTGAGACCCATATTCCTTTATCTCATCGAACTCTGGTCCTGACTCTACAAACCTTACCCATATGAACACTCGCTATTTGTGTTTCAACTCCTACTTCAATGAATCAATCAGGACCAAAATTTGTTCTAAATTTTGGGCAGAAGTTCCAAAATTTGGCCTTCTATTTGCAAATATAGGAACATTTTTTATGAAAAATATATTTTAATTATACCTAATATCCAGATGTAGTGACAGCAGCAGTGTTACTAACTAAAGTCACAATAAATAGATATATGAAGTGTTTTCATTAGCAATACTAAACTAAACTAATAACTCAAATAATAATTTGTCCTAGCTTGAAAAAATACTAACCTTGTTTTCTGACAAGTGACTATTTTCTATTCAAAATGTAATTATTTGAAAAGAAATCCCCAAACTATGTATAAATACATGTCAAGGTATCTGGACTAGTTATAGGCTTCTAGCTCACAATAGTGAACTCTTTTCAAATAGATATGAGAGGTTGCATTATGGTTGTGTTGCTGAACTTTATATAGTGTGTTGCATAGGTCTTTAATCCCTGGTGTTTGACAGGTCATAGTTTAAAATATTCAGCTATTTTATGGCTTTTTAAAATGCACTTATATTGTGGTACTTTCGCTCCCTCCTTCCTAGCTTGGACCATTCCATGCATATTGGTGACAACTTTGATCTCTCTTCATCTCCTTCCCCGAGTCAGTGCCATTTAATGTATCTCAGGCATTTTGCTAGCAGAATGACTCTGTACCTTGACCTGCAGTTAAATAGCATGTTTATCTGAAATAAAGTGTGCTCCAAATAAACCAGATGACAGTTTGGAATAACGTCATTTGGAAGGATTGAAAAGCTTCTCAAGAGTCAGGTACCCCTGAGGTAATAAGCTTGAAGGAAGCATGTTTTGTGCCAACCCTCCTGCCATCTTCTACTAGACGATCATGTGCTTGACAATGATGCCATGGGCACTTGTCAAGATTTTTTTTTTATTTTTGCCTGCAAACTGATGCACTTTGCAGTCAACTTACAAAAAAGGCTAAGCATTTGAAAGTGTGAAGGGCAAAAAATATCTGACGGCTAGTCTTCAAAAATACACTTTCATTTCAGAAAGTATAAATGTTTATTTCCTGAGCTGAGTGTTGACTGAAATAGGCTGCAGTGCAGGGATATGAATTTAACCCCTGCTAGGCATTCTTTCCAGTGCCATTTTTATGTAGCTGAGTGCAAGCACTGTAAATCTACAGGGTGTCTCATAATATCAGTTAGCAATGGCATTGATTTGCTGGTTACAGTTGTTTTCTTTTTGAGGGGGGAAGGGGGGAATTGTAATGTTTCTCCCTCTAAAAATAGAGACTTTTCAACACACAGTATATCACACTCAAACTGTAATTATGCCATAATGATTCACTGCGATCACTAAGTGTGAATTGAGAGAAGGTTGATTGAGCAACTTAGCATATGCTTGATTTTTCCTTTCACATACCAATAAACCCAGTGCTTAGACAAAGTAAGGAATAAATAGGTAGCAAAGGCCTTAACGTTTTTATTATGTGTCCTTCCACAAACAAGAAGCTGAACCAGACTATCCACAGTATTAGGAGTTCTAAACCATGGTTACATACAGATTTATCAGACTTTTAAATGGGGCTATTTAATCCATTGCTCTCTTCAAATATCGGAACATGTAGCACTTCCTTTCTATTTCACATCACACATAGCTCCATGCTAAGCAGGGTAAATCTTTTATATTCCTGAAGCCCCTTTCCTCTACTTCATTAAGATGGACTTCGTGGACACTAACTCACTAGGGGCTAGAGTGAAGCAGCTGCAGATGGTCAAGTGCCAAAGCAAGATCGGTAGCATACACATAGCACTATGAGAACTATTTTACAAAAAGAGTGTCTACAGATATCCCTGCTATTATTTTCAGCATTAAGCATTTGATGCCTAAGCCAGGCTACTCCTTCTTAAAGCCTTGTTTCTTTTGCTTCACATTAAACTAGATTTATTACATCAATAGTATTTGTTTATAAACCAGGATTTTTTTTGTATTGGATACCAAAATAATTGACAAATCTGGAAGTTATTGATGTTTATGGATAACCTGGCCCCAATTACTTCACCATTTGTTTCCATGTTTGTTGAGTCTATGAGCAAAATATTCCTCTAGTTTCCAATGTCTTATACTTCAAATATCTTCATTTACATTTTTTATAATCAAAGCTGTGCTTTAAAATGACATGTTCACTAGTGTGTTGCAAATTCAATATATTTCCACAGTTGAAATATCAGAGTTTGGATTTTTAAATTATTTATACTTAATTTTGATAGATTAACTCCCTTCTAAATGTTTTGTGTGTACTGGTGTTTCCAGTGCAATTTCCTCATTTAAAAAATGATGCCTATTCACCATTGGCTGAAAGAACAAAACCAAAGTTTTAAAAGCTATGGCTTATTTCTCTCTCCCTCTTTTCCTGCACAGCAGAATACTTTATCTAGTGTGCTTGGCTTGGGATTCAAATAATCAACAGTGGGTCAAATTTTTATATCTGTTGCATCAGTGTAAATCTGCAGTAGCTCCACTTCATTCTAAAATCAGAATCTGGCCTAATATGTTTCCAGATTTGTTACTGTAGGACTACTGTCCTCTCTCCTTTTCACATACATTCAATACTTGCCTAGATTCATCCTGGGACTCCCACAGATGTAAACCTTGGCAGAAGACTCCAGCAGCAACATTTCTGCTATAGGCACATGAGGTTGTTTAGACAGGACAAGGGCAGCTGGGGAAAGGCACCTAGATAACACTGACTCCAACTTAAAGCTGTTCTCTTCCCATTGGGGAAATCCCAGGGAGAGCAGGAAGCATTAATAGTACTTGGCTCTATGAGCTAAGATGTGAAAAGATTATCTAAGTTATATCTGTTCTTCTCCTTTAGAGTAAATACTCCCCTGACTTCCAAGCTCTTGAATAGCATAATCCCAGCCCAATTAATGTAATCCCATTTTTAAAAGCACAAATTTACCTCATTGTAGTCTATAAACATTTTAGCAATTAAGCAGATCTCCGAACGCAGCTGCAGTACTTTCACTCTGATATCATGTAGTCACCAACTATATTTTATAGATTGCAGCCCCCGTTTGTCTCCTGGCAGGTAAGTACAACTCCACTGACTTCCAAAGACTTAAATCTCGTCACACCAGCTTTGAATTTGGGTCTCAACAGTACATATAGGTTCCTCAACTTGAAAATATCCGTCACAGCTGTTTGCTTCATGGCAGTCTCCAAGACAAACCCTTGGTACTGAAGGTAAGCAACTACAAACGGTGCCACAGCAAGATGGAGTCTGACAACAATTGAAGATTTTCATGTGATAAATATCAGATATAGCTAAAAGCGCAAACATGTCAAAACTGTAAGTCAAGACCAAATATAGACAGACTTTATCCTGCCTTTCTGGACAAATTTGAAATGTCATAGTAACATTGTATGTTTAGGGATTAGTTTGTGGCACTGTGGAGCAAAGTTCTCTCTCGCTTGCATTTGGCCCCATGACTTTTGCACAAAACTAAGAAAAAATGATCAGTTTGTCCAACTGATGCTTTGTGACAAAGGATAAGTTAAGCCTCTCCCTCATGAATATAATGGGGAAAATAGGTGTGCTAAGGTAAGAACTGGTTTCAGCATCTGTAAACTCCAATCCTTGTCTGACAACACCCTCCACCTCATCACACAGTTTGGAAGTTATACTGTCTGCATTACGAGTTCTTATTGCCATCTGCTAGTTTTGCCATAGGGACAAGGACATCAGACAGATAGATTTCACAACAAGGGTGTCTGGGGGCCAATTTGAGTCTCCTAAGAAAGGCCCCCATGTATCCTCAGAATCTAATGTTGTCTTGGGCCAGTCCTGTTCATTTTTCCATCTCTTATTTAAATATACATTGATATTTTTATCTGTTTATGTAAGTTCTTATCAAATATTAATTTATTTTATTTTATAACACAGAAAAATGCTTACCATAAGCACTGTTGAGTAAACTTTACTGATAGGATACCAAGTGCCAAACAGCAGATTGAGAAACCTTGGGTTTTTAATCACAACGCTACTTTCATCTCATTGAAACTACAGCAGATAGATGGGTTGGCAATAAAAATGCATTCACACTGCGTGTCCATCTCAATCCATTAAGAACAATGGATTCTCACTAAGCAAATATTCACTTGTCAGAAGTATTTGCAACACTGGATTCATTCAGCAGGACTAAGTAAGTGAGGTTCACAGCAATTTAAAAGCAGCAAATTAGACATTTACAAACAGTGAAGATGCTTCTTGTCTAGCGTGACCTTTCACTCAGACTGTACAAGAGGGTGTTAATGTAATTTAAATGCCAGTTAGAGAGTAGAAGACAAAACTGAAATATTTCTATCAAGCCTTACATAATAATTTTAAAGAGGAACAATTTAAGTTTGTAATTTTTTTCCACACAGAAGGCTGCATTCCTCATGTAACTTATTGTAGTTCACAAGCATGTAGTTGTTTAAATCAGATTTATGTCCCAGAAAGAAATGTGTCCATATCTATATATCTTTTAGTTTCTTGCTATTTCCAGTTACAGTACCAATTCTTGCAAGTTTTTCTTTAAGACTAACAGCATAATAGCAGCTTGAAAGTGTCACAGAAAGGAACCTTTTATCTGACTCCCTACTAGACTTTTCTGTTGCTAACATTCAGCAATGTGACAAGTTAGATGTAACAAGTTAGCCATAGTTGCGTGGGGACAGATTTGGTAAGCCCTCCATGCGTGGCACTTCCTTTAGAGGGGGTTCCACACACAGAAAGCTTGCAGCATTGGACTTTATTTCCCTCACCTGTAAATTCACACCATACTATCCTAGTATTCTGATCTCAAAAAATTAAGCAAAAAAACAGGTTTTAACAATTAAAGAGCCTGATTCTCCTCTCACACTGATTTCACCACTGGAACACTACAGATTCCAAACAGAGTTATCCCAGATTTATACTAGCATGAAGTGAAACCAGAATCAGGTCCAACATATACATTTTGATTCATCATTGGGTGCTATGAGAACAAGGGAAAAAATAACTATAAAGAAGAAAGGGATTATTTTTCCTTCCTACATGCAGTATGGTATGTGAAAACACTTCTGTGCTACCTTTCTATGCTGGTGATTTTAACTTTAAGATATTGCCAGTGGAAGAACTCGAACATTCAGGTGAGTAGTACAGTGTGGTCCATGACACTGAAGGGCAAAGTGGGGGAGATGCGACGCTTGGATTCACCCGGCGATGGTCTGGGTCTTCGGCAGCATTTCAGCGGTGGGCGCCCCTTCAGTCGCTCTGTGTCTTCAGCAGCACTTAAGGCCCCTCCCCGCTGCCAAAATGCTGACCAAAGGCTAGGGCTCGCGGGGCCCCTGCGGGGCCTGGGGCAAATTTCTCCACTTGCCCTCCTCTCTGGGCGGCCCTGCTACACTGTACACTACTCCTGAAGGGAGAGCAATCCTAATGTAAAGAGTCCTGGGTATGGTTGTTTTTTAGTACACCAGTACATACAATCTGATTTGTTTGTTTAAAGTTAAAATTTGCAGTTCTTCAACTCATGGTCTTTAAACATGGTTGGGTCCCAGCTACCTGAAGGAGTGTCTCTTCATCTGTGTAAAACTGCTGCAGGTGAGATCAATTTATGTGCTCTGACTACCATATCAGTTCCTAAATGTGAACAGGTGTGAACCAGGGGCAGAACATTTTCAGTGGAATTTGCTTCTCTAAATAGTCCAAGACAGCCGGAGCTTGTTAACCTTCAGGCTGAGGCATTTGCACGAGAGAGAGAAAGGAGCAGGTCTGTATTTATGATGCTGATAGTTTGCTTTGGATGAGTCTACTATATAAAAAGGCCCAAATTTTCAAACCCAGACTCTAATTTTGCACTCATTTTCCCCTCAGTGAGTTGTGGATGGAAGTATTAGAATTCAGGCATGTTACTAAGAGATTTGCAGGTGCAAATGTCATTTGTACCTGCAAATCATGTAGATATCAACGTTGCATCTTTTGTGCTTACAAATGATTGTAGATGCAAAAATGCAGGTACAAAATTAGAAACTGGGTTGAAACCTCTTTGAAAATTTTGCCCATAAAATGGCCAATTTGTTTAATATGGAAAAGCCATTACGGTGTATGCACTTCCCACCAAGATGTAACAAAACATTTTATATGGTTTTCAACTAGCCAAAATTAAACTGCTCACTCACACAGGTCCCAGTGATTCAGGACTATCTAAGTATACACTTGGTGCGACAATGGGCAAAGAATCATGTCATATATGCTCAGACAATGGGAGTAACTCACACACTTCCATTAAGAAGGGAGAGATAGCTCAGTGGCTTGAGCATTGACCTGCTAAACCCAGGGTTGTGAGCTTAATCCTTGAGGGGGCCATTTACGGATTTGGGGCAAAAATCTGTCTGGAGATTGGTCCTGCTTTGAGCAGGGGGTTGGACTAGATGACCTCCTAAGGTCCCTTCCAACCCTGATATTCTATGAAGATTGCAAAAGTTCTGATGTTGCCATTCTGATATAATGAAAAAATAGTTACACGCAAACCAGCACCAGAGCTGGCTCCCTTGCTCATAGTCTCAGCATGTGTTGAATGAGCATGGAGACTGAGTAATTCTGACTCCCTACAAATGGGCTTTCCCAAATTTTCCTAAAAAGAACCTGAAGGGGAAAAAAATAAAAGAAAGTGACAAAACAAGAACAAAATTCATCTCCTGGAGACATTTGTATTGCCCCAGTTAGCATCACCATGGTTCCCAATTTAACAGACAGGCAACAAAACTAGAACATTCAGAATTAAAGCTTCTTAAACCTTCCTAGATTCATGCAGACTTGCAGATATTGCAGGGTCTGAAAATAATAAAGGATAATGGCACTCATATGTGGTTGTGAGTTCAATCCCTGAGGGGGCCATTTGGGGATTGGTCCTGCTTTGAGCAGGGGGTTGGACTAGATGATCTCCTGAGGTCCCTTCTAACCGTAATGATCTATGATTCTATGTGCTGCAAAGACTGGGCACAATCAATTGAATCGAAGATGGCATGAAAAGCCTTCTCTCTCAATTTCTTAGTGGTTTTTTGTTTGTTTGATTTTTCATTCACTTTCAAAATCAGATTATAAATGTTAGAAGGGGAGGGGGCTTTGTATATGTGTAACATGAGCCACAGTTTATTGATAAACTCTACTGGGTATACTTTGAGTGCTCTTTGGCTCAAATAGTGTTAGGTCATTACTGTCTGGCTTTCACTTCTCTAGGGAAGCAACCAGTCATTTCCTCATTGAGAACAGTGGCAATCCCTGGTCCCTCCATCTTTCCATCTGGCAAAGTCAAATTTCCAGGAATTACCCAATCTGGTTATTATGAAGCCAGTGTTGGAATGTAGTAGCATACAGCAATGGCTATGCGTACAACACAATCAATGTACATAAATTAAGCCTGCCTGTGCTGTTATAGCTATGTGTGAAAAGCTTTCATAGAATCATAGAATATCAGGGTTGGAAGGGACCTCAGGAGGTCATCTAGTCCAACCCCCTGCTCAAAGCAGGACCATCCCCAACTCAGTTTACAGAATAAAAACTTATCAGGGCTGTAAAAATCTCTGATGAATGTATCCCTCACTCCCCCTTACAAAAAAATCCACATCAAAGCATTGTGTTATAAACTTTCTGCCTCATATCTTTTCCTGAGCGGGTTTTTGCTTCCTTCTACTAGTTAGTTTCTGTCCTTAATGTTGTGGTGCCACGGAACGTTTTAAATAATATTTGCATTTGCCCTGCTCTCAGGGGATTCAGAAGGGGAGGAGAGAAAGAGGAAGACTGGTACCTCTCCTGTATGAATGTAGAGGGTTCACTTGCCCTAGCTGAGTGTGTATGTACCATTAAGACTACTACTCTGGAGTGTCTTGAGTCTGAAACAGTCCAAATAATAAAGAAAGAAAAAAGCTGCCTGATTCTAATATACCTAATTAGCCATCAGCAGATTCTTAATTGCATACATTAGGATGATTCCATAGTGGAGATTAATTCTAAATATACCCAAGCAGCTGGTTAAGATGCCATGGATTACAGTGTGGACTGTACTTTTCCACTTAATTAGATATCAAAATTAAGCAGCAACAAGCATTTTGACATAACGGGGATCAAGCCGCTGCTTGGCATCCCAGAGCTGCACTAAAGTGACCGCTAAACAGAGCCGCACAGATGGAGAGATATTAAATGCCGCACTGGAAAGTAATTTCAAATAATAAAATATCAATATTTACATTTTAATTACCCCTACTGAGAGCCGCTCTGTCATTTTCACTATTGCCGACGCAGCAAGGGGTAGTGGAATGACATTGCGGCTCTGACTGCAATGACTATTTTGTTTCCATTAAAGAATGACAAGTGTTTTAGAGGCAGTGACACCCAGTGTGTGAACAAGAATGACAGCAGATCAGAAAATTCCTATTAAGGGAATAAATGACTCAACAAGAGAATTTATTCCAAGCAGCCAGCTCCTTTTTGAAACACATAATCCTTCCAAATTTTCTGGGGAAAGTTTATTATTAGAGATGCCTAAGGGAAACCTTAGCCTCACGTGAAATATTTAGAAAGGCAAGACATTACATGATGACTGGTCAGTTTAAAACAACGATACTGCAAGTGGGCAAATATCTGACAGTTTTGTATAAATCAAAATAGCTTGAGGGGAGTAAAATGGGAAACTACTGGCACTTCCTATAAAAGGAGTTTCCTTCCTGTCAGATGACCTCACAAAAGTTTTGACTGACCATAAAGAATGCTGGGTTTATTTTTGCTATCTTTTCATTAATTTTATTACAATTAGTTCAATGAACGCTGCCTCATCTGGACTGTAGTATACTGGTCTTTGGAATTGTTGCCAGGAACTGATCACAACAAGTTGCATGCATGTCTTCCGCTCTCTCCCTCTTTTTAAGATTGGTATATTTTTTTTTCTTTCCTTCTGTCCTTCATTTTTTACATCAGAGGCTACTGAACTCTTGAAGCACCTAACCAAATCTAATTACTCCTTAGCAGGTCTGAGGTCAAGATTATGAAAAAATATACATATATTAAATCTGACTTGCACAAAGAAGAACAGAAAGGAAACAAATATGAAAAGAGTTTTTAAAAGAAAAGACTTCCTTGGAGATGTCTGTCAAATTGTAAAGATCTTGACAGAATTTCAATGCGCCCAGATATGAGAAAGTGCATAAAAGAAAATACTTAATCAGTACATCATAGTATGCAGCTAACTAGCCCTTCTGTTTCATGGCATCTATTTATTTAAGGCTAAACATCTATGAATGCAACAAATGGTTAAAAAAGAAAACAAATAGAATTTTTATAAAAGGAAAAAGAAAAGCTTGGTGATGGTGTCTATTTTTAAGAGTTTTAGAGATAAGTTTGACATAAAATGTAAGAGTGAAGTACAGAAATGTGACCCTCATATTAGTTGCCTAACTAGTTGATCTTCCTCCTCTTCTTCCTCTTCTTTCTTTTTCTTTAAGTACCCAGGAAGTACTTCTTAAGCATCCCTAATGCTTTTAGGACAAGACACTTCCCCATTTCTCAGCCACTAGCACCTTTTAATTTCTGAAAGAGCTACGGTTGAAAATCTTAATTAATTGTTCCATACTGCTTCAGGATCATTATGCAATGTAATAAAGGCCGTGTAATTATGAAATTTTACAGCCATTACCAAGGCTGATGGCTCGTATTTCATCCTCAGCTGGACCCAATGGCTTTTAGCCACTCAGCTCCCCTTTGATGAACTACAGACAGATCTATCAGGCCCAAACAATATCCAGGCAAGGCGGCTATAATAGCTACCTACAGATGAAGCCATAGATAAAGATAAACTATAAATCTACACACAAATGCAGGCACATTGCCTCAGGATGACAGAGGGGAGAGGATGAGACACTTGGGAAAGCAGGCTGCTTGCACGAAGGCAACCTTCTGTGGCTCTTTCTCTTATTCAATATGGAATTTGTTTGATTTCTTGAAGATGTAAAACCTTTGTTGAATGCCTCACTGTTTTAGAAAATAATCAAATAGTAGTAGATAGGCTGGGGGGGCCACACATTTTTCTGTGGAAGGGAAGATGCCGCATTAATCTTCTGTAGAGTTTGAAGAAAGGAATTTAAATGGGCAAATTAACATGCCCCAGATGAGAGAATTTCAAGTCAACAAGTTTTGTAAATTATAGCCTTCTGTTCTCCTTCCTTTCATCTTATACATTCAAAAATGTATTCAGTTCAATTCCTTCTATCAAGAAAAGCAAATATAAATTAATTTTTACATGCATAAAAGTGACATTCTGAATATATGTTATGAGATTTAGTTAGATTTTAGCTTTTCACTGTAGGCAGTAATGAAGATGAGGTAAGGAAACTTAACCTCATGCAACATCCTCATAGACCAGTGTTTCTCAATGACTGGTCCGTGGACCGGTGCTGATCCCTGAGATCTCCCAGACACAGTTTAAGAAGTAAGCAAGCTGGTCCCTGGTATCAATGACTTTGCTCTTCAATTTGAGAATAAAAACTAAAGTGAAAGTTGAAGGAACAGGTAACAGGCTTAGTTATTAGCATTACCTGCTTTTGTAAAAAGGACCCTCGTTGACTTTGGTACTTGGGTCACCATAATCTACGCATTTTATGAAGATGATGGGAATGGGATTATTTTATGGCTGGCAGGTAAGTGTTTGGCTACTCTCTAGGGAGAAAAAACGCTGGGCTGCAGCGTTTCTGCCCTACCATGATGGAAACTATGCACAAGTTTGGGAACATCACCATGACCAATTACATTCCTTCTACAGTACCCATGACCATTCAACGAGTAGTCCTGGAGCTTGTGCCATATTAATGGTTATAAGGAAAGAACATCCCAGAAGAAAGGCAGGCAGGAAGGGTGTCCTTGAAAGCAGGCACACCCATCTCACTGATATCTGTAAGTACTCTTCTACTCTTTTTTTTTTAAAGTATTACTAACAAGACATGTTTATATGATGTACACATATACTTTTGTCAATCATTTTCTCATTTGGGAGTCTATGATTAACATTGAATTTGAAAAGAGGTCCGCCAACAAGTGTGAGAACCTCTGCTCTAAAAACATCAATGGTGCACCTTCATTTGGAATACTGTAGGTAGTACTGGTCACTCAAAAAGATATTGTAGCTTTAGAGGGGGATAAGAGAAAGGCGACAAGAATGCTTAGATACATGTCCTACGAAGACATACGGAAAAAATGGGATTTTTACTTTAGAAATGAGATTAATAAGAGGAAGCATGGATAAAAGCATAAAAACCAGATGATACAGAGAAGGCAGATCAGGAGTTTCTGTTCTCCCTGCTTCACAGCATCAGAAGTAGGGGATATTCAAGAAAAATGGAAGGTACCAAATTCAAAACTGAAAAAAAGAACTACTTTTTCATTTAATGCATAATTAGACTGAGGAACTCAGTGCCACAGGATGTCACAGAGACCAAGAATTTAACAAGATTTAAAGGGAGATTGGACGCTGATATAGAGAACAATAATGTTCAGAGTTATAACAGTTAAAGCTCTCTCTCTCTCTCCATATTATATGTAGACACACACACAGACACAGACACACACACTTACTTGCTTATTTCTAAGCAATAAAGACTGTGTACTTCAGAGTTTAAACCAATTTCTAACCATTAGGGATTACGATGAGATCTTCATGGAGACAGATTACCACACAACTGCCTACTGTGGGGATCTTGCACCTCACTCTGAAGCATCGGGTATTGACATTGTTGGAGACAGGATACTGGACTACAAAAACTGTCTGATCCAGTCTGGCAATTCCTGTGTTCCTAAAAATGGAATTAATGATGGCCCCAGAAGATAGACTGAATTAAAAAAAAAATAGGTGTTGGGAAGATGGACATCAGCTACAGAGTTTCAATATCACAACATCTGGACTTTCACTGTCTGTATAGGTTCCTAAAATCATGCATCATGTTGACTGTCAGGGATGGATAAACCACATTCTGAGGCTTGAGGCTACTTCTGTAGAAATAAAATATGGGTGAGAAGTCTGCGTTACTCACACATAAATTGCACATATACACGTGTGTGTGTGTTTATTTGTGTACGTTGCTTTAAGCAAACTGATGGCACTCTGAAAGCTACTGAGATTAGGAGGGTTCTTTTCGGTAATTTTGCTTTCTTGGCCTGTTTCATTATAAAGTGTTTTTTTAAAAAATCATTCAGCTGAATTATAAGCACAACATAATAGTATAATCAAACATCTTAAGTCTGAGAGATGTCTCCATAGTTACAGAGGGTCACTAGTCAGCAGGTCTGCAAGTTCAGGGAAGGGATGAGATGTGTGATTCTGGTTTCTTCTAGCATAAACATTGTCAATCCTTGATATATGGTCTATTAAGGACCAGGGTGTGCTGTTAACATGCTTTATTGAAAGTGTATGTGAGGACAGTATTCACTGCACATGGTGTGAATTGATCTATTTCCGTACTGTATTTGGAAGCATCGTAAACATTCTCAATGGACAAAAAGAAAGGAAAAACCCCAGCATAAACGTTAAACATATACAGCATACTAAAACATCTAAAATATTAGACTATAGAGATACTCATGGACTCCTATCCCTGGATAGCATTTAAATCACTTCCTTAAACTGTAAAAAGTTACCAAAATTCAGCTGACTGCTTTAGCTGAAACATAGGGCTATATACAATTGGGAAGGTTTGATGTAGACTGATAAAAACTGTCAAATCCTCCACCCCCACCACTTCCCAGCCTGTTGACTTGTGCTTAGCCAAATTAGCATCAGCCTCATGCAAGAGCCCCTTAGCTTTGTTTCTTTTTATCTTCCCACCCAATCACTCACACTACTAGGATGAAAAGCAAATACAGATATGCTCAGCAGGAGCATTTTTCAATGATGAAACTTCAAGAAGGATGTAGCCCCAAAGAGGCTGTGATTCTCAGTTCTATCAGGAAAGGTAATACCAACGAACATGCAATAACAGCCTAATAAAACATAAAAAAACTAAATTACATTAAAATTGGATAAAACCTGTATATCTTATCCGGTGCTTCTTGTTTTACAAAAGAATTGCTTGAATTTTTATGCCCTTTGGTAACTGTCCAATTAGTAATTATAAGTACATGTGTATTCCATAACATGAGAATTCAACTAGTTTTTAAATGAGGACAGGAAATTTCTGTGTGACAAATATTCAGGCAATTAATTTATGGTTACTGTATATTGGTTGAGGTAGAACTTGCCCCAGCACATTGAAATGATGAGACGTTTATCATTCCCATATATGGATTAAAAAACAAACAAAAGGGAACCAATAGTATATATTTTGATCAAAGACAGATTTTCAGTATTGCTTTTATATCGTTTTCCTTTTTCATGTAAGCCATTCAGTTTTCAATTTTGAACATTCTCATGCAGATGGCATGCTACCATAAGATGTTTCTAAGAAATCTGTTTTAGGTTACATGAACAGGAAATCTTCTGTTAAGTGTTTTAAAGACAACCTGTAATAAGAAAATATATTGGCTTAGGGAAAAACATTACCATACATCCAGACCAAAACCAGAAAGGAAATGGTGCATAATTGTATGTCTTCACTGTTAAGATTCATTTAATGCAACAAAAATCTGTAGCTGCTGTTATGCATGCCATGTTTTACTCTGATTTTCTACACTTGGTATTCCCCAACTGAACTGTTTCTTATGGTGATTTTTTTTTTTCCTACAGCAAAGCAACAGTTTTTCAAGAGGTCTCTGTGCAACCAAGGAGTATGACATTTACTAATGTGTTGAGAGTCATGGATTCTCTTTTGTAGGAGCCAATACTAATAAGAAAGATATGGTTAAGTATCCTGGGTATTCTTCCAAGTTGTATTAATTAGATGGAAAGCTTTTCCCTCTGGAATATTGTAAGGTATTTATTAACACTTCAGTCCACAAACTAGAACAAATTTACAGCAGTGGAGGTAATTGTTACATACACCAGCCCTGATTATCAACTTGGCAGGGAAAAGCAGAAAAAGGTTAAGATGATCTTTTTCATGATATTTTAATTGTACTTAATCTGCTAAATTAAAAACTACAGAGCAATCTTATTCAGATCACAGACGAAAAAGATCATATCAATTTGTGACAAAATGTATAAATGCTCCTATCTGCTTTAATTATACAGAAAATTTAACAGTCAAATTCAGTATGATCACAGAGCGGGTAGGATACAAATATTATCTCTGCTCCAGTTGTGCTATCTTCTCCCTAAGCATTTTTGTGTTTTCTTCCAAGCCTCCCATCCCTTAATGCCTGGACACTCTCCCCCAGCTAATTTGTAATGCCACCACTTTCTCCTCCTTCAAATCAAACATCAAGATCCATCCCTACCACTACGTTTTCAGTAAATTGGCAACTGATATATGTCAATGCAGGTGGTCATAACTATCTCATTTATTTATACGCTTCAAAAAGAATAGTAACTGTGCTCATAGCTAGTCTGTGTAACCACATGTTCCTTTAACTACTGCCCTTGGCCTTCCCATTCCCACTCCATCTGTTTTTTATATCTACTTAATTCAGACTGTCCCCTCTTAGGGGTACATGGGTGTTTGTTCAGTGCCTAACACAGTGGGACCCTGATCTGAATGGATGCTATTGTAACACACAATTAACGAATGATAATGTTTTGTTATGAGTTTCTAGTGTAAAACTACTTTGATGATGAAAGTATATGTGGGCCTTAACTTGCACTCCTGAATCCATGCCCTTGAAGTCAATGGGAGCTTTGCCTGAGGAAGGCCCACAAAGAGTTCAATCCAAGCTTCCAATATTTAAGAACAAATTGCTGTGAATCCTCTAAAACAATACTTGTGCAGGTGTGTGCACAGGCAGGACTTTGTTGTGCAAGGTTTGCTAAGGATGTTCAACCCGGAGCAAGTAACTGTTAGCCACTTAAATGCTGTTATTTTGGGAAATCTGCCCCTCCATCTCCTCAGCCTGTTACTTTTCCATGATCTACCTCTAATACGCTGTGTCATGGCAACTCTCCTTGTTGACCAGTACTTGATGTGGCTATCTTTCTGAAGGTTATCAATACCAACCAGTGTGTGATACAGAAGGGTTCATTTCTTCCCTCCCCAACACTGCCAGAATATTATTTTGGCAATGTTCTCAAGTCAGGATGGGAAGCAGCAGATCAGCCAAGGCGTAGAATCTGGTCAACTGCATGGCAACATGTTTTGCCACCTCTGGATTTAAGAGCCGCCCCAAATACTTCTCCTTTATTAATTCAATATTGCTTCTTTTTGTCTTAATAATAAACCTCTAGTTGGAACACACTATTATGGATTTATATATTTCATTCCTTCATTCCTATATTCCATTTGGATATACTGACCATCACAGGGCCTGCATATTATACAGTTCTTGCCACCTGCCAAATCGACCTTTGTTGAAGCATTGAGTTCTAGCTTATTGAAACGTGTGGGACTTTAAGAGTTTGATATAGTCACACAAACAAACTAATAGGGAAAGGTTGGCTGAAGGACGAGCTAGTAGTTAAGGCACAGGAATGTGAATCAGGCAATCTGGGCTCAGCTCCCAGCTCTACCACAGACTTCCTGTATAACTCTGGTGGAGTCACAGAACCTTTCTTTGCCTCAGTTTCCTTATCTATAAGCTAGACATAAGGAAACTATTTCAGAAATCTGTTGTGAGACTTTATTCATTTGTGTTTGAAACCCATTTACATCTTGAAATAGAAGGCTCTACAATGTTGTATTACAGATGAGGGACAGCTCACCTACATTTAAGGTTAAGACCAGCTTTCTGTTGAAAGCTTGACTCTAAGTGCTCTACAATTTACATGGTTACTTGCCTTGATATTTGGTGTGCCTCATGGGGGCATGGACTTTTTTGTTAGTGATATGAATTTGGGGCCACTTGACCAAGGGGTTCCTGAGATACAGCCTCCAAAATAAAGACAGATTTTCATAAAGTTGAGAGATTCTGGCAACTTTTTTTCCCTCACAGACAGAGATCAAACCAGGGCTCAGATCATTGCTCCAGGATCTCCAATGAACAAGAGTTGGGGAAAAATCTGCCCCTGAGACGGATGTTTTTATTATTCTTATGTGGAGAAATGCAACCTGAGTACAGCAGCATATTCAGAAAGTGCTGAAACTATTTTTGAATAAAAAAGGAATCACACATGAGCATGCTCTCTGGGAAGAGAGGATGATTGGGGAGCATGAGTAGGTGGTAATGGGGATGAGGGGTTTGGGTCTGCATCGAGGAGGGAGGGTATCATGGGGAGGGATACAAATGGGAATTGGTGGTAGAGCAATTGAAAGGGGTTGGGCGGCTCAAGTAAGGGGGAGTGAGTAGGGATCTGGGGAGTGTGCGAGGAAAAGATGAAGAAGGGTGGAGACTCTATGGGGTAGCAGAGGAAATTGCAGGTTTACAAATGGTGGGAGGCATGTCAGCCCTGATTTGTCTCCTTCTCTGTATCTGCTGGGATCTGAGCCTCTCCCTCTGCCCACAGTATGCTCTGGGATTTGGGGGACTCAACTCCTCTTGGGGTGTCTGAGCCCCTCTCCCTGTACCTCCACGTGAGCTGAGATTTGGGGCAGGGGACTGAAAGTAACACAAATTTAAAAGTCTGAAATCTAGACAATTAATACTTAAGATGCACATTACCCCGGTGGGTGGGTGGGGGCATTTGCAAGAGGGGTGGCCTGGGTGAACCTGGGGCATGGCTGAAGCAAGGGCGGGAGTCGCAGCTGGGTAGTGGGACTGAGAGGCCCAATTCAGTGTGCAGCCCGGTTCACATAACTGAGGTACTGTGCAGCCCTCTAGCAAGCTGCTACCTGTGATATGTGTATGCAGCAGCATAGGGCAGGAGACAGCAAGGGGCAACTTCTTATATGTTAATGGCTTTTTACAGTACTGACTAATGGCTTAATGGGATGGCGGGGGAGCTGGAAATGTTGGCAGGGGACTACACATTGTAGGGAATGGTGGGGCAGAGGAGACAGACACAAGAGTCTTCCCTCACATGCTTAAAGTCACTGCAACAATCATGTAATAAAAAAACAGTCAAGGATCTGGGACACAGACCTTAGATGAGATTTTTCTCACTGGCCATGTTAGCAACTGCACACTGCTAACATTTCAATGCACAACCATTATCCCCATTCCACTATAACAAAATGTACAGGAGAGAGAGGATCACTGAGGAATCACATAGCAACTGTGCAGTCTAATAGAAAGACCAGATGACTGGGGCTAGTCCCAACTCTGCCACCAGCCTGCTAGGTGACCTTGGGCAAGTCACTTCACCCTTCGGTGCCTCAGTTTCCCATCTGTAACAGGGGATAATGATGTCAAGTTCCTTGAGATCTTTATAAAAGCTAGATCTTTTGATTATTATCTAGTCACAGTAGTCTATTAACTGCAAACCTAGGTGAGAAATACAGCTGTCAAAATGAGCACTAACTCATACCAACAAATATTTCTCTCTCTCTGTTTAAAAAAGTAGGATATTTAAGTGATCAAAACTTAGTTACTGCAGAGTTAAGATACCTCGCACCCTTCCAGAAAGTGGAGTTCAGCAAAACTCAAACTTCTGAAAACCAGAAAATACAGAGTTACGGTTAACACCCAGAAACTGTGGCCTAATTGAGCGATGCCCCAATAAATCTACAACACACATCCTCACACTCTGTCTTTTCACTGTAATGGGCAGGCTTTACATAGACTTGCCCTAAGCTCAAACACTGAGCTTACTCCCATAACAGAATACCACAAATGTAACATTTAACAATCACTTTGTATCCTTTTACAACCCTTTTCACTTGCACACAAATTGCCACCTAAACCTGTACTTTCCCTGGCTCCAATGGTTAAGTTTGTGGGGGGGTTTCTGCAGGGGCGCCATTTGGGGGGGGAGTGGTGGGTTCTACACCCAGGGCCGGTGCAACCCTTTAAGCGACCTAGGCAGTTGCCTAGGGCGCTAGAATTTTGGGGGCAGCCTTTTTTTCGGCAGCAACCACGGCGGCCGGATCTTCAGCCGCCCCAGTTGCCGCCAGCATTTAGGTGGAGGGAGCTGGGCAGGGGAGCGTGGGGAGGGGGGCAGACAGAGGAACTCCCCGCCTCAGCTCACCCCTGCCCCGCCTCCTCCCTGAGCACGCCGTGGCTGCTTCACTTCTCCCGCCTCCTAGGCTTGCGGCGCCTAAGCTGATTGGTGCCGCAAGCCTGGGAGGCGGGAGAAGTGAAGCAGCGATGATGCGCTTGGGGTGTAGGCAGGGCAGGAGTGAGCTGGAGCAGGGGGGTGCCTCAGGGCAGAGGGTGGGGTGTAGGGAGCTGCCGCGCACAGGGGGTGGCGCCTCAGGGAGGGGGCTCGGGGATGGGGGAGCACGCAAGGTGGAAGTTTCACCTAGGGCGTAAAACATCCTTGCACCAGCCCTGTCTACACCCTCCCCCCCAAGTTTTGTAGGGGAGGTCTACTCACCCTAACCCCTGGTGGAGCTCTTAACTGCAACAGCTTGAGTGTGATACCTGGTGAGTTCAGAAGCTGGATGCAGCACAGCCGTTGGGGCAGGGAGTTTATTTATAAACAGAGGCAGGGTAATAAAAATACCAAAAGGCTTATCATTAAAGTAAATTAAGGATCATTAGATGATCCTGAAAGCATTGCCAGGCACTTCAGTTAAAAGATAGGAAACAAAGTGTAAGAATAAAAGGGGTAGAATGCAGAGAGGTAAATAGTGGTGTCCCTCAGGGGTCTGTACTGGGACCAGTCCTATTCAACATATTCACAGATGATCTGGAAAAAGGGGTGAACAGTGAGGTGTTTAAATTTGCAGATAACTGTCTTAAATAATTTTGTAAGGCCAAAGCAGACTGTGAAGAGTTACAAAGGGATCTCACAAAACTGGGTGACTGGGCAACACATGGCAGAAGAAATTCAGTGTTGATAAATGCAAAGTAATGGACATGGCAAAATATAATCCCAACTACACATATAAAATGATGGGGTCTAAATTAGCTGAGCCCATCAATAAAGAGATCTTGAATTCATTGTGGATAGGTCTCTGCAAACATCTGCTCAATGTGCAGTGGCAATCAAAAAAGCTAACAGAATATTGGGAATCATTAGGAAAAGGATAGATCATAAGAGAAAAATATCAGATTGTCTCTATATAAATCCACTGCACACCAACATATTGAATAGTGTATACAGGTTTGATCACCTCATCTCAAAAAAGATATATTGAATTTGGAAAAGGTATGGAGAAGGGCAACAGAAACGACGAGGGGTATAGAATACGTTCTGTATGAGGAGAGACTGAAAAAGACAGGGACTTTTCAGGTTGGAAGAGAGATGACTGAGGGCGGTATGACAGAGGTCTATAAAATCATGACTGGTGTGGAAAAATTGAAAAAGGAACTGTTATTTATTTCTTCACATAACACAAAACTAGGAGTCACCAAATGAAATTAATAGGCAGCAGATTTAAAACAAACAAACAAACAAAGTATTTCTTCACAGTCAACCTGTGGAAACTCGTTGCCAGGGGATGTTGTGAAGGCCAAAACTACAACAGGACTATGATAAGAACTAGATAAATTAATGGAGGATAGGTCCAGCAATGGCTATTAGGTATGGTGGGCAGGGCTCTAACAAAATGATCTGCATGTCCCTCGCCTCTGTTTGCCAGAAGCTAGGAGTGGGCAACAGGGCTACTTGATGATTGCCTGTTCTGTTCATTCCCTGTGAAGCACCTGGCATTGGCCACTGTTGAAAGACAAGATACTGGGCTAGAGGGACCATTGGTTTTATCCAGTCTGGCCATTCTGATGTTCCCGTTAATAGAACCCAGATGTATCTGGTCCCTGCTGCAACCCACGAGACCCCACTCTCCTCCCAGAGCTGGGATAGAACCCAGGAGTCCTGATGGGGTCTCTCTCTCTCCACAGAGTTAGTAATAAAGTAAGAATATACCTTACAATTTTAAACCTAACCAGTGTCCCTTAAGTGACTTGCCACAAGACGTCAGAACATGTTGTTATTAGAGCTGAATGGGTCTAATATTTATTTAATTTTCTTTCTTTTATAAAGGAATTAGATACAGGGCTCCTGTCAGCTAATTGCTAAGTTATCTGACAAAAAAAAACTAGAGTTTTCAAGTCCTTAAGTAGCCCCAGGAATCACGGTTAAATTTCCCCCCACCCCACCCTATCCCCATCTACCAAAATCGGAAACAGTACCCTCGTATTTTTGTATTTCCTGTTTTTTAGAAGTTTGAGTTTTGCTGCACTTGACATTCTGGAACAGCACGAGCTATCACTAAGTAACCGTAATGCTGCGTTAAGTGGCAAAAAAACCTTTGTTAATTAGTAGTAGTAATAGAACCCAGTTTATTCAAAAGTCTTGGAAGATCCCTGAAAAGGGTAATGGAAGAAAATGACCAAAGTACTATGAAAAGGATAGACAGGCGCTACTCATGTAGTACATAGGATACGTTTGCATTGCAGCAGAGAGCTGGCTTCCTGGTGTGAGTAGACAGACATGTCTTAACTCTGCTCAAGCTAGCACACTAAAAATAGCAGTATTGCTAAGGGCAGCAACTCAAGGTGACTGCCTGAGTACAAATCCACCTGACCACCATGGGTACACATTCAGGTGGCTAGCCCATGCTGCTGCTCATGCTATCCCTAGTTACACTGCTATTTTTAGTGTGCTAGCTGAGCAAAACTAGCACAAATCTGTCTACTCATGTTGGGAGAAACAATCCTACCTGCAATGTAGAGGTACCCACAGAAGAAACAACTGGATAACACGTTGTGCTAAGTCACTGAGCCCCAGAGTGCCATGAATAATAGCTAGCATTTTAAATCTATAGATCTCAAAGCACTCAAAAATTGGGGGTATAACTCACATTTTTCAGAGAGGGAAATAAAACTCAGAGATTAAGTGATTTGCCCAAAGTCACATAGCAAAGAGGCAGTGGCCGAGGTCTTTTGACTTCCATTTTTGTGCCCTGTCTACTGAAACATAACACAGATCTAATATTGGGCCTGATCCAAAACCTATCCGAAGAGTCCTCATGATATCATAGCTATGCATACCAACCAACCAGTTTAAAAAAGACCCAGGGGACATAAACAGACTTCAGTTAACAGGTGATTCCAGCTAATTGGTACAACTGGGACTGATACTGCTTCTATTAAGGTCACAGGAGTTTTTTCCATTGACTTCACTGGGAACAGGATTGGACCAGTGTATGAGTCTTTTCACTTTCTGATGGTGAAAAATTAAAAGTAGGATCTTAAATAACTATACAGTGCTGACTTTATAGTTTATACCATTGAGTAAGAGGGTCAAGTGTGTTAGTGTTATAAAACTCTAAATCAACATTGATATTATACTGTCTGTATGAAAATACATAAAAATACATTTAATTAACTGGAAGGTTGTGACACAAACTGACAAAAGCAATTTAAAACAGAAATTTCAAAGCAAAGTCTGACACCTTTAGAGTCATTCTGATCTCCACAGAAGATACATATTTAGGCCAGAATTTTTATATATGCCCATGTCTTTTTAAATGTTTGAAAAATATGCATATTATTTACCCAATTGCCTGGAATGTCTGTCGGAGAAATACATATTTATTTTTAAAAGCAATCCATATATTATTTACTCAGTGGCTGAGAATGACTGAGAAAAAGCCGTTCTGGTCTGTCAAGTAAATACATATTTATAAATGGTTTTTAAAACATATTATTTACCCAATGGACTGTAATGGCTCTGTCAGGGCCATTACATATAAATATGTAATTAGCCACATAGTAAAACATCCCCATAAAATCTCCCTGAAAAACATTAACTTTCTATGTGTCAATACACAATTGTTTTAATTTTGTTTTTCAAAATACCAAAAGCTATGTTAATGAGTAAGACACATTTTTCCATTATATATAGGGGAAAAAGAAGTATCTCAATTACTGAAGTCTGATTTTCCTTATTTAATACTTTACTGTTTATGGTTCCAGTGCTGCCTGCCATCGGATTCACCTGTGCAGACCCTCACACCCAGTCAGACTGACTTCAACATGGCTCTGCACAGAGCAAGATTCTATTGGCAGCATGACAGGCTAATTTAGTACTCACGAAGGTATGGAACTGATACAACTTGCTAGAGTTACGTGTAATGTGGACAGTTGTTGTATTAGCTTCTCCATGCAGCTTGCCAACGCACCTGCAACACTGTCAGGCCCTCTTGAATAAGGCCTGCCAAGCATGATATATGCCAAACTGGATGATGTTTTTTCACATGGAGCATTGTCCACAATGAACTAGATAAGACCATCAAATCCTTTTCAGTTGTGAAAGTGAGAACAGGATTTGAAAGTAGGGCTCCAAAGATTAAACCCACTTCATCACCTACCCCAATTAGTGTTGGCATTTAAGTTAGAACTTAAAATAAAATCCCAACCATATAATTGTTGTGAAATTTGTTAATCAAGAATGTTAACTTGTGAACTTTGGCTGAGACCATGCACATAAAATTTCAAACTGGAGTGAACTATACTGTTCGTAGTAGTGCAAATGTGTGTTGTAAAAAAAGTCATACATTAAGATGTAAATTTTATTCTCTGAGCTGAATACTAGGTGATTAATTCTCATAGCGCAGTGATCAATTGGTACATATGCTGCACCTGTAGTAATGTTTGTTTTTGTACATATTAGTAACAGAAGTGCACCACTAACACAGCTGTCACTTGCGTAGCTGTGCAACATTTCTGATATTTTGAAAACACTGAGATTGGTAGTTAGGTTGTATGTAGTTCTGCCAATTTTTTCAATTAGATCCATTACTGATTTGATGGAAAAGCAAATTAAAGGTACCATGGTGGTATGTAAATTGGTTAGACGGAGCATAAGGTTCTGGTACTGAGCTTATAAGTCACATGGCTGCTGAAAATGGCTTTATCAAATGTACTTCAATGAGATTTCTGGCGACTGCTTACAACCATGGGGGACATTTTGCAAAAGACCACTACAGGATTAGTCCAGCAGCTGAGGTTTAAAATATTTAAGGGAATATGCTAAAATGGCACATAGACCTTCAGAAAAAGAGTGCTAGGAGTGTATTAAGGCAGACTCTTGTTTAGAACCTGTTGGGGTTACACGGCCAGAATCTACCTCAGTTACGCCAGTTTAAATTTGGAGTAATCCCTTCATATCAATGTAATTATTCCAGGTTTACACTACTGTAAGTGAGATTAAAAACTGGCCCATGCATATTAACATTTTATATTTTTCAAAGCGGCAATAACTGTTTATAAATGGATACTGTATTTCAAGCTGTCTAAATGCTTGGCATGTAGACACTGCTAACTAACATTACTTGCAATATTCTATAATTTATCTCATTCATCCGCTTCTTTTGCCAGAAAAAAGAACAAGACTTTTTCATGACAAGAATGAATTCTATGTGGTGGTCATGCAGCAGTTCAGATTTTCATGTTTGCAAAGTCAGTCCCCCACCCTTTCACCTCTCTTTCACCAGATAACTGTCAGCAAAGAGATTCAAAGTGATGCAGACCCAAAAGCAAGTACAGCCTTCCCACAAAGAAGCCTCTTACCTAATTTACACTTGATTTATTTATAAAATCAAATCAAAATGCTGCCATGAAAAAATTATTCTTACTTAGGCTGCTGAAGAATCTTTCCAACTAGTGCTCTCCTCAGTTACTCCAGAGCATAGGAGGTTCCCCTTCTCAATTGGGGAAAGGAGGAGAAGGAGGAGAGGAAGGGGAGAAGGAGCCCTGGAACTAGTTTGACAGAGTTCAGCAACAGAAGGTCCAAATATGGCATACATTTTTCTATATAGGTACCATAGTGAAGTCTTTTAAGGTCAGATACAAGTAAGTCCCATGTCTGGCTTTGGTGCAGTAGAAACCTACATAAGACGACACAAGCCTCCAAAATCCTCTTTTCTGATTTCTGCACAGCCATTTATGGCTTAGTAGAAAGCCAGCCTTTTGTAGAATCTGGCCCTTCCATTGTATCACAATAATAGAAGCAGCCATAGGGTCCAATACTGCAGTCCTTAATCAGACAAAACTCCTACTGGCTTCCCTGAGAGTTTTGCCTAAGTATAGGATTGCAATTTTAGGTTCTTCATTCTACAAACACATTAAACAATGTCTGTGAACGTAAAGGAGTGGTCTACGTTGTTTAGTTCAGAATACAGTAAGCACTGTTCACAAAGGAGCACCCTTGTGTATACAGATCTATCCTGAATATATTGAATGATGGAGCATATCTTCATAATTAAAATTATTTTTACATCATTGATACAATATATTTTCAACATATGTACATACATTTAATGAAACATATGATGCATATATTGACACTGTGGGTGAAATCTCTTTCTCCTGGAAGTCAATGGGAGTTTAGCCATTGATTCCAATGGGGTCAGGATAGCAGCCTCTTTCTTTTCCCCTCTTTGAAAACTATCCAAACAAATAGAGCCATTAATGGAAAGCAACACTCTACAAGTAAGGCAATACACATATTAATTAATCCACAGGATGCACATGAAGCAATCAATTTTCCCAAATCAATTAAAAAAAGAAAGAAAGAAAGAAAAAGAATTTGAATTTCCACTCGTTTAAATAGCAGGTTACTTAGTTATTGAAAACTCTCTCACATTTGCATTGTGTCTTCATTACATTCAGCCATATACTGGATAACTTGTGCAGAAGAATTATATGTAGGAAATCCAAAAGTTATTTTTTTTTAATTGGGGTAAGATTTTTTAAATTTTTTAAATTTTTTAAAACTTTTCAGTCATCCAAAAAAAGGCAGGAGAGGCGGTAGAGGGGGCATGTGATAAATATTAGAAAACTTTTTAGATTGCAGTTTTAGTTATGCATGATGGGCCAGTATTGGAAAAAAGTGTGAGGTTCTTTTTTCCATGCCTCTTTGTGCACCCAGAGAAGACATGTCCTACAGCGTTTCAGTCATTTGCTGAAGTTTGGTCATGGTGGTGGGGATGTTGTTAGGGAAGTAAAAAGAGCAACGTCCATTTGAAGCTTGTCTGTGAACTTTGCATGAACCGCCAGGAATAATGTAGTGTGATGACAAGCCAGTTATACCTTCCACTAAATTTGCTGTCTGGAATGAACTGAAATAGTGTTTGGTTTGTGTAATTACGTCCATCTATCTTTATATTCCAGCGGCATATCGCAAATTGAAAATACTAAAAATTGACTGTTGGTTCTGATATTTAATGATTGCCAAAGACAAGACGATGATTTATTGGTTACTTACCAATGTGACACATTTGCATCTTATTAGACGGAGATTACTATTCCTTAAAATGCGGACGAGGCCTGATCATGTCTGATGGATTGATTTGATTTGCAAATGTAATCAAACTAATAAGAGGGAAAAAATGAGCAATAATGCCTTGTTTTTCAACTGGCAATCACTCCCCTGCCAACAACGCTGATATCCCTGACTAAGCAGCCTTCACACAGTCTTCCTGTCTCCTCAAATAAACAAAGGGATGCAGAGAGCTTGATAAGAGGATAACAAGCCAAGTATGGATGGAACAAGGAGCCAATACCTCAGAACAGTATAGCTGCATTAATGGGCTAATAGGCATACTAGCCTAAGACTTGCTGTGACTTCTATTTTCTTAAAAAACCTCAACAATATCCATCCAGCTAGAACAAGAAAACCCAGAAGAACGTAGCCATTTTAATTAAGGGAATTCCAGAGGGATATCCATCACCAGTGCAAAAGCAGTAAGTTGCAGGTGAAATTATTAGAATGGGAAGCTAGTTTGGGAAATTATTAGATTATTATTAGATTACTGAAATTATTAGAATGGGAAACTAGTTTGGGAAAGTAGTTTGACCAGTTGGAATCACAACCTATGGGCAGAAGACAAGAGAACAGTTTCAAAGGACTATAACATAGCGTTTTTAAAACCTCCCAGATCATAAATACAGACTTTCTATAGATTTTTCCCTGCAGTGAATTGATAACATAATCAGCTAAGGAGTAAGTTCCACTACAGACACACTAGCATGCAGGCCACGTGCTGGTATTTCTGTAAGGGCTGAAATATGGTTCTAGTTAAGAACAGATTCTTATTCTGCTTTACAGTAAGTGACCCTAATTCCCCACAGCAGGGCTCTTTTCCTCGTTAATGACCTCATCGCACAATAAGTGGTGGGCCCTCTGTCTGGCTTGTTGGAGAAGGTGTGTTGCCCCTTTAAGGGATAGAGAGCCAGACAGTTACCTGTTACAGAGGTAGGCAGCTCCATACCAGATCAGCCTGGAGAGGCTGATCCATCCCCCAAGTCACAGGAAGAAAGAGGGGACTATTTATGCCCATGTCTGTGCAATAAAAGCCCCTCTTTTTACCTGGACCAAGCAGAGCAACATCCACGCTTTCACCCATAGAAGTAGCTAAAATACCATGTTTTGTCCTGATCTGCTGTGGGCATTAGCTAGTCGCTCTTTTCTCAGGGGGCTGGGAAGGAATTTTTCACTCATCGCCAGTGCAAGATGGGTTTTTCACCTTCCCTACCGCACGCTGGGGGCTTAGTGGGGGAAAAAACAAAAGGGGAAGTTAGGTTATGATGTTGCAATTCATTATGTAACCGTGAGGTGGATGTCCAAGGCAGGTACTCCATAGAGAACGGATACGGTGATCAGAAAAAATGGATTGGGAAAGGATTTAAAGGAAGTATTCTTAAAGGAGTGGAAACAGGGGAGTCAGAGTTCCTATGATTGGAATAACCCCACCTCTTTTATATCCCCCATAACCCTTATTAAAGGGGCAGGTTGGCCAGGGACCCCTCCCAGGGCTGTCCCTAGCTATTCTGGGCCCCTACGCAGCCCCCCATGGGGGCAGAGTGTGGGGTCCCAGGCACCCATGGGGGGGGGAGCTGGCCCCAGGCCTCTGTGGGGGGAGGGGGGCGAGATTGGCTTGGGGGGCATAGGGGAACCGCCTCCCAACACTCACCAGGGACGCGGCTGGGGCTGAAGCGCTGCACTTCCTGCCGCTGGTGAGTGCAGGCCCGGCCCTGTTATGGTCCTCGGGGAGTGGGATAGAGCAGGGACAGGAAGGGGTAGGACTGGGGCAAAACAGGGCAGGGCTTTGAGGAAGGGATGCAGTGGGGGTGGGGCTGGTGTGGAGCAGGAGCGGAGGCCATGGGGAAGATGCGGAGCAGGAGCTGGAGCAGCATGCAACTGCGCAGGGCACCAGGAAATTTGGGGCACCAAATTTCCTGGTACTCTACACAGCTACGTACTTTGTGTATGGGTAGGGACGGCCCTGACCCCTCCCAATAAATGATTATGGAATTATCTGCACTGTGCAATGTTATCAGCTGGGAGCTCCCAGACATTCAGGAATGAAGTTGTGGCCTAATTAAACCACATCCAGTGTCTCCTGTCTTTCTTCCAGCATAGCCAGAGGGAATTGCAATAAGTCTCCTATCCCATCCCTCTCTCCCACCCCCTCCACCGAAAGTAGAAGGCAAATAATAAACTTTAAGGCCTGCAAAGCAGATCATGACATACATCTTTAGGGTCTGATCCAAAACATACTGACGTCAATGAAAGTCTTTCTATTGACTTCAATGGGATTTGGGATCAGACTCTTACAAAGAGAAGACTGGAGTGTGAAGCTTGATAGTTATGGGTCTGATCATGTACCCACTGAAGCAAAGGGATAACTTTGCTCAATGGAGCTGTTCATGTGAAGAAATTTATTCGTGTACTTAAGTATATGCAGGATTGGTTACTAAGTTGCTGCAGTAAAAAGCATCAACTGACATCTCATACTTTGTTAAGGAAACAGACATCACAAGGTGTTAGGTAAAAACAAAGTTGAATTTATGAAATTAATTTCCATGCTCAAAGGACTCAAAATATTTCCATAACTTAAAACTGCACAGTCAATGCAATTTGAATGTATATAAAGATATCCTAACAGTGCAAAAGCATCCTGGTCAAATTCCAATTAAATAATTATATTCTACCTGCCTAAAATTCCCCCTCTACTTTTAACTGGATTAGGTATACTTCCCTGCTTGTCCTAAACTGTTTAGTGTTGCTGTAAAAAGTCATCACCTTCTACTGCAGAAATAGTACATTCAATTGTTAGTGAAGTTCTCTATGGCAAATTCTAGCCGATCACGTAAAAAGCTTCAGGAACATATGCCACCATAGCAATATATATATACACACATCTTTTCCCCCTAACAAGCCCTTTCACAGTCACTCTCACAGATTATTCTCTCTCATTGCAGACATGATCTTCACAGGTTACATGGTTGCAGATGGCATTACTCAGTTACGAGGCATATTAAGACTCTCATTATCAACATGATAGGCACCGACTCCGTGGGTGCTCCAGAGCTGGAGCACTCAAAGGGAAAAATTAGTGGGTGCTCTTTACCCACCGGCAGCCAACCTCCCCTCCTCCCTGCTCCACCTCTTTCTCCCCCCCAGGTGTGCTGCATCCCTGCTCCTCCATCCACCTTCCAGCGTTTCCCACCCGGCTGCCACCAAACAGCTGTTTGGCAGTGTTAGCACACTCAGGGGAGGCAGCGGAGCCAGGGATTTGGGGAAGAAGTTGACATATTGGCAGGGAGGGGGTGGAGTTGGGGTGAGGACTTTGGGAAAGGGGTTGGCAAGGGGCGGGGAAGGGGTGGGAAGAGGCAGGGCAGGGCCTGGCCTCATGGAAGGGGTGGAGTGGGGGTGGGCTGGGGTTGGGGGGGTATTGAGCACCCTCGTGAAAGAGGGGAAGTCGGCGCCTATGATCAACACCCTCTACTCTAGTGGTTCTCAAGCAGGCGAACGTATACCTCTGCGGGCACTCAGAGGTCTTCCAAGGGGTACATCAACTCATCCAGATTGTTGCCTATTTTAGAACAAGCTACATAAAAAGCACTAGCAAAGTCAGTATAAACTAAAATTTCATACAGACAATGACTTGTTTATACTGCTCTATATAATACGCTGAAATATAAATACAATATTTATATTCCAATTGATTTATTTTATAATTAAATGGTAAAAAGTAAGCAATTTGCCAGTAAAAGCATGCTGTGACACTTTTGTATTATGTTGGATTTTGTAAGCAAATAGTTTTTAAGTGAGCTGAAACAAGACAAATCAGACTCCTGAAAGGGGTACAGTAGTCTGGAACGGTTGAGAGCCACCTCTCTACTCTGCTTGCCATCCCCTGGAATGCTAAACTGCTATCTCTGTTGTTGGGTTTTTTTTCCATCAGCTAGATGCATGAGCGTTGTGAACCAACTGGATTTGCCCTGCCATTCCCCACAACCTGCCCGTAACTCTTTCCCAATATGCTCATGCACAGAGAGCAATTGCAGAGCTTTGCAGGCTCTTCCCTTCAAGTGCTATTTACATTGGATTCGGATGCCTTCTTACACTTGACACTGCTGAGCAATCTCAACCCTCAGTACTGTCAATTGGAATTAAAGGAACTCAACACCTCACGTAAGGAGAGATCAATTCTACAAGGTGCTGAACACCGCAGCCACGTGCGGAGTGCCCTACACATGAAGTCAGTGAGAGTTGAGGGCTGTCAACTGCTTTCAGGATGAAGCCTTTAATGAGTAGCACAGCTTGCTTATTAAATTAAGAAATTTCTCTTGTGTCTGGCTAAAGTAAAGTGTCTCAGAAGTTTAGGGAGCAAAAGCTCTTGGGAATGTTATTCAATGTTACAGAACATGTGCACAGTCTACACGTTTTCAAATAAAAAGGAGAGTTCTAGAGGTTGTTGTTTTTTTTAAGTAAAAGAAACAAACCCTCTCAAAATACTACTGTACGCAATTAACTCTGGAGGGTTTTAAACCGGGAGAGAGTGAATTAAAAATATCAAGGGAAACAAGCTTAATAGTTACTGCCTAGTAAGTATTCATTTTAGGTAATTAAATAAATGAGTATTTAGGACCAACATGTAAGGCTAATTCTCTTTTTTATATACATCTATCAAGCATTGCTCAAAAAGAAGCTTACTGCTAGCACTAGAAACATAAGTTCACAAAGCTCTTGTATGATCCATGCAGAAGGAGATTACAGCCAACTGATTTTTAAAAACTGCTGACTCTGTTGATCAGATTGGTCTAAGTGTTGCCATTAGCACCCATATGCTCTTTTTTCCTCTCTCCCCCTATATCCGTGCCCAGGTCACCATGTGCCCTGCTACAGACGTGCTGACTGGCTAAGGGGGCCTCGTAATTCAGGTAGTTAATCCTATTCTAATGTAGGTTAAGCAGGTGTGAAGCCTACCTCATCCAGAGAGAAAGTAGATGCTGTTTAGAGGCACCCTTGGATTTACAGTATTTAAATTAGGCTCAGATAACTTTAGGAAACTAGACCAGTCTGTGCTGCTGACCTAGTCATACAGGTGTAAACCTGTCTGCTCTAAATCCAGTCTGAGCAACTGGCTCTTTCCACCCACCCTGGATTTACAATGTCAACAACACATGGCTGTAAAGCTAGCCTCCTCTTCCCCACCCATATCAAAGTAAATATACTTTTGTTGGAGGCAAAGCTAGATGATTAACTGTAACCTGCTTGGTTTCAGAATTAACTAGACTGAGAGGCTGCAATATGTATTGATATGATTTTACCACTTCAAATCCAGTATGTGAGTTGATCATTTTGATAACCAAGTTTGATCATACAGCACTTGTGATCTCATGGAAAAAATGATCAGGGACCACATTAGGCTTTTAAAATCATCTAAAAATCTTTCTGTGTTTGGAAGCCTTTATATTCTTTCTGATTCTGGTTGAAATAGCTCTATATAAGCAGGGAGGGGAAGATAGCAACAAAAGTGATATTTATTGTCCACAAATAAAAAGTCCAATGATGCAACCCTCCCGACTTGTGTAAATAATATTCACTCATTCGAGGTAGGATTGTGGGATCAGGCCCACATGTCTTAGCCTGTTTTAAAGCAAGTAAACCTGCTTTGAGCTGAGTATTTCTCATTTGCTCATCTTAGAAAGAATTGGCCTTCCTTGTCTATTGACTGTATGCTGCAAGCTGTTTGGGAATTGAAGCACCCTAAAAGATTATTTCAGCAATTTAAATTGGTATTTTATAGCACTCTCCTAATTAGCAGTCATTTAAAATGGTTGGAAATTGCACTAAATTATGGGGAAAACAGCATGATTTTAAGGAAATAATATGCCTGTAAATGCCTAGCATGCCCTGGCATCTCATGTATGGCAATCCAGATGCTCTCCCATTTGTAAATTCCACTGCTTCTTGAGTCTCAGGTCAATTCTGAGGTCAGTTAGTGCTGCAGATATCAAATTAATTTTCTTACTGGGAAGAAAAAATGTAGAGTGTAGCAAAATAAGAAAGGAAATAGGATACAATGATACATTTAGATTCTCTTCTGGTAATAAGGTTAATTCTGTATTGGCTAGGAAAAATGAAAACTGTAAGACAGTCACCTGCAGTGAGAGTGGATCTAATCTACTGAACCCTTAGTAACACAAATAATCAGTACTAATGTGAATATTATAGTCCCATAAACGGGACTACCTGTTTAAGGCTCAACTCTGCAAGGTACTGCAGTTCTCAGCTCTCATTGGCATAGGGACTACTTATATGAGTTGATCCCCAGAAGAAGTGTATGGTACAGCTCACCTGACTTCAGTTAAGCTATGCCAAATTACACCATCTGAGTACCTGGGTCATAGAACTGCGTGTGTGTTTTAAATTAATTGTATAAACGTGTATATATATTTTCCTCTAGAATTTCTCACTTTAATTATTCAATTTTTTTTAACAAGTATAAACCATTCCTATGTTCTTCTTTCCAATTTAAAATCTATTCCAGGAGTGGACAAACGTACTGATCCTCTGAGCTGCACATGACAATTATCAGAAGTTCGAGAGCCAGGGCATGCCTGCTGGGGCTTGGAGCTTTAGCCCCACAGAAGGTGCCTGTTGGGGCTCAGGACTTCAGCCCCGTTCCTGCTGAAACTCCATGCCCAGCCAGGCACACCCCGTGAGGCTGAAACCCCTACCACACCACCCTGCTGCAAGGCAGAGGTCCTGAGCTCCCACCCCAGTCTGGTAGATGGAGAGTGGGGGGCATAGGGGACTCCATGAGCCACACTTTACCTGTAAAAGAGCCACATGTGTCTCGCGAGCCAGTTTGGCCACCCCATATCTAGTCTCAAAGCCCTAAAATGCTCAGTAGAAATCCAAAACCCAATGTGTTAATGTAGCAGGATTAAGGTTTTTTCCATTTCCCTCTCATCTCCACTCCATGACTTCGAAGCCTTTTAAATATGAAAAATGCAATGTGTATTCTCAATCCAATGGACAAGTCAATAATTTAGCTTTTGCCTAACAAGGACGCAGACTGTGTAAATCAGTCCATATGTCACATACTTGTCCAGATTTTGTTACGAAAATTATGAATAGAAAAATATTGCTAATTTTTTTTTTTACTCTGGCATTTAAGATCAAATAATGTCTGTTTCTAGTTAAAGAATTACAATTATTTGGTGTTCATTTGTTATCATTTCATTAACCATTTATTATTTTTAAAGTGCCACAGAAGTGAACAGCATTATATAGGCAGCAATAGAGGTAGCAAAATATTTTGAAAAAATTTACTAATTTCACACTTCATTATAAAATTATTTCAAAACCTTTGTATCTTTTGTTTAATACAATTATTATCAATAGATATAAAACAGGATTCCATATTTGTAGTATGAAGAAAATGTGATGAATACTGGATGGAAATCTTGCATTTTGCTATGTAAAACTTGTTCTCCAAGTTTGCAATATAAGAAAATAATTTTCCACCTCCTTTTTAAATGCATATGTTTTCAGATTAGCCTGTGATATTCTATGGAAACGGTGTCTTTTATGCTTCCAGTCTCCAGCTGCCACACAATTTCTCTCTCTTTCCTCTCCTCTTTGTTTTTCAGCCATATTCCCTGAATGTCAAAGCCAATTTAGTGCATTTCACTTTGCTGAATAAATCAGAGGCGAAATCCTTGCTAAAAGTGAAAATTTGATTTGCTAAAAGGAGCTTAGGGCAACTATTAATCAATATATCCAGAGTGTCAAAGCTAAGGCCATGATAGACATGCATTCATTTGGAGATTGGTTGAGGCAGATAAAGGGGGTACTGGGGGAACAAGTGCAACAACCAGACTGTGAATGTGTTGAGGGTAGCATTTGCTTTAAAAAGTGGGAAAGGATTCTGAGAAAAACTGATTTTACTGATGGATTTAAGCTTTTTTAAAGGCTTTGTTTTAATGAAGAGTAAATAATAAATACGTGGTGAGCTGGAAGGTCTTCTGTGATCTGATCAACTGAACAATTTTTTAAATAATATTCTTTCAGTGGACAGACAACAGATGTTAAAACTGAAAGCAGCTGGGGTTACTTGTATGAGTTTCACTGGATGTCTTCATATCAAGCTCTTTTGAGTCGTATAGAATATTTATATTATATTTAACCATAAGACTTGGAATGGATAAATGGCTGGGCATGCAAGATTTTCTTTTCTGTTAATTTAATACTAGTCATGGATGTCAGAACTGATAATATCAGAAACTGAAGTTCTATGTTTATCCACAGGACAGGCACAAAACATCAGTAGGACAAACTTCCTCATTCCCCCCTCTCCCCCTCCAGTGAGCCTCATCCTTACCTGGAACAAATCTTCCCTGAACAGCAGACATGCTAATATTGTGTGTATCTGTTATTGCACTTTGGCCTTCTCCTGTTCCCATCAAAGTTTTGTAGTTGATTTCAGGAGGAGTGGAAGCAGGTCCCTAGAGATTTTTGTGCCAGATCCACAGATCTCAGATGAATATTCCAAATACTTTTAAAATAAACATCTCATACAAGAGAGAAAAAAGACCTTGTCATTTCCACCACTACCACTTCCCTATTTTTATTTGAAAACACTGGGAACATTTGTTAATGTGTGTGCCTCATAATACATCTTCTCACACAGAACCACTGGCAGTGGTGTAGGCCAGATTAGGGGAACTTCTAAAAATTTTCCCTCCTAATTTGCTAACACTAGTTCAGTTCCATCAGTGTTACCAATGTTGATGTACCAAAGCAGTGTAGATAAGTTGCTGGCATTGGAAGCACAGTGTTGGAGCAGGGCTACTCAGCATGGTGCTTAAAACACAGGCAGCGGCTGGCAGCCCATCCACACTAAGGCTCCAAGATTCCAAGCTTGCCATTTAGTGTTCTCCAAGGGAGCAAGAGAAACACTGTTGAGTGCACATATGAACGCATAATATAAGCACATATTCATATAAATGTATCTCCATAGTTATCTATAATAGTCACAGCGGAACCCTCTGATATGCTGAAATTCAGGAAGAGACCATTCAAGGAAAGCTGGGGCTCGTGAGAAGCTGTTTGACTTGGATCCCTGAATGTAAGGCCCAGTGACCTTCTCCCATGACTCGGATGCCATTTAAACTGTGTGTTGGGAGAGGAGGTAAAATACCATAGGGAAATAGTTCTTATGTCCAGATCCAGTGTGCATGCTTGTGGAAGGGGTTAAAGGAAGAGTGGATAGTGTTTTTCTGATGAACAGCAGACAAGGGAAACTTGCAAAGTATCCAAGACAGTGCAGGGATGAAGGGTAAGGTGTCCTGACTCCCCAGGAGGCTCAAGTTATTATCACTACAGATTTGTCAAGCAGCATGAAGCAGCTCATACTCCATACCATGTAGCATGGCTAGTAAACACTGCATTAGCATTTCCACCTGTTTCTGAAGGGACAGGGACTCCAGGACCCGGGGACTCCTGTGCAGCTGCAAAATTGGAAGTGTTGCCTAAAATGCCCCTGAATTCAGCTAAGAGCATAATAGGTTGCGGAAGGCCATAAAGTCAACAAAACCACATGATTACATTGTGTGAAAATGAGTGGGTATGGAGTGGGTGCTCAGTGGGGCTCTGTAGCCACTCCACACAGCAGAGCTGGGCTCTACATCAACTCCACAAAGGCCTCAGAAAGAGGACTATGGGGATGGACTGGGAGGCTGGCCAACGTGTATGTGATTATACACACCCAGTGGTCAAAGTGCTGCAGAGAGGTTGAAGTAAAGGCAGTGGAGAGGCTGTAAGGGCACGCTGCCTGGAAGGTGGGAGGTGAAGTGCATACTACATGGAGCCCCGCGTAATTTTCCCACACAAAATCCCAGCCTGTCTCCAAAGTCCTTTGGGTCTATCTGGAATTAGTTCTGCATGTGTGCTTAACACCGAGTACTGTAAAACTCCATCTATTGTGAAGTAGCACGGAAGTTCAACTTTTTTCATTTACACTTTATATTACACAATGATTTATATAGAATGCACACACACACTTTAGGTTACACATAGTACATGTGAGAGTATGTGCATAAATACATATATACACACACACCCCTTTCACCTACCTATACACATAAGATACATTGCTGGAACACTTTAAAGTGATTATTTCCAGCTTCTTCTTTATGTCTTTACCCACGTTTATCACACAGAGTGGCATTTTTGGAGCAGATGATGAGTAAAGGACAGTTTAAAAATGACAACTCTACAGCGAATCATATTCCTGTTCAATTTTACAATGTTAAACTACACCTCTGAGAGCTGCTTTGGAAAGAAAAGCTTAAATATTGTCCTCTACACAGAGTGTATTAGAACAATAATGTTTCATAAAACATTAACATTAGCACTAAAATATTCAAAACATTCTTGGATCTGGTCCATCAAAAATAATACCCTCATGCAGTACCCCTTTTAAATACCAGGATACTGCCTCTTTTTACCTATACCTATAATGAAATATTGTTAATTCCTGGCAAAATACGACCACATTTGAAAGCAAGCAAGTTTAACTTATGAAATTGTGTAACTAGTTAATTTTTGATAGATTAGCCCAATGTAGTGATCTCAACCAAATTTTTCATTTTAAGTGCGAAAACTTGATTTCTATGGTCTGGTTGGTGTTTTTTCATGCATGCAAATTTTTTTAGAGAACATTTTGTCCCTTTAGCTTCCTGTTATGCACAGTTTTAAGAGCTTAATGTTTCCTGCCTCCACTTAGAATAAGAGAACATTGCACATTTTTGCTGAATGTCAGTGAGACAGTTACATTACAGAAATGGTGCCTGAGTGACTCTGAAACTGTGACTAGACATCAGCAGAATTCCATCCTACACTGGAGAACAGCTTAATTAATTCAATATGCCCAAAATAAAATGCCCCCCTCCCCAAACCAAAGCAAAGGGGAGGGCCCCAACCATAGGTAAACCACTGAGTGAAACAGCTGTCTGTTATGTAAAAAAAAATGTCTAGCACAGCTCCATAAATATATTTAGGCCATTTATATAGGTCAACTAATGTGGGTTTTGTCTCATCAGGCAGGAGATGAAGCAGCCTCAGTGTCTCCCTAAGCACCTTCAGCATTTTGCTAACGAAGTTACAGTACATAGGAATATTTTAATCTGACAGAAAGAACAACAATAGATCTGACTGCTGGACTGATAATCTTCTTATCACACCCTGTGAAACCTAGCTCTAATATTTGATTGAGCCTCCATTACTTGGCAAGCCATTCTAAAAAGGCCAACAATGGAGAGAGAGAGAGAGAATGAAGTGGAGTGTGCAAGTACCTCCATATCTACATAAAAGAGATTAGAGGCGACAGCATTCCATTTTACAGCTCAATCATATTGTGTTAGCATGCGCTTATCCGAGCGCGGATGAAATTGAAAGAGAAATAAAAAAGAGTCAGGCAGATAGGAACCAGAAAAGCGAGGCATGAGCAATTTCAAGAATATAAAAGGATGCTAATGGCGGGGCCCTGTCATTCTTAAAAAGGGCTATTAGGGCACCATCATCTGTTCTTGTGCCCTTACGCTCCTCTAACTAAAGTCAAGCATTTCTTAATACCATTGTGCTCTTTTGCTTCTTCAGATAAGACATGGTCATGTTTCATAACAACACACTTCCCATTTATTTGATTTATTAACGTGAGCAGACTAATTCTATTTGCTGATAAAGCCTTTCCATACATATTTTTCTTTCAATATTTCCTTCTGTAGAACTGGACACTTTTTGTTCAGAAAAAACTGCTATTAGAGAACAGTCCCAATAATTCAGAAGTTCTAATGATTTTATGATAGCATATGAATTTAATATAATTTAAAGCAAATTTTAGAAGATGACCTCCACAGAGAATGGTGTAGACAGAGGGATCAAAGGCGTACAGCATGTTACTTTCTGTAGATAACTTCAAGAAAGAATCCTCTTTATAATGGCTGAAAAAAATGTTATTTTCTTCCACAATAAAGTTGTCTTTCAAAATATAAAGGTTTCCATTAAATTACAATGCATTACAGCTTAGTCTTTTATTGGTTCTAACACAACTGAAATGAAGGGTCTTTAATCATGTTACACCTGAAGAAATTACTGCAATAAAGGAAGATCTGGTGTAGCCCACATAACGGGCCAAATTCACATATAATGCCACTGCATTCAATGGACTGACACCAAAGGTTTATTTGGCTGACTATGGCTATATAACAATTCATACCTTTGTTGCTCTTTGTTCCTTTTATGACTTGTCCCTTTTCCCAGCTCCACTGTATCACTGCCTAGAATAACATGTGCCGGCACAGGCAACAGCAGGGTAGCACCATCGCAGGCTTCTCTACAGTTGTTTTGTGCCAATCCCGGTCATTAGTTAAGCTCTGGCAGCCCAAGTTCAGCAGCACTCCATCATTCAAAACCAAACTAAAAACCTTCTGATCATGCTCATCACATTTGCCCTTTAGCATGTCAAGCTCTTCCTCATTTTGATTTTTGTGATCTAAAGCAGCAAGCACAGATTTTATCACTGACTTCGGCTTATCAGAAGGCTTAGGAAAGGATTGCCTTTGTTTACTATTTAGGTTTTTTTTTTTTAACCCAAATGGGGTCAAGCAAGTAACCTTAGATAGTGCAGCTTTACCACGGCAGGTGTGTTTTTGACTTTGTCTCATAAGTCTAAGACTTATAGACTATAGACGTTTTCCTCAGCTAGTTCAGATTGCGGGTCTTAAATTTATAATGCCATCTTACAGTGTCCAATAGCTTTTCATGCTAACTACGGCATTGAATTGTTTTTAAAAGATTGCTCAGTTTCTCCACTCCCCCTGCACGCCACACTCCAAAAGAAAGCTATGTAACATATTCACAAATCAAACTGATAAAAGGTCCTGGGGCAATCATCGTGGTGTGGGACTGACTTCTAGCTCCAGTGCTCTATTTCAGTTAGACTGTTGTAGGCATCTTCCGAAGATGAAGCTCAAACTCACCTATTTAACTAGTTTTGACTTAATTTGGGGTGCTTTATTAGCAACCAGTGTAAGACAAAGTAGCTAGTATAATACAGAGTGATGTTTAAATTAGTTTACAATTTGCTTGGGCTCATCTAGAACTGCTTTGAACAAAGCCATTCAGAAATGTCAGCTGTGTTCCTAACCACTGTAACAAATTGTTGCCTGAACGCTGCACACCTAATGACTTCAAATTAGCTTCACTGCGATATTGCCTGACAGTTCGTTACGACTGTTAGCAACATAGCTGGCGTATCATGACCAATAAATTGGTTTCAGTGTGGGCTGGGAAAGGGACTTCCATCAATTTGATTAAAGAAATTATTGTAGCATTCAAAGCATAAAGACAAACTAGTTTAAGGAGACAGAAATAAGTTAACTGTACCAGAAAAACATTGCTCATGATTCAAAAGCTTGTTTATAAACCATTTGTGGTACAAACTTTGAACAAATACATTTCATCTGGGCAGAATATGAAATATTTCAGCATGTGTAGGATACTGTCCCCCTTCAAAAGTAAAATTATGCTTTAGAAGCACATTGATTTTTATTATTATTATTTATTATCTACACTGTGGTAGGACCAGAAGCCCAAGCAGAATTGGGGCCCCACTGTTTTTGACATATAGGAAGACAAAAACCCAATACTTAAGTGTTGAGTCACTACCACAAGAAATGCTTAAAACAAAAGTGTCTCAGGAACAAAGTAACATACTGAAATGTAGATGTTTACTATCTGCTGTTCCATGCATTAACAAAATCCAGTACTCTGGCTTGCTGCATGTATATATATGTAGTCTGTACAGTCTAATAATATTATAATAAGGGTGCAATTTCTGATGGTATTAGAAATATACATTATTTTTTAACTTTGATAAACAGAAAGTTGCTGGATTACGCATTCACATTAAGGTGAATCAGAAAATTCCATGGGGTAAAATGGAATCTAAAAGGACATTACTATATTGGCTATAGCAATTAAAGTACATCCATCCTCACTGTGAATGGTTGGTATGCTGAGGCTCCAATACGGCAATTAGCTGACTGAAATGCACAAATATCTCCAATTATCCTGCTAGAATACCAAGACGAATATAATAAAATAAATAACAAATAAAAAGCTAACACTTTTTTCATATGTTTGTGAAAGGTGAGAGATTGACAGCCGTGGAGAGTGTATTTGTTTATTAACCCATAGAATGATTGCACTACACGCTAAGCAGGGGGGGAAGAGAGGGATTTGTCCGGCTTGCTAGAGGAAGGGGCATACATCTTTAAGGAATAGAGAGGTACAGAATGAGTTTGCAGCAGCCGCAGAGCAGGTCAGCATGGGCATGCTGACCCATTGCTTCAGGTGACTGGAAGAAAGGGGAGGTTACATAAGCACATGCCGGACTAGAGAAGCCTGCTTTTTCCTGGACTTGGCACAGCCAGAAACAGGTACAAGTGTCTCAAACACTGCATTGAAAACATGCTTCAGATCTGACCTAGAAGATCCACAAATCTTTGCTCTGAGAGATTATTTCTTCTTACCACTGTCTCTGCTGAGATTGCTAATTAGCTTTAATTGTGGTATGTTATTGTGTGATGTGGACACTGGTCCATCTTGCACAGACCAAGGAAATATTTAGATATGTGTAGTTCCTTGTGCCCTACTGCTGGCATAATCTGGCCCTAAAACCAGTTTAACTCTCCCAAGGACTGTCACCCCAGTATAAGATGATCTGCCTGCTAATGTAGATGTTCTTATGCCACTTCCCCAAATCCAGCTGGCATAGCAGAGGAGAGGGATAGTGGCCAGGTTTCCCTATTTCACACTGAACCTACGTTGCATTTTTTTTTACCACTTTGGGGTGTTCACAGTGCAGCCTTCAGATTGCTCTAATCTGGTGCAGAGGAATTAGCCTTGTACAGAGTTTTAAACAGCATGATTTCAGATGTCTTTGAACACAAATCTCTCACTAGTGCCCGTGCAGTTCAGCTGCACCTGAGATCTGTCCTCTTTAATAAGAAACACGTTAAAACATTCATTCACTTATACCTCCACCAGTACCATTTAATAGTAAGAATAATACTATGTCTAGACCAGGATATATTGTAATCAACTTTCCTGTAATGATTCTACAGTCTTAAACATAAAACTTTATAAATCTGTCATCCCATTGTCACTGTAATGTAATAATCTGTGTGCTGATTTTCAGGCGGTCATTGTTTTACAACTACATATATATATTATGTACCTGGAATATGTTTAGCCCATCCAATGATGACCACCAATTCTCTGTCTGCCAGGTCACAAAGTGTGGTGAGCGCTTTGATGTCACTATCCGGAACAGTAGGGTCAGGCATGGCATAGATCTTCTCTGGTTCAGCAACCAGTAAATGGGAGACAATCTTGTTATCTGTAAAAATGGACCAGAATGCTACAAGATCACCAACAGTGTTACCCTATTTTTCTAATAGGTGAATTAAGTTTCACATTAACTTAAAAACAGTGACCAAATTTACCCCTTGTGACTCTATTAACTCCACCAAGGAGGTACAACAGAAATTAACTGGGCCCGATATAAACATTTTCAACAAACATGACTAATTTATTGTACATAAATTACAAATAAAATAATATGAGATGCACATATAAAATTATTACATCATAACATTTGGAATAAAATTGTCATTGTCAAAACTTTTAGGGATTGAAATAAGTTTTAGGTTTTGCACATTGAAACTTTTTCTGTCATTTATATTTTTTGGATATAGTGTTTTTAAGAAGAGCTGCACATTGCCTGAATAAAAATAACACAGACAATTAACAAATCATTAAATCCTTAAAATCTGAAACTTCTGTTGCCATTCTTTATCTTAGATGTCAGAGTCAAACTGTCCTAATACATGTACTCGCAAGAGTTTCTGAGCAGCTATCATCCTATATATCTTATAGTACCTATAAGCCTGCTCTTTTAAAATGATAATACTAAGATTTGTGGTCCCAGGGACTTGTATTCTAGGAATAAAAAAGCTACTGCCTGTATTTGTGCAGAAACTCAGAATCTCACCCAAAATTTGCTTCTTTAAATTTAAACAGGAGGGGGCTGATACTCCTTAATTAACAGATAAAATCAGGAGTAACTCCATTAAAATCAATGGAAAGATACCAACGTAAAACTGGTGTAAGTGACATCAGAATTAGGTCCTATTTGAGAAAGCTCTTTTGTACACAAAAATGTCACTGTATTATTTTGGAATGCTTTTTAATATCTGTAACATTTTCATTTATTTAACATTTATTTTGCACACAGTTGAATCATGTGATCTATATGGAGCAATCAGTTATATTGGAATGAACAGTCAAAAAAGAAAGCGCAAGAAGAACTGTATGGGCTTATTACAAGATGCCCGCAACTCTACAGTATACAAGTTGCAAACAAATAAAATCTGTCAGTATTACACTGCATATTGAAGCTTTAATTTGAGGTGCAAAAAGAAGCCTTTTTTCTTCTTTAGAAGCCTGATCCACCTCCCAGAGATCTCAGTAGAAAGACATCAGTAGGAGATGGATTGGGCCCTTAAACCTTCTATACTTTTCCCAATATATGCAGCCAGGTGTCCTACCTTTTAATGATAGGGACATCTTGTAGCATAGCTGAAATGTATCAGCCAGACATAAAGCATATGTTCTTAGAGCCTAAACAGTAGCCCTTTAGAGGACTTAAGACTAATCCTTTCAGTCCCTTGGGATAAACAATCATGGGGCTTGACATATATAGGGTTCGATCCTTAGAAGATTGTCCAGCACCCTCAACTCCCTCTGAAAGCTGATGGAGTTGATACTTTTTTCTACTTCCAAATATCAGATATAGGCCCTACTGTCCTCACAGGAAAAAACTACAACTGAAATAAATGGGAGTTTGACTTGCATAGCGACTGCAGGACAGGTTCCAAGATACCTGTTCATGTCAGATTTCCCTAAATATGTCAGATTTCCTTGATTCTGATTTCTGATGCTTTACTACTCTTTTGTGACATTGACTCCTTGATTCTGATCTATTTCCATTAGTATTTTAACTTATTACAAATTTGTGTAAAGTTGTGATACATGTAAGTCCTTCATAAAATAAGTGCAAGACCCAGCTGGAAAGCATTCCATCAAGTGTGTTTTATTGCAAGGGGATGGATTCATGTTTATATGATGTGTAGGAGCTATGACAACTAAATCATTATTTATTTCAACATTCTACTTATTATCAAATGATTAACAGAGAATTATAATCTTATTTAAAGATGTCACTTGGTAATTTTAACAGATAGTGGCAAATAGTTATTCAACATAATATTATTTATTTTTTTAATGAATAGATGTTTTATTTGTTTTTTTGATTAACTTATTAGAAAACATAATTCTTTCCAAAAATCAAAGATTACAGCATATTTTCTCAAGAATTTAACAACAAACCATATGCAGTGAAAAGCAAAGTAACTAAATTCTATTTTTCTTACTACTTGTTCTCAAAAAATGTATAAATGGACCCAGCATTCATATTAAAATGCATGAAGATGGGGACATAAGCCATATATTTAAAATTAAAGTATATTTGTGAACAAGAGCTCCAGATTGCTAAGGTAAATGTCCACAAATTCAGTTGTGCTCACTTCAGATTCACACAAGGAACGGACTGGAAATCTCCTTTTAATAACAGCATCTTCATCAAACGTTTGCTTCTTGCAGATGATTCAAGAATAGTGTACATTTTCATTTCTGCTTCACAAAATCTCCACTTTCATTATTCTGACAACACAACAAGACCTGAAGGCAGGCCACTAGATTCTGTAGATAAGAAAGGAAATGCAAAAAAGGGCAGAAAGAGGTCTGTCTAAAAGAGACCTCCTAATCCCTGTTATTTCACTACAGAGAAAAAGGCTGCATGTATTGAAGCAAGGTTTAGTACATAGGCATAGGGAAATTCTGAATGTTCGCAGAAAGCCCCATCACGCAGGAAATTGAATAGCCATGAGCACCATTTCTAGGTAAATCTTATTTAATGTTTCCCTAATTAGAATCAATAGAACCCAATTTTCATTCCTGTGCCTTTGCTATGCGCAAACTATCAGTCAGGGTCCAGAAAATCTCCCAGGCTACTTCCTCAATAAAACCGATTCAACTGTTTCCTGACACTTATCTGACAGGATCCAAAAATTAAGTTTTATAAGTGTTTGTTACAAAAATGTTTGTAATTGGGAGAACTAAGGAAAACTAACAGAAGTCTTTAGGTAATAATGATTAATAAGGAGATTGGTTTATCTCAGACAAATGGAGTTTACTGAAACTGGTAGTGATCTTCTTAAAGGTATTGTTATACATTACTTCCCAATAATCTCAGGTTTACACAGTTTCGTGGATGCTTCAGCACAATAGCGTTAACCTATGCCTATATTAAAGGACTGGAATATTTTTGTATGCTAGGAGGCTATCAAGATTTTAACTCAATGACAACGTAACATAAATGAAAAAAACTGGCAATCTGTGTATCCAGCAAAACTAAACCGCTAATGAAATTAAGCCTTAGAGTTTATTAAATTTTATTGTATTATCAGAAAGTTTTTATTATAATGTGAAAAAATCTGCTTAATGCAGCCCTAGATTGTATTTACAGAATGGTGAAACAGCTTATGCAGGCTGAGAAGAAGATGCCAGATTGGACAATTGAAGGTATAATCAGCATAATGTTTTTTGGAAAGGCAAAAGGAAACTATGCCATATGTTCACTTAAGCCTTAATTTTATGTAAAACTGGTTGTTTTTCCTTTGACATAGCTAAAATGCCCTTTCGCTTACAGTTCAAAGACTGTTTATTTGCTCTACAGATCCCCATATGCTCATGTGTATTGTACGCAGCAGTGTCCCCTACTGGGGAACATGAGCTGAAATAGACACTGTTTTCTACATGCTAGGTAGTGTCATGGGCACAAAACCTCCGTGCTTCTTTTATTTTTCCCTAAATGGGGGGGAGAGGAGAAGGGTTGTCCCACTTTGATAGCAAAATAGCCTTCTTGACAGTGACAACTGTGTATGGGAATTCGGATCTAAATATGGAAGAGTTCACAAGTACTTGGTAGGAAATTCATACCTTTGTAGGCTAATTCCATAGTCTCTTGCACTAGATGTATAATGCAATTAAATTTACTTCATGGAATTAGTTGCTGCTTGAGTTTGTATACGCTGCAGAGCAAAACCTCCTATTTTTTGTTAATTGCAAAGAGGATGGAACTTGTATTTTAGCAAAGGAATGATCAACTCTCTTCTCTCTCATTCTAATTTTTTTTCAAGGACACTTAAAAAACAAAAACAAACACATAATGCCCATAAGAACATCAGAGACAGAACTACCAACCTATGCTTGTTATTAGTGTAGCACATTCCTCTTTTCATCTAATGTTAGCTAGTGTGTTAACCTTCTATAGCTATAAATTAATGAGGCTCCTAATGTATTTTCATTGGGAGGTTGAGCAGTCAAACTCATTTAGTAAGTGAAAACTACAAAAATCACATTCTTGTGAAATCTGAAAGTAGAAGCTCCAGTGAACTAATGATCACAGTATGAACCATTTTATGTACCAATGAAAATAAATATAACCTGTAAATGAAAAATGTGCACTGCATAAACCATGCATTAATATGCTTCTACCTGCAAAAAGCTTCATCTGACAGTCTGAGAAAAAGATGAAGATAACTAATAAGATCTTTTTAAATGCTCATGTTAACTGGATAACATTATAGCATTTACTGTAGCCTTTTAGGGACAAATGCTTATCCTAAGGAAGTCAATGGAAGCTTAAAATGGGTCCAGAATTTATTGATGTTTTGGACGCAGAGAAAAATCTGATACATCTGATGTACTTACATGGCTTTTTGGCTGGCTGAACTAACTGAGGGTTCAGGTATGGACTGTTCTCTGCATCTATTCTGCGCTTGTACTTCTGGCGACCTCCACGTACTCTGTCTAGGCGGACCCCTAAAATGGGAAAAATGAACACACTTATTTAATGCTTTCGTTGTGATGCATTTCACGTGACAATCTTCTACCTAGTGCTTTGAGAGATTTCTGTAGCATACCCAAAGCAAATTTCTTTTCTCACAACTATAATTATTAAAAGCAACAGAAAAAATATAAATAGTCATAAGTACTTGCAACCTATTTATATTTTCATACAAACAAGCTAAAAGTTTAGACTATAATTTCTTGTGGAGAAGATAATTTTAAAATATTTCAATTATTTTCAGAACACCTTGCTACTAACATGCTAACCGCTCTGAGACTGGGGTTTGGCCTAGAATTCCTTCAGTTCGGGAGATTCTGAGCTAAAAAGTCCTCTTTAGTAGCAGCTTTGTCAACCTCTATATGTTATAAGCATAAACAGATTTACTAGGCTACCATTATGAAGCAAAGGATCATGAAGAATGAGAACTTCAGAAACAATTAACACTGAATCTTGTTGTGATAGTAGAGATGCATTTACTTAACACAGCCTAGAGAATTGACTGCAGTAACTGTAGAGTAACCTCTTGAAGTATTATAGGGGTACAAATATGATTTAAAAATCCTTTGGAAATGACTCGATAGTAGGGGTTACGTTGGGGCTGCAAAGGACGGAGATCTGCATGCATCTGGATATCAGTAAAGCCAAATCAGCATTTGCATTCTGCTGTCACATTATATATGGCTTAAGTAGTACATTTGTGTTACTTGAGATGTCTAGGCACGGGATTTATATGAACTGAACTTCCTGAAACAAGCTGGAGTTGCTCTAGCACAAAAAAGGAGGTGGCATGCATAAAGCAACAAATTATTTTTATTTCATTCTGAATCATCCAGACAGATTCCAGGCAGCAACACATCCTTTATGTAGAAAACCTCAGCAAGTAAGGCAAGGCCAAGCACAACTTCTGATGACACAGATTTAACCACTGAAGAACTCAACATATGACAACGTCCTCCCTGCACACTTCTATTTTCATTATATGATTAACTTGTCCTCTCTCTTCCCCATCATCTGCTGCTTCTCCGCATCCTTCCTTCTTCATCTTTCCTTCTTTCCAGAGCTGGCTTGAACTCAGAAAAATCTAGAAATGATGGGAGCTCCAGTTTGTTAAAGCCCCTTCTCTAGGGCCAGTCCTGTACTTAACATGGGATGCTGGAATCCGCTGCTGTCTGGGGGCACCTTTGGCAGGGCTAGAAGAGCAAGGATCAGTGTGCTGTCTATGGACATGCTCTGGTGAGAGAGAAAAAAAAGCTAACTGCAAGGGAAGAGCGATCACTCCTTTTTCAACCAAAAGAGGAGACAGACTAAATGGATTTTGGTTGGAGAAGGATATTTTGATGAAGGGTCAAAAATCCTGCAGCCAGCTCTTCAGCTCTTCTCGCTTTTACATTTCTTCTGGCCATTTCCTCCTCTCCTTCCCTTCTGTTATTCACACACTTAGGTTCTCGACACACTAGTTGCTGAGGACTGGAAGAAATTAAGTGAAGGGTTCAATCCTGCAAACTCTTACTCACACAAGTAGTCACCTTACTTGATGCTCTCATTGACTTCAATACTACTGTGAGTAAAGGTTACTAGCATGAGGAAAGATTTGTATTAAAATCAGGCTCTAAGTCAGTAACTGCAATACACAACCTACAATTCTATGCAAGAGTTCTCCATGCTCTTTGCTAATCACGAAACTGTGTAGTGATCTCCAAGCCTAGACAGTGTTGCATGAGATCATACGGTTTTAACTGAAACTGTACATTTGCTTACTTAAACACAGAGAACACATTTTTGATTAATTACCCATCTAATCTGTATACATTTATGAATCACACTATATAAATCATAAAGCAATCATGTACCCATAGAGATCAAAGCATGCTTATGAATGAAATCTCTATGTATTTATCTATGTGTTTACAGTGTGTTCATATATCCTTATCATAAACATATTTGTGTGTATATATATATTACCCATGAGACCAAATTCTGATCTCAGATATATAGTATAAACCCAGAGTAACTTCACTGGGAACAGAATTAGATTAACACAACATGTGTATGCTTATCTGTAATTCAAGTTAAGCATATACATTCATTAGCACAAGTTATTACAGTTTATTAGACAGAGAATTTTCAATTAATGGTTAATAAATGTCCATAAGCACCCCAAGGAGCTTGATCTCCACCTAGGAAAACTGACATTCAAGAAACTATACTGCCAGAAAATGCATTAAAAAGGCCGTGGCTTGTTGGTTGAACATTCAGAAAAAGGCAGGGGATTAGAGCAAGCCACATATGAGACTGGTGGAATTATAAAAAGACTGCCCAGCATTTTAAGAAAAATAGATAGAAAATGAATTCTGCATAATTCAGGTGTCATCTTTCTTTCTGCTTGGGAGCAGATTTCATAGAGATAAAAGTCGGATCGCATCGGACAGAAATATGTTTAATCAAAAAGTAATGGAACTGAAGATTAAATTAAAATAATAGAAATCTACCAAGAAGAACGATTCTTCCTCCCTTGCATTTGCACAGATGCACATTGTCTGGCTACACTGAAAGAAGACGACATGGGTTTAATTAGGCCGTAACTTTATTATTAGATGTCTGGGTCTACCCGACGGATAAAATGTACAGTGCAGGTAACCCCGTGTTTATTCTGTAATTACCCGGGGGGCTTTTACTAGCTCCCCCTCTTTTTCCATCCAAGTCCCTTCAGCAAATTTATTGCTGGGACCTTACCATACCCAGGGGGCTCCCACCATCTCCTCCTCTTTTTCCATCCAGGTCTCTCCAGTAAATCCATTGCCAGGACCTTACCATCCACCCTCTTCATAGGAGGGCTAAGGGGTTGGCTCCCTGCCGTACCAATCATAGAAGTCCCCAACCACCCCCTGCTCCTTCCTTTAACCAACACCTCTTTTTAAGTCCTTTTCCAAGCCATTTATCTGGTCACTGTATACCTTTCCTTGACAGTCGCACACTTAGATAATGAGTTGTGACATATGGCCTACTGCCCTTCATGCCATGTATGAACACAGCCCTTCCTGAACCCGCTGTGGGGAAGAGGAACATCCTTCCTCCTCCCAATTGCACCCAAGTCAATATGGTGGCAACGGAAAAATTCCTTCCCAACCCCCCTAACAAAAAAGGGGCGGCTAGTGTAATGCCCACAGCAGGTCTTAACCAAACCTGGTATTTTCCTGCATAAAAAGGAGGGAGGGTGGTTCCTGCTTCAGATGGCTTTGTGTAAAAGGGACGCTTCAGCCCAGAGCTGCCCCTTTTAAGCCCTGCATTCCTAGGGCATGAGTCAGCGACCACCCTGTCCCCTTCTGCAAAAGTTTTTCATCCCCCACACCCCCTGCCATAAAGCATTGTTTCCATTCAGCCAGCCAAGCCACCCCTTCCCTCCACCCCGTGCTTAAAGGTGCAAGGTGGTCATTCAAGCTGCTCACAGGTTCAATGGGAAGGAAATACAGACAAGTATCAATGTGGCAAAATCATACACAGAATTATATATTCACTTGCACATGCATTTAGACATCCGTATATACACAACTTTTACAAACAACAACAAACGTGTGAGCACTGTAGTTCTTAATATCTTAGGGAAATGTATTGCTGAACAACCACAATTTAAAATGACATACTTTTGTAATGTAACTACTTCTAACTTCAGTGTAAAAATACTTTTTAATCCCCTCCCCGCCCCAGATGTTAGCTTTTAACATATCTTTAATGGTAAATGGAAAAGCAAATTGGGGTTCTACTGACCTTTTACTAGTATAGACATAGAATTTACCATTATGCTTCCTTAAATTTTAGCTTAGTCCTAACAGCAAATAACTATATTAGAACCAAATTTTGACACTCTTACTCACATTGAGAATCTTACTTAGCAATGGGAGTCTTAGAAGGACTACTTGCAAAGTAATTTGTTACTCAAAAGTGAGAAAGTAGACCAGAGTCTGACCCTTAGTGAAAAGTGGTTTATTTGGGGTTTTTCGTGGTGAACGGGAATCCAGAAGTTGGAGAGGTTTATTTTGTGTATATATATTCTCCCCCAATTCCTGACCTCCCAACCTGTAAACCATGGCAATTGTGAGAGTCGTTACAACAGAAGAAGTATATTTGCCTGTTTGGAACATAACTAACTATATGCTCTTCTGTGTTCACCTGCTCTACTCTGCCTATCCAAAACAAACTATTACAATGCAAGAAGTTGCTTTTAAAAGGCTCGGTTTCGGGGAATTATATTAACAGCTGATATCCTGGTCATAAAGTTAATTAGTGTAAGCAAACACAGGATGTTTATAATATTAACAGAGATACTGCGGAACATATTTAGAGTACAGAAGGAGTAAGTAGACCTTTCTTCTAATCCTAACTGTGCAAGTGCGTCTTTGGCAACTCAATCTGTCATTGCATCAGTTTCCCTATCCATAAAATGAAAATAATGGTACTTAGCCCACCTCATTAAAGTGATCTGAGATTTTCAATGAAAAGCCTTCTATTATTACAGTACTCTGGGGCCACTGGTATAAATGAGTATAGCTTAACCTAAGCCAAGTGAACTCAGATCAGCAAAGGATCTGGCCCCTAATGTACCCTAATGTCAGCCTTTGTCTTGAAATCCTTAAACAGGAAATATCCCAGTGATGTCAACGAGAATTTTATCTCTGTATGGACTAAAGAAATGGGCCAATTACCAATTAAAACATGATTTCAGCAGTCAACACTATAGCAACTAACAGAGCACTCCACTTTGCCTCTAATTACAAACACTAAATCACCTGTTAGAGCAGGAAGGGAAATCACACACTTCAACATAATTTACAAAACTCAAATGGTAAGGATTAGTCATGGGCTAGAATACATGGAGAGCCAGAAAAATACAAATACATGAAGTAACTAAACTTTTTTGAAGAGGCAGCTACACAATCCAATATGGCATAAGGGTTTCTTCAACTGACCTTACAGAAAGAATAGTCTGGTGCCTAAGGCACTGGACTAGGACTCTATAGAACTGGGTTCAGTTCCTGATCCTATCATAAACTTCCTGGGTGACTATAAGCCAATTCTTTACCAACTCAAGTAATAATGAAACAAGGCACTATTATTTTGAAATAAAGAATGTCCACACACAGACGTGCTCTGAAATAACTTACGTTGTGAGTTACAACCAATTTAGTTATTTCAGTTCCAGTTTCTGTGAAGACAAGCCATACTCCATTTTTGCATTCCTGCTTTGTCTCCATCAATCCAATCCTGTATTTATACGTACCACCGGGTATAATGATTTATCATTTGTATTACCATAGCACCTAGGAGCCCTCATTATGGACCAGGATGTCATTGTGCTAGGTGCTGTACAAACACAGAACAAAAAAGACAATCCCTGCCCCAAACTTCCCTTTATTCAAACCCTAATGTGGGGGTCATCCTTGACTATTCCCTCTCTCTTGCCCACACGTCCAGGCCAGGTCCAAAGTACACCATTTATCCCACTAACATTTCTAAAACCTAACCTTTGCTTTCTTTGCACATCGTTAAACCCTTGCCCAGGCTCACATCTCAACTTCATCCTCTCTGGTCTCCCCAACACTCATATACCCCCTTCCAGTCCATGTGAGATACAGCTCCCAAGGTCTTCTTCCTCATCCATCCATCTGACTACATCATCCAATTCTTTAAACCTCTCCACTGGCTCAAGTTTAAGCAGTGCTTAATTTGCAATGAAAGAGGTGGCGGGGCTCAAGCAATTTTTGTACTTTCATAACTGATGTGACAAGCCCAGAAATGCTGGGGCTCAGTCCTGGAAAGCCCTGCAAAAATTAAGAACTGAGTTTAAGCTATTCGTGACCTTATCCCTCCTATTAATCACTCGTGTGTCTTGATCATGTTGCCCCTCACCATCCCCTCTATTCTACTAATGATGTCAGCTTCGAATGCCCATTTGTTCACTTCTTCCACAAAGATCCTTGTGGTTCTTTGCATGGTGCCCTTTATGCACAGAACACAGTTCCTGAACTGATCTGCAATGCCCCTACCATCTCCTTCAAACCCTCCTCAAGGCCCTCTAATATCCTGATTGCCTACAAGAAATTGCCAACAATAGTTGAGATGTAGGGTTTTATTTTGTTTAAAGCAGATTTTATCCCTCTCCCCCACTTCCTTAAGTTGCATGTCTTCATCTGTGAACACTTTGTGGTCAGGACTACTTCTGACCTGAAAAACACCTAGCATGCAATGGGTGCTACTGTAATTAATATAAATAATAACTTACACTATAGTAAATCAAAATTAACTCCCCTCATGCCAATGGAGTTACTGCAGTGAAGAATAGGTGGGAGATGAGAATCAAACCCTTCATTTTAACTTCCTTTGGGATGTTTTGGATTGCATTTGTGCTTCCTCTATAACTCCCCTACAGTAGCCATGAGAACTGTGGCAGTCAGGATTCTGTTCCACACTCATGTCTTCTTGGTAGGCTCCCCCTCCAATTATGTGCTCAAGATGTGCAATAGAAGTTACTGTACTCTGTGGCCTCTTCCACCACAGTGTGGATAAGAAATTGGATTAGTCCCACTGATAAAAGTGATGCTTGTAAGACTCTCAAATTTGTTTTAAGATTGTACAGTGAGACTAACAAGAGAGGAAACTGAAGGAACAACACCTCACTCAGCATCAGAAAGAGCAGTAGCATCAGTATTAGAGGCAAAAACCAGATTAGCAGTATCAGAAACTGCAGAAGGAATTTTAGTGGCAGACTTTGATTCAGTTCTCTTTCGGGACAACATTCTGACAGGATGCTCCAATTCAACCTGGACATGCGGTGTTTATTTATAAGGTTGCTGAACAAAGTTGAGTGAATATTATGTACATTGAGTTGTACATTTATTTGCCAAAATTACTAAAAAAAAATTTTCTTCTTCCGTAACTATAGACTGAAAGTATCTGGAGATAAGGTGGGCAACAACACTTAGATTAAGACAAGTCAGTAATTTCTATACTTTAGGATTAGAATAGTGTGAGGCCAGTTAATCCTGAAATCAAAATGATTTGCAGTGGAAAAACACATACAATATACTAGAGATGTGCAGTAAATTACATAGCATGAAGGAAAAGGATAACATGAGCTATCTTTATTTGCTAGTGCTGTACATTTGGTGTATGTGCTGAATTGTGCAGATGCCAATTTGTGAGTGTTTGAAATCATTTGGTATCATATTTGGAAGCATGTGAGGTAAAACTAAAAATGCAGCCAGAGATGCAAAATGCGTGGTCATTAGGCATTGATTTTTATTTTTATTTTTTGAAAACTGAGTCCTAAATCATCAAAGATAAAAGCCATGACTCACATTAAAGCTTTCTTGCTCTACAGCTAAATTAACAATTAGCAAGGGAAAGTCTGCAGAGTTTTTGTTTCCTGATAGCAACCTGCACAACTGAACACATTATTTAGTGTTGCATAGGAAGTCTAAAAATCCTCCTCCTACTTTACAGTCAGTCAGGACCAGAGGTGAAAGTGGGCTAGTACGGACCAGTACAGTGCACCAATAAAAAGTGGCCGCTGGTATGGGCTGGTACATGGCTGATGCTAAACTGCTGCCACGGCAGCGCTTTAGGGACTCTCTTTAAAGCACTGCAGCAGCAGTGCTTTAGCGTCACTGCCCCCTTGGCCCCTCCTCAGGACTGCTGAGGGGCAGAAGGGGCAGCTGCTCCAAGCCTGGCAATTTAAAAGGGAGCGGCCAGAGCACCAAGCCCTTTAAATCACCGCCGGAGCCCCAGGTGGCACAGGCCGGGCAGTGCTGAAGGGATGGCTGGGGGAGGCTGACCCTCAACCCCCCCCGAGACCCCATCCCTTTGCCTGAGGCCCTCTCCCTTCTGGGGGCCCAGAGCCAGGCCCCTGTACCGGTAAGACCTAGCCAGGACCCAAAAGATATTTCCTAATTTGTCTAAGGGATGGAATTTACCGTTTTACAAGAGACACCCTTGTAACATTCTAGTTTGGGAATATAGCATGTACAATGATTAGAGCAGTTGGCTGGGAGTCAGTAGTCTTATGTTCTCTATTTTACTATGCAACTAACTTACTTTATAATTGTGGATAAGTCACTTACTTTATCTATGCCTTGTTTTCCCAGCCTTAAAATGAGGATAATAATACTTCCTCCTTCTTTGCAAGAAGTTTTAACTTTACATGTAGCAATCGTCATGTGGAATTTGTGTGCACTATTATTTGTGCATTAAACAAAGCAATGTTTATGCATAAAACCCCCTTAAAGTCAATCTTTCCATGTAAATGAGGGTTTGTGCAAATATATTCCATTATTTCTGCACAAGTGACTGCCAGTGAATAGTAGCCTCTACAGAAATGGTGCCACATTTTATAACATGGCCCAAAATGTTTCCCAAGTGAACTGTTGTTTTACATTTAAAATAAATAAATAAATGGCTCCATATGAAACACAGTATCCTAAATGGTGACACCTACAAGTACAAATTAGGTCATATGCAACAGGTGACAACTTTTAATTGAATGTCTTCGTCTGCAATTCTGACAAAAGGTGAATGGAAATAAATGAGTCTGGCAAGATAGCCCTGAGCCTTACAATACCCATATCTCGTTATTTTTAAACAGCTATCTATAAACCGATGGTGACAAGCCTTGAACCTTTTATTTCTGCTCAAGATGAGGTGAACGTGCAAAGAAAAAAAAGAAAAAAAAACCCAGGGCATCTAAAATGCTGCATTAAACATTCAATACTCATCATTTGCAACTCCCCAGTTTAATTAAAGGAATCCTCCTTTTCAAACAGGCCCTTTTTCTAAATGTATTTCTTATCCAGAAGATTTACACTGCATGTACCAAACACTGGGTGCCTAAGTTTGTTCTTTCACCAATTGGACACCAGTAGAATTCACTAGAATTATGACAAATTTATTCTGATACAAGGGAGATCAGAAATAAGCTACTAAGGAAGGGCCAAACAATATTTATAATTTTTATTTCACCTGTTAAAACAAGGAAAGGGGTGGTGTTTCAACTAAGATGGAACTTTTGCAATTTGTGCAAAAAAAGGAAGCTAAAAGCAAGAGCACATAAACTGCAAAACTGTTATGTGATTGGTTATGAAATGAATAATCACCACTACCAAATATGGTCCTCTTTCTAAATTAGCATATTGAGTACATGATAGTAATTAGTCAGACATGTAAAATACTGCAAAGATATTTATGAATAACATGAAAAGTGTTAATGTCACAGTTAATGCTATATTAGTGTGCGTATATATCATTACCATATGAAATATACATTATGATTTTATATACATAAGACCTCATGGACAATACTGAGTAAAACAAAACACAAGGGCAATTAATCCCCGAATACCAACAATTCTCATGTAAACTATTTAAATATGAAATCAAACATGAGTGCTTTCAAGTTCCGAAATTCAAAATTAAGACCATTTAATGAGAGAGAACTTTCTAGAGTGTTGTGGCACCAGTGGATAAAAACACTTGCAACCACTATTCTAAGGTGACAAGCCGGGAGAGAAACAGCTATCTTGCGATCCAAGCAATGGACATGGAATACAAGGAGACAAGAAGGTCAAAAAAGGAGTGGAGCAAAGCCACATCAATGTTTGAAAGTCACAAGCAAGCTTTTATTCTAGATCACACCAGCAAAGCTTATAAGATTCAAGAGATATGCTAGTGAAACTCTAATAGGAAAGAAGTCTAACTGTTAAGTTCTGGACCATTTGCTGGCAACTCTCAAGAGATGCAGGAAGATTGAAATAAAATGCATTACACTAATCCGACTTGAAGTATTGATAGCATGAATCAGGATCTCAATATCCTTTCAGAAATAATAATATGCAGTTTAGTAATATTTCAACTGGTGACTTGGAGAGGGTTGGATTCAAAAATTAATTTGGGATCCAGAAGTCACAGCAAAGTCCCAAATATTATAAGCTGAAAGAGCTATGTAAAGTGAGAATCTCAGTATTGCTGAGACTGAGAAGAACCTTGCTTAGAATTACGACTTGTGCCCAGAGAAGTTATTTCTTTTTCCTAGAACAGAGCTGGAGTAATTAAAGGAACACCATCAAAAATTTAGACCCCTAATGGATGCCTTATTCAACATACAGATTAAAAACGAGTTGTTTACACCGATAACACCAGACAAAATGATCCTTCCTTATTTTTTTTAAATCTTTTATGTTTATGTAAATGCCTTTTCTTTTTAGGTTTTTAGGACCAAACTCTATTCATCTTCATCAAGGACAGTTCAATGGGACTACTTGCACAAATAAAGTGAGCAGAATATGATTCTAAAGATTTGGGGCTTAATTCTCAATTTACATTCATCTGGCAGTATAAAAGGGAACACTGCATTTATGCCCACCTAAAGGCTCCTTTACTCTGCCAGATAAGTTTAAATTGGCCTTCCACTGAAATACCGTGGCTTGATTCTCATTTACAACTATTTTAAGTCTCTCCATTGGCAATATAGTTTTCATTTGTTTTTCATTTTAAGATCACTCTTAATAGTGCCAACTAACTCTTAATTCTTTCATTCCATGAGCATCCCTGGATTGCAAAGAGGCTTCTAAGCTTCTTGACACAAAATGAGATACTAATTTTGGAACAAGTCAACAAAATGTTGTAATTACAGTTTTCAGATCTGGGTACTTGGCCTATAGGGGAAAATATTATTTATACAATGAAGAGTATGAAGGGATAGATTTTTAATTACCAAGCCATATTGCTATTAAACAATTATTTCCCATATACTCAATACATTAACAAACCATATTTCTGTTGCTCAAGCACTATGTAATTATTCCTCCATTCTGTCACTGTTCATGAACCATGCCATACATTGTGGAACCTCCCCAACTTTGCACCTCAAGGATACACCAACCCTCAAGGATACACCAACATCTTGTCACAGTCCTGAAATCCACTCATTTCATCTTCCCACTCCCCATTTCTAAGGCCCTACAAAGTCCAGCGCTCCCTGCCCTGAGAAATAATAAAGCAAGAAGCTTAATCCACATCTTCCCACTAACGCATTTTCTGATGTCAGAATTGTGTTTAAATACAGCCTATGTTCTTACTAGATAAAATCTTACCTCTTGTTAGAATGTACTGGCATAATTCAGGAGACTACACAGAGTGCCACATGCTGAAATGATCTGCATGCATCTGAAGAAGTGGGTATTCACCCACGAAAGCTCATGCTCCAAAACGTCTGTTAGTCTGTAAGGTGCCACAGGATTCTTTGCTGCTTTTACAGATCCAGATTAACACGGCTACCCCTCTGATACTTGACACCATGCAAGGCACTGCATTTAGCCGTATGGAGTGGAAATCCATCAACCTCATGAAGAAACTTGCAATGCATCTGAAGAAGTGGGTATTCACCCACGAAAGCTCATGCTCCAAAACATCTGTTAGTCTATAAGGTGCCACAGGATTCTTTGCTGCTTATGCTGAAATGAGAGTACTCCCCATAAACTGGCCCACATAAATGTGTGCATGCCAGCTGCACACAAAAATGGACTGACATAAACACCTCTTATAGATGGAAATGTGGGTTTTGGACACAGGACAGATGAGGTTGCGTTTTATGCAGGCACTCCTTTAAGTGGTTTAAAAATGGGATCTATAATGTATATGAATTGATGCATGTTTTGATAGTATTCCTCTCCTCCTCCCTTTAGTGTGTTGCTTGTTGTCTTTGATAGCAAGCACTTTTGGCTAAAGACCATGGCTTTCTAAGTGTTCATATATGCCTATAAAAATGGGGCCACAATTGAAGCCTCTGTATTCTACTGCAATAGAAATAATAATTATAGCATCCAGCAAGATAATGCTCACACACTCTACTAGTTACTTATACCTGCAGGAAATGCCCTCACTTCTCTGTACATTCTTCTTCCTGTCCATATACCATTTTCCATTATATCTTAAAATGCTTCCTCTTACAAAAGAAAAGGCCAGTGGTGGCTTATACCAGTTTGTGATAAAAACAGCCACATGTTGTGACAGCAAGGACTTTGTGATCCCAGGTTTATACCCCCTCCTTCTTACTTCTCTCTAGGGCAGTTGTTTACTTTATAATGGGAATCTTTACCTGGCATTTAGAAGGAAAAAAAATCTGTCTAATTAGGATGATATGCTCACACTGGAGGGTACTGCCATGCCATATCACAGCATCCTCCTTTGCAGTGTTGCTCATGGCATGAAAGAAAAAGCTCAGAGTTAAGGCAGAAGAATGAACGTTAACAACATATCTTATATTTCAAGACACAGGTGGCACTGAATTAGAGAGACTCCCTTCAACTCAAAGCCAAAACTCTTTTAGATTTTGTGGTCAGATGTACATGAAATCAAAATATACCTTTATAAAATAAATGACATCATGTGAAATGACAACTTGCTGGTATTGCTTACTAATACTAGCTATTTTGTGGGTTGAAATATTCTGTTGCTGACCAGTGGGAAGGAAGAAGAAACATACGTCTTTCCAGGAAGGAGAATATGTTTTATTTGCAGAGCTCTCAGGTAAAAGGACCCAAAGTCTACAGCTTATTGAATAGTAGGAAAAATTATCTGCAAATAAATTATTCTCCTTTTCTAAAAAACAAGTTGGTGAATAATGTGTCTCATGAATGGCATATGAAAATCTATATAGCTGGTAGAAGAGTAGGAAAATAATGTATTCAACAAATAATTAATTGGACAAACTACTTGGGTATAATATTCTACCAGCTCTTCTCACGTGAGTCAGGGCTCCAGGATCAGTTCCAGAATTGAATTTAGACAGGATTTTTTTTTCTGGAATATGCTGCAGTACATGCTCTCTTTCTTCTCCAAGTAGTAACATGTAAAATGGATCCCTCCCCTGTGTCAATTTCAAGTCTTTACTCAGGATGATATAAACCAAGATAATTTTGGGTAGTAGTGGATTTAGAGTTAGTGGGGCCTTGTGCACAGTTTCATTTTTCACCCCACCCCACCGTTGGGACCCAGCCAAGAAAAAGAATATCCTCTCTCCCCCTGATTTTTCATTCTTTTTTTCTTCCTCCTCCTTCTATATTAAAAGTAATAGGAAGTAAATGAAAATAAAGTGAGGTACCTTGATTGGGGCAGGAGGATAGAGTGCAGGAGGGGGTGAGGGAGGGGGCTCTGGGAGGAAGTTTGGGTGTGGGGTGCAGGCTCTGGGCTGGGGCAGAGGGTTGGGGTGTGGCAGAGGTCAAGGGGGCAGCATGCCTCTCAAAGTGACCGGCACACCCATCTGGCAGCGGCTCCTAGGCAGGGGGTCTCTGTGCACCACTGCCAGCAGGCACCGCCTCCACAGCTCCCACTGGCCACAGTTCCCAGCCAATGGGCGCTCAAGGCGGGGGCAATGCACAAAGAGAGACACACGCCCCCAATGCCTGCAGGGATATGCCGGCCACTGCCGGGAGCAGCGCAGCACAGAGGGAGGGAGGGAGGCAGCATGGGCAGGGAGCTGCCTTAGCTCTGCTGTCTGCTCCTGGCACATTTCTACGCCTCCCTTGGAGGGAAGAGGGCAGCGGGTCTCCGTGCACTGCCTTGGGCCAAGACAGCGCCAAGAGCCGCCTCCTCCACTACCAGGGTCACACAGAGACATGCCAGCAGCCAGCTGTTTCCAGGTAGTGGCGTGGGCCACCAGCCACGGAATGCAGGCAGCCTGCCTGCCTGAGCCCTACTGCGCCACTGGCCAGGACTTAGGGGCAGGTTTTCAGATGAGATTTGTCCTGCATTTTGGGGGCCCGCTGTCATTGGGGGCCCCGTGCCACCACACTGTTTGTTTCATGATAAATCCGCCTCTGATTTTGGGAGTTCCATTTTAAACTTAGACATGTAGCCTTCATGGATCAGCACATCTCCTGAAGTTGGGTATACCAGTAGTGGCTTTTCCAGGATAAAAGTGCTTTAACTCAGGCCCCAATTCTGCAAATGTTTGTGTAACTGCTTGTTTTTATACTTATGAGGAGTCCAATTGAATGCTATGCACTACTTGTTCATAAAATTCAGCAAATGCCCACATTTTTGCATGGTTGGGGCCTTCATAACTATTCTGTATGTTACAGAGTGCCTACTTTGCAGCTCCTGTGGGGAAATCCATACTCAACATGGCTGTGCCTGGAAGAGATTTAAAAAATGCTTATATCGTGGCCTGATACCATGTCAGCAGAAGTGTTCATGAGAAATAAAATAAATATTTAATATGAAGTGTCAAACTATATGAACATTCATGCTGACATTGTCAGCAGGTATGCGAATGCTGTGATGAGGTCATGGGACGATTTGGTTGAAGGGACAACATCAACGCAGCTCAGACTCTACAATTGTAAAAGGGTATGTTTGTATTTACAAAACTCAACAGGAACAAAAATGTTTCAATAAATTAAGAGATTTTTCTTTCCAGCTAACCATTCCCCTGTGCTACTATGAACCTAACCATAACAAAATTCTGAACACGCATAAGAACCAGAAAGTGAAACTGAAACAAAGGTGACATTGACCAGTCTAGTTCTATCGCACAAGCTGAGTGAGAAGTAAACCATAGAAATAATGAAAAGATTAGATTTTAAAATTCTTTCAGTTTATGGTAGAAGGTTCCATTCCTACACACGGTCATTACACTTGGATTCACATGGCCAGACCTTCACACTTGTGCAGATCCCATTGACTTCAATGGTGTTATGTGCAGGTGGAAGCATGGAAGCAGATACATGAAACTAGGTCAGGGTCTAGAGTACTAAAACACTAAGAGCAGTTTAGGGAAGGAGGTTTTAAAAATAAGAAGTGTTCATTTTTTTCTCGTAACGGTATTTCTTTAATAAAATTAGTTTAAAGGTCAGGTCCCCAACAATCACATTTAAAAAATAATACATTTTGTGTTCTTTCTGTTTACTTTCTGGTTTTTGAGCCAGTGGGATTCACATCTTCAATCTTTCCTCTACAACCATGAAAGCTAGAAAGTTACTTTTTTTTAAAATGCAAGCTGAGTTTCTCATATAATAACCTGACTCCAGCAGCTAGGGCTTTAAGAAAACATTCAGTTTCACAAGGCTTATGATAAAAGCACAGAAGCTGTCAACACTAAGTTTCAACGTTTTACCAATGGAAAATAGCAAATAAGAAAATAAAAAAGGCAAAGAGTTAACCTTTCAATGTACTTAATAAAACCTGTACTAAATGAAACAGATAAAAGTACTGAGAATGAAAACAAAAATATAGTCTACTGTTCATATTGAGCTTTATCTGTAAGGGAATATATTTAACAATGTATTTTTGACCCCGGGGCAGCAGATTTACCCGTCAACATGTATAGTGCCACCCTCATCCTTTGTGATACTGTCTGTCACAGTACTCTGGGGTGACACTTTATCCTACTTGCAGCATCTGCATCTGATCTCAGATTAATACTTCAGTGATCAATTGGAAGTTTATTAGTGATATCACATAACTTAATTCAAGCTGTAGTATTGGTAATCTAAGGTTTGTGTACACCACTACCATGGTTAACCCACATAGCCAGTATGGCAATTGTACAGCAGCGTCAGAGCTAAATGTTGATCAGACTTAATATAGAAAACCCTAGCTGAAAAACATAGCTACAATAACGGGCTCATGTTTTGAAGCCCTTTTTGGCCATCCATAATCTTACGCTCAATTAATATCATGAGCTAAATTGATTTTACATTAGTAAAACACAATAAATTTTGTAACAATTAGACAATATACTCCGATTATAAAATGCTCCCTGCTCTAAAATAAAAAATAGTGACAATTTTCTTGTAATCTTATATGAAGTGTTGGACCTTTGGGGAATGGGTTAATAAATTATAGATTTTTAAACCAGGGAGACTGATTTACTGTAAACTTCTACCATTACAGTTATAGTAGATGTCTATCAAATTGCTTATGAGGACAAATTTATGGAAAATACCCAAGAGTAAAGCTTTGTTCTTATTATGATGCATGAATATGTATGTAATTTTAGCCAGACTAAATTAACAAAAAAAAATGTTGTTATAAGAAATATTCTTTTTCACCAAAGAGGCTCCACTTCACTATTCAAGATGCCCTGTATACAAAGATGTTCATGGAAGGAAAACATTTTAAATTAAACAATAAGAGTAACTGTTAGAATGAAATGAATGTTAGGATGAGATTTCAGAGTAATTTCATAGGCAACATATAAAAACTTTTAGGTAAGGAGGCAAAAAATGATTAAAAAATAAAGATACAAAAATGAGTAAGCTCTGTATCCTTAATGAATTCTATGCACATTTTCTTAACAATAGGCATCTCTGCTTTTGGTTAAATCAACATATTTCTTGAAAGGCACAGCCTATCATAAGCCCTATCCCTGCAAAAAGTTTATGCACATGCTTAACTTTATGCCTAAAGTAACCGCAATGGAACTATTTACTGTGCGTGAGGTTAAGCACACACAGAAGTCTTTGCAGGACCAGGGCCACATACATAGCACTGTAAAATCAAGAGGCCAAAATCTGTTCTCTCACTCCAGTTCAAATCTGGAATAACGCTACTGAAGCCAGTGGAGTTACCCAGATTTAAACCAGGGTGAGAGCAGATGACAGAAGCGTAATGGATTCATGCCTTGCTTTTTTTTTTTTTTTTTTACCCTGGTCAAACTCATAGTGACCAAAATAAAGTTTCAGAGTTGTAATAGCCCATCTACTATATGATATGCTATATATTATAATAAAGCGTTGCACTGATTTAACCTTTTCAGAATTCTGTTACTTGATTGGCTGACTGTAAACAGGCGTGACCTGAAAGTAGTCTCATTACGCTGTGGGGAAGAAGCTACTGCTTTGCTGGTTACAGATCACACTATCACAAAAGCCAGCAACAGTTTTTTAATTCAATGTTCAAAATGCATCCAAAGTTTCAAGTAAAAAGAACTACAACAAATCATTAGATGTACTTTCTCAATGCCTGTTACACAAAACAAGCAGTGTTTGTTTCTTAGCCTCTCATCTCACATCCCTCCCCTTTCTTCTCTTGTACGTTTACACAGCGGATACTTTAGGCAGAGTTTCTCCTTCTTTGATTAATTTTACCACTGATGATTTTGAGGCATTCTTAATACTGTTACTTTTCCCTTGGAAAGGAATAATCCATATCAGCGCTAGTTTTGCTAATGTCTTTATGCAATATACAGATTCCCCAGAGCATAGTTTTTAATTATTTGTGTATTCCATTTTTATTTTATACTTTTTGCATCATCCCAGTCAGAATCCTAAAATTATCTGACCTCCATAAACATGAGGATATTTCTACATTTTTGCCATCAATATTAAAGATATACAATTAATTAGGTCAGGATGTGACAATTACCAGTTAGAAGATGCACAAAAAGGGTAAATAAAACACATGGAAAATATGTAACTGAATAGTACTATTGCCAACAATGCCAGAAATGCTCTTAGCATAATCATCATTTAGCTTTAAGACTTCTTTACTTCCAGTCAAAACCAGATTAAAAGAACGTAATCTATATTTAGGGAGAAAGATACATAGGATTAGTAATAAAAGATAAATTCCCTTCTCCTTCCTGGAGCAAAAACCCCAAACTAAGAAAATAGCACAGATGTGAGAGTAACCACAAATACCTTTCATTCTGCAATGCATATTTTTAACCTTAAAAACACTGACCATAAATAATCTTTGATCTTTCAAATCACCTGTTAGAAGAGCACAGGTGTGGTGGTGTTGCTCCTGTAGGACTTGACTAGATTTGTTCCATTGCAAAAATGGGAAGTTAGTTACATGCACCGCTAGACAAACTAGAAACTATGGACCCATTTAACCTAGCTGCTCATGAAGGTAAAGAGAGCTGTGGAAAAACACTTGGAATGGCTTGAAGCTAAAACACCACAACCAAAAATTAACACTCAAATGTATATTAAAGAACTGTGAGATAATTACTAAAGACTGTAAAGGCCAGATTGTTTCTGATCTTTGCATGGAGCATAATGCAAGAAGTCTTTTGAACCTTATTTATTCTCTATGCAAGCACTGGGAACAGTTGCAGTCCCCCGTGCTGAAGGGAGGTGGCCATGGTTACAGAGGGAAGCAATGATGTTGCAGGGTGCGTACTCTTCCCTCTGCATTTAGAAAATGGCTTTGATTCTAGAGGCTGCCCAGTGCCTAAATGTCACAACCTACCCCTAATCAGTTATAAAGCTCTGCTTAATGCTTACTGAAAGCTAAAAGCCAAATGTTAAAGTCCTTTCTCAGTCTTTTCTCACTCCTTACCCAGGCAAACACTTACTGAACTCAGTCTCTGACACACAGTGGAAGTTTGCCAGAGTAGATGCACTAGAAACACTAAGAAAAGCCCACAAGGATCAGCCCCAAAGGAGATCACTGAGTGGTGGGATCCTTAGATCACAGCTGGCTTCAGGATTATGGCCCTTCCACTCCCCCCTAGTAAGGTTATTTTGGGGAATCCTCATCCACTGATGCTATCCTTCCCCTCCCTCTTGATCAATGCTCTGGAATAGCAGCAAACCTCAGTGTTACATTAAATTTGGGTACTGTCCTTTAAACTGCCCCATCCTCCCTCCAATGGATCAGGCCCCCCTCTCTCCCTCCCTCCCTCAGCCAGAAGCTCTGCTCATGCTAGAAAACAGCTCTGATCCCAGTGGGAAGATTTGGATCCATTTACCTTCATTAGAATGCTCATTACACTACTTAGTATGAATTTAAAGGAGGATCAAAAGGATGCTATATAACACTGTACTTCTTAAATGTGCACAGAAGACTGGAGAAGGCAGTAGACTGCTTATCATTACATTACTACAGCCACATGACAGGGGTAGGATCTTGACTATGTCATGAAAGGGAACAGAGGGATACAAACTGATTTTGGTCTCTCTGGGCCTTAGCCTGGTCATCCTGGAGAAAAGGAAGGAATTGGCAGCTGTAGAACAAGCCCGCAACTATCTTATATCCAGCAAAATTATGTGTCACTTATAAGGAACATCAATAAGTTTTCTGGGAATAAAGAGTCAGCCGCATGTTTATTGGAGAAAATCAAAGCAGACGGCAGTGAGGATGGATCCAATGAGGAAGACCCTGGAGACTGAGTGTTGGATCTTTATTACTCTATGATCTCAGTCGTCTTAACATTTATAGTATTTTTCTGATACTGTTTCCTAAGGTTTTACATGTTTCCCATCTGCTGAAGTGGGAGATTTATGTGAGCATCACACACCTTGCCATTGTTTAGGCACATTCATTTTTTTAATGGAAGCAGGTTTTAGAAACTATAACACAATTTATTTTTTACTGCCTTTCCCCCACCTTTCAGAATTAAGTTATTTTCTATTGCTTATGCCACCGTGTCAGAGATGGTGTGGTACTGTGGATTAATGTCCCTTTATTATTATCCTCAACTCATGGGCTTGATTTCCATTTGCTCAGGCCCTTCTTCTTTCCCCTGCCCACAAAAGTGTGGCCCTACAACAAACTTCATTATGTTGTGTCATACTCCTGTGCAGTCTATTACTTTCACAGCTGTAGAAATTATGCTTTTGAGACGAGATGTTTGCTGAAGCTGGTTTGGCGAGTAATTAAAGATTGGACACTACTGGGTATGTCTACACTGCAGCTGGGTGCAAGCCTCCCAGTCTGAGTGGACAGACTTGTACTAGCAAGGGTCAAGCAAGTGCTAGTGGCGCTCGAGCTAGCATGCTAAAAAGAGCCATTTAGACATTCTGGCTCAGGTTGGAGCTTGGGCTCAGAAGCCTGCAGGGATGGGTGGGCTTCAGAGTCTGAGTTCCTGCTTAAGCCAGAACATCCACATTGCTGTTTTTAGCATGCATGCTCAGGACCCGCTAGCGTGCGTCTGTCTACTGGGCCTGTGAGACTCACTTCCAGCTGCAGTGTAGATATACTCATTGGGACCTGGCCATACCAGCTATGTACTCCACAGTACTTTTGTATTTTAAACATTTCTGTGTTTTTAAATACAAAAAACTGACCAAAAAACATGAGCTGCAAAGTTTGGCCCCAGATTAATATCTTGATTCAGTTCTTATCAGTGTAAATTCAGGGGAGTTCAGATTTCAGCAGGATTCAGGCTGGGGGTTTGTTTCAGCCCACTACAGAACATGGGATCAGCTGTGAAGTTCCAGATCAGAACTTTTGTAAAGTTCAGGGGATATTCAGAATCAGGACATTGGTTTTCCCATTAGAGAGAAACCTGTAATTTGGATATAAATCTTCCCCAAATTCAGAGGCTTTTGGGTCCCAACCTATCTCTATAAAAGATGATTAAAAACCCTGATTATATATTGAACAGCAAACTGAAAAAATGCTCTGCTTTTTAATTTATTTCTTTGCTTAAATTGGAGGATAATGTTTCTTTACTTAGGGTTCTTATTTTTTCTAGTGACATCAAAACTTAAGATGTTATAAAAGATGCTCACTGTACACCTTTGCTAAAATGTTCCCTTTTCATTCAACTGCTGCTAATCTGGGTCATCTACTACACTCTCACAATGAAATCCACATCCACTTTATATGATAAACTTTGTGTGCCACAAGGTAAGCACTGCCATGAAGGTACTCAACCCTTATCAGAACTCAAATGTAGCAATGAACTAAAACTGATTTAGATTCCAAGTGCTGAGTGCTACACTTAATTGCAGGTGAAGGTCTTGAATCCTGCTTAAGAAAGACAAGTCATAATGTATCTACAGAAAATCCTAGTGTGTCAGCATATGGTCAGAAGGGAAGGCTTGATGTGCTGAGCTTTATGGGGAAATGGAACATAAAGTCTCTGTTTGTCATAAGCATACATTGCAGGCAGCAGTTACCAAGCAAGTGAAGGGATTAACTACTCCTAGACAGGATCTAGAATAGCAATCCAAAGAGTTTTGCCTTTGTTGGCAAAAATAAAAAAATGAAGGTTTGTTCTGAGTTCCGTGTAGTTGTAGAACTGATAAATGAAATTGTTTTTAATTTATTGGTGTAAGTTCTGTTCACCATCCACACTACACTTGCCTACACTGTAACTTCTGTTCCATGTTGTAATTCGGACCCCATTTTGGAGCACTCACTCCATTTTGTAAAAGCTTCCTCCAACCTTCATTTTTGCAGGCCCTGCTGTAATCTTATTAGTTTAGTTTAGATGTGTGAATGAGGTATGTATGGATGACGGAATCAACTTCCAGCCCCAGCCTGTCCTGATGAGATAAAGTTCAAATACCAACGGCTGAAGACCTAGACAACAGCCCTAAACAAAGTAAGAAGCATCCACCCTAAAAAGAAAAGGACAACAGAACAACAGAAGGAAGATCAAAGCCAGGTCCAAGGCTGAAAGTCACGCCTGCAATTGATGGGTGATCAATCTAAACCCAGAGGCAGCGTGACACAGCAAGACCTATAGACTTTGAATCCAAACTAAAAGCCTATAAAAAAGAAGGGTGAGATGAGAGACTCCGGGTAACATTTTGCTGCCAACATGGAAGAACATCAGTGCCTGCCCAACAGAGATCCAGCTTGTCCTTGTGCCCGGCTTTCCTGGCCAGTTAGCTGCCACAAGCTACGAACCCAAGCTGCAAAATCAAGCCATGAACTTAAGCTATCTTCAGGACTGGTAACTATAGAGCAGCTGCAGAACACCTGATGAATGTGTGTGTGTGTGTGTGTGTGTGTGTATGTGTGTGTGTATAGGTATTAGGTATAATGTGAATGTGTGTGTGTGGTGTGTGTGTGTGTGTGTTGTGTGTGTGTGGTGTGTGTGTGTGTATAAGAATTAAGATATTAGTTATTAGTCATAAATCATCATAAATGTGGCATCTTTGCCTTGTCCCCTTTAATAAGATCCTGCTGGTTTTTACTGGTCTAATATAATTGGTACAACATAGTGTGACCAGACAGCAAATGTGAAAAACTGGGACAGGGGATGAGGGGTAATAGGAACCTATATAGAAAAAGACCCAAAAATCAGGACTGTCCCTATAAAATCGGGACATCTGGTCACTCTAGTTCCGTGGGCCCAATGCAACTCACAGTGAAATGAATGGAAGTCTTTCAATTTACTTCAAATGGGTATTGGACTGGGCCCTGTCATCTGTATTATGCATATAGGGCTCACATATCACAATGTGATCTGAGATTCAAATGGTACAATGTTCACACTGACTGGTTAATGTTGTTAGACTTTTGAAAGTATAAAAAAAATGAAATCAGAAATATACATAGGATTATAGGAACAGAAAATGTGCCTTATTGCATTAGATTGCAACACAGGCCCACTAGGACCATGCCTGTGGGAAAGTGCTTCCAGCACTTCTAGGGAAAGCTGGTCCTTCTCATAGCGCAATTAATCAATTGTGCAATATTGTACATAGGTGGGGAGGGAGGGAGAAATTCTGGAATGATTCCTCCAGTGATCAACATATGTCCCAAAAGAATGGAATTTAAGTTTAAGTTTATGTTATATGTTGCTAGTCAGACCTAATTTAAAAAACATATTGGTGATGGGGAGGAGCCAAAATAGAAGTCATTCTGCAAAAATGTAAGGAGCTTACCATCCATTGCCCAGCATCCAGGCTTGCATGGCACATTGCTTTTTCTCCCTCTCATCTCTAGAAGGAACAGAAACTTCAAAATGTTTTTTCTATTCTTTTCAATTCCATAAAATTCAAGAGTTTTATAGGGCCAGACCCAAATGTGGGTGCTTTAATGTTTTTATCATCTGTATTACATCCAAATCCCATTTTGCATGTGCATCGGCGGAAATGTGCCTTTCCCCTGTGGTCTTAACCAAGGGATCTGAACCAAGCCCATGATGTGTGAAAAATCAGGCATGCAGGGTTTAGGTAAGTCTATCTCAGTGGTGGCAGATGACAGAAGAAGAATGGTCTCAAGTTGCAGTGGGGGAGGTCTAGGTTGGATATTAGGAAAAACTATTTCACTAGGAGGGTGGTGAAGCACTGGAATGGGCTATGTAGGGAGGTGGTGGAATCTCCATCCTTAGAGGTTTTTAAGGCCCAGCTTGACAAAGCCCTGGTTGGGATGATCTAGTTGGGGTTGGTCCTGCTTTGAGCAGGGGGTTGGACTAGATGACCTCCTGAGGTCTCTTCCAATCCTAATCTTCTATGATTCTATGATCTCAGTAAATTCCTTCCATCACAATCTTTTTTTACTGAGAGGTAGGCTACATGTGGGCGTACAAAAAGATCAGCTGCCTGTTGCAAAATACAAATAAAAGCTCTGTTATTGAAATTAACTGGTTTTGTACAATTTGCTTGATGGACTAAAGCCTGCGGTCCTTTCTCAGACAAAACTTCCACTGAACTCATGCCACTGAAGTCCTGACTGCAGAATTTTTCCAGCATGAATAATATTCAAGGTACCCACCTCATCAATGTAAGCAGCATTACAGCCATTTATCTTTCTTTTTCATTGTTATTTCTCAGCTCTTTAACCAAAATGTTCAGTGTTTTATTGTTAATTGTGATTTAAAAAAAAGGAGAAATGAGCCAAATCAATTACCATTCTCAGTGGATCTGTACAGTTGAGGCACAACTTCTACTGTTTTAATTAAATTGAGAGAGAGATCTATTGTTTAAAGGCATTTTTAAAAAAGGCAATTCAACATTTGAAGTGAAGCCTTTTTGTTTTTATTGGAGGGCCAGAGATGACTCTAAAAGCACTGCAGGTCTTTATTTTAATTTCATAGGAGCTATGAAATGTATAAGTACCGGAATAACAATTAGCTATCCATTTTTTCCACTTAGTTAAAGTACCACTAATTCTAAAGGGCTTTTTGTGAGTATACTATTTCCTAAACAAAAGGGCCATGGCTTTAATCCAGGACTGGTAAGAGGAAGAAACCTTAATGAAGATGGAAAAGCAGCAGAATGAATGAAAACCCAAACAAGCCTGCCACCTTAAATTAAATAAAAACCATAAAGGCCCCTCGATGATAGGGAGCAGTTCTGTAGAAATGTATTATTTGCTTTATCAATACAAAGTTGATTCATTATGTAAAAAAGCCCAACATTGTTGCTATTAAAGACAATGGGATTTGGTCAATGGGTTTTAAGCACATTTCCTTCTTACCTATGGCAGGAATGATCTGTTCAAGATGCAGAGCGTCCAGACCAGGGAATGCACAGGCTAAAATCTAGTGACGCTCTGATTCCAGGGCCCACCTGGAACATTTCCTTGTTGAGGACCTATAGACTGTGAACTAGTTGTTGAATCTGTCCCACACTTATTTGAATAGACTAGTATGTACACACACAAGCACTCCCGCCAACAGTACAACATACAGAAAAATTCTGAAGGGTCTGCCTGAATTTCATCCATAATGGACTTAATATTCAAGAGACGCTTAAATTATTGTTCCAAAATACATGCAAAGCAGGCTGTTGCTCACACAAACCCACGTTCATGTGAACAATGGTTGCTGCTCCAAGAAACAGATGTTTGCATGGACAACAGATGTGCATTTGTGTGCTAAGTGGGTTAAGGCAATGGGAATTTTGCTGAGTACTGACTGCACAATGGGGTTCCATGTAAAGTTATTGTGCAATTACATTATATGGGAAATTCCACATACATACAGAAGGCAGTTGAAATCTGCTGTGTGAAACTGACAACTTGGCTTAATATAATTATATGGAGGGTCTATATTCTGGTGACATATTTTGTAGCTCTTGTTACTTTTAAGACTTCTATTAACTTCAATGGCCTTTGCATTTGGGGCCATAAATGATCAATTATTTGCCCTGCATATCTCCCTTGCATATTCTATTGACAAAACTTTCACTGACACAACAGAGATCTGCAGTGCAGATCACAGAGGTGATTTCTGCCCCTTGGTTTGAATGCAAAGTTAAAATGTTATTAGGGCTGTCGATTAATTGCAGTTAACTCACGTGATTAACTCAAAAAAATTAATTGTGATTAAAAAAATTAATTGTGAATTTTCACTCTCTCTATTTCTCAATCAATTGTTTTGGTGACCATTGGTGTCTGAGAGAGCAAGCGTGGGTGGGTTATTTAACACTAATTGTAGTTTCTTCCTTGGATAGCACGCTATTTACATGGAGTCCATCCTTTTACTCCAAACATCCCAAGGGTCAACGGGATCACCAAGGACGCCAGACTAGGAACAACATAAAACATGATTACTGTTCTAGTTTTCCCTAAATGCTCTAGATAGCCGTCACTTTATCCTGTGTACACCACATTCCATTACTGCCCAACCTAATAAAGACTTCTGTCATTGCGATAGCTTTTCATCTTCACAGCTCCTTTCTCTTCTCCTGATAAGGTTGCCAACTTCACTCTCTGTAAATGAGCTCATGCAAACACTTTATTTTCAGCTTGTGAAAACAAAAAGGGGCGCTCCGCAGCTTCAGAGCTGTGAGGGGGCGGTGTTCCACCTTTAAAGAAGGAGCAACGCCTTTGAAAAGGATTAAAATTAAACTAAGAAGTTTAGCTTGAAACAAGGAACCTAAAGCAGGGCCATTACACTTACAAGCCCTGTTTTCCTTTTAAAAGCTTTAAAAGGTTTTTTTTTTCCTAATAGCAATTTAAGATCAATTATTATTTGAATACTTTCAAACCTTCCTACGCTGCTTAGCCAACACTGCTAGCCATTATTACCATCGGTACCTAGACACAAGCTGAACCTCTCACATGCAGGATAGATGGCTGGTCCATCAGACCACAGTTAATTCAAAAATATGTGAACCACAGATTTAGCTTCCTCATCCAAATAGTAACAAAATTTAATTTTTTTGCAATCAGTGGCAATATGTTTGCATCTGTCTACAGTATGATTTGGGCCAAATCTAAACTGACAGGTTCTAGCCAGTGGCATCCTAAATACTATATGACTATATAGTTCATAGTATCAAGTTTGCTGCAAAGTGTGAAGATAGGAAGATTAACCATTTAAAAGAGTTTTTGTAGCTCCATCCAGTGGAATCCGCTTTATCTTGTTTCCGTAGTTAGCTGCTAAACTATCCGTCAGCAAGTCTGCAGGATTTTTTAAGAACCACACTAAATGTCCCTTCAGCAACAAAAAATAAATGTAATTTGTCACAGTTTTTCCTTCCCTTTCCACTTAACTGTTAAAATATTGCTGTTTCCTCTTCCATTATAGTCAGACTAGATAACCTGATGGTCTATGAAAGGAGTTGGCTAGAAGGAGAACAGATTACACAGTGGCTCAGGGCAGCAGTATTCCAAAATTGGAAGCCTTTGGTTCAAACACCTGCTCTAGTAACAGTGAATTGCTAGTCTCCTCCTAGTACCTATTTGTCCACATGGGAAAAGCACCAGAGTTGGCACCTCTTGTTCAGTGGAAGTCCAGGGCTAGAAGGCATAGATGTTTGCCTGTCAAGCTTGAGACACACTGTGGCAGAACTGTGGGTGAGAAGGACACACACAATGCAAAACAGACTCTGTCGGAATCAGTGGGGGATCAGTTCTGCAGTTCCACGTGGAGCTTTAGATGCTAAGATCCCTCCCCCAAGGATTCTACCTTACAGCCCCATTCTCCAAGACTCTAGAAACTTCCCAGCCATACCATTGTTGTTTTCAAGGGCTGGTAGCTTGAACCAGTTCTATACTTCAGAGTCTTTGGGAAGTGGCAGGTGGTCACTTTCCCAAATACCAAAGTGTCTTCCTGGAGCAGAATATTACTTGAAGCCCGACTCCACAGCACGGCTGGGGCAGGAAAACATTTCTGCTCCTGATGCTGACTATGGGCAATGAATGCTGTAGTTAAGCAATCCCTAGGTGTTACCTAGCAACTGCACATTAGCTTGGAGGGGCATAATCCCCACTACATTACTGTGTTAAGATTATAGCTCATCCATGACCCTAAATTTACTATGACTACCACTTCCTGCTCCTGCTGCCCTGTGGGTGAGGAGAGTGGTGCAGAGGGGGAAGGGTGAGGCAGAATCTTGCTCCAGAAAGTCCATTTCCTTTTGGAGACCCTGTCATGATGGGCAAATAGGAGAAAAACCTGGCACCTTGTAAAGACACCACAGAGCAGAAGGGGTCATCTGGCTTCAGGGGGGAACAGGGAAGCAGTTGAGCACTGTGGAAGACAACAAAAGCAGGGTGGGCAGAGGATGGTGTCCTGCACCCTGGGGAATGGGCTGGCTAAGGGCAGAGGATGAGCATCACCTCAGCGCTGAGACATGTTAAAGAATCTCGCCAATATGTACGATTGTGAAAGAGCCCTGAAATGAACCTGACTTTGGATAAGATTAAGATTCTATGTCAACATTTAACTGTGTTCTAGAAAATGGTCATTTTCATAAACAGTGCTAAACAGAAAAATTAACACTGTCACATTCTAATAATAATTCACATATTTTTTCAATGGAGAAGTTTTAAAATGTGGTTTTATTTTATTTTTTAAGATTATCTAGAAAGGAGTTTAAATTCTTTTAACAATGCCCCAAAATATATCCTAATAGAAACAACAGCTGCATGGCCAGAAAGCATGAAGTAACTGTTATGTATGTGTGTGCATCCCTTCATTCTGAATTACAATTCTCATAGTCATTGAAATGGCTTGCTTACTGTACCACATGTTGTTTTATTTGCTTGGGTTTTGTATTTTTCTTGCAAAAAATTATAAAGAAAGAATGCTTAAACAGATCAAACCAAAAAAAAAACAAAAAACATACAAAGAGCTATATGCTGGGTTAGATTCAAGATTAGTGTCATGCCCCTAGAGGGCCCAATCTTGCTTCTACCAAAGTCAATTGCTTAAAGCCCAACTTTAATGGTGCAGGATAGGGACAACAGAGATTTAGTGGCCCCAAATGTCACTTCATAACATCAACATAACATAATACTATTATAATCAATTGTATTAGGAGCGATTGAGGCCTCAGCCTCACTGGCCCTTCCATTAATCTATCCTTATTAGCATGTAGCACCTATAATGCAGCTTGGATACAAAAATTATTAGTACTAACTAATTGCAATTGACTAATTCAAACAAGTGGCTGATCGTAATCATGTGGAGAGATTTGGGGGGTTTCTGGTATTCCACAAAACAGGTACTCTTGCATTTCTTAAAAGACATGCATCTTTCATGAAACAACACAAGAAGTAAGCTATTGTTCAAGAACATTTTTACCACACAGCTTCCACGTTGGGCTAACATGTTGCACATTGAGAATTCTGAATTCAGGGGGCTCTCTTTCATTATGCCACAACAGGTGATGTCACAGTGATCACTAACGTAATAACAGTGAAATAATATAAAACAAGGAAATGAAATTTTTTTTACTTTGCCTCGAATTAACTTTTTCAGTAATAACTCTTTAAAATTCGATGTTAGAGCTAGAGCAAAACCAAATAAACAGAACAAAACAAAAAACCCTCAGTTACTATTTGCCAAATATTGTCGAGTATGAGTGTAAATGAACTCTAGCTATCTCTTTTTTAAAAAATACTTTGGCAAGACAAAAAAAAAACGGGAAATTGACTTGGTAAACACCTCAAGTTTGAAACTGGAAAAATTAATGAGAGAATAATTCACTCAACTCAAGTTATTAATTCCATTCTTTCTGAACATAAAAATTCACACCAAGAAAGGACAGAAAAAAAGCAGATCAAATTTATATTTCCATTTAAGTCTGACCTTTCATTCCATTCCAACAACTTTCTCTTAATTCACCCACCAAAGGACTCTTTCCTCTAAGGAGCTGTGTACCCCCAGCTCCCACTGCCAATGAGAGTTGAGAATGCTCAGCATTTTGCTAGATAAGAAACCAAAAAGCTTTACTGTTCAGTTGCAGGAAAGGTCTAAGAGACACGTTCAAAAATGCCTTTAATTAATGAGCGCATGTGCAGCGAAGAAGCCTAGTGCCCCACCTAAAACTTTGACCTATAGCTGCTTCCAAGTGCCTAGTGCTACAATAACTCTTGAGCAAAGACTGGAACACTTTCAGGGGGAAAAAACCCCTACCTATCTAAACAGAGCAGACGGCTATAGCTATTAAAAGAAAATTACACTGCTTTTAATGGAAGATGGAGGAGGGCACACTTTAGCAGAAAGTGGGCTGCATTAAGAAACAACTTCAAACAAAAAATTCTGTAGCGAACTGAATCATGCTTGAATGGTAAATCTAGCATGCTGCATGTCTAGCCCAATCCTCCTTTATTTAGTTTCTATTTGTAGGATATTTTACTGGCTATCCTAATCACTTTGTGTCATGCTGTGCACTGCAGAGAGTGAAAAAGACAGACTCTCTTCTCTACATAATTTGAATCTGGGTCAGATTGTGAAATGGGTTTAGTGGGTCCTGCTCCGTGCCTAGTGAACCTTCGTAGCTTGATGGCTATTTATCTACTGTATTACTACTGATACAGGTTCTCAGGCTCTAAATCAAGAATGGCACTCATAGAATATGAATACTGAGGTTTAGGAAAGATGTCCTAAATTTGTTTGTCAAAAGTGTTAATGCATCCAAGAACCTAAAACATTCACTATCTAGACGTGGATTTTAGAGAACTGTTGTATTTTAAATCTGCTGTAAATTTAGGATATTTACTCTGCCATGCTTCTTTAATATTGTTAGCTTTAAAACACCCCTCCATGCCTAACTTATTTTAAAAATAAATTACTGCACTTAGCAAGGGGGAAAACACTTCTGTTTTCATCCCTCAACTGCTATAGTTCTCAAAGTCTTTCATATTCTCAGCTATTATCCCTTTCTTGCAAAGAACCCACTTAATAATGTTCACTCTAACAACCTCATTTATTTTCCAGAAAATTAACTCAGTTTCAACCCTGATTAATGATTTCATCTAAATGAATCAAATTAAAAATTGAAAATTATATTTCAAAAGCCAAAGGAGAAAAAATTGACCACTTCCAGTTAACAAATGATCCTTTCAAATATTAAAAGATGACCATGAAGAGTGCGTGATAGTAATGAAATCTAGCTGGGGACTGCTGCTTATCTGGAGTTCATGAAGGAGGAAAAAGGAGGGGGGGAACCCTATGCATTGTTAACTCTGAAGTCTCTTGGGATACAAACTGACTTCCACTTAGTCTTTGCCTGTAATCACGGCACCAAAATAATATGAGAATTTCAGTGTTAATTAACTGGTAAGGTTGGAGATGCACCACTACTGAAGAGGGATTAGGAAATCATACAGTACCAATAATTGTGTCTGTTAACAAAACCTAAACTGTGAAAGAACAATTTAACCAGCCAAAAACTACCATCAGTTAGCTGAAGGGCTTCTACTGGGAAAAACAACTTCTTGATTATTTGATATTTTAAAAAGCAATAATGTCTGCTATGGTAACCTAAGAATGTTAGACATCATAAGCAACGTTTTATATTAACTTGTATAAGGTGACAAAATCTGCCCCAATGGCCCTGATTTATTTCAAAATGTAATGAATTTCCACTTATTTTTTACCTCTCCTCTAGCATGGCTTCTAGCATGTACTGGATTTGTTGGACTCATTTGGCACCATAGCTAGACTAATTCAAGAATTTTCAGGTTTTTGTTTTGGCATTATAAGTTATTACATGTTTAGTCAATGTTAAGGGGACAATCCTAGCACTAACCAGTCTCTGTGGTGTTGCAACACAAGGCCCAAAGACTGGACTGGTACCATTACATTGAGCAATGGTACAGAAGGCCACAGACAGGCTGTACAAGGGGATTCTACTGAATATCCTCTGTTTGCAGCATGTCATTGCTTCATGGTGGATTTCTCCAGAGCAGCATGGATGAGAGCAGGGTGAGACTAGATGGTCTGCTTCTACATAGACCTCCATATGTGGGTGGGAGAGAGCATGGGGGAGTAGTTTTGGGACAGAAGCCACATCCTCAGAAAGGGTATTTCTCCATCCCATGCTACTGCCCCTTGGATAATTCCAGTGCAAAGCCCACTTACTCAGGCTTGGCCAGAGAGTAGGAATTGGGTTTTGGCGAATTTAAGAACTGGCTGATGAAAGAAATTATGGGCCAATTCAGACAGATGTTATGCAAGCTTCACAAACAGTTCTGCCGGTAAACCTCTGTCTTGACATGCAACATGTTTGGAATGTGGCCACTCTGGGTGCTGGTTTTGTGATATGGACTTACAGGAGGGGCTGGGTTAGAACAACCAAATTAATTTCATTTTTCATAACCACATCTGGTCCAGGTTACCACTTGCAAAAAGACCCTAAGTTAACTCACAGTACAACTAGACCCTTCAATTTAAACAGCAGCCTTAAAGGACTAATACTAATTATGCTGAACATGCAGTCAAACAAGGGTAATAACTTCAAAGCTAATACAAAGATACACTGAAGAATCTTCACTGCAGTTTCCCCAATCTGGTCTCAGAATTAACCTGGCAGCTCCCTTTTGTATAAACTGAGAGAGCTGTGATGGGCAATATATTTTAACACCTCTGATCCTCATCGACAAGTTGGAGATTAAGGTGTTCCTTGTCTATAAAGATGCTGGAATCAACTTTGATTTACAGGTAGTAGGTGGGGACTCTGAGTTGCTTCCTCAGTTCACTGATGTGCAATTTTCTCCAGATTTTAACAATGCTAGTTTCATTAATTTTTAGGCAATCCCCACTCTTCCAAGAACATCATCTCTTCTTACCAGAGTGCTTCTCTGCCTGTCATTTGAATTTGCATTTTGTGGACAAATTCCTTTGTATAACTTTCAAATTAAGGGCCATATACTGCCTTTGACATATGGTATAACTCCTATTGACATCAATGGGAATGGAGCGTGCAGTTAAGGGCAATATAAAAAATATATAGTAACAGAGGATTTTTCCTACTGGATCAGCTGACTGATCTACCTCGATCCCAACAAAACTCCTGAGCACACAGTCCAGTTAGTTACTTGAGTTGTTTGCTGAAAACAAATTGTATCTGTGTATACAAGTGAATTGATCTTTTGTCCTTTAAAACAAACTGGACTAGCAATGGTCTCAAAGGTGGGAACAGTCAGTCTCTGAATTCTGCCATATTTTGAACCCTTTCCTTTCCTGGCTACTTCTGTAGCAGCCTATCTTCTGCTTTTTTCCTCCCATTCAGTCTTAGGCCTTGTTTTCCTCATCTACAATCAACATCCCCATCCCTCATGATCTTCTGATCTGAGATCCCCTTAAGCTTTCTTCTTCCTATCTCTATCTTTGGAACTTGGAGCCTCACTCTTTTATTAACTGCACCTTTAGCACACTGAGCAGATGCACTAGCCTGCCATGTTAGTCATATCTTTGATGCCCACTGCTTCAGAAATAATAAGCTTCAGTACGGTGATCCTGCAAACTAGAATGAACACTAGCATTCCGAAGGCTCAACAGTACACACAAAACTGTGTGGAAATAACGATGCCCCTCATTTCAAAATGTTATGGTGATGGATAGTATCTTTCATTTATCATCCATGCCCATTCTAGGTACTGTACTATCAAGGGCCTAGAAATAGATTTCTTCCCCTCTATACTGCCCCTTTCTGTTCCAGCTTTCCTCATGTTTCTACATTAAAGCCATCCTCCACTTACTATGGATGACTGGACACAGTTCCCAGAGAAGCCAATCCTTGTCATTCCAAAACCACACAGGACCCAACTTAGCAAGACATTTATGAGCATGCTTAAATGCTTCGCTAAATACCGGTGGCTTTAAGCATGTGCTTAAAGTTGAGTGCTTACATACTTTGCTGAATCAGGGGACACAGCTGGAAAGTAATTCACAGCTGTCTTTCACATAAGATATCGAGCTTTTGTAAGCTAGGCTTATAGCTAAAAAGACACTAACCTATGTCCTGTAAATGTTCTATCAGACAAATAAATAAAACAACACACAAAGCCATAAAAGAATGAAAATAACCATCAAATATATTTTTAAAACATGACCAATACGTACTTCCAGTAGATAGTAAGAGTACTAAAAAACATTCAATGCCATCTTTGAGGCAATTCCTAAAAGACTGGGTCATAATGCATACACATAATAAGGCCAAATTAAGATTGTAAGGGAAAATTTAATTCTAGCGTTTCCTAACTTTTGAGTGTTTCACTTTTCAATCTTAATAATGGTCTTTTAATCAATTTTTTGTATGTAATTTCCTAGTTTTTTAAAAAGCAAATGGAAAAACACAAATTCCATCATGTATTATCATACAATCACATAGGTGCTCAGCCAGTTCCAATTACCCTCTTCCTGACCCCTTATGATCTATTTCTCATCCCTTCATGGCCTCCAACCATGATCACTCTCCATGCTTCCCCTTCCCACTGGCTCTCAGGCCCCACTTCCCTCCTAAATTCCTCATCCAGTTTCAGTGTGCCCTCTTGCCTCCTTGTCCCAGTATCTTTGTCCAGCCAGTCCCAGTTCTCTCTTTGCACCATAGTTGGTCCGTTCACCTGCCCTACCGGTTCTCAGTCCCAGTCTCCTTGCCCAGCTAGTCTCAGTTTCACCATCCTGGCTCCTCACTGGGTCTCAGACTTCCCCCATCTACTGGTTCCTGGGCACCTTCATTTCCCTATCTTGCTCCAGTCTCAATCTCCTTGCTCAGCCAGCCCCAGTCTCAGTCTCTCTCAAGACCCCAAACCCAGTCCCCCTACCCACCATCCTCTAGTCCTGATCTTCTTCCATAGCTCCTTGCCACAATCCACTCCGCTGATCTGCCCTCTACGGGTCCAGATCTTCTTTTCTTTGCATTTGAATTAGGCAGCTTTGTCCTCCATATTGCCTGGACCCTGCAGGATGGTCAGTGAGAGGACAGGAGAGACAGCTCCCTGCTTTCAGTCAAGTAGCTGGACCTGGCATGCAGCAGCCCAGAGCTGCAATTTCAGGGAAAGTCCTGCTTAGATCCAGGATGGAGCATGTCCAATATGGTCAGAATCTTTGGGGAATTTAACTGTTGAAATCTAAGAAGTCTCTACTGAGCATGAGGAAATTGTGATTTTTCAAAGGCTTATAACTTGGCCTGACAGAAGCTCCTCCCCCTACCAAAATTGAAGTCCCTGCTCCAAAGCCCAAAGATGATAGAGCTTTTCAAAGCAGTGGTCTCCAGAATTTTTTAACATGAATAAAACAATATATTTTTCTTTGGCCTCATTCTCAGATATGGCTGAAACATTTTGGCTGACATTTTCCAGAAAAACCTGGGCGCAGACAGACACCCAGTATAGAAAATGTGCGACCAAACAGTTAACGTTTAACAAAGTTATAAGCAACTGAAACAGGATCTTATAATGGGAAGTTTTGGGCAATCTTAATAATAGTACCACCAGGTCCACCTATAATATACAGTATTTATATGTATATTTGCATATCATATACTGTATATTTAGGCAAAATACCATATTCCTGGTCTATGTAGGTATCTATAGATAACAGTATATAAATGTGGTCTTTAATGTACTTGTTTTTCCATGCCATTGGTCTAGTGAAAAGATGACACACTGGTTACACTGGTTATTTTACCTATTAAAAAAACTGGAAAACCCAGACTTACGTTTCAATTTCGGATCGTGAGTTCAAGGGCTCTGATGAAGGGACTTTATCAGAACAACATTAACATAGAACAAACAAAATGGTAAAACACAAGCCTGTGGCTCATGCTTATGAAGGGAAATCAGTAATGCGTTTTTTAAATGGTTAAAAAAAAAGGGGGGGGCAAATTGTTATCTATGTAATAGCATGAAAGTTGATTTCAGTTTATTTGTTTTCCTTACTGTTTCCATATAGAGTTCTCATGTTTTAGAAATAAGAAGAGATATAAAGCACCTGAAAGCAAATTCACATCAGTAGTATAAAGCAAATCAGAAGGCAATAATAAATGTCAGAGCTGTAGCTGCAAAGGCAGGTCACTGTTTTTTCTCATACTTAAAGTGAAATACCTAGCTGTTATCTTTGTGCCTGCAGAGCCTCCCTATTGTAGATTCAATAATACAAGAGGCTTCTTATCACCAGCCTGGGTGACTGATTGGAGCTGTGATATGTTTAGACAATGCACTGTATTTAACTGAATTTACAGATGCCCCAACTCAGACCGTAGTAGTAAACGCCAGAGACTAATAGGAAATTAAACATGTACAATGGACTAACTCCATTTGCTCTCACACACTATAATGTGTTTAGTTAACTTACTCATAGTCACACTTTATCTTTTTCTCCACGGATTCTCTGGGATATGTTTCAAATTGGTCAAAGATTAAATCTTCCTTTCAATTTTTTTTTCACTATTTTATTGCTGCTTTCCCTTATTATTGGCCGTTCTTTCTCTTGTGCAGATAAGCTAAACAAGATGACCCAGGGTATGCTCCCCCAACCCAATTATCAGACAGTCAGAAAGTAAAGCAAGGATGCAGAAGACTCCATAATATTAATATAACATGAAAGGAACAAAGTCAGTCATTTATTTGAAACCAATGGTATATTTAGCTCATTTGAAATTTAAATGTGAATTTTAATGTACCTGGTAAGTAACAAAAAATGAGAAACAGCGATAGTGTGATAGGTCACTACAGGAATTATTTTAACTATTCCTTGTGTAATATTTGTGCTAATGGAAAGAGGTTCAAGCAAGTGTACACTGAATAAAGAGTCCCAGTGTTCAGAGGAGAGCAGGTATTACACACCTCTCGGTTACAGAGAGGAGTAATTAGATACATTGAATGACTGATTTGTACATTCATTGGGGATTGGTGGACAGATATTTTTCAAACAGAAATCCCTCACTAATCTGATAGCAAGAGTAAAGTAGCGTAAAATAGAAAGAGTTCATATTGCCAGTAATACAGATAAAGTGGAAAATAGAGAAGAAAACACTCTTCTCTATCTCCCAGCTACAAACACACGCAATTTCCCTATCTTCAACTATTCACCTAAGATTCTTGTTCTAAAAACAAAAAAATTCAATTAAAATAGGAAAGAAGTAATACACATCCAAGAGAGGGAACATAAATGGTTTTCAAGCACTGGAGAATATTGGAGGATACAACAGGAGCATCTGCAGTATCCGCTTAGCCACTACTTTGCCTTAGTACATTTTAAGCCACAACCTGCAGTCCTTACTTAGGCAAAATCCCCACAGACTATGATGAGAGTGTGGCTCAGTACAGACTGGCAGATATGGCCCTATATATGCATTATTTAATAATAATAATTTCCCATCTAAAATGGAATTGCCCCATTCTGTGCAAAAATTTACAGGAGGGGCTCCAAAAGGCTCTGCCAAGGGCTAAATTGCTCCATTGGGAACAAGGAAGGATTTCCCTTTGCTGTGCAAGACAAGTTTAATCTCCAAATCCTACAGACCCTCAAGCCCTGTGGTCAGGCAAATGTTAATGCAGTTTAGATTTTTTTTATTAAAGATAGTGTCTAATAGGTGGAGTGATGATTTATATTCCTCTAGTCTGCCTGTCTGTATGGATACCCAGGTCTGTAGATAGTCCTCTTACACAATGAAGATAGGGGAGATGTCTGACACCTCCCTCTTATGCTACACAGAAAATGGTAGTTGATAGTAACGGACTGGGAGGGGGGCACTGATTCCCTTTCCCAAAGTAATTTCATAGAATAGAATATCAGGGTTGGAAGAGACCTCTGGAGGTCATCCAGTCCAACCCCCTGCTCAAAGCAGGACTAATCCCCAACAGATTTTTATCTAGTTCCCTAAATGGCCCCCTCAAGGATTGAACTCATAACCCTAGGTTTAGTAGGTCAATACTCAAACCACTGAGCTATCCCTCCCCACCAAATAGCAAGACTAGAAGCCTGGCAGCATTAGATGAAGAGAGATTTGGATGGAATTAAGGTTCAGTAGGTGAAATCTTGTAGTATTATAAAAGGAGAAATAATTATAAGTAGGGCCCTACCAAATTCAGTCCATTTTGGTCAATTTCACGGTCATAGGATTTTAAAAATTGTAAATTTCATGATTTCAGATATTTAAATCTGAAATTTCACAGTGCTGTAATTGTAGGGGTCCTGATCCAAAAAGGAGGGTTTTTTTTGGGGGGGGGGGGGGGAATGACAAGATTATTGTAAGGGAGGTTGTGGTACTGCTGCCCTTACTTCCGCACTGCTGCTGATAGTGGTGCTGCCTTCAGAGCTGGGTGGCCAAAGTGGTGGCTGCTGGCTGGGAGCCCAGCTCTCAAGGCAGAGCTGCCGCCAGCAGCAGTGTGGAAGTAAGGATGGCATGGTATGGTATTGCCACCCTTACTTCTGCGCTGCTGCTGGTGGGGCGCTGCCTTCAGAGCTGGGAATCCAGCCAACAGTAGGGGGACTAGACAGCAAATGTGAAAAATTGGGACGGGGTGGAGGGTAATAGGAGCCTATATAAGAAAAAGATCCAAAAATCGGGACTGTCTCTACAAAATTGGGACATCTGGTCACCCTAGCCAAAAGTCACCATTCTCCAGCTGCTCAGCTCTGAAGGCAGTGCAGAAGTAAGGGTGGCAATACCATGACCCCCCTAAAATAACCCTGTGACCCCTCTGCAATTTCCTTTTGGGTCAAGACCCCCAGTTTGAGAAACACTGGTTTCCCCCGTGAAATTTGCATTGTATAGGATAAAAGCACACAAAAGGCCAGATTTTACAGGGGAAACCAGATTTCACAGTTTGTGACATGTTTTTCATAGCCATGAATTTGGTCAGGCCCTCATTATAAGCTCAAGCCTTATTATTTTAACATTGTACTGAATTTAAGAACATAATGGGAGGCAATTTTCACCACCTCCCAATCACAGTCATATTTCCACAACTGACTAAGTTCCTTATACGTGGTTTTTCTCTATCTCAAAAGAATCGGGTGTCGGTCTCTGATCGAAACTGGATATTGACTGATAGATTAATGATCTGATCCAATAAAGCACATTTCATGTTTCTATTATATTGTAGCATGTTCCCATAAAAATATATTTCTAGGCCCTATTTTTATTGGGTGTAGTTGTAAACTGATACACCACAGATGAGATACCATATTAGCATTAGGGTTCATTCATCATTTGCCTGACTTATTACCCCCACTCCCACATATTTCCATGCTTCAGTATATCCCTGCTTTTCACATGGACATTAATTAGAAAATTAGTATTAAAAGTTGTCCTATGCTAAAAAGTTTCCCTTTGTAGAGACCTGGGTTTTGAAAACTGGGATTCCATTGACTTTTTCAATTAAACCAGCAGCATAAATTCTTGGATAACATTGTACAAGAATTAAGACACAATAAAATAGCCATTGCTGAGTGAAGTGGGTTTCATATTAATCTTTTTTTCAATCAGTGGACAGTACTATAAATGTTACATCTCCTAATTAGGTCTGATTGGTATTTGCGGTATGAGACACGGACAAATCTTTGACCAATCTTTAATCAGTATCACTGATGAAATATTTATTCTTTTAATTTGAATCTGGAAACCCAATGAAGCTGTGTTGCATCTTTTATCAACTTAAATAATATCCTTGCTTTATTGCTTTTGTCTTCACTGCAGACATTCGGAAAATAGTTCCTGTGAAGAATTATTTGCACATTTCTAGCTACTATGGTCTATATATTTCTGATAAATATATAATATTGCCAGTCTGGTCATGGAGACCTTCTTTCTCAAGAAGTAACATACAGTGTTCCATGACTGGCAAAATAAAAAAAAGATTTGTACAAATAATTCAAAATGGTATTAGTGAGTTTGACATAATATACCAGAGGGCATGGTGTAATTTTACAGAAATAACATAGCAATCCATGAAAGCTGGCCACTTGATGGTACAACTATGCCCATGTACTGTGCAGTACATAGCTAAAACCATCTCTTCTCCATGTAAATGTACCACAAACTATATACACACTGGGAAAGACTGTATAAACCAAGCTATACGATATATAAACAAATACACCAAAAGAACACAAAATACATGCAGAGGTAGCACGTTAACTCTTCATTATTACAAGGTAATATGGGCATATTCTCAAATAATTGGTTGCTGCAGTTTGCAATGGGAACAATAATTTCTGGTGACTGCAGTCCAATGTAACCTTGGCATATGAGAATGGATAACATGAATGAATGCAAGGTAATGCACTCTGGCAAAAATAAGCTAAATGCCACAAATACAGTGCATACCAATGGGCTTTTGACTTGTGGGATCCTCTATGGATGCTTTGGAATGGTTTCCTTCCTTGCCAGGAGCTTGGTCAGCCCTGTTACTGCAGTTTACACAAACACATCATTGGTGTACATACTATTTGTGCCTTCCACCTCACTCATTATACTATTTAAAGTGAAAGTAGGTAAGCATGTGAGTTATCTACGCTAGTTGTATGATCTGTACAACAGCTCTTCTTCTGTGTATGCTCGGCAGCTTGTCTCTCTCACCAACAGAAGTTGGTTCAATAGAAGATATTACCTCACCCACCCTGTCTCTCTCTTACACCAGCTTGTAGCAGAAGAAGTCTGTTATCCTAAAGTGAAGATAGATGGGGGTTGTTGGGGTGGGGTTGGAAAACCCAGCCTTGCCCATCTCTCTCTCTCCCCCCGTCTTCCCAGGAGCTGGAGGACCTCATATCTTAAAACAACACTGGAACAGACAACACAAGAGGTACTGGAGCCAATGGGACCATTCATTGGGTAAAGTGCTATTCAGCATGAGTAGAAATCAGACTCTGCCTCATATATAGGACATTAATGAGACGCTGAAGAAACTAGTTCTGGGAAATGCAATGGGGTACATTAGATGGGTCAGGTGGTCTTTTCTGGCCCTTCTGTCCATGATAGTAATTACAGAAAGGTAAAGCTTTAGCAGTTAGGGTGCAAAACAGTTTATCTTTCAAACACAATAGGATCCAAAAACATTGGCAGTTCTAATCTGTGCATTCTGTAGGGCTCTTTGTGGGCATTTCAAAGAATCTTAGAAGTTTTCAATTTTCTTTAATGGGAGTTTGTATGATCCTGTGAGTTTTCATTACATTTTGGGACAGTTTGTGACTCTGGTGAGATTTTGATATCCCAGATGGGACAATAGAATATTGGAAAAGGCAATGCCCAACCTGAGTTACAAATACAATGCCTGTATTTTGGAAACTGTTCTTAAAGCTGTCATGAAAAATGGAAGGATGAGCAGTAGACAAATGGGTTTTGGCCCATGAGTCCTCTCACTGGATGTCTGAGATTTGGGAGGATTTGGAGGGGTCTCTCACTGGAAGACCAAGAGGGAGCTGATTGGGGTGAGAGAGCAGTGTGGGTACTGGGACATGGAGGAAGTCAGAGGGGCTTAGGTTGAAGGTGCATGTCATGAGGAGATAGGGGAACATGTCATGTGATGAAGGTTGTAGCTATTCCTTCCACATCCTGCCCTTCTAGATTCTCCTTTTTACCACACTTCCCTGCTCAAGACCAACTGAACCTTGTGGGGCCTGCCCCAGCATATGATTCAAATAGGTAGCTTTGAAGGGAACTAAAAAAGAAAGGTTAGAGATGAGTGCATGGGGAGCTGGAGAGGGAAGAGCAGCCAGCAGTATGAACAGAACTGGAAAAGGCACAGGGAATGCCATCTTGACTGACTACATTTGAATCCAAGACATAAACCCAATTTTCATACAACTGGCTGGGATGTTGGCCTGGACAATCCCAGTAAACTCTAATGTCTACTCACTCTAATTACAAAGTTTTCTTTCAGACCGGAGCAAATACCTCTCTCTTTCTTTGTAACATATTCTGATTCAGTACAAGTTCTGCATTTGTACCTTATCCTGTTTATTCATTTACTAACATATAACTTTCAGTAACAAAAATTATAATTTTTAAAAATCAGTTCTACACAGCTAGTCATGAAGAGAAAAGTTTGGGAATTTATTTTTTTTAAATTATGCAAAAGATTAACTATTATTATTGTTGTAGTTGTTGCTCACTAACTGCTTCTATGTAAAAATAAGGCGATAGGAAGAATTTGATATAAATTTGTCAATTAGGTCAAATTTTACTCTCAGTCTCACCAGTGTACCTGGAATCATTCTATTGACTTCTGTGAAGAGACTCTGGATTTCTGCTGAGATCATAATTTGGCTTGCCAGACATATTTAATACACAAATAATATTCTACACTTTATGGCCCTGCATGAAACTCCCAATAACATCAGTGAGGGTTACCATATCCACAATGGATGAAGAACAGAGCTCTTTAAAATAATTGTAGAAAAAAAATTCTGCTTGCCCAGCCACTCAGATGTCAGACCATGTAACTAAATATGGTGCCAGATCTGTGCGTATGAACAAATTTCTCCAGTCTTACAGAAACACTCCTGTGCGTTCCCACTGTGTTAACATGGCAGCTAAGGGCTACAAGGTGCAAAAAAGATTTTAGTTATTCAGATTTGGGTTTGTTTTTTCCAACTTGAATAATTAGTAAGTTATTAATCAATATCTTTCTTTACTTACAGACAGTTTTTTCTAACCTAAACAGATTAGAACTGCCAATATTTTTGGATCCTATTGTGCCATACCAATTTACAGAAAAAGCAACTTCTATATTTACTACTACAATAAAATATCACTTACAAGGCTTTTCAAGCCCAGGTTGTCTATGTTGCACTAAATGTGAAAACTGTCTCCCTGATTCTGTATCCTGCTTTACAAAAACACTCTGTTTGCAGATCAAAGGGAGACAATTTATGCTTTCATCCCAGCTGACGGACGATTAAATTAAAACAGATCAGCAGTACAGTGCCTGGGCAGGTGGCTTTAGCCACCACTGTCGGCCTCAGAGCGATTAAATTGCGGTGGAGATGGAGGGCCTTCCGCTCTCATTCCCGCACTTACAGCTCAAACGGTGACAAATGAGATGTTACTGCTCTTGTAAAGCAAGGCTACAATCTGTCAAAATCCAACATAATTTGTGACCCTACGTGACATCTTCTTTCTCTTTTTTTTTTTGACATTTGAATACAGTGATTGTACCAGAGTCAAGTCCATTTAAGTGAATATAGTCAATTCTATCTAAAGGAATACAGCCTGTTAGCTCCAGCACGGTAGCTGAATATACATCTGGTTAGTACTCCAGAGACCCTTTGTGTTAAGTGCATACCATTAACAATGAATTCTGATTTTTTCCAAGTTATATAATTTGATATCTTGACAGCTCAGACACTTAAAGCACCACTATTTGTTTTAAATGGCTTTATTTTATTGTTTAAATGTCAGTATCAAAATAAAGTAATGCATACATTCTTGTCAGTTCCAGTGCAGTGGGAAGTGGTCTTGTTGAGAAAAAGAGCATTGAAAGAGTTTGTTCTAAAAATGTGAATTATAACGTCTCTTAGCTGAACACTTAAATGACTCACAAAAAGTTATTAATACTGTCAGTTTTGTTTAATCGGTGAGCTTACTAAGGTGCTGAAGCAGAAACAATAAAGGGAATGAAGTATCTTAGTGTAAAGAAATTGTCACAGTAAGAAGCAAAATTCTCACAACAAACAAAAGGGAAAACACTGTATTATTTTTAAACATTTGTATGCAGTGCCATAAATGGGCATGATACCGCTCAGAGAAGATTAAAGATGTGAACTCTTTCCCAAATTGCTTAAAAAGTAAATTAACACACTATGCCTATTCTTCAATGAAAATTTGGTTTGGAGAATATTTACAAGAATTAAATCCAAACTGAAAAATATTTATTGGTTTTGAAAAGAAGGGGTGGGGGAAGGAATAACATGCAGAACAATGTGATGTTAATAGGTTTCAGAGCATATCTAACTCCAGTAACTCTAGGGTTAACAAGTTCTCCTCTACTGCAGCCAAGAATTTATAGCATTTATCATTCTCCTAACCTTTTAGGATGGGCAGTTTAGCTATCTACCTCAAAGCAGTCAAAGATCTCATCCAGAAGGCTCTTTAGGCTTTCTGTTGACCATTGATCTTCGGACTGGATAACTAAAGTAGCCAGGGAATTAAGTTAAAAACAGCTTTACTTACGACAGATAAAGATGCGTATAAAATCTTTTAAGTGAGAATCTTGGTGGATGTGGGGGGACAGATATGGAACACTGAAAACATATATACGCAGTTTAGAATTCTTAGATTTATTTTGCAGGACATTCAACCTTTACTCTAGAAGTCTTTACACAACTTGGAAAAGTTCTCTCTGCTTATTCTTTGCTGTCGTCTTCTGCTACAGGTCTGGCATAATGTACACTGCAACCTTGATAGATCTGCAGTTATCGACTTTACTCAATAAGTATGCCAAGCAGCAATGCATTTTACAGGTGCAGTGCATGCAGCTTCTAGACAGATAATCCACCACATGCAGAAAAACCCAGCTAGAGGCTGCCCCCATATTTGGCAAATTATATACACTAATCCATCCTTATCATGATGACCCTTATAGCCTGTTCAGGCTTCAAGGCCTGTCAGCACCCTATTGTTACCCATTTATAAAAAGGAAAACTTAGTCCATAAGCCACACACTGCCCTTCTAACCTTGCCTATTAAAGGCAGGATCTCTGCAGCTGTCTGACATGTCAGAAGAGGTCATGCATACAGTTTATGTAGCCAGCAAAATGGCACTTCACCCTAACAGAAGTGCTGCAAGGCCCTAGGGTCATCAGGCTTATTATGTCAGGAGTGCCTCAGAGGTGTCTGCAGTTGCTGATGGTTGCAGCTGAGCTCTGCTATAGTAGAAACCCATTTTATGTCTCTATACAGTGTATCATGCCAACAGATACAGAAACCTATACAATATGCTTGACATTTGTAACTTTTAACACCATAACAGAACAATGCAATAGCAGCCTTGTTGCCTACTAATTTGTCTTTCTTGCTGTTAACTGATTAATGATGGAAAAATACCACCAGTGTTGATGTGGTGTTATAGTTTGCACTGGGCTACAAGGATGAATGAGTTAAATATTAACGTATGTAAATGTTCAGGCAATTTTGCTATCATAAAGCCTCCTGAGCACATCTTAAAGGGTGTCAGTGATGCCAGTTCATTCTCCTGTTCCTTTGGATTAGCACCTTTCTCTTTTACATTGCAAGATCACTGGGGCAGGGACTGTTGTTAGTCTGTCTTGCACAGCATAGTGCACCATCAGCACTATGTGAATACATCATAAATAATAAGAATGAGTGCTTTGCTTCTGTGTGCACATACAAATGTATTAGAAATCATCTGCTAATTTGAAGCAAGACATCTTATTGTGATGACAAACAACCATCGCTCGGGATTGCCAACTGGCCCATGTTTGGAACAGATTACTAGCTTTTTATGAGTTCTGTCTGGCTCCTGTTTTTGCAAAGCCTCTTCTGGTTTTATAGGCAGCCACAAAGCACAGAGCTGATCTCCCTCTCTTCTCTTACTCCCTCACCTCCCCCCTCTTTGTTTCTGATGCAGATTCTATACTAGTGAAGGGATGTAGGGCAGGCTTTCACCTTTGGCTGAAAGCATGGTAGGAGGAGACAGAAGGTAAGGTGTCAGAAACATTATTAACTTACAAATCTTTCCTCTTCTTCCAAGATGAGAATAAATTGCCCCTCTAAGATTGTTTGGGATAGAGATCAACTGCTCTCCACCCTTCAGAAACCTTCTGCCATCCTTGGGTTTGCCTCTCCCCACCCAAATACATTTTTCATAACATGAAATGTGCCCAGTCTGTTTCTTCTCCCTGTTTATTATGTCATTTCAATGACTCCTTCAGATTCTGTACCCTCACAGTGTCCCACTGTCTCATTAGTGAGGCCAGCTAAAAGTCATATATTTCCTTTTAGCTTCCCAGGCAACAAAATGGAAGTGACGTGTGTGTGGGTAATGTTAACACAACTTAAGGCCTCCTAGGAATACAGTGAGAACATAGTGGTTTTGGTTTATAAATAGCTATCACTATTTATAATGCATAAACAAAATGTTTCATGATTTATAACATTAAGCCCAGGCAGTTATAATATTGAAAAAATCCCTGTCTGAATGCCTAATGTCTACAGAAATAGAAATACTTGCTCACACAAGCTTCATGAAGGCACTGGCTGGCATCATACAAGCCCAGTCAATTAAATGAGGCACTCTCTAATTGTTGTTCCATATCTTTAGGAACCAAAGGGGAAAAACAGCACCCGGTGAGGCAACATGGTATCAAGTAGCAGAGCTGAACGAAATCCAGGTTAGATTTAATGTTCAGAGATGATCGCATACTGTATTACTCATGTCCAGCAACAACATTTTGATTACAGGAATGCTAAGCTCCTGGTCTTAACCGCAGCCAGCACTTGTTGCTACTGAAAGATTAATGTTATCTCTGTATTTAAGTAGCCCTTATAATAAGGCCAAAATTAGACTGTAAAGAGCCCAGTGGTCTTGGAGTTAAATTGTTTTTAGCAACAGTTTATGAGTGCTTTGCTTGTGCAAGCCATTTGGGTCTCAGCTGAATGGTTAACATACAGCAAAGTGTTTGTGCTATGAAGAATATGTCTAAGACCTTGTAAGAATGCCGATCATATACAATAGCATACCCTGTCTCTCTCATACCACAGCGGAAATGTTTCAGAAGAGGACTCAACAGCAGTTTCTTAACTTCTATTGAGAAAAATGATGCTCTAATACTAAAAGGGAAGAAAAGAAGGACCAGGAGGTACCCTTTCATTTAAAGAGACAATGTCAGAGTTAAAAACCAGGGGTGCAGTTTTGCCGTTGACTTCAATGAGGCCAGGATTTCACCCATGTATCTTAAAAAATAAGTATATAAATCTCCTTAGCTGTGTAACTAGCTTCTTACACTTATTCATACTGAAAAATATTATAGAACAAATTTATTTTTTGGCAATCACGCAGTTTGTTCACTATTTGCATTTCATTCTACAGTAACTCCTCACTTAATGTGCTTCCACTTAACGTTGTTTCGAAGTTACATCGCTGCTTTATTAGGGAACATTCTCGTTTAAAGTTGTGCAATGCTCCCTTATAATATCATTTGGCTGACTTTACAAGGGAGCATTGCACAAGTTCCTCTTCTCCGCCTCTTCCCCCTCCCTTCCTTCCTCCCTCCCAGTGCTTTCCCACTGCCAAACAGCTGTTTGGTGGCACTTAGGACTTTCTGGCAGGGAGGGAGCGAGAGAGGGGAAGCTGCCGCCTCCCCCCCCCCCGCAGGCAGGCCCACCCAGAACACAGGGGCTTTAGCGGCTGCAAAACCCTGGGCTAAAGGGGCCTCAGGGCCCTGGCCTGCAGCTCTAAAGCCCCTTTCAGAATGCGGCCCTGCAAGCACGTGCTGGAGGACTCAGGAGGAGCAGGGGCAGCCGTGCAGTCAGTGGCCCAAGAGAAGTGATGCTTTCCCCTTCAAAGCCAGCTGGAGAGAAGCGGGGAAAGGGGAAGGGGAAAGTACCACTTCTATTCAGCCGCTGGCTGCGCGGCTGCCCCTGTTCCTCCTGAGTCCTCTGGTCCGTGTTCGCAGGGCCGCATTCCGAAAGGGGCTTTAGAGCTGCAGGCCAGGGTCCCAGGGCCCTCTTAGCCCAGGGCCCTGCAGCCCCTAAAACGCCTGCGTTCCAGGTGGGCCTGCCTGCTGAGGGTGTGGGTGTGGGTGGGCAGCTCCCAGAATCGCTGCTCCAGAATCGCGGCTGTGGGAGTGGTGCTGCACTGCGCAGAGCCACCTGCACACCCCCTGCACCGAACAGGAGCTGCCTCAAGTAGGTGCTCTGCACCTCCTGCCTGCCCCAGCCCTGAGCCTCCTCCTGTACCCCCAATCTGAGCGCCCCCACGCACCCTAACTCCCTCCCAGACCCCGCACCCCACCCTGAGTGCCCTCCCGCACCCTACCTCCCTCCCCGACCCTGACCCCCCAGCCCTGTGCCCCAGGGGTAAGCCGGGGCACCTCTCCCACCACAAAACAGTACTGTACAGTATATAATGCCTTTTGTCTGCCCCCCAAAAATGTCCTTGGAACCTAACCCCCCGCATTTACATTAAATCTTATGGCAAAACTGGATTCATTTAACACTGTTTCACTTAAAGTTGCATTTTTCAGGAACATTACTACAAGGTTAAGTGAGGAGTTACTATAGTTGCATGATGAAAATACACATGCTGATTGCACTTTCTGGTTCTCTTATTGTGGCACAAGAACTAACACTTTCCCCACTGAGGTCAAAAGGAAAACACTCATTAACATCAACAGTTTATGATCAAACCAACAACTATGTTGGTGTTTATGATGAAAATATTACAATGTAACATTTAAACAAAAAGGTTCAGTTAAAATGTATTTTGGTTCATTAAAATAAATTAGAAAGAAACCATAAATACACTTCTGTTCTTATTGGGTCTGATCTAATGCCCACTGAAGACCAGGGGAGCCTTCCCATCAGCTTCAATGAGTTTTGGATCAGGTCTGTTGTGCTTTTTAAGTTTATTTCATTTGAACCAAAATCCAAGACTTTAAATCTCCTAGAAGTTCAAACTTGTGATTGAATTTCCAGGGAATATCAATAGTGATGGTTCATGGCATGAATATTTTACTATACTAAATACTAAAATCAACAGTTAGAAACATGATACCGAAATTAATGCACAAATTGTACTGTACCACAAAATAATTCATGCATATGGTTATTATTGTACAAGAGACAATAGCCATTAAAATTTGATGGCCAAGTCAGGGTATAATAATAATAATAATAAAAAAAAAAGACACACTGTAGTGCTCTTGCTATTAACCCGTCATATAATAAGGTCTGTATAGTAAAACTGAGCTTGCATTTAATGTGGGACTAAAATTAAGCATAGTCTGAAATGAACCCTTGCTGTTGTTTTATTAATATACATTGAACAATAGTACAGATGCAATCGCCAGACTTGTGAACGATGAAACATAGGATCTTATATTTAAAACCTTCAACTTTCTCTCCGGTCAGGGAGAGAAGATCCTTTAAAATACTTTTGCGGCTTTCTTAATTTTAAAAAACAGCTTTCTAAACTGAGGCCCCTCAGTATTGTACAACTGGTTACTTGACAATACATGATTGTCAAAGTCAAGTACATTTGGCTTTTCTTCACCAAATCTTTTATTATTATAAATAACTGCAAATCTGAAATGCAAGTATGATGTTTACTTGCTCCACTGATGTGTGCTTTTTAAAAAATGGTTACCTACCTTTTAGTAACTATTGTTCTTCGAGATGTGTTGTTCATGTCTATTCAAAGCAGGTGTGTGCACATCGCATGCACGCCAGCTGGAAGATTTTCCCCTAGCAGCATCCGTAGGGTTGGCCCTGGCGCCCCCTGGAGTGGCACCACTACGGCGCCCTATAAAGGGGCCTGCCGACCCTCCACCCCCTCAGTTCCTTCTTGCCAGCAGTCCAACAGAAGGGCAGGAGGGTGGGTATTGGAATGGACATGAACAACACATCTCGAAAAACAACAGTTACTAAAAGATGAGTAACCGTTTTTTCTTCTTCGAGTGGTTGTTCATGTCCATTCAAAGTAGGTGAATCACAAGCCTAACCTTCGGTGGCAGGGTCGGAGATCACTGCTGACAGGAGTACTGCATGACCAAAGGCTGCTTCATCTCTAGCCTGGTGCGTGATGGTGTAGTGTAACGAGAACGTGTGGATGGAGGATCAAGTGGCTGCTCTACAAATCTCCTGAGTCGGGATCTGAGCCAGGAACACCGCAGAGGAGGCCTGCGCCCTAGTGGAGTGGGCCGTGACCGGAGGGACGGGGGTCTTAGCTAGGCGGTAGCATTCCCGTATGCAGGTCGTGATCCACAAAGAGATACGCTGAGAGAAGACTGGGAGCCCCTTCATCCTGTCCGCCACTGCGATCAAGAGCTGGGTCAAGCGTCTGAACGGCTTGGTACGCTCGATGTAAAAAGCCAAGACCCTGTGGACATCCAGGGAATGTAACCTCCGCTCCTCATTGGAAGTGTGTGGTTTCGGATAAAACACTGGGAGAAAAATAACTTGACCCATGTGGAACTGTGAGACGACCTTGGGTAGGAAAGCCGGGTGAGGTCTAAGTTGGATCTTGTCCTTACAGAAGACAGTGTACGGGGGCTTGGATGTTAACGCCCTGAGAGCCGACACCCTCCTGGCCGAGGTGATTGCCCCCAGGAAGGCGGTCTTATACGACAAGTACAACAGGGAGCACGAAGCCAGAGGCTCAAAGGGAGGTCCCGAGAGGGCGGAGAGGACCAGATTCAGGTCCCAAGCAGGGGCCGGCTGACGAACATGCGGAAATAGCTTGTCCATACCTTTGAGGAAACGCCCAACCAGCAGGTTCGCAAACACCGAGGTACCCCCCTCTCCCGGATGGAAAGCCGAGATGGCCGCCAAGTGAACACGAATGGAGGAGAGGGAGAGGCCCAGTTGTCTGAGGTGGAGCAAATAGTCTAGGACAATGGGGATTGGGACCCCTAGCGGATTATGACCTCGCTGACCCAACCATATGGAGAAGCGCTTCCATTTGGCCAGGTAGGTGGCCCTAGCTGACAGTTTCCTACTACCGAGCTGCACTTGTCTGACCTGCTGGGAGTACTGCATCTCCACCAGGTTCAGCCATGGTGCATCCATGCTGTGAGATTAAGGGACTCCAGGTTCGGGTGGCGGAGGGAGCCTCGGTCCTGTGTGATCAGGTCCGGGAGCAGGGGCAGCGTCAGGGGTGCCTGAACGGACATGTGCAGGAGTGACGTGTACGAATGATGGCGCAGCCATGCCGGAGCTATCAGGATTACCTGTGCGTGGTTCCTGTGAATCTTCATAATCACCCTGTGTATCAGGGGGATCGGAGGAAAGGTGTAGAGCAGACCGACCCCCCAAGACTGTAGGACAGCATCCGACAGAGACCCCTGACTGCGGCCCAGGAGGGAGCAGAACCATCGGCACTTTCTGTTTTCCCTCGAGGTGAACACGTCTAACCAGGGAAAGCCCCAGAGCTGGAAAATTTGAGCGTACCACGTCCCATCGGAGGGACCACTCATGATCCCGGAACGAGTGGCTGAGGGTGTCCGCCAAACCGTTCTGCTCCCTCGGAAGGTAGAATGCCGTCAGGTGGGTAGCATTGTGGAAGCAGAAATCCCAAAGCGCGAGGGCTTCCCTGCACAGGGGAGAGGAGCATGCACCCCCGTTTGTTGATATAAAAGATTGTCAACATGTTGTCCGAAAGGACTGAAACACATCTGCCGGCCAGGCGGGACCGGAAGGTCAAACAAGCCAGGCGAACCACTCTCAGCCCCCTGACATTCATATGCAACTCGAGGTCCTCCGGCGACCACAAGCTCTGCGTCCTGAGGTGTCCCAGGTGCGCTCTCCAACACCGAACCGAGGCATCCGTTACCAGGGAGAGGGAGGGTTGAGGGTCAGCGAAGGGGACACCCATGCACACTTTCTGCGGGTCAAGCCACCACCACAGCAAGCTTAGCACCAAGTGGGGAATGGACACCACTGAGTCCAAGGGGTCCCTGGCCGGGCGATATACTGTCGCTAACCAGGACTGTAGCGGGAAGCCGGAGTCTGGCATGGTTTGCCACATAGGTGTACGCCACCATGTGACCCAACAGCTGGAGGAAAACTCGCGCTGTGGTAATCGGGGCGCGGTGCAGTCCGAGGATGAGCTCGGAAATTGCATGGAACCTGGATTCCGGCAGGTACGCTCTGGCATGAGTGGAGTCCAGAACTGCTCCTATGAACTCTATTTGTTGTGTCGGAGACAGGATGGACTTGGCTTCGTTCAAGAGGAGGCCGAGATTGAGAAAGGTCCGCCTGATGAAGGACACCTGGATCTCCACCTGCTCCTTGGAGCAGCCCTTTATGAGCCAGTCATCCAGGTAGGGGAATACCTGGATGCCTCGCCTGCGCAGGAAGGCCGCCATGACTGCCATGCACTTCGTGAAGACCCTTGGAGCAGCTGACGGGCCGAACGGGAGCACCGTGAACCGCAGATGGGCGTTGGCCAAGACAAACCTGAGGTACCAACGGTGTTGGGGAATTATGGCAATGTGGAAATAAGCGTCCTTTTAAGTCGAGGGTGGTGTACCAATCTCCCGGATCCAGGGAAAGAATAATCAAGAACAGGGGGACCATGCAGAACTTGAGCTTTCGTACAAACTTGTTCAGCTGTTGCAAGTCTAGGATGGGTCTCAGGCCCCCTTTCGCCTTCGGTATTAGGAAATACCGGGAGTAGAAGCCTTTGCCTCTGAGCTCCTGAGGGACTTCCTCCACCACCCCTGCCTCCATGAGGGACTTCACTTTTTGACTTAGAAGTTGCTCGTGAGATGGGTCCCTGAAGAGGGACGGGGAGGAGGGCTGGTGGGGCGGGAGGGAGGAGAACTGGATAGAATATCCCCTCTCTACCGTGCAAAGCACCCAGCTGTCTGACGTGATTCGGGACCAGGCACGGTAGAAGGGGGACAGATGTGACCCAAAGGTAGGGATAGAAGGATCCAGAGTCTCGATAGGTAGGTCGCCCTCGACCATACCATCAAATAGGGGGTCTAAGCCCCGATGGTGGTCTCAATTGACCAGACGCCTGGCCGGAGGGGTGGCGCTGGTGATGCCTCCTGCCATTTCTGCCCTGCCTGCACCCCAGCTCCTGGCGAGTCTGAGGCTGGTAGGGGCATGGGGCCATCTGCGGCCTAAACTCCCTGCGCTGGGTCGCAGGGGTATGCAAGCCCAGCGAGCGGAGCCTGGCCCACGAGTCCTTTAGGCTATGCAGACACTTGTCTGTCTTTTCTGAAAACAACATCTGCCCCTCGAAGGGGAGGTCTTGAATGGTCTGCTGGACCTCAAAGGGCAGGCCCGAGACCTGGAGCCAGGCTCCCTGCCGCATGACAGGCCTGTGGCCAGGGTGTGTGAGGCTGAGTCTGCCGCATCCAGGGCAGCCTGGAGAGAGGTTTGAGAGATCAGCTTTCCCACCAAGGCCGAAAACTCTGACCTCGAGTCCTGGAGTCCTGGAGAAGGAGCTCCGTAAACTTTGACATGGCTGAACACATGTTATGACCATATCGGCTTACAATTGCCTGTTCGTTGGCAATGCAGAGTTGTAGGCCTGCCGTGGAGTACACTTTTCTGCCAAAGAGGTTGAGTCTTTTAGTGTCCCTGCTCTTTGGTGTTGACCCCTGAAACCCTTGACACTCCCATTGGTTGGCCGCATCCACCACCAGGGAGTCCGGCGGGGGGGGGGTGTACAAGTGTTCGCGCCCTTTAGAGGGGACGAAATAGCGCCGCTCCGTTCTCTTGGCAGTAGGGGCCAGTGAGGCTGGCGTTTGCCATAAGGTGCGAGGCGTATCTGCTATGGTCTTTATCAGCGGGAGAGCCACCCTGGATGGCCCTGAGGGAGCCAGAATGTTTACTACAGGGTCCGTGTCCCCCTCGATTTCCTCAGCTTGGATTGCGAGGCTCTGAGCTGCTCGCCGGAGCAGATTTTGGAGGATTCGAGTGACCTCCAGGGCCGGTGCCGAAGCCGTGCCCGAGACCGCTTTGTCCGGGAAGGAAGATGAGGAAATTACATGGATCGGCCCTTCCTCCGGTGTGTGCAGTCCTTCGGGGTCCTGAAGCACATGGTACTGTGGTTGCGGGGCCGGTTCCGATTTTAAATGCAGCACCGCGACCGATACCGGGGTCACCAGTGAGCGGCTTGGAGTATCGAGCGGTGCCTGCTGAGCCCGAACTGTAGCTGCTGCCGGTGCCCGGCTAGGGGGTGCTGAACTTGGATATGGCACACTCCAGCCCGGCGACGGTGCCGGTGGAGGAGGCAGCTGCGCCGGGGCCACAGACGCCGAGGAGACGGAGGCCAACCTTGATCGAGGACCAAACACCTGGCCTAAAGACTGGTGGTAGCCCCAGGGGGTCCAAAACGGCCACTGCGAGGGCGGATGCCACTGCTGCTGCCACTGTGGGTGATGCTGGTGGCTCGCCCCCGAAACCGATCTCCTGCTCCGCGACCGGCTGAAGTGGTAGGAGTCTGCCTCTAAGTCTGAAGTCTCTGAGTACGAGGACCTGAAGGGAGCAGCACCCAGTGCCGTTGGAGAGCAGTGCTGAGACGGCGGGGAGCCTCTTATATGGTCCTGTGCTGCCTTTGCGGCACGGTGCGGGGAGGGAGACGACAGCATGGCTGGCTTGCCCCTCGATTGTACTGGGGGACGGGCAGCGGTAGGCAACTCCCTGTGTTGCGGGGAGGCTGGCGCCGGGAGTCCCATCAAGTCTGAGGCCGCCTCGAACACCTCCGGTGTCGAAGGGAGGCGCAAGTCTCTGCTGAGGTCCGGGGATCTAGGCTGATCCAGACTCGACCGCCCTCTCTGCGGTGCAGGAGTCAACGGAGCAGCCGAGGGCTGTAGCCCAGCCTGTCTGCTTGCACCCGCGGACGGCATCGGCCTCAGGTCCTAGTGGTGTGACCGTTCCCTCACCGGCTTTCTCTTCTTAGTGGGCATCGGCGACGGTGAGCGGTGCCGCACTGAGGCCGACTTCCTATGACCCGACTCCGTCCGGTGCCAGGTTTTAGACGACTTGGGCTGGGCCCTAAGTTCTGATGCCGGTGCCGGGGCGCTCCACACCGAGGAAGATGTGCTGGGCACCGCCTCAGCCGGTTCCAGGTCCAAGGGTGGCTGCAGGGCAGCATCCATCAGGAGGACTCTAAGTCTTTGAGCTCTGTCTTTGAGAGCTCTCGGGCGGAAGCCTCTGCAGATAGAGCACTGGTCCTTTTGGTGGCTGTCTCCAAGGCACCTCAAACAAACAGAGTGTGGGTCACTCTTTGGCATGAATTTCCCGCAGTCCTTGCAGAGTTTAAACCTGGGGGACCCGAGCATGCCCCAGCGGGTGATGAAAACTTGGGGGGGGGGAACCCCCCAACTACCAAGAACTATATACAATGACCTAAGTAAACTAACTATAACGTAACTATATACATGGACTATACACAAGGATAGGACACTGCTAACTTGCTATGCGCAAGAGAAGTTCCAGCTAGCCGTCACTGGTGGTAAGAAGGAACTGAGGGGGTGGAGGGTCGGCGGTCCCCTTTATAGGGCGCTGAGTGGCGCCACTCCAGGGGGCACCAGGGCTAACCCTACGGACGCTGCTAGGGGAAAATCTTCTGGCTGGCGTGCATGTGGCGCGCGCACACCTACTTTGAATGGAGATTAACAACCACTCGAAGAAGAACATCTCTCTTTCCAAGGAATGCCCTCCCTAAAGCAGTTTGTTCAGCCACCTCTTCTCATTCAAGATCCACTTTTCCCATAATGCCTACAAAGTTAGTTTTGTGATTTATAACTAAATTCCGTCCCTCCTCCTCCACCTTTTCTGGATTTCCCAGTTCATCCTGTCTTCTGTGCAGGAGCGGCAGAAGTCCCTAAAAGTGTGGGAGGGCCACTGGCGCATGAACCGTAGCTCCAGCCCCCACCGTGCCTCTTTCCCCTGAGTCTCCACCCTCGCACTGCCCTTCCCCCAGGCCTAGGCGAACAGACAGCAACTGTGAAAAATCAGGATGTGGGGGAGGGTAATAGACGCCTATACAAGACAAAGCCCCAAATACTGGGACTGTTCCTATCAAATCGGAACATCTGGTCATCTTACCAAAGCCCTGCTCCTGCACAGCCTCTTCCCCCAAAGACATCACCCCCTGCTCGCTCCTCTCCGTCCACAACTCCCATTGCTCACCCTTATGGCTGGTAAAAAGGGGGGGGGCATGGCCCCCCGTCCCCCTCTCTTCCAGTGCCCCTGCTATTATGTCTCTACCTTTTTGACAGCAACCAATTCAAGGAAGGGAAAGACTTCAATATAGTGCATTCCACATTACCAAGCTCACTGTAAGCACTAAATAACTAATACATACACCAATACAGGATTGGGTACATGGTGACATCCGTGATGCTCTTTTACAAAAGGCCCTCAGGGACTATACTTTGTGACGTTTGCATTGGTGCAACAATCCTAGTCCCAGACCCTCTAAGTGCATTTCCCAATTTTCTAATCTCTCTTTCTTTCTCACAGCTTGTGGTTTCAGCTACTTTATAATAATAGAAGCATTCCTGAGAATTCAATAGCAAATCTCATGAAGTATAATTCTAACTCCTCAAGAGAGGTCCTGAACAAGGCAGCACATATCTTTAGGGCCCTCATAATGCTACCATCAGTTGTGTCTGCACAAGACAGTGGGATTTTTGTCGCTGTAGTCATTCCTTCCACCCTGTGCAGAAACTGGAATGAGTCTCCCTCACCTTCACCTCTTGCCAAAAAAAAAAAAAAAAAAAAAAAAAAAAAAGGGGAGAGAGAGAGAGAGAGAGAGAGAGAGAGAGAGAGAGAGAGAAGATATTTTTGTGCACAAGTAAATATGTGAAAGACGTCAGACTGAAACAGCATTAGCCTTTTTTGTATACCCAGTGCAGCCCCTAACATATAAGGTAAACATGTTATCCATGCTCATGAGTCTTGTATGACTAATTCCCATACACTCCCCTTTACATACAGGAGCAATTTTGTACACTTGTGATGCAGCTGTACCCACTGTATTTAATCATTTATAACTGAATCCTCAACTTTGTTCTACAAAATGAGGACAAGACAAATTTATTTAACGGAAATTCTTTGGCTCTTTTCCAAGCCTGGGGGTGACACTGCCATCTCCAGACCACTTGATCACACTTGGAGAAATAGGTAGAACTCCCAAGTTCAGTAACAAACACATTCAAACTAATAACATATAACTAACTAACAGGTTATTGCCTGGTTGTTCTTCAGACAAAGAATTGTCTGGTTCTCTTTAGTCTTCTCTCAGTACAGACAAAAACCTTGCCTCCCTGCCAAACACTGAAAGGTGAATGCACTTTACTCAGAGCCCAAACTTGCTTCAGTCCATGACCTTGACAATAAGCTTCAGTTGAGATTCATCACCAGCTAGGTAGGAGTTCTTTCCCTGGATCTTCAACTCTTTGTGTGCCCTAAAACCATGAAAAGTAGACAATAGGGGGAAAGGAAAGAGGAATTGAAGGTGCTTACCTCAGACCACCCTGAGTATACAAGCTCACAGCATTTCAGTAGAATGATAAACCCAATTGTGCCACAGTGATTGTTTGTGGGACCTGACTGAAGAGGGCATAGCCACATTAATGGGGGGAGGGGCAGGAAGGAGAACAACTTGGCAGGCTCACACATTTTTTTTTAAACCCCATGAAGGATAAGGGACAGTTTTAGCTGGTTTGAGATATTTTAATTCTAGGGCATATGACTCCCAGTTTCCTGAAAAAACATGGCTAATTTCAAAAGTAACAGGAGCCCCCTTTCTGAACAGCTTCAGGCCCCTTCTGAGGTTCTGCCCTAATACAACCTTTTGGAAGGATAATCAAGAAGAGGAGAAAAGAAAGGGGGAAGCATTGATCTGAGTCTAAAGATACAGAAAATCACCACTTCTTTTTGGACTGCAGATTAGGTTTCATAGTAGCTCCTCAGTTCACACAAGCTGATCAGAAGAACTTTTCAACAACAGAAAACGTTCATGCTTATCAATCATTTTGACAAACTGATTTTTCAGTAAAACTGGATATTCATTCTATGTGTAATGTGCTGCCTTTTACTGAAATATGCACCTGAATTCTCGGAGGAAATTAAAAATAAAAGTGTTCCATTGATGGACAAGCCTAATACAGGTGTTGTGAAGTATAACAAAAAGCAAAGGGGACATACAGTAATGCAATAAAATTCAGGTTTTTGACAGAAGATGAGACCATGCCTGGCATTCACATAGCACCTTTCCTCCAGAAAGATCCCAAAGTACTTTACAGATTAACCTAGATATGAATCACCCATCACTGAAATATCTTCACTTCAGGGAGAAATGCAGTTCTTTAACCGTGCAGAGGAGTATTGCCCTGGAGGTTAAGATAGGGAATAAACAAGGATACAACTAAAGCTAGAATGTGAATTGAAATTTCCTCAAGAAAAAGTGGAAATTGTAGGTATTTGCTCACAGTGGAATGTGGCCAGGACAACAGGGAAGTTGACCATGGGATTATTAATAAGTAACAATTTTTACTGTCTTGGTTTTATATTTCAACTGAAAAAAAGATGAAAAGCTCTGGAAATTATTAAGCAAACTTTCATCTATATAATATTTTAATTATTCTTAAGATTAAACTTACAGTCAAGGGTTTTGCTTTTAGAGCTGCCCTTTGAGAGCAGAAACTGGTGTACATTGATATAGTATAAGCTATTTACACAATAGTGAACAGCCTTCGTGACAGTCGTGAACTTCCACCCTACTCTTCTGAGGGAGGCGTAAGGACATCTGTTATGATTTGAGGATATTGCTATAAGAAACTCCAAAACAGCATTTCAGCAGTGGTTACACAGACATCCTTAGAAGCTACAGTGAAGCTAGACAACTTTTCAATTCATTTATCAAAGTTCTTACAATTCCCATTTCAAAGGAGGAAAACAATCAATATTAACCAAATCATGTTCACCTGCTTCTGTCTAAAGCTTTTTATTAAGTACATACTTTTTATTAAATATATGCTGCAGTAGGACAGTGCCTTAGGCTTTCGTCTCTGGAGACTTGGGTTCAAAGCATTCCACGGGTAACAGGCACAGATATATTTACTGGTCTCAGCAGTCCAAATATGATAGCGCTTTCCTTGAAGGATTGGCTACATCTTACTTTGTGTTCATAAAGTGGCATGTGTCCCCCTGGCAATAAGCAATATAAAAACACCCCTTCTTTTGTTTGTCTTCATCAAACCCAACCACCAGACATTGGCATAATTGGCAGCCTCTGTTCATAAGAAACCCAGGAATGAATAAGAGAGTACTAAAGGTCAGGCCTGAGGTGCACTTGCAAGGCTGTTTTAGAAATTGGTTCAACTATGCTGTTGGAACCTCTGCAGCAGCCTCTATCAATCTGTGTGCTTACATGACTTCCATCATCATAGCCTCTGAGCACCTCTGAAGGGAATACTCATGTGAAAAAGGTTGCAGTTTTACAGCCAGTGTCTCCATATTCGTAAACATTCTGTCTCAGCGGACCACTTAATGATCTTTCCAAATGTTTGTGCTGTTAGCTAACTACTGAAAAGCATTTTACAAAAAAAAATTAATAATTAACATTTTTTGTTGTATAAATAAAAGCCACTACTTAAATCAGTAGTCTTACCTTTCTAATACGATGGATGTGCCCTCTCTCCCCCGCTGCGGCAGCCCCCGAGCTGGGGCTGGGAAGGAGGCTTCTCTCTCCCCGGCAGCCCTAGCCCTAGGGAAAGTCGCCTTTTTCTCTGGCAATTGCAGCCCTGCACGTCCCATTCCCCTCACCTCATCTTCTCACCCCACTGCCCCCTCCCACCTACCCCCCATTTCCTCTCCAAGGCCACCACCTCACCTTACATGTGCATCTTATCCAGGGTCCAGGCACCTAATTAGTGGAGCCACCCCTGTGTAGCTTCACTAATTAGGTGGGCAACCCTTCATTCTCTCATGTGTGGCTGCCCAGGCGTGCACCTTAGAGGGAACTATCGTGGACCACCTGAATGGAACTCGCAGACCACCGTTTGAGAACCACTGCTTTAGTAAAATTTGTAATCTAATCCTGTTGTAGGAAAACATGTTACTACAATGGAAAGAAAAGAAGTGTTGGAAGCCAGAATACATAGCCAGTCATGCTGGCACCAATACTTTGTTATCATTAGAGATGGGCAACTTGGACAATGAAATGATACAAAACCTCCAGATTTGCTTAGTGAACCAGTCCTACCCATCTATCTCACATTCATCTTCATGCTATCTAAAATACAATGCACTTAAATCACATGGATCACTTTTTAAAAAAAAAAACAGAACTGAACTTATATAGAACTTTTGAGTTTCTGAGATATTTGGCTAACATTTTCTAGTAATGTTCTAATAATCATCTTTGCATCCAGGTTGTAACAGGGATCAGAAATGGAAGTGATGAGCATACTGAGAAAAGTTGTTCTTGATATTTTCCAGCTCCAAAAGAGGTTTGTGTGTCCTATTTGAAGACTCAAGCGGTTCAGACACATAAGTTTTGGATGTTCCTCTGAACTTCCCATTGTCCTTCTTTCATTCACCTGCTCCCCAAGCTTATCTTCTCTCCCTCTAGCTCTCGTTCATATTTCTTCTTTCCCCATTATAAAGATTAAAGAAAAACTCTTCTTTTTTCTCTTTTCCCAAAACCTGTTTGTCATCATCTTCTGCTCTCCTGTAGTAGAGAACAGGGGCACAAGAGATCTAGGTATTATTCTCAGCTCTCTCAAAGACTTCCTGTGACACATTTGGTCAATTAACTTCTTTATGCCTCAGTATCCCCATCTATAAGTATAAGTGACTTTTAATACACTGATGTTTGCAAAGCTTGTTGAGATCCTTGGAACAAGGAACTATGGAAGTATTAGTATTTTGTTTTATCCCTACACTCTCAGATTCAGACTTCAGGAGCCATGTTCCACTTTGCTTTTCCACTTTCACTCTGCTCCATCTAGTGAATTATTGAGTTTCGCAATGTGTGCCATAAAAAAAATTAATATTCTACAACACCATGCAGGGTTAGAGATTAGGATGAGAGACCAGATTCATATTATTATTTTTTGGCTGTAGATGGAACAAATTAAGTCAGTTTCCTGAGTACCTGGATAAGACTATAGGATTCTGGCAGCATATTTGTTCAACATAAATGGGATAATGGTGTTATTTAATTATAACACTATTATAAGACTAAGTAAGGGACAGTCCTTTATAATAAAGGACAGGTGGCAACTTTTATCCTCGTGGTAGCATACTTTACTAGGTCATTCCTGTGAAAAAAGAATACCATGCTGGCACTGCATTTTGATAATAGCGTGATATCCTCCAGGCTTTATAACCTAGTTATCAGAAAGTTTACTTTTTGCACTTGGTAAAATATAAAATTAAATTATATTTTTGCTGTCCCGCTGAGCTTAAATGGAGCAAATTTCTTGATTTAACCAGTGTCTCTGCTCTACATATACATGCCTTCTCTGTGCAACATTATTTTTAATGCTTTCTTGACTGAATGATCCTCTTACCTTCTCCAACTCTTCACAGAGCTGTTTAGCTGTAGTGACTTCAACTGCTGAGAGTAAAAATCAGATAACTACTCATGAGTAGTTTATTCTCACCAAGGTTGCTTTTATTTCCCACCAAGGTTGGCAAAAAGATTCTTTTGTTGTCTTTTCAAAAGTAAACACTTATATCAATGAATCAATGATAGCAGTTCATACTATAACAATGACAAGGATCAATGGTTCAAAAACAATCCTATTTACTCCTCTGTTAGACTAGATATGGACTGTTTGCTATGAACAACTTATGGCTCAATAAGAAAATATTAATTATTCACTCTTCCAAATAACATTCAATGACGACATTATGCTTTTATCCAATAATGAATCTGAATGGGTATGGAGACATACCCCATCACCATACAAAATAAAAAGATTTAAATATTACAACAGAACATATGTTATAATATCTGAGTGCTTTTCAGAGGGCATAAAGCTTTGTGGATCTTTTCTTTTTTTAACATGCTAAGTAGTAGATCAGGATGAAATAGACTTGTTTTTGCGTGTTTTATAATAGTGGCATGCACCCATATAGCGAGAGGGGTATTAATTTACCCATTCTATTGCAGCACACGAAGGTGAAGTGACTTGCTCCAGTCAGTGGCTGGGAATAGAAATCAGTCTTGACTTCCAGTCCCCTGCTCTAAGCATTAGACTTACACTCTCCTTTAGAGGGGTGAAATCCTGGCTTCACTGAAGCTAATGGCATAAACTCCCCCAGACTCCACCTGTAGCTTTTGTGGTTCCATTTCCTTTCCATCCAAAGAAAAAAAAATGTAAGAAAATCCTTAATAATTCCAACTTGAACAGCACTTTTTTTATTTCAAACATGCTGTAAATAATATTAACTAATGAATCCATATAAATCTCCTCGTGGAACACAGATGACTGACCTTATCAGGGAACTACTATCAATTTTTAAGGAGTTTGAAAATGGACATTGACCTGATAGGTTGTAATGGCTCTGAAAGACACTATCACCTTCTACTGTGAACTGGTATTCTTCATATGACGTATGACTCTGACTTTGCAGATGGGATTAGGCGCCTGACTTTCAAAAGGTCTTTCACTTTTGCATCCACAGTCATATGTATGTGTGTGCACAACTGACAGTCATCTAACTACCCGATTGCGCTTGGAAACCAGGTTGTCAGATAGGCATCAACTGTGCCTGCAAATAATTGTACCTACAAAATTACAACCAAAGTTATTTTAACCTGCAACATTCTGTGCACCAAATGGGAAGCCAGACTGAGTGTAATTTTAAAATCAAGCCTCACTGAATATCATGCAACTACATTAAGGATCTGAAGTGTGTGCAATAAAGAGAACTACATAACATACATAAAGCATATATTCATGGTAACCTCTTTCTTCAGCATCTCACTTTAAATATGTATCAGAATAGCAGCCGTGTTAGTCTGTATCCGCAAATAGAACAGGAGTACTTGTGGCACCTTAGACACTAACAAATTTATTTCAGCATGAGCTTTCATATGCTCATGCTGAAATAAATTTGTTAGTCTCTAAGGTGCCATAAGTACTCCTGTTCTTTCTAAATATGTAGTGTACATTAGATTGTTGATCCATATACCAAACTCACAACAATCTATCAAATACAACCTAAGGCCCTCAGTTACTATTCTGGATTAATAACTTCAAAATATGGAAATTTTTAATTATTAAAAGAGAAAAGAATGTCTAAAACTATTAGACCACTCAGGACTTAAACCTACTAACACTTATTACTGGGCATGGTGCTTGCTAATGTACTAATCCCATTGAAACCAGAGCAACCTACGGAACTACTCACAGGAGCAAGCATCATGTCCTGAAAATAAGTACTTGCAGGACTGGGTCCTCAAAGGACAAGCTCTTCAGGCAGGAACCTATCTATAAAACTAATTGGACACATACGGTTCTGTAAAAATAATAATACATTTTGCTTTATATCATTTTCAATTAAAAATCAGGCCATTCCCCCCCCACCCAAAAAAAAAGTTATGAAACTGTACCCTCCTCCACTACACACAAATTTTGTTCTCCCAGTGCAAGGCCTTTTTTTTTTTTTTAGTGCCAAATTTCAGCAGGAGCAATTTTTATTTTTTTTATTTTAATTCTGTGGCCGACTAATAAACCCTTGAAAACAGGGATTTATAATGGAAACAGTGACGGACCCTTAACTACAGTGTTCGTGACTATAATAAAAAGAATTAATGTAGTCAATTTGTACTACTGTTCTTGGAACAAAAAAACCCTATTTCAACTGCAATCCTTTCAACAGCTGATTGGCAAGCCTGTCCATTTCTAGTCTGCAGTGTTGTCAGTTGTCTTCAACATGATAATGAGCCTGTCACCATATTCAAATAACCCTGTGACAGCATGTTTTGTGAGCATGACGTCCACTGCAAAGGGTCTGTCAAAAACCACCTTTCAGAAAATGAAAAGAGAATGCTTTTCTGATGATAAATCTAATTTGTTCATAGATAAAGAGTGAGATTTCTCATCTGATTTTGTCAGTGTTGTGTTGCATTTTTGTCTTCAAATATTCCCATTTCCTTCATATGTAAGAATTTAAACTTATCTGTAAAGTCAAAGCAAAAAACCCAAATCTTTTATTTGGTGTTGAGTCCACTGGAGGCTTTACATAAAACTGTGGTGTTGCAGGCTTTCCATCAAATTAAAACTGAGAGAGGGAGGGAATGGCATGGGAGGTTAGCCTGTTACCAGAAGCAAATAAGGCTCAAAATAAGGATCTCAAAGTCTACACATTTCATTAGTTAGGGTCTTCACTCTTTTCCAAATAGCCTATTAAAAATCTCCTTTCCTCTGTGTGGTCTAGTTAAGCTTGACCAGGTTGTATAAAATTCTCTCTCTTTGAAAATGAGGGAGGAAGCACATGTATGCATGCAGTGCTTTCAAGTGCGAAGCACAGTAATTACTTGTGACTGGTGGACAGGCTGCAGAGCAATATGTCCACAGTCTAGCTGCCACCAATGTCACTGATCATCTGTGAAAGCTTTTCCTGAATTTTCTGGGACTCTCTTGCATTGGTGAGATGTCCAGAATGGGGTACTTTCTGCATGAAAGGGAAAGAACAGAGTGGGCATGTTTTAAAGTGATATTGTGGATTATTTTCCAATTGATCTGTGCAGGTAACCCACATTAAAATCAACAGCGGTTGTGCATATACACTGAAATAAACTACTTTGCCTTTCCTGTGGCAAATGGCATGAATCTGACTTCCTCTTTAGGAATTCTCTTATCACTATATGTTTCTGAATACCAGAGCTAGGGATACATGTAGACAGGAAGGACTATTATGAAGAGGCAAATGTAAAAAATTGTAAGTAACAAAAGACTTTAGACACATTATCTCTTGGGGACTCCTGCTTAGAGCAGGATGGCAGTGGCTGGAATTTAGAATTCCCATGTTGAGTGACATACTGGCTGTTAAGTGCGATGGCCTAAGCACTGGGACAGTGGGTAAACAAGAGGTAACATCTAGCTGTCAAAAGACAGAAAGAGTAAAAAAAAGGTATATAATTTTTATAAACAATGTCTGTTGCTTAGTTTTTGCTTTAAATTTGGTAAATTGCCACACCTCCTGGTTTGAAGTAGTTTCCATGATATACAGGGTTTACAGTTTGGTTCAACAGCTCTCGGCACCCCCACCATACAAATTGTTCCAGCATCCCTGTCTCTGCTCATTTGGACACCCAACCCAGTGCATCCCTGCATACTTTCTGTATTTTTGCATCCACTGCCACGACCAAGGAGCTCAAACAGCTGGCAGTGGGTGGTGTGGGAACATTCTTTTTTACTTCCTGCCCTTACGTAGAATAGACTAGATGAGAAAGGGCTTAAATCAATCATTGACTGAGCTCTGTTTCCAACTCTGCCACAAATGCCACATGTGATTTTTGGTAAGTCACTTAGGGCAGGTCTACACTAGAAGTGTGGCGCAGCTACACAATACAGCTGTGCCACTCTAGTCCCGTGGTTATAATTACTCCATCTCCATGAGAGGCAGAAGCTATGTTGGTGGGAGAGCATCTCCCGCTGACCTAGGGCTGGTGTAGCCAAGCGCTTAGGTCACATTGCTCAAGGCATTCTTTTCACATCCCTCAGCAACGTAAGTTAGATCGACTTAAGTGGTGTAAACCTGCCCTCAGCTCTTCTTTGTCTCCAGTAACTCAGCTGTAAAATGGGAATACTACTCCTTATCTACTTCACCGGAGGGCTCTGAGACATATATAAATTAATGAATAGAGTTTATCAAGCCCTTCAAGAAACTCATTTAACGTGCTTTATTCAGCAAGTGTAAAAGCATTATCACTCCATATTGTATTATAATAGAACTCATTCAATTGTCAGTTCTAGTGTTAATGCACTGCCATATTCATAAAAACCTGGAATGATAAGTATATAGAAGAAAGTAAATATAGGGATTTCATCTGGAATCTACTAATTATTTTTAATTATGATTTAATATGATTTCTATGTATTACTATTTTTATAATATCTGTTGCTTTGCAGACTAGTAAGAAGACAAGGTCAATGCCCCAGGGAGCCTACAATCTAAAGGGTATTCCTGCAATGTGCTGGGTGCCTCCAGTGGGTGCTGGCCTGGGTTGGACGCAGACAGACAATATAGATGGGACTGATGAAAGAAAAACCAAAGAGCAAAGAAAAACCACTCTTCAGGGAGCTTTCATTACAAGGTAAAGTGTTGTGGTTCTCAGTGTTTTTACACCTACACACACACACACACACACACACACACACACTCTCTTTAATTTAGGAAGGTACAGCATGTTATTCTCTGCTTGTCAGCAGTATAGAAGTAACCAAATATATCTGTAACTAAGCAAATTGCAAAGGTTGTGATTTTAAACTAAACATAAGCCAAGGCAAAAAATTTGGTATTACACAGCGTTTGACACAGCATAAATGGACAATCAACATTAAACATGACTGAATTTTAAATTCTTCATTGCTCAGCTGGGGGGAAGTAGTATACGGCCAATAAACAGAGCTGTGGACAGCTGGCATTGTGTAACACCAGTTCTTTGCCTGAATTTTCAAGCCATTCATTTATTTGCAAAGAAGAAGAAGAAGAAGAAAAAGAAAGAAATCTAAACTAGGCCATACAATATACAAAGCAAGCCTGGGATCTCTAGGACTTCCATTGTCTGAGAGAGTTGTCACCACCCCGATCCCTCATTAAAGCTAAGGAAATGCTGGAGTGGCATGAAAATGAATGCATACCATTTGCAGCAATCTTCTGCTCACACCATCTTCAAATGAAAGCTACATTGCATAATCCAGGCAGCAAGAGCTCCTGACAGGTGGATGATTTATGCTCATAGTCAGAAGAATGAGAGAGCCTGCGGAGGACACAGCATGAGAAAGGTGGTGGCGAGACAGATGCTCTCAGTGGGCTTGCAGAGACTGGCAGGCTCTGGCTAACTCAGGTGCAACCTGAACACTTTAGTATTGAACTCATATTGCCTAGATTCCAGCACAGCCAGATCCTATTTACAGTATTATTTACAACAGAAATACTATCAGTCTATCCATGTGCTATTTATCGATATGTAATTTTTCTAGTTACAGTTCAATGTAGCATGTATCTCTTTGCATAAACATATACTAGTTCTAAAAATAAAAGTGAAATTAGAGGACTAATTCTGCACTCGTGAGTGAAATCAATGGAGTTGGATGATGTAAATGGGGGTAGATTTTGGCTCTACTCATTTGAAAAATGGTAACTGGCATGGGATAGTGACAGTACTTCCAATGATTTGCTAAATGTTAAAAAAGTTAAAGCTAAAATGATTGGATGAGATCTAAAAATGCCCCAAAGTGCCAAACGCAAAGGAATATTCTAGTCAGTTATGTTAAGCATTTTTCGGAAACATTAAGTGTTTCAATGACATCTTCCTATTGTAAATACATACTATTAGCAAAAAAAGTTACACTCCCATTCCCTTCTGCAATATTCACCAGCATAACACCACCACTTTAATAATACTTTGCACTTCTATGGCACCATCTAGGCAATGTTCTTAAATTGCTTCACAAATAATAAAATTAGGTCTCAGACCATATGCATATACACCATATGCATATACATTCCTACACCATATGCCTATACATTAACATGCAAATGTTCATCTAATTTGTGCAAATTTTTACTGCAATGTAATGTGCACATAGGGCAGTTTGTGCTCACAAGTGATCAGCTATATAAAAGCAATAGTGGTAATTACATGCACAAAAATTAGACTTGGAAGATGGGATTTTCTAAAGAACCTAAATGACATAAGAACACAAGGCCCACTGAAAGCCAATGGAACTTTTGCTCATAAGTCACTTAGGTCCTTTTAAAAATCCAACCCAGAATAACACAAGGATTTATAAACACATTTTAGTTGATCACGCTCAAGAAGCCTGTGAAATAGAACCCAGTGTTCTGGACTTCCACTCCTGTTCTTTAAGCTATCCTTTAAGAAAAATAATTACAATCATTTATCGCTATTGATGCTAAATACTGTTTGCTGCTTTGATTTCCTAATATGAAGGTGAAATCAGGACTAGACTGGTTCATGCTGATCATTTCAAAAAAACCAAACAATTCACTTGTTTCAGACACTGGACTTGCCACATTTTGCTATCGAACCTGTGATTTAATTAGGCATGTAGATTTTGGAGCCACCAAAAGGGTTAAAGCATGTGAATCTGCACATTTCAGATTATCTGGGTTGAATATGGGACTTTGCTGACTCTCAGCTCCTCTCCACTTTAACAGATGGGGTCAAAGGTGGAACTGCAGATGAGAATTAAAGACACATACATCCCTTTAATCAGATAATGCATTCAAGACTTGCAAATTCCCAAGAAGCCACTTTGCAGGCACGTGTCACAGTCCATTCCCTGACCAAAAGGGGAGGGAGAGGAAGAGGGAAAGAGGGCTTATTCCAGCTGACCAGCATTAAAAAGGCAGGAAATTAAAGGAAACAAATGAGACCAAAATGGAATGGATTGCTAGCAATTCAAAATGCCTTCTGACTGAACAATTCTCCCTAGAGAGAAACTCCAACATTTGAAGCCTTCACACTCTGCATGCAAATGCTTTTTCTAACTTCATTAAGCAGCTGTGTTTAAGAACCCTTTATAACAAGTATTTTAATTAGAGACGAGCTGTTACTGAACTATCTCAACTACCTGAGTATCCTCAGCAAAACACAGGATGCCCAGGAGGAAATAGAGTCATCCACCCTGAATAGTGCAGTACTGCTCATACAAAGTGCAGGTCAGGTGCATCAGAAATTAATGCCTCTTTCTCCCACCGTGCCAAGAAAAAAAAAAAAGACTGCCTACAGGATTGGTGTTTGTACTAAGTACTTTCTCATCAGTGTTCGGTGCCACGTGAGGGGGGAAGAGAACAAAAAACAAGCATAAAAGGGAGAGAAGATAAAGGAAGAAGTGAAAAGAAACTCATGTCATTTAAACTGTGCTGTGGATTTGCATTCTGTCACAGGGATCCCTCTGCATCCCACCTGAGATCAAGCAATTGACATGAAGTACACTGTGCAGAGGAAGCAGCATCCACAATGCCTACAGCTGTGTATACCAGGCTCACAGGTGCTCTGGCTTGTATTTGTTTGTTACACAGCCATGTTTTTGTTTTTAATGGGGATGCTTCTGGGTGCAATTCAGGAGAAAGGGAGTATGGTCCCTCCTGTGAATAAATGTAGTCATAGTCACATCTTTCCTAGCCTACCTTATCCCCCATCTGAGGTGTAAATTGGAGGGTTGGTGTATAATCTGGGAAACTTTCCAGATACATCTTTCAATAAGAGTTAGCAAAAGCCAATGCATCGACATTGATTTTTTTAAAAAAAAATTGTAATTTGTATGTTCTAGAAACACATTAACTTTCTTTGTTCAATATTTAGACTTGTTTAACATTTCTTGCAGCTAAAAGTGAGTGCTTCAATAAAGGGAGGGACAGAGATGGATCAGAACAATAAATAAGAATCAGCTGAAACCCGGAATCAAGAGTAACACTTTAAAGTGTTTTCCTCCATAGGGATAAGTGTTTCTACACTGCAGCCAAGGTTGGTTTTTCTTTTTTGGTTTTTTTTTGCCTCTTAGTACTGCTTCCTACAGCTGCTAATATTCCACCAACTTCATCCAGCAGTTCAACAATTCTGGTAGTGTATGATAAACATGCATCCATCTTCAGATTTCATGCACTCTGGTACTTCCTTGGGGTTAGAGTCACACTATGACCTCTTTGGTGTCTGTGACCCAGGCATGACACAGAGTTTATGACATATGCAAATTAGATTTACCAGACCAGGTGGTAATCCCTATATGGAATTTGTACAATACCAGGAAAGGCAGGACTCTGGCGGCAGAGCTCCCTGCCATGGGAGTTCAGATTGATCTCTTGCCTGATCAAAATGCAAAGATCCACCACTTTGCTAAAGCCTTCTTTGGATAACAGCCCCCATGGTCAGCCATCCATACAGATGACAAGGAATAACAGGAGAAAGGAGAGTGCTGATGTGCTAAAGAACAACAGTAGAGCTTCCTATTGATTATTGGTATCGCAAGTCCCCGTGGGAACCTATGAGGAAGTTCTGGAAGAATTCCAGAGAAATATAGTTTTTAATTAAACTAAACTTTAGAGAGAGATTTGCTGGAACACCGTCCTTACACAGAATTATAGACTGGCTCTTGCCTAGGTCAGGAGAGGAAGAAAAAGGAGCAGAAGAAAGACAGGAGCCACCACTAACACTTTACTCCCTGTTGGTATGTTTCTAGTGGGGTGGAAGTGCACTAAGAATTTTCGCATGCAGGTTTCTTTTAAATAAATGTATTAACTCTGTGGATTGTAGTGGCATTCTCCAACTCTAACTTCGGGTGCAAAGAGAGGAACTACTGACCTTAGACCTGTTGCATTAAAGTATGCCAGGGTGTATTAAAATGAGAGTTGGCATATATGTGGCAACATCTGAGAACTATAAATAGAAACTTCAAAGGACTAAAAATAGAGACTAACCTTTTAACTCCATTACAGCATGTTGGTGTAGGAAAGATTTTTGGAAGAACAAAGTGGGAATGATAAATACTGTGCTAAAAATAAGAACCATCACTCCCTCAATAGTTAGTTTGCATGTGAATATATGTTGAAGCATCAGTAATTTTAGCTTTTTTAAGGTTAAAAGCTTGGTGGACCTTGTGATAGATTTTCTGGACTCAAAATATAACCAAGCCCTTCCATTTGTAGTGATTAAAAGGCATATCATGCATTAGTAAAGAAACAGATTTCAAATTGCATTACCACAGCTTTTACTTTGCCATCATTTATTAGCTGTGCTCTATTTTTGTATAACTGGCACATAAACATTCTTTTTGGTACTAATTAGTGACCACTGTGAAAACTAACAAACTAGCAGTGCACTGGCATAGAATACATTTTGTGGCTGTAGCTCAGACTTAAGACTGTTGACTCTCAACCATGACAGTCATGATACAAACTGCAAATGAAATTATCTGGCCTGAGACAGTGACCCAGACAGTGGGACTGACAGATGCTGCACATTGGCAGAAACCCTTGCAGCTAAACAAAGGTCGATTGGCTAGGCTAGGCTTGGCTAGGCTAGGCTAGGAGGGGGTGCAGCTTAGTTATATCAATTGTCCACTGAAATGTTTTCTGGAACTCTTTCTGAAGAAAGGCAAAGATTTATAACATGGAATACCTGAAGGATAGCGCCATATGAGATCACATGCGATATTTACAGCTTGTAATTTTAGTGTTTCTTGATACCCTGGCTGCTTTGATAGACTGAAGAGATCAGGCTGAGTTCCTGAACTTCCAATAAAACTGGTGCCAATGCCGCTCCAAACAACAAAGTTTTCCTTGTACATGTATCATGCGGGACGTACTCATTGGCACTTATTTCATGTCCTATAGCAACGCTTCACCCTTTATAATCCTGGGCCAAATTCTGTAGTTCTTACTCAGCTTTTATCCTGGCAAAACTCTTATTGAGTTGATGAGAGTCTTTCCAGAGTAAGGGCTGGGTAAAATCTGAGAAAGGATGTGACTCCAGAGTAGCATTTTATGCTTAGAGGCTGCATATGCTTCAGTGTCAAAACTATTCAGTATACTTATTATACACAGGATGCCAATCCTACTCCCCTTGAGCAGGAATTGTACAGATATCTGCATAACAGAAATGGAAAAGAATAAGGAACAAAAATAAAACTGATGAAACATTTTAAAAATGACTCATTCAAATGTAGAGCAGGACTCTTTTATATAAAATTCAAACATTTTGCAACAAACGGCGGTGCCATATTGATATATGTGCGATGGGTGGCAGGTAGCAAAAACAAAGGGCAGCCATTTGTCTGAGGGCTCATGGGAAAAGATGCCATATCAAACAGAGTCCTACATCCTTCAGGCTTGTCTCAACCTCCTCATATCACTTACACTGCTGTCTCGGTACTTCCAGTGCATAAGCAAATGTTCTCACAGTTTTTTCTCCTTAGACTAAATCTATTGAATATTTTAAAAAAGAGAATAATAATTTCCAGTAAATTAGACAAATGCTGGTTTCTTATTTAAGGTTCAGAAGGAAAAAAATGACAAATGGGAATCTCAAGATATTGTTCCTTCTAATTCCAGGGAAGTAGTGAGACTGCAGGGTAACCAGTAACCATTAGGAGAACTACAGTGTGTGTGTGTGTTGGGGTTATTATGATTTGTGTTTGCCTTCATTGAAAGTTATTAATTCCATACAAAAGTTCTCACACTTTATCTGATTAAGAAGAAAACAACACACTGAATCAATTATGTGCCACATTCACTGCTGGTGAGAGTGGGCCCAAATCTCCAACCATTAGCATCATTGGGAATTCTGCTATTCATTCCAGAGGATCAGACTCATCGTATATAATTCCAGTGGAGCTGTGCCTACATGAGCCAACAGCAGCTCTGGCCCCAAAACTCCAGAAGCTAACCCTTAAAAATGCATAATCAACAAACTCTGAAATTTAAAAAAAATCCTGTAAATGCAACTGATTTCCAAACTCAGGGCCATAAACCGCATTGCCTTCCATATGCATACTGAATTCTCCCTCACATTGATGGGAAAGCAATATGCACATGAAAGGTCATATAGTCATTTAAAACTTCTGGCCCACTCAATTAATGTCAATGGAAAAATTGACATTGAGTTCAATAGGAGTTAAATTGGGTTCTAAAGAATCAACCCTGTGCCGTGCAAAGCCGCCTCATTTCCACTCCCACTGAACCTAATAGGACTGAGAAACACCTCATGGAAGACGCACAGCACTTTGCAGAATCAGGATCTAAATCAGGGTTGCCAAACTCTGCAACACCAAGGACTACAATAACAACTTAGCAGGAGCCTGAGCACTGGACCTAATTTGCATGTAAATTTACATCATTTCAAAACCCAAATAGAATGTCCTCAGTTATAACATTTGCAAGTACTTGTGTCTTCTTTCATGGAGGAATAGAATCTGCGTGTTGTGTGAGCTGAACAGCAATACAAACCTGCAGTAGAACAGTTTGTCCTTACCCTTCAGTTACAGGTAGCCTGGTGGTCATGGGGCACATTTTAGAACAGACAAATTAGCTTCCCAGTTTAGTGTCTTAATTTGTCCATCACATTTTGGCTAGAAAGCAAGAGGTCTACTTAAGATACCAACAATATTCAGCACTTGGTTTCCATTTTTTCCAGTGAGATTGAACAGATCCTGGTATATACATTAAAACACTGATACTCAGTTCTCAGTGGTTCAGGAGCCAAATTAGTGATCAACATTACCCAAAAGAACCACAGTAGTGTGAATTCATTGTTTCATTTACTATATTATATGTAATTCTCACAGCAAAATGACCTACCAAATATTATTGCTTTATCAACTACAATTGATTAATAACATAGTAAAAACATCCTGACTGGTTAATAACTTAGATTGTGTGATTTAATAATTAACCAATGTTTTAATATCATGTGCTGCAAAGAGCTGCAGGAGACACTTGCCGCTTGTGAGTCTCAGTCTGAGTATCATTGCATTAAGCCCAAGCCCAGGTAAACAAGCAGTCTCTAATGCAATATCTGCACTAGAAATCAAGCCCTTTACAACACATTAAAAACATGGAAAAGTTTTAATAGCAAGAAGAGACTCAAACAGAAGATGCCCTGTGTCATCTCTTCATATTACAACACAGGAGCTTTGTTTAATACCCTGCATTAACGAAGAAACTCCTTAAATATAATATTGCAAGACAGAGCATAAGAAAATATCTCTGAGGTCAATGCAGTTTTATTAACTGTCACCCAGTACAGACATATTTCCTTGAATACCATTAAAGCTTTCCCCTTCCCTTTGTTCTAATTTCTGAAGGCAGTAGAAACTAAAACTTCCCTCACAATAATTTCTATTTTCTACTTGGCAGACTAATAGTATTAGACTTGTGAAAGAACTGTAGCTTGGCAATGTCTTATGCACAGGTCTTTTCAAAGGAAATGTTGTTAGGAAGAATTTTAGTAAGCAGGCTTTTTTTGGTGATAACACATTTTTAGTTATAAAGGAGGTTACTTAGTTTTATTTATTAGATTTTGAGGGCATGCCTTAATCTGTTTCTAGCTGATGCTATGCATCTCTTTGCATGAGCCTAAATATACATTATCTAGTCTCTTTGCTGAGCAGGATTCATTTTCAAATATTTTTAAGGCCAGAAGGGACTATTGTGATCATCTAATCTGACCTCATGCATAACACAAGCCAGAAAAATTCACCCAGTAATACCTGTATTGAGCTCAACAATTTATGGTCAGAAAGTTAGATCTTTCCCTAGAAAGCTTGGGTTTTTTGTTTTGTTTTGTGGGTTGTTGTTTTTTTTAAATGAAATTCCTGAAGGCTCCTGACCCAAAAATATTTATGTACCTATACTTTAGCATATGTTAGCATTCACAGCTGCTAGGAAAGAGTTTACGTAACAACTACAATTTTCTAGTTTGCTACAACTCTGTGATCTCAACTGGACATCTGAAAGAAATGCACAAACTTCCAAGAATATAGCTAAGCCAGGAGCAAAGGAAGCAACCCAATAAAAATAATTTCTTAAATCTTTAATTCATACAGCAGATGGATTCCTGGCTGCTGCCATGACACTGCCTACAGACAGGGTAATGTACATTTTTAAGGGAGTATTCACTTTTTGATAGGCTACTACAAACTAATAAGTGAGAAACTTTAAGTGACAGTGTATCTTGACAGTTAGAGCTACTCTGGGAAACGTGTGAGCACAACATTCTAACACTATATTGGAGAGAGATTTTTTTTTTCGAAGTATGGGTTCTGCATTGCCAGTCCACAGCTGGGAGAGAGAGTTACTATTTATTTGTGAAGGCTGGCTGGCTGATGACCATGCTAGCATCTGCACACTCAGAAAGAGGAGACTAGGACTAGGACTGCACAAGGGTGGTTCCTGAACTGTAGGGTGCTCATGTCACAACGTGGATAATGGGCTGTTTTCACCTAGATTGAAGACCCACAAATCTTTCACAATATACATCTCAAATTACTACAGCACTGCTTGCAAATGAGTTCCTAAAGGCTTTAGCTCTCTAGCATTTAAATAGTCCACTCAATTCTTCCGGGAAAAATGCTGAAGAAATGTAGATTTTAACAATAACCCTTCACTTGGTAAACAGACTTTATTATTAGGCTAAAAATAATGGACCAGATCTTGAAGTGGTGTAAAACGATTGTGGGTCTACTGACTTCGATTTACACCCTCCATGTTTTAATAGAGTAATAAAGCTAAAATGCTGCCATCTTCTCCATTCTGACTGGTCACAGAGCAATTGATACTGACTAGCAGCGACCAGACAGTCACAAGGAAAACTCAAACAATTTTGAATCAAACCCACTTCTCCCGTGTCCCTACATGGTAAAAAACATAAAATGATAAATCAGTGGTCTGTCAGCCAATTAGGGAATATACATCAGTGTCCCAGGTAACAAATGATACTGACCAGCCACTAAAAACAGACATTAAAAAAAAACTCAGAAGACAGCTGACTAGAAACACTGAAACGAAACATTACCGCTCCAAAGATCACTAACAGATAGGAAGAGTTTTGGTCTTTACCAGTCATTTGTTGAGTTTATACAAGTACTGCAGAGCACAACACTAACAAGAGAAGGCTTTCCTATTGTTCACATACTCAACAATTACCTTAGGCTCCATTTCACCATCCACCTGACTCCTTAATGAGAGTTTTAAACCTTGCTCCTGCAAGGCAGAGCCATAACTGAGACCGAGGCCTTGTCTACATGGAAAAAACTGATTAGCACAGCTATTCTGGAATAGCTATTCCAGTATAATGTAGCTATTCCGGAATAACTCCCTTATGTGGACCCTATATTTTGGCATACTCCAATCTGTGAGTGGAGTTAGTCACTATTATTCCAGATTATGGTTACCACATCAGGAGCTATTCAGGAATTATTCTAGAATAGCTCTGCAGTAATTTCCCCATGTTGACAAGGCCCGAAGGGAGGTACCCTTTTGGGGAGCTGTGTACAGGGCCGGATTTAGCAAGTGTGGGGCCTGATTCCGGGGGGGGGGGGGGGGGCGGGGGAGGGTCTTGTAGTCACCAGGCGGCGCTCCCAGTCTTTGGCAGCACTTCGGATTGTTGGCTGGGGTTGCGGGGCTGCCGCACTCCGGCCGGGGCCACGGGGCCGCAGGGCTGCCGCGCTCCAGCTGCGGCTTCGGTCAGGAGAGCGGGGCCGTGGGGCTGCCGCAATCCGGCAGAAGCTCCGGCCGGGGTTGCGGGGCCGTGGGGCTGCCGCGCTCCAGTCAGAGCTCCGGCCGGGGTCACGGGGCTGCCGCGGGGCTGCCGCGCTCCAGCCAGAGCTCCGTCCGGGGTCACGGGGCTGCCGCGCTCCGGCCGGCGCTCTGGCCAGGGAAGCAGGGCCCCCAAAGACCCCGGCAAAGCTGACCGCTGCCAGGGTGAGTAAAAAAAACATTAAAAAGGCACCTAAGGCGCGGGCCCCAATTCCGGGGAATCAGGCGAATCGGCTTAAAGCCGGCCCTGGTATAGAGTTAGACTGCAAACCAGAGCATGGCCTGTAAGCAGAGGGAAGCATAGCTTTACAGCCAACCAACTTCATACAAGGGCTACAAGAGAGACTTTTAGACATTTGTGGCAACTTGTATACATAGAGTTATAAAGCCCCACTCTTTTGGATGAAGTTTAAAGGAATGTATTCTGTAGAGCTGGTACAGGTCTGAAAGAGATCATTCCAAACCTGTTAGTCATTTTCAAAAAATGAGTTATAAGCTGTTTCAGGTCTGACACCTGCCTATGAATACCTCTGTCAATTCATGTGGTTTTACAATCAGACATTTCTATTTTTTAAAAAATTATCTCCTTATCAATTGCTGTGTGAAAGATCCACCACATAAACAACAACAAAAACTAAGGACCAGATCTTGCGAACAAGCAGATGCTTAACTTTATTAGACTCATAGACTTTAAGGTCAGAAGGGACCATTATGATCATCTAGTCTTACCTCCTGCACAACGCAGGCCACAGAATCTCACCCCTCCACTTCTATAACAACCCCCTAACCTATGTCTGAGTTTCTTGAAGTCCTCAAATTGTGGTTTGAAGACCTCAAGCTGCAGAGAATCCTCCAGCAAGTGACCTGTGCCCCATGCTGCAGAGAAAGGCGAAAAACCTCCACGGCCTTTGCCAATCTGTCCTGGAGGAAAATTCCTTCCCGACCCCAAATATGGCGATCAGTTAAACCCTGAGCATGTGAGCAAGACTCACCAGCCAGCACCCAGCAAAGAATTATCTGTAGTAACTCAGATCCCATTCCATCTAACATCCCATCACAGACCACTGGGCATACTTACCTGCTGATAATCAAAGATCAGTTGCCAAATTAATTGCCAAAATTAAGCTATCCCATCATACCATCCCCTCCATAAACTTATCAAGCTTAGTCTTAAAGCCAGATATGTCTTCTGCCCCCACTACTCCCCTTGGAAGGCTGTTCCAGAACTTCACTCCTCTAATGGTTAGAAACCTTCATCTAATTTCAAGTCTAAACTTCCTAGTGTCCAGTTTATATCCATTTGTTCTTGTGTCCACATTGGTACTAAGCTTAAATAATTCCTCTCCCTCCCTGATATTTATCCCTCTGATATATTTATAAAGAGCAATCATATCCTCCCAAACCTTCTTTTGGTTAGGCTAAACAAGCCAAGTTCTTTGAGTCTCCTTTCATAAGATAGGTTTTCCATTCCTCAAATCATCCTAGCAGCCTGTCTCTGAACCTGTTCCAGTTTGAATTCATGTGAATAGTCCCATTGCATCAAAAGAACTACTCACCTGGTTATAGTTAAGAACATGTGGAAGTGTTCACAAAATTGGGCCTAACTGATTGACTATAAAACAGGGAAACAGATGAAACACAAATTGCGATAAAATGTATACAATAACAAAATTTCTACAAAAACCCTGACAAAATAATTTTTATTTTTCAGTTCTAGTAATCTTAGATATTTCTTACAACGAGAGGCAATACATTTGAAACAGGATTATGATTTTTAAGTTATGGTGTCCTCTTAAATATCCCCGGGGTTATTCAAGAGTCATTATGCCTTTCCATCTGTTATGAATCTGACCAATCTAACCACCACTGCCACACACTCACTTCAACAAAAACTTTTTCATTTATACCAGAAAAAAATGAACAAACTGTATTTCATAGTGGTCTTTGAATAATTAACCTTTCAAGACCCAGAAATGAAAAATGAAAACACTATATGGACCGCAGTTGCTGGCCCTCTGTGTAAAGTTTGTTTCTTTTATGCTATTAATAACCATTACCTGGAAAGGTCAAGGAAAATACTAAAACCAGATATCTGTCATGTAGCTTAAAGTTCCTTATCATTTAGTTAACCCTTCAATGGGATAATTGGGAGAAAACACAACATGGTCTTACAAAAAGTAGATCATGCCTGATCTTCTCTTTCATTGAGAAGATCATTGATTTTTTTAGACAAAACAAATGTAGGAGATCTTATGTACCTGGATTTCAGCAAGGCATTTGATACAGTTCCACATAAGAAATTATTAGTTACATTGGAGAAGATGGGGATTAATATGAGAATTAAAAGATGGATAAAGAACTGGTTAAAGGGGAGACTATAACAGGTCACACTGAAAGGTGAACTGTCAGGCTGGAGGGAGGTTACTAGTGGAGTTCCTCAAGAATCGGTCTTCAGACCAATCTTCTTTAGCATTTTTATTAAGGACCTTGGCACAAAAAGTGAGTGTAAGCAAATAAAGTTGGGTGGTATAGCCAATATAGAGGGGGACCGGAATATCATACAAGAAGATCTGGACAACCTTGAAAACTTGAGTAATAGAAACCAGATGAAATTTAATAGTGCAAAGTGCAATGTCACGTACTTACGGACTAACAACAAGAATTTTTTTTATAAGCTGGGGACATATCAATTGGAAGTGACATAAGAGGAGAAAGACTTGGGTATATTGGGTGATCCCATGACAACTATGAGCTGTAAATGTGATGAGGTCGTGAAAAAGACTAATGCAATCCTAGGATACATCAGGCAAGGTATTTCCAGTAGAGATGGGGAAATGTTAGTCCATCATACAAGGCACTGGCACCACCTTCTTTGGAATACTGTGTGCAGTTCTGGTCTCCCATGTTTAAGAAAGATGAATTCAAACTGGAACAGGGGCAGAGAAGGGCTACCAGGATGATGTGAAGAGTGGAAAACCTACCTTCTGAAAGGAGACTTAAAGAGCTTGTCTTGTTTAGCCTAACCAAAAAAAGGCTGAGGGGAGATATTATTGCTCACTATAAATACATCAGAGGGATAAATACCAGGGAGGGAGACGAGTTATTTAAGTTAAGTGCCAATGTTGACATGAGAACAAACGGATATAAACTGGCCATCAACAAGTTTAGGCTTAAAATTAGACAAAGATTTCTAACCATCAGAGGACAGAAGTTCTGCAACAGCCTTCCAAGGGGAGCAGTGGGGGCAAAAAACCTAAATGGTTTCAAGACTGCACTTTATAAGTTCATGGAGGGGATGGTATGATGATACTACCTAGAACGGCATGTAGCTGATCTGCAATTGCTTGTAGCAAACAATCCCAGCGACCAGGGATGGGACACTAGATGCAGAGGACTCTGAGTTTCTGTAGAGAATACTTTCCCAGGTGTCTGGCTGTGGGATCTTGCTGAAAGGTTCAGGGTCCAACTGACCATCATATTTGCGGTCAAGAAGGAATTTTCCCCTGAGTCATATTGGAAGAGACCCTGGGGAGTATTCCTCCTCCTCTGAAGCAGCAGGGGTCACTTGCAGGTCTAAACTAGAGTAAATAGTGGATTCTCTGTAACTTGAAGTATTTAAATCAATATTTGAGGACTTCAGTAATTCAGCCAGAGGTTATAGGTCTATTACAGGATTGGGTGGACAAGGTTCTGTGGCCAGCAATGTGCAGGAGGTAGGGTTGCCAATTTTGGTTGGACATATTCCTGGAGATGTAATCACATGACATAATCTTTAATTCCTGGAGGTTCTAAGCCAATCCTGGAGGGTTGGCAACCCTAGCAGGAGGTCAGATGAGATAATCATGATGGTCCCTTATGGCCCTAAAGTCTAGGACTCTAATGTTAGTGGAACATATATGGAAAAAAATTAAGCTCCCAAGAGGGACTGGGATCTTGATTACATGCTGTTCACACTGAGGAGAAATTTCTCAACTAAACCACATGGCCCCTTGAATCTGGGTAGATAAATGTTGGGCCTAAATAATTAGGTTCAGATTATGGCTACTTAGGCACAGGTGCATGTAGTGGATGAAGAGTATATGGACCCTCTGCTTCCTTACCCTCCTGTTCAAAGAGCATTGCCCATCTGGAACGGAATGTGCCCCTGTATTCATACCTACACAATATTGTAATAATCTTTGTACAAAATATGCCTTGTAAGGTATAATTTGAAAACTAATAACTTGCTAGTCAATAATATCATGGTGAAATGTACGTAGCAACATTATACGTAAAAGTTATGAACATAAACTGAAATCACGACTGAAGAGTGTTTACCAGACAAGTCTGGGGAGTGAGTAAACCTGTTTCTCAAAGACAAAGGACAAGTTGACGCTTCTAGCTAGTTGTCATCAAAGCTGATGACACAAAGTGACAACATCATAAAATTAAATAAGCTTCCCAAGCTGTGAAAAGAAACGAAGTGATTGTTATATATGTAATTTCAAGAAAAGTTCTAAAAAGAAAAGCTCCTCAACACCCTGGTGCAGATTTCTATCAGACACACACATTGGCAGTTGTGCAGAAGTTCCTGTAAAGAATATGATGTTCCTATCAAAGCGGTTGAAACTTGATTTTATTTCAGGGTCTGCAACTAAATTTTTTAGTAAATAGATTTAGGCTGTCAATTTCCAGGCATGCTGTGCCATCAGCAGGTAGAGACTGCTGTGACCAACGTGGAGGCGGTAGCAGCAAATTTTATTATAGATTGGTAATTGAATTGAACAGGTTTACATTTGAATAGATTTACTGCCGCATGATCTCTGACATGCTGCATGGGACTGAAATCCTCGTCTATACATAAAGACATGTTTAAGACATAGGGGGCCAAATTCATTCCTGCTGTAACTCCATTCTAACCAACGTAGTTATACCAAGGATACATTTGTCCCTGTATCTAATTTTCCCTGGGTGCTGGGAAGACAATAGGAACCAGCTGCATATATCTAACCTAAACAAAACAAAACAAAATATTATCATCTATCGTTAAAATCTTTACATAAAGGACACTGTCAAGACTGACAAATCCACAATTTAATCCATCCTAAACAAAAGCTCATTCTCAAATGTTTCCTAGGTAGTTAAAAACAATCTCTCTCTTAAAAACAGAGCTCCAACAGCATGTCGTGTATCAGTCTGGTTCCAAATGCCAAAGACCACCACCAAGTGGGGCAAAGAAATTGAACTCTCCTTCTGCTCCCTAGACATGGCCGAATTAACCTTTTGCGGGCCCAGCTCCAAACATATTTGTGGGCCCCCATGACGGCAATGGAGCATGGCATGGGGAGGCCAGCCAGAGCCAATGGGGTTGGCCATGGCAGGGCAAGGGCACTATTTACAAACCGGCAGTTGCCAGACACACAGTGGCCTACTCGGCCCTGTGCTGCCAGCATGCCACTTCCCCTCAGAGGTGGGCCTATGCCACACCACACAGCCCCCCGCCCAATGCTCCTGACTCCCTATGGCCTGAGGCCCCCCGGACCCACTATGGCCAGCACCCCCCCAGACCCACCCACAAATGCACAGCACCCTGCACACCACCACCCCGCCTACAGCCCCACCACCCCGTACAGAACCCCCACTCCCTAGTGCCCCAACACACACAGATCCTCCCCAACCGTCACAGCCCAGCACCATCCTCCATACTCCCCACAGACCCACTCCCCCAAGCCCTGCCTCCTGGCCACACTCACCAGCCCTGCTGGGAGGTGACTTTGTCTGCCAGGCTGAGCCAGCAGCACAGCCAGGGCCGGTCCCAGGGCCGGGAATCGCTCCGTCCCCTTGGGAGTGGCGTGATGAGCAGGCCAGGACCTGCCCCGGATGGGGTCCCTTAAGATACACTTGCCTGGAGGGACCAAGCCAAGCCCTCCACCCCCACCCTACACACCTGGCTGAGACTGGCCAGGCTTCTGCACCAGTCCCAGGTGGCTCAGCTCTGGGGAGACAGGTGGGGCCCCACAGGTGGTGTAAAGCAGAGATTGCCGAGAGCCGGAGGTGCTCTGGGGTCTGGCCAGGGGGCTGAGAGGAACAGGGGATGAGGGCCAGGGTGCACAGAGGAGCCCTTGGTCAGCCAGCAGGCAGGCCGAGAGGGACAAGCGGTGGGCGGGGGGAGTGTCATAAACAGATAGTTAAGGGTTAATGTCTCTTTTACCTGTAAAGGGTTAACAAACAGGGAACCAAACACCTGACCAGGGGACCAATCAGGAGACAAGATACTTTCAAATCTCGGTGGAGGGAAGCCTTTGTTTGTGTTTTTTGAGTTTTGTTTTGTTCTCTCTGGGTTCTGAGAGTAACCACACGTACCTACAGGCTCTCTAATCGTCTGTTCAAATTTAGTAAGTACAAAGGTAGAAAGGCGGTTTAGTCTTTTTGATTGTTTTTTTTTTATTTGCAAATGTGTATCTGGCTGGTAGAAATTAAATGTGTATCTGGCTGGTACAGTTTTAATGTGTATTTGGCTGAAAGTATTTTAAATTGTATTTCTGTTGGAGGAGGCTTTTTCTCCAGTTTCTATAAGCTGACAGACCCTGTAACTTTTACCATCTAAAGTACAGAGACACCTTTTACTTTTTTCTTTCTTTTTATTAAAAGTTTTGCTTTTAAGACCTGTCTGATTTTTCACCCTTATTGAGGCTCAAGGGAATTGAGTCTGTACTTAACAGGGAAGGAGAAGGGACGGGAAGGGTGGAATCCCTTTGTTTTAGATTCACGGAGCGTGAATCTGTCTCTCTCTCCAGGAGATCTAATTTCTCTGTGTTGTGATTCAAGGAGTTTGAATCACAGTAATCTTCCAGGGTAACCCAGGGAGGGAAAGGCTGGGAAAGGCAACGGTGAGGAAAGGGGTTTACTTTCCTTGTGTTAAGATCCAGGGGGTCTGGGTCTTGGGGGTCCCCAGGGAAGGTTTTGGGGAACCAGAGTGTATCAGGCACTGGAATTCCTGATTGGTGGCAGCTTATCAGATCTAAGCAGGTAATTAAGCTTGGAGGAATTCATGCTGGTACCCCAACTTTTGGACTCTAAGGTTCAGATTGGGGAAATATACCATGACAGGGAGTCAGCAGGGTCTCAGGGCGCAGTGCAAGCAGAGCAGGCCAGGGCCCCTTCTGAGCATGAGCCCGGCTCCATGGAGCCACTGTAAACCTGGCATTGTCCCTAGAAGTCATCCCTCTCAGGTATGGCTGAGCCACATGTGCAGGGACAGAACAGTGCAACCACACTGCCTGCGCTTTATACCTATTTTGTGGAAAGAAGATTTCAGCCTCTTATACTGTCAATTTAGCCCTTCTCATGAGCATTACACTCAAATAATTAAAAACAAACAAAATTCCCTGTGTGTCTGCTGGCCAACCCATCCATAAGCAAGAACTGCATGCTCGTAGGCAGGCAGCAAAAAAGGTAAGTAGAAGGACAGTGGGTTTGTCATCAGTGGGTGGTCCAGCAAAGGAGTTTGGAAGTTTGACAGTCTAGTAGACTTCACTTGGGAGGAGCTGATTGTTGCTTTATAATCAGGGGAATACTTTAAAAAATGCATTTTGGGAGGTAAGTCAAATTTTGGTCAGTCAACTGTAATATTTCTGTTGATTTTCTACTGCCCTGACTGTACCTGCATAGTAACTTACACCAAATTGGAACAGTAGAGTTTTTAAATAAATACAGTTGACCATAAGGTGAGAAAAGGCAGTGGAGATTCAGGAAGCGTTTCTATGAAACAGAGGATTTAAAAAAAACACACAACTTTTTTACTGAAAAATTAGACACAGTAAAGTGTTGATAAACTTAGCTCCAGTTTGGTTCTGTTCTCATGACATTGGTATTGGTGTACACTTACTGGTAATATGGGTAAACAGAAGTGAAAGCAGAATCTGGCCAATAATATCCCTTTGACATCATCACATGGTATTCATTACTCTGATCAAGGAAAGTTTTGTTTTGAAATCTGGGTAGTGTATTTTAAGGGACTGATTTTTAAGCATGGTAGACACACACCTACTGTGCAAGAAAATCAGGTGAACAAATCCGCACCTGAACTGTGTGCACAATTACTGTGATTGCACATGCAGATTGGGAAACTGAACATAATTAGTCATTTTCAGAAGAAATTTCCTGATTTGCACATGCAGCCACAATAGCTGCCCACACAAACTATGCATGCAATTACAAATATTTATGCATATGTAATTGTGCACCTCACATTTAAAAATCAAGTTATAAATCAGTTCACCCATCTGAACACTTAGTAGTGTCTTTCCATTCCCTCCTATTAAGAACAAGTTCCTCAATATGCCTGTATTTTAAATTATTAGTAACACAAGGCCTTTTTTTCCTATTCACAAAGATGTTAAACAGCACAGTCTATTTCAAAAGCTGTCATTACTGAGTGTTCCTTTCATTTTCCAGCTTGTCTAAAGTTTCCATTTTGGCCTCTGCGCAATGGCTGTTAGTGGCTGAAACAAATCAGGTTTTCTACACATAAGGAAATCCTAGCCGCAACAGAATGGAGGGCCACATCCTGCAGTCTTTCCTGAAGCAAAATCCCCATTAAATTTGACAGGAGTTTTGCTAGAGTGAAGCTAAGGACAGCAGGATTTGGCTCACAGGATCATAGCGTCTGCCAAAGCAGTTGCACAGAACAAGGTTTATTCTTAGTAGGTATAATCCAATAAGAATATGTCTGGAGGTGCTTGATAGGCCTAATTTTTCCATCATCTCTCTATTGCTCTATATTCTTGGACATTACCAGAATGACTATGCACTAAAACCTGTTTTAAAGGACTATCTACGGGATGTGTAAAAATCGGTCACCAATTAAAGCTGACTATTTTAAGTTATGTTCAAACAAAATTGCATTGGAAACTGTATGGAGATATTTTAAAGTGGTTGCTTAATGCTGGGGATTATCCATAGAATGCATCTGTTAGAACAAATTTCACAGTATTTATTTTAAATTGTTATCTAGCGCAGAAGTCAATGAAATTATTTTATTTTCTGTAAAAGCAGCAAAGAATCCTGTGGCACCTTATAGACTAACAGACGTTTTGGAGCATGAGCTTTCGTGGGTGAATTCTGTTACTCTTTCTTGTTGGCTACAATGCAATCAAAATTCAGTGAATAAAATCTATGCATAAAAAATGACATCCTCAAACATCGACAATAGAGAGAATAATAGGGTTTCTGGCATGTAAAGAATGTATTTTTTTCTGTAGCTTAGGGCCCAAGTCTCCCTGGGCTATGGTAGTTTTATATTGATGTAACTGAGGTATATTAAGCCCTGGGCCTGTCAGGATGGTCTCTTGGAGATGTTTTCCTACATTTACCAGTGATTCAGTGCCTTCATTTGGAAAAACAGATGTATGCATCCAAAAAAAATTAAAAAAAGCTTTAAAGACGGGGTGAGAGCTCATGTGTGCACTTAACATTCAGGATCTGATTCTCTTCTTCCTTGCCCCAAATTTTGCACCAGTGTAGCTTCATTGACTTCAGTGGAGTTACTCTGGGTTTATATCAGCATATCATGAGAGGAGAAGCAACTCCTTCACTTTTCCTGGCAATATCAATAATCAGTACAATGTGGAAACAGAAAATCATAGAATGTAGTTGTACCAGTAACAGTGTAGAGTAAGAGAGAAAACACAGGCTTGAAACGTCACAAGGTAACAATCTTATGGAAACAGATAGGGTTTTTTGTGATGATTATTCTACTAGCAGCCCATTGAAACAGATGGAACATTAGGGTGTACCTGATATATTCCACACCAGAGAAAATGTGTTTTACCTGGGTATACCCGGAATCTTCAGCAAGCAGGCAAGGAGTTAAAAACAGACTGTCATGAAGGACATGAATCTACTGAGGTTTCTTTCTTCAATAGGTGATCAAAACACTTACCATTTCTCTTCTTTCCTGATTGACCTGCAATTGTTACATGTATTTGTCGACAAGATACGTATTGACAGCCTTACCTTCTTTCAGCATGCCAACTTTTAGACATTTCATGAAGCGGCAGGCTTGGCAGGACTTGCGTCTGCGCTTTGTGATTTCACATTCATTTGTTGCTGGGCAGCTGTATTCTATGTTACCTGTGGTACAGATTTCAGAAAAAAGAAACCACTGAGAAATGTTAACTGACAAATACCATCATTATATGACCAGAAATCATAACATTCCTAGTGTATTTCATTCAGGATAATACAAGCATGCAATTAAAAGTAATTGTTACTGGCTGGCCAGAGGAAATGGCTTTGAGATTAAATTTAAAAAAAAAAAAGCCAGTTAAAATCAGTTAAAACTGCCAGTCAAAACTCCTGTCAAATTCAGTGGGGATTTTGCTTCAGGAAAGACTGCAGGGTGTGGCCCTCCATTCTGGTGTGGCTAGGATTTCCTTATGTGTAGAAAACCCAATTTATTTGACTTTTTTTGTTCAGACGGCTGTACACAAAAAGTGCAAAGCTTCATTAATATGGGCCTGTCATAAACAGATAAGAAAAGTTAATAGCACAGAAGTACTTTATATCTCTTTGACTATAAAGGGTTAACAAGTTCAGTAAGCCTGGCTGTTACCTGACCAGAGGACCAATCAGGGGACAGGATACTTTCAAATCTTGAGGGAGGGAAGTTTCTGTGTGTGCTGTTAGAATTTGGTTGTTGTTCTCTCTGGGGGCTCAGAGGGACCAGACATGCAACCAGGTTTATCTCCAATCTCTCCGATACAGGTTCTTATAGATTCAGAATAGTGAGTACTAGGTAGATAAAGCGAGTTAGGCTTATGGTTGTTTTCTTTATTTGCAAATGTGTATTTGGCTGAAAGGAGTTCAAATTGGTATTTTGCTGAAAAGATTTTAATTTGTACTTGTATACTTAGGCTGGGAGGGTATTCCCAGTGTCTATAGCTGAAAGACCCTGTACCTATTCCATTTTTTTTTTAAATTTACAAAGATAATTTTCACTGTTTTTTCTTTCTTTAATTAAAAGCTTTTCTTGTTTAAGAACCTGATTGTTTTTTTATTCTGGTGAGACCCCAGGGGACTGGGTCTGGATTCACCAGGGAACTGGTGGGGAGAAAGGAGGGAAGGAGGAGAGAGAGGCTGATTTCTCTCTGTGTCAGGATTACTTTCTCTCTCAAGAAGAGTCTGGGAGGGGAAAGAGAAGGAGGGAGGAAGGTGAATTGTCCTCTCTGTTTAAAGATTCAAGGAGTTTGAATCACAGTGATCTTCCAGGGTAACCCAGGGAGAGGAAGCCTGGGAGAGGCAACGGTGAGGGAAAGGGTTTACTTTCCTTGTGTAAAGATCCAGAGGGTCTTGGGGGTCCCCGGGCAAGGTTTTGGGGGGGACCAGATTGTACCAGGCACTGGAATTCCTGGTTGGTGGCAGCGCTACAGGTTCTAAGCTGGTAATTGAGCTTAGAGGAATTCATGCTGGTACCCCATCTTTTGGACGCTAAGGTTCAGAGTGGGGAATTATATCATGACAGGGCCTATATCCTGATACAATCATATCCCCAAGTAGATTCCTTCATGTAGATTATTCCTACGAGGGGCAACAGTAATCTGTGGAAGCTGGGTGAGGAAGCATCCGCACTAAATCACAAGGAGCATGTCTCTGATCCAAGAACCCCAATCCAGAATACCTCCTCATGCCTGGGCCATAGAAGATCTTCAGAATGTGAACTGTGTTGGGTTTACAGAGAGTGCAGAATGAGACATAACAATTGTACCTTTCTTATCCGCCTCTCTTCTGTAGACATATGAGGAAGAGGTGGCCTCTAGTGCTTTATTTTGGCTGTTAGGAGGTAACTGTTGGAATTAAAAGCATTCTTAAGACTACACTGTGACTATAGGCCAAAGCCTGCAGTAGACAGCAGTCCGGCAGCTCATCCTTCTCCCTCCAGAACTGGGGGCACAATGTCCCTAAAAGGGCAGGGCTGCACCGCCACAATCACACCTGTTGAAGGCCACAGCATACACTTCCCACTATTATAGGCCAGTTCTGTTATCTGTGTCACTGCCTCCTCCCTCTCCCATCCACTTTTGGGGTATCTAGCTCTTAGGGGGCAGAGCAGTGTTTCATCTTTGTTTTACACAACACTAAGCATACTGTTTGTGCTCAACAAATAAATAAAAAAAACAGATACACATGAAATAAATACTGTTAAAAAATTACACCAAAATTTCCCCATCTTTGTAAGTATCTGAGTCCAAATGACAGAATGTTTTGTCTTATTTTGTCCTAATGCTATATTTCTTTTTGTAAAAGGCTTCTGCTGTATGTCTCTCTAACCGTGCATCCTATTGTTCACCACTCTATTGAATAGGACAGAGTCTGTGGTAGTCAGTAGTTTTGCAAAGAAACTGACTTTTAAATAAAGCATCTTCCCCCATCAGCCCTGTCACATCTTGCTTTAAAGGTATTTCGTTACTTTCTAACCCTTTCCCCTGTGATTAAGTGCATTAGTATCTTAATGAAAATGCATTCTGTTTATTGCCCTCTTGGGAAGCGAGGGGTCATCACACCACATGAATAAATTGTCATCAGAGACAGTCCGAGCATAATTGCAATTTTGCTGCTCCATGTTTGTTGCACTCAGGGTCCGTCAAAATCCCCTGAAACATGTGCAGATTCTAGTAATTAGCATAGAGTCTGCCTGGGACCACAGCATTGATGAAATATTTCAGAGTTAATCACACTTTGTAAACACTGATTTATATTGACTACCTTTCTCCAGACTGATGTCTCCTCATTAAATATCACATTAGTGGATTGCAGGATAGCACAAAGACTCAAATGCTCAGCAACTGCTAATTCAACAGGAAGTATTACTTAAACCACTTATATCTATTGAAAATTGGTTAAGTATTTATGATAGAGAGGTCTGCATGGTGCAACATATGCAAGATAAACCCATCAGAAATCTCTCACTAAATTAGCATTGTAACTTAATGCATTTATGCCAATAAAACTGACATACTTTGCGCAACCTTTTCAGGGCTGTGCAGGCTTCGGTCATTTAGAACATTACTGCGTAGTTGAATTAGCAATGCTTGCAAAAAGGCAGGGAATCAGGACATGTCTGACCATGACAGGATCTGCTGGCACAGCTTACAACTTGAATATACCCTCTGGTCCCTTCCATAGCTTCCAAACAGAAAACTCCCTAATAAATGTGGTTAGAGAGTCTGCCTGTACAGTAAATTAGGAAAGAGATGCTCTCCAGATGACCTCTGCTTGATACTAGATAATGGAGGTGGTAAAGAATATTTTTGAGATATGTGGGGGGAGGCAAGGAAAGAGTGACAGCAAGACTATTCCGAAATCCACACATTCCTTTCTCATGCTGCATTATACTCCCTCAGTGAGATAACATGGGCACGTATCAATATATGCATTCAAAGGACTTCATAAACTTCAATTAAAACTCACCACACCACGGTAAAGGAAAACAGAGGCTGAGAGGCAAGATGATTTACCCAAGGTCACAGAAGAAGCTAGGAACAGATGCAGGATAAGGACTCAAATTCTGGGTCAGGGTTCTGTGCTCACACCACTAAACCATGCCTCTCTTTGTTAGGCACCTAATTTTCCAGATTCACCCCTTGCTGGGTCCTTGTATGAAGGTGTAGATGTAGATGCAGACACAAAAAGGTTGGGTTCAAAACTAGGATAAGGTAAAAAATGAAGTAGTTTTCCACAGCATGAAGTTCAAACCCATCACCCTGTAATTTTCAGACCTATCCAACACTGTTGGAGACAAGACTGTGTGGAAGAGGAGAGGTAAAACCTGGTGCAAATGGCTGTCGGGTGACATGACAGGCAACTGATTGTCTAGAAATTCTGATTTTCTAGATAGTGGTTAAAAAGGGTTATATTTTGCCATTATTTCAATCATTAGATCCCAGTAATTTGGTTGGATGGTTAAGATTTCCGTATCCATTTAGGCAGTTTTGCTTTACTAACTCATTTTCTATATCATAGGACTGATTCTGATCTTCATTTTACTGCTGCAAATCTGGAGTACCTACAATGAAGTCAATGGAGAAACACTACCCTGGATTTATTTTGGTGTAACTAAGATCAGAACCTTGCATGGCTCCACAAGAATTGTGTGGCCCACAATTTTAGCAACAGTAAGCAACATTTTAAAGTGTGGCCAGTGTGTGAAATCTATTCAGTGGAATCAAAAAGTCTCTGTTCAACAGATGGCTGCAGTAGTCTACTGGATGCCTACATGCATATCTCTATACCTATTTCTACTAGTGAACTGTCCCTGAAAATCCTTGAATTTTGTTGTTGTTCTATAAGTGAAAGTATATTATTGCTAAAAATGTGCTGTCTCAAGCACTCACTAAGATTATTACATCTATTTTGGTACCAGTTCAAACTTATTGTACCCTGTAGGTCATAAGGTCTCTTGTATTCACTTGTTTTTCTTCAATGCACTAAAAACTGCAAAAGTGTCAAACATTTATTCAGCAAGCACTCAGGCATCTACCAGTAGATGGTTACGCTAGACACTTATGGAGGGGGTTGCACACACACGTTAAGGGTTTCCAGATCTGCCTTGAAATTTCAGTGAGAAGATGATGTTAGAAAGATACATTGCCATTTTCTTATCTAGGGTTGCTAAACAATGCTAGAGGGTGAATTGGGCAGCTACTAATGGCATAACTTGAGTTTGCCCAGTTCTGTCAATAGCTGGAGAGATGGCTGTTTTATACAAGGAACAAAATCAACATGGCAGCTCAGGGTTTTTACACTGACCTGACAAGAATGATAGAGCAATTTATAATATCTCCTGGCTGTTTTTCAGAAAAGACTGGGCTCTGATTACTTATTTTAAAGTCTTTTGTACAATTAGTTTGCAGGCAATATAATTTTCTCACTTACTCCTTAATAGAATCTTGCAGCTAGCTGGCTGATAGAATAACAGGGTATATGTAAAACTCCTGCCTGAAGTGCCAGTGGATAATTTGTATATTCCTTTCAGTAGCTTAATGGACTTTCACAGTTTGGCAGTTAAAGGGCTGAATAATGTAAATTAGTATGACGTTTCAAAATAAAAATATATGTCAAATTCTCACTCCCCACACATATTGCCCCGCACTGTTATAATGCACTGGGATTTATGTCAGTGCTGAGTTCCTTTTCTTTCTATATAGACACAGAATATTTTATATTAAAGCATCTGCTTATTTTGCTAATGATTTTAATTTTATTAGCTAGGCCAAAAGGCAAGAAAATATAAATGACACAAAAGGCATTAAAAGCAAGATTTACCGTTAAAAAAAAAAAGAGAACTACTTTGAAATAATAGCATCTGTGCTTGAGTTAGCAATTAGAATGTTGAAACATACAGTACATAATCTACAGTCTGTCTGCTTTTAAATGCCCCAAATCATAAAATCTCTTCATGTGGCTCAAATTATGCATGGATAAGGGCATCATATTTTCATGTTACAAAGACAAAAATGGCCCAAAATACCCTAAGGTATTTAAGGTCTCCTGTGTGACACATGGGACTCCAAGATGAGTTTGATAATTAGTAAAACACATTTTGTGGGGGGAAAGGGTGGTTTTTCAGTCACTGGGAGTGATTGGGCACTGCTGAGGTCCTGGGGACCGTTTTGTCAACTGATTGGTGGGTGGGATAGATATGGATTAACATGTTTGGACGTTCATCAAAGTTCAGGGCATAGAGGGCCACAGCCGAAAATAAGGTAGAGTGCTGACAAAGACAGGTCCATTAAAAGTGCAGGGTCATATGAAATGGCCCCCTAGCACATGATCCTCAAAGATGAAAAGTAACCTCATGAATATCAGTAGTGGGAAGATGGCTTTGGAAACAGACTCAGAATTGTGGGATGAGGCAAAGGAGGGGGTTTATGAAACAGGGCTTTTCTGGAAATACTAGAATACTTGATACAAAGATAATAATACTTAACTTTTGTATAGCACTCTTCATGAGTACATACACCCCCATTTTACAGATGCTAGAACTGAGGGACAGAGAAGTGAGGTAACTGACCCAAAGGCAGAGGGCCAGTCAGTGACAGAGGGGGACTTAAACCCAGGTCCTCCTAGCTCCCATTTTAGCGCTGTAGCCACTGGACCACCCTAGCTCTCGACGGAAAAAAAGGGTGAAAGAATGGAGATGAGCACTAAGAAAGATACACAGAGCATATTTCAGACTGGTCTGCAAGGAGGCAGGGCAGAAATATATAAAGACAAAAATTAATCCAAGGCACAGGCAAACCCCACTGGTTTATTCATGGAAAGACAGATCACTCAGCCAGAGATGTAGTTTACGCACGTCTTCTTCGATAGGTAGTACAGTTGGGTCTCATCTTAGGCGGGGGTTCCATTCCGTGGTTAGCGTGTAAGGCAAAAACTGTGTATAGTCAAAATTACATTGAGTTAAATGGCACGTGGAATCACTACAGGTACAATATTAAAATTGTTATTTTTCTCTTTTTTTTGTTTTTACCGATCGCATAAAGCTGAAATCGTGCATGTTAAATGCGTATAAGATGTGACAGACCTGTAATAGTTAGCCACCATTTTGCTGTATTTCTTCAACAGCCACAAAATGGTGGGGCAAGGGAACTGAACTAGTAGCCATATTCCATATCTATGTCATCCTTTACACCGGAGATTAGGTACATCCTTCTCAAATATCACTGTATCCAACTGATCACTTATTTGCCCTTTTTACTGAAAATGTATTTTTCAAAGTAAAAAATATATACTCAAACAAACCGAGAGAAAAATATTATATGCTTTTTGGCAAAATAATATTAATTGGTTAAAATGTAAAGATCATAAAACTTGTCAGGTATTGGTGAAAACATTTGTATAACCAAAAGTACTTCCCCCTTTAAACTCTCATCTGCACAAATTCTGTTGTTTCATTTCTCCAGATGCCATGGTTCATGAATCTCAGAGGCAGCAAACAATGCAGTACATACAGCCTGAAGCCAGTTGCACCAATAAATGTTTGGAGGCCTGCTCAGATCTCCATGCATTTGGAATATGCATATAAGCCCCAGTTGAGGAAAGCACTTACCCACGTTTAATTTTAAGCATACCATTGTGACACTGACCATTAATTAAAGTTAGGTATGTGCTTAAATCCTTCACTGAATCGAACTCATAATTCCCCATGCAACAAGATGGAAAAAAAAAATCACACACAGAGTTTTATTCCCCTCAGTCACACCTGAAGCAATACTCAAAGCATTTGAAGGTGTAATACTCAAGGCATTAGAGTACTGCTGCAGACTGGAAAGGAAAGAATAAAGGGGTTCAGGAAATCTAACAACAGATGTAAAAGAAGATCCTGGTTGAGAGAGAAGAGGAAAATCTGTTTGGAAGGAAGAATAGTCCACCTATAGGTAAGAAAGCAGAGGCAATTCTAAAGGCATAAGAGGTAACAATTCTTTTGGGTGGGAAAGTAGAGTCAATAACGAGGAATGAAAGCTGAGCAGAATAAAATGAGGGGATCTAATCCAGGGAGTGGCTTGGCCTCAAACTGATTACAACCATCTAATGTACCTTTCTGACATGTCCTTTCTACTTACACTCAAAAAGCATTGCTACTGTATGCACTATTTGTTCCTGCAGAATTCTGAAACCTAAACTCTTTTTAAAGATTTGGGTCAGTTTGGAGAAATGCTTTCTTCATCCTTAATAGGACCCCCTACATTGGCTGATACCCAATTAAAAATATCATTGACTTCCTTCTTCAAGACAACCTCTTCTAGGCTGGCTGCCATCTTCAAAACTTGCCCACACTTTTCTGTGGACTCTGTAATCCAGGAAAGCCCTTGAAGACAGCAGCTAGCCATGATTACAACAAAGATAGCGGGGGGAGGGGGAGGAAGGAAGAGGGGGGACCTCCCTGGGAGTCAGTGACCAAAAAGAAGCATAGAAAGGCAGTGAGGGGAATGCTAGTCACAGGATCCCAACTATGAGAGAGAGTGGATCAGACTATGGTGTTCAGACACCATGGTGATGAGCATGGTATAAGGATCTGAACAGAACAGAATACTTTCAGAGAATCTGAGGGAATGAGGGCACTATAAAAGTACCAGGTTGACTTAGGAACAGGGCAGGGGAAGAAGGCCCTAACTGGGTTAGAAAATACATCAGAATTTTTGACACCTTAACAAAACTGAACTGAGGAACCAAATAAGATTTGTTCAGAGGTTAAGGTCTGAATTCTTCATGCACATAGAATTGGAAGTCAAAGTGACTACTTGCATGACTAAAAAAAAATAAATACTCACAGGAGTAAGGTTTTGAAAAACTGAACCCAAGTATGAAGTTTTAAGTTTAACTCCAACTGAACAATTCTTAAGGGGTCCTCAACCAGGCCTCTTATTGTGCACTTCTACTGTTGCAGAGGTCTAAATTCTGTCATGCCTCATCTGCAGCTGATTAAGCCGACAAATGATGTGTCCATGATTTTTCAGCCAGTTGACCACAATAACAAAATTGTGCATACACAATTAGATATTGTTCTATAATTTTGGCTCTAAAGGTCTTTAAAACTAAAGTCTCTAAAACCACTTAAACATAATAGTAGAGTTTCCTTGGCTGTTAAAAATGAAAAACAAAAAGAGTGGCTGATTTTGAAACATCTATACTCAACCTCAAAACATTCAGCCAAGGGATTCAGCCTACAGCATGTGACCCTCACTAAATTTCCATTTACAAAGGAGCCAGTATTGTGTTGTAGAAGAACAAAATGTTCAAAACTTGAAAAATATTCTTTTCAAACTTTTTGTAGCACCAGTAGTAAACAACATACATGCAGATTTGAGAAGAAAATGTAAAGATATTGTTCAGTGTCATATTACATGAAATGATGGGTTCAGCTGCCTAATTTTACTTTAAACAAGTATCCAACATCACAAAGACCACCACAACTGGCACTGTGGGACTGATACCCCCTAGATGTGCCAAGTGTCGTTGACTCCCACTGGAGTCAACTTACCTGTCTTCAGTGGGAAATGAGTGCACTCAGGCCATCTCAAGATGTGTTCTGAACCTCACTGAATGATGACTTCCTTGGCAGTCATAGCATAGATGTCTAAGGAGCATGGAGGCTGAAAACTTGAAGTTTTCATTAAACTAAACAAATGAAGGGCCAGATTTTCAGCCTTCAGGTAGGTGCATAGGTCCAGGGCTGGGACTCTGAATATGACAGTTTTCTCCCAAAGCTAGTGATGTTCCATCCAGGTAAGTGCTGAAATACATTGATAGGGAAGTGTAGAGAAGCTTTCACTTCTCCTGCCTTGTTGCTGGTCCATGGATACGCAGAGAACTTCAGCTCCAGGGTTGTCAATCTGGCAACTTTCACCAGCAATAAAAATTAACTTTAGAAAATGTAAAGACAGATATTAAAAAAATAATAACCATGTGCTGGCTAAGACCTCGTGTGCCTAGTTTAATCTATACTGCGTTTTACAGGTGAGTCAAACACCTTCAGAAATTCAAGTTCATAACACAAATGGAGAACTAGCCCTAATTATAATGGCACCTGTTGGTGCCACTGTACTTAGAACTATTGATCGGTCTTTTCCTTTTCCAGTGATTCTGATGGGTTTTAAACAGCAGGCAGAAACAGTCCTTATTCCCATTTTCAGCTAAACTAAATGCAGCATATAATTTACAATGCCGTAAAGGAAGCCGTAAAGGGATAGTAAAAATGATCACTACATTTTAAAATTTCTCTCTGGTTCTCAGATTTTAGCATGTTTATATTTTACTGTCTCATCTTGTTTTGCTGCAATAGTTGTGCAGTTACATGATGATGGGATGAAAGGATGTACAGGAAGGGAATTAAAATACTTTCTCAATAGTTTCACTGCTTGCTTAAATATTCTTCGAACAAAATGCTGATGCAAAGACTTTTACTTATATAAGGAAGGTGAATGAATTAATCAGGTAATGCTGGATTCAGGTAACAGTGTTAGGTTCACTGGCAGGCTGCCATTTTTGCACTAAAGCCAAGATGCATGGCTCAGTGATGCTCAAAAGTAAGCACCAAGATTCCTAGCTCTCACCTCTACCATTTTATAAAAATCACAATCTCGATTAAGATACTAGAAAACAATGAAGTCTTATTTAATCTGTTTTCATTTCCTCAAGAAAACGTTATGTGGACATTACAGATGGAGTCAGCTGAGCAGTGTGTAAATTAACCTTTGGAAGCCACTTTGGTCACATGCTACCCAGAACCAAACTTTGTGTCACCCATTTTAAATGTCACCATATCTGAATTTACATAAGTAGCTGTATCTTTCCTGATTACCTCGCTGATTAAAAAAAAGTTTACAGTAAAGCATTCATAGATTTGCAGATCAAATTGGCTCAGCAATGTGTAAACATGGCACTCAAAAGAGGGCTGAAAAACCTGATCGTTAACAAAGTAAAAATAACTTTGAATAACTAAAGAGGTCAACCCAAGGTGTCTGGCTTATAGTTTGAACAAGGTTTGACATGTACTACTGCAGAACTGTGGAGCTGAAAGGTCTTCGATAATCAATGTGAAATGAGACAGAAGTCTCAGTCCAGTTCCTAATGGAAACATGTCCACAAGGCAATGATGACGACCACGTTGGAATGCTTCTTGGCTGCCTTAGATGGACAAGGATTGAACAGGGTTAAGGCTCATAAATGAAATAGTGATAAGACAGTAGGGATTCCATAGCTATGTTTCACCTATCTATGCATTAATAGACGACTGCAGTCTCCAGTGCTGTCCATCCAACACTTTTAATGAAAAATAAATTGTAAAAATACCCTAGAATCTGGAAACATGACAATTGTGACTCCAAAATATTTACACTTTTGTAGCATTTTCCCTTTGGTCAAGGATTAATTTTACACCACAGATCTTCCCACCAGGCTGCTGCCTCAGCAGTTGTGTTTTTTCTTGTTGTATTTTCATGCTAGGTTGAAGATGACAATCACCTGGGAGATGGGGGAGGAAGGTTAATCAATTTAGAGAAAAAAATACACTTGAACTTTTCAAAGCCCATGGATCCCATCCGGTTCCCACGGAAACCAACAGGACCTTTGTGCCTGTAACTTAATAAAAGTTTCATCCAAAGAGATGCCAGAGCAACTATATATTATTAAATGCAACGATGTGTAACTTGAAGCAGTACAACAAAATATGAGTCAGGAAATTTAAATTTAATGTTGGGACAACAAGAATAATTTGGCAACATTTGGCATACGTAGTAATTTCTATTCAGATTTTTGTCTTGTTAAATGGTTTTTTTGATATTTTTGTTGCTAAATGTTAATTACAAAATATACAGGGTGTGCAACTCTGTTAGAGGCACAGCACAAGGCCTATACCGCTATCTGAAGGCTGAAAATGTGCCCTTTTATTTATTTATTTATTTTAATGAAAAGTGTGTTTTCAAGATACCACAGAATGCATCAAAAACTGCAGAGAGACCCCACAAAAAAAATCAACGGACCTGAGACTAGTCTAGTCTAACACTTGCTATTTTCTAGTGTCCCTGATGTTAAGCCAATTTGGCGGTGGATTTGGCTGTGTGCATGTATTTCTGAGACATTTGCAGTCATCCCTCGTGTAAATTATCCAAAAAGCAACCTAAGAGCAGCAACCCTGTAAGTGCTCGGCTGAGCAGAGAGAACATCCAGTTCTCCCTTCCTTTATGTGATATTAGATGGGGGATGGGGTATGTGTGTTCAGAACTTCATTTAATTCTACTCAGGCTATAAGCAAATGGTCATTGTGTACAGTCAACTGTGTTTTTTCAATCAATCATATAATTATTTAGTTTAAAATATTTTTCAGAAACTGTTTCTACCTCTCATCAAGAATTATTTCCACACGTTTTTTCAAAATTCAACTGGTTTTGGATTATCTGCCTGAAAAACTCAAAAAGGGACTCAGAATAGATTCCCCCTCCCATCTTATAAAGCATACACACACACAAAAAGACTAATTACAGTTTCCTCAAATTTAAGAACAAAATTAGCTCAGATTGAGAACAAGTATGGAATGTTTCAAACTGAAAATGAAAAAATTGAGCAAACCGTTATTGTCTGAAAGCAAGGGGCTGTCACTTTTGTTACTAGTGAAACTGCCCTTTAACAATTCATATTAAAGTGAAATTCACCTACTTGGGGCTGATCCAGCTCCGCTGAAGGCAATGGAAAGTGGATCAGCCTGTAAGTGAGCATAATGCTCACCTTCAACCTAACTTTATCAAGCTCAGCCTTGCTTCCATTGTAGTCAATGGGAGTGTTGTCAGTTATATCTATGAGGAGCGGCATTGGGCTTTGCAGCCTGAGCTAATTTAACAGTTTATGAATGATAACTTCGAAAGGTTTGAGAAGTGAAACATGGTCTTTTTTTCACTGAAATCTATGATTAATTTCCCATCAGAATTGAAATATTAACATTTGAAAGGAGCAGTTCTTTCATTTGAGATAAGCAATTTTTATATACTCAGTCCTAGTAGTTGGTTCTTAAAGCACCCGTTTTCTACTCTAGATTTATGTTCTCTTTGTGCATATCTGTTTTCTTATTTATGCTTAGTCAATTATCAACTATTTTTTTTAAACAGATGGAGAAGGAGGTGAAGTGTGATATGTACCACAAAAGTGAAATTATACAGTGAGAAACTGCCTTTAAGAATATTAGGGATAAATTCTGCCCTTTGTATCAAACAATTGCCAAAGAAATCAAGGGAGCCATTCATACATGTTCAAAGGTAAAATGTGCCCCTAGAATTATAAAGAGTACCTTGCCTTAGTTACTTTAGTTCACCTATAATATCCTAGGGGCTTGACCCACTAAAGTGCTCAACTTCCATTATCTTGAACGGGATTTGGAAGCACTCACCACTTTGTTGGCTTGGACCTTTAGTAAATAACTTGAATGAAGGAGCTGCTTTGTCATATGAAGGTGGCACCTTTCTAGCCCTACTTTGAGTTCCTTTATTACTGTGCCACTCAATGCCTTTATTTATACCATTGCATTTTTTGGCTTTATATTACTGTGCAGTGATACGTGCTAATACAGCTAGTGCTGTATCCCTACTGAAAGCTTTTGAACAGCTGCCAGTTATAACTCGAGCTAGGTGGACATATAAAGAGAGCTAATTTGGAGAATGACGTCTGTGACTTATGCTTCAGGACCCAGAACCTTGCTCTCTATGGTGTGGTGTAAAACTGAAGTCAAGGCTTTACTAAGTTAAAGATTTTAGTGGCATTTTTTATTAATGATGATGAATCTAAAATAATTGTATATCTGTTTTGTAGGTTAGTTATTGCATGGTAATCAAACATCAGTTCTTTATTAAAGCCATGTTAATTGAAGTTTAACAGCTACATAATATCTGCTCCTCCATTGTATAAACCGTTGAGCTTTGCTGATAACGTTCTTGAAGGTCAAAGGAAATTATTTAACTCAAAAGGTTTGATTATTACGAAGCCGAGATCTGAGGTCAGCATGCACTTTCTACATGTGCAATTGCCATAACTGTGCACTCACGCTGGTTATTTAATGAACAAATGGATCTAATCACATGTATGATAACTGCCCTAAGTGCCTGCAAAGTTTGGGGAACTTGGGCCTCAGCTTTCTGAAAATCAGACCCATGACAACTGCAACCCAGTGTTTCTCTTTGGAATTTTGACTGAACACGTGTTAACTTTAAGCATATGCTTAAGTTCCATTGACTTTAACTGAACTTTAATCACATGCTTAAGTTCTTTCCTGAACCAGGAATATATTTACTGAAGGTTGAACAAGTATGCAATAATATAGGTGTTTACTCTAGGGATGTTAAACTTACAGTAACATATTCTTAATCATTGTCCGGTATCTAACTAGATAACAATGCCCTGTTATGAGTCCAATCCAGTACTCCTCACCCAAGAAAAACTTCCAGTTGACTCTCTAGTGTGAAAATGTCTCATTGGATTTCAACAGGAGTTTTGCCCGAGAGCCCAATGTTGCTGATCCACATCAGTGTTCTTTGCTCACAAGCAGGCACTTGACAGACAAGTGGAAGCCATCACTCAGCCACATTGGGGAACGCAGTGTCTTGCGTTGCTCTGCAAAAGACTCCTGAGCTCCAGAAGGCTTCAGAAGCAGCAGCATCTGGCACACCTCAGTGGGAGGGATTGCATGTTTGCAACAATGCAAAGTCTTGGGGGAAGAGGGGAGAGGCAAAATAGGAATTAAATAGACAAACAAAAGGGGGATTCTCAAGGCTCTTAGAGGGCTCAAGAACCACCTTCTGGGAATGGTTAAATCAAAACAACATCCATTATCTGTCCCTCAATTTTACATTAAATAATTAGTTACATATTTGAGACACTTCAGTGAAAATATTCAAATGTAAAATGCCCGGAGTTGGGTAATTAAATCCAAATTTAAGTTATTCAGTAAAAGTGGCCTTATTTTCAAAGGTACTGAGCAGAGAGCCTCTCCCTACCAACTCCTATTGCCTTCACTGAGCATTCCAGCTATTCAGCACATCTGACAATCAAGCACCTTTTATTTAGGTGTCCAAATATGGGATTGTAGGTGCCTAATTTTAGGCACCCAAGCCTGACCTTAATTCAATGTGACACTAAGTTCCTGTATAATAACTACAGACCAGACATGGTTTCACATTCTTTAAACAAAGCACCTGCAATTCTGCTTGAGACGACGATATCTAAAGCAGGACAGAAGGTTATTTGGACTCCATTGGTTCCACTGCTAGAACAATGGACATGAAAATTGTCCCATTCATACATACTTATACCAAAATATGTAGGGGCTTTGTAATGAGCATCAGGAGCAGGTTTGTTATGTGGGCTATTAGGCAGAGACCAAAGCCTGCTAACTTACCTCACTTAAGATGTAATCTGACAGATATTTGGTGAATCTGGTTAAGGCTGGAGTAGTATCTTAGAGGTGACTAATCCACTGAAGCACACAAAACACTACAGCATTACATTTGGTTCTGTCTTTAAATGGATTATAGTTTAAAAAATAAACTGGATTTCTCTAACAATTTAAGTGTTGCAGTGCTACAGCTCAAAGCAAGATGTGCCATACGATGCTTATGCACAACAAGGGTATGCTGAAGTAGGCCCACTCAAGAAGTAGCCATGGCAAAACAACCAGTTTTCTTAATAGTAATTATTTATTAGTGTCCATGGGGATCTCTTATGGGAAAAAAATAAATCTGAAAATGCGTAGGGTGCCAGATAGCTTGGCCTACCTTTGACAGTAAAAAGAGAAATGATTGTAGGCCCAGAATTACAGTCCTTACTCAAACAAAACTCCCACTGAAGAATGAAGGAGTTTTGCATGAGTAAAATCTGTAGGACCAGATACTGTAGATATAAAGAAACAATTTATGGGAGGGAGAAAGAACAGGAGTTACACAGGGCTGCAAAGTTTTACTTTGGACAAGAGAGAAGTGGTGATCAGCACTAACCTTGAATTGTCCTCTTGAAGAAAGCTTTGCAGGCCTCACATGAAGCCACCCCATAGTGGTACCCTGACGCAATGTCACCACACACCAAACACAATCTTTTGGGCATCGAGTTCAGCATATATTCACACTTGGTCTGTGAATCTTCAGCGATGGTGCTAGAGCAGTCATCATATCGTTTCCTGACGGGCCCATTGCCCCCAAGCCCTGCAGCAGAAGGGTAGAGGGGTGGTGAGTCCAGCCCATTCTGATGTCCATTCATGGTTGAACTGTAGCTCCCGCTGGCGTCTGAAGAGCCACCAGGGCTATGGTGGTTGATGCTGTCCGTCAAAGAGGCGGGGCTTGATGGTTCCGTCTTGATATATGACGAACAGCTGGAATCAATGTGTCGATCTTTGCTTGACATTCTGCAGAGAAGCCTGCATTGTGGGAGAGGGAGGGAGGGAGGGAAGGAGGGAAAGAGAGAGAGAAGAATCTGTGTATTAAAGACAGCGCTCTTTAAGATTGCTCTGTAAGGGCTAGAGACTGCACATCATTCATTCATTAGTCAATACCTCTTGTTCTACATGAAGGTAATCAGCATAAGGGCATGACAGAGCTTTATCAAAGCTTCAGACAGGCAGTAAACAAAAACTTTAAAGAGACCAAACCCTTTTTTCTCCCCGTTCTTTCTGCTAGACTGCATGTCGATTTTAAACCAACTCTCTAAATTCTGAACTTGTCATCCAGTGAGTCAGGAATTCACAAACCTATTTGATTATTAGAATTTATTTCATTTGTCCCTCCCCCACTGCATTTTTCCTTGCATAAATTCCACTATCGACAGAATCAAACATTTCTGAGTTTGAAGTGATAAATGTTGTGCTCAGTAATTACTGTTTGTCAGCACTTTTCAATAAAGCATAACTGCATCATCTATTGATCTGACCATGTAATTTAAGAATAAGTCACCCAATTACTTTTTATTATTAAAATTTCTTTATTAGGTATCACTATTTAGTAATGAAGTAACATCATCTCAGGATTCTAACAAATAATTAAGGTTGGACACTAGTTTCACAAAATCTAAGTGGAATGATTCATCATCTCTAGCTGCAATTACTTTTTCGCCATTATCCTCAGACTAACCAGTAATAACTATGCCAGCACCCCATATATCTATGGTTCTAGAGAAGCTGACATTTGACATTTTACTTTCTGGGTTAAAAAAAAAAGAGGAGGAAATGGATAAAAGTTTTATCTTTCAAAGGGCGAGATCCTTTATTGCCCTTTCTCAATTCTTGTTTTCAGAATTGAGTGTGTGAAGCAGAGACACAAGACACTTGATCTGACAAATTAGCTCTCTCTCAAGAATAAAAACCACACCCTCTTTCCTTTCTTTCCTGTATGTAAAGTTAACTGTCCTTTTTTTGCAGGAGGCGGGGCGTTGGAGGATAGAAAAATATTTAGAAAGGTTATAATCAGATATTACCTTCCCTGTCTGTTATTGTGATTGCTAAGCCACAGTGGCAATTGGCGTGCTGGGCAAAGCCTTTGTCACTCCCAGTTCACAGATGAGCAAGTCTCTGACGACTTTTTCTCAGTTGAATGCAACCACTATATGAGCCCACCCACATGTGGTTATACACTACTGTTTTGGAAACAACCACATTAAAATCAAGTGTAGTTACATTTGCAGCAGGCAATTTGGCAGTCTTAAAATAATTTCACATCAGTTTTGAGATGTTGTAGCTCTTCTCTTGCTCACATTTATATGTCATAATAAAATTCAGATGCAGCTTTAAGCTGTGGAGCCAAATTCACCGATGTAAATCAGAACGAAATTCAGCAACTAGATTTCAGTTTATTCTTACACAACAGTAATCAAGATAAGAATTTGGCCCCTCACTAGAAACGTCCATTTAGAGTAAGATTTACCCTATATTCAAAGTAGGATTTAGGTGGTCATAGCCTTGCTTACTGGGGTGAATTTTACCAAAAAGAATATGAAAAACAAATTGCATGTGAATATGAAACAAAAAACAGACTGATGAGTGGAAACTTCACTCCCTACACCTAAACACTATTTTTATTTGGGATGGGGAGGGAACAAAACCATACTGTGTCAGCACATAAACCAAGGAAATGGGAAGGTTAAATCCTTAAAAATACCTTATTGCTTTGGACCACCTGCCTGTGTTGTCCTTTTCTCAAAACTAGTGGGGGGAGGGGTGGAGAATCCCCTTGCCACCCTGCACTAGTGCATGCCTTTCCTTCTGCATCTGCTGCCTTGTACCCGTCACTGTTAATGAGTGCTGTAATTAATAGATAGCTCTCTCTTGTCTCTCTACTTGCACTCTGGGCTAAGCACTTTTCTCAAGTCAATGTTTGAAAGAAAGCGGGTCGGCACTGACTTACAGCAGCTCTGCAAATTCCTTTTAATTTAGAGCACTTACACCACCACTCCACTTATTACCTTATAATTACTGGACCACTCTCACATACATTATGATCTTAGACTAGAGTTAGAAGTTATTAGGGTACTAAAACATGGTCTCTCTCTCTCTCTCTCTCTCTCTCTCTCTCTCGTTCTGTGACACTGAATTTTATACAGCTATGATAAAAAATATCAATTAACTCTTTCACAATCTACCAACTAGAGGTCCTTTTCTTGAATATAAGTACCTGGCCTTTCTTTAGCCTTCCTTTTGTTGCAATTCCATGCATAAAATCATCACTGTTACAACCATAGGAGCACAACTATATATTCTCTAGTCTCCGCTGGTGGCACATTCTCCTCTCTGCAAGATTCCTACTAGTGAATTTGCTCTAGTTCAGGGAATAATTTATTCAAGTACAAACTCTGATGTCACCTTCCCATTCCCAGAATCATTATTTGATTACTTAATATCAAGTCAACAACTAATTAGTTGTCCTAATGCATGTTGTCTTATCTGGTGAAAAAATGGGTTTCTCCTCCTATACTGTACTACACTGTCAGAACCAAAATATTATCTCTCCTCTTCACAAGCTCAAGATCTGATCTCCAGTGAGATACAGGTTAAAAGCTAGTCTGCTGGTGTTTTTGAACTGGCAGTTTCTAGTACTAATCAAGGTTTATCTGCTCTTGGCTGCAGTTTCAATAGTGCAAACTGGATTGGTGCACAGGAGTACAGAAGTACAGTTCAAACTAACCACTGCAAGGACACAGGAAAATAGTAGTTTTCAGTGAATGAAAAGTTGCTCAACTCCCTGAAGAAGCAAACCAAAGAAAGGATATATGTATATTTGTGACACTGGCAGTGAGTGGACAAGAGGCACGTGTTTCATGCTGATTTTATTTCTCCTTTACTGCACCACTTTCAAATGGAAGAGGCTCAAGAGCTGTCTACACCAGTGGTTTTCAAACTGTGGGTCACAACTGGGACACGGTGGCTCCGGTGAGCACCTCTGACCAAGCTGTTAAAAGTCTTTTGGCGGTGCTGCCCGGCAGGGGCTGCTCCAGGCACCAGCGCAGCAAGTGCATGCCTGCGGCAGCAAGCCACAGGGGGTGGCGTGCTGGTCGCAGTGAGGGCAGCAGTCAGGCAGGCTTCGGTGGCATGCTGCGGGAGGTCCGCCAGTCCCGCGGCTTTGGCAGCTATTCGGTGGCAGGTACGCCGAAGGTGCAGGACCGGCAGATCACCCGCAGAAGTGCCGCCAAATCCACATTAGCAGCAGACCGCCTGCAGGCATGCCGCTGAAGGCCGCCTGACTGCTGTGCTTGGGGTGGCAGAAAACATAGAGCCTCCCTGCTGCCCGGCTAAGGCAGGCTAGTTCTGACACTGTGCTGCACTCTAGAAGCTCCATCTAGGAGCAGGACTTGCTGCAGGCCGCTTCTGGGGCATAGTGTGGTCCGTTGTGCCAAGACAGGCAGGAAGCCTGTCTTAGCACCCCCGCTGCGCCGCTACCAGGAGCCGCCTGAGGTAAGCCCGTGCCCCAACCCTGCATCCCAATCTCATGCCCAAGTTCTGAGCCTCCCCAAACCCAGAGCCCCTTCCTATATCCCAAACCCCTCATCCCTGGCCTCAGCCCAGAGCCCGCAACCAGAGCCCTGACCCCCTTCCGCACCCCAACTCCCTGCCCCAGCCCAGAGCCCCCTTCCACACCCTGAACCCCTCATTCCTGGCTCCACTCTGCAGCTCTCACTCCCACAGCCTCATCCCTGCACCCCAACCCTCTGCCCCAGCCCTGAGCCCCTACCACACCCCAAACCCCTTATCCCCGTCTCCGCTGGGTAACAGGCATCAACAATTTTCTTCAATTGGGTCACCAGAAAAAAAGTTTGAAAACTGCTGATCTACACCTTTGATGGGTTGGGCCATCATCAAGTCATCTCACTAAACATTTGGAATAATGCCTGAACCAGATCTTAGGAAGAGTGTTGCCTCCTAATTACTACTTAGCTCATTACACTGAAGACTTCCTAGACACAACTGCATTATATTCTAAAACTACAGTTGGAGCTTAATTCTCTCTTCCTCTATGTCTCTGAAAGTCTACAGCTCTATTATTCAAGCCTGAAATATTCACAACTATCTATAAATTCAATTGTCAGCTCATGGGTTTTATTCTAGACTTCACTTCAATCTAAAATTAGAGGCACTAAAATTCACATTAACTCTAAGAGGAATGTAGTGAATAAGACTTTATTTCAAAAGAACACCTTTTTGTCAGAAAGGGCTATTTTCAAGATGATGGCTTTATCTGCATTCAAAGAGAATAAGCCCAATTCCAGATTGTGCTGTTAATGCAGAATTTTTTTAGGTCACATTGGATTAATAAAAACCTAAATTTAGTTAAGGTGTATGAATAGAAATAACATGTTTCATATGAAGGTGTACAATATTTATTTTAAAGCCTTGGTGGGGCTGTTTTCTTCTTTAATATTATTTTAATTCAAATGAATGATAGCTCCACTGGAAGTGGGGTATGTTACCTGGGGTTCTTTCTGAGTTGGCTGCTTTTAGCAATAAGCAATAGTGGTTTCAGGAACTTTACCGGTTTGCCAAAATCTCCCCGTACGGGGTATACCCACATGTGTTTGCTAACACCTCTTCCAGTTACTCATAAACCAAAACTGGAGACATTGCTGACTTTGGGTTCACAGTCCATTCAGTGCCCACAAAGACAGCACCTCCAGTTTGCTCTAACAATAGTCCCATGCCTACATCCAAGGGAGAACAGATTCTTAGGAAAACAGTCAGGGCACTTCAAACCTTTAATAATACATCTTAAGTTACATCCCTTCATGTTTGCTATAATGCCCAGATACAAGAATCCTTCATCTGAGCAAAGTTTAGCTATTTGGCCCAATGCTTTTGGCTGAAAGTTATAGAGCGGGAATGCTAGCAAATGCACTTAAAACCACTTAAAATAGCTTTTTAAATAAAACAGTGGTAGATATTTTGCAGGCCACATTTTTCTACAAGGCCAAGAATTTTCTAAATATCACTAATGAAGGTGTTAGTGGCAATACATTTATATTGCTATCTACCTGCTACGCTGCTAATGATATTGACAATAATGATACTGGTTAAATCAGTATCAATGTCTTAGTGGAACGTATAAAATAATTGGGCCCAATTAGTCTTAACAGAGGAAACTTTCCCACCATTAAAGTCAACGGGAGCTTTTCCACAACCAAGATGGCAGGATTGGGCTATTTGGTTAGAGTGTTGTTTTCGCATCCTTCCCTTATTTGACATATGTAAAAGAATGAAAATAAAACAAATAATGGCATCCTGGGATTGGAAAATGGGCCACATTTTGCTCCGTGTTACATCAGCACTGCCCCACTGACTTCAACAGTGCTGCAGTGATGCTGTAACTAAGAGCAGAGCGACCCTTTGTCCTAGTAATTGCACTGGTCACCAATAAACAAACAAACATTTACCAATCCTCCACATAATGGTATATGAGATGTCAGTTATTTTCTATTGTAAAGGAGAATTTCTTTGGTACTGTAGATACTATAGTGTGTTAATTGTAACTTCTCTAAACAAGCCAGTGAGATAGGAATTATTAAACACACTTATACATAGGCACTTTAAGAACGCCATCCGTCCACTATCTTCCAACACGCTTCACAAACATCAGTTGTGGTTGACTCACAGAACCCCTGTGTAGTGGGCAAGAAAGCCTTCCCCAGGATCACACATGAAGTCTTTAACAGAGCCAGGAATAGAACTCAGCTTGCCATTCTTCCACACTTTAACCACAAAGACCAGCCCTCCTCTCATACGCTGTGCTTGCCTTTTAGTAATGTTTCACTTTCTGTACCAAAATCAATAGAGAACGGTGAGGCGTGCACCAGTGATTTTCTATATTTTGTTCCTTTGAATGGAAGAGAAGACGTATTTGTGTGGAAGGAAACCAAAATCTTGCCTCTTGCAGTGACACCCAAGTCACCTCGAGACTCTCTCACAAGCTCTTGTTACAGAGCTGAGTTACAATTTCAGCTGAACTACTTTACAATGAGCATTTTTTTCTGCTTCAGCTAATTGCACTCTAGTAAAGTGGCAAAATGTGAATCACTTAGGAGGAAAATGGGCACCAGCTGCTATTGTCAGAGAATGGTGATGCCGAAGAAAGAGAAAGCGACTGAATGAAGTGTCATGTCAGAAATCAACGGTGCAACGTGTGATTTTAGAAAACATGACTACTTTACAGAGACAGGGTGTCATTATGGCATCACAGTAATACGGTGCTTTGACAACTGCTGGTTCTAACATATCATCATTGCATTAAGGTGCACTGGCTTAGTTGGGGGAAGGAACAGAAAGGAATCCTTCTTTTAATAAGAAATATCTTAAGGTCTGCCTGGTTAACCTAATGGATGAGATCATTAGTTGCAATGTAAGAATTGCTAATCCTGACCCCTCCACCGCCACACATCCATCCATGTTATGCATTAGGCCTTTATTAACAAACATCCACGCATGGCCTAATGAGGAATACTTTATCACCAAAAAGATGGACATGACTTTCTACATTGTATTATAAATGTTGAGCAATGTCTCTAAAATTTAAGTTTCTTCTGCCTTTTAAATTTTTCTAGCAGTTTCCATTATTCTATCACTATCAAGCATGCTGAAGCAAACAAACAGCTCTCTCCAGGGCTGATGTCAGCACTGCTGACTGTTGGAGCTGTGGAAGCAGTATATGTAGACATCAAGTTGCTGCAAGCAGCAGCCCATGTTACCTGGAGATCAAGAATCTGCAGCCAAGTTCCAGCTTCCCAGCTGGTATCATCAATCTGCATGCCACACCACAGAGCTCATGAACATCAAAATGGAAGAATGCACAACCATTCATTTTCAGTTCAAAGGCCAATATCCCAGGATGCTCAACTTCACCATAACTGCATTATTTTTTAAAACTGCAATTTTTTTCAACTATTGACTCAAATGTAATAATTCTATGCCCTGTAACGTTAGGGGAAATATTTTTAGCCTTTTTCCCCTACATTTTTTATTTATGTAAAGCAACCACAATTGCTCTTCACTCTTGCAAGTTGATTCCCCGCACTTCCTGGTTGATAAACTTTATTAATGGGAAGGAAGTGGTTCTGTGATATCACAACGTGTTGCAAATGATCATTGTTGACAGCTTCTGCGCTTAAGGATTAGATCTGATGCAGTAATTCATACTAGTGTAATTTATCCTTAGCTCATTTCCTTGGACCTATTTGAATTTAGGGTGAGCATCTCTTGTTTATAGCTCTAAATACTGTAAGCGAGCAACTGGCAAATCAATAAAACTGCTAAATGCATAATAATACTGTGTAATTACATACAGGATGTTTTGCATAATCAACTACCTGGGGTGTTCCATTATATAATGGATAATCTAGCATAGAGTAACGTACAAGCCTATAAAATACATACTGTTTATACAAATTGAGATTATGCTTAAAACTCTCATTCTAATAATCTAAACTGGGCTTTGGCACTAGATGCGCAAGAGCTTTCTTTTCCTGCCAAGTTCAAATCAATTCTTATGGCATTACTTTATAACTAACGTGATATTTCACTGATGATTACTATTACCCTGATTACTTTGAAGTAATGTAATAATAGCAAAAATACACTTAGATTAAACAAACTACTGCTATTTAATCAATATTATTGAGATAAACCAAGTGTTTTAACAAGTCTGTATATATGCACTAATGCAGCTTTAATTAAATGTATCCTTAGACATGCACAGTTTCTCTAGCATACTGAGCCCACAGATCGTAAAGACATGACATGAATCCTAAAATTACTTGTAAGGTTTAAATGTGAAGCAATTGCAGGCAGCAAAATTTAAATTTTATCACACCGCACAAGCACTGTTCTGTGCACCAGGCGCTCTCTTGGGAACAAAAAGTTCAGAGGGAAGAAAAATAAATGACCTTGCACCTTTGAGCCAACTCACCAGGTGCCTGGATAAGAAGCAGGTCAATTTACACTGGAGATACTGGGAAACAGTGTATGTCACTATGACACACAGGAAGCCTCTAACACAAGCAAAAAACTGCAGCTATATGTCACAAACTGAAGTCTAATATTGTATATGCGCCTGTAACATTTATTCATCTGTTGAGATTTACAGATTAACAGACCCCCTCTGCAGTAAGCTTTCTGCAGAAAAGAATGTCACCCACTTTTACAAATCTTAAGTCTTTCAAATAGAAATATGGATCAATAAAGTTTTCTTGTGTTCAGACAATTCAGTTTTCAAGCACTCAAAGGAAGGAACACACTGAAGAGAAACCAACACTAGAAGCAGATGACAGCTAAATGAAAATCCTTCCAGGGTGTCTGAAACTAACATCCATAACGGAATACGTGAGTGTGTACTGATGTATACAATGTATGAAGGTTCCGACACAGATCAACAATACTGAACAAGCAAAAAGTTAAGGCTGATTCTCGGTTCTTAATTTTCTCCCTCCTCCTTTGTTCCTATAAAGTAGGAATATGGTTGTTATTTAGAGCCACAATTTTGATATTATTCAAAGGCTGGTTTTTACATTTAACTTCCCTGTTTCTTTGTTGGTTTTAAATCCCATATCTTGTAATTTATAATTATATTACAGTAGTGTCTATAGGCCTCAGCTAAGCTGGGGCCTTGTTATGCCAGGAGTTGTACAAATTTATATGAAGAGATTGTCTATGCTGCAAAGAGATATAGTGGGAAAGCTGGAACATGACTACTAGAATGGTAGCCAAGAATCATTCTGTGAAAATAACTATAAAGACTGGGAACAACAACACGTTTATTAAATTTTATTGTCAAATTATGAGCAAACTATTTTATTTAATGTCACACATTAGACAGAGTGAAACACCAGCTGGTTAAAAATCCAGCTCGTTTTCTGTGATCTAAAATTATATTATCTGAGATTATTCTCTACTGATATCAGGCGGAGTTCACCTGATGTTTCCATCCTCAGGAGAAGTTAAAGTGACAAGGCATCTCCTAACTATCAATTCTGGGAATTCTTCTTAATTAAAAGAAATCAATTGAAATAGTAAAAGAAAACCAACAATGCATTCATCTAGTTCAAGAAAAGAACCTCCACAAACTACAAAAATAACCAAAGATTTATTCCAGAATGTAACAGGCTTTCCAAAGAGGGATTATTTTGAAATGATTATAGCATCAAAAGCAGTTACTTGTACCAGTCAGAAAGCCAGTACTGCAGATCATAGGGACTTGGTTGTCATTTGTCACTGGAGGGGGGGGAGTGGAGATGAGAAGAAAATGGTCATAAGTCTCAAGACAGACAAAGTTTGTGTCATCACAGCTTCCACAATTTGTCTCAATGATTTTCTCCTGACTCTCTGAGAGGGAGAGTGTGTGCATGCTCAAATGTACATACGGCCTATCTCATTACCCAATCCCCTCAGTGATTTTCTATAGATTAATTATAATTCGTTCACTCAAATCAGTGTGCTATTGAAGAACAATTAGAAAGAGCATGATAGGAATGACATCAGATCCTGAGTTTCTTAAAGAGTTAGGATGAAAAGTTATGAAATAAATGATCCAGTTGGTCCCAGTTCCTGCCCACGTCCTCTCCCTACATGCAAACCCACCACCGTGTGTGAGTGCGTAAAATACTTGGTGAGTTGGAAAATGACGTTTCCCTGCAATCAGTGTTTAAGTGAATGTTTGTCCCTGTGTGTTACACCATGCTGGCAGCTAGCAGCAGGAAGTCGCTGAGTTGTTACTACATTTGATTTGACTGCCAGTAGGAAGCTTTACTTCTACCAATTGTTAGTTGCCAGCTCTAAGAATCTTCTCTTCAATTCCTGACAGAAATTGCCCCTCTCCCCCATTTTCTTTTCTTGTCCCCTTTTTCACTTTGGAGATCTTTGGCATACAGTGAGGAATCTCCAAGTCAAAGCATAGTGTCTGTTTGTTCATTTTCAAATTTGCCACCCTAACTGCAAAAAGTGAATTGTATTCAGCACTCAGAGGCCTGAATTTAAAATCTGGACCCTAGAACAGGGGACAAGTTTACATAAACAAACAGCAGCTCTGGAATTTTATCCAGATCTTTTCTGAAAAATGTGGTATCAGAGGCTGCAGAAATAGCTATAGGCAGATAAAAGCCCCCCAGCCACATCAATAGGTGAGGGAACTTGATGAGGCCAGTAGTGAAAAGGGAAGAGTCCCAGTAGCAAGGGAGGGAAACATTACCCAAGGGATAGTAGGTAGCTCCTCCCTTCGGACTCTGGTACCCATTGGCCAGCTGTTGGAGAGGGGTGCTAATTGGCCAGCATTCCCCAGCACTATTTAGCCCTGCACAGCAGCCATATGGATCCTCTTTTGGCTCCATTCCACCAGCACCACCTTACCCAATCACACTAGCAATGCGAACCCAGACTGACAGATGCTGCGGGTCTAGTGGTTCGCCTGTTCAGAGGACCAGGGAGTTTTTTGCCTGCCTTGCACCACCTTCAAGTCACAGTGGGTTAAGTAAAAGTGCACTTAGTACCTAACTGAGATATTGGGATGTGCTGCTGTTTATTCATTGCTGCTTGCAGCCAGTTCCCAGTGTGGTTAAGAGAATAAAATGAACTGTTCCCAGAAGTAAAAGACCTGGGATTTTAGTGATGGGCCTTAGGCTTGTGTGACAGGGTAAAACCTTGTGGCCTTAACGGGTTGAGATCCCCACCCTGCTATACTCTCTGCCCCCCTCATGATGGGGAGGGTGCAAGGAGTCAGAGAAAGAGGAGTCCTGGGGGGTAGGCTGAGGAGAGCTCACCGTGTGTTACGGGTTATATTGTAAGGAGCCCTGTAACCCCTGCACTAAAACCAATTAAATGCCTGGAGAGTATGGGTGAGTCTTGCCCCTCCTCTAGTTTAATATCAGTTGCAACCTGCGCTTAATTCCATGCATGTGTCTGTCCTCATTTTGCCACTGTGTCCACAGCAATTGGAGTGGCTTTCACTTACAAGAAAAACATTTGTTACCTAGCTCTCCATGTGCTTCTTGGATCTAGTTTAATAAACAAACTAAAAAAAAACCCGGAACATGAGAGTGTTTCCAGAAAGGGTTCTCCCCGCTCTCAAAAAAGATGCAATAACTTCAACAATTGTTTGAATTGCTTTCTCCCTACACAATAATGATTTTGATAATTATGATTTAACTATAATGGATCTGACAACAATTTCCAACAATGAACAGCATCTTTACAAAAATTAAAGCAATACGAAAGAGTGCAGGGTGGGGGGAAGGCAAAAAATGCAGTGAGATAGTCTGAGAACTCAGGCTGAATGGAAAAGTAATTAACTCTAAAGAGCTAAAACTGTAATTATAGAAAATTTCATTAAAAGGAAGCAGGTGATTCCATTTTCCTAAATATGACAAGGTGCTGTGTAAAAATAAAATAGAAGCTGGTTTCAGTGAGTGGAGCAGGAAAGCCATGTCTTTAACCAGATCAAATTCTCGAAATTGGCTGTCAAGACGGGATTGTTGTGATTTATACCCGTCTATCAAGTGCATGAAAGAGAGAGACGGAGAGAAAAAGAGGCAAGCTGCTGTCGCTTCCATTCGCAAAGCACCTTTAATTTCCACAGCACCATCTGTTACCAAATCTAATTCACATTCCCCCCTAATCTGGTTTAGTTCTGTAGTAGTAATTCTTCCACTACCCTTATGAACATGGCTCTCTATGAAAAGCTTTGGTTCCGGGTTGGTAAGAAATTGAATATTATACAGTTAAGGTTCTGGTGACTTAACTGAAGCATGCTCTCCATTAAAACGCACTTCTGGTAAAGGGATTTGTTTCCAGCCAATGCAGAGATATGCAATAGCTCACATTTGAGGGTTGGGGGGAGAAAGAGAAAAAAAACACTCTGATGATAGGAAAGAAGGCTGGGGACATGAAAGCAAAGGTTGTCATGAAATACAATTGTTGTCAAGTTTAGTCACTTTCAGTACTGGCTATAAAATCACTTTGTCATGGTCTCATACAGAAAGCCTGAAATTGTATTTTTTTTTTTAAGGAAACTGAGTTGAGTGAGGTATAATAATATTTTAGAACAGGAAAATACTTCTTTCAAATTATAAGATGCAAATAGACCCAAGATACCAAACCAAAGTTGAAAGGTGGTTAAAACTGTTACTGGGGCAAATTCTCCCAAATGCATACATTTCTGATACCCTTTAGTTGTGTCATGTCATATTGTGGCAGCATAAATCCAGCTCTTTTATGGGAATTTTACCTCCATAAGAACTGCAGGAGTGGGCCTTTATTGCAGTTTTGAAGGTTCAGAAATTGAGTCACCTCTAGCCCTCATAGGTCACAGACAGTCTTATATGAAATAATGGCTTACAGGGCTTGGATTTCCCCCTGTGCTCCCATGGATATCAATGGGGATAAAATCCTTGTCCTATTGAGTTCAATGGGAATTTTTCCATTGATTTCAGTGGGGCCCGGATTCCACCCAGGGATTTTCCTCATTTATTTCAATGGGAGCAGAATCAGGTTCTGTGTCTTGAACTTATAGGAATAGGCCACTGGTCACTTTTAAACATAGGGTTTCAAAAAGGGGAGCTTCTTTTCATGCCATTCATAGTAAGGAGCTATAGAATAAATAAAATACCTTTCCCCTCAGGGCTGAAACGTATGTATTTCAGTTGACAAAAAGTAATCGTATTTCTTCATCTGCAGACTTCCCAAAAATAAAGCCTGTGGCACAAACAGTTTTAGCCAACACACAGAGTAATGTGTGAGCAACGTGTGCCTGTGACTAGCCCAAGGTTTTTTTTGTATTTTTCACAAAGGATTTGCAATAAAAAGAGAAGAGAGAGGCAATACAAAAATACATATAAATAGAATGGGAATATGCGGCAACATGTAGATCGAAGGTGAATTATGCACTATATGAAACTTGGATGTATCAAAGAATTCCTAACAGAAGGAAAGACCACAAACTTACAGCTACACTGGAACATCTGTGAAAGGAAATGCACATTATAAAACAAGTAAATGAAATCTGAAGAGGTCTCCTCCGATTTTACTGCCTGACTCTTACGTGATTAAAAGTAAAATATATGGAGAATTAAAATAAAAGGTTTTTTTTTTCCTTAATAGAAAAAGTGAGCAAAATCAGCATGGACTTTGTTTCAAGCAGGAAAAAACCTTTTGCCACTAGTCATGGAAAAAAAGCTTGGATGTACAGGGTTGATTCCTAACTGTTGTAAATTATCCTAGCTCCATTGATTTAAATGGAACTAGGACATTTTACACCTGCTGAGGAACTACCTAACCCAGCAAGTGAATTCAATGGGACGAAGGCCTTGATATTGCAAAGCTCAATGTGCTGGCAGACTGCTGCAACTGTGCCGGGCTCCACTCAAGTCAAAGGGACTCAGTGTGGTGCAACAGTCCACCCACATCTGGTGCACATATATGATTGCAGAATCAGAGCCTTAGTCGTTAACGTATAACAAAACTCCTACGTGGTAAGGTCCTAACATTTGCAAATCACTAACGAAATCTGTAAGAAAAGGGGCCTCACTACTTGCTTAACTATTTTGATCACAATACATTCTGAAAATTAAGTGGGCAAAAAAATACTTGAATATGATCATGAAGACTATATCATCACACATTGTATAATGTATATCAGATAGATAGATAGATAGATAGATAGATAGATAGATAGATAGATAGATAGGATTTTTCTTCCATAATTTCTATCTATCTATCCTAGCTTTGATTTTAATAAGCATGATTATAGTTCCTAAAACAAATAAAAATACCCTCCCCACCAACCTTTGGCTTTTCACAGTTACACACTGTTCACATATTACTATGTGTAATTCAAAGCTATTTATGCCATTGGGTTTATATGCTGGAGTTTTGCCTCTGGATATTAGCAGCAAAAGTCAGGAAGGAACTCGCATAAATGGATTTCACTTCTACACAGTCTGTGTGAATATTGCAAGCGAGTTTACAGGATAAGCTTCTTTATGAATTATCGATATGGCTTTTACTGTTTTTAAAAAAGGAAGGAAATTTGGTACCTTTAGAAAATATTTATCCAAGGAAGTGAACAAAAGCATCTTGTCATTCTGTTTATTGGCTTCAAGACGGGATTACTGTTGATGCTAAATACTTGCAATTTTAACATGACCGCATAGGTACGTTGTTAGTTACAGTGATATGTGCCTGAATCTGCTTAATTATCACTCAAGCAAGATCTTGACTGAGTTCAACTGGAGATCTGCCTGAGAAAAAGCTGCAAGATTAGGCTGGCAATATTTATCTTAAATCGTAAACCATATATTTCAGTTGTATTTTTGTAACATACTTGCCTTATTTAAATCGTATAAGGTCTAGATCACAAATGCATGTCTTTTATACCCAAAACTTCAGCTGAAGCCAACTGGGATTCAATTGGAGTTTTGATATGTTAGACATACACAACTGGTATCTTTAAGAAAAAAAAGTGCACGTCATGGAGCAGGCTTCCAGGATCAGGCCTTATGTTTTATGGTACATGGTACGTCTGGTGACCACCAATACACATTTCACTCAGAGTTGGGATAGAATGTACATCATTAAGTCAAATACGCCCCATCTAGGGTTGCCATCCCTACAGGATTGTTCTGGAGTCTCCAGGAATTAAAAATTAATCTTTAATGAAAGATTATGTCATGGGATGAAATCTCCAGGAATTTGTCCAACCGAAGTTGGCAACTGTACCCACTCCTGAACTAGTCTCTTGTAAAGTAGGGGTTTGACAGCAACTGTCAAGTAAATCAGACTAGGTTCTACACTATCACTTCTTTACAGGATGGTCTCCCTTGGCATTGCACAAAAAGATTAGGAAGCTGAAATAATAAAAGCAGGTAACTCAGAACATTGCCTGTCCATTCATGGAACCTTACTTACCTGGGGGTGGTGTGCTGAGGTTAGTGTGAGCACATAAATAAGGTCACCTTCTTATTTCCCTGTATCAAATATGCTGTCAAATTTAAACCGGGGTATCTACTGAAATATCAGTCACAAGAAAACAAACAACAATAGTCAAATGATGATGTGTGATTGGCTGACAGTACATTACACAGGGATTGTTATCCTATGGGTTTTATCAAATATGAGAGCACACAACTTATGTCGTCGGTGATAAGGCCAAGAACGCTGTAAAAGTGAAAAAATATGGCAAAGTATGCAGTACATCACCAGTGGGATAATTATTTATATAAAAAAAATGGCACTCTTAGACTTCCAACACATAGTGGATGAAATTCATATATTCAAAGGAGACATAATAATAACCTGTCGGTTGGTGGTGATGGATATGTTTTTAATCCAAATGACCACAATCTTCAGTCTACCTGTCATAAAAGGACAGGAAAAATTGGAATTTTGCTTTCATAATTCTTTAAGTTGAAAGAGAAAAACCCAGAAGCATGATAAGTAGCTCATTCCAGTGGACAGATGGACAGGCGGTAGTAAAATAGGTATGAATAAAAGGCATTGTTCCTTCACTAATGCTATTTTCACTAGTTACACTCTGAAACTCAGTGACAGGTATTGCATTCCTTGCCTTTCACTTTTTACAGAGTACCTCTACATGATCAAACTTCCCCACTCCCTTACATTAAGCAATTGCTGTAAAAGAATAATAAGAGCGTTATACTATTTGGATGCTGACTGAAAGTGATCCTGCAGAACAGGCAGGGAAGAATGGCTTCAGGTGCTTCTTACTGACTAGAAGCACATGCCTACTACGGTCTCCTTTGAAGTTTCTATTTCTAACTTCTGTGTTACTACGAAAGTATGACCATACAAGTATGACCAATGTAATTTATATACATTAACTGAATCAATCAGCCCAGACAGAAATTTGATAAATCAGTTGCCTCTGATCCAGGGAGAGAATAAGGGCCTCTATTCAGCTACAAGAAGAGCCTCTTCCCCCATTCTCTTTCTCCCCTTCAGCGCAGACCCTCCCCAGCTTGCTTTCTTCAGAGAAAAAAAATGGTGAAGAAACTTAAAGTTAAAATTAACTGGTGAAAGTGCAGGCAGACTGCTCAGTTATTTCATTTTAAAAGATCTTCATTTTCCCATCTGTGTTATGGCAATTTTATTACACATTCGGCAAATTTACAGTAACAAGACGTTCCCCTGACAAATTAATCACTTTCCAAGCATTTTATCATATAAATAAAATATCACCTCAAGAGGGAAAATCAGCTCAATCCGTTGATTTAACCCATCTTTCAGGGAACTAGCCTGAAACAGATTGAGCACATTTTTTTGATGAACAGGGACCATGCTCACATCCTCCTGGAATCCAAGCTCATATGCTGAGGTTTTTCAGACAAAAATCTTTCAGGCTTGCTGAAAGCATGCAGGATTCTCAGTGCATTGCAAGAGCTGTGCTCTGGCTGATGACAAGCTACTCCACTGGCAGGAAAAGACAGGTGGAGAGTGCTTCACTTAGAGCCTGATATCTCACTATACCTATGTTTCCCCTTGGCACGCTGTGATCTCTTCATTTCTGCAACAATTCTCTGGTGGCTTGCAACAGTAATAATCAAATAATACATTTTATTTGTATGATGTATCTGCAGTAGTGTTCTAGGCACCTCACAATAAAACGATACAGCTAAATCTCCAGTGGCACTCAGAGCTAGTCAAAACCACTTCATTTCCTTAACTTTTCCCCATACTCTTTGCTAATTTTGGAAAATGAATTCAGCAATTATGAAAAGTAAGAGATTGGCAGCATTAGAGATGAAATATATGGATGGCAGAGAAGTGGGTTCGACTTTCGCCTTCCCAAACGAATCCTTAATATGACTCATTTCTGCTGTGGAAAGAATTTGTGATTTGTCGCAATACAATGATTTAGCACTCTGAGAAATGAACTTCAGTCTTTCTTGCTCTTTTTTCCCCCGCTTCAAACAAATGCTGCTTCTTCCCCTACCCCCTTCAGACAAATGCTGCTAAACACTAAGAAGAAAGCTAGAAGGCCACAATTTACATCCCTGGTGAATCTATCCTTACTTTTGCCAAACAGAGTTGGTGTGTGCACTATGTCTAATAATATAACAATTGCTACTATCAAAATCCTTGTAATCTTATCTTAATATATGCAGGATGACATGGTATTGCATTGTAGTCTGCACACTTTAAAGAAATATGAAAGTAGAGCATGCTTTTGCCAGAAGTGGTGTCTGACAACAAACAAAGACATAACTCTTGTGCTATAACGAAGCTGTTTAGCGAAACAATCATAATCTTCTTCTCAACAAAATATCTTTAGGCGTCAAGCAAAAGAGAATCCAACCCAGAATTCTGAACTACCTCCTTCCTCTCACTTCCCTCCCCAAAGAAATACTAACCTTACCCTTCCCAAATATTAATAAATGAAAAATTCATGCAGTTTACACCACCACCATTCCCCCATGCTGCAGATGGGATAATGGAGTGTTTTATGTGATGCTATTAAGTAGCAACATGGATGCTCTATTTGCTACTTAGCTGATATAATTAATAATGGCATAAATAGTCATATTAATGCTATCAGGCATCAGTATTAAAAGCTGCAAGCGCTATATAAATCTAACTAGCTAGACTGGACTGTCAGCTATAAATTGTGGTTAGATGAACCACTAAATATAAATTTACATTATAACTAAAGTGTTTCATAGGTTGTAAATAGCCTTTACCTGCTAAAACTTTCTTTTATTTTTTATTTTGTGTTACTGAGGCAAAGGATTTTTAGGCCATAAAGAACAAAGAACTGCGAGCAATTTCCGAGTTCAGTTACACCGCCACAGAGTTTCTCTGGTCTTAGGCCAGTGTAACTTAGATCAGAATTCAAAATAAGTTTCAAAATAAGTGAGATAACTATTGGTAAATGAATCTGATCTTTCACTTCTTACTCAGGCAAAACCCCTGAATAAAGAGTGCTGGATCAGGTTGTTAGGTTGCCTGTGAGTTTTTTTCACATTGCCAAATGATGCTTTCATCCAAATACCAAAAAAAAAAAATTTTTCACTAAGACAATAAAGCTTCAAACACTGACATTTTAAGAACTAAGTCCTGGATCCTGCAAAGACATACTCAAGATATGGGGCTACTCACACAAAGTTACTTATGTACACAGGTGTTTGCAATGTTTTACGTAAGGAGCACCCTATACCTTCAAATATCATATACAAGAAAGCAGCAGCCTAAATTAATATCAAGGACTATTTCCATCTACCCTTGTTATGTGAAAACAAACAATAAACTAAGGAGGAAAAAAGAAAAATGCAAAGATAGTCCCACAGCATTTCACAGCATTTCACATTTCCTATGATATGCCAAGCACTTTCAACTCCCAAAGAAATAACTGGAAAAATGGGAAATGTGCAATTTTAGGCAGAAAGCCCCATATAACTTTCTGGATCTGGCTCTCTGAATAAAGGCTTGTAGGCTCAGCCATCAATATTTTATGAAGACTTAAGTCACTATGAGTTGAAGCTGAAACAAAAAATATGCATGTAAAGGCATTCACAGTATCTGGGGACCAATCCTGCAGGACTTACTGGGGCCCCACCCTGCAGGATGAAAAGCAACTCCTGAGAATGGCTGTGCACCAGGGGGAGTTTATGTGTTCCTAAAGGGATTGGGGCTCCTAGTCCTTAATCCAAACTCCCACTGACACCAAGGGGGAAATTCAGATTGGTTCAGGATTTGGGACAGTATAAAAGAGGCAATGTGTCTTAGTGACTCGCCCCTTGTACAGTCTGCTGGTAAACTTCTAGAATCATCAGAATATTGCACAGACAGATGTTCTCCTCCGGGTTTTTGAGACAGGTGGAAACCCTAAAAATTATCCATGTCGGTCTCTAAACTGAAAATGAGCACCTCTTTTGAAAATAAGTCCCTGCAGTAGCCACCGCCTAGTACATATATACTGCTCAGTACATTCACTAACACAATGATTTCTTCTGTACATATTGTACATCTATTCAGAATTAAGCAACAGAGCCAATTTACAGGGACCATAACCATTCAAAAGCAAGAGAAACAGTGTAAGGAAAGTTAACTAAATAACTAACTAACCTGTACCCACAGGCTATACAAATCTTCATTTAGCAACAATTTTGTTGATCGTGTTGTAGATAGAAGATGTACATTCTGAATATATAACTTGGTTTCTTTAATATGCTCTCAACTATCTCAATGTTTGTATGTTCAAACAGTTTTTCATTTGCCTACTATGGAAGATGCAGCCCCTCTTAATTTGAAAGAAGACAAAGTGGATTATTGGTTAGCTCCACGTGCCAATAGGGTGATCCATTACCATGGATATTCTACTGCAAGTACATGATGTTGCCTTAATAGTAGCTGGAGCCTTATTGGCTTAAAAAAAAACATAAAAAGGGTTTTGCATGTGAATTGAACTTAATAGGTTTGACATGGACTAACCTTAAAAAATCCAATCCACTCAAATCCCTTTGATGGCTGCAGCTAAATTTTGTGCAAATCTTACAGAAGTAGTCAGGCTGTTGGGATTTCAAGATGCTATGTCCCTTTCCTGCACAGATCTAAAACCAGGCAAAACAATGACACCAAACCCTGCCACCTTTTCAAGGATTCATCTTATTAGGTTCCTGCCTTTATTGCCTGGCTCAGGAAAAACTCAGATATTTAAAAATAGAATGGAAGAGAGCCTTGAGAAACTGAAAAATACTTCCCTTCCAGCTTAATATGAACCCTGTAAAATATTATTTTCTATTTTATAAAATGTAGTATTAAAATAAACGAAAAAGTTTCATATATCAAAGAAATAACACAGAAGGACTATTTTTAAAAAGCTTCAGAAATATAGCTAGTGTGCTAGGTATTCAGATTGCATTCCTGCATTTAAATTTAAACCTGACTGCTATTTATCTTTTCTAGAAATAATTTATTTTAGATGCAAATAATAATGATGACCTTATCTACTGAAATTCAACCCTTCTGTTGCTTGATCTTTAAAATTAACCTAAGCAGGCCTTATATCCACCTGTTTGTTTTGGAAGGCTACTGTATTAATGCATGACTATTTGCTCATTGCCCTTTTAAATACCTATGAGATACAGGTATTTTGTATGAATATGTACACAGGCGTGTATACATACGCACATATATATTTTGTGTTTGTGTGTGCCTGTGTGTGTATGACATATTTCTGATTTTAAACTTATCCAGTTGCTGATGTGTTTTATTCAATAACAATTTAATCCAAATAGGAAAATGGGAAGAAAAAAAAAAAAAACTTTTCTAACTGCATTTCTTCCTAGACGAAAATGTAGATGACTATAAATGTAACTAACTACAACCAAATCAAAACTACACACACTGTATAATGCATCAAATATGTAAAGTAGTTATAAAATATTGGTTAACAAAGGGCACAAAAAGCTCTTAAAAGGAAATATTTTATTTCTGCTAAACTAATAGCTAGAAGCATTACATTTCATCAGTTTCACTTAGGTTAAAAGTCCCAAAAGAGTCTCCTCCTGAAACTGGCTATATTTTATGTGCAAACCAGGCTGAGAGCTATCTAAATCTAGATAAAATTCATTGGCTTGTAATCTTCACCATGATCCATACATCTAAATCTATATGCAAATCAAATGCTCTCATGCATTAACGCATTCCAAAGCATCTAGGAGTATGAGAGCTCTCTCTCTTTTTTCCATTCCCCCTTTTCTCTCCTCCTCTCCCTCTTTCTTTATTTACACTAGCTACCTAAATAATTCACACTGCCTTCTTTTCAGCCTAAATGTTCTTCGGTTGAAGCCTGCAATGAGCTATTGCGGTAACCAGATGGACACATGAATGCAGCAGGTGGGACAGATGGCAGACTGCCCTGTCTGACGCTGGCTGTCTCAGCTTGGAATGCTTTTTCCTTCCAGGTACATCATCATCAGCGTAGCAGAAAGTAGTAGGTAGAGGGGGGGGAAAAACTTTATCTACACTACTATATATAAAGTTAGTTAAAACAAAGATTTACTCCAGTCTCCTACAGGAGAAAAATTCAACTATTCCCATTTTTTTTCCAGGAAATCACTGAGAAGTAAATGTAAAATGAAAGGAATACCTGAGGTCTTATAAACAACTTGGAAAAGCAGAAGTGTATTCATTAAAACAGCTGATGCTTTTGAATTTAAAGCATTCAACCAAACAACCCATTGCATAGCTTTCTACTTTTAAATACCCTTCACCTTTTGCACACAAGTGTTTTTTATTCTTTGGTTTAGAACAAAGATCTTCAGAGTAAACGGTCATGGTTTCCACACAAAACCTTTCACTCATTACACATGCACCCAAAACTCCCTCTCTGCCTTCAATGTATATACAGGATCAGATCCTAATTCTTTGAATTTATTTTGCTTCCAGTTTCAAGAGATGTGCAAAGGTAATAGTTTATTACTGAAAACATTATGGCCTATGAAAGAAGTGTAATCAATAGATGAAGCAGTACACACAAAGTCTCTGTTTATCTGGAAATGAGTATTTTAATATGCTTTTTCCATTGTGGAACTTCACTACATAGTGCACTGGGAAGAGAATAGCTAGGAAAAAACAGACCTACGCATTTTAATTAGGAATAAACAGCTTTTAAAAATCTCTGAAAATATTTCTGGCAGATTCTGATTGGCACTTATACAGACAAATCAAAACATTAATCTCTCTATAAACTTCACTGGTGCCCCAAATTTTTTTTTATCAGTTAACAAATATTTATCTAAGTATAAACTTTTCAAACCTGTAGATAGCAGATTAGTATGTTAAGCAAAAATTCATGTTTCCAGGAAAATTATATATTTGCCCATAATAAAATGGTGTAAGTGGTTACTTGCCTGGGACCCTTGACACAACTGTTTTTGTTTTGTTTTCATTATCCATACCTGCCCCTTACTGCATCCTTCCCCAGGCCTTCCACTCTGCCCATGATACCAGCCTTGACCACATGTCTGTTCCTCTCACGGACCTTTGCATACTTTCTCATGCTACACTCTCTGTGCATCAAATGCACTTTCCTAGAACCGATCTAAGGAATCCACTCTGTCCTCCTTCAAATCCCTTCTCATGGTGCACTTCTGCTGAACCACCTACAAGAAATTATCCCACATTTCATAGATAGGCTGAGGGGCAACTGAAGTCAATATTTATTTACACAATGAAAAAAGTGTACCTTGCACACATGCATATACACACTCACAGAAACATATATATTCCCTATATAAGAACTTTATATATTTCCTTTTGCTCCAGCTTTTGTATATTATTCATCTTTTTAGACAGTAAAGCTCTCAGAGTAGTTATATTCATGGAGCAATTAGCATCGTAAATCCTATTTGTAATGGGGGCCTCTAGGCACCACCAGATAGAAATATTAAACAATAACAACATGGAAAATCTCTTATGTGGTTGAATTGAAATTGGGCTTAGCTATTGTTTAAAAATATCAAAATAGTGTTTATGAGAAGATGTATATACTTGATGTGAAATCTAACAAAAACAAGGTGCATCCTGTTTAATAGTGTTATCACAAAAGCTGGAAGTGGTATCATTCTAAGCATCCAATTCTGCTCCAACTGAAAAAAGGTGGCATAACTCACCATAGACTTCAGTGGAAACAGCGTCAGACCCTAAATTAAAGTTATTTGGATAAGTTAGGAACTGTCCTAAAACCAAAACATGAACCAAACCTAAACCTCAATCTATTTTGAGTTTTGAAAAGATTCTTTTAAAGAAATATTTAATTTACCTTCTAGCGTCAGCTGGCACAGAAAGAAAATATTGAAATACCATCAAAAAGGCTATTCTTGGAATATTTCTAATTTGGCAGAAACCAGGAATTACTGAAAATCTCACAAGACAGTCTGTAGCCATGGGATTTCCTGACCGATTTTGAGGCCAGAGAGGTTAAGCAGTTTGGATAAGCTTCAGATAAGTATCCAAACTTTTATATGCTTATGTGTACAGACTCGAGCCTCTGAACCTTTTAAGGTTTGGCCATCATTATGCTAAGGAAAAAAGGTGGAAAATTTCAGGGATTGTATGGGCATGCTGCCAGAGTTATCGAACAGAGTTGGGTGCCAGTGACTTATAGAAATGATAAAAATGATGAACTGAGGACTATACTCTTCAGAAAAGCATTTGAAGTTATAGAAACTGATCTGTAACATAACGGGAAGATGGTAAAAATAGTGCACTTCAGAATCAATTTAAAAGTGGTATCACACAGGCCCTGACTTCATTAACTATTATTATGTAACCAACTTTCAACAACATTTATGCTCACTACTTTGAACATTCTGGAACATCCTGCTTAGAGACAATCACACTGTGCTACTGACAGTTGATGTCAAATGTATTGACCATTTTTTAATACCATAATTCTGGAATTAACCTGGAGGTGGTTGTTTTTTTTTGTTTGTTTGTTTTTTCAACCCCCCCCCTGTATTATAGTGGTGTGTTTGCCTTGCTAGAGATTGTTAGATCTGCTAGAAGATGTGCTAGCCCACCACTGGGGGAAAAAAACCCTTCTTATTTTCATGAAGTCATAACTAGGCTACAAATGTTCCCTCTGGGATGAAAACTGTCATACAAGGTCTCCACCAAAAGCTAATCTTTTCATCTAAGTGCAGAAAAAAAGAAGAGTGGAAAAAATAGTTCAGGTTGCAGGACTGCAAGAACATCTAGATCTTTTCTGGTTATGGACACTGCTGACACATATATTATTCAAAAATAATTAATTTTTAAAAGATGGAGTTAAGAAACTTGCTGGTACATAAACTAATTTTGTTGTTTTGGGGCACTTTAGGTGAAGAGTTTTTAAACTGACAAGGCAGTAAATTCTTGGCCCTCTTCTGCTCTCACATATACCTGTGCAGCTAGGGTGACCAGACGGCAAATGTGAAAAATCAAGATGCGGGCTGGGGGTAATAGGAGCCTACATCAGAAAAAGACCCAAAAATCAGGACTGTCCCTATAAAATCCAGGACATCTGGTCACCCTATGTGCAGCTCTCATTGGCTTCAAAATTAATCGCAGTGCATTAGAGCCCAATTTTGAACAACTACTTGTGGCTGGGCATATTGCTTACTGTCCTGAGGAGTCCCACTGACCTCAGAACGGTAAGCATTATGCTCCAGTAGTGTTTTCTGGACTGGGCTCTCAGCAGTATCCCCTTAAAGTAACAGGCCTCTTCTCCAGTGAAGCATATGCTTATCAGGAACTTGCCTTCAACAGGAGCTCTGCATGTGCCTCTGAGGGAAGAATTTGACTCTCTGAAAAGCAGCTAGTGTGTGTGTGCAAATTATAATGGAAATTTGTACATATCTAAATACACATATATACAGTAAAATATAGCATCTTAAAAAAGTGATTATAGGACACAGATTGTTTTTAAAAAAAAGCATAAAATACATATTTAATTCTGTCCCATCAAGAAAATAACTCATATTTTTGAAGAATTCCCAGTCCTATTCCCAGGAAAGTGGTGTAAGGCCTAAACTTCTAAATTCATTGTACTCAACCTAGAGACTATGGCCAAGTTTTTAAAAGTGCTCAGGGTCAGATTGTTATAATACCTCAGCAGCAAGCAGTCTGTATTGTTTCTCCACGGAGGAGTGAGTTGTTGGGAGCGGAATGCTTTTGAAAAATCCACCCACTTCATTCAAGTGTCTAAGCGAGAAGGGAGGATTTTTTAAAAAATCTAGCTACATATTCTGGTGTCTAAATGGGAGCTGTTAGGTGCTGAGCTTTGGCCAGAGGGATGGACATGTAAGAAACTCAGAGAAAGTGAGTGAGAAATTACACACAATATTTATAAAAACACAACTTCAAGTTAAATATGGGTTTTCCTAAAAGACCAAAATTGCTCAGGTCAAATAAAATCGAATTAACTGAGAGATGAGAGTGGCTCAGAAACAGTCATAAATTACATGAGACAAATTCTCCCCCCGCTTCCTCCTCTGCCCAAGATGGAACTCTTTCTCTTTAATGGAGCTGCATGAGTATAAGTGAAGAAAAAAATTGGTGCTGCATATAGTGACTATAAACAACATATTTTGCAATAGATCTGTGTTTGTGTCCCAACAATTTTTAAAAACAATATATATATATGCAAGAAATGAACACAGAGAAATTAAGCCTCAAATCACACATATATACTTAAAATTATGGCTCAGACTGCCTTCCCCTGCATCAAGAGTCAGAAATTAAAAACTAAAGATGACATTCTCATCCATAATATCAAGTATTTCTTATTTCCCCAATCCTCACCAACAGACATTAAAGCCATAACTTTGAATTCCAACACAGGACTTAACTCGTTTATGCAATTCAATAAAAAGACAAAGAAAATAAAAGCTTATTTAAATAAAATCAGAATTACACAATAATTCTTGTACTTACTTCTCTGCAGCTGATCCATAGCTATTTACATAGCCTTTTGAACACTGTTTAGTAAACAAGGCATGTACGGTGCTAGCATGCTTCTATCTTGCTTTCCTTGTAAAAGCAAGGCAGGGTTCTGTTTTTAGTGCACACTTTGGTTCAGTGTTAATCCTGTTTTATGTTGTTCACACCTGCTGCTGACTAGCAGTCTGCTGATGGATTGTGGTTTGTGCTGCTCTCAGTGAATCCTCACTAACCCAGCTCTACAACAAAAAGCTGCTCTGCTAAACTGGAAACAAAGACCTGATTGCTCCTGAACACTTGAAAAAGGAAGAGTTGTAAAATATGCCTCATCTTCGATTACTTTTCCACTGTCAACTGTTTAGAAATAAACATGGGGTTTTATGTGTACGTGTTTATCTTTAGTCCTATAACAAAATGCTAAAACATATCCTCATGCCTAACCCCTCTAGAACTTATTCTGCTGATAAAAATGTTAGCTAAAAATGCTAAGAACACACCATTTTTAAACATTCTCTGTGCAACTCACCTATTCCTTTCTGTACAAAAATAAATAGATTTGTCTGAGCAGAAATGTCTACTATTATTACAACTTCCTCTGTAAACCTTTATATAAATGGAATTTTGCTGCTTCTGAGGAATTTTCTTCAGTGCATATACAGAAAATGCAAAGGGCCTGATTCTGAGCTCAATTATACTGGTGTAAATAAAGAACAACTCAATACAAATCATATCTTTTATCACAGTGTAAAACCATCATAAGTAAGATCAGAATCAGGCTAAGAAAGTCTACACTGCAAGTAGCCAGAGCACTTAGTTTTTACATGGAGAAATTCAACAAGATTCTCTCTCTTTTCTGAATCCTGGAAGTTTCTGAGCACCTCCAGTGATGTATTGAAGGCGCTCAACTCCCACGCAGAGGGCACTCGGCATGTCTACTTGGAAATAAAGACATAAGACCAACATCTTCATACTTAGATGTGTAAAACGGGGCACATAAATCCATGTTCAGGTATCTACTAAAATTGGCCTCATTTTCAGAGATGCTGAGACATCCTGGATTTCAGCAAGATCCATGGCAGCTGCAAGTACTCAGCATCTTTCAAAATCAGGCCAGTTTTATTGCAGTACCGGCACTGCCAACTTTAGGCACTCGTGTTTAAAAAGGTTTGCCATAACACCCAATCCCCTCTCACTTGAATTAATGGCAAAAATCCCTATGACTTTAATGGAGCACAGCTGGACCAATACCTTCCTCTTTAATTTTATTATTACAAATAGATCTTATTCTGGAGACCATTAATGAAAGGGGTCTGAAACTACATAGTACTATTACTAGTGAGAGTGGTCAAACTTCAGCCCCCCTCCTTCCACCATATCCAGATATCCAGTGCTTCTTAGCTATTTCGTCTCCCAGCTAGTCCTTCTCAAGTTTACTGCACTTAGCGTCACTGGGAACCAGGCCTTCAATGTTTGATTTTTCCTGTTGTGACACCTTGTGTGTAAGCTTTCTTCTATGGAGGAGAGAAGCCCAAGATGCTTCTTGTCTAAGAGCCAAGTTCCTGCATCTCCTAAAATACCCAAATAAATCTCTTTCATAAAGAAAGGAATGTAGGTTTGACGCCAATCCAGGCAGTTCTCTAGCCATTAAACTTCATTTATCTCATGAAGGAAAACTCACTTGAAGATTATGACATTCTTTAGCAGCTTTTATATGGTATGAGGAGTCTTCATGATATTGTAGCTATATTGTATGTCAGAATAATATGTATTAGACAGTTGTGTATTATATTCTGTAACTCTTTCTCCCGGTTTGTAATGGAAGGTTAAGACTTCATTCGCAAAAAAAAAAAAAAGCTAAAACAAGCTTAATTCTTTAACTGCTCTTGTAATTCAGATGCCAAAACTAAGGACAGGGGATCATTCTTACTGAGCCTTAACATTTCAGCCTCAGAGTTGTTCTGCCTCCTTCTTAGACTATCGAGGGCTGAGGAGCCTGGCATAATGCCACCACTGCTTTTAAGAAGATATAGAAAATGTGGTAGCGATCTTAGTATTTCCTGGCCACACTCACTCGCCTCCCTTCAGCAACTCTTTACTGGCACAAATGTCACACCCAGGAGATGAATTCTTGCACTTCAGCTTGACTTCTCCACAGATTTCATTTCTCTACAATGCCACCAACTCATTCTTTTTTTGAGGTTCCCCCTCCCCAGTAATAGGGCTTGAACAAGCCCATTAAAGGCAATGGGAATCTTTCCAGTGACTTCAATTAACATTGGATCAGACCCAAACTGCTGAAAAATAAAGGGGAAGATTTTTTAATGGACAAATGAGAGGTCAGAGTGTAGCTTCCCTTTTGTGCCTTTAAAGATCACTCTCAAAACATCAATATGATCCAAAGCCCTCATTATTTTGGTCAAATATTTGTATCTGCATTCTGCAACATTCCTGCTTAGCAATAACCCAGGGCTGCAACTACAGTGCACTTAAAATATCCGTCATCTGTAAGTTTGGCCCCTTATCTCCTAAGAAATTTAATATCTGTAAAAAAGCCTCCAATAATACTGTACTTCAGAACCTGGCTTTTAATACAGCAAGATGCTTTCTGTGAGATTGTAAAGTTGCTTTGAATGATGGAATATTCCACTTCAACAGCAGCAGCAGCAATTTACCTATTGTATGGTATCAGCGGTTAACCTGTGTATTTTTGATTCAAAGCTACACTACGTGGGGGGGGGGGAAGGGAGCGGGAGAAAAGTAACCCTGCCAACCTCACTACCTCCTGCCTTCAAGCATTGCTTCCAAGTATGCCCTCTTCAGGAAAAAGTTAAGTCTACTTTATTTTGATTATAGCGCTTTCCCCAGGCAGGATTTTTTATTTCAGTTCAAATCTTTAAACCCATTACACTTTCAGTGATGCATTTTTATATTTACAGTTGACATCTTCATAGAAGAATGAAACCTTTGAGCTACAGCTCTAAAGCATGAAGATTGCCTGCAGTAAGTACTGAAATTATTTTACACCCAAATGGAGCCAGTTGTTTTTAGCTAAAATTTAATAAACCTTAAACCAATGACCTTTCTTTTACTGAAAGCTTAGACTTGTGAAAACGAACTTTCCGAAGAAACATATTTTGGCAAGCTAATACCAAACAAAGGGCTATTTAAAGCTGAATGCTTTGTCAATTTATCAGCTTGTGAACATTCCGTTCCTAAATTCTCCACTGCTGCTAAATGTATAGAACAGTGGTGCTTGGGTTAATCGAATACTATGGATCTGAGTGTGTCCCAGTGATCTCATTGAGAGTAATCAATAATAATCCAAAATCAATCAATCTACTCGTGAACTATCATTTATCAAACCTGAATACACCAAAATTATTTGTAGGCATGAAAAAGAGAAAAGAAGCTAGAAATAACAGTAATAGAATTAAAACAAAAATAGAAAACCCAGTGAGGATAATAATGAAAGATAAACTATCTGTTTGATCTTGTATTTAGCTGTGATACTCTAAACACTTTTCCCAGCCTGAGGAAGAGCACTGTGTAGCTTTAAACTTGTCTCTCTTACCAACAGAAGTTTGTCCAATAAAAGATATCTTTGCCTGTCTTGTCTCTCTAATAATGTAAGCAAACGTTCCCTCCATGCAGTGTCTATAAGCTAATGATGACTCACATTTTTTCTTGCAAATATGCCAGATTTACCCAGAGTGAATTTTGAGATACATTTTCTCTCTCGGATGTGAAAATACACACCAAGCGAGGCCATCGGTGGGTCACAGTAGTAAATGCTCAGGCATTATTTTATAAAAATAGTATTATGACTGAATTTCAAATGTGTGTCACCGATACCTTCAAAAAGAACAAGACAAATATATTGGAATACACAGTAACTGCACCTTTAAGTTTAGTAGTTGCATTTAATAGGACGGGAAAAGATAAAAATACCAAATTTCTCTACAGAATGCATGAAATAGCTGTACCCACTTATAAAACGAGCTCATTGTTGCTGAGGCCTCCTTTCTCAACATATTCACCTGTAATTTTGTCAAGGTAATAAATCCTTCCATTCATTATAGCCCCTCAAATGGACCCTCCTATTTAATGCAAATGGAAAAAGGCACAAATTGTCTAAAACATTTACTTTTGCTAACATAAAAGTGTTGGCATTTTACTTTATCCTCGATAAGCCGGTGCCAGTGGAAGTGATTATTCTTTTCTTATTTAAAGCATATCAGCAATTTGAAAGCACTCTCGATCTTATCAGGAGTATGAACAGCATAGTTACTGAAAACAGTTTGTACTGCTCCTCTCTCTTTCTGCCAGGCTATCAGATAAACCCAGCTAACTAACTGTATTTACACACAATCAAACATAAGCTGTGTCTTCGATGCACTGTAGCCTGATTTAGCATGCCATAGGTTTTCTGCTTGACATTAGCGTAACAAAAATATCAGCAGGGAATATCCCTGACTGACAACAATTTTAAAGTATAAAAGCACACAGCTAAAGTACAACGTAAAAAGGATGAGGGGAAAATAGGAGAACTTGAAAATGAATGCTTTCGAAGTAACAAACCAGTACAGAACATCTCCCACTAAACACCACATGGACATTTAAGTCCAGCAGCTATTTGGGAAATAGCATACAAGTCCTGAGACAAAAATTTATTTGAAAAATATTTTGGCTTACTAATTCTTTATCCTTTTAATTTATTCTCTTTCTTTCTTTCTTGTAGCCACCTATAATTGTAGAAAAAACTGCAATGATTTGTGAAGGGGCACGTAAGCACCTTTATCATCCCAGGCTGCAGACAACATTGAAACCAAGACTGACACTCATGATGATCCAGCCTTAGTTTTCCTGTTGAATTTGTTAAAATACTCATAAAATGCAAACTGAAGATTTTTTAAAAAGTACCTCACAGAATATTGATACTTTTACTGGTAAATACACAGTAATCTTTTATTATAATTTCCGTTTCAGAAAGGGAAATCCTTGTAAGATTTTGTTTGATTGTAAGGCATAGGAAAAATGGGCCTCATTTTTACAGGGCAAAATTCTCCTCTCACGTACAGTACATCAGTGTAAATTAAAGTAAGCCCAATGAGTTCAATGGAGAATTTGGCACGATTTACTTTTAAACTGATAGGTACTATGTAGCAATTTAAAAATGAAATGTAAAGGTGGATTTATGTAAGCCATATAAGTATATAGACAGAGTTCATGGAATTTTAGAAGACATTTTAAGTTTCTTTGAATAGTTGATTACTTACAAAATCCTCCCCTATGAAAGAACCGGCTGCTTAAGCTTTTGTCTATGAGTGCACCATCTTCCCACGCCCACTCACTGACTTTTGCTGAATACCTCTGATAAAACAGAAAAGGGCAGGCACGTGCCACCACCTGAGCCCATCTCTTGCTTCTGTCTGGACTCCAGGAACTGAATGAGCCGTCCCCTAGATTTGTAGGAGAACAATGAGATGAATTAAGCCAAGTGTGCAATGCTGTGTAATTCAGCCGATAGTTGCTTCTCCATCTGTGACACCATGGCCCCATGATTGATAGGACAGGTGTCATTCATACTAATGTAAACCACTGACAGTGGCAGCTCAGCTCTTTTAACATGACCCAGCACCAACTGTACACAATCAGCTCCTGATAGAAGAATGATGTGGTGCCCATAAGCCTTTATTCAGTTATCAGGAATTCTGGCTTTACCCCTTTATTGCTCATGGGAACAGTTGGTTAAAGACATGGCATTTCATGCCACTTCAAAACATCTGATCTGTCCCACTAGGTTAACGGCTGCTCTGAGAAGATTGCCAGCAAATTCTTTCACTGCTGGAAAAATGAATATAATTTAGTAGTGGAAATCTTAGATTCATGGCCCATTAAACAACTATAGTGAAAAAAATCTTTTGCTGTATAATTATTTTTTTTGAGAATTTCATTAAAAATTGTTATGATAGTGATTCCCATTGTCTGCTTTCAGAATTGTAACCAAAATGTTTTGTTTTTAAAATGGCATTTACTTTTACCTTAGCATGTACTTTTACTGGACACACTTTACTGTAGTAAAATGATCAAATTATTTCACTAAGCAACGTCCACCAGCTTTCCAAAATTAATTCCTCTGACAATTATTTTAGCCATGACACTTGTCAGTCAACTGCACCATGAACTATTTAAGAAGGAAAACAGCAGCTTTAACACACAAGGACAATAACACTTATCCTCTCCAAAAAGACTGAACCCTACACCCAAGTTGAGGAAGGAATTACCAAACAGTGAACTGCAGCGGGGGGGGGGGGGGGGCAGAGCGGGAATTAAATGAAAGCAAATAGCTATAAAACATAATGCTTCAGTCCTTTCTGTTGCATTTTCAATATGTGGAGAATTATTACCAGAAAAAGCCAGCTGACTAAACTGGGCAGGTCTCTTAGGTTAAGAAGTGTATAATTTCACTATTATATTAACTATTGTTTTTCATTCGGTTTTCCAGTTTTACATATGCTTAAAAGTTTCAGATGTGAGATGCAAAAGTAGTTGTTTTCTCCAAGAACATATCTGTCAACAAAACCAAAAGCGGGGCGGGGGGGGGAGGGGACAGAGAATCTGATGGATAAGGATGGATTTAATAAAACAAGCCATCTCCTCCTCCCCTCCTCACTCAAACCTTCATATGGGAAAGAATTTAACTAGTGCTCAGGGGCAAGTCAGCATCTTCATTTCATATGGACTTACATATGGATACATCTGCAAGATTTTAATGGGATAAAGTATGATTTTACGTTGTCAATTTCTGGCTTTTTTTCTCTTTTTGGGGGGGACGATATTCGAAATAAGCATCAGCAAATCATCAACATCTTCTCATTCTAACTAGCTACATCCATCAATCGCTGATCACACCTATTAGAATCTCTTTGTAGCCCACAGTACATCTTGCGACAGCTTGACCAGTTGTTTAAGGAAAGGGTGTGTGATGGAGCAAAGCTAAATCAACACATCTGTGATACTTCTGACACCCCTCAGCATGGCTAATATTAATTTGTTTTCTTTGGCTAGGTAAGTGCTGCCAAAACACATTATATATAGTATGCAGTTCCAATCAAAATGAAGAAAAGGAGATGTGCAATTTTGTTTCACTCAAAGCAACATGAAAAGACAGAGGAATAAGAGATACAAGGGATTATTACAAAGCAATAGTCTAGAGACTAAAAGTATTCTGTTTTAAAGTTTGGCTTCAGAATACAACCCTTTAACCAACTACGTCTATCCCACCTATAAAAAAACATTGCTAAGATTTTTTTTTTCAGATTTTTACTTGAAAAAATGAATAGTTTCAGTAAAATACATGACTACATGCATAAGCAAATGTGCACAGTTCTACACAGGATATTATAATCTGATTGATTAGACTGGGGGAAAGGAATTTCTGTTCAATAAACCCAGGCCATACTAAGTTACTGCAGTATATTGAACCACTCCACAATTGCATGTGTAATGTCCTGTGTTACAGGGTGTGTCACTGAGAAGATACAATGTACATTTTTAATAGTAATTTTTTTTGTTTGCATATTTGTTTGATACAAATCAGATAGTGTGCATGCAAATTATTTTTGAAGGAAATTCTACATAAATGTTGCCCAAATCTAAAATCCTGTCATCTGTCTCAAAATCAGAAATCAAGCAGAAAAATTGTACGTTTGTCACATATTGAGTAAAACAGCACCCACCCCAACCAATTCTAAAAGTTTCATCAGTAAATGATCTGTACATGACATCAGCAGCAGACTTCTACATACCAAAGATGTAGGAAAAAATTAAAATAAAAAATTCAATTGTACTTCCATCTGAAAGGAAATGCTCAAAAAATGCTGCACTAGATGATAAAGTTCAGCTTCATAATTCAGAAAGATTCCGTAATTAAAATAACTTATTTGGAAAGGAAGGACTCCCAATAACACTAACCTCCCGATAGAGCAATGAGGAGGAAAGATACACTTTGTTGTTACAAAGGAAGCAAATACAGAATACTGTAATTATATTCCATGCATTACATAAACAAATAAGGCTAAGAGGTTTAAATCTTTCAGAATGTTACAAAAATATGAGTCGTTTTAAAGCACTTATCAAAAGTCAATGGTTTATAATATCTATTGCATCTTAATTATTCTGCAAAGTACTACAGAAATGGAGAAATACTATCCCTATAAGAAATAAAGAAAGAGCACACATGAGCCCGCAAAAGCACAATTCAGTTTGAATTTTTTTTTGCATTAACGTATCACTATACTTTTACCTTTTGCCAAGAGCAATTTAAAACATTTACCAAAGGATGATTTTTTGATTTTTTTTTTTATTACTTTTGGTGAGGATGAGGTGGAGCTGAAAGAAATTAAAATTGAACCTATATTTTATATAGGTTCTAAAGGCATTGGGCTTTACATTAAAAAGGATAGGTACTTTTTTCTACAAAACAAATGATATTTTAATAAAACAGTACCATATGTCAGAGGAAGTGTGCTTTTACAATGATTTTTTTTGATAAAGGCCAAAAATTACAGGAATGCCCCTAAATATGATTACTTACATAAATTATTAGGAAGTTCAAATTCTTTATCGAAAAGGGTGGCATATTTTATGGAAACAATATTAACGCAAAAATTAAAAATGTTGGAATCTATGAAGAATCTGACAAAATCAGAAACAAGAACTTTAATATGGACATTGTTATTTATTCAGCTAACTCCCTCTTCTAGGACAAGCAAAATCAATAGATGAAAACAACAAATTCTCAGAAAGGTACCTGCATGCAGAAAAGCTGAGAAAGATCTTTGCATGTATACTGTATATACACACTACATACAATGTATAACATGCACACGTGTGACACAATCTGTTGTATGTAGACTGATAATTGATTTACACATATAAATAAATGTACATATGTGTGTGATTACATCAGTGATGTCAAAGTAAAAGAAGATGTACGAAATGTAAAAGAACATGTAATAAGTGGAATGTCAAGCTGCAGAGATTGTTGATGTCATCCCTGCACTATCAAACATACACATGAGTATGATTGGAGACAGAGAGGCTAAATATTTCACTGTCAGAGCATGTCAAGAAGTGCAATTCATTTTTCTCTCATGTGCTTTAGGACAATGACAATTTAATATAAGACTAGTGGATGTAAAAGAGATAAAAACTGAACAAACTGGCCCAGCATAATCACAGATTTCCTCCAGAGAGCTCGCTAGCATAAGGCTCATATGCACTTGTAACATATCAACATTTTATTGTTTCTTTCCTCCATGAATCTGCTATGAAGCACGAATTCATAGCAAAGCTTATCTCATGACAGAGCTTACTTTCAACTTCAGTAGGGACATTGACCAAGAGCTCTTTCCAAATGTATTATCTCTATCCTAAGCATTGTAATGACTGATATAATATTAGCAAAACTTACTAATAATTGGGGCCATTTGTTTGAAGGGTGCTAACAGATGTGTTAATAAGTTCATTCTTACTTATACTTGCAATGGGGCAAAAACAGCACCCCAAATGTCAAGGGCCATTGTAATTGGAAATATTCAGTAAAATGACTATCCTATTTAATCACACTGTTGGAAAATAATTAGGATTTAATATCATATTTTCACTGTATAATCTGTGATATTGCTATACAATATTGGCTCATATAGCTTTAAGAAATGTGGGCATACTATAGCTGCTAGACACTCTCAGCAAAGTATGCTTCAAGTATTGTTAAATATAATCATAGACAAGTTACCTTCTGTATTTGATGAATAGCACCATGTATTTGAAATTAATTGCAAAAGTAGGGCTTGGCTAATGAGGCAGTCCTTATCTTTTCTCAGCAGTGCAAGCACAAGTATTTTTCTACTGGCTCAATATTTTCTTTTAAATGCCCAAAGTGCTATTAGCTAAGTTGAAATCTGATTAAAACAACAAAACCAACACCTGAACTGTCACAATAGTCCAACGCAGCTCCAGGAAGTAAAGGCTCAGAGTATTCCTTGTTTTTTTGCATGTGTTTTTGAAAATAACAATTAAATAAATAATACCTATCGCTTCTCTCTATTGCTTCCATTCCCCATCAGCATCTTTGAAAACACTTTGCCAAGAGTACAGGTATTCCTTAGTGTAGAAGTATAGTTACAGTGCCTTCTATATGTCGAGGCTTTAGTGAAATAAATCTATAAAAGGTCTTAAAACATAGGGCTCTTCAAAAAAGGACAGCATGCCATAGAAAAGGGGAAAAAAAACAGTGGAGAAAATTATCAGCCATTCAAGAGAATTAATGGATATCCACAAGGGCTTTGCTAATAACATGGGTTAATTACCACTGCAACGCACCAGGCTCAGTAAATAAAAGAGCACAATCATAAACACATTAAAAAGAGCAACCATGACGAAAAGAGGGGCCAGCCCCAGTAAATGGAAAGTGTCAAAGGGCCATTTCAGAACAAGCCCTTTACACTTTCCACAGGATTTGAAAACTTGCCAAAGAAGTCTATGAAAAACAAAAAACAGAACTTAAAAGCAAAAACAAAAACGGAAAGATGGAAGAAGGCCCATTTGCTGTCCAAGGAGAGAACACAAAAGGAATCTATTCATTCAGACACACTTTTGGGTTTACTTCATACCAGAAAGCTTGGTTCTACATTGTGTGCTTGGTATGGCAGCTGAGACCCTTGGACTTGAACTCTAACTGCTTGCTTTATTTTTTAAAAAAGGTTAAGATAACCAACGACTCTAATATCTGAGATTAAAAATCTCCACCTTGAAGACAGTAACTGTAGATTGAAGTCAGTTGCCATTTCCCACTAATTGATGAAGAAATGTTCTATAGTCCACCCTTCCCCCACCTTCACAAATTGCAGGTATTTCCAGATCAAATTCTTTGGAAATACGAGCTATATCAAAATATTTTGATAGGGGTAGAATGAAACTAAGACAAACTCTCTCTCAGATATATACTACACACACACACACACACACACACACACACAAAATAAGTAAACACACAAACCATTCCCAGATTGAAACATGATACTGTTTATAAAAATAATATGAAATATGTACACTGGCTATCATATTAAAAGTTGTTTTTTTTTTTTACTGTACGTGACTCCAGACTAGATCCACTTTGGTTATCTAAAATTACACTTATCTTACTGCTCATAATCTGTGCATTTTATTTCTCATACTGCAGAATCAAATAAAAATCTGTGCAACATTGTAGCAGTCACATTTGTTTTTTTTTAATTACATTCTTTTGCATATTTTTGAATGGGGGATGTAGGGAAGGGGTCGAGGGGTTCAAATTCATGAAACAGATAAGAGTGAGCCGCAAAGGGCAAATGTACAGTGCACAGAAGCTATCTGAAGTCACAAATCTATTCAGTTTTCTATGTTTGGCACTCAGAGATCATGTTTAAATGTACTAAACTAGTTCCTCCCCCTCCTCCCCGTCTTTGGAGTGTTTCAATTGCCTTTCCTTCTTCCAACAGCTGTGACAACTGTTAAAACAGTCAGTAAAATTAAGTCTGCTCTATAATCCTGTAGTCAATGTTACATTTTAATCAGAGGTTGTAAGAGATTTCATGTTATGAGCACAATGATTCATTTAGAATGCTTAAACTGACACATATGTCAAAATGAGTAGATATATTTATTGCAATTGTTAGGTTATTAAGTATTATTATTAATTATTATTATTATCATTATCACTGCTGAAAAGCAAAAACCAAGGCTGCAGATGGCTTTAAGTTACTGCATTCTTTAACATGTTCTGCCTTAAAATCAAAGCATACCTAGGGATGGTCAGACAGATGTCTGTGCAATCCCAAAATGTTTTGTCAATTTTAAGCATGGATCCTCCTCTCCACAATAATTACTGTAGAAATTGTCCACTTGTAGAGATGTTTATTTCATCTGTATAGCTTTCTCCGTGGTTTCCTGTGCATGTGCACATGACAGCATGCAGTCAAAATACAACTACTATGAATAGTGATAGTTCTGGGATTTATTAACTGAGACAGAGACAGATGTGTTTCTGAGCATTAGATATTTCTGTCTGTCCACTCAACCACACACCCATCATACCCTACATCCGGAAAGTAAATTGGATTGTTTTAAGAAGACTTTTAGTTGAGCCAGGGGGTGTGGGGGGAGGGGGGGGCAGAATTAGTTTAAATCTTGCAGCAGAGCCAAAAAGACATGTGCCCTGATTTCATTTAAATGCATCTACTTTAAGAGGCTTATCTAAACTAATCATTCAAATTAGCTGTAAGAAGGTAAATTCAGGAAAGCTCCTTTAAAAAAGAACCTCTTCCTATCTAATTTTTTTTTAATTATTCTAGAGAAAATTAAAAAAATGAAGTGAAAGCTATGGCCATTGCATTCTTACACTATACAGCAGCTCACTGAGCACGGACCTATAAACCATATCTTAGTGGGCATCCTACCTTTGTTTATTTTCATTTATTTAACTCTGCAGTTTTATAGGGGGTTCTTCCCTCTCTCACCTCGAACTGTTCTCCCATTGGCAAGTCTATTTACTGCTGTTCTTTAGTTCCTATGTTATATCACCAACATACAGTCACTGTAAGTCACTTTCCATCTCTGGCTTAATTACAAATAGCAATGCAATATGCAGACACTAAGGACAGCTAGTGGGCATCTACCTATAATACATTGTCACCTCTCTATACAGCCTTCCCACACAGTATATCTAGGGCTATATTTATTATTAGCATTTTTTCTTCAGTATTACAACATTCATTGCTAGCATAATATGAAGGCACAGAAAAATAACTAGCTTCACATAAAGAAAAATGAATCAATGACAGCTCCCATGATATACTAATATTTAATCCTGAGTATATGTTGAGATCCAGTTTATAGGCTACTCATCAGCACTAGAATGCTGGATTTTGTTTGGGTTTTCTGCTTTTTATCTCAAGTATGTGTACCTAAATGTATACAAAACTAGGTAGTTAATAGGTACAGATGAAACAATTCTCTCTCTCCCTCTCTCTCACTCTAAACACATTAAAAAGTAATGTCCAGTCTTTTTCAGGGGAAAAAAACAACAAAATAAAACAAAACAGGCTACAGGCTAGTTGGAACAAATGTACTTCATTCCAGCAGTTCTCTATTAAAGTACAAAACATTAAAAACCAGTTTGGTTCTTTTCTTCCTCAGTATTTTCTTCTCCTTTATTAAAAGGCACACAATTTCCTTTTTACTAAATAGACTGATTTGTCAGTAAAGTGCTGGTTGAATAGTATTTTAGACCTGAATTGTGGAAGGCTAGTTGTGAATATTCATCCTTAAAGAGGTATTAACAGTTCTGTTATTTTCCCTGCTAACTCCACATAGACAGAAATGATAGGGAGAGCAAAAAATCTGTCATATTGAAAATACATGAGAGGCACTAATATAAATCATTTTCATTATATATTAGTTTTAAACCTTTTTTCCCTGGGAAAACGTGTTCTACTTCAAGGCATATTTTAACAATTCACTAAGCATTTGTGCCAAGTGCCTATTATTAGTACCTGAATAAGAAGTGACTGTCACACAGCTGTTTTACTGACAGTCACTGGGCTTTGACTCAAAGGTAACATTGTAGTCAGAGAACAATTCTCCACTTACTGAATTAGCAGATCACCCTCAGCACAAAAAAGACAAGACAGACACAAACGACCATTCATGCACACAGAAGCCACAAAGCACTACTTGAATCAATGTTTACATTTTTTCATTTAAAAAAAAAGAACAAAAAAAGAAAGGAAGAAAGGTACCTACTCTTCTTCGTAGTGAAGGGAAAAAGATTCAGGAAGGCAAAGTTCTACCGAATCCATGTGCGCTCGGCAACCATTATTTGTGCACCCCAGCAATAAATCAAAGTTTCCTTGACAGAGCACAGTGCAATTAACACAAATGTTCTCCTGGTGACAAGCCTATAGGCACAGCCAGTTGGGACCAAAAGCTCTCTCACTCTCCTAATCAAGGACTTAAAGCCCCGATTGGAGCTTATTAATATGAAGTAGGGCTTTACATATGCAGTCCCACTGGCCCAGACAGATACTGGATTGGTAGCACATTAGCCAATCAGATGTGAGCAGAACAGAGGCTGCACAGATTGAGAAGAGCCAGGCAGGTAGAGAGGGTGGAGAAAGTGAAAGAGACTGAAAACTGAGAGCAGGGACTTAATAAAAAGAAATGTAAATGCTACCAATATTTTCTAAGGGGCTACAAAGAAAAACTAATTAGCATAACTCTCTAGGCTCTAGATGTTTTCTGTAACTTAAAACACTGTTAGCCAGGTACCTTGAATGGAAGAAATACATGCAGACTCTCAGTTAATGTTGTGAAGAATTCATCATAAGGTAGAGAACTCAGTTTGTGCTGCCATTATCTGTTTATTCAACTGTTGTTGTTGGGGGAGGAGGGGATTGCTGGGAGGTGGGGAGGGTTTAAGTGCTTTTGCTTTTTTTCATGCATAAATGATTTTTTATCTTCTAATTTTTCTGGTACATACTGAGCACCTAAACTCAAAATTAATTGTTCTAAAGATTCTGGGTAATTGAACTTTTAACTGTAACTTTTCAATTTTTTATATATATATTTAGAACTGAAAATCTCATTCAGTACAGATTTGACAGAAAAACTACACTTTAAAAATGCATCTGTTTTAACAGCACAGGTACACACATTGCTGAGAGCACATACGTGTACATATACCTATAGTAGATACATGTTAATATGGGCATATTTAACACATTAGCCACTAATGCAAAACATTTAGATGTTGATCATAAACAGAAGGAAAAGCTCCTGCACTGATCAATTTCTTTTGTAACTGAGCAGGGATTATAATGGACTAAACTCAGCCTGTTTCATTTGAACAAGATCAGACTGCATTGTGGTAGGTCTGCATACGTACCCCTGCAGGTTTTGATTTTTTTTTTAAATTTATTTCTAAAGCAAATTTTACCAAACTGGAAGGAAAGTAAATATATCAAACCCATAACTTGTATATATGTCACTACCTACATAATCATCTTTGAACCCAATAGCTCCAAACCACTTGCCTTTTATAAGTCATAGTCATCCACCTCATAAAGAACACTCATTGAATAAACCAATTTTAAGCAAGTGATCATACACAACATCAGACATCGTTTACACTGAAAACACAAGTTTTACAAGGAGCAGCTGAAAAATGAGGGTATGATAAATTTCCCTCAAAAGCTACAGTTTATTATTAACATTACAGCTAAAATATACTTATTTTCTGGTTTCAGAGAAAGATTTTTTTTTTTCTGCCAGCCTGCAGTGGAAATAAATACCAGCTATTTATGACAAGGAGATAACTGCTACTTTCTTAAGAGTGGAGGACCCACAATTTTTTATAATTCAGCTCTAATGTGCACAAATCTTTTGTGACTGGAGTCCTACATGATGCAAATGACATAATCTTTAAGATCAAAACAAACCAGTGCACACCCTCAGAATGCATGAATAACATTCACAAATGGGAACACAAATGTCTTCTTCAAATCTATTACACAGCTTTTGGGGGAAAGAAACCCAAGAAATTAAGTCCAAAAAATATAAATGCAATAGACATGTTTGAAGCTCTTTGTGATGGAGAGTGATTTCCAGTGTAATGTATTTAACCAGATGTAAAGGATGGGCTTGCTCCTTACATATGCGGCATAAAATACATGCAAGTTTAAGGATCAGACTTCATACAGCAAAACTATGGCTCTCACTACCGTATAAAAGCAGGTAGTAAAAACTTAATTACCAGTAGCATTATGTTGTCTATATTATTAAATGTGAACTCGGTAATTAAGATGTAAATTCGGTTGTGAGCAGTGAATTAAAAGAGCTCTGAGATGTAAAGCCCAAGCATTTTGCAGACACACCATATAGACAAAAAAATATTAGTTTTTATCAAATCTTAAAACAAGGAATTTCATCATTTTATGGCATTAAAACGCCTTCTTAAAAAAGCACTTTGATAAAAGAAATGCTGTGGTTGTGGGAACCAAATCAGCACTTGAAAATTAAATATTTATGCTATTCTATAAGAATCTTGATTTCCATATAAATCCAAAGTCCAAATCCCACTAACTGGTTTATTCATGCACGTCTCCAACAAAATATAAACCAATAAATGTCTTCAGTTTAAATGTATAACTTTAAATATACATATACGCTCACTATAAAGTAGCTATTTTCTAACTATACTGGCATTTGGGTTTGAAATTCCTTCAGACCCTGTACCTGTGTGTGTTTTATTATTAAAAAATAATCCATGAAGGATCTATATATATATATATGAGTAATTTGATACTGTACTTTAAGTATGACTTGTATCATCGTTTTTACTGGAACATATATCATGTGAAATATGATTATTAAGCCATCTTAAACCTTATCAGACCAAAATTTAACTCCTGTTTACTTTTGTTCATTATCTTTTAGAGTGTGTATTTATACTCAGCAGCTGAAAATCTGACAGTCTATTGCCTTCTCTTGTGGTCTCTCTTCCATCCTTTTCATGTCCATATAGTTTCCACTACCTCTTTGCTTTCCCTCCCTATCCAATCTTTCTCTCCTCCTATTAACCATCACTACCTTTCCACCAACCATCTTTCATCCAAGCAAGCAGCTGCCTTCACTGCCGTGCTGCTCCTTAGATGACCAGAAACACAGTGCTATACTTTACGCGTTGATAAACAAAGCAGTTAGCTTCCTCCCCGGGACTGAACGTGCCACCTCCACTAGACCAGGGTCTGGAATTCCATCTACATGCTTGAATTTCGGTTTCCCCAGTTACTGTTCAGCTAAAAAAAATGAAACGCTAGTACAGCAGATAACTGAGGCAAGTGTGTAGTTAAGTTTTCTCAGTAAAAACTTTATTGCACAACATTTGAAATAACTAAAAAGCACTGGGGGAGGGGAGATACAATCAAGTCAGCCACTGGTTTACAGAATTTCTGCAGAGGGTATGGATTAAGAACATGCCTGCATGTACACACACGTGTCTGAAGTAACTTATCAAAATCTACAGTGCAAAATCTTACCACAAGGAGTATACAAAACACAGTAGAAATGGAATCAAAGAGAAGGGGGGGGGAACTGTCATGAGTGTCTGCACCAGTCAATGAGAATTACTGTGCAGTGTCTGCATCTCCACATCTCTCTGCACATATAATTATCCCCAGTACATCTTTAAGCATCTTCACACTTAAATGCAATCGACATTTCAAGACACCCAAGCAGCCAGATTCCTTAACCACAGCTACCTCAAGGCAACCGAAGAAGTAAAGATTCAGTGGCACTTTACAGAAGCAGCACAGCACGTCGTGCCAAGTGCATTATATTTACTTAAAACAGCAATGAGGAAAAGACAGTTGGGTAGGGACAAAAACATCAAAAATTCAAGCACCTGCTTTGAGATTATTTATTTTAAAACAAATACTCTTTCTGAACCTATTAGAGTTAAGAAGGATGTTCCCCACCTCAGCAAAATCTATCATATTTTCAATAAAGTTTGAATTAAAATGTTGAAATATCACTGGCTGTTTGAAATGAACTATGAGAGGACCAAAGTACTCTTTATTTGTGATTCCCTCTTTGCCACTCTGCAAATAACTGAGTGAGCTAGTGTCAAATAAAAACAAATTTGTGTTATGCTACTGAATGCTCAGCATTAAAATTGCTCTGCTGTTGTCTTAGACACATAATTGGTTTGGACACACGGATTTGATTTTGGAGTTTTGCCTTTTGTGCTTGTTATTAGAAGGCACGCAGTGCATCTCTGGACACACTGTTAATGTTGAAAAAAATCCTTTGCGCTAAAAAGTTGCAAACTTTGTTCACGTTTGTATATAGTTGGGCAAAGGGTAGCAGATAATTACTTCAGAAACGTCTGCTACTTCAATCTATATTTAGCATTAATCACTCCTTGCTTTGATCTTAGACAAAAAAAAACCCAACGCTATCTCAAAACGTGCTTTAGGACTTCATCACAGACCAGGAATTATTCTCCTACACACAAAGCTGAGGGTTGGTTGGTTATTTTTTTAAACTTTAGCAGATGAAATTTCTTCTCTAAGAAATCACAGCAATCACTTTGCCATATTACCGAAGTACATTCAAGTCACCAGATCTTAATAAAACACGGCATATTTTCTATTTCCTTTATTTTCAAGGACATGGGCACTGATATTTAAATGACTGCCTTCACTGATACAGAATAGAACCCTTTCATACTGCTGTAAGTGAAAATTGTTCTACTGAACAAAATACCTTTTCCAAAGCCTAAAAAAAGGTGCCCACCCACTGCATGGCATCCAAAATAAGTCTATTCTCATTAGAGATAAATGGAGCATCCGCTCCAATATTGACATTTTTCGATTACACCAAGCTCTTATCCTAGTGTAAGTTTCTTCAGAGAAGCAGAAATGCGTTACTGTCTCAGACAGCCAAGGATAAGATGACTGAGGGAATTCAGTTGCTCTGTTTAATTAATACAGGATTATTTCACTTTCATTTTGTGAAGCTAATAATATGACTGGTGGAATGTCAGTAAAAATTAAATCATAAACTAGTGCAGTACCAAAGGGGAAACTTACTTTAGTTATTGAGTATTCCCAGCAGAAATCTTGAAAATCTTATACATATTTACACTGATAAAATACCACGTGTACTTCATGGGATACTGCAAGCTTTCAACATGTATTTACAGAGCAAGAGTTAAGATTTTGAGATTACACATTAATAAATGAGTTGCAGTTATATTGTTTCCTGAATGTTAAGCACCAAATGCTAAATGCAGAAACACATTCAAGGTCAATGTCCTATTTTAGACCTTTTCAACAGCTGTGGTATTATGATAATCACACTTAAAATATTCCTATAGAAAGAGTAAATTAGCCCTTTTCACTAGAAAGATGATTATGATAAACAATAAATCTGAAAGAGCACAAATTCATATTTCTTTTTTCCAAAGAAATGAATTGCTGTTCCTTACTGTGACAGTGGCATTTCCATGCAGGAATAAAATAGAAGGGTCCACATTATTCTGGTTTTGAATTACCTTTTATTTTTCAAAGGTCTTATATTTGAGAAAACATTTTTCTACAAAAAAGGTTTGTTTGCCAACAGAACAAAAAACCCCAACATTTAATTCTCAGTCTTTCTTTCCCCTCCACAACCTGCATGAAACATAGTATTCCACAAAACAAGACGGCAGAAAAGAAAAACTTAATATCAACAGCCATTCCTAAGTGAGATTAGGGTTTTAGTTCTGACTAATTGAGGTACAAGATCTGATGGGTTGGCAACGTCTTTTTTTTTTTTTTTTTTGCTTGTCTTCCTACCTGACTGGAAGCTAAAGGAGCTAAAAATAGAAAAGAAGAAGATGGAGTGCAAATATTTCCCCAGTGAAAACACCAATAATCTTTACCGTGAGCTGACATGAATTGCTTGTTACACTGCCCTAGGATATCATGGCTTGAAGCGACAGCACAAACACACACACACACACACACACAAAAGCCACTAGCCATCCTCAAAGCTATTGTAATATGTGTTTGTGCATGTGCATGTTGCAGGCGCCCCTATGACATTTGACTTCTGGCCGATACACCTGCCAAACAAAACACATCTGCAGTTTGTTTTTATCCTCAGTATCCCAGCCCATCTTCCATCACTCTTCTTTTCTTTCTCCCCCTCCACTCCCTTTGCTCTGGCATTTTTATTATTAATGTTATTGCTATTATTACTGTCCAAGCATAAGCTGATCCACAGGGGAGCCTGTGTAATTTAACCCCTCAAGCTCTAAATTCCTTCACATGTGCCAAAGACACAGGTTTGTTGTTGCCTCCAGCAATATCCCAGGAAGACGAGTGATGGCGGTGTCATATCATCACACAGCGACTTAATCTATTGCGACACCCAGGGAACGGGCAACTGAACAGATTTACAGAACACGCTCTCTGACTGCATACAAAAATGTTACCCCCTTCCCAATAAACCCAAGTCACGTGGAACAAAGTGAAACAAATTTCACCCTCCTACCACTCTCAGTTTCTATCACTCTCTGTATATTATCCAGTCCTCCCACAACGTAGTGGTCCTACTGTACATCTTATATCTATGCAGCACTTTTACTACATTTGTGTTCTCTCTCCTTTGTTCTTCTCATGTTCCCTGATTAACAAACAGCCAGATCATGTTGAACTGCCAAGTAACATAGCTTCAGAAATCTTTTGTTCGTGCACTAGATGACTGGAACCATCACTTACACCAAGGTTATCTCTGCGTGCTCTCTCCTGACATAAAGAACTTGCACTTTTTAAGGGTGCACAGAACACTATACTAAACTTTCAACCTTTAACCACATAAATATTGACAAGAAAAAAAGCACCTACAATGCATACTGACTACCCTCCCAACCCAAGGACTCTCCACATTGACACTGTACTTTTGTTATCAGCAGGGGCGGCTCCAGGCACCAGCATGTCAAGCGTGAGCCTGGGGTGGCAAGCGATGGGAGGCACTCTGCCGGTCGCCGTGAGGGCAGCAGGCAGGTTGCCTTTGGCGGCATGCATGCAGAGGGTCCGCTGGTCCCACGGCTTCAGCGGACCTCCCGCAGGCAAGCCGCCAAAGGCAGCCTGCATGCCGTGCTTGGGGCGGCAAAATACCCAGAGCCGCCTGGTTATCAGTTACTATTATTAAGAAAGAATGCAAATTTAACATGGAAGTATGTCACTAATTTAGAAGTTAGGTGATATGCTCCATCTTAACTCTGATGTTCAATTGAGATGGAAGAATTTGGGGTGAGTTTAATCAGTTTTGGAATACTTCTTGAGTTAGAAAGCTAAACAAATCAAAGAGAATTATCACTGGTATTGGTGGTGGGGTAGGGGAATATTAGATTATTTTTCCCTTCTCTAACTTGGAATCCTAAATATTAAAATGACAACATTTAATAAAGCTTGAAGTCTCCTTATTAAGGCCTGCCCAGCAAAGCTTTAAGTTATGCAACTAGTCCTTATTTATTTGTATTGATTTTAGTGGGACTACTTGAACGTGGAATGCTTTGCAGCACTGATTGGGCCCTTAACATTTGAAATGTAAAACACCGACATTGTCCAGGCTGCCAGCCAAATGAAGTTTGAGAACACACAGGTACATACATACACAAAGTCTCTGTAGAGTTAAACAGCATCTTGTGCTTTTCCCCATGAATGTAATACAAAGAGACTTTTTTTTTTTTTTAAGTGAGCTATGAACATTGAGGTTCCAGAAGGGGAATTGGTTTAAGTAGGTCTAAAGAAAAGAAAATCGTGTTTCACCACTGATTACACTTACCCCAAGTATTGCAGCCCAGCCCACCTGAACGATGGAACTCGGATGAGGTTAAAGAAAGCCCTGAGAGAACACATTTGAGCTCAGGTGAGATGCTGTTCTCCACACCCAAAAGAATTTGCCACACGTTCATGGCTGAAAAGTGCACGATAACTCATTCAAAAAAATGTACCAGGTAGCACTAGGCACTAATGCAGTATAGCATTTCTGCAGTCACTAACGTGCTTATACAATATCGTTTCACTTGACCACTTTAACACTTTTTGACTACTATGTATTAGAATCATGTTGTTAAATACAGTGGGTCTTGCCTTTATTTGTTGTGGCTAATGCAATGAAAACATTCACATTTTTTTCTACCAGTATTAGCAAAGAAGATTCAATGAGACAATATAGTCCTAATATGATATTTTTGTGGCTGGAGCTTTCCATTATTGCCTGCATTCCTGTCCCACTACCAGCCTCATTTCTATTGATCAGGCAGTTAGTCCTATTCAATTATTCAATCTCAATCAATAAATTTAGCTCTATGAGATGTAAACATTATGCTTACCTTATCCAACTTAATTCATGTGCCTGCAAATTTGGATAGATTTCAAGATTTCTTTCTTTATAAATAAGCAAAACTAAGTTTCTGAAACTAGCCTTTACTTCTCACCAGTTCTATCACCTTTTTTAGCCTTTGCATTTCCAAGGGATTTGGTTGAACTCCGCTACATTGACAGAACTGATATTTTGTGCCTGAACGGAAAAAACAATGAATTATTTTTTATTAAATACTAGAATAGTAAATAAAGCAATGAAAGTGATAGTGCCACATCTTTAAAGGAGGCTCAATGAGTGTATATAAATGTATATATGTTGCTACTGCAAAATGCCACATATGCACTTACAAATCAGTGCCCCTCTATTGTGCCTAGCATTGAAAATTGGGTCCTGTAAATTATATTGCATGCATGTGTATATAAACATTATATACTCAAGCCTAACCATCTCCATATGGTCATCCAAGTTTTGTGTGCACAAAAAGGTAAATGTGAACAAATGTGGAAGAAAGACATGGGACACAGAAAATTACAGGTTCAACTTCTGAGGCTAGCTCAGAGCCACTTTATTATTTTTGCCACAAAGTCCAGCTTTCTCCACCTAAAACATCCAAGCCAAATGACCTCAAAATCCTGTCAACGTACTAATATGTTCAATAAACAATACATCTTTCCCTCTTAGAACCTGAGCTTTTAGGCCTTTCTCAGCCGAAACTCACATTGGCTTCACTGGTATTTTTGCCTATGGGAATAAACCTCTAAGTTACAATTTTGAGGTTACAGGTTACAGACTTCTGCGGTTTTGCAGGATATAGTCCCTCGATAGAGAATGTATCGGATATTACACTGATAACAAATAAATTTCATCACGATCTTCAATTACGCAGACAACCCTGTCAAAGACAGAAGTGATGACTCTTCCCCTGAGTTCAAATAATGCTGTCCTGTGAAATACTGAGTGTCTTCTAATGTGCTGGGCTCCTTAACTCCCATTGCTGTCAATGGCTCAAAAAGATGGCTCAGCACCTCACAAGTTTGGTCCCACCTTGGGCGAACAAATGTCCTGATTTTATAGGCAGAGTCCTGATATTAAGGACTTTGTCTTATATAGGTGCCTAAAACCCCTCCACACCTATCCCAATTTTTCACACTTGCTATCTGGTCACCCTAGCCCCAGCTATCTCTGGTTCATTAGCATGGGAATGATGGTAAGGAGGTGCTATTGTAGGAAAATCTGAAGCAGCTTCCATGGGAAGCTATTAGGACACCGTTGTTTACAGGGATGCAAGAATCTCTTCCGTACTGTCAGAGGTAAGAGTGAAATGTATAAACATCTTTTAGAAACAAAACATAATTAGAATTCAATCGCAGCTTTTCTCAGATTGAACTCTTTGCTCTCACATCAGATTATCAGCCTTTGAGGCATTAACAAACTCTTTTCACATTGTTAAGAGCAGTATGTATATGCTTTTGTACCATTTGTACTTGCTACATATTGGGGTGTATGGGGTTGTCACGGAGGGGTAGTACCTCTGATAGGGGAGCAGTCATACCCCTAGGAGTAGCTCATCCACTTTGGTCCCCACTTGACACCCAGCTCTCACCTGTGGCTCCAAGTAGCTGTCAGCATGTGACAGCGGCCACACCCCGGAAACCGCCCCAATGGCGGGCTAAACCAGGTGAGGGTAGCCGATGAGTCTGAGACCCTCGCTGAGTTAGGGCCTGTCTACCCATTGCATGCGAAGGCTGGATCCGGCTGACTGCGGAAACCTGGTTCAACGGTCAGGAAGGCGATGACAGCAAGCGTTGTGGAACGCTCAAGAGCACAACAAGACACGTAGGCGTCCTGGTCACCCACTGCACCCTGCCCTATCTCCAGCCGTCTCGACTCTTGTACTGCCACTGGATACAGATAGGAACTGGGAAGAGAGAGTGAGGTTGACGTCGTGCAACTCTCCCTCACTTTAATCCAATTCACGCGCAAGTCTCGACATCATATCATATCACATCATATCAAGTCCTGTGGCGACGGGCGAGCGACAAAGCAGCAGATGTGGATACACTGGGAGCTATAGCCGCGGACCTGCACACAGGCGGCTCTGGTATAATGGTCGTTCCTCACTGACCGAAGCAGTGGTGGAGCTCGGCGTCCTCTTGAACGACTGAGCAACCCTATTCAGGATTGCACTGCTCACCTCTGCAGAATGAGGAGGGGCCTAGAAAAGGTGCCCTAAACATTGCCTGCTTCACCTTACCCTGGCCAGCGTACCGCAGCTGGTAGGGATTCCATAAAAGGGGTCGAACAAAAACAAAACTTAGAGAGAGACCGATCACCATTAGCACATGGAATGTGCGCACACTACTGGACAACATCATGGCAGACAGACCGGAGAGAAGAAGAGCACTTGTCGCCAGAGAGCTTGCACACTACAACATTGACATTGCAGTCCTTAGTGAAACTCACCTTGCTAATGAAGGATAGCTGTCCGAGTCAGGCGGAGGATATACATTCTTCTGGAGTGGCCGCAGCAGTGATGATTGTCGCGAATCTGGAGTTGGCTTCGCCATCAAGAATCATCTTGTTCAGAAACTTGCCAGTCCCCTCAAGGGTGTGAATGATCATCTCATGACAGTGCAGCTTCAGTTTCAAAAAGGAAAACAAGCTACTTTGATCAGCGCATACACTCCCACAATGACCAACCCAGAGGATGTGAAGGATAAATTCTACAAAGAACTAGATGCTCTGCTATCATCAGTGCACTGCACAGACAAGCTGATCCTGCTTGGCAATTTTAATGCAAGAGTTGGATGCGATGCCGCAGTCTGAGAAGGAGTCATCAGGAAAAATGGAGTGGGAAAGTGTAACAGCAATGGTCTGTTACTGCTGAAAACTTGTGCAGCACATGACCTTCTGATCACCAATATGGTCTTTTGCCTCCCTACCCATAACAGGACTTTGTGGATGCATCCCCGTTCCAAGCACTGGCATCTGATCAACTATGTCATCATCAGGAGAAGGGACAGACAAGGTGTCAGGGTTACAAAAGCTATGTGCAGCGCTGACTGTTGGATGGATCACAGGCTCATAGTATCTAAAATGAAACTCCATATCATGCTGAAGAGACGACCACAAGGCTGTAAGGCTCTCAAAAGGATCAACGTGTCGAAGCTGAAGAACAGCTGCATCACTGAAAATCTAGCGGAAGACCTAGAGAATGAGCTTGCTGATCTTCGTATTGAGGATGACGCTGAGAAAGACGGGAGCGATTCTGCAACACTGTCCATACAGCTGCATCGAAGGTATTGAGGCCCTCCACACGCAGGTGGCAAGACTGGTTTGACGAAAATGATGCAGAAATCCAGGCCTTACTTGCTGAGAAGCACCGTCTGCATCGTGCATATCAGAACGATCCATCCTCAGTGGCAAAGAAGACCGCCTTTATCAACACTCGCAGAACAGTACAGAACCGACTGCACAAAATGTGGGACTTGTGGCTGAGCGCCAAAGCAGATGAAATACTGGCGTACGCAGACAGGAACGACTATAAGCAGTTCTATGAAGCCCTCAATACACTCTATGGTCCACAGTCTTCTGGGAGCTTTCCCCTCCTGAACTCTGATGGCACTATGCTCCTTACAGAGAAGACGCAGATTCTCCAGAGATGGGCTGAACATTTTGAAGCAGTTCTCAACTGCCCCTCAGTCATCAATGATGAGGCCATTGACAAGATGCCCCAGGTTGCAGTCAGTGACTCCATGGATGCTTCATCAGAAGAGGACAAAGCGAAGAAAGCCATCAACCAGCTGTCAAGTGGCAAAGCCCCAGGGTCAGATGCCATACCAGCAGAAGTGTACAAAGTCGGTGGACCCGTGCTGCTACGGAAACTCACTGAGCTGTTTCAGTCCTTCTGGAAGCAGAGATCCATTCCACAGGAATTTAGAGACACGTCCATCATGCACCTCTATAAGAGGAAGGGCAATCGCCAGGTATGCAACAATCACCATGGAATCTCGCTGCTCTCTACAGCGGGGAAAGTTCTTGCGTGGGTTCTGTTGAACTGATTGATCACTCACCTGGAGCAGGGCTTACTGCCAGAATCACAGTGCAGCTTCCACAAGGGACGTGGGACTACTGACATGATCTTCGCTGCGCGTCAGCTACAGGAGAAATGTCAAGAGTAGAATTGTGAACTCTACATAACTTTTGTGGACCTCACGAAAGCGTTTGACTCTGTCAGTTGCCAGGGCCTATAGAGGATCATGTCGAAATTCGGCTGTCCAGACAGATTCATACGAACAGTACGTCAATTTCATCACGGTATGATGGCTCGTGTCCTGGATGGCGATGAAACATCTGAGGCCTTCTCAGTCACCAACGGCATCAAGCAAGGGTGTGTTTTAGCACCCACTTTGTTCAGCATGATATTCTCTGCCACTGACTGATGCCTTTCAACACTGCACTGAAGGAGTAGGCCTGAAGTACAGAACCGATGGGAAACTATTCAATCTGAGGAGACTGCGTGCCATCACCAAGGTGAAGGAAACTGTACTTCGAGACTCTCTCTTTGCCTATGATTGTGCTCTGAATGCTAGTACAGAGGCAGAAATGCAAGCCAGTATGGACAAGTTTTCATCTGCCTGTAACAACTTCGGTCTCACCATTAACATCAAGAAGACTGAGGTCATGCACCAGCCAGCTCCCCACGCTCCGTGCTCAGAACCATCCATCACTGTAAATGGACAGAGACTTCAGGCAGTGGACCGTTTCACGTACCTGGGCAGTACCCTTTCCCAAGCAGTGTCAATCAATGATGAAGTAAACTGCAGAATTGCTAAAGCCAGCTCTGCATTTGGCCGATTGCACTCCAACGTCTGGGAACGTCGAGGGATCAGCCTACCAACGAAGCTGAAGGTCTACCGAGCAGTGGTGCTTCCAACTCTGCTGTACGCCTGCGAGATGTGGACTGTTTATCGGAGTCATGCACAAATGCTCAATTACTTCCACATTTCCTGTCTGCGAAAGCTTCTAAAAATTAGATGGCAGGACAAAGTGCCCGATACTGAAGTGTTCACCAGAGCCAGTCTGCCGTCAGTTCACACACTGCTGATGAGAGCCCAGACCAGATGGGTTGGACATGTCGTGAGAATGTCAGACAAGCGCATTCCTAAACAGCTCTTCTACGGAGAACTCACCCAGGGAAAGCGCTCCCAAGGAGGACAAAAGAAGCGGTTCAAGGACATGCTGAAGACCTATCTGAAGTCCCTCGAGATCAACACCGCCACATGGGAAACCCTCGCACTGAACCGTCCAGCATGGTGCAGCCTCATTCACGCAGGCAGTAATACCTCTGAGGAGAGGCATACTGCTGAGGCTGAAAGAAAGCGTGAGCTGCGCAAGTCCAGAGCTGCCTGCACATCATCGACAGTGCCATCACGTCTGCCCGACGTGTGACAGGACGTTCCACGCCCGAATTGGACTGATCAGTCATCTTCGGACGCACAGAGTCCGGTCATTGAATGAATGAGTTGTTGAGGTCTTCATCGACAACGATGGATGAACATCACTTGCTACATGTATGTTCGAAATGCTCTCAGTTTGTATTCAATATTACAAAGCAGCAAAATGAGAATAATTTCTCTTTCAATATATTTTCTAAATAAATCCTCTAAAACCTAATTTAGATCCTTGGATCATGCTTTGGAGCAAGGAACTGTGTTAAGAGTGTCTGAATAAAGAAAAACATATAAGCAAATCAGAATTTTATTCTTCATTCATTGAGAAAGCTGAGATTTCAGGTGAAAGGGCTGGGTTGCCTCTCTCTTCACATACACTGCAAAGTTCCTTCACTTTTCCTGTTTTCCTTGTAGATTTACTTGTAAATCTGGCTACAGCCACATTTAAGTCCCGAGGTCTGACTCCTGACCTCAGTTATGTTAGCCCCTCTCTGCTGAAGAACTACCCCTTGGATCACTGACTTGCTATTATTCTATGGCTAACAGACCTGACCTATGTGATATTTTTTAATCTGGCTACAGTCCGATCTCTAAATTCTCTATTTTGAATGAATACCAATTTTGTGACATGAAGTCTGCAATATAATGAAATGCAAACAATGAAAAGGCTAAATCAGTTTACAAAAAGATCTATTTGTCAAACAATGTGGAGATGCTCCCAATTTAGTCTGGCAGTTCATGCAACTCTTGATAAGGGAGTTAAAACTGAGCCGTTCCACTGCATAAAAATAAAGGCATCTGCAAAAGAAATGCGTTTTCTTCCAGAGAGTCTTTTCTGTAACCTGTAGCTAATAAAAATGAAAAACAAAATCGTGCATTCTATGGGAATTTTCTTACAACCAGGAGCACTGTTACAGAAGGCAGCAGCAAAAGCCTCCCCAGCACAGACCCCTTATGTCACATTTGCATTTCTATTCAGCTACATTGCCTGACAATGAAGCAAATGGGTCTGCCTTATCTGTACAATTCTGGACAACAGAGATTTCTAAGCCATACAAAGAAACAAGCTTAACATTCAACACTCAACACTCCCCAGTGCAGCCCCCCAAGATCCTGTGGGGAATGCAGTCACATAACCCCTGTCCACACCAAAAACTTGAACTGTCACATGTTATCAGAAAATGAACTGGTTAAAAAAAATATGCAACACTTCCAAAAGATATGCCAGCCTCAGAGAAAAATATTTCCAAATCTGAAGATTTTAAAGCATTATTTCCATCAGAACTAAAAACTGGGGAGTTGCTCAAGAATGTAAAGGGGAGATTCAATACCTAACTACTTTCCCTGCTCCATTTTGACTCTTTTTAATACACCAAATTCAATAGAAATGTTAAACCTCCCACATTGCACTAGTTTTCATTAAGGCACCTTTAGCAGCTAGTCTTTCTAACTTGTGCAAGACTTGTTTCAGTCTGAGAAAATTTCAACTTAATTCCTTCAAAATTAATATCTTCTCATTTAAAAGTTAAGAATGATTCAAAAACTGTACAAGCTGAAATCTCCAGATCAAACATGTTTTATGACAGGACTTAAGCCTGTTATAATACAGGTTAGGGCTTTAAACTGCATGAAAAAATTATAATCACACAGCTCTATAGACATTTGGACTTTATTCTGGCATTTTGTGACAAATATATACCAGCTATATCTGGCTCCTTGGTCCAGTCCCTTTCCCTATCCTCAGATTTTCTGCTCAACTGAACAGGCATTTTGTCTACACAGTCTGGAGTTCAAAGAACCCTCTCTGGAAGAGGTTTAGCCAGTGGTGTACTTGAATATACAGATTTCTAACATGGGAGAGGGGTGGGGGTGGAGAGGAAGGATGTCCACATTACACAGGGGTAGATGTCTTAAAGCACATTACACATTTTACCCAGCATAATGCAGTTTCAAGCTGATAGGTTAACATTTCAATTCCTGACCTAAACTGCAAGGTGATGGTACTGGGCACTAACAGATGCTTTCTCTCATGCACGTGCACACACCCAGCTAAAATATTATCACTGCCAAAATAAGGCAGTCACCATTAGTGAGCAATGCAGAAGGACTGCTTGGATTCTTAGAGTGTACTAAGCTCGTTGAAACTGCCTGCTGCTATCCCTAATTTTGATTACTTGGATGCTTGAGAAACCACTGCCTTCTCTTCCTGTGATCCTATTGCCCTTTCACGCTCTTGAGAAAGGGGACAAAGGTGTATTCTGGCTCTCCACGCGCTAGTGAGAGGTCAGACACTTTTTATTATCCCTGACACAGAAAATGGCATTATTGCTGTAGATGAACTAAACCACCAGTTGTTCTGTGATACCAGACAAAACATTGCATAGCCTTGATATGCTGCAAGGGTGACAACAGGTGAAAGTGAGGATTAATTTTGCCTTGAAATGAGCACTCACATGGCTCTGGCTGATTTAATGGGGGCCATGTGCATGCAGTGTAGGCAGGGCCAACCTTAGACATATGCAGTATACGCGACTGCGTAGGGCACCCGAAAATTTGAGGCACCACTGGGAGCCATAGGTGCAGACTTCTCATCTTTCTGGGAGGTGCTCAACGCCCCTCCTCTGCTCCAGGCCCTGCCCCCACTCATGCACCCCACCCTGCCTCTTCCCCACCTCCTCTCCCAAGCACACCCCCATCCCCACTTCTTCCTGTCCCTCCTGGAGCTTGAACGCCACGAATCAGCTGTTCACGGCACTCCTGAAACGCTCAGAGGGAGGGATGGAGTTGGTAAGTGCGGGGCCACCGACCTGCGAGAGGCGCTTCTGCTGTTTATGAAGCTTGGTGTGTGTCAGCAATGCGGGGAGGGTTCTTCTGGGGGTCCGTGGGCCAGGGCGGTGGCTGTGAGCAAGTCAGGCATGGGGCACCAGTTTAATAACACTGCGTAGGCCCCATAAATCCTACGGATGGCCTTGAGTGTAGGGCAGAATTTAGTCCTTAAAGCATTACGAGTGGGGGACTTTCCTTGCATTATACAAAATAAAAGACATTTGTTGAAGAATAAAATGCAGAAGTTGCCAACATAAAGTGAACATTTACCAGCCATTACCAGACTGTAGTGTTTGAAATATTATGGCATCTCAGATGCCACATGGGGGTAACTGTTGGAATACACTGATTTATTCTAATGGAAACTACTGAAGATGAAAAGAGACAATATAGAGGCTTGACAGTTAAGGAAAGAGATGGTAGGTCAAACATTTTGTGTCGATTTGTCCAAGGACAATGTGGATCTCAAGCTGGTTTACGCAATAAGGTTAAGTGATCACCACCCAAATTAAAATTAGTTTCCGGCCTCAGCTCCCTTGTAAATGCCATTGTTCAGAATTTGCACCTTAAACTATGCATTGCTTAGTGCATACATAATTTCTCTATATATGGTATTTCTAATGTGCATATCACTGTGGCTTCTAGTTGGTCATCACATACATTATTTGCAAAGTACAGTACTCAACATGACCAGAGGAAGAATTCAATTAATTAATGAGCCCTGCAGGCAAAACATCATTTCTTGTATTCTTTGGGCATTTACAGGGTAAGTTTTTATTTTCAGCATCAGGTCAGTACCAGATATGTTGGTTTGTCAATGGATCCAAGATTTTTAGGAGCAGGTCAAGAGCCTACTGAACAAGCAATAAATTAAAATTCAGTTGCCTATGCCACCATGCCAAACAACATGTTATTCCTTTGTCTGCTGCCTGATAAAGAATTGTTCAAGACAATCTGACTTTCTGAAAATATGCCCATTGTAAGGCCACTTAGGTCAGTGAAATTTGTGCCGATTGACTGGCTACTACAAGCATAAATTAAAGGCGCAGCTTTCAATTGTGTATCCAATCTTTCCAATACAGAAAAATATTCTGAAAGATAAAATAGATGTGACTTGTTTGATTAGCTTAATTCCTTTCTTTTTGTTACCTTCTTCCTTCCCTTTTTTAGACATTGCCTGGCACATTTTTCCTTTGAAACTAGGAATTTTTCCAACAAGTGCCCCAAACCAAAGCACAAGTACTCTGGCTTTTATGTAATCCGAATGGGAGCCACATAGAGATAGTATCTGTAAAGATCACCAGATCACCTCATCATCTGTGTTTCTAGCAATATGTGTTGTGTTACTATCCAATGGCCCGTCTGGTTAGAAGTTTGTTCCACTCTCCATCTGTTCTTCTTGCTGGCCCACTGCCACATCAACCTCAGTACTTCACAGTCTTTCTTCAAGATGTCATTCAACTTGGTTTGCTACCATACCCATTTGTTTCTCTCTCCGTGTGAGATCAAGCATACATTTCTCTATCTTTCTCTCTCCAGCCTTTAGCTTCTGCTCCATCTTCTTAGTAAGTGTCTATGTTTCTGCTCCATTTATCATAGCTGGCAGTATGAACTATGCAGGTGTCAAGAAAAGCAAGAGAGAGTTCACTCTTCATGATATTGCCTTTCCAGCCTCCTTATGGCTCACCATCCAGTCTCAGCTCTTAACTTTAAACTACATGGTTAGAATAGTGTGAATCAGTTCCAAATAAGTCACTTTATGGTGAATTAAGGTACATAATGATAACAATGCTGCTTTAAAGTCAATAGACACTTCTTCAGCCTCACTTGCACCTCTTTCTGTATTCATTTTTCTTCCCTGAGTTTTGTTGCTGTTAACATTATAGTATTTTATACTTGCTGCCAAAAAGTGCATTCACTCCATAACAACGCTAGAAGTAATATGCTTACTTACATACCTTTGTTCTTTTGCCCAAAGCTTGGTTTACACAACTGTTTCTCATTTGCATATTATTATAGACACATGCTTAACAACTAATTCCATTTGCAAAATATGTGTCTTGGATTCACAATGCTGATAATTCAGAACCAAGGCTGACAAACTGGCCCAAATTCTGCCCTCAGTTACATTGAATTCCTCTGGATTGCTGCAGGGTGGTCGAGGGCAGAACTTGACCCACTGCCTCTAAGTAACTTAACATATCTAAGGATTTGCCTCACATAGGACCCAATCACAAGAAAACTAGATGCTCACTACCACTCAAAATCAGGCCTACCACATCCAAGATCACACACTGACTATCATAATTCAGTTCCACAAATAAAAGATTCTGGGCCACATGATGATGCTGGAGAAGAAGGTTCAACTCAACAGTTATACTACAGCAAAATTCAAGCTTACATCATCTGTTATAACTAGGCACTACTGGGGTAATTCAATAGTGAGATTCAGCATTTAAATGCTGAATTCCCTTGCAGCTCCCAATTACTCTGGACAGTAATCAGAGGTTTTTTTAAAAAGCTTTGAAAAATCCTTTTTGACCTGACAGATCTCATCTCAGTTGAAAACTTTAAATCCCTGAGAATTGTTACCATATGCCACCACCGTGAAAACTCTAGGACTCTGAAATCAACATACTAATTGACTGTATACATGTGCATCAAACAAACATGCCAAAAATCCTTGTAAAATCTAAACTGAAAACACAATGAGAACGCATGTGCTCTGAACAGACTGCCTGAACAAAATGCTGCAGTTGAGTGGACTGGCTGGCTCAGAGTATTGGTAATAGGCATGTTGCTTTTCAGTTCTAGCTCTTCCATTCAACTTCTGATCTCTACTGACCTGGTCAAAAGTCCCTGTCATTTGATAGTGCTTTGGTGGTTGAATAAAATGAATTGTTAATCTCAGATGAATTCCTATCAGATGTTTTCACATTACAAAAAACTCTTGACAGTGTCCACAGTAAGGCTGAAGAATGAATAGGCATGGAGTCTGAACTACTGTCTCCCCCCTACAAGTGGTACTTACTTGGAAAATAAAAGTTACAGCATATCCTCAAAATTATGTTATGTTCCAATATTACCAAAACCAGTGCCACCCCTACCCCGCACTCAGACACCCACTTTTAAAAAAATTGAAAAAATGTGGGTTTTGTTCCTTACTACAATTTAAAACTTGTAGTGTACACGACTTTGCTGTGGATGAACCACTGAGTGTGAATGTATCATTTTTTCATTTGGGTGGGAAGGAGTGGCAAATGCCCTTCATTTCTCAAGCTTTTCTTTGAATTGAACTAGAAATTTATAGCCATACAGAAGAGGCTGTTGGAAAACTGGCCTGCCAAACTCTTATGGAATATGGTATCCAGTTCTGGTGTCCACACTTCAAAAAGATGTTGGCAAATTGAAGAGTTTAGAAAAGAGCTACAAGAATGATTTGAGGTCTGGAAAACATGCCTAACAGTGAAAGACTAAAATAGCTCAATCTATTTTGTTTCCAATAGAAAATTAAGAGGTGGCTTGAGCATGGTCTACATGATCCCCTGTAGAGGGAAGAGATTTCAGCTAGTTGATGGCTATTTAATCTAGCAGAAAAGAGTATAACAAGATCTGATGGTTGGAAGCTGAAGCTAGACAAATTCACAGTAGAAGTTAAGTGCATTTTTTTAACAATGAGAGTAATTAACCAGTGGGACAATTTACCGAGGGATGTGGTAGATTCTCCATCACTTGAAATCAAGATTAGGTATCTTTCTTAAAGATATGCTATAATTCAAACAGGAGTTATGGACCTGATGCCAAAATAACTGGCTAAAATTCTATGGCCTGTGTTATGTAGGTCAGATTAGATGAGTATAATGGCCCCTTCTGGCCTTAATTAATCTATACTGTACTGAATTACACATACTCAGCTTCAAAATTAGTCATTTTGATTATTCCATATTATAAAGGATTGAACCTATGCATACTCTGCCTTACCTTCCTCCTAGTTCCTATCTAGCATTTGCATTACAAAAACTATTTAACATAATAATTGCAAAATAGACCATATGGACAAAATGTCTCCCACTTGCTGCACAGGCAACTGTTGCTATCATTTCCATTCTGTAGAAATTGTTTAAATTGATTTCTTAACCAACACTATATATTCTACAAAGCGAGCCTGTAAACTGCACACTGACTGACATTCCAGGGCCCTATCCTGAAACCATCTACCCCTGAGTGGTCTTTACCTGTACAAATAGTTCCATGGAAGCCAACAGATCTACTGATGCGAAGCAGGACGTAAGAATCAGGCCCCAAATAATAAAGTTCAGTTTTTCTCTTTGCAAAATGTCATATATCAGCAAATTCCTGTATTCTTCCAACAGTGTAAATATCAATGCAAGTACATTCTGAGGTTCTAATTCAAACCTTCAGATAGTGCTTACCTTAGGATTCTATGCCTTTGCCAAAAGGAACTAAAAGTACGTTGCCTTCCTCTAAAATCAGCAATTAATTTGAGGCAGCTGCACAATATCCTGCATTTACTCAGAGAAAATAGTAAAAAATAAAATTGCTTAAAATAAGATTGGAGCCATTTTAGCCAAATTTCTAGCAATGTCTCTTCAACCCAGTAAAAATTCATGAGAGGAAAGAATGTTGTCAGCAGGGAGTGGGTCAAGGTTACGGCTATAAAGAAGGCTAAAGTGGCAGGGTAACAATATACAAGGAATGGGTAACACAGCATAGTGGGCAACACATTGCAAATCATGAACAATGGCAGATCACAGTGATATAATGAAAGAGTGTATCTCACACCCTGGCAGCCAAGGACAGCACAAGACAATGACCCATCCAATTATCTCTATTCTTATTTTATTCTTCATCCTTCAGTCAACTATTTCAAGCACGGGAAGGACCCTCTTAAATCAATCTTACGTTCATTCCATATATGCCTTTATAGGTATGCTCATTTTATTCTAGTCCACTCTGTGTCTGGCACTATAGAGAAGAACAAATTAATGTGAGTATAAAAGTCTAGCAGACTCTGTCTGCAAGATGCTAACACACATTTTCCATTTTCTCCCCTTTACAGAAGTTCCATTAACCATCCTCTGTCGCAAACTGCTATTTAGTAACCAGTGCCATCATGTGCAGTGGGGCAAATCTTACCCTATTGACCAATGCTACACATTTGTTTGTGTTGTCTCTCTGGTTCGACAAGTTTCTACCAATGGCACCTGTTAAAGCTGCTTCAACTAAGCTGTTCTGCATTTGTCTGGCTGGATTTGGACTTCCTGGATCCCTGACTGAATACAAAGTGATTAGAAAGACCAGTGTTTGGCAACAAGCACAGTGGGGAGTACACTGTGTATTGGTATACAAGAGCACAATGTGTTCTTCATAACATCACTTAGGGAGCATGCTGCTAGAATCTCTGTGCTGTTGAGATCAAAATGGTCTCCTTTGTTGTCATCTGTTTAATAGCAGCTGTTTAATGTAATTCCAAATGATCTGCTTGAATGAAGTTGTCATTCTTACAGTTCACTTTAATATAGTAAAAAAACCCAGTTCGGCCACATTATTTTTCTATTGTTCTTTTGAAAAGTTACACATTCTTACGCTTCCCTGAGCCTGCCAAAGTAATAAAATCTTCTGTTATTCTTTAAAACAAAGACAAACAAAGATTGCTATATAATAAATGAATAAAAAGAAGGATATGGTCACATATAAATTTCAAAATATTTTCTTTACAGGTACTTTAAATATAAAGCTTTGGCTACAAATACCATCTTTACCTCATAAAATATAGAAAGCACCAAAAAGTGAACTTGTCCAGAAGTATGTAAGTAAGTAAGTAAGTGTGTGTGTGTGTGTGTGTGTGTGTGTGCGTGCGTGTGCATTTTCTTATAATTTAAATTATTGTTTGTATTATATTTCATAAAACAAACAAGTTGACAAAATATTGATATGGTACATAAACATTTATATTCTTATTTATTAAACAGTGTAAATTACATAGATATTCTGTGATAGCATTATTTTTGTCAAAATCTATTTGATGCTATGACTGATAATACAGGACCTAATCTTTAAAAATATTTGCAGTTCTCTGATGAACAATAGAGGGCACTAATGCTTCTAATCTGGCAAAAGCATCACATATCAGACAGAACAAAATAGCAATACTACTTGTAGCACACGAATGCCATCATCTATGATAAATATATATAGCAGAGAGAGGATTTCTGTCCATCTCTTTAAAAAAAAAAAAAAAAGCTCTCTTTCTCCTTTAAATTTCCTTATTCGGCCACAGAAAGTAGGATGTGATAACAACATACTAATACTTGCAGCTTTTCAAAGTGGCATTTTCTTGATTATTCATCGCATAAAGCAGAAGTCACTTTTCCTCATATGGAGATTTCTTCTGAGCATTTTCTCACCTAATTCTTGGCTATGTATCTATCCATTGCTCTGTACACCCATTTAAAGATAAACCAATTCCACTGAATATTGCTGATAAGTGCAGTAGGCAAGGGTCACTTAACACGTGTGGCACATGTTCCTAGCAAACTGATATAGAAATAATGGCTAACAAATGTTGGAAATTGAAAGGCATCTGGGTGCCACTTGAAAGCAAAGTTTTGAATTCTGCTCTTCATTACAAAGACTTATTTTAGCTTTTTACACAGCTCTAATATTTTAAATAGTTACACCTGTCTCAAAAGGTGATGCAGCATTCCTTTCCCTGATGTGCTTTCAATAAGAGCATATCAAATGTGCATATCAAATGTCTTGGAAAAGTTCTACACCTTTAACTGTTTTCTCTCCAGAAAAGTGAAAATCATCCAGTCAGAAAACTCTTCATCATTTTGCACAGAATAGTTCCCAAGAACATAAAACTTCATTAGCCTTGCTAGTAGCTGAGCATCATCTATCCTTTTAAAATGCTTACCAGTCTTTCTCATTGCTATTCAAAGAAGTACATTTATTTCTCAGCTCCGGAGATTGAAATTTTGGCAAGACAGATTTAAAATGTACCGAACACCAATTAATGGATTGTTTTTTCTTAGGCTTTGAACATGTTTAAAAGGAAAAAAAGGGCAACATTTCTCTCTAAAACCAGTAAAGCTCTTCTATTTAGAAACCATGAATTCAGGATGACCGTTACCTAAACATAACAAATATTACTGATTTGGTGCTCCAGTGCTAGCATATATTGTGAGTGAAAAGCCAACCACATATCCATGCTGGTTCTACACATGCAGCAAAATCTGCAACGTTTTCATTAATTTTTGCCCCTCTGTTTTTGACTTCCCAACTTCCGAATCCTTGTGCCTGGTTTTCAGAGGTACAAAGCAATGACATTAGATGAAACCATTCTGCATCTTATTTGAGTCAACTGAAAGAGTTCTAAATTGATGTAAATGTGTGCTGTGGGGCTCTGAAAGTCAGACACAACTCAACACCAAGATACACAAAATTAGTAAAAACATCTGAAAATGTTGGCCTCAACCAGCATGAAATCTTTCAATGGTTTGATATATATTTGCTCTCATACCATGGTCTGGAAAAGGCCATGCTGACACTGGACAACCATTTTTAATATTGAATGCATTGAAATCAATGGTAGTCCCAGCCTATAACCCTCTCTATGGCCTGATCCAAAGTTCTCTGAAGTGAGGAGGGAGTTCCTTCATGGAGTTCAGTGGGCTTTGGATCAGGCCTTACGTGTTTTTTAATTTGATTTTTGGGGCATGCAGGAGGTTGGCTTCAATGTGGTTCTCTTAAGTAGTAGTAAGAGACCATTAGAAGCTACTTTGTAAAATACAAGTCACCAGGAGGAGGGATCATCTGACAGTAATTTTTCCAGTTACTATATTATTATAACACTGAATATATATATATATAACACATATATATAGTATTATAACACTGAAACATGGCCACTCTGGTGGAAGGCATGGCAGATAACCAGTACATGAACAGAATTCTGGCCCGGGAGACAAATTCCTACTCTTATGAAAAGTGTGTAGAGTAGACTGAGCCTCTGTGTTTGAGATCTCATCTGTAAGGCCAACACACGGAAAAACTGCAAAATACTCAGTGCAGGCCAACAAGTGTAAAGAAAAGCTTTCTCTCAAAGGAAATATGTTGGCTAATTAGCGAAATGGAAAAATTAGAAAATTAAAAAAAGAGATTAAAGGAGAGCAGCTAGCCTATGGAAGGCTGTATTTTAAAGAGAGATGTTGGGCGATTCAACCTCACTGCTGCTTTATTACCGGGTTAACAGCTCTATATCAGCGTTAAACCTATGGATAAAACAAAGAGAAAAAATATCACATAAAAACTGAAGTTTCTACCACTTGTCCATGCAACATAAATTTTCCCTGCCTGGCCTTCAGCAGCTCAGTGATGACGGCTATCACTATTATTATACTGTATGTCATTTGGCTGTCTTGCAGTTGTTGCTTGGAGCCTTACGCAGGTCAGAAACTATGCTGGTTTTAGTATTACTCTTTCCCCTTAAGTCATAAGTACTCTAAGAAAGTAATTTTATCACAAAACTGCTGGGAACATAAAAATGTAGATTTCAAATATTTTGAAGGACACATGAGATGACTCATCTCTGCCACTTGACCCCATCCCTGCATTTCCCCCAAGGTGTTGTCCACCACTTTGTCTTCTTCCATCTCAATCACTGTCTGCTTCAACATTACTTTCCCTTCACTCACCGGGTTAGAGAGTACTGGACGCAAAGTGATCCAGAGGTCACACTGATACAGATATTAGAATTCTCCAGTTCTTGTTATTTGACTCTACAAATATTTTGTAAATATTGGTCAGTTCGGTTCTCCATCACACCAGTGTAAATTTGGACTTTGAAAGAGTTGACTTCAATAGAGTTATACCATCGTAAGGGCCTGATCCAAAAACTAACAAAGTCAAAGGGAGCCTTTCCCAAGCAACAATCCCAGCAAGGTCATTTTTATTCCTTGGACCTGCCAGTAGCAGCCACCAAAATACCTACGAAATGTGTAAAACCCATCTCAACTATAGCTACTCACAACAGCTTAAAATACAATCACACATTAGCAACTTAAAAAAGCCACCCAAAAGTCATGGGAAACTCTCTAAATGGTAATTTTTAGTCCTTTGTATTAGAAGAAAGTGGTATGGAAGGGATTTAAATTCTTAAAAACAGACTGATATTGCCAAATACAAGGACATTACTCACTGATCTTATTGCAGGAAATACACTAGTCACCAATTTTATTGTCTTTATGGGACTTACCCTTCAACATTTTCTGCTACCAACTTTTCTCTTCATTTTTGAGGTCCTTTAATTAAAGGAGCAATAACATAACTAGTCTTGAACATATGGATAAATGATGGAAGCAAAGGTAAACTCAGCAAAGTGTCTCTCAATCCTGAGCTGGGTGGACATCAGACCTATGACTACATATGCAGCCTGCACTTGGAGTGATCATAATATTTTTTGCTCTTAAGTTCTCAGATTGATTAGGCTATGGCTACACTACTGAGCTTACAGCAGCTAGTGCAGATGCTCTAAGCCAATGGGAGAGAGCTCTCCTGTTGATTTAATGACTCCAGCCCACTTGAGCAGTGGAGCTATGTTGGCAGGAGAATCTCTCCCACCGATACAGCACTGGCCACACCGGCACTTAGGTCAATGTAATTTATGTCGCTCAGGGGGATGGCTTATTCACACCTCTGAGCGACATAAGGTATACCAACTTAAAATGTAGTGTTGCCATAGCCTCAATAATGATGCCTCCTTCAGAAGGGAAAAGACAGAGTGAACGAAGATAGACCTTTACAATGCAAAGATACCGTATTACTTAAGTCTGGTGGTCAGTACTAGTTGAGCTCTGCAGCAATAAGACTTGCAGCACTGTACTGGAAAGTGTATTTTAGACTTCATGAATTCTAAAAGCAACTGTAAGTTTTCAAAAGCAGAAGCACGACATCCTTGGAGTCAAAAGTGCTCTTCTACCATCTTTCTAGTTATACATTTCAAAGATATATAATAAATATTCTAATAGATATTATGAGTTCCTGATGCCTGAGCCTTCTGGTGCAATCTGAAACAAACACAGAAGAATGTTGCAACCTGGAAAGTTATAAATGTTCCTGCCTTTGAAACCACAAGTCTATACCCAAATTTTTTTTTTTTATTTTATTTTTACAGGAACACTAACTTCTTATATATCCATAAACTGAATCCATGGGATCAATCTGAAAACCTTTACTCACATGAGTAGTCCCACCAGTGTCCCAAGCAGGACAACTCACATACATGATAGCTAAAGATTTGGTTCCATATTAGCCAAAACCATGTCTGAAAGTTAAAAAGTGCAAGTTAAACTTAGTCCATGCTAGCAGGGAGCTAACTCAGTAATGCTTGACAGAATAGGCAGAGATGAACCGTGTTGTAAACCATTTTACAAAACCGTGCAATGTACTGGGTGCAGAGGCTGATTATAGCACATTTAAACATGGTGTTGCTTAACCGAATTTGAGCTTAAGACAAGACCTTATGACAGAGGATTTACAGTGGAGTAAAACATATCATGCAAAAACTAAAACAAATAAAACCCAACAAAATCTCCACCATTCAAATTGAGAGCCGAAAAGACTATGCAAAACCCTAGCGTGCATGAAACAGCTTCTTTGATACTTACAGAAAGGTTGTCTTTTTCACTTTTAAAAGCACATTATTCCAACTTATTTATTAATTCAGATGGTAAGTCTTTATTATAAAGATTTCCCCTTCTTCTAAACACCAATTTTATCTGTTTTGGCAGAAAACGGAATGATTTAGTATTTTTGTTGCTGGTTATTTATAAGATATCTACTCTAGATTAGTCCTGCTTCAATGGCATCATAAATGGCTCCATTCCCCAGCAGTAGTCTACTTCAGATGGGATCCTGACAACCTCTACTTAGTATGTCTTTCATAGTACACAATGAAGTGTAAAACTGCTGTGAAAAAGCCTGTGTTTCAAAACAAACCATCTCTGTAATAAGCACTTAAAACGCTTTTCATTAATATATTTCTTTGGGTATAAAACAAAAGCTTAATGCTAAAACCAGCCTTCAACGGTTTTTGATTTAAAAAAACAAAAAACATTCCCTCAGCTTTCAAAAGATCCATATTAAATTATTGGAAATAAAATGTGAAAATGAGGCTCACACAAGGTTTTATTTTTCTCCATCCCTGCTTAATAATGTGGGGTTTTCAACCAAAAAAGACTAAAGTGCAATCAAAATCCAAAGTGGAAATCCTAAATTAGTAAATATTGAATTTAACTACTTCTATATCTCAGGTATTAGCAAATACCTTTGGTCTACAGAGATACAGCCCCTTCTAATCCTTATCTGAATTTGCAATTAAGACTTCAGAGCTACAGATATCTGTATACAGCTCTGTACCCAGCTCTGCTCTCTTATTTTTAAATGATTGGACCCAAATCAAGTCAGTCTTCAAATACATTGAAAAGTAAATGTCTGATGTCTAACTGAACTAATAGATAACACTTTTTAATACTATTAATACTTAGTGTGCACTGCAGACAGACAGGAGCGAAGGGAGAGGGCACAGAATAAAAATGGCATAGAAAACCTTTTCATTATATTACTACTCCGCAGTTCCTTGGTATAACGATAGAACCGTGCAAATATTTACAAATTATTTGCCAAATAAAAAAATCTAAATGTGTTTGGAGTTAGCTTCCTATTCTCGTCCACTAATTGTCACTTCCAATAGGACATGCTAAGAGCCTCAAAATGAAGCACTTATGAGTTTTCTTTTCCAATCTCTTGTGGGCTTCTCTCAGTTTATCGCAAATGAACAATCATGTTGGAAGGGGCTCCGTCTGTTTAATGTCATTAGTGATTGTTTCATAAAACAAACAGCCGCTCCACCATTCTGCCGCAGTTAATCTTAAATCTAAACGTGGCGGCACTCCGGGGGAGTCTCAAACATGGTTTGTTCTAACCAAGGCAGGTTTCTTAATCTATTGCAAGTCAAGGCGCTTATCTCTCTGCTCAGCTCAGAGCAATGATTTCTTTGTCCAAATACTAAACCAAACCCAGTTAATATTGTGCTTCTGGCCTTTTCCTGAAGATTTTTTTTTTCAATTCATGGCCCAAAGCCTAAGGCATATTTATTTATTGCTGGTGCTAGTTTATGAATATTTTTCAATGCTAGCAAAGTCAAACTATTACAGGTTAGTGCACAATGGACTTGTTCAGGCAGGTGAACTACACTACAGCAACTTCCAAGCCTCAAAGACTTACCAGCTTATTATGCTGGAAAATCATTCACTCTACAAGGAGCCCACATAAAGGGAAGCTCTATAATAATCCAGCCCATGCTAGCCAAGGACCTGATCCATCTAGGGGATGAACACCCTCAACTTCTAGCAGGTTCACTGGGAGCAGAGGGTGCTCTGCACCTCTTAGGAGCAAACCCTAAGGCAGCAGTTATTGAAGAAAATTGTAGGGTACATGTACACAGCAGCTGTGATTTATAATTCTGAGCTCTAATAGACATACATATGCTATAGCCTCTCAAGGTCATGCCGAAAAATAGCAGTGTCACAGCTCAGGCTAACCAAGCAAGGGGGGTTGCCCATGTCACCGTGGCCACACTGCTGTTTTTACCATGCTAGCTCAGAGTGAATGTTTATGTCTATGTGAGCTGGGAATTACAATTGTGGAGACATACCCTATGTATGAATTCATACCAATTTCCCAAGCCTCCTCATCAAATTTTCCTTCTTTACAAAAATATGAACAAAGATACATGACATACGGCGTTTGACACACCCTTAGATGGTGCAGACTTTAGGTTGCCAGCACGCACAGAACATCTTGAGCAGAACAACTACTGTGCTATAGAAATATATTTGTGAATGTAAAAGAATTATACAGAACATCTGTTTTAGCTCTATTCTGACTTTTAAAATATCTGCCTGAGTTGATACACCTTGCTGAAGTCTAGAACAGATGACCAATTCGTAAAAATTGGAACAAAAGCACAGCTGTGGTCTTGCCATTTCAAAAGGAAAAAACATTTTCTTTTGAAGCAAGTGTAATCCAGACATTTGGGTCTGAGAGATGGACACCTCTCTGATGACATGTGCTAGTGAAAAAATGGTTTCCTTCTGTAGGGAAGCCTGAAGCAGTTTGATGGCCTTGATGCTACCAATGCATTGTCCTCTTGGTCCTGAGGAAGAAAACCCTTGAAGATGGACGGACACTGAGCTTTCACTCGCTGAGGGGAAAAAAAAAGTCAAGAAGGATCAGCCTTCACCTCTTTGAAAATTCTTAGAGGCAAACAAAAGCAGCAACAAACTGGGAATGGTGGGCTGTATATACTGGGAGCACTTTGCAATATGCCATGATGATACTTATGCTTATATAGTGTATGCATAAACCTCCCCCTCCCCCCCCCCACTTAAACTGAACAAGCAGGGCTATAGACATATGTCAATGTGTAGAATGGATACAGTAATTTTTTTTTCTGGTAGCAATAAAAAACAAAAGAAAAAAGTTCTATACATGAGCACTAGCTCCTTTGCAGTCTATCCCTGAGCTCTTGTTATCAAAGTCCCTCGATAAAAAAAAAGAGCAATTGTCTTTTCTTCTCTTTCTTTTTTGATACAGAAAAAGAGGAGGGGGAAAATCAATTCAACTCAGGTTTTTCCACATCTTCATATCACTTCCCATCTCAACTGGATGGAGTTGAATTTCAATTAACTGGTAGGAATCCAAGTAAAGCCCGGCTGCCGTGTGCTCCTCCTGGTCATGCCCCATAATTGTAGAGGGACTGCATTTTTCAGCCAATGACACGGCTTACAAAAATAGATACACTCAGTTATTTGATAAAGGAACCAAAGCGTGTCACTCCTGTTCGAGTGCCAAACAACATGAGAGCGAGTGAGATTGTGTTCAGATCCAAAACCTGCCAGGCTGATTTCACATAGAATGTTCTTGTACATGGAGGTTGCTTTTTTTCCACCACAAGCCAGCCAACATGGTTTAGAATAGCTCATCTTAAAAGGGAGGTATCTGCCATATTTCCAATCCCCTGCCACCCCCCAAGAAATCTCTACTAATCCAGTGGACAGCAGAAGTTGCTTCCCTGGCTATTTATCTCCTAAACCCCCTTTTTTATAGATTTTAAATACTGGCAGGTATTCCCCTTACTCTATTCAGAGGCCATCTTGAGCTCCATTTTAACCTCTTCATGTGCACCACTGAGGATCAATTATCAAAGTATCAATAAATGGAAAACACTGTTAAATACAGACTCTGCACCAGAATTTTATGTGGCAAAGATGTTCCTAACCTGGTTACATTACAAATTTTCTCTAGATTTCTCTAGCTCACAGCTCCCCCTAACCCCGCCCCCTTTTCTTAAAGAACAGCAATTTGTTTAAGAAAGAGCATTTTTATCAAAGGAGTGATCTTTTGAATGGATTTTATGAGCTGCTACTTGAATATCTATCGAACTATGGCTTAAACTATACAGAGTATAGTTATAGTATGGCTTAAACTACACAGAGTAAACTGAATGTTTGTACTTATGGGTGGCACTATGTATGGTCAGTATCAACTATCAATATTGATTCTTGTCGCTTTTTTAAAAAAGTTATTTTCTTTCCCTAGATTTATTTTCTGAAGTGCTTATCAAAGATACTCAAATCTGTAGCCATACAAACACAAATATTAGATGCTCTGCAACATTTAATATTTCCTGATAATGAGGGATACAATATTAATATTACAAGCCATATTTTTATAGCTCGATATGAGAGTGCATATATGAGTATATGTATACTCCTATAAACATTTGTGTGTGTGTGTGTATAGCAGTAGTAGTATTGTACATTTATACTGCTACAGGTGTGCACAGTACTTCTGCAGATAACTAAAAATACAGCTCACTGTTCTAAGGAGATTCTTCTAATACACAGCGATGGTTATTTCATCTTGCATGCATTTTAAGAGAGAGATTGTTTCCATATTTATACCTCAATTTTGAAATGGCCCTAGACTAGATAAAAATATGTGGAAAGACACTAACAATAAAGTGCCGTTTTTTCACTAGCAATGGGTCATCCAGTTCTAACTACATACATCTGGCAAGAAGAGATATGACCTTCATCTCTATACCTAGCTCAGACCTTGCTTAGACTCAAATTGGGGAAGTGGATTCTTCCCCTTCAACATGCTAACTGGACAGATTGCCCTCCCCAAACCAGCCCCTTCTGGTGGTTCACCTTCTCCAACTGCTATTTACCTGTGAAATCATGGCCTCCACTGAAGTCAATGGCAAAATTCCCATTGACTTCAGTGGGGTCAGGATTTCATCCTATATATCTCCCTCCAATATGAAAACAAACAAAAAAAAATCTATGGTGTTGGCCTTGTTCATACAGGTGAAATAGAAGGATGACACTGAGGGTTTTGCCTGTGTGGGTAGCAACATGAAAAATGCCTAAAAGACCAGGGGCTTCAGTTTTACATTTACTTTAGTAAGGAAACAAACTCATTTAGAAAATGCTGAAAACACAAAGCAATAATTTATGCCATGCTTTTTCTTAGTCTTCACAGAGGCCACTGTGCCATCAAACAACTGGCTTACGAGGGCCCAGAAACTGGCAGTTGTACAAAAAAAGTCCCACCTTTCCATTTTCATTTGATGGCTCTTTTCTCTTTGCTGCTCTTCCTCCCTTTTCTATATGCCTGCATAGCCATGTGCCATCTGTCTCCTTTCTTGGTGAGTGTCTCTCTCGCTATCTGTGTGTATACCCGCCTTCCCATCCCACCCACTTTTCCTTCCTAATGGCTCCCATTATTCCTGTGTGGCCTCCCTATCTCCTCACCCTTTCCCTCCTTCGTAGCTCCCCCTGCTTCTCCTTGTTCTTATGTGGCTTCCCCTCTTGTCCTCCTCTTCTCATGTGGCTGGTTCCCCTTTGCTCCCTAATGCTTCCTTGCACCCCTCTTTTTTCTGTCTGGTTGCTCCTTTCCTTATCCTTCTCCCTTCCAGTGAATCACATCTCTCCTGCTTCATATCTATGTTGTTCCACCACTGCCTACCTGGTAACCTTCACTAACTCTGAACCAGGGATAGCCTAATTCACAACCTGCACTGACTCAACCAACTAGCCTGAACCTCAGCATATATATAATTAAAAAAAAACAAAACAAAGGCACAGGAGCTGGCTAGAATTTCAAAGATATCAATGATTTGTTTATAAAATAAAGGTATCAAACAGGCAAAGAAAGACCTGAGACCGCTGCCTAAAGTGCCACCCTGATATGCTAATCTTAATGTAATCACCAACGCTGTTCTATCAACTCTTATGAAAAGGCCTGTTTAAACAACACGATACAAGTCGTTTAAATAACGTAGACGCTGGGACTATGTAACAAAGGTGGCCATACAGATCAGCCGCTGGCTTTGATTTCTGAAATACTGTAAACATGGAAAATAGAACCCTTTTGATTAACACTAGGTCAGTTTACTTAATCAGATGCGTAATTTACACGGAGGAATGGAATACCCACAGGAAAACAGCTTGTTCACTATGCATCTAGGAAGAGAAACGTGCTCTGACTTTCCTGCCATTGGCCAAACAGCCTCTTTACTGCAGTTTCTTCTCAGAAGTAGCTCCCTCTGGTCTGCACAATTAGTCAAAACCTTCAGTCTTTCATGCAGTGAACGCGAACTGGAGTTTTGTCTCAGTGAAGACTGGAGGTGGGCCCGATAAACCACAATATAGTCTATTTTAAAATACACAGGCTGAGGCCTTGTCTACACTAACGAGATAAGTCAACGTAAGTTACACTAATTGCATAACTTACATCGACTTAAAGTAGTGTCTAGACTGTGCTATGTCAATGGGAGATGCTCTCCTGTCAACATAGCTTCCACCTCTCATTAAAGCGGAGTACTGAAATCGACAGGAGAGCGCTCTCCCATCAACTTAGTGAGTCTTCACCAGATCCCCTAAACTGATGCTGCCACATTGATGGCAGTGGCGCTGATTTAGCGGCAGTAGTGACAACAAACCTTATGTATCAGACTGATGTCATCTGCATAGATAAAATGCTTGATAATGGTGTTGGGAAGGTCATTTATAAAAAGAGGTTGAAAAGTGTTGGTACCAGATCTGCGCTTTGAGATAGAACATTGTTGTAGCACCTCCAGGAGCTTTTTTCCCAGTGAAACATGGAACTGGTGGTCTCCCAGCAACAGTTTCACAGCCACGACAATGCAGTTCAGTAAGACCAATGACAGCTTGTCCAGTAGACCTGTATACCGGATTGTGTTATATGCATCAGTAAGATCTATTGCGCCTGTGTTTTGTCTCGTCTGGAAGCCATTCTTGACGTAGGTGGTCAGAGCCAACACTTAATCACAGGTGCTGCAGTTTGTCTGAACCTGCCTTGATCTACTCAAGATATTTATCAATGGTAGAGGCAATTCTTCGTAGAATTAGCCTTTCAAGCAATTTATACATGCAGCTTAGCCTTAGCCGGTCGCTGTGACAGCGGCAGGCAGGCGGCTTTCAGTGGCGCGCCTGCAGGAGGTCCGCCGCTCCCGCGGCTTCAGCATCAATTTGGAGATGGGGACACCAATGGCACAGCACCAACGGGCCTCCCGCAGGCATGCCGCCGAAGCTGCGTGACCAGCGGACCACTCACAGGCGCGCTGCTGAAAGCTGCCTGTCTGCCGTGCTTTGGGCAGCAAAAAAATATATGGCCACCCCTGATGGTTACATCAACTTTGGTAAGGATCAGACAATGTTGACAACATGGCACGTTTTTCAATATCTTCCTATTGTACACCTTGTGAGCACCCTGCTTTGGCAAGAGAAACCAAAACTGCAACTAACAGGCCAAATCTTTCAGATCCTTGGTAGCATGGACTCTCAGGGTACATCTACACTGTAAAAAAAATACCTGCAGCTGGCCCATACTAGTGGACTCTGGCTTGCAAGGCTCAGGCTGAGGGACTATAAAAGTTCAGTGTAGGCATCTGGGTTCTGGCTGGAGCCCAGCCTCTGTGACCCTCCCACTCACAGGATCCCAGAGCTTGGTCTCCATCCCGAGCCCAGATGTTCACACAACTATTTTATAGCCCCACCGCCCAAGTCCTGCAAGGCAGAGTCAGCTACAGCTACAGGCCAGCTACAGGTGTTTTACTGCAGTGTAGACATACCCTCATGCTTTTGAGATTGGGAGGGGCAGAAATTGGAAGGGGAGGGGTGTAGCATTTGTGAATCCAGAATTCCTGAAAGGGGCAAGGAGAGCTTATAATTTGTTTTTGTTTATTTATAAAACGTATTAATGTTTTAGAGTGCAAATATCTAGAGCACAAAGGAGAGGGTCAGTTGGTTTTTTTTTTAATCTAAATAAATGGGTGAGCATAGCCTTAACAGCACCGATATAATAAACTTCAGAGAAACAGATTAATCATGTAGAATTTCCAGCAGCTCAGGAACAGAAAAGTCCAGGAGGATTAAGTGTCTCCTGCTCGTTGTAGACCCAATGTTGGGCCCATCGCACAGTAGTTGGTACAAAGCCAGAGTTCCAGGCCAGCAGAAATCTACTGTGGCATACAAGTTAATAGTAATAACTAAAAGAAAACAAGAGGTTGAAGTAAGAGGGGATTTTTCATGATTCTATTCTATTGCAGTAAGGCAGCATTCTCAAGGGCACATTTGTTGTCAACTGCAACCACAGCTCCAGATAAGATCATGGTGGAGGTTTTCCAAATTCATAAATATGAATTAAAATAGTCCAAACTTGACTTTTATGTTGATTTTACTTTCATGAGATTTTACTTTCAAACTACACAATTGTACAACAGTTTCCCAGAAAGCATGCAGGCAGTGACAGTCCAGTATTTGGCTCTCTGCAATAGTTCCATCCCCTACTTTACACTTCAATCCAGTGGTGTGGTGTTTTATATCAGGAATAAATATGTCAGCATTTGGAAACTGGAGTGTTCTGTTTTTTAAAATAGATGCCTTCTAGAATGTTCTGATCCAGAACACCAAAGTTCCAATTAGGGAATGAAAAAATGCTCAGAAAAATGTAAAAAGGTGTGTTAGTATTGTTATCACACTTCCTCTATACTTTTTAATTCTAAATCTGAACAAGAGATGCACAGTAGTTACATACTTTCCCCTGTATCTTATTTCAGAACCACACACAGATTTTCTAACTAAGTTAAAATATTTAACTGCATACAATTGCCTACTCCAATACAGCCAGCCTTTCAGAGCTCCAAAACTAAACCCTCATACCATAAAAAGGGACTGCTGTATGAAAACATGGGGCTAAATTCTGCAGTGCTTAAATCAAGCAAAACTCTCACAGGTGCTAAGATACTACAATGATAAGGAGCTAAGATTGATGTTAATGAGTTTTGACTGATGGAAGAGTATGGAATCAGTCCCATAGTTAATACAAGAGGCAAGCTTTAATTAGATACATTAAGGAGGAACAGGCCTTTAGTCATGTTATGCATCTATTTCCAGAATGCAGTCACCACCCTGACACAGTATCCTGTAAAAATAAGAAAAGTCCATATTTACTTCAGATCTGTTAGTCCCAGTGACCCATAGAAGAACATTGTATTTTTCCCCATATTTTAAGTCTAGGAAACACTGCAAACTTGCCATCATCAGGGAGAACTTGGGAGTTACGAGAATCAGGGTGGGGCTTGCTGGTTAAAGCCTGGAGCTACTTGAAGGAAATGTAGTTAATTTGCTGTAGCAATAATAATGGAAAATAAAGAAACTAGGACATTATCCCTGATCTCTTTTTTATTTATTTATTTATTTTTTTAGAAGCCGTAAAGGGTAGGATGAGTAAGTGGCAACAGGAAATAGCAACATACATAACAATAAATGGAAATAGTAATTCCTTGCATTTATAGAGAGCACTTTTCATCTGAGGAGCTCAAGGCACCAAAGCAATAGAAAAGTCAGCAACAGACCTAATGCCTTTTGCATCCCAAATGTACTCCTGAACCTGGCTAGCTTGCTCTTTAGTTTTAAACGCTAATTTAATTTCCACTAGAGATGCAGTGAATTACACTGATCTAATTTAAGCATCAGTGAACTTTATTAACCTCCTAGGATTGCCTAGATTTACAGCGCTTTATTTTGGGACTGTTCGTCGGCACTCTGAGTCCCCTTGAAGAATTTTCAACAGCAGGGGGTGGTCACCTCCTTTAAAGAATTTTCAGATCTGATATAGTGCGAGAGAAAATGATAATTATTTATAGGCTACAGGCAGTTCTGTAATGCTGCTGTAGAGGCTAAAGGAAGCACTTAATGGGAAAAACAACACAGGGACAAATATTGTGAGGGGTATATTCTCCCCTCTATGATGCACGTTCACATTAGTGTTATTAAGAGTTACACATGCATCAAAGAGTGAGTATAACACTGACAGTCTCCAGAGGCAGTTCAATTTCCAGACCTAGATCTCTCCTGAGCAGAAACAATAAACTGGGCCACATGATGCCTTGATGGGAGGTCCCGTCCATTGGGAATTAGGCTAAAATTACAAATATTTTATTTAGGCCTTCAAGGTGGACTTGAACTCTGGATCCCAGAGGTGAAATGTTTTATTCAGTATTCTTTTATCTCCTTTCACAAATTGTTTCCAGTATAGAGAGAGGGAGAAGTGTGACAACTGTGGGTAATAAAAAATTCACACTTAACACAACCTAGTATTGACATTTCACTTTGCTGGTTTCATAATTTTCCAGGGTTTTATGTTTACATTACTGTTATTTAATATGCGTATTGCAGTAACATGTAGGAGCCCTAGTCATGGGCCAGGACCCCACTGTGCTAAGCACTGTACAAACACACAACAAAGAGAAGGACCCTGCCCCAAAGACCTTATACAACGTAACATCACTGTAAGCCCCTGCTAGACATCAATAGCAACTGAAGTCTCAATATTAGTCAACCAGCAGGCATATAGGAATGGCCATACTGAATCAGACCCTTGTTCTACTTGTTCAGTATCCCATCTTTGAGTGTGACCAGAATCAGTTTCCCCCCAGGAAAGTACAAGAAACCTTGCAGTGTGCAGCAATGGGAGAATCTGCCCCCAAGGAAAGAGTCCTCCTAATAATTAGCATGAAGTTTGTATCCCTTTAACTACTCTGGATATCCCCAGATAGCTTCCCGGTCCCTATTTTGAATCTTGCTATGTTCTTTGCCTCAACAACATTCTGTGACAATGCGTTCAACTGCCTAGTTATGCATCACGTAAAAAAGTATTTCCTTCCACTTTTACATTTGCCACATTTCACTAAATTTCCCTGTGTTCTTGTATCATGATATGGACAGCAAAGAAGCTCCCAAACTACTTTCTAACATTCATTATTTAGTATATTCTTATCATGTCCCCTTTTAGTCATCTCCTCACTAAGATAAGCAATCCTATTATTTTTGGTTTCTCTGTATATGCAAGCTTTTCCATACCCCTCGTCATACTTTTGCCCATCTCTGAAGCCTTTGTAAATCTGTAATGTCTTTCTTGAGATGGTGTGACCAGTACTGATCAGGCTGTAGCACTGATTTACATAATAGCGTTATAACATTTTTCATATTATTCTTCATCCCATGCCTTATGTCTCCTTAAATTTCAGTTGCTTTTCTAACTGCAGCTCTACACTGAACGGAGGTCTTCATTGAGCTGTCAATAGTGATGGCTGGTCCCTTTCCGGAGTTGATGCAGTTAATTTAGAGTCCAATCAGGCAGATGAACAGTGCAATTTTTTCCTTCCAATGTGCATTACTTTGCATTTATCAACAACGAATTTCATCTGTCATAGTGTTGCCATTTACCTAACTTGGAAAAGTCTCTCTAAAACTCCTCTCAGTCTTCTTGAGACTCGACTACCCTAATAGTGTGTCATCTGCTAATTGTCTCATCTCACTGCTCACCCCCTTTTATAGATACATTAAATACAATACACAGGTACCAGCTTCCTTCCACTGCCAACATGCCCCCATCCTAGCCTGTAGGTCTCATCTTCTGGGGTGAGAAGGCAGTCTAATGTTCGTGACCTTATAGTCCTTGGCCTCTCTTCTGCGACTGCCACAAACTGGACCACTTCACACAATCACCCACCTAGACGGCCCTCAGTTGGCAATGATTTTCCCTCCAACCTGTGCTGAATTTCAAATGAAGAGGTGAATGGCTCCACAGGCCACACTGTCTGCTGTAGTAAGAGCATACGGCCACTGAATCAACATGCCAGATTTTGATCTCAATTGGGTGTAAGTCCAGCAGAGTAAATTCAGGACAATGGAATTACACCACTGTAAAAGAGACCAAAATCTGTCCCAGTGGAGTTGCACCTGCTTTACCCAGATCTCACTGCCAAAACCCTACACCCTCAACTCCCCGTCTAACTTCATTTTAAGTCAAAAGGTTGCTCCCTGGACTGATACCCCATAGAACTAGAGTAAGCTGTGGGCCATGGTGTAGGATGGATGCAACAGTTGGATCAGGTGGATGTAACATATTAATCTTAGTTGCACCATCACTTTGTGTCACTTGCAATTCATCACACTGTTTTACATAACTAAGAGTATGAATTACGAAGCAGTCATCAAATGCTAATAGTAGCCTGCACTGAATATTAGTTACCTTGTATTCCTAATCCACTGTTTTCCTAAGTTTGGGGGAAATGATTTGATTTAAAGATTTCATTTATTTTGAAATTTTAAAAGTATTTTTTTCAACTAGCTGTGCTGCTTTGCATAAATGACTCCCACAAATTATCCTTTTGAAATAGTTTCACTTAATTTATTAGCAATATCAAAGGTTCTGATAGAAAACGGAATACTTATCCTCCGTAGGACAACTGGTTTCTCTGCACTGCTTGGTCATTCTCTTTGCAACTTGGCATTTTTCACGAAGGAGCAGCTAACTAGTTTGCCCAAAATAAAAACCAGCCCAAACATCAGGCAAATCCCTAATGTACCCCCGACAAGGCCCCTGCAATCTTCATTTTTAAAGTTGCAGGAGCCCAACAGCCTCTCTGTGATTTCCAGGAAAGGCCCCTGGGGGCCACATGAACTTAAAAGCACAAAATACCCTGGTGCCTTTCAGAAAAGAATATGCATATACTCCAGAGCACATGACATTTTGAATATAGAGGTGCGGAGAGAAGCTGCCAAATCTGGTGAGACTTATAACTGTACAAACACAGACAGAGTGGCCAGGTGTTTGGGAGCTCTAGTGAGACAGGGAATTTGAATGGCCCTGTTGGGAAAGTGGGTGGTTTTGAGTAAAGTGTCTATTGCAGATACGATGGTGGCAGGATTGTTGAATAAGTTGCAGAGAGGGATGAAAATGTTGGAACCTGGTTAGAGTTTGGTGGGAGGGCAACACTGAAGGGAAGGCTGCCTTCTGTTGAAATTAAGACAAGAGACTGCAGCAAAGCAGGGAATGTAGGAATACTGGGGATATAGTTATTCTCTGGGAGAAAGAGGGAAGCCAGAGCAACTGCAGAGAAGAGGGATAAGGAACCTCCAAAGGTTCAGATTAGCATCTGAACTCTTTGGTAGCCTTATTTCAAAAACAAACCTCCAAATCTTTTAAAGAAATTTATCCAACAACACTTTGCAGACTTATTTATCCTTGCCCTTCCATATCAAAATATTTCACCACTATGATTTGTAGCCTTTCTGCTTCACCTACAGGGCCAAAGCCTGCACTCCTTACTCAAGCAAACTCCCACAGGAGTTTTGTCTGAGTAAGGACTTTAGGACTGGAGCCATGGACTATAACCAGTGGTGTGGCATTTTGTTATATATTTGCATGAAAGATGCTTTAGGATGTCCAAAAAATGAAAAGGGAAAGAAACATGCTGCAGACATATTACAAAATATGAAAGTTCTTCAGGCACAGCATCATGTCAAGGGAGCCCTTACAAGTTAGCAGCGTTTTATGTCTTAATCTAACATGCTTTCTTCATAGCATAAGAATATAAGAATGGCCATACTGGGTCAGACCAAAGGTCCATCCAGCCCAGGATCCTGTCTGCCGACAGTGGCCAATGCCAGGTGCCCCAGAGAGAGTGAACCTAACAGATAATTATCAAGTGATCTTTCTCCTGCCGTCCATCTTCACCCTCTGACAAATAGCATCAATTGATATACTGTAGATCTGAACTAAGTGCTAATTAAGGTCTGTAGTGAGGGGTGTGTGTGGAGGGAGTCACTTTGCAGGGGGAGCCCCAGGAGCAGTTCTGACTGACTCAGCCCCGCTACACCATGCTCCCTTTGGGAAGGCAAGATCCACCAGCCATATAGTCCTAGCGCTGCGCTGGTACTCTCCAGTAAAGGGCACAGGGAATAATGCAGGGGCAGTAGGATCTTAATCCCCCTCCCACTTTGTGCAGCGATGTAGGGCTGTTCAGAATCTATCCCTAACACAACAACATGTACATGAATAGCAAAGATCTAAAAAAATTCAATTCACAGTAAAAGTCCTCATTGCTCACATTCCAGCCCGGGATGCAGCTAGGCAGTTTTACTTTTCATATAAATACCACAGAGAACTACAGCACATATAAGGAATTCTAAGCTTAAGAGATGATATTTGAAAAAACAAAGCTGTTTTTAAGGGTCTCTGTGTCAAGGTGTTGACAGGCTCAAAACAGAATCAAATCTAAAAATAGTATTAAAAAACAAAACAAAACAAACAAGAAACCAACCCTATGGTCCTGATCCTAGAAATGCCATGAGTCAATCTGAAACAAGGGTAATGACATGATCCAAATCTCACCTAATCTGCTTCACAGTTTCCGTTCCACATCTTGCAAGTTGACCATACAGGAAAATTCATTCTGAGCACTGCAGCGTCATAACTTTGCCTTGCTACACAGTTTTGCAACACAACAGTATTGCATCGTGACCTCATCACATCACGTCAATGCGTCATAACCAACTGACACTATGTCCTCATGTACTTACAAATCTCATTTCATGAAAGGGTAGATGTCACAACAGTTTAATGAGGCACCATGGCAAAGTATCAGAATTATGTTCTTTTGTCAAGGACAAAAATAAATAGATGGAAACCTTTTTAATATACTGAACCACCCATGATAAACTCAGGGTGCTTATTTTGACAATGGCTGCAGGGTGTTGCATGCACCTGATTTGGACACAAGTATCCACATTACCCTGTCTGTTCAATTTGCCTTCTCAGCTCAGCTGTTATACACAACCCAGAAAGCAAAAATTTACCAAAATCCCATTCACAGGAAGAGTGAACCAAAAAAAAGCTGGCAAGTCCATTTTTAATGCTGCTAGTCTTGCCTCTGGGCCTGTAGGCAAAGGGGGGCCCAAAATACTCCATTTACATCAAGTAAACCTTTTTTTAATACAGCCTTGAAAATTAAAGCCAGTTGTTTCAAGTATTTTTTAAAGATGTTGTTTGCCTAGACCTCTGACATTTATATTCATAGTTAAAATTTTAAACTCCTTGATTTATGATGGAAACACTTACAGATCCTTAGCAATAGTGTCAGATTCTTAACTCTAGTGCTGCGAGTAAGTGCAGGTAAATTCCTTTTAAAAAAAAAGCGAAGAACATTGCACTTGCTAGAAGATGACTGAGTAACTCATTCACGACTGTGCCACTTATGAGTAATGGCATGATTCCCTCATTCTTTGACTGTTAAGTATTATCTCTCTGTCTCTGTCTTCGCCTGTATATATTAATATATAATCTCCATACTGGTTATCAAGATGCATGCAAACACTATCTGGTGTTCTTCAGGAAAGAAAAAACATTTTAGGCAGCTATTGAGATATTAGCTTTGCAGTTAAGGTTCTGACCTGTTCATTTACTGGAATCAATAGGCATCATCTCCAAACTACCTTTATTTTACTGTTTGTTTAAAAAAGTTAGTGTATAACTGAAGAATTAGGTCAGTTTCATAAGAACTTCTAATTAAGCAGTTCTCTCTTTAAAAGAACGCTGGCTCTGCTTTTAAGAATATTCCAAGATTGATTTTGTCAATAGAGTTCAGAATAGGGCTAATGATTATCATTAAAGAAAGCCCAGAGTGATTTTAGAAACTTATCTTTCTGTATTTTATTCCTTTTATCAAATGGTAGGATCTTGGAAGGAAGTCATTTCAGACTACAATTCAGATTTAAAAAAAAAAAAAAAAGAGTGAAAGGAAATTTTCCATAAGAGGAAAAAAAAACTTCAGATTTTTTTTAAAAAAGCAGTGGGTTTGAAGAGAGGAGGTTGTTCACTTTGGAAGATGATAAAACAAACTCTGAAGATAATATTAATGTGCTATTCCCTTATGGCGAACTAATAAGAAATGTTAAGAGAGAAGGAGGCAAAGAAGAACATTAGCATATACACCCTAAAATATTTTCCTTCATAATTCTATTGCTCTGATTACTGTCCTTAGCAGTTCAATCCACATACATTATTAACTGTTCTCGCTAGAGAAATGCTGCCTAAATTCCTAGAGCGCCTGGCCCTTTCCTTAGCTACAGCTCGTGTCCCCTTGTTTTTGTGTTTGACACTAGCTCAAATTGCCTTGTAGAGACTAGCCACTCTATTCCTTGGAAAAGTTTCTCTTACAGACCTAATGTGTCCTTTTCTGACCTTTCTTATTACATTAGTATTTATCATAACCTCTTCGTTTACTCTCTCTCTCTCACAGTTTTACCTTTGCTTTTCTTACAATTTCTTAAACTCTTAATGTTAGCTTTCCAATCCCCTTTACCCGATGCATTGGGATGCAGTTTTGCAAGAGACTGAGCACTCTAAATTCCCTCTGATTTCAAAGGGAGTTGAAGACACTCAGAACCTCCTTGGATTAGGCTCTTATATTCTGTACATATTGTTACCGGTTCTTATTTTTTGATGACATATTTGCACTTTTCATCTGCTTTATCTCTTTTTAATTTTTGCTGAACTTATTACCAGTGGCTAGTCACACAGCCCTTGGGTGCGTATTTTCCTTGAACACCTGCCATTTCTTCTCTGAATTTTCTTTGGATTTTTTTCTATTTAATCAGATACATCCTGCCTTCCTCCAAAATTCACCCGGACCAATATTCCCTGAAGAACTCCAAGCCACATTGTCAGGATTATCTTGTAAGTCTTGTGAGTAGAAATAAAAAAAAAAAAAAGAGTAGCTAGATGTGGAAATTCTCAACGGGGCATAGAAACTCCAGGGTATTGAGCACACTAAATGGATGGAATGGAGTGACTGCAAAGGAGAAAAACAACTGCTCATTATGGTCCCCCTCTATTGCACAGAAACTTCTTTCCTCTCTGCATCTACAGAAATGGAGGCCTGCTTTGCAAGGCCATAGGGAAAGATGACACTGTTACAGTCACATTATGGGACATGTTCCCCATAAAGTTCATGAGGACCCTGGTATGCTAGCAGTGTCAATCAATTCCCACATGTTGCTTTTTAACTCTGCTGATAGAGTATGTCCACACAGGGGAGTAAGTGCCAGTCAACACCCTGGGTGTCAAGAGCTGGAAAATGTGTGGAGACAGGGTCTGGACATGAGGAAACCCCAAAATCCATGCAATTTCCCCTTGTGGGTTCCAGGTTCTGCAATTATTGCAGGCGAATCCCCCTCTTAAATCTACAACATCAGAGCTCTCCCATTTAGAAGGGACATAGGCCAAAACATGGTAAAAACACAGAGGCTACAAATCTGTCTATACTTCCCACCCCTTTTAAGTGTGAAAGATAGCATGTGAGCCCAAATTCAGGTCACCATGCCCACAAACGTATTGCTCAGTTTATTGTTCCACTTAGTGTGTCCCAGTTCGTATCCCAGCAGTTGAAATCTCCCACAACTACTTTGTTTTTTTAATAAATCTTTTTGATTCCTATTATTTCCTCACCACACTCTCTCAGTTGTTACTTAGGTATTTCCCTTTCATATAAGGATACTCCTCCTCATTATTGCCTCCTTCTTTGATCTCCTCTAAAGAGTCTGAAATTGCTGACTAGCCACCTCTGTGTTGATTTTCCTGCTTGCAGAACAAATGAACTATACATTTCTGAATTCAGGAAGAAGGTAAACTCCACGAAACCTCAAGGACTTGTCCAGTGGTCTAAAAACAAATAGGTCATAAGGTGAGATCCTGGTCCCACTAATATCAATGACGGAACTCTCATTTATTTCAGTGGTGTCAGGATTCCACCCAGAGCATCAGCTTCCTTGCAAAATCCTTGCTTTTCCTGTATCCAAGGTAGACATATACAAAGGAGATTACTTTATCAGTGTTTTAGTGAATAGACTCCTTTTTAATGAGATTTATAAGACAGTTTTATTACTTTTGACCCCAGATTAAAAATAAAACATTCCAGTTTGTTATTCCCTATGTTATTTGTTTGGAGGAAAGCTTTTCTGGCCCATATCATTTAACAATAAAAATAAAAATCTCTCTCAATTGAACACTGAATAATTCATTAGCTCTGATTTTACATTATTTTGGCATCTTTCTCTTTTTTAAATGGCCTATTGCTATGTCTGTCACTAAACAACAGTCCTTAGTTGTTTTCACCTTGGAGTGCCGTGAATGAGCTGATTATATTTTCAAAATGTGCCTTCTGAGAAGATGCTTTGAGCAGATTTTACAAACATTCACGCCTAAAGCTTGAAAAAGAAGTGCTGAGGAAACCTTCTGGCAGAATTTGGAAGTACGATGTTTTATAATTATGAAGTTTTCTTACACTTTTAAATCTAGCTTTAAACCAATGATCTAACACTGTAGCAGCAAAAGTGTGCCACTGGAGTAGTAGGGCTTCTGATATGCATGTTTTCATACAGTAGTTTTAATTTAAAAGCACAGCCCATATTACCCTTTAAGATACAATTAAAACAGCAAATATGATTTGATTTATTAAAAGTCACTAATGGGCAATGCTAGCCAGCTGGGTTCAATCTACAAGAGAAAGAATGATGGATGAATTGATGGATTCATAGTTCACTCAGCAACCAAGCCATACAACCACTTTAGTGGCAGGTCTGTGGGAGGTAGTGCAGTCAGACACAATTAATAAATAAATCATATATAATAATAATACTTTGTACTTCTACAGTATTTTTCAACTCAGTATTTCAAAGAACTTTACAGACACTTAATGAAGCCTCACAACGTGTACTTGAGGTAGGTCAATGTTGTTCTACATACGGGTAAACTGACGTACAAAAAGGTTGCGTGACCGTTCAAGGTCACACAGTGACTCAGTGGCAGAGCCAGGAACAACTCCCAGTAAACTTGACCGCCAGTAGTCTGGTTTAACCACTGGATAATGAATGTTCTCTTCCTGTCACTGACACTACACTACAGTGATTACAGCCATTTTGGAAAGAAGCAGGTAAAATGCTACCAAAATAGATGAAAATGAAAACTAGACAAAATCTATAAAAAGAGATAAAAATATATTCTCCCTCTCCTCCAAAAATGATATGGAAAACTGACTATACACAAGTAAGCAGATCTATTAGATTTTTTTTAAGTTAATTAAGAGGGCTTCCTTTTTTTAAATTGAAGACTATCATTATTTTACTGGATTCCTAAAATACAGTCCTAAGCAAATCTTTTATGTTAGTGACTGGATGTGTAAACCAAACCATTGTGGTAACATTTTTCAAATGTTTTGCATGTGTGTTGAGTTGGGGAGCGGGGAACAGATGGAGAATACTATAATGAATTGAAATGTTCTATTTAAAAACTGTTTGTCAGCTGTAGTTAAGTTGACACTGTCAGCATGGCAACAAATCACAACACTTTGCGTGTTATGCTGTATGCTCAAGTTTGCTACAAAGAGTTTAGTTGTCGGAAATTTGAGGTTTTTAAGCAGCTTAGCAAGTAAAACCACACAACAGCCAGTGGCTAACTCCGCTTTCTAAAGCAAACAGAATGGTACAGGAAAATGTCATGGACTTATTTGTTTTTATAATATACTGATTGTCACCTGTATTATGCTGTTCCCAGATTAAAAAATAAATAAAACTAAACCAATCTACATAAACAAAATCATTTAAAACTACAAAAAAGGGCACAGGTCATTGATAATGGCCTATGAACTCTTTCAGCTCAAGGTCACTAGCTCAAATCAAGTTCATTCTAGATGTAATTCAAAGTCATTACCATTTGATTGCTGTTCAAATTGCAGCCTTATGTACAATGCACTTTTGGTCTCTCTGCAGTCCTTAGTGGACTGGAGCACACACTTAAAAAATAAACCCCACACCATTTCAGCTGGCGCCTTTGTTGATATGCTCAGCGAAGGACTGACTGGGCACAGAGACAGAACTCCCTGAACACCTTTGGAGTTGTATCTCCAAGTCAGGCTTGAGGCACCATGGCAGGTGGAGTGAGAAAGCTTGCACTGATTCTACATGCAGCATATCTGTTCCATATGGGACTTCAACTCCCATGATTATCAGTTTGGGACCTTTTGTCACCACTAAAGGAATTTTTTTAAATGAGAAAAAGGACAGTTTGCCTACTTTTAATGTAATGTCCCAATAGGAGGCATGTGAATCTTCGTAGTGGAAGAAAGAGTAAGAGCATAGTTCAAAGCAACGGAAAATGAGGTCCATGAACCCTGGCCCCAAATCCCAACACTTGTCCCACCAGTAGTTACAGTTATTAAAGATTATGGAATATATTGCCAAATTTACCAAAATTCAGACTCATACTGTCTTCTTACAAGAGACTTTTGTAACTTCAGAGGCATACTACTTTGATATACTCCGCAACCCCAAATGTAGGGGTTTTTTTAGTTTACATTTTTTTTTTTTTGCAGTTGTTATAGGTAAGCAAGGTCAAAAAGGGGGCTGACGAGCAAGAAACACATAGGACTGATGTTTTCTGATATCACAAGTAACGCCACTGAAACCAATGGAGCAATGTGTGTATAAAAATACTGTAAATGAGGGGAGAATAAGGACCAAATACTCTTTATTTAGTCCTAATTATGCCCCGCTTTGGGGAAATGGGGGAGAAATGTGTGAAAAACAACCTATTCAATAAACCAGCATAAATAATGAAAATAGCCCTACGCAGCTCAGAAACTCCTATGGCAATAGCTGTTCAAAAATACCATTACTAAACATCCTAGCAGATGCAGAACACTATATTTCCTATGCTTTTTATTTGATTATATTTCATTTTTTAAATCTTCCAGAACTATTTGCAATAGTTTTGGGCCTGGATATATTTTTTTTCCAGTTCTCATGCACAAAGATACAGAATGTCATGAATGAAAATCAGACATAGGTTTTAACAGCAAGGACTTGATTTATTAATGCTTAAAACAAGTTTCATGCATTAAAGATCCCGGTACAGAACATGACATGTTCTTTCTTTTAAAATAACTACACACTTTAAGACAAGTGACATGATCCAAATGGTCTCGGCTGACTTTGATGGCTATTCTAATGCAGAACAGGAATATCTAACTGAGTATTCGTGTATATCATTGCTTCAAACAAAGGGGGACAGGGGAAGCAAAAACAAAGTTTAGTTAAAATGAAGTATCCTTCCCACAAAACTTCAAATTTCATCTCACCTTCTGTATTGGCTGCCATCTCTCAGGATGAGGAGAGCATTCATTAAACATCTATCTCATTTAGAGCTGAAATTCAGCCTTTGTTAAGTATCTATTCTGTTAAGGGTCTGATGCAATGTCCACCGAATTCAGTGTAAAGACCCTCATTGACTTCACTTGGCTTTGGAAGTGTGGTAATTATATAGAATAAATCACAAAGTAACAGCACAAAATAATACTACTAGACATTTTTATGGAGAGAAAGAGTAAAGGATAGAGAGAAAACCACAGAGACAGAGGGATACAACGGTATGGTACAAGGTGCAGCTGAAACAATATTTTTAAATTGGTATAAGACCTTTCTTGAGAAAAATCTCAAAGGACTTCAGATAAAAACATACCAATCACATATTTTACACGTTAGTGTTAATACAGTAAAACCAAACAAAAACAAGAAACTCAGAATTTCATGTAAAGATGAAAACATGTTATCTTAACTCTATTCTTTTGCATATGATTATGATAGTCTGATAATTATATGATCATGTTAAGTTATAGAAAATCCAAAGATAATATCCAAAGTTATAGAAAAAATAAAACAGAATACAATATTTCATTATCAGCGTATATCAAGACTGTCATAGATCACAGGTATAAGTAGTAGAATTAGGTAGTGCGTTCATTCTGAACTTGCACATTTACTGACCTCAATCTTACTATTGTACTCATGTTTTGGTTTTTGCAATTAGCTTCTATCAATCTTAAAAAGAAGGCAAAAGCTCCCACTTGCTGAATATAAACATTCAGACTTTTAAAAGTGTGGGGTTGATGTTCTTCAAACTAGGTTTGTTTCTTAAATCTCAGTCCAATATACACAACAAACCACGTTTGAAGAACATCAGTTCAGTACTTTTAAAACAATGAATGTTTGAGAGCTCAACCAGTTTTGAAAAGTCCACCTTTCACTAGCTGCAGTTGTTTCCAAATTTAGAGCCAGATTCTGTGCCTTACTCCACATGCCACCACACTGAAATAAAACATGTTTTCTGAGGGCCAACTAGGGCCCAGCTTGCATGGCCACACAGAGGAGTAATGTGGCATAACAAGCTCCCTTTCACTAGTGACCCAGATCACAGGCAGCAGCACAAAGAGAGAAGCTTCTGGAATGCTACTTCCCATCCCAGTGCCAGTGGGCAGGAGTAAACTGGGCAAGAAGCTTGGTTCACTCCACCAACAAGTCAGCTAGTGCAGCTATCCCAAGTTGGGGAAGGAAGTTCTCTGCAGCAAGTTCAGAACAGATGGGAGAATCTAGCCTTTAGCAACCAGGGCACAAAACCATATGCTCATTTTTTGATGCAGCCAAAGATCCATTAAGGGGTGATGGTAAGTATACTTTTTGTTCTTGAGAGCCAATGTGGTTCAGTGGATAGGCTACAGAAGAGCTGGGTTCTAGTCCCCCCTACTTCTGACTCTTACCTGCTGTGGGAGTTCTGGCAAACCACTTCGCTCCCTTTCAGGGCCGGCTCTGCCATTTCGCTGCCCCAAGCACGGTGGCACGCTGCAGGGGAGCACTCTGCCGCTCGCCGGTCCCGCGGCTCCAGTGGACCTCCCGCAGGCATGCCTGCGGATGCTCCACCAGAGCAGCGGGACCAGTGGACCCTCTGCAGGCACGCCTGCGGGAGGTCCACCGGAGCCACCTGCCGCCCTCCCGGCAACCGGCAGAGTGTCCCCCACAGCATGCCACCCCAAGCACGCGCTTGGTGCGCTGGGGCCTGGAGCGGCCCTGCTCCCTTTGATAAAGCTCTTTGAGATCGCCATATGAAAAGCGCTATATTTAAGAGCAAAGTATTATTCCAAAGGAAAAGAAAATTTCTGACTGGTCATTCCTCCAGTGCAAGTCTTTTTTTCTTCTCCTCATACCAGGGCTTCTCCCTTCCTTAGGGCACACATTACGTTGTCCTCTCTCACGTCAAGAACACTCGGGTAAGATTCTCTTGGAAGTCCACACACATCGCTAGTGTTTAATGCCAAAACAGCTTGACAGTTTAGCAAATGTAATCAGCAAGTCATGATAAACAAGTATGCAGTGATCCCATGCCCTAGCCATCAGTGAAGCTTCTGTGTAACAGAAATAAAACCAACACTGAATTTCACTTTTCACAGTTCTTAGTTTGTTTGTTACAGGAATTGGTACATAGCAACCTGAACATTTCTTTTCCCAGGAGCACAGCAAAGTGATCTCAGTTACTACTTGATCAACCCAATCATGATCTCAGTTACTTCAGTGTAAATATGAACTAGCTCCAATGAAATTGATGGAGTTACTCTGGACTCTTATCTATGTAAATAAGACCAGAATGTGGCCTTCTGGAAGTCAGAGACTAGGCCCCTTAATTACAAAACTTAAAGACTATCTTTCGTGCTGGGCCTTCTCTTCCCCTTCTGTTTCCTCCCTGTCCCTCTGTACTCATCACTTCTCCTCTGTCCTCTTTCCTCTCCCTCTTTTCCTTGCTATATCCCCTTTCAGGTTTAACTTGTTTGCTCCCTTCTCCTGACATCTCTCCCACATCAAACTCCTCCACAAATGCAGACCTGCATGATCTCATTCCTGTCCGCTGCATCCACTCCTCCTCACACACACCGACAATGAAGACAGGAACATAAGAATGGCCACAGTGGATCAGACCAAAGGTCCATCTAGCCCAGTATCCTGTCTTCCAACATCAGAGGGGTAGCTGTGTTAGTATGGATCTGTAAAAGCAGCAAAGAGTCCTGTGGCACCTTATAGACTAACAGATGTATTGGAGCATGAGCTTCCGTGGGTGAATATCCACTTCATCGGATGCATGCTCCAATACGTCTGTTAGTCTATAAGGTGCCACAGGACTCTTTGCTGCCTCCTAACAGTGGCCAATGCCAGGTGCCTCAGAGAGAATGAACAGAACAAGTAATCATCAAGTGATCCATTCCCTGTCACCAATTCCAAGCTTCTAGCAAACAGAGGCTAAGGACACCATCCCTGCCCATCCTGGCTAATAGCCATTGATGGATCCATCCTCCACGAATTTATCTAGTTTTTTTTTTAACCCTGTTATAGTCTTGGCTTTCACAACATCCTCTGGCAAAGAGTTCCACTGGCTGCGTTGGGTGAAGAAATACTTCCTTCTGTTTGTTTTAAACTTGCTGTCTATTAATTTCATTGGGTGACCCCTAGTCCTTGTGTTATGAGAAGGAGTAAATAATACTTTCTTATTCACTTTCTCCACACCAGTCATGATTTTATAGACCTCAATCATATTCCCCCTTAGTCATCTCTTTTCCCAGCTGAAAAGTCCCAGTCTTATTAAATCGCTCCTCATACAGAATCCGTTCCATACGCCTAATCATTTTGTTGCCCTTTTCTGAACCTTTTCCAATTCCAACATATCTTTTTTGAGACAGGATGACCACATCTGCACACAGTATTCAAGATATGGGCGTACCATGGGTTTATATAGACGAAACATGATATTTTTTGTCTTATTATCTATCCCTTCCTTAATGATTCCCAACTTTCTGTTCACTTTTTTGACTGCATTGCACATTGAATGGATGTTTCCAGAGAACTATCCACAATGACTCCAAGATCTCTTTCTTGAGTGGTAACAGCTAATTTAGACCCCATCATTTCATATGTATAGTTGGTATTAAGACAGCTGCTTCAAGCAAAGGTCAGCTGGCTCCACTTCTCTGAATTCAATGGAGTTGAGGAAAACATACCATGTCAAGACCCTGGGCCAGATCCTCAGTTGGTGTCCATCAGCATGGTCCCACTGAGGTCAGTGGAGCTACACCAATTTAGACCAGCTGAGGAACTGGCCCATTGGCTAGAACAGTCATTTTCACCACTGTCCTCATGACAACCAGAATCCAGGTCGTTAGCATGGCAGTGAAAGAGACTTCATATGCCAATGATTCACCCGGTTCATCAGAGAATTGGGTAGGAGAAAACAACACACTCACCTGTGAAGAAAGGCCAGTGTACTATCCTGAGTTTGTGTGCTAATTAAAATCCTGGTAAATTCAGAAATCTAAGCAATCTTAATCACGGGTCAAATTGTGAGGTTTTTAGCCCAGTTTTTACTCAATCCTTACTTAGGCAATCTTCTACTGAAGGACTTGGCCTACAGGAAGGAAAAGTGGCTTTTCACCACTATATCAACAGAGGCTTTATTGCTATTCTAAATCTATGTCTTTAAGCCAATAGTGAACATATGTGACCATGCTTTAAGAGTGAGGGACAATGATAGAACCCAACAACATTCTAATTTTTATGTTTAAACCCAAACTCTTGTCTCTCCCATTCAGAAGATTTGCCATAAATCTCAGAAGAGAAAGAACTGTTTTGGGTAGACTTACAATGAGTATATTGTCAGTATTATTTGTGATCTCTGTGGAGCAATCATGCATGATTTGCTAAATCTCTAATTTCACATCATATCCCATGACTATTCCTCACTGGTCCATCTCTAGCTTAAGCAAGGACTGAGGTAAGTCTTAATAGTAGTGCAGAAAAAGTAAGTGATACTAGAGTAATTTATTGTCTTTCCTCCTCTCTTACTATTTCTCTAAATGTGTTCCCAAGGTTGCTGCCAGAATGTTTTGGTAGAATGAATCTGGGAGGGGAGATAAGAATAGATACCGTTGCTGGTTATTTATAACCTTTACCCAGAGTTTCAGAAACAAATATGCCGAGGATGAGGGCAAGGGTACTGTCTGTAAACTTGAAAGTAAGCTAAAAATATCCCTTGTATACAGCTCTCTGGTGGATTTTCGAAGGTTAAATAAATGATATTTAATCAGTCTTCTGCTGTAAAATCTCTCCCTGAGACCAAAGCTACAGGCAATAATGTGAAAAGCAACCCAAAGCAGCCTCACAATTAGTAAACCAACCTGCAAGAATCTTCGAATTTCCTGCATAAAGCCTGTAACATGTTCACACATACACATGCTTTAAAGGATGTAATCCTGGTTTTATTATAGTCAGTAGGAGTTCTGGCAGTGATCTGAATGGAGCTAGGATTTCACCCAATGCTTGTTTCAACATCACTGTCCTAATCTGGGAAATCAAGAGGGAGGTGAGGGGGGAAAAAGAGAGAGAGAAATATACTCAGCTCTATTTGATTCTGAACTCACTCTACACCAATATTGGTTTGAATACCACACTCAGAATCACCCTTCTCTCACCATCTTCTGGTATTGTTCTTTTTGCAGCCATGAGGCAATATCATCAATAGGTCAGAGCAGAGGCTGGAAATTAGAACTCCTTGGTTCCTTCCTGACTCTTCAAGTGACTGATTTTGTGATGTTGGGCAAGTTATTTAACTTCCGTCTCTCAAGTTTTCAATTTGTAAAAGGAGAGAAAAAAATATGTACAAGCTTCACAGAGGTGTTGCAAGACTGCATCAAATAAGATTTGTAAAATGTTTTCAGATCCTCGGATGGAAGGACTGCATATACTGCAAATACCAAATATTAATATTTTTTTAAGCAGGCTACACACTTGCAACTCTGACTGAACACTAGCCAAACTGTGATTGTGAAGGTAGAATTTGACCACTTTTCTCAACATATTTAAGAAAGTTCAAGGAATAGAGGTGAATGCATACTGTAATGGGATTACTCATTGATATCCACTGAATTCAATTTAAAATGCCCTTTTTTGGTGAAATATTTAACTCCCACTATATAGTTCAATATAAATTTACAATGAGGTTCACTGAGTTATTTAGCAGGTCTTGTATGCATTCATAGTTGTGCACTTAAGTTTCTAGGCATAAACGGTAATGACATGACAACAAGATAACAAAAGACTCAGGGTTTCTGACAATGATAAAAGACAATTTGGGGGTGGCGGAAAGAGAGACGATCCATGGGGCATTCTTAAGATTTTTCTATGGGAAATGGGACAGTGTTAAATACACCGTGCCCATATGACCCATTGCTTATAAGAATGTAGGTACATTAGATAGATTACACTGAGATATTACACTATAATTAAAAATCCCTAACTCTCACACACGAACTCCCTCAGCTGCATAAGGAGTCAAGAGACTGACATAAAGATACAAAAGTAACCTGGCTATCCACTTTCTTCTTCTGATATTTCAGTTAAATTGTTGTTTGGGTAGTATCTGCGCCTTGAAACAGAGGAGTAAAAAAACAATACGCATAAGTGAAAGGATCCTTCTTTTGGTTCTTTTTTGTTATTCTATTATAGTGGCTGTAATGCAGTGATAGGCTTGCTTACACTATGTGCCCCAGGCAGGTTCTGATCAAAATTACAGTCCATGCAGTTTTGAGTGGAAGACGAAGACTTGATTTCAAAACAATTCAAACTTACTGTGTCTCCTTCACTCTCCCCTCTTTTCATTTCTTTGGTGGATGGTTATTAAGAGATCTTATGCAAGGAGTATTTTTAAAGAGGGGATTTGAAGAAAGGGAAGTTGGCTGTTTGGCACACAAAATAAGAGACATTGTTCCAAGTGTCAGAGAAGCCTGGTAGAAGAGTTTGGTAGGAGACAAAGATGAGAAATGGGAAAGACTACATTGGGGGAGTAGGAAGGAATTAGAGAAGAAGTGAAGGCAGGAAAAGACCTAAAAAATGAGGATACACAAGTAGGGGCCAGATTTACCGGTGTGCTCCAGCTGTTTTGCTCTGCTCTGGTTACGCAAGACAGCCGTAAACTCAATGTAACTGGCAAAACTTGATTCCTGACTATTCTGTGCCTCTAGAATTATGCAAGACAGGTAGAAAGTACCAGTGAGATCGTTCCTAACTCTTGATACAGAAGAAAAGGGTAAACGAGTGATATTATCTAAGAGAGAGGAACATTTCAAAAGATTTCTTGAGTATAACAGGGCGAACAGCTTTTGAATAAGATTATAAATAAATCCTGTGTTTGAAGTATCAACAGAATTTTTACAATAGGCCAGATTCTGTTTGCATCAGCATAAATCTAGAATACCTCACTGATGACAGTGCAGTTGGCCTGAATTTAACTGAGAGCAGGTTCTGGTCCTTCATGGGATAATGGTTAGAGTGAACAGATCTTGCCCAGAGCTTATGGCCCCCTCCACTAACATTGTACGTTTTGCATTAAGAGGACATTCCATGGCAGCAGAAACCCTTAACAGATGCATCACTGACTTGGGATACTTTACCTAATATCCAGTATTGTATGGGTGAATACTCATAAAAGTGAATCACTGTTTATTTACACCCCAGAGATAATATAATCATACCACTGGCCAGTGGATCCACCTTCCTTCACAGAATAATTTAACTATTTTGCGGCTGACTCTGAAACCATCAGCCTCATCTATACAATTTTTATTTTAAGAACACTGAGGTCACTGCAGAACTTAACAGAAGCAGACTTAAAGGGCCCCCAGGTGCAGTTTGGCTCCACTTAGGAAATGCATCCCTGATTCTCTGCCTCACTTGAGCAAAGATTGCTTACTTGTCAAAACTGTAAGTACTGACCCAGAGGCATAAACTAATATATCCTTTAACGTCTGAGTTTTAAGACAACCAAACTCATTTAGGAACAAAGCTGGATGTATCCCAGATCTTTAAGACTGGAGCTACCACTTTTTGCCTATATGGAATCTTCTGACGTATTGTAAGTTTAAAAAAAACAAAAAAAAAACCAAAAAAAAACAAAAAAAAAAACCCACAGATTAAATGTACTGAAATATTATGTGCAGAAATTAGCCTTTTCATTTCCTCTTTTGACCAGCTACAAATTGTCTTATTGTTCAAAACCAAGACCAAGTGCATATGCATTCATCAAATATTTCCAAGTGAAATGTATTAGAAAGCACTTAAAAAAAAAAACATATCTATCCCATTCTCCAGAACACACTGAAGGCTAAATTCTGCTATGAGCTACACCAGTGTAAATCTGGAGTAATTTAACTGATGATGTTGGTATTGCTCTGAAATTGTCATAACAATGTATCTGAAAGGTGAATTTGATTGTGTAAAGCAGGCCTGCACAACTCATAAAGCAGCGAGGGCCATATTACTCCAAAGAAAACAGCTGAGGGCCGAACCACCCTGGCCCCACTGAACGCCCCCCCAGAGCTGCCAAGTCCCCCTGAAACACAACCCCCTCCAGCACCGCCCACCCCATGGAAACAAACCCTCCTTCCCCAGCGCTGCCCCACCGAAACAGCGGTATTGAACCTTGGTAATATGTTATAGAGGTCCCCTAAGGTAGTATAATTAAGGTAAAAGAAAAATGACTTTTTGCTAGAAGTAGAATAAGATCTTCCCCCAACTTTGTAATCAATTGCCCTGTTGAATGAATGAGGTGTGAATGAGGAAGGCATGGAAGGCAGGCACCTCCAGACAGCTGCAACCTTTAGAGGGGATGGGAGCCAGACCAGATCAGTAGAACAGGTCAGCCACTGACTCCTCGCTCACCTCCTCAGCCCCTACCCCCCTGGCTCGCCTCCTCATCCCCTGCCACTGCCTGCCCACCCGCCTCTTCAGCCCCCTTCCCTCACCCGCCACTTACCTACTCACCCTCTGCGGACCACCAGTGAGCCCACCTACTCACTCCCCGCGGATCGCACAGTGAGCCCACGAGGGCCGCATGCGGCCCCCAGGCCACATGTTGTGCAGGCCTGGTCTAAAGACTGTGGGCCAGATGTCCCAAAATCTTCAACTGACATACAGCCAGCATCCCGCTCCCATTGCTAGGAAGTAGTCAGAATGCTCTGTACTCCAGCAATCCTTGGGCAGCATAATGGCCCATTACTGGCTGCTAATTCAGGCTGACTTGTAGAACAGCCCTGAAATTATGAGTCCCAGCACTGATGTACTTTGGAGTAAAGAGCCAGTCCTAGCATTGGGGAGTTTCAAACGACTCCTTTGTCGCTTCCCCCTCAACTACACCCAATGGGGCACAGCTGAGGATGCAGTCCTGTTTATGTAAAGCAACTACTACTACTTTGGATACTCACTATGCAGGGCTAGACAGGGGACTTACAAGTGAGCAAGCACTTTATATTACATTTCAGACCACTATGTCAAAAAATACTAACTCCAATGAAATAAAAGAGAGAAAAATATATAAAATTTCAATACAAATCCTGTTTTTCATGCTTGCACACACTGTGTGAAACTAAAAGCATCCATATATCATGGCTTGGAATCCCAGACCATTCATTCCAAAGCACTAGTCATAGACTGATTTGGGGTTTTTTAGGATATCAGACATTCTTTAATATCAGACATTAAGATTAAGACATTCTCCTTTTCGGGAAAATGATTATAGAATAGTTAAAACAAAATCATGAATCATGCCTATCAATGGGGAAGGATAAACATGTATGGTATGGTTTCAGCTGATCTGTCTGGATAAGGGATTGAAAAAAAATGTATAGACTTAGATATCATCACTTTTTGTAGCCTGGTATAGTCTTTATCTCTGGAGCACTATGAAAAATACTGCAAGTGCTCTGGTAAAGGCAGTTTCTGTGATAGAGAAAACTGAATTTGAATCTAGTCTGTTCTACATTTCAAACACACGTTTGTGCTATGAAAAAATTCTCATTCATATACTCTATTGTGTTTTGCTTGTCCTTCTCTTTTTCACAACTCTCTAGGTGGACAGACAAAAAGTGTGTTTAAAAGGCCTGTGCAAGGCTTACCTGGAGTGCAGAAAGAGTATTCTAATGGTGACAAGGAGCCCTTCACTTCTTATATCCTTTTAGGCTTAAATCATTTAAAATCAGCACATCTATATTTTCTGTTTCAACAAACCTGTTAAACCCAGATCAACACACAGGAATTGCATAGGTTTAACTAAATAAATTTGTAAATCAGTTCAACTTCTGCACACAGCCAATCCATAAATCTCCCAAATCCAGTGGTTCTCTCCTACTATTGGGAATTGTCTCTCCCACTTCTTCAAATATGGAGAAATGCAAAGGACAGACCAATTTGCAAAACTATATGGGGGAGGGATACGTTATTGACCCTCACTAAAGTTCAACCAAGCCCCATTAAAAAAAGCATATTACAGAAACTGTAGTGATCAATATGGTATTGTTATAGAGCAGAAAGAAAGAACTACCATACATATAATAAACACAACACATGCTGGCATCTGCCAAGAACCAGCAAACTCAGCTGCATTCACAAGATTTTGCTGCTAGCCAGACCATACGGCCAGGAACTGTATCCAGAGCACAAAATTGGACTAGAATAATTCAAAGAAGCATTAACTGTGTGTGAAACAAGGAACACAGTAACCAAAACTATCTCCACAGAATGTATCACTTCTTTAAGACATAATTTATACTAACAGAAAAATTAATCCAAGAAAAAATAAACTATTCTCTTTTCCCCTTCCTAGGAACACAGTGATTCTCAGTTGCAACCATAAGTAACCATACCCTAGAAAGAATATTCTGAAGGAATTCTCATTCTTTTTCATAATGTGGACTGCATCCCAACAGAGAGATTGTCTCACAAAAGCTTTACCTCTCTTTCAAGGCTGCAATTCTCCTCCCATTCATAATCATAAAGCTCTAGCAGCTACAGCAATTGGTTACTTGGAAAAGTCATATTAAGAAAGGACTTAATGTACTTTTATCTGTCTTTTCATGCAGTCTAACAGCTGGAAACAAGAACGATCACCAGCACCACATAAACTGCCAACTCCCCACAGACTACCTACAAGAACTGCTCAGATCCTGTTTTGAGAATCTCTGGTATTCTGTGTTAAATTATCCAATTTTCTTGTTCATCTGTGTTATACCCTACACTCCACTTCCATTGAAAATGTTAGCTTTTACATCCCTGTATCTTTAAACATATGTACGAATTGTACATTTTCAAACTGGACTGCCTATCCAAAAGTTTAAACATTTTGTTTATTATTCATATGCTCCCTTGTTCCTGTATGATTAAAGAATACCGAGACTAATTCTTTAAAATAGATTGAAGTACAATACTTTTCGGCAGGGGGAGTTCCTCATATTCCCTAATCAAGCCTTCATTAGTATGGAAGGAAATGAAATGAATGAAATGGTTTCCAGATACATATACAAGCCAACACAAGCAATTGGTGCTAGAAAGACAAGGCACATTATGAAAATTTAACACCTCTTGACACAGGTGTTTGCTCAGCCAGAAATCCATTATCACTTTGTCACAAAAGCCGTTAACATGCAAAAATATGAATTTTGAAGACACAAAAAACAACAAACATGCACAACTAAGTAGCCACTTGAAAACATGTCTCCATATCTTTCCACTTGTGTGCTGCAAGAACTAGCAGGGATTTTAGAAACAGAAGCCCCTGCAGAACAATTGGAACACCGATAGAGAAGACTGGAGGAGGAAGGAAAACTGCTCAGTGCATTTCACTGAAGTTTGGAAATATTTGGTGTCCTTATAATTAACCTTCACTGAACCAAAAACCTCTTTCTCTAAAGCAAGGGAGGAAGTGTGAGTAATTCAATTCATTTTACTATACGGTTGTGAAATCTGAGATCCATCCATAACCAATGACTCAGGGGTGGTCCAGTGGGGAAATGAATGGAGAGGCCTTCAGTGTTTGGGCATCCCTTCAGTTATAAAATATATGCCAAGAAAATAATGCCTCAACTTCCCCAGACTCCACATCTATTGTTTGTACCCTCTCTATTCCATTCATCAGTCTGCAGCTAAAGTTCTCTTCCTCTATGCATGTCACTACCACCCCAATTCTCATGTCTCTCCATTCTTGATTCTTCCTGCCTCCTTCAGCAAATTCAAACTCCTTAACCTCGCTGCCCAAGGCTCTACATAGTGATAACTCCTGTGCACATCTTGGCTCTCATTCCAGCCCCTTGGTGAATTTGTTTGATTAGTTTTAATTAAAATAAGCCCAACAATACCTTTGGGCACATCATTCTTTGTTCATCTCTCACAGACTTTAATTGTCCCATACTTTTTTCATTCTCCCTATGCCTAGGAACAACCTTCCTTCTCCAACTCCCATCCTTTCTACACATGAGCTTTTTTTCTTGGTTACGATTTGATCAGAAACCCACCCAGCTATGGCTTCATGACATAATCCTTCAATTTAGGAGATATGTAAAAAAAAAAGCAAATAAAAAAGCTTAATTAACAAATCATTTGCCCAATGTAATTCCACAGTCTGCTTTTAAGTAGCATACCCCTCTCCAACCTGTTTTTGCTCATTTAGACTGGAAACTATTATTGCGGTAATTATTATTAGCTGTACTGCGATAATGCCTAGGAGAGCTAGTCAAGGCCCAGGGCCCACTGTGCTAGACATTGTACAAACACAAGACTAAAAGACAATCCTTACCCCCAAAGAACTTTCAAAACTGCCCCAGAGATTGGGCTAGGTGATACAAATGCACTTGGAGAGACAACCTGCCATTAACACGTGACATTAACCCCTCGGCCCTTGAACCAATTTCATATGTAAAAATATGCTCCTCCCCCAGTTGTCTCTAGGCTCCCAGCCATACATGCACACCCCCCACTCCTGCTCAGGCTCTGCTCCCTTCACCAAACTCCTTTGGCATCACTCCCTAGTCTACACATTACGTCCTGTGTCTCTATCTCCCTTTTATCCCATTCCTTAACTTCTGCCTCCTTTACCCCACCACATTCTTTACATTCCCTCAGATCTCCCCTGCTCTCCCCATCCAGTTCTCTCTCTCCTGTCTCCAGCGCCTCCATTTCTCTGACCCCAGTTCTCACCCTGCTCTCTCTGGATCCATCCCCAACTCCCACCCAAAACTTTCTGCTTTTCTTTTGCCTCTTCCACTTCTCTCTGCCTTCTGTTACCCCAATTTCTATCTACACCCAGTTCTTTCTACCTTTGGGGCAGCCAGATCTTTGCAACACACCATATTGTCTTTGCCCACTTGCTCTCCATTCCCTGTAGTTGTAGCCCATGCTGTCTGCTCCCCCCAAGTTCTCTCTCTCGCTGCCCTCTGCTTCTCCAGTTCTTTGCCCCTCCTTATGGGACATCAGCAAGCTCCCCAGATGCTTTGCTTTGAACTCACAGTGCCGTGAGGTGCTACTGTGCTGAAAGTGGCTGGTCAGAGCACCCCAGGTGGTAGGCATGGTCAGGCCCCTTGTAGCTTCCAGTTGCTGAGGGCAGAACCAGGGCAACTAAAGGCAGCGTTTCAAGGCACTCAGTTCCTACACTGAGGATGGCACAATCACTCTGTTCAGGGAGAGGCAGAAGCAGGAGTTAGGAAGGAAGCCAGCCAGAAGAACAAAAAGATCAGAGTGCTGGACAGGTGAGCACTGCAGCAGAGTTGTTTTTACAAAGAATAGAAGGGACCTAACTGGCATGTGCTAGCCATGGCACCCCTGAGATCCACCCGCCATACAACTGCTATGAACAGGCCAAAGGTCCCACAGAAATCCTGCACCTACAGTTCTGCACACAACTAATAAACATCCTTCAAAACTTTTTCCAACCATGGTTGCGGGGCAGATGTTTGACAGTTTCCTTTGCATATTATCACTGTCGTAAAAAGAACTGTTTCTGGTGCCAACTCAGTGCAACATACATTTCCTCCATCACAAAGCACTAAAGGATTTGGAAAAGAAACCAGATAGACACTTGTAAATAGCAACGCTCAGTAGAATTAAAGGCCTAATTCTACCCTCTCCGCGTAAATCAAAAGTAACTGCCCAGGAGTCAATGTGATTACACTGGGGTGTAAAACATGTATGAGACTAGAATCAGGCGAAGACAGTGGGCTTGTTTCATTGTATTCACTTTAGCAAATGACCCAACTAAAATCGCACTGCAAGAGAAGAAAGATAATCATGAATTTAAAAATTGTTTGGAAGCCCACTACTATGAGGTGTTTGATTATGATATCTGAAACCTTAAAAATTTATCATATATCCCATTTCCAGTGAGAAAGTAATATGGAGCCAAATTCCACACTGACTTTTACAGCTCATGCAGTCTGCACTGAAGTCAGCACTATTTTCTCAGGTTTCAAGTTGGAATCTGGGCTGTTTTTTTTTAAATTACAAGCATACAACTGTGTGTTAGGAACTAGAAGTCATAGAACATAGTAATTAAAGTTAAAAAAAGACCTACTATGTAATCTAGTACAATCCCATGCCAGGACAGGATTGTTCCCTCATAGAATATTCTTAAATTGTGCATCCAGTCTGCTTTGAAGTGACTAATGCGATGGGATCATTTGAAAGGGAATGAGGTAATCCAGGCAGCTAACTGAAAAATTAAAGCACCAGAACTGAAAGTCACTACCAAAGCTTTTATCTTGTAGTTTCAGATGTTTAGGTTCTTCAACAAAAAATGTTACCCGTACCACATCCCTAAAGCTGATCTGCCACTTTGTGAAGGAACAGGTTCGGACCAAAGCTGTCCTGTCCACACTGATCTACCTCAGCAACTGAAGTGAAAAAATCTCTCCCTTCCACAGAGCTTTGAACTGGGTTGGGATATGGAAACTTTCCATTAAAACTGCAGCATCTAACAAAAACTAGCGGCCAGGTCCGGTCACGGTTACAGCACAAAACCAGAGCAACAGCATTGACTCCAGTGGAGTTCCTGAGGATTGGTAATGTTGTAAGTGGGATCAGAATCAAATCCTAGAAGTTGGTACGTATGGTAAGACCTGCAGTTTGCACAATTATTCAAATCTTGTTTTTTCTTTGAAAACAACCACACAACAACGGACTTAAGTATTTATTTAAGATACTTGAGTTGAGGTTTTTTTTATTACGTTCCATTAATCTGTTTGGACATTGTTATCTCTTTTTAATTTAGCTTGTGACTTTTAATAGTGTATTTCAAGATATCTGCAAAGTATCTCTTCTCTTTAGTATTAGCTCCACTTATGCAACCCTTAGAGCTCAGAGACTTGTTTGATTAATAGCACTGCCAGCCATCCCTATTTAAAAACTATTCTATTTTATCTCCTTTTTTCTCTGCCCCTGGTTTTCTTATAATGTTCCTTTATTTTCTGCTCTGTGCAAAATACCCACTGTCAAAGTCTTTACGCAATTCAAAACCTTGTAACTTTATTTCTCAGTGTTGTGTTTTCTGTATGTCACTATAAAATACTTTTTTTAAAAAACTATAGATTTTTGGTTTATGGATAATAACTATGCAAGGTAAGAGCACAATGCTACAAGGGGGCTGAATGTCTTCCACTAATATAAGTTGAAACCAGTAGGGGTTGAGGGAGCTAAACTACCTTGCAAGAGGAACTCAGTCCCTTAAGAGTATCCCAATGTGATCTGCCCGTGCCTCTATTTTCCACACAGAATCCAAATCCATGGTTAAAGATTAATGCTGAAGAAAAAGAATGTAAACAACAAGATTGTACATGATCTATCACCAAGCTAGCAATATGAGTTCCCTACTGTAAGTATTCCGACTGTGCATTGGAAGAGCAAGTTATATTCTTAAAATTATTCTGTCAGCCCCATGACAATTTAATTATTTTTTTTTTATCTAGTGTTTCTTGACTCTGTTTAGGTAGCAATGTCTCCTCAATATCTCATTCAGGTGTAGCATGGAAAAGTCTAACCACCCTGGGCTGGCAGCCAAGCTTGCCTGTGACTGACGCTCGCTTAACTGAACAAAGATTTGCTCTGCTCCAAGCAGGAACTTGACTACACAAGAACCAATAGTGACAGCAAGGGTGTAGACTTGAATTCTAACAATGCTGGTTCCAGCTTGTGTTCAGGCAAGTTGAACCAGCACTTAAACTGAATGCTAAATGGCTTCAGTCTTGTGCTTTTTTGCTAATTTACCTCCTGTATAAACCCAGTACATTTTAGTAAAACCAGCACATTAGGACCGTTACATCACTAATCCTCATATAATTTTTTAAATCTAACGAAAGACTATTAGAAATGGATTATTTGGTGGGGGGAAGGGGAGGTGAGGGAATTGAGTTGCTTGGAGTATAATTTTAAAAATTTATTCTTGCCATTAAATTGATGGAAATAAGTCTGCAGTATTAAGTCACTGGTAGTAGGATTTAAAACAGTGTTTATGATCATTTGCTAAGGGGGTGACATAAAACATATGCAAAACTAATAAAAATAAAAAGCTTCAACTAGCAATGATAATTTTAAAGCTATTAAAACCAATCCACTAATTTCACTGAAACTACCATACTCCAGATTTACAGTGGTGTATCTGCAAGCAGAATTTAACCAAAGGTCTCCGCCTCCCAAAAGTTTACAATCTAAACAGCCAGTATACACACTGTGGGCATAGGGAACAATCTAGACTGGGATATTTCAAAGGAGCTCAAAGGAGGTAGGTGCCCAACATCCATTGAATTTCAAACAGATCTGGGTGCCTAACCTCCTTACACTCATTTAAAAATCCTATTAATCGAGGAAAATGATTGGCAGGTAACACTATTAGGATGATCAATTCCATGATTTTTTAATTGTTTTTGTTTTGTTTTCTTTTTTTATTATTATTATTTAGTGCACATCTTGTAGGGAGGAGAGCATCGGCAGAGTTGGAATGCTTGGGATCTGTTGGCTATGGGCTAAATCCTGCTTGGTGAACTCAACAGGACCACTCGTGTGGAAGGGAATCAGGATTTGGCCTTGTGCATATATATACGTTATTCCTACAGAGTAAGTTTGGAATCTTGCCTCTTACTCATTCCATCTCAAGTTTACAGATGTCACATATCACTTACTGAATTCTGAGTTCCATTTAATCAGACATCCTTTAAGAATGTGTAATAAATGTATGGGTCCAATCCTGCAATCCTTATGCACTTAGAGCATCCAGTGGTGTGTATCAGGCGTTAAACAACAACAACAAAGGGAGCCTACTTTGTGTACTGAGATACACTCTCACCTTTTCATCTCTTCAAACTTCAGTTCATATTTCAGTTAGGTCACAAATGAATCCGCTTGGTCATGTCTATCTAAAGATGACATACATCTTCATCATAAAAATCGCCACATAGCAAGGTACAATTGACACTTTCAATAACAGGGGAATATGTCTGTACTATCTGTCCTCAGTAATCCAGCATCTGAGTGGTTATGATGTTGTGCTTACAGGACTATAAAAGTTAAAAGAAAAATGTTCAAACTAATATAAATACAGATAAACAAATATTAATAGACATGAGCAGGAACAGCAGAGGTAGAAGCAAAACCTTTTCAAATTGAAGCCTGACAGCTTGTAAACGTCTAAGAGATCCTGCTGCAGTTCTATGTTATGTGTTTTAGGAGACAGAAAGCTTAAGAGCACTGAAAACTTTGGCACCATTAATATTGAAATGTCTTTTCTCCTCTTTTCTCTCTCTCTCTCTCTCTGGGATTTTTTGAACCTAGATCTTATAATTGAAAGCCAGTGGATTAAGCACAACACATCAAACCACTGTTAACACCCAGCCTCCCGCAAGGCTGAATTCTAACAACTCTGTTTTCTGCCTATAGTATGTGCAAGCAAGTGGAACCATCACATGCTCTGCATGCTAAAGGCCACAGCCTTTGTCTTCTCCAAGTTCTGTCTATTTCAGAGGCTAACATGCTGCAATTAGTCTAATTAATGTGAAACAATGAGCTGTGTTACCACTTATCAAATTGATTGTTCCCCTATCAAAACAAAACAGGCTGGCTTTTTGATGTAATTTCAAGAGATGATTTGAAATGTCATGTTGCTGCAAGCCAATTACCTTATGACTGGAGTCACGGTCAACAGAATACATAATTAGCAAGAGTTTGGGAAGGCTGCTTACTGCTAGTATGCTAATTAACTATCTTCTGTCATAAAACAAAAAGGTGGTAGCTAGGGTTGTGAAATAGGTCTTTTTTATTTACATTTCTTTGTGCTTATCAATGTGAGGCATGACAATGCAAAAGAATGGAAAATTTTAATTCCACTATTTCAAATTAATACTGAGCTGCAAGGTCAGGCATAGTGTTGGACTACAATGATGTTCAACTCTTTTCCAGGCAATGCTCAGACTGCATATTATACCAGGCACAGGGTAAAATTAAGTACCAAGTGCATCTCATACCCAAGAGCCATTGAATCACACCTAATGAATCACAAACGGCACTCAACCAAAATATTACAACCTCTCTTTCTCAAAAAAGAAAATCCCTGCAATACCCAAAAAGTGCAAGCGGCTGCCAGGCTAACCCCAAACTGCTCATCTGCACTCTTCCAACTGCACTCTTGAAAGCTGAAAATACTAAATCCATAAACAAATGATATTATTACTTTTACTTCATTGTGGTGTACAGAGAGAGAATGCTTAATGAGGGTGTGGGGGAATAGTCATGAAGTAAAAAGCTTCGTAACTCAGCCGCTGCCAAGTCCCTTGCTTGGGCTCATTTGTGTTATAAATTCTATATTCCACAGGAATTTGTTAAAGGCCCAATCCTGCTCTCATAGATTTCAGTTGGAGGACTCAGACTCACAGGTTTAAAGGCTAGAAAGGACCATCGTGAACATCTAGTCCAGCGGTCGGCAACCTTTCAGAAGTGGTGTGCCGAGTCTTCATTTATTCATTCTAATTTAAGGTTTCGCATGCCAGTAATATAATTTAACATTTTTAGAAGGTCTCTTTCTCTAAGTCTATAATATATAACTAAACAAACCAGTGTTGTATATAAAGTAAATAAGGCTTTAAAAATGTTTAAGAAGTTTCATTTAAAATTACATTAAAATGCAGAGCCCTCCCGGACCAGTAGCCAGGGCCCAGGCAGTGTGAATGCCACTGAAAATCAGCTTGCATGCCATCTTCAGCACACGTGCCATAGGTTGCCTACCCCTGATCTAGTCTGACCTTCTGCACATTGAAGGCTAAAGAACCTCACTTACCCACTCATGTAATATGCCTATAACCTCTGGCTGAGTTACTGAAGTACTCAAATCATGATTTAAAGACTTCAAGTTATAGAAAATCTAATTAAAACCTGCAAGTGACCTGAGCCCATGCTGCAGAGGAGGACAAAACCCCCACAAGGTCTCTACCAATCTGACCGCGGGGGAAATATGGTGATCACTTGGATCTTGAGCATGTGGGCATGACCCACTAGCCAGAGACCTGGGAAAGAATTCTCTGTAGTAACTCAGAGCCCTCCCCATCTCTAACCATTGGGGATATTTGCTATTAGCAGTCTCAGATGGGCCACATGCCATTGTAGGCAGTCTAATCATACCATCCCTTCTATACACTTATCAAGCTCACTCTTGAAGCCTGTTAGGTTTTTGCCCCTACTGCTCCCTTTGGCAAGAGCTCGGTACTTCATGGGATTAAAACGGGGATTATGCATTTTAATGTAAAAACTAGTATTAGTTACCCAAGTGTAATAGAGGGCATAAATTTGAGCAATTCCACTGACTGCAAAATGGTTATATGAGAATAGTCTTGTGCTTCCTGCTATTGTTGTAAAAATTCTCCTCTTCTGTGTACGCTTGACAGCTAATATTTTTTTTTAAATGTCTACTGGGATATTCTTCATGCTTCTTTAGATGATCTTTACAAGTAATAGAAAAGTATAACTCATTCTTTGCACAAGAACAAATGAAGCCCAACCTCCAAGTCATCAAGTTTCCTCAGGTTGTCCCTTTGACTAGCCTTCTCTTCAACTCAAGTAAGGCTCTGTGTCTTGAAGATCCCCATTAAAGTATAGAATCCAGTATTGATGTAAAATACAGTAGATCACTTTTAAAGTAACAACCACTAGGCATTCCTAAAATGCTTTCCTGATGTCTCTCTTCCAGTCTGAGCCTAACTCAAAGTGTAATAAATTAGGTATGTGTGTATGAAAACAAAATTTTTGTCTTAACCAATGAAACCCTAACTAACAGGAAAACACTCATTTCTTCTGGTGCTGTCATTTACTAGAATAAACATTATCCTTCCTGTCTTTATTCAGCAGAGAAAACAAAGCTAATCCCAATTTCTAAAAAACTGGCTAATAAAGGAGTCAAGGGATCATTAGTCTAATTAACTCATTCCTGTTTTCAGTTTACATTTCATTATGCTATTACACTCTTTGAAATGCCAATTTTTAAATACTACAGAAAACTGTTTAACATATAGACATTATACTCAACAAATCTGGGCACATATAGAACAGTTACTCAATATTAGGAAGCTGATGTTACCTTGGCGTATCCCACAGTTAAAGCATTAACTTAAATCTATTTTAAATATTAAAAAAAAATTCTCATACTTGTTCACTTGTGTAAGGATGGATTTGTGTGATATATATAGGTCACAGAAAATTTGCTCAGACAGAGGTTCTGGTATTCACTCCCAGGGCTGCCCAGAGGATTCCGGGGGCCTGGGGTCTTCGGTGACGGGGGGCCCCCACTTTGGCGGTAATTTGGCGGCAGGGGGCCCTTCTGTTCCGGGACACACCGCCGGAGTGCTCCGGAGACCTGTGGCAGGGGCCTCCCGCCGCCGAATTACCACCGAAGCGGGACCCACCGCCAAAGTGCAGCTGGGTCTTCGGTGGTAATTCGGTGGCGGGTCCTGGAATGGAAGGACTCCCCACCGGCAAAGACTGGGAGCGGAGGAAGCTCCGGGGGCCCGGGCCCCGCAAGAGTTTTCCGGGGCCCCTGGAGCGAGTGAAGGACCTTGCTTCAGGGGCCCCAAAAATTCTAGTGGGGACCCCTGCGGGGCCTGGGGCAAATTGCCCCTCTTGCCCCTCCTCTGGGCAGCCCTGTTCACCTCTGGTGATCATGCCATTTTATTTTGAAGTTTGGGGTTATTAGTCAAAAGAGAATTCTTCCCGTCACGGATCTGGAATTTCCCTTCAGACCTTCCGTCATTTTAGCGGGTATGTTACCATGGATTAATTTGACTAGTCATTACAATTGTATTTTAAACTGATATTTCAATTAATATAAAATTGGTGGCTTTCTTGTTTGTGAACATCCATAACTATGCAAATACTTGGGTCAACTTGTGTTGTCTGTAGAGCTCCTCCTGGTTTGTGCCAATGCATTTTTTGAATAAAACACTTACTAAATGTGTATATATGAACTATATTTCATGCTAAACTCATAAAATACAGTCTGCTTTAGCTATTCAGTGTACTTCATGGTTTTAAATTTAGCTTTAAAACCTTAATGCCGCAAACTACTGAATATGTGCTTAACTTTAAGCATAAAGTAGTCCCATTGAAAGTTCAGGGAGTATATTTCTAACTGATGAACTATCTGTGGCACTATGGCCCATCAGAACAAACAAGATAAATGAGACTGGAACTCTTGCCTATGTGCCATCTTCTTTACAGATTATGGAATTCACTCTCAGCTCTGTGAGGTGCTGAGCACCCTCCTCAGCCATTAACTTCTAGGATTCACTTAGCAATTTACAAGATCAGTCTATATATGCAGAGTACATTTGTGGCATTTTTCCAATCAAGACTCAAGTCAAGACATACTGGTTTCTTTTCATGTCTTTTAAAGGATGCATTATTGATTCCATGTTTAAGAGCTGAGTCATGGAGAGCTTTTGTTTTTCATTTCAGCACTAGCTTTGATTTTTATTTAGCTTTAGGTGCCCAACTTCGAAATTTTTGCTCTTAGGATGCAAGTCTGCATTAGGAATCACTTACGAGGTGAGCCACAAATTGCTCAGTCTCAAGGGAGACACAGAAAATGTGTCAGGATGTTGAAGGAGTGGGCTCAAATTTTGAAGCTGAAGGGAAATATAAATGGTCCAAGGAAAGATACAAGAGCAACCATGTGTCAGAGAATTGGTGCAGCATGTTTCTGGGTTAATGGTACTGGGACACCAACTATGCAGGAAGCAGAGAGGGTGACGCTATTCTGCTATTTGTCACAGGCAATTGTTTTAGGGATCTAGGAGGCAAATAACTGCCTTTAAAAAAGGAATATAGGAGGCATTTAAAATGTATAAGCAAGGCATAGGAAAATGTTTTTTAAAAAATTTAACAAGGACTAAACCCATCAATTAATATGTTTGGAGAAGGCATTCATCTGTTAAAAAAAAAGTCTGGTTTGTGTCTGATTTACAGTAGAGGATGAATTTAGGTAGTAACTGTAGCTAACAGGGTACCCACTAATGCTCCAGTAATAAGAGCTGAGCATTACATCTCATTAACTCATGCTCTTAGTGTTATTCAGCATCACAAACTAACCAGATGTGATGTCTTGTAACAGGATGTGGCATGCTAGAATGTACCACAACGTGTCCAGAATCTTAAAAAATAGAAGTACAACAACTAAATTAAACTTCTTCTGCAACCAGTAGCACAGAGTTAGGTGCTACTGATCAGATGTGGTCTTGACTTTCTTATCAATTTGCCACTACTGCTGTCAGTTCTTCACTGCATATTCTACCAGTCTATTTTCTAGACTTACAAAAGCAGGTCAACACATTTTCATTTAAAAACAAAATCAAAAGCACGCCGTTCTTGAAGCAGTACATTTTTGACTTAGCAAGGTCCTTTTACATTCTCTTTTGTTTTTTCTCCTTTTCTTCCCCCTCTCCCATGGTTTTACTTGGTACTATCCAAATCCAGCTATTGTTAAAAGCAGACCAAAGCGATTAGGAGATCTACAGCATTTTTGTAGGAAACTACTTGAAAAATCTTTTATTTGGACCTTAAACAAACCTGAAATGTTAGAGCAAAAACAAGAGCTATGGCACCATAAGCCCTGTCTAACAAGGTGTTGAGCACCAAAGCCCAAGGGACTGTTGGTGTTCTCACTGTGAAGATTAGACAAGTGCACTCATGCAGGACACAGCGGGAATATGAAGGGACATGAAGTGAGCAATCCCAGCAGACACACTGTTGAAATGTCAGTCAGGCACTCTGCCTCCACCACCTTTCACAGAGCTAAACATCTCTTTATGTCAGAACAAATTGGCGATCCTCAAATCTTTTTTCTTTCCCCTGACTTCAATGCGATGAGTGCAGGGAATGAGTGCGAGAGAAAGAGCGGGAGGGAGTGTGAAGAGACAGTTCAGTTCAGTTCACATGAAAGCACTGTGACACACTACAAGACTGAATACTGATATTGGCAACTCTTACAACCTTATCAGAGAGGCAGTCGCAGCAACAACCAGCATACCAGACCTTCCCACTTTCTAATTGCATCAGATTATTTTCCCCTTTTCAAATGTTCCACAACATTCTTCAGAAATAAACTCTGATTCCTGATCAAACTCTTAGTCCTGATCATGGCACTTAATTATTTATGAGCATATTAACTTTCGTCATCTCTTCTAGTACCTTCCTATGACTTCTCTACTTGTCACATCAAGGGTTTTTAATTCTGAGCAGTGCCTTTCACACTGCTAAACTGGAGATTGCATTGCCTACATTTCTATTGTAACCTCTCTCTTTTTTAAGTTGGAAAAAAAAGATACTTATTGAATTTTTTTAAACACAGACACATATACAGACTTTGCTGCCTAACATATTGTTGTACAACAGCCTGATCCAATGCTCACTGAATTCACTGGAAATATTCCCCATTGACTTTAGCGGGCATTGCATCAGGCCTAATCAAATTAGCACAGGGACATAAAAATAGACACAAACTCTTGTTTTTTAAAATCTGTGAAATTTGGTTCTAAGACAAAATATGTCTCACTCCAAGAGCATAATTTAGTTTCAACATATTTTACCAAAACAACATTGAAGGCCTCACCCCGCCAATGTAAGAACCTAGATGATAGGTAGAAGTGAACAGAACTTTTGCTACTGACTTCTCTGAGAATATAAACTTGTGTTTATCTAACTAAACTGTAATTTAAGAAAAACAAAATGAATATTTGATTTTATTTGAAGAAAAGGAAAAACTGGTAAGGAAATACAATTTGTCAAATCCTACCTCACACTCTTTGATTGGCAGACATTAGCATTTGTAAAGAATGATCCATTCCTACAGCTTCATTATGGATAGAATTTCTTTAAACTGACACTCAATAAAACAATCATTTCTAATTGATTATGGTTAATGATCAGATGAATTTTATTTTAACATCAAACTCCTATCTACAAAATAACAAGTATCTGTATAGTACAGACATTACTGGACCATTTACTGCCCATTAACGCCAAGCAAACAAATCTACACTAGGAAAAACTGTGCATTATGTCTGGCATTCGTTAAAGGAAGAGAGCTTTATAAGAAAAAGAAATACTATTGATTTTTTACAGGTGTTTAATAAAGATAAGCTGAAAAAAGGTTCCTATTTTAAGCTTGGTGATGGCTAAAAATGCATTCAAATATGTTCAAAAGCAATCCGAAGTCTCCAAAAAATGGGTATTTAAACTACTCAATGACAACAGTAAAAATGTAAATAATATTTGATACATTATTATTGTGGAATATGGAACAAAAACGCTCACAAATTCAAAGAAACCTGCTGAGACAAACTGTATTTCATTTAACTATGACATTATTTGGGGATCATTAAAACAGAAAGCAATACTGTTTATCAGTTGCATAGTAAAGGTTACTATGAAAAGACAGCAAATTTTGCTCTTACAGGGATGAAGAGTGAGAGGAACTGTGAGAGCAACTCCCCTAATTTTGGTTGTGATGCCAGTATAATGGAAGAAAGAGATAAATGGGTGTTAATGCATTTGAAAATCCACTCATTCAGAAATGTTCCTGTTAAAACAATAAGCAAGCATGAACACTTTTGAGAATTGATAATCCACTAGAATACTGCAATGAGATTGAGAATTAAATGTGTTTGTTTATTTATTTTTAGGGGAAAAACAGATCCTGGTGATGACTGCGAACAGGCCAAACCACCGCGATATGGCTATAAGAGTACCACATATTTCCAATAATCTTGATTGTAATAGTCATCCTTACTGTAACCACAAGTTGTTGGGGTAAAAGGTTTACAACATTAGCACCAAGGGCCTGATGCAAAAGCCCATTGACGTCATTGGAAAAACTGCTACTGACTTCAACGAGTGTTGGCTCAAACCCTGAAACATAGGGACCCAAATGTTTAAAAACTAGAAGTTGCATTTTGCATATCTAAGACTGTGATAATCAGCTAATTACAATCACAAGCGGTTATTTTTATGAGCAAATTAAGATGCTAGTGAAGGTGCACATATAGGCCTTGAACTTGTATACATTTACTTATGTGCTTAATTCTACTACCATGAGTAGCCTTGAGTTTTTAAAATTATGGTTCTTCATGATTTGCTCCATAAAATAGGTTTGACGCTGCAAGTAAAACTGATTATATCACTTGGTAGAAGTCTTATTTTTATTCTCTTGTGCAACTTATTCCACTTTACATAAAAAGCTCTGATATTGCTTAAATTAAGCTCAAAAAAGCCAATATGGTCCTGACAAAGATCTATTTAAAAAACAAGTTGCTTATCAGCTAAGTCTCCCATTGCTTCCTACTGAGTCCTGCTGTTTCTACTTGCAGGCACTGTAGTACATCTGGGTCTTCTATGAGCATGAATGATTCTATACGTCCTGATAAGTGCTTAGAGATTGAGTTGTAATACTAATGATAAGCCAGCAAAAGATTACTAAACCCATGTGGTAACACACATTTTCTCAATAGTCCGGTATATGGCACTGCAGAGTGTAATGGAACCCTCTAAAAGTGCATTTGGACCAAATCCGTAGTTCTTACTCTGTTATTAATCAGGTAAAATTCCCCTTGAAATCAAAGGTTATGTTGCCTAAGTAGAGACTCATTGATGTAGCCCTCTGTATGCAGCAACACCTAGGCACAATTTTACAGGTGATATCACAATTTTATAGGTGATATGCTAGCTGTCATGCAGAATTCTCAATTCGCAGCTCTGTCTTGAGCTCAAAGTTAATATTATTTTAAACACTCATCAAATTGTTCTTTTTTTTGTGGTAGTACAATTTGCACTGATGTTTCACCCTTTCTTCTTGACATAATGCATAGCCTTCTTTGGAATTATTCTGGATTGAAACGAGTAATATGAGCAGAATTTGGCACAAAGCCTCCACTGCAGACACAAATATGTATTGTATCATATGCTCGTTTGTCATCTAAATAACTTGACATGATCTACAAAGATCTGTACTCACGTTATTTCCTTTGACTTTGACACTGATCTCTGAAGACTCCCAATGTACATCATTCACCACTATTAGTGCACCACATGGCGCTCTATATACTAAGCCTAGTTCCCCTCAGCTCAGTGAGCATTCAAGTGCATGCTTAACTTTAAGCACAAGTTGCCCTATTAAAGTTCTCCAGTGCTACTCATGCTTAAAATTAAGCTCATGCTTATGTGCCTTGCTGAATCAGGGACTGACACAAAGTTTCAACCGAGTTCAAGTTCAATTTCAATTTAGTTACTCCATATTTACAGTAGTGTATTTGACAGCACAATTTGGCTTGTTGTCTCCATAGATCTGTGCTAATAAAGTAGTGTCTCAAGACATCACTTCATATTTATAACAAGGAGGAGATTTAATTTCTGTGGATTTGTGTAAAAAGCAATTTGGAAATTTTGCAATAATGATATTACTTCTCGTGAAGTAAAAGCAGTGAAACTACCACGACAGGCAGCCATTGCATAGTCTCAATCTAATTATTCCATCGTAAATACCTATGTTATTTAAATATGTTATCTTCCTAAGTACTCTAAAGAATTAGTTCATTTTAAGGATTGAGAGTACAATATTATTTGGTTAAATTAAGCTTTTGCCTTTGCAATTCTCATCTTCCACTTAAACTGCAGCAATAAAGGCATCTGAAACTGATTTTGCATATATGGCAAGATCTCATGTACAGGCCAGCAGCACCCGGTGCAAGTTGTGGGGTGTGCACATTTCAATTTGAATGACATAACACTCACCTTTGTACTTCTGACTTTGGGTCCCCTGTATGCAAGGCAACTCCCCAGACAAACTGTTGTAACTAAAGGGCCGCTACTAATGGCACCAAGGAGACAAAACAAAGACTGAGGATCCGCACGGCACAAGGGTATCTCAGCTCTACTCCCTGAGCTGCCAGGAGGAAGAGAGGGCTTGTGTGCGAAAAGCTCAATTCTCCTTCACTTACTTATGCTAAAATAATTAAAATGTCTCAAGCTAACAAAACAACCCCAATCACCTAAACTGATTACTTTAAATGAGAGTAAGGATCGAAGGTTCTGACTGCATTAGATTTTTCTGGGCAATAGAGACTGCAGTTTTAAACATGCCATATTCATGCTGAACATCAGGAATTGTGGTTATTTAACACACCCCATAAATGCAGACTAAATAACACTATTGATCTTAGTGTTCCTGAAAGAGTGGCTCAGCAGTGAGCATTTATGTTTCTTGCTGTTCATAAGTACAAGCACCGAGCCACTGCTCAGGAAAACTACCTTAAATGCTGAAAACAGACTAAAAGTACAATTTCAGTGGGATATGGTTGAAAATAGTACAAACTTTTCTTTGATTAGTATTTATTTTAAAAGAAACAATTAGGTAACATTAAAATAATATAATCTCAAATCAAAGTACGTGAAACACAAAATTATCATGGTGATCATCAAATATGAACTAAAAATACTCTTATTGTGAAAAGCCAGTTAAACTACACACAAAAGTACTATTTTTATTTTATTTATGAACAGGTTCTTCTAAGATTCCCTCTCATCATGGAATCTGAGCACCTCACAACATTAATGAATTTAGCCTGACAACAATCCTGTACTGTTATCCCCATTTTAGAGACGGAAAACTGGCACACAGAGACATTAAGAGACTTGCCCAAAATCATCGGAGGAAATCTTTGGCAGAGCCAGGAATATGGAGCAGATTGACTCAATAGATTTGTTAATAAAGTCTTATATTCAGCACTCCTTACTCAGAGAAATGCCTATTCCAATCAATTATCAGAGGGTTAGTCATGTTCGTCGGGATCTGTAAAAGCAGCAAAGAATCCTGTGGCATCTTATACACTAACAGACGTTTTGGAGCATGAGCTCTCGTGGGTGAATACCAACTTCATCAGATGCATGACATGCATCTGACGAAGTCGGTATTCACCCACGAAAGCTCATGCTCCAAAACGTCTGTTAGTCTATAAGGTGCCCATGCATCTGATGAAGTGGGTATTCACCCACGAAAGCTCATGCTCCAAAACGTCTGCTAGTCTATAAAGTGCCACAGGATTCTTTGCTGCTATTCCAATCAATGGGCACAATTATGTCCTTGCAATGGAAATGGAAGATGTTTAACATAAAGACTCAATTCCCAAGAAGGGAATGTTGTATTATTGCTTCAAAAATAGATCAGTGTTATAGGAAGAAATAACAAAATTGACCCAGAATTAGCTATCATATCTTCCATCTCCTACCTATTAGTATTTCAATTAAAACTTTTCCTATGTGCAGTTTTTCCCTCTAAAACCACTCAATCAGCTGGTCAAATCACAAGCTGATTTCAATATGTGATGCTGTCGGAAACATCAACATCACCAACGTATCTCGTGATTCAAACATAGAAAATTAATCCTTAAAAAAAACAAAAAAAAAAACCCCACAACAGAAAAAGATTCCTGCGTCTTCCTGACCCATGGTTCAGATTAAATCTGGACGTCACAGAAAAGACATAGGAAAGGGTTACACATCCTTCCTAGCTCAGATTTAAGGAGAAGCTATAGAAGTAGATGAACTGATGAACTCAATCCTGTGTCTCAAAAATACATTTCAATGGGCCAGCTAATGCATGATATAAGTACCCAAAAGATGCAACAGCATTCTGAAAAATGAATTAAGGACGCACTGCCATCAACTCCAGCAAAATAATAAAAGTAGAGAGATTAAGAGGCAAGCATATCTTTCTGAATTGTAAAATAGGTTTATAGGTCTTCTAATAACAACTTTTACTCAAACCTTACATAAATAGGCTTATATGATACAAATATTATGTGGGCTATGTGGAAAGTACAAGGTCCCTAATCATGTTTAGGGATTACTTGACAGAACAGAGACATTTCATTCCTATTGGACCTAGGGATTACAAGAAAGAAACATCTAATATTCCATTTTTTAATTTCATGCATTTTTTATTTACCTTTAATGATGCTGTATATATTCATCATCCTGAAATATTAAAACAGTATGAAAAAAGTAATAAATTGGTGGAAAATTTAGGGAATGGGAATGCAACAGCACGCAAATCATACACTATCAAGTGCTTGATACACATTTAAAATTACTGCCTAGTACGGCAAAGCCAAATTCCTGGCAGATTTCTGAAGCGCAAAGTCACAATAAGAAGATCAGCAGAACAGACTGAAATAATAGAATATTCATCCCCCTAATCCATATGCAATTCTTTAGGGCTTTTTTTTTTTTTTAACAATGCATATGAGGTCTGACTGTATTCAGGATTTAAATAAGTTGTGTGTGTGTCTCTCTCTCTCTCTGTCTCTCAGTCACACACACACAGAGTACATTTTTTTTTACAAAAATTATATACAGTTATCATTTCTGCTCTGCTGCTTCCACGTTGACAAGGTTAGCACATCTCCTCACACCTCAAATGAAACAATAGCATTTTTACAGCTGAAAGTGTTAAAAGAAATACATTTATTCATACCACACAAACCTCCTGCAACAGTTTTCTTGGAGTGGGGATAAAAAGTCTGATTTGGACAGAGAGAGGATTTTTATTTAACTCTTTGTTTTATGACAAATAATTAGTGGTTAATTTAATGTAACTTCACATTTGCTTTCATGTTGGCAATAAAAATCTTAAAACCAGTATTCTTTGAAATCATGCATTTTCCTCTACACATACATGATTTTTGATCTAGTATTGTATGAAAGGGCAGAGGCCTAGAAAGGAATAAATCAACAATGGAAAGGCAGATGCTGATGAAAATAAATGATACATATGCAAAATGTGTGAGAGGATGAGTGACAGTGTGTTGTGGGGATAAAAGTTTTGTTGTCATGGGTTTCAGATGACTGCATTTCCTGCAAGTAGCAAAGGCATAAATGAATTATGGTCTTCCTAAACAAGGGACAAGACAAACTTCATACCACAAACTGACGTATATATGTTGCTAGACAAACAGTGGACCACTCCCATTGACTTCAACAGGTGTTGAGGGTGCTCAGCATGTTGCAAGAAGCACTGCAAGTTTGGCTCCAAAATTATCACTACTGTGAATGGAGCTTAGATACAAAAGTGAATATATGTAAATCTTTTGCGGTTTATACCATGGATCATGAAATGCACACTTTGGATTGTAAAATAAAAGGAGTCTAGGTGACATTTATCACAGCCACATACAGAATGGATATGATTGGCTGTATGGTTCCATCAGAACCCCAGAAGGCGACTCCCCCCAGGTATCATAACACTCCTTGCCACAATGTAATTAATAATGGGAAGCAGATGGGGCATGAGAGGCAGTCTGCTGCCTACCTGATTCCCTTCCTCAGCTCAGGGAAGTTGGGAGAGGCCCATAGGGTCCTGCAGAAACCTGAGTCACTAAAGGCTACTGCACCTGATTGTACCAGTCTTGTAAAGAACAGGCGAAGAGGATAGGAGAGACAAGAAAGCCTGTTGGGAAGGAAAACTACCAGGGGAACTGCCTGTATGTCCACCAGAACTTGGGGTGTGTGCCTGGGTGAGGCACCTGGAAAGTCAAGCCTCTGCAAACTACGTTCATTGAGTTGTTTAGCCAAATCACAAGCTCATAGTGGCATCAAGGTTCAGGACAACTTGGCCCTTTTATATATTTTAATTTGATGAACTCTAGACAACAAATTTAAAAGCTTCTCAAAGGAGGAGTGTATTATTATTAGATCCTGTTGTGATTTTTATGTGGGCATAGAACTGGTGCCTGTCTGTAATAGAGTATATATCTACACACACTATGCATCTGTATGTGAACATTACACACACAGCCACATAACAATGATACAATTTGAATGAAGCCTGGCCCTACTGGAATCAATGAGAACACACCCATTTACTTCAATAGGGCCAAAAATTCACCACATTACTTCATATATTTGAAGTGCATATAAAAAGAATAGTGAGAATTCTATGAAAGGAAAGCAACTATTCACAGATTCCAAGGTCAGAAGCGACCATTGTGTTCATCTGGTCTGACCTCCTCTATCACATAGGCTACAGAACTCCCCAAAAATAATTCTTAGAGAATATCCTTTAGAAAACATCCACTCTTGAGTTAAAAATTGTCAGTGATGGAGAATCCACCATGACACTTAGTAAACTGTTCCAATCATTAATTACTCTCACCATTAAAAATGTATACTTTATTTCCCATCTGAATTTGTCTAGGTTTAATTCCCAGCCTTGGGATTGTGTTGTACCTTCCTTTTATACACTGAAGAGCCCATTATTAAATATTTGTACCCCGTGTAAATACTTAGACTGTAATCAAGTCATCCCTGCATCTTCTCTCTGTTAAGTTAAAGAGATTGAGTCTATCACTATAAGGCATGTTTCCTAATCTTTTAATCATTCTCATGGCTCTTCTCTGAACCCTCTCCGTTTTATCAACAATAATAAAGGTATAGTGAATTGTCTAAGGAAATAAATGGCAAAGGGACATCAGACTTTAGCGAGAAAATAAGATGGACAAATACAGTGTATTAATGGGAACTGAACCTTGGAAAGGACTGATAGATATGTTTCAAAGCTTTATGGGCAGCCTGCAAGTTGGATTCTGGAGCAAAACTGAGCTCCAAACCTACTACATCTTAAAGACTTGGCAAATGGTGAAATATGTTCTTGGAAATGGCTGAACTATTTTAGCTGAATTTTTTTTTAAATCAATCCAAGCTAGGCACCTGGCATGGGAAATTTCAATCCAAATGGTTGAAGTTTGGCAAAGTTATAAGCAATTGAACACAAGGTCTTACAATGGAAAGTGTTGAGCACCTTAGCTATAGGCAGCACTATAAGCACTACAATACAGTACATTTAAGAAAAGGACTCTGACTCTGTTTCAATGCCTGTTTCTTTTGTTTTGACCTTTAAAAATAAATAAATCCTTTAAAAATATATTTCCCGTACTACTCAAACAAAGAGATAACACACTGTTTTCCTGTGATGAGGAAAGACTCATCTTACCTTCCCTGATTCATCTCAAAACTAATATTTAGTAAAGATTTCCTTTGGAGTTGATCAAACTTGACAAAAAAAGTCTTCAAACTATGCCATGGTTCACTATTTGTAAGATTAGTCAAACTTCTGTTTTTTAAAATGAACTTTAAATTACCAGTAGTACTGCCCCTGGGGCTCACAGACAGCACCTGGATCACACAGAAGAAAACAAGTGCAAATCAAGACTACTACAACATACTGATTTCATCCAGGTTGCCAAATTATCTTATTTTAGCATAATGGCATGGTTCAGGTAAATCCCTCTGTTCACAGTACTTTGCATTCTGGAGGGAGGTTGGTAGAGGTTTGGTGTAGTTTATGGCAGCTCTCTGGTTTGCATTTCAGCCCACATCTAACAAATAAGCCCTACAGAGTTTGGCCAGAAGAGCTGGAGTCTCTGATGAACAGTTCATGCAGTTCCTCTCTCATATCCTCAATGGGAAAATCAGTCCCTATTGGGACATCTTTGATTTTGCAAGCTGCTCTGTCTCTCTAAAGGGCAACAGCAAAGAACAAAAAAAAATCCATGTACTGCTGTTCATCAGAGACTCCAGTTCTGCCAACCAAACCCTGCACAGAGTTCAACTCGCCTTCACTTCAGGGTTTAACTGCCTAGACTTTAATAGGTAACTACTCATAATTTGTGTCCACCTATTTGTATGCATGAGCCTGTGCAAATGAGAGACTTGCTTAATAAACTTCCCTACTCTTCAATAAATAACTAAATGAAGTGCCTGGGCTTCAAGACCTTGAATGAAAAATGGTATTGTGGGATTAAGGGGTTTGTACTGTACAGAAGCAACAGTGGGATAGTTTAGTTGTCATCATGAAGACAAGTGGTAGGCATTGTTGGAAGCATGTAAATAGCTCAAAAGCCTCTCAGTATCAGCAAGTTTCTTTCCTTCTCCCTTTCTCTATTAACAGACATGAAGAATTCCCACTGAAATGGGTATTTTCCAAGTATTAGATTTGAAAATATGTCTGAGCTATGGCTACATGACCTCTTAGAACTCAGTCCATGTAACAAGTAACAAAATATCCCTACAGTCAAAGTTTTCCTTTGATTTTCTCAAGCAAGAAAGGATACTAAAAATTAAACACAATACTGAATTAGCACATTCCAGAAAAAAGGAGAACAAAATATTGTGGCACAAATACTAAATCTAGCAATAATCTGAAAGAAAACCAGTCTTCCATGGTACTTTGGATAACAAGTCACTTTTGTACCCTGTATAAATAAGCACCTGGGCTACTAACCTGACTCCCTCTCCATGTTATTTGCAGCATGAAAATTGTGTTTGAATGTAAGCTATGATGAGAAAGTCCTGACCAAAGAATATAAAATAAAGGCTCAAGTGTGTTGGAGGCCGCTAGGGCAGATCCTTTTCAGACACCAGTAAGGGATTTCTTAGTGTTGGGTAAGACAGGTAGAGTAGACTATCAGTGAGTTTCTCTATTTGTTTATATAAATGGGCCAATGCCTTTTGAAGCACTTCAGAGCACTTAACTAAAGCAAACAAGCACTTGAACTTTAAATATCTAACAAGAGGAGCTATTGACAAGTGTAACTTTACTTAGTTAATCTTAATATCATTGGGAACTTTAATTCATACAATTTTACAGCGCTACATGAAGGGACATACCAGACTCTTATCTCAGCTTAGGCTCCATATACAATACTCACAATAGATGAAAACAGAACTACAGCTGCTTGTTCCCTTTTAATGTCTTCTTTTTCTTCTTTTTTTAAACACACCCCCTTCACTTTTTCATGCATGACATCCCTGGACCCACATTAAATGTCACAGCTATTCCTTGTTTTGAAATTGGAGTCTTTGGTGGTAAAATTGCTTTTTCCCTTTCTCTCTAAATGATACAGAATATGTATGTTCCTAGATGGCAATCCTAGATACAACTGAACATATTTTTGATAAGTAAAAGCATCTCCAAAATGAATTTTGAAGGCATTATGCTATTGTAAGTCAGTACTTTTATTTCTGAAAATATTACAATATAATTTGGGTTTTGCCCAAGTTATGCTGATCATATCTCATTGCCCAAGGTTTCTCTTCTCTCTTATACCAAAGTACCTCAGGGTTATTCCTGAGCTATACAGCCACAAATGAAAAGAGAACTTGGCCCTAGAGTTGAAAATTTTCCAATTGTTGAATTCCTGGTTACCTGTGGATTTTTAACCATGATCTAGACAGGAAAAGGTTTGGTAAAGATTATGCTATCAATTCCCAATGGGTGGATAAGGCTCTGAGAGTGAGCTACATTACAAAAATACATGGTCAATGTTCAACAAATAGATAGTCACATTTCTAGGGCGGCACTTGAGAGTGTTTTATTAGTTTCTAAGTGCCTCCCTTTGGGTTTACAAACACATAAGAAACTCCCTAGTTATTGCTTTATCTACAATTACAGTGATCACCTGCCTGCCCCAGACTAATACAATCTGAGACACATACATTTCTGCTGAGAAATCAGCCTCCCAATGGAAAATCTGAAAGATTATTCTATTGTCTTGGACAACATTTTCAAAAAATTGCACATACTGCAAATAGGTCATATATCATGCATCTTCTCAGCTGGACACTGTCAAATCAGGTTTACTATCACAAAGGGTTGTATTCCAAAATGAAACAGTAGAGATTTCTGCATTTTGTGGCATGGCCATAGCTGATTTTTAGCCATCGAATCCCGCCAAGATAGACCACGTTAATGCAAGTAGGTAACGGCCAAAACCTGGTGTGTGAGACACATCCTTCTATTCCAAAACAAGTACACATCATTACTCATAATCCTGCAAAACCCTTCTCAAATTGTGGATAAGGCTGTGGGAATGGGAAATTTCCTTCTGGCTTTGTTCTCTCATGCAGTGTTCATAAAATACTTAAAGCAAACTAATTGAAGCAGCCTTTGCTTGTCTCTAAATATTGCAGTTTCAAAGGAAGCTGGTAAATGATTATTTGGCTACATTTTGGACTTCATTTAGGTGCATGGAAATTTCATAGTGCTAGTCTGAGTGATAGAGTTTTCCTTTAAGTGACAGTAGCGTTGTCATTAATGTATATTTATTTGATTCTTCAAACTTCAATTAGTTCAGTGCATACAGAATAGTAGAAACAACAGGAGTGGTTTATTATGGTATTCATGCCCCTCTTGAGCCAAATGCTTAGGGCTCTGCCATCTGAAATGAAGAAGACATGGCTATCTGGAATAGAGATGGACCCAAACCATGAAGTCTAGATATCAATCACAACTTTCCCAGAGTTTGAGGGTTTCAGATCTGACCAGAAAAGAGGGGGTGGGAGGGTCAGGAAGGAGGGAGGGTTAGCTGCAAAGAGCTTGGATCTAATATTCTGGTACTGGCCTATCTCTAACCTGAGGTAAAAGCACAATTGGTAATCAGTTCTGAAGAATATAAACTTCAGTGTTTCAGCCTACAAAAACCTTATGTTCTTTTTTAAAGCCAAGAACATGTTGATCCAAGAGTAGAATTTCAACCTTTGAAATGACAAAATATAGTTTTTCTGTTAGTATTTTAGGGCAGCACCTGATGTCTGGTCAAATGTCTTGCTAGTTCTGTTAAAAAAATATGCATTTAAGAGTGTGAACTTTCAGTGATAAAATATAGGTCTAGGCACAATTGCTGAAGAAAATAGCTTTAGAAATTCTCTGATACTCTAAGTTATAATTGGGTTTTAATGTATAAAATGACTGAGTAATTTAAATGTTTGGAAAAGAAAACAGTCCTTCCCAGAGTTTATGAAGTGGTAAGCCTATTTCTTTTAACGATTAACTGTGAATCATCATTCCAAACATGAGCATCTGCTAACATATGCTCCACACAACTGATGCTGTAGAGTGACAGTTTTACCAAATTAACATTTAAGTGTCCAATTCTGATCTAAATCTGTTTTTACACTGGCGCAACTCCACCGATTTTTGTGGAATTACTCCAAACTCACACTGGTAAACAGCAAGTGAGATCAGACTAGGCCCTTGTTCCTGTCAGCCCTTAGCACATCTGGGGAATGAAAATAGAAATGTATATATAGATGGAGCAAATGAGTATATATCACAACATTCCCACGGGAGATTGAAAGCAAAAAGAAAATCGATAGTATCAGAAAAATAATATAATAGTCCTTAATAAAAATGTCATAAGTAGCAAATACATATTAAAAGGAAAGTGAGATGACGTAGATACAGGATATAAAGTGTGCCTTTGGGTAATAGTAACATCCCAAATGACACAGAATTCTAAAGCCCACATACAACATAGGTACTATAATAGAGTTTGGAATACACTGCAAGCAACAAGATCCAATTATTTGGAAAGCTCTCCAAGAGCCTGTGATTTTGCACTTAAGTAAAGAGAAGTGAGAAATTAAAAAGGAGAAGAAACATTCAGAATAGATGGGTTGAGAGAGAAAAAGAAGGGCAAAGACAAAGAATGAGTGGGACCAAAAGAAAAGAGATTTTTTTGAATGTATTTATACTGCAGCCATCAACCACGTATCGGAGCACTTTACAAAATTGCAAAGAGCCATATGCGGTTTTAACATCCTGCATTTCTGGGTCCCTCCCTCTTTAAAAAAAATGACAATTTTTGTTTTTAAAAAACTTTAAATGGTTTATTATTTATGATTATATTCATTATTGTGAGAGGTTAAAAACGAGACTTGCATTTTATGGGGAAGATGTTGGAGATCTGAGGAAACCATGGGTCAGCGTCTGAAAAATCTCCATCTCCCACACTAATGTGTCTCAGCTTTGTAGGCAACAGTCCCATTGTGCCTGCAAGCAGACCTACTGTGATATCGGCTGGTCATAGGGAAGAAGAGATAGTAAATCAGCACCATGGATTCTGGGGTTAAAAGACTAGGATCAGAACCTTCTCTTCTATCCAGTATTCCATGACAAACTGACAGGAAGCTAAGAAAAAGACTTCATAAATCATGACAAGGGCCCCAAAATTTATGTTTACACAGCACCTTGCTATCATAGGTCACAATCTTGCGACTGGAGCAACACAGATAGACAACTCTCCCCGATGCCTACACAGGACCCCAATTAAATTCATAACAGTTCTCGGCAACTGCAGGAATCAGCTTATGCAGAGCAGCTTCCAAAACAGGGATCATAGCCAACTTATTTCACTGCCTCTTGTTAGGTTCTTCCCTGCTACATACTTCACTGCAAGTATTTACCCTCTTCAAACATTCTTAAGCATGTGAATTAAGTCCACATGAGCAAGAAAATACAGCTTAGTAGGATGGAAACTCTCTCCTTAGCTTATGTTGGTATGGACGGTAACCTCTGAGCAAGAGGTGGTCTAATGGGATATGTGATGGACATTACAGGTGAGATAAACACAAAATTTCAGCTGTGCTCTGAATTTCTCTACATTTATGGGTTCAAATCAGACACTAAGCATTAGCTTAATGCAGGCTGCATGGTTTGAGGTTTTTTCCCCTCCATTTGTTTGTTTGTTTTGTTTGAGAATTAATAAAAACAAATCACCAAAGGTACTGCAGCAATGGAAGGCAATTTACCTGATTCTTTGCAGAGTAGCTAAAGGACATAAAATTATTGTTTTTCTATACTGCCAGCTCTGTTCTAAACATTATGTTGTCAGAACTGTCTTCATTCCCGTAAAACCCTACATGTGAACATCTCTATTGTAGCATTTTCGTATTCTAACTACTTGTCTAAACACAATTACTTATCCAGGTAAAAAGAATCTCAATGTTCTTCAAAGTGACATTAAAGTATGAGATCATTTTTTTGTTTTGAAGACATTTCCCTCTACAAAAGCCATCTTATTGAGCAACCAAGTATTTTAGCTTTTCGGGCCTGATCCAAAACATATCAACTCAAATGAATCAGGACCATAACAAATAACTCTCCTTACAACGCATTGCGATACCTGCTTGGTAACTTCTAGGATTTCCATCAACCATAGTTGGCAGGCTCAGGGTTTTCAACAGTAATTGTCCCATCTTAAGATTTCTTCTATATATCTTATTGCAAGATTAAAACATCTACAAGTCTGTGATTAGTGACTAAATTTTTTTGACAAGGGCTGATAACCAAAACACCTCATCTGAACACCCCAAACTCTTAGGAAGTTCATGATCTGAATCCACATGTAAACATACTAACTGAGACCCATATTTAATATTTGTATGTTTCTATGAAGCAATATATTTGAGAGAAGGAGGCAAAGTAAATGTTCCTGGTTCTAATCATCCCACCCCCAACCCCCAGTGGCTCATTTGTGCACGTTTCACCAGACAGGCCAGAGGGAAATGACCCCCCTTCATGAACTCACCATCCTTTTCTAGTCACATTCACTATGCATTGCATTAGAAAAGATCGAAACGGTGTTTAAATATTTTGGCGGGTTTTGTTATGGCCAGATCGCTCACTTCCTCTGGGACACACAAAGCCTCCTCTGGCAATGAAACAGCCAAAATGTCAGCAAATCCTATAGAACAGAAAACGGTCTGTCAATGTAAGGCCTAAATGAATCTCCATTTAAAAAAAAAAAAAAGGCAACATCCACTTTTTATTAACATTTTTTTCACCCTCTAGAAACTTTTTAACAGCATTACAATGTATTCATCACAAGGTGCTATTAGAGCTCAGCTCACTTCAAGTGTTACCAATTCATGGACAGATTAGAGGGCACATTAATAACATAGTTAATATGAAGTGTTTAGAGCCACTACGTCGGTGACAAATACGACTCAACCAAATTTCCTGACCATTGAGGCCACGGAGGAACAATTTGGTAGATTTCATCAACAGTTCTAATTATGTTCCTGTCAAGTCGAGAACAAAGTAATCCATAACTGGGGGGCTGCTCAGAGACAGTGGCACACAAGAGTAATTTATGCCCAAGACACAGGGCCCTTTCTGTAGTTAGTGTGCACAACACTTGACTAACAAGTGGGTTCAAAAAGGAATTTATTACTGAAAACACAGCCCTCTAGCTCTGAGTGGCTTGTCAGGTATAAGCTTATGAGGAGTTATGAGGTAAAGACTTCTAGTAAGTCTTGTTTATACAAGCATCTGGAGTTCATGCTCTCCACAGCCTCTGTAACTGTATGTTGTAAGATGTAGGACTTTTCCTTGACTGCTCCTATAGTTAAAGCCACCTCTCTGTAGAGAGATTGTGAGAGAGTTTATATATGACAAAAGAATCGATAAAATATGATGGTGAAGTGAAGATTCCACCTACATGTTATTTTCTTTTAAAAGAACATTTCAATCTTTAGGATGTCATCATCAACATCGCAGAGGCTAAATATTGTAGAGACCCTTTTATGATTCTATAAATAACAGACTAATGAAACATGCAAAGGAATTATTAGTAACAGTAAACTGAAATGTCACAATACACTGTGCATGGTTCATGCTGTAGCTGAACTAGAGACAGACTGAGAAAAGGAAGGGGGAGAAGAGAAGGGGGAGAAGCTGTCATGTAATTTTGAGTCATTTTCCACTGTGATCTATATTGGGATGAAGCTTCCATTCTTTCAAACAGGGTAATTTTATATATGACATTCTTGTTACTTTTTGCAAAAAAGGTAAAAATGCCTCCCTAGTGCTAGGAAACAGATTAAGCTAGAAACACGCAATCAGAGTTGACGATCTTTGTTAGCAATAAGTTGTTAGTAAAAATAGAGCAATATTTTAAAAATTAAAATTAAGAACAATACTTGAAAGTGTGGGGGGAACCAAAACTAAGAGCATTAGCAAAAAAAAATCCTTGCAAAACTATGTCATTCACAATTATTTCTGCTTAGTGAATCTTAAAACAGAGCTCTCTATAGGCCACTGTGAGTGTACATTGTGGCCACCAGTTTTATGTCTTTGTTTAAGAAGAAAGGAAAACATTCAAAGCTTCAAAAACTTTGTCATAATATAGCTTCCTCTTTGATAGTGGAATAAATAGACTTATAATATAGCTGCCAATCTGATCAGAGATACAATGCCATTTAATGGCCTGAACACAGGCCTAGGAACTGCACAGTTTAATTCTACTCCAGACACTGACTTAGTATGTGACCTTGGGAAAGTCACTTGCTGTATCAATTTTGCCATCTGTAAAATGGGGATAACAATACTTCCCTTGCCTGCCAGGGGTGCTGCAAATATTCAAGCTTTGGCCCAATTGTGTTAATATGCAGAAACATGTATTGATACAAGGTCTTTGGTTTGGCAGCCACGTTGCCTACCCTGTCTACTGAATTTTCTGTGCTACTTCAATACTATCTCCTCAACATTAGTAAAATTTTGGCACAAGAACAGTGATATCTGTGAAACATTAAAAAGAAAAAAAAGCACTCTATTATCTAGCCAACTTCATTCTTTTGTGCTCAGTTTTACTAAAATGCATCACCTGGACCCGTACTTTCTTCCACTTCGTTTTGGGCAATTTCCCAGCAGCTGCTGAATAAAATGCTACTGGTCTCTTAAACCAGAAATGGGTTGAATTATTATTTTCACTTATTCAGCACTTTCCATTAAAGAAAGTCAAAGCACTTCACAAACATTAGGGGCTTAAGCCTCAAAATAAAAACTCATGAGGCAGGGGAGAAGTTTAACTACAGCGGACTGGAGGATGACCATTCTGTTCCACAAGAACATTTGAGGTTCTAGGATTTGTTTTCACTCCACACTGAAACCAAAATGAAACCTTTCAAATGTTTTCATGAAAAAAGATGTGTGTAAAAATGTCCGTTTTCAAACTGAAAAGCTAATGTTTTCGATTTGGGAAGATGCATCCAAATGTCCTAGTGAAAGAGAGAGGATGTGGGAAGCCTGGTGTTAGGGCACCTGTCTCTGTTGGGGGGGACCCAAATTCAGGGTCCTGCTGTAACACAGAGATTTTAATCCCAGCTCACTCTGATTCAGGCAGAGCAGGACCTTGAACCTCTGTTGCCCTAACCACCAGGCTATAGAGAATGTGAATGTTAGGGCTTGTCTACATTACCCGCTGGATCGATGGGCAGCGATCGATCCAGCGGGGGTCGATTTATCGTGTCTAGTCTAGATGCGATAAATCGACCGCTGAGCGCTCTCCCATCGACTCCGGCACTCCACTGGGGCAAGAGGCGCAGGTGGAGTCGATGGGAGAGGGTCAGCCGTCGACTTACCGCAGTGAAGACACTGCGGTAAGTAGATCTAAATACATTGACTTCAGTTACGTTATTCATGTAGCTGAATTTGTGTAACTTAGATCAATCTCCCTTCTCCCCCTGAGTGTAGACCAGGCCTGAGTCACTTGGTCTCACATCCCACCATCTCATCTCCCCCTGACCCCTCAACACACACACACACACACACACACACACACACACACACACACCCTCCTTCTCTCTTCAGCCCTGTTTCAAAAATGTCTTGGTTGAAACTGAAACATTTCAACTAAACATTTTGACTTTGTTGAAATTTCATTTCAATTGAAAATGTTCCAAAGGGCTCCAACTTAAACCAGATGGGGAAACAGAGGAAAAGTGATGTTAAATCACACTGGATTCTGAAGCAGAGCCATGAGCCACACTCAGATTTTAGAAGTCCCCAGCTTTGTGCTTTAGTGACAAGACCACCTTTCTGCTCTCATTGAATTGTCACGCTGCCTCGTGCTTACGTTATAAAACACATTTTAACGGAAGTGTGGCAGAAGCATGATGATCCCATTAAGTTTCGAACATCTAATACCTTGTGCATGAGAGCCGGAAAACTCATTTACTGCTTTATCAAATCTCTAGTTTGTACGTAGAGCATAAACTGGCTACATTTGCTAATAGGGCAGATAGACCCATCCCATATATTATCAAAACTCATCAAAGTCTGCTGGAGGACATAGCTAGAGCCACTCATTATCCTTTGCATTAGCTCTCTCACTAGCACCTCTACCAATATATTTTCCTGTAATACAACTGTCTTGATTGAGCAGAGAAATCAGCAATTTGGAACATTACAACAGTTAGAGAGAGATAACAGGACTAGACCCATAATGGTATCCTGCCTCCCCATTCAATCTGCTGTTATTGGGTGCAAACTGAAGCCTGCCATGCTAGATGTACACTGCAGTTATCCATTGCTGGGCCCTGGAGATTCATACCATTAATTAGATACATATTTTTGGAGTTTTATTCATTCAGATTATTTCCCCAAAATTTATTAAATACATGAGGGGGGCAAGGAGAAAAAGACTTACCGGAACTCCTTAAAATTTACATCACAGTGTGTTTTTCAGACAAAATGATAGCTTATAAAATGACAACATATAATTTAATAACCAGAAAAACTGGATGATGGAATTAGCCTAGTTGTAACAATACCAGTGCAAACGTCATTATAAGTTTAGATGCTGTAGAGTCCTATTACTGAATATGTGATATTTATCATCTTATCCAGGACATTGTACAATTTTTGGTTATAATCTTGAGGAATAGTATTCTGTGTGTCTGGAATCACACACCCTATATGTCTGGCTCCTTTGTGTCCATAGGCGCTGACTCCAGGGGTGCTCTGGGGCTGGAGCACCCACAGAAAAAAAATAGTGGGTGCTCAGCACCCACAAGCAGTCCCAAGGATCAGTTTCTCCCCCATCCCCCGGGCCTTCCACCCGCTGGCAGCCCTGCTGATCAGCTTCTTATCCTTCCTTCATGCACATCCCACCCGCCATGGATTAGCTGTTCAGCAGCATGCAAGAGACGCCGGGGTGGGGGTGGGGAGAGGAGCCAGGGCAGAAAGAGGTGGGGAGTGATCAGGAAAAGGCAGGGTGAGGGTGGGTGAGGGCCTGGGGTGGAACAGGGATGGGAAGAGGCATGGCATGGGTAGGGAGTTGGAGGAAGGGATGGAGTGGGGGTGGGGCCTGGGGTGGAGTAGGGGTCAAGCACCATCTGGGATTTGAGTAGGTCAGTGCCTGTGCGTGTGTGTGTGATATATAGTCCACTACACAACTGGCTAGGGACGTGACCAGGTTTATTCATCTTCCTACAAAGCATCAGGTACTAGCCATTACCAAAATGTAGAATGCCAGAACTGATGGTCTAACCTACTGCGGCAAATCGTATGTTCCTGTTACCAAATTTCCCTCAAAAAGGTTTGATAGAGACATGGGTCACATAACGGAGCCTCCTATGCCTCATGCAGATTTGGATTCCATGAAGAGCTACTGTAAACAGAAAACTTGCTGACCTATTATCCTCATTTTATGACCTGTATCATCTTTCAAAGAAGATTTACATCAAACCACAGCCACTCAGTGGACTTGTGGGGGAGAGGCACGTTTGTAGATGTGAATGTACTAGATAATAAAAATACAATTGCATCTCTAGTAATATTCCAGCCACTTCTCATTTAATTCTGTGGCCTCACTGATTAGAGTATAATCTGTTTTTAGCCCTATCTGTCAAATTGTTTCTGATTATTTTGAACTTATGCATAAGACAGCCATACCTTCTTTCTCAGGTAGGATGGCCACTTGTTAATTCTGGTCACAAATCTCTTTCAATACCAACAACACCAGTAATAACAACTTTTGAGGGTCACTGGTAGATTTGACATGGTGATTCCAGAGCTCACTAAATCCCATTAATGACCAATTCCTTTTGATTGGAAAAATATTCAAAAAACAGCTCAATTCCCATTTGGTGGTTTAGCACCACAAATTCCAGCAGCCATGGAAGGTAGCTTTCTGTTGGTTAAAACCTCTGACAAGTAAAATTCAATATGGAGGGAATAAAATAAGAAAGAAATTAAAGTGCTCTCTCACCAGTGAGTTAAAACCCAGCAGCTGTAAGTCATTGAATTTAACTGCACATCTTTTGAGGGTTTTTTTCTGTTTTTATTTCTGAAATCACAGGAACTACCCAGCCTAGCAAGACTGTAATCACTCAGCAGGAACCTGGCACAAGCACGATACAACCACCAGCCAGGTGGCAGGAAAATGAAGGAAATCTCTCTCTCCCTCCCTCTATGTTGTTTAAAAGGGGCTCGGCGTGAATGAATCTTCCCGGTAGTCACCAACAATTTCTTATTCTTTCCGAGCAATCATCAATTTCAGCATCAAGTGGTTCAGTAGATCTACAACTGGTAGTGGCAGCAGAGTAAGCTCAGCATGCAAACATTTTGGCTAATTTAAAACCCTTGTGCTGCCGAATCAAACATGACAAGACAACAGTAAAAAGAGAGGCTATTATCCCAAATGAAAGCCCAGATAGCTGAAATTGGTTTGAGTGGCAGAGACAAAAGATGTGGAAGGAGCAGGGACAACCGAGAATGATAATCCCAGATAACTAACACACACACACACACACACACACACACACACACACACACACACACACACACACACACACACACACACCATCAAAAGGAGGGAAAAGGCAACATTTCCAAGTTCTACAGCCAGGCAGACAAAATGCACTTAAAAGGGATACAAAATAAATTGATACATGATAAAACATTTGCCCCATGGGTAAAGAGATACTTAACTTACAAGAGATGTAACCCTTTCGATAGAAAAACGAACACTCAGAATACTAAAGCTGTCATTTCCTACCTGAATTAATGTCCTGCTGCCCAACGTTCATTACCATAAGGTGGAGGAGTCAGAAGCATTGATTTAGGATAGAGTAGCCTTAAACTGAAAATAAGATGTTGTGGGCTATTTTTGAATGCCCGTTAAATCCACATAGCTCACCAAGTTCCCAGATCTCAAAAAGCTAGGGGGGGAGGGAAAGTGGAGAGCAAGGGAATTAATTTGGAAAGGCATTTGGAAAACCACAAGCAGACTGGTGATGTTCAGAGCCACAAACCCCAGTGATGGCTTACAGCACACAGAATGATGACCTATGGGATCACTGGAGAGCAAGCGAGTTGTCTTTTGCAAGATTAACAATTTAAAAGTGCTGAAATTAATTTTGTTTAATAGCTGTGGGTGCAGACTCCTTACAAAGTAGGTTGCAAGGTCAGCAAGCCTCCTAAAGCCTTTTAAAATGCAGCTTTTTATAGGGACAGGAGATTTAGGGTGGCTCAGGGCTTAAAGACCTGAAAAGCAGAAAAAGTGTAAAAGGTCAGCTCCTACCACTTCCCAGATCTTGGGTGAACATATTTGTTTGGCCCCATTCTATGACACACATTTACTGATCCATTCAAGACTATTTCAGCATATATGGGTTTCAAATGGTAGGGGAGGTGACAGGGAGACAGTGTGAGAAATGACACATAAATGAAGTAATAAAACCAGACATAAGAACCAGACTAACCAGTATCTAGCAAGTTCCTCTGCATCACACAGGAATGTGCTTACTTGGACTGGATCGGAGGGGAGCAAAGGGTAGGATGAGGGAAGGCAAGGGAGAGAGAAAGGGAATACTCACATCCTTTTCATCTTTCAAAAGTAGTTCATTCATGATTCACATCAGCCTGCTTCTGTGAGACTGGTACAGCATAAATCACTGCACTAAACAAAGTGTTTAAAGCAACAGCTGGACTTAACTCTGAAATCAAACTCAGCCATTTCAAACATACTTGCTAAACTTCACACACATCTCACTCCACATATGTATATGCCACCACTCAGAGAAAGCATGAAAATATACAATATATAACTAATATATAAACATCACACTTTTTGAGCACAGCATCCAGCAAACCACAGAAGAGCTCAAACTGGGTGCAACTGCAGGCACTAATAACTGTGGCTGTGATTTTTTCCTCCATTGGAGGCCAGGAGTTTGGGATGGCTGCATTCCTTATTCAGCATTGTCTTGCAAATTATTCTGGGGAGAGCCAAGTTATGTAAAAACATGGGCATAAGAATTTGAGCAAGATTCCTATTGCACAAAGCTGTGCAAAAACTGTAAAAACTGCCACTAAATCCATCTGAAAAGGGATATAACAGGATAGAAGCACTCAGCTGTCTGCACTCACATGTCTCCTCAACACAGTATGGAAAGCCATGTGAGAATCTGAATTAATAAGATGGATACAGAGTGGCAGGCCTGGCTTCATCATGCAATCATGTCTTAACCTTTCCTCTAACATAAAGGGGAAGGCAGAGCTTGCTCTTCGGAAGAAAAGAAAAAGATATAAAATGTAGGGCCTCTAATCTGAAAGCTTTCTGATACACATAGTATATCCGCAAACACCCAGACTTATGGAGTAAAAGAAACCACGCTGACCTTAAACTTAAAAGGTATGTGGGAATGTTTTTTGGTGTAAATGAGATGCAGGCATTAGAGAAAGGTGGTGTAGCATACAATGAGGAGTTGTGATGGTTTCTTTAGACTGAAGAGGCCATTTCCTGACAATGAGGTAACTTGCTGATCATTAGAGAAGACGGAATTAATTCTGCTGCAAGCTTCTGTTTGACAGTGGCCGGAGCAGATGCACCAGCCATTTTTCTCTACCTGTCCCAGTGGGAGTTAGAACAAAGGAAAACAAGACTCACAGAAATACTGAAGACACCACAAGGAAATTGTTTTCAATACATATTCAGACTGCCACAGAACACCATGTGCTGTTAACTAACATATGCTTCTGTATACAATATTTTTGCTCTCTTTTTGTCTCAAAGCTGAATTCATATTCTCACACAGCAGTTCAAGGAAACCTCAGTTAGCAGTTCAGCAAGGCACTGCTTAAAAGGCAAGCCTGATTCAGGTCCTTAGGGCATCTCATCCATCCTGTGTGTGGATGGCATTCACCACCAAGGGACCCCATTAGGAAGGAAGGGCAAACTGAAATCCTAACCCAAAGCAGTGTGAAACGGAGCATCAGTGTACTGGCACAGCAGCGATGGATGAGATTCCATTTGTCTTCAAAAGCATGAGTAGCCAATATATCTACTTCATCACAAACTCAACTTTACTTTCCAACCTTGTAGTGTACTTAAAGCAAAAAATGTAGATCAGCTTTCTATCTGGAGATGCAGCAGAAGGGAAATGTCACCCAAGACTCCAATTAAATAGATTATAAGTGACGCACTTACAATGTAACCCCATGCCACAGATCACCCTGAGATACACTGGCTGTGTGTAAAATCAGTTGATCAGGAAGGCTTTGCCACAAGCTACAAAATGTTTCCTTTCACCTCCATACAGTGGAATAATACTCAAAAGCTTCTTATTCTACAGCAAAACCTGCTGGTAAATGCTGCTTCTACACAAGCGCTACAGATATTAGAGTTTCCACAAATACTCCAAATGGTTTTGCTTCTCCTTTATTGTCATACCGCAGCCACAATAGCTATTTAACTGGCCCTGTCACTGCACTGCTATAAGGGCAATGTTTTGTTTCTTGCTCTTGAGCTGGTTTTGAGAGAGATGTTCTAGATCTGGAGAAACTGGGTCAAATTCATTCCTGGTGTAAAGTGAAGCCACAAACTTTATTGGCTTCAAAGCAAACAGCTATTTCACACAGACCCAAAACTGACAAAGAACAGGACCTGAGCCTCATGTTGACCAGTGCAAGATGTATGGTAAATAAATCCTTAATGATCTATAATCTTATTATCAACAAGTCACCTGGTCTGGGTCCCAGAAACCTGGCTGGTTGATGATATAGGCCTGGGGTTGACTTACCTCATTCCTTTCCTCCCTTGCTCCCCACCTCTTACAACAAACCCAGACGTACATATCTGGATATAACATATCCATTTGATTTCTTTCTGGGGTTAAATGCAAAAAGCACACACTCAGATCAAAATTCTTTGATTGCATTCACCAATCTGCATGTCCAGAGAACTGACTAACCTGGGCATTAACACTATCAAAGCTCAGACACTACAGTTTCCCAGCTCACATTATCACTGCCTAACATACAATAAACCTCATACAACTCTTGTAGATAGCTTCAACAATCATTCAGATGATGCCTCTGATAAGATAGGAGGTTTGGGGCTATCTAAACTCTCCGTCTTAGATTTCTCACAGGTAATCTACCTTATCATTGGACAGCATGTAAACATAAGAAATGCAAGAACCATTCTCCTCAGCTGGTCAGCCCACTTCCTCATCCAGGTGGAAACTCTCTCTTACTGCAAGACAAGAAAAAGCCACCACCATAGTCTGGCCAGAAAACTCTTGGAGTTTGCCAAATTCCAAAAAATGTACTTACATAAAACTCTGCCCAACCTAGAGGCCATAAAGCAGACAGAAAAAAAGCAGAAAGGAATGGAGTGGCAAAAAAAGGAAGTCTGATACTGACAGACTCAGACACAAATAATGCTGCCATAATAGAGGTAAAAACAACGTACTTCTCCTCTGCCATGGAAACAGCAAAAATACATCCTACAGAACTCTTCTGGACCACTCTTCTGGAGAGAGTTCCTGAGAACATCTGTCTACCTCACAGAAATTACCACAACAACTGGGACTAGTAGGCAACCTTGCTGGCAGTCCAAGGAAAGATGTCAAGGACTGATAAGGCATGGATACTCAACAAACCTCTTACCCTTAGTCTCTGTTTACCTTTTGAAAGAATGGTAACCATTAAGTGTCAAACATGGGAGCACTCCTCAAACTTGTGTTAAAAATGGTTGTTCCAATGATGTTATCAGAGTCAAATGTACTCAGTGTTCATTGTGGCAAAGCACACGGGCATCCTGCTACTTCTACCGGGTATCTAACAACCTTTCCTGTGATTGACTTTGGACTCAGTTGACTATGTCCACACAAGTGGGAAAAATGCTTGGGAGAGGACTAGTGGTCTTGACCTCCAAGATCAAACCCAGCAGATCATTCAGAGAAATCACATACTTACAAATGGTCCCTCCAGGTCAGAGTGGAGACATATTGGTAAGACCGTACAGGGAAGGATACACTGCCACTGTATGTTCTGCACCAGCTCTGGGGATAAAGGACCTGATCCAGAATGCACTGAAAATCAGTGTTCATTAGTTTCAATGGACTTTAGATCTGGTCCAAATAGAGGATGTCCAAATCCACTGTTGTTACTTGAGCACTAACATTTATTTACTAAATATATTCAGCAAATTAATCAAAGTGAGGAGTTCTATTAAAACTCCATTCAGCAAACAGGTGTGAGAAGAGGAAGCAGCACCCCAACACACACAATCCTGAAGGAAATGTACAGTCCAAGCAGAGTGAAAAAAATGTAGAATTTATTTTCTCTCAGGCAAAGATAGGTGTTATGGGGTAACTGTCTGCAGGGACTGAAGCAACTCCATTACAACTGCAGGCAGTAAAACAAGTTGTCCCCCTTTGCCCCTTTTTCATACAGAGACAAAGAGTGAAGACTTTGGGAACTTGATTTTATTTGAGGAGCAAGACAATGTATCTCCAATAGTGTCTTACAAAATATTCCATCAGCCGAAGTATGAGGTAGGTCGGAGACAGACTAACTTTTCCAAGGTATTAAATTAAAAGATGTTGAATTAAGTTAAACGCCCCACATTGAATTGACATTTCCCTTTTTTAATGCAAGCTAAGATTGATGAAAAATACCACTTATCTACATTAAGGGTCAAAATATCCAGCAAAAGAAGCCTCTGGTTCAACGCGTCAGAGCAAAGTCAGTCTTACATAATCCGAGGACCAGCACGCGGATCACATTCTGATGATCCAATTAATGGTGGGATACTTTGCAATCAGCCAGGAAGCAAGGCCCCTAACAGATTGTGGGGCTGTAACATCAATTTCTTAAGTGCATTTAAAGGATTACAAATGTTAGTCCTGGCTTGAGATTGAAACACCTATTGAGGTGCTCTGAACCACATTACAGTAATTGGGTACCTGAATTAATGCCATTTCTTCTGATGGGTGAGTTGAAATACATTGGAATTAAGGGTTTCTTTTGCTGTATTTCACTTTCCGCTTTTTTTCCCCTCCTCAGAGCATAAATCTGAGGCACAATATCTCTTTTTATCCAGAGTGCTTTAATTACAGCCCTGAGGCACCTGAGTACTGTCCTAATTTTACCTTCTCCATTGTTTGGGTGCATTTTACTTTTGTGCTTATTATTTTACTATGCAGCGATATTAAGATGAAACTGAAATTATTTTTCCTGAAAGGAAAAAAAAATAGTACAGCGAGAGAAAGGGGGGGGGACCTTTTCCCTCTCCCATTTCCCCCTCCACTATGTAAACCTCTTTATGCATGCACCAGATACCATGTGCAGTGTTTTACACCTCTAGAGAGCTGGAACTAGGGCTGCCTCAATTAGTCTTCTATTCCTTCTGAGGTCAGTTCAAGTAAAGGTCTCAATCATATCAAACTGGAAAGAATGCTAACTATTTGGGTATTTCAGACCATAAGGAGTTTGAGTTAAGGAGCTTTTTAAAATAAGCAGCTGGTTCCAAGTGCATTCGCTGAATATACAGCACAGAGCTGTCTACACAGAGGCTAAACTCACACACACCTGCTTCCAACCACCCTTGGAATAATTAAAATCTAAAGTATGTTAGGATATTGTTCCCAAGGTTTATGTTTGGACTTTTAAATGTACATCCAACTATGTTAAGTTACAATGTGTAGGGTACAATAGATGCGTGTTCCTATCTTCTATAATATGAGTTTTGCAAGAAGTGTTCATCATTAGGAATCTGGACCATTTCTTTACCTGCTTATACAGCATATATCCACGCCAATAGCCCAAGTAGAGCTTTCCCTCTAGTAGGTAACTGTGAGATATATAATCATGTTATAAAGATCCCATGTAAAAAAAAGGGAAGTAGTGTGGCATTATAAGCATTGCAAAGGCCATTGGGTATATTTAATATGTCCAACTACAGCACATAAATACAAATTTTGATGGTATCAAAAGGCCATCAGATACCGTACTGTATTAGTGTTTCAATTATAAATTGTGATTCCATCATAACTTCTGGTTTAATTTAATTTTGCTTAAGATAACGTGTAAACAGAAAAAACATATATACAGTAGCTTTTTATCTTTATTCCCAGTTAAGAGGAAATCTTAGTCCATGCACAAGGGAGTTCAGGAAGCACAATGATTTAACTGCAGTATGTATGAGACTATTCTGATTCTAAGAGACACATTCAGACTTGCAAGAAAAAGTAGTTTGCATAGTTGTCTCATTCCTTTTCTACAGAATGAAAATAAATGTTTTGTTTTCCATCAAGTTAGAAATACTAGGGTTAGGAAAGACCTTTATGAGTCATCTAAGTATAACCTCTGCAGCAGTAGAATAGTTTTCAATATTCCTTAGCATACATTTCCTACAGTTGGCATCCTTAGAATTTAGTAATACTACTTTAGAAAGCATCACTAAATCCCACTTTCTCTTCATAAACTATCCTTTTCATAAGAGGTGTTTATCTGTAAAGGCCTTTTAGTGAAGTCGGGCATCAGGGTGGGGAGGAGGCAGGGGGAAGTGTCTTACAGACCTTACAAATCCAGATCCACATTTCCTAGCAGTTTTTGACTCATTAGATTGCCCTGGTTAAAATGATTTACATACAGATAATTAAAGCGCAAACCCCAAGGACTAGTTAGCTGTTTAGCAGTGTATACATTTTATATAACCATTTCCATACATCTAGTTTTAAATTCATTAACAAAAATTAATTGCTACCGAGTGCTCTACATCGCACAGCATGTTGCTATGATATGCTTGCTAAATTACCCCTTTCTATCACTCCTCCAGTGATCTTATAGACAGTTAAATTTTGCAGTCCTGAAAATGTTGCCTACCAATTTGTGGCAATACTCATATTTACTATATTTACTATGACTCACTGCTTGTACTTCAGAAAATATTTGCCTCTGTTTGGTGTACCTCAGTAACGTTTCATTAGCATGGAATAATAAAAGGCATGGGCCTCCCCTGCCCTCCCCTTCTTCCTTTAGACAAGACAGTGTGATGCCCTGAAGACTCTACCTTTGAAGGCATTAATAATAAGGGTTTCAAAATGCCCAGAAACAGTACATTTTACTAAACTCTCATTTAGGGACTGATCCAAAGCCTGTTAAAGACACAGGGAGACTTCCCGCAGTCTTTAGTGGGCTTTGGATCAGACCCTTAGGTTTTTTTAAGTGTTCACTGCACTTCATGGTACTGAATATAAATATGTTGCTATTTTTGCAGTATATTCAGCATGAAGTTTCTAATGGTGAAGTGTTGGTGTTTTTCTTACAGCTTATTGTATGAAAAATAATGATCTTTCCTATAAACAAGTCTCAGCATTAGGCTAGTATTTTATAGGCACATTTGAATGAGTTCAGAATTTTGGGGGGGTAAAGTTGTCTTTTATTTTTCAGCAACATTTAATGGGTAAAATAAGGATAATCCCTGCACACTCTTTCCATCAGATTTCACCAATATTTACAGTGTACACCTCAGGTTTGAAAAGAGCCAGGAGAACTAATTCATTGTTTACACTTGGAATCCTAGGTGGCCCAGTCCCATAAGGGTAGTACAATGCACTGTATCTTTCCGTTCTTAGTACTTATCTTAATCTTAATAACTAGCCAGACAACTGACTCCAGAGTCCTGGGCTTATCGACTGGAATTCGTCACATGCACACAAGAGAAGACAAGAAATGCATTATATAACAATGCCGTACAAATCATTATCTTTTAATATTTAAAAGTATGTATTCAAAGCCTGATATGAAACCATTTTTGTTGAACTCAATTCCACTGGTTATTATTAAATTTGATAGCAAATGAACAAAAATACACTTGTTACATATTTATCTGCAAAAGAGTTTATTTGCAACAGATCAAAAGGCTTCTTCTTATTGCATTTTAGTTACTGCTATCAAAAACAAATCTGTTTTTAAACATGCTTTGATATGGGAAGATTATTTTGAAAACAGGTTAATAAGAAAAAAATCATGTCTCTGAAGTACCGAGAAATACCCACAGCATGAATAAAAAGTCTATTGTATCCCCATCATAAGGCTGCAACATGATTTCTTCTGTTAAAGTTTATAAACAGGAAAGCATAATCTCAGATCATGTCAAGGTTTAAAAATAGGATGCGGAACTTCGCTTCAACTGCGCAAAACGGCATCTTGGCCCACGTCCAGACTACCCCGCCGTATCGGCGGGTTAAAATCGATTGCTCGGGGATCGATATATCGCGTCTAGTCTAGACACGATATATCGCTCCCCGAGCGCGCTTACATCGATTCCGGAACTCCATCAACCCGAACGGAGTTCCGGAATCGACACGGAGAGCCGCGGACATCGATCCCGCGCCGTCTGGACGGGTGAGTAATTCGATCTTAGATATTCGACTTCAGCTACGTTATTCACGTAGCTGAAGTTGCGTATCTAAGATCAATTTTCCTCCCCTAGTCTGGACGAGGCCTTGTACAGCACTAAGTTCGTGACATTTCTTAACGGGAAGCAAGGACTCCTCATTAGCATGTCTACAAACATTTTAGTTTGACATCCTGGGTAAATATAAATGTTGTGGGGTGCACTTAGCTTTACCTTACAACCTTTCTGAGCATATAAATTTAACTGTGACATTTTACCACTACATACAAGACACTATTATATCCATGAAGTCAGGTATTTTATGTTCAGTTCCAAGACAAAAGCAGGGACTTTAGCCTGTGCGTGCCAGGCAATGCACACATTTTCCAGAGCTGGTGCTGAGCCACAAATGGCACAATCGGGGATTTGGTACAGGCCCACTTCTAAAATACACAAGTGCACATGCTAAAACAGAACCGGGCAGGGCGTGTGATTCTAATTATTAAAGAAACAGAAGTCATCCTCAATTCCTATTCAAAATGCAGTCTCGTACTTGCAGTGGTTCACTCAGACAGTGTCCATGTTCACAGCTGTTCAAAGGAATATTTTGAAAATTTTTCTACTTCAGATAGATATCTATAAAATGGCAGTAGTTTGGGTTACACTTTGACATATCGGGGATACAAGCAGAATTTTCCTAGGGGATCCAGTTTCCCTCCCCTCACCACTCCTCCTGCACCCAGCCCCACACTCCCCCACACTCCCTCTGCACCCAGACCCATGCTCTCCTCCCTGCACCAAGCACCACTCTCACACTCCTTCTGCTACCCCACATTCAGCACCATGCTCTTTTTCTCACATTGCCCTGCACCCAGCTCCAAGCTCTCCCCCTTCACCCAACCCCATGGTCTCTCTGCCTCACACCCAGCCCTAAGCTCTTACCTGGAGAAGTGGTCAGGCTGAAGAGTACTATGCCCACCAGGGGACAGGCAGTTCTGGGAATCCCAACCTCTGCCTCCTCTTGCATCCCTGCACCCCCAAGAAGCACCAAAACCCCAGATCCAGTCCTTCCACCCTCCTGGGCACTGGGAATTTCTGGTGCCCCCTGCTCTGCTTCTCTCTGGGGGGCTGGAAGTGCTCGGTCCCCATGGGCACCAGACAGACTGCAAGGTTGGAAGGCCAAGCAGGTGCACAGGGTTGCAGTGCCACTCAAATTTGTCCCAGCTGTCCCTCTGACCTAAGTCAGTGGCAGCCAAGCCAAATTTGAGTGAGTGGTTTTGTGATCTGGAACATGGGATCACAACACCACTCAATTTTGGCCCAGCTAGGCCACCTAGACTCCCCCCACCATTGTGCCCTGATCCACCAGGAGTCACATGATATATTTCCTGTGTCGATGACTGGCTGAGGGTATGGCTACATTTGGAATTTCAAAGCGCTGCCCCGGCAGCGCTGCGGGAGTGCTGCCGCGGCAGCGCTTTGAAGTGTGAGTGTAGTCAGAGCGGCAGCGCTGGGAGAGAGCTCTCCCAGCGCTGCATGTAAACCACATCCCTTACGGGTGTAGCGTGCAGCGCTGGGAGCCGTGCTCCCAGCGCTGCTGCCCTGATTACACTGACGCTTTACAGCGCTGTATCTTGCAGCGCTCAGGGGGGTGTTTTTTCACACCTCAGTTGCAGCACTGTAAAGTGTGAGTGTAGCCAAGGCCTCAGTCTATCCCATATAATCAGCCAGGTCATAAACTTTTTCACTAAGAGGGTGGTGAAGCACTGGAATGGGTTACCTAGGGAGGTGGTGGAATCTTTCTTAGAGATTTTTAACCTTCCTTTAGAGGTCAGGCTTGACAGACCCCTGGCTGGGATGATTTAGTTGGGGATTGGTCCTGCTTTGCGCAGGGGGTTGGACTAGATGACCTCCTCAGGTCCCTTACAATCCTGATATTCTATGATTTTATGAAACCCTACTCAGTAGAAGCATTCTCACTTGGTTTCTCAGGCAATATGATATGGTATGATTTAGAGCTGAGGAAGTCCGGGAAAAAAAAAATCTTCAAGCACTTGTGTTTGATTGCATCCTGTAAATAGTGGCTTAGTGTGTTATTACCAGAACTGGATAAAAATAGGTGTTAACAATTTAAGATAACAATATTTTGAAACATTTAAGTTGTTTCCATCTGATACATTTTGAAACAGGCCTATTTTTCAAGTTTTCTGAGGTCATTTTTACTAAAATTTTAATCACAACATTTTAACATGATTTTCCAAATTTGTCTTTACCAAGAAACTTAGATGTTGTATGATGATGCAGTTTTCAATAAATGAAAAACTTCAATAATTTTGATAATTTTGGCAACTTTTTGGTAAAAATATAGTGTGGAAGATTTCTCCCCAAAATAGAAAATTTTAAATATGTTGAATTTTTTTTTAACAAGTTCCATTTTTGGAAACATTTCTCAATTAAAAATCTTTTTGGGTAAAAATGTTTGACATACCTTTTTAATCCCTCTATTTATCAGGAACTGCCTAAATATGGGTTAGATTCTGTCACCAGTACTCATGCTAAGTAGTACTAATAGCCCAATCATGGGACACGTTGAGTAATATCTTACTATTCAAGATCTTTTTAATAAAGGCCAGTCTAGACACTCCCCAGATGTTTGTGGTTTACCCTGGTTTACCACCCCAAACCTTTGTAATCAATCAAATCAAATAATGAGATGGAAAAAAACCTGTAGACATATCCAGTGTGAGCCAAGGTAACACAGCTAGCTGTAAAAGCAGCAGAGTGTCCTGTGGCACCTTATAGACTAACAGAAGTTTTGGAGCATGAGCTTTCGTGAGTGAATACCCACTTCATTGGACGCATGTAGTGGAAATTTCCAGTTGCGCAAGCAAGAAGCAGGTTGGAGATAACGAGGTTAGTTCAATCAGAGAGGATGAGGCCCTCTTCTAGCAGTTGAGGTGTGAAAATCAAGGGAGGAGAAATTGGTTTTGTAGTTGGCAAGCCATTGACAGTCTTTGTTTAATCCTGAGCTGATGGTGTTGAATTTGTAGATGAACTGAAGCTCAGCAGTTTCTCTTTGAAGTCTGGTCCTGAAGTTTTTTTCCTGCAGGATGGCCACCTTAAGGTCTGCTATAGTGTGGCCAGGGAGGTTGAAGTGTTCTCCTACAGGTTTTTGTATATTGCCATTCCTAATATCTGATTTGTGTCCATTTATCCTTTTCCATAGAGACTGTCCAGTTTGGCCGATGCTTTGCTGCTTTTACAGATCCAGACTAACACGGCTACCCCTCTGATACTTGAGAGCTAGCTGTATGTTCTGGCTCACATTAGTTTAGTCCACTTTCAGAAAGGTAAATTGCCCTGTGATCAGAATTTTTTGTATTGATGCGTCAGCAGAGATACCTAGTCTGTGTATTTCTGGTGGTCTTCTGTATTTTTACTCATGTAATAACTATAGACCAGCTTTAGAAGGGGGGATTTCAGATCAGAGTTCTGCTGCGGCATCAGAATTAGGCCTAGCTCCTCTTCCAGTTTCAGTGAGAGGACCTTGCTAACAGGTTGGCAATGACATCTGACCACAAAAAATAAATAAAGCCTGGGCTTATTCACATGCACACCTTTTGATAAAAGCCCCCGTGTCTGTGAGCTCATACTAACCCGTTCTCCCACAAAAATGTAGGAAACCACTTTGCCAGCATCATACGTGTGAATTCAGCCTGTTTCACATGCAAACTGACGGAGCTGCAGCGTTCTGGCTATACAAACTCGTTGCTGCAGGTTCAGGCTTGCTAAAAGCGAGTAACATGCCGTTCACTTCCTATGGCTCCAGTTCTCTTTCACTTCTAATCCAAACTACTGAACAGATCTATTAATTAATCAGTGCAAAATATTATGTGGCTGTTTCCTTCCAGCGATATCAATGTTATTTACTGACATTAATTCATGTAGTTAGCTTCACAACAGCCCTCTTATTACCTAGATAAGTATTTTTAGCCCCATATACAAATGGGGAAACTGAGTCTTAGAGAGATTAAGATCACTTATGCACCTTGTTTGCATAAAGTCCCATACAAAGTCTATGGCAAAGCCAGGGACATAATGCAGATCTTCAGAACCCCAAGTGAGGCGCTGACTAGAATTTTCCCAGGAAGCTTAATACAGTTAATACAGGCCTTGAGAATTCTGGGAATTTCTGGTTGCATAATGAACTGAATATTGTATGCACATGGCAAACCTCAAACTAATGGTCACAGTCACCAATCTCCCTCCCATTCTTGCATGCGCTGCAGATTCCTGTGTATAGAAAAGAATGTGCAGATGCTACCACCTGCAGATGTGGAGTGGACCCCTCTAATTCCAACCAGATCCACTTATATGTGAAAGTACTGAATACCTGATAATAGGTCAGACTCAGGAAGGGAAAGAGAAAGCAAACGCTTACAAGTCTAGTGACAAAGAATAGACAAATAAATTGGATAATATATAGAGATGGGATCAAAGCCAGAATATTTAAATCTGGGTTGTCAATAGCTAGCTAACATTTTAGGGTTGCTCAGATCCAGGGTTTCAGTTACATTCATTATAAGGATGGGGCCATTTGCAAAATTTGGATCTGGATCTATGTCTGGATTTCAAACACCCCTAATCTTTGTGAGTGTTCAGATCCAGATTTTTTGGTTCAAGTCCACATCTAGAAATTAAGAAGATACATGAAGAAGGAGGAAATAATATTGGTGAAATTGGATTTTGAAAAGAACTCAGAAATAAGAGTTAGGAAAAAGGAAGTACTAGGCCTTTGGTATAGCATCTTTTTATGCACAGGATCACACAGATGTATGCTGGACCATTTGCACCATTTGCGACACAGGAGTAATTAGAGGACGGAAGAGTAAACTTCAGAGACACCTATTCAAAAGGGAAAATTGAATCCACTGGGGAAATACCTTGGAAACACAGTCTGGGTTCTAAGAGACTGCACGAGACTAGCAGTGAGGAAAAGCAACAGATGCAACTAATGCAATTTCATAGTCCTGCAGACTAATTCTGGTTTCTTTTCTGTGACTAAGGAAGAATAGAGTATTATGAAATGAACTACTAGGAAAAGACAAATGGCATTAGAAGAAATGATGACAAACTCAAAAAGAAAGTTCACAGCAAATCATCCCTCTACTAAAAACTTTACTGATATGATACCTTATGTAAACAAAGGTTACAAATCACACTTCTTCAAACTAGGTGACCAGTTCAGTTAATAGTACAATGACTATGCAGGGAAGCAGCTAAAATAATGTAAGTCTGAACCTTCTGCTACTGAGTATTTGGTAACTGAAACTCTAAGAAGAAACTAGAAAAACTATTTTATATTATTGGGAGATACCAATTTAAGCCAATGTGGTGGAACAGCTAACTTCTAGGATGCACACAGACTCCAAAAATAGCTCTAATTGGCGTGTCTGGCCCATACTTCCATTCCTAGCAACAACAACAAAAAAATTATTAAAAACAAAGTACTCCAGGATGTGATGCTATGAGGCTCCACATCTTGGTCCTTATCCTTAAGGACAGGTGCAGGGGGGCATGGATCAGCATTCAGGTTGTGCTCCCAATCGGTACCTGGCCCCAGCCAGGAAGCTAGTGATCCAACCAATGGACCAAATTTGGTGATGAATCCTGGTCACCAGGATGTTGTGCATACGCTAAGAAGAAGGGCAGGAGCATCTCAGGACACAGAATGTCTCCAGGTGACACCAGGAAGTTCAAAAGATACTAGGAACACAGAAAAGTCACACTGGCACACAACCTATAACAGCAACCGCAGGTGCATTTCCAAATTCTGCAGAGTGTATAAATAGATGCCACATTTCCCCAAGACCTGAGACTGATGAAGCCTATACAGGCAAATTAAGTTTGCATCTATATAGGTGGAAGAATACTTCTCTTGGGCAAGATCTAAAGACATCAGGAAGGACCACATACTATTATGGAAAATTAGAAGTCTGCATTTCTGTACTTGACTTTTGTGTACACATAGATGACATTTTCAGAGCAGATGGAAACTTGATTAGTCCAGTCAGTACAGAGTTGTTCTTTATTTTAGATTACAAAAACGGACATTTTAAAATACAAATTAAATGCCTACCCCTTTAACTTACACCTCAAGATCACGGTGACCCCGGGAGACAATAAGATGAACACATTTATTCAGAGTAATTGAACCATTTCTCTCTATGATTGCTCTCAACATATTTCTCTGCTTGCCCACTAGCTAGCTGCAGTTACAAGCAGAAACACCAGTGTACCAGATATACACAGATGTACGTATGCTGCTGCCGATCCCATCGGCACAACATACCACATATTAGTTGTTTGACTTAGGGCACAATAGGTGAGGAATTAAGGTGAGGAATACAGGAAGTCCACAGCTTAGTTAAAGAAGCACATTTTTACTCGTACTATTCTTATTTTCTGGTAGCTTGTTCGTGTACAGAATGCCTGGTTCACACATACTAGGAAACAGAAGAATCTTCTTATTAGATTGTTCTTCAGTATTTTGGTGGCACCCATGGATGTCCAGGCAAGTATGATGATATTTTAGATTGTGATTTTCAAAAGGAGACTAAAGAAGTTAGGCACTCTATTTGCATTGAATTTCAATGCAAGTTGGGTACCTAACTCTCATAGGAGACTATGAAAATCCCAGCTTTTGCCTTTCTAGATTATTTTGAGCTCTGAATGTAGGTCTGCTATACTCTCTCAGTAGGTAAGGTCTCAGAACAGGAGTTAATAAATTCAAGAGAAACAAAAAATAAAAAACAAATGCCCTTCTGTGAAACGAACTGGCAACATAATGTAACAAGGAGCAATGTGCAGTAGATTGTTTTGGGAAATAGAGTGAGAAAAACTTGGATGTGATGTAATATCCAACTCCTGTTAGAAACAGTAGATATTCAGTAAGGTGTTAATCCCATGCAACTCACAAACTAGCAGTTTATTTAAAACAAAACTTGATCCTTATTGGGACCTGAAATATTTGAAGCACACACAAGTAAAACTAATTTAACCTTTGAAAAGTTATCTCCGGAGGGAAGAATAGAAATCCCTTTATAAGATTTTTAAGCACTGCAATTATTGACGAGGACTATATTACTTCAGTTTTCTCTGATCAGAAAAAAAAAAAAAAGCAAAGCCCAGGAGACATCAGCAGCTGTCAAGCTGTTTTCCAACTGCAATGAGGTAGTTTACACTGGGCTTGTGCCAGTCTCTTAAGACCCAGTTAAGAAGCCTTTTTAAAATGCCTTAAAAAGCCAACTCATACATTAATCAAGTTGAGCCCTCATCCATACTTACTGCAATACATCAATTACCATGTCTTTTTTTTTTTTTAATAAATTCCAGTTGACAGCAGACACCTTATTAAGGCTCGCTAAAATGATACAATAAGTAAAAGGCTATTAATATTGCTTTTTTCCCCTGCTGCTATTGTCTTGCCGCACTGGTCTGCAAACAAATTCAGGCTGCATTACAATTAATGCCAGTGGAACTCCTTCTAACGACTTCCAGCTTGCTAATTTTTTACGCTAATAATAAAAAAAAGGCATTGCTATGCAAGAACGGCCCCCTTTTATCATGCTCGCATGGCACACTAGAGAGCTCCTGCCATTGTTCACATGAAAGACAATTAAACCCAGGAACATCAAACCCAAAAATGACAATCTGCTAACCAGCACTGGGTATTGCTGGATTCTTTTCTCTATTTTCTGAACTGATAGAAAACAATTCTCCAAAGACGTTTCCCTCCCCCATGCCCACCCTTTGGAAAAAAAAAAGTTTGAAAGATACCCTTTGCTGATTTATGCGTCTCTGCTCAGAATTTATTAACTGTCTAGGGCCAATTTCACTCCAGCACTTCTATAGCCTCCAGGTTTGAATTCTGGACACATTTCAAGAAATGCACCAATAATATTGTCCATATAGTTTCATATTTAAAAATAAACATTAAAAAAATCCCAGTTCATGTTTTTCTGAAACAATATAAAATGCCTGAGGGAGAAAGAAAAATAGTGCTGTAACAAGTTTATTTCTCACAATCCTCCAGAGACAATGGGACATAGGAAGGGGGTCACAGGGTTTGTTGAAAATTAAGTACATCTGAGTTGTGAATTTAGAGTGAAACTATCTTGTTTTAAGAGCTATCTTTCCCTCCCTATGTCCTGTAGTTTTGGATTCAGTTTGTCAGGAATATGCCCAGGTTTCCACCATGAAACCCATTATATTGTTTTTGATGAACTGTGCTCATATCACACTTGGATTTATAGGTGTGAAATATTACTACAGACATACATAATAATAATACTTTACACTTCTGTAAGTGCCTTTCATTCAAGGGTCTCAAAGTACTTCAACATTAATAAATTCTCAGAAGGCCTCTGAGAGGTAGGTGTTTTTACATCCATTTTACAGATGTATAAACTGGGTCACCGAAATGTTAAGTGACTTGTCCAAGGCCACAATAAAAGTTAGTGGCAGAGCTAGCAGTAGGATCCTGAAACCCAACTATCACCCTGAAGCCTATAAATATTTTCCATTTACTTCAAGAGGGCCCCAGTTAAAAAAAAAAGCACTTAAGCACATACTTACACTTATGCCTAACTTTAAGCACATGCTTAAGTCACATTGATTTCAAAGGGACCTAAGTGCTAACCTGGGTAAGAGGTACTTTTTTAGGACCCTCAAATGTCCTGACTGTTTGTCTCCTGGTTTAACCTCTACAACCCACTGTCACATGCTCCACCAGAACACATAAGATAAATATTTATTCTGAGAATTCATTAAATCATATACACAATATATACATATTTTTTATAGTGGTATAGGAATGTTATATTATAGACACACACACACACACACACATACACGTGTGGTGGAGGATATCGGTTTACTGGCATGAATTTGGATAGATGCATCATACATAAGTGGTGAAGCCATGAGTGAATTATGCAGCACTTAGTGAGTTATACAGGACTTACCAAAAAAAGTCTAAATAAAACCCTTATATCACATACACCCATAGGTGCTGGAACTAGGGTGCTGGGGGTGCTGCTGCACACCCCCACCCCCAGGATTTAAATGGTTTCCTTTTTATACAAGGTTTACAGTTTGGTTCAACGGCTCTCAGCACTCCCACTATTGAAATTGTTCCAGAACCAGCGATCACACCATTGTATAAAGATGTGACATCTTTAAAGTCCAATATCTTGTAACCTTCTAGGGTTAGAAGCAAGTCCTACATTCAAAAACAAATCATGGAAAACCTTCCCATTTGTTGGCATAAGTCTCCAATTTCTTGCCTTCATGTGTTGAGAGATATTCGGCCTTAAACTGGTCATTCATGCAGAACTGAATATTACCAGTCTGCACCTCAGACCGGTGTAATTTTGTGGGCATTTGGGAGAAAAGCAGGAATGTTTAATGGCTATTCAGAGCTATGGAATGCTAGAATATATCCCAGGGCAGATGGATTAGTAGGAAGAGGCCATAAAAGGTACATGAGTAATGCAATTCATCACATGACTGTGCAATTTGTCATATGGATATCTTGCATCATATACTGTTTTCTGGTTAAGGCAGAGGTCTGGCAGACACAGCTTCTATTCCTGGCTTTGCTACTGCTTTCCTGTCTGACCCTGGAGAAGTAATTTTGGCCAAAATTTGAAGGCAGTCCATTTTCTCTGTTTCCGCTGTTTCATGCACATCTCCATTTCAATCAACCAGAGCTGGGGAGGGTGCATCCAAAATTGCAGCACCCCACATGAAGACACCCAAATGAGTGGACTCTGGAAAAATGTGTTTTCAGCTGTAAAATAAGGATAATAATCCTAACTATTGTGAAAGACATACTGTGACAATATATTTGAGATTCATATGGAAAGGGCTACATAGGTACAAAGTATGTATTTAATTATTAGAGTAAACTAAACCAATCATAAAATTAAAGCTATAGAATACAGAAAGTAAAACAAGATACAAAACTCGGGCTTCATCTTAACTGCTGAGTTGAGACTCAAATTACTGCTGTTGGATGGTAAAACACCATGTAGCTATATATGTTGTGCACTCAATAATTGCCAGACACAATCCCATCTGCTGAAACACAGCTTTGAGACTTACATCAGCTCTCCAGAATTGCTCTCTTAACTAATCAATAGTTCTTGGTGTCAAATATCTCCTTAGCCATTGGTTGAGGTATGGTCATCTGACCTCTACCTATAAAAGAAAAACCTTGACACAGGAGAACACTAATGCTGCTGCACAGCAGCTCAAGAATTTGTTTTTAAACTACCCTTCCCAAGCTGCAGTTAGCATGCTCTTCCACAGCCTTTAATGAAGGCAAGAGTGTCTACTCTCTGCTTACATTCTGCCCCTTCTGTGGCCTACGCAGTTAATGGTTCTCCCTTCTGCACAGAGGTTGAGTGAACAGTTCCACAGTGGGGTACAGGATATTACTCTACGTGATCAAGCTGGATTGAGATGAAAGGGATACATAATGGCGGCCATTCCTGAACAGAGCTGGTTGAAATTTCTCAGTGTTGACATTTCCAATGAAAAGAGAGAGCAATTTTCACCAATAATAAATAAATAATAATAATAATAATAATAAATCATGAGTAATCCCTTTTTTTTTTGAGTAATGGCAATCAATCAGGCACTGGCTTAGGCCTACTAAAATACAGCTTCTGAGCCACTACAATGTCAATGTACTAAACCCACAATATCCACAATATACCAAGTTCGTGGCTCATCGGTGGGTATGTTGCTGCAAGATTCTGGCGTCAGTTAAACTGGTATAAAGCTGAAACAACTCTACTGGTATCAGTAGAGTTACTCCAGCTTTACACAGGCAGAAACGGAAAGCAGAACCTGGCTAATACTAACTTTTATTAAATTGTGCATTCATCATGCTTCCCATATCAGAAGATCCTCAGAATAAAAACGTTGTGCGTGGTGTAACTGTTGTATAGACTTCCCACCCTCCTTTTTAATTAGTATATGATAAAAGCAGCAATCATTATCTCTTGTCTTAACCTGCTTAGATTTATAATATGGCCTGCTACTCACACTTAGGCAATATAACCTTGCAAGAAGGCAATATTATAGTCCCACATTCTGTATCCTAGCAACAGAATAGGGCTTGCATTTGATGTCAAAATAATGGGGCCCGCTTAATCTCTCGCTTTTGAAGTAGGGGGTCAAATGCTGAAATCTAGGAGTTAAAAGGAATGATTTAAAAATAACATTCCACAGGCATACGTACATATGTACATATGTAGATACATATGCGCGCACACAGATATGTGTGGCTAGGTAATCACATGTGCGCACAAAGTCAATTAATCTTTGTCGCTGAATTGTTTAGAACTGAAGGCAGAGAAATAGAGAAATGGAGGAATGTGTATCACTTTCAGGCTCTCAGAGGCTTTTAACAAACAATCTGCTTCCTGCTTTTATCAGCCTACCTTTCTCTAGAAATTAAAAGGAGGGGGAAAATTAGCTCTGTTCCTGATTTTAAAAGGTTATAAATATCCTTTCATTCCTTTAAACTTCTTTTGCTCCAACTGAAACAAACAAAAAGTAAACCTGTTTCCATCTGTCTCATTTCTTGTCCCTTTCCAAGTTTAGGGATTAAAAAAATTGTTAATTAAATGTGCCTGCTTGCTCATGCCATTTGCCAAGTTATTAAACAGCTGAACAAATCTTTCACCGGTATCTGGGTATTTAAATAGTTAAACAAGATTGACAGACCAATGATTTCAGAAGAGACCTATGGACTTCCAGAAAGAAGAGACATTTTCAGAAGGTTTTGTTTAAGGGAAGCTGGAGGAGGGGTTCCTGCCAGAGCAGGTTTCAACCTTTGGGTGGCTGCAGGAGGACAGTGTATATATGTGTTACCGAAATATGAGGAAGCAGCATAATTGGGTCTACAATAGGGAAAATTGGACCCTGGCTTATGGAGGGTGTGAGAACTGGAGAAATACTCTTACCAGTTTTCACAGAAACTTCTTGCTATATATGGCCAGTGACTGGAATATATTTATGTATTTATTTATTTTTTAAAAGCCCTCCTTGGAATGATGTCCACCATATGGAACAACTGAGCATCAGTGGACTAAAAAGCGGATCTCTGTACTTGTGAGTATGTTGCTGCATAAGCAGCAAGTAAATATATTACTTTATTGACTTAACAGATTCCTAAATATAGACATTATTCAAACACGTCTATTTGATTCTCGGGTATTTATTGTCCTTTGTCCTTAAGACCACAACAGAACAGAAACAGAATTTTTTCATTTATTATAAGTTTAAAATCTGTACAAAAATTATTCCACTTTAAAGTGTAGATGCCTGTATAAATTGATGTAAAACTTAAAAACCACCATTCGCCAATGGCTGCATTGCCCCCAATTCCACTGCTTTCCCTCAGCGCACCGCACCCCAACTAATCCACTGCCTCAGGACAAGCCTGAGAAAATAGACAGGCCTTACAGCATGCCTTCAAAGTCAACAAACTCAAGCTCTGTTGGACCAGATGAGAAAGAACAAATCAGAGGATCCACACTTGGATGTCTGGGATGTTTAGTGCATACAGAAACCTGCTGCTCATAATATTGTGATTTATTTTTGTTATTAATAATATTTTACTTCTAACTGAAACTCAGAGCCAGGAGAGCTTGGAAGATTCCTTGCTACAGGTATTTATTTATTTAAACCAAATCTTCTAGCCCTTTCTCTCTCTAAATAACATTGAGGTCAAGAGTTTACAGGAGGGGAGTTGACCAGAGTTAACTTTTTAGCAAGCGGGTCACCCTGGTTCTAATGAAAACCAGCACTGAACTCAGAAGCTCCCTTGTTTTCTCTCTCTCAATCTCAAGAAAAAAAAATGTTTACTGCACATACACTGCAATTCACCTTTCCTGGCAATTGTCATGGCAGTCATTCTATTACTGATATTATTATCCCCTGAAGATGGTTCATGGACAGCCCTGTCCCCTGCTAGGCTGTCCCAGTTTTATAAACTGCAAATCTGGTCAGCTTACTCTACAGGGGAAAAAAATTAAGCTGTTTAAAAAAAAGACAGCTGCTGCTACAATGCTGTATTAATGCAGACAACATGGAGTGAAAGCACTGTCCCTGTTTTACTGTGGGTTGTTTCTTTTCGCCTTTAGTGAGTTAAAGGATGCCCTGCTATGGACTTTACTGAGGAACAATATAGGGCCCAGCAGCAATTATTCCACAGCTCCCTCAACATATATAAGATAGGCAGGGCGGTACAGTGAAATCCCTCATGTCCCAATCCTTCTCCCAATCAAGGCCTTGATTCACAAAAGCATCTCTGTTCAGGACTACATGTAAGTATATGCTTAACATTAAATCAGTGGTCTTAAAGCTCAGCAGAAAGCTAAGTACTGTCCTGAATAGGGCTGGATGTAAGCATGTGCTTAAATGCTCTCCTGAACTGGGGCCCAAAATAACAGAATAGGAATAAATGGAAAGCAAAATTTCAAAGTCCTTTTTTTCCCTCTCAGGAGCCACATGATTCAGCATAAGGCTTGATGGCAAAAGGAAAACACTAGCTCACAATGAATTTTCCAAGGGCGGACATTAAGATTACAGATCCCACATTTGAACTTTGAAACCACCCCTGAATCACAAATGTTGACATTTATATACCCAAGTGCCTATCTGAGAATCCACAAGGCAAGATATGTTGCCCTCCTTAGATACCCATGTATGATACTGGGCTCCTCCCTTAACATTTCCTAAGACATATGTGGCTAAATACTACTCTCATTGCACTACTCTCATTGCAGATAGTCTCACCATGATAAAATGGGAGAGGGCAGGTAAGGAGAAATCATGAGCACCTGAAACCACTCTAAAGCACAGGTGCAGTGCTTGCTAACAATCACACAAATAAATACTTAGATATAGAAATGAAAAAGATAAATGAGTGATTTTCTTGAGAAATGTAGGCCTCCCTCCCTCCCACACACACACTTTTTTTGTGTGTGCGCGCTTTCAGAATGGCAAATTCCTGAAATTTTTCAGACAATTTTTGGAGGCATTGCTGTGCTTTTTTTTTCTTTTAAGGTAATTGAACCTGAAACCAGGCTGTTCAGGCTGTATTGATTTGTTGTGCTTGGTCACATAAGTCACATGGAATTGTTTCTGTGCCCCGATTGAGCATAACTTTATAATCAGGAGGAGGGCATGAAAATTGATACATTCCAAGGCCAGAAGAGACCATTGTGATCATCTAGTCTGACATCCTGTATAAAACAGGTTATAGAACTTCCCCAGAACTAATTCCTCCAGCACTTCATTTAAAAAAATATACAATCTTGATTTAAAAATCACCACTGATGGAGAATCCACCATGACTGGTATTTTGCTGAAAGGATTTTAATTTGTCAGGGTGAAAAGCATCTGGCTATGTGGTAAAGTAGGAGCAAGCACTGAAAACAGATCCAATTAAACTTTCAAATGAAAGTTCCAATGGTTAATGACTTCCACTTCATGTCTCATTTCCAGTCTGAATTTGTCTGTCTTCAACTTCCAGCCATTGGAGCGTGTTATGCCTTTCCCTGCTAGATTGAAGAGCCAATTATAAAATATTTGTTCCCCATTTAGATACTTACATAGTGTAATCAAGTCACCCCTTAATCTTCTCTTTGTTTAGCTAAATAGATTGAGCTCCTTGAATCTATCACTATAAGGAATGTATTAGAATCCTTTAATCCATCTCATGGCTCTTCTCTGATTCCTCTCCTTGCCTCTTCTATCAGGACTCTCTCAGGAGGTTTGGGGAACTTTGTTCGTTTTACATGCCAAAGCAGTGTCCCATCCTACCATAGCTTGCATACTGGAGCATACACACTAGCAGAAAATCAATTAGCTGTTGACCAAATAAAGCTTCAACTGCTCATGTCTGTGGAAAGTGACTACAAAAGGGAAGCAGGGATGGACAAAGCAAACTTTATTTTTAAATGTTAATGGAATTTCTTTGCATTAGTCTCACAAGTCTTTGGCTGCAGCTTCCACCAGGTTAAACTAGACCAGCAGAAGCCTTTCCTCCCCCAGAGATTGCCAGTTGTCATTTTAGGGAGGCATGGCATAAAGTCCATTTCCATTCTTTGTCAATCTACTTCAATAGAAGCTGGGAGATAAACTCACTTGTAAAATGGGGAATAAAATAAGCATCTACCTCACAGGGATGTTGTGAAGATTAATTCATCCATGTTTTTAAAGAGCTTTAAGGTCTTTGGAAGGCAAAGCTTTAAGTATTATTACTAGAATTGACATTTCAAAACATCCATAGCATTGGCACAAAATACTCCTCCATTATAATCCCCATAATAGTTAAACCACAGTTAAAACCAGCAGTGACAGAGATATACACTTTGTCAGAAATAATTCTAAGTCAACACTGTTGACAAGCAAAAATGAAAGTTTTGGAATTCAGGTTCGAATCGGGTAAGCACCCAAAAGACCAACTGCTTTTCCAAAGTCAGACCCTCTTGGGTATGAAAATGTGACCAGGAAATCTTATCAAGCCAGTTTTGTTCAGAAGCTCACAATGAGAAAATATATAAAACATCACCTCACAGTTTATGGAAAACAATGTTTGGCTTAAGTTCCAACCTAGAAATGTACAACGATGTTACTGAGAGGTGGGAGGTTTAACTCAATCTTCACAAGGCAGCAATTTCTACTGTTGTGAGAGTGTATTTAAAATGACTGTTGAAACTGATGTCTGTGCCTCATTTCTCTGAGACGTGTAGTTACTAAAATATTCTCAGCAGGTACCGGATATAAAGAAGTACACAAGAACACTTGACCACGGTTGTGATCTGTGTCCTTAAGGGAGCCCAGATGTGGAAAAGATATTATCAGAAGAAAAAAAAAGGTTAATAAATTCTAGCCCCTCTTTCAAGGGAAATGCATCTCTATTGCATCAGTCTAACCAGAGATAGATACATGCTGCTGTGCTAGGGATCTGGTGAATAAGAGATATAGCAATATATATTACCATCGGGTGTATCATTTTCAGTCTATTGCAAATTCTGGAGTGATGACTTTAGCGGCTGTCAAAAGCTGGTTATCTGCTGTTTTTTTAAAAATCTTAGGATTGACATATAACTACCTTACATTCTGTAGTGAGAACTGTATGCCAATGCTCAGCACCTGCCTTCCCTAGTGTGCCCTGTTGGTAGTAAGCTTTTGATCTCAACATACTGCAACCCTCTCAGTCCAATTCTCCTCTCAAAGAAGTAATTCCATAAAAAGTCACTGGAGTTATAGCAGTATAATAGTAGTGCAAGAGGAGAATCAAGCCCTCTCATTCACTCTGTAGTGTTCAACAAAAAGAGACTCCAAACGTATATGGATTTAGACATAAAAAGACACAATTTAGCACTGAACTGAGAAGAAAGAATTTATCAGGTGGTCTTGAACTGGCATCCAAAACAATGATGTATATGGTGTGTGTGTGTGTGTGTGTGTGTGTGTGTGTGTGTGTGTGTGTGTGTGTGTGTGTGATACACACACACACACACACACACACACACACACACGTACGTACGTATGTACACAAAGAGGAATCTCGGTTTATTTAGCTCAACATAAAGGCTGGAATATATTCAGTTTTACCAAGGATAGTTTAGTCCTCGCAGCTCGATTACCCTGGACACATATGCTAAAATAAAAACCTTTGATTTGACAGGTTACACTATGAGGAGCCAGCACTGAAATGCGAAATACATGTTGCTGGTGGGACACCAACCACACATAGGAACCATCAGCCCGAGTCACACGGACCAAAGAAGGGAAGTGCAAAGCCTGTCAGATCTGGGTTACCTTTCATTAGACAGGTCTTGTTGCTTACAAGTGAACTCTCTTGAAGACAAGACTTCTTTGAACATGTAAGCAGAACAACTAATTAGAAGCTTTTCCTCCTACTAATATACTTCACTAATAGTTGCACCATGAAGACGATTCAGTGGAATGCTTCTGTCAAAATGGTAGAATTCCAGGTAGTTATGGTGACAAATTTCATTGTAAATGAGGATCAATGCCCAATACTACTTTGGAATAGTAATTTCTTAATTCTTATTCAAATCCGGCAGGCAAGATAATATAACTTGATCTGAATTGGCCATGTGATCCTGATGGCATCTTGTTAATGGGCTGTTCACTTAATTTATATAATTTTTAAAAATTAAATAGTAATATTTTAAATCCCCACTGCAGTCCTTCAGATTGAAAGTACATGTTTAAAAAAGTTACAGTATCTTTATAAATCAGTATGACTGTACTTCTTCTCTTGTTGACTGAACTTTCCCAAAGTTTTACCTCATCTCATCTCTCTCTCCTGCCTTTTGGGAACACTACAGATCCCAACACAGAGTCTTTTTATGCACATTAGTGGCCATATTCTGTGCTATAGAGAGTAGCTGGATCTGTAAACTCTTGTTTGAGCTGGCAAATAAACCAAGGTTTTATATTTGTACAGGGAGAGTATAAAAACCTAGTTATAGAGACACTTACAAAACCAAATAAATTCTGTGTCTGTAAGCAAAAAGAACAACATACCAGGAAGAAGAAGAGCTCTGTGTAAGCTCAAAAGCTAGTCTCTCACACCAACAGAAATTGTTCCAATAGAAGATACTACCTTACCCACCTTGTCTCTCTAATACACCAGGAAGACAGTTATTATGGCTGATTGTGAAAGCTGCTGAGCATTCCCGAATTCTCATTCAAGCCAATGGGAATTCAGGATGCTCAGGATCTCACATGAGGAGTTTAGCACCTTGTGGGATGCACTACCATATGTCAAAGGAGAGAGAGGAATGTTATACTGGTGCACCCATGGCTTAGCTGTTACCACTCAAGAAAGAGATCTTGGTGTCATTGCGGATAGTTCTCTGAAGACATCTGCTCAATGTGCAGCAGCAGTGAAAAAGCGAACAGAATGTTAGGAACTGTAAGGAAAGGAATAGATAATGAAACAGAAAATATCATAATGCCACTATAGAAATCCATGGTACGCCCACACCTTGAATACTTTGTGCAGTTCTGGTTGCCCCATCTCAAAAAAATTATATCAGAATTGGAAAAAATACAGAGAAAGGCAACAAAAATTATTAGCGATATGAAACAGCTTCCATCTAAGGAGAGATTAAAAAGACTGGGATTGTTCAGTTTATAAAAGAGACAACTAAAGAGGGATATGACAGAGATCTATAAAATCATGAATGGTGTTGAGAGAGTGAATAAGGAAGTTATTTACCCCTTCACATGACACAAGACTCAGGAACCACCCAATTAAATTAATAGGCAAACAAAAGGAAATATTTCTTCATACAACATGCGGAACTCATTGTCAGAGGATGTTGTGAAGGCCAAAAATATAACTGGCTTAAAAAAAAATTAGATAAATTCATGGAGGTTAGGTCCATCAATGGCTATTAGCCAGGACAGAGACATAACCTCCGACTGCCAGAAGCTTGGACTGGCATACAGGGGATGGATTACTCAATAAATTGCCCTGTTCTATTCATTCCCTCTGAAGTATCTGACCACTGTCGGAAGACAGGATACTGGTCTAGATGGACCATTGGTCTGACTCAGTATGGCCATTCTTATGTTCTTACGATCGGTCCCTAAAAAGGCCTATTGTATATTGGTATGTACAGTCCAACTAGGTAATTAAGTGAACTACTTTGTGGGAGACCTAGCCAGCAGAGGGTGCTCTTTCTAGAAAACGCTTTTGCCATCAAGAACTTCATAAACCAATGGCTATTTATGAAGTTTGTGCTAAACATTTACAACCAAGCCCTAACTTGGCTGAGTGTCAAGGACCACACCCCCTACATTAAGAAAATGTGTGAAGTACTGCATTCTATTTTTGGCTATAATTATAAGCACTGTCAGGGTTACAGCAGCTTTACTGTGGTTTCTCAAAAATGTCCTTGATAAAAGAGGACAACAGTATTAGCTGAGTCTTTTGGTGATAGTCACACAATCCATCCATAAAACAATGTGAAGTGGCAAAAATAATAAGAAGAGTAGCTGCATTTCTACAGATGTTAACTCATTCGCCCTCCAAAAGATCTTTATTTGGAATTGGGGTGGATGGAAGAGAGAGCGTTTGGGAAAATGAATTCATGCCAAGTCGTTCCCCAAAACTACATAGGAACATTTCAACGTAGGCTAATTAAAATAACCTGCTCTAGAAAGACCCTCTCTGTCTGAGGGCTTGTTTCCATTTACCAGGAGATTGACACATGGCGATCAATCCCGCAGGGGTCGATTTAGCGGGTCTAGTGAAGACCCGCGAAATAGACCACCAATCGCTCTCCCGTCAACTCCAGTACTCCACTGGAACGAGAAGCATACCGTTGTAACTTAGATCGATTTAGACCCATAGTGTAGACCTGCTCTGAGCATGAATTGTCAGTTCTCTGGGAAGTGTGGGGGTTTGAGAGTGTGGAAAGGGTTCAATACAAGTCTCAGTCAGGGTGAAAAGCATCTGGCTTTGTGGTAAAGTAGGAGCAAGCACTGAAAACAGATCCAATTAAACTGTCAAATGAATTGCTCGTTCCTATTCTCAACTATTTCTTCCATAATGTTCCATGCCATGCTGCCAAAATCTGTGTCACTTGCAGAGGGAAGAAGGATAGCCCTGCAGTTAAAACACTGGGATTGGAGTCAGGGGAACTGGCTCTGTCACAGACTTCCTATGTGACCTTGGACAAGCCATTTAGGTCTCTCCTTAAACGATTCTAAGCATCTGAAACTCCCATTGACTTCAGTAGGAACTGAAATTCCTCAACACCTCTTAGAATCTCTGTCTGTGCTTCAAATTTCTCATCTGTAAAATGGGGAGCATGATCCTTACGCTATGACACTTCAGGGATGCTATGAAGCTAAATTAACTGGCTATTGTAAACAGCACTAAGATCTTCAAATGAAAGGTACTGTATTATATTATATTACTTATACATGCATAGTATTAATACGTTATACTAGGCTCTTTCTTGGTCAAATGATTCACCTTCTCCTCCCACCCTCTTTAAATTCAGAAATGCTGGTAGTCTGCACTTCTGGAAAATAATGTGTGCTGCTCCCTGTGAGCATCTCCTGCTCCCTCTGAGCATCTATTATTAAGGTGGTTACACCTAGTGCCTGACTGGTTAAAGAAAATCACACCATTTATCATTTTAATTATTCTTTAAGCTACTAGTCAACTAATTTTAAAACTTCTAAACAAACAAAAAAGATATCTAGGGTTTATTAACTATGCAATTACAGTTTACAAAGAATCCTTCATCAAATTAAGCCAGAAAAAATGTGATATTTTTTCTTATTTTACTTCTATTTCAAGATAAATTTTTCACCCTGACTCTTTGACTAACCAGAAAATGGAATTACAGCAGAATCAACACCTTGCTCAACCCTTGCTTCTATTAAGACAAACAGCTTCTTTGCCTCTAATGAAGGTACCTTTTTGATGGCATCTATTCATTATTATGACTGTAGACATTTTTTTAAGATTCTTTGCCTTTTTAAAAAAAAATGGTTATCCAATTCCAAGAATAGAGGTCTAGCTCAAGGAATTGGTTCTGCTGTAATTTCAGTTATTGATTAATGAAACTGTGATAAAACACTCTATAGTCCTCCCAAAGTCAACTTTCTTCCTTACCCCAAAGTACTCTTCACAGATATCCTGAGAGAGGTTACCACTGTGTGTAATCATGATAACTGAACCACCCCAAAGAGAGTTCATCTTCCACCTTCCCACCTTGGCCCACTTGGTTGTCTCATCTACTTGTTCTTTCCTGGCTTTTAGATTGCGGGGGCAGGGACTGGCTTTTAGATTGGGGGTCAGGGACTGTCTTACTATATGTTTGTTCAACACCTAGCATAATGGGGCCCTAGTCTGGTTTCCTATAAACACTACTACAAATATGTTATATGATAATAATAGTCCTTCTGTTTGTTCAATTTATCAACATACCTGGTAGACTTTTACCTGTATAAGAATGCCTGATGCTTATGCAGTAATTTAATTAGTCATCTGTGAGTCTGTCATGAGGCAGCAGGATACAGTGGATAGGGCACTAGTCTGAAACTCATGGCTTATGGGTGACATTTAAAAAGTGAAAGTGACTTAGAAGCCTACATCCCATTTTCAAAGGTGATTTAGGCACTCAGAGCCTGGTTCTGTGACACTGAAGTCAATGGGACCTTTGCCAGTAACTTCAATGGACACAGAATCAAGTCCTTAAGAGACAAAGTCCCACGATTTTCAATGGGACTTATGCCCCTATATACACCTGAGGAGCATATGAAAATTGTACTGTATATTTCCAGCACTTCCATTGACTTGCTGTGTTCCTTTGGTAAGTCACTTCACCCCTCTGTGCTCCTGTTTTCTCTGCTATTCTTTGCCTTCTATATTTAGATTATAAGTTGCTTAGGGCAGAGTCTGTTTGTTTTAAACTATTTGCTTCTACAGCACAGTGGGGCCCAGATGTCACAGAGATGGCAAAAAAATGTCATCTATAGGGCTCCTGTGATTTACAAAGAGTACCAGGGCTCAGCACTGCAGAAGGCCCTCTGACACTGGACTTGTATTTTATTATCCCCAAACATTTGTGCCTCACTAAAAGGGTGCTGAAAAGAAGTCATATTTTTCCTCCCTGGGCACAAATAAATCTCCTTGTATTACCCCTGAATATCCACTTCCAGCAGCCAACTTATGCTTGTATATGTCACCTTAACATTGCCACTCTTGATTAAATGACTGCAACATAAGAATGCAAATGCAGTTTACCTTGGCTGTCCCCTCTTGGCTCCATCCTGAGTTCAACTATTGTCACCAAGCTTAAGGCATTACTGGCTGCAGTTTTAATTTTGCTCAGTGAAGAAATGTACCATGTGTGCATACACGTGCAACACACACATGCACATGAATGTATATAAAAGATCACTTCTATCTTTGGATTCTACAGAAATGTTCTTCATCTAGTTCCTAGTAACCAAGTTAACTCTTCCCCCAGAAAGAATATCCAGTATCCGAAACAGCAAGTGAGTGAATGGAAAGCCAGAAATAGAGTCCTGTAGATCAATAGATTTGACTGAGAAAGCGTTTGCATTCTCAGGGGTAGAGATCATTGTGTTTCTAAGTGGATCAGAGATATGATCCCTGGCCACTGTGAATGGAATGGAAACTGGATGCCATCAGAGGGAGATACAAGTGCTAATGTAGTGAGGTAATGTGGTAAGGAATAGAACAGTGGAAGGAATGTAATGCTGCCCTAAAGAATCTTAAAATAAAGTCAATCTTACATTCTAATACCAAAAAAGAAAACAAACCAGCATTTCTACATGAAAAATCAAAGGTGTTTAGCACTTGCCATTTCCTTGTTCACTAAGTTACATTTAGTATATATAGCATATTCTCAGCATATTTCCCTATGACTATAAAAAACAAGAGACTGCCAACGCTTTGCCAACTTGGGGGTCTGTCATGATATAAACCTCCACTCTGAACTTTAGCGTCCAAAAGATGGGGTACCAGCATGAATTCCTCTAAGCTCAATTACCAGCTTAGTAGCTGTAGCGCTGCCACCAACCAGGAATTCCAGTGCCTGGTACACTCTGGTCGCCCCCAAAACCTTGCCTGGGGACCCCCAAGACCCAGTCCCTCTGGATCTTAACACAAGGAAAGTAAACACTTTCCCTCACCGTTGCCTCTCCCAGGCTTCCCCTCCCTGGGTTACCCTGGAAGATCACTGTGATTCAAACTCCTTGAATCTAAAAACAGAGAGGAAAATCCACCTTCCCCGCTCCTTCTCTCTCCCCCTCCCAGACTCTCCCTGAGAGAGAAAGTAATCCTAACACAGAGAGAAATTAACCTCTCTCTCCCACTTCCCTCCTTTTTCCCCACCAATTCCCTGGTGGATCCAGACCCAGTCCCCTGGGGTCTCACCAGCATAAAAAAACAATCAGGTTCTTAAACAAGAAAAGCTTTTAATTAAAGAAAGAAAAACAGTAAAAATTATCTTTGTAAATGTAAGATGGAATATGTTACAGGGTCTTTCAGCTATAGACACTGGGAATATCCTCCCAGCCTAAGTATACAAGTACAAATTAAAATCCTTCCAGCCAAATACACATTTGAACTCCTCCCAGCCAAATACACATTTGCAAATAAAGAAAACAAACATAAGCCTAACTCGCCTTATCACCTAGTACTTACTATTTTGAATCTATAAGAACCTGTATCAGGGAGATTGGAGAGAAACCTGGTTGCACATCTGGTCACTCTCAGAACCCAGAGTGAACAACCACCAAAATCTAACAGCACACACACAAACTTCCCTCCCTCAAGATCTGAAAGTATCCTGTCCCCTGATTGGTCCTCTGGTCAGGTGACAGCCAGGCTCACTGATCTTGTTAACCCTTTACAGGCAAAAGAGATATGAAGTACTTCTGTTCTATTAACTCTTACTTATCTGCTTATGACAGGGTCAAAATGCTGACTGTTCATACTGAGAAATCTCCAGCAGAGATGGCTCAGATGCATGCACTGACCAGACAGCCAGAGAAGGTTGCCCAGGAACGTATGACCATCGTGCCCAGGAACTGCCACATGCAGATTGTCTGCACATGTCAGGCACACTATATGAGCCGTTGCTTTTGAAAAATGACTTGGTACCCAATCAATCAAGACCCATGAGGTAGCAACCCACTAGCACCTACCACAACCCTGTCGAGGAAAAGCAGTGCTGAAAATGATTGATTGCCTCCACCAAAAGGCAACACAAAATGCCTGCATCCAATGATACTTCCACAAGGCTAAGATTGTCTATCACTCCTGTGCCACAGGTAATATAAAGAGCCTGAACTTGCTCCAAGTGTTGTCCGTGGCAAAATTCTCTATGACTCCAATGGGAGCAGGGTTAAAATGAGTCTATCTGAAATGTACTTGTTTACAAGAAGCTGGCATGGTAGCTATTGCCTCCACCCCAAGATTCTGCTGCTAAATTTATTTAAGGAAGGTAGTTGCCTTTTCTTTGTGTGATTTAGAAGATAATACAGTATTGACGCACAACGGTTATTAACCTCCCACAATAATTTCCATTATTGTTATGAAGGTAGAGGATAAAGCACGAATCCATGCCCACCTGAAGTTTACAATACATGAACTGGAGAAGAGAAATTCGAATAAGACATTCACATTGCTGCCTTTTTTCCTGTGGCACATCCAGGAGTTTGGGGCAGTATAAATCCAATGGCACAGGTGATGGAATTTTCCCTCGGATGCGAGAATAGGGTGTTCCCTGCCCATTGTGTAAGTTAACAAATACTACAGACATAGCAACATCAGAGGATCCCTGTTTACTGCAGTCAATTCCATTAGATACTACATATAGTAAGGACACAAACCACTGCTGCTTTCCTCGATATGCAGTAATATAGCACACTTACATTTGGTTAAAATACTCTTATCTGGGGGCTGTGTGAAATAAGTCAATGTTCTATGCCCAATTCTTTTTGGTGTCACTGAATCTCTCACTGGAAATGTCAGCAAAAAGGTCAAAGACTGAATGTCCAGGTCATGGAGGAGGCTCACCAGATACTGTGCAGAAGCTTTCATTGTCACTACCTATTCTCTACCGGTCCTGTGAATTAACTGAGAAACAGGGTTATCAATCTGGCACCTTTCACCAGCATTACATTCACTTACTCCCTTCCCCACCTCCCCCCCCCAAAAAAAAAGTATATTGGGCATGGTTCTTTAGGACAAGAAGCAATGGGCTTAAATTGCAGCAAGGGCAGTTTAGGTTGGACTTTAGGAAAAACTTCCTAAGTGTCAAAGTGCTTAAGCACTGGAATAAATTGCCTAGGGAGGCTGTGGAATCTCCATCACTGGAAATTTTAAGAGCAGGTTAGACCTGTCAGAGATGGTCTAGATAATACTTAGGCCACATCTACACTACAGCATAAAATTAAAATTATTAAAACCGGTTTTATAAAACTGGTTTTATAAAATCGATTTTACGCGTCCACACTAGGGCACATTAATTCGGTGGTGTGCGTCCATGGTCCTAGGCTACCATCGATTTCCGGAGCGGTGCACTCTGGGTAGCTCAGTAAAAGAATGAGACCAATAACTTCGATTTCCGTCCACACTAACCCTAAATCAATATAGTAATATCGATTTTAGGGTTACTCCTCTCGTTGGGGAGGAGTACAGAAATCGATTTTAAGAGCCCTTAAAATCGATTTAAAGTGCCTTGTAGTGTGGACGGGTACAGCGTTAAATTGATTTAACACTGTTTAAATCGATTTAACGCTGTAGTGTGGACCAGGCCTTAGTCCTGCCATGAGTGCAGGTGGCTGGACTAGATGACCTCTCGAGGTCCCTGCCAGTCCTATGATTCTATTATTCTGATCAAGAACTCTGTTCGGTGCAAGAGAGATCAGGGCATGTCAGTAAGTTGCTTATAACTCCTTGATTCTCAGGGTTGGCCCCAATCCCTATGTCAGCCGATCACATATCATTATTAATGAACCTTATCCCAATAGAGGGTGGCCACTTCACTCCAGTGGCACTGATTTTTAAAAACCTCTGTTCAGAGCCAGGTGTACCGCATCTGGTTATGCCGCCAACATCTGAGGACTACAGAACAAAGTGTACTCCACATTTGGTTACACCTACAAAACACTTTCTAGGAAATGAGATAATGGAAAGTGATTTCACTTTTATATGAGCAAAAACTAAACATATGGGCCCTGGTGACAAAAATATGGATTCTGTGATAAACCATATGGATGTCCATATGGAAAAAAAATCTCTTGGCGAGAAATTCTATTGTTGAATTTTTCATCTCTATATGTTCAGTACATACCCCTCCCCCTTCCATAGTACAATGCAGTCTTCCAGTGGATTAGGATGTTATACATTCACATGCAAATTTTATAAAATGCCCTACCGTTATCATCTTTATTAGATTTACGAATACAGTCCCGCTTATATTTTTTTTTATTCTCTTAATCCCTTTCATCACTTAATAGCTCAGAAAGTAATGGATTTTCGGTAAAAAGGAGAGGCTTATTACAGTCAATCCTGTTGCTCTCTCTCTTTTCCACGCTCAACTAATGAAACTTATTTTTCTCCAAGACCTCAACAGGAAATCCTTTCCCACGAACAAAAAAAAAAAAAAATGTCTAATACACTGCTGACTTGTAATGCCACAACTGTATTATTCCTCTCCTTTGAGTGTCCATCCACTTTTTGTAAAAGCCATTAATCAGACTTTTCTCACCAAATTCTAGCCTGTAGTGAAACAAGAAGCCACTGGAGCTCGCTTAACAAGATATGCCAACTTATAGTTCAAATCACAGAAACACCCTTATACTTGTTCTCAACTCTGAACTGTTGCTGTCCTTTTCCCTTTCAAAAAGAGTGGGGATGAAGGAGGTCAGAAAAGGCATCTCTCATAATGTTTTCATTTTAAAAATTGCATATGACAGGGCTTGATATCTACTTTTTTATTTACAGTTTTACACCATGCTTTATTGTTTCCTATAAAACTTTTGCACAGAGTCTAAGAGCCTGGATGCATAGAAGATGATTAATTATTGTTACTAATAACTTACGTGTGAGATCCTATTCATACCAAGGGATCCCAAAGTGCTTTACATAGCAATTAACTATTACCACTATTTATTATTTATACTGTTCCAAATTGTGTGCTATGTGCTTTGCAACACAAATAGAAAGACATGGTCCCCAATCCAAAGAGCTTAGTTATTAATTTTAGACAAGGACCAACAAGCAAGAGTATCAAAACATTAGGTAGGGAATGTGATGAGGGAGGACAAGGGATGTTCACACAGCTAGCTGTCCCATTGCTCCAGCTCCCACCTTCACCTTCAAATTATCTTCCATGCTACCCCTTAGGACTGGGATCCCTTTGCTACTATTCCCACATCTCCGTCCTCTCCTCTTTCAAATTCCTCCTTAAAACATAGTGCCTCTACAAGGCTTATTAACCTCTATCCTAGCTCCATTCCTTGAGATGCAGAGACTGAGGTGAAATGAGAGCAGCACGGAGAGAGGAAAAATTAAAACATTCTAATATTTTTGAAAGGTGGAACCACAAGACACGTGGGGTAACATTTCCTGAAGAGACTAAGTCCCATATTAAAAAGGGACTAACTTTCAATGAAATTGGAGGAAGCGTTTTCAAAAGGGCCTAAGAGACTTAAGACTTTAAGTCCTATTTTCAAAAGTGACTTAGGGCCAGATTTAAAAAGGCATTTAGGTTCCTAAAGAAACAGATAGACCTAGTTGGATTTTAAAAAGTGCCTAGGCACCTAATTTCCATTTGTAGCTAATCTTTAAACATCTGGCTCTTAAGCACTTAGGAGCCTTAGTCTAATGGACTCAGTGCTTTAGGACCAGATTTTTAAAAGATATTTAGGCACCTAACTCCCATGGAAACCAATGAGACTTAGGTGTCTAAATACCTTAAAAATCTGACCCTAAGTCACTTTTGAAAACAGAACATATGTGCTTTTGATAAATTTATTTATTTTGAATACTACTTGCTGTTCTTACATTTTAGCCCCCATCTCTCTTCTGCTCATTGTCTATTTAGGCTGCAAGACCCTTGGAGCAGGTACTTTTTCTCCTTTTCTGCTTGCTGAGAGCCTAATACACCTCTACCTCGATATAATGCTGTCCTCAGGAGCCAAAACATCTTACTGCGCGATAGGTGAAACCACATTATATCAAACTTGATTTGATCTGCCGGAGCACGCAGCCCCGCCCCGCCCTGAGCACTGCTTTACCGCGTTATATCCGAATTTGTGTTATATCGGGTGGCATTACATTGGGGTAGAGGTGTACATTTTGGGTGCTTTGTAAATAATATAAAATTGCTATTAATAATAATGAATAATAGGTAAATTATTCACACACACTGGAACTGAAATGCAGCTATCTCTGGGGTAGAAAGCACCAGCCATTCCATGACAGCACTACTGAGTGAGTTTTTAGGAAGGGAAGGGAAGAATACCTCCTTTGATTGAAACAACAGGGAATTTTAAGTAGGTGAAATGCCATTACCCAAATTGGTATTTGGCCAGGATAACACAGTTATTTGTTTTTCAAAAATGTTCCCAGGAGCAATTCTATAATCCAGCTGAGAGTCTGGGGGGTCTCTGTCCGAAGAGTCACAGGAAGGTGTTGTGCACCTTTTGGTGAACTTTATTATCATGGCCTCAAAAACTGAGGTCCAGATATGTAATCAGAAGTTTGTGTGGTTATCCAAACCTATGGTTACCTCAACAATCCTCCATCTCCAAACACGCTGTCTTTACCTTTATTTGTCTATTTGGTAGGAGGCCCAGTGGCCTGCTACTCCCTCTCCAATATCTTTGGAGTTTTCAACATCTTAGGGCTGTGCAGGTGGATGGTAAGGCATTATATCTTGCCTTTGGTGTTCTGTGTTCTGCTCTGGAATCACAATGGCCATTGTGGATAAGTTACCGCGAGAGGGAACTACAGTAGAGGGTGCATGGCAAGCTTCATGCTCTGCAGAGAAAGTGAAAATAATTATCTTGTCTCGGACACCAATTAACATAAACCTGGGTTTGATTTACCGCGAAAGCAATGGAGCCTTCAGAAACGCTTTCGTACTGGACATGGAGTTTGTGCTGCAGCAGAATTTCAGTGCCGCTTTAGAGATAGTCCACTATGTCAGTGAACAGCCACAAACCATGACACATGTTGCTGAGGACTGCTATATGACTCCTGGAGGTCTTCGTGCCTTGAGCATCGTTGATAAGAACACTGTGGCTTGGCTTGACCAGATTGCATATGCCAAATAAATAAATCACAGAGACCCTAGAACAGAGAAAAGCAGCTAAAGCAGAGAGGATGGAGTCTGCCTTAAATCTGCTGCTCTCTCTGCACTGCAGAAGACCACAAATTTTCCTTCTCTCTTTCCTCCAAGCTATGGAGCTGTTTGGGGCTGTGAACACAAGACTATGTTCCAAAAGTCAGAGAGTTGAGCCTAACACAGGACTGCTGGCAAGTACGCAAGATACCCTTTTACAAAAAGAATCATGGGATCATCTAACAACCGTGAGCAGTTAGGATCCTTATTAATTTATTTTGTGTTTACATTTCACCAATTACTCTATTTGGGGAGCCTTCTGACCCCAGTGTACAATCCAAATAACCAGTCTCTTCTTCCCAGGCTGTGCTCCACAGCCACTACGGCAGCCCCAGAATGGTGGTAGCAGCTGCAGTTGTTGTCTCCCCAAAGCCCTGCAAAGGGGGATTGCCAGTATGGCCATATACTCACATTGGCCCCAATCCTGATCCTTCCCTAGCCTGCCCCACTCTCAGCACTCCTCAACATACCGGAGCAGAAGGACCACAGCAGTGCTTGGAAGGTACATTCCCTACAGGACACCTCTGCCTGCACAACATAAATGTACTTTGTTCCATGGCACTCATGCCCTTTACTATGACAGAGGGAAGTGGGGGCAAGATTTACTCCTATGTACATATAAAAATCAACATTTTCATTTTGCTATAGTAAGTAGAGAGTGAAACAACATTGGAATTATTTTTATATCTAGCGTTAATCCACATTTTACCATCTCTTTTGATACCCTCCCCCAGCAGAAACAAAATACGAGGATGATGGGTACAAACTGTGGATTTGGAAAAAGTAAGAACTGACCTGAATCTCTGGCCCAGGAGGAACACTTTGTAGACTCAAACACACTCAGGGAACTATTTCTTTTTCCTAGTATTTTTCATTTTCACTTGCCTCTACAATTCTAACCAGGACCGGAAATGAAAATATCACGAGAAGAGCTAAAAATACCACCAGAGCAGCTGTTTTTGAAGCAGAAGGTACTAGAAATGCCATGGGAATACACAGAGCTTGTCCTCACAAAATGCCAACTTAGCTTTGCAGACACTAAAAATTTGGGATGTGGTGTGGCTTTAGCCATTTCAACAACCTGGATGACATAAGAGCAGAGGAACTGCCATACCTGAACAGGCTAATGCCCAAAAGCATCTGGTACCCTATCTCTGTCAGTTTCCAATGCTAGAGAATTCCGAGAATACTCCATAATGCAACTTATCTTGCACTACTTTATCATTATAATCATTCTTCCTGATCCTATCTGATGATTAGTTTATGTCCTGAAGCAGAATACCCTCCCCCATCATAGCTATCCTTGTGCAGGTGCTGCTAAAACACAGATTTTACTCATCTGAGTAAAATGTACACTTTACTAAAGACCATGGAAAGAGAGTGTAAATAATAAAAATGAAGCAATTTCTAGTTATTATAGGGCCTGATCCTGTAAGAATTTACACATGATTAACTATAATCACACAAGCAGTCCTATTGATTTCAATGGGATTGCTCGCATGAGTAAATTTACTCACATACTTATGTATTTGCAGACTCGAGCCCTGAATCCATAGAACTAATTGTGGAAATATATAAAATATATCATTTATGAACAAGTGAATTAGGTTACCACTCCAAAGGTAAGAGAGGATCATCACTCAGGCAAGGTTTCTCTCCAGCGACTGTTTCTGACTGATAGATTTGTATAAGGCTGACTTCATGATTAGTCCTAAGATATGAATGCTTCAAAATGTAAGAATAAAAAAAATGAGAAAAGACTTTCTGAAAATGAAATGCAATACTCAATTAAATTAAAAGAAAATGCTATGATCTGGACTCAAACCAAGACTTTGGGATAATGTTATTTATTCCATGCCAAGTTTAGTAGATGTTTTCCAAAATACCCGTTTACTTGAGTTTTATGGAAAAAATTGACCTTTTCATCCAGAACAGAAGCAGCTAATTTCATTAAAGTTGTTAGAGATTTTCTCAGAATGCCTCCATGCCAATTCTAGTCTTTCATTCCTCTATTTTAATCTATATTCTGCTTGCATGAGAGCTGCCTAACAAAGCTATAACTAGGGTGCGATGTTTCCCATTCTTACTCTACCTATCACCAATGAATTTCATTATTCAGACCAAGAGAACGTTGTGGAGATTTGAGAAAGTAACTGCCATCCATTCGATGTACTCTGTTCCCTAAAGGCCTGCTGGTGTGTAAGCCCTTGGGGTCAGGTAATTTGCACTGTTAACATTCAGGAAGAGCCTGAATCAACTAGACTGACAGTAGATGAGCCAAGCCTGTCAATTCATATGGCAGCTTGAGCTCATCATCTGTATTTACATAGTCCCTCAATCAAACTCCTCTGTACAGTAAAGGATGTTTATTACCCCTAGTTTGAGTCTGATGTGGCTTTCGTTTGCTCTGTTTACAGTAGAAGAAGCCGAAGCTCCATGCTTGATAGCTATTTCTCCCCCTTAATTCTGTCTTTTAAGGAGGAGGGAGTAGTTATTACTTGCCAAACCAGCACATGTTCACAGAGAGAGTGCGGTCAAGTGGTCAGGAGCAGAGCTGATGTTAATTAGCAATGAAATGAGGAATGAACCAGCATTAGCCCTGAGACTAATCAATGGGAAAATCACTCCAAGCAGGCAGCTTAATGAAGTACTATACCGCTGTTTATTTTTAGTCTGTTTTAGCCTGACAACAAAATCTCTATTAATTAAAGAAAAAAAAAACTTTCTAAAATGTATTTCCTTTTAAAGCCTTGATATAGCTCTGATTTGTTTGGCTTTTTTAATTGCTTTCGTCTATACCTTTCTCTGTCAATTAAAGGCTTGACTACGAAAATTAAGTCAAAGAAGCTTGTACCTATTATTGGCACATGCTTGTCATTAGTCATAATCCATCTCCTTGTGGAGGGCCCACTCAAGTCCCTCCTCACTGCTTGACCAGTGCAGTAGTTTCTCACCATGATCCGATCTGGCTAGGTTTACATCAAGGGTGGTGGGCTAGGGAAGGAGCTAGAGAGGAAAAATGATTATGGCAGGGTTTCTCAAACTGGGGCCGCCACTTGTATAGGGAAAGCCCCTGGTGGGCTGGGCCAATTTGTTTAGCTGCCTGTAGCGGGGTGATCACTTGCTCCTAAAATAGAAGGGGTTGAAAGCAGCCCTGGAGAGGGCTGTTGCAGGGGAAAGCAGCTACTAGGCTGATTGGGGAAGCAGCTGCAGCTGGATCACATCCCAATCAGGCCTCAGCTGGCCCTATATAAGAGGCTGGGAGCCAGGAGCTCAGCAGACTCACTCTAGCTTCTGAGAAGGAGGGACCTGAGCAGAATACCTGAGTGGAGCAGGGCTGGGGAAGGCAGAGGAGCTGGGGAGCTCCAGCCTGGAAAGCCCCAGGCTGCATCCTAGCAGAAGGCCAACGGGTACTGGGGGTTGCAGAGAGCAGCCCAGAGGTGAGTCCATGTGCCTACACTGCCCTGTCTGCAGGTCCGGCCAATCGTGGCTCCTGCTGGCTGTGGTTCGCTGCTCCAGGCCAATGGGGGCTGCGGGAAGCAGCACAGGCCGGTAGGAGCCGAGATCGGCCGGACCTGCGGACAGGGCAGGTAAACAAACCGTCCCGGCCTGCCAGGGGCTTTCCCTACACAAGCAGCAGCCTCAGTTTGAGAAACACTGGATTATGGCATTAGCGTAGACTTGGGTGACCTGGGATCAGTTCCTGCAACTGGCATCCTGTGGGAGTCTGGGCAGGTCACTTACGCCTAGATTCTCAAAAGGTACTGTAGGTGCCTAAGTCCCATTTATTTCAGTTTGGGGATTTAGGTTTTGGGCTCTCTGTGCCTCAGTTCCCAGTCTGGAAAATGGAGATAACAGTACTTCCTACTCACAGGGCGTTGTGAGGATAAATATATTAAAGATGATGAGTGTGCAGATACCGTGGTGATGGAGGCCATATAAAAGTGCTTTAAAATGGATAAGAGAGTGGATGCACATATGCCTAGGAACAATGACCCCATCACACATGTGACTAAGGGAAACTGTGACTATTATTTCAGCACATAACCCTTGATCATGAAAGCACTCATATACATACTTAACTTTAGGCACTTGAGTGGTCTCGCTGAAGTTAAGAGCTTATATGTATGCACTAGCAGGATCAAGGCCACAGATTGCAACCAACCTCAAGCATTCAAAAATTATGAGATTTTTAAAAGCACTACATTTTGGGTTCTTTTTCTTTGCCTTCTGATTTTTGAAAATTTAAGCAGGAACAGATTTACCATGAAACAAACTGTGAGGAGGCACGGGGCCCCCAATGACAGAGGGAGTCCCAAAATGCAGGACAAATCTTATTTGACAACCTGCCCCAGACTCTCGACCCTTCATCCCCTCCCATACCCCAACCCACTGTCCCAGTCCAGAGCCCGCACCCAACACGCAAACTCCCTCCCAGAGCCGGATCCCCGCAGCCTCTCCTGTACCCCAACACTCTGCCCCAATTAAGGTACCTCACATTATTTTCATTTACATCCCATTACTCATAATACAGGAAGATGAAGGAAAAAAGAATGAAAAAGGGAGGCTGGGTCCTGGCAACACTGTGCTGTGTCATAGACTGCTGCCTGTCCCCTGCTTGCTTGGGGGTAGTCTGTCATGATCTGCCCTGGTGGAGATAGGCATAAGCAAAAGACTGATTTAATTAGGGTTTGTTGGGATTGAATTTTACCCAGTGTGTTTCTCAGTTAATTGTTTGGTTTAGTAAAGTTTTTTTAATATTGGAAGGAGTGAGGGTGATTTCTTGATTTATTTGATATAAACTAATTGACAGGCCACCTCTGAAACTGTTTCACAGTAAAGACCATTATATACCAGTACAGTGGATTATATATTCAGGAAGAAACCCAGTCTCTTTTTAGAAATTATCTTATCTGCTGCCTATACATACATTTTAATAAACACTGTACAGTGATCCTTCAGGATAATATTGATGACTTAACTCCAGTAAGAGCAGAACAAACCACAAGAAACTTTCTTAAACCAACAAAATAAGTCGTTAAAATCGATATCACAAGCCACACCATGACAGGGACAATTTCTAAGTAAAGTTCACCTCATGAAGATGTAAATATATTCATTAGATCTGGACTAACAAGCCTTAAAATATACTGTGTTTGCAAAATAGGAACAAAACAATGAAGAAACCCAAGTACAGTTAATACCTTTTGTACTGAAAAGAGCTAAATAGCGGACTGTCACTTACATATAACACTTTTATGCCCCTAAATTACTTTCAATAAAGGGGAGCATATACAATATAAAAATGTGAATACCATAAGATATTTAAAGGGCTACGTATTGTCATGAGATCTAACACAAGTAAACTTAACACTGCAACTAATATTTAGTCATATAAGCCAAGATTTTCAAACCCAAGTACACATCTGCATGTCTAAATAATAATGCTACTTTTGTGGCTTCTTAAAGACTGTACTTTATATCTATAAAAAAGGAAGTTTTGCCAATATTCCTCCACTTATAAATACATATTAGTATTTATTTCAATGCATTATGTCTTTGCACTTCAATAGTTCCTTTCATACAAAGATCACAAAACTCTTTACAAACTTTAATTAAGCAAATCTCCCAGCCTCTCTGTGAAGTAAGTAAGGGATACAAACAGATCATTTCATTTACCACTGAAGTACAGCCACCTCTGGGATAGAAGATGGCAGCTGTTTAACAGTAAACCAGAAGTTTTCAGGCTTAGCATACACCAGTGAAATAGACTAAAGACCTCTTTTAAAAGCAACTGTACATTAAACTTCTCCCAGAAAAGCACAAAATGTATAAATGGATTCTGTTTTCACAGTTTATTACAGTTTATTTATGATTCATAGACTCATAGACTCTAGGACTGGAAGGGACCTCGAGAGGTCATCGAGTCCAGTCCCCTGCCCTCATGGCAGGACCAAATACTGTCTAGACCATCCCTAATAGACATTTATCTAACCTACTCTTAAATATCTCCAGAGATGGAGATTCTACAACTTCCCTAGGCAATCTATTCCAGTGTTTAACTACCCTGACAGTTAGGAACTTTTTCCTAATGTCCAACCTAAATCTCCCTTGCTGCAGTTTAAGCCCATTGCTTCTTGTTCTACCATTGGAGGCTAAGGTGAACAAGTTTTCTCCCTCCTCCTGATGACACCCTTTTAGATGCCTGAAAACTGCTATTATGTCCCCTCTCAGTCTTCTCTTTTCCAAACTAAACAAACTGATCATTTGGTAAAGAAGTGGGGGGGAAAGTACCTTTTTGCACGGTTGGACTTTGTGTAGCCTGCTTAATTTTAGAATATTTTTATTTAATTAAATGAAAGTACACACATGAAACATTTTTTTTAAAGAAGCAGATCTGAAAACCAATACTGTCCAGGTAATCCCCTTTAGAGGCTGGTTTGATAGCTCATGGAAATCTAAACAAAGACACAGTGCTATGCAACCCCAACAGCTGGTTTGGAAATTGCTGCAGATTGTTAGGAGGAGCTGCAAACTAGAGATAGGCAAGGAAAAGGTTAGAAATGATAGTTAAAAAAAAAAAAAAAAAGAAAGACAAATTACTCCAAAGACCATATTCTTTAAATCATTGAAGCAAAACATGTTTATTTGATTTGTTTGTATGCCTATTACAAAAATGCTACTTTGGGATTCTAGGAACCCAGTGTGTCAATTTTTCAGCTTCTGCACTTTCATGGGTGCTTAGAGCTGTTTAATGCAAATACACTTCCAATAAGAGATTTCATGCCCCTAAATTACACCCAGTTAAGGGCGAATGAAAATGTAAGGTAAATAACTATAATCAGCCATATTATCTTTCTCTTGGCACCTCTCACTTTACAGGCATATTTAAAAGGCATCTCTGGGGTCCTATCCTTTTTTAACAAGCAGTAGCATATTTCCTGGAATATTACACAGGTTAAAATGTTACCTAGAGACCTAGAAAGAATTGCATCTGTTGTAGAGCCATGCTTGTTGCTATGTTTAGAAACATCTAAAAGATTAAAAGACACTTCCAACTATAGGATGAAAAAGAGACTCAGAGTTTAAATCAGGCTTTCATGTTTCATTCTGTTGATCAACATTGGTAGGGAGTACTGAGCTAAAGCAGCAATTCCAGGAAGGAAAAATGAAACCACCATCCTCACTAAGGATGTCCTGTAACTAAGTAATAGTAAAATGTTTAGGTGCTTAACAAGATTTTCTTCAATAGTTACCTTTATTCTTATTTTAAGGTGGTGAAAGCAAGTTCAAGAAAAGAAAGATAATCTGAGTGTAGTTCATAACACCCTTATAGTCACATCCAAGTAAAAGGATTAAATGATCCAAGTACTCAAGCAGCAAGAAAAATAAAGAGGAAACAAAGACAATACAAGAAAAGGTGCTCATGACAAATATACTGGGGAGAAAAAACCTCATTTATTCTAAATAAATGTTTTAGGATAGGCTAACAGTGGGTCATCTATAAAGGTATAATACTGTACTGATTTAATTAAACTGGTGAAACTTTGTGTGTACACTCTACATTGCTTTAAACCTGGCTAACATCAGTTTACCATGATACACACAAAGAAGCACCAGGCCTCTATTTTCCAATTTTTATGTTGATACATAGTTCATTTGCAAAATCTTTTTATATTGAAGTCCTAGTTTTCCTCACAGGACAATTTCACTTATGCAGTTCTTTGCCTTTCCTAATTCAAAACACCCAATGAAGTGAATGAAGGCAATGAAGACTATGAATGACCAGTGTGCAGAAGGCTTGCATGGCGCCTATTTTGAGAACTTAAGTTTATTTAAGTGGTATATAGGCTTGTGCTGGACCATGCATGGGGATGAATTTCACCCAACATGATTAAAGAAAGCATGTGTAAAAGCAGCATCCAGGAAGCTACATTTCTCAGGCCTTGGCTACTCTGGTGCTTTACAGCGCTGCAACTTTCTCGCTCGGGTGTGAAAAAAATACACCCCTGAGCGCAGCAAGTTACAACGTTGCAAAGCGTCAGTGTAAACAGTGCCCGAGCACTGGGAGCGCGGCTCCCAGTGCTGCAAGCTAATCCCCATGGGAGTTTCTAGTGCTATCTCGGCAATGACAATGACTCATTGGACGACCTTTGGAAGATCACTTAATTTGTCCATGTTTCAGTTTTCCCATCTATAAAATAAGTCTAGTAACACATATTCAAAGCAGTACTGTGAAGCCTAGTGTGTGTCAAGTGCTTTGAGATGTTCAGGTGAAAAGGTGCTATAGAAAGGAAAGCCATTATAATAAGGGAGAATCAAGGTTTCGATGCTCTGAATAACTAGAATATAACTGTTCATGGGCCAGTTCTCTTCAGTGTTACTGTCTGGTTTCTACTAATTGACTGAAGCAATGCAATAGCCTCCCTGCCACTCCATCAACTGAGGAATGCCATAAATACCTGTTGGGCTTGCACGGTCTGCCTCTCTGATGGGCCAGAAGGACACGTGGTTGAGATCTACATTCAGTTAAAGTGTCAACTGACTAATTGACTAGGTTAAATTGACTAATTAAAAAAATGAAAATCAAGTTTCAAATAGATCACTCTTTAAATAGCACACCCTAACTTTGAAATTAATTAATTAATTTTACAACAATTAGAAGGGTTTTGCTGAAGTTCAGAAAGGTCTTCCAGGAGAGCCTCACAGAATCACCAAACATGCTCAGGTCCACCAGTGCCCTCTCATATCTTCTCTGTGCACATACTGCTTACTTTCACTTCTTTTTCAATTTCAGCTTTACTGCTGCTGGTGCTACTACCCTCTTGCAGGGCCTGGGCAGGAACGTGCAACAAGCTCCCAGTAGAGCAGTAAATCAGAGTGATGTCATCATGCGACTGCATGACACAAGAAGTGCAAGTGACCGTCAGCCTAAGAGTGAAACTGACTATAGTTACATAAAACTCCATCAAATCCACTAAGTAAACTGAAAAAATTCTTCTCCAACCTCTTTCAATTAAAGTCCTGCTGGGTGTTACTATTCTTAAAAAACGGTACAAAATTTTCAGGTGGAAATGTGACTTTCAAATTGAGATGTTCCCTTTAAGTGCTAACCTAAATCTTGTCTCACCACCTGACAGAATGAAGCCGCACACAAGACTTCGATTTTTCTTTTTGAATTGGAAGACATTAAGCACCCAAACTCTCTCATAAAAGATCTGAGGCATAAGCTACATAACATCCATGTAAGTAATGTTTTTTCCCACTTAATCCAGCCCTTAATGATCAAGAGATATCAGAAAAGTGTCAAAGGAGATAAACCAACTTATCCCTAATAATGCATCTGTGTCTCTTAGCCAGCAGCAGCAAATCTAGAAGCTTCAACTCCTGCACCGGGAATATACAAAGACCTCAAAACTTAAATGTCAATACAGCATACTTGTTGTTTTACTGGGAAAAAAATAAATCATTGTGTAGTAAGTTTGGTGTTAAGATTGGTGACATTTTAAAACTCCCAATGTAAACTTTGGAAATAAAGCAGTTATGGGACAAAATAATTACTCTTCTACTGCTTGTCCCAGGTACTTTTGCTTTGCTTTCTGAAGAGTGTCACTGCCTATATTTCAAGGAAATAAAGGACAAGGATATGAAAAAATATAGGACAAAGTTCATTTTTTTAAGGGACATCTCTCCACAACATTTTAGCCATAGTATAAAACCATCTCTCTCTACCCCAATGTTTGATCGTTTGCATGGCTATTGCTAAAACACAGCACCCTGAATGGGCAGGGTGTTAGTCAGTGTGCCAGACTCACATTTTTGCTTCCCTGACTGGTAAGTCCCAGCTACCGATCACTGTCCTCAGGACTTACTTATTTCCAAAAACAAAACTCCTACTACTAAATAATAAACACCCAAGGCCTTGCCAGCTTCAGCCAGCAGAGAGGAAAGAGGACACACTCTTCCCCTATGGTAACCTCCTCTTCATTAGTTTCTCCTTTCCTTTTATAACCCTGCCCAGGTCACCCATGAAATAGGCAGGAACCGAGGAACCCTTTACATGCCAAAGTGACTATATCTTGTCACAAGTGTACAGTACAATTCAATCTAACTCCAGCTGAACTTAATGTGATCCTTTCCATTGACTTCAGTGGAAGCTGGATCACTTCCAAAAAAAATGGGGGGTAGGGGTGAGGACTCTCCTTTAAAATAAGGGACAGATGATTCCTCTATTTCAGAGAATGTTTTTGAACAGGCTTTCAGGTGTATGAAATAGGATTTTAACTACGTTTATCAGAGTAATTTAAATTCCACAGCCAAATTCATCAGTCTCTTCCATTCCCCAGCCCCATCTCCTAGCCCACTTCTAAACTGCAGTGGATGCATTAGTTAGCCCATTCTTTTTCAGGATGACATCAGACATTATAGGGACAGTGTCAGGTTAGAAGAACATATAAAGAAATGTGTTCACTTGTGGCACTGCCTTAGGTCTTGTTCCTCAAGCAACTACATGCAGCCAGGGACCTATGTCCCCACAGAGACCAGCTGAATAAGGTCAATAAGCCTCCGCAAGGGAATAGTGGTCCACCCATTTGGAGATACTTGCAGAATCTGGGGCCTGCGCTGCTAAGAGTGAAAGAATTTTAAAGTCTAATTTCCTGTTAGCTATTATTTAGAACTGCCTTCAGACAATAAAAGCAGGCTAAACAAATTCATTTCTGTTTTCTGTCAGTTTCTTATTTCTTTCCTTTTCGGTTTCTCATGCATCTGCAGAGTCAATGCAGCCATGTTTGGTTTGACAAAGATGCAAGAGGTATACTTATACCATTGGAGGGAAAAAAAGTGTGCATGAAAATCTAAAATATTTGGTAGTGCAAAATAGTTTTTAGCAAAACCAATAGCTGGGTCCTTAGCCTCACACTGTCCCTTTAAAGAGTGACAGGGAAGAAGAGGTGAAGATTTGGCATGACCAAAAATAACCTGTCATAAACAGATGGTTAAGGGTTAATGTCTCTTTTACCTGTAAAGGGTTAACTAGCTCAGTAAACCTGGAACACCTGACCAGAGGACCAATCAGGAGACAAGATACTTTCAAATCTCGGTGGAGGGAAGCCTTTATCTGTGCTTTTTGGTTTTTTTCTTTGTTCTCTCTGGGTTCTGAGAGGGACCAGACATATATACAGACTCTCCAATTTTCTGAAACTGCCTCTTCTGTTCAATTTAGTAAGTACATTTAGAAAGGTGGTTTAGTCTTGATTGTTTTCTTTATTTGCAAATGTGTATTTTGCTGGAAGGATTGCATCTCTGTTTGCTGTGACTTGTATTTGTGCTGGGGGGAGGATTCTCTCTAGTGTCTATAAGCTGAAAGACCCTGTAACATTTTCCATCTTGATTTTACAGAGACAATTTTTACTTTTTTTCCTTTCTTTTATTAAAAGCTTTTCTTTTTAAGAACCTGATTGATTTTTTTATTCTGGTGTAAGACACAAGGGGAGAGGATCTGTACTCACCAGGGAATTGGTGGGGGAAAGGAGAGAAGGGGGGAGGAAAAGCCTGATTTCTCTCTGTGTTAGGATCACTATCTCTCTGTCAGGGAGAGTCTGGGAGGGGGAGAGAAGGGGGGGAAGGTGAATTTCCTCTCTGTTTTAAGATTCAAGGAGTTGAATCATGGGGATCTCCCAGTGTTACCCAGGGAGGGGAGAATCTGGGAGGAAGAAAGGAGGGGGGAATGGTTTATTTCCCTTTGTTGTGAGACCCAAGGGGTTTTGGGTCTTGGGGTCCCCAGGGAAGGTTTTGGGGGCCAGAAAATGTCCCAAAACACTATATTTTTGGGTGGTGGCAACTCTATCATTTCTAAGCTAGTAATTAAGATTAGAGGGGTTCATGCAGGTACCCCATCTTTTGGACGCTAAGGTTCAGAGTGGGGAATCATACCTTGACAAGACCAAGCACACATCCCCCCACCCCCGAGTCTCCCTTTGTGGCAGTTAGGCCTCAGCTCCTTGCTAATCATAATTTGTCATTCAATTAATTCTGTATCTTTAAATTGCAAAGCACACACTGAAGGGGAAGGGGGGGAAAACTGCATACAGTTGCAGTGCCCAAGCTTTTCAGTTTTGTTCCCAGAGCTCGGACACTAGCGCTGATAAGAGCAGGCTGTGATTCTGAAAAACAATCTGGGTATAGGCATGCAAGCAGCACAGCAAGCATCCCACTTTGCTTCTCGAATTCCCACATTCAGCATAGCCACTACACAGATTTTTAAACAGAACAGGGGATCTGCACACTGAATGCTTTTCAGGCATGAAGTGTGGGAGGCTTCCCCACTCTTGGCCTTCATACCCTTTTTAAAAAAAAATGTATCTTTAAAGAAATTTTCTTCTCATGTTTGTGAGGTCCCCTGTGTATCCCAGGACAACTCATTTAGTAGCATTCTGACCTCCAGATAAGACGGTTCCATTATTACACCAGGACTAATACACTCTCTGATACTACACCGAAGTACCACTAGGTACTAACTACTATGCTATTAGAAGTTCTATACTTTGCACGATGTGTTAAACTGAGGTCCCTTCTGCCTCCATCTAATGGCTATCTATGAAAAAGAGTCCATGGCACTTTTTGAAGATAGATTTCTAGTGCCCTGGCCAAGTTTTCCTCTCTTCATAATACAGGTTTTAATATCCAAAGGCTGCTTCAGAGCTAATGCTGAGTACATAACAGCTGTTCCTTTTACCAACACAAGTCACTGCACAGGATCTAACTCATTATTTTCTAGAGTGCTCTGGGTTCTTTGAATAAGAATCATGTAATCAAAGTCTATACAAGGACTGTAAATGTTCGAGGATGGGCAAGAACAGAGCAGGGCTTTGGGAGAGTATCCCAACTCTAACTAGTGGAGTGTAACCACCGCCCTGGTATCAGAATGAACTCCAGGACTGTGTGTGTGTCCTTTTTCCAAATCTTTTCTTTTACAAAAAAAAAAACAAAAACAAAAAACAAACCAACAACAAAACCCCCCACCTTATTTGATGAGAATACCAGGGGAGAAATTAAAGTATACAATTTAAAATTAGTCAAGGACTCAAAACATAGTTCAAAAGTTTCTGGTATTTTGTAGGGGAAGGAAAAACAACCTGGCTAAGGAGAAATGTTTTCAAAATAGAATTCAAGAGGTGTGTGTCTTCACAAGCCTGTATTTTTTACCCAGTTGTGTGTCACTTACTCAATGCTAGTGTTAAAGCACAATGAAAAGCTTTGTGTGTGCCAGGAATGGATGTACATTCTTACACCCATTGCTTATGCTTTGAAAATGTAAACCACAAGTTTTCAACACAGAATTTCCCTGGTTATTACACTAATAAAAAATAAACACCTGCATGCACACGTGCACACACACAAACAAATACATTCCGGAATGCAGAGGAAAACATATTTTTGTAATTTCTGTGGCAGATCCACAGCTGCTGCAAATTGTCACAGTTCTATGGAGCATTCTTCATCATGATAGACAGACAGATAAATAGATAAACTTGGCCCTTAATTCCTTCTCCTTTGATTTCTTTTCTACCATGTGGTTATTGGAGATAAAGGGGGTTTAAATGCTGTTATTTCATTTAAAAAAAAAAAACTTGCTTCACCACAGTTATTGTCCATAGAAAGTTTTACAAGAGAATAAGGATCAAATTGTGCTTGGCCCTACACAGGGCAGAGGCCATGAGGAGCAACATACATGGGACTGCTTATAACTCTTATCTTTGTGCTCCCTGAGGAGGCACCCAACAAGCCTAATTAATCTGCCTGAGGAACAATGCTGCCCAGAGCTCCCACTGGGGAAGTGCATCTCCTTATCACACCAAATGCTAGGATGGGTGAGGCTTAAAGGTGAGATTTTCAAAATATGCCTAAGTGACTTAGGAGCTCCATCTCCATTGCTTTAATGATTTTTGCTCCTAAATCACTTGATGCATTTGAAAATCCCACCCTTAAAACACAATAAACCTACATTTAAAAAAAAATCATCTGCTAGCAAAATAAGTTTGCAAATACACACATAACTACATGCCTAATATCCGCTAACAGTTACTGAGATTGCATCAGATCAGCTAATTTTTTGTTAATTAGTTATTTGCATGCACAATTACTTGATTTGTGCAAATGGTCAAGGTGAAAATCTGCCTCAACTTACTTTTATATATCAAACAGCAATGGCGCCAGAAGAGTCTAGTGGGTTAATGTTTGCCTTTATGGTTTAGGCTGTCAAATTTAACATTCCTTAAAAGTACTTTTTGGGCATGTGTGTGTGCATGTGCATATATGCAAATGCACATGTTAATATCAAATAAAGTCATTCAAAAGACTACTTGCCTCCCGGTACAGACAGAAAGCTGTTTCTTGTCTCCTAAAGATCCTATTTCCCCCCCTGTTATCTCTCCACTGCTGGGAACTGATGAGCTTAACAAAGTAAACTTGGCTTTACTTATCAGAATGAGCTCAGGAAGCTCTATGAGGAGCAGGAACCCAAACAACTGGGATGCAAATACTGAACATGAAGCCCTGAGGACTGCTTAATGCTTACAACGCCCCCGCTGCCATGCTGACTGGCTGGTTAGGATATTTTAAACACAAATGGGTCATCTACATTTTATGTTGTTATACCTTAGCCTGCTAAACAAATGGATGTTTGTGTCATTACAAACATAATGGGCCTCTAAAAGGTTTCCAACCTAGAGCACAGAACTGACATAAAGAATACTCAGTACAGAATACTGTTCACCTTCTCTCTTGCCTCCCAAGGTAACACCTTTAGCTGCAGAGAGATTAAGGACAGCGCAATACCAATAGCAAATGCTGTATGATGGCATAATGTAATGCTACCTCAAACACACAGCGTCTCTACCTGCTTAGAATGGCAAGGTCATCCAAAGGCTTCAGTTCACCTGGGAGAAAGCCACTCGTTCAGCCCAGGAAAAACAAACATCTGTGCTGATGAAAGGCAATACACAGGATATATAGCCATCAAAATGAAAAGCCAACAGGGGAATACATACCCATCCCAAAAGGGTGTTCTGCAGCATCGTAAAGGGGACGGTTAAAAATGGGGCTTGATTCTCAGCTCTACTGATTCAATAGAGCTAGGTGAATTAAAGCCATTACTTAAGGTTTGGGAAGGGGAGAAGGCTGGGAACCTTTACATTAAATGTTTACAGTATTCTGCAGGATTACTGGAATTTGAAATTATTTTACTACAGCATTTTGGTGACTATTTTAATAATTATTAATTATACAATTTATAACTTGTTATTTAATTAGGGGTAGGGGGCCATGAAAGAGATTCAGCCTTTGCTTTTATCCATTAAGCACCTGCTGTTTGAATGGGTGCTGTGCTATTGTCCCCAGCGTCCCTTTCTTCCTAAGTAGGGGACAATCCTTTCCTGCATTCCTAATGCAAACAGTTCCAGTGACCTCCCAAGGACCTTTCTTCTAAGGTAAGCAGGCTTTGTCTCCAACCATCTTTTCTTCTTCCTTCATCATCAACTATTACTAAAAAAGAATTTGCCCCTTGGTGGGTCTGCCACGGAGGCACCTGGATCACTGTTCCACTAAAAATAATAAAAAAAAAAAAAAGGTGAGGGGGGAATAATGTCAATCCAATCTTATATACCATTCACAACTGTAAATTTTAAAGAGTAGCTACTCCAGCTGAAAGATTCAGGTCACTGCCAGGTGCAAGGCAAATTTGTGCAGGACCTTCCTTATGTTGCCTGGGCACTGCAATTGATTAACGAGCATATGTGCAGTTGAAATGCCTAAATCCCTAATCTAACATTCTGATTTAGAACCCCTATTTATTCTCCCACCATGGGAAGAGAAGTCTGATTCATTCACTCATAGATTAATATTTATTAAACATACTTTCTTTAATGCTGAGTACATTGTCCACTAGACACACACATAAGGTTTATCAAGGAACCTCCCTCAGTCTGTGAAAAAGGCTCCTCATAATCCCATTGTCTCTTTGGGTCTTTCCAGTACAGAGGTATAATAGCTACCTTTGGAAGAGCGGAGTTTTATTTCATTAAACATAAGGAGGTGCTGGTGAATTTCCTTTTGAAGTACAGTACATACATGTAAGATTCAAATACAGACACGATCCAGCATCCACATATGTTTCAGGTGCCTGTTTGTGCTCTGAGGTACCCTCAGTGTAATTTACAACTCCTTGTAACTCCTTTCAAGTCAGTGGAGTTACACCAGCATAGAAGTGGTAGAAGTGAGATCAGAATAAGTCCCTGGTTCTGTGGCGATTTCCAGTGCCTCTCCTTATGTGTGTGAATGCATGTGTGTATTTGAGAACACTGGGATCATTGCTGTCGCTATACGAGAATCTCCTGCAGCTGGAACATTCTGAGCCGCTAGCACTCCATGTTGTAAACTGCTCATGCAGCAGGACTGAAAAAGGCATCTCCTGGCCACCGGCTGTTACTGACTACAGGAAAATGAAAATACAGCATCTCCGCACCTGTTCACCTGATGGTGAAGGAAGGAAAAGCCATTACCGAGTGACAGGAGACGAAAAACCAAAATCCACTTCAGCAACACATCCCAGCACTGGTGATTAATCTCACACTCCCTCAGCCTGATGCACATTAACCAGATAATTAATAATTTCTTTAGGGACTCCAGCTCGGCAACTGTTTTATCAACCTGCACACCATTAGGAGGGAGATGCTGCATTTGTGATGAAACTGCTGGAACTAGGAAACTGTAATAGAAGAACAAAAAAGCTTCTAAGCAATTTGAGCCCAGTATTACTAGTAACCATTAGGTATGAACAGAAGTCAAGGCTAATCCTTCATCAGCACAGTCACTTGATTCAAAATACAAGTGAGACCAGCATTAAAATAATAATTAATACTAATAGCCAGTGACTAACCCCTCATCTCCACCTTAGTCTTTCTGCACTGAAGCACAAGTTCCTTTATTTTTTTTAAAGCAGATTATGCCTGATACTGGAATTTAATATCAGAGACTTGAACCATGTACTTCGCCACCCTTGGGATGGATAATAAATCAGATATACATACATTACCTTCAGAAAGGTTAAATATTTAAAAAAAGAAATAAACTTTGCATGATGTCAGAGCTCTGTAACCCAAAGGCTTTCAAGTAATTGGGTGAGGAGGGCAATGTCACTTAGCATATTACTTGCTATCAACTTTTTGCTGTCTTGTGCACACTCACATTCCGGTCTCAAGGACAGAAGGTGCAACGGATCAGAAAAAAAATACCTGAGTACTGGCGCTGTAGCCCACTACCTTACCATGCACTTAAAAACAGGTTGATGGGAAATGCCAAGACAAATATACATATTCTGTTAGATAGTAAGCTCCAGAAGGTGATCAGTTTCCCTCCACACCTACACACTAGAGTGGTATGTTTCTTAGATGGATTAGACTGATTGAGAACTAATAAATTATGGCCACAGAGCGATCTATTCCTGTTTCTTTTATCATTTGAAATACTAAATACTAGATTCACATTTGTAGTAAAGTTATTTTTAATCTTAATTTTATGTTCGCTCTTTCATAAAAAAATCTAACGCAATTTCAGCTGTTGTACATTGCTTTTAGTCAACATGCTTTATGAGCATAAATTATGAGCTTTATGAGCATACAACTTTCCTGGGAAGTAGGTATCATTAGCCTCCTTTTATAGGTAAGGAAACTGAGGCACACAGTGCACAGGACTCCTCCAAAGTTACAAGAGAAGTGCACGGTGGAGCTCTGAATAGAGTCCAGTTCCCCTAACCCTGGTTTTATGCCTTCACAGAAGAATATTCCTCCACATGGGAAGGATGTAGTATACCTTGCACTGAGTGTAAAGCTCCGCATACTAGCTGGACTTCAAGAGATTGTTTGTATGGTCTCTAAGTTAGGCGCTAGTCCCACAAGTACAGCCATGCAGAGCCCTACTGATGTTAATCAGTGTCTCCCACAAAGAGGCAGTTTCAAGATGGGGGCCTCAGTTCTACAAAGACTTATGCATGTGCTTAATTCCAAGCACTACACTGTCTCCAAAGCCTACTGGTTGACACTAGTTTGGTAATAACCAGAAGACTTTCTTTAAATGCACAGCACCTCTCAATTTGTATTTATTTTTTGTAGTTCACTTATATACTATTACTTGAAACATGTAGTAGCTCATATTTTTATCATCCATCCAGGTATTTATACGACTCTCATCACCGAATATGAGCACCTTCATATTGTGTCAGTTACCATTATTCTATTAAATTAAATCCCTTTAGGAACATCTTTATATAAACATGCACTGCAGATAACATAACCACATGGTGAGGATTCACAGACTACAGTAAGCAGATTACACTTGTCTTGACTTTCAGCGTTACTGTTTGTAGCATAATATTCTCCCATCAAAGAGCACACAGATCTCCTCATTAAAGCTACAGGGGAGAATAATTATAGTCCAGTACATTTCAGTTTATCAATTGGACTTGCATATATAATGGCACTGGAAAGAAAAATTGCATCCTTTGGCTAACAGCTGGAAAATATTTAAATTATTATTATAATAAAATAGCCAATGTTTTCAATATATCCAGTATCTTCCCTGCTCCATGCAAAGCAGCCATATTTAGATAATCAAATCCAAGAGGTAGTCTTTGACGGACAAATCCTTAATATAAAACTCTTTTCCCCATCCAACTCCCACCCTCATCTTCTCTTATTTCTCTATGTCCAAAAGATAAAATCCTACCCATATGATTGGGAATCATATGCTATAGGGGAGGCGTGAAAAGATGCTCACCATATAGTGGATCTGAAAAGGAAAGGAGGGGGTTCTGGATCCGGTAACCTCTTACACTGTCTTTACAAGGGGGGAAGAGAGATGTGCATTCGGGAAGTGGAGAAGACTCATGTTATTCCATTTGTCCTTTCTCCAGCAGGACTGGGCTCTTCACACACAGATTTACCTTAAGTAGTGTTCAGTGGTGACTGTGGAAGGGGCATCACAATGATCTTCTACCATGTCCCACCTGTCTGATTCCTCCTCCATTTGGCTCCTCTCCTTCCCCCCCGATCTCTTCAGGCCAGTCAGCAGGCCTGCTTTTCACTCCTGCTTTGTTTCAAGGCTGACTGGTAGGCTTGATCCCTAACTAAACCAAGTAAGGAATGTTGGGGAAATCCTAGGCAGTACCCATTCTCCAATTTTTTCAGAAGGACAGTGACATTCTGGTCCAGCTGTTACTGGTCCTTTAATGCCTCAGGGCTGAAACAACCCAGGCTATGCTGAGCTAATGGATCTGTTAGAAAGGAGTCAATGGGCCCAACTTTTCTTCATCTCCTTCCATGTGATCGCCAGCTGAAGACACTGCCCTCTGTGTGCGCGCATTGGAGGGTTCTTTTTGGAGAGATCATGAATGATACTCTAATTTGGATGATTCTCATATTAAAAGATCCTAATAGTTGTATGGATCCTCAGGTACAACCACTATCCAAATCCAAGGCTTTTCAGCCATCATTACTCATTACTAACTGTTGTGTCTTTTGTTCAGTGGGGTCCAAAAGACCCTAGTTACAAACTATATTCAATAAGCAAGGCCTATCTTGTGCACACGGCTGCTCCGGCACTAGGGGACTCACAAACTATTTAAAGGGATTCTACCCAATTTCTGTACACTGACATTCAATAAAACCTTATTCATTAGGGCCCACAAATCAGCAAAACACTTAAACATGTGCTTAAGTACTCTCCTAAACCAGAATCCACAGGCCTAATGGAAACATTTCCAATTAGTTCAGTGGCAATTGGATAGGGCGCCAACCCACTTTCATGCAAACAGTTACATACTTTTCTGTCAGGGTGAACTCACATAAGCTGCCTTAGCATGTATAGGGATTTTTACAATGTAAACGGGTCTAATTGCTGACAGTGCTAAAAATCGCAGAAGAACAAAATTGCTCTGTCTGTGAAATAGCTCTCACTACAAGCACTGCGAATGACTTGCTGTTTCACTTAAACCAGCTGTACTTCCCAGACGTGCCGGCATGCTCCAGGCTCTCTTTCAGCACCTCTCAGTTTGTTACTCATGTTCAGTGTAACGGGTATGCACCAGTGACAGAAGCATGGCCAACAAGCTGTCTATAAATGAAATGCAACTTGTCAGTCCTCTAGTAGTAACAAACAGTGTGCAGCTTGCATTGATGGGACTCTGGTTAGTGGGCATCTGACAGGGTTTTTTTTTTATTTGTTTTGGGGGGAGGGTATTTATGGTTCTCTATTATTCTGCTCTTTGTTTGAAAGGCTGTGGGGAAAGCAGGCCTCACTTTTTCATAGATTGAGAGAGCGTACAGCCTGAAGCGGCCATTAGAACATCTAATCTGATATCCTGTATATCACAGGCCAGTACATTTCATCCCATTACCCCTGTATTGAGGACATAACTTATGCACTTGTTTTTCACAGGAAGGCGGTGATGATTCAGCCATTAGGACCCCACCTACTCAGAAAAACAGACAAATAAAATCAGAGCAAAATCTCTTTCCCTCCATCCCAAGCATGACCACCAGTTTCCCAGGGACAACTACTCTGTTGCCTCAAACACTAAAGCCAATTTGCCAATGGGGGCTCAATGGCTTCAGCAGGAATTCATCAAACAGCCCAGCAACGACAGCGCAGGACTGAGGGACTTTTTTTTTTTTTTGGCCTGATCTCAAGAAGTGCTGTATAGCCAGAATTCCCACTGAAGTGGTTCTAGATGCTTAGCACCTGTCATGGCCAACCCCTTAGGGCCCAATCCTACACCAGTGAACTCAGTGGACGTTTTCTATTGACTGCAACAGGAGCAGGGTTAGGCCTTTATTGATCCTGCACCACTGAAGTCAGTGGCAATGCCAGTGCCACTGCTTTCAGTAGTGTTGTATCAGGCCACTGATGTAGCTAATCCCTCACCTGAATTTCTGACCTAGGGACAATATAGGGTTCGGAATGTTGGGTGGGGGAAATATTTTCCTTTCTCCACTGTCCCTTATCAGTGCTGGCCCTGCACCTCTGACTCTCCTGTTTAAAGTTGGCCAGGAAAGAAATGAAGCTGCAACTAATTGCCAGAATGCACCAAGTAACTTGTCAGGAGTATTTCATGTTCAGTGAAAACTTCCTTTCCTAAATATTGCAATCTTACTCACATACTTTTACTAGAACAAAGTCAAGCGGGGATAGAGAGGAGGAAATATGCACACAAGCATTACTGATTGGGAAACACTAATGTACATCATTAGCGAGATATTCCCAGGTAAGGAATCTAACTTCCCCTTCCTTATTAGAAAAGAAATCTATCAGTTTGGAGAAATAAACCCATAGTGGAGAAAATTGTTGAAGGAGAGTAAAAAAAAATAGTAGCAAGGTAATATTGATAGAAGAAATCAGTCACAAACATTTTAATAGATCAGGACTCTGACTACATTTAATAGAACAGGAGCCCTGATCGTGTCACATGCCCTTTACCACAGAAGATAAGATCACAAACTTTCAAAGGAAACAGACAGTGACAGTATATTCATTTGTATGCAATGTGACAGGCCAGATTCAAACTGCTGGCTACTTTTTTGAACTATTTGTCAGGGGAGGAAGACCGTTATTTTCTTTTATATCTTGCTTTTAAGAACTTTTAGTCATTTGAGGGTTCTCCCTTCTCCCCATGCCCTATCTCCCTCTTTTTTTTTTAATAGCCTGAATTCAAACATTAACCTTTGATGTAACATTTTTGCTGCACATGAGAATACATATATAGAGCTTCAGAAAGGCAATTGAATTCAAAGAATAAAAAAGGTGACATCACTTCAAACATGGTCTTATCATAAAATTATCCTTAAAAAAACCAAACAAAAAAAAACTTCCCTTGTGCTTTTTGCGCTGCATCTCTCTCTCTCCATTTTTGTTTTCACGCTTCAAATTATTGCTAGGGTACCATTTGCAACTCTCCAGTGAAGGGCTTGAATAAGTATACGTGCATTATTATCATTAGTTTTATCTGAATGATCAACAAAATATCAGCACAAACATTACCTGGATTTCCCATGTCCTTCATTAAGAAAAGTATTAAGAATGATAGTTTTTGAGACTATGTAGCTCTCTCTCTCTATACACACACATTCACACAAATCAATCAATCATCTGGCACTCAGTCGATCAACAGACTACATATAGAACACTGGTATTCATGTGATACATAAAATGTATGAGGCACTTTTGACCATCTGAGGTGCTCTGTGTCACTAATCCATCTCCTACCAGGATTGCTTCTAACATTCCAAGATACTGCATTGCTCACCAGCCACCATTATTATTTTAAGTAAACCTTCTCTCAAAATGTTCCCTCCTTTCAGTCATATATTGAATTTCCCTCCAAAATTACACTAGTCTGAAGCTGAAGACAGACAATATTCAGTCCTGGACCAATGACAGGTTTAAGCTAACATTAACAGTACTTTCCTACCTCAGAGGGGTCTTGTGAGGTGCTCAGATACTACTGTAATGTGGGACATACAGTTATCTATTGATTTGATTGTACTTGTATCTCACAGCTATGCAGGCTAGAAATGAGATGCTTAAAAAGAGATACTCATCTTTCCAGTGAGGTCCCCAGCACTCACTTCTAGCACTAGAAGGTCCCAAGATATCCTACCTTAAAACCATGTCATTTTTAGCTATAAACAAGTGGTTTAGATTATTTTAAACGTTTATATGGGTCCCTCTGCACCCTGAAGAGGTGGATTCATGGTAACAAAGGGAGCCTGGATTTCAAAGGTGAAAGATACAAAAATATTGTCCCAATAATTTCTTTACAAGCTATCCAAAACATTCCTGGAATCATTTTTTTCTGGTGATGTGTAACTTGGGTGGAATGCAAGCTGTTTTGGTGCAGTCTGAAGGTTTTATCAGCACTTGCCTGGGATGGCCTTCATAACTCATTCATGGTTTCACCACTGGTGACAAGTGTAGCTGTCGGAAACTCATTCCAGTAAAACCTTTATCCACACTACCCTATCATAGACTCTATCTATAAATGGTCCAGTCCCTCTTTCCTCCGACAGCAGCCAGTACAACTAGCTGGGCATTGAGATACCTATTTCCCTAGAAGAAATTCTAGCTACGTCAGTCCCAATTTCTTTTGAGGGCTCCAACTGCCATATAGTCCCCCTACATCCCCTTTTTTGATGCAGACTGTCTCAAAAGGCAACAACAAGCCAAAAGTTGGTTTCCTCATCCATTTATTAAAAAGTCATTTTATTTTCTGTTCTTTAAACTTTAAAGCAAAAATAAATAAATAAAATCAGTCTGGAGCTCTTGAAAACTGGCATGATTGTGATGCAGGCTTGCAGCAGTTCTCTCATCCCATCTGTGCTACCATGAAGTTTTTGCTTTGGCACTATAGTGCACTTCAGTGAGTGAGTTTCTTCACAAATTCCACCTATGAATATAGGATCAGCCACTAGCAGAGGAAAATGGGGATACTTCCCTCTCCCACGCACACACACTAATGGTTTCACTTGAGCTGGAAGAAGCATGAAGTGTTTGCCCACACAGACCCTGCCCACATGTCAGTAGCTGGTAGGATAATGAGACTCCAATTTGATGTACACATCTCCCACATAAAACTCCCATGGGAATCTCACAGAGTACCTGTATATTTTTTATTTTAATAAGTATGGTTCTATGTGTGTCACTGCCATCATGTCAAGTTGAGGCGGGTAATGCTGGCATGTCCCAAATAAATACTATGTAAGGGTAAAACTGTTTGTAAACTAAAAATCAAACAAAAACCAAACCAAACCCAGAGACTAAGAACTCTGTTATGGTTTATAAGCCACAACCCACAGAAAGGGATGCTTTGGTAGCCAATCCTGCAGACATTGTGCCACTATGCCTCCAGGAATACACACACCAGCAGCAAACAATACTTTCCCCTCTTTCCCAGGGTGCAGCGTGTATTCCACGAGGTGCTAGCTCAGCTCAGATAGCTTGACACAGAAAAAGCCTTTGAGATTCCCAGCATCAGGAGGATCATGGCCCCTGAAACTGAGAAGCACTAGGACTGAGAATACGGTTGAGCAAAGGGATCTGAGAAAGCCCTTGTGCCCTGCCTACACTAATATTCCATTGCACAGGACTGGGAAAAATCTAGCCCACTGATTTTGCCCAAAGCAATGTCTGTCTGTCTGTCTGTCTATCTCAGGGATCAGCAACCTGCAGCACGCAGGCTAATTTTTAGTGGCACACTGCTGCCAGACAGGGTCCTGGCTGCCAGCCCCACTCAGCCTGCTGCCGGCCTGGATTACGGAACCCCAGACTGGCAGTGAGATGAAATGCTCATCCCACGGCTGGTCTGCGGTCCAGACTGCCGGCCCCTTGCCAGCCGGGATCCTGGACACCAGCCCCATGCCAGCCGGGTCCCAGCCACCAACCCCTTGCCAGCCAGGGTCCCAGCTGCCAGCCTTGCTCAGCCCACTGCCGGCCTGGATGGACGGAATCCAGGCTGGAAGTGGGCTGAGCAGGGCCAGCAGCCGGGATCCCAGACCAGCAGCAGGATGAGCTGCTCAGCTCGCTGCCAGTCTGGGATCCCAGCCACCAGCCCCTTGCCAGCCAGGGTCCCAGCCACTGGTCCCACTCAGCCCGCTGCTGGCCTGGCTTGCGAAACCTTTCACTAGGGTTCCGTCTTCTGCCTGCACTGCTGGCCTGGCATGCAAAACCTTAAATTAATGAAGACTTGGCACACTACTTCTCAAAGGTTGCCGACCCCGATCTATCTAAAGCTTTTCTACCACTGTGCTATTCAGCAATTAAAGGGCCAGATTCTGATACTCTTACTCAAGCTGAGTAGCATCTTACACCACAGACGGACCCAACGGTAGAGTAAGATGGTATTCAAAATGAATAGGGGCCTTAGAATCTGGCCCAAAGATAGCAATGAACACCAAAGCTAATTATTTTTTAAACTCCTTAATTACAATTAATAGATTCTTCAGCTATTAGCAAAACTGATGAGCTGGAGTTAGTCCTAATTTTTAACAAAGAAGATGTGCAGTCAAGACTTGAATTCTGCCATCAGGCAACTTTCCAAACTTCGACTGACTTCAGACCAACCGAAGGATCAGGCCTTTAATGAGTGTCACTACAAGTCTAATCATGAGATAATTTTTTCCCATCAATTCATAGATTCTAAAAGCCAGAAGGAACCATTGTAACCATCTCAGCTGATCTCCCACATGACACAGGCCATAAGATTTCCCTGAATTAATTCCTGTTTGAACTAAAGCATACTTTTTTAATTATCTCATCCAGAAAAGAAAGCAATAATATGTGTTTCTAATACACTTTTTAAGGCACTGAGCAAGAAAGAAGTCTCAAAATATTTCACGCGTATGTAGAGTATATGGGCCAGACCCCCAGCTGGAGTAAATCCTCTGAAGTCACCAGCTGAGGATCTAGCTCTATGCATCAAAAAACTATAGTCATAAACTCAAATCAAATAAACAAAAGCTATGAAAAACTGAAGTGAAGATGAGTATCCAGCCCTCAGGCTGTTTTACTCTCTTAAGAGTTATGGGTTCCTGGCCTGTCACATAAAAAGGTATCTTTAGCAGCATTCTTTTCGTTCATCAGAATAGTACGTGCTGGTGCTGTGGACAGCAACAGAAGCTACACTGATTCATAAAAATTTAAGATGGAAAGACCCATTAGATAATCCAGGCCATCTCCCTGCTGTAGTAGGATTGTTCCCTACAGGACACGTTTTACTGTTTTTAAACTAATTGTAAAACTCCCAAGAGACTGGGCTTCCACCACTTCCCTTGGGAGACTATTCCACTGACTGCTTCGACTCACTGTTCGTCCTAGTATTCAGCCGAAATGTTTCCCTGCACAGTTTCATTCTATTAGTCCTAGTTATACACCCAACGCTCAGTATTATCAAAACTTTTGTCATAAGAAGAGAGGACAGAAGAATTATGGTTACATCTGTACTTTGAGGAAGAGCCGCTGCTAACATGAAGTGGTTTTGGAAGACCCTCAGCTATAACCCCTGCTTCTCCCAGCAAATGTCAATGGAATCAAAGAATTCACCCACTTACTATTTCTGGGGAAACACATGGGATAAAAGATGTCGGCATAGGCAAGTAATTCTTTTCATCAGCTTATAAACACTAAGGTGAAAGGAAACAGTATTGGTCTTGTTCGTTAACTGGATGGAATTACAGTGGTTAGAAGGTTACATAATTACACACGTACTTAACACTTCCTTCATTTTCCTGCTGTAATCCCTCTAGTTGCAGGAATTTTTAATTTTGCTCCTATAGTCCATTGCAGAATGAGAGTGGATCAGTGGCAAATGTTTTCACAAGGTGTTCAGTTTGTTTGGCAGTTCTAGACAGGTGACTCTCGGTCTTCATCATTTAACAAAAGAAGCATGGCAACACTGAAAATACTATCTGGCACTAATAAGACAGTCATCTAATGTGACCAGTGCTCTACGTGCTAGAAAGGTTGACACTCCTATACATGATGCAGGTCTTTGAAGTCCCTCCAAACATCATATGCAGTGTCACTGTTTATTAAAGATAACTAATGCCCTAAGTCTTTATTTACTCTGTTTATTGCTATTTTACTGAGAGTCACCAGAGAACAGCTATGCTTCTGGTCCACCAGGTCCTTTAATCACTGTTAGTAGGTAAAATCATCTGTGACAACTAATCCAAAAAGCAGATTATATTTATTTTGGCTACAGTGGCTTGCAATTCGTTAAAATCAACAAAGCCTTTTCATTAGCCTCCTGCTGATGTCCTAAAAACAGACATTTCAAGGGTCTCAAAGCACAGAGCTACACATATGCAGCAAAGCTGGGACTGACAGACTTGCAATGCCACTCTTATAGTGAAATCTTAGTAAACCAAACAGTAACCCTCCCCCACGAAAAAACGCTCTTTCCTTTCACACAAATGCTTAACTAATTATCTGAAACTCCAACATCTTACAGACAAGGCTTCTTAAATTTAGCAAAGTACAAACAAAACAAACAGTTCAGCTACTAGTGAAATACTTGTATGGGATTTTATGTTTTAAAATCTGTTTCAACAGAGTCAAAGAGAAGATTAGAGATTCACTGAGTCCAAATATCAGCCTACTTGTTTGTCGATGCTCTTGCATTCAGAAACAAGAATCTGAATAACTGAATGGCTAGTTAACGGTGTGATCTGGCAAGGTGCTGAGTGCTTTCTCATGGGTGCTGAGAACGCCATTTCTCAATGGTTAGGAGCAGAGGTGGGGGCAGTAAGCATCTCCCAGTAGGCACTCAGTACCATACTCGATCAGGCCCTCACTCAGTAAATTTACAGGAAAACATCAGTCTCTCAAATTATTTGTAGATGAGGTTAAAGGGTGCTTGGGATTCTCTTCTATCCATTTATTGACTTCTCTGTTCCTCACCACTGTGATGAAGATCACAACAAAAAGTCAATCCCACCATAACCACCGAATGTCACTGTCCACCAGTAATAATTCATGATTATGTTAAAGATCTACTCAAGTGGTTACAAATAAAAAAAAAATGAAGGTAGTGATTAGCATTAACCTACCTGGCAATTTAATTATCTTTTCTACCTATCCTAAAAATGAAGAACCCAGCAAGATTCTATTCAGGGCATTGCTCTACTAGGGTCAATGTGAGATCTCTGGATTATGTACATGTTAGCGATCATCTGCAGTATAGGGCAGGTCTTAAAAACTGACCAAGCTAAGAACTGCATCGGTGAAGAAAACCATTCCTGACCCCCCATGCCATCACCCAGACACACATACTATACTCTTAATTTATTTCTACTCTATAGCCCTGATCTGAATATGGCTCTGATTTGTGAACATCCATGTCTACTGCAGTAACGGAACTACTTGTTTGTCCCTCCAGCACAATCATGACTATTATCAAGGATGATTATTAGACATCGCTTCACACAGGGCTTTTCCCAAATATGTAGATTCCCAGTGGTTGAAAGGGAAGCCAAAAGCAGCCCTTTAGTGAGAGGACTCTTCTTAAATGCACCACCTACTATTGTACCAAACTGCCTTTGAGACAAAAGGGTCAGTTCATCAACTAAAGGGCCACAGTCCAGCAGCTCTTCCGCCTGCTACAGCTTCACTAAGTTCATACCATGAGCAAAACAGCTGTCTGTTAAAGCAGATAATAAAATCCAGCCTGGGAGGAAAACCAAGATACAAAGCTTTTCTCAAATGTCTAATCAGAGCTTTGTCCACAGGGGAAAACTGAGCCACATCTGATATACAAGTTATCATTTTGGCTCTCCATAATTAAAACTATTGTTGCCATGGTAATACAAAGGCTGTTGAAAATATACGCAAGGCTAATGTCATGCCTCTTTGTTGATACAATTTGTCGTCCCAGTCCAGTTCGTGGCAGGATGGAACAAAACGTGACTCTGGCAAACAGTTGGCTTATGAGGGCTGTTATCCGAGAATCAGCTGGTGCTTTTGCTAAAGGGGCATTGTCTAGGGTTTTTCCTCCTTCACCGCTAATCCTTCCTATTAAAATCAGTGGCAGTCACTGAGATCACTATTAATTTCCTCAGTGGACTATAAACAGAAAATTATTATTATGATAATTTAGTTTTGGAGAGGTAGCAAACAATGGCAAATGTTAAAATACATAATTATAGCCCAGTAAATATGAAAGTAAAATACAAGAAAACTGATATTTTTATTATTATATATATTTTCAACACTATCAATCCTCCACATCTAACTAGAAGGTTATAACCAAGCAAGATATCAAGGTCACCATGTATCACCCCTCCCATTCGTTCTACACATGCGACTCTCCGACTATAATGGGGCATTGCTGGGCACAAGGGTCTGCTCACAGGGAATAAGCTGAAGAATCAGGGATAGAGGCAGGACCACTAACTTATTTTTTGGAGTGATGTTCATTTGTAAAGACCTAAAATAAGGAAGAGCCAAACTGAGCAGCCCTCGGTCAAGGAAAAACACCCACTGATGTCCATGTTCATGGAAATTAACTGGAATTTAGCTTGACTGAGATCATAGAACTAGGCTCTAAGTAAGAGAAGTGTCTGCGGAAGTGGAGGACCAAGAGAAAGGCAAAGAGGGCACGAACCACTATCAGTAATCACCTCAGTTATTAATTATACAAAATGGTGAGCAAATTTACCATGTTATAAATGGATGTAACGCTAACTGAAGCAACTGAGATCTGTACTGGAGGGTTAGGATTCAGTGACAAATTTTGGTGAAACATCTTTGATAAGATAGTAATGTTTACTAATTTCATATTAATATACTAGCATTTTGCAGACACATACATACACACAGTCTTTTTCTCTGTCTGGAGATAAGCTTTTATTTTATTTATTGCTTTTATCTAGTTGTTATAATCTTAACTAAAAGGAGCTGATTTTTTTCTCCAATGTGAGAAAATCAGCAAGAGTGAAAAGATCAGGAAAGCAGCAAACGACCACCTTGCCTCAGTTATTCATGCCTTCATCGCCCTTCAGCTGGATTACAGCAATACACATGAAACCTTTAGGAAACTCCAACTAGTACAGAATGCTACAGCCCATCTTCCCAGCCATGCTGGCTACCACAGACACTTCCAAATTGTCCTCTCCTCCCTACACTGGCTGCCTGTAGAATACCGAATCAAGTTCAAGGTCTCGGTCCTTATCTTCAAGGCATTTGAAGGCCCAGGCCCAGAATATCTAGAAAATCAACTAAAGCTCTACAAATGAAGACCATGGTCAATAACTACACTCCTCTGGCTGTGGAACTGCAGTAAGGGCAAAGCTTGTCGGTGCAGGAGACAGGGCTTTCTCAGGGAGGCAGTCCTGGACTTCTGGAATGAACTCTTACAAGAATTAAGACCCACCACAAACCTCACCATCTGCTGCTTTAAGTGCAAGGTGCATAGATTTGATTTTGCCTTCTCTAACAAACACATTTTATATATGCAGAACAAAAACAGTCCACTGTACACACTTCACCTGGGAAGAAGATGAGAGAAAAAGCATGTGATGAATATTAGTCACATTACTTAATAATCTGCTAGATGATGCTGAGATACTATGGGGATGATCACAATATAAAACCTATATAGAATAGAACAGAATCTGGATAAAGGTTTTGGTGGCGGGAGGGGAGACTACTGGGCCTGAAGGAGACAAAAAAAAATGAACTGACAGATGGGAGGGCCCAGTTCCAGATGAATTTGAAGGAATGGGAAGATATATTCTTGGAAGAGAAAGGGTACATGAAAGAGCTGACATGCTAAATTTCTGGGAAAAAGAGGGTAGGGTATCAATCACAGCATAGCTGACTGTTCCAGCAGCTACTGAGGAAGCTATTTGCCCTTCTTTTCTGCTGAGCGGTTACAGTGTGGATGTGGCAGCTGATTTACATACATCATTAGAATCTCATTGGAAGTATCAAGTTCCTTTCTAAGGATTTGTAGTACCAGTATTGCAGCTCAGTGTCTAAGTATGACAAGAGCCACCAGTGGGCAAAGTGACTGGCTGGTATCAGAACAAATCATTTTGAAATTATCACTAGGTTTATATTTTGTTTGTTTGTACCACAGAAAATGTTATTGTGCATCTTTATTTTGTTGTGTTTTATTAATCGGATTATATTGTTTTAGTGCATGGAAAAGAATACATCACCCAAAAATAGCCTTAGGATGATAAAATGGAACAGTGATGGAACAGGCTGATGAGGTATGTGGCATAAACTTGTGATGAATATATCACATGCATAAGGGTTTGCAGGACTGGCCCCTAAATGAATACACATCATGCCATCCAGACAGAAGAAAAAACAAGAAGTTGTTTGTAGTAACCTGGAGTGGGGAAGATGAAAAGCACCGTGTTGCCAGAGAGATGCCAAGTTCAGTAACGTACCAAGGGCCATAGCATATAAAATAGTAAATGTGCCACAATCATGTATCCATCCTTTGCAGTCTGACCTGAAGACCACAGATTTCTCCACCATTTCCCATATATCCCTTGTAATATGCATTTTGCTAAGGCATGGTGTAGATTGTTTCCAATAGCACGCTGTTATTGCTCAAAAGAGCATTAACTGGCTATCATGCAGCTGTATGAGCTTAATTCCCTCCACTTTCCCCTCCACGTAGCACAGACTATACTTTAGCTTTGCCCCTCATGCCCATCAAATTCCCTTTGCTTGTAATTTTTTCTTTTTTAAAAGAAATTTGCTAATCTTGGGTCCAATCCTGCTCACACTAAAATTAAAGAGAGTTTTGTCACTGACTATCAATGGTAGCAGTATCTGATCCCATTTGTGGGAAGATCTTTGTGTTTCAAATAGCTATGTCAGCAAGGCTAAATGGGGGGCCTTATTTCACCATGGCTTTTAAAGCAGAATTCCCCACTGATTTCAAAGTAGCTAATACCAGTTTATAAATGGATGGGATGATATGACTCAAAAGATATTTGGCTTGTGAGTTAAAATATGAGTCAGATTTTGTATAGTAAGCTGGTGTGTAAGCCACAGGTGTGCATGGAGATATATAACACCATTTTCTTCTTTTTTTAATATGGATTTTTTTTACTAGCACCAGTTCTGAAGCATGTTTTTTAATTAATTCAAATCCTTTAACATCATTTGGAACCCCGTCATCCCTTCTCTGTCAAACTTTCTTTTAGTTTTTTGAAGAGAATAAGGAAAGAATAAGCAAAGGTAGTCAGAGGCAAACACACTTGCACATTCTGGCTAGAACTGCACTGGGACATTTAATATAAATAATAAATAGGTGGGAGCAATAAAAAAAAAAAGATCAGAAGAGACCAAACTGCAGAAAACCAGCCTTATTGATTAGCTGATTAGTTTGCCAGTGCCTGCCACTTAGTCAGGAGTGCTTGAATTAGTCAGTTCAGCCCTGGTTCCCATGAATAAAATGTGGGCAGGACTCTCTTTCCCACCCTTAGTGACAGATGATATCTGTTTTCTCCTGCGAGTTTGAATTTAAGAGCCACTGAAGCTCAGCAACAGTATATTCTGGCTCAAATGAGCTGAAAATTGCATTCATTTGAATTTCAAAACTAGTGGGGAAGGGAAACTGTGTGTGGGAGAGGGGGGGGAAACCAGCAGCACCCATCAAGACAGTTCATTCTTAACTACTTCCTGCTCCACTGAGGCTGACTGGGTACTTTAGATCCAATGCATGATGCAAAGGAAAGAGCATTGCTGGATAGCAGCCCAGTCTGAGTTTAAAAATAAATGTTTAATTGTCAGGATCAAAGCAAACTGCTTTTATGTATATTAGGAGCTATATGTTCTGAAAAAGGATTCTTCTGGAAACTCAAGAAGACGTTTCTTTATGCAATTTGAAGTGGGCCGAGGGGGGTAAATGAAGAGATTTTCCACTGGGACTCTTCAATAATAAATTCAAATCCTAAATTACTCATCAGTCCATCAAATCTGAACACTCAACTCATGTAAGCTACCTTCCGAGTTACAATTTGTATCTAGGGAAACTTGTGTGTGTGTTGGTTTTGTTGTTGTTGCCCCTTCCCCCCATGTGTTACTTTGATCAGATTGTACAGGAAGAAATTGTGTTATACCTGCAATCCAAATACATGCTGTAATTTGACAGCATGAAACCAGATGGTATACTAAGCACAAATGATAATGTCCAATAATCAATAGATGGTACATAACGACAATGCATCAAATCAAGAGGTTCTTAGGTGAATTTCTTATTCACTTCAATGTGAGAGGTGACTAAGGATTTGATATAGCAATAAAATAAAGATAATTAATCATGAGTAATAATTAATAATGTAAGGATTAAATTGTGCCCATTTTTACATTCAGTATCAGCATTTTCTGTGAACCCTCGAGAGGCTTTTAACTTCCTTTCCTAAACAGAATGCTTACAGTAGCACTTTGTAGCCTTGGTAGACTACCCATCAAAGAAACTGGTGATCAATTCATGGTGTGATATTTATTATATGGCATGATATTACATGATATTACAGGGGTTCTTTAGTTCATTCATCTCGCCTGATTTTGTGGGGAGCATCTTACCATATCAACTGCAACAATGTCTTACAGGATTAGCCGCCCCCCCGCCTCATCTTCATTTGTTTCATCGATAAATCAGTAAATTGCCAGCTCTGTTCATTTATATGACATGAGCAGGGAGCCAACTCCCCTCCACCCTAGATCCCCTATCCCTTCCCCCCGCCTTAAAAAGTGAGGTCAATTTTCCTGGCCGTTGCATTTAATAAAATCTCCCAGGCAAGAGAGTTAAGCACACACTCAGATATAAAACTTAGTATGCTGTGCCTTCAGCATTTCTTTGATTTCCCTCTGTGGAGGACTGTATTAACACACAAAGTAAGCTACCATCTCCTTGTCTTTTTTAAAAACTTTTCTTCTTATTGGATTTATATTTCACCTGCTCTTTTTATTTCTTTTTAAAGACAGAAACAATTTGGAGAATTTCTAAATTGCATCTATGGAATTTGCATGCATGGGAGCAAATATGTAACTAGGTTTTTAAATAATGCAATCACAAGCACAAAACTGCATATGCAGCCATCTATACATATGCAGTTTCATACACTGCATTTCTTTCATGCATAATCACCTGAATGCACCCCATTTATGTGGGCAAAACATAATCAGAGGGAACTACTGGATGCTCAGCACACTTTTTAGGTACCTTAACAAAGATTTAGATGCCCTGCTTTAAACTGTGTTTTTTTTTAAATCTTGATCTCAAGTTTTATTCTCAGGCTCATTCTCTTGCTCTCTGGTTTAGCAGGTGATGGGAGTGCTGCAAAAATGATGAAATCAAGCTGTTGGGGGTTGGAGATTCTTCATGTTATTCTGCCCTATCTGTCCACCTGTCAGGAACAGTTTAACACAGGGCGGAGAGGTGGACTAGATGACCTCTTGTGGTCCCTTCCAGCCCTACGTTTCTATGATTCTCCGTTTGTCTAACACAGCAACAGCAGACATTTATGGGGCATGCACCGAAACAGATTAAAAACCAGAGTTCGAATATGAACTTTGCTAGACTTTGGGTCACCAATAAAGCAGGAAGTTCAGGTGACTGATTTTTTCCCCATATACAAATTATAATTTATTTTATATAGCGATATAAATGTGCAGTACAAACAGAAGAAACAATCATGTTGAAATTGGGGATCCCGCGTGTCAGCAGGTATCCTACCAAAAAAAAAAAAAAAAGAAAAAAGAACCCCCCCTTGCAGTCCAGTAATGTTCTGTGGAGACCATCATGTTTTTGCGACATTCACAGAGGCAGAAGGCAATACTTTAAAAATGAAAGCATAGAGCCTCAAGAAAGTCAATATTGGCCAAAAATATGACATAATTCCTGCAAATAATGCTGCTACCAGGTGACAGCACTTCTGGGAATGTAAATAACCAAGACAGTGGAACCCACTGTTTCATCTGAAAAGGCCACATAACTCGCCTCCCTGCCAGAATAGGGACTGAGTGCCTTCAACTCACCCCTCCTCTCCTTGTGTCTTTATGGATGCCAGCTCCAAGCCCAAGCTTAAAGTACAGCTCTAGTTCTTATTATGGCATAACATTGCTGATGATTTATTAAGAGCTCTTAGCTGCCTCAGACAGTTTATAATTAACAGCTTCCCCTTTTCTTAAATATAAATAAATACATAAATGAAATCAGAGCTGCTAAGTCCTGGGCATCTCCAAAGCTTCAATGACATCATCGGCTATTGACAGTCACCCAGAGTGCAAAAATAAATAAAAGGGAGGGAGACTGGGGGGAAGGCAGGGTATTTACTCAATAAGTACCTATTTTCAGAATTTCCTTCGAACTGGCTTGGACTGAGAGCCATCAATTATTTAAAAGAAGTAACATGATGCTTCCTTTGTTGAGGCAAATCTCCAAGCAGACCCCAAGAGAGAATAAAAAATGAATTAGGCAGAATGTATCAGTGTGCTTGAAGAAAACAGATTCAGCCATCAGGGCTGATGACGGTTTTAAAAATAGTGTGTTTCTACTCATGAAGGTTAGTTTCTTTCTTGTTTCCTCCCACTAGATCCCCAACATGCACACCACTCCTTTTCTTCTTTCTTTCGCTCTCTCCTTTCTTTCAAAAACAGGGCATAACACTGAAAGAGGCATCAATCATTCCTTCTTCTTTGACTTGACTTGATGTATTGTCTTCATTTAAATTACAAATATACTAATCTAAAACACTGTTTACCAAGCAGCACATTAAATGAAAGATGCAAGAAACTGCATCACTCACATTTTAAAAATGACTCTAGACTCAGGGATACATAAAAACACCAAGACAGGGAACTCTGCTTTGGCTGCTATATTTCAGTCCCAGCAAATGAGATTCAATTGCTGTGGCTTAGGATATTACTATTCTGGTCATTGGTCCACTCAAACCAATGGTGCAAAACCAGTACAAGAACTCTTTTTTGGCACACCACCCTCATTTGAGTTTCTACAATGCAGAGGGCTGGCACTCAAAGCCCATCAAAACCAATGTCCCAGTTCCTAGATCTGCCTCGCACCTAGGGAAAGAAGAAAGTTCTTACCTGGGGCAGTAACTTTTGGGCTTGAATAAGGAGACTGAACACGTGAGCAGTTGCTGCAAAGGAAGCAGTTTGAGGCTGCACAGCCTGCTGCTTTCAACTGCTATTTTAAGGAGACTAGCAGGAAAGGAAAAATACCTCCCCACACACACACAGAGTAAGAATGCACTGAATTCATTCAAAAGGCCTGCTAACACACCTTTCACTCCAGAAAAATGATGAATTTAGATAATTTTCAATGCCCTGTTGTGGTGCCCAACACAGGGCAAATTTCCTTTTTTTAAAAAAATGTTTGGTTAGTTTGTGCCTTCGGTCACTGCTTTGAGCAAGGGGTGGCGTGTAAGGTACATCACCTCACGGAGCACTGTGACTCAGACACACCCCTCTGAGTACAAATTCACTCCCTGCTGCCATCTTGCTCCAGGAGGTAGTGAATTACTGCTGGTCTTTGCCAAGGCTCCTTCTACTCCCTGACCACTTGTTCACAAGGGGAGGGACCAAAGGTCTAGTAGTCAGTACCCAAGTATAGAGAGGGCAGGGGTAACTTCCCTGTGAGGACAAGTAGTCCAGGTCAAGTTATTGAGTGTCAGATCCTTTCTTTCCTCAGACTCCCAAACAAAGCCCATAACAAAATAATGGCTGGGGCCATGAGTTGATTAATGCTCTGGACTTTTTTCTTCCCAGCCCCCTCCTGCCCCCTGGCTGGCCTTGATTAAAATGTATTTTGTTTACAAGTGAGATGAGTTTGGTGGGTCTCTAAGCTTAGTCCCAATGGATATTTTTCCATATTAAAGAAAAACAACACTATTTCTCAGTCTAAGTCTGGAGAGGAAAATAAGCCCTTCGAAATGGAGGACTGTTGCTGACCCTGCAAGTCTGACCTATGCTGAAAAAACTTGGAGGACTAGAAGTTTGCACAGATTCTATCCCACTTTGAACCTGACCCTGTAAGATGTTGAATGCCCCTGGAAAGACTCTTTTTGAACTTGACCCTTTATGCCTTATTTTACCCCCATCTACAATCTTAACCAAAATTAACTTATAAAAAATCACTGTAAGCTCTAGGTAAACTCCTTTTCGCAAGAGAGATTTAGGCTCAATTCTGTGAGGTGCTGTGCACTTCTTCAGGGGTGCGGCGCTCTCTCTACTAACATTCACTTACAGGATCGGGCACCAGAAATTTAACCACTATAGCGAACCATTCCCAGTTTTTCCACACTAAATTGCATATAAACTTTTGCACATGCCGGAATTGCTTATGTGCAATTGCCCTATCTGCACATGTAAGTCAGGCTTTGTATGCACAAGTGTGTGCTCGCATTCAAATCCCCAACTTGTACACGTGCATTTGGGCTTACCTTAGTAATGTTCATTACATTTCAACATGTAAATATTATCCTTAGCAGAGATATCTACAGGCCAATTAATCTGAATTCACAAAAATATTATAGCACTAAAATGCATCTATCCATCACGTCTCAGAAAATTAACTTTCTATTTCGTACACTCTCAGTTTGAAGGAAGCCCTTGGCTTATCATCTCAGGGACTCACCCAATCCCTCTGTGGACTCTTTGCTGAACAGAGAAATGGTCATGTACCCCTACATTTAAACAAACTAAGATTTTGTATTTGATTCAGGTTTTTTTGGAAAAAATCTTTCAGTTTTTATGGTGTGTTTTTTTTTTTTACTTCTACCCAAGAACTATAGAAATATATACCTCAAATGAATATTAAAGCTGATGCTGTGAGGTGACAAGTTTATATGGTTTCACTTCCTTTCCTCACCTCCCTGGATGGTAGTCATAAGACTCTCAATGCCAAACTTTGGAAAATATCCTTGTAGAGTTAGCATCTGGCTCCTTGGCATACTCTGCGGGCAGTTGTGCTGGCAGCTTTAGATTTGTCCAAGTCTATCATATGGTCAGACTACAGATGGGCTGCCTTGGATGCTTTTGTCCTTCTGGATGCCATCTTCCTACCTTTTATTCTGAACAAAACAGGTCTCCAGATCCATGCATAGGGGCCTCATGATTTCATTATATTTTATATCTATCTATCTATATGATTTCATGTTAAAAGGGGGTTTCTTCCTAGCTCTCTCTCTATATATTTTCAGCAGAAATTAGGACCCAGTTCTGCAAGGCCTCAATTCTCACTGAAGTCAACATATGGCACCCAAAAGATTAGGCCCTTACTGCATTTCAGCCAGCTATTCTTTCACATGCCGCCCCATTCTCCATCTGTGATGATCTTTTTTTGTGAATTAACACCTGAGTCCTCACTCTTTCAGCCATGTAAGAAAGCTGTTCATTTGGGGCTTACTCCTACTGCCACTAAAGTCAATGCGAGTTTTGCCATTTGTCTATTACTTGAAGGAATGAATAGCTGAGATGTGACATAATAATAGTGAAAAAGGTCTTTACCTCTGGCCTTTCCTGGCTTCACTTTCTCTCCTTATCACCTGGATATTAATCACCCAGTCACAAATCTGGCTGCTATGTTATCCAGTTGAACTACGTGCTTTTTAATATTCCTAAATTATGAGAGTTCAAATAAGCCACTGGACCACAAATTTCTGCTGAAAGGCAGAAAAGGCTCTTAGGAGAAAGAAGAGGGGAAGGTGTGTTATTAGCCTAGGCAATTAAAAAAAATAGTTAAGAAATAAAAATCTAATAAATATTGTCAAAAGAATAAAGAAAGGGCATTCCTAGCCTTTTCCATACCTTTTTCTTGTCATCTGATTATGAACTGTTTTGTCAAAATGTTTCATAAAGACCCTAAAATAGTTTTAAAAGACATTTGAAATGAAATGTAAAATGAGGACGCAATACTCCAACAACAATGAGCCATGCCAGCGTATGCATTACTAAACATTGGGTCCCTTTTTGGGTGGATAAAGGTACAAAGCTAAGACACCAACTACTAACTTCAACCTTGTTGTTCCAACAAACATGTAGATTATATTGATCAATGTAAAAAACAAAGAATATACCATCCCACAATCACTGCTTCAGGGAAAAGCCTGATGGGATAGAACTTATACCAGGCCCTGAGGGTCAACAAACTCAGGCTCTAGTTGACCAAAATGGGAAGCACATTTCAGAACAGGAAGCATTACACTATGAATGACCTCTTCAGAGCCCCAGACAATCAAATCTAGAGACTGGAGGGGAGGGGAGGGGAAGAGAAAACAAAAGCAACGATGTCAGCCTATGCTGTGGAGAGAGGGAAGCATCTTAGAATGAAAACCATTCTCCATAAATCTTTCTCCATTACAGCTGATACTTGAAACACCTTTCCCGTCATAAAAGCACCCTGTTTATCACTTTTCATAAAGTTGAACCCATGTCTTTAAAACTCCTCAAAAGGCCTCTCGTGGAAAAGGAAAAGATAATTAGATTGTAAACTCTTCAGGGCAGGCACTACACAACAAGGACTTACCATAATGGGGAACAACCACTGCCATCCCTTCCCCAATCTCATTTATAATCTTGGGCCTGGGCTGCTCAGACCCACCTTCATTATCTTTCTCACACAGAGTGGCCTACCTGAGCCACATCCTTTCTCTCTCAGCCAAACTGTGCTCCAGTCCAGACAGCAGCTTGACAGATTAAAAGACGAGAAAGAGCAGGAAAAGGAGGTAACACAGTAATGGGCTTCTCACCTTGATTCCTCTGCAAAAACCTACATCTTTAATTTCACTGCGTGATATAAAACTCCTTTAATACTATGCAATTAAAAAACTCTCTCAAATAAATACATGCTGGACCAAATCTTGCTCCATGAACTCACACAAACAGTCCTATCATGGCACTACTAATATGGATAGAGTGGGTGGGGTTTAGGGCACAGGAAATTAAAGTGCTTGCTTCAAAATAAAGACACAACATATACCCTGTTAAAAAGGAGTGTAACGGTGCTGCATTAAGGTATCTTTGGACTTGTCTACTTGGCCCTATATTGTGGGCTACAGGGGTGTGAGATGCAGAGTACACTAAAATGCTGCGCTGTAACTGCCCTATGCTACACCTTGCTAGCATGAACTAAAAAGTATCTAGTCTACATTAACGTAGTCCTGTTAACTACCTTGATTCTGCATTTGTGGCAGTCACTAATATCCAGCCATATCAATAATATTTTCCCTCGTACTTTGTATTTCTAAGGAGAAAAAGGGAGAGGGAGACTAAAATATCAAACTATTTAGCAATGACAAAATTGCAGGGCTGTTTTTATCATAGTGACCATATTGGAATGACCATATTACCTATAAATGGTGGGGCCATAAGTGAATAATGCAGGTGACAAGACTCTCACTGGGATTTAAAATAGAGTATCTGAGGGCAGAATTTGGCTCAATGTCACCTCTAGTTAGAGCAAAGATTGGACAATCCTGGTTCTAACCCTCAATCTATCACTGACTAGATGGGGTGATTTTTGAAAAGGCACTTAACACTTCTGAGCCTCAGTTTACATATATGTATAATAATATTTACAGAGTTCACATGAGTGTTAGAGAAAATGGTGATGATGCAAGATGCTATGAAATTTCCATTTGCTTGTGTTTGTGATAACTACATCAATCACAAGAGAAGGAAACATGAATGAGTTATGCAGATCATCTCAAACAAGAGCCAATATAAATTTTTATAGCACCATCCTATTGTGCATGTATGTTTGTGTAAGAGAGAGAATGAGAATATACATTCTCATTGTGGTAAGCAAAGAATACATTTGAGTTAGGGATAACCAGATAACTCACTAGTAAATTCAAGGCTCAATTCCTCACTTCTTATACCCTGAAATGTATAAGGGTACACTGAAATCAATGGGAGTTCAGAGAGTTTAGGAGCACTATGCAAGGAATCCTTATACACCTTGCAGTACAGGATCAAGTGAGAAGTAAAGTCACAGGTGTGTCATTCATGAACAATCTCTAACAAATAGGAAACAATGTGCATTACACTGTGTAATGTCATGTACTGTACTGATACACAATGTTAACATGAAATTACAGGCCAGTGACTCTATACCATCTAATAATCCACACAATTTTTGTAAATAGGAATATTTGGAAGTGTCACCCCTCATTTAAATCTTCTTCAGCACAGAACATAAGAGAGCTTCAACAGTGAGAGCCACGAAATATTGTTGGTATTCACTGTTATGCTTTATGTACTGTCAGCTGCCTGAATTTTCATTTAGTATCAGTCACAGTTTTCCAGGGACATAGATGATGCAGCAAGTGTCAATACTGATGTTACTAGTTATAGCACTTATAAACTACATTTTGAGTTATATTTGTAAAGTTAAGCTTAGGTAGCTCTTCTAGCATTAATATCTTAATACAGATATATTGCTATAAACGTAGTTTACAGTGTGGAACATAAATACAAATTCAGTGTTACTAATACATCACCTTCTGGCCTGCTAAAAAAAAAACCTGCCATTGCATTTTATGCAATACACAATGGAACTGAATGTGGTGATATATATTTAAATTTCCCATTTTTAAACTGTCACTCAAAAACTTTTTTTTTTTTAAGATTATTGATCTCACTGGCTTGTGATCACATTTCAGTAGCTTGGCTGAGCCATTTTTAGCATTTGTTGTTTTTTTTTTTAAAAGCTCAATCAGGACTCATATGATGCAATCAATTTAGTTTTCTCAATTAGAAATGAAAGTTAAAAGGAGACTGACATCATAAAGTACTCAAGTTTCATGTCATGGTTTTTGATATCAATAGGATCCTGAAATATACTAATATCCTTGCTATATATGGTTGGGTGTATATTTGTAGTATTGTTCTGGCTGACTCTGCAAGGGCCAAATTCTTCTCTGATGCAGTGCCACTGATAAATGGTTTTATATCAAGGATGAATTTGGTACTACGTGTTTCATCTGTATAGGTGGTGTTTAGCAGTTATGACAGGGAATGAGAATCAGGACTCCATCACCGATAGCTCCTCTTGTGTAAAATGGATATAACTTCCAGGGTAAATGTAGAGCAAGCATTAATTTATTCAAGAGTATAATGTGTTTGGAGAATTTTTTATGAACAGTGCTAAAACTGTGACTGGAGAGACAGAAAGCATTTTCGGAATATTTTTTCCACTTTTGGTTCTTTTCTTTACATTTAGAACTATACAATGCATGTTTTTACATTTATTTATATTTTCTTCAGTTCCAATATGGGTACCCACCGTTAAAACAGCTGGTTAAAGATAATCAGTGGACCTGAACAGTTAGAGTGATTGGGTGATTATTTAATCAAAACTGGTTTTTAGGCACCTCATTAGGGTTTAGTGGCAAATAACACCAAGTAATTAATCAGGACATCTCCAGACACTGAAAATCTTGCTTTGAGAAGCTTGTGCCCTCTCTCTCTCTCTCTCTCTCTCTCTCTCTCTCCACATAATCCTTCTGATCAGATACTCAGAATGCTCCAACAGGAAGTGCAATTTCTTGTGTTTATTTGTGTTGCAATGAAGTTCAAAGTATCCTGTTTAGGAGCTAGTGGCCTGCATCATTAATTGCCAGGATTGCACAGAGGATAAGCAGCAGTCACACAAGACCACGATTTACAATAAATATACCAGTGATGAATGAGCAGCGTGGTCATGGTCATGGATCTTAGTTAGAGTGGTTCTGAACCTTATCATTTCTGATCCTGCAAGCACATTTTCCTTCTGTGGGGGATGCGATGAACTCTTGAATACTAGTGAGAATTATTCTTAGTGCTAGCAAGAAGATTTTTGTTAACCTCATTACTGGAACCTTCAGTTATTATATTAGTTAATGCATAATGGAGCAAAATGAATGCAGAGGGAAGTGAAATGGGGCATGGTACCCCTTTTAAGAAGCATAAGGAGAGTAATTCATAGCTGAAAGGTATCCTACTAGTCAATTCACACACTTCTTTTTGCTATCCTGTGTGCGCCTCCTTTAATACTAGACATTCTTTAACTCCTATAACATTCACAGGAGATTATAAGCATACGAAGACAAGGTAAAGCCATCAGAAACAGGATACGGCACCTGGACCTGTATCCCCTTAATCTGTAATCTCAGTGAAAATTGTGTCTTGCAGTTATTCCTCCCAATTTTGGATTTTACATTGCCCATTCTTTGCATAGTTATGTGTGTACGTTACATATTTTAAAAAAAAAAAGAAATAAGGAAGTGATGAATTGGCCACTTACAGTCGTTCTGACAGCAGGATGAAATGGTAGCTACGGTGACTAGGGGACATCCTGGTTCCTCCTTGCAGAAAGGTATTCAATGCACGTAATAATTATTCATCCATCTCGCTCACACTAAAGGCATTGGCAATGCAATTTTAGCTGATAATCAAGACCATATGACAAAAACCAAGGCCATTAGGGACCAATTTCGAGTATTCTCTGCAAGACAATGATTTTCCAACTGCACTTACATATGCTGAATAGTTACCTCTGCACGACCGCACCTGCTCTCATTTATGTAACCCCACCAACAACAACCATTCCACATTCCATTTTTTCTTGTAAGACAAAAAAGAAAAGTTTCAAAGGTTTGCTGGATTTTTCACAGAAACAGATTTTTTTTTTGTCTGCCACATGCTACAATTTCTTTGTTTCAAATGTAACAGTTTTAAACACTAAAAACACAGACTTTATCTGTGCCAACTTTAGGTCAAATTCTGCTGTTAGTTGATTTCAATAGGGCTGACTCAATATAAATGACAGCAGAATTCGGCCCAGTGTTTTCATTTTCCTCCTACATGCATTCACATTGAATGTATCTTTAGGGCAAAATCCTGCTTGCTTTATTCACGTGTAAGTAATTCTGTCTCAACTACATTCTAATCTCAGTTACACTGGTGATTTCTTCGGAATTTTTCTAGATTTTCACTTTTGTCAATGAGATCTGAATAGGCTGCAGTGGGACAATTTATTTGGGCAAGGCAAGCAGGATATGGCCCTTAGTATTTGGGGCAATTATTTTTCTGCTTGTTCTACTATAATCATTTGATCCATTAATTACTTTGTGTGTATTTCTGACCTCACCATTTCAGGATCACTGATGTAATACTATTGCCTTTGAAAGTCACTGCAAATCGAAGTTCCATAAGGTTAAAGACTTTGCTTGCCAGGACGGAAAACATGCCAAAATTATTTTAAAATTATACAAAGTATAACTCAAAGGTTCTTTTATATATTACTTTAAATGCTCGTAGAGAAATGGATAAATCTTCATGCTTTTCCAGATATAATTCAAATATTAAAAGCAATAATAAGCTCCATCATTAATGATGCAACAACCATTTGGCAGGAAAAAAAGAACCCATAAAATTAGTGAGCAAAGAGAAATAGGAAAAAAAAACAAAAACACCACTGGTCTGTCAGGAAATGATTCCACATTTAAATTATAGATCCTAGTCTTGAAAACCTTTACTGGCAGGAGTAATCCTTACTCACACAAGAAGTGCCAAGGACTTCAGTGGGGCCATTTTTGTGAGTAAAGATTATTCATGGATTTAAGGAGTGTGTGGGGGGAAGGGAATAGGGGGTGTTACAGGACTGGGCTATTAGTCCTTTCTATTTCTGTGACCTAATTTCTTTATCAAGTGTCCCTTTCAACCATTAAAAATCTTTTACAACCTAATGTCAATAAATTGGTATTTTGTCAAAAGCATAAATTTAGTCTACTGTCTCATGACTGGAATGGGAAAGAAATAGTCATGGATCATGCGCTTGTTCATAAGAATTCTAGAATTGTATTTTTAAACTGTAGTCTATAATAATGTAGCATAATGAAATCAGAAAGATCAATGCAGTGTCACTCTGATATGGACTTAATCGTACAGTGGTTTTGGTCTGATGTGGAAATCACATTGAGGGTCCCAAAAAGAAGAAACTGGACTTGCTAGGAATAGTCCCAATTTTTGATTGATTTCTATCCAAATGTCCACTAAAAACTGTTATTTTACTTCTGCAGATTATTCCAACTACTGTGCATATCCTTCATCTGTGCCTGCAAGAAAGAACGTGCCACATAGTCACAGGATCCTGGATTCAGCCTGGTAGTAGCATACAGGTAGTGAAGCAGCAGAAGAATTTAAAAGTATTGAGGTTGCTGGCTGGACTGTCTCTATATCAGCAAACCACTTTTATTACATCAATCTGAAAGATACATGCAGAACCCAGCCACATATAAAGGAAACAAAAACATCCAACATACAATGAGAACATTTCCTGAGGACGTCCAAGGACAAAATGTCCCTGCAAATTTCAGGGGACTGTCTGAAAGACTCAGCACCGCCCTGATTTACACATAGGTTCAAAGCAAAGCTGCTATTGGTGATTTTTTTAATAGCATCTTGCCAGGCTCCAATTTCCTCTATCTTAAAGACAGCATAGACCAATATTGGTTAAATTTCATTTACGTTTTCTAATTCAATTGAACCAAGAGGTCACTGACACTTCAGTAATTGCTATCTAAAACCATTTGGCCAAAAACAAACAAACAGAAACAAAACTGGAGCAGAATCTTCTCTGGAGAGTTTCCTCATTTTAAAAGAAATTACCCTGTCTGACTTTGTATAAGATAATTATTGCAATTGTTTTGCCTAATGAATATTGTTTGAGTATTATAACATTATGCTATGCATCTTGAATACAGAACAATTAACAGGGCTTTGTTCTCTTGACTTCCCAGGACACTTCTGAAAAAGAAAACCTACCCCCAAAGATTTGTTTTCTTGGCTATACTGAATATAGAGGCAAAGGGGGATTGGAAGACACTAAAGGAAGATACATTGTTATGTAGCAGTTCTATATCAATGTTTACTGTTTTAGAGGAGTTTTTATTGGAGATATCAGAGACTGATAATGCCATATGTCACATCTTAACCAGCATTACGTAACCAAAATATCTTTGAGAATGGCAGTTTCTACTTCCAAAGAATTTGGGCTTGATTAGAAAACCAGAATTAGGATTGGTTTTATACAGGTAATTCCACAGACTTCAACAGTATTACTCTTGGTTTATACCAGTGTGAGCAATGGGCAAATCAGGCCTTTGATTTTTCAATTCTCATTTGGGCAATGACTGATTGATCAGTTTTAATGTTGACTATGGGGGCAGGATTCTGATGTCAGTTACACCAATGTAAATCTAGAGTAATGCCATTGTCTTAAAGCTTTAAAAAAAATTCGACAATAAAGGTGAATATTTTCCTCTCATTCTCTCTCACCTTCCACAATGCAGAAAACTATCTTCCACCCTGTTTTCAGAAGACGGTCATTTTTTTGGGTCAATATCATAAGATATTTCCAGACTAGAGGCCCAACTCTGCCCTCAGAAACCTGGGTGAAGTTCCCACTGACTAGGGTATCTGAGGATGGAATTGGGCATTAAGAAGAAAATACTGCATTGTATTCAGATGAGACAGGAATAAAAATGTTCTAGTTAAATCATGAAAATGAGCAATATTAGGTGTTCCCATAAATCACACATCTTAGGATTTCCCTTGGAGAGACACACAATGTCATTGCAAAAGACTGAAATCATTAGGAGTCTGATCCTATCCTGACTTTACTGAGAATTGAGGGAGCTCAGCACCTCCTAGGAGATACTCAGTGACTTGCTGGATCAAGCCCTTGTCTGAGGTTAGATCAACTCTGTAAAGATCAAGGTAACTCATCATGATCTTCATAACCACTACCATAACTTCATCACAGCTAGGAGCCCTTATACAAACAAATACTAGAGTATTCTTCACTAATGCTTCTAGTACTACAATTGTGTCGCTACTACTTTTTGGAACTTTGTGGTGAAACACCCATATTCTTTTAATAAGAGATAATTTATTTTAAAAAAGTGTTCTAACATCATAGGTGGAGATTTTCCAAGGCACAAAGGGCAGTTGGTCACATAACTCACATAACTCCCTCACTACTTTCATTGGGTGCTGTTCCATTGCCCATGCCTGATCAAGAATTAAGCATACATTAGTGTACATGTATGTGCATACGCGTATGGACCAGACTGTATTGGAGTTATTGTAAATAGTTTTCTGAAAACATCTGCTCAATGTGCAGTCAAATAAGCTAACAATATTAGGAACAATCACGAAAGGGATAGATAACAAAACAGATAATATCATAATGCCACTACATAAATCCATGACACACTCACACCTTGAATACTGAGTACACTTCCTATCTTGAAAAAGCTATATTAAAAGTGAAAAAAGGTACAGATTATGGGTATAGAACAGCTTCCATATGAGCATAGATTAAAAAGGCTGGGACTCTTCATCTTAAAAAAGAGACGACTAAGGGGGGAATAGGCTAGAAGTCTATAAAGTCATGAATGTTGTGCAGAAAGTGAATAAGGAAGGGTTATTTAGCCCTTCCCAAAACACAAATGCAGAGGTCACCAATGCAATTAATAGGAGCATGTTTAAAATAAACAAAAGGATATACTTCTTCACACAATACATGATCAACCGATGGAACTCGCTGCCAGGGATTGTTGTGAAGATCAAAAGTAGAACTCGGTTTAAAAAAGAACAAGATAAATTCATGGATGATAGGTCCCTCAGTGACTATTAGCCAAGAAGGTCAGGGATTCAACCCCATGCTCTGGGTGTCCTTAACCTTTGGACCACCAGATGCTGAGACTGGACAACAGGGGATGGATCGCTTGAAGATTGCCCTGTTCTGTTCATTTCCTTTGAAGTATCTGGCAGAAGACAGGCCAGTAGGCTAGATGGACCCTTCTTCTGACCCAGTATGGCTGTTCTTGTGTGTGTCTGTGTGCATGTATGTGTGTGCGCGCATGGACATATGAACCCCCCTAATCAAATGTTATGGAAAAGTTACAGGAATACCTTGCATATTTACTCCTTCTGGCCTAGAAAATAAGCTAAGCTCTTGTCAGTTTGTCACTATTTACCAGCTCTGCATTTATAAAAGAAATAACATTGGCAGGGAAATAATACAAAAGTGTATCACACTGTCATAAACCGATGGTTAAGGGTTAATGTCTCTTTTACCTGTAAAGGGTTAAGAAGCTCAGTAAACCTGGCTGACACCTGACCAGAGGGGGACAAGATACTTTCAAATCTTGGTGGAGGGAAGGCTTTGTTTGTGCTTTTTGTTTGGTTCATTGTTCGCTCTCGGGACTGAGAGGGACGAGACATCATTCCAGGTTCTCCAAATCTTTCTGAATCAGTCTTTCATGTTTCAAAATTGTAAGTAGTAGCCAGGCAAGGCAGATTAGTCTTATGTTTGTTTTCTCAACTTGTAAATGTGTCTTTTTGCTGGAAGGATTTTTACCTCTGTTTGCTGTAACTTTGAATCTAAGGCTAGGGGGTCCCTCTAGTCTATATGAATCTGAGTACCCTGTAAAGCATTTTCCATCCTGATTTTACAGAGATAAGTTTTACTTTTTTTCCCCTTCTTTCTTTAATTAAAAGCTTTCTTTTTAAGAACCTGATTGATTTTTCCTTGTTTTAAAATCCAAGGGATTGAGTCTGAACTCACCAGGGATTGGTGGGGGGAAAGGAGAGGGGATAGTTAATTCCTCCTTGTTTTAAGATCCAAGGAGTTTGGCTCTGTGTGAAGCCTCTCAAGGCAACCCAGGGAGGGGAAAGTCTGGGGGGGAAAAGAGGGGGATGGTTAATTTCTCCTTGTTTTAAGACCCAAGGGGTTTGGGTCTGGGTTCCCCAGGGAAGGTTTTGGGGAACAGAAAGTGTGCCAGACACTAAATTCTTGCTGGTGGCAGCGTACCAGACGTAAGCTAGTAATTAAGCTTAGAAGTGTTCATGCAGGTCCCCACTTGTACTCAAAAGTTCAAAGTGGGGAAAAAACCTTGACATGGTGAGCAGCAGTTGGGATTTTTAGGAACCAAAAGCCAGTAGGATTTTTTTTCTCTCTCCTTTCTAGCTGCTTGGAAAGCAGCCTGAGGGCAGAGGTGTTAAGTTTTTAACAAGGGTCTTTGTTAAGAGGAGGCTTCAAGCTGTGAGCCAGCAGACAGACAGCAAAAGGCATTTACAAGTTGAATTGTTTTCTTTCTTTCTACCTCTCGGGTATAACTAGTTAGAAAATCTCTGTTAACCAAGCAGCCCTGAGTTGAAGCATCCCACTCAGTTAGCTGCAGAGGTAGTGTGACCAGCACAAGAAAGCAGAAAAAGTGAGCACCAAGGAAGCAGTTAAACAGGAACTGGCTAGACTGGATGCAGAAGAGAAAGCCAAAGAGGCTGACCACAGGAGAACTATGGAGATGAAACAAGAGCAAGAGATGAAAGAGAAAGAGATGAAGATAAGAGAAAGAGATGAAGATAAGAGAAAGAGAAGAGAAAGCCAAAGAGGCTGACCACAGGGGAGCTATAAAGATGAAAGAAAGAAGAAAAAGCCGAAGAGGCTGACCACCGGAGGGCTTTGGAGCTCCAGAGGGAGGCCCTGGAATTAGAAAACGCTAAGCAGGATGGAACAGCCAACCCTAACAACCCTTCTCCAGATACCGTTCCCCATCCCAGGAAATTCCCCACCTACATGGCAGGTGATGATACTGAGGCCTTATTAGAAAATTTTGAAAGGACCTGCCATGGGTACAACATCTCTACAGACCAGTACATGATAGAGCTGAGGCCACACCTCAGTGGACCCTTAGCAGAGGTGGTGGGTGAAATGCCTAAGGAGAACATGAACGATTACGAACTTTTTCAAACCAAGGCCAGAATCAGAATGGGGCTAACACCTGAGCATGCCCGTCAGCGGTTCAGAGCCCTAAGGTGGAAACCAGAGGGGTCATTTACCTGACACGCCTACCACATTGGAAAGAATTGGAATGCCTGGATATCAGGAGCAAATGTTAACTCTCTGGAAGAGCTGTCCCTCCTAATGCAAATGGAGCAGTTCTTAGAGGGTGTTCCTGAGGAAATAGAAAGGTACATCCTAGATGGGAAGCCCAAAACTGTATCGGAGGCGGGGGAGATTGGAGCCAGATGGGTGGAAGTGGCAGAAAAGAAAAATGCTACTAGCAAGGGGAGCGAATATTACAGGGGGCAAACTGAAAATAAACCCTATCACCGAGGGCAACCCAAGACCCCACCTACAACCCAAGGAAAGCCCCAGACACCCTATTGTCCCACCTCACCAGTCTCCAGCAACCCACCTGGGCGACGTTTTAAATGTAATGAACTGGGACATATAAAGGCCAACTGCCCCAAGAACCCCATCGAGTGCAGTTCATTACACCACCATCACACCAAATATCCCCAAGCCCAGATGCCTCTCAAATACCCTCGGAGCGAAGGGAAACCTTGAGAGTGGGCGGAAAGAAGGTTATCGTGTGGAGAGACACGGGGGCACAAGTGTCAGCTATCCACCAATCCTTAGTGGACCCCAGATTTATCAACCCAGAGGCCCAAGTGACAATTTACCCCTTCATGTCAAAATCTGTAAACTTGCCTACAGCTGAACTGCCTGTCCAGTACAAAAGCTGGTCAGGAATGTGGACTTTTGCAGTCTATGACAATTATCCCATCCCCATGCTGCTGGGGGAAGACTTGGCCAACCAGGTGAAGTGGGCCAAGAGGGTGGGAATGGTTACACGCAGCCAAGCCAGGCAAGCTTCCAGACCCATTCCTGTTCCTGAGCCGTCCACAAGGGCCCTGGCTGTGTTACCAGAGACCCAGACAGAGGTGGTGGACCCAGATCCCCTGCCAACGACTGCAACAGCCATAATGCATCCAGTCCCAGAACTGGAACTGGAAAAGCAACCAGCACCAGAACCGTTGCCAGCACTGACACCAGTGGGCCTGAACTGGCAGAAGCAGCAGACAACCATACTCAAGAGGCTCAGCCAGAGCCTGAAATACCACCTGGTGCACCAGCGGAGAGCGGTTCACCAGCAACGAAAACAACCCCATCACCTACATCGCTTCCAGAGGGACCAAGCCCAAGTCCACAGTCTAAGGGGGAACTGGTGTCTCCAGCCTCAAGGGAACAGTTCCAGACTGAGCAGGAAGCAGACAACAGCCTTCGGAAAGCTTCGGTGGCGGCAAGGAGCACCCCACTGCCTTTCAGCTCTTCTAACCGATCCCGGTTTGTTGTAGAACAAGGACTCTTATACAAGGAGACTCTTTCCGGTGGACACCAGAAAGACTGGCATCCGCAAAAACAGTTGGTGGTTCCAACTAAGTACCGGGGAAAGCTCTTAAGCTTATCCCATGATCATCCCAGTGGCCATTCTGGGATGAACAGAACCAAAGACAGGTTGGGGAAGTCCTTCCACTGGGAGGGAATGGGCAAGGACATTGCTAATTATGTCCGGTCTTGTGAGGTGTGCCAAAGAGTGGGAAAGCCCCAAGACCAGGTCAAAGCCCCTCTCCAGCCACTCCCCATAATTGAGGTCCCATTTCAGCGAGTAGCTGTGGATATTCTGGGTCCTTTCCCCAAAAAGACCCCCAGAGGAAAGCAATACATACTGACTTTCATGGACTTTGCTACCTGATGGCCGGAAGCAGTAGCTCTAAGCAACACCAGGGCTAAACCTGTGTGCCAGGCCTTAGCAGACATTTTTGCCAGGGTAGGTTGGCCCTCCAACATCCTTACAGATGCGGGAACTAATTTCCTAGCAGGGACCATCAAAAATCTGTGGGAAGCTCATGGGGTGAATCACTTGGTTGCCACCCCTTACCACCATCAAACCAATGGCCTGGTGGAGAGGTTTAATGGAACTTTGGGGGCCATGATATGTAAATTCGTAAATGAACACTCTAATGATTGGGACCTAGTGTTGCAGCAGTTGCTTTTCGTCTACAGGGCTGTATCCCATCCCAGTTTAGGGTTTTCACCATTCGAACTTGTGTATGGCCACAAGGTTAAGGGGCCTTTACAGTTGGTGAAGCAGCAATGGGAGGGGTTTACGCCTTCTCCAGGAACTAACATTCTAGACTTTGTAAGCAACCTACAAAGCACCCACCCAAACTTAAAGGATGCTCAGGAAGAGCAAAAGGCCTGGTATGATAAACATACCAGAGAGCGTTCCTTCAAAGTAGGAGACCAGGTTATGGTCTTGAAGGTGCAACAGGCCCATAAGATGGAAGCGTCATGGGAAGGGCCATTCACGGTCCAAGAGCGCCTAGGAGCTGTTAACTATCTCATGGCATTTCCCACCTCAACCCTAAAGTGTACCACGTTAATTCTCTCAAGCCCTTTTATTCCAAAGACTTGAAGGTTTGTCAGTTTACAGCCCAGGGAGAAGATGACGCTGAGTGGCCTGAAGGTATCTACTATGAAGGAAAAAGTGACGATGGTGTGGAAGAGGTGAATCTCTCCACAACCTTGGAATGTCTGCAGCGGCAACAGATCAAGAAGCCGTGCACTAGCTTCGCCCCATTGTTCTCAACCACCCCAGGACGGACTGAACGGGCATACCACTCCGTTGACACAGGTAATGCTCACCCAATTAGAACCCCACCCTACCGGGTGTCTCCTCATGCCCAAGCTGCTATAGAATGGGAGATCCAAAACATGCTACAGATGGGTATAATCCGCCCCTCTACCAGTGCATGGGCATCTCCAGTGGTTCTAGTACCCAAACCAGATGGGGAAATACGCTTTTCCGTGGACTACCATAAGCTAAATGCTATAACTCGTCCCAACATCTATCCAATGCCACGCAACAATGAGCTATTGGAGAAATTGGGATGTGCTCAGTTCATCTCTACAATAGACTTAACCAAGGGGTTCTGGCAAGTACCGCTAGATGAACCCGCCAAAGAAAGGTCAGCATTCATCACCCATACAGGGATGTATGAATTTAATGTGCTTCCTTTCGGACTGCGAAATGCACCCACCACCTTCCAAAGACTTGTAGATGGTCTCCTAGCAGGATTGGGAGAATATGCAGTTGCCTACCTCGATGATGTGGCCATTTTTTCTGACTCCTGGCCCGAACACATAGAACACCTGGAAAAGGTCTTTGAGCGCATCAGGCAGGCAGGACTAACTGTTAAGGCCAAAAAGTGTCAAACAGGCCAAAACAGAGTTACTTACCTTGAACGCCAGGTAGGTCGAGGAACCATAAACCCCCTACAGGCCAAGGTGGATGCTATCCAAAAGTGGCCTGTCCCAAAGTCCAAGAAACAGGTCCAATCCTTCTTAGGGCTGGCCGGGTATTACAGGCGATTTGTTCCACACTACAGCCAAATTGCTGCCCCACTGACCGACCTGACCAAAAAGACCCAGCCAAATGCAGTTAAGTGGACTGATGAGTGTCAAAAGGCCTTTACCCAGCTTAAGGCGACACTCATGTCTGACCCTGTGCTAAGGGCCCCAGACTCTGACAAACCATTCCTAATAACCACAGATGCATCTGAGCGTGGTATAGGAGCAGTTTTAATGCAGGAAGGACTGGATCAAAACTTCCATCCTCTCGTGTTTCTCAGCAGGAAACTGTCTGAGAGGGAAAGCCACTGGTCAATCAGTGAAAAAGAATGCTACTCCATTGTGTATGCCCTGGAAAAGCTACGCCCATACGTTTGGGGACAGCAGTTCCAGCTACAAACCGACCATGCTGCGCTAAAGTGGCTTCATACTGCCAAGGGAAACAACAAAAAACTGCTTTGATGGAGTTTAGCTCTCCAAGATTTTGAAGTTCTAGGAAGAAATCACCGCCAGTGTGGTTCCAGTGTGTCTGAGATTTGGGGGGGGGGGCGTGTCATAAACAGATAGTTAAGGGTTAATGTCTCTTTTACCTCTAAAGGGTTAAGAAGCTCAGTAAACCTGGCTGACACCTGACCAGAAGACCAATAGGGGGACAAGATACTTTCAAATCTTGGTGGAGGGAAGTCTGTTTTCACACACACACACACACACACACACACACACACACACACACACACACACACACACACACACACACGAGTCTACAGTAAGATAGAATGTTCTTTTACATATTTGATATAGAGCCTAAATTAAGCTGCAGAAAAGGGGCCATGAATCTTCAGAGCCTCATGATCAAGCCTTCCTAAACCTCAAATACAAGAAAATAACATTTCATAAACAAAGACCCAATAGGATTTTAATAGTACAATAAATTTCACAGACTTTTGGCACTAATCACATTTCACAATATATTTTTTAAAAGAAAGTTCATTCAACCCAGACCTAGATTTAGAAAAGCTGTGTGTGTGTGTGTGTGTGTGTGTGTGTGTGTGTGTGTGTGTGTGTGTGTGTGTGTTACTCTTAGCCCATTTTGACTGAATTCTTCAACTTATCATATTAAATAGTCTGGCTATTATTCTGTTTCAGCGTTATGCAAAGGGGTAATGTGCCACATTTCACTTCTGGCCACAATGCAATCACTATCCACTGCCATGAAGATTAGAATCCCCTTACCTCTGTTATAACCTTTAGGAAAAGTCTTATAGAATTTGATTGAGATGAAAACAATAGTTATTTGATCCCCCCACCCTCATTTTAATCAAGTCATAGATTTTAATAGAGAATGATATCATTTCTTTAGCTGTTTTGACTCATCTTATAGAATAGTGGTTCTCAACCTTTAAAGACTACAGTACCCCTTCCATGTGAGCCTGATACGTCTTGTGTACCCCAAGTTTCACCTCACTTAAAAACTACTTGCTTACAAAATCAGACATAAAATACAAAAGTGTCACAGCACACTAGTATTGAAAAATGGCTTATTTTATGATTACATGGTAAAAATGAGAAAGTCAGTCAATTGGAATATAGATACTGTACTTACATTCCAGTGTCTAGTATACAAAGCAGTATAAACAAGCCATTGGCTGAATGAAATTTAGTTTTCACTCATTTCGCTAGTGCTCTTTGCCTGTTGTAAAACTAGGCAAAGAGCTAAATGAGTTAATGTACTGCCTGGAAGACTTCTGCATACCCACTGCTATAGAATTCCATAGGAGGGAATTAATTCTGGATAACATTTGATAGAATAGTTCTGTTAAATTCCTCAGAACTTTTCTCATAAGGAGAAATACATCTTAGGTCAATACCTAATCTTACTCTGCAGACTTAACAGTCACGTCCCCCCCCTTTTTTTTTTTTTTGAGGAAATCTTATTTTTTCAGCTTTGGGGAAAATGTATTGCAGAAAAAGGTGCCAAACTGAGATCCCTGAGAATGAGACCCTACGCGGAACTACAGCCTAGGTAACACCACACAATATCTCACACACTAAAGTGTCTTAACTTGGACCTAAAGGGACCACTTCTAGGGGTCAGAAAGTAGTTAGGTCTATAGAGAAGGCCTGTAAGTGCCAGTTGCGTGTTTTACATGGACACCTTTTCACTTAGAATCTATTTATTCAAGTTCTTATACATCCATCAGTGGCGTGTGTGACTGCCTTTAGAAATGGAATGAGATCACCAGCTCATTTAACTAAGCCACTGGAGGAAGGCCTTCCAAAAGTAATATCTTTTGGTCATTACTGACCTGGGCTGAGTTCAAATGCATTTGGAATGTTTGATATTTATCCAGATCATGTCCATTGAAAAGTCCCTGAGAGAATACAGATAACAGCAGATTAAAATGCATCATTATAATTACTTCTAAGTGATGTCTAGTACAGAAATAATTAAGTTAGTAAATAAATTTGCATTACATCATGGTTTTAAAATGTTGCTAAAGCATAGTTTGCATCCATACATATAACTAAACCAGACATTCCAAACCCATGACAAAAATGCAGAAATTGGGCTTGTTTTTGGCTTAGTTGGCTTGTGAGTTGATTGTTGACTAGTTTTTGGCTTGCAGCTTGTTCCTTCTTTTTTTTGGTTGGCTCCTGGCAAGCAGGGGCGGGGGGAAGCAGGGGCATGGTGGGCTGAGAGTCAGGGGTGCACAGCGGGCCCACCATAGTCCCAGACTGCACACAGGGAGATCTGGTTACATAGAGTGTCGGGGTTCCTAGGGATTAGCTTAATTTTTGGCTTATTGTGAAAGTTGGGGTGCTTATTTACTATGTGAAAGTTGGCAACTGTGAACTAGAACACAAATTCTGGGGATTCAGAGCCTGAATTTGAATAGTCTATACCAGTTTAACACCACAGACTTTAGTGGAGTTATTCTGAATTTACACAGGGTCCGATCCAAGATCTATTAAGTCCAGAGGTCCCCAATCTGTGGGCACACCCCTTAGGGGGGTGCCTAGGAATGTTCAGGGGGTGTGTGGCTGGGGTTTGGGCCAGCCCCCATGGGGAGTGAGCGGGGAGGGAGCACCAGCCAGCTCCATTCCTGGCCACGGCTGCCAGCCCCACCCCTGAGGATCCGGGCTGCCGGTCCTGTCCCCAGCTCACAGCCTCGGCCCCCTTACCTCTGTCCCCGTTCCCCCTCCCAGGCCCGGCTACAGGAGATGGGAGGGTGGCATGGACAGGAGCAACGGAGGGCACGAGGTAAAAAGTTTGGGGACCACTGCATTAAGTCAATGGGAATCTTACCACTGATTTGCAGTAGGTATTGAATCAGGACTTCTGAAAAGAATCAGGCCCCTTCTACTACCCTCAGGAAGAAGTCCCCATTCTTGCTTTTTATACCCATAAAATAGTTATACTGTGGATGGCTATCACACAGCCAAGCAAGCATGTCTTATGACAATACCTCGTATGAAAATATACAAAGAGGGCCAAGCAAACGACAGAACAAAAATAAAAATCCAAGTATAAATTCTATATCATTTGGTTAAAAATAAAATACTCATAGAATTTGATAAAATCCCCTAAAGTTGTCTGCTGACTTTGTCTTTAAAATGGTACAACATAATAAATTAATTGTGTAATTTAAGATAGCAAAAGTAAACCGAAAATAAAATTTTAAAAAAATCTAAGTAAAGACACAACCATTACTGGATGAATGTTTTAAATGAAATATTCTTTGCTGTTAAATAGAATAGCATCTTTTCTGTTAATGTGTAAAAATAAGAGAGATTTTAAATATCACATTGCAAAGAGATATCATGCACATTTATAACCTTCCCCCCCCCTTAAACAACGGACTGACACCTTGAACATAAAACTATATTTTACACATGCTCTCCTCTTTTAATTGAAATTGCATCTGAGGTCAAGATCACCATTTTCCTTCTGCTTCTCTAACCTCTTCCTGCCTGAAGGCCTGTAACTTGTGAATTATTTAATAATCATATTTTCAGGTGAAAACTGATTTCTGAGATAATCCATATTGATTGAGATATGTGAGACTAATGAGTTTGAGGTTAAGGTGTTTAGATATTATTACCTCTGATAGTCCCGAATTAGTAGCTTCTCTTTTTTGTGTCTTCCATCAATGCTCAGTTTTACTCCACATTTCTGCTCAGAGTTGTGTTTGTCCATCAAGTAATGAGTCACAAATAAATGTTCTACACAATGTCTGGTGCATCAATGGAAGTTTTCCAAATACTTCTGTATGCACTATTCTACAGTGCCATAATGCACCATCAAAACTTAGCTATATCACCAGTTAATTTTCAAATTGCCATATCTTCATCCCAACTTACAGCTAGAATAAATACGCCAGATCCTCAGCTGGTGCAAATTGCTGAAGCTCCTTTTACTTCAATGAAGATGAGAGGATTTACAGTACTGTAGTTGAAAATCTGGCCCTTGGGTCACTTGAGACTTCTATGGAGTAAGGAATCCTCTCCTATGTGTTGCAGAACAGCAGTTAAGCCCTTTCTGCTACTATAGTTTCAGGAATGTAAGCATTGGCCATTAGATCCTTGTAGACATGGGTCCACCATCACACAAGCTGGACTTCCCACCTAATCCTCAAACGTCTCTGTATGTGAGCTAGAAGCAGTTCATGTCGAATACTCCTGAACAGTACACAGGAAAGGGATGATCCCTACTACTTGTGTCTACTACATCCCTACTACATCTTGTCACCTGTGAAGTGAAGCCACCCCACTTCCATTGTACTGCACCTATGTGAGCAGTGAGAAAGACAGCACTTTCATGGTCTGATTCCTGGATCTAAATAAAGAAACTGAAAATAAATGTAAACTCGAGAAACTGTTTGGAGCCTCTCTACAATATTCAACTGCATTACAGAATTATTCAATAATTCCCTACAATATTCAACAGTATTACCGAATATTGATACAACCGAATCTGACTTCATCCCCATGTTCCCTCCAAGAAAAAACAAATCTCAAACAGCATGGAAGTCTCTGAGCCAAATTCTGAGTCTTTTCACGGTTTCCTTCCAAATGAAATTTAAACTGTTACAGCATTAATTTGTGCCTTTACGCTGACTGGCTAGGGAGTGCCCATGCAGTCCCCATGAATCCCCACATTGCCTTCATATTACTCATGCTAGGAACACAAATAATCAAAGCAGGGAGGATTAATAGAGGGCCACAAGGGAATGTGGTTCATGCCTCCTGATTTCTGGGCTCAGTCTCCAAATGCCCCCACCAAGGATCAATGTACTAAAGACCTCAGCACGGCTACAGCACTTTGGACGAGATGGCGTGATCAGGCCCAGCTTTCTCATTCCTTGTCACTATTTTATGAGCTCAAAGAAAGAATATGGTTTTCTATATTTTTGCAAATTATATTTCAATTAAAAAAAGTTTGTGTGTGCTTGACCTTGGTCGTTTAGTCTCCTTTTGGGATAGTTTTGAAATAGCTGTTTTATATAGGATTAAAAATGAACAAATACTGTGGTGCTTTAAACATCCCAGCTGGAAAGGAATATTGTTTGGTCAATGATCTATTTTTATTTCTGCTCTGCTGTTTCTCAAGAAGCCCAATGACAAAGACCTGTCCTTCAAAGTTAAGTATGGACACTAAATTAGCATTTTCAATTACTTTCTCTGGGTGAAGTCTACTACTGTTTTTTTTACCGTCCCCTTTGGGAGGTAGGAAAGCACTGTCTAAGTTACCGTTCCTTTCCTTTCTCCTCATTTCTTTGATATGTCTTTCAATGCATCTTTTTTTTTTAATGATTTATTAAAAGTTAAAACAAACAAGAAATCTGAATGGAGTTTAAACATTTATGGTGCACATTTAAACTGTTGACTCCATCTGTTTTAGTTAACAAATTTGTTTTATGTCACTCTTAATCAGTAGATGTATATTTTTGATACTATTATTGATTTTGCAGCCATGCCAGTTAATGCTATTATCTTGGATGGTACATTCAGAACAGTTACCCTTACAGACATCTTAAATAAAAACAAACATCAATTGGGGACTCAGAAATGAAATCAGATTGCTATATGAACCTGAAAGAACAACCATTTTACTATATTATGTATTCTTTGAATGACCTATATTTTACCTATCTTTTATGTTATCACAGTAGTCTGGACAAACCAAGGACAGGGAAGGAGGGTGTCAATTCTTTTCTTCCAAATAAATTAGACTAGATACTTAAAAAAAAATGGTGGCTGAAACCACTGGTAGGAGATAGGCACGGACCCTGATGATGGACATGGTCGAAATACTGAGATGGATACATACACAGTCAGGCTTTGCCTGTGTTAACTAAGCACAGCGAAAACTTGGCCACTTTTGCTAATCAAGCCAATTCCACAAGTAGAATAGACAGTCTGCAGTTTGTACTCAGGCCAAGGGGAGGGCTTGATCCTGAGAGGTGTTGCACACCTGATACTGAAGTTAATAGGACTTGAGGACATTCAGAACCATGCAGGATCAAGTTTTTCTGGAGACCAGGTGTTATACAAGTTATTTCACAAATTTCTGCCTATGTTTGCTTTGATGTTGCCCCGCAAAACCCTTGCTGTCCAGGTCCCGGCACTTCTGAACACCGCCAATCTTTCCAGAGTGTGCTGTGGCTTTTTGATGGTATAAAATAGTTGGAACTAGAACAAGATCACCACATTAATTCCATTTCCCACAACTTGAACCCTGGTCTCCAGAGGATAAAGCTATCAGCATTAATAATGAAAAGGTTTGATACCTTGCTGGTTAGCTTTTCACTTGACTGGCTGCCACCCAAATCACCCTAGCCATTCTGTAAAGTTTATCCTCAGCAACTGTAACTTTAATAACTCTGTCTCCACAGGTCTGACATTCTCATGGCAACTTCGTTTTAAGACACTTTCGCTCTAGACGTTACAAGTCTGTTAATTACGGGCTCGTTTAACAAAGCCAGTATTCATCTCCTATCAGGAAAAGAATTCATCTCATCTGAATAAAGACTGCGGGAGCAGTGGTAATTTTTATGTGTGTGAGTCTAACTGCTATTCAGACTCATTTTTAACTCAATAAGGAGGTTTGTGTTTTGTCCTTAAGCAATAGATTGAGCTCAAATCAGTGTTCCTTTCCTCATTATCCTTATAGTTTTTTGAAGGAAAGGGAGAAAGAGGAAAAGAAAGAATTTTCAGTTCCTTATTCTGCCTAATTCAAGTGCACTGGAAGGAAAAAAATGTAGCTTCTGGGTCCCCCACCTCTTCCCTCCTAATTTAGCTTAATCACAGTGGAACACTCCACAGCAAATCAAGATTCTATATTTTAGACTTAATAAGGTTTTTCAGACTATTCAGAGGCCTCTGAACTTTAAAAGTTATTTCTTAAAGAAATAAGATAAAAGCATAACTGACCTCAGCAACATTACAAAATAGCCAAGATAAGTAAAACATACAATGTCGTATTTTCTCATGGTGAAGTGTGGGGTCAGAATTAAAGGTTGGTCTTACACTGCACTCATGAGGAATGTGCTGTGGATATTGTTTCTCTGTACATGCTGGAACTGGATGAGGCTAATTTATAGAGGGGTGGAGTCTGCCAGCCAAAGTGAATGTTATTTGTGAGAGCTAATGTATGTTGAGGAAGGCGATATTAACTGTACATTTCTTGGTTTTAAGGGTGTGTGTGGCTGGGTCTTTCCATTCCTTGATTATTTTTCCAAGAAGCTTTTTGCTTTTGGGAAGTTCCCTGTATTTTAAAGCTGCATTCAGGGGCTAAGTGGAAAGCACATGTAGATCCCTATCGCTTCAATAACATTTATGTGCACTTCCATGTAACAGTAAATTTCAAAGATGATATGGAGACTTATGCTCCTTGTTACATCCATGTACTTATTTTGTAACCATGAACTAAAGAGAAACTTTGTATTATTATTTTCTGGGGCAGGGAGTTGAGAGGGGGAGACAGATATAATAGAAAAGATCAACTTTTGAAAGATTATCTATGGTGCACAGACCTCAAAATTATATAGCAAAAGACTAAAAAAAAAAAAGTGTAGCAGTTTTGTTTTATTATGCATTATTATGATATAACAATCAAAATGCTAATTACTATGTATATTGTGATCTATTTTCTTTTTTCTATTAGTTAGAGATTGCTTTTAGAAAATAAATGCAACACGATAATTAAAAAAAATAAATTGCAAAAACAAACTGAAGGCTTAGGAGATTTTGGGAAATGGCAATTTCTACTCTAAAAGGAGGAGGATGTTGATATCTACATGAATTTTGAAATTGGAGGGTGCTGTAGCTTTTCAGCAAAGGGATACAAAATGTGGTGAGAGATGGTGCAAAATCTTTAAAAAGTGTGATTTTTGGTCATTTCTTTTTGCAGGAAAAATTACCAATGACTCAAATACCTTCCAAAATCCACAGAGCCTTCAAAGACCCCTTTCTACTTTTCATTTTTTAAGCAGTTCACTGTTTCCGCCTCAGGGGGGTTTTATGGTCCTGTCCCACGCAAAAAACCTGATGTAGCCTTAACTAAGGAACCTTGATCAGTTTCTCGAAAATCTAGCGAGGTTCTTATGTAGTAGTACCTGAGTGACTAATTTAGTTCTGTGAAAGGTACTGGACTGGCAGCCCAAGGGACTGAAGCTGTGACACAGAATATATTATACAGCACAGGGAGAAGCAGGGAAAAACATCCCCACTTTGACCAGCCCTGACCCTATACTGTCCTACAATTTTCATGCCTATTCAATCTTCTCAGTCTCAATGTTGACCCTACCAACAAGTGCCACTTGTGGTGGTAGCCTAAGCTGACATGACCAGCTCATTTTAGAAAAGTCATAAAATAGCTGCTGAATAGTAACAACCTTTAGTCAGTACCAGTCACTACCAGCCTGGGCTCAATACAAACTAATGGCCAGTTCCACATCTCATTACTAAATTCTTGAGCTTCTGCAGCCCACGGGGAATGGTCCACAGCTTTTAATAGCTACCAAATTCTTTTCTACCAGGAGTCTGAAAGCATTTTCTGACTCACTATTTTCCAGCAGAGACATGTGGAGTGGGAGTCAGGGAAAGGAGGTAGCAGAGGGGGATGATCTTGGTTATGGATGTTAAATAAACAATTTTTTCTGACAACAAACCCCAGAACCCCTCTCACCACGTCATGGCCTGTGATGACTTACTGTCTCCGAAGCATGACCAAGCGATTAGTGGAGCAGTGTCTGTGTATCTCAACAGTAATGGGGGCTCTCTTTCCATTTGCCTTGTATTGAAACCTGAGCGCTCCGTTGGCTTGTGCATTTTCAGCTTGATGAATTCATTATTCACCATCTTTCCCCCAAGCCCTCCTCCTTTGGAGCAGAACTTGCTCAAAATGCCTGGTGGGCTGTTTTTGTTTTTTCCCTCATTAAGAGTTTCATTTTATTTTTTCTGTCTAGAGTTCTGTCAAAGTCTAGGCCTGACTCACCTATTTCAAACAGCACTTCAATGTGCATTGGGCTATGTGGATGCCAGACTGCAAACAATCACACCTTTTAATTTATTTACTTATTTACTTGGAAAAGAAAAACATGAAGGTTTCTAACATCCTTCACCTACTGATATGGGGAAAAACACATTTCTACGTTTGATAAGCAAAAGAAAGCATGGAATCCATACTCCCCAATAGGCAAATGAAAGCATATAAATAAAATACAAAACCAAACCATTTAACCACCACCCAAGCGAGGGAATTCAACACTGCAGCTGCTGCATGCCAGGCTTGACTTTGCCTTTGGGTATTTTGGGAGGTGGGGGACAGAAAGCATAGCCACTTTTTACAAAGTACTGGCACTGTGGCCTTTCTGGTTAAAGCACCAAAGCAAAAATCAGGAGACCTGAGTTCTAGTCCATATTCTGCTAGAGATTTATCCTGCAGCCTTGTACAATCACTTCACCTCTGCATGTCTTGGTTTCCCTACCTAGAAAATGGTGATAACATTTCTCCACCTTTATAAAGTACTCTGATAACTTTAAGTATTTATTATTACTAATTAATAACAACTATCTATTTGTATTACTTTAGCATCTAGGAACCCCAATCATGGTGCTAGGAACTGTACAAACATAAACTAACTATTATAATATGAGAGTAGATCAGAGAGGGAAGATTTGAGCCCTGTGATCTTAATTCATGGCATCGGGGGAGGTGGGAAATAAAGTGATGGAATATCAATATCAACTAGCCAGCATAGGGATGTTAGTTTCAGTGCCTTGGCAAATTGCATTTTCATGTCTGCACTCTCCCTCCAAAACTTTGTGAAGTGCTGCTTGGCACTGCTGAACATCTGCTGCGCTCTGTGCCATAGGTGGCTGCATTTCGATGACAGGTGAAGTGGTTTCTATCAAGTTTGTAAAATGTTTTGAGATCCTTTGAAATGAGAGGTGCTTTGTTATTGTTGTGTCATAAATCTAAGGTTATTTAGCTGATGTCTCCAACACAGTGATGTTATACAAAGTACTTATGTTCCACTGGAACTTCAGCACTTAAGTGCAGTTGCCTCTGGTGCACAAGCTGCACTCAAGGTATGTCTGGCTTTGGATTAACAATCCATTAGGCAGCTCCAAACCTGTTAAATAGAGGAGTTATTTACAAATATTACAATTTCCTCTTAATAAAACCTAGAGGTGTTTGGAGAGGGGGTTGTTTGTTGTTAAAGCATCTTTCAGCCTTCTGTGTGTACTGAGATGATACATCATCTAGTGATCAGAATGCAGGACTAATAATCAGGACTCCAGTGTTCTGATTCTCATCTTACTTTCTATTTATAATGGTGTAGGTAACTCTACTGAAGTCAATGGAGTTACATCAAGGTAAAACAAAGCTGGGACTCACCCCTCTAAATCTACTCTGTGATGTTAATGGGTTAATTGGCAAAAGGAAGCAACTTTCAGAAGCTGCTAGAAAAGTATCTTGCCTTGAGGCTATATTCAGGCAACAAAAAGTGTTCTGAGGATGTAACGCTTCCATGTCGTGTTTCATTGGTTGAACTCCCTGTCACTTCACTGTCTCCTAAGAGTTGTGTGGTTAGGATTCAAAGATAAGCCAGAACTTCACTTCTCCATCATTAAGTAGTTTTATTTGTCTAACTTGCTACTTGTCTCTTAAGTCTTACTCCAAATACAGCACACAGGCTAAAAACTCCTATTCAGTCATCAAATTCATACTATGGATTTGTGATATGAGCTATGTTTTTCCTTCCAAAAGCACAGAGACCCTGAAGCCACAGGGTGGAAGATGAATAGCCAGATGGCCTGGAAAAAGAAGTAACTAGGAAGCTGATTCTGGAGTGGATAGACCAGATGGTAGATAAAGAAACTCTTAAGTAGCAATCCATACACCATGGCCATAGGCACAGGTTTAAACACTGACCATATTCATCAAAAGCATAAATAGAGAGAAACCCTGTCCTCCACCATACTGACAAATAAATAACCGAGAATCAAAAGACAGGACTATGGTATTTGTTTTGTTGTCCTGGTTCTATGCAGAGATCTAGCAATATTTCCAACATCTGCAGTTTTATCTTCAAATAGATCTCTCAAGAATCTGTTCTCTCCTGAACACAGGAAAAAACAGTATCATTAGCATCAGAAAGAAGAATTGATCCCATTGGCCTACTTAAGTATATAGACTCACTCAAAACAGAAGTATTTAAAAAAAAAAACACAACACTTTTTCTGTGTTAATAAAAATCAAACAATTATACAACTCCTATGTGCCTTTCATCATTTAAGTTGCTTGTTGACTTTTTGCACTTCAATACATCTGAAATAGGCCTGTTTCTAGTTAGTTTCACTTTCTGGCTGTCATGCACATAGCTGGAGGGTTTGGGTTCCAAAACACTACAGTGGAATTTTCTTGATTTGTTATTTATATCATGAAAATATATCTGTTCATATTACGTTTTCTATAAAAAGTAGTAATCTTTTTAAACTGTAAACTTGGGGTCCAAACCGTCCTGTAGTTTTTGTTTCATAAAGCATGATCATGATGCTTACAAAAATAAAGTCTCAATTTTCTGAATGTGATTTCACTGTACTTCCAGGACTCATTCTCCTGTGCAATGTGTCTCACTGATGTTTCATTCTGCATAGCTTTCATTGTTCTCTGAAAGACTGTATTTAGCTGTTCATGCTGCTGTCTGTTTTCTGGGGTTGTTACTTTTTCCATGGGATTCCTCTCTTCCACTTGAATTAGCTGTTGGCAAGTCTTCCACCATGCACATATCTTGATATCAGTTGGGGTGGAAATGCTTGATGCCAAGATCACTGTTCCTGTGTCATTTTTCTCTAAAATTTGCTTGAACAGCTTCTAGAGCTCAACTTGTATTGTGACCTGAAAGAGGAATATCCACATATGGATTGCTCAGCGCACACACACACACACACACACACACACACACACTCTCTTATAAGCAGTGTGTATACATTTCGTTGTACTATTTTTTAAGAACACAAATTGCCAATATGGATTACTTGGAATGTGTGTTTTTTTAATTATTCATCCTACAGGATTCCTTGCGGATAATCATTTAAACAAGCAAGCTCTCTTTCTGAAAGGCAATGGGCCTGATCCTGCAAAAATTCTCTTGAGAAAAATTGGGACTTTGACCCGGACAGGGACTGTAGGGTTGAGCCTTTATCCAAATCCTGTTCCCAATGGCAAAATTCCATTGACTTCAATGGAAACAGGACTGATCAAGGGCCCAAGAACAATACCTTTAGGATCAGGACCTCAGTGAGCACTATAGTGAGCTATTACAATATTAGGATTAATTTTTTTCTCTCATAACAGATGTTCTGAGCACAGAAGTCATCATAAACTACTAACCTGTGTGCGGTTACCAGCTAACATTTGTTGTTGTAAGACTGAGATGAAGGTGGTTATTCTTCTGTTTTAGTCTAAGCAATTTACATTTTAAGAAGTGCCAGCCTCCGTGCAGTACCTCACTGAGCAACTCACGCCCTGCTGGATTTTGTACTGTAAGAAGATACTGCAGGTGTTGAGAATTCACTCTAGCTCTTCCTCCATAAAGGTAACAATCATGTTTTTTAGTCATGGCCTTTAACAAAATTCTGCTTCAACACATTTCAGGAAGCTGAGTTGCTTGGTTGAAGTTTGGATGGTGGTATATGACTCTTCTTTTACTACACTTTGGTTAGCTGGAGAAAACAACCAGTGATCTATATTTTAATTACACACAGGAACATTCAATTGTGCCAAGTATTAACCATGTGTGCGCTCCTTTTAGATACTTATTTGTATACACACATTTTCAGCCAAGCTGAGACCATGTCTTTACTTTTTCCAGGTACAGTTTGTGCTTCTAAAATTTGCACCTGTAATTTTGCACCCAAAAGGTGGTTGCAGATCAGAGTACTTGTGCCTCTAATTACCTATTCTGTCTGAGCATCTGTGCAGTGCCAGGGACAAGTACTGAGATATGTGCTTGCAACTCAAAACATACGTGCCCAAACTGCAGTGCATAAGCTGCTCCACAAAAGAAGCCATCTTTGGCCCACAGCACATACCATACAATTGTATGTGCATCTCTGACAGCATTTGAGATCTTTCACACATTGATAACAGTGGGAGCAATTTAAAATGTTTCACTAAGAATAACTGGATGGTTCAGGTAGCTCATATGGGACACAGAGTTGCTCACTTTTATGTCAACAGTTTGAACTTAGCCCAGAAGATAGTAATTAAAACTCACTGCCACCTAACAGTTGCTTGAAGCCTTATGTGAACTGAAGTTGGTGTCTTTGTCCAGTTAGCAATAGACAAGTCTAAATCAATTTAAAAAGTACCATGATCTTTGGCAATTTGGCTGAGTAAACACTTCAGGATTTCACCCCCCCAGAATCAGTATCCCAAGTGGACACCAGAGCCCTAAAAAACAAGTCATATGTGACTACAGTGGAAGGCAAGAACTTATAAAAAATTTATTTTTGAATAGAAGGAGGATTCAGAAATGGAAAGATAATACCCACAGAAGAGAACAGTGTGGTTTTTCCAATGATTTATGCTGCAAACTACATTCTAAAATTTCTTTTCCAACCCTTTTGGGAAGTCCTCTGGATTTCTTATTTAGCACCCCACAAACCATCAGGGAAAATTTGCAGATACAAAAGCAGTAGCTATCTCTGCTTCACCTAAAGAGGCGATGGGAACAGGTTTTTTCCTCAGGAGACATGAATGACATAATGACATACACATTTAAAAGACAATTGCAAATCATCACAGTGACAAATCCATGAACAAGTAAAACATTATATATGCTAGCAGCACCATATCAAAAGACAGATATAATTAAAGAACTACACTGTTCTTCCCTTCTCTGTGTCAAGGCCTTTTCTGCACTTTGCTTACCAGCTGTCTTAAATTCCTTCTAAACTTACTTCTATCAGGGTCTGAATGAGATAAAAAAAGGTGGTGGTACTCTTCTGAGCTCCAGCCACAAAAAAAGCTCCATGCACATGGGAGGCTGCTCACAGACAATATACTGAACATCCACAAAATGTTCACACTCCTTCTGGGTTCCTTGCACTCAGTACTTCCTCAGTGGGGTCAGAATATCCTCATGGTCTCTGCTGGACTCCCTGGCTTGGCTTGCCCTTGGAGAGGTTCAGATGCCCCACTAGGTTTACTGAGCCTGTCTCCTGTTGAGTGGTTCAGATGCCTCACTTAGCTTTGCTAGGCTCCTTCTCGATTTGGTGTGTGGGAACTTTGCCATATCTCACAGTTGATTGTGCTGCTCTTCATAATATGACCCTCCCTCACTTTTCTTACATACTATGATGAGTGAGGAAATAGTTAACAATATTGTTTGCAGTGTTGCTGTAGTCACATTGGTCCCAGGATATTAGAGACAAGATGGCTGAGGTAATATCTTTTACTGGACCAACTTATGTTGGTGAGACAGACACGCTTTCAAGCTTACACAAAGCTCTTCTTCACGTCTGGGAAATGTACTCAGAGCATAGGAAGGAGTGATGGAGGGAAGAGCAAGGGGTTAGTGGGTTACAGGTTGTTGTAATAAGCTATAAATCCAGTGTCTTCATTAAGACCATGATTTGTAGTGTCTAGCAAAGTTATGAATTTAACCTCCCAGGCTCTTCTTTTGAAGGTATAGCACAGGTTTCCTTTGAGGATAAGGATAGAGAGGTCAGATACACAGTGATATAGGTGCTAGGCCCTTTTTGTCTTTAGTCATTTTTCTGTGTGAGTTAATTTGAGAGTACAGTGGTGGTCTCACTTCACCCACATAGTTGTGATTGGTGCATTTAGTACACTGGATGAGGTAACACTGCATGTTGTGATTTGCACATGTAAGATCCAGGGATCTTGAAAGGCATATTGGGGGGGAGTGGTATTGATCTTCATAGCAGTGCAGATATGTCTACAGGTTTCCCATATGTTGTTATAGCAGACAGTCTGGCACAGCTTTGAGTTGATGGGTCCTAGTCTGTGGGGAGCTTTTTACTTCATCAGTAGAGATTTTTAAGAGCAGGTTAGACAAACACCTGTCAAGGATGATCGAGATCAGTGGTTCTCAACCAGGATTGCGTGTGCCCCTGGAAGTATGCAAAGCTCTTGCAGGGAGTACATCAGCTCATTTAACTATTTTCCTAGTTTTACAACAGGCTACATAAAAAGCACTAGCAAAGTCAGTACAGACTATAATTTCATACATTGACTTGTTTATACTGCTCTATATACTATACATTTCAGTGTAAGTACAGTGTTTATATTCCAATTGATTTATTTTAGAATTATATGGTAAAAATGAGAAAGTAAGCAATGTTTCGGTAATAGTGTGCTGTGACACTTCTGTATTTTTATGTCTGATTTTGTAAACAAGTAGTTTTTAAGTGAGCTGAAACTTGGGGATATGCAAGACAAAATCAGACTCCTGAAAGAGGTATAGTAGTCTGGAAAGATTGAGAGCTACTGGTGTAGATAATACTTAGCCCTGGTATGAGTGCAGGGGACTGGACTAGATGACCTCTCAAGGTCCTTTCCAGTCCTACAATTCTATGATGAGTTGGGAGAGGCTGAGGGCTCTGAAGGCCAGAAGGGATTCAGGAAAGATTTCTTTCAGGATGTGGTCCCAACTGTAATTGTTTAATGACACCCTGTGTGGGTTCCAGTGTAGGGCAGCAGGTGACAACTAGGCTTGTGCAGTTGGAGGGGATTTTATTTCTTATTGAAGAAGGTTCTCTCGGGGTATTTGGGTGGACCACTCCATAACACAACCCACTTCTCTGCGGGAGTTAATGAATGTTGTCACTTAAAGGATCATCACTGGGAATCTGAGGTAACACCCACTAAAAGGAGAGGGGCAGTTGCACCTCTCAGAGCTACTGGCTGTGCAAATATAGGCAAATATCACTCCATCATTTATATTCAGTTCACATTTTGGGGGCTATTTCAGCACCTCCTAGGACCATGCTGTAACACAACCTTAGAAGCCACTCATGGAGATAGTCATAAACGTTCTGCATCAAGCAGGTGCTCTGTTAGTGTGGCATTTTTACTGAATTAAACTGAGTGCAAATGTAAGTGGAAAAAAGTACAGAAATTTTGGAGTCGTAGAGCTTTCTAAGGGTGGAGGAGGAATGGAAAGGACGGCTGAGGTTTATTCTAAAGAAAAAAAAGAAGAAGATTTTATACTTTACTTGTATCTTATATGCTCAGTTCACCCTCTTCTTGCACTGGAGGGATGCCCTTTTCAGTAGCCGCACCATCCTCCCCTCGGGCACTCAAAGAGCCTCTCCCGTGGAGGCTGCTTGGTGAATACTCTGAGTCAGCAAACTCATCCCACGTGGGCCCAACATAGAATCAAGCTCTAATTGCTTAAATATTACTTGGCTAACATTTGCAAACCCGGTGAAAAAGTAAAGGATGAGAGAAGTGCTAAGTATTTTTACTGGACCAAATCCTTACTACCACTGAAGCCAAGGACTTGGCCCAGTAAAGATTTCTGGATGTGACTAATTATTTTTAAGTCACAAGGATGAATACGTTTACAATGGTCTGAGCCCTACAACATACAGCAGGCACTACACGTTACCCATATATGACAATGTTCTGTGGTGTGGATATTTCTATATTCTAATCTAACACGCACATGCAGCAGCTTTTCTTTTTTGGGCTCCTGTACAAACCCCATGTATACTGTATAACTTTATTATTTCATCACAGTAGGTTGCACAATCCTCTGAACAGGAGCAGCTAACCACTGCGCCATGCACCATTCGAGTCTCAGTGTGGAATGTCTTGATTTAATAGAGAAATAAAATGATATAAGGTCGTAAGCTAAGACTATCATAAAGTGAGTTGCAGGCACCCTATACTTAAACACTCCCAGGTTGCCGCTTAACTCCAAGTAAGACAATTTGCCTAATGCCTATAGAAGTGACTCAATTAATTCCCCTCCCTTAAATAATCCTAACCTTTCCTCTATGATGTGCCTCCATAAAAGTATGTTTCCTAAAATAAAACCATTTTTTGTGAAAATCATACCATGAAAAATATTAACTCTGAAAATGCAGTGAGATTAAAAAGAAATGTAAAGGGCTCCCCCATGACACTGTGCTCAGAAAGTCATTAGAGACCCTCTCCCTCCAAACCAGAGACCAGGCCCCACAGCAGTATAATGAGCACTGCAAAGAACACTCAGTGGACTGCGCTAAAGTAGCCTCAGCTACAAACGGCAATCTCAGCACCTTCCTGCTCGTGTTGCCTGATAAAATACTTACAAATGAACCCAACAACTTCCACATTAATCCTCAGGATTTGAACTTTTCTGTCCTGGGGGCACAATGCTTCCGCCATGTTACTTGTCACTCTGGCATTTTGCACACCATTTAACAGCCTAGGTGGATCAGAGGCTGTGAGTTTCACCTGTACATAAAAGAGAGTTTCTAAAATCCAAGCTGTAAGCTTCTCTCAGGGCAATGGGACATACAATTTTAGGACCACTGTTTAATGCACATTTTCTATGTGCCTGTGAATGTGTGATCATTTCAGTGCAGTTACATGCTTAGAAATACAGTAACCATTAGCAATACATTGATGCAGAAGAAAAATCTCACTCTACAGGAATCTGTGCAAACCAGCTGAAAACCAGTTTTTGGAGGAAGAAATACTGGCGAATCAGACAGAAATGATCTCTAGGTGTCAACATTTACCAGAAATTAAACAAGACCTTCAGCTAGGCAAATTAGGAAGGCATGACAGAAGTTAAACAAACTCATTAAGGTCATGGTAACACAGAAGACATAGCTGGGAAAGCCGTACAAGCTTACTGCATCTTTTCACCTGCAAATAATCAGGACATATCTAATACTACACTTGATCTTAGTCAAAGGCCACACAAAAAAAGCAATTGGGACAGGTAGTGAAGAGTTTTTCTGTCTATATTAGGAAATATTCAGTTAGTTACTCTGTAATTAGACTCTAGACCAGGAATTGGCAACCTTTGGCCCATGGCCTGCCAGGGTAAGCCCCTAGGAAGGCTGAGCCAGTTTGTTTACCCACCACATCTGCAGGTTCGGCCGACTGCAGCTCCCACTGGCAGCGGTTCACTGCTCCAGGCCAATGCGGGCTGTGGGAAGTGGCACAGGCCAAGGGATGTGCTGGCCGCCGCTTTCTGCAGCCCCCCATTGGCCTGGAACGGCAAACCACAGCCAGTGGGAGCTGCTATTGGTCAAACCTGTGGACATGGCAGCTAAACAAACCAGCCCGCAAGGGGGCTTACCCTGGCGGGTTGCATGCCAAAGGTTGCCAATCCCTGCTCTAGACACTGCAGCTACATTGTAATTACAAAGGTAAAACAAATGACAGGGTCGCTACATTTGGAGTTACTATTAGCTAAATCTAGAATTACTTATTAAACTGTGTAATCGATAAGTCACAAGTGTGGTTTAGTTATTCACAATTAATATACTCAGCATGATCATAGGGATTATACTAGTATAAGAATCAAAGGAGTCATTCCCACTAAAACCAGTGGGAGTTTTGCCATGGACTTCAACTGAGACAAGACTGGGCCCCATATGAAGGACCTAATCCTGAGAGATGTTGACCACCTGAAACTTTCATTGGTTTCAACAGTTTACTACACCTATGTGGGTGCTGATTGTTTATAATTTTTATTTCAGATACTCAAGCATCTCTTTTTTTCCCTCCTGCTCCACTTCTCCAAGGAAATCTTTAGTAAAAGGCGATTTCTGATCAAACAGAGGGCATATCACCTTCCCCCTAATAAAGCCTCCTAGATGTTACTGATAATTTTTTTAAGCACATTATGTACTCATCATGTACTATCAAGAAAACCTGATGAGTTCAAGGTGATCAACATTGCTCTTGCCAACACAGCTGGTCTTAATTAGCTGGAACCTTTAACACCATAAATGGCATGAAAACATACTTACCTTGGTATCATGATTCACACTAAACTCCAAAAAGCCAAAAACATTTAAGGTTACTACAGGTAATATATAAACAAACATGCATACACACAGCCCAAATGAAATGATCAGAGCTTTACTCTGATCGATATACAGATACATAGAGATAAATAATCTCACTGTATGGTCCTGCTTCTCTTTTCATTTTCATTGGTGTAAATCAGGAGCAACTCCACTAATGTTAATCAGAATATAGATGCAAAGCAAATGTAAGTGAGAGGGGAATCAGGCCCTATGGTAGCTTACGTAAGCCCTGAAGGTTTGTAACTTGTCATCATGGAAAAAACAAGAAAACTAATATTTTGTAGTTAACATACTACCCAATAATTATCATGTAATTATACTGTAATTACAGTATCTGATTATTGGTGTACTGTAAACTAAAGTGTTATCAAGCTTTTTACTGTTCAGTTCTATTTACAGTCATTTGTGATAAAGAATAAGCCTCCCCCAAAATGCATTTTAAAGCTTCTTATCACAGGTTTTAATTCCTGTAATAACTACTGTAATTCTGTGTGATTTAGTGCTTTGAATAATCCACCAGGATTTTTCTCTAGATCTTTAAAAGGATTGTAATGTGTACAGAGGTGTCGTAGTGATTAAATTTACAGGACACTTACCAAAATAGTGATAAGAAGAGATGTTTAATTAACACATGTACACGTTGTTCAACTGTACTATCATGCAAAAATGGAAAGACCTGAACAAGACCCCTACTTTCCTTTGGAAATGTACAAAAAAAAATTCAACAAAGGATTAGCTTCACGATACAGTACATGAGCAGATTTTCTGAGGACAACAGAGAATCCAGGCAGCACCTGACGATAGTACCAGGTAAGCCTATGAGAGCACTGTGCAATGAGCCAGGGTTCTGGTACCAGACTAACAAGAGAGAGAGAGAGAGACAGGTGTCACATATGACAGCAAGAGGCAGTTCACCAGCTGAATTTGGGAATATCATTCCCTTAGCTACTGGATACTTCAAGGGCACTGCAGTTATCGTTAGCTATAAAGCCTGAAAATATCAATGCTTTTAAGGCTCATTGAGAAAAGTAGTTACAGAAAAACAACTGAATGTTAGTTTAAGTATCAGGTATTTCACAGTGCTAAGTCTTGAACACATACAGAACCACTGTAGAAATCCCACTCTCTCTCTCCTTCTATTTTTATACTTACTGGGTAGCTAAAATTCTTACCAATTTATAACAGAAATGTAAATTTCAGATTAAGCAATGAAGTGCCCTAGCAGGCGAAACCATGGCTGAATATAGGCAGGTTCAACAATGCAACAATAATCCATAGGCGAGAGTCTTTATTTCTCCAGGGAAATGTTCTACTTTAACTTTACCTGACATTTTGTCCACTGTGATGTTGACAAAAAAAAACAACAAAAAACTGATAGAGAGATCTAAAGGTGTTATTACATATGATAAAAAGATGAAAGAGGAAAGTCAAGAAGCTCCTGCAACCCATATTCCCACTGGGGAGATGGGATTTCCATTTCAAAGCACAAACAATTCTAATGTTAAAAAGCCTAATATCTGTAAGTGCACGCAGCTATAAGTACACTTCACTCCAGAATGGCCAAGAGCAAGGCAGTTATGGGCTTGGGGAATGGATATCTACACCATACATTTAAACTTGGGTTCTCCTTTGAAGAAAATGACTATGACCATTCTTAAAGAGCAGCTGATATAACATGGAAAACTTTCACCACTTATTCTCTTTTGAGTGAATTCCAGACACTTCGCCTAATGATCCAAGTACATAACTAGGAGTCAGGATCGCCTAAATTCTAATCCATGCTCTGACATGGCTTTGGGCAAGTCTTGTTTTTCTTTTTCTGGCATTAAAATTTTACTGGGAAATGTTTAACAATAATAATACAAGGCAAAACACTTACAAATATGGTAGGAACAGAGGGTAGGTAATATGGATGGCATCAAGCGACAGTAAGACTAAATGCCCTTGAGCTGAATTTACATACTTACCCTGGATCCAGGTGAATAAGAACAAGCAGGGCTATTCACCCCTTACTCGCTTCTTTGCGGTGGGTGAGTGGGGAATTGCCGTCTACAAAGGCTATCTATCACAATTAGTCACAAACCTAGAAATCTGCCCAGGTTCATCAACTTTTGATACAGCCAGACTGATTTTCAAGAGAATCTGGGCTGAATTTAAGTGAAACTACTGTACCTCCTTCCCCACAAACCTATGCAGGGCTTGGGTATTTTGATTTATTAGAAAACACTAACGTCACCATGTGGAGACTCTGACCAGAAAAAGGAGGATATATCCAACAACTCAGAAATTAGAGAGGCTGATGCAGTCACTAACTCTGTCTCCAATGAGTTTATCTGACTCTTTTTCAACATTTTCATGTATGGCTGCTCTTGCCTGCTGGGCCTCCTGGGCTCAGAAAAGCCACTAGCAGCTTCTGAATAGGAGGGATAATCATATTTTGTTATATTTGTGTGGTAGTGGAAACAATCATCATTGCAGCTGAGAAAAGGGGAAGGGGCGGGGGCAACACGGGGGGGCACCTACCACTTCTTCAGCCAAAATGACTCAGTGTGAATATGCAGTGTCAACAGACCTCAGAAACTGATGGATTTGTTAAATGAAGTTGATATATCTGGCTGCCAATGCAGTTTTGGGTCATTTTAGGCTCAGATGAAACAACCTGATCTCATTAACTCTAAATTTCTAATACAATCCATGCACTATCTTGGAGATTAGAACTTTTAAAACCTGTAACTATGCATTTTTAACTACATGGCACCTCTAATATGCTTCTTTTGTAAAAGTTCATCTTACCTTTTCATCTAGTCTCTGGTCTTCAAATCATCTAAAATGGGTCTACAGAACGAGATGGACATGGCTATAAAGGTCAACTGAATGCATTTCATTGCAAAACATGGGGCCACATCCTTCTCTAGCACACTACCAAAAACGTTTGTTTTGATGTAACTGCATGTATTTAAAGACTGGTTTCCACTACACACCATTAAACAATGAAGTCGAATTCGGGTTACACTGTCCAAGCTATTTTTACACCAAGCTACCACTAATCTCAATGGGAATTTTGCATGCAGAATGATGACAGGAAATGGCTGCTCAGCTGCAGTTAATCCAAGCTGCAGTTAATTGGAAGATATGTCCAAAACGTAAGGGTGCTCACCATTTGGTAGGCATGCATAAATTTTGTTATATATGTTAAAGAGATCTGCATTTGAGCAGAATTTCTAGGAAGATTCACTTCTGTTCAATTACAATAAAATTTCCAATAGTGGGCAAAACTCCACTGGAAGCACTGGGAACTCTCTGGCGATTTGCATTAGCATTAGCACATGATCTTCTGATAAGTATGTAAATAAATAACTCATGCCCCTACTGCATAGAGTTTCTACAGAGAAAATGACTTATTACCTGACTAGCACTAAAAAGGACTCCATGTTCCCAGCAAAATGATTGGCATGGAACATTAAGTAACACTCCAGAAAGGAGCAGGCAGTACACAGGATTTTTGTTTCCCCTTGACACAAAACTACATAGTGTCTAATGACAATAATTCACTCCCATCCAGAAATAAATGTCCTGTGTTATTTTTGCAGTGAATATAGTGCTCAGGAAAGATTCTAGAACTGGAAACTTAATTCAGTTCTTATCCACAGAATAGCTACAGTACAGGCAACAGAATGCAAACCTCTCTCCTGTTTCCTATCCAAAGTGCACAGATAATGCTTCTGAAGAGGTGAACATCTTTTGGTGAGAGAGGGAAATATGCTTTCCACAGCCATTCAATCACTAGGTTTTCTGTTGAGACTGGCAAGAAGACTACCAAGGAGGGTTGAAAGCTTCACTCTGTAGCCTTAATAGCAATCTTTTCACACAGATTTTTATATGAAGTTTCTATTTACACTGACTAGACGTCACACAATAGGTGGTGAACACTGGAAGAAGCAACAGCAGCATTGATGGGCTGAGAGCATCAGCAACCAAGAATAACTGTCCTGAATTACTCTCGTTAGGTGACAGAGAGGAACAAAACCACCTGATTTCTCATCTCACTGTTCCCAAAAAAGCACAGGATTTTTCTAGATTATTCTAGCACCTTCCCACTTCCTTGAACATTGTTGCATTTATATCCTTGGTGACACTGTATTACATCCTCATTAGCATAGGCACCAATTTTTCCCAGCACTGGTGAGTGCTCGTGCCCCCTGACCCAGGCCCTAGCCCTGCCCTGACTCCACCCCTGCCCTGCCCCGCCCCCATTCCAATCCCTTCCCCAAAGTCCCTGCCCCAACTCCACCCCCTCCCTACCCCTCTCCAAATCCCCACCCCAGCCCTGCCTCTTCCCCCAAGCGCGCCATGTTCCCCCCTCCTCTCCCCGCCCTCCCAATGCTTTCCCCCATGAAACAGCTGTTTCACGGCACAAGCCCTGGCAGCCGGGGGGGGGGAGGTGGGCACATAGTGCTCTTGGTGAAGAGGTGAGCTGGGGCAGGGTGGGGCCCTGCTGGTGGATGCCGAGCACCCACCAATTTTTCCCTGTGGGTGCTCCAGCCCCAGAGCACCCACAAAGTCAGCGCCTATGCTCATTAGGCATTTGAGAGAAGGATGATCCAGTAGAGGAGCTTATAAAGGCCATTACCAAGTTTACTGAACATGCTGGTGTGACCTTTGAATAGCAAAGGGGCGTTTGAAAGATGCTTTTCATTAATAGAAATATATAATATGCCATAACTTAGGGCCAAACATTACATAGACTTTGGGCAAAGAATAGAATGAGCAGGGAAGGGGGGAAAACCCTTATATTAATATAATTAATCATAAAAAGGACAGGTCATTAAAGAACTACCAAGTAAGCCAGAACCCATCCATGAGCTCAAACAGTTAGAATGGCTATTGTACCCTTTTGCCAACTACTTTAGGAACATAATGAAAAATATAAGCAATCTCAAATGGCCTTTGACTTAGGTGTGTGAGTAAAATGTGCTTTCCTAGTTGAGAGAGGAAAGAAATAATAACTGTAGAGAATACCAAAGGGAATGTAGTGAGTGAGTGCAGTGCTAAAAGGCATGAGAGTGAAGTCTGGCTTCAGTATCAGAGTTGATATAAAATGATTGAACGTGTTGGGTCCTCATGTGTCTAATGGGCTGGATCAGAAAACCATGGAGAAGGGGAGAAGATCCATAATACTGGCTTCTTTTTATCTTTTAAGATCTACGTAAAGATCCCCTTTCAGTTCCACCTTTCACCCCTTTCAGTTCCACCTTTCACCTATTCTAGCTGTTTCTCTTTTCAAAACACCATTTTACTTTTACTTTCTCAGAGCTCATATCAAAGTTAGTTTCAAATTTGGAAACAATATGAAAGAGCATTGTAATATTTACTTTTTAAGGCAAGAGTGTGTTTCATGGAGTGTGAGGATGACAGAGGCACTGAGTAAAGTTCTAGTTGCAATGGATACTAGGGAGAGGCAAGGTGGGTGAGGTAATATCTTTTAGTGGGCCAACTTCTGTTGGAGAGAGAGACAAGCTTTTGCGCTTACACAGGTCTGGGAAATATACTCAGAAGGTCAGAGCTCAATACGAGGTGGAACAGATTATTTAACATAAAGCTTTAACATATATGTCAAGGGACCATTTGTGGTGAAGTGCCCAGTTACTACTTCTCCAGTCATAGGGAGGAAAGAGGAGGAGAGGGATAGAAATAGGGATTGGTTAGTGAGCATCTCTACTCCGTACCATGTGATGATTTTTTTTGTCTGAGGCAATGGATGCGTGTAGTGGAATAGCCAATTTCATCTCTGGTGTAGCTCCAAGGACTTCAGTGTAGTTACACCCGGAGTGAATTTAGAGTGACAGATTCATGAAGGCTAGTACAAAGAAGTATAAATCACATTTCTCTGAGGCAGTGGTGCCCCTTGGGCCCCAGATGCTATTCAACCCATGGGAGGGCACTATTCATACACAGAAGAATGGGGAGAGATTTTACTTCCCAGCACAGTCTCTCTCCGAAAGGGATTCACACTCTTTGGTCTGTGTTATCCCCCTAAAGCCCCTTGATATAGAAATGATTGGGGTTATTTTCCACCAGTTGGGGCCTCCATCAAGACAGACATTCAGATACTATGGCAGTGAGCATGTGAAAACACTCTGATTGGAGAGACAGACTCTGGGGTAAGTTCAGTCCTAAGGCTTTATTTTACACAGAGTTCCTTCATGGTGGATTCTCTATTGCATTTTAAAATAGAAACATGTACTCTACAATGCTTTGAAGTTAAAAAAAATTCCCGTTGTGATTCTTTTTTATAATAATTACATCTTAAATGTAAGCAGTGTTGTCCATCCCAAATTAAACTATACAGAGAAAGGAATCACTTTGGCAGAGAAATTCAGTGCCATTTGGAGCAGATCACCAATGGCTCACAACAGTATGAGGAGAAGAAAACTGAAATACCAGGAACCAGGGAAGACCACTTATTCTTACTAAAATTGCAACAGGATCTCTAATGTCCCTCTCAGCTTTGGAGGATTTATGAAGCCTTAACTCTCCCACACTAACTCTTGCTGAAGGAAGAAGACTTGCAATGGACCATTCAAGATGGAAGTCCATTCTATCTGCCACCATGGCTACATCAAGCAACGTGAATCTGTTGCTGCGCATGAGTGTTTGAGGTGCTGAGTGGATAGTGAGAGAATTCTACAGAGAATTTCTCTTCCATTACATTTTGCAAACATTCAAGAGACTTTGTTCATACAAATATTTCTGGAAAGCAAATTTCAAGCCTGCAAATTAAATTTATTTAATCACAAAATAAAGCTTTATTCATGATTAAAGGAAATTTGGTTTGAGTAGTAGGGGAGGTAGCTTATGAAACTTATCCAGTTAGGGAAAACAAACACCACCATGTTCCGGGTCGGCTCTAGCCATTTCGCCGCCCCAAGCACGGCGGCAAGCCGTGGGGGGCGCTCTGCCGCTCGCCAGTCCCGCAGCTCCGGTGGACCTCCCGCAGGAGTCCCTGCGGAGGGTCCGCTAGTCCCACGGTTCCGGAGGAGCATCTGCAGGCACGCCTGCGGGAGGTCCACCAGAGCAGCGGGACCAGCGGACCCTCCGCTGGCACGCCTGCGGGAGGTCCACCGGAGCCGCCAGCCGCCCTCAGGACAACCGGCAGCGCACCCCCGGCGGTATGCTACCCCAAGCACACGCTTGGCGTGCTGGAGCCAGGAGCTGGCCCTGACAATGTTACATGTTGCCCTGAAAGGTCTTTGTTGGGGAGGTGAATCTGATGCATAGGAGTTCAATTAGCTTCAAAAAAATTAATTATTACTGGAATATAGCACTTTAGGAAGCCTCACTGAGAGCAATACTGCATATAACAAACTAAGTTTTATATTCTGCCACACAACTACTAATCAGCCACAAGCATCTCCACAATATATGTTCAGGCCCAAACTCTTCAGAAATTCATTACCAGGCACAGCAAACAGCTGCGCTGAAAATAGAAACTTTCCAAACAGCACAGTGATATAAACCCTACTGTATAATATGCTCAAGTAATGAAGGGCAACACTCTTCTAAACCTGGTTTGCAACAAGCCTTCATCCAATCATATGTTCCCTTTATATTAGCCATCTCTCTCCCTGCTGCTCTGCATAACTCTACATTGTAGCACTGCCACCTTAAAGGTCAGCGATGGTATTTCAATAAATAGTGCAGTTGTTGATTCCTTATAGGCCTCTTTATTCTTCTTGCTGCAGTCAATCTTTGGCTCCTTTCTATTGGTCTTGCTCAGCTCACTTTTATATGAATGTCAAATTTTGCATTTGCTGGGTGCTGTCATCTAGACTCCTGCTGAAAAAGAATGCTGTTGTTGTTTGGCATTGCATCAGCTTTAAAACAACTGAATACAAATTAAATTAATGATCCTGGGAAAGTTAAATGAGAAAATAAAATAAAAAAATCCACAAACTTCGAGAACTTCAGTCTTGGTTCTGCCTTCCAGGTTCGCATGTTCCACTTTATCTTTGTGCCCAAAGAGTATAAACAGCTTTGCTCATCAATCATCTATTTATTCTTTACGGGCCTGATCCAGAGAAGTGCTGAGCTCCCAACGAGCTCGGGGCCCTCAGTAACTTGTAGGAGGGAATCTTCATTTCCCAGAATCTGGCCCTATACCCAGAACATGCTGCTTTATGCACAAAATAATTCGTTCTCCCCATCCTTCAATATAAATCCTATGTTCCATGAAACCCACTTAGACCAGAGCTAATCCTGTACCCATACAGTGCAAGAGACAGCACATGGTCCTAAGCTTTTCAGGGCCCAGGGAAGACTTCCAGTTTGGGTGTCTTCCAGAATGGTCCTTGCTGGCGAGAAGAAAGAGGAGGGGGAGAGAGAGAGAGCGTTCTGCCTACCCTTGCAGCAGGATGATAGCGGAAGTTAACCCTCTCCCAGATCTCCACTTCCAGCAGTGGAAATGGAAGAATAGAAATTCTATTCCTGACACCCTATCTCAGCAGTGAGATCTTCACCTCATCTTCTCTGACAACAGGATAGAAGAAGTGGCGCTGAACTGCCTTTGGCAGTAGGGCTGAATTTCATGAGAAGGCAATTCTGTGCCTGCATTCCATTTTCAGCAGTGGGACAACCAGGGGAGGAAAGCCTCACCAGATTCCCATTTCTGATAGTGAGACTGGAGTGAGAGGCAACTGTTCACCTTGGTATCTCCTTCAACAGTGGGTGTGGCGGTGGAGAAAATCCTTCATGTGATTTTCCCCTTTTGCAGCAGGAGTGGAGAGGCAGGCAACTCAGGGCTTGGGATCCTAAGATCTGCCATGGCTCAAACTCACTGTGATTTGTTTACCCATGCTCAAAAGCGAGAGCTATAGAATGGGCAGTTCAGAAAGAACATGTGTTACTTCAAGTGAAAATTTACTCCTTCTAGGTTGAAGCACAGTATGTCACAGTGAGGCTAAGAACTTGCCCAAGGTCATACACAAAGTTTGTGGCGGAGCCATCACCAGAACTCCGATCTCCTAACTACCATTTAGCCACAAGAAAATCCTTTTTCTGTCCTGTATGGGGAGCAATGTAGATGTTCCCTTTCACTGTAATTCCTTTCTAATTGTAATTCTCATCTGTTAGTCTATAGTCAAAATATCAGAACAGGACAAATAGAAGAGTTAACTCAAGCCTGATTATTGGTTGCATTTTCATCTGAACTAAACTAATATTACAAATATATTTACACCTCTCAATTGGGCTTTGCAGTTTTGGAATTTGCTTGCAGAATGAAAAAATGTACCGAGATGCTGCACTACCCATAATACACAGTAAAATATAATCTCATGCAATACACTGAAACTGAAAAACCAATAAATGTTCCTATTTATTGAGAAATTGGACAAAAAAATAGCTTATTGGCATTTTCTAAAGACTGCAAATCAATAGATGATGAAAGGTTTTATTTTCTGTTCCTAAGAGACTGTTGACTCTAGCAATAAGTGAGATATAGATTAGAAGCTGGAGGATGAAGCACTTGTGTGATATACAATGTGGAAACTCTTGTTGTTTTAGAAACTTAAGTCACAGTGCAATGGGAACCATCTTGGCATAATGACTATTGGAACCCGGGGCCTTGAGAGCTAAAAATCACGTGTCTTCAGTTTGAGCTAAAGAGCTAGTCTTTGGAGAAGGGGGCTATAATACTCAATTAATTAATTAATTAATTATTAATTATTTACTATTTGACAACACACAGTCCCGAGAAGTCCAGTCATGGACCAGGACTGCATTGTGCTAGGTACTGTACAAACAGAACAAACAAACAAAAGAACAGAGACAGTCCCTGCACCAAAGAACTTATAACCTTAGCACAAGACAAGCGACAACAGATAGATACACACAGACCAATGAGGGTGCACAAGGAAATGATGAAACACACATCTTCTGTGAATCGGGAACTGGGGGTGGGGAGGGATGGGGGACACTTAACACACACTGACCAGAGAGGTTACATTTACAACTGACCAAGAAACAACTCTTCACACCCTATATCAAAACCAAGTATGACACATGGGGGATTCCATAATTGGGTTGGGGGAGGAATTCTACCCCTAAGTTTACACAGCTTCCACTGCAGTCCCTGAGGCTGCAGTAGACTCTGCTGCTACTTGCCTGCTTCACTGGGTGCAGTGGAGCCAGTTCTACACAATGCAAAATCTCAAAACTTGCTTCTTCCCCAAGCCTGTCTTTCCAAATCCCACTGCAAGTGTGTGGTGAAGGAGTCTCCATGGAACTGAGCTCCACAGCATACTGACGGTGTGCACTCTTCAAATCCAGACCCAACACTTCATGCTGTGATAACGCATCAGTCTGAAGCAGGCATGACCCATATTGAATGTAAATGAGAAGAAAACCAAAGTTCAACTTTCCAGCTCTCAGAGAAGGTTTGGTTCAAGTTTTAGTTGACAGTTCAAGCCCAAGCTGGTTCACCTGTCCCTGACTGCTGTTTCAGTGCAAAGTACTCTATTCACTCACTGCTATCTACATACTACACAGACCACAGTGAAAGATTATGCCACACTCTATCAAAGAAACTGAGGAACCACCTGATCAGCATCCTATACAGCAAACAGGAAAACATCAAAAAAGAGCTCTCCAACCTGGAGACTCTCATAAATAACCAAACTTCCATACAAACGGACTTCACTAAAATAAGACAGATCTACATTACTCCCTACACCACTACAAAGGAAAAAGGACTGTAAGCTGTCTAAACTCCTACCTGCCACATGGGACCACAACCGTGGTACCCCTAACCCACTCAGCAATATCGTCAATCTATCCAACCACACACTCAGCCCGGAAGAAAAGCCTGTCCTATCTCGGGGTCTCTCTTTCTGCCCTGCCACCCCCACTAACATGATACAGTTCTGCGGCTATCTGGAAGCCTACTTTTGCCGTCTCCTACTCAAAGAATGCTTTCAGGATAACACTGAACAGCCCACTGATACACAGTTACCCTCCCAGCAACAGCACAAGAACTCCACACGGACTCCCCCTGAGGGTCGAAATGACAGTTTGGACCTATACATAGAATGCTTCCGCCAACGTGCACAGGCAGAAATTGTGGCAAGACAACATCGCTTGCCCCACAACCTAAGTCGTGCAGAACGCAATGCCATCCACAGCCTCAGAAGCCACTCTGACATCATAATCAAAGAGGCTGATAAAGGAGGTGCTGTTGTCATCATGAACAGGTCTGACTACCAAAAGGAGGCCGCCAGACAACTCTCCAGTACCAAATTCTACAGGCCACTTCCCTCAGATCCCACTGAGGAATACACTAAGAAACTGCACCATCTACTCAGGACACTCCCTACACTAACACCGGAACAAATCAACATACCCTTAGAGCCCCAACCAGGGTTATTCTATCTACTACCCAAGATCCACAAACCAGGAAATCCTGGTCGCCCCATCATCTCAGGCATTGGCACTCTCATTGAAGGACTGTCTGGATATGTGGACTCTCTACTCAGACCCTATGCCACCAGCACTCCCAACTATCTCCATGACACCACTGATTTCCTGAGGAAACTACAATGCATTGGTGACCTTCCAGAAAACACCATCCTAGCCACCATGGATATAGAGGCTCTCTACACAAACATCCCACACACAGATGGAATACAAGCTGTCAGGAACAGTATCCCTGATGATGCCACAGCACAACTGGTTGCTGAGCTCTGTGCTTTTATCCTCACACACAACTATTTCAAATTTGATGACAATATATACCTCCAGATCAGTGGCACCGCTATGGGCACCCGCATGGCCCCACAATATGCCAACATTTTTATGGCTGACCTGGAACAACACTTCCTCAGCTCTCATCCACTCATGCCCCTTCTCTACCTACGCTACATTGATGACATCTTCATCATCTGAACCCATGGGAAGGAGACTCTGGAAAAATTTCACCACAATTTCAACAGCTTCCACCCCACCATCAATCTCAGCCTGGATCAATCTACACGGGAGGTCCACTTCCTAGACACCACGGTGCAAATAAGTGATGGTCATATTAACACCACCCTATACCAAAAACCTACCGACCGCTATGCCTACCTTCATGCCTCCAGCTTCCATCCCGGGCACACCACACGATCCATTGTCTACAGCCAAGCACTGAGGTACAACCGCATCTGCTCTAACCTTTCAGAGATCAACACCTACAAAATCCCCACCAAGCATTCTCAAAACTACAATACCCGCAGGAGGAAACAAGGAAACAGATCAACAGAGCCAGATGTATACCCAGAAGCCTCCAACTGCAAGACAAACCCAAGAAAGAAACCAACAGGACTCCACTGGCCATCACATACAGTCCCCAGCTAAAACCCCTCCAACGCATCATCAGGGATCTACAACGCATCCTGGACAATGATCCCACACTTTCACAGGCCTTGGGTGGCAGGCCAGTCCTCGCTCACAGACAACCTGAAGCATATTCTCACCAGTAACTGCACACTGAACCACAGTGACTCTAACTCAGGAACCAATGCATGCAACAAACCTCAATGCCAACTCTGCCCACATATCTACACCAGCGACACCATCACAGGACCTAACCAGATCAGCCACACCATCACCGGTTCATTCACCTGCAAGTCCACCAATGTAATATACGCCATCGTATGCCAGCAATGCCCCTCTGCTATGTACATTGGCCAAACTGGACAGTCTCTATGGAAAAGGATAAATGGACACAAATCAGATATTAGGAATGGTAATATACAAAAACCTGTAGGAGAACACTTCAACTTCCCTGGATACACAATAGCAGATCTTAAGGTGGCCATCCTGCAGCAAAAAAAACTACAGGACCAGACTTCAAAGAGAAACTGCTAAGCTTCAGTTCACCTGCAAATTTGACATCATCAGCTCAGGATTAAATGAAGACTGTGAATGGCTTCCCAATTACAAAACCAGTTTCTCCTCCCTTGGTTTTCACATCTTAGCTGCTAGAAGAGGGCCTTGGCCTCCCTGACTGAACTAACCTCATTATCTCTAGCCTGCTTCTTGCTTGCATATATATATACCTGCCCCTGGAAATTTCCACTACATGCATCCGACGAAGTGGGTATTCACCCATGAAAGCTCATGCTCCAAAATGTCTGTTAGTCCTGTGGCACCTTATAGACTCTTTGCTGCTTTTACAGATTCAGATTAACCCGACTACCCCTCTGATTCTATTTACTCACAAGCTCCTGATCCTCTCACTGTCAGTGCCACTTTTCCCATGAGTAAGGAGTGCAGGATCAGGGCCCTGAGTGTAGATGACCCATATAAGGCCCTATTCACCACTTGAGCCCTCTCCACAGGGTTGAATTTCACCCTAACAAGACAGAGAGCATAGATTTCAAGGACCCCTCTAGCCTCACATGGAACTGTGCATGAGAATTAGTTTCAAGCCTGCATTGCAATGTTCACTAAATCAGAAACACATAGCATTATGCTTTCTCAGCTTCAAACAGGCATCACAAAAAGGCATTCTTGTTTCACAGTATGAAAGCGTTTAAAAAAATATTGACAAAAATGCAGGCATACAGAATACTCCGGTTAGGCATAACATTGTACAGAGAGCCCTTAAGCAGTGCTCTATTTAAATTCTTTTTTTTAAGTGAACCATTGGGCATGGCTTTTGTGAATAAGGCCAAATACATCTATTCCACACAGGAATATGCTTAATGTTTTGAGGGGTGGGAGTTTGAAGGAGTGACAGTGTAATAGGGAGTGGGTTTGCCACTGGGAAATATATTGTTTGTACATTTGATAACCCTATAGTTGCTTGATTCACACTACACCGGGAGTGACATGCCAAGGACTCTCAGGTACACAAACACCCACCCACCAGGCCCCTTGTAAAAAATCAGTCCATCGGATTGGATTGGTGGACTGGACATGAGAAAGTACTTGTAAAACAGCTGATATGCTTGCACCTGCGTGCAACTGCGCAACAGCTGATTTTACGAGGTGAACAGAGATGCACAAAAGAATTGTGCCCCAGTATCTTGAATGGGACCATGAAGCTGAAGCTCCTCTGCTGGTCCTATCAGTGCACCTTTCACACTTTGAGAATTAGTCTCCAAGAGCAGAAATCACCACAAACCTCAGCAATTTCAACATGTCGGTTTCTTTTTGTTTCAGGTAGAAAGCCTGACACTTATAAAAAGAGTGCTGTTTCTCCTTGCCACCCTTCTCTTCCAGAATAAGATTCAGGTAGCCCCTTTAAGCTCTTGCTCAAATGTATTCTGTAAAGGAACCTTGAAGAAATAATTTGCTCACAGCATTGTCCGTCTTGAAGATTTTTGTAATTTAAAGGCAGTTCTGTAAATAATCTGGTCAGAAGCTGGCCCTTGGCATAATTTAGTGCTAGGCCTAAGTAATACTAAGGAAATGCCTAGATGACCAGAATGGATCACTCTGAATTTGAGCCAGACCATACTATCTGCAGTGCACATTTACAAACAAACCAAAAATATTTATTCTTTTTAGAACTTGCTTACTCAGTTCTGATGTTATAAATCAGGGCCACCCAAATTGGGGGGCAAATGGGGCAATTTGGGAATCAGGGGCCCCAACAAGAATATAATATTCTATAGTTTTGCAACTTTTTTTTATGGAAGGGGCCCCCAAAATTGCTTTGCCCCAGGCCCCCTGAATCCTCTGGGCAGCCCTACTATGAATGAACTAGAAGAAATTCCATACTCCCTCTCAAAGAGAAAATTGTTACTCACATATGGTTTATGCTGCAGATCTCCATATAAACATATACATCTGGAAGTGATGAATAAAATTATAATTGTTTTAAAACAGAGTGATGACTCAGAACACTATAAGAAGACAATTGTATGATGTGGTGTTTTGGATGATTACTGTACTTAATAGTAAGGGTCATCCAAGCCTCACGGTTCTCCTGTATTAATTTGTAAACACAATATCAAAAATAAATACTATATCCCTGATTTTTTAACCATGCCTTAATGTAGCCTCCAAGATTAGAGGCACAAAACTGCATGCACATTTTTGTGCTAACACTGGCACCCACTGAAACATCTAACTGCCTAGTATGGACAAGCGGGGAATTAGACATCTAAGTGGATTCAACTGCAGACACAAATTAAATGAGTTTTGAGGTATGAGATTGTGCCCACAATACCTGAAAATGTAGACTTCTATCCATTCTCTACCTGAGTATAAAGTAAGTCATAAACAGGTCAAAGACCCACAGAAAGTCAGTATAGAGCTGAGAAAAGGCCTAACACTCCTGGTATTTTTATTAATAAGGGAAGTACCACAAACATCAGGACCCTTCCACTCATATCACGTGACTGGACAGTCATTTGTCAGTCAAGGCATGTTGATGACCATGGCATATCCATCTTTTATAATGGGTCTCTAATGAATTGCAGTGTCCACTCTGGCTACTGAAAATTTTATATTAATTTTACTAGTTCCACAAACCTCAGCAGCAATAATCCAATAGATTGGGGGGCAGGGGACAGAAGGTGGAGGGGGAATACTTGAACAAAAAAAACCTAGCTCACTTGGCTCTATTTCTCAAAAGATTTGATAGCAAGAACAAAAAACACAGATTTATATTTTTTGTTTCAGTTGAAACCATCAGAAGGGGGAACAGAAGGGGGTTACAAGGCTGGGGAAAGTATTATAAAAAAAACCCCACCAGGTACTGTTTCAAGAACCTACAGATAAGCATCTTAAATCATGGTAAATTACACACCGCATGCTGGTGACTCGGTCATGGGAAATTATGAAGCTACGTGATGTCTCATTTGTTGTGCTGAAAACAAATGTAAATAAATTACTGAGAGAATCTCATTTACATTTAGAAATTCATCTCTATGCATGACATGACTGCTGATTTTTTTTAAATGACACTTTGAGAAGAAGTGCCACTCATTAAAAACAGATCATGATGATCATAGGGAGAGTCTGATTTTTGTTTGTGCATGAGTGTGTGTGTCCGGGTGCAGCAGACATTGTGTGCGTGTGTCCGGGTGCATCTAGACAGATCTTTTGGATCAAGAGGGGGGAAAAAGGCTTCCTTTCACTATTATAGAAACAAAATGACAGGGGTGGAGGAAACCACATCACTCTGAATGCTTCTGTGTATGTGTTTTGGGTTTTGTTTCCCCCAGAGTGGGAAACAGAAATAGAGTGCCATGGATTGGCTGCATTTCAGTTCAAAGAGAACAAAAACACAGAAATCCAGAGAAGGGGGAAAAGGGGCTGTGAGATTCCAGACAGTAGGATATACATATTTCTCCCTTGCAAAGCACTTTGCTCAGCTTTTATTCTTCCTCTGTCACACATTTTAAGATGTCATTTAAACTGAAGAGGAGAACAAGGAAGTCATAAGATACAGACAAAACAGAAAGTTTAAACATGGTTAGTTAAGCAACATACATTTAGGCCAAAATCCAAATGCTTTAAAAACTGCATTTCCCCATCCTGAGAGGTAAGGCTGTAAAGGGATGGACTTGTTTATATCAGTGACAATGCTGAATACTAACGTACACGTTTTCAAAAGGAAGACACTGGTTGATGGCCTTTTAGATTCAGTGCTTGGCTGGCTGGAGTTCAACTTCCAACACCATCAGCCCCTTTTATTTGGTTCCCAAACAGACTTCTAAAAAATATTGTGACATGAGGGTGAAATAAAACAGTTTTTTAATGGAGATATTACAGTGTTCTACAGCCCTACATACAGCAACATCTTTACATAAGACTGCATAGGTCAGAGAGTTTATTTGTTAAGGGACAAATAAGCAGGCCATGAAATAATTATTTTTCATTGTGCCCTGCCAAACCTACCCAGCCAAAGGCTAAATTGAGCTGCTATTGTGATTATTTGAACTGTGGAGCCAAAAGTCTTCACTGCAAAGCATCCCAGCTGTCCTAAATTTTATTCTGATAGCTAGTTTTCATGCAGGCTTGAAATTTGCCAAAAAACGCTCCACAAAATAGGCAGGCGGACAGTTTGCTTTATCCAGGCCTGCATCAATTACTGATTTAGAGCTGTTCTGAGAACTTGATTATTAACAAATCACTTCCTGAAATGGTTATGACAAGATTCACATATGCAAATAGCAAGTTGCTCGTATGAACACAGCTAGCAAAGAAAATTAATACCAAGATTCGCAGCTTTATTGATGGTTATTTCTTATTGTGTTTTACTGCAAATTGGGCAGTAAAAAATACTGGAGTGGTCCAGCAGTGCCATCACAGCCCTGGTGCACAGTGACATCAGAGTATATGGGCCATAATTAATAGATTCCTGCTTTTTGCTCCTCACACATGTAGGGAGCTACTCCTGTTTCCTGGACACTGAGAAAGTGAAAGAATCACAATAACCTTTTAATTCCCTGTAAAGGAGGCACTCCAAAGAGGGGCCACGGGGCTTATTCAGGGAGAGCAGCCCTATCATCTGTGAGAGTTGTAGGGATACTATATATTTTAAAACAAGGAATGATAAGTAGAGGAGTATTTGTGGGCTAGTCTATATGAAGAGATGGGGGGAACAAACACAGAAGTTTAAACCTTATGCTTCAGGGTTTACACCAATCCCTAATAATGAAAAATTAGGATGTGACATAAGGTAGGGAGCAGATTACTTCACATCCGATTATTATGGGGTTCTTACTGCTTCCTCTGAAGCATCATGTACGGAGCACTGTTGTACAGAGGAACTGGAGTAGATGGACTTTAGATTTGATCCAATATGGCAATTCCTATGTTCCTATTTACATAACAATATAAAAACAGGAGTCAGTCAACCTGAGGTCTCTTTTCTATGGAGGATGCAAAATGAATGGAGCAAATAAAAGACATCTACACAATTCGAAACCACCAGATAGTGCATATAGCTACCCTGTCCAGCTATGTGATCTCATCACAATTACCCTTGCCCTCAACACCTCCCCTGCCATTGTTTGTTAAACACAAAAGGGAATGAGTGAATGTAATTAAATTATAACCAGTTCAAGGTAAGAACCTGACCATATCTATATAGGTGTTTGTACAACATTTAGCACAATGGTGCACCAGTCCTGACTGGGGCCTGAGAGTGCCAATGTAACAATTAATAAACTTACATTAGTCTTTTATGTAGCACCACAGCAGAGTCTGAAGTAAAACAAAGTAATAATTTTTACGACAAACAAATGTAATTGGTGTGTAAACTCCTCATTTGCCTAACACAGCTGCAGGTGGCCCTGTTTATTTAAAGCTTCAAGATAGCTGCAGGATGTGCAGCAAAGATCTAGTGGGTCATATAAATATACTTTCATAGGATATCCTGGATTATTTAAGGCACAAGGATAAGTAGCAATAAACCTTAAGTTTAAAGTCATGTTTTGACAACAACTGGTTAAATTGCTTTTTTAAAGTGTATATTAAACAATATAATCCGTAAGAGAAACATTTAATTTGAATAATTGTATTTCATATTTTTAAAATATGTAATGTACCTTTGAAAATCTAGTGTAATAAAGTGTTTTTGTTTATATTTCACAGACAAAAATTTAACATACCTGCATGTGAGTTGAGTCAATCATAATTTTTTAGATTGTTGAAATTTCAGCAACATACATAAAAAGTCCATCTCCATCTTCCCAGAAAACTAGTCTTTTCTTTTCTAACAGTTCTAAAATGTATGTCTTCTTGAAACAACTTGTTTTCTGATAGCCTCTGCATGAACAGTCCTATTTAGTGCCCTTGTAACTCAGCAAGGCACTTAAGCAGGTTCCTATATTCAACCCTATGAGCAGTCCCATTGACTTTAAGTGACTTGTTGAATCAGGGCGTAGGTGTCTAATTTTATTCTTATAAACAATGTCCACAGTAAATGGAGGGAATAGCCACCCGGTAAAATATTTGTAAAACATGATCAACAGAACAAAGTACTGGTGTAGCCACTTTGTTTAAAATTGGTATTCTGTGTAGTTGAAAAGTCCACCTTAAAAATCTACCTTAAAAATTAAGGATGTGTCAGCAGCAGCCATCTTAAGTCTATCTGTCTGTAGTAACATAAATACAGCAGGAATTTGTTGCTGACTTGAAGGTCGCTTGTCTCTTATTTAGCAGAGCCTATTTGAGTTCCAAATGTAAAATGCCAGAGCAGGACCCTTGTTGCTGGGACTCCCACTGGGTCAGCAGTGCTTAGTGATTTTGGGCTTGACTAGATCACTGAAGTCCAGGAGAGTTTTGCCACCAATGCAAATGTGAATAGGATTTGGCCCATCAGAAGCGTCCTCCTTTTTGTACCTTCCATCTCTGACCTCTTTCACCTGCTCTACTGAAAGAGAGAACTTCCTGCCACTCACGATTTAACTCTTACCTCATTGGGCCTAGGGTACAGAGCACTGACCTCCAGCAAACTCGACCCACTACTAACCTCCCACCCAGGAGTCTGTACTATAATTGGAGGATGGCCTTCATGCTCCCACACAGCCAATAAGACACAACAATATAAAATAGAACATTTATATCTTTGCATGTACTAAGTCATACTCAGATATTTGACAAAGTCCAGTGAAATCCTATTAGGCAATAATATAAATGACAGAATTTTAAGATACAGTTATGGGCTATTGAATTAGGAGCTAATATCTGCAAGTTCCAAACAGATTTATTGCTAGAAGAAGAAATTCAAGACCTTTTCGATAGCCCCATTTTAATCAATCTGTGGTCTGTCCGATCCAAAAACTTTGTCAGGGATACCTCAGCAGTTTAAATATTGTCAACAGCTTGCTTTGCATTGAGCTTTGCAGAAATTGTATAACATTTGCATGGTATAACACATATTGTTGTTCACTCGCTGCAGTCTGATTCAAAGTGCTATAAATATGTTTGCCCTTTCTGCTAAGCCCGCCTTAGGGATTAGCAACCCCCCAAAAGTTCAGTTGAATATTAACTGCATTAACTTTGCAGTCTGTAACATACTGTTATTCTCAAACAGCCTACAGTGCAGTATGGATGACTTGCTTAATAAAAAAAATGTTTTCATGTGAAGTCCTATTACTGGAAAAAATTTACTCTGTCAAAGGGGATGCCCTCCCCACTTACCTTTGTAAGGCAAACAAATAAAAGGAGTCCTTAAAGAGATGTCTAGATAAACACTTTATTGCTCACTCTGCCAAACAGACAGAATTCCCCTTACAATGCAGCCCCTCATCCACTCTGCCTTACAAACATCCACCAATTCTCCAAGAAAACTGCATGAGGTTTATATATATTATATATATAAATTTTTATTCTATGTATGTACATACACACACACACACACACCATCTCTCTCATACAAACTCTACCCCCCCCCCCCACACACACACCACTTTACAAACTGAAATTATATAGTGGCAAAAACAAACAGAAAAATAAAAGTGGAAACATTTTTAAAAGAGATGGAATCACTGGAATAGAGACACACAGGAAATCTGTTCCCCCAATGCTAAGAGTTGTGGAGGAAGTTTTTAAACTTCCTAAACATACAGATGATAGGAAGAAGCAGACCAGGAGAATGATGTAAATTGAGCAGATGGAGGAGAAAAAAAAGAAAAAGAAAGAAAGAAAGAAAGAAAGAAAGAAAGAAAGGGTCCGTTCTGATGGCTGGGAAAAAATGTATGAAGGTTATACTAAATACAAAAAATGAACAGGGAGCCAGTGGGTTAATGTGGTCATGCTTCTTGCTAAGTTTATTAGATCTACTTACTTTTCTAAGGTGCTGCTTAAAATGACCAAGAATTCCTTCCTTATACCAAATCAGAATGACAACAACAAAAAATGGTGTGTGACTATTCTTTTGCCACCTGCTGACAATGGAGATGAAATTACAAATCTTCTGCCCATAGTATAAAAATAAATAGAAGAAATTCTCACTATGCTGCTGTGCGATAACACAATAGGTATTACAATAGATCTGCACACTAAAGTCCACATGAAACATCTTCCTGTCTTTTTTATATCCCTGATCTCTGTAACATACACACATTCTTCAAGTCTCAGAATCATATACCATATAGAAAGAGGGCTGGGTATAATTAGAAATCAAGTCAAATCTTAAGGCCTAGAACCTTAATTTCTTCATAATGGTGTACACTTAACTGCTCCTGCCATTTGCCAACACAATTATTTTGTCTAGATATGGAGACAAATAGCAGATTTTGGCCCTTAAAGAGGAACTTAAGCTGCAGCTAGAGAGCCTGAAACCACAGTATTAAAGCTTTATATGTAAAGCAAAAGCAAAAAGTCCCTGTAATCATCAACCCACCACACACTTGTACAAACTCACACACACCTGCTACCCACAAACCAGATGGGACTGAATTCTCCTGAATCAGACCCTGGATTTTTAAGCTCATCTTGAGTTCAAGTGGATTTGAGGACATCAAGATATATTATTTTTATTTAATATAAATATTACAGCAGTGTCCAGAATCCCCAAATCAAGACCAGGTCCCACTGTGCAAGGCACTGCAAAGACATATACAAAAGACATAGTTCTTGCCCCAAAGATATAAACATGCATAAAAAGGGAAAATAAGATGCGGCATTGTATAACTAAATAAATATAATGTTTAAAAATCCAATCTTGTAACACCAAAATGTTGTGTAATATTATGAGGAAGGTGAAGTAAGTGATTTCATTTCTTAGTGGTAGCCAATATCCAATTTTAAAAACTGCAGGATTTGTTCTCAAGGAGTTTACACTCACAGGTTGCAGGATTAATGCATAGGAACCACTGAAATTAGCACAACACACACACACACACACACACACACACACACACACAATATATTATTGAGAGCAGGTTTATAGCTAGAGGATTCACCAGGCTGCCCAAAGTGAGATTTATTATCAATAGAATTTCTTGGGGAAAGACACCTTTTACACCCTTTTCAGTACAAGGGCCTTTATAGCTACACTGCAAAATTCAAACTCTGGCAGCATATTTTATACTGCCAGCCTGTGTGACATCAGAAGCAGCTCAGTGGGTTGGTTACAACTGGGTTACGCCTCTTATTAACTGGGACCCAGTCATCTGAGCGAATCTCTCTCAGCCAAGGTCCAGCAGTCCATTGGGTCACACTCAAGGAGTTAAACTCTCCAGTGGCAAGTGGCAAGACATTCTTAGCGGAGGACACAGCTGTCTGGAACCTGCTCCCTGTGGTGTTCCACCAGAGCCCAAGTCTGCCAAGCTTACAGGCAGAACGTAAGACCTATTTGTTCAGCCAGCCACTGGACCAGCCATTAGGCATAAACAGGGAATGGAGGTTTTCTTAGTGAGCAGGGAGTCCCACTATACAATTTTAAAATTGACTGCTTTATTGATGTAAAGCAGTGGTTCTCAACAAGGGTTATGCATACCCATGGGAGTACGCAGAGATCTTCAAGGGGGTACACAACTCATCTAGATATTTGCCTAGTTTTACAACAGGCTTCATAAAAAGCATTAGTGAAGTCAGTGCAATCTAAAATTTCATACAGACAATGGCTTGTTTATATTGTTCACTGTACTAAATAATGAAAATGTAAGTACAATATTTATATTCCAATTGATTCCTTGTATAATTATATGGTAAAAATGAGAAAGTAAGTAATGTTTCAGTAACAGTGTGCTGTGACATTTTTGTATCTGATTTTGTAAGCAAGTATTTTTAAGTGAGATGAAACTCTGGGATACGCAAGACAAATCAGACTCCTGAAAGGGGTACAGTAGTCTGGAAAGGTTGAGAGCTACCAATTAAAGTGCCCAGGTGCTTCCATGGCAGTCTCTGATACTTAATTTTATTTTAGAAATCTGTAAAGCCAAGATTGTGCCGTTGTTACTGATACTGAGGGGTACCTTATTCCTCAAGTAATAACACCACCATCACCACCTAGTTCTTATAGAACACTTTTAATCAGGTATCAGAGTCGTAGCCATGTTAGTCTGGACCTGTAAAAAGCGACAAAGAGTCCTGTGGCGCCTTTCGAAAGCTTATGCTCCAATACATCTGTTAGTCTATGAGGTGCCACAGGACTCTTTGTTGCTTTTAATCAGCAGATCTCAAAGCACTTTACAGAGGAGGTCAGTATTACAACCCCCCTTTTACAGAAAGGGAAACTGAAAACAAAAAAAAGAGGAGTAACATGCCCAAGCTCACATAGCAAGCCGGGATAGAGATGGGAATAAAACCCAGGTCCTTCTGAGTCCTAGTCAGGCACTCTACCCAAAGGGCCACACTATTTGCATGACATAGGGCTACTCAGCATGAGTAAGAGTAGCACTTTAATTAGTAAATATGCAATAAAACAAACTTGACTGAAACTTCACCCAATCCCAGAAATTTTATAAATGGCTCCCCAGCAGCTACGAGTTAATGGCGCTCCCATACCAATGTAATTTTCACCTTCTGCATACCAAGCACCAAATTAATTTGCAAAAATTTAGTAAAATACCGCAAAGCAAGCCAAAGAGATATGGTGACAAACATATATTTCTGGGGTGCTCTTACAGTCATTTAGAAAAGGAAGCTGACATGAGCCACAGCCTAAACTTAACAGGAATTTTAGTGTTTATTCACTAGTCACAAAAATTGCAACTTTTTAGAGGCTCAGGGCTAGATCCTGCACATCCTATCCACCCAAAGGAGCTACTGAAATCAATGGGAGCTGAGGGCATGTCAGGAATTCATGATTGGCTCCTTAATGAATGTGATGATCAGTTAAATTAAGGCAACCACCATCTAGACTTTCTATTCTAGGTGGACATAAAATGACATTGATTCCAGGAAATGGTGATATACAGCAAGACTGTATCAGCCTTTGACTGAAAGCTAAATTTATTGTTGGGCTATTGTATGCTTTCAGACGGTACCATTTGATTCGAGGGAACAAAGCATCCATAAACCACATCTTTTCAATTAATGGTTTAAAAGGAACCTAGTATGAAAAAAAAAGGTACTCTAATAGTGGTCAATATGCCCCCTGCCTCCTACATAACCTTTTTTTTTTTTTTAAGGAGAATATGCAGGAGAGGCCATATTAGACATCCAGAAAGACACAATATATTTTGGACCAGCCTGAGAATGATCTTTTCTCCATATCATCTTTAATTCAAAAGTAATTTCAAACCACTGGTGCTCAGAGTTAAAAACGAGTTCTCTTGAAGACTCAGAAAAGGAATTAATTCCGACCCTTACCTTTGGCACCTTAAAGTCTTTTGGCCATGACTTACCTGTATAAATAGAAAGAACTAATTTACTACAGAAATGCCCATGGGCAAACATGTTCTGGCTAATGAAGTGTTCAGCTTTTGCATGATTAACCAGCTGGTGGGGGTGGTGTAAAAAATCACAGGGCATAAAAGAATAAGAAAAATTGATTAACAGCTCTCTTTTAAAGTACTCCATGAAAAATTTCCTTATTTTTATTCAGTAGCTTGGAAAGTGACTATATGGAAAGACAGATCCAAATGACTTACCAGAGAGCCAAGCAGGGACTGTGTCAGGCATTCATTCCTTCAAGACTCACATTGCAGGGAAGCTCAAATGAAAGTAAGAACACCGACCAGCTCTATAGCTGGATTACTTACATAACAGGTCTTGCCACTTGTCACAAAGTTAATTTTCTAATATATTGCGAAATACGTTATATAAAGTTAAAAACTATGACTGTGCTTTGTGTCAATTCAATTTCCTCCCCAGTGTCCTAGGCTTGAGCACCGTATTTGGCTTCAACTACTATAGGAAGGTCAATTCATTAAAAAGTACCAATGCATGAGCCAAAGTACTCCCACACTTTACTCAGAAATAAGCCGCTCTAGCCACACATTTATGCCAAGCTAAGTACAGAGGTGGTTTTGGTACTCACTGAGGGTGAAATCCATGTCCCGTACAAAGGGTCCCCCCCTCCACCCTCACATCTGATGTACCCTTAAGCCCTCCAAATAGGACTTGAGTTGGATTTAAATGATACATGGGTCTTGTCCTGGCTTTTTGCACAGAAAGAAAAGTTCAGCCTTAAATTTCTGGTGAACCAGAGGCATATGAGCTGATGTGGCTTGAGAACAACCCAACCTTGTGCACTATCCCTTCAGCTTGGTTGCACAACCAGTATCTAACGCAATTAAACAGAGAAAACGAGTATTTACCATAGCATGGAGCTATTGCAGAGATTCAAATACTTTCTTAAATGACTGCATTTACCCATATACACTGTGAAGGTGCCAAGCACTAAAGGTGAAAAATTATGATCATTTCCAGTAGTCAATGTCACTCTCATAGGTAATAGATTGTCATAGTCCAGAGGTTCTCAAACTGGAGGTTGGGACCCCACAGGGGGTCGAAGGGTCATTATGTGGGGGGGGGGGGTCGCAAGCATTCAACCTCCACCCCAAGCCCTGCTTGCCTCCAGCATTTATAATGGTGTTAAATATATAAAAAGTGTGTTTAATTTATGGGGGGAGGGTCGCACTCAGAGGCTTGCAATGTGAAAAGCGTCGCCAGTAAAAAAGTTTGAGACCCACTTCATCTTTGCTTCTTTACAGTAAATAAAAATCTCTCTCTTCTTTACTTCCTTGGGGGGAAAAAAAAAGCTGAACTGGTTAACAGGTATGGAAAATGGGAGAGGTGAGTGAAGGATTTGCATCAGGTAGTCCAGTTTTTTTACCATGTTGATATTTTGTTCTTGCACTGAGAATGCAGCTCTAGCTTAGATACTGGTACTTCACAGACTGGGAATCTCTGTGAATTCCCTTTGGCAACAATCATATTCGATATTAAAACAACCACAGATTGCCTCCACCAAGTTCCCTATGTGCAGCTGAATATGAATGCAAGTGTACAACATGCATCAAGTTTACACACTCAGCCACACACAATTCTTAGGGACAGCAATCCTTCCCTTATTAAACATAGAAAGAGAACACATCTACAAACCGAACTCAAAGGTATTCTGAGCACAGAACCAAAACAGAACACCGAAGCGCTTATTCTCTCTTTTAGAGACTACATTCATTCCAATTAATAGTTTTCTAGATTCACTCTCTCTCTCTCGGAAAACAACATAAGAAAGGTTGCTCATCTTGCAGAAGGTGAGCCATGAGAATCCCCAGAAAAATTACCGCTTAAACACACACACTCCATTCATTCATCCAAAGATGATGAAAGGGGAAGCTGATGGGATAGCATTGCAACTGTTGCATCTCAGTCACCTATTTTCCTCTTTATCTTGCAAATCTAAGATCTTGCCAGTCGTTTTAATTGTAATCACTCTAGGCTCATAATCTCAAAGAACGCCTAAAGTTTTAATGTATGGTTTTCTTTAAAAAAGAAAGAAAAAAAGACCATGCTGGCTGGGTGGATTTTCCATACTTGCATAGTTCTTGCTTTCAGAGCCTCCCTTAACCTTTTGGAAACATTTCTACATATTAACACTTAGTAAAGTGGGCACAGAGTTGACACAAGCAAACAAAAATAGAGGAAAACTGATAATGCTGGCATGAAGCAACATTTCCGTTCGTGCATCAATTTGGAAGGTGGTTTCTTTTCTCCCACTGAACAGAGGAAAGCTCAATAAAATAGAAAAAGTGTGAGTTCCAGCGAGTTAAGAGATTTTATTTTTGTCTAATGTCTACAGTCAACTTTGAATCATAAGCAGTGATTTCTAAAATGTCAGTTATTTCTAATTCTGATCAGCTCAGACTGTGACCACATTAAGGGTTGTAATCGTGTTTGAAGCTACTTTCAAACACGTTCACAGCCTAATATGACTGTAACGTGATTTGCATCTTCACTTGTTAAGAAACTATTCTGTAGGCTTCCTAAGGGCCATATCTGTGGCACAGTTGTGGCTAGTATGGTCTTAAAAAAAAAAAATTCCTGTCTAATGCTGACAGGGAAGCCTTATTAAAATAATGTCACCTAAAAGCATGTTGGAAAACAGTTGTCAAGCACATTTGTTGTAAAGGTGCAATAAAAATAATACTTTAGGCTTCTACAGTGTCCTCTTGTCCAGGATCTCAAAGTGCTTTAGAAACACTAAATAATTAAAGCCTCACAGCACCACTGGGGGGTGAGAATTATCACCCCCCATTTTATATATATGGATCTAAAGGTACAGAAAGGCTAAGTAACTTCTTTGACCATCCTCACCTTGCTTTTACTGTGTTAAACATGAACACGTAGGCTCGGCACAGGATCTGGGCCACTTATAAGGCACAGCACAGGAGGTGGAAGGAAAGGAAAGTTGCTTTATGGCACCTTTGCCCCTTCCAGATTAAATGCTGCTTCTAGGGCTAATCTGGCTTCCAGGATAGGTGCTTCCCCAGAGCTATGGGCTGCACAGCAGCTAGGAATAACTACTGTGGAGAGCAATCAATAGGGCTGCTTATGCCACCATTGCCCATCCCATAGGAGGGGTATTTTCTGAGAGTTCCTTCTGCCCCCTTTAGCAGCATAAAAGGCCCTTGGGAAAACATAACCTGCCCCCCTTTTTTTGAAAATTCACCAGCAACATTATTAAATCTAAATACAGAAGCTAGCATCCATGTGTAATGGGTATAAGGGCAAGAATGACGAGACAAAGGACTTCTAATGCCAATGTAAGTGATTCTATAAATGTTAAGTTTTGTGTTCTTGTTTATTGTATACTGTCCTCAGTATGCAAAATAAAATTTTTGTTCTTTAGAAAGATAAAATAGTTGTCAGTGAGCCAAGCGTGAAATTCACCCTAGCGCAGAAATTCCACATAAGGAGATACATGCCACTGAAGCCCCACTCAAGATCTTAGGGTATCATTGTTTTGCATGCTCAACTACAAGTATTCATTTCTAATCTTCAGCTTCTTCTAGTAGGGTCTCTTACAACTGTTTCCAAATCCGTTACTGAAATACTATATCCAAGGAAGGAATATATGTTTACATTATGGATAGCTAGAGAAAAACATAAAAATCATCCTCTCCAGTACAGAATACAGCAGCTAAAATTAGTCATTGGACCTTCTCCTTTAAATCTAGCCATTGACCAACCATCCTTTTGATCTCCAAGCAGTAAAAAGCTCCTTTAAAAAAATTTTGAGGTCAGTTCAGCGTGTAGAATCCCAATCAAAACGTCACTGTAAGAGTGTGTGTATTTTTTTTTTAAGCAGCAACTTTTGCTCCAGTGTCAAGCAACTGTACAAGCACAGAGAACTGAAATGCCCTTTCACCCCCTGCTAGAGGTGACAAGGGAGTCCTTCTAAAATTGCAGACACATGCTCCCAGTGCAGGTGTTTGTAAACAAGTTTGGAAATATTTCTAATTATAAGCCATCAGAACTAAAATTAGAAGTCCAATCTGTTAGCTTTAAAAAAAGAACTTCCAAAAGGGTTCATCAAGTGAGAGCAGTCAGTGGGGTTTAATTTAGTGGCAAGAGTAGCACTCCTGTGACACAGAGTGATGTGCTGCTCTCCCTCAGACTTTCCACTCTAGAATGACTTATCTTTTTATTTGCTTGTGAAGAAAGTTACAATTTCAGTCCGCTCTCGTGTTTTGATGCTGTACACTTTGACATGTGATATTAATAAGATATCCATTATTCATGGCCTCATTTCTCCCATATATTCTATTAAAAATGTTAAAAATATACTCCCATAAGTTCTGAATTTCTCTTTGCCTCCAGCATTAAGTTGAGTTTTGATTCTGAACAGCCAATGTTTTTTGGCAATCCAAAAAAACAAATAGAACTATTTATGAAGTATTCACTAGTGAATCTGACCATCCATTGGGAGACACAGATGACTTGAGGGATCCTCATATTTGTGGATACGGAGCTCTAAATTAATCCCACACAACAGATTCACAGTAAGATTTTTGGTAAATTGTGGACGAGAGGGATTCTGTCTGGGTATAATTCATCTATGGTGTGGAAGGCTCACAAAAGGCCTTCTAAGCCACTGTATCCTACCTTGGATCTGGCCCTGCATAACTCGCACAGGGATGGAACCAGGGAGGCGTCATGGAATTCAAAATTGATCCGGCCTTGGTGGCCCCAACACAATGAATAAGTGGCATAGGGGGCCTGTGACCAGAACTCCAACCCATAGTCTGGGAATGCAGCTACAAGAAGCTTTGCATCTTAGGGTAGGTCTATATGGGGATAAAAGCCACATCAGCTGACTTGGCCTGTGGGGCTACAAATAGCTGTTCGGGCTCAGGCTAGAGACCAAGCTCTGGGTCACTGAATGTCTATATAGCAATATTTCAGCCAGGAACCCAAGCCGCATGAGCCCGAGTCAGCTGAGCAGGGCCTGCTGTGGGTTTTTTATTCCCATGGAGCCACATCCAAAGATACATATCAGATGGAGGCTGATTCTGTAGTCCTTGCACAGCTGTGGCTGAGCCCAGCGTGTGTCATGAGAAAGCTGGCCAGGTGAAAAGCTGGATTTTATCTCTAACTGAGCATTCTCATCCAAATCAGGGGGATAGTTATTTTTAGTAAAAAAGGTACATGTTGGCCCTTTCCATTTTCACACGGTTTCTTTAAAGAAATTAAATATCAATAACTTTTAAAGCATTATAATCACTTCCTCCAAATGAGTCTATGCCAGTAATTCCTTACTAACCCTGTGATTACCTGCATAAATAAGAGATGAAGGATTGGGCCCTATGACTTCAATGCAGGGGTTAGAGTAACAGGGAGCAGAGTGAGAGCACAGCTCACCCACCTCTGATCAAAGCAGAGGGAAGTTGCCCTTCTTCTCCCTGGCTTGGGAAAGCAGCACTTCCCCACAGCTCCTCCTCCTTGGCTGGTGCATTGAAAGCTCCCCCTTCTGTTTCAGTATAGTCTGTGTCAAAGACCACTTCACTGGAAGTGAGTGAAGACAGCGGGTTCGAACCCTAGGTCAGTGGGATAGGCTTGCTGCTGGAAAGGAGCAGCAAAATGGCACCTCTAAAGATTCATTCAGTTATGAAGTTATTATGCCATTAAGCGAGATTTCTAAAAAAGGGTTTTTTTTTAATTCAGCTATAGTGTCTGAATGTGTGTATATCATGTATGATAATGTAATATATATTCTTTGTTAGTAATCTCATTGTCATTTAATTCAAAATCAGTATGAAAACTGCTAATCTCTACCAGCACACCTGCTTTCTGAAATAGCAATGGAGTTTCAGCATGTTCCCTTACTGTGTTCAGCTGGAAAAATATTATTTTAAATAAGCATGTGTTGGAGATATGTTTGCAAATGTAAAAAACACCAAGGTTTTCTTTGTGTATATAAATATTTTAATTAAAAACATATGTATGTATTTAGGAGATTTTGCATCAAAGACTAGATCAGCAAGGGCAATTAACCCATTAGAGGGTTTTAACATCTTAGATAAAAGAAAAATCTACACATAGAAAATTCTGACTCATTTAAATTAAATATCTGAATACTAAAGAAATCTTGGCTTGAGACTGATTTCAAATATATTCTGCGAGCATGAAAGCAGCACAAAATGCATATATCTGACTGCCACAAATAGCTGAAAAAGACCATAGAAGGAAGCCTATGGGTTACAAAAGTAAAGTGTAAGCCACTAACTGCTAATTAGAAGCATCAAAAGCAAACATTGCTGCAATAAGAGCTGTCCCTTAAGTAGATGTTTCTATAACCATTTAAAGGCACAGGGTTTCTCCAGTTGCTGAGAATGGAGCTTGGATAGTTTCATCATAAAGGCCATGTGAAAAGAGACTGTGGCACTTGGCCATGTTACCCAGCTGTTTTCTAAATATGATGACAGGTGCCATATTTTCCATTTGATCGTGGAACGTAATACGTCTTCAAACAAATTTCCCCAACTAGACTGGTGCAGTTACATTTCAGAGATTCAACTAAAAGAATGTTCACCCACCCGCCAGAGAAATACTACACAGTGTTTCTTTTGACAAATATTTATCTTAATTTTTAAGAGTCAGATTTGGGGGGCAGGTATTTAAACTATTACAAGGGGAAAAATTAGAATTGGTGATAGATCATTTTTTAAATCCTAAGGTAAAAGGATTTGAGCATTCACAAATAGGAAAGATCACAGACTTGCAATATCTTGGGGGGAAGGGGAGAAGAGGGAAGGTCCTCTTCCTCTCAGCCCCATACCTGTTGAGGGATTGAAAGCAGGATGTTTTATCCTGGGGACTTCCCCTTTTCTTTATTAATTAAATGGCCAGAGTAGACTCTTATGTCGTGACTTAAGGATGCCCTGCCTGTCAAAAGGCCTATGGGCTAGGGCAGGAAAAGTTACTCTGAAAGAGTTGGGGTGGCTGTGCCATAATTCACAGCACTAAGAAGCCAAGAAACAGAAGGTCTCAGCTAAGGACACAACAGAGACACAGAGAAAATGACTTGTGGAAGAAGGATGGCAAACGCAAAAGGATCCAAATCTAGCCCGGTTCAATGCAATCCCTTAGCAGCAGCAAGCACTGGATGATGGGAAGTTAAGAGCCCACAAACTTAATTTGAAGATGCAGAAAAATACCAGGTGAAGGATTAAGGAGCAGTCTTCTGCCCTCCTTCAATAAAGGAATGATAAAACTAGCTTTAGATGAAGTACTACAAGTCCAAGTTTCAGGCTGTTGATCAATTGCAGGGACAGGAATATGGCTGTTACAGGATCAATGACATTCATAGTAAGGTTTGGAGAAGACTAGACCGGCTGACCCGATACTTCGGAAAGATGAGAAGGGACAAGTCAGCAAATGATGGAAGGGAGCTAGAGTGGGACAGGAAGTAATGGAGTTCATGCTTTTCCTCAGACCTATAGACATGAGAAGTAATAGTAAATGAGGATGAGGAACTGACTAAAGAGATTAAAGGTGGTTAAACAGAGTAATTTTCTAAAACAAAACCAAACCACCAGAAATATACAACAGATATGGGGAAATTATATTTAACATTTAAACATCTTAAATGTTAATTAATCCTCACAATGTCCTTGTGAGAGAGGTAGGTAAATATTATCTCCATTCTACAAATAGGGAAACAAACCCCAAAAGAGCAAAAACCACAGCAGGAGACAGTGTCAAAGACAGGATGAGTAACTCAGTAGTCATCAAGCTCAGGCCACAAAGTGTTCCAAAGACATGTATATGCAACATGTAAGAGATCAACATCGAGAGCAATCCCACCAGGGAAGTAGACAACATGTTCTTTTTCAACAATATGAATGAGGGTTATTTTGAGAATACCAGCAGATAACAGTGAGAGAAATCAAACAGCATGGTGGATGCTGCATTATCTTATGAGAGCAGATACCTCTACTGTGGAGGAGCACATGGTCTGCAGCACAAGATACTTCTGGGGGAATTCTGTGCCACTGCACACATGCAGAATTCATGTCTTCCCCCCTCCGCCCCCCGGATTTTTTTCTCTGCAGAAAATAGATTCTGCCAGAGAGGTGCTGCAGTTACACTTTTTGCTCATCAGGGGTTGCTGTGTCACCAAAAGAGAGGGCAGTCAGCTCAACGGCCAGAGCAGCCAGCCGTGGACAGGGAGCGGGCAGTGGCTGCATTCCTCACAACACCCTGCTCATGGGGCCAGGTGGGGAGGCACAGGATATGGGGAAGATGGACAGAGCGAGGCACATGGGGCTGCTGTGGGGGGGGCACATCAACTGAGGTTCAGAACAACTAGCTGGGTGACAACACTGAGCCAGGGCTGAATGGGAGTAGAGGTACAGGGCCACATGGAAATGGGGGGGGAGGGCAGCTGACTGGGGGTGCAGGACCACATAGGGACAGGGCAGATGTGCCTGATAGAATGGGGGAGGGGAGGGGAGGGGTCAGCGAGGGTCTGTATGGGGGAGGTTACTTAACTCCCTCAGAATCCCTCTCCATCTCCCAAAAAAGCCCTGCTCCATACTTCTCCCACCCACACCCAGCAATCCTCCAGGTTCACTCCCAAGCTCCTTCCTAGCAATTACTTCCCTCTCCCTCAGCTCCTCTGTTACCCCTGACTTCCCCAAGCCTTTGCACTGTTTCTGAGGCATGTGGAAAATATATTTCTGTATTGTAGTTAAAATGAATTATTGCTCAGAGTTCTGTATTAATATGCCCAGTAAGGAATCCATTTATCCAAAAAAAAAATGCCTGAATCTTTTTTGTTGTTTATTATTACAGACATATTTGCTGTCAAGTATTCTGAAATAAATTTCCAAAATAATTGAAACCACTGTGATTATGTTCTGTTATTTTGACAAATAAAATATGCAGACTTTTAAAATATTGTGCACAGAATTTTTAATTTTTTGGTGCAGAATTTCAACAGGAGTAACAAGAAGGTGGGAAGACATTATGTAGCTACTGAGAGGACTCCTACATTGTACTAATGGCACTTCCATCAACATAGAAGATAGGATGCAGGCATGATGTGACTGAATTAAGGAATAAAACTTGGTGGGGAAAAAGCATGATCTTTCTGATAATGAGACTGGCAAGTAACATAGATGTAAACAGACAAACCCAATGCTGATGCTTCTTCAGTAACTGCTAACAGCAGTTATTCTAACAGAGGAAATAAATGATTCTTTTAGAGGGAGAAATCCCATGTCATTAATGTTGCAGGCATAGAACAGGGCTCTGGGAAACCTGATGCACTAGAGAAAGAACAAGGAGCACAGTTTCAGTTGCTCTGTTGGACCACAATACCTGTGAAGTCTTGTGCATAGTTAGTCCAACTTAGGGTTACCAGGTGATATGAATGGGAAAACACAGTATATGCAGCTCAGCCATGTATTCTTGCTTATGCATGATAAGAGCTAGCAAATACATGTAGGAGACTGGCACAAAAGAATCCCAAAAGCAGTGAAGATAATCACCAATACACAGCAGCTTTGATGTGAGTTATCATTACCTGGGGAAAAGAGACCAGGGATTCTCTACAGGCTTCTAGGATTTTTTTTCCTTTCCTTCATTGTATGTCTATCTAGAGGCAGTGTTGTCTAGTGAATAGAGCAGTGAACTGAGAATCAGGAGATCCAAGTTCTGTCCCTGGATCTGCCACTAGCCTAGAGTGTCACTTTAGGAAAGTTATTCCCTGCTCTGTGCCTCAGTTTCACTATATGTAAAATGGGAATAAAGATACTGACCTCCTTTGTAAAGTGCTTAGCAATCTACTGATGACAAGTATAAGAGCTAGATTGTTATTATATAGTTGTACCAATCCCATTACCCTAATATCCTGGAAAAATCCTGCACGTTATTCAAGTATCTGGAAAAGATCAAGATCTCTGATGTTACTTTTAAGGCCAATGTGTGGCTAAGGTACAGCATGCAATTTAGGTGGAGGACAGCATGGACTGGGACAGGGTAGAGAGACGGCACTGTACAAAATGCTTTCATCAGCAAACAGTGAACAGACTCCTAGCCCCAAATAATGCAGCAGGTGCTCCAGAAGGCTGTTTACTAACAGTTTGATTGTGAGTGGTACAGAAACTGCAAATTTAGGCATGAATGCTCCAGGCTATTAGCAGGTGCTTCAAGCAGTCATCCAAATCAAAGCAAGACAGTGGAAAAAGCCAAGAGTTGATTAAAGGGGCCTGAAAAGAGCATAAATTCCGGTGAGGGCAGATAAAATGTTTTCCTGGTTGTTGAAATAGGCTGACAAGTTAAAAAAAAATTCAAAACACCACACACAACTGTTGTGTAAAGGTTCTGTGGAGGGTTTAAACCATCTTACTCAGGCCCCAAGATGAAATGTTGGCAAGGAAGCTGAGATCAGCAGTTGTATGTCCTCAGGTGGTTAGAGGCAAGACAGAAAAGAACTGGCATGTAGGGAGAATAGTGGGTCTGTTTGATAACGCTCCACTTGAGCATATGAGGGTTTCCCCTGTGGGTATTGTCTCGAAGAAAGCTTCAGGCAAGTTTACGCTGATTCATCACTTGTCACATCCAGAAGGTGAGTCAGTTAATGATTACTTCGACTCTCTTTTGAGTTTGGTTTCATATGCATCTTTCCAATCAAGCAACTGCATGCTCTTGCAGTCAAACACCCCGATCAGGACAAGGGCCTATATGGAATCTGTTTTTCAATTGCTGCTGGAACACTTGTATGGTTTTAGTTGTCAGGATTGCATTGACAAACTGAGTTTACAAACTACATTTTTTTTTTGATAAAAACAGACTCCTGGACTATATAATATTTTGAAGCACCTTCTATAGTCACTTCTTTTATCAGAATATACAACTCTGGGTCTTGAATTTGGATTAGTTTCTGGAGGGCCCATCACATCAGAAAGTGAAGTAGAAGACTGGTGAAGTAGCTAATGAATTTGGAGTAGAAGAATAAAAACAGATGGTCCAAGTCCAGCACAGACACTAGGAGCTTGAGTTCTTTCTTGGAAAATGAATTCTAACCTCCCCAGGGATAAACTCAGTGGACTGAATTCAACCTGCCAGAACACCACTGACTTCAATTGTGTTACACTAGGGGTGAGCTTGGACCAGTGAGTTCAAGCAGTTGCTGGTGCAGATTGTAACAGCCAATAAATTTTGCTTTAAAGCATGTAGTCATTTGAACTTCATTGGTAACATCCTGCAGATTGAGATTTTTGTCAGCTGCTGGGGGCTAGCTGGCTTGACAGCAGGAGAGAAACAATGCCTTTCATCAGAGTAACACAAGTCAATATACAGGAAGATATTTCCATCTGCTCTGTGCTTCTGGAGATGTGATATCATGCTATATTTTGGTAGGTGTTTCTGACAAAATGTGCAAGAAACCTGCTGGTTCTGTAAGTCCCTTCATATCCCATATATAAGGGAGATCCTCCTGGAAGTCACACAAGCCCCAAACATATTTTTCAGAAGCTACTATTACTTTCCAATGTAGGGCATTGTAGGAGCTGATAAAAAGCTATCAGTGAACTTGTGTGAGGCTACTTCAGGAGGAAGAAGCACCGCTGTTTATTTCAGGCATCCATAGCATGCAGAGACCTGGCTACGGTTTTAAAAAGAGCGTATCTGAAGCACATTATGTTCGTTAAACTATGGTCTATAAAGGCAAATTTTGCCACCCACTGTAATCACCTGAGGAATCTGTTGTATCTGACAACTTGTGGCCACTAGACTTAAACAATTAGGAGGCTATCCCAGCCTGTTTCTGTACCGGCCCTGTGTCCCTGCACATTGCCACAGCTAAGTCCCAGGGACTTTCATGGTCTGTGGACAGCAAATCGGGTCAGCCAAAAGGAAAGGTTCCACCTGGCTGAGCCAGCAAGAGGTATATTAAGCTTGTCTCAGCTGGAGGTCATTCTGCCTATTTTGAAGGGTGCTCTTTCAGTAGCTGTTCAAGCAATCCATGGTCAGAAACTAAGGATGTGATTTTCAGAAACTAAGGTCGGTGCAGAACACCGACCACCTTTGAAACCTGTCCCTAAGTATCAAAGGTTTTATATTCTGAAGAGTTTACATCTGCTATTTCTTTCAGGGTCAAACAGATTCTTAGTGTTGCTAAGACAATTGCGTATTATTTCCACTGCTCTTGATTGAGATGGTCTGCTGCTGAGCTTGCAGCAAAGATGAACTTGTCTAATTCCAGATTTCTTTTAGATGCTTTGTGGCCAAGGGGCTTTGCCATGGAAATTCGTGGCTGCCATCATCTGTTAGGCATGTAGTTAGGAGGTATTAACATATTTCCTTCAAGAAGGAAAAAAAGGTGAATGAAAATACATGGTCAATCCCAATGGAATACATACTCTTGTGCTTAGTGTCACTTTACAAGCAAGGCCTGGACTATTCCTCAGCAGCTGTGAGATTGTCAGCAGTAAGATTCTTTACAAAGTGTGGTGGCATATGGAATATATTGCTTGCCTCTTACTACAGAAGAAAAAAAATTGCTCGAGAATTGAGCTAGCAAAAGGAAGCAGATGCCTGATAAAGAAAGAATCCATCATGCATCAAGTGCTTATGGACTTTCTGGAAACTCTGGACAAGGGTATTTTCAAGACCAATTTATTTTCAGATTAGTCAAATAGCATTTTGGAGGAGCTACTTGACCACTGATATGGACTGCCTCCTTCAAAAATGAGTAGCTGAAATCATGCAATTGTAGGATAATATAACATTCAATGACTCAGTAGCCTACACAGTCACTATTTCTAAGCAATTCTAAAAAGGAGAATGGTCTTCTGCTAGTCAGAACCAGAACAATATCCAGTCCTTATATTTAATGGTTTAGGAAAGGATCTTTTTTTCCCCAAACATGTTCTGACCCAGCAGATTTTGGCACAATACTGGTTCCTCAAGTTCACAGCTGGACTTGCCAAAGAGGATTAAGCAAGAACAGGTGGCATGCTGGTGAATTTATTCAATGTTAAACCACAAATGAAGGTGCAGAATAGGAACAAGGTCAGGCAGTTATTTCCATGTTTATGTTCTCTCTACAACAGATACCCAATAGGCAAAGAAGCAGAAATTGATTTGTGGGCATTTGTTTGAGTCCTGGGTGCAACAGAATAGTAGTTTTCAAAATTATGGTGCACAGCTGGAGTCAGAAAACCAAGCTACAGGAAAAGGGGGAGTGATGGGGGAGCAATTATTATACACACTGCTTTCTAAGTCTATCTTCTGACATGATGGCTGACATTTAAGGAAGAAATGAGAAGAAAACTAGGACTACTAGGAAGGTGTTTGAAAAATCTGCATTGACCAAAATCATATTGTAGGAAGCAAGGAAATAGGTGAGGTGCATAAGGTTCATACAGAAGAACAGAAGAGAAATCTATGCAGAAATGGATTGTGTTGTGAGCTTTTCAGGAAGCTGGTAATTTCTTACAATACACTGCACATATTATTCCTTCCAGATAGTGATCAGCTCTCAGATAACTTAGCTTGTATTTATAGAACTCCCTGGAGATTATGCTTTTCAATGCCATGTGGGGTGACACGGTAAGGAATTGTTGGTCAGATCTGTGGTGGATGGAATTTAGGTGCTATCCATTAGTTTTCTGTCACCTCCATGAAGCTGTCTGTTTGCCACTGAAGTAGCCTTGATCTGGAAAAGGGACTGGGATGGATCTTTTCCAGTACACAGGAGTAGTCCCAGACAAATGAATATTAAGGGGAGGAGAGTGTTTGTTCCTGTCACATCTGCATAGCGACACTGGAAGGGACTGGAGTTATTTCAGAGGTATCTGAAGGTATCCATAACAATGACTTGTTCATGTTAATGATGATCTATTACAATATGCTTGTTATTTATGTAGTTTTACTATGTCCTTTAACTTTCAGTAGCACAGGCATGAGCAAGAAAAAGGAGGCCAAAGGAAAATGCCAGTGCTAAAGCACAAAGGCTTTCCTAGTAGTCTCTTTCCATACAAAGCACAAACCATAAAATAAAATAAAAAAATAAAACCAATAAAGTCCATTGTCTAACAAAGCAGACAATAATACTTAACTCTTTTATAATGCTTTTCATCCAGAGATCTCAAAGCTCTTTACAAAAGATCAGTGGCAGAGCCACAACTCAGTCCTTTGTCCCATCCACTGGACCACACCTTTAGGTGTATGCACATCTTCTATTAACTGGCAAGGGGAGAGGCACATGTGCATCAAAGGGCAATATTTGCCCTCATAAATTTAACACTGACTACTTGCTTTTATTAACTTGTTCCAAATGTCTTGTGCTTAAATTAACAGATCACAATGTACTTATTTTTTCCATGTAACATTGCATGTACAGGCAATACAGTACATAGGACATGATCTTCCTTTCAGTTACACAAGTGTGAGAGGATAATCAGCCCTATAAATTTGATTTACTTTCCTCTTCCTAAAGACTTTTCAGATGTCTTATATACAGAAGAAATAAACAGAATTTCCCTGATCATCAACACAAAATAAAAATTCCTGCAATATCACAGAGGAGGCAAACTGAAAACCATAAAGGTTTTATTAAAAATAGGGAAAGATCAGTACTTTTCCCCCCCAAAGAAATAGTCAAAGCTTGTAGGAATTATTACAATACAATAGTTTCTTTATGAAATTCAATCTGACCAAAAAAAAACAAAACAACCACAACAAATAACTTGGATAAACTGCAAGTTTCACTTTCATTTTAGCAGAGGCTTTTCTTAAGAACTGGTAGGCACTAGCTTTAGTACAGAACATATAAGTAAGACATGTCTTATCAACTGCATCTTCGGATCAGAAAATTACCGACTTGATCATTGGCCAAGTTCTGGTCTCAGGTACACCTGTGGAAAACTGGAGTAATTCCACTAACAGTAATGGAGTTACTCCAGATTTACACCACCGTAACTGAGATCAGAATTTGGCCTGTGTCTCTGCATTGAGTCTTTGCTGAATAACAAAATTCAGTATTAAGTATACATGGGCAACTGACACAACAGAGATAACCAATATACAATCTCTTTGTACATACAAAAAAAGAGTACATGTCCAACCTCTGTTTCTGTGCTTGTAACCAAGGCATTGTTGTACAGGGGCAAAAAAATCATTTAGATTTACCTGTGGCTCGCTCTGGTTAGAAGTACTGGCAACTGAATTAATTCACGTGAATTCACTGAATTAAAGGAATACTTGTAATCAGGGCCGGCTCCAGGGGTTTTGCCGCCCCAAGCAGCCAAAAAAAGAAAAAAAAGCCGTGATCGCGATCTGCGGCAATTCAGCGGGAGGTCCTTCGCTCCGAGCAGGAGTGAGGGATCCCCTGCCGAATTGCCGCCGAATACCTGAAAGTGCCGCCCCTCTCCAGAGTGGCCGCCCCAAGCACGTGCTTGATAAGCTGGTGCCTGGAGCCAGCCCTGCTTGTAGTGCCTCTTAGTTAATGCTTTTCACTTTTCCATAACAGATAATCTAGCACTGGAATTAAGAGCCTTCCTAAAATGGATTCCCCTTGTGTATGAATTCATTTCATTACTCCATTTTTATTTATATAGAACATTTGGGCTTTTTTCAGCATGTCGTCATGATCTTCTCTCTTTCCCCATCTACCTGCCAACCTCAGAGGATCAGTATTAAAATAACCATAATTAAAAATAGTACCTTCCCATGTAAGAGACCTTACAGAAGAGGAAAGGATAAAACATTGAGAGGTTCCCCACTCGTCTCTACCTATTAGAGCCCACAGCTTACCAACAGCCTTACAACAGGCCACATCTTGGTGACAAAGAACAGGTCACTTCATTCAATTTTGACGGGATGAGTGGTGTTTATAATGCTCCCTTTTTACATTTCAGATCACACTGTTTGCAGAAAAGTCCACAACATTCATTTGCTCAGAAGCACACTATAGCATTATATAATGATCAGAGGCATTTTTTCATGGAGAAACAAAACTGGCTCCAAAACACAATTCAGTGAAGAAATAAAGGGGGAGGGGGGGCGGGGAGCGAGAGAGAGACAGCTTTTACTTAGGTGCTCAGTTATCAATGGATTAAAAAAAAAAAGTCAATTCTTATCAGGCTCAGTTAAGAATCATTTCAATCCATCCTATCTGGCTGCACGCTGCCTTCCTTAAAATATTTTCTGCCATTACCAAGAAAGGAATAAGTTTCCATTCATCAAATGGATTAAGGAGAGGGGGGAAAGTCCTTGAAAGGAGTAATGCAGGGAAGCAGAAGGAAGGATTCAGTAAACTGCCAACCAAACAGAAGCACTCTGCTATCTCCCACTGTGAAGTAATAGTATCTGGGCTATAGATATGTTTGTCAAACATATCTATAGCACAGATAATTAAGTTAGTGCAGCAAACTATCTACATGCTTTGAAATGTTCCTGCAGTTGGTATACTAACCTTTCTTTCACCTGGTAGGTTAAGCTCACCATCTCCTCACACATATTTGCAGGCTTGTGACCTATACTCCATCCTCATTATCACATCATTTATGGTAGCTAACTATGTTGGAACTGATATTCAAGGTTTTGTTATAAATAAAAGTGATTAAAGGGGAAGCCTAAATAAGAGCCTTATATCAGTGAGAAATACTTTGTATATCTATAACACCTTTCGCCCAAGATGCTCAAAGCACTTTACAAACATTAAACTGCACAATACTTCTACAAGATAGATATTTAATATTATTATCATCCCCATTGATAGATCTATTTTATGATTAGTGTCCAAGAGTCTTGACTCCCTGTCCACTGATCGTTAGAACTAAAACACATTCTCTCCTTGTTAGTCAAAGAAAATACTTTTAATAGTTAATAAAATCACTACAGATCTCTCAATTGCTATGCTGAAATCACACAATGTGATGGACAAGATTATAAAATAGAAGCATCTGAAGACTGTTTATGGCATTTGTAAGGCATGCTGCTCTGATTTGGGGACCATGCAGCTCTTCCCAAGTGAATTCTCTTTTCAGCTGTCTGAAGCAGAATTGCATCTGCTATTGCGAGAAAGACTGCCCCACCCCTTGGTAAGTCTGGAGGACCCCTTACTGCTAATATATGCTTTCTTTTGCTGCTAAGGACATTTATTTCTAGTAAGATTTGTAAACTCCTTGATATCTTCCATTTCAATTTTGGTAACAACCGAAGTATTTGATGCTAGACCAGCTTGGAATGGTCAAACCTAAGCCCTGCCAAATTTATAGTTTGCCTCTCCCACAATGGGGCTGCATCTTTTGGGATTAATGGGGCTGAAAAACCCTAATGTAGACAAGGCCATAAAGGACAATGTGAGAAAGTCTGCACTGCAAATCTCCTTGTAATACCTGTCCTGTGGGTAAACAGAGGCTTTTATTCTCCAGGGACATCAGACAGACATCTTCCAAGAGCACTTTAAAACATTCCCTTGATAAAATTAACAGAAAAACCTCTTGCTGCTTTTTGTTGTTGCCATACTGTACCCTTTTTTTTTTTCAAACCAGTTCTTAATTATGGTATATTTATAGTCCCTGGTGTTTCAATCTATAAGGTAATAACTGGCCCTCTGCAGTTAAATTAGACCTTATTTAAGTAGGACAAAATGTCTTGCCCGTGATACTTGTACTCCACCAGGAGTCTGAAACCATGAAACAATCAATAAAAACAAAATCTGAAAAGAGTCAGACTTTCTCTCTTACCTTGTAAACTTCAGCAGGTTCTAAAGCCACTTTCAAAGAGACAGAGAAAGTAAGAACTACAGGTCTCAGAAACATGCCTTGACAATAAGACCTCTTGCTTTTGCCAGGGATTAGAAACAGCATTTTACCTGCAGTGAAGTGAAACACAAAGCCTGACAGGTAACCAAGGAGCCCACACTACAGTGAGCTGCTTTTACACTACACAGCTATGGTGCGCAAAGGAGACCAAACTTCCTCACACATGCAAACTCCAGATTTAATTTTCTGCAAGATTACACACAATAATTACAAAGTTTCTGTAATTTATCCTTGAAAGCTTGTGACTGTAGGATCCATAGGAATTGATCTTTTATCTTTTACCTCCAAAAGATATTGTGTCTATGCATATCATGTTTAATACAGTTTACCAGTTTAACACAGAGCATATTTTCCATTAATTTCTAGAGTTACTAAACTGAACCTTAACTAAAATTAAGTTGACTATTAAAAGCTCAATGAGTAACCCAATGAACAGAGGTCCTGTATATAGGGCTTAGCAAACATGCTGCAAGAGTTCTGGCAGCCACCAAGACAGACGGACAGAGCATCTGCTGATCAGCATGCATTTTCTGTTGGCTACATACATTAACCATACGTACATTAACCATTACTTTGACATTCTAAAAGCAATGACCAGATTTCTACAGCTTTTGGCCTGCAATTGGTGTTTTAATGCAATCTATATCACTCCATCTAATTTGTGCCACTGAACGTAGAATTTTAACATCTTCAGGGAAAAAGAGAAAAAGACTTTCTGCAACAAAAGTCTAAACATATTTGGCTAATTGCAGCATGTGTTTCAACAACAAAAGGGGTGATTTGGAAAATCCAAATCCATTTTGAAAATGAGCATCACATACACCACATTGAGGGATTTTACAAGATAGTTTATCCTTGAAATGCTGTAGTTTAGTTCCATTATACCATTCCATGAACCAAAAATGAAATACTTCTTTTGACTCGTGTATCAATTTTCGTAGTCTTAAGATATTAAAATTAACCCATTAGAGTTCATATATGCTATTTTGTAAAGAGAAGTTTATTGAATTGAAATCTACTGGCCAGTTTACAATACATACGCTACCACTTAAACTAACTGATTTATATAGATATATATAGATTTATAAAACAGTTGTTTTAGAAATACATGTGTAATATAACTAAAAGTCACCAGCTGGTACTATTATAAACCATCTTACAAATTTTGTTTAACTAAATGTATAGGCAGTTAGATTTTGGTAGAAATGGTGTTTTACTTGTGATGCAATTCTTTTTAGTAGCTGCTATTAAAAGTAAAGTTTGTTCACTACCTGAGAATCAATCTAGCTAGAATTTTGTAAAATTGCAAGCTGTTAGGTATAAAGACTATCTGTCTGCAGTGGTGCTAGAACTAGGGTTGCAGCTCCCACACCCGCTGACTTAAAGTAGTAATAACAAACACCAAACACACGGTTTCCATCATCAGCATCACACTACACAAATTGTTCCAACACCCCTGTCTGTTTGTATAACTTCTAGGCCAGCGGGCACTACCCTAGTACAAATGGAATAATTTCTTAGGTTCAGCTCTATCGCTCACAGGATTATACCCATGGAAGTAAACAATAACACTGTATGGCCATGTCTACACTACAGGTAGATCGGCACTGCTGCAATTGATGCAGTGGGGTCAATTTAGCGGGTGTAGTGAAGACCTGCTAAATCAACGGCAGAGCACTCTCCGGTCAACTCCAGTACTCCACCAGAACAAGAAGAGTAAGGTAAGGTGACAGGAGGGCATCTCCCATCGACGCAGCGCAGTGTAGACACCGCAGTAAGTCGACCTAAGTTATGTCAATTCCAAATACGTTATTCACATAACTAGAGTAGCATAACTTGGGTTGACCTACTGCGGTAGTGTAGACCAGACCACAGCTATAAGAAGCTCTCAAAGTGTAGATGCAACCTAAGAAAAAAAAGATTTCTACCCAGTTCAGTTACTCAAGATCAACTAAAAAAGCAGGAACCTTCACAAGGAGTGGGAAAAGTTCATTTTTCAGGATCACCTGAAATCCAGAAATGAGGTGGGAAAAGGCTGTCACCTGTTAATCTGGACTGGAGAGAAAAGTAAAGACACTTATAAAAATTTGGATAAAATATGTCAGTTGAAATAAAGAAAGCCATATTACAATAGGTTCGATATACACCTTTACCCCGATATAACACGACCTGATATAACATGAATTCGGATATAACACAGTAAAGCAGCACTCTGGGGAGGCGGGGCTGTGCAGTCCAGCGGATCAAAGCAAATTCGATATAATGCGGTTTCACCTATAACGCAGTAAGATTTTTTTGGCTCCCAAGGACAGCGTTCAGAGTAGAAGTGTATATGACACCACAAAAGCTATATAATTTATAATAAAGTAGAAGGTCCAAATGAACTCAGAGCAGTATGCGATAGAGGTAAAGCTAAAGACAGTTTAAGGAGACATCAGTTTGGGACAGCATCTGGGCCTATTTGTCCAAAAATACATGAAAGGCTGATGATAACTTAAGAAACTAAGCTCGATTTAAATAAAATAGTAGATATTGCTAGATTACATGAAATAGCACAAGTACAGCTAAAAATTAGTGATGGCATAGGATCACTGACTCAGCTACTTCTGAGCCATTGCTTCATTTTGCCTTCACAAAACACCACTCCAAGCCATCATCCAGCTACAGCTCTGAAAAAGCTTAATTCAAAGATCTTCAAAAGTGACTAGTGATTTGGGTCCCCAACTTGAGACCTCTTAAAGGGGACTGATTCTCAGAAAGTGCTAAGCACTCATCCTCAGAAAAATCAAGCCCCTTTAAAGGGGTCTCAAGTTGGGCACCTGATAATAGAGGTGTCCAAAAATCACTGGTCACTTTTGAAATTCTTAGCATAACACTAAACAGGTCCAACAGCCCAGTTTTAAAGCCTTACCAGGAAAGAGAAAGCGTGTGCAAGCAGAATCCTGATGGCCAGTCTGGCACTGTTTGTCTGTACCAGTCTACCATCTGGTACAGACAAACAATGGAAGAATATTTCAGCATAATCAAAACACATGCTCAAGTCAGAATAAGTTAATTTTAATCCAGCTGATTCTGATATCACTCTGTTTCTAGACCACAAGACAGTTGTGTTTCCTGGAGAACATAACACCTTTGATGACCCCTGAAAGAAGTAAATTTGAAAAGCAAAAAGGAATCAAAAGACAATTAAAATCATTATGGGCCCAATTCATTGCCCACTGAAGTCAACAGGAGCCTTCCACTGACTTCAATTGAATAAGGCCTGTTTTGTCCATACGAGTTATGTTGTAAAACCACATTGGAAATCGAATCTATAAATATTGTGTTGTTATAAATACTGTTAATATTTGAAACGTGTAGGAATTTAAATAGCAATATTCTGAAATATTTGATGACTAGATATTTGGTGATGGCTGCTTAGTGGCCCATATGAAATGAATTTGTGGCTTCAGTCCAGTCCCTGGTAGGCAGGATCCCACTTAATAAAAGACATCAACACATTTTTCACCCTTTTTGGCAGCCTCAACAGAACAGGCCAAGTATTGAGTGAGCTTGGATATTGAATCACTCTCTCATCCCTTCAGGTGGTACTTCCAAACCTATTTTGATTCAATTCGCAGAAGCTTACACTAACATGACAGGAATTTAGTGTTCAGGACTGTCCACCTGGTATTTTCACAAGCAAAAAAACCAAACAAACATTCCTCAAGTGCTAACATGTTGGTACCTAGACACTGGAAAAAATAGCAAAAGTTCAGTTAAAATAAAAAACCAGCTAGAGTGCCCATCCCAACAGCCTTGTTTCTTTTTCTTATTGCAGATCAAGTGTAGGGATGTTTACAAGATGCAAGGCTACCATCAACTATATTATTAATTATTAATACTTAATGGTAATCATTGATTACTTTCACTGTGTCCAAAAATGTGCTCTATCTTGTGTTATACGATTTAAAAAAAAAAAAAAAACTTGTGTGCCCTGAATCTTCACTAAGTGTTATGTGTCTGCGTCTCAGTTTCAAGTATGCAGAGAAGTTTTCTGGTAACTTCTGCTCAAAATAGACTTCTCTTTCTATGTTGGTTCTTATATTGTGCCCATCATTATAGTCTATGAATCCTGGACCAGAGACAGGAAAACTCACTCTTCAATTCTGCCTGCTGGAAAACGGGCTTTGTCATCCCATTCTCTAACTTCTCAAAGTTTTAGATCATAAATCCAATATCTTATTCAAAATCGATAGAGAAAAACTGGTGTCACAGTCAGTAAAGATACCTGCTTGAAACAAAGGAAGGCTGCCACTTGCCCCATGTTTACAGGGTCCTTGAAGCCATACTGCACGTCTGATCCTGAATTCTTTGTTCTTCTAGGCTGAGACCTCTCTGATACATTCAGAAGATCACTGCTTCTGCCAGGCCCAATAATATATATGTATTTTGGGGGTTTTTGTTCAATAATTAACACACTTGGGAGGGCGGGGAAGCAGTACTGTCTTATAATTTATTTGGATATCAGTCTTGATTTTTCTCCAAATATTTTAATTTAATTCTAGATCTCCATCAGTCTGTGTATGAACAGTTGTCTGGTAACTTCCCTGTTAAGTCACCTTTTTGGGTGAGTAACGTTAGGGCTGGATTTGCACATTTTAAAGATACTATTTTGTCTCAAAAAATCATATTTCTCCCTCTTTTCTGTGCGCTACCAAAATCTTAACACTTACACAATTCAAACAATGACAAAGGTCCTTGTTGTATTTGAAAGATTTTTCTGACATACCTGTCTAATCAGAGAGCTCTCCTTTTACTTGCTTTTCAAATGCACTTCTTTTCAATAGAAGGCGGGTTAACAGGGCCTATATGTAGTGAGTGGCCTTTACTGTTACATGTGGGCCAAATCCCACTCTCTTTATGCACACAAGGAGTCTCACTGATGTCAGTGGGACTACTCAGAAGAGTAAAGCAAACAGGATATGTCCCTTTGTCTAGCTATATACTTTTTAATTGTAACCCTGTATGCCTGACATATGCTGGTCAATTCTAACAGAGTGATGATAAATAATTCAAAACACTTCCCGGCTGAAATCTCTATATATTATCATTACTGATAGGACAAAGCTGTGTGTGACACTTTACATTCATAGAAATAAGTCAAGTTCCCTGCCCACGGAGCTTACGGTTGCATTCATCCAAATAACATTGTGACATAATAAGGACAAGAAAACACAGAGTTGATAAAGGGGTGACAAAAACAATAGAAGAGGGTTAAAATTCTTAAGGGAAGCTTTTTTGGGATGTGGGAGTTGTGGACTTAGTTTTACAATCATTGGAGTTGTTATATGACAAAGTTCTTGGGTATTTTTGTTTGGTTTTATTATTTATTGTTCTCTTTTACAAACTCTACATGGTTAGCACAGGCATGGCAAAGGGAAGCACCCTAGATTAATGGAGGATAATAGTTGAATCTTCTAGGCTTTGAGAAAGGCTTGAAATTTGGAAGGGGGAAAATGAAAATGCAGACACACATATGTATACACATACACACATGGAAAGGGATTTGGTTATGGTTAGAATTTGTGATTGATAGGGCACATGGCAGTCAGGAGTCAGCAAAGATTTGGTGGCATGGAAAATCTTGAGATAAGACACATCACTGCTCACACAATCTGCATGTGCCTATCATCATGCAGTATTATACTAGCTGACACTATTGGTTTATCACTTCTCCAAAAGACAGAGGCTATAAATTAAGACCAGGGATTGGGAAATGGTGAATGAGAAATGAAAGTCATAACCCTTTAAACCTCCACAACAGATATAACCTATTATCCTTCTTGTCAAAATACTAAAACTTCTATTTCACAATTTAATTTCAGCATTGACTGTTTCTTTAAATTACAAAGATCTTTTATATAGTAACTTACCTACTAAGTGCCTGATCCTACAAATACTTACGCATACCCCTAATTGTAAGCATGAGTAGTCACACTGATTTTTAGTTTAATGGATCTACTCACAGGAGTTAACCATGTGCATAGGTGTTTTCAGGATCATGGCCTAAGTCATAATATGTAATTAAACAGAAACATTTCCTGAGAATGTTTTTTCCCCTTCAGTGGATCTAGTGCAACAGTGGCGCTGGTGGAGATATACAGTTTAAATTGAACCTGAAAAATTGAAATACTTTCCCTTTAATACTGAATACAAGCTGATACAGTATCACATGACCTTTACCGTAATTTCTATTAAAATCATTTCATGTCTGGTTGATTCTGCTATCCTGGCTCATTTGTATTGTTTACAACAAGTCATTGCACCCGGCAGTTAGTGGTGGCTGAATCCATGGTTACCAGTTTTTACATTCACTAGTTAAATGGAATGCAGCTCTTCTGTGAGTTTCATGGAGAAAGCTCTTAAGAAACCACAATCCAGCTATCAATCAGGCTAACCTGGGAGAAATTAATCTTATAAACATAAGTATTGTTGCATATTAAAAATTTATAGAAAGGGAGCTCAAGGCTTTTATTAGATGTAGTTGCAAGAGTGGACGTCTTGAGATCTGGCTTAGTACATGGGAGACTTAGGTTCTATGGTCTACATCTGACATTCATCCATGTTGTGCCTTCTCTAGCTTTCAAGGCTAATAAAACTATCCTTTTTTTAAGCTTTTAAATCTTGAGCACTTCTTTTACCAGGCATGTGCCTGGAATATAAATAGTGCTTAAACACAGGTCTAATCACACTGCAGTCCTAGCAAAGTAACTTAAACAGACACATACAAGATAGTAAAACACAGAATAGACAGTACTGAGTAGAATTCAATTAAGACAGAACAACACTGGAATGTTCTTTACTAGTAAATTAAGCCTGCAAACTAATATGTTTTATTGCTCTTAAGAACTACATGAACTAATTCTACTTGCCCTGTTATTTATTGTTCGTTGTGGGGTGCGGTTGAAAAAACAAACAAACAACTTATTTACAAGATGGAGACCACACACATTTATAATGCCTAATACTATCAGAAAAGTTCTCTACTGTTTGCTGGCTACAATAATTGTCCCACAAGATACATGAGAGCAACAAACAGTTAAATCAAACATATTACTAACTCATCTACTGCAAAGTCACTGTATCAGAAGCCCCAATTGATTTGTTTCCTCAGAACGAATTGAAAATGAATGTAACGTAACGTCTGGAAAAAAAAAATCTCTACTGCACTGCTAATCGGATATTGTATAATGGTTGATTGCAGCTTTGCACTGTGCTATTGTTGCCTAAATCATACATACTTACAGGTTCTGGGTTCTTCCAAGAGTTTGGTGCAGTTTCAAGGACAAATGTCTTAAGGAAGTCTTTCTACTGTGCATCAATGATCCTAGCTCTGATCTGATTACATTAGCAAAGTGCTAAATCTGACAATAGAAAGGAAACTTCCTGTGTAAAGAAGAAATCTTGGAAAGTCTCAGGGTTAAAAAGGCTGCTTAAATGTGCTGGTTGATTTGCTCCCTAGTTGTGTATACACAGTAGCAGCTGATCTCTGTTTGCAGCCCTGCAGAAAGAAACCTTTACTGAAAACCAATGGCATCACATTTCACTGGAGCTAGTGCCAGGCTCTGGAGAGCAAAGCAACCTTGGACAACTTCACACAATTAAAATAAGTGGGTTTGCTGCATGTCCAGGAGGACTTTTAAAATTGTGAATTTACTGTGTCATTTTTGCTAACAATGAGCTGAAATCCTGCAGTCCTTAATCAGTCCTGATACAAGCAAAGCTCCCATTCACTTCAATGGGGTTTTGTCAAGACTATGTAAGGAGCGCAGTATTTGTCCAAGTATGTTTTGCTTTGTCTTGATTGTGGTCTTTGTAGGTGATAAGGTGTTAGCTGTGCCCTAAGGCACTTTATGTGTTGGAACTGTTATAGCAGGTGTCCTACACAACCTGTGTTTGTCTTAAATTCATTCTGACCCTGTCTTACATCAGTCACACTCTTTTCTTAGCTTTCTTTCAGATACTGAGCAAATTATTTGTTTGTTTTTTTCTCTCTGACTCTCGTCCCCCGCCCCCCAACCCCAGTGTCCTATGTCAAACTCTCTGGCACATTCCTACTAGAATAAAATCCTCCGATTCCAACAACCAAAAATTTTGCAAGGATTCAGAAGCCTGTTTCGGAGCCAAACTGCAGAGCTGGCCACTAATTTTATAGCAGGCTTAACCGAAACTTCAGATCCAAACACTCCATAACTTGGGGAAGGAGAAAGTTCAGAATGTTGATGTGGGTCTCAGTTTCTTAGTGATGTCCAAGTAAACAAATAAGACCAGAAAAACAACATTTTGAATCAGTCCGCGGGAGCTATGTGGACTTCTGGGGAAAGGAGCTGCAACTCAAACTGAGCAACACGCTTTGTGGGTAATTATTTTTGTTATCATTAATCATGATTTTTACTGTAACATTTAGCCCTGGATAATGTTCCAAATACTAACTGGAACCTGCATTGCAATTAGAACATGACTGAACAGCATGTAAGGTGCTTTTTTTAAAAAAGGGGTCAGTTTTCTCTTTTCTGGGCCACAAACATGAAAATCAAAAGGAAATGTAATATGGTTCAATTTTTAAACACAATGATAGAGTCCAGTTAGGAAGAGTTATTGTATATTTTGTTTTGCAAGATAGTTTATGATCACTTAGATCAGCAGTTCTCAAACTGTGGGTCAGAACCCCGAAGTGGGTCACGACCCCATTTTAATGGGGTTGCCAGGGCTAGCATTAGACTTGCTGGGACTCAGGGCTGAAGCTGAAGCCTGAGCTCCACCCCCACCTAGGGCAATGGGGCTCAGGCTGTAGCCCCTCCCCCCCCCACCTGGCGTGGCAGGGCTTTGCCTGCGATCCGTTTTCCCCCCACCCAGGGTGGCAGGGCTCTGAAACCCCCACCCAGGTTCATATAGTAACTTTATTGTCAGAAGGGGGATCAAGGTGCAATGAAGTTTGAGAACCCCTGACTTAGATTATTCAACACCCTTTGGCACTATGACTGTAGTAGTTAGTAGTATATTGTGTTATTTCTCTAATATTCTGAACTTTTGTTCCAAAGGGCAGAAACCAAGCCACGTTCAAGAATTCAAACAGTACAATAATTGAGATTCTATGTATATCTGCTATACATGCATGAGTGTGCACATTGTACATACCTGCATGTAAAATTGGGGTTCACGGTTATGTTGGTGTTAGGGTGACCAGGTGTCCGCTTTTCATCCAGAACACCCACTCAAAAAGGGCCCCTGGCGGCTCCAGTCAGCACCACCAACTGGGCCATTAAAAGTCCAGCCAGTGTTGCTGCCCAGCTAAGGCAGGCTACTCCCTACCTATTCTGACACTGTGCTGTGCTTTAGAAGCAGTCAGCAGTTCTGGCTCCTAGGCGGGGGGTCACAGGGCTCCATGTGCTGCCCCCACCCCGAGCACCGGCTCCACACTCCCATTGGCTGGGAACTGGCCAATGGGAGCTGGAGAGGAGGTGCCTGCAGGTGAAAGCAGCAGGCAGAGCCACCTGCATGCCTCTGTCTAGGAGCTAGACCTGCTGCTGGCTGCTTCCGGGGCACAGAAGAGTCCACAGTGCCAGGAAGCCTGCCTTAGGCCCCCACCCCTGCTGACCAGGAGCCACCAGAGGTAAGCCTGTGCCCCAGCCCTGCCCCCCCCCAACCTGGAGCCCCCTCTTACACCCAAAACCCCTCATCCCTGGCCCCAGCTGAGAGCCCACACTCCCATACTAGAGCCCTCACCCCCCTCCTGCACCCTAACCCCTGCCCCAGCACAGAACCCCCTTGCATACCCTGAATCCCTCAACCGTGGCCCCACCCCAGAGCCAGCACGCCCAGCCAAAAGCCCTCAACCCCTTGCACATCCCCCTGCCTCACTCTGCAGCACTCTCCCACACTCTGAATCCCTCAGCATCACCTCCAGCCTGGAGTCCCCTCGTTCACCCCAAACTCCTCATCCCTGAGCCCAGGCCAGAGCCCACACCCCAGCTGGAGCCCTCCCCACAACAACTTTCTGCAGTCCCCTCCTGCACCCTGAACTCCTCATTTCTGGCCCTACCCTGAAGCCTGCACCCCCAGTTAGAGCCCTCACCCGCACTCCAACCCCCTGCCACAGTCCAGTGAAAGTGAGTGAGGGTGGGGGAGTGTGAGCCACCGAGGGAGGGGGAATGTAGTGAATGGGGGAAGGGTGGAAAAGGGGGCTAGGCCTTGGGGAAGGGGCAGGGCTAGGGTGTTTGGTTTTGTTCGATTAGAAAGTTGGCAGCCCTAGTGGGTATATTACTGGCCTGATTTTCAGAGGTGCTCAGCACCTTTGAAAAATCAGACTGCATGTTAGTTCCTTGAATTTTTTTAATCAATCTGATTGGTTACAATGGTAACAGACAGTCTGTATCAAGAGACCATCATTAAAATCCAACATACATATCCTCCTCCACAACAACAAACATTCAAACAATTGCTGCCTTCCCAGAGTTTCCTGCAGGAGGACAGGAGCTTGTCAGCTCCTTGAGTGTCTCCACTGGGAAAATGAGTTAGCATCGCCTGCTGGAGGGAGAAATCTCATTTGCACTGAAGTAAAAGAGTCAATGTGGTGCTACTAACTGAAAACCTAGGAGTCAGGAGACCTGGTTCTGCTGTGTGACCCTGAACAAAGCACTTTACCTCTCTGATCCTGCATCATTAAAGTCAAAAGGAGTTTTGCCATTGACTTCAGTGGGAGCAGTGTCTCCCTGCCTCAGTTTCTCCATCTGTGAAATGGGGGTAATGTTTGGGAGGAAGACAATGGACTGAAACTCAGAAGCTCTGAGTTCAGCTCCTGGTTTTGCCATAGTCTTCCCCTGTGACTTGGGCAAATCACTATTGCTTCAATTCCCAATATTCTTCTTATGTTATATCCCCTTCTCCCACCATTTCTCTATCCTGTCTATTTTAATTGATCTCTTCAGGGCAGGATTTGTCTCTAATTTATGCATATGTACAGTGCCCAGTGCAATGGGACCCTCTTGTCAGTTAGAACCTGTAGGCGCTAATTCATTCATTCAATCAATCAATAATAAAGTATTTATGAGGATAAGGATTTCAGTGAGCCAAGATTACTGCCCAAAAGCCTTTATGTGCAGAAGTCCTTATTCACAAAGACTGACCTTCCTGAATCCTGCATAAAGCCCAGTACTCTGGATTTATGCAGTTGTCCTGTTCTAAAATTAGTGGGCATGACAAAATCCACCCCACAAACCTGGGGAATGTCACAGAGTTGCAGGACATCCAGCCAGGATTAGCATCCACTCTTTATGTCTCCCATGTGAGGTTTCCCAGCCACTGCACCTGTGTAAATGAGACTCCCCTTCCCTCAACTTTCCTCCCTCTGACAGCACATACTGAGCCCGCCTGGAACCCAACAACCCAGCACACCGGGATTTCAAAAGCCCATCTTCCCTCAGACCTCTCAAGTGTATCCCATTGGTGGTACATTCTGCGTCACAGCTGTCTCTCCCTCTGTCCCTGCACTTCATTCTCAAGAAGTGCCCCCTGTGAGGTGGGGTAGCAGCTGGCTGGTGGGGTGGGGTAGAGGAAGGAGGAGACCTTTTCTCCAGCAGCTCTGGGATCTCCTGCACGCTCATCCCTCGTCCCCAATTGCAAGGAGCAGAGAGAGATGAGAAGCTTTCAGGGAGCCAGAGTAAGAGCCAACTTATATGTGGAAGGTAAGAGCTGGGTAAGGAGCAAACAGACTGGCTCCCTACATTAATCATAGAAATGGAAGGGAGCTGGGAGTGGAGCAGGCCCTGAGCAGTTGAGTTCTTCACAAGCTGGGAGGTTCCACTCCCTCCAGTGAAGAGCGTACAGGCCCAGCTGCTCCTTACAACTTCTCCTCTCCCCACAAGTAAACCAGTGCCCACTCCTGGGCCACAGGGTCTCTCTGTCTGCTCTTTAGTGGGAAGGGGGAGAGAGTGGCACATGACAGGGGCCAGAGTAGCAAAGACTTTCCTGGTGGCAGTAGCAATGGAATCCTGCAGTAAAGGAGGGCTATACACCTTAATAGTATATAGAAGTGGAGCATGAGGAGAGGGGGAAAAGTTAATTAGATTTAGTACAGGGTGGGAGTGGTCTGACTTAACTGCTCAGAGTTGGGGGCTCATGCCCGGGGACACCAGTCTATATTGAGGCCAAGGCAGAGACTAGCCCTCCCAAATCCTTAATCTGTAACAGTTAAAAAAAAATAATTTCATTCACACAGTGTGGGGGCATCCATAAAAACAGGTCTTTATAATAAAAAAAATCATAATATGTAAATCACACAGGGCCCAGTGATGCCAACACTTAAGCAGTGGCACTGATTGTCACGATTCCATGATTGGCCTTGCGATATCTGTTGTTTTTCTTAAAGCCCCAGCGCCTGGAGTGAAGTGATAGTGTGAGATTCTCACTTTTGTTTTAAAAAAAGAAGTTTCTAGCCCTTGCAGTTGTTGGAAAAAGGTTGAAAATGTGATTCAAGTGCACCCTCAAGGGTCAGAAATGAGAGTGCCAATAAACCACCCCATCAAGATATACAGTTGTTTAAAAAAAAAACATGGTTCTTAAGCTAATATCGTGATTTTAGGAGCCATACTCATGATTTTTTAATTGCTGGGGTTGGTAATATAGCTCAACCACACAACTTTATCCACAAGAGCAATAGTCTCTTTGAATTCAATGGGAGTACTCAAAGTAGTAAGAACTACAATCAATAGTAAGTGTTTGCATAACCAGGCCCCAAGAAACCAATTGTACAGTTTTTACTCACTCAGTACGTGTTTTGCCCAAATAAAAGCTGCAGAATCAGATTCATATAAGTCTTTCCGTCTCCAGTCTAGTATTTATATTGTCCCTATCACATGCAATCAGAGCACCATGCAATCTTTGCCTTTTTCTCCTTCCTTCTGCTCCACCTTCTGTGTATTCTTCCATGCATGAAATACCTTCCGAATTCCTGTTCAACTAAGTCACCACGTTCTCCTCATTCAAATTCCTCCGAAAAACTCACTTCTGCCTTGTCAGCTACAAACATTTAATCAAAATTAATAGAACCATCAAGGTACGCACATGCCTAAACTGAGTAAACGTGGGCTATAACATTGTTCTAATCCTTGCCCACATCACCTTCCATTGCTCCATCAGCCCCATTTTGTTTATTACCCTCACTTTTTGTGTCTTGCATAAAATTTAGATTGTATGATTTTTTCATTCAGGGCCTTTTCCTTGCTCTGTAACCTGCCCAGCACACTTCTGAGACATGTATAAATAATAGTACTAATAACAATATAGATATAAATACTACTTATAACATAGCTATAACTACCACCACAGAGGCATTACTGTAACTGTGACATTTGGGATAAATAATTCTAGGCATCTAAATCTAATTTAAATTCTTTCCCGGCTTTAACCATGGCTTCAAAACCAGATGAACTTAAGCCAAGGTGTATGACTTTATGCTACACTGGTAATCCACGCTAACTAGGAAATAAATTTTCAGCGATTAAGTTGAATTGTTCGTACAAAATGTCAGCTTCAGCTTTTCACCCACACAAAACAGCTTGGAAAATATATACTGCATGTATTTATTATAGCTACAGTCACTATGAACATCTATAACTCTCCAACAATTTCTTTGATTTACGTTCAAAAACATACAGGGCATGAAATGATGCCTGCAACCTTACATTTTTCTCAAGAACATTGTGGGGAGCAGATATATTCCAAAACATCATGTTAGATTCCCTGTTATGTCTGCTTTTTAAAATAAATGTATGATAATCAATTACACATGCTTCAAAGCAACTGCCACTAGATTCCCCATCAGAAAAGCTGTTTGAAAAAAGTTCCATTTTCTTTTCCCTTAATATCTGGGTTTTAATAAGGGACTGTGCCCACATATTAAAAAAGGAAAAATGCTTTTGTAAAATAAATGCCAATCTTAACTCACACCAGCAAGCTAGTCTTACCACAAGTTTATAGAAAAGGGCCATCTTCATTGATCGACATGCTAATAAAAGTGTACATGCTGTGAAACTCTTGGGCCTGATGTTCCTCTCACTCATACATTTGTCAACTAGGAGTAACTCCACTGATATCCAAGGAATGACACTGGCATTAAGTGAGAGGAGAGGAGAGTTAGGCCTCACACATTTAACTAAGATGTAAAATGTTTGCATAAGAAACTTGCCCAGTTTTGGTTTCTATTAGAAACAATAAACTAGGGGTCGGCAACCTTTCAGAAGTGGTGTGCCGAGTCTTCATTTATTCACTCTAATTTAAGGTTTCGCATGCCAGTAATACATTTTAACGTTTTTAGATGGTCTCTTCCTATAAGTCTATAATATATAACTAAACTATTATTGTATGTAAAGGAAATAAGTCTTTTAAAATGTTTAAGAAGCTTCATTTAAAATTAAATTAAAATGCATAGCCTCCCCCCCGCCCGGACTGGTGGCCAGGATCCAGGCAGTGGGAGTGCCACTGAAAATCAGCTCACATGCCACCTTCAGCACGCATGCTATACTCCTGCAACTCTGAGCATTTTTGTGGAAACATTTGTCAAGGGCCTGATCTTTTTTCCCATTGAAATCAATTGGAGTAGTCACCATTAACTTCAGTGAGAGTAGGACTGATTCCTAATGACCATTAGTGACCATTGAGTTTTAGGTGAATATGGGCCTAGATGCGAATGAATCTGGACCTGGGTTCTAGTAATGCTGGGTTCTGCTTCAAGCAAACATGGCCCGATTTATCACAGCAACCAGCCAACATTCCTGTTTTCAACATGCCAACTGGAATAAACTCAGCAGCTGTAATAGGGTTTGGCTTTGAGATGTTGAATTTGTTTGAACCCCACACCCAAAGAATGCAAAAAAACATGGATCGAAACCAAGGAAAATATTTGCATGATCTCCTGGTTGGTGGAGCACCATTTTTCACACAGCTCTAGTAACAAAGTCTTTGAGGAGGGACGGAGTTAACTGCATGTATGCCCATTACCCATGCAGCCACACCTAGAGGGCATCAACCTATTTTCAGAGTGGGAAATAACCAGGTATTAATTTTCTAGGAATAATCAAGAGGAATCTAGGTCAAAATCAGAGGAAGACTCCCCTGTCCATTTGATGAAATTTGCTTGCAAACATGTTAGTGTAAAAACAAAGAACTTATTTTAATGGTTATAATATTTCCTCAGACTCCCACATAAGAGTGGAAACATAAAACTGCTTTGTTTGAGTAAAATGGACTATTCCCTTAGTTTGATTGTTGAAAGGTATTTAAAATCAATATAAAACTGCAATATCAGAAAACTGTATAATCATTATTTCAAACAGGCAGACTTGAAAGAGTCTCTTGTTCATGGGGAAATCTTCAGTTAGTTTTTCTAGTACCAGTGGTTCAATCGAAAGATTCACCAACTGCCCTCTGGAGAAAACCAAAGATCTGCATTTAAATGGAGATATAGTATTTCCAAATGCACAGTACCTGGAAGGCAGATACTGTCAAGGTTTCTCAGTGAGTGGATCTCAAATTGTATTAGGTACATTTCAGCACAGTAACTATCCCCATTTCATAAGAGTAGGACGATTTACATATCATTTTTTCTATGTGCATACTTTGTAATTTTTGTCCTAAATTAAAATTCAACCCTGATCCAAAATGAAGCTCTCACATACTAACAACAAGCAATTATATTTTATATATAATTTTCTGATATGCATAATGAAGACCAGACTAGATTGCCTGTCTAGAAACGTTAAATAATTGAAAAGTATGATGACTTAATAGAATAGTAAGCTTGGTTTACAATGTAGCCAATTTAGAGCCATAAAAACACTGTAAAAATGTTATCTTGTGGTTGACCATTACATATCCTATTTATTATTCAAAAGTGTTTCAGCAGCATTTTTCATCATTAATGTGGCTGCTGGCATTTAACACCAAGTCTCTACATTTGGATAATTTTCCAAATACAATTTTAAAACAAGCTAGCTAAAATTCAGTAAATCACAGCATAAATGCTATATTTTCATATTTTACCTTAAACTTACTTGATGAGCTGTACATTCAAAACACACAAGACTCTGTAATCTGATAAATCAAAGCCTGTATATGTGTGTGTCCTATATATAACATAAAAAAGCCAGTATAGCTATCTCTGGATGACACATCAGAAAACCAAAATCAAATCTTACGACTATGTTTTTTTCTATCGTATACAATTGCAAAGATGTGTCTTCCTGTTACTAAAACACTATAACCTTTCAGAAAAGTTTTGCATGAGTATTCTGTTAAGGAATATATAATATTTATAGTGAAAAAGACACTCACGATCAATTTCAAACACACAGACATTAGTCTAGGCAGCCTCTTGCTGAAATTCTGGTTGCAACTGAAATGTCCCTATAAACAAGGTTACTGAGAACAGACCAAGATATCCTTCTCAACAACACCTTCACCAGGAGCCCTTCAGCTGTCTACTTAGTTTGTTATACCTTATCTTGCAGCACTGACATTCTAATGCTGATTCAAATTCAGGATTCAAAATGAAAGATGAACGATCTTTAAGATCACTTAATATTGAAATACTGTTGCAGTAATAAGTGGTGCAAGGTTTGAGATATGGACATAGTACTCTAATAGTAACCTTTTAATTTCTGAAAAATAGTGCAGAATAAATGAGGTATTGCACATAGTTACTGTAATTGATTTATTTGCAGTATGTTGAAAATGAACACATCAAATGCCATGTTTACCTTCTGCTGCCTCTTGAACATTTTAAACTGTAAAGTCCCCCTAGGGGAGACCTGTCAGATTCCAGTCTATGCATTTAAAAATTCACTTGTTACACTGATACTTTAAAATACAGGGAACAAGAATGTAACTATACAAATCATTTCTTGATCCCAAACCCTTGGATGTTTTCAGTGGAAGTGCAATACAGGGTTGAATGTCCATGTGTACAATCTAACTTGGGTTGTGTTGTAAGTACTCGCATTTTAGCTTGGAATTGAGATGCAGTGTATCAAAGCTTTGCACTTCTTCACGTTTAAAATGGGATGAGGGTGGCAAGGAAAATAGAAGATTCCGAAATCTTTTTTCCCCCACTAACTGCCTGCTGCAGCTCATGCACTTCCCTTATATGACCAAGGAGCTATGTTCATAGTTCTTCACTGTCTTTTATTTGAAGGGTATTCAAATTTCCCTCCCACGCACAGACAGTGGTACTGTCTCAATTTTTATGTTTTGTTAAAGTCCGCTTAACTACATCAAAATGATGCAGTTGGGGTTAAAAATCACAATAAAATGGAATCAAGGCTCTCTATTCCATCCTTTCTACCCCCATCCTCCTCCTTTACTTTCTTTTTAAATTCTACTCATTTTTATTTGACCCTTTCATTATTCTGCTCATTTCTGAAATGCATTCCTCCTATGTGATGTGGGGTAGCCTGCAAAATCTTTTAACAACAGTACAACAAGTATTAGGAGAACTGCCCCTGCAGGACTTCAAAATATATCCTCAGACCACTTTATCTTTTATAGCATTAATGTTAAGTTAAAAAACAACTGTCAGGAAGGTCATATTTAGACAGCAACAAGAGGTCAATTCTATAAAATCCCTCCAGATTGGAGTCTGGGGTACCACCAAGATGAGAACTACATCCCACGTTCCACACTTTCCTTTTGTCCTCCCGGATTCTGTTTGCAAATGACTTGCTTTCTTTGTGCCTATAGATGTGTCATGTTGCATGTCCACTGATTCTAGTACATACTACAACACAAACAGAGCAAACGTGCTTTCCTAGCCAAGCAGACCCATGTGGCAATTTCAAACATCACTGAAGCAACCAGGCTACAGACAAAAATAAATAAATACATAATAAATAATAACAACGAGAACCCTCCTCCCCACCACAGTGACATACAGGGTTTCCACCAGGCCTGTTTGGCTCTTGTGAATCACTCAATGTTTAAGGAAGAAGAAGGGGAGGGGGGAGGAAAGGGAAGCGTCTTTCTCTCTGGGTCCGTTGCTCTTTCCTTAGGAGCTTAACTGAGCTTAATCTAGGGGGAACCACTGCATCGTGTTGGGCCGATGGGGGCTGCTCTTGGCAACCCGGGGGCCGAGACACCAAAGCAGCAGCAGCGAGCTGGGAAGCCCGGGGATCGCGGAACTTCTGAGCTCCCTGCGAGGGGCGCTAAGGAAAGCTGCGAGACACACTCGGAGCAGCAGCGGCCACCACACACAGTGACAACAGCTGTAAAGTCAAGTCCCCCTACTCCTTTCGCAAAAGCTAAAGCCGCCCCAAGGACCCTGTCCCCTAACTCCGGCTCGTTAAAACCTTGTCACTTTCACAGCACTCTCAGTCCTTTGGAAAGAAGGGAAAAGGGGGGAGGCGGGTAGAGCAGGACAAAACCTGCCGGGTTTGGATCTGTTGGCAGAAAAAATACCAATCTATGTATAATCTATTATTTAAAAACCGCCAAAGAGCTGAAAATCGATCATCCCTGGGGCCTGGGCTTTGTTGTGTGATTTTTATTTTATTTTATTTTTTTAAGGGGCTGACTCTAAGCAAGTGAAATTGACAAGGTCTGAAGGTGGCAGAGGGGGAGGTAATAGAGCTGCTAGTCTCAAATAAAAAACATGCCCCAGATGCGGTGTCAGTCTGCAGATGTGCATGATGGTAAGGTTGGGACTCGGTTTACCTGGTCAGGTCAGAACCGCAGGCAGGTTAATCAGGTGAGTCGTCGGGGATTTTAAAGAAGCCGAAGCCGGTTTCTTTGCTAGGAAAGTCTACAACACCATGCAGGGACATTGCAAAATCTTTACACACGCCTCCTTTAACTGGGCTCCCGCGACCTCAGCCGGCGAAGGGGGGAGGCTTAGCCGAGGCAGGCCCAGGCCACCTCCCCATGCCCTGGCCAGGGGATCAGCGGGCTGCTCCGCGGCACCGGGACCACCTAAGGGGCTGCCCTGCACCGGGCGAGGCGAGTTCTTAGGGAATCAAGGGAGCGGCGGGTGCTCGGAGGATGCGGAGGCCTCCCTGTTTCCTTGGTAGAGTCGATCCGCACTCAGTCTGACCCAGGACGTCATTCTGCCTGTCTGTTTTCTCAATGATAACTTGGCAGGAGAAGAGGGAAGCTGCTAGGTTTTCCCTGGGCTCATTACCTGGTATGTGAACGTTTCTTTGCATGCATCTGGGGGGAAAATTTGACACTTTCTTTAGAAATACATAATCATACGGTCGTGGTCGTTAGCGGACGGCTCTGCTGTGTTTGCATTGATGGAGTCGCTGTGTGTGTTTTTCGCTGCTGCTGAAGGAATCAAGCATGCGTTCATCTTTTTGTCTTTCATTTTACCTTCAGGGTGACATTCAGTGCCAATGTGCTCTTTTCTGGTCATCGCCAAGTCCCACCTGGAAAAAAAAAGGGTTGGGGAAAGGAGGTGCCAACCCTCAGCCAGCCCGGATGCTGGGTAGTAAATTCCTCCTCCTGCAACAAACGGGACGCTTCTCCCACTCACACCTAGGAAAACAAGCCATGTTCTAAGCCATCGGGGGCCAAAGGGAAAGAGCAACAGAAATGCTAGATGGATCTAGAGAGTCCAATAATGTTCTTGCTTTGCACTGTCTGAATTGCCTCTAGCAGACACACAGTGTATAGGCCTTGTGCAATTTGCTTTAGAGCTCCTTGGGAGGATGGGGAGGGGGGAAGCCCCCAGCTGAGTGTATCCATACGGTACAGTATTAAATGTAGGGATTGCCTAGTGTTCATTTTAGAGTGAACACAGCAGGGCAGAAAGGAAGGTATAACTAATACTTTTAAAATTCACCAGTATAATGGTGGCTCTTAAAAAAAAAAAAGCCTTGAACATTTTCCTCAAATATTATTATTTAAGATTTTCTTTCACTACATCTGCTGCAAAGCTTCCAAAATATTTATTTCTGAAAAGTAATAAAATGTTTTATATAGATAGGCTTAATCCTGCAACTACCATTAAAGTCAATTTGCTTGCACTGCACATATGTACTTTTTAAAAAAAAATCCAGTCAGTTTAGTGTTTGCCTTAATGCATATAGTATGTGCAGTCTGAATGGATTAAAGTTGCAACAAGAAGCGTAGCTTTTCATTCTCTGACTTTTGTAAGTTTTAGGCTGCATCTTGAAAACACTTAGGCTGTGTCTACACTACAGTGATAATATCAGCATAGCTATGTCAACGAAGCTATGCAGGCATGACCCTGTAATGTAGATGCAGCGTACAGTGACAGAAGGGGGTTTTCCATCGGTGTAGGAACACTACCTCTCAAATGAAGCTAGCTACATCAACAGAAGCGTTCTTCTGATGAGATAGCTGTGTCTACAGTGGGGCTAGATGGGCATAGTTATGTCAGGGTTTTTGACACCCTTGACTGATGAAGGCCAAAATTGTGTGAACCTAACTTATGTCGGCATACAGCCACTGCAGTTATTAAATCGGTCATGTGTGTGAACACTTGGCTCCTTGTGTCAACGGTGTGTGTCCTCACCTGGAGTGCTTGTATAGATTGTATTGTTAGTGTTGGACATTATGGGATGGCTTCTGGTGGCCAGTAACAGTTGACATAAGCAACGCAGTGTCTACATTGACACTGAGTCGACCGAATTACCTCAACCGTGACTCTGAGCTGCTCAGGGAGATTATGTTACTAAATTGGCATAGAGAGGCACTTATGTCAGCTGGAGCTAAAGTTAAGTAATGGTACTTCCACAGCGAGGTTGATGCAAGGCAGCTTACATCGACCTAATCCTGTAGTGCAGACCAGGCCCTAGTTATGTCAACCTAACTTTTAAGGGTAGACCAACTTGACAAATTAGTAACTGAACTCAAGCAACTTCTCACATCTGTGAAGTTACTCACATGCTTAAGTGTTTGCAGAAGTGGCACTAACTTTGCAACCTCAGCAGTAATTTAGGTTTTTGCACTATAGAACTAAACACAAATTATTTTACACACACATACACCTTAAATACCAAAACTGTGTTAATGCATATTAAATCTGCACACTCAAATCACAGAATTCAGGGAATGCAAAAATGAAGGGTCCTACAGCAGAGCTAACTCTGCTCATTTGCACCTTCCTGTATGCTTTAGTACTTGCTTTTAATAATAAATCATAATATGCTAAGTGACACATTTAACCAGAAAAACAGGAATCGTAAATACTGCATGTGTGCAATGTGGCTGATGTAAGTTATTGCTGGAACTTTACCTTTTGCATTCCTGTGATTTCAGCTATGCAACCTTAATATTAGATTAATAAACTTTTTTTTTCCATTTAATTTCCCGGGTTTTTTATATATAAAGAAAAAAGGAAAAATTGTCCATGCCTCATGTTAGTAGCCCGTAAATGTTCCTAATTAGGTGTTGGCATTCACACTTTATTGAGAAGATGGGGTCAAGCAGAGGTAAATTCCCACTTTTCCTGCTGCTGTTGTTTGACTGGACAATTTTCTGCAAGGCTGAGTTAATAGGGCAACACCACATTGATTTACATTGTGATGTCTGTATCTTTCAGTTTGAAAGAAAGAGAGTTGGGTTTTTTAAATGAAAACCTAGAACTTTTAGAACATGGTAGGATACAGCCAGATTCTAAAATTGCAGCATCTGTTTGTTTGTTTGGTGATTTGTTACTTTTTAAAAACATTTTGTTGCTGTATTGAAATGACACTTATACACTCTCCTGCATGTAACATTTCTTGGAGCAACAGAATACATTGCTTAAACTATTTGAATATATTATATTGTTGGCTATAGTGTGCCATCAGTTTTTAAGCAGGACTGCCAGTTAATTGCCGTGGAGAGTTCTCCTTAACAATTAAGGGCATGATACGGCTGCCTGAGAGGTAAATTGCAGTTGCTCAAGACTTCTCACTGTCTGGCCCTGTGAGATGAAAGGATGGATTGTGATTGTGGGAGTGAATATTTACAAGCTAATTTTTATATTAAGTATCTTTAAAGAAGTCTATGTATTTAAAATATATTACATTTCCATAAAATAAATGAGTAATCAGGCCTTTCCTAAACCAACAACAAAGAAATCGGTCTATCTCTGCAAGTAAGAACTTAGCTGTAGGCCCAAACGCAGCCTTGGTGAAATCAGCTGAGTTGTGCCCCTTTGCAGCATAGTTAACTTTAGCCTATAGATCATACAGCAGACAGTTTACTCAGTTGCCAAAGAAGCATAGCTTTAAAATGTGTGCACAACGTAGGCCTACTACGTCTTCTCCAGTGTGATTAGAATATGAAGTTAAATTCAACCCTTTTCCACTTAGCCCAGTCCTGCAGACTGTTCACATGTAAAACTTTGTCTGGCTTCCGTGGCAGACAGTCCTGCACAAGGAAACAATGCAGGGATGGGTTTCAAGGGATACTCCGAAAGTATTTTATCCCAAAATTTGACCTACTTTTCTTTTATCTGTTTATGAAGCCCAGTTAATTCATTGCAGTTATTATTTCTCAAAATAATGTTTTTTTCTTAAAATCACTAACAGCAGCCATGGATTTATGATCAACTCTTCAATAACATACCCGGGTATATGCCACAAAGGAAAACAATTAGATTTTATAGAACCCATTCTGACTCCTGTTTGAATTCCAGTAGAAGTTTTGCCACTGGGTTTCATTGGAGGCAGTGTTAGGCCCTTAACTGCAAGAGTGTCCAATGGGTTATGAGAAACAAAAGCAAAAAACATTTCAAAACTATGAAAAATAGATTTGCCATATCCTTTTAAATACACAGGATCCATTTTTACTTTATATACTGCTCTATTTAAAGCAGTAGGTCTAACTGAAGCACCATTAAAAGTTAATCATATTACCTTAAAGAGGAATTTCTAATAAACTTCCACAGAATGGGTTGCAGAATTAATATGGCATTTAGAAGGCACTTTAAGAATAAGGTTCTGATTCGGAATGTATACAGTTCTAACTCCATAGAAGTCAGTACAGTAATGCAGTATAAAATCAGTGTGAGTGAGATCAGAATCAGGCACTCATAGCATAACTGGTTTATAGGAACGTGATGAAAATAAGAGTCTAACCAAAATATCCTATAGTTTAATGCTAAGCAGAAAATTGTTCAAAAGTTATTCTGACTTGAGCTGGTGGGGACTCTTTTTGACAAAGCATTTTTTCACTCAGGGGAGGAGGAGAAAAACCCACCCCAGAACAGTCACTAGCCCAGTGGTTAAGGCATTAATCTGGGAGATGCAGGTTCAAGTCTCAATTCCAAATCAGGCAGAGCAGGGAACTGAATTGGACTAATCGTTCTGGGATAGTTAGCTAACTTGAGTTATGAATGCATGTTTTTTCCTAATGAAGACGCAGCCTACATGGAGGAGCTGAGTCCCTACTATATGCTGTGAAAAGGGTCTCTGCTCTGCTTTGATGCTACAGTGGGAGTAGACTGGAGTATGGACAGAGATCTGCATTTAAGCAGATTGAATGGTCCCATGTCCCATGCAAAAGGCAGCGATGGCCTTCAGATGGTACCCTAAACCATAAGCTTGACTGATGGTCATGACAGATGGGGGGAAGGGATTTCCACCTATAGATACTTCTCCCACATACAGCCTTACGTTCTGGAAGGAAAATTAGCTTCTCTGCACACTGAGTAATGAAGGAGAGGTAAAACAGAAGGTTCTGAAAAAGAATCAAACTATTACTGTTGGGCAGTTTAGGTATCAGCTATGCTCTCTGGCCTGACTCAAGCAAGAGTAACATTGAAGACAATGGGCGTTTGGAGTCTACATGAGTGGGCCTGGTCTGAAGCCATATGCTTTCCTGCAAACAACTGAACAGACCCTTGCATGCTTCATGAGACCATGAAAACTAAATTTATGTTAAGCTGTGTCCCCAGTGAGGAACCCCTAAAATGTGGAGCTACCTGCAGCTGCAGGGTATCCATGTGCTCAGGGCCAGCCCTGTATGTGAGAGGGAAAGGATAGAAGAACAAATGGGGAAAACATGGCTGAAATGGATGTCAATAACACCAGGAGACCACTGAAGGCAATGAAATGATGGCACAACATATACAGACAATCAAACCTAACCAACCACAGCACACAGTCAACGCAATAAAATGAGTGAAGAATCTTTTGGAGGAGTATGCTGGTAATGCCAATGCCTAACACTTGTCATAACAAACCACTGACTGCTTTTCTTCTTGTACCGCTACTGTGAATTACGCATTAAATGAGAACAATAGTATTAATACTAAAGAGTATAGTCTTGTTTTAATCTTTGGCCATTACCATCTCTAACTGGAGTTTATACCTGGGCATTGAAGAAATCCCTGAGTCATGCAAATTTACTTTGGTTTATAGCTGTGGGGGATGAGATGCATGTATTTTTATGCGTATGCAGAATAAGCATACCTGTAAATCAGAGAGAGTGGGATCGCATTTGATTTTATATACATAAGCATGTTTCTTAGCTATTTGACTTCTGCACTTGCTGCAATACTATGTGAAAAAATATGGTACAGATGCTGTAGCAACTATTTATCTTAGTACAGAATTAGAGTTGGGGCCCCCACCAAAATACTGGATCCAAGCCTCCTCAAACTGAAAAAGTTCCGAGTCAGATCTGAACTTCGCAGTTTGGGCCCATCTCTGATAAGAACATGGTCTGTTCTTAGGAGAACTGGAGAGCTCAGTGAATTTGTACGGAGATTAGAAGCTGCTCAGTTTGATAATGATGAAAGTTTCCGAACTGCCATCAGGAAGTAGTAACACAACATAAATGTAATGGTATTGGCCTCATTCATAGTAGACAAAGTCTACTATCCCAGTTGGCGCTAACTGGCTCTCTTTCTGATATTCTTGGCAGGTAGGCTGAGGACCAAACTGGTACCAAGACTGATCTGTTTCCACTTCTAGAGATAGTTCCTCTAAATCCAGTTTCTAGTAGTCAATCTGGCATCATTCCTGAACACTAAAATTCACTTAAATAGAAAAACAAGCTATTAAGTTGGTTACAGAGGGCCAGATTGTGGCATCTAGCCATTGGCCCAAGAATGAGCCCAGTGCAAAGTTATGCTACCTCATGAGGAGCTCAGTGAGTGATTCCCTCCCTGAACTGCTCGGTGTGCAGTAGGACTGCTCAGGGTATGTCCCCTGATATGGCAAGCTCATTCCACATGCAAGTGCAGAGACGATCTCCCCACCTCCTTTTGCTCTCTTTGGGACACACTGATGGAGTCATCTTTGAACTTCCCTTGGCGCAGGAGGGATTGCAATTGTGACGGGGCCTTGTGTGGGTTACCAAGAGGGACTTTGTGCATAGGGTTGGCATAAGTAGGGTGACCAGATGTCCCGTTTTTAAAGGGACAGTCCCGTTTTTTGGGACATTTTCTTATATAGGCACCTCTTACCCTCCACCCCGTTCTGTTTTTTCACAGTTGCTATCTGGTAACCCTAGGTGTAAGCATCTGTCACATAGGGTCCATAGCAGCCTATGGCTCTGTCACAATCTGGCCCTGGCTGTTCTGAATTATGAAACTACTAGCACATAGCCTCTAAAACACAAATACAGAACAGGACCTGACATCTATCACACTGTGAAGGATACATACATCAGAACAGACAAGGATTTGTAGCTAGTGTTGTACGTGCAAAGGTATATTGTTCTTGCATGTATACATATAGCATTCCCTGAGCATGACTCATTCCCACCTTAAAACACAGGCCCCTGCAAGCTTCCCAAAACTGCTACTCCGCCAGGGAGTATCAGAACCAGCTTGTATGGCAAATGGGTATGACCACTTAGAGAGGTCATGTGGCCAGAGCATCCACTAGACAGCTCCCAAGGATTTCCACTGGTGGGACTTCTGTGGATGCCCACGATGCAAATAAGCTGTCCTCCTATCCCACAAAAGGTTAATGTGCAGATAATAAAGAGATTCTGTGTCAAAATCAGAAGTGGCAAGCTGCTCTAACAAGTAGAACAAAAGGCGTATTCTGCTCAAGCATGCTGTTCGCAAGGCTGTACACTATTTTCTATCTTCAGCAATTGTAAAAGTCCATTGTAAAGAGCTACATTTTCAGACAGTCTTCCTAGTCCACAGAATTTGCAAGCTCATCCACTGATGTGCACAAAAACCTGTGTTTTCAAGGATAAGCCTAGATATGGATGGCAAATGCTGTATGTGCATTACTGAAAATTTGACTCTGTGTTTCAGGCTTCCTAACAATAATCAGTGTTACAAGAAATGTTTGACTGAGAATCCATAGCTGCAAGACAAGATGGGTAAGGTCATATCTTTTACTGGACCAACTTCGGTTGGTGAAAGAGACAAGTTTTTGAGCTCCACAGAGCTCTTCTTCAGGTCAGACCCATCTCTTTCACCAACAGTAGTTGGTCCAGTAAAAGATATTATCTCACCCACCTTGTCTCTCATATTCTATGACAACATGGCTACAACACTGCAAACAAACCATAGCTGTATTCATCAGTTTAGAATGTTGGCAAGAAACTTTGCCTTTGGTGCTGACGTAAAATGGTCCATCTCAGGGTGTTAAAAAAAATGGGCCAGATTTTTACATCACTAGGACTCTAACCGAATTAATCCTAATCATTTAAAGAAAAAAGGAAAATAAAAGCAAAATATTTTAATTAAGCTGTTTATCGTGGAAAATTGTGAGAAAAGTAAAAAATGCTTTATTATAAAATAGATGTTAAATATATTTAATCATATTTAACTAATTAAACCCATTCAAAATCCCATATTCTGTTATAATAGACACAGACAGACAAATTTGCAAGGCTGCATGCATTCATGGAGGAGGCTTGTTCAGTAGCTGGCTGGTCAGGGTGACAGCCTGGGAACCAGATCTGCAGCTGGTGAAAGTTGGCATAGCTCTAGTGATGTCACTGGAGCCATGCCAATTTATACCAGCTGAGGATCTGGCCATCTGACTGTTTATGGGAAAAATGGAGAAATTGCTGTTTCTGTCATGGAACCAGGGCAGTGACAATCACAGAGCACTAGCAATGCTATAAAATGATTGGTAAAAAACACTTATGCAGCAGTGAAGGAGAAGTGAGCACCAATGCAGAATCTTTGGCAGATTCTACAATTACATATCACATATTTCAGCACTGCACCCAGGTGGAATACTGTTCAACTTGCAAAGAGAAAAGCATGCTCATTTTAGCTGTCCCTACTGTTTCAGTAGTTGGTACATCATCATTAGGGCTGCAGCTGTGTCATCCCCATCATGAGTGATACGGATTCCTTGATTTTCAGGTTTTAAAAAACCAATAACCCTGATTTTTTTTAACATGTTAGGGTTTTTTTGCGAGAGGCGGGGGGGCAGGAGGGAAGTTACATGTGAGTGTATGGAAGCAAACAATGGGATTTTAATGAGAATTTTGAGAGCTTCCAAGATAATTTCTGGGTGGTGCAAAAGGCTTGTGGGGCTCAGTGCTCTGAGGTGCTGTGTGTCCGCAACTCCAACACTTAAGTGGAAACAGATGGTGCTCAATATCTCACAGAAATGAGCAGGTAAAGACAGCAGGTACTTAGCAGCAAGTCCCCTGTATCACAAAGGACCAGACAAGTGAACTTTCCAGGCCAGATTCTGATCTCAGGTGTACCAATGTCAATCGAAAACAAATCCACTGAAATCAGTGCAACTGCTTCAGATTTACACCGAAAGAGCTGAGAACGGACTTTTGCCCTCTTTGCAAGATCATTATTGATTTGTATTAGGGTAGTACCTTGCGGCCTCTTTCAGGATCAGAGCCTCACTTAGCCAGGCACTGTATAAATGCATGATAAGGCAAGGTCTCTGCACCAAGGAGCCTACAAGCTAAAAAAAAGATGCCACAACTGACTGTAACAAACAATAGAAAGTAAGGGGGAAAGAATAACTGCAACAGAAATGCTTAGTTACATAGGCTACCTATGCATACAACTTGATGTTAATTCTTGGAGTGACAAATTGTTTATCTCCTGTCAAGCTGTATCCACTGTATCCATCATCATAGTATCCTAGGCCTTGTGTATATTAGAATTTTTGTACTGGTTTAATTAAATTGATTTAAAATGTATCTAGATTAGGGATTTGCACTTATTTAATTAGATTAATTGGGAATCTAATGCAACTTCTCTAGTACAGATCAGATCTGGGAGTTTCTCCTTCATACAAGATTAGGAAAAAACAACCCCCAAAACCACACAAGTGTCGTTCGGATTAATGTCACTAAAACTGGAAAAATAAAGGTTTTGGTGTTCAGCACAATGCCCATGATTTTTTTATCCTTTTTGTAATTATATGGTAGAAACTCACTAAATCCACTTTAATGCCAGGGAGACCCATTATGAATTTGGGGCTAGACTGGCACAGCCCTTGTTGACTGCAAAGGGGAGTAGAGCTCCTCTAACCCTCTGTTCAGGTCTCCTCACTCAACTCAGCTCAACTCCAGCCACAAGGGGCCAGGAGAAAGAAAGGGGGCTAGTCACCCAGTATTCCCCTGCTGCAATCAAGTGGGCAGGGAAGGGTTGGGAAAGTATGGGAAGTAGAAGGAGCTCCAGAGTGGCTGGACACACATAGGGGAGTAAGCTGTTCCAAGGAAAGGGGTGAAGTAACTTACTTTCCCTCGATGCCCCAGAGCAAAGGGGAAGCAGGAGCGGAATTGTAACACTGTTCTTATTCCTTCTCTGGTCTGCCCTGGGTGGCAAGTGCAGCTACCTGCTGCCTCTTACTCAGGGTGTAAAGTTACAATCTAGCCTTTAATGAATTAGTGGCTATGTTCACAAGCACAGCAAAAAGAATCAAGGGATCATGCATCATGAAACAGCCCAGTCCCGCATTCCTTCACACTCAAAACTCTTTCTGGTGTCCATCAGTGTTTGGGATGTGAGAGGAATGCAGAGGTGAGCTTAGTAAGCCTGATTCTGATCTCATCCCAATTTTCACACTTGGTTAATTCCAGTGACTTCATTGGAGTTACACTTTTCATGAGCCAGTTAGATCACAATCATGCCCAATCTTCCGTGTTCATTTATTTTGACATGTATAACTTTAATTACCTAAAGTAATACTCTGTAGCATTGCTACTGTATGTTGTGTCAAAATCAAAGTAGTCTACCTAGTAGGAGACTTCAGGGCATTTTGCCACTAAATCATTGCCAAGAAATGAGATCACTGGGTTATTGGAGCCTGCTTATTCAAGCTCGCAGGTGAAGTCAGTCAGAGCTTTTCCATTGACTTCAGTGAGAGTCATACTAGGCATGCTGGGAGACATCAGGTTTGCACATCAGTTAAGTGATGGTTAGCCAGGTGCCTCTGTATTTCCATAACCCAGGAGTAGGCAACCTATGGCACGTGTGCCAAAGGTGGCACGCGTGCTGATTTTCAGTGGCACTCACACTGCTTGTGTCCTGGCCACTGGTCTGGGGGGCTCTGCATTTTAATTTCATTTTAAACGAAGCTTCTTAAACATTTTAAAAACCATATTTACTTTAAATACAACAATAGTTTAGTTAAATATTATAGACTTATAGAAAGAGACCTTCTAAAAACATTAAAATGTATTACTGGCACACAAAACCTTAAATTAGAGTGAATAAGTGAAGACTCGGCACACCACTTCGGAAAGGTTGCCGACCTCGCCACAACCTTTAGCTTTTTCACAACGAATATCCTATGGTTTTTTTCACAAAAATTGCCATTATAAAACCACTTCTCTAATCACCAGCCATATTGGCCATCTATACAATAGGCCACCATTTTGACTGACACCTTTAGTTTTTAATACCTTTTCTGTATGAATCATAGCATATTTAAGAGTTTACTATTTTCTGAGCATTAATATCAGTCAAAAATATTTGGAGGAGTTTATCAACCAACTCCAGTTAACACCCAGATACAGACACATACATATACTGTACAGATGTAGACCTCAAATATGTTAAGGGCTGTTATAAAGAGGATGGTGATCAATTGTTCTCCAGGGCCACTGAATGTAGGACAAGAAGTAATGGGTTTGATTTGCAGGAAGGGAGATTTAGTTTCAATATTAGGAAAAGCTTTCTACCTGTAAGGGAGATTGTGGAATCCTCATCATTGGAGGATTTTTTAGCACAGGCTGGACAAACAACTGTCAGGGATGGTTTAGGTTTACTTGGTCCTGCCATAGCACAGGGGGCTGGAATTGATGACCTCATTTCTGTGATTCTATGAATGAAATGCTGTCATTGGATACATGTGCAAAGCTCCCATTGAAGAAAACTGGAGCAATGGTTGAGTAGTTTGTGATGTCACCAGAAAATTCTTGTGCTTTGTGATGCAATCGGAATCCTAACAGATAATGTGTTTGTAGGGGAGCCAAGTGACCTGGATTCTGTTGCCACCTCTGTCACTGACTTACAGTATGACCCTGGACAAATCACTTCACCACTCTGTAACTCAGCATCTTTGTATGGACAGGGCAATAGTGATACTTACCCTCCTTTGTCAAGACATTTGAGATCAACAAATGAAGTTCACTATGTAAGTGTTTTAGTATTACTACCAGTCTCGGATTTGCTGTGTCTGTTTTCTATAAAGCATCTGAGGCTAGCTTAATAGATAATATAATAAACAAACACGTCTGACTTAGAGTCATACACGCTAGAGGATGTTCCTGGACTATTTATGTGTTTTGTTTTTTAGAGAAAAGCAGATGATTTCATTTAAGTGTTTCAAAAACTAGAGTTTGATTTCAACACTTATGAAGATCTCTTTGCTGATAATGTGATCAGTGATCAGCTGCGGACTACAGTCTCTTTCATCGACATAGACACATCACCTGTCATCCTCACTTACATCAGTGTTAGTTATGAACACATGAGGAGGGCAGGATCCTGCAAGCTTATCTGTTTATCCGTTTCTTCATTCTACCAACATAGACAAATTGAGGTCCATGCAGTTTACTATACATGAGTCTTTTTCCATGACACTTCCCTTAAAAAGAGTTTTTCCTGCTATCCTTGGCTAAATTTTTCCCTCTCTACGCTACTGTATCCAGCTGGTTGTCATCCTTCACCCCGAAGGTGGCTGCATTTCAATAGTACTGTATGTGTAGAGCTGTAAATTGCTTTGGCTCCTTTACATCATGTAAGCTATTATGGGGTTACACTGCAGTATATTCCCATGGAGTCTGTACTAGAGTGACTCATCTGAGCTGCCGAGCATGTTGCTGTGGCCACTCATCTATTTTTAGCATGCTAGCCCAAGCAGAGCTAGCACATCTGTGTACCCACACTGCAAGCACTTTTCCAGCTGCTGTATAGACCTAACCTAAAATAAGAAACTATTATTCTACCCATTTTACAGATGGATAAACTGAGACACAGAGAGAGATAAAGGAAATTACCCACAGTGACATAGGAACTCACTGATCCACTGATCCCATCCTGTGCTTTCCCCATTCAAATTTTACAATCTACATTTTTTTCTTTTTAAAAGTCTTGTTCTTTTCTCATGAAGATTAAAATATTTATAACGGGGGATATAAAATAAAAAGGAGTGTGACTGAATCTATTGAAAATGTTTTGACTCATAAGTATATACAAGTACACAGAATGATTTCATTTAGGCATCAGTTTCCATGTTAGTGAGAGTTTATGGGCTTGGGTTTTTCATAGGTTTAACAATATACATAACTTTAAATTACATCAAGAACAATAAATAAAGACACCATGCTATGTAAAAGTTGTTGCTGACAGATGTTAAGCTTCGTAACGTCATTGGCAGCTTCTCAAATATGGTACCAATCTAACAATTTGCATTCAATGTAACATGATGAGAGCCCCACAATACTAAGAAAGTGTATGAAAAATTGAGGCCTGAAACCATAAGCTCTTCTGTGTCTTATTTATGTGGTTGTATGATGCTCTGCACAACGGAGCCACAATGCTCTGATACCACAATACAACCAACAATGAGAGCAGGCTCTTAAAGTCCATGGGAGTTCTGGCATTGGAAGCAGGACTGAGCCCTTAGCTCAATTAGTGAAGTTATTTAGGGTGCTTATACTAATTTGTCATCTTGTGTTACTCAGCTTTCATTAACTGCATGACTATAGCAGCCACTTTTGCATTACTGATTTAAATATGCAAAAAGTCACCTGACTATGGCTTACTGCTATTGCAAGCTCTTTAGGGGAGGAACTGTCTTTTTCTTTTGTGTGTAAATTAGGGCCTTGAGGCACTAACAAATTACAAATACATTATAATAATGTGCCCCAAAATATATTTTATTTCAAAATATTAAATTTAGGAAGTTTTCAGTTCTTAGTATGACTTTACTGCTCTGTCCATTTTGGAGGAAAAAGGACAACAAATTTCAAAACAGATTAAATATTTGCCATTATTGCAAATCATTTTTCTGAATGTGGTTACTATGCACAAGCTACATCCTAAGTACATTTTAAAAGAGTATGCTGTGAAACCTGTCCCAGACCACCTGGTATATGAGATATCATTTTTTAAAAAATTATCTACCTCTGTATTTATTCAGGAGATCAGTTTAGCTATTGCTGTCTATTGAATATAGAATCTTTTTTAAATTGCTTAAATGAGTAGACACAGAACAATTTTAAAGAAGAGTGTGTATAATCCCTCAGGTAAAAGTGCACATAGGAGAGCTGATAAATTATATAACAGACCATACGTATTTGCAGAAATAATCTATGGACTGTCATGCTCTTGAGTCATGGCCAACATGCACACTAACTATGGACATTAGTGGGAAATCTACACATGTAGTGATGACATGATATGGCCCTTGTAATGCTTGTATGTCTGAGAGACATTTACATTATTTTGAAGAAGCCCTCTTTGTTTTTGAGTAAATTCCAATACAGCAAAACAAGGAAATTCAATAGAAAAAATGTTTTAATAATGTTAAGAATCCAAGATATACTGATGAAAGAAAAGAAATACCATATGAAAGCTGTTAACCCTACATCCTCAAAATAGCTCACATTGTTCTCTGTTCTCTCTTCCTTCTGTAGCTAAGATCTGATTTCTTAATAGGGAAGGCAGGGAAGGTCCCTTTACCTTCCCCTATACACTTTTCTGAAGTTAGCACATCATCATTTGCTAATTATATTATGACTCACAGTTTACCTTTGTCATTAACTTTGTGTTCCCTCAGTTAGGAATTGTATCAATGTTTGGATCAGTGTGTTCATTTGTGTCTGTGCTTCTGCTGGCACATTACAAAACAAAGTTACAGACAGTGTCAGCCTCTGTTTTTAAATTTCCTCGTTGCTGGTTTATGTCATCCTCTTATGGCCCAATATTACTTTCAGTTCACATGTGTAAATCAGGAGTATATCAGTTGAACTCGGTCGGTGGTGTTACACAGATGGGAAACCACTTCAAATTAAATTTGATTTAATCCCAGGTGTGAGGGGGTTCTTGGTTTTGTTTTGAGTATCTATTGGTAGATGAAAGTAATAAAAACTCTTGAGATAAAAGGTTTCACTCAAGGGATCAATTGTCTGTGAACATCTTACTTTCTTAAAAAAGAAAAATGAAAACTCAGTGGTAGATTTAGGCATTGCCTGATGTAATCCATTGTTATGTCTGTATCTGATAATATTAAAGGTTCCAAGAGGTGGAGCAGAGTTTTTATGACTTTCTCATCCATCAGGAAGTAATATGTATGAGTCATGAAAAGGTATTAGTCAAAAAGAGCCAAATTAACCAACATGTAAATAGGTGCAACTGCACTGTCTTCAGTGGAGTATCTATTTACATCAGAAATCTGTCCCAAACTGTGGAAACCCTCTGTTGGGCCACCACCACAATAGTATTACCTGGTCTCCCAACCATCTTCACTTCTGAAACACACAGAAGCAGCTTCCATTAATTAAATACAGCATCCTGTGAGATCAGCAAGGTACTGGTTTGTCCTGATTAATCCCTTTGTTTAGCTAGCTGTATATTGTTTTCCTTGGAAGTCTGTTTCTATTTCAGACAGTTTTCAGCAGAATGAGAGAGGTACCTTCACCAACTTCTGTGATGATATTTCATTTTTCAAAACTTACATTTTCAGCTGTTCGGTTCCGCTAGCCATTATTGATTATTATATTTGTATAAGGGAGACTTCCCATTATAAATTGTACTGAATGTATTTTACCCAGATATCATGGCACATTAATATATTTGAAATAATAATACTAATATCATACTGATTATTTGATCTTTGGTTGGATTTAAACAAGAAACTAATAAAAATGACAAATGCAGAGAGATACTGAGCTTAGAAGCAGTGAAGTACACCTCAGCCCCAATATAACGCGACCCGATATAACACGTATTCGGATATAATGCAGTAAAGCAGTTCTCTGGGGGGGGTGGATATGCGCACTCTGGTGGATCAAAGCAAGTTCAATATAACTTGGTTTCACCTATAACATGGTAAGATTTTTTGGCTCCCGAGGACAGCGTTATATTGAGGTAGAGGTGTATAATCAAGTTACCTAATCGGATACCTGCATCTTTCTCTGAGCCTCTTCTAGGACCTGGTCTTGTAACTTCAGAGTAAATTAGAAGTCAAGGCTCCTAAATAACACAGGCCAACATTTTCAAGAACAATCTCAGATTTTAAATTTCCAATCTGAGACACCTTGAGACTGGTTTTCATCAGTGCTAAAAATTACTGCTTCCATTGACTTAATTTGGAGTTGAGTGCTCAACATTGAAAAAAAAAGTCCAAAGGATTTTAAATTGGACACCCATAACTAAAGGCCACTGTGAAAATGTTGGCCACAAAGTTTATCATATGCAGTAGACATTAGTGTAACTTGTATTAATACACGTATATAAAAAAGGAGCATCTACTGTAAAACAGGTGAATGTCACATACTGTGTATTTAATCTTTCCTCATCTCAGGAAGATTAGTGCAATTATATGCCATGCAAACTTTATGGAATTTGGCTCACTGTTATAAAGTTATACATTATTTGTATAATATGTCAATATTGTGAAAATATTGTATTGCAATATGTATGTGTTTGTGCATGTGTTAGAGAGAGACACATGAAATAAGTAACTATGTAATACATTTATATAAATCCATTTAGGGGTTCTGGTCATATAAAATATGAGAATTAAATTAGTATTTCCACAGAATCTCAAAATACAATGTCCTTGTCTTTTATTATTTGTTACAAGGAAGGAAACATAATCTATCAGAGCACTGAACTGGGGTTCAGGACTCAGAAGTTTTATGCTCACATCTGCCAATGACTCATTGTGCCCTGCCCAGCGTCCCACATAACCATTCTGTGCCTCAGTTTCCACAATACTCAAATAAATGTAATAATACTTACTTAGTTCACATGAGTACTGTGATGGCTTTTTAATTAATGCTTGCAAAGTGCTTTGAGATCCATGGATGAAAGGTGCAATACAGTTGCAAAGTATCATTACAATTAGTTTTGATTTTTTAAGACAAAGTATGGCTATAGTATTGCTGTTTGAAAAGGTTTTCATATTCCAAAGAAGTCACATTAATATTGTCAATGTTATTTAGGACTGCATCATCCCTCATTAACAATGCTATGGCTTTGTTTTTAGCTGCTCTGTTTCTCAATGAGAATTTTCAGTATCTCCTAAAAGTGTTTAAACGACCTGGCCATTTAATATAGGGCTGTTATGTATAACCAAGAGGACACCCAGAAGGAACGGATTAGGCCAAATAGATTCTGACTCTGTACAGCTCTAACAGCCGAACTCTGAAAATGCAAGGTCTGATGTTCAAAAAGTTCGGCAACTGTGCAACTTGCCTTCCCTGCTCATTATTAAATATACACCCTGTCTGTTGTAGATAGTATTGTGGGTTGCAGTCTCTCCCTCTTTGTAGCAGCAATAATAACTGATTTCAATTACAGAGGAAATGCTTACAATATATATAATGGGGGCTCCTGGGGTCAAGAGGATCTTTAAGGTCTCTCTAAAACAGTTTCCCTTCCTGGATTAGTTTTCATCGCAATTGTAGCCCCGTTCCCAGTGCGGCGCACCGTTTATTTGCAGGAGTGACACAACTTTTAATAGCCGGGATAGAGTTTTGGAAGAAGTTCAGTGAATCAGGCAAGGGAACTCCGCTCGTTTACTCTTCCCCGAGCCTCCCCAGCGCCCCCCCCCAAAGTGTGTGAACCCGTAAACCCAGCCAGGGGTGGCCAGGAAGGAGGGCTAAGGAGGGGCGAGGGCGGACCTGTCGGATCAGCTCAGGCCCTTTCCTAGCAGCCAGAGCTTGCAGTCTTTACTCCGGCAAAACTCCCACTGACTTCAGGGAGAGTTGTGCCGGGGAAGGAGGGGAGAATCAGCCCCACTGAGCAGGTGCACTGTCCCAGCCAATACCCAACACTCTCCCTGGGCCGATGGGTTTGGATTTGGCAGTAAGGAGCTGTCCCTAAACCGGGCGGCTCTCGGGAAGGTCTGGTGGGTGAGCCAGGAAGGTGGCCGATATTTCTTACCTGGGCACGCCCCGCACACAAAGCCTGGGGTGGGGCTGTTTGCACGGTGATGGAGACCCGTTACTTTTGTCCGGGTTCCTTAGCGCCCGCCCCACCGCTGTCTGCCCCCGCCGTTTAAGTAACCAGCTACAGACTCTGCATCGCCCCCTCAAACTGAAGTGCCCCCTTGCTGTATTACTGCCCCGTGGGAAGCACGGCCGAGCCAGGCTCTGGAGCTGGGCTTGTATCAGACACGCCAGGGATTCGCTACAGACGCTTTAATAACATACCAGATGCGGGAAGGACTGACATTATGGAGGTTCAGCCCTGACTGGTCCTTAGCCTGGTGGGGCATCATGAAGACCGTGTTGTTCTTTGACTGTTCACTATCAACACGTGTCTGTGCCGCTTAAGATCAACCCCTCTTCTTTCTGCCGACTGACAAGCTAGCGGGGCGGTGTGAGTTGCAAACAAGACTATTCGCTGATCTTTTTGATTTCCTGGCAGATTTCCTATTCATCGCAATGGTAGCTTAGAACTTGTTGAATTTCGTTGGGCATTAGCTCTGTTTTTCTGGTGGTATCCTATGGTCGAAAGTGCGCTTGTTGTTTGTTTTAAACATACCGGTGGGTTTTAGCCAGCTAAAGACCCGCATTTAGCCCTTAAACTCAGCAGGTGTGTTACCTGTTGCTATGCAGAAGCTGTTGGGGTTTTCCTTCCTGTTTGTTATGCATTTGTTGTGGGGGTGGTTTTTATTTGCTTGCTATACATTTGTGCCAGCAAATGTTAGACTTTAAATTATGCTCAGATAATTCGGATCATGTTAGAGCAGATCAGTAATTGCGATCACGCGCTAATTCTAAAGCTACATTCTAAACTATTTTTCACAACTTCAAACATGTTTTAATGTATTTAAAGAAATGTAGGGGAGATGGTAAACCGTTTTGAACACACTGAATGTGGGGGATAATAGTTCAGTTAAATTACTGATGAATTCAAAAAAAATACATTCTTCCCTGTAATTAAAGAGAATTATCATTCTTTGCGGACAGGCGTTTTCATGTTAAAGGGTTAATTTAGACTTGTCTTCACGCAGATAATAATTAAAGCGGGGTCCAGGCTTTAAAGGGGAAGGTTTTAAAAATGTTTTTAGCGCTCTAACAAGGACAACTTTCCTTGAAGGCGAATATAACCTAGTACTTATTTAGCGTTGGAAATAAATAGCGTTCTTGGTTTAGAAAATGTAAACTGCATGTTAGCTTGCATTGGTCCAGCAGTGGTTCTAAGCTTAACACGTTCAAGGTGTTTCATTATCAACAGGATTTCAGTTTTTCTCTGAAGCCATTTATAACATAGAAGCAAAAAGAATTGTTTCGCCAGACACTTTCATTAGCAGAAATGTGATCAGCCTTCGCCATCATCAGAAACATCAGAGCCTGGCGGGAAAGTAGCGAGAAACTAAACCGCGCAAATTAGAAGTGCATGGGTGTGGTAAACCCCTCCTTTGGAAAGCAAGGGCTAAAACTTCATTTCAGTCATTGCATTAGCTAACTAGTGCCGATTCCACAGCTCAGCCCAGCTTCAGCTTTTAGTGCGGTAGGGCATGTAACCAGACGCAGACGATTTTATCTTTTTTATCGTATGATCAAATAAATTAAAGTGGAAGGGAACACCTACGTTTGGACTTTAAAAAAAAGTTAAATGAGTTCTAAGGGATACTCCCAACCTCATCTTTCTGATGTGCCTGCAACAAGGCAAGGCTTTTGGAATCCAGCCTCCTCGTTGTTGCTTCAGAGAGTGTTTTAAATAGAGTAACCTTTCCCTCACCACCCTGCAATTTGTGGGGATGAGAAAGTGGCAAACGACGCGTGGGGTGGGGAAGAGTTTTGCAGTAGGGCTGCGTTTCAAACACTAGATTTAAAAGGCACTAATTCTGCTTGTAGCAGAGGTGTAGGTGGATACTGAAAACATCTTCCACCGGGGTGTCCTACTTTAGCAATTCTAATTAAAAGGGAGTTTAAAAGACGCAAAGGAAGAGCAGGCTGTGCTTTATTTCCAGTGGGCGTGGGAGATAGCATCAGACACAAAACGCTTCTAGCTTGTTCTAATGTGCACCTTTGTTTAAAAAAAAATCACGCTCGCCCTTTGATATGAACTCATGTATTTTTAACAGAATTTCTTTCTTCTGCTGTGTGTGATCTGATACCTACCGTGTGGCTCTGGCCCACTTTCAGCCCTGCAGGTGCCCTGTATTGTGTGTATTCCTGAAAGACGAGGGGAAAGTCTTGCATCTAGCGCTCTTGTGCCCTATGCCTGTGATTGTCAATTCAGCGTGTCCGAACTACGGGTCAGCAAACCACGATCCCCTCCCGCTTTCGACACCCGCCCCAGCCAAGAAGAGCTGTGGCTTTATAGGTGCAGTGTGGGGAGTGAGGATCTGACGGTCCAATACCTTGAAGCAATAAGGCAGTGGCTTGCCGATGCCGCTTTTCCACCGCTGCTTATTGAAAAGGAGGCTTCACGGCCACCTATCAATGGCATTGGATTCAAGTCACTTTTTCCACATGATGCGGCAAAATTATAGCCAAGGCACTGCAAGTTCTTCCTGTTATCGTACGCGCGCTCGAGGCCAAAGCATCTGTGTTTAAAGCCCAGGCATCACCACTAGTGCTCCAGAACCCGCCAGTGATCAGGGGATTCCGAAGGACACAAACACAAACACAAACACACGCTGGTTTTCACTGAACTTTGCTCATGGGGGATGAGGCTGGAGAACAAATAGAGACACTCACCGTGCTCTTTGGCTTTCCAGGGTAATTCCTTCTCGCTCTCTTCTTTGTGTCTAAACGAAGAGAGTTTCCAGCCCGGGCACACAGTCTAATGCCCTGGATCATCCTGACTGTTAATTTAATGCTACACTAACCTGGGAGTGTATGATTGGCGCTCAAGTATTGGTTTAGAAAAGCTGGAAGCGAATTCACTCTCCCACGCCCCGCATTCCCCAGCCGAGGGTCTCCCAGCCTTAGGTTCTCCCAGTTTTGCATAAAGCAACATACCTACCTTTTCAAGAGTCACATTTCCTATTACAGGTTGCATTTTGCTCCAAAGAGTCATCCGTGCACTATCTGAAACGCACATGCCGTGTCCAGGATGCGGCGTGAGGCTTGATTTCACTTGACTTATTGTGTCACCCTGAGCTTTATGAGAGCCTGAAAAGCCTCACTTATCGGAAGAGGCGAGGCAAGACACCGGACAGATTGGGGAACAAACTCTAACCCATCCTACAGCCACCCCATTAAAATCCCTATTCCCTCCACGTGAAATTTGATTTCTAAGGCGGGCACCCACTGCGGGAGAATAATGGAGACCAGGATAGCAGAGCGCACTGTGTGATCTGTGTCCGCCCTCTCCCCTTCAAACTGTATTCACAGCCAGCCAGAGAGCGCATTGACTCCTGTTTGCATTTCCTACCTGTTTGTGCATCACGCTTGGAGCTGTTCGCTAGTCACTTCTATATGCGAAATCACCAAGCTCCCTTCTCCTTCTTTTTTAGATTCCTTCCACCCACCCATCCCCGGGTTTGGGTTAATACAGATGGATCCCCAGTATCGCTACCAGGGTGATTGCCTAGGAGGCTAAACGCGACAGGGAAAGAAAGGGGGGGAGGGATAACCTACGTTATTTTTCTGTTACTAATTCCCATTCGGATCGGACTCAAGGGACAAGGCGATCGCTCAATAAACCCTCCTTCTCTCTCCACCACGGCTTCCTTCCTTCCTTTTCTCCGGCACATTCCCCCCCCCCCCCCCCCCACACACACACACGTTTACTTCTCCCTCTTCGTAAGGCATAAACCAGGCAAACTAAAACTTTATCAAAAATAGGGAGAAAGGGAAAGGACAGGCAAAAAATAAAAATAAAATAGAAAGGGGGAGGGGGGAAAAAAGACAGTGCCTGCGTCTGATCACTGACCATCTGTGCGAAAGGTGATCATTGTTAGGTACTCACATGGCTGGATGGCAGAGCAGCGTTTAGCAATTAATAAATCTCTCAGCTTGAGCTCTTCTTCCACGGGTTGGACTGTAGCTCTGTGTGTGTGTCTCTCTCTCTCGCGCTCTCTCTCTTCCACGCACAAAACCGGTCAGATGCTTCGGGACCGGTCACTTTGCAAGCGGAACAACACGGGAGGGTTTGTATTACTCCAGGTTCGTGTGTGTAGCCTATAAATACCGAACTTTTTGATGGAATCAGCTAACAAATGAGAGGAGAAGGCGTAATTTTGCGCATGGAGCCCCCCTTTCTCTTTGTGAGATTAAAAACCCCCCAGGCAGCAGCCAGGGCTAAAGTTGTGGGTGTGTGGGAAGGAATTGGACTTTATTGGGATTGTGTGTGAAGGGTTTGTTTTGTTTGTTTGTTTGCCTTTGTTTTTTTTTCCCCCTAGGACATTTATATTCGCCCCCCCCCCCCGCCGCGCCTCTCCCTCCCAACCATTGGGAAAAACTGCCCTGGATTAGCACTGACTTTCATTCCGAGTGGGCTCTGTGGTGCGTTTGATGGGTTTTTAGGAGGGAGGGGTCAAGAAAGCACATACCTGTCCCTGTGGAAGTGAAGGAGATGGTGATGGATCAGGCGCGGGGGGATTAGTGAGTTTACCCTCACTACTTGAAAAATATAAAGGGGAACGCTGGAGAATGCAGCCTGAAATTATTCGTGGGGGGATTTTATTTGGGAGAAAATGGACGGAAGGGAGGGTGCCTGGCTGGGGCTTTTAACCACCGCCTATACATATATCTCACACAAAATAAGCCACTGAGAAACACCTCGCTTTGGCGCTTTAATGCGCCCAGGGATCCCAGAATGCAGGAGCGTGTTAAATTATTGGCACCAGCTTTGAGCCTGACGGCAGGGGGGCTGGGACATACCCCCCCCCGAAAGAAGGCATCTTGGAGGGTTGTTCTGTAAATTGCTGCTTACTTGGTTTGCCTGCATCATTCCAGAGCCAGTCTGGATTTCTCTCCCCGAGCTGGGATCAATTCCTCAGTTTGACTCCTCCTGCCTGAGCTAGGGGAGTGATGTGAGGTCCAAGGACAGGTTTACTTGCGAAGACAACCCCCTTGTTGTTCAGGCTCTGTGGCTGCACAGGGGTATGCCACTCGTTGGGGTTGCTTGTCTCTCTTGCTTTGATGCCAAAATTTTGCTTTGTGTGTGTGTGTGTGGGGGGGGTATCCCTACCACCCTGAAAGCTCTAGCGGCTACTACAAACAACCAAAGCTCCACAAGCCCTCTGCAAAAGTCTCAGGTTGCAAACCTGGGAGGGGACAGTGAGGACGGAGGAAAATGCCCCCCTCAATCCAATGCCCCTTTCCTCAGAGCCGGGTAACAGTTTGGTGGTGTAGCGAATATAAACTTTCCCTTAAGTGCCCCGCCGTTCCTCCCTGCTCTCCAGTATGTAGCTGGGGCTGGAAACCAAAGGGGATTTCCCCAGGACACACGCGCAACCCCTGGTTTCTCTTAGGAGCTGACCTGGCCTTACTGGGGTTTGCTCCCCTTTCCTTGGGGATCAGACGGGTATTAATTTAGGCAAACTTTCCCCACCACCTGTCTCTGAGCTGGGGCTCTGTCTACAGGACCGTGGTCTCATCCTGGGCTGTGTCAGGCTTATTGCTATCTATCTCTCCTGCGGCCGGCCAGCTGGGGACTTCACTAGCCGGGCACTGTCCGAGGGCCGTTCGCAGCCCCGGGGGGAGTGGGCGGGGATTACTACCCTTCACCCAGCCGTGAGCTCTGCAATATATTTAGGCTTTAAAAAATCTCCTGCATAAACCCAACCCCCTAATTTAAAAAGATTCAAGAAGAAACAAACCCGAGAGCTGAGAGGTCAAGAGTCAGGTCGCCTTGCAAACAGCAGCGGCGTTAGGGGCCCATTCTATCCCTTGCTGCTTCGTCCGGCGGGGCTGGCGGGGGGGGGGGGGGGGTCTGCCTCGCCCCAACTCCTTTCAGACGCTCTGTCCCGCTTTGTGAAGATGGGGGGGCTTATGGGGAGGTTGTGCGAGGTTGACCCCCCTCTCCAGGTTTGCCACACGGAGTTTACGGAGTGGGACACAGCCCCCGGGCAGAGACGCTCTTTTCCAGCTCCATCCTCCTCTTCAGAGCAACCCTTCGGCCGCACTCCCACTGCGGGGCTGGGAAAGGTCGTGTCCCTAACAGCTAGTCAGGGCGGGGCTCCCCCCCCCCACTATTTTTGTGAATAAACTTAGCAGCATTGGCACTTTTTGGTCTCCCTCCTAACGACAGCTACCAGGGGGACGGGACACTGAATCGCAGAAGTCCAACCGTGGAGCTGCTGCTCAGGGGCCCAGCGCTTGGAGCCACGCAGAGGTTTGCTCCCCTCGCAGTCAGGGGTGCTGCAGCTCCGGGAATTTCAGGCCAGATGGTGCCAGTTAGCTCAGCGGCGACTTTGCTCCATGGCAAACACCGAGTGGAGTTTGTCTTTGCAGCGGGTTCATGTGATGCCCCCGCAAATCGTGCGGCACAGCCTTTCTGTGAAACGCCTCTTCCTATAAGGGTGCGGGCTCCGCCAGGCTCACCTAGGAGCGAGCTCGTACGGCAAGCGGGGGGCGGCAGCCTGGCCGGTTCTGAAGCAGGCACAGAAGTGATGTGTTGCAAAACACGAGGAAAAAGTGGCTTTGGGGGTGGGGGTTCGTATTGCACTCTGTGTTTCCTGCAGCCTCTACACTGGTGCTGCTGGGCTCTGCACAGGTCCCCCAATTCTACCACGGGGCGGGAACCCCAAAGAAAGATCACTTTGGAACAACAAATTGTATAACACCCCCCCCGACTACACACTATATGCCACTAAAATTGCGTGTACACACACACACACACACACTATGGCTACACACTACATGTAACATATACTATATGCACTCATGGGTACACACTCGCACATATAAAATACATAGTGAATGTATATACAGAGTGTGCATCATGTATATACAAGATATAGCCAGAATATATATACCAGCGGCCTTATTCAGGGAATAGCAATGTCCATACACCACTCATGCCATGGATATGTGTATGGACATTGCTATTATGGACATAATGGCACTCTATAAAGAGTGTGTATTCGATCTAGTGTATATACATATCCATGGCATGAGTGGTGTATGGACATTGCTATTCCCTGAATAAGACCGCTGTTATCCGGTAGTCGGGATAGGAAGAGGGAGAGACAGACATACAACCCCCGACATTAGCAGCCCCCTGTTTCCCTTTGCTCTGTGCTGGGGATATATTAAAGGGTTTCTTCTATCAGGCTCCGAGACTCTCTCAAGTGATTTTTAGTCTGGCGCTCTGGTCTATCCATATACATTTCCAATCTCATGGCTCATAAACTATTAGCAAAAGGATTTCATTATTCACCTTCTGTATCCTACAAAAGGAGAAAAAATATGTATACTCTTGGTAACAACGAGAACGGGTCTGCGTTTAAATCATAGCCCCTTCTGCATCTTCAGTCTGATAGCTACAATTCTAGTCAGTTTGCAAGGACCATGCAGCCTCCCTCTGTGCGTCTGTCTATCTCTGGGTACAGAGCGAAGTATTTTTGCCATCGCGTGGACCTACCAGCTCCCAGTATGCAAGCAGTGTCCTAGGGATAGGGGTTGTGTAGCGATTATTGTTCAGAGGTAGAGAGTGCTGCAACATTTTAATGAAACAGAAGAAAATGAGGGGTCGTTTTTATTGCGTAGGGGAGAAATATTCCTAGGGAAGGAATATGTTGAAAAAAGATTCAGCCAATTTTAATAAATGAACAATTTTAAGAAGTGATTTTGTTGGTCAGGACAATCCGATAAATCGCTTCCCAGGGTGTGAAATACAAGCTCCCTCGTGCATACGTGGGGAACACACTCTAGCGAACCGAGGGTCGGAGACTAAGGAAGACAAGATATTATACAGGGGGGTCATGGGCGGGGGGGATTTCAGGGGAGGCAAACTGCTGTACTGAGGCCTGTACATTGATACGGTTAGGCCAAGTTGAATGCAAGAACAGGCAGGCAGGCAAGCAAGTTGCTGTGAATGGACTGGTAGACCAGGGTGAGTATAGCAATATAGGGCCCGATCCTGCAGTCTTTACTTAGGCTAATCTGCCATTGCAGTTACTGAGAGCCTGGCTTCAAGCCCCTGAACACAGAAATGTTAATACCCAGGGCAAACTCTTATTTTTCTCTTCTTTAAAAAAAAAAAGGATTGCAGAGAAGTTTAGACCACGAGGTAATTATAAAAGTCAAGCTAGCCATTTTAGAGAGAGACCCACTTTGCAATTTTACACCGCGGAGCAAAATATTTCAGCCAAGTCTCAGGTCATCATCAACAACAGCGTAATGTTCCCTCTCTGTTTAATATACATAGTGTGGGAAATGCAGGAAAAACAGAGCTAGCACCTGTAGTGATAGAAGAAAAAAAATCAAATTACTATTTAATATTTTTGGAGGATTGTGCAGGGCGCTCTTCAAAAATACTCCATATTTAATTATATCTCTAATGACTTTTGGGGGGGCTGCCATTAATATTTCATGTTAAGAAACGAAGGGCTTTCTACTGAGTTTTTATATTCTGGTATCTTCAAAAAGATTTTCCTTGCGTGTTAATTGCATGCTGTTAAGCACATCTGGGACTGCAAAGTGACCAGTCTGGACCAACTTTTAATTAACACATTGACCTGATGAAGAAGCAGACTCCTTCAAAAATGTGCATGTTGTATAAATATAAACATCCTGCATAAATTACCAGATTGGTGAGGATAATTACCAAAATAGGGGAGTCTTTGTGCACATGTTGGGAACATACAGTTATTTCACACACACTGGCCATGTTAATGAAGCCGAGTTTTGTATTCGTTCTTTTGTACAGTCATTTAGAGGAGAAATCAGAAAGAGCCTTCTCCTGAAGAGGGATTTTAAAAATTACAGCCACATCATGAACGATTTAGTTTGAGGACTCCGAGAACCTGAATGACTGAGGTGGTCCCTGTTGCTGTCTTTCAGGGAGTGTGCAGTAGCTTTGACTGTGATGCAAAAGTTGCTCAGATCCAAGTTTTAAGTTCTGATTCGAGCCAAGAGCTTTAAGTGGGACTTCACCCAGTTTAAAATCTCTCCCTTTACATAGTAAGGAAGCGAATTGAAAGCCCGAGAATTTTGTGCGGGAACTGCTGTGCAGCGAGGGCAGAGGCGGCTGCAGCTTTTGAGGCTTCGCGCTTCGCCCAGCCTTCCTGGAGCCGGACACCTTGGAGGAGCCATAGCTGTCTATAGGCGATTGTATCCAGGGGGTGGGTGTGGAGGAACAGGAGAAATTTAGCAGTGTGCAAAAAAGGTAGAAGCAGCATCAGGAAAAAAAGAAGGGTGGATGCATGGATGGATCGGGCTACGGGTGAGAAATATTCGTGTAGTAACTGAGCCACCAGCATTTTACAGAGGATCAAGACTGCTAAAACCTTTTGAAAGGTATGTGTGTGTGTGTGTGAGAGAGAGTTACCTACGCAAGGCAAAAATAGGGGCCAGTGGTCTGAAATCTTAACCCCTTTTCGCTTATTTACTTTTATCTCGTTAATATTTTTTTGTAGGTCATTCATTCCAGCCTACATTTGAAGTGGCTACATGCATCCAGAGAGACTGGAGTGTATAACTCAGGAGTTAAATAGTAACTTCCTCTTCAGGTAAAAATTAAAGGTCTTGTTTTTTTAAAACAACAACAACAACATTTCCCCTTCATGGCAACACAAGTTTATATTTAACAGAATAGACTGATCCTACAGAAATACTCATCAGAATCACCTCTCGCCAGATACGACCTGGGAAGAAAGCTGTTTTAAATTCGCTACGATCACAAACATTGGCTGGATTTCCCTCCCCGCGTTTATTTTTATTTAAAATGGAGCTTTTTAAAACGTGTTTTATAGGCGAGCTTGCCAGACCCAAACAAATCCAAAGGGAAGAGGAGAGAGAGATGCACACAAATTCCAAGTGCTTCTTACATCTGTGGATTTAAGTCTTTACATGATGGAAGAAGAGGTTTAATTCAACAAAAGACTACAGGAAACAAAATCACCGGTACCCACATCGGGGGGTTTGAGGCAATCCGGAAAAGCTCTGTCTTTTAGGTCGGAAATCTCTGGCACCACCTTAACAGTGCTTTTGAAAGTTTTAGGGGAGCACACTCAGGGCCGGTGCAAGGAAGTTTTGTGCCCTAGGTGAAACTTCTACTTTGTGCCCCCACCCTCCAGCCCTGTGGCAGGTCCCCGCCTCCCCTTCACCCTGAGGCGCCCCTACCCCCACAGGAGCTCCCCCCTGCCCTGAGGCCCCCCCTCCAGGAGCTGTGCAGCACCTGGCCACCCCAGCTCATCTCTGCTTCGAGTCCTCCCCAAGCACGCAGCCCTGCTCTAATTCTCCTCCCAGGTTTGCAATGCCAAACAGCTGATTGGTTCTGCAAGCCTGGGAGGCAGGAGAAGTGGAGCAGTGAGGGTGCCCTCGAGGAGGAACTGCTGTAAAAAAAAATTGGGAGCACTGTTTTTTGGTGCCCCCAAATCTTGGCGCCCTAGGCAACCACCTAGTTTGTCTTAATGGTAGCACGGGGCCCTGAGCACACTGCTTTGAGATCATAATTTATCTGCCATCTGATATCAAGGGAGAGACAAGAGCTGGCTAAGTCTAGCTGGTCCTGCATTTGATTTACTCCTGGTTGTTAACATGGGTGCTGTGGTGTTTTGATAAGAAAAAAGGAGTCAGCAGTTTGGTTAGGAAAACTCTGGGTTGTTGAAGATGGCTGCAATTTTAAGCTAAGGAATGTGTTGTTGCTGGGACTATTTTTACAATGCATTCCTAGCTGGTTCCTGCTCTCTCATCAGTTACTGTTAGCACTTAACTATTTTTCTCACTTTTCTAAGGAAGTCAGACAGTGGCATGAACTTCTATGCAGCTTCAGGGCCTGGCCCCTGCAATTTATGCATTCATGTGAAATGCACCTAGCAAGGGGTTCTGAAGTCAATGGCCCTGATTTAACCAGTCGCGCAGGCAACACATTCTGTCAGCACAGAATCCCAGAGTTGTTCATCTCAGGCCTCCCCTTGCAGGGCTGTGTATTAGGCCACTTCAGTTCAGGCTGCAAATTCTTTTTTCCATACTGTACAGACATACCCATAGGAGCCACAAAACTGAACTGTAGGCAGCTGCCCTGAACGAGTTTCTTATTCAGACTCCCCCTTTCCCCTCCCCAGCAATAGTTTAAATCACAAAATTCTAAAGATCAGAGCTAGGAAATAAAAAAGGAACAGTCTGTCTAATATATATGCCCTTGTGGGGCAGAGCAGTACAATACATTGGCAGGCCAGAGGGAACCAGGTCCCCAGGAGTAAAGAAATAGTTGACAGTCTACTAGGAGAAAACCTGCTCAAGTGGGGGACTTACAATTAGACCTGGTGGGTTCTGTCCCTACGTCTCATACTAACTCCATTTCTGCTTGTATCCCTGTTTATAAAAGGGGCTAATAACATCTGCCCACCATGGGACTTCTGTGTGTGTGGCTTTATGAACCAGTGCTTGAACAACCATCTGAGACTCTCAGAGGAGAGTTTTGTATGGGCAGTAGAAGCAGTAATGATAACACCACTTCTTATTAAGGTTCCCTGACAGTTCCATGTCCAAGTCAGGCCCATACTTCAGTGACTTACACTTCGCCAAAAGTTAACTGTTTAGGCTGAAATGTCCCATGCTGGCTGTCTGCCTCAGGCTGAATATGTTGGAAAATTTCAGCCAGAATGGTCCGACCATTTCTGAGAATGGGGCATTGTTTAAAAAGTGAGCCTTTTTCATAGACTATCAGGATTGGAAGGGACCTCAGGAGGTCACCTAGTCCAACCCACTGCTCAATGCAGGACCAATCCCCAGACAGATTTTTGCCCCAGATCCCTAAATGGCCCCCTCAAGGATTGAGCTCATAAACCTGGGTTTAGCAGGCCAATGCTCAAACCACTGAGCCATCTCTCTCCCCCATTTTTCTTTAAAATGCATTAGAAAAGAGACTTGAAATTTGGTAGAGTTTGTGCCAGGCATGAGCCTTTTGCTAGATGCATGAAATTTCACTCAAATTTGGCCTTTAGTTTAGTGTTCGTGAAAGGTACTAGCCTGGCAGCCCTGGAAGCAGTATGTCTCTATTTGTCTACTGAGCAGGTACACCATAGACAGCAGAGCACTTCCCTGTCTTAGGATATGTCTACATTAGAAATGCTACAGAGGCACCGCTGCTGCAGTAGCACTGTAGCACAGAGACTTACTAAAGCAACGGCCGGGGTTCTTCCATTGCTGTACTAAATCCTCCTCTCTGAAGGCTTGTTTACACTTGAAACGCTGCAGCAGTACAGCTGCAGCTGCGTTGCTGTAGCACTTCAGAGTAGGCATTACCTATGCCAACGGGAGGTATTCTCCCCTCAGTGTAGGTAATTCACCTCTGTGAGGGGGGTAGCTAGGTCTACACTGAAGCTTAGGTCGACTTAACTACATCTACAGGGGCATGAGATGGGCTTCTCTTATCTTACAGGCCCTATTACGAACATGATCTGTTATTCTAAGAACTGTCTGAAAGAAGAAATAGTGGAAAACAAAAAATAGTTTACTGAATTTATGAGAATTAGACTGAAGGTCTGATTCTAATCTTATGTAGATAAGTTTTAGATTGGTGTAACTTCTGATTTCACTGATGTTATACTTGCCTTACACCACTGGGAGATCAGAATGTACCACTACGCTTCTATGAATACGAATACCGTTATGAGCCATGGGTCTCATGCTGCACCCACTGAAGTCAACAGAAGTTTTGCTATTGACTTAAATTAGAACAAGATCAGGTCCCATAAATATGAATCATTATCTTGGATAGCAATGGGCCGATAGCCTTAGTTGTAATTCTTGTATTTGGTTCCCAGCCAGTATTTTGCTAATTCTAAATACTTATTTAACAGAGACTGGAATGGCTTAGGTGTATCTTTTCTATTGTCTGTTAAATAAGTATTTAGAATTAGCAAAATACACCACTATGGATTTTAAAATCATTCATTTTAAGGTGTAGTACAGAAGTCCAAATGACAAAACCCACTTAAAACAGAAATCCTGTATTTGTATTCCCTGCATTCTCTAACCACAACCATTCGTAAAAGGAACAAAATGCTGATTTCTAGGTGTGCCCGACCGAATCAAGGTCTTATTTTCATGTAAAGAAAGTATTAGCTTTGCTTGTGACAATCATCCTGTCTCATCCCACCACAGAGGTGGCTGTATTTCAATGACTGAGAAGCGACTCTACATAATGGATATAAATGTCATGCATACATATCGTTGACACAGGAGAATTCTGACACAGGGCAGCTGTTCTGGGAGAAAGGTGCTAGATGATGTACAAACCACAGAAATAATCTGTTCCTTAGCTAGGTGTGCCTTGGAGTGGTCCAAAGCAATAGCAGGACCTACAGTGAATCATTTGAGTGCAGGGTTTATATCGGTTACAGTGGGATCATTAATGACCCCATGTGTGAAGGCCCTTGGCTTTATTGCTGCATGAATGAAACCTGCTCTTGCTTTGGACCCTTCCAACATGAACCAGGGGAAGAGAGAAAAAAGGAGAGCATAAGAAATATGATTATTATTAGAGCTTTCTTGAACATGAGGAGCTCAGTCTTTACTAGCAATTATTAGTCTCTCTCTGTCACATTCACCTTTCTGGCATTATTTCCCTGCTGGATACCGTCTTTGATTCAATCAGCATCTTTTTGTCAAAATTGAAAGGCAAAGTTAGATTAAGGATGATTAGACAATTCCAAATTCTACCAGTGACTAGCTCTGTGGCCTTGGCCAGCTCATTTAGGGAATATTTTCAAAGGCACAAATGGCAGTTAGAAGCCTAACCCTACTGTCAGTGGGCACTAGGTGCTTAACTGCCATTTGTGCCTTGGAAAATCTGCCTTTCTGAATCTGCATCTCAGTTCACACATTTGCAAAGTAATGGGAACAATAAAACTTGTCTACTTCACAGCTGTAATTATTGGTGGTATAGCTCTCTGAGACCTTCCAAGGAAATGTACCAGATGAACACAACTGTTATTGAAAGTTCTGTGTGATATAAACTGTAGAACTGAGACCAACACAATAGCAAATAGCACACACATTGAAGAAGACACACAAATTGGTACCCTAGTGTATATAGGACAGGTGGGCCAGGACAGAGATGTTCAGCAACACACAGTGTGGTCTTTCTTCTGTTTGGATGGAATGAGACTGTGATGATGAAGATAAAGGATCAGTAGGAACGTATGTAGAACCTGATGATGAAGTAGTTTGACAATTAATGAGGCCAAGATTAATTAAAATATATATTACCTTCCAAAATCTCCATAAAAATTCCCAGACTATCTTATTTCAAAAGGTTTAATCATTGCTATCTGTGCCTGAAGAGTAATTTTTTAGAACTGTTCAATATTTTCTTCAATATCAATACTTCTGGGGTGTCAGTTTTTCAAAATTTATCTGAGCCTTACATTTGGAGTTTCTGAATATCATAAGTTGTAAAGTAACCTGATCAAATGCTAGAGGCTAGATTTAAAGCAGAGGCAGAGAGTCCAACAAGACATTGAAACTAAAATGAATTAAAACTCTGGTCCATTGAGCGGAAAGACTAAAGAGCTACAATGTACATAATTAATTAGACTCAAATGTACCAACTTCCTTAAATGTACTATACTAATATTTTTAAACATCTGAGTGAATCAGGTCACAGACTGGAACAAAGTGTCTTATGAGCAATGTCCTCGTCAAAGTGGGTTTGAAGATAAGCACACAAGTGCAAGGTCCCAAGTCAAATACTAATATTTTTAAACAAGTGATCATTGTCCCGGGATTTCAAATTCTTTACACTTTGAATACATTTGTATTCAATTTAACTTCTGATAAATATATATATCTAATTTTAACTTCTGTTTGGTAATCATCTTTTGTGGTAATAGAGTCCTGTTAGCGTTAAGGTGCACTGAATGATTTTTTCTTTTATTTCAGGGAATTATTTTTCTTTCAGTGTTTTTGGTTGCATATTTTATTTTTTCCATTCTTGCTGCTTTGGAATCCATTCTCCTCTCATATTGGTATCAAATCAGAGCTACAATGGTTTTATACTGGTATAAGTGAGAGGAAAAATTAGTCTCTTCATACTATTTCTACTTTTCAGTGTTGAGATTTTTAGAATCCTTTTGATTTAATATGGACTGTTCCTTCCAAATGTGTGTTTCTGAGCCAATAATGTATTCTTACTGAATCACGCAATCAAAGAGGAATGATCCTTAATGGGAACAATTCAATGTTTGTACAAAAAATAGGTTGGATAAACACTCTCTGAGCTCCAAGCAGAAGTATGAACATTCAAACAGTGACTACAGCAAAGACTGGGGTGCAGTTTCCCTTCTGTCAGGTCATCCTATTTTTGGCCCTCTCTTGCTCTTGGTTGACAGAGTCAATTCTTATATCTTTGATTAGGAACATAGGAATTGCCATACTGGATCAGCCCATTGGCCATGTAGTCCAGTATCCTGTCTCTGACAGGAGCCAGATTCAGATGCTTCAATGGATGGTGTAAGAACTCTGCAGTAGGAAGATGTGGAAAAATTCCTTCCCCTCCCCCTCAAAGGCCTCATTGACTTAAGACCTGAATTCTAATTTAAGTCAATGGAAAGGCTGATTGATTTCAGTTTTGTTGGATCAGCTCTCAGATGATACCAGAGTGCGTAGCAAAATAGTGCTTATAATGTCAATAATAATTTCAGAATAAAATGTAGGAATGTGTGAGTACTTTGATTGCTCTCCTCTTTCAGTTCATTTATAATTTCATTCTTCCTCATTAAATGGCAACTATCGCCAGTGATCAAATTATCCCATTATCCCATTGCCTAAAATAAACAAATTTAAGCACAATAAAGGATGAGATTTTTTTAAAACAAATAGTTTTGTTACTGAGGTGTTTACCAAATTACCCAACAGGTGAATTAAGAAGACACCATAAATAGGTGGAAGGCATATCTATGTAAGTGCTAGTCATTATTATTGCTTGATGTTCATGGCATTTTAGAGTAGTGATAAAAAAAGATTTTTGACATGAAGATCTTACAGTTTAAAAAGCCTGATCCCCGAAATGCTTACTTCCACAGGACTACTCATGGTAGTAAGCACCATGCCTGATAAGTGTTTTCAGAATCCAAGCCCCTAAATTAAGACAGAAGTGGAGATGACAACATGATTATGCATTCACTGGAGAAGCTATTCCATGTGGTTTGAATCCAATCCAATCCCTGTGAAAGTCAACGGAAAGACTCCTATCGATGTTATTCTTAGCTATCCAGGTATTTCTATTTTTTATATGCTTCCTAAAGGGCTCACAATCCTACCACTTCCTCTGTGAGGAAGAGAAGCACTCTCTCTACGTATGGTGAATTAAGGCACAGAGTAGATTAAGTGACTTCTTCAAGGTTACATAGTACATTTGTGGCTAAGCCAAGAACTGATTTCAGGTCTCCTCAGTCCAAGTACAGTGCCTTATCTAGTGGACCATCCTTCCTATCTTTAATGCAGTGGTCACCAACCTTTTTCTGGGTGGCGGGCACCAGATGATGAGCCACCGAGGACTATGGCCAGTGGACAAGCATCCACCAAAATGCTGCCAAGAAGCAGCAACATCAAGAGGCGTCACTGCCGAAAATCAGTGTCATTTCAGCGGTGACGCCTCTTAATGACGCTGTTTTTTGGCGGCATTTTGGCGGCAACACTTCTTGATGACACCGCTTTTCGGTGGCTTTTCGGTGGCAACGCCTCTTGATGATGCCGCTTTTCGGTGGATGTTTGTCCGCTGGCCAGTATGCAGGCACACATAGATGCCCCGCCGGGTGCCATGGTGCCCACAGGCACCGCATTGGGGACCACTGCTCTAATAGGAATTGAATCAAGCCCCTAGAAAGTAGCAAATAGTTTTTTTTAAAAAGTATGTATCTATTTTATTTTGTAATGTAGTATAAAATAAAATGTAGCCACTTCAGGGATCAGTACATGATTTTTTTTTGTATCTGGTTCTATATCTCCCCCCACCCTTTTGCCCTGTCAAACAAGTAGTTAGTTGTGATTTTTAAAAATTTTTAAGAAAACAAATTTAACTCTGCATCTTTCTTGAGCAGTCTGGGAGTCTTGTTTCTAGCTACAGAACAGGAACAAACCAGGCAGCAGCAGTGCAAGTGTCCCCACAGAACCCTACACCTGAACCTTCAACCTTGAAAGTTTAAAGGGATAGTTCAGGTTCCCTACCTAATCCCATACTTGGCCCCTCTGCCACAAAGCATAATGAAATATTTTGTGATATGGGTACCTGCCCACAAGGAACTAGATGGATCTAATTTCTCGGAAGCCCATCATCATAGTCTCTTAGAGTGTCCATTGTTTCACAAAGGCCAAAGAACAAACTTCAGATTTTTACTGCTTTTGGCCACTACTGACCTGGGTCAGATTTGAACAAGCAAGCTATATTTTTATTCAGTTTTATTTGTAAATGAGGAATAAAATGTAGAAACTTGCTTCTTTGAGTTGTTTTTAAAAATCCTTCCTCTAAATTATTACAGAATGGTTTGTTTTCTATGGAATATTACTGGAAAAGAAAGTACAACGAGACTATGGTAAAGAGTAAAAAAAAAAGCTGAAATTTACTTGATCGGAAAAAAACTAGGGTCTGATCAGGGCTGCCTGGGGGGGGCAAGTGGGGCAATTTGCCCCAGGCCCCGGGCCCTGCAGGGCCCCCCATGACAATATAGTATTCTATAGTATTGCGACTTTTTTTATGGAAGGGGTTCCCAAAATTGCTTTGCCCCAGACCCTCTGAATCCTCTGGGTCTGATTCTAATTTCACATTAGTTTTACACTGGTGTAACTCCACCGATTTACACAGTTTTAAATAAGATAAAACTCAAGCCCTACAGTTGAGTGCAGTAAAATTAAGCCTAAAATAATAATATTAAAATGGATTATAAGTAAATTAGGAGGGTCTGAAAACCTGCTTATCAACTGTGTAACTAGTAATACACTGAAAAATGGAAAATACTGAATTATCACCTTAGTTTAATTGCAGCTAGATAACTATAACGAAAGCAAATACCGTTTGCACAAATATACAGATTTGTCATACAAGAAGCATAAAACTTCCATTACATTTCTGCTTTATCAGTTGTCTGTTTCATTCTGGAGATTTGTACAAATTACAATAGTAAATGATGTAAGAATGAGAATCCTAGTAAAATTCAAATACTGTACTTAAAATAAAAAACCTAGTTGTTCATAAATAGACTATTGACTTTCATTGGGTTAAACAGCTCATGTTGTGATTAGGCTTCGAAACCATAATTGTTCTTGTCACCTAAACTCTGCTGCAGTCAATATCTTTTTATCATATACATTTTTAATCATGTATTAATAAACAAGAAGGTGTGTTTTATTGATGGCTGGATTAGTTTATTGACCAAGTCGACAACTCTATATACAGTTTCTGAAAATATAAACAAGGTCAACATGTAAAGATAGGGTAAAAAAAATCAAAGACAGAGAATGTACTTTCCCCCCAGGTCTTCATAGGATTTTCCTTTTGTTTAGGAATTCTAGACGGAACGGCTTCAAAACTTTGGTTAGAAATTGCATAAAGAGGTTTTCTTTCTATTATGATAGCATCAGAGCCTATAAAAGGGGTACATCTGCACAGTATACCTTCATCAAGGACCATCTCTAGTAAGCAATTCCCCAGCTCAACTTTACCCCTTTTATTATTCTTCAAGTTTACAATACAGTTTTATTCAGCCTGTAGTTAAAGGCCAACTCTACTAAGCAATTGTTTTCCTGGTCTCCCTAGTGTTCTGTGTCTCGTTCACACAAACACAAAATTCACAAGCATATACCACCCTGTCAGTTCAACTATCAACTCCTATGAGGCTGGACTGTGTTAAGGGAAAAGGAAAGGCGCATTGCCCAGGCAGCAATACTAGGAGATTGTGTGCCTTTGGAAGGCTGGGGCCAAACTTTCAAAAACTGATTCCTAAACTGCACCTATACTATTCAAACTTGGAAAACTTTTTCTTGTCCTTAACTCTGCTGGCCATAGATTTCTCCTTGTGTCTCTTTGCTACTTTTATCCATTTTCTACAATTCTTAGCTTCTGATTTACATTCATTACCATCCACTTCCCCTTTCTTATATGTGTGTGTATTTATTTTAATGTTTTATAGCTGTCTTCACTTCACCACTAAACCAGATTAGTTTTTTAACCAGTACAGCCTTCTTCCTTGATTTTGAGATTGTGACTTTTTGAGCATCTATTAATGTATTCTTAAACAATTCCCAATTATCATTCACTTTTTTCTGATTAAATTCTTCCTCCCAGATGATTTGGCTCATAATTATTTTCAGCTTTGTGAAATTGGCCCTTTTACAGCTCCAAGTATATATAGTACTGTTTTGGGCTTTATTCTGTTTGCATATTATAAATGTGATAATTACTTTTTAGTTTTGCGATCAATTCTTCTTTAACTGTCAAAATGAGATTGAATATAGAATTTCCCTGTGTTGAAGGCATCACTTTCTGAGTTAGGAAATTGTCATCTACAATATTTAGAAATTCCGAGGATGACAGCACGAGACCTCAAGCATATGTTACTCAAACTGTGAGAGAGATTCCCACATATGAGCCATTATTAACATATCTGAGGAACTGTCCCAGACTGAGGTGTCAATAGAGGTGGTTTTGGAACAAACCGATGAATTAAACAGTAATAAGTCACTGGTACCAGATGGTATTCACCAGGGGTGAAAGTAGAAATAGGGACTTACCAGTACGGGGCTGGGTTGGGGCCAGCTCTGGCCCCCGGAAGGGGCGGGGCCTTGGGCAGAAAGGGTGGGGATGGGGGAGTCAGAGTCAGCCCTGGCCTGCCCTGTACTGGTAAGTGCCCTCCCCCGCTGGGAGCAGCGGCAGCTGGGGGGCTCCAGCAGCAGATTAAAGGGCCCACGGCTTGGCTGCCACTACCGCCCCGGGCCCTTTAAACCACTGCCAGAGCCCCCAGCTGCTGCTGCTACCCCAGGGCTCCAGGGGCTATTTAAAGGGCCCAAGACTCCCCTGCTTCTACTGCTTTGGCCCTTTAAATAGCCCCCAGAGCCCTGGGGTAGCAGTGGCAGGGCTCTGGCAGCTATTTAAAGGGCCGAGGTCAGTAGAGGCAGCGGGAGCCCTGGGCCTTTAAATAGCCCCTGGAGCCCCGCCTCTACTCCAGAGCTCCAGCAGCAGGGCTCTGGCTGCAATTTAAAGGGCCTGGGTCTCTAGCTGCTGCTGGGAGTCCCAGGCCCTTTAAATTGCAGCCTGGGGAAGCCGGGCCACCCCAGAACAGCGCATCGGCTCTTGCTGGTACGATGTACCGGGGCCAACTGGCTTACTTTCACCTCTGCTATTCACGCAAAAGTTCTGAAAGAACTGAGATATGAAATTGCAAAACTACTAACTTATCTGTACCCTATCACTTAAATCAGCCTCTGATAGATTCATCTTGGAGAAATAGCTATTTATTTATAGTCTATGTTTCTAATCTTTCTAGGCTCTTTTGTGTAACTATTTGGATTCATCTTATATTGATGGGGTACGGAAGAAGTGCCTCAGTACAATTTACTCATGTGGCTGTTTCCGATGCTTCCATTCTAATAGTTTAAAAGGTGTAGCTTTTATATTTTCTCTTGCTGGTACCATTGTATCATCCTTGGGCCACTGGTCAAGGGGAACACTTAAGATCTTTATATACCAAGGTAAAAAAGGGCTAGTGTAATGATGAAGAGAGAACTACTAGTGTAGAAAGTTATTAAACACCACCAGTAGCCCAAGGGCAAGGCAGTCTTAAATGGGGATCTTTAAAGAGGCACATGTGTAACACAGAATCCTGTACTCCATTAATACCCTGAAGTACTGTGAGAAGGGAGCTCAGATAGAAGCAAAGAAGCAGATTATACTGTACATTGCCACAATAAATACACTTCTGACAGAAAATAAAAGGTGAAACAAAAAGACATCCATGCTGAATGACGAAGAAGAGCCTGCAGATGACTAGTACACTGGAGAAACTGTTCATCCTTATATGAATATTACCTGGATAATGCTGCCAAGTGCACTAAGATCTTGTTTTAGAAGTGCCAGTCATGTAAGGTAAAGCTGCCCAGAGGCACCCCATTAATTGGACTATTCCTCCTTGCCAAATGTTGTCAAAGTTTTAGCTGATCAGGCCAGGTCTTGTCAGCTTACTATTACTTCATCAGTTTTTGGATTTACATATTTCATGTAAGGTTGTCAATTAATCGCAGTTAACTCACGCGATTAACTCAAAAAAATTAATTGCAATTAATCACAGTTTTAATCGCACTGTTAAAAAACAGAATACCAATTGAAATTTATTAAATATTTTGGATGTTTTTCTACATTTTCATATATATTGTATTCTGTGTTGTAACTGAAATCAAAAAGTGTAAAATAATAAAACAATGTAAAACTTCAGAGCCTAGAAGTCTGCTCAATCCTCCTCCTTGTTCAGCCAATCATTAAGACGAACAAGTTTGTTTACATTTACAGGAGATAATGCTGCCCACTTCTTAGAATCATAGAAGATTAGGGGTGGAAGAGACCTCAGGAGGTCATCTAGTCCAACCCACTGCTCGAAGCAGGACCAACCCCAACTAAATCATCCCAGCCAGGGCTTTGTCAAGCCGGCTCTTTAAAATCTCTAAGGATGGTGATTCCACCACCACCCTAGGTAACCCATTCCAGTGCTTCAGCATCCTCCTCGTGAAATAGTGTTTCCTAATATCCAACCTAGACCTCTCCCACTGCAACTTGAGACCATTGCTCCTTGTTCTGTCATCTGCCTCCACTGAAAAAAGCCTAGCTCCATCCCCCTTCAGGTAGTTAAAGACTGCTATCAAATCCCCCCTCACTCTTCTCTTCTGCAGACTAAATAAGCCCAGTTCACTTGGCCTCTCCTCGGAAGTCATGTAGACCAGCCACCTAATCATTTTTGTTGCCCTCTGCTGGACTCTCCCCAATTTGTTCACATCCTTTCTGTAGTGGGGCGCCGAAAACTGGACACAATACTTTGTATGTGACCTCACCAGTGCTGAATAGAGGGGAATAATCACTTCTCTCGATCTGCTGCCAACGGTTCTACTTTTGTAGCTGGCATTGCAAGGTATTTATGTGCCAGATATGCCAAACATTCGTTCGCCCCTTTGTGCTTCAGCCTCCATTCCAGAGGACATGACTCCATGCTGATGACGTTCATTAAAAAAATGTGTTAACTAAATATGTGAATGAACTCCTTGAGGGAGAACGGTATGTTCCCCGCTCTGTTTTACCCACATTCTGCCATATATTTCACGTTATAGCAGTCTTGAATGACGACCCAGCACGAGCTGTTTATTTTAAGAACACTTTCACTGCAGATTTGACAAAATGCAAAGAAGGTACCAATGTGAGATTTCTAAAGATAGCTACAGCATTCAGCCCAAGATTTAAGAATCTCAAGTGCCTTCCAAAAACTGATTGGGACAGGGTGTGAAGCATGCTTTCAGAAGTCTTAAAAGAGCAACACGCGAATGCAGAAACTACAGAACCCAAACCACCAAAAAAAAAAAAATCAACCTTCTGCTGATGGCGTCTGACTCAGATAATGAAAATGAGAATGAGTCAGTCCACACTACTTTGGATTTTTATTGAGTAGAATCCGTCATCAGCATGGATGTGCCCTGGAATGGTGGTTGAAGCATGAAGGAACATATGAATCTTTAACTCATCTGGCACGTAAATATCTTGTGATGCCAGCTACAACAGTGCCATGAGAACACCTGCTCTCACTTTCAGATGATGTTGTTTACAAGAAGCGGGCAACATTATCACCTGCAAATGTAAACATACTTCTTTGAGTAGCTTGAACAAGAAGTAGCACTGAGTGGACTTGCAGGCTCTAATATTTTACATTGTTTTATTTTTGAATGCAGTTTATTTTGTACATAATTCTACATTTGTAAGTTTAACTTTCATCATAAAGAGATTGCAGTATAGTACTTGTATTAGGTGAATTGCAAAATACTATTTCTTTTGTTTTTTTTACAATACTTGTAATAAAAAATAAATATTAAATGAGCATTGTACACTTTGTATTCTGTGTTGTAATTGAAATCAATATATTTGAAAATGTAGAAAACATCTAAAAATATTTAAATAAATGGTATTCTATTATTGTTTAGCAGTGCGATTAATCATGATTAATTTTTTTAATCACTTGACAGTCCCAATTTTCTGCCCCAACATGCGCAGGCACGCACATCCCTGTCCATCGGGTACCTGTTGTGTATCTATTTTGGGATGAAAAAAAATCAGGATGATTGAGAGAATAGCAGCTACATGACTTAAATGGGAGTCCTGCAGCTTTTCCATTTGAACAGGAGATTCCCCTTGGATTCTATCCTAATGGTACTATTGGTATTATAAATATCCCCTCTGAATTCCTATCATAGATTTTTTTAATTGAAGCTGCAGATTCCATATGCAACTTATGAAGAATTTCAAGTTTTCTAGGCAGATGTATTGGATATACAGAGGTGGGGAAACAACCAAAAAATAGTTAATATTGAAAGGCAGGCAACTGCTAAGGCCGACTTACGGAATGATTGAAATGAGTATTAGAAACCACCCATCAGTGGAGAAAGAAAATGGTGACATAGGCATGGAATGAAAGGCCAGGAATGTGTCAGTTTGAATCATGGCTCTGACACAGACTTACTTTGTGGCTTTAGGCAAATCCCTTAACATCTCTTGGGTTCCCCATTTGTAAGATTTGGACAATATCTACCTATGTCAAAGAGGTGTTTTTGAGATTAATTAGTTAATATATGTAAGATGCTCTGAGGATTTAAAAGTCTGTAAAAGTTCTAAGCCTCATCATTAATATATGTCAGGCCTATCTAAAATTAACAAGAGGATGATCTAGATAGCAACATAAGTGTATGAGGAACTGTATGAATGATCAACTCTGCTGAACATACAACAGGTCCCTTCCCCAAAGAGCTTAGATTCTGGAGGGGAGAGAGAATACAATGGAACTTGACAATACAGGATGCTACCTGGTCACTGTAATTGGAATGCTTTCCAGGATATGAGGGTTTACAGGAGGAGAGGAAGGGGGCTTATCGTACATTAATTGCCTAAGTATATGGACAGAGGTGAAAAGTGGCACAAAGTCAGGAGTTGGTAAAGGAAACAAGGAGCCCAATCCTTAGCTACCCAAGCACAGTTCCTATTAAAGCCAATGGGAGCTTTGCCAAAGCGAGGACTGAGGTTGTGATTGTATCACAAAGTTCCACATTCAAATCCCCCCCTTTGGTGGAAAGCAGAGGGCAGGCAGCCTTCTCTGCAGCAGCCAAAGATGCTCTGAGGCTCAGCACAGAAGGAGGAGGCAGAGTGTGGGAGGGGACATGGGTCCTGCTGAATTTTACCTAGAAACATAAAACAGCCACAGGATGAATATTCTTCCCATATCCTCCACCCCTGAGGTTGGGAACCTCTCTAAAAAGCCACTAGCTGCAGACACCATGTCAGCATAGCTACAATGAACTCGCACTATCAGGAAACAGGACCCACAGGGGACAAAGAGGCTGTGAGAAGCCCTGTACCTCCGTGTAGCTAGTCCAGACCTCCCACTAATGGCCCAGGATTGTGCAACTGGGTTTGTGGGCTGTTCTAAGATAAGCAAACCTCACCGACCCCATGGAACATCCCATAAAAAAAACTCAGCAAGGTTTTCATCACTGAGTTCCCTTCCCCCTTAACTCCCTCCTCTGAGTTTCTCCACCTAAGGAGGCAAGAGGCCCCAAGGAAGGACAGAAGTATTTTCTCTCAAGGAAACGGTCAGGAGAGGAGTTTGGGAACACAGGGGGCGTGAAGTGGTATAGGAGGATCTGAGAGCAGGGGCAGAGTGCTTTAAACATGGAAAGGAGAAACCTGAACTTAATGAAGAAGAAGAGTGGGAGCTAGTATAGCAATTCAAGCAGGCAGGGAGTGTGGGAGACATGGTCAGGGTGGTGGGAAAGGAAGATCTTGGCATCAGCATTTTGGATTGATTGGTGGGAGTAGAAAGTAGTGTAAAGAACAATACTACAAATAACACATCTATAGAGTATCAAAAAAGCGAGTAAACGACATGTGACTTTTAGTGCCAAGACCTATTTTTTCCTTGGATATTAATTTTTGAAAGCACAAAAATACAGTTCTAATCTCCTGTCAGTGAGCGTATGCAGTGTAGTTGTATCCATGCCTGTCCAAGGAACCACACACCCGTTTCACCAGCTCTGCACCAGGTGCAGGCACACAGAGAGGCTAAATTTGCTTGGTGCTGTCAGAATGTCCTTCTGCACAGACTTTATGCTAACAGGTGTCCTGCTCCGTAGGTTGAGCTTCGGGAGTCTGCGTAACCCAGGGTTAAATCTAGCCCTGTAAATGTAATTAGTTTCATACATATGGATAACTTAGTATAATATATTTGGAGGATGAAACTTTCCTGATGTCAAAGTGCTTGACTTTGTGTGGATAAAATAGAACATAATAAGCTTTCCTAAATTATGTAAACTGAAATGACACACAGGGTCTGATCTTGGTCAGCCAATGGGGATGCTAGGCCAAATTTTCAAAAAGTTACTACCTATTTTGGGAGCCCAGCTTGAGATACCCCAAAACTGAAGCACTTAAAATCAGTGACCATTTGTGAAAATGTGAACCTTTGTCATTGACTTCAGTTGCAGAAGGATCAGACACATTTCAGCACCGCACCAAGTATGGAGGGCCTGATCCTGGCATTCCTTGCACATCAAAACTCAATGGCCCTGTTAACTTGAACGAGAGTTATAGGTGAACAGGGTATGCAAGGATTGGCAACTCAGCATTCAATGCCATCTGGATATTTGTTTGTACAGTACATATGGCAAGATGCTCAATACAAGCAAGTAAATAGTGCAATTTCATGCACTTCACACAGTCCTTTTATTTACACTTTCTGTTCATCACCTATACCAACACTCAAGGAGTACCCTGAATTTAGTGACTATTTACAATATATAAAACAGTTTCTCACACAAAAAAAGATCAGTTTATGAACTGAAAATGATTAATTAAAAAAATACTTTGTTGATGCACATAATTTGAGAGCCACACATTTAAATTCACATTAAAATAACAAAGCTGATACATTTTTTACTACATCTGCAGACCAGAGATCACACTTTGCTTTAAAAAGCACTGCTTTATTCAACTTTTCTTGAAAGCAGACTTCTCCCCTCATCTCCAGAAAGTCCTTAATGTGACATCTGTCCCCGCACTGTCACCTGTTTTAAAACTAACAAAGGCATGACATATAATACAAGATTTATAAATTAAAGAAACCCACCCCTTTTAAGTAATATTCTTTAAATCTCAGTTTTTGACAGTCCTCCTATTTGCTCAGTAACTGTAATAGGCGTATTTTTCAGAAAATAGTGAATAAAAACTGACAAGCTATCGGGGGAATCTGAATGCATAATTGATAGGGGCATAAATTAATATGATTAGGCCTTTATTGGGTGCCACTGCTGCCAAACCTACAAAAGGGGCATGAAATAAAACATGGCTATGTTCTCAGTGCTGATAGACATCAATATGTAATGCATATTATCTCAAGCCTTCTCATGTAGTCTGCTTATGACAGCACTCAACCTAATTGAAATTTTTATCTTTCTGTTGCATACAGACAGTTTTGACTAGCTGCTTCCAGGGAAGAGAGAGAAATCCAAATGACCCAAGTGAAGGTTTCTCTGTGGAGGTTCACATCCTTCTTGCAAATCACTTTAAAATGGCTTTCTACTTTCTGGCTTTCTAAAGTCATCTTCAGAAAGCTGCATTAAAGAAGACCTCAGGACCTGGTTTGCTTTCCCCCTTTTTAAAGGAGTCTAACAATGCATTCCTCCAAAAGGCAAAAAAGACATTCAAAAGATTTCTGCATGAAAATCAATATATTCTATGCTCACTTCAATTTGGGCTTCAGTCTGCCACATTTATTTATGCTGAGTAGGTATTGCTGGGTGGAAAATGTTTTTCCCATCCTGCAAATAGTTTTGAGATGAAAAGTTGATATCTCAAAATTTCTGTGAACTGAACCCCTCAAAAAAGTTTGGTTCAGGTCAATCAAAACTTTTGTTATGACTCTTTGCCTATAAATTAACTTAAATTTTGAAACAAAAAGACACTCCAGACCTCAAAAAAGGATGTTCAAAATGTATTTCTAATTTTTTTAAAAGGATAAATTAATTAAAACCAACCTTAACCCTTAAAATATTTTGGATTCAATGAATCAGCATTTTCCAAAAAAAACAGTTTCATCTAAAAATTCTTGACCAGCACTACCAAGTGGTACTTTATACTATGAGTATTCCTGCAAATAATTATTAATGAACATTTTTACTACAATAGTGCTAGGTGCTGTACAAATACAGATAAAGAGGCAGTTTCTGGTTCAGAGAGTTTACAGTCTAGAATGGGATTATTCCTGGAGTAAGATACTACTTGATGTGATGGGCAAGAGTCGGCTCTGAAACTCACTCTCAGTTTTAACGTCCTATGACATAAGAGATTCATAGATTCCAAAGCCAGAAGGGACCACTATGATCATCCAGTTTGACCTCCTGCATAACAGACCATAGAACTTCCCTGAAAATATTCCTAGAGCATGCATCTTTTAGAAAAACATCCAATCTTAATTTAAAAAATGGTCAATGATGGAGTATTCACCATGATGCTTGGTAAACTGCTGCAACGGATAACTTAAGAACATAAGAATATAAGAATGGTCATACTGGGTCAGATCAATGGTCCATCTTTCCCATTATTCTGTCTTCTGACAGTGGTCAATGCCAGGTGTTTCACAGGGAATGAACAAAACAGGTAACTATTGAGTGATCCATCCCATTGCCCATTCCCAGCTTTTGGCAAACAGGAACACCATCCCAGCACATCCTGGCTAATAGCCATTGATGGACCTTTCCTCCACGAATGTATCTAGTTCTTTTTTGAACCCTGTTGCTGTCTTGGCCTTCATGACATCCTCTGGCAAGGAGTTCCACAGATTGACTGTGCATCGTGTGAAGAAATACTTCCTTTTATTAGTTTTAAACCTGCTGCCTATTCATTTCATTTGGTGACCCCTAGTTCTTGTGTTCTGAGAAGGAGTATATTACACTTCCTTATTTACTTTCTCCACACCAGTCATGATTTTATAGACCTCTATCATATCCCCCCCTTAGTTGTCTTTTTTCCAAGCTGAAAAGCCCCAGTCTGATTAATCTCTCCTTATGTGGAAGCTGTTTCATACCCCTAATCATTTTTGCTGCCCTTTTCTGTACCTTTTCCTATTCCAATATATCCTTTTTTGAGACGGGACGACCAGATTTGCATGCAATATTCAAGATTTGTGCATAGCATGGATTTATATAGAGGTAATATGATATTTTCCATCTTACTTTCACTATTAAAAATTTACACTTTGTTTCCAGTCTGAATTTGTCTCTTATTACTTCATGTGCAGTTTCTAAATGCTAGAATTTATTCCAGAAGTCCACACATCTATTTTCATAAATAAATAATAAAAAAATATTCACTTCCCCCCATGAAATAAGATATATTTATGCTCATGGTTAAACAGACAAAAACACTATTGCTTACAAATGATTTTCTTCTGCTAATTTACAATTTTTCATTATTCTAAGGTATCATTCCATAATCATACAATCATAAACTGTAGGTCATCCATAAATATAAAAAGGCCACCTGTGTTTTGAAATTTGCAGAATGACATGTCGAGAGTCCTAGAGAATCTAAGTATCTGCACCTGTAATTTTCCAGCAATTTGTATATTTCACAGCGTATAAAATACTCCGAGTTGCATTTTACATCTGCCCTTGGTAGTTATAGGTTTAAGATGTGAAATAAACTCAGCATGATTTCCTTAACATTTGTGTATTGCAAACAGAAAAGTCGGGTCATTTTATCGGGTCTGTGGTTAAATGAGTGGATAACTGGAGACTGGACAATCAAAACTAATGGACTATTGGAACTTTTTCTGTACCCCCATGAAGAAAGTCACAGCCTTTTTTCAGCTCTAACATAAGCCTAAAATAGAAATGATGTTTTAATTGCTTCTGGCTCAAAGTTTTCCAGATCTTTCCAGTCCATGAAAAAAAATTATATTTTATGTTTGCATTCTAATTTGGAACGAAAGCAAATTTTGAAATATTGCAATTTCTAGTGGGAGGGAAACTTCTATTTTCAGCCATCTCTACCATTAACTGCTATCTTATTTCTCTATTGAAATGTCATACTGTTCTCTAGACAACAAATAAAATACAACAATAAGAATATCAAGAATAATAAATCCCTAAAAACAACAAGAGAGTGTGTGCGTAGGACTGTGAATTAAAATTCTGTTTATCATTAAAACATTTTGGTGTGACGTAAACTAAGGGCCTGCCTATTCTTACGGTGCAGCTGCACCGCTGGAGCACTACCTCTGCCTGTGGGAACGCTTCTTCCATCAGCATAGGTCCTCCACTTCCCCCATCTAGTGCTGTCTGGTATTACTACATCACTTAGGGATGCGGACTTTCCACACTCCTGAGCGACGTAGTTATACAGACATAAATTTGCAGTGTACACCAGGGCTAAGGGTCTGATTCTCCTCTCAGATCTGCATATAAGAATGTAGGATATGCCATAATATATTGGACATAGAACTTGCTAAATAGAGGGAAAATGTATTCCCAAATACAGCATTTCAGTTTGATTGAATGGTTGATGTAGTCTGGCATACTTCTAACAAGGGGTGGAGGTGGGAGAAAGAACAAGAGGATACATGAAGTAGCCCTTTGGTCCTTCTCCTCTCATCATACCTGCCCATCATTCACTCTGCCATGGAGAGGGCTTTGCATTTCTGAAAGGATGTGTGCCTCTGCCGCTCACCCACACACCAAGGCACGCCTTGCACTACACAACCACACCAATTAAGCTGGGCAGAGGGGGCCTCCACACCTGCAGATTATGCATTTGCCTCATAATGCACATCACATTTATTACAATGGTTGAGGTTCTAGCCAATGAAAGGATGACTCTGAAACATTCTAGACGGTGCAGCCAGAACAGGGCACTTGATAAACACAAAAGTAGATATGTCTCCATTGATCTCTCTTTTGGGGAAACACTAAGGACCAGATCATGGCTGCCCCTGTGAGCAAATGGGCAGGGATGGGATGCTGCCCAGCAGAGCTGAGACAGCATAAGAGTGGGGACCAGTGTGCTACACCTGGTAAGAGGCTGGAGCAAATTCCTCTTCCCTTGGAGCAAGTCTAGCACTGTGACTGAGTCAGATTTCCTTCCCAGGCCTCCTGCTGGGCTGGTGCAGCTACCCATCACCCCTTACACAAGGCAGTGCTTAATAAGCACAATCTACCCTTGACTGTATTGGGTAAAAATGTGGGTCAGGAACCTGTCCACAGTGCATTGTACACACATCACCCCAAAAGCTCAAAGCAGGAGTTATCTAGATACTTATATGGCTTCCACCACTGTAATAGCTCACAAACATTAATGCATTTACCCTCACTGCACCTCTGAGAGGCAGCGAAGTACTATCTTCCAGATAGGAAAATTAAGGCACAGAGAGGTAAAGGGAGTGATTTCCATAAAGATGTGATTGGGAGTTAGGCTCTTCGTGTTTTTGAAATCTCCCCCTAAGTGGCTGCTGCAGGTCACATAGGCAGAGGCCAGAAAAGAACACACATCACCCGAGTCCCGGTCCTATACCTCTGCAAGACCATCTCTAGAATTGGACAGAAATTCTATTGTTCTGGTCATCCATCAAGATCAGCCAAAATCTGCAAGGTTTTGCAAAGGACTCTTCAAAAGACTAAAATTTGGCCTGAAGTTTGCTGATGTGAAAGCATTCTCATATCAGGTGTTAATATTCCCCCTCCATAGAGCCACTCAGGGTAGTCCAACATTGCAACACTTTCGTAATATCCAACTGAAAGAAGTTACATGTCAGTAAAACACACTGCACAAGCCATATTTTAGCAAATATCATTTATCACAGATGGAAAGTTGCTGAGTAAATCCTTTTGACTTTGCACCATCACATTCATCCTTGTTCCAAATAATGTAATTCTAACATGGTATTGATATTTTTTTCCACTCACCTCCACTCCCCACCCCCCCATTTAAAGCTGATATCTAAAATTCACTTGATAAAAGTAAGTTTTATATTTGTCTCCTTATGGAAGCATGCGGAAGATGTGCTTAGCTGTATTGATCCTGGAGGAAATGTGGACAAGGTAGATAATGTGAAACCTTTATTGCCATTACTGGCTGTTATATAGGATCTCGAGACTTTTTACATTTCATTTATTAGATTTGTTCAGACACTTGCACTTGCACTGCCCCCAATCTGTTTATAGAGCAGACCCTCCATGCACAGATACTCCTCCCACACAGAAGGAAAGAGTCAGCTGTTTTTGTGGCAGAACTCTGTGTCCAGACTCTATGGAGAGTGCTCTCCGGATCTACAAGGGAAAGGAAGTGGGCAGAATGTGTAGGCAAGCTGGGGGTTGTTGGGCACACACAATCTGCACCCAGCAGGTAACACAGTCTTAGGCTGTTAGCTTTTTGCACAGCTCACAATGCTATGGTGGAAATATACCCCTTAAATTATGTTCCATGGGGCAGCTGCCAATTAAAGATACCCCCATCAACTTGGTTCATTTGCAGCTGCACAGCCAAAAAGCAGAGAAACGGCATTACAGATACTCAGGATTCCTAGGTGTCTGGCAGTAGAGATGGGGGGAAGAAACTGATGTGTAGTGTTTGCAGGTAAATTCCAATGCCTATTCGGGGGAAGGAAGACTCTGCTATCTTAATGAAATGATCAGTGACAAATCTCTGGAATCCAGTTAGCACCCCCTCTTTCCTCTGACATATTACTGCAGACGTGGGCAGTTGGGGGTCTATGCTTTTAGGACTTTTTTCTCTTTCTGATAAAAAGTGTATTTTCTTTCAAGCCTAACAATGGACCAAATCCTAAAGTTCTTTCTCAAGCAAACTCCCATTGAACTCAAAGGGGGTTTGCCAAAGTAAAAACTGAATAAGAACCTCAGAATATAGCCCACTCCATTTGATAATTTTATCTCATTGAGTTTGCTTTTCATTTCATTAGAATTGTGCAATATGCTGCCATAAAAACTAGTCAGGTTTTTAAATTTTATTCTTTCTAGACTACGTGTGCTTTGTGACTGTTTCCATTGCAGATAGGATAAGACCTGGAGTATACAAGATGTGAGATACATGTACACACTGAAATCTAAGGGACACCTCTCATATGCAATCTATTTAAAATGACCACTTGAATGCACTCTCAAGATTTCCACTGCAATATTGTTTTAATGTAAGGACTCATTTTTATTAGGCCACTGATTTTTGCTAGTCCCTTGGTTGATCACTTACATAAAAAAAAGTTTCAGTGCACATGCACACACACACACACAAGGTATATGAGGGTAGACAGCAATATATAGATAAATCTACACATTAATATTAGAGATAGATCAAAATCCAAATTCTGGAAATTCTCCTTATGTTTGATGGCATTCAGAGTCATAAAGCCAGATCAGGGCCCAAATTTAGCAACTGGCCTCCCTCCTCATAATAGGCGAAAGCAAATATCAGATCTCAACAACCCCAAAAGCTGAGGTTTTGAAGCTCAGGTCCATTTCTATTACACACAGTTATGTTTTATGTTTCTTGATCATGCAGGTCTGGGAAGTCTTGATCAATGACTTCCTAGAAAGGAGCATGCAGAAGAGGATCTGGGGATTATAGTGGATCACAAATTAAATACGAGTCAACGATGTAATATTGTAGCAAAAAAAGGTGAACATCTGGGACATGAGAAGTAGTTCTTAACTGAAGCATTATGTTCAGCTGTGAGCACCGCACTTAGGAAAAAGATGGCGAAATTGGAGAAAGCCTGGAGGAGAGCAACAAAAATGATTAAAGGTCTTGAAAATATGACCTACAAGGAAAGACTGAAAAAAATTAGGTTTGTTTAGTCTGGAGAAGAGAAAGTTGGGGATGGAGAGATAAAACAGTCTTCAATTATGTAAAAGGTTGTTACAAAGAGGAGGGTGATAAATTGTTCTCCATGCTCACGGAGGATATGTCTACACTACCCGCCAGATTGGCAGATAGTGATCGATCTATTAGGGATCGGTTTATCGCATCTAGTGTAGATGTGATAAAATTGATCCCTGATCGCTCTGCCGTCGACTCCAGAACTCCACTGTGCGAGAAATGGAAGCGGAGTCAGCGGGGGAGTGGCAGCGGTCGACTTGCTGCCATCCTCATGGCCAGGTAAATCGACCTAAGATACGCTGACTTCAGCTGCGCTATTTGCGTAGCTGAAGTTGCGTATCTTAGGTCAACTCCCCCATAGTGTAGATCTAGCCTCAGATTAAGAAAAGTAGTAATGGACTTAATTTGTAGCAAAGGAGATTTAGTTTGGACATTCGGAAAAAATTCCTAACTGTCAGGGTAGTTAAGCATTGAAACAAATTTCCTAAGAAGTTTATGGAATCTCCATCACTGGGGGTTTTTAAGAACAATCTCAGTCCTGCCTCAGAACTAAGTCTACCATTTCAGAGTCTGGACTCTGCCATTTCAGCCAACGTTTCCCTGTTTCTCCCTATACCATATATTTACTGGAACACCTGTTTCTTTTGCTGGGCCCTGTAAATTACATAGACTGCACGTGATGTTTTATCATGAGGTCAATTTTAATTTAAAAAAAAGAGAAAGCTTGTCATTAGGCCAGTGTGGCCTTTTTATAAAAATACAGATCCATCAAGTTCACATCCATCTAGTCAAATCTCCTTTCTAAATTGGTTCCCTGACCTGAAAGACTAATCCCCTTCCATGATAATAATTGTGATTGGCATAAAGTTTGTCTAATTGCAATAAATCCTGCTGCAGACTAAGGGATCTGTCCTGCCCTTGCTGACCCTCCTGTGTATTTCAGATTTTCACATAGTTTGAATTAAAAAAGTGTCAGTACACTCTTATTCAAATTAAGCTAACTCTGGGTCCTGATTGTTAAAATTTGCATATTAAAAACACTGGGGTGTGTAAATCCACAAGTTAGAAGTTAAAGGTGTGGAAGTGGCCCAAATGTTCAAAGATATGCACTTTGGGCCAGGTCCTCAGGTGGTGCCAACAGGCATAGCTCCACTGACTTTAATGTAACTATGCCAATTTACATCAGCTGAGGATCTGACCTGTTGTTGATGTGTTGGAAAAATTGGGTGTGTAAATTGTAGCTTCCCTTGAGGCACTTAAACATGAGTGACCAGTGCTTATTCAGTTGACCCCCATAGTTCTCGCTATCCTCGGTAATATCACAGGGGTAATATATTTTAACATGGATGAGCAGCTCTTGAACAATTTTTCCAAAGTCTTAAGCATGAACAGGCTTTTCTTTAACATCAAGTGTGTATGTCTCCTCCTTACACTTATTTCTCTTCAACAAACATATTTACTGTGGCTTTTATTGCGGAGGAAAAAACTTTCTTCCCCATAAATGTTTGTCTTCTCCTCTGTGCCTTTAATGGGATCACAGGAAAGTTATTTTTTTTCATACTCCTGTCTCGTTTTATTTATTCATTTAATAGAGGAGGACATTGTTATCGTTACAGCAGGGCCGACGAGGTAGGGGGAGGGAGCTGGTACAAATTACTGTGGCCCGGTGGTCCAGAAGGGGGCCTGGCTTCGTCGACCCTGTTTCACCGGGGCCCGAACCCGCTCTTGGTGGCCCTGCGTTAGAGTGTATTGGTATTGGTATGGCTCCCTCCATAGTTCCTTTTTTGAGCTGGTGGATTGGAGCAGAGATAAAGCGAGATTGGGACAGACTGTCTATTTAAGGCTTAACCCTTGCTCACAAGAGCAGACCCATTTATTTCAACAGCAGTTGAGGGCAACCAGCAATTCACAAGATCAAGTTTGGAGTTGCCTTTGATATTATCTAGGACTCAGAAAGTAAACTATCAACTTCCTCTGATGTTGGGGAAGGGTTTTGCAGCATCTGAAAAACCTTCCTGATAGCTAGATGCAAAGAAGGAGGGTCAAATTAGGGAAATGATAAAGCACAAATGTTTCTAACTCCCTAGGCACATGCAAATTGCCAGACAAATTGCAAACATGCAGCATTAATTAATAGAACCTACGTCCTTCGTTTTCAAAAATTCAGGCCTCTACCTGTTAGAGCTAAGGGACTCAGCCTCCAGGAGTTGTAAGGGCTTTTGTAACCACAGTAGCATGGGCAATGGCATGGGGCTAGCCATCCTGAGGATTTACCCACGCCGTCCCAGTGGGTTTATATTTGGGGCGGCTAGCCTGAGGTGCTACTCGCCACAGCCTGTGCCATCCTGGCTACACTATTTTTTTTAGTATGTTAGCTTGGTGACAGCTAGCACGAGTATGTCTATGTGAGCTGGGCATCACACCCCTAGCTCCAGGTGTAAGCATAGTCTCCCTCTCTTACACACTAAGATTCCCCATCTCATTCAGTATAAAGCTACAGGTTTTCAACTGTGTCTTCATATTCCACCAGTGAAAATGGGAAGTTTGAGATTAATCCTGCTGTTTTTCCAACTTCTGAAATTAAATCCTTGTAGTGCCATACATGCTGAAAAACATTTAACATTTACAAGTCTACATAAAGCAGGACAGTGAGGGATACGGCTGCATTTTCTTGGTTAAATACTCATTTTAATTATTTGGAGCACCCGAATTCCTTTAATTTTTATTGTTTTTAAACAGGATTCCTTAAAGCCCATCTTCATAGCTCCAGTGTCAGATCAATTAATTTTGTTCTCTGTTTGCTCTGGAGGAAATTTCTTTTATTACAACTAAAGAAAAAAATCTATATATGTGACAGTAATGTTAATTATTGAAGGCTTTTGACACCACCAGTGAAAATGCTCCCTGCGAAGTCAGCTTTGCGCATAACCAGTGACAGTACTATGGAGGTGAGCTTTCAGATTAGTATGCTCTCTATAAAAAGTATATGGCAGGTTTTCACACTAATAAACAAAGTAGTTTGTGAACTAATTGAATGAGAAGAAGTTTTATATCCACAATACTCACAAGTCTCAGATGTTAAGTACAGAAATATGCTTGCTTGGGAACCAGGAGCATATAGAATCATAGACTTTAAGGTCAGAAGGGACCATTATGATCATCTAGTCTGACCTCCTGCACCACACAGGCCACAGAATCTCACCCACCCACTCCTGTATCAAACCCCTAACCTATGTCTGAGCTACTGATGTCCTCAAATCATGGTTTAAAGACTTCAAGGTGCAGAGAATCCTCCAGCAAGTGATCCGTGCCCCATGCTGCAGAGGAAGGCGAAAAACCCCAGGGCCTCTGCCAATCTGCCCTGGAGGAAAATTCCTTCCCAACCCCAAATATGGTGATCAGCTAAACCCTGAGCATGTGGGAAAGACTTACTGGCCAGACACCCAGGGAAGAATTCTTTGTAGTAACTCAGATCCCACCCCATCTAACATCCCATCACAGGCCACTTGACATATTTACCACTAATAGTCAAAGATCAATTAGTTGCCCAAAGTTAGGCTATCCCATCATACCATCCCCTCCATAAACTTATCAAGCTTAGTCTTGAAACCAGATATGTCTTTTGCTCCCACTACTCCCCTTGGAAGGCTGTTCCAGAACTTCACTCCTCCGACGGTTAGAAACCTTCATCTAATTTGAAGTCTAATCTTCCTGATGCCCAGTTTATATCCATTTGTTCTTGTGTCCACATTGGTACTCAGCTTAAATAATTTCTCTCCCTCCCTGGTATTTATCCCTCTGATATATTTATAGGGAGCAATCATTTCTCCCCTCAGCCTTCTTTTGGTTAGGCTAAACAAGCCAAGCTCTTTGAGTCTCCTTTCATATGACAGGTTTTCCATTCCTCAGATCATCCCAGTAGCCCTTCTCTGTACCTGTTCCAGTTTGAATTCTTCCTTCCTAAACATGGGAGACCAGAACTGCACACAGTATTCCAGATGAGGTCTCACCAGTGACTTGTATAATGGTGCTAAGGCATCCTTATCTCTACTGGAAATACCTCGCCTGATGAATCCCAAGAGAGCATTAGTTTTTTTCACGGCCATATCACATTGGTGTCTCACAGTCATCCTGTGATCAACCAATACTCTGAGGTCCTTCTCCTCCTCTATTACTTCCAACTGATGCGTCCCCAGCTTATAACAAAAGTTCTTATTATTAATCCCTAGGTGCATGACCTTGCACTTTTCACTATTACATTTCATCCTATTTCTATTACTCCAGTTTACAAGGTCATCCAGATCTTCCTGTATGATATCCTGGTCCTTCTCTGTATTGGCAACACCTCCCAGTTTTGTGTCATCTGCAAACTTTATTAGCACATTCCCACTTTTTATGCCAAGGTCAATAATAAAAAGTCCCCAAACCGATCCCTGAGGAACTCCACTAGTAACCTCCTTCCAGCGTGACAGTTCACCTTTCAATACAACTCATTGTAGTCTCCCCTTTAACCAGTTCCTTACCCATCTTTCAATTTTCATATTGATCCCCATCTTTTCCAATTTAGCTAATAATTCCCCATGTGGAACCGTATCAAATGCCTTACTAAAATCGAAGTAAATTAGATCCACTAATCTAAAGATCTGTTACCTTCTCAAAGAAGGAGATCAGGTTGGTTTGGCACGATCTACCTTTTGTAAAATCATGTTATATTTTGTCCCAATTACCATTGATCTCAATGTCCTTAACTACTTTCTCCTTCAAATTTTTTTCCAAGACCTTGCATACTACAGATGTCAAACTAACAGGCCTGTAGTTACCCAGGTCACTTTTTTCCTCTCTCTTAAAAATAGGAACTATGTTAGCAATTCTCCAGTCATATGGTACAACCCCTGAGTTTACAGATTTATTAAAAATTCTTGCTAATGGGCTTGCAATTTCATGTGCCAATTCCTTTAATATTCTTGGAAGAAGATTATCTGGGCCCCCCGATTTAGTCCCATTAAGTGAATTTGATGCTGAAACAAACATCTTTGCAATTGTCTTTAAAACAGATACAAGATAGGGGGAAATCCTGGTCCTATTTAAGTCAATAGAAAAGCTCCCATTGACTACAAGATTTCCTTAAGCACATCACACAAGGAGCCTGATGCTGCTCTGGTTTACACTGGTGCGAATCAGGAGTAACTGCACTGGTGTCAGTGGAGTTACACACTACAGCTTTTTCAGTAGGGTATCAGGCCCAAAACCACTACTTCTGTTAGTACACGATGAACATAATTTATGACTGATAAGTCTGCAAACAAAGCAGCTCTTTAGAATGACCAGTAAGCCCTTGAGTAATGGTGATTGTATGGTGATAAACCTTAACGTGTGAATTTGCAGCTATTCATGATGATGTATGTCATAATTTCCATTTTGGTAAAATATTGTTGATAAAAAGCGATCACAGGAAAGTTCTATGTTGCAGCTTATGTTGTACAAAGTAAAAGACATAGGCTGGGATTTTCAAAGAAGTCTAGCAGATTAAAATGAATGGAAGGGTATGTGTCTACATACCCTGGACTGTTTTAAAAATCTCATTCATATGTATGAGCTATCTGTATCAACTGTAAACATATATTAAGGTATGGGAAAGAAGAATACATAGGAATGTTAGAAAGATCTAAGGGCATGAGTTTGATTCTTTTATTAGACAGGGTGAGTTAGGAATTGGAAGACCAATCTATACGTTGTGATCTGAGATAAGGCCTGGAATTCAGTCAGGCACAAAAGAGGAGGAAGCCTCTTCCCTGAGGGTGGTGGTGGAGTACAGTGGAGAGTCAGAAAGATTAAGGGAATGAATTAAATCATTGGTACAGACAAGGCTGGAATAAAAGTGTGCGTGTGGGTGGGAAATTCTGTAACGTGCTAGGAAACTGTGCAACGGTACACAGGGAGAAAATTATATCTTGATATTAACAAATGCAGTACTGGGTTCAATGAGGAGCATGAAGATGAGTCAAGAGAATGGACCAGAGTTACCTGAGAAGGAGACAGTTGATCATATACAGAAGTAATTTCTGTGAAACAGAAAGAAAAACAGACCGGAAACAATCAAACTGATTCATTTTGGGAGGGGAGGTTAAATATGCTAACCCGTCCTCCCCCGTGCCGCCCCCTCCCAAAAAAAAAATAGAAAACAGAACTTTTCCTAATGATGGGCAGCCAAAGATGATATGTTAGCTGGTGAGGGACAGAAAGGTTAAGACATTGTGGGGGTTTTTTTAAAGGAGATGTAGGATATTGTTTATTAAAAGGCAGAAAATAGAGATCATTTGCTAAAAGAATTGTCTTTTTTCCTTAAAATATTCACTTAAATGTCTATCCACAAGGAGATGAAAACTTAAACTCTGAATTAAAATAAATAAACAAACAGATTCTAATGGGTTATATTAACAATTATTAACAATAAAAAAGTTAAAACCAGAAACTATTCAAATCCGTCAATTACTAAAAACATTATAATCTGTCAATTGTAGCAAACCCCAGGTGTTCCACATCATGGTTATTTGTCACACATATGGGATGGTTTATGTCACTCATTGGCATGTTTGAAGGTTGAGAGGTATGGGAGAAAGCATGATATAATATCAAGGTTATTAGTGAAAATTTCTCCCAATGAATCCAAAAAGCACCAGGAACTAGTAACAATGGAGGGGGAAAAGAAATCTGTCCTTAAGCAGCAATAATTGGATTTGGGGTTCTCTCCAGCACAAATTAGCATCCATGGCAGCTGGCCCGTAGACCAGATGCTCTAGGACTTTCAGGGATTTTGGAAGCAGCCAAACAATGGTAACACATGAATGCTAAGGCCAGAAACTGACTGAGATATCATGGGAAAGCCATCCACTTTCACCGAGGGAGTATCTCACAACAATACTGGATGGTGAGGCCAACATCATCCCAAGCAACTGGGGGATATTCCCCTCCCTTCCTCAGCAATCTGGAATGGAAGAACCCTCATCCTCCCAAATGTTTATAATTGCTTAACAAAACAGAACTAGTCAAGCCAGGACCCTCTCCATCCATAGACCTGCAAGGGGTGAGTTATTCCAGGGAGTGGGATGAGTTAACGCCTATGTCAGTGACCTCATTTAAATGAGCTGTCTGCTTCTCAAACAGCTTTGCAATGCCAAGGAATTTTCTGTCTGCAGTAGGCTAGCTTGCCTCCGGAACTGTGCTGAGCAGCAAGCAGAGAAAGCCCAGGATGCCATGAAAAACTTTGGCTAGAGAAAGCCTCGAGTATATTAATCAGAGTAAACAGAAAAGCCATTTTTAAATCTGGATGGACCTTTTCAATTATTCATACATTTTCCATTCTCTCTGGTGACTCCCAACATGTTCAGGAGATCTCACACTCTGTGCACAATCTGTTTAAAACGCTGTTGATTTGTGCATGTAAAACAAGAATGCAAAGTTTCAAAAGCAATTTGAAAATGGTGCCCCAGTTTCACTCATACTGGGGATTCTAACCTGATCACACAACAGTTGTAAAACTTACATTTTAGTACTTCTAACAAATCAGCAAAGAGATCTAATGCCACAAACAAAACTAAACAAGCCACAAAGTTATTAATATCATTATTATTTATTATTTGTATTATTGTATCACCGAGGCGCTTAGTTACTGTGCTAGGTGCTGTCCAGACATAGAACAAAAATACAATTCCTGCCCCAAAGAGCAACCTACTACAACCTACTACAAGAGATAACAGATGGAGTAACAAGGAAACAATGGACGTTTTGGAGCATGAGCTTTCGTGGGTGAATACCCACTTTGTTGGATGCATGGCACCCATGAAAGCTCATGCTCCAAAACGTCTGTTAGTTTATAAGGTGCCACAGAATTCTTTGCTGCTTTTACAGATCCAGACTAACACGGCTACTCCTCTGATAAAGGAAACAATGAGGCAATATGATCAGTGTAGTGTGCTGTGGTCTCTGTTTAAGTAGGCCTCATGACAATGGAGTTTTAAGGAGGGTTTTAAAGGAGAATAATGAGTTAGTTATGCAGATGCTTACACGGAGCTTGCCCCAGATGTAAGAAAGCATGACAGTGTTGTGGGCCAGATCCTTAGCTGGCAGAAATTCAATAGTACCATTGACTTCACTGGACCCACAAGAATTTACACTGGCTGAAGTTTTGGTGCAAGATATCCTAACAATCAACAGATCCTCAGTACCATTCTTGATTTTGCATCCAACAAAGTAGGTATTCACCCATGAAAGCTCATGCTCCAATACGTCTGTTAGTCTATAAGGTGCCATAGGACTCTGTGCTGCTTTTACAGATCCAGACTAACACAGCTACCCCTCTGAGTCTTGATTTTGTCTGCTAAAGGAAGTAGTTCTCTCTCTCTCTTTTATTAGAGCTGCTCTACCATAACTACTTCTCTTCATCTTCTGCTTTGCCCATTTGCCTGATCAGTCTCTGATATGCCCCTGCCTCCAAAAAAGTGCAGAATATTATTCAGTAGGAGTTAGTGCGTTACAAACTAGCTCCTTGATAAGCTTCCTCTTCAGTCCATACTCTTCCACCTGCTTCACATTGTCATTTATACTGAACACATCAGTATACCCTCCTACATCCTTGCCTCCCATTAGAAAGGAAGAGCACTGTCTATATGTAATCATATGTAAATTCGATTAGGCCATAAAATATACGGTGTTCAGTTTTTTAAAATTTATGAGGTACAATGATATGTGAAATAATGTGAGGGGACATTGTTGGCGAGTTATTTTCTATGAAACCATTTATATTTTTGACAAGAACAAATGAAAAATCAAACTGAGGCCCTGCCCTGATCCTGCAACTCTCCATAAGGTGGGTGATCCATCTACATGTAGGAAGCCCCATCCATGTGGATTCAATTGCAGGTATGGGGCCTAATAGGATAATTTTCAAATTAAAATATAACAAATATTTAAATCAAAGGGATGTGCATATATGGCCATTTGTTTTAACAAATACAGCAGGCACATGGTATGGGCCTGAGCCTGCAAACACACATATGAATAAAGTTACTAAGGCATATTAAACATTCGCAGAATCAGAGCTGAACACAGTTGGTTCTTTGCAGCAAAACAAAAATAACCCTGTGCGTTATACATTAAGGGAGAGCGTTTTAAGATGCTTAAAGGAGTCAGGAACACAAATTCCTCTAAATTCAAAGTCATAACTGTTGACAGTCAGTGGGGCTTGTGCTCCTACATCTCTTTGGTCTTTTCAAAAACAGTGTTTGGATTTTTTAAAATAGCATTCAGAGGAAATTTTTAAAATCCTACTTTATTTTTCATTCCTAAATCTATTATTAAGTAGGACTTCCAGAAAGATCCTGATTTTTAATCGTAATAGTTATGGACATCTATATAAATGAGCATTTCAAAAATCTGAAATGTTTGCACACTATCTGAATGCCCCATTTAAAAGAAAAAAGCATGGCATAACTGTATGTACCACTTATAAAAATCTGAGCATACAATCCATATTTTGAAACCTATCATCACATTTGCACTCTGTGTATTGCTTTTTGTACCACTACAACCAAACAAGATTCTCAAATATTGCATAAAAGAGTCCTAGAGAAAACTGACATTGGGGAAAAAAACGATGTTTAACATCCAGTATTTCAGCTCCAATTGGAGCATACAGAGCTCAAAGGTAGAAAACTTGCAAACATATAAAACAAGTGGAGAACAAACCGGATGAAAGGGAAGTCAGAACACCAGAAAACAGACAGCTGCAGGAACAGTTAAATACGTTCTGTTCAATGAGCATTGAAACATATATAGAAAGAGACATCAGTGCGAATCATTACACAGAAGAACAACAAAAATAGTGATGTACTGTATCCAGTGGAATCACACGCAACATTTGTAAAAAATATTTTTGTTTAAAAAGAAAAACTTAATGGGAACATTTTTTAGAATAGAGGTTATGATTCTTCTATTACTACTTCTCCCCTTCCTTTCATGGAGAAGTTTTTGATTAACTAACCGCCTGTAGGACTGATACCCACTAAAACCGATTCACCTTAGTACACAGAGCCCCCAGGTCATTCCTAATTCACTGTTGTTGCGCATGTAACTACCTGCAGCTAGCTGAAACTGCAGTGCATTTGCAAGCAATTTGATACATCAAAGCAGATGCACAAATTATGCTGGTCTTTTTTCTAGAAAAGGGTTTTTTTCTATCAGGGTTAATGAATTTAAAAACATATATGTTCATTTCTCAGGTATATTTTTATACATTTGTGTCCCCCCATACATGTTTACATAAAGTATGCTGAGCCTGTGTATACCTTAGTTTATTTGATTCCTCTTTGTTCAGTATAACACACTATTTGCTATCTTATCTTTCTAAGAAGAAGCCGGAATTATCTTTCATTCCTGACACAAACAGTTTCTGGCCATTGAAAATTCTAAAACATACAAATGTGGTGGGTTTTTTTTTAAAAGAGTTCTTCCAATGCATATGGAAACTTGGACTCAGAAGAGGTAGAAAATTCCATCCTTGCCTAAGTCTGACCATGTGCTTAATAAATTAAAGTTCATTTAATTAGACTTCTAAATAGAAATTAACCTTGAGAAAGAGAAGACAAACACCTCAGCACACTTTTTAATAAGGAGAGTAATACTTAAATTGCTAGTAAAAGGCACTGAAAGTTAAGCTAAACTTCAGTCCACTTTCAAGGCTGCCTTAGGCTTCACTTTGAGGCATAGACATTGTTTATTTTCATAATCTTATGACTGTTTGATGCAACACATTCTTAAAAAGAAACCGAATAGAAAGATGTCACTGTCAGCAACTCCCACTGTGTATTTCCCCCCGTTGACAAACCTATACAACAGTAACAGAAGAGCCCTGGAAACATCAGATCATTTTTATGACATTACAAAATTTTTTAAAAGCATGCCAGTTTCCCCACAAGTCCATGCCATCAACTGCCCTTTCCACTCACCTGACTCAGTTTTAGGCTTTTCACCAATATTGTCCTTGCAATTCAAGATTTGTTATTCCCCGGCAAAAGAATCAATTTTACTGAACTGGAATTCTCACCTTCTAACTGTTTATTAATATGGTTCTAAAGGAATTCTCAGATTTTTGTTGGTAACTGCTCACTTGGTTTGAAATGTGATGCACTTGTTGGTGGTGCTGCCCCAGGGGGACTGCAGTGAGACAGACTTACTCAAGCTTCACTTGAACACAGAAATGAAAATCAATAAACAATTTGAACTTCTCAGAAGAGAATTTTTCTCCTCTAATGAATATACAAGCTTGGTTACAGCTTAATTTAAAGACTGAATTTAGTGTGTGTTTTCTCCCTGCACCATAAGCATGACAAACATAAGCTTCAAGTGACATGTCCCAGAGGGAGACATTGTTGGGAAAAAAATAGCAGAACAAACAAAAAACCAACAACCTCACAATAGTAAGCTAACTTAAAAAATAACAGCTGTAGTGGCAAAACAGGTTTGCTTTATGTGCGACTCGGCCCAAAGCCCAAACTTTTCAATTCTAAAGGGCCACGGTCCTTACTTTATTATATACTAGAAAAAGGATCCAAGCTGCAAACTGTGGATCTGGATTCAAATTCCCCCCAAAGTTGGAGCATATTTGGATCTGAGGATTTGTTTGTTTGTTTTTGTGGACTCATCTCAGATATGTACTCATGGTCCTATCTGTATCATTTACTTTCAATAGAACAATTTTAATAATGCAACTTCAGTAGGGACTATTCATGTACGTCAAGTTAAGGATGTGCAGCAAAATCTAGGCTTTTTGCCTAGTACATGAAAATGACTTAAAGAACATTACATAGATCTCATCATGAGAGTGATATCCATTTTCAACTTTTCAGGAATTATTAGAATGAAATAACTAGTCTGTGTCACCGGGAAGCTCTTCTTACCAAAGCAAATATTTGAAAATTGCAAACACATTTGTGTAAAGTGTTTTATTCTTTGCCTCTTCAAGAAATAGTTTAAGCCCCAATTCAGCAAAGCACTGAAACACATGCTTAATATTAAGTTCATATTTAAGTCCCACTGAAATAAACTGGACTTAAGCACAAACTCAAGTGCTTTGCTAATCTGAGCATTTAGAGCTTGTCTACACATAAACTGGATTTGAGATAACTTAATTTGGTTGTAATACAGACCTTTAGTTATTGTAGTGCAATTTTGTGTGTGGACATTGATTTGAGATTAAGAGTGTCCTATTTCAAGATAAATTTATTTAAATTAAATTGTATTAAAATATGATACTCAATCTGAAATCAGAGTGGACACACACTGAAATATCCGTAGGTGTAAATTACAACCAATTTAGTTATTTCTCTTCCAGACAACAGGTAGACAAGCCCCTAGAGATCAATTGGAAGACACATCCACAAGAATAATAAACCTTTGGGATACAAAGTGAAATGATGTTCCAAACCAACCCAAAACCATTAAGGAGCACGTTTTTATTGTCTTAAACCCCCCCCCTTACAATTCTGTAGCCCGTGCACACTTTTTCATGTTTGTAATCTTACCACTCCATTCAAAGCCTTTTCATTTAAACTACAATTATTCTTTTGTCTATTGGGAACCCACTGAAAAGATGATGTCCTGTGTGCAAGAGGCAAGCTAGCTGAATATTAATTAATGAATGCGACTTAATATGCAGAAGAAGAGGAGCAACAATCAGTCGTGAGCCCTTACATATTAACTGGCAGATCATTGTTATTCCAGGAGGTATCATAAGGCCAAATGCAGGTTACAACTGGTTTAGAAAATCTCTTTAATTAAGAAACATGAAAGTTTAAGTCTCTTATTATAAATATCTTATTGTGAATATAAAAGACACCATTAAACCGTGTGATGGTATAGAGCACTTTAATGCACTCAGAGGTGATGAATTGGATTTAGGACTATTAATCTGGTCAGAGGTGGGAAGCAACAAACAATGGAAAGACCAAGTTTTCAGCACATACTCCTAAAAAACAAGTGTAATTGTTTACAGGGGGGAAAGGGGGCACAAGCGAAAACCAAAAGCCAAATAAAAAGGACTGGTTGATTGTACAAAATAGCCATGGAATTAATCCTACTGCTTTGTTATTCCCTTGTAGAGCCTTTAGTTTGGCCATCAATCCAATGTAATTATGTACGTATTTCTCCAATGTGCTAGTACTTTTGCTTTGCTAAATTACCAGATCCACCACTCCTTATGTGTATAGCACCAAGTAGGCATTTTACCTTCAGATATAAAGACAAGGGGCAAGATTTTTAAAGGTAGTTAGGCACTTAAAGATGCAGATAGGCACCTAATGGGATTTTCAAAACAGATTAGGTGCCTAGTTAGTTGCCCAAACTGCTTAAGGCATTTGTGAAACTCTCACTGGGTACCTATCAGTAAGGCTATGTTTACGTCATGGAGGTCATGGAAGACACAGAATCTGTGACTTTCTGAGACCTCCCCGACATTCTCTACTTCAGGCCCAGGAGCTGCGGGACTCTGGAACTGGCAGCCTGTGGGGCCTGGCAGGGTTCCAGCAACAGGCGACAGCAGCAGCAGGCGGCCCCCTGCAAGGTTCCAGCGACAGGTGAAAGACTCCTGAGGGGGCCCTCCTTCGTGACAGTGACAGCCTATGCGAGGGGAAGGGGGACACCCCAGGTGAGCGGCTGGGAGTATCCCATTTTCTCTTTGGGAAATCAGGTCTCCCTGCAGCTCCGTCCCAGCCATTGTGGGTGGAGGACCCCCCTCCCTGCAGCTTCCAGCTGCCAGGAGCGGAAGGGGAACCCCACAGCTCCCAGCCACCACGGTAGCAGGGGAAACCATGGAGCCACAGCAGCAAAATTCACAGACAGGTCATGGCTTCCGTGAATTTTTGTTTATTACCCGTGACCTGTCTGTGACTTTAGTAAAAATAATCATGACAAAATCTTAGCCTTGCCTATCAGTAATGTTAGGTACCTAAATACCTTTGAAAATATGGTTCAAGATCCTTGCCTCTGGACTTTAAAGTTTAATGAGACTCATGATCCATAAGAATGGAACTTTCTCCATATGGATGGGGGTGTGGGGTGGAGGGAGGTGAGAGAGGGAGAGAAAGAGAAACTGGTATTTTATATATAGTACATCTAGTTCTGAGTCTCTTAATAGGACCCATGTTAATTGATAGTTAAGTGCCCTCTTGTTTCTGTGAAGAGGCACATAACATGGGCTGATTTTACTTTTAATTCTAACACGCTATCAGGAACTTTATACAATTTCATATCTGCTTCTTTCTGGTATGGTTGATTGGGATTGGGAGTGGGAGAGGAGCCATGGGCAAAAACTCACCTTCCAATTGTCCAACTGTGTATAAGGTTAATTAATGAAGATAGCAGTTTTGTTTGTGATAGACCTGAGTTGATATTTCATCCCACACCCTGTTTCAGGAGAGCACATCACACAATGAACTGTTTTATATACTCCTGCTGCTATTACTGGTTTACATAAAAAATATTCATTTGAGATATTTACATGTAGAGATTTCTCAGCTTTGCTTGCATGAGAAATCAGGTAAAAACATTTCCACCATCTTTACACTTCCCATATGAAATATTATTTAAATGGCTAATACAGGTACAATTTAGACAAGAAGATACAATGTAGCAAAATCTTACAGGGATATAGTGAGAAGTTCCTTATTTCACAATAAGCTAGTGCATAAAAACATGTGCACATATTTTATATATGACAAACCAACCCCTCCTCCTATTTTATAGAGCTATGGGCAGGTCCTGATATTTGGTATAAGGAATCTGAAAGATGATTTTTGGAGTTAAATGTTTATGCAGTAGAATCTTGATCTTTCTCAGTTCACTAATCTGGGAACCCAGGAATCCATAGCAGAGTGACATACTCAGGTATCATGTTACTCAGAGTATGTCTAAACTACAAGTGCTACAGAGGCACAGCTGCACCTATGCCACTGTAGCGTAGACATTACTACAGTGATGGAAGGGTCATGTCCATGACTGTAGTAAAACTACCCTTCAAGAGATGGTAGGTAGGTTGACTAAAGAATTATTCAATCCACCTAGCAGCATCTATACCGGGGCTTAGGTTGGTTTAACTATGTTTCTCCATGAATTTTTCATACCTTGAAACAATGTACCTAAATTGACCTAAATTTTAGGTGAAGACCAGGCCTAAACCTTTATTACTTTTATATAACTCTCTTTCTTCGTCCCAGTGATTATTCACTGTCATCATGAATGACTATGAATTGCCATTATGAATGACAATCGATAGTCATTGGGCCAGGCATAGGGCGTTCTGGGGCTGGAGAACCCATAGGGAAAAATTGGTGGGTGCTTTGCACCCACCAGCAGCCATGCTCCCCATTCCGCCCCCTGCCCCAGCTTACCTCCACCTCCTCCCAAGCGCTCCATCCCCGCTTCTCCTCCCACAGCTTACCGCTGCAAAACAGCTGTTTTGCGGCATAACAAGCTGTGGGAGGGAGTGGGGAGGAGCGGTAACATGGCATGCTCAGGGGAGGAAGGGGGGAAGAGGCAGAGCTGGGGTGGGGATTTAGGGAAGGAGTCCAGTAGGGTCAGGGAAGGGGAGGAGTTGGGGCAGGGACTTTGGGGAAGGGGTTGAGATGGGGGTGGGGCAGGGGTGAAGTCGGGGTTGGGGTGGGGGCAGAGGGGCGCAAGCACCCACCAGTGCCAGGAGAAGTTGGCACCTATGGGGTCAGGGAAAGAAAGTGAGAATGATTATACAGCCTGGGAGTCAGGGCACTTATAAAGGATCTGGGCGACTCACATTCAAGTCCCCTCCTCCAAAGTGGAACAGTTTCTAAAGGAGAGATTAAGAAAGCCCCTAAACCAAAATATCCTTGGGATGTGCAAGACCTGGGTTCAAGTCCCTCTTCTGCCTAATATGGAGCTGGGATTTGAAATTGGGCCTCCTCCATTTCAGTATAGTGCCCTAATCCCAGGGTTAAATTTAAGAAGGGATGCAGTACTTCCTCTTACTCCTCCTCCTTTCCCCTCTATTTTGTGACTCCTTTGCCAGAGGTGCTGGAACACTTTTAATACTAGGGGTATTGAAAACCAGCCCCCTTATCCCTGTCTGCACCTCCCCTCAGAGCTGGGGCTGGGAGAAGGGCTGTGTCTCCAGCAGGGGAGGACCAGACAGGGGTAAGGGGGCTGAGGCTGGGGCCACAGCTGGGGGCGGGCCTGGTGCAGGACCAGGGGCTGGAACCAGGTTGGCAGCCAGGACCCTACATGCGGGGGCCAGAAGTGTTGCCCAGAAATGGGTGTGTGGGGCCAGGAGCCCGTGTGCACAACCAGGAGCGAAGCCTTCGGAATGGGGCCAGGAGCTGGAACCACACGTGCGGGGTCAGGAGCAGAGTCCCATATAAAACCTAGTTCCCACACCTATGTCCTTTGCTTGCTTTTGTCAAAATGCCTGAACATGTAAATAACATTTTTCAGTTCAAAGTGAAACATTTTAATATTACTAAAATGTTTAGATTTCTTTGGTTCAGTCAAAACTCTTTAATGAACTTAACACCAATTCATGAATAGTTTTGTTCAACCCAAAGCTGTCCTATTAGTGAATAAACTGTTAGTCTGTAAAATTTCACCCAGCTATAGTATTGAATACATCTAATCATGTGTGGTAAGTAACTGTAAGATTGGGCACTAACTCAGACAAAATACAGGAAGTGGGTACAACAGACAAAGAAAGAGAAAGGGTGAACACGAATTAACACCCACCCACACCCACACAGAGGGATTTTCAAAAAGTGCTTGGCATTGGCCTAACTCTGGCTCCCACTGAAATCAAATTCTCATTGACTTCAGTGGGAGCAGAGTTAGGCCAACATGGAGCTCTTTTTAAATTTTCAACCAATGGCAGGAGTCACCAGATGGCGCCATCACACATAGTCTTACAAGTTCTTTTTCTTAGCATGCCAGCAAAGTGCAGTCTTTGAAAAATTCTGTATTATTATTTGTTTTTGACACAGGATCTTTGGGGGAACCTGCTATAAACAAGATAGTTTAGTTTGATCTGATTTGTGGTTTCTAGAATCAATTCTTGAGGCAGAGTTCCTCCCTGGGAAAAGGAATTTTGGCTGAGATTCCAGAAAGAGGGGATTGCCTGAATGTTGTTTGTGACCATTTCTGCTCCAGGACAAGTTATGCAAAGAAAATACCCTGACTCTATGTCACTGACAAGAGAAGGAGAAGGATAAAAAAATGGGTTGAGCACAGTATGATCACGATGTATTAAATGTACACTTGTGTTCTTCTGGTTACTTACTAACTAGGAAAATTCACAAAATTCTCAATGGATCTCCCATTATTTGTGCCACCTGCTGAGTTCTACTGAACTTTTGTTTACACATAAAAAAAAAACTGAGATGCAGAGAAAAACCTTTGTAATGTGCTAGATGATAGTTGGGATGAGAATGTTTGTCCTTGCTACATTCCTCTCAAGGTGCACTGGTGTCATACACGTAGAAAAAGGTAGCTTTATAATTATTTAAGCATTCTACTACCTTCACCTAAAGTAATCCATGTAAAGGGAAAAGTCAAGGAGCTGAAGTTATAGTTAGTTGATGTGAGGATTCATGAAACTTGGATCTGCGTTTGTGGGGTCCCAGGCAAGCAGCGCTTCCACTTCACCACCAGGCAGCCTTGGCAAAGTGACAGTCTCCACACCACACACCTTGGGAGATCAGTCACTACAAGAAATGACTAGCAGCTCCCCCCATGACCTCTGATTAGCCCAGACCCACTATTTAAGCCTGGAGGGAGTACCAGGAAGTTGTCTGTGCAACTAGGCAGATCCCTGACCTGCTGTGAGGCAGACCCCTTGCTTCCTCACCCTGTCCTCTGATTCCTGGGTATTGACTCTAACTTGATTCTTAGCTATGCTTCCTGGCTACTGGGTCCAGTTTGACCCTGTGCTATGGACCCTGGCTCAGCTCCCTCAGGGCCAACTGCCTATGGCTCTGACCTCTGGAACTGATCGCCCATGCCCTGGTTCTGGACAAATAAGGGCAATGAGTTGTGTGCTCATCACAAGAATTAGTGCTGAAACTTTGAACAGAGACAGTATGTAAGTAACAGGTAATGCATTTTAAAGTCCTCCTTGCTTTCAAAGTGAATTTCATATAACTTATTTCTAAATAGTACCATATGTCTGAACAGTACCATTTCATATCTATATTATTTATTGTAGACACACTATCTATCTAAATATGTTTTTGCTATATCAAAAAATGTCACAAATTATAGTCAATATCTTGGGCTACTCTAGGGCTAGAAAAAGCAGCAAAGAGTCCTGTGGCACCTTATAGACTAACAGATGTATTGGAGTATGAGCTTTCGTGGGTGAATACCTACTTCATCGGATGCATGTTGGGCTCTAGGGCTAGTACCAATTCCACAGCCCTATTGGAGATTTCCCATTTATAATGGTGTAATGCTTCTTTTTCTAGCCGTGAAGGATGCTGGATATTGGACCATAAACCTATCACTAAACCATGAGCAATTAGTAATTGTTAGCTCTATGGCACCAGCTCATATCCAACCTGACGTTGTTACCGAATGGCTGCTCTGTTATGTGAATTTGGTTGCCTCACTCCAGTTTTTAGTGGACAATCCAAATCACAAAGAGCATCACCTCATTTCCAGTCTCACCAGAGAGACCAATGACTCAATGTGCATTCTGATTATCTGGATATCTCAGGTCCTAACCCTTTTGAAAAAACTCTTCAGGATCAGAATCTCAGCCACTCTTAGAAAAGGAATAAAGTTATAAGAGAGCAGTAAGTACAGAAAAGGAGCAGAGGGCAGATTTAAAAAAAAAATGAGTAAGAGGATTAAATAAACCAACAAGCCAAATCAACATACTAACATCCAAGGGGAATCCTGTATTTTTTTTATTACTACTTTCCAAATTAATTTTAAGCAAAATGTTTTATATGCACAAACACAATATATATGCCTCAAATAATCACAAGAATCACTATTTATTCATATTATGTGTCATGAAATTAGACATAATGCCTAAAAAAATATTCAAGATACATTTAGGGGTTTCTTGGTTGTTGTTTAAAAAAAAAAAAAAGACCACAAAGGGAAGAAAATCTTTACCCAAATTAATGGTGAATTATTTTGTCACGAGAATAAGGAGTTTATATTCATTTAAATGAAAGCACATAAATTGTTCTTGACAAGAAAAACAAAGCTAGCCTAAGGCAGTATTTTCATTATAGAAAAAGGCACGTGCACATGAATAGCTAGTATAATATTAACAAAAACTGCTCAATTAGCTATGCATGTGCCATTGTTATGAATATTTATTTGCATCACAGCTAAGTAACACTGATACCTTTTATTCAGAGGGGTTAGACACTCAAAATGAAGTGAACATTACCCTGCTGTGCTGCAGAGAGCTCTAGGTCAGAAAACTGGCACAAGACTGCCCGATGCTTTGATCTAAAACTTCTCCAAAGGACTGGTCAGTCCATGTGCTTCTTAAGAGATCCCCTTCACTGTGACTTATTTTTTCCCCCCTTTTGAAAGCTACTTGAGCAAGGTAAAATATATTTTATGTATATTTGGTATCACATTTTAAGGTAGTTCTGGTACAGTTTAGAGTACTAACTGATCCAATTTTCTCTTGAACTAAAACAAGTTATGTAAAGAGAAAGGGTAATACTGCAACATTTTTCCCATGAACGTTTTGGTTTTTAAAATTTTCTTCAGCTATCTTCAGATCCCTGTTGTGTTTGTTTCCCATAAATATTCTAGCAAACAAATTTACCAGCTGGAAAGTTTGATAAAATAGTGAATTTTAAGAAGATAGTATAGATTATCCATGGATAGTTAATTTTGAATTAGTGGTCAAATGTTTACATAATGAACCTGATTCTACATGATGCTCATCCAGTCAGGGAAAAGTAAACTATCATGTGACGTATGTATCCAGTCAAAACAGCTTGAATTCTGAATATTAATAGTTAAAATGAACTGCTTGAGAAAAAACCACAGACTATGACTTACTCCTGCAAAGACTTGTGCGTGTGCTTAACTATATTCACTGAGAGTGGACCCATAATGGTTAAGTGTATGCGTAAGTCTTTGCAGGATCAGGGCCAAAGAATTATTTGCAGAACTTACTCTGTGAACAATTTCACACAAACGAATAAATATTAGGATATTTCAGTCTGCTCACAGACAATTCAAGAACAGAAAAAGGCAAAATTAACTGAATGAAGTACTTGTTATTAATCATTCACCAGCTACATTTATGAATTGTTGGGGGGGAAGAAAGCTTTTAACAATTATTATTAATAATTATTGTTATAATTCTGCCCTCACTCATATCTCTGTTAGGATCTGATCTAAAGTCCATTTAAGTCAACAGGGATCTTTCCACTGACTTCAGTGGGCTTTGGATCAGGCAACTGAATCAGGAGTCACTCAAACAAAATAACTTGTAAGAGCTACAGTACCCCGCATCAGGATGTTTGAGATCAGAATCAGCCCCTATGCTACTTTTTTTCTCTTCGCCTCAAGTATGAAAACCCCTATCAAATACATTTTAGAACTCGACACTCTTATTCTTTGCTAGGTTCATTAATACAGATCTAGAACATAATTAGGCTCAGCAGTAAGTTCCAATGGGATACATCTTTATACATCTATGTATAGAGAGAGCAAATCAAAATGTCATTCAGCTTCAAATTTTATATTGAGAAATAAAGCCAAATTCAGGGCGGGCATAAGTGCTGAATTATGTTACACAAAAGTAAGCAGACTTAGGTTTGCGTGTGGGTGTAAATCACACATAAGAGGGACAAGGGAGGACTCTATTGGGAAAACCAAACAGGAAAGTTTAAATCAAGACATCAGTCTTCCAGGGATGTGTGCAGGCAGGTGTCTGTACTGACATGGATCTCCATCGACTTCCAGTGCGGGTTCTTCAGAGATGCAGGGTGCATCTCTCATGGATTTCATTGCAGGATCAGGGCCTAAAGTAGGAGGGACATATTTTGTCTATTCTCTCTAGGTCTTTATACTGCCCTTGTAACTAGCACGCCATCCTGTTAGTATCTGGTATGTTAGGCAGCAGGAAAGTGAGAAACAAAGGGAAAAATTGCAATGAGAGGGATTAAAAAAAGATTGTTGGTTTTAAGATGCATAATCAAGGAGATTCAAAAAATATGTTTCATCTGATAATGTAGAAAAGCAACCAAAAGTTGAATTTAAGGTACAAGGGCCAAGCAACTGTCAGATTAAAATCCCAACAATGCCAAATTGTGAAGAACACAGTCACGTTCAAACTTCAGGCTAATTACTTTAACTATTATAACTTGTGTTACTTCCAAACTGTTATCTATGTTTCTCTCTCAATGTGTCATACCAAATGGAAGCACGGCCTGTCACAAAAAAAAAAAAAATGTTAGGAGTTGTTGTAAGTAGTATGTGTTACGTTCTGGTAGCAAGATAAGAACACAGAGAGAAAATGAGTTATTTTGCTGGTAATTTCTTTTGACAAGGCACCCACAATTTATGAAACAAACAAAAGAAAACCAAGACAAAAACTGATAGGATTCTATGAACATTAAAAGAAAGATTTGTAGTCAAACTAAACGTCTCCCAGCCAAACACTGAATTTAAGTTCAGATGGAGATGCTGAATGCTAACCTCAGAGTGTTCACATACATAAAGTTCATAAGACCTAGAGATGGGTTCAAGGGATCAAGTCTGCTTCTAGATTTGAACTTTGGGAATTTTCAGGGGAGTTTAGATCTGAGGTTTTGATGCAGGAACGGCATAGAGATGGGGCATGGCAATGAGGCCTATGGTTATGAAAGCCCAGGATACACATTAGTCTTCTCTTGAGTCCAGCAGCTATTTGCAAAAGGGGTGGAGACTCTGACTCGGTGGGTGTTTGTTAGCAATGAGGCAGCACTTAGGCTGTATCAGCACTATGAGTTCACAAAACTTGCCATTTGTGAGGGAAAATAGCCCATAAGAGGGTATTTGTTTATTGGGGGAAAGGTTTATGACCTAATAAAAAAGAGCTGAGCTGGTAAATCTTAGGTTTAACCTAGGCCCCATGCAACCAGGAACTCAGAAAAGACTCAAAGTCACTATTTCTTGTCTTTGTATAACAGAAGTAGTGTTGTTCTAGTACTTTGGTTTTGTTTTTTCCTTAGATTATCAATAAATCCTCATATCTATATTTTTATCAACCATAGGTGGAGAGATTATTAATTCTCATTTTGTCTGCAGCCTGCCACGTGGATTCACTCACCCAGGGTGAGTCCGAATCCAGATCTCTATTTTGCCAGAATTCCTACCAAAACTTTGAGGTGTTAGAATCTAGCATTACATCCAGTAAAAACAACACTGTTTAAAATTATGCAAAATCTTTACTCTTATTATATAATGCACAAAGGGCATAGGAAATGAGACAAACAGATACACTAACAGGATTCAGTGGCAAAGAAAATTTCCATAGTCCAAAACTCTGTCAGCTAAAACTCCAGCCTTATTTTAATGTTTGCAGCCTACAGGCTACAAAAGCACCAATGTGGGCTTTTTTGTGTTGATTTGTTTTTAGGGCTGACGAACGCCTTTTTTTTTTTGGCCTCTCCATTACAGTGTCTTATAGGACCCCTATGAGTCAGCTTGGAAGTTTTTCCTATTTCTTCTCAATACTGTTGCAAGACAACTACTCACTAGATAACACACAGCTTCAAAAGCAGCTTGTAAAATCCCAGAGCCTGGCGTGAGCACACAGTACAGCAGCACCCAGTTTCAAAGGCTGCTAGAAAACTGCATACAGTAATTCAGCATCTTCAAAGGCAGGGCTCATCTGAGAGAAAATATTAGTTCTAACGCTTTTAATAGTCAGTAGGAGAAAAAATATTTGTATAAAGAAAGCAAAGTCTGGAAATTAAAATGAGGATTGGTTATATTACATATTAGAATCAAACATGGCACAACAGAAATTTGGATCTTTAAAACAGCAATCTGACTGTTTTTTTAAATTCTTCTTTCATGTAGGAAACCTCTAATCTGATTGTAACTGAATGGTAACTGTCATCTTTTCTTGACCAGATATATGCAGGTAGATGTGGTAGCATAATGGTAGCAAGCCAGGCTGTCAAACGGAGCAACCATAGTCACTAAAATTCAAACTGTGGTACTAAGGCTTCTTTCATTTTCATTAGATGAGGGGAAACATTTTCAGAAGTGCCTATGTGATTTAGGGGCTTGAGTCCCACTTCAAAAGTGACTTAGGCACGTAAGTCATTGAAAAAAAAATCAGTAGGATTTACACTTGTAAATGCGTACGCCACTTTTGAAAACAGGACATAGGAGCCTAAATCACTCAGGCACTTTTGAAAATTTTACCTGTGCTCTGTTGAGTTGCTGGGTTGTTCCTCCTCCTTTCAGAATTTAATGTTAAAAGCACCTGTATAAGTGTGTTTAATTATAGTTTAACATCATGTTGAGAGGCAAGGCTTTTTGACTGGATTCAGTTTCCCTAATAACCTGAACATTCAAATACTTAGTTGATGGGGGAAAAAAGGGAATTGTGGTGGTAAAATCTCCAAGATGATAAGACCATTTAACTAAGTCCATGTAAATCTATTTTAGCCCACTAGAGCTTTTATTTTTTAAGCTTTTTCTGATATGCTTCAAGCCCGATCATTTCAATTTGAAAAACAAAAAGCTTTCCAATCTCTCAGCAGTACAGAGATGATGGACTATATTTACATCCCATTCAAATACAGAGAATGGTAGCTTATAGAAATATATAGCTTCCATCAATCCTGTACAACCTTCATCTCAGACTTAAACTGGAGGTAATCAGTTCCATACTGCCATGAGTCCCACCTTATTTTTTTCAAAGGGAGACGAGAACAAACAAATGTTTGGACTACCACAATAGTATTAATAAACATGAGAATGCAATAGCTAGTGTTATTCTGCAGAAATGAATGAATAAATAAATAGACGATAAGCACTTTATTCTTCTCACATAATTTCTTCTCAGTGACATTATTGAACAGGCTGTTGAAAACAAACATCGTTAAATGAGAAAAGAAGAGTAGGAGCCTGCCTAATTCCCCACTGCAACATTTTCCAATGACGAATGCTCCCTAAATGGATTTAGCTTTTTGAAAAGAAGTCAGAGAGAAATTTGATGTGGCCCCCTGACCCCTGGTAAGCACATGTATCTTCACCTGTCACATAACACACTGGCACTTGCTTACTTTTCAGCAAAGACTATTGATTTTGCTTATTGGCTGCAGGCTAGTCCATAAAGAACAAATTACAAAGTCAGAGGTCTACAGTTAGCAATTGCTTGCATGATAACAGGGAACGCAGCACTATTCCCACAACACAGTATTAACATTCTCACAAATGTGGACAAACCCAAGACATACACTTCTGAGGTAAAGTCCTCTGTATTTTCAAAGATACAAATAAATGCAGCATAGAGTACATCTCATAGTCTTACCAATGATCTAAAATTGCAGGGTTTGTCCCTTGTGCCTACTCTACCCCCCCCCCCGGGTTTAAACCAATTGTTTAAAAAGAACAAAGTGATAGGATATTAAAGGGACAGCATCAGGTAGTTTAGTTATATTCTGCTTTTTTTTAAAAAAAAAAAAGATTTTTAGAAAACTGAATGTTAGTAGAAATGATTTTACACATAGAAGCGCTGTGCCAGTTCATGGGAACCACAAAGAAACCAGTTTATTTTATTATCCAAGATGTGGCTGGTGCAAAAAAGAAAAACAAATGGTGAAAAATCAAAATAGGTTGATGAGCCATATTTTTAAAATCTAGCTTCATTTTTGCTATCTTCAATGTGCAAGTATAAATAATTGCAAGCACAGTTGATGTCAAGTAGATGTTTAGGAACTTCCATGTCCCACTGAGATACATCTCTCTGTACCAAGATTATGAGAACTGAAAAAGGGAGGCTGAGTGGGAGCTCCATTCACATTCTGACTCTTAACATTCTCTCAATTGTAATATTCTCTCTATAAAATTTTAACCTGAGAATGTTCCTTTAAAAATGGTACCAAAGAGCTTGCGCAGGTAAAAGTTAGGCTGAACATTTTCACTGTTTGATGTACTTAGCGCCTGGCAGAATTATAACTAGGCATTTTCCATAAAACATTCAAAATTATTGTCTAGGGTCAAAAATGTTGACTCAACAGGATCAGCATCTCAATTACCTCTCTAAAACAGCCAGCAACAGGGGGAAAGTTCAAGGGTAGGGTTTACAAAAGCATTGAACTTTGGCCTACTGGGTAGAGCGCTGGACTGGGCCTCAGGAGATTCCACTGCTATTACTGGCTCTGCTACTGGCCTGCTCAGTGACCTGGGGCAAGTCATTTCACCGCTCTCTGCCTCAGTTTCCCATCTGCAAAACAGGGATAATGACATTCTTTTGTAAAAGCAACTTGGGCCAGCTCTAAGTACCTTTGCAAATCCCATCCTCCGTGTCCACTCAGTATATGTGTACACTGGACATTTGTACCTAGAGTTAATTGATTTCCAATTAACTCGAGGCAGTTAACACATTTGCAAAGGTTAGTGTGAACAATTCTCAAATATTTATTCCAGTTTACAAATGTTTACCTTTTACCTTAGGGGTCAGTCCAGATAAAGAAGTCTAGTATAGACAAACTCCTAAAAAGTCTGACTGAGCAAAAAAGTGGAATGATCTGTTGCTCAAACTCTGGCAAAGAATTCTGGGAAATGAGTTCCTAAGATGTGGATCCTTAAATAGGAATCATCTGCCAAAGATAAATGAAATTCAGAAACTGACAGCAATAATGCCTCTGCTTTCCTCAGTTGTCATGATGTAGCGTAAGACTAGGAGTTGGTTCTCTAAATAACTTGGTCCCAGGCCAAAGGCTTTAGAGATGATCACAAGCAGCTTAAATTACACCCAGTCTAATAGATAGCTAGTGCGGCATGTGGAACACAGGTGTTCCGTGCCCATGATGACCTAACCTCTTCAGAAGATGAACAGATAAGTCCTGTATCAGCCACACTTCCAGATGCTCATCAATCACAGGGCCAATTAGAGTTAACTACATTAATCCCACCTAGATGTGTCAAAATCTTGGATGACTCTGGCAAAGGCTACATTCAGAAGGGAAAAAGTCAATCTCCTAGTCATCCACAAATGGGAAAAAACCACTATGGGCCAGAGCTGCGATCTGCACAGCCAGCAGTAGAGAAGAATTCAATAGGACCTTAAAGTTGCACATCATGTTGGCAAAGGGTAGCATTACACTTCCAATAGAAAATACAGGCTGAATCCCCCTCCATTCTCCTGTTAACTCCCTTGTCCATGAACGTCATTTTTTCTGGTTCAGTTTTCAGGCAGGTTGCTCCCGTCCAGATCCATCCTCAGGCTGACACAGAGAAAACAAATTGTGACAGCAGAGCTACACCCCCATCCCTAATTTATTGTCCATGACAATGGAAAATGGGGCAAGGGCAGGACTTAGGAAAATGTCCATCTGCCTATTTGAAAGGATAATTCAGAAACTGGCTGGGATAGAGACATGCATAAGGATCTGTGAAATATGGTTCTCAGACTGATCACTAAAGCTTTAATCATTTTTAAGGGTTATGTATGCTCAGTGATTCATCTCAGAGAAAAGAGCTAGTCCCAAACTCTTTTACCATATTACCAAACCCAAATATTCAAAAATCATAAGACTGGCTTAAAAATCATGAGATTTAAAAAATAATACATTTTTTTTAATTTCTGGAACCTTGAGGGTTCATGTATTCTAGCTTTTGTCCATAACCAAGTGGCTAGAAACTTATTTTTTTAAAACAACAATGTGAAAGCTGAGATTCTTATGTCAGCAAATGAATCCAAGATCTGAGGCTTTAAGAAAAATATCATGGATCAAAAGACTTGCAATAAAATTGCAAGAGCTTGTAATACTACTATTGTATGTGTAGGTAACTGGAGAGAACTGGTTTGGAGAATAGGGATGGCTGCCCTATGTCCGGACAAGTGGGCTTGATACAAGAGATCTCTGAAAGAAGTAAAGAGCTGCTATCAGTCAGCAAGCAATGTTGACAATTTGACCAAAGAAGAGAGAACTGCTTTCATGAAAACTATGTTATCCACTTTTCCTTTTCCTCTGTCATCAGGCTGAGGATGCTTTATCTAGCTTAGCTTATGAAAAGTACAAATCTAGAGATGTTAAGCAAATTTCTGTTCTTTTCTTTCTGTTCTCTCTGTGTGATAATCAGTCTTGGTTTCTGGTTAGTGTTACTGTAGTCTGGATATTTCCATGCAAATGTTCCTGAAGGAAAGAACCCCATAAATTCTCGGAAGCAGTGCTGAAGGGTGAAGTGTTTCGGGAACCTATACCTCCCTCTCAGCCTTGGCCAAGGGGCCTAGACAAAGGTGTCCTGACTCAGTGAGTTGTGCTACCATCGGGCTGCAATGGATGAATACCCAGAGAGGCTGAAGGACCAAGGATGAGACAAGAGTTGGCATAGGTGTTGGTCAGACATGGAGGCAGCAGAATTTGGGCTACATGAAAAGGAGATGAACTGATGCCATATGCAGAGCTGACTCAGAGCTGTGGTGGTGGGTCACAGGACCTCTTCTCCCTCATAGAGTTCCTCCAGATGAAGCTCCCCAAAGAAAGGTGAGTGTTTGTTAGAGCTTGATCCTACACTGCATCCAGACAGATCACTGCAGATATTACCAATTTTTTCCCCCTCAAAATTAAAGATTCTTCACAGTGGGGGAAAACAGTACTCTTGCCGAGCTGGGGAGTGTGCGATTCATTAGTGTATCTGTAACTGTGAACTGTTTTGCTGGTATAAGGCCAAATCTTCAGGTCCTTATTCAGTTTCTACTCAGTTTTTATTTGGGGCAGAAAACTCCCACTATCATCACACTGAGTAAGGACCTTAGGATTTGGCCTTTAGAAAGGGTTAGGACACCTGTTTGGTTCCAGCCTGGCAACAGCCTAAGAGTGTTAAAGCTCTCTGGCCCAAATCCTATTTAACCTCACCCATTCAACTCTATTGGCCTCATTGGAATTGCACAGGTTATAAATCATACCCCCATGCCGGAGCTGATCGGATTCACATAGAGTCTTCTAATAGCATTCTAGCCTCCTCCTCTGCTGCTGCATTAGTTGCAGGTCACATATGAACCAAGATTTACTCAATAAAATATTAAAAATTTAAAAATATTGAACATTTTCAATACTGTGGTGTGGAGTTCACATTCCAATTTCACATTAAATTCTATAAACCAAAGTAGAGAAACTAATATTTGCAACAGAAAAACATGTGATACCTTTAAAAAGACATGTAATGAAACTAATCAATCACCCCCCATATAATTATTTAGAGTACGGATGTTAAAGCCATCATTCACGTGCTGGAAAATCCTGCTCTTTATCTCCTGGACATTGTGTGCTTTTGATCATTCCCACCTTTCTGACAGTTTAATCAGGAAAACAAATATTTGAAAGCTACTTTTTTAAGGTAGCACTATTTTAAGTCAGTTGCATAGAGAACAAAAATAACCAAGAGTTAAATAATATGGTAGTCACAGCTAAGTCCTACACAACATCACTGTAGGCAGCAAATAAATAAATAAATAGTTTCCATATATCCTTAGTCATTCCATATATACTAAAACCCCCAAAACAACAATTGAGCTAACAAGTCTTTCACTATTGCTCTGTAAGCAATTCTAATTATTCCCTAAACACAGGTTTTTATGGGTATTACTGAGTTACCACCAGTTTTTCTGAGCTACTGACGCAAACTTCTGTTTCAAGTAAAAAAAAAGCTTGCAATTTTTTTTTTCAGAGTATGAGTCAATGTTACTCTTTAGGATTCATCAAATGATACTTTAGAAAGACTGCTTAGATCTGCAGACCACGTATTTAAAATACATGTAGTTGGTATAAAAAGGAATGTATTTGACAAGTTCTCCTAAGAGTACAAGGTGTAAAACAGCACTGTGGTATAGGGATCTACTGTACCTCATACAGCCTGCTAACAGCATTGCATGTCAGACAGGGAAAGTCTCAGGTACTGAAGCCAAGTTTTGCTCATTCCCATGATGTTAATCACTTCAGAACCAAACAGCTTTGCAACACGTGGACTTTTTGTGGTGTCAAATGGATGGAACAAGTTTGTCATCATCCAGTGCTAGTAGCAGCCACGCGCAGGGACATTTTCAATATTCCACAATGATTACTGTTACTAATTCTGCTGTAAAATATGCAGAGCATCTGCACAGGGAATTCGAAAAAGTGTAGCCAAAATAGCACTCACTTTCTCTCCCCGCTTCTGGTGTCCGTATAAGACAGCACTGAGACAGATCATATGACCTAAGCCACTGCAAGTCCTCATCACTTTTCATGGGAGAACAGAAAAGTGCTGATCCTGAAGCATTTATGCTGATGGAACACAGATAATAATCTGCAGGTGTAACTTAAAAAAATATAGAATGTGAAGCATAAAATAATGTAAATAGGGCTGAAATTTTACAGACAAAAGAAGAAAGATTAAGCACTCGATACCATGCACACAAAACATGTATATAGTTATATAAATGTAAAACTACGTCAAAATGGATACAGACATTGTGATGTCCAGAATACATATAATTGTTATTATAGCTAAATGTAGTATTAATACAAATACCCCAGAAGAGAGATGGAATAAACCATTTTTTCCCTCTCATGAGAAATTTCCAGTGATAATTGACTATAAGTCTCCTGGGTTCCACCTCTTGAGAGATATGACCATTCCTAAGCCATGAACATAGATAGCGCACTCCAGCCACTGTTGTTATATACCCTTTGGGGCTGAATCTCAGCTGGTGTAAATCAGTGTTGCTCCACTGCCTGCAGTGGTTGATTTACACCAGCCGAGGAGATGGCCCTCTGTATGTGCAGTACACCTGCACGACATATTTAGTTCTATGTTACAAGCAGAAGCAAATGTTGTCATGTTTGAATGGGAAATTCTGTGTTGACATACACGGTGCTTCTCTGAAAGCTCATGAGCTGCACCCTTCCCCTACAAACCACAGTCACAAGAGAAATATTAGGGCACATAGCTCTGGTGTCCTGATCCTAGATCCCCCAAAAAACGCACATTTGAACACTTTGCAGAACAGCCCCAAGTCCTGCAGCTGGGAGGCATTCTAGTGTGAGGCTTAGAAGCCAGGGACAAGGTCAATTTGTTTTAGTGCATAACCTTGACCCTTCCATGACCCCTATCTCCATACCTCTCTCTTCTTGGCTTGGATTGCTATGTGCCTGGCATTAGGAAACTGACTAAATAGCTGTGCAAAGGTTGGCCTGGGCACGTCCGGGCTGGCTAGAATAAACAGAATAGTACAATTTTTGCAGCATTCATCAGCACTTGGTTTTTAGCTTAAGCCTAAAGATCCAGGATTTGGCAGCATTTAAAATTAATAGTGTTTTCAGTCCAATTTCATACCTGTAAAGGGAGTAATCATTTGACATGAGTTTCATCATGCAGGTACATCACTGGGGACAGGGGATGTCTTATCAAAATTATTAGCATGATAATACACCTCTCTCATTGCGTACCTCTGAGAGCACACAGTATGCCTTGGGCAGGTTTGTCGTTTCCTCACAGTCTCTACCTGGTGAGAGTCAAAAGTGAAGAACAGGTTGATACTGAGATGTTTATTAATAGCTTTAGATTAGACATTTCCTGTGTGCAGCTGGGTCACTTCCACATAGGATGGGAAAGGGCAGTGCAAGCTGCTCTGCCAGTCTGTCTCATCCCTACTTGGAGAGGCCATTTTTTGGCCTAAGGGTATTTTCAGTGTCTATTCAGTCCATGGCCTGTCTGCTGGTGCTAATTAGTGACAGAACCTTTGATAATGTGAACACACATCTGCTAGGAAGTGGACTGAGATGAGCAACTTATCTAAGGCATTGAACTACTCTTGTAGGGCTGATTGGGAATTTCTGACTAAATGTTTTTTGTTGGAAAATGCCAGCTTGTCAAAACTGAAACTTTTCATGCATTGTACGAGTTTCAACTAAAGAGTTTCTGAGGCCCAGGATGGGATGTCTGGTCAAAATCAGAGAGAGAGGCAGAGAGACAGAGACTCCATAATATCCCATAGCCCAGGGGCTGGGCACTTACTTGGGAAGTGCGAGACCCACGGTCAAGTCCCGTCTCACTTCCCAGGTGAATGCTCTTACCAGCAGCCTATCAGATAGATTGAGGTTGTCTCTCTGCCTCTTGTGTGTTATGAAAACATCAAAAAAAGTTTCATCCCAATGAAAGGACAAGTTTTTTGAAATCTCAAAAATTTTCACTGGAGGAAAACCGTTTCTTGCCCCGCTCTGGCTATTAGATGGTAACAACTTTAGCTGGGAAGAATCCCAACAAGGGATCAACAGGAGAAAGTCCCCCATCCTATTATCCCTCCCTTACTTCAGTTATGCATAATACAGAGAAGACGGTAGGAAAGTGCATTGTTCTGTACTGTACTTCATATTCTCTAAAGAAGAAATACCACTGAAGGGACTGGATCACACTGCAGAGATATTTCTGGACAATGTACCATTTCTCTTCATTCCAAAGGCCAAATTGTGGCTGGTCCATTCACATTGGTACATACACAAAAGATGACAAGAGGATCCTTTTTGTGCCTTCTCCAGAGGGGCCTAGCACCATGGTGGGTGTTAGCTTTTTCAAAAGTGGTAAGGAATGGCCAGGACTCCTACTGGGCAGTGGAGTCATCAATTTACCTGACCCCATGGATTTCAAGAATCCCATGGTCTCTTGGATATTGCTCCTGGTAAGACTGAATCTCTGAGGCACAAGGAGTGCAAGCAACTGAATAGACCATCTGGACATATGTCGTATGCAGTGTTGTAGCCAGGGGCAGCTTTAGGCTGATTCCCCTGATTCCCTGGAATCGGGCCCCATGCCTGTGTCTAAGAGGGCACTGTGCCTTAGGCGCCTTTAAAAATTTTAATTTTGTTTCCTCATCCAGCGGCGGTCCGGGTCTTTGGCAGCACTTTAGCGGCGGGGGACGTCCTTCACTTGCTCCGGGTCTTCAGCGGCATTTTGGCGGCAGGGGGGGTCCTTCAGTGCCGCGGAAGACCTGGAGCGAGTGAAGAACAGTGGTTTTCAACCTGTGGTCTGTGTCACCCTGGGGACTAAAGACTACATCTAAGGGGGTCTGTGAAAGGTTGTCATTACCATAGAACGCTGTTTTTCAAACTGTGATTTGTGGACTCCTGCGGGTATGCAGACTATGCCTGAGGGTTTGGCTACACTTACAGTTGTGCAGCGCTGGGAGTTACAGCTGTCTTCGTACAGCTGTGTAGGGAAAGCGCTGGAGTGTGGCCACACTGACAGCTACCAGCGCTGCAGTGTGGCCACATTTGCAGCATTTGCAGTGGTGTTGGGAGTGGTGCATTATGTGCAACTATCCCACAGAGCACCTCGGCCCATTTTGGCACCGTGGGTTGTGGCAAGGGGGTGGACGGTGTGGGTCATTCTGCTTCCTGTCTCAACGCCCCGTGATGCATCGCTTCACATCCCAGGAATCTCTGATTTTCCATCCACATTTGGCGCCATCTTGACTCTCTCAACGGTTTCTGTGCAGCGCGATTTCTTTGGGAAATGGAGCCCGAACTGCTGAGGTGTATGCTGATGAGTCTCGCCAGCACATCACGTTTGGCAGTTGAGCTATTCCTTAAGATCCAAAGTGATGAGGAGTCTGACGATGATAGCGAGTCGCCTGACGCGTATGACACTAAATTGCTTCTGGCATTCACGGAAATGCTCAGCACCGTGGAATGGGCTTTTGGGCTCGGGAAACAAGCACTGAGTGGTTGGATCACATCGTCATGGAAGTCTGGGATGATGAGCAGTGACTGCAGAACTTTTGGATGAGAAAAGCCACTTTCATGGGACTGTATGAGGAGCTTGCCCCCACCCTGCAGTGCAAGGACATGAGATTGAGAGCTGCCCTGATGGTGGAGAAGTGGGTGGCTATTGCAATCTGGAAGCTGGCAACTCCAGACAGCTACCGATCGGTCGGGAACCAGTTTGGAGTGGTAAAGTCGACCATTGGAATCGTGTTGATGGAAGTTTGCAGGGCCATTAATCGCATCCTGCTAAGAAGAACCGTGACTCTGGGGAACGTGCAGGACATTGTGGATGGCTTTGCACAAATGGGTTTCCCTAACCGTGGAGGGGCGATACATGGGACGCACATTCCTATTCTGGCACCACCCCACCTAGCATCCGAGTACATTAATCGGAAGGGGTATTTCTCTATGGTTCTCCAGGTGCTTGTGGATCACCATGGGCGTTTCATTGACATTAACGCAGGCTGGCCTGGAAGGGTGCATGATGCATGCATCTTTCGGAACAGTGGCCTGTTCAGGAAGCTGCAGGCAGGGACTTTTTTCCCAGACCGGAAGATCACAGTAGGGGATGTCGAAATGCCCATTGTGATCCTTGGAGACCCCGCTTACCCATTAATGCCTTGGCTCATGAAACCGTATACAGGGAAGCTTGACAGGAGCAAGGACCGCTTCAATTACAGGCTGAGCTGGTGCTGAATGACTGTGGAGTGCGCTTTTGGTCGTTTAAAGGGGCGCTGGCAATCTATGTATGGGAAGCTAGACTTGGGGGAAAGCAGCATCCCTGCGGTTATATCCGTGTGCTGTACCCTCCATAATATTTGTGAAGGGAAGAGTGAAAGATTCAGTCAGGCATGGACTTCTGAGGTTCAACGCCTGAAGGCTGAATTTGCAAGCCAGAGAGCGGGGCTACTAGAGAGGCCCAGCACAGGGCTGCAAGAATTAGGGATGCCTTGAGGGAGAAATTTGAGACTGAAAACCAACAGTAATGTTTGGTGCCTTGCACGGGAGTGAAGTGCAGTGGTTACAATGTTAGTAGGAATCTGTATTTCCTAAGCTGATTTGCAGTGCCTGTTTCTTTCCTGGGCTAAGGTATCTTTGACTTTCTGCAATAATAAAGACTGTTTTCAAAGCCAAGAATTCATTTATTGAAAAGAAAATAACTTCTTTGACAGACACACAACATTTTGGGAACCTAAAAGGGCGGGGGGGGGGGAACTGTACAGTCACAGGTTTGAATATGTCCTGTCTGGAGTGCTGTGCAATGACTGCTGCACTTCAGGATGCCTGTACTGCATGGTGATGGAAGTTGAGTGCAGAGGGTAAGGGTCGTAGTTCTCAGGGCTGGTTGGTGAACGTACAGGTGCTGGAGGCAGCTGGTGGTGGTAAGAACCTGGATGCTGGGGAAGGGGGTTTGGAGCTGACATTGGGGCACAAGGGAAAGAGCTTTGGGACCGGGGGGAGCCAGCGCAGAAGTGCTCTGCCTGCATGGCTACGAGCGCCTGGATAGAGTCCACTTGGCTTGCCAGGATGTTTATCAGCTGCTTTGTGCTTTTCTTCCTGGCCGCTGCATTTTCCTGGCAGATCCTGCTTTCCCTTTCCTTCCAGTCCTGCACTTTTTGATTCTCTGTGACAGAGTGATCCATAACTGCTTGCAGCATGTCTTCTTTGCTTTTTCACGGCTCCTTCCAGAGGTTTTGGAGTCTTTGAGCTGTTGATAACACAGGCAGCCAAGATCTCAAGGTTGCTTGTGGAAAGGCAAAAAAGGCAACACTTAACAGAGGCAGTATTGTATATATCAGATAGTTATTTCCACACAGTGAAGGAGTTTACAGTCTTCACAATAGCATAATTTTCCCATACCAAAGAGAGCACATATAACCCACAGAAGCCCCAAAATGGTGAGTAAAGGGGACTGATTGCTTCAGGGTGGTACTGTCCTCGGGGTTTCTGTGCATTGGAGAAAGCAAACAGCTGCAGGGGGCACCTATACTGAACACTCTCCCAACATTTTCTAGAGGAGTTGATCCTGGAAGATATCTCGCTGCTGTGGGTCACCTGAGAAGAGCAGGAGGGTCTTCTAGAGCAATGCGGATTCTGCCCTGGCCCCTATGCAGCTTGCCTGTGTGCAGCAATGGTCCCCCCACCTCTCATGGCACAGTGGCGCGGACGCATTAGCCTGACTGGGACAAGGACCACAGTGGCTCTCCCAATAAACTTGCGCAAGCGCATTGCCCACGCTCTGGCTGAAACTTTTGAAGAGATTACCGAGGCCGATTACTGTGATGTGATAGACCACATCAATGGGCTATTCCACATTTAGGTATGCATGCATGCAACCCTAACCCTCTCCCTCCTTTCCCGTAAAATTTCCATCCTGAAAATAAAAGCCACTTACCGGGAACCCGCTCCTCTCTTTGTCTTCCACCAAGTACTGGCTGCTGCGACTGGCTACCTTCCTCCTGGCTTGAGAAAAGCTCCTGGCTGCAGGCCTCCAGGGTGTCTCCCCCCACCCCAGTACCCTCACTCTCAGTTTCCTCCTCCCTCCCTCCTCCTCCTCCTCTTTCCTCCCTGCTCTGAACTGTGCATTGTGGTCCTCGGATTGGCAGTGGGTCCACCCCCAAGTATCACGTCCAGCTCTTTGTAATAATGGCAGGTCATGGGGGGCAGCGCCAGAGTGGCGGTTTCCCTCGTGGGTTTTGCAATAGGCACTTCGCAGCTCCTTCACTTTAACCCTGCACTGCAGCACGTCCCGGTCATGGCCCCTTTCCAGCATGGCCCTTGATATCTGCCCATAGGTATTGTAAGTCCTACGGCTGGAGCGCAGCTGGGACTGCACAGCTTCCTCCCCCCAAACACTGACGAGGTCCAGCAACTTGCCATTGCTCCATGCTGGGACTCGTTTGATGCGTGGAGGCATGGTCACCTGGAAAGATTCATTGATTGCACTCCATACCTAGCTGAGCAAACAGGAAGGGGATTTTTAAAATTCCCGGGGCATTTAAAGGGCGGGTCACCTGAGGCCAGGGCAGTATAGTTCAAACTGATGAGCAGAGTGGCTGAACAGGCATTTTGGGATACTTCTGAATACCTCTGGAGGCCAATAACAGCGTTTTGGTGGCCACACTGGCAGAGCAGCGCTGCATCACCAGCGCTGCAGTCGTTATTCCCCAGGCCGAGGTGGAGTACAGCCAGCGCTGTAGCCAGGGAGATACAGCGCTGTATGTGCCTTGCAAGTGTGGACGGTGAGTGAGTTGCAGCGCTGTTAAGCCACCACCAGCGTTGCAACTCTCCAGTGTAGCCAAGCCCTAAGACTTCCAAAGGGTCCACACCTCCATTAGAAATCTTTTAGGGGTCTGCAAATGAAAAAAAAGGTTGAAAACCACTGACTAAGAAAATCCAGATGTACAAATTTTGAGACTCTTAGCACAGACAGTCACAGGTGGTCTGAACTCTTCGGACCAAGCATACGAGACAGGTGATTTCTAAAATATCCAGGATCCTATCTATAAAGAGATTTATAGAGCAAACCGACATCTTGAAACAGACCTGGAAATGAACTGGGAGCCACTGCAGTCTTTGAAGTACAAGCACAATGTGTCCAGTAAGTAAGACACTGCTATGGAAGCAGGAAGCCACCTCCTGAAGCTTCCAGGTGGTCAGCCATAGCCCCACATACACAGCAGTACTCCTTTCTTGATATGACAAAGCTATGGATCACTGTGGCAAATTCCGCATCCAATAGCCAGATTATAATGGGGTACCATTGTCACAGCCCTTACTCAGCTGCACTGGGAAGCAAGAGAAAGTAAATCCCCGATCACTCCCATTATTCCTCTGTTCAGTTCTGCTCTGACGCTCACCTGACACTCTCCACAGATGGGTGAATAGGAGGCAGAAAGGGTAAGGAGTGGGAAGTCCTGGCTCTGCCTCCCCTGTTTCCTGACCAGAGGAACTGACTGGGCACACAGTGGGAACAAAGCACTCCACAAGAGAGTGTGACGTTATCTACCCTGTCCTCAGAAAAGAAGAGGGAGAAGAGTCTGAGACTCAAATGTGTTTTCAGCTCTGTTCCTGTGGTTGCAGGATTACCCACCACCCCTTAGTCACAGCACTTTTTGAATTAAACTCTAGCACCTATGTAACCAAGTTTTAGAAAAGTAGCATCTTACACAGCTGCATAAAGAGGGACTCAAATTAGTAACTATTTATTATGACAGTGAAATTTGGTTTCATTGATCACCACTATAATGATAACAAATTATTTACAGGTGCTGGTTCCCTTTTTTGTAGTGATGGCAAATGGCTAACTGCTGCAGAATGATTGCTTTTTCTTAGGTAGGAAAGAATTTCAGGCTTTGTTTTAATGTCATTCAGCAAAAGGTAAAGAATGTTACATCTTTTGGGAGAGCTGCTTATTACCTGATTGACCTGCCTTGGCATTGCTTTTGCACACCTTGCAAAGTGAACTTTTTGTTTCTTGGTACATATCTGACTGGGGAAGTGCGCTTGTTTCAGTATGTAGTGATCACTTTGATAAAACAAATCAATGCAGAGAATGCTCAAGTTGATCCTTATAAAAACTACTTTGTCTCTTTAAAAATATGAGAATGTAAATGGGTTACAAACCTAAATCCAAAAGTGTCTGCTGCGTATCCATATAATAGCTTTTTTGGATTTTAAAAATTGACTCTCAGATTTTGACACAGTAATATTAGTCTCAAGAGATGGTTATTGCAAATGTAAAATTCCCAATAGATTATGATTGTTCATATCAAGTAAGGATTAGGAGAAATGACAAACCTGTAAAAGTATTAGTATGCAAGTGTCTTATATTACAAAGTTCAACTAATTTTAGTGTTTGAGAAATTGGATATAACAATTTTAATAGACTAATGTCAAATCAAATACCTTTTAATCATTATAACATTATTCTAAATATAGAATGTAAGACTAAAGCAATCCTTGCTAGAACAGTAGAACACCTGGTGAATTTTATACCTGACATAAGTATTATCATTTTCTTCTTGTCAGAAGAACAAAATTTACTCCATCAGACATGCCAAATAAAGGTGTGCAACTTGCAGGTCAGCTGTACTGCAGGGTCTGCTGAACATGTCATTTTTAGCAATTCCATTTCTCATTTTGCATTTGTGAAGACTGTTTTAAAAGCATGTTTTGAGAATTACATTCTCCATGCTGCAGGCTCTTGCCCCCATACAACCATTAAGGCACATATCACCAAACCACTTGAAGCAGCCCCTGACCTGGAAAAATCTGGTGGTTTGGAGATAAGGGGGAAGGTCTTCATTTCCTTTTTACAGCTTTAGAAGATAAAATTCAGAATCTTAGATAAAAGCTCATATTAATCTTTTACTCATATGCTTGTCAAAAAGGCTGTACAAACATGTTTTCTTACTCAGCACCGACAAAGTCTGATTCAACTTTTCTATGAAGCCTTATTGCACATGGTGAAGAATATATTTTCAACATACACATCTATTATAAACAGTTACTATTACAGGCATTATTCTGATCTCCCACTGATGTAAATCATGATTTACTCCACTGATCTAAAGCACATTACACTGGTGTACATCTGGCTAACCAGAACCAGGCCCCATAACTATCGTATATAACACACATATTCAGACCTATGAGTTCTACTATGTTATTTAAATAATTTATTTTTTTTCCTTTAAGAAAAATTTAAAATATTATGGCTGTATTTGAGTGGCGCTCTCTTTTAAAAGGGGAGCAAAATCAATGCCATCTACATGACAGCAAATTAGCTTTTTTTCTTTTTCTTTTTTTTTTCATTACAGTACTTTTCCAGGAGTTGATATTAAAAGAAAAAATACTGATGATCATTTAACATAGTAAAAATTCACCTAAATGAACTGCCAGAAGAATAGCACTCTTAAAATAATTGATTTTTCTCCACATCAAATGAAAAATGTATCATATTGTACAATGAAGTCCTTTTGAACAAAAGTCATTTTCTGTCCATTAAAGGAAACGTAAAATACATTACAGTATTTAATTAACAAAAGCCTTGACAGACCTGATTTCCAGAACATAAATTTACAAACTATACAAAAGATAGCAAAATGCCATAAACAAAAATGCTTGTCGTCTAAACATAAACCGTGTCCTAAACAATGTATAAATGTAGAAAATTCAGAACCAGCACAATTAAAATAAAAAAGCCAGTCCCTTTTTAAAATAAACTTGTAACTCCTCAGTGTTTTTGCTAGCATGCTGATGTATTCCATTTGTTAAATGTATAGAATGATTTGACAATGACAGCTATCTCATGACAGGCAATAGCAGCAGACAGCCTTTGAAAAAATCCATACTGACCTCACCTCCATCCAACTCCTATTGACAGTTGTCACTCAAATTGTGATATCACATAAACACTTTCCGATCTGCGGCTTAAGTTTCCATAGTAGGGCAAAATCCTGTTAACTTCTGACCCACCTCTCAGACACTCATTCTGTTATATTCATGTTTGCAAACCACTGACAGATTTTCCAGGCAGAACATCTATGGCTTGCGAGATACACACACTTGTCCTCCTACTTTCCCCCCCTAAACTCTAGTCAAGTACTTTAAGGTCACTCACAGTTAGTGAAATTAAAGTAGAACAGATTTACATCTAGTTTAGGTACGACAGACAAATTTCATTTACATGTACTCCACGTAACCAGAACTCCACCTTCCCCATACTGCTCTTGTGTCCCTGATATGTGGGGATCAGTTGTCCTCCCATCATCTGGACCCTTTTAGTCAAATGTTTTCAGTGTCTCTAAAATGTTTTGATTAAACAGGGATGTACTGTAATTCCAGATAGTGAGGTTTCACCCACATTAAAAAGGGAAGGATGGGGGAGTATAAAACATACCAAAGATGCTAATACTTAACCCCTATACACAGGGATAGTAGGGAAGCCAGCATTTTGACTGATAAAACAAGGGTGGTTTATATAGACAGCAAAGGAGAGGATGGTCTCTGTTAATGGATCTTGATGCTGAGGCACTATGCCATTATATCTGAAAGAGTTTCATAACTGAAATCATTGAGAATATGAAGTATTTGCATAGATTAGTCCTATCTAATTGGACTCCTGCAAAACTTTCATGCATTTGCATGAAACTACAGAGAAAGGCCAATTTCAAATTATTTCAAGGATTTAAAGGAAGAGGAATCATAATCACTGTAACAGGGTTAATTTTGATGGTGGGAGTCCTTACTTGGCCCTCTTTATTTAACTCTTCATCCTAAAATGTCATTCTTGTGCTACCACCCAAGTAATTAAAATTAGGTATCTTACTTTAAGCCAAGAATATGGATCATCACAGGGACATTCATTATGTGTGGTCCAAGAGCCTCATTATTTCCCCTATGGTCCCAAATTTCCTTCCCCAGCCAAAATCATGGGTGTGTGTTTCAGTCACATTTTATGATCAGACCCCAAATACAGACTCAAAAAAAAGAAGAAACTGTAGTCAGATAAGAAAAGTAAATATAAACTTAGTTTCACAACTGAACTTTTCTAATGCTTATAATTCACAGGAACTGAAAAATAAGATCTGGTCTTTGTGGAACGGTGATAGATACGGATCTAGAATGAAAGGCTGTCCTAGAAAATTAGAGATAGTTTGGCGATACAGACTTATTCTTAAGGATATATTCCTTCCTGGATGTCAGGTGCCATTTGTCACACCCTGGATTTTGCTGTCCATCAGGATATAGGTTAAAAAAAAAAGTGTTTCATAGCTCAAGGAGTTTGTTCAACAGCAATTTTACACAGTAGAGGGAGCAATCTCCAACCCCTTTGTAAAAGATAAAACAAGGGAAGTCTACATTAGTGTCCATGTACAATACCAGAATGCAAAGCATCAAAATAATTTATTGAACAATCATGTTGAAGGTGTTTTGCGATTGCTCCATTTTACAGTTCAAATTACTGGCTAGATTTGGCCTGGTCAGTTTAATCAGAGGGTGCAGAACAGTTCAGTTTCACTATGAACCTTCTTGCTATGATCACAATTGGGAGTGGGGAGCAAGACAAATTAGCAACAATTTTGTTTTGTTTGCAAACAGCAACCAAGATTTGAAATTGCATCAGAGATTTAGAACAATAGAATCTGAGGCTCTGATCCTGGAATTGATAGCATGTGAGCAGACGCAGAGCCCCACTGACCTCAGCGAGGCTCTGTGCAGGCACATCAGTTTGCTCACACACTATCACGTTAGCTGAAATTAGGGAGAGGAGCCATTAAGTATTGTAAATATAAAAAGGGAAATGTTTTGTTCCCTTTGTACCATTTGCAGTAAGAGAGAACTGCTGCACCAGGAGGCTGTAATAATATTTTCTCCTCCCATTGACCTATCACCGATCATCAAACCTGACCTGGTGCCACCACCTGCTGCTGGCCCCATAGACATTCATTTCTTTCTTCTGCTTTCACTTCTTGGGCCCTGTGGAGCTAAGAGTGAGAAATCGGTGCCAGCGCACTGCTGTTTTATTATGTGTACTCATGTGCACTGGGGGACTGAGTCAAGATCATCTCTGAACTCATTTTGTTTGTGAACTTTCCCATCCAACAGATTAGACTGGTTTGTGTGCTACTAAACCTAGCTGGTCTCAGATGCAAGTGCTTATGTGTTAGGAAACACTAACCCACTGAAGTGCAGTGAGGCCCTTAGCAAGGAAAACAAACTTGGTGTTTACCTACCAGCAGGAGGCTCTAGAATTCTGTGATGCTTCATTAGTACAGCCCCTTAATGAAATGTTCTTAAGGCTGAAGCATTTTAAGGAAATAAATTATGTATCAAATAATGCACTTCAAGGATGTTTATCATTCTTGCCTTCCCTTGGCATGGCTGTAATGAGTCATCTGTGGGTTCTTGGGATGATTGGGTTGCCACTATACTGTACAGTGTGATCTCTTGGAAGTTTACAAAAAGAGCAGGTATAAAACTCAGATCCTCCTTTGCTATGTAATATAAAGAAGGGTCTTAGCTAGCCATTACTAGTATGGGGCTTATGACACACAGCTCTGCTTTTCAGATTCTATCCAGAAGAGGGCATAAACACTAGCCAGTACATTAGAGCAAAAGCACATCTCTCCTCTCTCTCTCACTCTCACTGTAGTGTGAGGGCAATTACGGTATTACGTGTCCTTAGCCACAGGAAAGGAGAAGCTAACCAAGGAGGGACATTGAATCTACTCCATTTCCTCTTCCTATCTAGTTAGGTTTGTTTTAGTGAATTTAGTGATAGTAAGAAGTGATCTGATCGTTTTAAAGACTAAGATTGTATATTTATCCACAGAGTAGAGGCTAGTACCAGTGCAAGCTTTCCTAACACTACACAGCAGCCCTCACCAGCATGCCTTAATCCTGGTCTGGACGGGTTACTTCTAAGGGCAAGTGAGTAGTTCAGCCTTTGTATATTCAGTCCCTGACCTCCCTGGTGAGGCTAGAAATAGCTTCACTTAATTCCAGATTTTGTGATGTAGACACTTAGCCAGTAAAAAATGGACTGAGATCTGTCACCTCCGTGGCTGGAGGCAAGGTTAGAATTAACCCACTATTGTCACATTCCACATATAAAGGGAAAAGGAGAAGAACACAGAGTGTGGATAGGACCTAAACAGTGCACAACACTTCCCACAAGAAAACATGGTCCTTGTCAGTGCTGCTGTGGTTTGGGGCTCACATTGCTTGGCAGTCCAGGGCATGTGCCGGGAGCCCTCGGGCTCTGTGAACACTTGCTACTGCAGGACGCTATTAGCATCCTGGTATCACCAACGCCTGCCTGAGTAACTGTATTTCAATAAAAGTTGCACTTTGGTCTTTGACTTATTTGACAACTGTGTTGCATTTCCTTCCCATGTCAGAGGGGCTTCAGCAACAGAATACAGAGCAAAACAACTCAAATAATCCAAATGTCTGAGCCATACATAGTATCCCAAAGCTGGACAACCACTAGGCTTAAATGGGCCCCAAGAGGCTAAATTCCAAAAGCTGTGAACCTCCCTTGAGAAGCCAGAGAGAGCTCTTGCTAGAAACCAACAGCAAGAGCAGCCCAGCTACTCTTAACTGATGTGACATGATATAAGTAGAGGGGGGAATTAACCAGATCCCAGATTTGGGAATCAAAGTTTCTTTTGAACTTTTAACAACATGGCATGTGTTAAATTAGGGGGGATCCCCCTGCAATGCTTGGAAATGTCTCTCTGAATGTATATTCATTATTAATTTATATGTGAAGTGAGGGATATTAAGAAAAATGATGTTATTTACTGGCACGATGCACCCTACATCAAAACAGATGTGTACTTTTAATGTTGGGTGCATCAAACACATTATCCAACATTCAAAGTACAGTAAATGATTTATGTTAGAGGTTGAACATCCTATAGCAGCAGCTAAAAAACGTGTAAGAAATCAGAGCAGAACACCGGGGCTAAGAGACAGTGATGGGCAGACAGCTCAGTGCTAACTGGTAAAAGGAGTCCAGGCACACATTAAAACCGTAAATTAAACCTTGATGTCAAAAGAAGACTTTACATGGTGTATTTGAAATGTTGCTTTTTGTTTTTAAATCATCAGCGGTGACTTCTCGTTCGTGATTCTGCCACTCATAGTAGCACAAAAGTCCTGGCCATGTAATAAAGACACGTGTATTTTCTTTGTCAAAGTTGCCCAGCCAAATGCTGCCTATCCAAAGTGGCACATTGGACAAGCATTTCATAAGTGACTAGAGATGTTGCATGTCTCAGTTTTGTGTGTTCACCTGAGACATCTTGAAGGAGCCTCATTTTCAGAAATTACTTCAGAAATTATATCAAGTCCCTTTGAGGTGTTTCAAGTTGGGCACCCAAAAACTCTAGCATACCTGGAATTCTTGGTTTTAAGTATCTTGCCAGAAATGGGGCTTCACCTCTGAGTCAATTAAGAGAATCTGTGCATGAGTGGGACAATCTTTCATACACCAGTTCAACTTACAGAGACTATGGACCTGCTGCTGCTGCAGATGTACAGCGCTTGCAGTGGGAACAGGATTGGCTCCTGTGTGTCTAGCTTGATCAGAGAGGCCTTCCTCATATGCCAGCACAAACTCACCTTACATGGTCAGCAGCTGTTAACCTCTGAGCAAGATGAAGAAATGAGTGTTGGGAATATAGAGCCAGATCCACAGATGGCTTAAATCAGCTTAGGTCCTCTGACTGCATTGATGCAATGCTAATTTACACCAGCTGATGATCAGGCCTGCAGTTGATACACTGCCCTCCTGTATTAAAGACATGGACAACTACATATGGGCAAAAAATAATCTTGACTAAATTTCACTCTCATGTTGAGGGCCAGCTTACAGACCTCTGCTCCTCCTAAGCCCTGCTGTGGAGCTCTGCAAGGTGTTGTGAGCTGAGTAACTGCGTGAGGGGAACCCATGGCATTCGTTTCAAGCCACTGGCTGTGTCTCTGCACCTATTCTGAAGAGGCTGCTGTGCAGCTTTAGGGGATTGGAAGCAGGCTGGTTAGGAACTAAATTGCATCAGTGTGGATTGCCAAGAGCCATAAGGAAAAGGTCGCTGACAAGCTACAGTCTGGGGCAGAGCTAAAACAATAATTTCTAATCATAACAATTTTGTCATTGCAGTGGCTAAGGCCTGCCCTGAATTTATACACATGCAGGAATGTTAGGAATTTCTGTTTGTTTGAAAATATGTAGTAGGAAAACTGCCAACACTTAGGAAATGTTTTCCTCATTAGCCATGGGCCTGGGGCCCTCTGTGAGAATGTGTCACCACCTGCAGAATGTGAAAGGAAAACTGGGTGAAAACCCACCAGGAGTTATGAACACTTACCAGCTGGAACTGAGAGAAGTGCAACAAACAGCAGGCAGATGGAAAATGGCCTTGCTAAGGGTGCAGCTGCTGCATTCTGCCAAATTTAAAGGGCCAGCGCCAGCAAGGCACACTGCAAATCAGTTCCTATAAGAGGGTAATACTGCTTTAGGAAGAACTAGTAAATACTAAGCAGTCACTTATGGCTAGCTTGAGTTATTAGGCTCTGCCCAGCATAAGGGGATAATAAGGAGGCTGTGCTTCCTAAGTGTAGCCCATGGAGGACTCATATGGCAGAGGTATTGGCTTTCTGAGGCACAGTCCTCCTTTTCTTCACGCTTGCTTGGTGTTGGTGGGTCAGTAAGTTGCTTCATCCCTTTTCAAGGGGCATCATGTTCCTCAGTGTGCATCTGACCAGCTACTTTGTCTCGTGAGTAGAGCCAAAGCTCATCAACTCCCCCCCACGTGCACACCCATTTGCTTGGAAGGGGGAGTGTCAGACAAGCAACCCTTGTGGATGGAGCCACAATATGAACAATCCTTGGCTGCACAGCCAAATACTAGGGTTTTGTCTCACCTTTTTTCCATGTATGGCTGAGCAAAGGTTAGGAACAATCCAGTCCATAGGAAGGTGCTCTTTCTCTGTGTGTATACTACTACTATGCTTTATAGCCCCCAGTGGCCATAGAGTTGTGAATGACATCTCCTCATGTCCCACTAAGGTGACCAGATGTCCCGATTTTATAGGGACAGTCCTGATTTTGGGGTCTTTTGCTTATATAGGTTCCTATTTCCCATCCCAATTTTTCACACTTGCTGTCTGGTTACCCTATGTCCCACTCAACTTGTGTATGCCACCATCAACTCACAACTCATTACTCATTAATCCTCACCAGGAGAGTCCCCTATTCTCTCCATGCTCTGTCTGACACTGAAATGAATATTCACAGTCACTAGAGAAGGAAGGAAAACAACAGCAAGAGGGATTTTTACTTCCCTGGGAGGAGAAACCACAGGAAAAGCAGCCATGAATCACCAGTCTTGCTTCTTCTGCCCCATCTGCTTACCCAGGACACTCATACCGGAGGGGGAGAATCAGCTCTATAGCTATGTCCCAGTGGAGCATGGAACTGTGGACCCAGAGGAGGAGTTCTCATGAGTGTGATGGGTAGAATTCCCTCTTGCAAATGATGAGTGAGCCCGGATTTCACAGCATTCAGAACTGAATGAAACCCATCTCTTTGACTTGGTTTTCCCTCAGTAAGGTCTAAACACGCTTATAATTCCCCACTTTCCCTCAACTTACACACACACATTAAAGAAACAAGCACATAAAGCTAAGTGTCCTACAGTCTGGACAGAATGGAAGAACAATATTGTTATTGTCCTTTCTAATTCTAAGTATCGGGTGGAGCTCCGATACTTCAGTTATGGGAGCAATATAACAACGTGAGTAGACAGACACTATCTATTTTCTGTTAACTATAAGAGAGCTCTGTCTGGAGCAAACCACAAAGGCCAGATGAAGTATCGCTGCCTACCTCTGAACTAGGTGGACTCAGGAGAATATGTTATATTTATGCTTCATGTTTCTCACTGGCTGCCCGTCACTTGCTAGAATGACTTGGAAAAAGGTGCGGTTTTAAAGTGTGCCAATGCCCAATGTAGATAGTGTAATTTGTATTTCAACATGTGTTAAAAACAGGTTAGTTAACGTGTTTTAAAAACATGTCTTTTTGCCATAAGTTAACTGCTCCATGGGTAGGACTTGAGGCAAACAGAGGCATTCTCAGTGGGAGGCACTTCTAGAATTCTCTCCAGACAGGAATATTTCTACATCTGAGGATGGCCACTAACAGACAGTGATGTTAGATACACCTCTTTGCCTAGACCTTTTAAAATGACCCATTATTCCTTAGTATTCAGGTGAGGTCTGGTAGCTTTGCACAGTTACAGGTGGTAATGGAGATTTCACTTCCTATACATGGGAAAAGCTGATATACTTTTAAGCTGACCGATGTGAGCTGCCATGTGTGGTGAACTGTGCCATAAGTGTCTATTATAAATCAATATGATATGCTTTGTAGGGGAACCCACAGTATCAATGATCAAAGGTTTATTCAGTGGCAAAATTTTGAGTAAAATTGGCTTTTTAAAGTTTTTGCATGAAACATTTCAACCTTCTGAAATTTGGGGGTGGGGGTGGTTATTTGATCTATGCAAGTATACCAGCAAAAAAATTCCAGAGTCTTGAAAAAAGAGGGCCCAGTTTTACACAGCCTCACATTTCTGCCCTAATCCTGCAAACATTTATGCATGTGCTTAGCTTTAAGTAGCGTGCCAATGGGACCACTCAAAAGTGTTTGCAGGATTAGGGAATTAACTGGAAAACTGAAAAAGAATATACTATATAAATGCAACAAGCTAGCACTAGTAAATCTGGCTAGTGCGGATAACAGTAGTATTGAAAATGTGGTGGCACAGGCTTGGTATTTGGGCTAGCCATCTGAGGACAAGCTTGCCAGGAGCCTGGGTATGTACTCAATTTCCTGACTTCTGCTAAAGCCAGCATCACCATGTCTACACTGCTATTGCTACCCATGCTACAATCACTCCTTTGCTTGTAGTCTAAGTATACCCTTTAATCAGGGAGCCAGAACCAGCGCCTGGACACCCCTTACTTCCACCCTCCCACTGAGGAGAGCTCTGGTGCAGGAGAGAATGTAGCCCTGTAACTCTGCAATGGACAAAGGTAGAAACTTAGAACCAGATTCCTGGTTATGACCTAGAAGTACATGCTGCACAGCTCAAGAACAGTGCGCAAGGGTGGCCTATGTACTCCCTCAATCCTGGGCCAGCTGCATGTCATGCCAGCCCCTTGGTGTCTGAGTCTAAGGGCTACTCTAAATTATTCTGACTGCTACTCATACAGGAGGCAGAAGTCAAGTGGGGCATGTAGATGGACCACCATGCCCCAGGGATCAGCAACAGAAAGTGGAGGTGGTAGAGGAGGTGCTATGATAGCTCTTAGTCACTGAAGGAGATGCCTACACTCCTCCTGTTTTCCTGTTGCAAACAACTTTAATACTGCTTGGCACAGCTTAAAGTAGTCATGCCTCCACAGGGAAGAAGCTGAACAATTCCTTTTTAGAGTGAAGCTTAGCAGTTGTGGACTACTGTAGAATGCAAGACAACTACAGAGACCTTCTAAAACTGCAGGACATTCAAATCTTCTTTGAGCATGCAGTTCTATCTTGGCCCAGACATTAAGACAGAGGTTCTCAGACTTTTGTACTGATGACCCCTTTCACACAGCAAGCCTCTGAGTGCAACTCCCTTGTACATTAAAAACCACTTTTTTATATATTTAACACCATTATAAATGCTGGAGACAAAGCGGGGTTTGGGGTGGAGGCTGACAGCTCGCGACCCCTCCCTGTAATAACCTCGTGACCCCCTGAGGGGTCCCAACCCCCAGTTTGAGAACCCCTGAATTAAGAGAATTTTTAATGAGGATTTGGCTCTGCGTGTGTTTTTCCATGAGACTCTTGTGTTTTCTCTTTCCAGCACCTGCAATGACACCTAGGCACACTCAAATAATAGAGTACAATTTACTAATATGCAGTTACAGCTGCCAGTTGTGGAATTCTCTGAGGGACTGGAAGGCTGAAGAAGACTGATATTAGAAAGGAGGTAGGAGAGAGAACTAAGAAGTGACTGTCTGGACCAAGGAATAGAAAATACCATATTCCAGTGCTTTGTCAGATTTGATCTTTACTGTGGCACTGAAGAGTGAACTGACAGAAAGTGTTTATTACCCAGGCAGCAAGAAAACAATGGTGAAAGGATCAAGGCCCCTTAAAGCAGGATACAGCTATCCCCAAAGCATTTAATCCCAGCTAATGGGCTTTGGCAAGGAACAGTTCACATGGAATAGCTGTGTTTCACTGTGGACAATTGTTTAAATCCAGGCTTAAAGAAATTAAGTGCTCCATTCTCTGTCACATGATGACACCTCTGTCTGAGGAGTCTGTGGCAGAAGGACAAACAAATAAAAAATGGGCTGAAAATCAGTTTTTAATCATTTTCTGCAATCCTTTCTTCATCTGCTTTCCAAAGCATTAAATACTCTACCTTCATGCCATTGAATGAGAGATGAATAAAAATCTCTTTTTCTTTTTTATGATTTGATTAAGATCTAGGTAAAGAAGAGAAGGAAGTTGTAAAATATAGCAAACCCTGTAATAAAGTTAATATACCCTCTGCAAAGACAAAGGAGTTTCAAAGGGATTACAATCAGTCAGAGTTCACACGCTGTTTTACTAAATAATACAGAGAATTTGCTGACACATCAAGAATAATCATATCTTGCTATACTTTGTTAAAAAAAATAGAAAAAAATAACTATTCTCAGCTGTAATACTAAAAGAGTATACCACAGTACTAATTGTTAGAGAGGACGAGCTGCAGAAGGTTTTCATGGTTAATAGGAACATATAGCTTAAAAATTCATGTCTATTTTTCAGGGCTCTAAAATTTGAATGTAGATGGCTGGTGTAGGAGTGTGCCCAAGTGAAATGAATGGTTTATCATAGAGTGGAGTTGTTTTGAACATTACCAAAATCAATCTGGCTGTAGATTGTGTTGTGCTCAGCAATTTACAGGTGCAAATGTTGTTATAACCAGAGTCCTTTGACATACCATTGTACTGGGCAGTGATAGTGACATCAAGTGGATACATCAGTGAATTAAACAACTGAGTTTCTGTGACACAGGAGATATTCTATTTTAATAATGATGCATACTGAAAAGTGTTTATGTACAGCGCTGCACACAAGTAGGCATACACTATTGTGTTAATATGGATGACTTTCCCTTCTCCACCCCACGCACAGTCAGTCTTTAAAAAAAGAAAAAAGAAAAAAAAAACCAAACAGGGAAATGGGAACAAGGAGTTTCCTAAAAAAGGTGGGGGAAGGAATGTAAAGCATGAAGGGGTTCAGCCTCTCCACAAACAAACCACAACAATTCATGAATGCAAAATTAGTTTGGGAAAGCTCAGATGCATAAAGTAAGGTTGCCCCAGGCTGCTTTAATTTCTTCACAGCAATGCTACAAGAGCTATTTGGTTATCCAGTAATGCAAAGCAACTCCTGATTACTTTATTATCCACCTGGTATGCATGCATTCATGTTAACTGAGCCAGCTGCATGTATACTCACATCTTAAATTCCAAGTGCAAGACCAACAAATTCTGTAAAATACACTGGAACTTTTACAGTGAAGTGAGGTTTTTTTTTTCCTTCCACAAAAAATACTCCCTGCAGTCTTGGCATAGCATCACTCTAACATGAAACAGACTCCCTGGCAAAAGATCCCCCACTTTCACCTTGAAAATAATGGCAGATCCTCTTCTACCCTCAGCTACTAGTATCCATGTTGCTGCAGGAGGTGGTGTGTGAACTAGAATCTGTGAAAGGACTGAGGCATTAAAACACCTAACTTTTGAGCATTGAGAAAAATCACAGGAACAACACTGCAATCCACAAAACCTGAGTTAGGTGCCTAGGCTTCTATACAATGGATGGGGAGAAGTAGGTACCTTAGGCCTAGTCTACACTTGGGAAGGGGGGGGGCGATCAATCTAAGTTACGCAACTTCAGCTATGTGAATAACGTATCTGAAGTCAATGTACTTAGATCTACTTACTGTGGGGTCTTCACTGTGATTGGTCTACTGCTGACACTCTCCATCGACCCTGCTTACACTTCTCGCTCCGTTGGAGTACCGGAGTCGACGGGAGAGCACTCGGCGGTTGATTTATCGCGTCTTCACTAGACCCCTGCTGGATCAATTGCTTTGGAGGTAAATGTAGACATGCCCTTAGAATGTTCATGGATCAATCTGGGGCTTAGGCTGGAGACAGCATCCAGGGGCCTGGAGTGAGGCAGCAGTGTGCATGCCCAGAGACAGAAACTTAGGTGCTAAGGAATTTTATAGCAAAAACATAGGTGCTGAGTGAGACTAGGTGCCTACAGGTTTAGGCAGCAGCTGAACAGGACTTTTATGGATCGCAGTGGATCCTAAAACTGGGAATTAGGCAGGCACCTAATTACCTTTATGGATCTGGGTGTACGGTCCTGAATCAACTTCAGATAAGTAGCTATCAGTTGGCTTGTCTTCACTGGATTTATGCTGCCTTCACCTAGGGTTTTTAGACTGCTGCCCATCACTATAGTCTCTGCAACTTCCAAGTAATAGCAACAGCGAAGTCCCTAGTGGACTTCATGAACTATCTAGTTCTTTCTTTTTTGGGATCAAATCTCTGCTCGGGCTAGGGTACTTTGTTTTTGACTGTGAGTTTTTTGGTGTTTGTTTGTTTATTTGTTTTTTTTACTAGATTGCCAAATAGGTCCTTGTCATCACAAGCTAAAAAGGCTTGTTTTAAACATGTGCTACTTAAAACATGTTGAGATCCTCATGTGAAGACATGGCTTAACTTGAGATAGTTAACATGTTTATAAAGCAGCAAAGAATCCTGTGGCACCTTATAGACTAACAGACTAACATGTTTTGGAGCATGAGCTTTCGTGGGTGAATACCCACTTCCTCAGATGCATGTACATGCATCTGAGTAAGTGGGTATTCACCCACGAAAGCTCATGCTCCAAAACGTCTGTTAGTCTATAAGGTGCCACAGGATTCTTTGCTGCTTTTACAGATCCAGGCTACCCCTCTGATGTTTATAAAGGCCAGTCTGGATGCTCCCAAAATGTTTATATTTTACCCTAATGTAAATTGCAAACACTTTGAGATCCATAGATAGTCGTGCCTGTAGAAATGCAAAGTACTGTTAGAACTCAGCTCCCTATTTTAGGGTCTGACTACACAAGGAAGAATGGTGCATCACCAGCTAATGATTATAAAGGCCCTAAATATTGTCTATACTGGGATTAAAAGGTGTGATGTTGCATCATGTCAGCTAGCTCCAACTAACATCTGCTACAACTCTAGCGATGGTGGGATGTACCGTAACATGTGCTAAGCTGGTTACATTAAAGCCTGAATGATGAGCCTGCCCACCCCACGATAGCTGTGCATATAACTGATTTTTTCGTTCTCTGGCAGTTCTGAAAAAAAAATTAACAAAATCATTTTGTTTTGGGTCAACTGAAAATCCAGAAAATATTGGATTTTTTGGCAAATCAACAGGTCAGAAAACAATTCATTTTTGGGTTGAATATTCACAGGGAGCAGGCATTGGAACACAGGGCTACCCTTCCCAGGGGACTGCCCAAAGTACCAACTGATAGAGTCATTCTTACTTGCTTTCTCTCACCCCCAAAGATTATTTCATTATTTTATGCAAAGTGGAGTAGCTCCAGTAAGAGAGACACCCACCCCTGAATACCCTAAAGTTCAGTGTTAGGGCACTTTCATGAGAATGGGGATTCAAACCTGGGTCTGCCACTTGCAGTTGGGGCCCATAGCCATCAGGCATAATGGGGGGTTGGACTCACCAGTTTGTGCATCGTGTGTAGGAGTTAGGTGAAGAAATCTTATGAACCTAGCTAGAAAAATAGAAATGTTTCATTTTGAAAGAGTTGTAATGTTTCATTTTGGCATTTCAGAATTTTTGTTCTCTTCCCTCTCCCCCCAACTGAAACAACGAATCAAAATCAACACAAGTCAGTGAAAAGTTTTGGTCAACCTGCATTTGCATTATGTTTGGCAAAAAAAGTTTCAGCTGAGAATTTTCACCTAGCTCTATACACCACACTGCTCCCAGGGCTGAAGTGAGCTGGGTAAGGAGGTTTGCATGTGCAGGGGGAGGTTTTCGCCACTGTACTGTGTGGCAAATTGCCAGCACTATTATGATGGATCTCGCGCTTTCTCTTCTTTGGGGGGGGTTCAGGGCACCATTTCTTGTCTCTAATTTGGAATATTAATTGCCCCACTAGTGTCCTAGAAGAGGGGGGTGGAGAGGGAGAGACCTGGGCTCACACTCTACTCCAGGTCCCAGCCCTGAGGATAGTGGTGAACCACTTGAACTGATGGTTCTTTCCCCTGGGCTACTTCCCTCTCCTGCCCTTCAGCTTTTGGAGGGGGGGGGGCTTCCTGCCCTCTCTCTGTACAAGCCAGGTGCCCCTTACCTAGGGTCTTGGACTTCTTAGCCCACCGCAGCACTTCTCCAAACTGTCCTCTGCTTCCCTTCAAACTGTCCTTTGCTCCAACACCAATTCCTCTCTGCTCCAACTCCCATACTGTCTGACTGAAGCAGGGGGTTTATCACGTGACTGGCTTCAGGTGCTCTAGTTAATCTATAGCAAACTTTCTTCCCCTTACAGGGAATAAGGCTCCCTTCTAACCCTCTCCTGCTGCCCTCTGGCCATGCTGTATCACAACAGATAACCCTATGTTCTTGGGATTCACCCTCTTGCTCACTCCCTGTTTGGACCTGGGAGCAGAGAGTGGTGGGAGGACCCAAGGGAAAGGATCCTCTTCCAGCTCTGCAGAAGAGGCTGAGAGCTGTGACATCTTTCTCTCTCTCTTTCAGCTCTCATTCCCACAAATAGTAAAGTTGCTTCAGAAGGACACGTGCCACTCTGTTTCCTATCTCCATGCCCATCTTCAGCTAGCATCCCTTCCCTATCCAAGCAGCTGGGATTGCTCACTCATTTTCCAGATGTAACCAGTCTCCACCCCTGAACTGGGAATCCATGCCAGAGTCAGAAATAAAGATCTCTTGACTTGCACTTCTGTGCTTTGGCCTCAAGAACAACCCTCCCCATTTCTCTATCTAAATACAAGAAGGCTGGGGTAAAATTTTCAAAAGCATCTATGTGATGTAGGAGCCTAAGTCTCTTCAGCTTTCAATGAGTGTCTTAGTCATTTTGACAATGGAATTTAGGAGCTTTTGAAAATCTTCAGATCTAGCTCTCATCTTGCTTACTTCTGCCTGTAATGTGGATTTCTGAGTTGTTTTTTTAAAACAGTGTGTGGAAAAAACAAAATACAAATACAGATCCCAGTAAACCCAGGCATGTTTTCTTTGACTTCTGAGCTACTGAGGTTCCTGGAGAAACCAAAAGCAGAGCCCTACTTTTAACTTTAGAACTGTAAACTATTTTCATATGATTTCAAATGTTTTTTCCCAGTAAAATGTGGATAAGCAAGCTGCCCTCACTATAAACTACTGTGGTATTTTGGGGAACGGAAAGTTTTAAAAAGCCAAGATGCTTATATCTAAAGAATAATTAGAGTGTAGGCAAACACTAATGCCAAAGAATGTAGTAATGTAATGTAAACTTACATGGACATCTGCATTTTTTAATATTGATTGCACGTCAAAGTCAAAGCAAGACTAATGTCATAACAATTAGAATTTGCAATGCTGTCACAACGAGAAAAGGATTTCATTGCATCTTTGCAGGGACTGCCTTCTGAGGCCATTTGGATGCATGGTTGTGATGGCAAAACTATTTCACTGTATGTCTAGACCCTATGACTATTGCATAACAATGCTGTTAAGAAGTGGGGAGCATACAATATTTTACTACAAGCATTTTGAAGCTAAGATTTCCAAATAGAGTGATCTCAGAGCAACTTCTTCCACCATTAAAATAAAAAGTCAAAACACTAAAAACATGAAAAGTTATTAAAGTTTTGAGAAAAGCACAAAAGTGGAGGAATGCGAAGAGTACATTTAGCTCAGCCTCTTTGTTAATTCCAATCATAGCACAAATGGGGCCGTATTGTGCATCCATGACATTTGTGTGCTTTTGACACCATGGTTGCTTAGGTGAAGAAGGCTAATTGCTAGGCATTTCCTGACTTCTTCATGAGACGCCGAGAGCTTTTAAAGTTGCTTAGCTCTACTATTCCTAAAGCTCATGGAGAGCATATCAAAATGGATCCCTGTGTCTTTGCAGTAGGCAAACATTTCATCATGTAGATTCCCTTTCCAAAAACTCAGCTAATGCAGAGTTAAGGTTGAGGAACAGTCATATTCTTCCAGAACACTGAATCCACCTATACTTGAACTTCTGAAACCCAGGAAATATAGAATTAAGGTATACACCAGCCCGGCTCACGACCTTAATGCTGCCCCTGGGAGCTGGCAAGAGTCACTGGGGTATACTGTAAATAAGTTTCAGCCAGAGATCCCCATTTTATAGGGTGTGCTGTGTACAGAACTGTATTTCCATTTGTCTGCACTCACTGCTCGTCATTGTGTTAGGGACAGCTGTACTGACTGGATCAGAGATTACTTGCAGCAGGTTGCCAGCTCACCCTGCAATATGAGGAAAGGAGCATCTGCACCCAAATGGACTGCAGACCTCTCGTTTCAGTGCGGAGTTCTGTTGGTTGTAGAGCTGCCAGAAGAGCACAATAGTCTATTCTTGGTGTGGAGATTTGTAGCAATCTGGTAACATTCATGATAGTACAATACAGGGCAGAGGACAAGTGTTAAGGGGTGTAACACCTGGCAACACAGTATAAATTAAATGGCTGAGTAGAAGCCAGGTGTAGCCAACTGGCATTCACTAAGCCTGGCCTAAATGCAATTTCTGCCTCAGTGAGGATATGATCATTGCCCAGCGGTGTGGAATCTCCACATGCCTGAGCGACGTAGTTAAGCCAACCTAACCCCCTTTGTAGATAGCGCTAGGTCAATGGCAGCATTAGTCTGCTGCCCTAGCTATCACCTCTTGCAGAGTAGTGAGTGTCTATCCTGAAGCTCTACAACAGCGCAAGTGCAGTGGTTTCAGTGTAGACATAGCCCCAGACTCCACTTTGCATGTTAACAGTGGGGGAAGGGGTTCTTCTCTGTCACAGGAGGATTGCAGAAAAGTGAAGTGGCTCATCCATCTCAATAGGAGGTTCTCAGGTCAATCGGAACATGCCATGGAGACGTGCCATGCCTGGCAACAGTCCTGAGAGTTGTGAACTGACCCATTCATCTCCACAGATGCTCTCCTCCTCCCTCTCCCAAAGTTTACCCCAGTCTCTGATGTGGAGTTCCAGTTTTTACTTACTATGTGCATGGGTTTTATATCAGTTTGAATATTTAAATCAGCTCCTTATTGGTACATGGTGGTTGTAACTGAGGAATCTAGTGACTCCAAATGTTCATGGCAAAGTACTCCAGCCCCTTTTATAGCATACCGATTTTCAGAGAAATCTCCCGCTGCCATGTGCATTTTAGAGCACTTTGATTATTCAAACCAGCCCCTTATGGGGGTGGAAGGAGGCTGTATCTGTGGAATCCCCTTTTTAAAAACTCTCTCTCTCAGTGAAGCACCTGTGTAGCCTTATGCCCCCTATAGCAACCTCACATGAACTGTACAGCAATGCAACAACAACACAACCATCACAAAAGGTTGATAAATAAGGCCTTTAGTCCTTTCTACTCTTGTCAATCCTGCCCTTAAAGTGCAAACCTAACAAAGGTAGAACAGATTCCCAGATTCTTGTATTATTCTATATCAGAATAGATTCCTGCTGTGCCTCTGAAACTCTCATTTTGCCATGTCGTTTCTGAGTTCAGTGGTGCCACTGTATGCGCTCTGAAGGTGGTAGAGCTGCTCAGTTTAACTTCATGGCCCTCACATCTTAGGAATGCTTGAAGTGACCTCCTGAACACTGAGCCAACATCAAAGTTTGGCCATTGATATGGATCAGAACTCTATAGGTGATAAGGTTGCAGTCTCACTGATGAACAGCTTAAGTCTGTTATCCTTGGTCTACATCCAGAAAATCCAAATGCTCTTGTACAGTAACTTTTTCTGAGTGCTCTTTGAAAACACAATATCTGTCAACTTTGACTAACAAGTGCTTGTTAATCCCCCTGTCATACTGGCATTTGGTTGAAATATTCCACCATCATATGCTTCAAAATATCTTCCTTTTTTCCAGGCAACAGCTAAAATTTTTACTACAGTATTAGGAAATTTTAATCACTGTTAAAAGGTTCCCTAATGACTATAATAAAGGACAATATTTTATTGATGTCGGCAACTGACGTACATACAGCAGCACTTTTTAATCTGCTGGTGTGCCGTAGCTTTACATAACTTTGCTGCAGTGCCTAGAGCAACATCTGCTGATGTAGCTCAGCTGTGACATAACAGGTTTACTAGCAGTGCTGATGAAGTTATCACTGTGGTTGTGTCTCATCACTGCAGGGTCAATTTTAAATTTCCTTAGAAAACCACCCCAGGGCAAATGAAGCTGAGAAAGGAAGAGTCCATCAGCCACCCCATCTGGAAGACCAAAACCTCACTGTTCATGGTATAGTTGAATTGCCATGCCATCAGCATCAAGGTCCAAGAACTGACTTTCAGGCTCTTCAGCGGAGTAGGCTTCACGAGGTTAGATTCCCTAGCATGTTTAATTGTGTCGACTGTTGGGGTAACAATTTCAAGAAATGTATAACCCTCTGCTGTTCCTCTTTCCTTAAGATTGTAGACGTGCTGCTAAAAAAAGTGACATGAGGATGGACTGTGAGGAGAAAGATGAAACATCTCAGAATCTTAAACAGATGCAAAATGATGCAATGACATGAAAGATAAAAAATAGCACACACAAAAATCAGTGGGATCATGATCTAGTGGTTGTAGCGTGAGACCAGGAATATGAAGTTCTGGTGTTAAGCCCCAGATCCGCCATTGATTTCCTGTGTGACCTTGGAGAAGTTACTTAGGTCCATATCCACAAAGGGACTTAGACATTGCAATGCCTACAGTTTAGGCACCTAGGGAAAAAAATCACAGGAACAGGAATGGGAATCCATGAGCCTGAGCTATGTATCCAGCCTCCATGTACAATGAATGGAGAAAGACAGGTGCCTTTGAATGGGATCCACAAATGCCAGCACAATAGATGAGGAGCCACCTATGCTAGCCAGTGGGAGATGCTGACAAATGGCAGAGCTTAACACAAACCCTTCTCTTGGCATTCAGTGCATAAGACCAGGCTGGAGGGAGGCACTGATCTCTCCTAGCCATCTGTAAATGGGAATCCCTCTCTGGGGCATCAGGCTGTCTAGGTACCTAAATAATTTCTGGCAGGCATGAGTAAGGCATCTGCCTAGCTCACCCTAGTATGCTGAAGAGGAGCCTCTTTCATAACCTTTAGCCCAGAGGTTAGGGTACTCACTCAGGAAGTGGGAGACCCTGGTTTAAAGTGTCCCCACTTGTGAAAGAAGTCATTTGTCTTCCCCTCTCAGGTGAGTGACCTAACCACTGAGCTATGGAGTGATTCTCACTCTTTTATGGCTAATTATTAATCAATTATTATGGGACAACTTCAGAAGGAGAAATGAAGGGAGACCGACACCAGACTATCCCATAAATTTGTGGTTAGAGCACTTACTTGAGGGGTTAGAGACCCCTGTTTAAACCCATTCTTCTCATGAGGCAGAGGGAGACTTGAACTAGGGTCTCCCACATCCGAGACAAGTTCCCTAATCAGTGGGCTCAAAGTTATGTGGAAGGCTGCCACTGTCTTCCGCTGCTATCCTGGGGGCTAGATGGCCTCTGAGCACACCCAACAGATTGGCCCAGAATGCAATGGGCACTCCTTCCTTTAGTTAGTGGCTCAGGTGGGAGCAAGGAATCCAGAAACCTAGAGCGAGGCTGCAGTGCAGATGCCCAAAGTCAGCAAGATAGCCACCTAAGAAACTTGTACCCTGAAAATGTAGGAGCCTGCAGGGTAAGGCAGCAGTGGAAGGGGGAGGGAGGGGTTTGTGGATCACAATAATGTCTAAAATTGAGAGTTAGGCACCTGAGTGTCTTTGAGGATCTGGGCCGTAGCCTCTCTGTGCTTCAGTTTCCCATCTGTATTACAGGGTTCCTCACAGGGTTCTTCTGAGGCTTACTTAGTATTTGTGAGGAACACTGCAATTCCCAGATGAATGACAATATAGAAGCATTGTTATAATAAATAACAAACAAAGGAGCATCAGCCATCCCAGTCCAGCCTTGGATTGCAGAGCCTGGCTAAGAGGGCAGTTCACACCCTGAGACAGTACTATGTTGCCAGCCAGCCATTGCCTTCCAATGATGCCTTGACTAGATGGTAGTATGCTGTTCACACTAGACAGTGTTGGGGGAAGGAAGTTACTCCCTTATCCAGCCTTAGCACAACTGAACATGTTGCTACATGTTTTACAAGGTCATTTTACTGCCAAGCAACCTCTTGCAACTATTACTCCCCTCCCTCGCCCTCTGTCTTGAACAGAGTATCTTCTTAATCCCTCCTCCTCACCCGCCAGTCCTTCTGTAGCTGAGTGGATAGGCTAGAACTCTCATGTTCTTCTGGGAGACACCTACCTCAGATGTACTGTGGAAGTAAGATTTTACAGGGTTTCCTGTTCCCCAACTGGTTCCTGCTCCTTCACCCCTAACAATGACAGGTACCTTGCCATTCCTCCAAAGCAAACAGACTTGTCATTTGGGGTGCTTACACTGTCACTTTCTTCCCCCACCTTCATGTCAAGGAAGGTTCCTGCTCACTATAGCCCCCAAGACAGAGATGCTGGAACTAAGGGTATTGGAAGTGTGGCAATGTCCCCCGGCTTGAAGTGGTTTCCATCATATGTAGGGTTTACAGTTTGGTTCAATGGCTTTCAGCACGCCCCACTATAAAATTGTTCCAACACCCCAGCCTCAAGACGGTCACACAACCTCTCCTTCAACCTCAGACACTGCTGCTGTTTCAGAAAGCATTGTGGGTAGGTTCCAGGTCTCATGCCAGCATGTTGTTTACCTCAAGCTGCCTAGAGTGGCTCATAAAGGTGAGTACCAATCAAGTATGCACTCTTTGTGCGCTATAACCACCTTAACATGGAAACACAGACTGTCCCTTTGGGTACTTCGGTCTATCTTGCCACCTAGGTAAGTTGCCTTTGTGACTGATGGTCCCCTACCAAAAAAATCACAACAATATTAATGTTTCCCAGTCCCAAAGAATTAGTCACTTACCCCAGATCAGTTGTGCCTCAGATCTCACACTAAAGACAATGTTTGGAGCCAATCCTATAATAAACTAACTGAAGATTTATTAACAAAGAAATTAGAGTTATTTACAAGATTAAAGCAGGTAAACATATACACACAAATGAGTTACAGTCTTAGTTCCAAAAAGTAATGGCAGATGCTGTAATGTGTAAGATATATGTCCTTTAGGGATAATCCAGGCCAGACACTGGGGAACTCTTGCTTATGCTTGCAAATCTATGCCCCTCAGAGTTCAAGCAGCATAGAGATACAGTTCCTTCTTATCAGGGTTATTTAATTCCTTTCCCCCAGTGTTCAAGCTGATTCAATGAGTGCACCTGCATATCTCCTCGTGTGTGTGTGTGTGTGTGTGTGTGTGTGTGTGTGTGTGTGTGTGTGTGTGTGTGTAAGCAATCAACAAAGTCTTTTTTCTTTGATGATTCACAATGGCTCATTTGGTTTCAATGAACCTTGGTGGGCAGGACCTAACACCTTCTGTAGGATGTCAGCATTTCTACCTTAAGTAACGCTGCTTTCCTGTTTGATGACTTACATAATTGTAGAGGCTTACAGTGCAAAAACTTAATATGATATCTGTACCCCATGTTATAAGTAAGATTAATACATGCAGCATCCTACAAGCATTTCATAAAGTCTAAACACTAAACACATTCTTATAAACGTAACGTACAGGTGAGCCTAACTGGTTTCCAGCTATGCATTTGTCAGTGTTCGGTGAGGCCTATGCATGAATAGGCACCTGGTCTATCAGCATCACACCCCACTCCTGAACATGCACTGAAATAGCGACAAAAAAGATTAGAGGTATGAGGGGAGATTAAAAACACTGGGACTTTTTAGCTTTGAAAAGGGATGCATAAGGTGGGATATGGCAGAGGTCTATAAAACAGTGACTGGTATGGAGAAAGTGAATAAGGAAGTGTTATTTACTCCTTCTCATAACACAAGAATTAGAGGTCACCCAATTAAATTAACAGGCAGCAGGCTTAAAACAAACAAAAAGAAGTACTTCACACAATGCACAGAAACTTGTTGCCACCAGATGCTGTGAAGGCCAAAACTATAACAGGGTTCAAAAAAGAACTAGAGGATAGGAGGATAGGTCCATCAATGGCTACTAGCCAAGATGGTCAGGGATGCAACCCCATGCTCTGACTATCCCTAGCCTCTATCTGCCAGAAGCTGGGAATGGGCGACACTTGATGGGTGCTTGTTCTGTTCATTCCCTCTGAAACACCTGGCATTGGCCACTGTCAGAAGACAGGCTACTGAGCTAGATAGAACATTGGTCTGACCCAGTGTAGCCGTTCTTACCCAGCAGATTCAGCTTCTGCCATTCCTACCCGTTCTCTAGAAATCCCAGCCACTGAGCTGATCCCAGGGTCCACACGAGCTAATTAGTGCACAACCTGCTAGTGCAGACTAAAATTTAGAAGCCTCTGGGTTTTTTGTTGTTGCCTTAAATTATAATAAAATTACAGTCACTTGGTTAAGTCCAATACTCATGTCCAGCTTCACTGGCCCTTGCCATTCACAATAAAACAGATTTTTCTCTTAGGGGGCGCCCTGTATATAACTAAGATTTATCAAAGGATTTTAACACAATACAGTGCAGTGTTGTTGTTTTTAAATGCTCAAGTTTTTTTTATCTGTTTGCCCTTTAACCTGCCTCATAAATCTCATTCAAAATGGACCCATTTTACATGACGTGATTTGCTATGAAAATATGCTGACACTACTGCAGTGCAAAAATAAATAACAGAAAAGAGCAAGCAAAAGGGAATGTGCCATATACTGACTACAGGGAAACAGCGCAAAACATCTAATCACAGCAATGCCAGGAAACTTGAACCTGTCCAAAAAGATCCAGAGCTCTCAATGTTTAATTGCTGTTGATGGCTGCTGATCAGTCATGCATGACAATGTGTGTGTCACGCTGCTTCCTGCCTGTGTTCATTCCTGTCAGCCTTCACTCCAGGTGATGAACACTGCTTCTCTGACCATACTGAAAAAAGAAAGGGGGGGGGAGCTCTCACAGACACAAAGAGACATGAACCCAAATAACACAAACCACAGAAAGAGAACACCAAAAATGGACAGCAAAGGCCAGCTTTTATCAATCATCTTCCCATCTCCATTTATGCTTTGGAAAAAAAATGTGTGGCATCTGTGACCTACAGTATTCCAATTGGCAAGATTCAAATCTCCTGTTTGGGTGATTATGTGTTTGAATACATGCTTGGGGCTGCATGGAGCAATTTGAATTACAATTGAGGAGCAATGAACATTATCATTTTTGGTGAACTGGAGCTTTAAAAATATCTTCCGCCAGCTAGCAAGAAAGAAAGATAGTGAGAGAGGCAGGGGAGATAGGAAATTTGACTTAAAAGGTCTGGAAATTGTGTAACAACTTTCCACCCTTTTCAGAACGTGATTGTTTAATGGTGTCTGCATCTGGGCCTAGATTCATCAGAGCACTTAAGCATGCATTAACCTTAAGCATGTGAATTATCTCATCCCTATTCAGGAAAGCACTTAAGCCTAATTTTAATCATATGCTTAAGTGAAGAGGTGTGGGATCACTCACATAGTTAAAATTAAGGATTTGCTTAAATGCTTTACTGAGCTGGGGCCCTAATAACTCAGTCCTATGTCCTTGTTATGTTGGTAATACAATGCTGAAGGAGTGCTGTTCTTACACCTTCTCTCATACCGGCTCTCTTCTCAGATTGTTACTTTATGCTTGCTTACCCTTACTCTGCACTGGACACAATGTGTTTCTGAAAGTTGATACATTTATTAACCATCCAGAATGTATCTGCTGGCTCTCATTCAGGGCATGATCCAGCTGCCATGGAAGTCAATGGGAGTCCTGCTGGGTCAGGTTCTCTATTGCCATCGGATATGAATCTGCAGAAATCACGTAGTCGCTAAGGCTGGGAAAACCAGCACGGTTAGAGGATATTCTTTAACAAAAACAGACAAAAAAATTCTTGGGATTTCTTGGTCCACAAACATTGGGTGATTTTAATTACAGTCAAGAGATTTAGATTAAAGAGTTAAAGTATAATTTGCAGCTCATCATATTTTAATAAATTAGAATATGGAATATGTCATTATTTTTGGTGAGCTAGTTTGACATTTTATTACTCTGTCCATGTAGCACCTTCATTCATCTTTCTGATAAATTGAGGGTCAGGGTGGAATACGAAACAGTTCAAGTCATTGTTTTTTCAGGGTATTTCAGGCTCATTTAATAAGTATGTTGCATCCTCTTATGTAATATTTTAAAATAAAAAGATCACATATATGCATGCATGCACACACAAATAAAAGAGCAGACACAGTGGACGTGATGCTGATCTCACCCCCAACAGACTTCATGAATAACTCCACTGAAGTCAAAGGAATTACAGCAATGTAAAACCAGTGAGAGATCAGAATCAGGCTCAATAGCAATGACACACAACAGACATACAAAAGTATTAAAAGTGCTCTTTGGGGGGCTTGGTCTACATTATTGTTTCATATATCAGCTCTTCCAGATTCTACATTCAGAGCGGAGCTGATTTCCTTCTATGTCACTGAGCAGCGACTATAAAGGGATTATTAATTTATTATTAAAGATGAGATATTAACAGAGATGAATAGGTGTAAAAGCAAGAGCAGTTTTATTAGATCTATGTTAGTTAACATGTTTGCTTGGTCTTGTTCATCACAAATTAAAAACTATAGCAGAAATAATGCCATAGGAAAGCGCTAGGGTAAATTCAAATATCCCATAATTCATATTATGAACTGCTCTGCAAGGAAATAAAAGAACATAACACCACAGCAAAAGTTTGAGGCATTTTTTTACATGAGGCCTCTACTATCAATGAAAAAATCACACATATTGTAACACAGAAAAGACAAGTGTGGCAAATGGATAGTAAATATGGAAAAACTCCCAGGATGCCTAGCCTATTAAAAATAGGGTTTTGATGCACTAGCAGAGTTCTGAAGTAAAGCTCAGACCTCAGTTCTGCATGCAACATGACTGAAGAACTTTCTTTTACACAAGTTCTTTTGTTGCTCGTCTTATATTCCATTAATAATTTCAAATGCTACATAGCATAGCATTCCTATTTATTGTGACCACTAGTTTAGCTGGGCACAGGAACTGAAAAAAAAGGAAGTGTAGGTTTCTTCCTTACTTTATTCCTTTGATGTGTTTAGTGTATATTATTACAAGAAAATTTAAAGTTGAAATAATTTACATAAAAATTGCTGTTTGTTGTACTGAGAAGGCAAGATGACAGTGAAAACAGGATATCTATGGGTTGGAAACTTGGAGCCAAATCCTCAACCTCAGTGGAAATGTGTATGAATAAGGATTCAGTAAGTTGCTCAAGATCTGGCCAGAGGTGGCTAATAAAGCTCACATAAAATGAAACTGCACATTTAATTTAATTTCATTTTAAATGCCGCCTAAAACCAATTGTTGGAATACATAAATTCTGTAGCATTTAGAGTTTTCATAAATCAATCATGTTTGTCCATCCCTCTTTTATTCTGTAAACATTAGTTATGTACACCATAGCCTATAATGTTTCCTGCAGTCCCTGGTGACTTTCATGTTAATCTAGTATTTTTTAATAACAACGCTGTTACGTGTAAAATTATAGTTTTGACCATAAACTCATTAGAAACAAATTGTGGTAGTCTGTGCTCCTGTCTCTTTGGCTTTCTTTGTTTTCCATTTTTTTATTTTACATTACTGGTGCAGGTATTTTGCTGTTTGTTCTTACAGAATAGGGATCTCTGGAGTGTGGCAACATAGCGTTTTTAATTTTCATGTTATGAAATAAATAAATAAATAAAAGCTACTGCTTTGCCTAAGCCACAACTCTAACATAAAATGGGGTGTCTAATATCTTTTACATTCTGTAATGAATGTTTTTAAAAATGAGACATAAAAGTTGAATTCTCTTGAAATACAAGGAGCCTCGTATACTCTGTCCAGAAGCTACGTACAGTATGGATAGGCAAAATGATAACTCCCTCACATGGCTCTGTCATTGTAACTAAGCCCTGACATGAAAGCCTTGAGGGTGTGGTTAAAAAGGACTGACTGCCTTCCAGTGTGCTGAAAGGAAACTTCAGCATCCTTGCTCATTCGGTTTTTGTATAAAAACTGACAGATGTGTCAAAGGTGTGATAGTTTTGTGAATAAGTAATAAATCCTGACAAGTTGGACCTTATCATTCCATTCAGCCTAAGGTGAGGTAGGGGCCTGAGGTAATAATGGAGGCAACTTAAAATCTCTAGCTTGGACTTACGTGATGACTAGCCTTGTTCATCTATGCTATTGCTGGTATAAAATATTTCTGATGACAAATATGTCTGGCCAAATTCATCCCTGGTGTAATTCCATAGAGGCCAATGGAGTTACACCAGGGATGGATTTGGTCTCTCAGATTTATTTTAAATGAAGGCTACAGGAGCTTTGCCATAAAGGCAGTTGCCTGAATAAAAAACCTTCTTATCCAATCTCAATACAGATTCGAGTGGTACACATTTTATAATAAGGACAATGATTACCAGATTGATTTATAGGCACTTTAGTCAAAGGCTATGTTAGAGCACAGATCCCAGAGGTGAAAAAGCAATTATTACTCTGAACCAGCCTGATCCCTAGATATCCATAGCTCACGTAACACTGAAGGATCCATTTCAAATGTCTTTGCAAACAAAACAAAACAAACCCCTCTCTAAAATTCTTCTCTTAGCAAAAGGAGGGAAGAGGGGCGATGTAAGGAGAACAAATAAAGAGAGTGATGTTCAAGTTGAACCAGTGCTACCAAAAATTAGAGGGAAATAATTGTTGTAATCTATAAAAGGGAGAAATAAAATGTTTGCATGCCAGACTTCTGCTGTACTGGCAAATCTTAAATTTACATCCTGTACTCAAAGGTTGGGATAGCGAGGTGAGCAGTTTAGGTGGAATATTCTGTAAAGCTGGACTTTCATGCAGGAAGCATATCTCCATGGGCACACATGAATGTCAGTATATTTTTTCCAGTAAAAGCTGATGCCCTTGCTACTTAATTTTCATTAAAAGCTTTCTTATGAGAGAATGTAAAAGAAAGTACAGCAATACAGAAAAAACAATGCTGGATGGATTAAGTGCAAGGCAGAAGCAGTGTTACTCCAGATGACTGACTAGCTCTTAAGCTTTAAGAAGGAATTCAGAGTTAGGGCAATGAGGAAGCCACTATGTATCTTTATACTTAGCTGCCAGTAGTGTGGATTGAGTCAATGGAATCTGATATAATGTTTCCAGACCACAGGGAGAAGAAAGGAGATCTGAAGACATCACTATTATTGATTTGTTCAATCTAAACAGACAAGACAGACAAAGGGGGAGGGAAACGCATGCAACAGGTGTGTACAATGATCTGTATGGTGGTTGGCAAATGGTATGGTAGCCATACAATTTTCTGGGGAGGGAGTGTTTTGTTTTTATATGTATGTGTGTGTGTGTGTGTGGGCAAGTCTACACTGCAGCGCTACATTGGCACAGCGGCATGAGTGCTGCTGTAGCACATCTGGTGAAGACACACTATGCTGACAGGAGAGCATTCTTCTGTCTGCATAATTAAGCCACCTCCGCGAGAAGCGGAACCTATGTTGGTGGGAGAATGTCTCCTGCCGATGTAGCGCTGGTGTAGACAGCACAAAACTTGTGTCACTCGGGGGTGGGGGAGGGGAGAAGGGCTTTTTTACAGCCCCTAAGTAAAGTAAGTTAGAGCGACTTAAGTGCTAGTATAGACTTGCCCTTAGTGTCTGTGTGCGTGTGTGGGAGAAGAAGAGAAAGACATGCAGGTAACTTGAAAGACAAAGGAAAGAGAACACTGAGGGGGATAAGCAAATGGTTGGGAGAAGAAAGTGCAGGACAGCGAGAGGGAAAATTGGAGAGGAGCATGGAGAGCAGAGCAGTGAGGCTGGCAGCAAAGGGCCTGTGAAGGAGAAGACAGGAGAAAGATTTACATGGATTAAGAGTTGGCTAACGGATAAGTCTCAAAATATCTTTGTAAACAGGGAATTGTCATTGAGTGGGTGTGTTTCTAATGGGTTTGACTGGGGCTGGTTCTTGGCCTTACACTATTTAACATTTTTATCAATGACTTGGAAGAAAACAAAATAATCATCGATAAAGACTGCAGGTGACGCCAAAAAATGGGGAAATAGTAAATAATAAAGAGGACAGGTCATTGATAGAGCAGTCTGGATCATTTGGTGAATTGGGTGCAAGCAAACAATATACGTTTTTAATACGGCTGAATCTAAATGTATTCATCTAGGAACACAGGATGTAGGGCGTACTTCCATGATGGGAAGCAGTGATTCTGACAAAGATGTGGGGATGGGGGTAGATCATCAGATGACTATGAGTTCCCAATGTAATTCTGTGGCTGAAAGAGCTAATGGTACTCCTGGGATACATAAATAGGGGAACCTTGAATAGGAGAAGAGAGGTTATTTTACCTCTGTATTTGGCACTGGTGCAACTGCTGCTGGAGTACTGTGTCCATTTCTGGTGTTCACAGTTCAAGGAAGACGTTGATACATTGTAGATGGTTCAGAGACGAGTCATGAAAAAGGATCTGAAAACATGCTTTTAGTTATAGACTCAAAGAGCTCAACTCTATTTTTTTTTAATAAAGAGAAGGCTAAAGAGTGATTTGGTCACAATGTAGAAGTACCTTCCCCTGGGGTATTTAATAGTAGGGTCTTCAGTCTAACAGGAAAAGGTGTAATATGATCCAATGGGTGGAATTTGAAACGGAACAAATTCAGACTAGAAATAAGGTGTAAATTTTTAACAATTAGCAGGTAGAACAATGTATCAAGGGTTGTGGTAGATTCACCATCACTGGCAATTTTTAAATCAAGATTGGATGTTTAAGTAAAATGTATGCTCTAGGAATTATTTTGGGGAAGTTGTATGGCCTATGTAATACAGGAGGTCAGACTAGATGATCACAATGGTCCCTTTTGGACATGGAATCTATGATTCTAAGGTCACAGAAAAGAGCCAATCAACAGAGGAGAAAAACTTGAGGCCTGTTTTCCTGAATGCAGGAACATTGTAAGCAGAGGCTGCATAGTGAATAGTTTGGGAAGCTATTAAGAGAACACAAATGGTAGTAGGGATGGCTGAAATCCACCTCAGTTGGGCTGATCCAGGCTTCCACCAATGACTGGTAAACGAAGCAAAGTTAGGTCTATGTTTCTCAACTTTGTTCCATTTACTGCCAACCCCTAACCCATTTCTTTGTTTTAAATATTCCCTGACTCTTCTGGTCCTCAGACTTGAAATGCAATGCCTGCACCAAACACTATCTTTCGACATTTTCACTCCCTGATTCCGCTGCTAGCTAGCTTGGAATTTTATGCCCGCACATAAGCCCTTCTACTCTGAGAATGTCGTACTCATCAAACATCCAGAAGTCTGTTTGCCAGAGTGCCACCGATGCAACATCCAAGCAGAATTTTGCTTCCCCCAGACGTTAAGAAGCAGCACTGGAAAGCTGCCTTCCCGCTGCTAATATGGCAGCACAGAAGCCCAGTGTTTTTTATTTACGGTTTTAGGTGACCCAGAGGCTCAATTAGAGGATGCGGTGGGTGTGGACATCTAAACCCTTCTTGCAGCCCCAAGAATCTCTCCCGCTTTCATTTTATTTCCCACTTCCTCATCATCAAGCCCCATCACAGCAATTATCCCATCCCTCTGGCCAAACACGGATACAATTCCCTCTGACTTTGAAACCAGTCAACATCAGTCTTGAAATGGAGAGGTAGCTACCGAAAGTGACATGAAACACTCTTTCCAACCCAGGGGAAAAGCAGACATTCTCTGTAGAGTTCACAGCCCAGAGCAAAAGCCCTGCTCATTGCACTACAGCTAGAACACACATAAGGCTGGCCCTTGCTGTTCTTGCTTTTCTGTAACCCAGGTCACAACCACGTGTGAGGCAACTGCCTGAAAAACACCAAGTGAACCCTATTTCTGGTTAAGGCCTCAGACTGGGAGAACAAGGAAAGAGCTGTAAAGAGAAGAGAGGCTTTCATTCACTCTAAAAAGATATTCCCTCCAGCTCTAACTAGATATTGGATGAGAAAGCGACGGAAGAGCAGCAAGAGGCTAGAGACTTAAACAGAAACAGAAAGAGAATGATTGGTCACCTAAAGGGCCAGAGAAGAAACAGCAAGAGAAGAACGTATGGATGCAGAGGTCCACACTAGCATATCCCTATGCAGAATCAAGGCCTAAATCTGACTCTAAAAACCAATAGAATTAAAAAGCGAGTTATATAATTTCTATAGGATTTTTAAAACCAATTTAAAGAATTTAATAGAAACAACATCCTTGCTCTAGCATTCTCTAGGTTGGTGTAAAAATCGACACAAGTGTTATTCTCTATTACATTCTACACGATTTTCTAACACAGCACCAATGCTTTCATATTGGGCCACAGGGAGGAATTTGATAACACAGCAGAAAGCAGGGAACTGACTATTCTGTCTCTGTTAGGACAGCTGGAAATTAAAGTAAGTGGACTACTGAGAACAATGGGGTCAGAGCCAATGGAAAAGCAACTTCCAAACATTTCAATTTTAGGGGCTTCCAACTATGGAAAATTGGTGCCATGTGGCTTTTGCTCAGGTCAGGACACTAAAGAAAGAACATTTAAAAAGCATGACAGTCCATTTAACAAGCTTCTCTCTGCCATAGACACTTCAGCAAAGGCATGCTTGTCTGTGCTGTGACAGACCCAGGCCAGTGGGGTATAGGAGTCTGGTAGAGGGCAAATATACTGGTCACTGGATGAGTAGTTTTCTGTTCCCTGGGTGACCAGAGCAGGGGCTGCACTAGAATAATCAGGAACCTGCTAGAACCAATTAAGGCAGACAGGCTGATTAGAACACCTGCAGCCAATCAAGGCAGGCTAATCAGGGCACCTGGGTTTAAAAAGGAGCTCACTCCAGTCAGAGAGGGGAGAGCCAGAGGAGAGGAAGTGTGTGTGAGCAGCTGAGAGTGAGAAGGTGTGCTGCTGGAGGACTAAGGAGTACAAGCGTTATCAGACACCAGGAGGAAGGTCCTGTGGTGAGGATAAAGAAGGTATTTGGAGGAGGCCATGGGGAAGTAGCCCAGGGAGTTGTAGCTGTCATGCAGCTGTTACAAGAGGCACTACAGACAGCTGCAATCCACAGGGCCCTGGGCTGGAACCTGGAGTAGAGGGTGGGCCAGGATTCCCCCCAAACCTCCCAACTCCTGATCAGACACAGGAGAAGTTGATCCAGACTGTGGGGAAGATCACTGAGGTGAGCAAATCTTCCAAATAAGCATAGGACCCACCAAGGTAGAGGAGGAACTTTGTCACAGTGCATATGTTCTTAATCCATTTTGTAAGGAAAATATGACCAGAAAGGTAAGCACTTTTTGTGAGGATGCTGTGAGTGGAAAAGCTCCACACTAGATTCTCTTGATAGGAGTAAGGGTTATGATGAATAAGAAGGAGCCATTGTGACCATAGTATTAGTTTTGTAACCAGTATTTCAATACAGCTGAAAGCTCCAGCACTTTTGACCGTTAACAGAAAAATAAACATTTTATTTTGAAAGGGATAATATTGACAGCAAACGAACTAAAAATATAAATATGAATAAAGTGAAGCTGTTCGCACGTTTTTGTCAAACCTTTAAAGAACCAGTTTGGTAACAATAAGAATGGCCATAGGAACCAGAGTCTGTCTGAAGGGAGTCCTAGGCTCTCCGACAAGGGTGAGGGCCAGGGGAAAACGCTGCTATTACTACGTGTCTAGTGAGATGAAAGCAGAATTTTGAGGATGGTAACACATCTGAACGCAGACACAGAACAGACATCTCTAGGCAAAAATACCGCCTGGGCTACTTGCAACACTTTTGCTGTTTTGAAAAGTTGATAGACTTGGGGAGAAAAGGAGGTGGGGCAGTCTGGAGTTGCTTCTCTTCAATCTCGCTGCTTATTCATGCCATTAATATTTTAGGATGACAGAAAGAGAAGCAAGTTGGGGGTTTGAGTCTGAAAATAGGGGGCTAATTAATAGTTAATTGGTGGATTTAGAGTTTGTTGTTTGTAATCATTACCAAATATTTTATATCTAACGTATCCTGTAATGCCAGATGTGAGCCAGGCACCCATCTCTCATTTTGTTTGTGTGTCTGGAAATTCTGGTTACTTGGCCCAGGTGCCAAAAAGCTATAGCCTTTTAAGCTCTAGAATAAATCGCTTTGGATACTTAGCTACCCAAGAGCAGAGAGAGACTTATATGGGAATTAGTTGCTCCAGCAGATGATCGGCTTATTCTACTAGCCTTTATAATTTTATCTTGTTCAGGAAGAATAGGATTTAGGAGAAGTCTGAGTCATTCTAATAAAACATATAATTGTGTCTGTGTTATAATTGTAAGTGTAGGATTATGCCTATTATTAGCTGTCTCAGTTGGCAGGAGCAGTGTTCGTAACCATGACTGAAGACTACCTCAACCCAGCTTAGGGTTTTGAGTTCAAAAGCATAGTAGAGTTTTGAGAGACAGAAGAAAAAATGGCTTCTTACCAAATCTTCTCCCAGGCAATCAAATAATATTGTGAAACTTTATGTTTATATAGCATCCCCATGTATTCCAAAGTAAATATATAAATACAGCACATATGAAGTGCATCTCCCCTGGAAAGATAAACAATGACGATCATGAGCACAAGCAATTGCACAAGGAGGGATGCAGTCCATGCAGAGTAGGTAGGGTGTGGGGTTTTATGGCCTCTTTTGAAAGACCCATACACAGTAAATTATATGGAAATCAGTGTATCGTCATTGGAAAGTTAAAGGGCTTGGTAGATTCTGTTACCATTTAAACCCAAAAATCAATTGGTAGGAAACTTGTGTTTTCTTGAAATTCTTAATAATAGTATCTGGGGGATCCCCATGCATGCTGATTGACACTAGAATTGTGCAAATAATAGATTTTTCAGTTCACTGGCAATTAAAAAAGAATAATTTCAGGTCAAACAATGTTTCATTTGACCTGAAACAAAATGTTTCATTTAGAAATTGAGCACTTAACATTTTTAATTTCATTTTTAAAGGAAGTTTCAAAACAAAAAAGTCGTTTCCAAACAAAAATGTTTCTTTTAGAAAATGGTAAAATAAATAAAACTGATTTAAAAAAAAAATTTCAGCTGAAACAATTCCATGAAATTGCCACCAATTCACAAAATGTTTCAATGCCACTGAATCTGCATTTTTTTTGCTGCAAAAAATTGTTGGTTGAAAAATTTCACCTAGCTCCAGTTGAGACAGTTTGCACATGCTGGGGTCTCTTGTATTTCATCTGTTTTAGTTATTGCTATTAAAATGTAACTCAATCATTTCTGCTATACTTGATGAATGGATGAGTCCCATGCAATTCACATATTGTGTCAATAACAACACAAGGGACCGGACAATGGTAAATCAGGGCAATGGTGAATCAGGCCCCCCTGAACTTTGCACTGATAAGTAGCTGTACTTATGTGTCACCTGTGATTTAAGAATCCCCCCTCCTTACACTCTCCACCATGGAGTCACAGGGACTACTCATGTGATCAAAGTTAAATATGTGCTTAGCTGGTTTCCATGACTACAGCCAGAATGCTGCACACCTTAAAGGTTCAAGGCCTTTGTCCCTTCCCACTTTTTAAAAAAAAATCATCTTAAATATTTTTGCTAGATGTTTTTAGAGTGATCCTCTCATTTGGTATCTTCAAGTTTTTTTAAAACCTGGTCAGCTTCATTTGTTTTTATATACATGTATTTTAAGCAGGTGGAATTTGATAATGTTTTTATTATATTTGCTTTTATTCTGTTGTACAGCTCCCCTGGTGCTTTGGCAGGGGAACCGCATTAAAAAGAGATGAATGAATAAATAATAAGTAGAATTTAAGAAAGACAAACACTGGGGTTTTTTTGCACTTTTTGCCAGTCTATCATGTTTTTTTCTAAAGCAGACACGTTCTAATTTGAGGTAACCATGCAACCTGCTGAAAGATTTTTCACAATCAGAAGATGTGTCCTTCATCTTGATTTAATGAAAATGGTCATTTTGCTGTGGGTTTGTGTGTTGTACATTCAGGAACTGAGTATACCCATTTGAGTTTTTGTAAATATAAGATGCCCTGCAGATTGTTTCTATTGTTTTAAAATTCCAATTAACACTATATTGGTACTTTCGCTAAATGAAATTACTACCCATTTTTCAGATCATGATTGCTGTGTTTCAACTTTTAGTTGTTTCTCTTACAAAGGAATAACTTTTAAAGGTATCTCCTTTTTCCCTTGTATGCCTGTTTGTCCAATATATCACACAAACTGATTCTTCTTGAACCTCTCATTTTATCAAGCACAATACCATGAAAAGCAGTGATTTGTGGGCTTGGGCTAGCAGAGACAATGCATGCCTGGGTCACTAGTAATTAAGGAATGTCAGTGGTCAGGAAGGGGAAAATCAGTTCAAGCCAAACCGAAGCATTTAGATATTTTACTGCTGCATTCTTTTAGGCCTTTCTCAGCTTATAAATATTAATTTAAAGACTACCAACAAGGACAGTAAACGGATTTAGGCATAAAACTTCCTGTCAACAGTGATTTATGCCCAATAAAAGGAGAGCTGGATAGAGAGCCTGCTTCGCTAAGTTTATGATAGACAGTGAAATAGTGCCATCAGAATAAAAAGGGCTTTCACTATGTCGTCTGCTGTACGGGGGCCTCCATTCTTAATAAGCATCATGGTGGTACTGTATTGTTTTCTTTTATAAACACATTTGACTTAGTGAGGGAAAGGTCCATGACAGTACCTACAATGGCAATGAACTTGTGTGGTTTTGCATGATCAGCACAATATATAAGCAAAACGATAATACATTATCCTTTTTTATATTAGTAGTAAAATCACATTGAACTTGGGTACGCCAGCGTAAGGTGTCAAAGATGCATTTCTTTCATACGAATGCCAGAATTGCAAATACAAGGGAAAAAGTCAGAAGACCCTAGATAATGCATTGAAATGGGCTTTGAAAATGCAAAGACCAAAAGATACACTGATATGTTACTTAAAAAAAATAAACTTTTACAGGACCAGAAAGAAGAAAGCAGATATTCTCTATAAATTATAATATATGGTCAGAGAAAAAAGCATGAGTTTTTAAATTCGTTACCCCGTTCTTCTGAAAAAATCACAATTAATTCATTATATTATTCTTGCTCACAAACATGAGCACAAAACACCTAAATACTTACTGAGTGTGAGCTAAATAGAAAACTTTAGTCATGACAAAAGTATTAAACTGAATTTAAGAAAAATGAATGTCATATTTCTAAGTCCTCTCTGTTCCATCCAAACAGAGCATGTGTGACCTCAACATGCTGAACTTAGCCTCTGTTGTACTCTTTAGCTTTATCCTGTCTCTGAGGCTAGATCTACAAGTGGACACACAAAGCACATACTAGACTATCGAATAAACCTCACTTGTTCCCACATTCACTTTAGTAATAGAACAGCAGTTAAAACAGTAAAACACAATAGACACACCTCTACCCCGCTATAATGTGGTTGTGGGGAGCCAAAAATCCCTACTGCGTTATAGCTGAAACCCCGTTATATTGGGGTAGGGGAGGCAGGGCTCCGGCAGTGATTTAAAGAGCTCTGGGCTCCAGCCGCTGTGGGGAGCCCCAGGCCCCTTAAATAGCCGGCAAGACCCGCTGCTGCAGCCCTGGGGTAGCGGTAGCAGGGCTCCGGCGGTGTTTTAAAGGGCCAGGGGCTCCCCGCAGCAGCCGGAGCCCCAGACGCTTTAAAGCGCCACTGGAACCCTGCTGTACCGCGCTATACGCGAACCCATGTTATATCGGGTCATGTTATAGCGGGGTAGAGGTGTACCCCAAATATAGCTTTCTTCTTTTATTTGAAGTTTGCTAGTTTAATGCTTTGGGCCTGAGGCCTAGTAAAAGGCATTCCATCATGAAGCTGGTTCAGTTTCCCATGGGTTCACTCAGTTATAAAAGTTATTTCTGTGTGTCGATACGCTGGGCAAAAGTAGCACACCTTGCCAATGGCTGCCACCTATGGAAAAGGGTAATTTATAGGGGGAATGCCTCCCATATGAATGGGCATACATTGCTGTACATGGTCACTATGACTTGATTCCATAACACTGCAGTGAGGGAGGTCTTCATGGAAACTGTACATGGGTGACAAGTGGAAAGGACAATGGAGATGCAGGGAGAATGGAGACACCTATTTGGGAAAATACTCTTTTGAAAAAATGCTGTACATTACAGCAATGCTTTGTCGATGGAATTAACATGAAACAAGAGTCCTTGGAGAGGCTCATTCTGGAGAGAAATGAAAAATACATAAAACTTTGTTTAATTTATGGAATTTATATGCTGCTGACCAGTAAGTATAAAGTTCTGTTCCCTTGGTCCTCACTATCACTCATGTATTACTTGTCAGTAAATGTGGTGCACTCAGAACATAACAGCTACGGTAATATTTCTGTTCCCACTGCAGCTTTACTACACCCATGAAACTCCGTAATCTTTAAATTCCCTCACTGTTAACATCTGCTGAAACATTATTGGTCCCAGCATAGCCAAGCTGCTCCAAAATTACATTTAGCAGAGTAGTTAATGCTAACAGTATAATTCTAGAAGCAACCATGTTTTTAAAAGGCTTTTTAAATGGCACAAGGACTGTGCTTCCTTTGCCTTTTATTCCTTTCCCACTTTTCTGTTTTCTATCATTATCTCATTTGTATGCTAAGAACTGTGTTTAAATAGCATTTTCTTGCATTTTTAGATCAATGTATTATAATTCTATTTCTATTTCTTGGCCTAAATCTCTAAAATTAACTTCTGAAAACACTCCTTTAGTGTGCTAAAAAGATTCAGCTGCAGGATCGGATTATAAGTGTTTAGAGGGTTGAGGTTGGAAATTAATCAGGGTTTTAATAAAATGAATATATTTTATCACCCAGCTAGGATGCACTGCATATTTTAAATTCAAATGGTCTTACACATAAGCAAAATAAACAGGTGGCATATAGCCTTTGTTAATGAGGATCTCACAGTATATTCATTTTCTGATCGTAAAGAGTTCACATATTCAGGGCTTTGCTTTTATAAGGGAATAGCTGCACAGAGGATATTTAAACTTAAACAACATAACTACCGACTGTTATAAACATAACAATGTAAACATTCTAGTGAGATGTTACTCAAAAAATTACAATACAAGCATAGTATGGTGCAGTATGCAGACCTGTATGCTAAATATTCCATTAATACAATTGTTATACACAAAGATAATTTAGTAACACATTAGCAGACCAAATAAATTTCAGAAAAATTATTATATTCATTCTCCTTGAGTGATTTTTTCCTCCAAAGAAAAAAGTTAAACTTAAAATTTGTACTTGCATGTCAATGGCTAGAGAATGTATTATATCCATTCAAACATTTAGCAGTTTCAAAATCATCAGGTGTGTGCACAACAATTCTGCCATCTTTGTTTGACAAAAATCAATGCCTCCCTTCTGTAAATGAAGAATTATTTTATGTTACCTGTGTAAAACACAGCATGTAAAATATTATGATGTTCATGTATTTAGGATATTTACTTAACCAATTTAACTGTATTTTTTCATTTATTAAAAAATACCTGTACTAATTTTAAATTTAAAAAAATATATTTTGGTCATTGTTGCATATTTACAAAAAGATGGCCCATAAAGCTTTGCAGCTTTAATAATATTTATCTGCATTACCTAGACTTGCACAAGAATATATATAGTGCTTTCTATCTTAAAACATAATTGGTGCCTGATTCAAGTACAGAGGTAATGACATCTGTGCCAGATGATAGTTAACATTTGTCTGCCTCTGAACTCTGTTTTTATCTTCTCATATCCCATCTACTTCTTTTGTTAGAATTTTCTGCATAAGTATCCGTCAAGGCTGATTCCCCACTCTGGCACTTCAAGTGCTGAAGGCGGGGCCCACAAGGATTCTAAAAATTAATACTTGCCACTCAAGGCTTGTACTAAACTCTCAAAGTTACAGCTTTTCTCTGACCTTGGATTGATAGATGCTGCCACCACCCAAGTGCAAAACCCCTTTGAGAACCCAGGAAGACGCACTTGGGAATTCCTTCCTGTGGAGTATCCTGAAGTCCTTTCACTCCCTAACTGCTTCCCCTCCCCATCTCTGGGGAAGAGCTGCAGGAAAAAAAAAAAGAAAAGAAAAAGAAATCAGCTGTTGCCACCAGCTAATTAAACATGTGCACAAATCTCTTAGGACACAAAAATCCAATTCTGTTCTTTAAAAAAGGTCAATTTTATTAAAAAAAAAAGGAAGAAAATACATCTGGGAACTTAGGCTATTGCTAGATTTAAAAAGAGCAACTACAAGGATTAAGCATCAAGAATAGTATCTTGAGGTCCATCTTAAAGATTAAAAGCACAACAAAAGCACCTGGGGTTAGCACAAAGGAGTCCACAAGTCATAAAGAAATAAAAGGGATAAACCTAATGGTGTCTCCCTAGACATTTCCTGATCAACTTACATATCCGGGGTTTTAAATGAGTAGTTTCTAGGTATAATCCTGACGGGTTTTCATACCTGGCTCAAGCTTCTCACAGCATAACTCTGCCCTGTCTGCCTCTTCCCCGGAGAACAGCAGACAGACAGACAAAAGGAGAGTCTTGTTCCAATTTTAAAAGTTCTAGCTTTCCCATTGGCTCTTTTGGCCAGGTGTCCATGCACTTCCTTTTACCTAGGCATAGCAGTGAGACTTTTTAACCCTTTACAGGTAGAGCAATTAAAGAACAGCTACTAAGAGAGATTTTAAAGTTACTGGCTGGCTGGCTGTCCAAAAAAGGGAGCTACACCCCCACCCCCATTTATCACAGTATCAGTATCCATAGTGGCATCATCTAATGTCAGTTAGAGCCACACCACTGAAGGGGTTTCACAGGAGTGTCTTGCTGGTAATTACTGTGGCTCCAATAACTACAGTCAATCCAAAGGCCTTTATTAAAAATTATCCAATCTGTCTTTACACATCCTCCTGTGCGGTAGTCCTAGACAGAAATTTTTAATAGGGATGTCTTTTGTTATTGTTTTCTTATTGTTTATAATCCTATATTATGGCCTTGCTCAAACTAGTAAAATAAAGTGTTATAAACGAGGGTTACTATGGCTGAAGTATTACAGCATATACATTATTTCAAGTAATACAAAGCCTTCTTTTTGTTGGATATTAGAGCAAAATGTGCAATATAATATAGTTTTGGAATCTGATTGTCTCTGTGAAGCTGTCATCCCCATATCTAAATTCCCAAAATAAAATAATAAAGTATAGCACCCATCTAATCACGGGCTAGTTTAGACATTAGATATAGTATGTGCCAAATTGTTCATTTGGTAAGTAACCGGTCAGTAATACTGGAAAGAAAAATAGTAAATCAGAAGCACCTGTGAGGTTCATTGAATCTACCAGCAGCACCAGTAGCTGCTGACAGCTTTAAATGCAGCTGGCCTCAGCTCTTTGCCAGATCAGACCACAAACTATGTGAATGGCATGGGTCTCCCCCGTCATCACAAAGTTGGAAGACCTCTGAAAAGACAAGCTGAAACCCATTTTGTGGATCGCTGTCACCAGTACCTCTATGTGGAGGAGTCAATTACAAGCTCTTTACTGTGACTTATGAGACTCAGGACTTGCATAGTTTTTCCATTAGGTGAGGAGCTCAAGCAAAACTGCTAAATGTATTTTCAGTGCAAACACCATGAAATTCATATATCTTTGGTCTAGAAATGGTTCAAAACCGGAGATGATTTTGCAAAAGCACTCTTGTTTGCCTGTCAGCCTCGGGACATTGTTAGATAAAGTGGAACCTGAAATCAAACCAACTTGGGTGAAAATTTGGTTTTCAAAAACCTAAATCCAACTAACAATTTTTTGCAAAACCAAAACCTGGCTGCCTTGGTCCATGTCAACTCTATTCAGGAGGGAAAGACTTCCAAGTGATGCTATTTCTAACTTGCAGCTTCGCACACAGCATGGCTTTGAATAATACCATATTCTAAATGTTAATTTATTATGTTAAAGGTAGATGTAAGGCAAGTGTAATATTGTAATCTTCACTTAATTCACAACAATGTTGCCTGAATTAGACGGTGGTTTCCTTAAAGCAGGATCCATATTTTATAGGTTTGTACAACACCAAATACATAGTCAGCACTGTACAAATAGTATGATTTCCTCTGTACTATACATTATACCTCTGTTTTCTGAAGTGCTTAATAAAAGCTACAAAAAAATTATACTGAAACAGCTCGAGAGATAATTTGAACTTGTTGAGTGATGCTATACCTATGTCATTTATCATAATAGTAGAAATAATACTTTGTGCTCTAGAGCACATTAGCACTTAATTTTTTCCCAAAGTGTTGTACAAACATTTATTAATGGTTTCATTAGTTTATTGATTATAATTATTATGGTCTGACTTGAATGAGCAATATATGCACAACACTTTCCCCTCTTTTTAATGTATAATTCCCATTTCTGAAGAGCAAATACTCCCACAAATTGCCTTTCAGGAAAATAACAGCACTCCTTAGGTTTTAAGATGCACTTGGCCTTTGGCCATCTGCCTTATCACACCATTTAAGATGCACTGCCTTTCCTTAATTATAACATGGCTTTAGATGCCAAGGGACAGCTCCACTGCTCACACTAAGGATATGTCTATGCAGTAATCAGGAGCCGCGAATACTGCACATGTAGGCACACCCAAGCTAACTTCTATCGACCTAGGTTGATAAAAATAGCAGTGTAGCTATGGTAATGTGCAGCAGTCTGGGTAGCCACCTAAGTACAGTCCTGCCTAAGACCAAGGGTATACTCAGTCAGCTAGTCCATGCTGCCATGGCTATCCTGCTATTTTTAGGGAGCTAGCTGAATCAAAGCTAGCTTGGGTATGCCTACAGATACTGTCCCGATTGCAGTGTAGACATACTCTCAGTCACAATAGGGCTGATCTAGCAGGGAGGAGGTCTGACTGAATAGCAGTTCATTAAGTGAGCACTCTCCAGTCTGTGCACTGAATCAGGCAGGGGTCCTATGGAAAAATAGTGTATGATTGTGTAATTAAAGACTGTATCATAATCAGGGAGCTGAATTAAGGTTGTATAAGCAAACTTGATTCTGGTATCTCCTAGCTTTTAAGTACTTTTAATATATGGAGGTATACCTCTCTCATAGAACTGGAAGGGACCCCAAAAGGTCATTGAGCCCAGCCCCCTGCTTTCACTAGCAGGACCCAGCACTGATTTTTGCCACAGATCCCTAAGTGGCCCCCTCAAGGATTAAACTCAACCCTGGGTGTAGCAGGCCAATGCTCAAACTGGTGAGCTATCCCTACCCCTACTTGACTTTACCATCTTGATAATCTTTTTTTTTTAAATTTTAATGCACATAAGTTCCTAGGCTTTTTAAAAATACATATTGAAAAAACTTAAGTTTCATCACATGGCATTATATTAATATCCACTTGGGTCATCAGCAGGATTGGAACTTCTAGGAGCCCCACGCAGACCTCTCCCACCTGAGCTCCTGGACTACTGGGTTATCTTCACTATTTAGACCATCTCTAGAGGAGGATGAAAGAAACACTTTGTCAATGGGTTTCAGAGATATTTGTTGACATCAGAGGAATGAGACTCAAAAATCTTAGATTTCATTCCAGATTCTGGAGAGGAGCATGCTCTAGTGGGCACAAACTCTTCTGCCCACTCCCCACAAGCTTGACTCCTGCTCATCCCCTCCAACCTCTGTTTGTCCTAGTCCTGTCTCTTCCTCACTCCAGGCTCCTCATCCTAATCCCATGCTCCTCAACTAGCCTGTCCAGTCACTACTCCTTTAGGTGTCCCACCCCAGTCTCAATCGCCTTGCCCAGGAAGTCCTAATTACACCCTTCTGAACTTCCAGTTTCAGCCTTCTTCCACCCCACACTCAGTCCTAGTCCTTTTGCCCAGCCAGTCCAATCTCTCCCCTCGTATTTGTAAAGCATTTAAAGAGAGACCCTGATCCTCAGTGAGAGGGTGCTACTGTAATACAAATAATAATACAACAATAACAACAGTAAATGATTATATGTGCTTTACACAGTTGTTTAACAGTTACTTTAGTCTTGCCAGTGACATGGTCATGGGCAGCGTTCTACTGAGTGCTGGAGTGGACCAGTCACTCAGGGTGGGCAAAGATGACTCCTTGAAACTGTTCTCACTCCTTGTGCACCCAGTTTCCATCTCTAGCTTTAATTTTCTATTGCAAAACTTACTTTGTGAGCTTGCTTGGATTTTGTATGTTAGTTTTTTTCCAACAGAAAGCAAAACTACCTTAAAAGGCTCTCTCACCTAGAAACATCTGTTGAAATTAGCAATTTCAAAAGTACATGGATATAATTTACATTTATACTCACTTTAAGACCCCTATACTCTGCCTGAGGAGTTTAGAGGTACCTTAGTATAAATGATAATCAAGTTTTAGGACTCTGACATACAATAGAATAAAGCCAGAAAGAACAGAATTAAAAAATGGCAGCAAAAATGGTGTCCTGCTGCTTTCTTATTTTTACGCCGTGTTTTTGAAAAGATTTTTTTTAACAAAAATTGAATTTAAAACTGAGAAGCTATATTGTAACAGTATTAAGACACTCTTGGGCATGTTTTAATGGTCCATTAATACACGCCTCGGGTGGTTGAATGCATGAAGCTGCACATCACGACATGTATTAATGAACCACTAAAACATGCCTTGTCATGTGCTAATGCTATATTACAAAGCCTGTAAAGACTCAGAAGTAAGTTTAAAAAACCTGCAGAATGTCATTGATCTTTGGAAAAAATGTTATGAGAATTGCCCTGTGCATGTGGCAATTGGGTTGTTCATGTATTCAGTGGATTACTCCACAATATTCAAGCAATAAGCTCTGTGATATCAATGGAAGGAGAACTATTATTAATTATTAAATTGCACCCCAAAGTGTAGTAGGCCTTTTATAGACATGCAAGATGACAAGTCCCTGCCCTAAAGGACTTATTATATAAGTAAACATGATACAGATGGTGAAATAGTTTATATGAAGGAATACGCTACTTTTGCCTACGTTTACTTCTTTATAGCCCTGGTCTATTTCCTCTCTCTCTCTATTTTCTCTAATTTAACCCTTTCATAAAACATGCTTTAATTTCTGATTTCATGGTTCTTGATTATCTCAGACAAGACACTGGGCATCCTAATGAAAAAAAGCTTTAGATTTTTTAACTCAAAAAGATGTTCCATGAAGTCCATTAATAGACATAGGGTATGTCTATACTGCAATAAAAGACCCACGGCATGGATGCAGCTGGACCAGGTCAGCTGACTTGGGCTTGTGGGGTTTGGGCAGCCTGGTTATAAAATTGCAGTAGACGGTTGGGCTTGTACTGGAGCTCTGAGACCCCATGAGCAGGGAGGACTCTGACTTGGTGTTGCAAGTTTTTTATCGCAGTCTAGACATATCAATAGAGAGCACAATTCAGCAAAGCATTTACACACGTGATTAAATCCATTCCTGTTCAACAAAGTCCTTTACTTTAAATGTGCTTAAGACCCATTGAAATCAAGTGGAACTTAAACACATAAGCACATGCTGAATAGGAATGTATTGCTGAATCAAGATTATGAAACTGCCTTTATAGATGGCACTGAATCATGCTAGCCTTAAATTGTAAGGGGGAATTTTAAAAGAAAAGAAAGTTGAATGCTATTATATTAAAGGATGTAAATAGATTGTGCTAAGGTTCTTCACAATGTTTATATTGAAATTCTGAATAAAATCCCTAAAGCTTTTGAAACTAAAAGTTTAACTATTTGAAAGGGACTACTTAATAGTCAAGATTTCTGAACCAATAAGAAAGCTGTTAGTACACTTTTTTGTTGTTGCTTATTTGCTCTGCATTATGCTAATTAGGACCAAATATTTCAGAATAATCATTACTTGTAACTTTATTCATAAGATTGTGAAACAAACACATCCTGTAAGTGAAGATAAAAACTAGAGATAAATTCAGCTAATATATAAAAAGGAACAACTACTCCACATAGTATAAGAGCATAAAGATAGCCTAACACTTATACTGTGTAATATGAATCTGATTCTACGAACTAAGTAATTAGCAGCAGAGCATACCACCTCATAGTCCGCAACACTAAAAGGTTTTACAATTACTATAAGGCAACCAATTGTTTCAACACCCGTTGTGACATTATAAAACAAATTAGGTAAACCATATTTTGTAACTATTGTATTCCTGAAAATAAAAATCCAAGGGCTCTGGCCCCTCTACACGATTATGCAAACTACATTCACTTAAGTCTTTTGTTTCCATTGAGAGATTCCTGAAAGTAACAGTATTCACTGGACCCCTAAGAAACTGTCCCCTGTACTGTGACAGGGGTAACTAGTACCTGTGACTCTGACTTAGGTCAGATGAGTGGAGTCAGAAAATAAAGTTGAATCTCTTTTCAGCATTCAGAGGGATAGCCCTGTTGGTCTGTATCAGCAAAAACAACAAGGAGTCCTTGTGGCACCTTAGAGACTAACAAATTTATTTGGGCATAAGCTTTCGTGGGGTATAACTCACTTCATCAGATGAAGTGGGTTATACTCCTCTTCTCAGCATGTGTCACACCATTACCAAGCTCAATATATGGATCCCCTGTTTGTAGAATCAGGATTAGCTTAGGGCCAGCCCTAACATACAATTCATCATAGTGGTTTTTCTCAGGTTCATATCAATAGTACTTGATAGAACACTTGAGGACAAGAGTACTTGAATACAAGAGAATGAAGTCTATAGTAGAACTTGGAATCCAAAGCTATATAAGCAGTAAATATTCAGGAAAGCAACAAGGAATACATGTTCATCTCTCTCAGAATGACTCGTAACATTTAACCAAAGTGTAGCAACTGCAGCTAACAAGCTAACTATTGAGAGAGGAGAATAAAGAATGGAGGAATAAAATAGGGGTCTTTCTTAGAACGAGAAACTACTTTTTCCCTCAGATATGTGTGAGAATTAACAAGATTGTCCCCTTCTGGTATGAGAACCTCCTCAGAGGAACTAGACCTTCATTTTAGGATGGATGCTCCTGGAGTGCACAGCAACAGAGAAGGATGACTGGAAGAGGCCAGTGCTTGCTGCGGTAGATTATATGTTAGAAATGGTCAAAATAAAATAAAGGGGCAGGGCCCACAGGGGCAAAACAAGTGAATATAGTAAATGCTGGCATAGAGGGACTTTTTAAGGAAGAAAAGCGTGGAGGTAAACTTCCAGAGTTTCTTCTGGAGTTGCTCCAGTGCAGGAGGAGTAGCAGAAAAGGTTAAGATATTTTCTGGTTAGGAATCAGGAGCTGTTCTTCTGATCCATCCAGACATAAGTTATACTGCCCTGGCACAGACAAGAATTACATGTTTTGCCACTTGTTCTTTTGTTTTTGTTTTTGTTTTTCTACTTGCTGTTTGTCTACAAGTGAACAGTCAACAAGTGAACAAGCATCCATTCTGACTTCAGATCTATAAGAATTTTAGCAGCTAAAATTCCCTGAAACCCTCGGTCTCAAAGCAGGTCTCAACCACTCCCCATTTTCCCGTTACCAAATATGTGATTGCTATTGAAGTTTTAGCTGCTGAGTATAGACAAGCTGCTCACTGCAAATCAGTCACCTACAAAACATTTTTTCCCACCTGTGTCACAGCTTTAAAGGGAATTTCCACAGACTAAATTTGCAGGACACCAGGCTTGGTGTTAATCACATGGTTATTAGCCATAATGAAATTCAGGCCAATTATAAACTCATCCACTCTCTGCTATTCAGTTCTCTTGCTCCAGTTCGAGAGGTCCAGTTTCTCAGCCCAGTTTTCTCCATTTTGGATGGATGCCCATTCCTCAGACACTTCTTCACTACAGACCAATTAAGCTGTTCGAGTCTAGATTTTTTTTAACCCTCTAGCATTTTTAGTTTACCTACTCTAATAATTGTTACATTTGTGTCAGTGTCCACAATTTCTATGTATTTCACAGTCCTTATTACGCATTCAGTGGCTATGCTCCCATTATTGCTGTTCAGCTGCCCAGGTCTAAACAAAAACTGTGGGATTACTCTCCAAACCCCCAAGTTTTGATTTTTCAGCTCTATGACAGCCTGTTTCCCAAACTCAGATGTTCTGTTCTGTCTTCCCTGGACTTTATGACACACTTTTTGATGGCCAATCTTTTCACAGTGCTAGCATATAACAGACCTGATTCCTTTATTTTTATTTATTTATTTTTACATTGTTGTCAATCTCTTTTGCTGTGCTAACTGAATTTAACATTTTTTCTAAACATTCAAAGTGTCATGGACCAGATTAGAATCCCCTTTTCCATCATGCATTTTAGACATAGATCTGTGCTTATCAGGCTTATGGCAGACAGCTTCCACCTTCCTCACTAGAAGCTTCATGGAAGCACTCCAGTCATCTAGCAAATTCCTTAACCTCATGAAGTGTCTTCAGTTTCCTTTTAGTGATCCTGATCTGCAAGTCCATATCCAGTTAAGTGTCCATAAACTGGCCCATGCTTGTGAAGTTGCTGGTCCACCTCTCTTATCTCATTTGCCAGCCTGGCCTGGGCATGTTGTTACTCTTTCAAAATATACCATATACTTGGCAGCTGCTGATCTGCACATTTTTTATTTCCAGCTGACTGGATTGGACCTTTGCCTCTGGATCATCTCTCATTCCTTTTTGAGAAGCTTCCAGATCCCATTTTAGTTCTTTCTAAGAAGCTCCCAGGCCTTGTTTTAGGTTCTTCCTTAGATCTTGTAATTCCTTCTGGCCACCTTTTATTAGCTTTTGGAGCAGCTTTGATTTCTGTGAGTATCTTCATTATTTGTTCCATCTCAGTCCAACAGGAATACCAGCTCACAATGCCTTTCCTTGGAAGTTCTAGCTTGCTTCTGACATCAGTGTCAACCCCCTGCCAAGACATAGCACACATTGGAGTCTTGCAGTTTAGTTTTCCATTAAAGGAGAGACTGGTGTCTCCTGGTGGAACCCTACAATAATCCCCATGTAAGTGTATAGGATACAAATGCTAAGGAAATGTTACCTATACATGAAACCAGAAACCAAGAATGACAAATAAATTTGCAGGATTTTTGTTGTATTGCTTATGAAATAGTATCAACCCACATACATCTTCTGAACATTAGTAAGAAAGCCTCCAGGCAGGAGAGGACTTAGAGAATTACACAGGTTTATTACTAAGAGCTGCCAACACAGGCTGGGAGGATCACTCCAAAATGCTATGTGGGCATGCCCTGAGAGGACTAGAGAATGAAAGCTGAGATTCTCATCTAATCACGTGCCTCCAAGAACTGGGGCTTTAAGAAACACACCAAATGATCGTGATACAATCATGACAGCTTGCAACAGTGCATCCATATTTTTTATTCCCAAAACTGGAGGTCCTAACCATACATCAACTCAAGGTTGCTCTCTTCTTGAACATGGCATGTTTTAGACTTCTAGCTACACACCTCAGGGTTTTGAAGTTACATGAGTGGAATGTGTAATTGCTCTAACTTCAACCTCAGGAAAGATGGCAAGATTTTGGGAGAAGATGGGTAGTGAACCCTGATATTTGAACTCATTCTATTATAATTGCATGGTTATATAATCATGTCTAAATGTTGGAACAGGCAATTTAATATGTCCAAAGTTAATATGCTGAGTCTTAATTTTTTAAAATAATGAATACTTTTCTTTGTAGAACTTCTAAGAGAAACCTCCAATGTGTGGCCTTCAGACCTCTTAATTGTGACTCTGAAGGGTGTCTGTGTTAAGAAGAAAATGTGTATTTGATCACAGATATCTTATTTTTCTGGAGGGGAGGCATAATGTAGAGAGATGCAATTTCTGAGCTGCTGTGCCTTTAAGAGCAGGGAAGCAGGCACTAACAGGGAAGAGGGGCATGAGTCATGTAGTTTTCCCAAGATGGGGAAGGGAAAGTAAAAAGACAAGCAGCACGTCAGAGGACCCACAAAAAGTGGTAGGAAGTGACAGCAATTGATTTTTTATGTGGGAGGATGCTCCACTGCAATAAATTTTAGTGGGGACTCAGTAATTGACTTTGGGAGAGAAGAATTCATTTGGGGCAGTGGTTGAGGGAATAGAGGCAAAAGGGAAGGATTTTGTGGAGTGAGGGGTATTGCTGAGGAGCAAGTATCAATAGTAATGCAAAAAAGGAAGAAGTGTTCAATAAATATTTCTGTTCTGTATTTGGAGGAGGGAAGATGACTAGTACTATCATATGATAGCACTTTTTCCATTACACTAGTTTCACAGGAAGATATTGAACAGCAGCTACTAAAGTTAGGAATTTTTAAACCAGAAGGTCCAGATAACTTATGTCCAAGAGCTTTAAGAGAGCTGGCTGAGGATAGATTGTTAATGTTGATTTTTAATAAGTCTTGGAACCCTGGGGAAGTTTCATAATACAAGAAGAATGCTAATGTTGTGCCAATATTTAAAAAAGGTAAACAGGTAATTATAGGTCTGTCAGTCTCATATCGATCTCAGGCAAGATAATGGAGCAGCTGATATGGGACTCAATTAATAAAGAATTAAGAAAGTAATATAATTAATACCAATCAACCTGTCAAACTAACGATCTCTTTTTGATGTGATTACAGGTTTGGTTAATAAAGGCACTAGCTTTGATGTAATACATTTAGATTTTGTAAAGCATTTGATTTGGACATTTTGATGAAAAAACTAGAAAGATGTAAAATTTACATGGCACACATTACATGGATGAAAAGCTGGTTAACTTATAGGTCAGAGCATGCTATTGTAAACAGGAAATCATTACTGAATGGATGTGTTTCTAGTGAGAACACACAGGGATTGGTTCTTGGTCCTATACTGTTTAACATTTTTATTAGTGACCTGGAAGAAAATATAAAATCATCACTGAAAGTTTGCAGCTAACACAGAAATTGAGGAAGGGTTAAATAATGAGGACAGGTCACTGACGCAGAGTGATTTGGATCGCTTGGTAAGCTGGGCAAAAGCAAACAATATGGTTTTTAATATAGGTAAATGTAAACATCTAGGGTATGTCTACATCTAAAATTTTGCAGCGCTGGTTGTTACAGCTGTATTAGTACAGCTGTATAGGGCCAGCGCTGCAGAGTGGCCACACTTACAGCAACCAGCGCTGCAAGTGGTGTTAGATGTGGCCACACTGCAGCGCTGTTGGGCGGCTTCAAGGGGGGTTCGGGGAACGCGAGAGCAAACCGGGGAAGGAGACCAGCTTCGCCGTGGTTTGCTCTCGCGTTCCCCGAACCCCCCTGCAAACCGCAGGGAAGGAGACCTGCTTGTTCGGGGAACGCGAGAGCAAACCGGGGAAGGAGACCAGCTTCGCCGCGGTTTGCTCTCGCGTTCCCCGAACCACCCTGCAAACCGCAGGGAAGGAGACCTGCTTGCACAGAGGTTCGGGGAACGCGAGAGCAAATGGGGGAAGGAGACCAGCTTTGCCGCGGTATGCTCTCGCGTTCCCCGAACCACCCTGCAAACCGCAGGGAAGGAGACCTGCTTGCTCGGGGTTCGGGGAACGCGAGAGCAAACCGGGGAAGGAGACCAGCTTGATTACCAGAGGCTTCCTCAGGTATGCTGGGATACCTGCTTATTCCACGGAGGTCAAGAAAAGCGCTGGTAAGTGTCTACACTTGATTACCAGCGCTGGATCACCAGCGCTGGATCCTCTACACCCAAGACAAAACGGGAGTACGGCCAGCGCTGCAAACAGGGAGTTGCAGCGCTGGTGATGCCCTGCAGATGTGTACACCTCCTAAGTTGCAGCGCTGTAACCCCCTCACCAGCGCTGCAACTTTGTGATGTAGACAAGCCCCTAGTAACAAAGAATATAGGCCATACTTACAGGTTAGGGAAACCTCTCCTGGGAAGCAGTGGTTCTGAAAAAGATGTGGGGGTGGGGGTGGGGGTGGAGGTGGATAATCAACTGAACATAAGTGCCAAGTGCACACGGTGGCCAAAAGAGCTATCATCTCGAGCAGGAGTAGGGGTAGAGAGACTATTTTATCTTGGTATTCAGCACTGCTGCAACCACTGCAAAATACTGTGTTCAGTTCTAGTGTCACAATTCAAGAAGGATGTTGTTAAATTGGAGAGGGTTTAGAGAAGAGCCACAGGAAAGAAGAAAGAGGAGAGGGATAGCTCAGTGGTTTGAGCATTAGTCTACTAAACCCAGGGTTGTGAGTTCAGTTCTTGAGGGAGCCATTTAGGGAATTGGGATAAAAATCTGTCTGGGGGATTAGTCCTGCTTTGAGCAGGGAGTTGGACTAGATGACCTCCTGAGGTCCCTTCTAACCCTGATATCCTATGTCAAGGAAACATGCCTTAAAGTGACAGACTCAAGGAGCTCCATCTATTTAGCTTAACAAAGTGGTTAGGCATTAGGAACCTGATGGGGATCTGCTATCAGGCTCCCAGATCAGTTTTTTAAGAACTTAGGAGAGAGCAAGGAGGTGACTGAATGAAGAAAAAGTGGCAGTTCTAAACCATACCTCCTCTTTTGATTGTGGCTCCATCACATAATATTTTTGGCCCTTGAACTGAAAAGCTTGGACACCATAGCTATAGGGTTTAAAGACTGGAGCGATTAAATACAAACAAACACATAAAATCATTCTTCATTTTTGCCAGATAAATCTCTTCCTTTCACTACACCCTGAGTCCTTTCCCCAGGAGCAAGGAGGCAATCGAATGGTAGAATTAAGACAGCAACTCAAAATTCAAGTAAAATTTCAAACAGAACTACACAGGCTTAAATGATGTGCATTGTTATCACCCTCTGCTTGCAATGCACCACGCCTTTGATTGTCTTTGGCTGGGTTTCCCATTATTTTGCACTTGGCTTAGCGCACTCAGTGCCATGATGCTGGTAGAATGCAGACAGGATTGAGGTGGCCTCCCTGGGTCTCTCCAGAGACAATAGCGACAATTAAGTCAAAATGCATGTATGTTAGCAGGAAGAGCAACAGGACACTGGTCTCTCTCATTTTTGCCAAGCAGCTTGAGTCTCCCTGCCTGGCTGCCAAGCAAGGATATGATTAATGAAAAGATGTCATAATGATAATTCTTCCTATCAGGAAATAGTGGACAGGAGCTTTTCTTCTTCTTCCTCCTCGTCTTCTTGGGGAATTAGAAGAGAGAAGTCAGGGAAGAAGGCAAAGAACAGAGAGGTGTGGGGAAGACTGAAAACAGTAATACATATAAAAAAATACAGCCTCCCTTCTGCCCACCCCCTTTAATGTTTCTCTGGTGGAGTAATAAGATACCTTCAGTGTTATAAATAGCAGCACAGATGTTGACAGAAAAATGCTCCCTCAATTACCATACAAACTGCTTTACTTGAGTGAACCGTTTAAAGCGGCCTCCAAAGGAAGTTCACTCAAGCAATTCCACAGATTACAGCTAATGAACAATATTTCCTTGCTCCTATTTAGTGCTCATTAAAATGTAAAAGCCTTTCATTTTCAACAGGCACACAATAAATAATTCCGCTCTCTCTCTCCCCCATCCTCTGCCTACTCTGAGCAGCTAGGATAAAAGTGGGGAGGGGGCAAATAAGTGGTTTGGAGAGCAGCAGCCAATTCATTAAAATCCCAGGAAGTGGCTGCTGCTGCTGCTGCTTGTCATGAAATGCGAAGTCTGTGTTTGGAACCCAATAGACAGTTCTCGGTAGACCAGACCGCTCACACCCATCCAAGCCCAGCCTATGTTTCGGCAAGCCGCCAAGCTAGGGGACAGACAGACAGATCAGTCCCACCACAGGGACAAGGAGGGCACAAAGTATATGTGGGCAGAGACTAAAACAAAACAAATAACTGAAGGGAAAGAAAATGCAGTGATAAAACTTAACACAACTTGGGTTTGGGTTTGTTTTGTCTCTTTTCAAAAACAAACTCCAGCTACTTTAGGCCCCTACAAACTCTCATCCACAAGTAACATTACATTCATGAGTTGTCCCACTGAGTTCAGAAGAGCTACCCACATGTGTAAGTATCTGCAAAATCAGAGCCTTCCTTTCTTCCTTAGACATTGGGAACAGGGTCTGTTCAAAGCCCTCCGTTCTCCTCCCCACCCTCACACGGTCTGCACCTGCTAAATAAAAAAGATGTTGGAATATAGGAGACTAGAAGTGTCAATGTATATTTGTATACATTGAAAGGGGAAAACGAGAATTAAATATCCCCAGTAGATGGTGGATTTTTAAAGGAATAAAAACAATTATTACACAGAATAACAGAACCATGGACAATAGGCATCAGAGATTTATAAAGAATAAATCATCCCAGATATGTGGGATTCCTTATTTTTAACTCTTATTTTTAACCAGAATTAGAATATTTGTGGATGAAGGGATCACATCTGAGGTAACAGCTGCATTTTAATAAATCATTTCATATAGTCTTTCACAAAAACCTTACATGTAAAATCAAGCCCCATTGGTTTGGTTTGGATAGGGACAGAAGCTAAATGACCATCCCCCAATAAACAGCAACAGACAGAATGCAGAGGTGTCTAGTTGGCCACTTGAAGGACCTATCTTATTTAACATGTGCGTGAATTATCTAGAAGATGGAGTTAAACACCATGTTAATGAAATTCATTAAGGATGCAAAATTTGGATAAGTTGGGAACAAAAGGGAAGACAGATTGAAAATAGAAAGAAAGCTAGGGACACTACAAATATCAGCAGAAACCTGGTCCCTTTGCTCTCCATCTCTGCCATAAATTCTATCATCCTTTATGTTGCCCAGGCTCACAACTTGGCATCGTTTTTGACTCCTCTCTCTCTCTCTCTCTCCCCACACCCAAGTTGTCATCACAAACCATCAGTGCTTCCTCTTAATTATCTCTGAAGCCTGCCCTATCTACCTCCACCACCAAAATTATGGTGCTCTTTCACTTTCCCCATCAGAACCTTCTTGTCTTTGGCTCCCCAAACAAATGGGTGGTAGTGGTTGCACATTGTTGAATTAAAGGCATCTAGAATGTAAGAGGGCATCTTACAGTCCTTCTATATCTCAGTACCTTGGCTAGAGATTGTCCCAAACCAAATCCCTCATCCTAATAATCCTCAGTAGAGGGAGCCTTCACATCAGGACGAGAACTTTACTACTTGGGCCTGTCTCTGATTTTAAGCCTTTAAAAAAACCAACCAATCAACCACTGTCTTTGAACTTGGGGGTAAACCTGGTGAACCCTGATCCTTTACTTTAAATAAGGTTGTACGTGGTGTTAAATTGTCAGGAGATGGCGGTGAAGCAGAGGACTAAGATCCTATACTGACCTAATCATCAGACCTACATAAACTTGACAGAAATATCACTTTGCAGTGACTTTATCTTTGTTACATTCGTGTGTGGAAAAACGCATTCTCAGGGCTTATGGAGGGCCTGGTGTGGCTATAGCTAGAGGAAACCCATTTGTTACAATGCTGTGGTACAGCATTGTCATTGTGGGATACAGTCTAGGGTCACAATTAAAATGAGGTTTCTCTAGCAGGGTAAAAAACAGCAGTTTAATAATTTTTTTAAATTGAAATTACCATTACAAAAATAATGCAGAAGCAGCATAGAACAGATGCTGACTTTGCCTGTGTCAGAGGCTATTTCTGAGGCAGGTAACTTCCTGTGCATTCATATTCTTACTATTCTCTCCTTCACTAAAGTCAGCATGTGTTTGTGAAGTGGAGGAATAATGTGAGGTTTTAATCCCTCTCTCTCACTAGTTTGCTATAAGCCAGCAGCTGTGGTAAAGAAGGAAGTTTACTAGCAATGCAATATTATTGATGCTTTCAACACTATGTACTTGGCTTTTAACTAAGGTCATTTGAAAATGGTCTTCAACACCCATCTCATTTGCTTTTTTATGCTTGCCAATTTACTGTTGTATTCAAAGTGATTAATTAGTTTGTGGTGAAGGTTTATTAGGTAATCTTTCTGTCAATCAAAAATCACTGAGTTTTCAGTGCAGAATAAGGAACATGCAGCAATTTTTATGAAGATGGAGAATTGATGTCGCTATCATTGTGCACAAAAATAGGAACGTAGTTTAAACATGCTAGAGTATGTAAAAGGCTCAAAAATATTTTTTTTCTTGTTTGTGCTTGAGCAGGACAAAAGAAGTTTGATTCCTCCCAAATTTTGAATTACATTTTTAATAAGAATTTATAAATCTGAAATAATCCTTTACCTCCACATTTGCTGGTTCAGATAAGGATTTGATGGACTTTTAGGAGTATTTAAAAAAATCAAATAATGAACTCCAGTTACGGACACCAGTACAGAAAAATACTATAACTCACAACTTGGGAAGAGAGGGTGGTTTTTGATATTTAGTTTACTAATCCAGATATGAGCCAAAGACACCATAATAGCGTTTCATGGGCTTGACAGATGTTTCTTCATTGGAGACTATTCCAAATTTTGACAACTTGGGAACACAACGAAGAAAAAAATTATAAAGTAGATTTAGGTTTCTCCACTCTCTAAATATGTGCATTAGAGTACTTTATTTAACTAAAATACTATTTAAATAAGGGATTTAAGAGACTCTGCTGAACTCACTATTGATAAAAAAATTAAAAACATAAAGATGTATTTTGTAAGAAATATGGGCAGCTAATTATTATGCAACATTTTTCAGTATACCTGTATTCACAGTTGATATTATTCCCAACCTTGTATGGAATTTTACAGTGGTCCATACTACACTGACACCTACTTCTATTCTACTGCAAATCATTCTTCCCTATTAGACTTAAATCAGGAAAACAAGAAAAATGGCAGCATATTTTCTGATTTTTTTTCACCTTCCAGGTTAGTAAAGCTACCAGGAACTGAAGGTTTTCCTCAGGATCTTAAACTTTATTGTAAGAAATGCAGTCAAGCAGGGTACTTTCTTGATCAGAAAAGGATTTATAATGAAGAAGCAGGGAAGAGCATCTGCTAGACTTAGAGGCGTTATTAGCTGATTAAATTACACACTACATAAATGTAAGTCACTGATAACGTTATGATTTTTACATCATTAAGGTAACATGTAAAAAGATACAGATTTAATACCATGAATTTGACTAGCTTACCACTTTTCAGGGTCATCAGAGTTTTAAATTACACTAATTCTGTCTGAACATTTAAAATGGTATATACCTCTACGACAATAAAGCGAGAAGTTAAATGGAACGCTTCCTCTATCACTGCCTTGATAAAGCTGTGCGTTATTTTTATCACTCTATTGTACAACACAGGTGATGAACAAGCAGCATCAAATTCGGATGACAGCCATATGAAATTGTACTGATGGACTAATTCTTCCCCCTCCCAGCTAAATTCAAGGGTTCTTTCTGTGGGCTTTGAGATTATAGATCTGTAGCTAGAACAGGAAAAGATGAAGGGCACATAGGGCGACAAATTGGATAACTTTGACATAAGGGCAGATAATATAAAACCATAATCTGGTGTATATGAAATCAGAGTACCTAAAACCAGCTTTTCCAATTAAAAATATCTGCAGGTATATGATTAAAATAATTATACCACATATTCTAAAGCTTTGATATACACCCACATATATGCAGCATGGATTGATACCAACAAGTTAACGTGAATACATACAGACTTATTTTAGCTGTGAATTCACTTTCGTGAAATTGAATGAATCTAAAGAGAATATTTTTAGTGCTTCAAATCCAGTGGCTATGAGGAAATGAGATAGGAATGGTTCTGGAAGCCAAAGCAATGTTATTGCAGTGCACATTTATCAATCACCATTTTGGGGTTTTGATTCATTTCATTTGACTGTGTTTTACTGAATTTGCTTTTTAGACAGTTGCCTTTTATAGTTTTAGAAACACCTGAGAGGCTCCATTCAGATGTACACTTTCCTGCATATGACATGAAATTGGAGTAACTATCAATTTACACACATTATTCTGGCATATTGAATGAAGAGACAAAGAGAGAGAGAAACAGACAACAATTGAGACAGCTAGCTTACAGATCTTATTGTAGAAGACCATCACAAAAAGCAAATTAGCTGTTTTGTTGAGATTCTCTCAGAAAGATTAATCAACAGCATTTTGTCTATGGGTATGCAATAGATGCCGGTACTCCTTGCATGCCTGTAGTAGATGGATGATACTGATGGCAATCTAACTGGAACATCCTGCCTGAATATGAACAACAGATTTGTCAGTGTGTGACAGGCTGACAGCCCAGCTCCCAGCTGCTTGTCCACTGTTGTTAAATCAGTACCTTGTCTAAGTGTTCAGCAAAGAGGCAATCTGCTTCCTCCATTCGTACAGGCAGGTTGCCAGTTAAAAAACAAGTATTGGCTTTAGGCTGCCGTGCCATAATGCATTGAAAAGATGCAATCTAAACCTCTGTGTGCTCCTTAGGCAACAAATAGCAAGACTTGGATGTTCAGGATCCAGACTATCTTTTTCAAACAACAAAGATAACTGTAAATGGGATCAATGAAAGAAAACCACAAGAATTTAAAATCAGTGGATGACTTAATAGAACCCATTTAAGAAAGAAAATAATGGTTCTTTCTGGTATCAGGGAAGCAAGTTTTTGCGACTTGTGTTAAGGTTGGGTCAACATTTCCATTATAAACCCCTATTTTCAGGGGGCTTACAATTCATTTGTAAAACTTTACTCTACGCTGAAATTTAGCATGCGAGGTCCCACCCCAGGAACACAGCAGAAAAAATAAATAAATATCTTTTTTTAAAATAGAAAGTAATCTATGCAGCTACTTTAATTTACAGGACACAAAAGAAACAACTCATTGGTTTCAGATGCCTACATAATGCCCCCAGCTCCCCCCCCCCAAAGTTTTGATTTCAGAAATTCTGCAGGTTATTATTCAGCTACATAAATTAAAAATTGAGGTCAATAATAAAAATGGCAAATTATCAATAAAATTAGCTAAGCAAGCCCAAAAGCATAGAGATTTTTAAGTATTTTTACCATGCAGGTCCAGTGTGCATGTGAGGCAGCCTTTGATATGATGGTCAATTATCTGAGAAGTAAGAGGGATTTACACCATAGATTGTAACATCTCTTTTGGAACAGTTATGCTCTGTCATGTCATTAATCAGATATATTTAAGAGTCCCTAAGTACACATTTATACAATGGATCCCTAAGGGTTCAGGAGCAGCCATTATCGTCTACTGGATCAATAATCATCATAGTCTCATTCAAGTCCCCTGAAGAAGTGAGGCCTCACTATGGTGTCACCAAGTATTCTCGTCCTAAGTCAACATGTGGTCAAGTAGGTCTTGCAATGCTTCTTATTTTGCCTCTCCCTCTGGTTGGCAGCCCAAGCTGATCTTGCCATCTATTGGTCCCCATGCTTACTCTCCTGCAACACATACAGCTCATTTCACGTTACCTTCTTCTCTCTTGTTAAGATGCCCTTCACCTTAGTTCGATCAATAATATTCAAAGGCCAGTAATCAAAAATATCCTAAGTATGCATTTGCATATGTTAAGCAAAACACCCCAAACAGAGTTCATTCTGTTTGAAGATTTTCTTAACTATCTCTTCTGTTAGGTCCCAAGTCAGGAAAACATCCCTACTCAGGTTAGCACTTATACACATATTGAATTTGAAATGGGACTTAACCACGTACTCTTGAGTGTTTTCCTGAATTGGAATCTCTTTCTATTTTTAAAATCTACATGAAGTGAAATGTATGCAACACAAACATTTATTTAAAAACATGGATAAAAACTAGCTATTCAAAATAATTGTATAAGTTTCCAAATTGTATTAGTTATCATTTTCCTCTCCCTCTAGAACCAATATAGTTGGACCAATGGAAATTAAGGGAGGAAGCTATAAAGCAGTACCAATAAAACTCTTTAAAACATTTGTGAACTAGCTTTTCCATAAAATACATGGTAAATACAGAGCACATGAGGGTACAGAATAAAAGATATAAAGGCTCTGTTGGCACCTTTTAGTTTAACTCCTGAGTAATGTCCTCACTGCAATTGCATGTGGTGGATTCTTTGTCCAGCTGTCCAGAAGATAAAGGGAACTTCCCCTTCCAGTGTAGCCATCTCCAATTCATGCTGCAAAAACCTTTATGCCATATTACTCCATCATGTATGATGATAGCTAGTAAGGCAGATACAATTTACCAATAAAAGGAAAGAAATATAAACCCAAAACTTTCAGAGTAGCAGTCGTGTTAGTCTGTATCCGCAAAAAGAACTATTTTAATATCCTAAATTTTAAGATGATTTTTTGTGAGCATGATATTACGAATCCTATTTAAGTATGCTTAAGATCTCTCATTTAGAGTTAAGTGGAAGAAGAAAAGGGAAAATTGTCTTTGCAGATGTTGAGAAGGAATTCATTGCAAGCAATCATCATTTAATATCCAGTGCTGACTTTTTGAACAAGTGCTTTCTCTAAATAATAAATCAAATGAATTGGCACTAACAATAATCTCTCAGAATATGAATGAGAAAAGCAAGAATATTAAAACAATAGAAATATTAACATACAGAAATATGCTATTTCAGAAGGGAATGCAAAGGACATTGGTAAAATTAGCTGTTGCTTTTATTGAGTTTTGTTGTGAATCCTGCCTAGACCTGATGACTCTTGTCTTATAAAGACTGGGCCAGATCCTTCAATACCTTATTCAGGTGACCAGTCCCATTAACCACTCACCTAAATTTGCAGAGTTGTCCCTTTAAGCAGTAAATTATTCTATCAATATATTAGGTAAATTATGTAATCCTTCTTCCCATTGGTGAGCATTTATTCACACAACTTTAAACGTGTTGAGGAATGTCCACCAAAATCACCTTGCTTCAAGAGTTAAACCCTGGGTTCTCCTTGTAAAAAGAAATATTCTTTGGGGCAGTGGGGATAGGGATGGTTTTGAAGAGGAAGACCAGGACCTTAGAGTAGATTCAGGATTGAATGAGGAGGCAGTTCAGAGCACAAAGCACAACTGTGTTATTCGGTCACTGTACTGCCCTGAGCAGGTGGTCAGTTGTGGAATGTTGGAACCACTTAAGCTTTTTATCAGTCTTAAAATAAGTCCTGGGGAAATGGCATTTCAGCAGCCCAGCCTAGGGAGGGTCTTAGATTTCACAATGTCTAATGGCTGCCATATAAGAACTGAGAAAGAGAGTTAAGATTTGCCTGAGTTAAGATTTGGCAACCATACACTACTTTAATCCATGTACATATTTAAAGCCCCATTATTATTCTTTGATATTACACGGACTGGGGCAGAAGGGCAAATAATTCTACTGAGGTATTACTAAGAGAATACTGTCAATTTCTTCTCTTGTTTTGGTTTTCCACTAATTGTATGGCCCTGTAAGGGAAGCACACAATTAATTGCCTGTGGTCTTACTAGGATACCCGAGTCCAGATGTTGCGCCTGATAGAACATAAGTGTAATCCAAATCTTCTGGTGTTTAGTTGACTTTTGACTAACCCACTGGAGCCAAGAGTCTTCATTGTGAGTCCAGAGCTCCTTCCTGCTCTGACTAGCCTCTAAATTTAGACTATCTAAAAATATACCCCTTGCACCAGTCAGATGATCAATGTTCCTTTGGCACTGCTTAAGATAGCAAAGTTTTATCAACATATCCAGGCCTCCCTCTATTAATTGGCATGGTTCCAACAATATTTAGTGAGACGTACCAACTCTCAGCCTTGGATTTATAGGGTTCCATATTGCAAGGAATTTTTCAGTAAAATGCCTGCAAATCTTGCAGGGCTCTCTAGCTCTTGCAAGTGACCTGTGCCTGCTTTGCTTCATGGATAGATTTGCATGAATAACAAGCTTTTTGCACCATTGGCAGTTAAAAAAGAAAATTTGTTCATATTGAACTCAATTTTTTAGAATTTTTGGCAAATGGAAAAATAAAGAAAGGTTTTGTTTCAAGTCAAACAAAATATTTTGTTCTGGGGTTTTCTAAACCATTTTTAATAAAAGCAAAGGAAATGAAAGGCTAGATTCACAAAACTAAGGAGGTGGTGTTGCCCCTTTCCCCCTGCACCCAATAACTGGCTGGGGCACTCAGTAAGACTTGAAACAGGTCTCCCTCACTCTGGGTGAATGCCCTAACCACTGGGCAGTAGGGTATTTTGGAGTGGGTCTCTCAATCTTTTCTACTGAAGCTGTTTAGCTTTGTATAAAATCCTTGACGAGCCATTGGACCAGAGAGAGAGAGAGAGAGAGAGAGAGAATATGACAACATAGCCTGGTGGGAAGGGCACCCATCTGTGTGGGAGACGGGATACTCAGGTTCCATTCCCTGCTCCATAGCAGGAATTCAAACCTGAATACCCCACATCCAAGCTGAGTGCCCTCACCACCAGGCTATTGGGTATAAGCATGGCAGAGCCAGCACCACTTCCAACTCTTCGGCACCTAAATCCCCTTTTGAATCTAGCCTGAAAAATTGAAATATTTTGTTTGGATAATGTCCATTCATTTTGACAATTCTTTTTTCGTTTTAACCAAAACAATTCACCCAAATAGACACAAATCCATTAAATGTTTCAGTCTACCTGAATCTGCATTTTTCAGCAAAAAGAAATTTGAACCAAAACATTTTGCCCAGTTCTGTTCACAGCTACCAAACACAAATGGTCACCACAAGTCCTGAGAATGTTGGCCATGATTTCAAAGCTGTGGCTCTATTTTAAAGCTAGCCAACCTACCAAGGAGACCCTCCATTCTTTCAAACCACTTTGAGCTATTTGTAGGCAGCTCTCATCTTCCTCAAGAGCTGTGTGGTCTAGAGTCCAGCATGTACATTTTATTTACATACCAATGGGTACCAATGCCACTGAGATATGAAAGGAATTAAATATAATTTCCCCTAAAATTATATGAGTACTATAAGTAACGCAGGATATGTGTGGTTTGTAATGGGTACACTTGTTCTACAGACACCTTCTTGCTTAGCATAACTATAATCTGTGCCAATGGGCAGACTCTGCTTTTCCTTCATTAACATAGATAAGCCACATGGGGTTTCATGGTCCTGAATTAACTTGCTGTTACTATCTCATTAAAATGGTCTTGCCTTATTCAGTCTTACGTATTCTCTACCCACATAAATGACTTGACAGAGGGAATGTGCTATCACAGACTTTCTTTCTACATGAACATTTCACATGCCCTCTTTCTTCAGTTAGATGCTGCCCTTGTTAGTGCTCATTTAGCCACTGCAAGCCAGAGGGGAAAGAAATTGTGACTGAAGATATAGAGTCTAAAAAAAAACAACAGACAAGTTCTAGTTCAGCCGATTTATGTTTAGCAAAGCAAGTTGAATTAGTTGTTATGAATAAGTTATCCAACTAATTTAGTTCTTGTTTTCCCCACCCAGCCTGATTTCTGCAAAAGTATTCAGCCAAATATTGGGAAGAAGGAAGTAGGAAGAGCATTGTGGAGGGGATATGGTGCAGCAGAGTTCAGCTATGGCAGTTCTCTGCTGTATGTAAGTTAGAAAAGCCCATTGGCTACTCTAGCTAATACAGGGTTCTAGGTGATGCTGAATGAAGGACCCATTATAGAGAACAGAGAAGGAAAAATCAGGGTTCCTTTGTGTGGAACTGGACCACAAAGGTTAAGTGACTTGCCCAAGGTCACACTCAAAGGCTATGGCAGAGCTAGAAATGGAACCTAGATCTTCTGGGATCTAGTCCAGTGTCTTAACCATACCACCATCTACACCAAGTAGTAGGGCCCCTGTGCAGGGGATCCACAATTCTTACACACTATGAAGCTGTGCCCTGCTGGAGGGTTGTTATGGAAGCAAAAGCATAGCCTACAGATCTGCGTATGGGGACGCATCTCCAGCTTGTCCTCTCTCTGCTTCACACATCCTGCTGGGGTCTATTGGTCTTGTGAACTCTACTGCAGCCCTGAGGCTTCAGCAGTGGCTAGAAAGCAGCTATGCTATTACTACACAGGTCAAAGGGATAATAGGGGTGGAAGTCTGTCTTCTTGACTTCCCCTGGTCTAAAGCCTAGTAACTCAAGCATAGCACAGGGTGGGTGATTTGGATAGTAACCATTCTATTACTAACATGAATTAGATATATTTTAATTCCTATTATTAAAGTCTCTCTTTGGCAACCTGAGGCTAGTTTCCAGCATTTATGAGGATTTTTTTTGGTGGTGAGTGGTTTTAAGGACTCCTTGTGATAACTGCATTTGATCCTGATTATATGTGAGCTTTCTACATACCTTTGCTATGATTTGAGCTTTATCAGAATCTCCAGTTCTTTCCCTGTTGCCCTCATAGGGTTGCATACACAGTACCTCCAATAGTGGGTATATATAGGAGACAAAACTAAGACTTCAGAGTAAATTGTAAAATCCCACAGCAGGTAATAAGTGAAGAAGCTTAAGCATTGCATTCCCACTGTCTGATGTTCCAGACCCCGCAATCAAATAGGAGTTTTCCATATTTGGAAGCAATTCTACAAGATGACAGTTTATTGTGGAAGGTTCAGCATCACTAACAAATCCAGGCCAATAATAATATATATAAAACTAATTTCTTCATCATGTCTCCCAGGATAAACTGCAAAATTTTTTTTAAAGGTGATGGTCAAACATTATTCAAATTTTAAAAGGATTTTGGATGGCTGTTTAAAAATCAGGCTACAGGGGCACATTCTACACCTAATAGTGTGCTTAGCCGTAGCAAGGCAGCAGGAAGTCTTCAAGCAGTGAAAAAATATCAGACAGGGCTTTACCAAAGCTAAGAAATTCTCTCTCTCGTATGTGTGTGTATATAATTATATGAGTAACCTCTGAGGGCTGAACTGGGACATTTTTCTAAATAGCCTTAAAATTTAAAGGCTTCTCTTTAAAAGAACACAAATGAAATTTTAAAATGTGTAGTGGCTCAATTTTGTAATGCCCCCAGAACCATTTTCAGGCAGCGTGAGCAGCAAATTTGATAGTTTAAAATATCACTTTGGAAATTAGCTAACTCACAGGGGAGGTCACCCACTAGGAGAGTGGTTCATGTGTGCAGGGGTTCTGCATAGCCACAGGGGGTTGCTGCACTGGGGATGAGGAAAGATTTATAGCCATAAGGATATAGGCACCGATTCTGGAGATACTCCGGGACTTTTGGTACCACCGAAAAAAAATAGAGGGTTCTCAGCACCCGCAGGGACAGATTAATCTTTTGTGGTCCCAGGCTCCCAGACCGTAGCCCTGCCCCCTGCTCCACCTGCGCTTCACCCAAAGGCCTCATCCCTGCTTGACCTCTTCTGCCTAAGGCCCCAGCCATGCTCTGCCCTGAGCCCAACCCCCACTTGATCTCTTCCCCCTGAGGCTCTGCCCACTGCTCACATAGGGAGAGGGGGCAAAGAGGAGCACTCACCAGCAAAAACAGAAGTCAGTGCCTGTGCATAAGGAGACAGAGCTAAGATACTAGGGAGAATCAATTCCACATTGCTCACCTGCCTCCCTCTGTATGCCTTTCTCCCTCAATCTGTCTCCCTCTGGAAACCCTCCTTCCCAACCCTCTAGTGCCATTCCTGATTTCTCTCTCTGGCCGGAAAGCAGCAGGGGTAGGTTACACTGGAAGGTGTGTTTAGGAATTGATATAAAGCCTGGTTGCAGTGAGGTTGGTGACAGCAAACAGTCAATGAGAAGTTGTCACCTCCTTGAAGAGCAGTTGCTGCTATACTTGTGGAAGTGAGCATGAGTGTGGGGGTGTTATATGGAGGAAGGGTTTTGTCTTTAGGCAAGGACAAAGAAAGGGGATACATGTGGGAAATGGAATGCATTGTAGCATTATACGCTTCAATTCCTGGGTCTCTCTGAGGATGAATACATTTGGTTACAGTTTCTAAATGGATGAGAAAGGATGGACTCCAGGATAGGATTATTCCTTCATTGAAGAGAAATGAATGGATAAAGGTACAAAGTTCGGTGTTCCTAGCCTTTGATATTTACAAGTGTTTGGTTACAATCTTCAACGGGGATTTTGATGGCAAAAATAGCAATGAATAATGCCAAATACTTAAAGTTCACTGATAAAACTCCATTTAAAAAATGTTAGCAAAAGCAGCTACTGTGTCTGAATACCTTTAGCTAGCAGCAGGAACTTCTTTTCTGGTTGTTCTCCCAAGACACTCTTTCCAAAACTGTTATGCATATTTCTGACATCTTCACCCTGGAACACATTAACAAGCATTTATACAGTGTCTGTAGGTCAATGCCCTAGTCACAAGGTGCTGAAGCCAACTAAAACCAATTTAAGACAAAAGGTTATATGTGTCTGCCATGGTGATAATAAGAGGGCAAGGTTTGTTTATAAACTACAGCAGAAGACAACCATTCACGGCATCTAATTCACCCTTCTCCAGACAATGCAGGACAGTTCCCTTCAGTCAGTAAATATAAGTACTTATCTGGTTCTCAACACCATAGCATTTGCTACTGATCTGCTAATCTAGTTTTAAATATCACAGGTGGTGGGGCTTACAACACTGCCTGCTAGAGATCACTCCAAAATTGAATCTCTTCCCTCTTTGCCAGTAAGTTTTTTCTGCAATTTATTTTTCAATCTGTTAAAGTGGTCCCAAAACCTTTATGAGCATCACGTATCAGAAGGGTAGCCGTGTTAGTCTGGATCTGTAAAAGCAGCAAAGAATCCTGTGGCACCTTATAGACTAACAGACGTTTTGGAGCATGAGCTTTCGTGGGTGAATACTCACTTCGTCAGATGCATGTCATGCATCACCCCGGTCATATAAATATTTTTAAAAATTTTCAATTATTTTCCCTTAGTTTATACAAAGGGTTGAAAAGAGAGGAGAAGAGTGATGGTACTCAAGATCAACTAACAGTTCCAAACTTTGACCACAATCCTAGATTGAATGGAGATTTCATCAATGAAATAGTTAACAGTCTTATGTTTACATTGCCATAAGTGAGCATCAGGGTCAACATCCTATTGAGATGACTGGGAGCAATTGATTCTAATCTTGTACCAGCATGAAACAAGAGTAGCGCTACTGAAATCAATGAGTTACACCCATGTTACAATGGTCCAAGTGACCAAAATCAGTCCCATTTTTTCCACCTGTAAGATCAATCAATAGCATTGTATCATCTTCACGTATGAGCTAGAAATGTAGTGATATGTTTTGTTTATTTATGAAACCAAAAACTGGTAGAAACTGGTAAAGCCATGAGAGCACTGCCAAAAAAGTGTGTGTCTGAATATTAGCCGCTATCTGCCCCTCTTGTAAACATTATTTTCTCTTTGCTGTTTATGTTCTTTAAATATTGTACATGATTATAATCCACATTAGTTACAGTGAAACAACAAGGTTATATTTAGTTCTTTTAATATTTCCTTATAAATTGATTCATCCAGCATCTTAATCATGTTTGTCACCCTTCTTTAAACTCACTCTGATTTGATAACATCTTTCTGATATTGAGGTGGTTAGACCTGCATGCAGTATTTTCAGTCTGTCTAGACCCTTAAAAAGGACGACCGCCTCCCTGTTCTATGATATCTGCATATTCATTGCCACACGACTGTCCTGAGAGCACATGCTCAAGTTGTAGAGGGAATCCTGGGTTCTGGGCTTGGAACTATCTGCTTGGGTACTACCTTCGGCTGGCTGACCCTCTATCCACCATCAATAAGTCTAGATTTTGATTCAATGGTTGCCAAATGGGGAGGAACAAGGTTAAATTATTAGAAACATGGTTTAAGACAAAGGGGAAAAATGATACCAGTCATTTATAATATTCACCTGCAACCACCTCAGGCTTGTTATAACCGTAATCTAACCTGTAATAACTGACCTAAAACTGTAAATCTTTAAGTGATTACATGGCCAGAGAAGTTCAGGCAGATATAATTTAATCAGTTCAGAGCAGATTTAGCTAAGGGCTGGTTGCTCAGATTGCTGGCACCTACTCATGTTTCTGACACATTTGAATAAGAATGGCCGAAAAAAATCAGACTTGACTTTGATGCAGGTAAGCATTTAGTAACTGTCTAACTGTATTCCTTTGTGACAGAATCATAATAAAACAATCTTCATTAACTCTCAGTTCCAGAACCTAATGCACCATTATAGTTTTCACATAGGTCCAGCATACTGTGGCCCTATGGATATTTTGACCTTTGTAGTTGCTACTAGAGTTTAGAATCTCTTTCATTGGAAGAATATTACCTTTACACAAGCATAAATGTATGAAGAATTTTTTAATCTCATTTAGGTTGGCCTCACTTGTCTCATAAAATGGAGTTAGGATTCTTTTCCACTGCAATGACACCTGCTAGTGGGAGAACAGGTGATTGAATGAGAGCGTCACTCATGCTCACTTCACCCAAAAAGGGCGCCATTCTTTTCTGTTCCTGCCATTCACAAACCAATGAAGAACTCTGCCACACACCATCTGATTGAAGGAGCGAGACTCGGGGGAGATTACTTGGCCATCAGAGCCAATCTTGGAAGATGATTTAGGAAGCAGCGAATCCTATCCACTAAGCAGCCTATTTTCTTCCATATATGAGAGGATTTATTTGCATACTCATATTAATGTTGGTGGGAATTATGCACATAAGTCCTCCTTTGTTTTCCTGTTGAGAAGAACAGATACCCCAATATTTTATCTAATGCCCTATGATTCTAGTAGGACAGCTCCCACCAGAAACATTTGACAATGTATGTTTTTTTTTTTATAGTCCATAATAATTGTATAAGTAATCCTGCATTCAGTATTTTATTATTGGAAAGCTGATACCAGAAACTATTTCCACTTAGCCTACGTTTATGCCTTGTGTAGAGGATACATGCGAGAGCCTTTCACTGCAGGTGTTGATGTCTCTCTACAAATATGCACTTTAGGCAAGATTTGAGCTGAATAGGCTTAAATGGTGAAATAATTTTTAAAAAATATTGGTCTCTATTTACTGTATATATTTTTGGAAAAGCCTGCTTGTTGAAACATCGTGCACATTCTGAATCTGCTGGTTATGAGAAAAGTGAAGAAAAATACCATTTGCTTTTAGGTAATCGGATTCTGTGGGATCTAATCCTATATCCTATTTATGGCTGTGCTAGCTATTCAAAATTAAAATGAACCTTTCATCCGTGTGTATCATAAATGGGCATTTATCAGGATTATATGATTTTGCAATCCATCTGAATATGTAACCAGAATTTGTTTTCCTTCCGTTTCACTATGTAATTACCATGCAACAATAACAAAAGTGACATGTTTGAAGAACAGATAAAATGCTGTAAATTGGCCAGTAATGGTGATATTTCCTCATCTTCTGAAAAACCCATTTATTCTCTCTCTCAACAAATCAAGGCATTGTCAGCCCACACTCATCTTGTGGCCAGAGGGGCCCTACCAATTTCTAGATGTAAGTGAATACTGGAATGCAGATGAAGCCTACTAACTAAGGCTTTCAACTCAGGCAGCTGGTCTTAGCTTGCCTCAATTTCTAAATCATCCATAATGGGGCCAAGACCTCCGAAGCACTAAAAAGAGCGAGCTGACATGCTGGACAAACTGTTAATTTTTTCCTGAAGAAGCTGCTATATTGCACATCTGTCACTGCTGTGCAGACAATTACTCACAGAGTGGAAAAAAAAATCTGCTGCTTGTTTCTAGTAGAGCTGTTAACAGACATAATGGAGAAATACAATGGTGTAAGAGTCAAAAAAGGAAGGTTTCTTAGAATTTTTGCCAATTATTTCCTCATTTTGTAAGCTGTATTTAGAAATTTAAATATTCAAAACCATTCCATTCTCCACATGTGTAAATCTCAGATCTGCTATGTTTAAAGAATATATATTAAGTGAGCTGATATTGTAAGGCTATATTTGAGATATCAAAGCTGCAGCAACTTTTGTAATAATCTCCTTTAACATCTGTCTCTCTGTAGCCATTATATTAGTTTTTAAGACACCCAATAAAGAGCTTCTGTCAATATCATTTAAAAACAGGTTTAGAAATAAGCATACTGAAAATGTTAATTTTTCAAGAAATTAAATGTCTATTTAAATTGTTCACATTTGCAATTTTAAAAAATCATATCATTTCTATAATATCCAATTTTTTTAGCATGAGATGTGCTACCATCTGTCATCAGTAAAGCCACTGATGGTTCCAATGTGAAAGGGGAAGGCAATCTAAGTAGGTCTTTTGCAGATGGTAGGAGGCCAGTGAGGATGGAGAAAAGAATTAGGTACTTCTGACTTTGTGGCTGGAAGCTTATTGGGCATGTAACTTAAAAAAGATATCTCCCAAAGGCAAACTGACCTGGCAAGGGGAAGTCCTCAACACTTCAAGCTGCCCCTAGCCTGTCCCATTTTCGGTGATTAAATTAAAAGCATCATAACATTTCCCAGGTCTACTAGGTCCACATTATTTCGAGGCCTTCAAAGACCTGCAACCATTCCAAGGCCTGATTGAGGTTTATTAAATTTGGGTTGGTTCTTCTTTCTCTTCCATAACCATGAACACTAGAAATGGCCTTTAAAAAAAAAGTGGAAGTTGAGATTCTCATAAAATAATACGACTCCAGAAGCTGGGGCTTTAAGCAAAATGCCTAATACCAGAGAAGCTCATAATACTGCAGCCCCATGGAGACATAGGGCAGCCTCCAGGCCTCATATAAGTGGCCAGGGCTCCCAGCAAATCCAACTCCCTTGTCTAGTTAAGATTGGCTGATGCTCTTTGAGGGAAAGCAGCATTACTTCAGCTAAGTGGAAGAAATAGCAGCTATTATCCTCTGCATGATAATCCTAAGGGAAAGGTGTAATTAAAAAAAATTCACAGTGCACAGATAAAAATGTGACAACATGAAATACCTTACATTCTGCTGAAAATTTAAAGAGTCATCAAGGAACACTCTTTCACTACAAAGCTAGTGATGTCTGTGAATCGGGGGATGATTTATGCTGTCTGACAATTCAAAGACAGAAGACAACTCTAATGTACGGATAAAACCAAAAGGGGCAATAGTAGATCATACCACTGGCAGTTAATGGCACTGACTCGCTGGAGAGAAATCTGGATCTACTTAAAATGTCAGGTGTGTAAAGTAATGAGTCTGTGCTTAGTAGGAGACCAGCAGAAGGAGCCTTCATGGTCCACTTGTCAGTTGAGTATATATTACCACAAACCTGTTAAATAAATGAGTATTTAATACCTACTGATTCAACAAAAAATATCCCCCACATACTTTTAGGAAAACTTTTAATAAAATAAAATAAAGCCTGTGGCATAAAACACATTTTGAAAATAAAGTAGATTATTCAGAAGAATTTTAAAAAAAACCAAAGGCGGCTAACATGGGTTTTCATTGAGTAGAACGATGTTAGTAGTGAGGGAATGATTAATAAGATCCCCAGTATAATTTATGTAATGTGAGAATAGTTTTTAATGTTTACAGGGAGGGGTTGTGGTCTAATGATTAATGCTGGAGTCTTGCAATCAGAATTCAGGGGTTATATTCCCAACTGTGCCTTTGACACCAGCCCAATGCTTTGGATCAGACCCACGGTGACCTTGGGCAAGCCATTGAAAATACACCATCAATTAAAACTCATCCCCACCCCAACCTGAAAACTACTGCTATATGTAACATCCAAGATGGCTATAATTGACAGAGTTCAGAGAAAAAAATATTTCCTCTATTTTTTCCAGCCTACTACTTTATATACAAAGTGCTGTCAAACACAGAGTTGATTAGTCAGTTTTCCCTTTTGTTTCTGTGCTCTTCAACACAACGATGGGGGGAGGGGCGGGGGAGACGAAAGCCATTTTAAAAATAGGATAATGTGATGGTAAAACCACATGAATTAGCCAGGGGATTTGGGGACTGGTGTGGTGCCTGAAATCATTGGTCATTTAAACAAACAAAACAAGGAAAATCAATCAGGTATTAAGAAAAAGGCTTTTAACTAAAGAAAAGAAAGGTAAAAGAAAACTCTCTGGGAGATATTAGCATGCCAGCTACTCTCACAGACAACAGATTTAAAACACAGAGGATGTTCCCCTGGGCACAAACGTTAATACACACAAGAATACCCAAATTTGATAATTCCCTTAATGATACCAAGACAAGCTACAAAGAAAATAAACATAAACCTATTTATCCCTTTCTAAAAAACTTACTACTCTGATAAGAGGCTGATTCCTTGATCTTTTTCACTCCAGCTGAAAACAAACTCTAAACAAAGGAAACTTCCCTCCTTCCTTTTGAAACACCTTGTTCCCCCATTGGTTCCTCTGGTCAGGTGTTAGCTAGGCTAGGTGAACCTCTTAACCCTTTACAGGTAAAAGAGGCATTAACCCTTAACTATCTGTTTACGACAGTGACAAAGCATCTTTAACGTCTAAGCAGAATACAATAGACCTCTGTTTGGAAGCTTTCATCCAATAGATTCTGTAGCTCACAGTTTATCTTTCTTGGAAGAAGGAAAGGCTGAGCTGATCCTATTAGCATTTTAACTTTATGTTCCAGGAACTCTTAACATTATAGTGCTAACCTTAAGATGCACCACTAAGCCATCCGCTTCAGCTAAACGCGAAGAATGGATAATAGCAGCACTAGCACTCAACACTTGTTACAAAGGTGGAGGTATCATTTTACCTGTCTCTTTATCCTCATCTTGCAGATATGGAAACCATGGCGCAAAATGGTGAAGTGATTTGAAGATCACATAGCAAATCAATGGAAGAGCTAGGAAGAGAATGTGGGTCTCGTGACTTCCAGCCTAGTGTCCTATCCAATGGACTATGTACCAGTCTGTGTTGCACTGCTGGGTGATTGAAGAATGGGATAGTTGGGGAAACTGTAGGCTGCTTTGGGCTTGCCTGGTTATGCTTGCTCTTTCTGCCAAATTACCTTCACCTCCCCATTACCTTTTGTAGTGCTCTTTGGTACTGGGGAGATCTGTACAGCTAAAACCTCAGTAAGTTCTGTCATTTAGTACCGTGTTTTGTCTCGTCACTGCTAAATCCCATGTAGCCTTGTCCTCTCCAGCTTCCCCTTATCTCAACTCCCCTCTAAATGGTGTCAAAGTCATCTCCTCCCATTGGTCTGTCCCATGTCAGACCCCTTCTTAAAATCCTTCATTTGCTTCCCACGTCTTAAAACATCAGATTTAAATTACTACTCCTTTATAAGGTCCTGCATAATTTAACCACTGGTTACATCCTTGACTCTTGTTTCCTCCTGCTTTCCCTCACCTACTCACCATTAATAGGGATGACAGAGTCTGGCCCTTTGAGAGCAATAAGAGAGCTGGACCATCAAGAGATCTCACAGAGTGTGCACCTTAAGATCCATGTTTTATCAAGTAAAATTTCTCCAGTCTGCTTTTCTCCAAAGATACTTTTCAGAAACAATTAAGACCACAAAGATAGTATATACTAAGTGTCACACAATTTTTCTATGACTTGAAAATTAATTATCAACTTATTTGCATTGTTAAACATTAATTAGCTATGAATAGCAATTTTTTTCAGCACTGCAATACTTCAATTTCTCATTACAAAATAATTTCAGCTCTATTAATTAGTTCTAACAGTAACTCATGGTAATCGATGACACCTTAAGTGAGCTATTAAATGTACTTTACCACTGATTAGGAGGAAGACAACCAAAAAACCCACTAGGTTTACATAAAGACAGAAAATGAAACAATACGTTACAGATTTATTGACTTCCATGTAAGCAATCCACCCCTTTTTAATAGTAAATAATGAGGGTAGCAGAATCATATGCTTTGTCACAGCGGTGTATGGTTGGACACAAAGACTTCACACATGGTTTCACAGTTTAACAAAATGGTCCAACTTTTATCAACTTATTCCATAAAAGTGCAATTATTTATAAATAAATAAAATCAAAAGCATTCCTTTCTCTCGACCCAGCACAGAAAAGTCCATTGGGGTCCCTTTGTATTTTGCCCTGTAGCCTCATCAGGCCCAGAGATAAACAGGACTCCAGATTAGGATTTGGTCCTGATTGAAATTCTCCTAACAGCCACTTCCCTGTGCAGAGGATTGGACCTTACCCTCTCTGCCATAACAACGTGCCCTTACTAGAATGAACTAGCAGACCTGCCATAATAATGTGCCCTTACTAGAATGAACTAGCAGACTTGCAATAATTAAAGAACCCCCAACCAAACCACCAGTCAGGTAACAATGAGCATCTCCAGTTGTAAGTGGCTCCCCCACTCAGGCCAGATGTGTGAATGTTCCAAATCCTGCATATGCTTTGTTCTCTCTTTGTGAGCTGATCTGGCACCTGCTGGTGGGCCCAGCGAGTAATACCAGTGGCCCCATGGCCATACAATCAGATAAGCATGAGTCCTTGATTTTTGAAGTGCAAACAAATACATAATTTGTATCAACAAGAAACTAATAATTGATAAAACACCACAGAACTGGCTGGTAAGCCCTTCCACTATTACTGAGACATTCTGCTTTAAAATTAGGATGCTCTAACACATGACCAATAGCATTCAGTATGCCACTGGGTTGAATGCTGCTGATGTCACTGTAATGATCCTGAGGAAGTGGAAGCCAAGCTGCTATGGGCAAAGCCTCATGAAACTGCTACTTTCCTTTAACTTGCTAGTGAACAGATCCTTATCAAGTTACTACCCTCCCCATGGAAGAGTAAATAGGTAATACAGAGCAGCTTTTTCTGGGATGATACAGCCTCTCCAGCCTATTTAATGTGTCTTGGAAAGTCTGAGTCCAAACTACAGCCCCTTCTGCTCACTGCAGGTCCCATAACTACTGGGTCTCTGGAGGATAGTCCCAGACCAACCCTGAATGCTCAAAAAAAAAAAGGGGGGGGATAATAAATACTGCACTTCCAAGTTATTGGAACAAAAACACCAGATGGCTGACATCAAGGGCTGCAAGAACTCCATAGTGGTCAGGCAGTCAAGGTCTCCCATCCCCTTGCATCCTCCCTCTACAACAGAAAACCTTACACAGGTTGGTGAAACTTGCCAGACAGACAAAGAACAAGTGGCATAAAAGATGGGAGAATATTGTAGTTGAGAATCTTCCTTTCTGTTCAAGTGCTACTGCAAAACAGCACTACTTCTAGATTTCTCTCCCTGCCAAAGTCCTTCCCCACTGAGGTAGGGTAGGCATTCTTAAACAATTACGTCTGTAAACTAGATTTAAGTGGTGGTAAAGGGTTAATATAAAAGTTCCCTTAAATTGGTATCAATTTAATCAAATACCATCCTGACTGAAAAAAAAATAAAAAAAATTAGATGTACCCATAGATCTAAAAACTGTGCTTAATACACTTGGAGCTAGGGAATGCACGCACAATGCTTTGACTGGATTTTCCTTCCCTCAGTGTAAATGATCATTGGAGAACTTGAGAGCCAGGCTCAAAACTGGCTCAGGGCCACCGTTTATTTGTTGACCTCATCTGAGTAGAAATGAGTAGAAATTGCCTAAATTCAGTTTATCACACTGCAATTTATTACTCATAAGGTCACTGACAAATGAAAACATCTATACTAACCCTTATATTGGAGGAAGTGTAAAGGCGCTTTGGCAAAATGTGTTAAAATTGATGTTACTTATTATTGTGTATGCATGGCTATAAAAAGAAGCATAAAACAAGCATTGCTTCATTCTCAAAATTGCTTATCTCATTGACTATTATAATATGGGGTAGAGCTAAATGAAAATCTCTCTCGTATTACAAAAATGATCTTTCACATAACACAACTACTTAAATTTAATCCAATCTAACACATGGAGTGCCCTGGGTATTACATATGTCATCTTCGGAAGAGCTGTACTCATAGGGTTCAGTGAAGTTTTAGCTATACTTGTACGGGTATGCGCAACATAATATGTTGTAGATCTTGTCCACTATTAGCAGAAGTGGATTTAAACCAAAGAAAGTCAGGGCAATGTGTGCACTGAGGATTTGGCACTTAAAGGAGTGTAAGATCTTGGTCAAGTATTGCATTCACTTCACAAATGGCAAAACATTCAGATGCTGATACGATTAAAAACAATTAGACAATGCTCCTTGAATTAACATGCTTCCCCCCACAATGTTCAGGTCTCAGAAAAGTGCTATATGGATACTTCCTTCCCAACTATACTAATTCTCTAAATGTGAATGCACAGCTAAAGAATAACTGTACCTTACAATACACAATTCTACGAAGAAGATAACCAAGATTCAATAGGTGTCTGTTATAAACTAACTGGAATCTTGAGGACTATACAAAATATCTTCAGAGTGGCTGGAATCAAGGCTTCAAATCAGAGCTTGCTTTACTCCAGGCCTAACTGAAAAAATGTTAGTCTTGCTATTGCAAAGAATATCCGTGCATCACTGAAACTGGTAACTGTTTTATATGATAGCATGTTGAAAACATGTATATGCAGGATTGGGGAGGAGGGGGAAGAAATAAATCACAGCACATTGAAATAGAAAGCAATCCTCATACGGTTGCAATACTGAATCAGATCACTATTGGGCACTAGTAACAATACCAGATGCTTCAGAGGAAGATGTAGAAAGTTGTATATTGGATAAGGATAGAATAACCTGCCCCAGAGGGGATGTTTCATCAAGGCAGTTAATGACTGCTATATGCCCTGAAGCATGAAGGCTTTTTATTTACCCTATAACACTCTGGATATTCTTTATATACACACATCAATCCTGATGAACCCTGGGCCTCCATATCCTGTTGCAGAGTTTCATAGGATTATCACATGCTCTGTGAAAAATATTTCCTTTTTTCATTTTTAATTTTGTTGCCTTTTAACTTCATTCCTAGCCAGTGGGCTATGAGGTATTCTTGATAGGTCTCTCTCTATCTCTCCTGTTGAAGCTGTTCCACTGTGTATACAATTCTTGATTAGTCATTGGATGAGAGACAGGGAGAGAGCAAAAATAAATGAGAATGAGTCTGTAGCCTGGTGTTTAGGACATCACTTGGGAATAGGGACACTTGGGTTCCAGTCTCTGCTCCAGTGACTATTGAATTATTTATACAAAGTGGAACAACTTCCAAAGAAGAGACTGAGAAAAATCTGCCCCAGAATACCCATAGCTTATTGGTTAGGGTACACTTCTGAGGAGGTGGAAACCAAAGTTCAAATACCTGCTCTACATCAAGCAGAGGGAGGAATCAAACTGGGGTCTCATATCTTGGTGAGTGCCCTTATCTCAGCACTAAAAGTTATAAAGATAGCAGCTAATCCTCTGGCCGTTTTCTGAATCAATTTTAAAAATGCCAGAAAACAAAACATTCTGGGTTGAACTACATTATTTGTTCAATCCAAAATGCACTTTTTTGATTTTTTTTTAAAAAAGAATTCCCAGATTCCGTTTGATGCAAACCATTAAAAAAAAAAAATCAGTTATTTACCAGCTCAACCTTTGTGGTTTATACACAGCATATACTGGCCAAAAAAAGTGCTTTTGCCAATATAGCTTATACCAAAATAACTATGCCAGCAATGACACACTTATGCCAGTACAATTGTGTCTATAATAGGGCTTTTGCAGGCATAGAAGTGACAAAAAGATTACAACCCTAGCAGACACTGCTACACCCAAAGTTTCTAGTGTAAGCCTGTTTGATAATTGGGGGAGGTGGGGAAGGAGTCAAAGCAGAACAGGTTCATCTGATCAGGCATATGAAAAGGGAAAAAATTATAACATTTTTGCAATTTTTTAATCAGCTTTATAGTTGGTGTACTGAAATTTGGCATGGAAATAGTTCTCAATGAGTCTTTTGAGTTGACATGCACAGTACATTTTTGTATCAGTCCTTCGCTAAGTTCGTAAATATCTACTGTGCCTGGTTAACTTAGTTATGCAATGGAAAGTAGTGGCAGGACAGGATTTTGACAGTGTCCTTTGGGACCCTGTAAGGTGCGAAAACATTAGAGAGGTCTCCACACTTTAGACCGAGGAGGGAACCTTTGTCTAATGTGCCTTGAGGGATTGACAAAGATTGATGTTAAAATATAGGGCACCTGAGTTCACAGCTGAATCTGTAGTTAACTGTCTCCTCTTCTGAATTGCACCCAAGGAAGGCTCTGCATTGAAAAGAAAGCGTGTACTGCTGACAAAATTATCAAAATAAATACTTAAAATTCTATAGATAATTTACACATAATTAGCTAAGTAACTGTTCCTGCTGGGGAATACAAAAATAGGAAGGGAACATTAGTCAAGTTTCACAAGTCTTGTAATAACATTTATTTGTTAAAGATATTAGCAGCCTTAACTCCGTGTTACAGAAAGATGTCATTCTTCCACTCACTTTAGCAATTACGCTGCTGTCAAAAAAGCAGTACACAAAATACAAAAATAACATGAAGAATGAAGTCTCTGTTTTATTTTATTACATCTTTCTTGTGTTAAACCAATGCATTCTATACAGATTGTTTAGCCATTTGTTGTCAATTAAACTGGCCCATTATAGACCTTAAATACAGAAAAGCCAAAATTCAGGGACAAAGTTGTTACATATTAGCATGTTAACAATGCTTTTCCTACTTCAAAAAATATTTATTTAAAAGAAAGATGCTGCCAGCAGTTGCTCATCTGTTTTAGTAAAGGTTAATGGCCCAATTCACAAAACATTGAGGTATATTGACAGATGACTCAAAACTCGACGTACATTACTTTAAATGTATGTGTTTCTTTTATTAGACCTTCAATGTAGGCAGAAAATTTTAGGCTACTAATTAATCGAGCACCTAAATGGAAAGGTATGAGAGTGTCCAACATCTATTAATATGTGAAAAGGAAAATTAATTTCAATGTTATATCTAGTAGCAGATGGTGTATCAAAATACTTGTGTATGTATTTTTAAAATAATTTGAGGCATCACTGTAGTAGGTATTGTTATAAGCTAGTAATGGAAAAACCCAACAAGCAAATTTTAAGACATATTTTGAAATAGAGGCATGTTTTATCGCAATCCCAAAGCCACGCATCTCCAAAAAGTGGCCTTTTTAAAGAATACACTAGCTCTAACCTACACAATCACATTAGCACTGTAAAGAGGCCTAGGAAAACAGAATTGAAAATGGGGGCATGAGGTAGGGAGAGAACTGTACAGCAATATCAAGAAAAATGTCACTACATTATATTTTAACAAATCATTTCCCTCTACCTGGTGCCCAGTCAGCTCTGGCATTTGTAGGAAATTCCAGTTGCAAAACAAACAAGATATAAATATATCTAAATAAAATCAGTTTGAATACTCTTGACATCTAATAATTTCTTTTGAACAGACTGATTGATTGATTTAAAATTAGAAACCAACATGTTTTCATACTTTAGCTCTGATTCTTTACATCTTCATCAAGCTAAGTAATTCCTCCACCAAAGGGAGTTTACCAGGTCAATTGCACCCAGGCACATGGGGGAAATGGGGAGCAGAGTGGGAACTAGCAAGCTTTTATCCTAATATTTGTCCATGCAGTTTTTTCTTTTTAAATTCTTCACTAATACAGCAAATATTTTCAAATACTCTTGAAGCTGCAGACTGATATTTCTTGAATTTCTGCAGCTACTGTATATTGCCTGGAAATACTAGAAACAATGTTATTTGTGTCACAGTTACAATTACCAAATGATAATACACAGGCTTCATAATCAGTAATGATGGAATTGTAATAGGGGGGAGGAAGGTTTTTTAAATGTTCATTAATACAGCACAATAATAGGAGCCTACAGCTTTTACTTAACATTGCCATGTGACTACTTATTAATTCACAAGTACTCTACATGTTCAAGAAGTTATTGACTGCTCCATATAATACTCACAAACATGTCTTTGGAATTCAACAGCACTTCATAGCCCTTTGCAGTATCAAACGTGTAGGAGAATTCCACATAAGTTAAAATATAGCTAGCTATCTGTACAGATATATAACTGCCATGTGTGTATATTAAACGGCAGTTATACATGTGGAATCCACTGTTAGTTGCAGAATTCAAAATTCTTGGATTTTCACAATTACACGGCCACAAAATTCTTTGGTCATAGAATCTGTTTAATGAGGTTAGCTGTACAGTACAGGTCTGAAATGGAAAAGCCACACTACAGTGTGGCCTAGAAAGTTCCATAGAAACAAATATTCTTGCTGATTAAATACTGAAGTCCAAAAAATGTTGCTTTCTCAAAAAAAAAAAAATCACATACACAAAAAAGGCATTTAAAACCACAAGTAAAGGGTTCTCTTCCAATTCATTGAACTTGTCATCCTTGATGCTGATCAAATGTTACATCAGACACTAACCAGTTACTCTACACTAGGTCAATAGTAAGCAGATTGTAAAAAGGGACAAAAAACAGATAAATACTAGCACTTGGAAAGTGAGAACACTGCTTTTCAATTAATTTGTTGCTTGCTCTTGTAGCTACTTTCCTAGTACTGTGTTTGATGGAAAATGGACGAGGCTGTGAGGGGAAAAAGAGCCATCTTCCTGACCAATTTAGAATAAGATCTTGGCCCCACTGAAGTCAGTGGAAATGTTAATACTGACTTCAATGGGGCCAAGTTTTCAGCCTTAGCATTTTGAATGATGGCTCCTCTTCAATTCTATTATACCTCCCTAATGTGAAATTTGCTTTACGCCACCAGCATCCTAGCAGCTTGATTGGCTGGTGTTTGATGAATTTATCGGTGCTGATATTGGATACAGATTAAAATTGCTTAATGATCCCCCCTTGACTTTAAAATCAGAGTATTTCCCTCTCTTCTTATCTGCTTCACTTTGTCTTTTCTCTGCTTCTTCCATGATGCTTTAAAGTTTGTGGTAGGATACCAATATCATGACCACAAAAAACATTGACTGTTAGCCACTCCTTGCTGTAACCTACCAGTCAATTCAAAATATACCAAAACCCAAAGTTTAAGAACCACTGCAAGGGTCACATTTTTGAGGTGGAGAGTCAAGGGAACACTAGTATTAAAAATAACCAGAATTCCAAGCTGAGGGTGAACACTAAAAGTTTTAAAAATATTTACTTAAAAATATCTTACAAGATGTAAAAACAATTATAAAAGCACTAGAATTCGGGCTTTCACACTGGTGAGCATGATGCTTTACAAGATAATGGGGCTACATTCCTATAGTGATAAAGCTACCATCAGTTATACTCGCCTTATGCAAAATTGCATACCGTGTCGCCATTTGGGGGCACCTAATATATGTCGCCATGGAAAAGCAGAGATCATGTTAACCTATCCTCATCTATGGCCAACTTCTAGAAATACCTAGTTTGGAAATTTTTGCCTGTAAAGGAAGGAAAAATGAACCAACATAGTAGCTTTCTAAGATTTAATTTTCCTTGATAACAAATCCTTTCAGACCACTTCAGATGAGAAAATGGTACCAAAAAATGTTTGCCCAAGCGCTGAAATCTGCTGTGTGAGAGAAGCTTTTCAGGAAAAATAAACGCATTACATTTTGAATCATATACCTAACAAACTTCATTTTAAGATCACAGAAAATTAAAAAGTACAATTGTTTTTACATTTTAGCACCATTACAGAGTTAGGATTCAAACACCTCTTTTGCCACTGTGACTACCTTGCATCTTGAAAGCCAGAGTAGTCAAGATGAAACATTTAGGCTTCAGAACTCCATAAGTGAACAACAACTGGATTTGCTGATGACAAAATACAATATAAGACTTAAGCTTTTTTCCCCCTTTAAATTAAGGTTAGTCTTCCTGATTTCTGTACAGCAGTTGGGGTGCTTCTCTGTCAGCTAAATCCAAGTCCAAGTCCCTTTGGTCTCTGGATGGCTCTGACTGGTTCTGATATCCCTTTGCCATCGGGTCCCAGGCCTGTGCCAGGAGTCCAGCCCATATTTTGAAGCATTCTGTTTCCAATGTTGTTTTCTGGGATTGGTTGGGCGTTTTCACCTACAAACCCTGAGATTAAAAGAAACACACAGCATTAATCAATACTGCGTGTGGAAAAGAGCAAGATAATCTCCTTTAAAGCATTAACCCTTCTTTTTCTAATTCATCTAATAGATTGCTAGAACAGGCTGTTTTTGCATACACCTCTACCCCAATATAAAGTGACCTGATATAACACGAATTCGGATATAATGCGGTAAAGCAGTGCTCTGGGGGGGGAGGGGCTGCACACTCCAGTGGATCAAAGCAAGTTCGATATAATGTGGTTTCACCTATAATGTGGTAAGAATTTTTGGCTCCCGAGGACAGCATTATATCGGGGTAGAGGTATATGTTGACTCATGGCTGTATGTTAATTCTACATATATGGTCTACAGTTTCACTTTTTCTTTTTTTTAAGAATAGCTCAATTTTTAAGCATTACACATTTATTTTTGCTGCAGATCTCTTAAGCATGAGAAGAACATGCTGGATGTCAGATTCAGAGACAACTCAAAACCTGAATAAATTTATCAATGCATGGAGAGGACGATTTGACTACCAAGTTAGTTACAGATATCAAACATGGGCCTAAGAAACATCACACCTTATCTTTCCACCCTCATTGATACAATAAATGCTTTTCATTCAACTGGAGTATGCTGAGATGTTTAATAAAACAACCAATTACTTATGATTTGAATTCTCACAACAGCAACAAATGCAGAGCAGACAACTGACATAATATTCTTCAGAGACAAGGTGGGTGAGGTAGTATCATTTATGAGACCAACTCTGGAACAACAGAAGGTGGTCCAATAAAAGATATTACCTCATCCACCTCATCGTTCTAATATCCTGGGAGCAACAAGGCTATGGCAACACTGCATATAATATTCTCCAGTCCATTTGTATCCTATTTCAGTAAATTGTTTTACTAAAGATTACTGAAAGATTTAAAAGGCAAATATAAACACTTGGAAGTACAATATGAATTTTCATTGAAGAATGTTCCCTTTAAACAAAACGGTACAAACTTTTCTACATGCATTGCTTTTCCATTTTGAGAAATCATCACAGTCTTAAACTTCCCCTAAATAAAATATAATACCGTAACATTCCAACTCTTAAACATCACGAAACAAAACATTTTTACCATCACAAAACATATCTGTGAATGTGGCCAAAGGCTGACTTACCATTAATCAGAAATAAAAGCAGATTCTGATCGTGGTTATGTAGGTGTAAGAGTCAGTTGATATCAATGAATTTATTCTGGATTTACACCAGATAACTTAAAAGAGAATCTTTCCCACTGTCTGTAAAATACTCTGAATGTGAAAATTACTGTAGGAGATTGGTAGGTTTATCCTATTTGATCTCAATTTATCCTTTTAAAAAAGAAAAAGCTTATTTTGTATCATTGAGCATGAGGAATCCCTGATTAATGCCTAATTGTGTGCTACTGTACAATGTAAATGAGAAGTGGCCACTTGTACAGTTTTATGTATCTCAGACTTGAGAACATTATTTTTAAATAAAGTTGTTTGATATGTTTTTGAGTAATATCTTTTCTACAGAACGAGTGTCTATACTTTTATCATATGCTTGTACTCCCTCAGTACCACCATCTGCTTGATATCCTGTTAGAAGAAAAGCAATACACATACTAGGAGACAGAATGCCAATAGTAAAGGGGTTAACCCCAACAGATTTACTTTTCTTGTGAATGTAGAAAACAGAAGTATTTGTCGTAGCAAAGGAAAATGAAAAGTGAAAGGCATTTAAATCTAATGTCTTTTCTCTTCCATTTACTAAACTTCTGTATTACTGAGTTTTGGAGCTGATGCACTGGTAAGCTTTCCTGCATGCACTGCCTTGGATAAGTGCCTACTCCTGATATAAATGCAGGTAGTATGAATTATGAAATGGGGGAGGAAGTAAGGTGTACGACATCCTGCCCTGCAGGAGGAAAAAAAGTTGAAACCTCTTAATTGTCTACACTGAAGGTGAGATGTTTCAGGGAACTGGATTTTTGTTTAATCTGCTCTGAATGAATTTCCAAAGCTTGCAAGACTTAAGGCATTAGCCATTGGGGTAGGGACAATGTTTTTTTCCCCTCTGTATTTGTACCGAATGTAGCGCAATAGACTCCTGGTCTATGACTCGGGCTCCTAGATTCTACTACCAATAAATAAGTTAGTTTCCCACCCATTCATACTAGCCTCCATGCCCCCCCATTTTTTTTTTAAAAGAACTCTAGTAACAACTGTAGGGAGATCATAGTTATGTGTTTTTAGAGAGACTAAAGTTTTAAAATAATCATTTACCTCTGATGAGCAATCGGTTCATTATAACATTAACTTTACTAAGGAGTGTTAGAACAAAAGTTGAACAAATATTGTGAAGCTCCTCAATATATAAATCTAGAAAGCTACACTGAAACAGCGTACACAGGCAGTAGTCAAACTGAAAATGAGAGATGCATATTCAAACCTTCATGATATATCTTACCTGTGATTATTGTGGCAACAAATTTACAGTACTTAAGCATTATCTACTGTGGTCAGAAGAAAGCTAGATAGCCACTATTCCGGTCCCCAAGTCAAAGAAAAAGGAAAGGGTGTTGAGAGAAAGCTAACTTTAATATTGGTTTGAAGCGGTACTTAACGTTAGGTGATAAAGCCTCTGAAGTCAGTAGGCGCCAGGCTGTGAGAGGGTGCTCTTGAACTGACCAGCCCAAAATTCAACAACAAAAAATTCCTTTCTTTTCAGGCCTCTCATAGACAGAGAGAGTTTTCATACAGACAAGTCCCTGACAATGACAGAGCATACACAGCGCAGGCTGTGGACCTTTTTAGCTCTTGTTTCCAGCACAGAAAATGGGGAAAAAAAAATTGATGTCCAAACTAAATGATGGGTAAACACCCTTACTAAAACTACAGAAGTATCAATTAACCCACTTTTTTGGGGATAACTTGAGCAATGAAATTGGTAGTGGGGTCCTAATGTCTTAAAAACAATGGAGGGGAATAAAGTTCACAGAGCTTCCAAGGAAAGGGGAAAAATGTCAAGGTGCTCACACTATCTCAGAATTGGATATGTCAGATGATTCCTGAGTTTGCATTAGGGTGACCAGATGTTCCGATTTTTGGGTCTTTTTCTTATATAGGTCGTATTATCCCCCACTCCTGTCCCGACCTTTCACATTTGCTATCTGGTCACCTTAGTTTGCATAGCAGTGCCAGAAACACACACTGGAGTGTAAACTATAGAGAACAGCCCAAAACAGAGTAAACAACTTTGCAGGTTCACTAGAGTCCATTTAAAAAGCAAAGTTAACGTTGTATAAACTATGTATCTTGCTATATCAAATCCAATTCCTCACACAATAAGAACAGAAAGAGGCTATAGAGATGAACAATTTGTACCCTGAAACATGCTATTTAATAAACTCATGCTTCTATTTTTGATTTTTTCCTGTAACAGAATGCATTTCCTCTTTCTGTGACTGACAGGGTAATTGGAATACATTTTGTTTTAAAGACACTTAACTACTTTTAAAATATACAGTATAATTACTTTTTCCACTCCATTGTACATGATTTTCTATTAGAACTCTAAAAACACCAAACTCTCTGAATTCAGCCAACAAAACAGCTTATTTTTTGTTTTGTTTTTGTGCACAGAAAAACATCATGTATGTCCAACAATATTTTTGGGTTTTGCTTGAGGTCTGTGCAACACCAAAAAAATTAAAGCACACTGTAAACAACTAATATACTTTCCTGTTTTTATTTTCTTAGCAAGCACGCAGGCGGGTTGTATTTTATTTCGATAAGATTTGGTATCAACAGTATATTATCCCTTAGTTTAGTCAGTTTTGAAGTCTAAGTCTTACAATGTCTTTATAAAAAGTGAATCAAATTATAGTTATTTTATCCCGCACATTTTGAGTCTCTCCACTTTCTATACGAAGACAGCAAAGAGTCCTGTGGCACCTTATAGACTAACAGACGTATTGGAGCATGAGCTTTCGTGGGTGAATACCCACTTCGTCAGATGCATGTACTGGAAATTTCCAGAGGCAGGTATATATATGCAAGCAAGAATCTGGCTGGAGATAACGAGGTTAGTTCGATTAGGGAGGATGAGGCCCTCTTCTAGCAGTTGAGGTTTGAACACGAAGGGAGGAGAAACTGCTTTTGTAGTTGGCTAGCCAGTCACAGTCTTTGTTTAATCCTGAGCTGATGGTGTCAAATTTGCAGCAAAAAAATTTCAGGAGCAGACTTCAAAGAGAAACTGCTGAGCTTCAGTTCATCTGCAAATTTGACACCATCAGCTCAGGATTAAACAAAGACTGTGAATGGCTAGCCAACTACAAAAGCAGTTTCTCCTCCCTTGGTGTTCTTTGCTGCTTTTACAGATCCAGACTAACACGGCTACCCTTCTGATATAAGAAGACAGTTACTGGTAATTTTATTCATTGCAGTCCTTTTCCTCCATTCTATGACCAATCAGCAATCAAATACCATTCTCATTGCTGATTGGTTTAAGGATGGGAAAGAATAGAGTATGACAAATACCATGCTACATTGTTTGTTACTTTCCCCCCCATGGGCTTTTATTCTCTAATTAAATGCAGTTTTTGTCCGTGCAATATATATCTTTAAGCTCAGCGTTTAACTCATTTCAATGGCACTTCTTGGACTGGCCAATAGGGGCTTTCAGAGAGTGGCAAAAACATATTGCCCCTCAAAAGGGTTGCACTACCTCCAGGACATGTTCAGTCTTGACCCAGCCTCAAGCAAGAACAAGAACAACTCGCTGCTGCCACCTCACGGAAAAGCAGCTATGCAAAATGTGACATGTGAAAGGCAGCAACAGAGGTGGGGGGTGGGAAAGAGGCAGTGGTTATGAGGAACTGAAATCAGTACTCTATGTTAATAATTTGCAGGAATTTCACTAGCAGACCCTTCTGCCTTATAGAGACTACAAAATGTGATAGAAACCGTAATAATTTGGTTCCTGTTTTGCCAGATGAGTGGGCAACTCATTGAAGAGGTTGCCATGACATAAGTGAGGGGAAAGAACTGAAGGAACAGTAACTTGGATGGCAAGACAGTGCTTTCAAATTCCTATACCTATACTGAGCAAGAGCCACAGCCCAAAAATACAAACTACTGTGTATATACACACACATACACAGCCTCTGGAGCCCATCTCTATTATACATATGCATGCTTAATGTGAAACCCATAATTGTAAATAAGAAATATGCTTAATATGAAACCCAAAAAGGAAAAAAAATTTTGTGTATTTTAAAAAAGTTTGAGGAAATAACAAAAACGTCCAATAAAATTTTTATTGTGAAATGATATTTATGATGGAACTGAAGGTACATTTCTATGAAATGTATCTTTCCAGAGGTGACCCCGGCAATTACAGGCTGGTAAGCCTGACTGCAGTACCAGACAAACAGGTTGAAACTATAGTAAAGAACAAAACTGTCAGACACATAGATGAACATAATTTGTTGGGGAATACATGGTTTTTGTAAAGGGAAATCATGCCTCACCAATCTACTAGAATTCTTTGAGGGAGTCAACAAGCACGCGGACAAGGGGATCCAGTGGATATAACGTATTTAGATTTTCAGAAAGCCTTTGACAAGGTCCCTCACCAAAGGCTCTTAAGCAGAGCAAGCAGTCATGGGATAAGAGGGAAACTCTCTCTCACAGACTGGTAATTGGTTAAAAGATAGGAAATAAAGGGTAGGAATAAATGATCAGTTTTCAGAATGGAGAGACTTAAATAGTGGTGTCTCCCAGAGGTCTGTACTGGGCCCGGTCCTATTCAACATATTCATAAATGATCTGGAAAAAGGGGTAAACAGTGTGGTGGCAAAATTTGCAGATGATACAAAGCTACTCAAAATAGTTAAGTCCCAGGCAGACTGCGAAGAGCCACAAAAGGATCTCTGAAAACTGGGTGACTGGGCAACAAAATGGCAGATTAAATTCAGTGTTGATAAATGCAAAGTAATGCACATTGGAAAACATAATCCCAACTATGCATATAAAATAATGGGGTGTAAATTAGCTGTTACCACTCAAGAAAGATCTTTGAGTCATTGTGGATAGTTCTCTGAAATCATCCACTCAGTGTGCAGCACCAGTCAAAAAATCAAACGGAATGTTGGGAATCATCAAGAAAGGGACAGATGATAAGACAAAATATCATATTGCCTCTACATAAATCCATGGTGCGCCCACACCTTGAATACTGTGTGCAGATTTGGTTGCCTCATGTCAAAAAAGATATATTGGAATTGGAAAAGGTTCAGAAAAGGGCAACAAAAATGATTAGCGGTATGGAACGGCTGATGAGAGATTAATAAGACTCGGTCTTTTCAGCTTGGAAAAGATACGACTAAGGAGGGATAAAAACATAAGAATGGCCATACTGGGTGAGACTAAAGGTCCATCCAGCCCAGTATCTTGTCTACCGACAGTGACCAATGCCAGGTGTCCCAGAGGGAGTGAACCTAACAGGTAATGATCAAGTGATCTCTCTCCTGCCATCCAGCTCCACCCTCTGACAAACAGAGGCTAGGGACACCATTCCTTACCCATCCTGGCTAATAGCCATTAATGAACTTAACTGCCATGAATTTATCTAGTTCTCTTTTAAAGCCTGTTATGGTCCTGGCCTTCACAACCTCCTCAGGCAAGGAGTTCCACAGGTTGACTGTGTGCTGTGTGAAGAAGAACTTCTTTTTATTTGTTTTAAACCTGCTGCCCATTAATTTCATTTGGTAGCCCCTAGTTCTTATATTATGGGAACAAGTAAATAACTTTTCCTTATTCACTTTCTCCACACCACTCATGATTTTATACATCTCTATCATATCCGCCTTTAGTCTCCTCTTTTCCAAGCTGAAAAGTCCTAGCCTCTTTAATCTTTTCTCCTCATATAGGACCCGTTCCAACCCCTAATCATTTTAGTTGCCCTTCTCTGAACCTTTTCTAATGCCAGTATATCTTTTTCTGAGATAAGACCCCACATCTGTACGCAGTATTCAAGATGTGGGCATACCACAGATTTATACAAGGGCAATAAGATATTCTTCGTCTTATTCTCTATCCCTTTTTTTAAATGATTCCTAACATCCTGTTTGGTTTTTTGACTGCCGCTGCACACTGCGTGGACGTCTTCAGAGAATTATCCATGATGACTCCAAGATCTCTTTCCTGATTAGTTGTAGCTAAATTAGCTCCCATCATATTGTATGTATAGTTGGGGTTATTTTTTCCAATGTGCATTACTTTACATTTATCCACATTAAATGTCATTTGCCATTCTGTTGCCCAATCACTTAGTTTTGTGAGATCTTTTTGAAGTTCTTCACAGTCTGCTTTGGTCTTAACTATCTTGAGCAGTTTAGTATCATCTGCAAACTTGCCACCTCACTGTTTACCCCTTTCTCCAGATCATTTATGAATAAGTTGAATAGGACTGGTCCTAGGACTGACCCTTGGGAAACACCACTAGTTATCCCTCTCCATTCTGAAAATTTACCATTTATTTCTACCCTTTGTTCCCTGTGTTTTAACCAGTTCTCAATCCATGAAAGGATCTTCCCTCTTATCCCATGACAACTTATGCTGTATGATATATAATAGATATGACAGAGGTCTACAAAATCATTACTGGTGTGGAGAAAGTAAATAAGGAAGTGTTATTTATTCCTTCTTATAACACAAGAACTAGGGGCCACTAAATGAAATGAATAGGAAGCAGGTGTAAAACAAACAAAAGTTTTTTTCCCCATACAACGCAGTTAACTAGTGGAATTCCTTGCCTGAGGATGTTGTGAAGGCCAAGACTATAACAGGATTCAAAAAAGAACTAGATAAATTCATGGAGCATAAGTCCATCGATGGCTATTGTCCAGGATGGGCAGGGATGGTGTCCCTAGCCTCTGTTTGCCAGAAGCTAGGAATGGGCAACAGGGGATGGATCACTTGATTACCTGTTCTGTTCATTCCCTCTGGGGCACCTTGCATTGGACACTGTCGGAAGACAGGATACTGGGCTAGAGGGACCTCTGGTCTGACCCATTATGGCTGTTCTTATGAAAAATTAAGGCATGTAATTTTTCTTAACAGCTGTTGAAACAGGTACATTCTGGTTAAACAGTGCACTAGCATTCAGTGCCATACCCTTGATTTTACAGTGATTGCCATGAATTAATTTAATTCCATCCCATCTGTAAGCTAAAAATCAGATCAGAGGTCTAATGCTGCTGCAGGCTCCACATCTGTTTAATCATTTTTGGACACAACAGCTTGCAAAAGTTCAGGATTTAAATTTGCTTAATATTTAAGAAATAATGTTTTACTAGTGTGTGAATCTCAGCAGGAAACAAACAACTCACTGCTCAGTTTTGAACTATATTGCAAACTGCAAATATATTTTCTCTTAAGTGTAGAATACCTTATTTAGAACATATCAGCTTACCATCTAGGCTTCTATTTCTTATAGATTAAAAACAGGACAGTTACCCAATGTACTACTGTGGTGACTTTCAATATTTAAAAAGGGTGGAAAGCTATAATATTCTTGTTATTGCTAATGAGGCAAAATCAGATTTCAGTTTATGACTAAACTGACATCACTTAAATTATTTTGGATTTATACTGGTGTAACTAAAATCAGAATCCAGTTTAGAATCTTCAATAAACTTTAGGAAAGCAACACAAAGGTCTTTTTCTGGCATAAGAGTAAAGGAAGGTGGATTTGTGCAATTTCAACTTTGACCAAATTATTATTATTTTTTTAATGCTAAGGATAATTTCTCAGAAAATTATACTGCATTGAAATTTAGTCCTAGACTCTCATCTTTCTTTTATAAGATTAAAAATTTGTGAGTGGAACAACTATGCCTTAGCAGACCATTCCACAACTATTATTTCTTCTTCTTGCACTCCTGGCAGCCCTAAATCCTTTAAATCCTTTCCTAGAAGGATCTCCTTTTGCTTGAGCAATTTTTGCAATACATGGCCTGCTAACCCTTACCTCCTACCCTGGATCTCACTTATGTCTGTCACAGCAGAGACAGTCTTTTTACTGCAAATCTTCCAAGGAGCATTGTGGATGGTAATTCACTTGCGTAATTGGCTCAAGAGATGAAAATCTTGTATCTGACTCTCTTACCCACTAATCTATCCAGCTGACTGCAAGCCTAATTGGCAGCTTGTTTAGTAATTTGGCTCCTAAATTGTTGTATTGATGTTGGATACACAGCCAATGGAAGGAGAGGTGATACATGCTGCTTCACTTTAAAATTTAGTGCACTTTCCCCCGTTTTCAGAAGACATTTAATACTCTTTTTTTGTTTTTGTTTTCTGTTTCCACACCATCTAGCTGAATACAAGGATGTAAAACAGTAGGTTTTGATCCTGATGCAAGATGCCATTCTGTCAGAAACATTATTAAAATAATAAACTCTTAGATTGCATCCTCTTTAAAGAGGGTTCTCAAACAAATGTGAAAATCCGGATTGCTGCCGAGGTGTAGGTTTTTTTTTTTTTTTAAACTGTATTGAAAATTTGTGTAACATCAAACAGCAGCTTCACAACTGGCAGACATATTACGATTTTTAAAATTGCTGTGATGTTCAAATATTTATAACTTATCTGTCTGATTTACAGATCCAGGTGCAGTTAATCAGATATACTACAAGTGACTATTTCAAGCACAACAGATGCAACTGTGAAGATGTCATATTATTCAGCTAAACATTTTGGGCCAAATTTCCAAACACGGGTGAGCTATATTGTGCTCACAGAATCTGCACCCATTCCGAAACCTCATGCTGCATGAACATAAACCCTACACTGATGACAACACAAAACCTGAACTGGCTTCTGGTTATCAGGCACCACAGTTCCTTTGGAGCTGCACTTTCAGGAACTCCCTTCAAGGAAATCCACTGAACCGAGAACAGACCGTGGCTTATTTTCTTTTCTGACTAAGCTCTACCAGGCCAAAAGTTGGAAGGTATGTGTCCTGTTCACCACAGCCCATTCAGTCCTTTCTACCCATAACAGACATAATTGTGTTGCATCCTTTTGCAGGAGCTGAGGGTTGCGTGGGAAGAGAAGGCAAAATAGAGGTGGAAAAGTCCCCCTTACTCACAGACAAGGAAAGAGCTGTTTGCCCAAGACTGCTTTTGCACACGGATCTAAGTGAAATGATGCAGCACATTATTTACGCCACATTTTTGGCAACACTGAAAATATCACTCTACTGTGTCTCTGAAGCAGATCTTCCAGTGTAAAATCTTTCAAAGCAGAGAAAAAGAAAACTTGAAAACCTGGCAAAGTTGTTACTCTCTGATAAATGCTCAGCGACTTATGTGAAGTGAACTGTGGTTTCTGCCCAGGTCTTAGAGGACAGAGTTTACATCACAAAAGGCACCCACAAAATTGGCAGCCTTGTGTAATCTAAGCAGAAACACTAGGGACTGAATCAACGAGGGGACTTACAACGTCATCCTTAGAACCGACCCATTCAGCACAAGGTTAAACAGACTACCAGGACAGTGTGAGGAAGTGTTCACTTTTTCTGCCCATACTTGACTCATTCTGTGAATGGGAGATTTCAGTTAAACTAGTACTTTTCATAAGCATTAATTCATCAAAACAAAACTAGAAAACAAATATAAATGTTGTTAAGGAAAAACAAATCTCCAGGTAAACTATCTACTCAGGTATTGGTACCTCCAACCAGTGTACCACTAGAGGCTATGTTAAGGATGTAGGAAAAAATGCTATACACAGGGAGGGCAAAGAGGAATTAAGATAAAAGAAGGGGAATATTTCTAAGTCTTTTGGCTAAGATAAAGTAAAGCTGAAGGAAGTTGGGGGGGGATCTCTACCAAAATGAAATTCTGTGGAGGATCTCTTGGGGTATGTCTCCCTTGCAGTTGAGCGCTGTGATTGCAGCATGTGTAGTGTACCTGAGCTAGCTCTGAGATCACAGCTAGCTCAAGTAGCAGCAGCAGTGTAGCTGTGGAAGCAGGGGTAGTGGCATGAGTTAGCTACTCCTGTATGGAAAGAGTTGTACTCAGGAGGCTAGCCTGTGCTATTGCCGTGGATACATAGCTATTGTTACTTAAGCTAGCTTTGATCTAGCTATCTTGAGTATGCTGGCATGAGCTGCTGTCATGGTATAATTCCCCAATCTGAACCTTAGAGTCCAAAAGATGGGGTACCAGCATGAATTCCTCTAAGCTCAATTACCAGCTTAGTACTTGTAGCGCTGCCACCAACCAGGAATTCCAGTGCCTGGTACACTCTGGTCCCCCCAAAACCTTGCCCGGGGACTCCCAAGACCCAGACACTCTGGATCTTAACACAAGGAAAGTAAACCCTTTCCCTCACCGTTGCCTCTCCCAGGCTTCCCCTCCCTGGGTTACCCTGGAAGATCACTGTGATTCAAACTCCTTGAATCTTTAAACAGAGAGGAAAATTTACCTCCCCTCCTCCTTCTCTCTCTCCCTCCCAGACTCTCCCTGAGAGAGAAAGTAATCCTCACACAGAGAGAAAATTAACCTCTCTCCCCTGTCCCTCCTTTCTCCCCACCAATTCCCTGGTGGATCCAGACCCTGTCCCATGGAGTCTCACGCCAGAATAAAAATAACAATCAGGTTCTTAAACAAGAAACTTTTAATTAAAGAAAGAAAAAACAGTAAAAATTATCTTTGTAAATTTAAAAAAATGGAATAGGTACAGGTTCTTTCAGCTATAGACACTGGGAATACCCTCCCAGCCTATGTATACAAGTACAAATTAAAATCTTTTCAGCAAAATACCAATTTGAACTCCTTTCAGCCAAATACACATTTGAACTCCTTCCAACCAAATACACATTTGCAAATAAAGAAAACAACCGTAAGCCTAACTCGCTTTATCTACCTAGTACTCACTATTCTGAATTTATAAGAGCCTGTATCGGAGAGATTGGAGAGAAACCTGGTTGCAAGTCTGATCCCTCTGAGCCCCCAGAGTGAACAACCACCAAAAACTAACAGCACACACAAAAACTTCCCTCCCTCAAGATTTGAAAGTATCCTGTCCCCTGATTGGTCCTCTGGTCAAGTGACAGCCAGTCTCACTGATCTTGTTAACCCTTTACAGGCAAAAGAGATATGAAGTACTTCTGTTCCATTAACTCTTACTTATCTGTTTATGACAGCTGCAATCATACTTCTTGATTGCAGTATAGACATATCCACAGTTACTCCATACCATCTGAAGGTGATAGACAACATGTCACAGTTATCAATCCTTCCTGGCCATGGATCTCCCTTCCATAATTAAATCACAGGAGAAATCATATGTCAATTCCTCTTAAATATGCCATCTGTCACTTAAATATGCAAACTTAATGCTGACCAAAGTTCTCTCTAGTGGTAATAAAGATGTCAGAAAGCAAATCTAGGTATTTCTTAAGTGTGTGCCCCACAGATGTACACTTCTTTCAGGTTTGTAAAAATCAAAATCCTGATGCTTTATGCTGCAAAGTGAAAGCAAGAGTCTCCACCCTGAAAACAAGTGAGTGGGTGTCTGTTTAGACACTACTACTACTTCCTGAAAAAGAAAACTCTGAACTTGTTTGTATTAGGAGCCTGATCAATGTCTCTTATGTTTTTACACTATGGAAATGTTTTCTGATATGTTAAAAGGTTTTTTAATTTTTATTGATGTAAAATTATAGAAAATGTTATACACTGAATTGCACAAAACAAAACTACATCAGTAAGATTCTTTCCTTCAAAATTAAATTACAATGGTAACATGAAGACAGCTATGCTATCTCATCCCTAGAAAGGGTCCTTCTAAGATCAGGGTTAAGGCACAAGGCAGACCAGGATTGAGAAGTTTCCATTACTGGTTCAAGTGCTATACTTATCCTGTTTGCAGACAAAGATCTTCTGTCTCTAGCACTGTTCACCTAGGAACTTTAACAAGTTGAACAAAAACTTAAAAAAAAAAACAAAAACAAAAAACAAACCTTTGCCCATACTACCATGCAATATTACTTAGACATCAATTCTAAGCTGAATGGAACATATTCTACATTTTTCACATAGAAGCAACAGGGAATTTAAATAACAATTCATACCCAGTGTTTTGAAAATTTACCCATAGTTTATCTAGGTAAGCCCAAATCTGCCATTTATCTGTAACTATCCCAGAAAGTTGACCTTCCTCACAAGCTTAGCCTGGGCAACCTCTGTAACAAAGGTGTAATCACAACGTTTTTCAAATAATCATTTTGGCACTGCAGATATTCAGGTCTTATTTTTAATCACTGATACATTAAACATCAGCAAAACAGTTTGCTTAGATGCTCCACAGACAGTTTTAAAAAAGGAATGAAAACATTTAGCCTTTTGATTACCCTGTTAAAGTGAGTCATGACGGCACTATAACGGTGCTCGGTATGGCCGCTATAATTAAGAATCCGTCAGGTTTTTCTTTAAAACACATTTTTTTGAAATTAGGTTTATAACTCAGTCATTTCAAATTGTATCATCTTGAAGTGTGACATGCAAACCATCAGCCCAGAAAAAGACATTACAATTAAAATTTGCTTTTACAAAAAGTGATCAATATTTGTTAAGCTGTATGGGATAATGTTCTGCGTGATGCCTTTTATATTTCCCTATACATTCTATGTTTTAGTCATTTGTGTTCTATCATTTTATTATAATTTGAAGAACAAAATCTGAAGAAAGCCATTTGTTTGTTTCTGAAAACCATTTACTGGAGTATGCACAAAACTTTTTTTAATTTTACTTGCATTAGCGTTCTATAGTCTGTAAATTATGTTAATAGAAATCCACTAATGTCAAACAGAATTTGTGCACAAGGAATAATGTGTGTTTCTGAGGTTTAGAGGTTCTAAAAGGAGAGAAAAAACAAACAGGCTCAAAGGGATATAGGAAATATGATGGAGACCAGAGAGTCACTTGGGGAGCTCAGAGAGAGTGAGGTACACAGAAGATGAAAGATAATCAGAACACAAGAGAGAGAACTTGGGTAAAAAAAGTCTATTCAGTTTATGAGTATAAACTTTTAGAATTGTTCTGTAGCAACTACAGAACGGATTAGAAATTTTTAAATGGACAATCTTTAAACTTTCAGTGAATATTTCAGGTGCATACATTTCAAGGACACACTATTAATACCATCCTTTATTTTATGTATAATTACATTTTGTGGTTGTTAATTACTTTTATTAATATTGAACACGGTTTTGGTAGGATCATTTTCTCTGACAGGTAAACTAAATAATTAAATATACTGAAAAAAGTTTGTATAAAAATAATGTACTTCGAGGGCACTGTGTCACTGCAACGAGACGTGTTAGGGTGTCATACTGACTAGCATGACCACTCAGGTAGTTGGAACAGGCACAAAGTCATGCAGAATGACATGCACCCAAGTTTCATTGCTTAAACTGCTTTTGTAGTTTGAAACTTATTGCTTAAAAAGGTATCAATTTCTATAGAAGAAGCTGGATGGGAAAAAAATGTAGTTGCCTATGATGTACAATGTGCTGCAATCGTTCGAGTCATAAAAAGTAGAAGTCACATGTAAAAATAGGCAATATTTGCAATCACCTTTGTTTTAGATGGTAAACTAATTAATTAAGTTCATGCAGTATTAAAAGAGGAGGCCAGGGCCAGTGCAACCATTTAGGCGACCTAGACGGTCGCTTAGGGCACTAGGATTTGGGGGGTGTCATTTTCTTCGGCAGCGACCACGGCAGCCAGATCTTCGGCTGCCCCCGTTGCTGCCAGCATTTAGGCGGAGAGAGCTGGGGCAAGGGAGCATGGGGAAGGCCGCTTGCAGCAAGTAAGGTGGGGTGGCACAGAGGGGAACTCCCCACCCCAGCTCACTCCTGCCCTGCCGCCTCCTCCCCAAGCACACCGTGGCTGCTTCACTTCTCCCGCCTCCCACCTATATCTACTAGTATTCCTCTTATTTTGTTCACTGCTTTTCAACACAGCTCTACATCACTTTTACAGATGATATTTTTCAAACAATAAAACTGCTGTTAAAACTTTCTTGCTTCAACAGTTTCTCATTGCTGTAAGAGTAAGTCTATATCCTTTGTTACTAATATACACAAACCTATTGGTATGTGACTTTGACTCAAGGCTGAGAACAGGCTATAAATTTAGAAATCAATATCTAACTCTATCAATATTCATTTTACTTTTTCTTTCAATATAAAATACAAAGGTGAAAGAGCAGTAAATAAGCTAGAGTACTGAAATAAATTGGGTGTTCTTGTCACAATTAATAAATGTTTACCCAGTAACACTGCTAGCTACAATAGTCTACAGCCTTGTAACATGTCTGAGAGTATGTATTGGAGCAGCTGCTAACCCGACTGTTCACAAAAATACACACAACATATTTCCATAGTTAATTAGCAATCACCAGTAATTCTCCTTGGTACTATTTATCCTAAATATATAAACCATACTGTGCATATTGCTATGGAAATGCATTATCCAAAAATTTTTCTTCTGGAAACACAGATTGGGATTATGGAACTAAACTGTTCTGCTCACCTACCTGGATGACATACTTGGTCATGCTTTACTAATTTGTAGTATGTGCATCATGTCCCAAGATAAAGCTTACACTCTTTCAGCTTTCACTACTGTATTCAACAAGGAAGCAGAATAAGTACTGGTGGACTCATTCTGTTAATTTGCAGAAACAAACATCACTGTGATTGCTGTGTACGTGCAAACTTTTTTTTTTTAAAAAGAAAAATGTTTCCATATTGTTTTTTTAGTTAATCCCAGTCATTTTATTTCTATATTTTAACTATGTAGATCAGCTGGGGAAAAATCCCAACCAGGACAATGGTATCTTGTCCTACTCTAAATCCTTTGTTGAAATGTAATGACATTAGGTAAATCCTTTTCTTTCTTCAAATAATGATATCAAACGTTCAAAACAAATATCAGTGTTTTAAAATTAATTTAGTTGTGAGAAGGAGTAGTAATGGAGTGAACTGAGGTAAGTGAACCCATGTATTTCTGAAACATTTTTGTGTGAACATAGCTACCACTGTTTAATTTACTAAATGTTTTTCCAAGTTTATACTGGTTTCTTTGAATCTTTGTGGTTTTTTTTCAACATAGAAAAACACTTCATATTATCAAAAGCTAATACAGAAGGAAATTGAACTGCTTTTCTTGAATTACAAAGATAAATTCACGCTAGTTAAATAGTAGCAAAAACAAGGTTTTTTTCTTTTTCTTTCTATGATTTTGTATTTTTTTTTAAAAAGGCCCTGTATCTCTCTGTTTAACACAAAAATCCTTTCAAGAATGTCCTGTATATTGTGAAGATGTTACTATGTATCAGAAACACTGAATGCTTTTATAAAATATTTATTAACTTCATTATCAATAGACTAGCTTTGCAAACTATGCAGGGGAGTTAGCGCGTGAACAGTGGAAGTCCACAGTAAAATGTATGATAAAATAAATTTCACTATACTTTATACCATCTCTGTACAAAATAACTTCCTTTAGTACTTGCAAGTTATGAAGTCAAAATCACTTTGTAGAAATAATTGCATTATCCTCTCCTCAACCATTAAATATTTTCCTGCTCACTTCAGATATGTTTAGAGTCTTAGAACCTGATCCAGACATTCTCTTTTTCCATACTGCTTCCACTAAGATGTAGTATTTCTGAGACGGTTCTTGATCTGTTTTTGTAACTGTTTGAAACACTGAAATATTGAGGGGGCCATTCAACTAGAATGCAAATATTTGGTTACTCTAAAGAATATCTAGGACAGATTTCAATCAAAGAATTGTATGCATGTACACACTGTATATAAGGTACTGTAAGTATAAGCTGATAAATAGCAATATATACTAGCATGTTCAGTCAAGACACTCACATACTACAAATATGTGAAATTTTGAAGACAGACTAACAAAAAGATACACACACAAAGATGCACAACCACATCCTCACCAGTCTAAATATATATAGTTAATATAAACAAACTAATGAGAATCCTGTAAATCACAGTCAAGTATTAAAAAAGTAATTTCACAGCTGTAACATCAGCAAAATGCATGTGATGGCTGTGACCTCGCATCTATAAAAATCTTTGAAAATGCACTTGCAGGTGTTAGCCATTTAACGTGGTGCACTAATTTTGAAGATATCTTTCATATACTTGACTCCAAACTTTCAATGATTTGCCCAACAAATCTTGTACAGTATATTCTATTTATTCTATGTTTTCAGATACATTCTTCATTGGAAAAATACCCTAGCTCTTCCTACCTTGCTTTGTTGAGTATACGTGGATAGTAATCTCTTTTGTTTAAGATTTTCATTATGGGGAAACCAAATCACTTTTCTTTAATAAGTACCATGTTTGAAAAGGCTGAGAAATTGGAAACGTCTAAACAACAATTAAAAGTCAGTTGATTTCTTAATCTCTAATACGAACTATTATACTACCTGCCTAAAGGTATCTCAAGAGTGGCTGAATATATCATGTACTTTACTGTGTTTCTGACCTACTGCTTTGTATTTTAAAGATTTAACTTTTGGGGTTTTGTTATAGGAAAATTGGTTACCTGTGGGTCCTGGCAGGGGTGCAGCTTTTCTTCTCCGTTTGATGTCTCCCATGCACAATGATCCTAAATGTACACTTGTTTGTCTGTAAGTGATCAGAGAAAACTATTAACAAAGGGGGAAAAATGTCACATAAATACACAGCTTGTATAATCTGAACCTAAATCAAAACATTCTCAATGAAGATGAAGCTGCACATTGAAGCCACCAATCTTGTTTATATCGAAACATAATTATGTTTGTTGACAAGCGCTCAGCATATAAACACAGCATCATAAATTGTTACCTGAATGAATAATATAAAAGGAATGCTTTTTAATTTTCAAAAATAGCAATCTTTCTAGCTCAACATAAAACACTGTTTCTCCTGACAGGAAAATAGCTAAGATTAATTATCTAAAGAGATCACAATATTGTTGTAGGTTATCAATTGGTTACTAATGCCTTAGTGTCAGAATGACATTTATTACAGGAAAAGTACTATCAATTTCTTTTAAGGTAACAAAGAATGTCTGAGGTAACATGAAACAGAAAACTCTTCAAACGCATATAGAATAATATTGTAATTTGCTATAAGCAACTTGACATTCCTTTAGAGCAGCACAGATACTGCTAGCTGCATCATTCGGTGAAGAATTAGGAGACAAGGGAAAAAGAAGAGGCATTTATGGAGATGTATTAAACATTACAGAGTATCTAAAAACACAAGTCCAAATATTGTGATTCTTTTAATTATAACTTAGTGAATTTTGTTAAATCACAAGGTGGGAAACAAATCTAGTAAATTGGTGACAATGAAGAGTAATAGGTTCCCATTCAAGGGGCCTGGGTTCAGTCTAGGATTTATCAATTTTGCTTTACTGCACATAAGCTTTCTTTAAGATATATTATTATTAATTGTGCAACAGATCATTAATTAAGTGATTTAAAAGAATTTTCAGATTTCCTGCATAATGTTGTAAAAAAAGAAAAAGTACAAAACTGGGCTGAAAATGGTCATAGTGTTTAACCTTTAATGGTACAAAACCATTTTTTAACATGAATGTAGTAATGACTGCTATTTCACATAGAGGGGCTTCAGTGGGTTATTTAAAAAATAAAATACTCCAATGCATATCCCGGATTAATTTATTGTGCCACAACTTCAGTATCGATTAACTAAACTTTCTATTTTAACATGGGCTTTTCTTCCTTGAAACAGCCTCATAAGTTGAATTTAAATAAAAATTTAAAATCTAAAGGCTAAGTATAGTGAAACCATCCTTTCCCCCCGCTCCTACTATCATGGAGTAAATTTCAATTAGTTCTACATTTATAGTAAGACTCTTTAAACCCTCAAATCTTTCGTAACTGGTAGTACATGTAAAAACAGTGAAAACTGGAAATTTAAATGAAGTATAGAAGTATAGAAAAGGTCAATAAAGGCAAAATAAATATTCAAAAAGCTATTTCAACAAAGTTGTATTAAACTTGCAGCTTTTAATTTATGTTTTATATATTCTATTAACGTAGCCATTTAAATAAGTACATTAACATGGTATGTGTGTGCTTTTTAAAAAAAATTGCTAAAATGTAGAGAATGGGTTATGAGTCCAGTCATATTACACTTGGGAAAACTGTCTCTTCAGAAATGGCTTCTACTCATTTTGACTCTGATATCCATAATGCAACTAAATCACTCATAGAATACATTTTCTGAAACTAAATATCAGAATTAAAATAAAGGAATGGATAATATTAAAATTAGGAACTGTTTTAACTGCTAAACTGATATATGTCCTCATTTTATTCAAAACAAATATGCTGCAGATAAAAAATGTGAAGACCTTCATATCTCATTGTAGTTTTTTTTTTTAAAACCATCAAGAAATAGGATTACCAATGAATACTAAACATGGATCACCAGCTCCCTCTTCCCAAAATCCATATCCCATCATATTATTGCAGGGACTTAGATTGTAAGAGTCTCCTGGACATATCTCATACTAGGTAGAGTGCAAAATCTGTGTTTCTTTCTCCAGCACTCCTATGTAGAGGGGGAAAAGGGAGCAAAAAACAAACCAAACCAAACCAAACCCATACCAACCAAGGATGCAAGTAGGATGAAAGATAAAAATTAATGAAGTCAGCCAATTGAACCTCAAGACCTGAGCTACAGGAGTAAGAGCTAGCTGTGCTTGAGTAATTCTACCCAGAATTGATTACCTGTTACACTGCATTGAGATATCTAGATTATTGATCAGAAAGATTATGGTACTCAGGTCCCACCACTTTTTCTCCAGGCACATGCAATGGAGTTGCGACAAATAACACTAAGTAAGGACTACTTTGTTATTGTTGTCACCCTTCATGTAGAACACAGCAGTTACTTTTTAATTCAAAATCAATGAATGTCTGAAAGGCAGAATTGTTCCTTCAGCATAAATGAATCATTTGTCTTTGCAAAGCACAATAATTTGATCACTAGCCAAGGTGAGAGTGGTTATTTCTTTGCTATGGTTTTGAGGAAAATCTAGAGGTTTCTATATGCTAGAAACTAACCAATATTCTTAAGAAATCGTTAAAGCAACAATTACACTTTTTCAAATCCACAGTCCATTATGAGGCTAATAATATTATACCTTTGACTAAAACTAGATTAATTTCAAATACTGCACTTATTTCCACAGGGGATTACAACTACCATTTTACATGTATTTTTGATTGAATTGCAGGAAGACAAAAGGCTACATTTTAAGGAGCAATGGACAAAGAACTGTTCCTAATCTCAAAGATACGGTTTAGAGAAAGCAAGCTCTTACACTGTGGCTATAAACATAAACACTGGCTCATGTATATTACATTTCTAAATTGTAGACGTAGAAAGATCTCTGACCCTCACAGTGTGGCTAGGGGTTCAATAATATACTTCTTAACATTAAAGCACAAAAGCAAGGATTACAAATAGGAAGAAAGCTACTTGCCTGATTTTTCTCTATTTATCCATAGCTTGCTGCAAGCTATTATTTATAAATAGTGCTCTGGTGGGAAACTAGGCATTTTATTAGGGAAAAAATAAAACTTGTTAAGACCACCTTGCCTGAAAACTTGGCTTTTGATGCGCTGATGACAGGGACTGGAGCAAGCAGTGTCAAATGGAATAATTTTAAAGGAAAGACAACAGGAACTTGTCGCCTCATTGTATGCATTTACAAAAGAGGCTTTTCAGAGCATTAGGCCTAGTTAAAGCTGCCCTCTGGATAAAAAGTGTTCCCAAGCAGCCTCAGACAAGCTTGGGAGACAAACAGATGTGACTACCGTCCCTGGCGTTTGGCAAGAACACTCACTGTCAATAAGAAAAATATAAGCATGGACAGGGCATCAGCTGCACAACAGTGGAGCAAGCCTGCAAGTGTCATAGCTGAGGCAAAGTTGTGGCAGAGGGAAGTAAAAAGGCTGCATAAGCCAGACTGGTGTGAACTTACACTAGTAGGCAAGATTTTCATTGTTGTTATTATCATGCCTCGACATATTAAACAAAAAAGGAATGGAAAAATCTACTGTCAGATTTTATTCTGTTTCCTCCGATATACAGTATTTCCAGGGAAAAGGTGGTAGTGGTACTATAGCACAAGACAACACACCAAAAACCACGTATGTTACTTAAAAAAAAGTTAGACTACGGAAACTGCTGTCCTCATCAACGGGCAGATAGCCATTTCTAACACAAGTCACCAGTGTTCATGGCTATTCCACTGTTCAGTGCTATTTAAATTTTCTTTATCTTCCCCCTCCATTCTGGCAGTCTGCCTTCCCATTTTTTTCTGTAGATAATTATTCTGGGAAATATGTCTAAATGATACATTTTTTAAATTCCCCAGACAGAAACCATTCCATCCACACTGTTGCCATATAAACTTATTTTTCTATCACCACGGTATTCTTGGTAATACAATATTTTTAATGAGCTATTTGTCATCTGCAACTACGAATGTTTGGCTTCCTAACAGCAGCTCAAGTCAGAGTTTGAGCTAATCGGATCTTACCGGTCATTAGCACCACCCTTTCCTGCGCAAAAAGCCTTCGGTTTTATGTTAACATTTCAATCCATATCCAGCCTTCTTTGAAAGAGGCGGTCCACTTTCATGGACCTCGGATACAGAAAACAGATCTTTATATGCCATTTCCACTTTGCGCATGTATTTCTATATATATATTATTTTGTTAAATGATTATATTTTATATAAAAACAAAAAAAAGAGAAAGAACAGATATTTACTTGTTTAACCTCTTCTTTTCCTACTTTTAAGGGTTTATGATGCTCCCAGGTATTATCACTGTCTTTGCTATTAACATTCAGATGGAATTAGAATTTCACTCTATATTTAAAAGCAGCAAAGAATCCTGTGGCACCTTATAGACTAACAGACGTTTTGGAGCATGAGCTTTCGTGGGTGAATACCCACTTCTTCAGATGCATGTGGTGGAAATATCCAGGGGCAGGTATATATATGCTAGCAAGCAAGCTAGAGATAACGAGGTCAGTTCAATCAGGGAGGATGAGGCCCTGTTCTAGCAGCTGAGGTGTGAAAACCAAGAGAGGAGAAACTGGACCAGATCAGCCACACCATCACTGGTTCATTCACCTGCACATCCACCAATGTAATATACGCCATCATATGCCAGCAATGCCCCTCTGCTATGTACATCGGCCAAACTGGACAGTCTCTACGGAAAAGGATAAATGGACACAAATCAGACATTAGGAATGGCAATATACAAAAACCTGTAGGAGAGCACTTCAACCTCCCTGGCCACACTATAGCAGACCTTAAGGTGGCCATCCTGCAGCAAAAAAACTTCAGGACCAGACTTCAAAGAGAAACTGCTGAGCTTCAGTTCATCTGCAAATTTGACACCATCAGCTCAGGACTGAACAAAGACTGTGAATGGCTTGCCAACTACAGAACCAGTTTCTCCTCTCTTGGTTTTCACACCTCAACTGCTAGAACAGGGCCTCATCCTCCCTGATTGAACTGACCTCGTTATCTCTAGCTTGCTTGCTAGCATATATATACCTGCCCCTGGATATTTCCACCACATGCATCTGAAGAAGTGGGTATTCACCCATGAAAGCTCATGCTCCAAAATGTCTGTTAGTCTATAAGGTGCCACAGGATTCTTTGCTGCTTTTACAGATCCAGACTAACACGGCTACCCCTCTGATACTCTATATTTAGTATTCATTTCAGTCATTAAAAAGGAGTGTAGTGCAGTGGACTGAATACCATAGTTCTCCCCTATGACTTGCTGTGTGGATGTGGGGAAATCACTAACCACCCTGCCATTTTTCCATAGGTAAAAAACAGTACTCCTCCAAAAACAATTAATTTTCATCCTTACTACTCTGGAAGTAGGAATTATTCCATAGCTACTTCACAGAGGTGTGTGGTGAGAATTAAGTTTGTATAGCAGTTGTCTTCATATGTGCAAATACATTTTCTAAGACCCTGATTCCAATTAGGGGCTTTTGGGGACTCCTGCAATACAAATAACACATTTACTTATGTATTTATTTTACAGGTCTACTCATTGCTTCAACATCCCCGTTGGTTACCTTACTCCAGTGTCGTCTTGCTTTTAGGCAGGGTGACCAGACGTCCCATTTTTATAGGGGCAGTCCCGTTTTTTGGGACTTTTTCTTATATGAGCGCCTATTACCACCTACCCCGTCCCATTTTTTCACAATTGCTATCTGGTCACCCTACTTTTAGGAGTTTTCGCTTTCCTCACAAGCTGTAATGCTTTGAAATCAATATTACTTAGTATTCTTGCTGTGTTATAATTACACAATTAATTGCAATGTTAATACATGCAGACCTCATTTCCTGCCCACAGTTTGTTTGGACTTCTGTTTACACTTCAGCAAAGCATCAAGCCATTTGCCAGATTACATTTTGTACCTCTATGACTTGGCACATATTATCTGCACGTGATGGAGATCCCTGGTTTATTGAATTTTATACATAACTTGAACTTTGAAAGTAGCAGTTGCTGACAGAGGTAAGAGTGGCAGAGTTTTCATGTTTTGTTCAAAAACATTCTTACCTATTGGATTTCTGTGTAGCTGATCTGGAAAGCATAGATTATGTTGTATGCTACAATGATGCTGAAATAACACTTTAAAACTAATTTTCACGGCATAATTTGATGAACTGATATCACCCAATACTTGTCTGTCCATTATATTCTGATTAACAACACTTTCGTCCAGCTTGGGCATTGAAATATTTTGTAAACAGAAACATCTATCCTAGCACAGTATCATTGAGTTCCTGCAGATGGCTGTAGAACTCTTTGATTGTATCATTGGATGCTGTAGCTAGTGCTAGGCTTGATAAGTTACTAACTGAAGCTCTTTAGAAACAGATTTTAGTAAGGCTGAGTCGACTGGTTTGAATTTTAAAAGGATCTAAGGACTTTATTATTAAGAAGAAATGTCACTCCCTTTGTCCATTTTCAATTTCAAAAGAGGTGGGTGAGAGTGGAGACATGATGACTGCAACTCATTTGAAGCTTGAAATGGTTTGACAACAATTTCTTAAATAGACAATGTAATTATGCCATCAGGTGGCATGTTTGGACATTGCTGGTGGTGATCTACAAGTTTAATTTCTACTCTAATAATTTTAGTTTTCAAACTACAGGGCGGTTTCAAGATGAGATTGAAAGAGTGACTCAGAGGCTTGGAAGGAAAGTATGGAAAGAGCTCATAAGATAAAGGAGATTTATGAGTAACCTCTTTCCTCAACTATGACATGTCACAGAAAGCAGTCCAGATGTGTAGTATGAGGAAGGAAGTATGGGGAGCAGTGGCCAGAACAATAGGGAGAAGTAAGATAATGGAGAATGTCTAAAACCAGCAGAGCAATTCTGAATTTGGATTCATAAATACATATTACATAAGAAAGCCAATAAAATGACTCAGAATGAAGATGGATGATTTTGTCCATCTTTCTTGAACAAGAGCACATCCTGACCACACTGTCTCATTATTCTAGTATCCTTAATGTAACAACAGCATAGCAAAAGATCTCAACATTTTTTTTTTTTTTTTTAAACACAGTGCGGCCCACATTTTACTTTAGAGATTGCTTTCTGGACCACATGTCCTGCTCCAACTGGAAGTTGCACAGACTGCCTCCTCCAGTTGACGATGTAACTCTATGGCAATTAGCAACTGCTTATATGGAAAACTGGACAGTATTTAAATGTATTTTAGGTGTCCTTGTTTGCCACAGACTGCTAGCAACTGCTTCATCACCTACCTGAGGACCATGGACCACAATTTGAGCACTTTAGCAGTATACAGCATTAAACAATGTCATGTAGGTATTTCTAAGTTTCCTGTCATCTAAGTAAGGTAGGGGGATCAACACAAGTTTCAGTGATTCAATTTGATTAAGCTTCCAAAAGTTTGGATGCTTATGGAAAGTCACAACCTTCCATGTAATCACCTTCTAGTATTATGGAACATTTTCTAAAAATAATATCCCAATAGAACTGTAACATTTTACAAGAAATTATCCACCAGCTAGTTAGTGCTGCAAGTTTGGGGATAGTACATAATATTACTCATACATAAAGAGCTATAATCCTGCCTCAAATGCACATCTCAACACAACTAACTATGGTACAGTTATGGCATCCTCACAATATGGTACTACAAAATGCAAAAGATGTATGTTGCAAAGCAATATATATGCAAAGCAGTGGTAAACAGGTTCATTAGAAAGGGTTCACTGCTAAATCTCAACCCCTTTTTTCCTTGTGGCACAGAGCTATTGTACCAATTTTTATAGTTCCTTTGTTCTATGACTTTTTCCAGTCATCCAGAGGATGTCAGTCTGTCCAACAGAAGGGTAACTGTCATTGTTACTGATAGGGTCTGCCTTGCTCTAACCTGCATGATTTGGGAGTGCTTCTCTGTGGAAAGTAGAAGAAAAATCCTTATATAGATATTTAAGGGAAGAGAGAAAAAACAACCCAAAGTTTATAACACTAAACAATATCAATTGACTGAAGTCAGAACATGCATCTCCCACTTTCCCAAGATGTGAACTGTAACTGTCCAGTATGTGACAAGCGCGCCACACATCCTAAAGCACTCTCCTCAGGGTATGTCTACACTGTCCACGTTACAGCACAGCTGCGGCAGCGCTGTGACGTAGGCAGCGCAGACATGCTTTATCGCCGAGTGGTAGCTTTATTGCCAGGAGTGCGGCTCCTAGTGATAAAGCATGGTCTATCTTGGTGCTTTTCAGTGCTAAAACATTTGTCACTCAGGCGGGTGTTTTTCACACCCAAGAACGGCTAAAGTTTTAGCACTGAAAGTGGCAGTGTAGACACAACCTTAGCAAAGGAAGATTTAAAGTTAGTTTTTTAAGATGCAAAGGGGTACTGCTGGCTGTGCTCCAATCCCATGCATTTGGCTGCCTGGTCTCCATTTGAAAAGCAAGTGATTGATATACTAATTACTGCAGGGCTGTCTCAGAAATCTAGTATGTAGGGTTTTTTCTGCCCCCATCCATACATGTTTCATATAGCAGGATACTGCGAGTGCAGTATTGGTAAGTGTATAGCTCATGGCTGTGACAACAGTGCTTCTGTAGACAAAGACAAATAAGAATGATCAAAATTGTTTCCATAAAGATGGAGAATTTGGACCTCATCTGATAGTATTATTGTATAGGTTTCTCTTTAAAAAAACAACACGCCTCTGTATCACTTTGTTAGGAATATTTGAGATAGATGTCACCCAGTATGATTGGATTTGTCTAACTTTAGGTCAAATCAATGTCTGAAATCTATTTTGTTGTTTGTCATAAAAAGCTATATAGCATTTGTGGCAGTGATTTGGACAGTCAGTGTCAGCAAGAAGTGCCAGAGTACCAGCTAATTTCTACTGATGTCACTCTGACAGCTGCTTTGTTCTCAAGCAATTTGTTCCCCCTGTTTCCAACAGTTGATTTTGGGGGGTATTTGGCTCCTTTCACTCAGGCTATAGATGAGGGCAAGGGCTTTTCCTTTACAGCCACAACCATCCAAACTTACTAAAGTGGAGAATGACAGGGATTAGATACTTAATTTCAAAGTTTTTATAGAACCAGTAAAAACTGACACGGATGGTGCGAAGTAAGAGGGATCAGGCTTTGACGACCATGTGGATGGAGATTTTGATTATGGCTTCAACAAACACATTTATGAATATCATCTAATCACTCATATCAGAACCTATTGCTATGGGGAATATGGCTTATACGCACTGGCTTTGATCAGTGGAAAGTTGCAGTAGCCAGACTGAATGTATGGTGAATTGGAAGAACTCTACATTCCAGTGCCCAGAGTTAACAAAGAACTAGGTAGCAGATAAATACAGTAAGCATTCTTAAATGAACCAGTCTAATATATATACTGGGTAAATATGTATTAAGTAAGGTCAGTGTTTTTAAATTCACATTAATTTTGCTATAGGCAGATACTGTTTTATCAGAATATATACACCTCAACCCCGATATAATGCAACCTGATATAACACAAATTTGGATATAACGTGGTAAAGTAGTGCTCCGGAGGGGGAGGGGGGCGAGGCTGCACACTTTGGTGGATCAAAGCAAGTTCGATATAATAGTTTCACCTATAATGCGGTAAGATTTTTTGGCTCCCATGGACAGAGTTATATCGGGGTAGAGGTGTATTTTAAAAGGCAACTCACCCATTTTCACCTACCATAAAATTAAATATTTAGTATAATGTGCCACCAATAGCAAAATTCCATGAAAAAATATACTGCAGATATCTGTAGCACAAGGTAGCCAGTTTGAAAATCAATATTTTAAAACCAAAATACCAAGAACAAGTAGGCCCTATGAACAAATTGATTACCACATGGAATTAGAAGAACTGATGCAATTTTAAATGCAAAAATAGGGTACACCAGCTATGTTTGCTTTTGTATTTATATTATCTAAATCCTAAAGTCAAAATCAAAGATAAAAAAATTAGGACAGTCAAGCGATTAAAAAAATGAATCGTGATTAATCGTGCTGTTAAATAATAAACTACCATTTATATAAATATTTTGGATGTTTTCCACATTTTCCAACATATTGATTTCAATTACAACACAGAATACAAAGTGTACAGTGCTTACTTTATATTTATTACAAATATTTGCACTATAAAAATAAAAAATAGTATTTTTCAGTTGACTTATTACAAGCACAGTACTGTAGCACAATCTCTATCATGAAAGTTGAACTTACGAATGTAGAGTTATGTACAAAAAATAACTGCATTCAAAAATAAAACAATGTAAAACTTTAGAGCCTACAAATCCACTCAGTCCTACTTCTTGTTCAGCCAATCACTGAGGGTACGGCTACGCTACCCATCGGATTGGTGAGCAGCGATTGATCGATCCCCGCTGGATTTATCACGTCTAGTCTAGATGCAATAAATCAACCTCAGAGAACTCTCCCGTTGACTCCTGTACTCCACCGCTGCCAGAGGCGCAGGTGGAGTCAATGGGAAAGTGGCAACAGTCGATTCACCATGGTAAGTCGATTTAAGTGAAGTTGCATAACTTAGATCGATTCCCCCCGCCCAGTGCAGACCAGGCCTCAGACAAACAGGTTTGCTTGCTTTTGCAGGAGATAATGCTGCCCGCTTCTTGTTGACAATGTCACCTGAAAGTGAGAACAGGCGTTCTCATGGCACTGTTGTAGCCGGCGTTGCAAGATATTTATGTGACAGATGCACTAAAGATTACGTCCCTTCATGCTTCAACCATTATTTCAGAGGATGTGTACATGTTGATGATGGGTTCTGTTCAATAATCATCCAAAGCAGTGCAGACCAATGCACGTTCATTTTCATCATCATGAGTCAGATGTCACCAGAAGAATGTTGATCATCATTTTTGGTGTTTTGGGTTCTGTAGTTTCCAAATCAGTGTTGCTCTTTTAAGACTTCTAAAAGCATGCTCCACATCCTGTCCTGATCAGATTTTGGAAGGCACTTGAGATTCTTATATCTTGGGTTGAGTGCTGCCGCTATCTTTAGATATCTCACATTGGTACCTTCTTTGCGTTTTGTCAAATCTAAAGTGAAAGTGTTCTTAAAACGAACAACATGCTGGGTCATCATCCTAGACAAATTTAATTAATGCTTTTTTTTTTTAAAGCAAGCATCATCAGCATGGAAGCATGTCCTCTGGAACGGTGGCCGAAACTTGAAGGGGCATACAAATATTTAGCATATCTGGCACGTAAATACTTTGCAAAGCTGACTACAAAATGTCACGTGAACGTCTGTTCTCACTTTCAGTGACATTATACAATGTCTCACTGACACTGTAAATAAGAAGAAGGCATTATCTCTCATAAATGTAAACAAACTTGTTTCTCTTAGCGATTGGCTGCACAACATGTAGGACTGAGTGGACTTGTAGGCGCTGAAGTTTTATATTGTTTTATTTTTGAGCGCAGTTATGTAACAAAAAAATCTACATTTGTAAGTTTTGCTTTCATCATAAAGAGATTGCGCTCTGGTACTTGTATGAGGTGAATTTTTACAGTGCAAATATTTGTAATAATAATATACAGTGAGCACTGTACACTTTGTATTCTGTGTTGTAACTGAACTAAACATATTTGTAAATGTAGAAAAACATCCAAAATATTTTATAAATAAATTTCAAATCGGTATGCTATTGTTTAACAGTGCAATTAAACTGAGATTAATCACCATTTCTTTTACTGTGATTATTTTTTTTAAGTTAATCTCATGAATTAACTGCAATTAATTGACAGTCCTAAAAAACAAAATCATTCCTGGGCTGCGGCCTCTGATGCTAATTTTCAGAAACTCCATATATAGTTATAAACAACTAAAAAGAGTGTACATGTTACTAGTAAGATGTGCAGCCTCTTGACAAGAGTCTTGCTGCTGTAATTAGGATTGTCTGCAAACTTTACCAAAGGTATCTATAGCAATTGTCATAAACAGATGGTTAAGGGTTAATGCCTCTTTTACCTGTAAAGGGTTAAAAAGTTCACCTAGCCTAGCTAACACCTGACCAGAGGAACCAATGGGGGAACAAGACGTTTCAAATGGAAGGAGGGAAGTTTTCCTTTGTTTAGAGTTTCAGTTTCAGCTGGAGTGAAAAAGATCAAGGAACCAGCCTCTGATCAGAGTAGTAAGTTTTAGAAAGGAATAAATAGGTTTATGTTTATTTCTTTGTAGCCTGTCTTATGCAAATTGAGGTAGAATCAAATGAGGTGTTTGAGTATTTTTTTTGTGTAATTAAATTTGTGCCCAGGGGAATATCCTCTGTGTTTTGAATCTGTTGTCTGTGAGAGTAGCTGGTATGCTAATCTCTCCCAGAGGGTTTTTTTTTACCTTTCTTTTCTTTAATTAAAAGCCTTTTTTCTTAATATCAATTGGATCTAAAAAACAAGGAAAAATCAAAGGGATTGGATCTGGACTCACCAGGGATTGGTGGGGGGAAAGGAGGGGGGATGGTTAATTTCTCCTTGTTTTAAGATCCAAGAGGTTTGGATCTGTGTTCACCAGGGAATTGGTGAAATCCCTCAAGACTACCCAGAGAAAAAGGGGGTACTTGGGGGTGGTGGCAGTGATACCAGATCTAAGCTAATAATTAAGCTCAGAAGTGTCCATGCAGGTCCCCACATCTGTACTCTAAAGTTCAGAGTGGGGAAGGAAACTTAACAGCAATCTTATTCAATTATTAATAAAAAGAAATTGTCAAAATAATTGTGTATTTACACCTACATACTCTGAAACCTGTCTGAAATGGGCCACTCTCATTACTACTTCAATTAACAGCAGGATACCAAGGGAGGAAAAATAACTTTTGAATTGTCTTGTTAGACTGACCTTACACTTGGTAAGGCAACGCACATCTGTTCATGTATTTATACCTGCTCCTATATTTTCCACCCCATGCATCTGATGAATTGGGTCCCAGCCCATGAAAGCTTATACCCAATTAAATTTGTTAGTCTCTAAGGTGCCACAAGTATTCCTCGTTCTCTTTATAGTAAATTATTTATATTATATATAAATATAGAACATTCATTTCTAACTCTTACGAGGATGAGAGTATACCTTCCAAGTGTTATCACTTAAACAACAAAAACACTGTTCAGATGTAATCAAATTCCACCCTAGATCTAGCTACTCACTTACAAGCTCTGAAGTTTTTCCCTCAGACTTATAAGACTTATAAGAATGACATCACCACCATAATACAGATTGCAGCATCTGCCTCTACCAGTGTGAAGACCATTACATTAACCGTCAAAAAAGATGCACTTTTTTTCTTTTTATTAAATGTTAAACAGATGTGATAGTAGCATTGTTCTATGTCAAACTCCTTTCATATCAAGCCAATCTGTTCAGAATGCAACTTTAAACGTAAGAGTGACATTTGTTTTAATGGAGTATTAGCAAATTTAACTACAAATGGGAAAATATTAATATTTCTTGTCAGTAGACTATCTCATTACCACCTTTGGTACTCTAACACTTGTCTTCACATTGTATTTTTCCAGCACTTCTGAGACTTAATTCAAGTTCACCGGAACGAAGAAAGTCTCTACTGGCATCACGTTCAGCAAATCCAAATGGAAATCAAGTCCAATTCCACAGTATATGCCACAGCACCCAAACTCCAGAGACCAATGGACTTTAACTGTGAACTAAAAGTCTTAAAAAAAAAAATCCGTATTAGAGGTTTACTGTCCTCAGAAAGGATAATGCATTGTTTTTTCTTCTAATTAGTAATTTAAGCATATGTTCAGCATTTAACTCTAAACGTTTGCCTTTTCCCCAAGCTCTAAGACAGCTGTCCAAGATGAGAATGCCAGAAAACATTTAAATATCAACATCTGTTGAATTATGTAAATTTAGTGTAATATAATTGGGCATTAGATGGAATTGATCAAAAGTATATGAATTAGACAAAGGCAAATCCAAACCAATATCTTGGTGCACAAACAAGTCAACAAAGAATGCTAGGAAAGAAAAATTCTGTTTTAACAAAATTAAAACAGATCATTCAAGACTATAGCTTTCCTCACAAAAAAACCCACCATTTTGTACTTTTCATCATGGGAAACTCCTGTGTCTACAATTCTGTCACCTGCTGAGACAGAGGACTTGGAATGATTTGTAATGAAAAAGTCATGTTGAAAGAATGACTCTTAAAATGTCCATATAAGGGTATTAAAATGGCTATGAAGAAAAACCTAACTTAATTTGATTTTAGAAGTGAAGAATGAGAAGATATACTCTATGATCAAGAGAGTTCACTCAACTGATTTTAGATTACAGAATTCTAAACATAACGTGTATTACGATTTTTATGTCAAGTAACAATTAAAAAAAGATGGATATGGTTCATATTTAAGTATCTGTGAAATGCGGTTAGCAAAGAGATTATGTTATTGAAGTAGAATGTTGTTACAGGATAATGGTCTCCTGCTGTTTCAGAAATTCCAAAGCAAACAAACCTTTTTGCTCTAATCAGGAAAAGGGATTTTGTGCCAACATTCTTAACATGAATTTCCATTACATCAAAGATATAGCTACACTTTGTGCTGGGGGTGTAATTCCCATCTTGAGGAGACATATCCCCGCTAATTCTGAATGAGCTAGCATACTAAAATTAGAGTGTAGGCATAGTGGCGTGAGGTGTTAGCTGTCCAAGTATGTACTTAACATCTCTGATGGGCGTGTACACGCATGTCAGTTGCGCATGGTGTTGGGGCCACTGGAACTGCATTGACATGAATCCCATGGCTAGCCTCCATCCTTGTGTTTGGTGTTGGTGTGGGGCAGGCATCGAGACTCTTTCTGTGGTGTGTAGGCGATTAGCAGGAACTCCTATGTGGACATTTGCTCAAGTTTCCCAGCACAGCTCCTAGACAATAGTTAAATGGTGTGGAGGGTCTTGACTAGCCCTCTTCAGCACAAGTGAGTTTTACTCTTAGACTTTAAGGGTCAAATTTTCAAAGCTGCTCAGCACCTCCCACTATTTGTGTAGATCACGGTAAAATGCTCAATATGGCTAAAGCAGTAGTACTGAGGAGCCCCGTGCAAATCCACAGTTAAAGCTCAACTGAGTTTTACACTCAAAGCAAGAATTTAACCACTTTCTTATATATAAAGAATACAGTGCATCTTCCCCTAAATGACAGCATGTTCACTTGGTAAAACCCCAGAAAATTTATTCTGTGTCCAATCACATCCATTAATTAGTTTATGAGTTACGATTAATTAAAAATATGTTCTTTAAGAAATTAAGCATCCAATATCAGATTATTTTTATTTCTCATGCTATCTTATTAATGGAAGAACAGAGACTGTTCAAAGTTTCCGTATAGTTAAAACTTCTTGAAATATTATATGTGGCCTATATTCCAAGGTTTTTAAAGAAGGGATTAAAGTTCATTTTTTACTATTACTCTCTTTAACTGAAAGTCTTTTTTTACTGCAGTGCCTGACAAATGTTCTACTACAGAGAATTCCATGAAAAACTGTTCTTTTTCAAAACGACCGCGATCTTCTATTTTTCTTTATTAGACTGAATCCTAGCTGCCACAGAGAAAGTGGTAGCCATGTATGCCAGTATGCCATGCTCTTTGAGGGTGACACCATGAGGAAAAATGTAGCGTCTTTAAAAATCATTTTAATTTAATCCGCGACTAGAAACACTATTATGTATATGCAATAACCATATTAATATTATTGATGTCACTTGTCTGAGTGCTTTAGCTATCTGTTTCTATCTTAACATACACCTTTTAAATTTAATCTTAATTCTCAATTTCCTGTATTTGTAGTGGATTGTATCTGCATTACTACAACATCTCTGTAATTTTTTATACTTTAATTATGGATATATATTCAATCTTAACTTCAGTTTAATATATGTTTGTTGGGAATATAAATAAATGTGTAGGATGACAACAGTGAATAATTATTGTATAAAATATACCAATTCTTAGATATACTCATACAAAGCTATGTGTTCGTTTTCCTGTACAGTGTCTAAAAACAGATAGTTCACATCTTCTGGTACAGTAATTTTATTCCACAAAAGCCACATTAAACAATTATAGTTCTTGTAATTAACCAGTAGTCTAATGTACAGTTTTCTTATCCCAATCTATTAACAGCTGCTCAAAAAATGTAGTAATTAATGGTTTCATTTATTTTTGGCAAACCTGCAACACGACAAATAGTTTTGTATCTGCTGCAAATTAGGACTCCTTCCCAAACAACAGATGACATGGTGGGAAAAAGGGAGCAGACAGCATCCTCGCACATCTTTGTCTCTTTAGAAGATCAAATAAAGAGCAGCTGTAATTCTATTTGTCACATCTGTGTAACAAAATACAGTGATCTGTATCATCAGAAACTGAATGAGTTCTGTTCTAATGTAAATGGGGATTTTCTTTATGACCTGATGGAAAAAAGGCTGAATTCAATATTTCTACATCTCAAGTAAAAATATGCTTTTCAAATCTCTGATCACATTTTGTGTAATTTTCTGATTTTAGAACACTCCATTTCATTATTAATTTACACAGAATTCTAAAATAAAATAAAATCACAAAAATATAATGTAGATGATGTATTATTTTTTCCAACCTATCCAAAATATTTAGAAGTTTGGACAGGGTTGGTGGATTACAGAAAACCTGGAAAATGTATGCTCAATATTCTTATTAACATTTATCATGTATCACTATGTGACATTTTTCTTTCATACTATCCACTATGTCTCTTGTACCATTTCCCCAACTTCCATCCCTAACAGGCTTCCTTCTTTTAGGGATGTAGAGAGACCTGTTTCAGGGCTGGTCCACACTACGGGGGCGAAATCAATCTTAGATACGCAACTTCAGCTACATGAATAACGTAGCTGAAGTCGAATATCTAAGATCGGATTACTCACCGTCCACACCGCGCGGGATCGATGTTCGCAGCTCTCCCTGTCGATTCCGGAACTCCGTTGGGGTTGATGGAGTTTCGGAATCTATATAAGCGCGCTCGGGGATCGATATATCGCGTCTAGATTAGACACGATATATTGATCCCCGAGCAATCGATTTTAACCCGCCGATGGCAGGTAGTCTGGACGTAGCCTCAGGCTGTGCTGTTTCCTGTGGCCTACAGGAACAGCAGACTTCCCAGAAAAGAGGAACAACAGATAGACTCAGGCTCCTGAGTGCTTGTCTTTTTTTTTTTTCTCCCTTCCTCCAGGAGGTATGGATGTCAGCACTTCTACATTAGTGATGGAAAAGAACTGAGGGCCAGGAAATGTGTTTTGTTCTTAAAAATACAGAGTTCACACAATCTCTTGGAGCCAGTGATGAATGATCAAGTTATTTTATCATATCTGGAAAAGTGGCAGCAAATCTTGTCTTGTTTTTTCCTTCAGCCTCTCAATACATGTACATACCATAAATCCCATTTATAATACCGTGAGCCAGAAGAAAAAAGCTGGATTGAATAATTATTGCACTTAATGTACAGACACTTTAAAAAATAATGAAGACCGTTATAAAAAATGAAAATTATTCTAGAAGTTTAAGTACTTTTGCTGTTTGTAATTTTGTTTTCCTAAATTGATAGATTACAGCATAGACGAACTCTTCTAGGGCTATGCAAAACAAATAAACAAAAAAAAAAACAAAAACAAAAAAAGGAGATCTTAAATTTAGTAATCTGTCAATAAGAATGGCCACACTGAGTCACACAAATGGTTAATTTAGCCCAGAATCCTGTCTTCTGACAGTGCTTCAGAAGGAATGGACACAACAGGGCAATTATCGAGTGATCCATCCCCTGTTGTCAAATCCCAGCTTCTGGCAGTCAGGTATTTAGGGGTACCTGAAGCATGTGATTGTGTCCATGATCATCTTGGCTAATAGCTATACATGGACCTATCTTCCAAAAACTTATCTAATTCTTTTTTAAATTGAGTTATATACCAGGCATTCACATTATATGGCAACAAGTTTCACAGGTTGACTGTGTGTTGTGTGAAGTAGTACTTTCTTTTGTTTGTTTTAAACATGCTGCCTATACATTTCATCGAGTGACCCCTAGTTCTTGTGTTATGTGAAGAGGTAAATAACACTTCCCTATTTACTTTCTCCATACCATTCATGATTTTATAGCTCTCTACCATATTCCCCTTAGCTGTCTCTTTCTTAAACTGAACAGTCCAAGTCTTGCTTTGAGGCTCTATTTAATGTACATAGGGTTGAAATTCATCTTCATTTTTAAGTTTTAATGTTTGTTATCTCTTTTATGAGCAACTCAATATACTTAAGCCCCTCCAGAGTGTATCAACACTACTGCACAGAAAAAAAAAAGACCGTAACAGACCGATTGAGTGCTTATCCCTTCTTACCTGCCTGATACAGTTCTGGGGTAAATTATTCCACAATTCATTGATCTAGTGCAATGTAGGTCTCTAATCTTTACTTTTTGCCACATGCTGACACAAGAACTGTGGTCACTCATCCAGAAGGTGTAAGAAAAGTCAAGGCAAACATAAAAAAGTATTAAGAAAAAATGTCTTTCAGAACACCAACTCCCCCCCAAAAATATTTACATGACTAGAAATAAGCCAGTGTGGAAACTACACAAAGAAATACATTTTGCAACTCCAGTCTTGCAATAAGAACAGATATAGCTTTATTGATTAAGAGGTGTGGGTGTTTTGTTACACTTGTGGTTAATTCTTAAAAATGTTTAAGAGACCAAATAACCAAACTTACCTGCAGTAAAATATGAAAACGAGACAGGCATATCTTCCTTCTAGGAAACAATTCTTATCTTACACAGAAGTTGCATTTATAGTAGTATAGCTCGGCTCTATGAGCTAAGAAGTGAAAACATTACCTAATAGTTGTATTTATAGCTAGTAGTATTTATAGGATGATTTTACAAGTTACAAAACTTTTTAGGAGTCACCAAAATCCAACCCACCAGTTTAACATTTCCTTAACTTCTTGTTTTGTTCTGTACTTTTCTAATACCTGTTTTGTATACTACATTGCAAAACAGTTAGGCCCAGAAGTACATCTCAACCTATGCTAAGAAACATCAATCATGTATCTTGGCTTTGACAGGCTTCCTATTTTCTAATGCCAAAGCTGATTTGAGCTTTACAAAGCATTGTGGGATACTTGACATGGGTGAATAGAATTGTAGGGAGAGTACAATACATTTAGTTAACATAACTAGCAGCTTAAAAGTCTAAAGAGTGCTGGGTAATAATTTTTTAAACCCTCAAATGTTTATCATCTGTTGATTTTCTATTATTGTATTTAGCAATAAACTGCAAGACAAGACATTTCTATTGGTCATAGTTATAATTTGTTGTGAGCTTCCTTTAAAAGGAGATTAATCATCTGAATTATAATATCCTTACATGTCAAATGTAATCACTGAAAATGTGCAAAAGGCAATTTAGAAACAATCTTAGAGTGCTTGAGACTTTCAAGTGAGAACGAACACTTGTATTCAACAAATGATTTAGCTGCATATGGATATAGTAACCTCAAATACAACAGCTTTACTTAGAGCTGTTTTATGATTATGCTAAAGAGTGGGCCAAAACCTTTGCTGGTGTAAATTTGTCCAGTTCCATTGGTTTCAATAGAGCTTTGCTAATTTACAGCTTTTAAAAGGATCTGGACACATCTGGAAAGATCTGAAAGATCCATTTCAAGATTCCATACACAGGAATGAGACTTCACATTTACTAAAAAGATACAATTCAGAACTTGCCCTCTCATTAACTTTGTGCATAATACATCAGCTTCATCTGAACCATTTTTTTTTCATAAGCTTGAAAGGAAAGAAATTTTGTCTCTCCACACAGATGGGTGAAGTCGGGAATTTTAAATGCAGCAGCAAGGTGGTGATCTCCCTTCTGGAGGGAATGGCAACTTAAAACTATGTCAAGCTGTAGAAGCTGACTGTACTGCCACACTGGAAATCCTATCTAATCTATTTATACTGGTAACTTAACCCAATAGATTTCACCGATAAGGATAAGTTACTGCGTGTTTATAATGTGGTATACATGCTTGCTTTTCACATATATAGTTTTCCATTTGTTTATAACAACGTTTATAAAGGTAAAATATTAAATTGTTAAGATTTTGGATGGTGGCAGGAAAAGGAGAATCAGGCCCTAAATATGTACTTATGGAGAGAATTCAGCTCAACGGAAGACAATGTTCTTTATATACTGTTGTTCTAAGCATAAATATGATTTCCAAACTATGCTTACCATGAAATTGCTTTCAAAACATCTTTAAAAGAATATTTGTTTACCTTGGAAGACGTTTAACAGATGAAAGAGCCTTATAAATTGTGTGAAATGATGTACATCTTTACCTCGATATAATGCGACCCGATACACACAAATTCGGATATAACGTGGTAAAGCAGCGCTCGGAGGGGAAGTGGGGAGGACCTGCATGCTCCGGCGGATCAAAGCAAATTCAATATAACGTGGTTTCACCTATAACGCGGTAAGATTTTTTGGCTCCCAAGGACAGCGTTATATCAGGGTAGAGTGTATAACAAATTCTGTTTTACTGGTGGAACCAACCATTTGGAAGATGTCATTTGAGCTCGCACACAGCTAAAATTAAGTATTTTCATATTCAATACTGATATGATCAAAGTGAATATTTGGTCTCAGATTCCGGCATTTAATAACATCCACTATTTACTAACATGAAAAAATATGGCTGTATCCAAATAACTAAAGATCCTGGACATACTGTGAGGCAAAAATTTGAAAACCACGCGCCTATTCTCCCTTAAAAGTCTTCAACTAATTATTATTATGTTATTGCCTTTTCAAACTAACTTATTTGTCATCCCAAATAATACCACTACAAATTAAAATAAAAGTTCTGTGTAAATAATAGGTCTTGTATACAGCAAAGAAAACATTTCTGTAATTTTCTGTTCTATAAAGCAATTCTGTTACAGTGAATATTGAGGAGTGGGGGAATTATGTACTATAAATTTCAAACATATTAAAGATCTATGAACAGTCATGTACCTGGGAGACTTGATTATGATTTTTTGTCACTGTTTATTACTGCAATGCTTGACTTTTTTTTTTTTTTTTTTGTCAGGGACAAGGTTTGTTTTCATAAAGTTTGCTAATCAGGTGTTTTGGGTTTTTTTTTAAAACAGGAAAATGACATTTCTAACCAGGCTACAAAATTGCACAAACATTAAGCTATTTTCCATTACCTGTATCATTAATGTATGTATGATAGATAGATAGCTAGCTATATAAAGGTAACACAGTAGTTGCTTGACCCTTAAGAGTTATACTGCAAAGTCAGGAAACCTACTTGGTCAACCATTTTATCTAGCTGATTAATAAAATGATTATAGTCAGAGTAAATAAGTTGCTTTGATACAATTATCAATCCAATCCAATATACAAACGTTAACAAAAGATTAAAATTACAAAGAATAGGCTATAAAAATGAAGTTACAGATAGAAAAAAAAGCCCATCAAGGATGGAGTCAATCACTACATAAAATTTTGGGAGATAGGAAGTGATAATGAAGTTAGTGATTTTAAAGTATATTTTCACCTTTATCTTACCTGCTAGCTGTTTTTACTGAAATATTTTTCTTGTGTCCTCTCTCAGATCGGTTATCCCGCAGGAGCTGAAGCTACACAAAAAACATTCACAATCGTGTTGGAAACAAAGCCATTTTTATTTTTTTTAAATGTTATCCTAGCTTTGTCATCTTTTGTGTTTTTATTTATTAACAGTAAATTAGGTATTATATATTGGATTTTAACAGTGTCACCTATGGCAAGACCATTAGAAATGTTAAAAGTTGGGGACTTAGTGCATTCTTGATAAATTCATGGTCAGTCATTACAGCATTTTAATACAATTTTGTGAAGACACATGTAGAGTTAAGGTTATAATTACATATCCATTAATTTTAAACCCAACATTACTAGAACTTTGTAGCTATAGAAAAAACATTTGAAAGCAAAGAATTTCAGAGTTCCACAAATATTACCCTGACTCTGAACTGCGAAAAGTCTATGATTTTTAAGAATCATTCATCAATAACTTTCACCTTCAAAACTCTCTTTATTATGAAAAGCATAGAGAAGCTCCCTTTAAAACACTTCTCCAATTAGCCCTGGTATCTAAACAGTTAAGCAATGCTTATAAACTCTGCTGCGACCCAAAAAGTTGAAATTTTCAGAGTAATAACAAAAGCTAAATAGCCAATTCCTATCACTTTTAGCTATTAGCTAGCACTGGTGACTAAAATAATGTAGGTTCTAGACCAACCTATTTTTGAAATTTCTCCCAAATAAATACAATGTGAAGACTTTTCCAAAATCAAAGTACTTCATTATTCAAAATCTCCAATTGATATGATTCTCCTTAATGTGAGGGCAATGTGGCAATGACACATTTAGAAATAGTTGCAAAATAATTACACAGAAGAAGTGCAAACTAATAGCAAAATAAATTAAAATGATATTTTAGGGAACCAAGCCTTCAACAAAGTGCTGAGCCAAACTGAACTGAAGATTTAGCTACACAAATGGCTATAGAGACTCAAGGCAGCACATCACTGAAGGCAGTCAGAAAAAAATTAGGGGGACACACTTGGGGACTTCACAGTACCACTGCAGAGATGGGTAAGTACTTCAAATAACCAGTTTAAGAGGGGGAATCTTTTTGTTGTTGAATAGTTTACCCAGTACATACTTCTAGATATGTAGTGGGTAAACTACGTAATTACATAAGCTCTAATTTAATACGTTTACTTCAAAAATTAAATAATTAAACAGAACAATATTATTATAACAAAACAGGTAAAATCTATAGTTATACAACCTGGCCTTCCATAGGAAAATTTCTTTAAGGGTCAATTTTTAGTAGTGTTAAACTCATTTTTCTCCCTTCTTTTACCCGTTCTGAAGTGTAGACCTATCACAGATCACTAGTTTCTGTTTCATGTGATGACGTTACATTCACTACATGATTCAACTACAGTCTGAAAACTTCTTAAATTTACTGGTCCCCCAATGCCATCGCCAAAAGTACAAAAGCTTTCATAATTATTTTACAACCTATAAGGTGAAATTGTTTTAAAAATTATAAAATCAGTTTTTTTAATTAAAATATTTATTTACCATTACAGGCATTATTCACATTGCAGGTTTCATGCTGGATGAGATATCACCAGCATAATGGATGCTGGGACACCACTTAGTATGGAAACCTGCATGGCTAGTCTGCATTTCAGAACCTTCAAAAGTAGTACTAAAGGTACAAGTTAAGTTAATTATCAAGTAATTTGAGACATTAAGGATAACAAATGAATTCTTTAAGTTTAAACTGCAACTCACTGTGTGTTAGTTGTTACAATCCATAAATCTGACAACATAAAGCCAGCTTTGAAAATGCTAGTGTTTTTCTTCCACACGAAATAAACATTTCAAAATGATGTGAGATAAATATCATATAAAGTTGACTGTGTAGCTGTTAAATGTCAGCCAGCATATCATAATATGTATTAAAATACTTTCACAATTTACAGCTAAAACTGTGATTCATTTTCTTTTCCACCGTCAGGCTCAAGGAAGTAAAATTAGTTGAGAGACTGAGTCTGTTTTTGAGTTTGAAAGAAGTGAAAGAAAAGCAGATATGCTGATTTAACTCTGAGCTATCAATGCTAGTGGAGTTCAGAATGGTCCTAAAAACATGATGCATTTTCTTGTATCTTACTGCATTACTTATTGCTTTCTATGATGCTTAAAATCTATTTGCTAGAACTTCAGTTGGTGTAAATCAGCATAGATCCACTGGTTTCAGAGTAGCAGCCGTGTTAGTCTGTATCCGCAAAAAGAACAAGAGTACTTGTGGCACCTTAGAGACTAACAAATTTATTTCAGCATTAGCTTTCGTGAGCTACAGCTCACTTCTTCAGATGCACAGAACGGAACACACAGACAGGAGATATTTATACATACAGAGAACATGAAAAGATGGAAGTATGCACACCAACAGGAAGGGTCTAATCAATTGAGATGAGCTATCGTCAGCAGGGGAAAAAAAAAAACTTTTGAAGTGATAATTAAGATGACCCATAGAAGGTGTGAGGAGAACTTAACATAGGGAAATAGATTCAATTAGTGTAATGACCCAGCCATTCCCAGTCTCCGTTAAGGCCTGAGTTAATTGTGTCTGATTTGCATATTAATTCGAGTTCAGCAGTCTCTCTTTGGAGTCTATTTTTGAAGTTTTGTTTTTTTTTTGCAAAACTGCCACCTTCAAGTCTGTCACAGAGTGGTTAGAGAGGCTGAAGTGTTCTCCCACTGGTTTTTGAATGTTATGATTCCTGATGTCAGATCTGTGTCCATTTATTCTTTTGCAAAGAGACTGTCTGGTTTGGTCAATGTACATGGCAGAGGGGCATTGCTAGCACATGACGGCATATATCACGTTGGTAGATGTGCAGATGAATGAACCCCTGATGGCGTGGCTGATGTGATTAGGTCATATGATGGTGTCAATTGAATCGATATGTGGACAGAGCTGGCATCAGGCTTTGTTGCAAGGTTAGTGTTTATGTTGTATGGTGTGCGGCTGCTAGTGAGTATTTGTTTCAGGTTGGGAGGCTGTCTAAAAGCGAGGACTGGCCTATCTCCCAGGATCTGTGAGAGTGAGGGATCATCTTTAAGGATAGGTTGTAGATCTTTGATGATGTGCTGGAGAGGTTTTAGTTGGGGGCTGTAGGTGATGGCTAGTAGCGTTCTGTTATTTTCTTTGTTGGACATAGATCCACTGAAATCAATTGAGCTACATCAATTTGCTAAAGCTTCAAATATGACCCAATGAATTACTCTAGAGGCTTGATGTACTACTGATGTATTCAGTTACTTTTCCTGAGTGTTTGAAAAGAACTAATTTGTTCAAGATACAGAAGGGAAAGGCTTATTTGACACAAAGTTCTTGTTCTGTCAATAACTTATTGTTTTGTCATGCATATAACTAAGCATTTTTCAAAGTCTGAAAGGAAGGTCATTAGTTAAGCAACACTCCACTATTCAAAAGCAAGTGTTTTCTTGTTAAATTCACTGATCTTAAGTATGAGGTAACCAACAAACAACTTGTGAGATTCTGTGTAGTTTCCAGGGGAACAGGAGGGCTATGATTACTTTAAGCTATCTCTGTGCCATCCTGAGCTGGGGCAACTCCCCTGATACAATTTAGACAGCCCTCAACTCCTGTCTAAATTACAGCAGACACTCTGGGCTACTCAGCTGGTCATAACACTGTTTGGAATCCCCGCAGTCATTGCAGCCCTGCCTCCACACATCCCCAGCATGCCCCCTACATTGAAGCTCATGAGCTTATGTCTGCCTTCTGCAGGTTATGCACCAGGAGAATCCTCACCTGGTGGGATTTAACAGCCCCTTTATACCCTTCTGACCCTTTTACCTAGAGTAACAGAGAAGAGTGGGGTGTGGATTTCATCCTACAAGTCTGTTCTTACACAGTTTTGAATGTCTTAAATACTGTGGAAAATGTCAGTGTTCCCCATTTTACAGAAGCATTAAACTACACTTTCAGAGAAACACAGGCACCATTGTTAACAACAAACTGGTTATCAGGATAAAATATTCTGAAATCTTAAACTGGTAATAAAATTGAACTGTGATGCTTATCTAGCATCATTTGGCACGCCAGCTTATTAACCAAAAGACCTTTTGAAATACTTAGCTGCAAAGTTTTTTCAGTAGCTTGCAAGGAAACACAGAATTAAGGCTGCTTTACTTCTTATGTATTAAAATACTGACCTAATAGTTTTGGAGTAGAGACAGTTAAATTCCTTCAAATATATGAAGTAAACTGTTCTTGATCAAAGTGGTTCTTACCTGGCTATGTTCCTTCCTAGCCCCAGGGTTAAACCAGTGGCTGTGGGAGAAAAAGAAAAGAAGAGTTTAGCAATATAACTACCTAAAGCACGTGCTGTCATCTGACCAGTTTGTGCGTGCTTTTGGGTATTTTATTGTCCACCAGGAAAATATAGCCTTCGGCTATGCTTTATTTTAATGGGATATTTTATGGAACTCTCAAAGTCTGTTACAGTTTTGATAGGAATGTAAGAATGCACTCGCTCTGCAAATTTCCGCTTCTTAGGCAAACTGAGTAGCCATTAGCTTTACATTTAATTATGTTCTATTAAATTAATTTAATTCATAAATGCTAACATTTTACATGTCTTAATCAGCATATTGAAATATATGCTATTAATAACAATTTAATGCTATCCTTATTAGTGAAGTGTAAACTTTTAATTATTAGAGAGTTTAATAGATCTATAGGCACTGAGGGCTAACTGGTATATGTTAACATATTAGCAGTTTAGGCTTGGATTTGAATTCTATTTTAAGTTGTACATTGACATAAATTTGGTGGTCTCATGTCTCAAAACTGTCAGGTAACTTGGCATTACTGACAATTTTTTACTTTACAGAGACAAAACACTGGAATAGTAGGAGGACAGCAGGTCATGAATGAAATATAGGGTGAGCAAGCACAGTGCTGTCCCACACTGTATCCACTGGGGGTTTTAAACTGGCTTTTACGTTCACCAAGACCTGAAACAGGCTGCAGGCCTCCAAAAGTGACTACAGTGGCATTATACTGGGATTAAACAGCTGCTGTTGGGGGCAAATCTCAGCTCTAGGAAGAAAAAAAAAAGAAGAGCACCTGGAACTACACTCCTCCCTTTCCCTGCCTCAATATATTGCCCCGTGATCTTGGGGGAAAGACAACTGTGATAAATGAAGGGGGCGGGGGGAGAGCTCCCTTTTATGGACACCCAGCCAGCCAGCTAGCTATAAAGTCCCTTTTGGTGGATGCTTGCTTTACCTGTAAAGGGTTAAAAAGTCTCCCAGGTAAAGAAAAGGGAGTGGGCACCTGACCAAAAGAGCCAATGGGAAGGCTAGACCTTTTTAAAATTGTGAAAAAAGCTTTCCCTTTGTTTTCTGTGTTGTCCTCTAGAGAGGGGAACAGAGCAAAGTCATGGCTATGACTATGCTGTAAAAAGCTTTTTGCCAGGTATGGAAATCATCATATTATACTTAGAACTACCCAAATATGTAAGTAGATTAGGAAATGTCTAGAAAGATGCAATTAAGTTTATTTTTTTTAATTTTCTGTGGACTCCTCTGTGCTGACCCCAGATGCTTTTGTTTGTTTGTAACCTTTAAGATGAATCCCCAAGAAAGCTATTTTGGCTGTTTAATTTTTGGAATTGCTCTTTTAAAATCTAGCAAAAACCTAAGTTCCAGATGTACTTACTTTCTTTTTGTTTTTAATAAAATTTACCTTTTTTAAGAACAGGATTGGATTTTTGTCTCAAGAGGTCTGTGCACATGTTGTTAAATTAGCTAGTGGCAACAGCTAATTTCCTTTGTTTTCTTTCTCAGCTCTTTCCTGGAGGGGGGAATGGGGGTGAAGGGGCTTGAGGGTACCCCACAGGAAGGAATTCCAAAGTGCGCCTTCCTGGGATCTGAAAAGGGGTTTGCATTTGGGTCGTGGCAGTGTTTACCAAGCCAAGGTTAGAGTAAAGCTGTAACCTTGGGAGTTGAATACAAGCCCAGAGTGGCCAGTATTAATTTTTAAAATCCTTGCGGGCCCCACCTTCTGCACTCCAAGTGCCAGAGTGGGGAATCGGCCTTGACAGCAACATAGTTCAATGCATTAAAATAATACATAGAAACACCACCACACTGTTTGTAAATGTGGTTGTACTGTTCTAGTTGCAAATGGTAACATTGTATAACCAAAAAGAGTGTGTTTTCAGAATGATCCCTTGAAGTACTCAATGGAAAAGTTCCTAAGGCCATGTTTACTTAAAAGCTCTTATTTTTTAACGTCTCCATCATCATGCTCAGATTTCTCACATTGCTGCAGTTACTAAGTAATGACAGGCCATGCATTCTCCCACCAGAAGTTACGCAGGACACAAGAAGATTCTTGAAGACTCAAGTCAGTCTATGAGTGGAAGCAGCAGTGTAGGAATCTGTAGAAGGTATTCAGTCATGTTATCAGATATGGGGTGTTGAATCAAACATATGCTAAAATGTAAACTGTGTCTTCACAGAATTAAATGGATCACTAACTGAAAAACAATACTAGTTATTTCTAATCCTGTTTATGGGCCTCTAAACAGTGAATAATTTAGTGTCTTGTCCACTCTGATTTCTAAAATGGTTAATTTTCATATAGTTTAACAGTATAACAGTTTTAAAGTGTCAAGTATCAGAGGGTAGCCGTGTTAGTCTGGATCTGTAAAAGCAGCAAAGAATCCTGTGGCACCTTATAGACTAACAGACGTTTTGGAGCATGAGCTTTCGTGGGTGAATACCCACTTCCTCAGATGCATGTAATGGAAATATCCAGGGGCAGGTATATATATGCGTGCTAGCAAGCAAGCTAGAGATAACGAGGTCAGTTCAATCAGGGAGGATGAGGCCCTGTTCTAGCAGTTGAGGTGTGAAAACCAAGAGAGGAGAAACTGGATCTGTAATTGGCAAGCCATTCACAGTCTTTGTTCAATCCTGAGCTGATGGTGTCAAATTTGCAGATGAACTGAAGCTCAGCAGTTTCTCTTTGAAGTCTGGTCCTGAAGTTTTTTTGCTGCAGGATGGCCACCTTAAGGTCTGCTATAGTGTGGCCAGGGAGGTTGAAGTGCTCTCCTACAGGTTTTTGTATATTGCCATTCCTAATGTCTGATTTGTGTCCATTTATCCTTTTTCGTAGAGACTGTCCAGTTTGGCCGATGTACATAGCAGAGGGGCATTGCTGGCATATGATGGCGTATATTACATTGGTGGATGTACAGGTGAATGAACCAGTGATGGTGTGGCTGATCTGGTTAGGTCCTGTGATGGTGTCGCTGGTGTAGATATGTGGGCAGAGTTGGCATCGAGGTTTGTTGCATGGATTGGTTCCTGAGCTAGAGTTATTATGGTGTGGTGTGCAGTTACTGGTGAGAATATGTTTCAGGTTGGCAGGTTGTCTGTCTGTTTCTCACTGAAGGACTGTCTGGATATATGGACTCTCTACTCAGACCCTATGCCACCAGCACTCCCAGCTATCTCCGCGACACCACTGATTTCCTGAGGAAACTACAATGCATTGGTGACCTCCCACAAAACACCATCCTAGCCACCATGGATGTAGAGGCTCTCTACACAAACATCCCACACACAGATGGAATACAAGCTGTCAGGAACACTATCCCTGATGATGCCACAGCACAACTGGCTGCTGAGCTCTGTGCCTTTATACTTACACACAACTATTTCAAATTTGATGACAATATATATCTCCAGATCAGTGGCACTGCTATGGGCACCCGCATGGCCCTACAATATGCCAATATCTTCATGGTCGACCTGGAACAACGCTTCCTCAGCTCTTGTCCACTCACACCCCTTCTCTATCTACGCTACATTGATGACATCTTCATCATCTGGACCCATGGGAAGGAGACTCTGGAAAAATTCCACCATGATTTCAACAGCTTCCACCCCACCATCAACCTCAGCCTGGACCAATCTACATGGGAGGTCCACTTTCTTGACACCATGGTGCAAATAAGTGATGGTCACATTAACACCACCCTATATCGAAAACCCACCGACCGCTATGCCTACCTTCATGCCTCCAGCTTCCATCCCGGGCACATCACATGATCCATTATCTACAGCCAAGCACTGAGGTACAACCGCATCTGCTCTAACCCCTCAGACAGAGACAAACACCTACAAAATCTCCACCAAGCATTCTCAAAACTACAATACCCGCACGAGGAAATAAGGAAAGAGATCAACAGAGCCAGATGTGTACCCAGAAGCCTCCTACTGCAAGACAAACCCAAGAGAGAAACCAACAGGACTCCACTGGCCATCACATACAGCCCCCAGCTAAAACCCCTCCAACGCATCATCAAGGATCTACAAACCATCCTGGACAATGATCCCACACTTTCACAGGCCTTGGGTGGCAGGCCAATCCTTGCCCACAGACAACCTGCCAACCTGAAACATATTCTCACCAGTAACTGCACACCACACCATAATAACTCTAGCTCAGGAACCAATCCATGCAACAAACCTCGATGCCAACTCTGCCCACATATCTACACCAGCGACACCATCACAGGACCTAACCAGATCAGCCACACCATCACTGGTTCATTCACCTGTACATCCACCAATGTAATATACGCCATCATATGCCAGCAATGCCCCTCTGCTATGTACATCGGCCAAACTGGACAGTCTCTACGGAAAAGGATAAATGGACACAAATCAGACATTAGGAATGGCAATATACAAAAACCTGTGGAGAGCACTTCAACCTCCCTGGCCACACTATAGCAGACCTTAAGGTGGCCATCCTGCAGCAAAAAAACTTCAGGACCAGACTTCAAAGAGAAACTGCTGAGCTTCAGTTCATCTGCAAATTTGACACCATCAGCTCAGGACTGAACAAAGACTGTGAATGGCTTGCCAATTACAGAACCAGTTTCTCCTCTCTTGGTTTTCACACCTCAACTGCTAGAACAGGGCCTCATCCTCCCTGATTGAACTGACCTCGTTATCTCTAGCTTGCTTGCTAGCACACATATATATACCTGCCCCTGGATATTTCCATTACATGCATCTGAGGAAGTGGGTATTCACCCACGAAAGCTCATGCTCCAAAACGTCTGTTAGTCTATAAGGTGCCACAGGATTCTTTGCTGCTTTTACAGTTTTAAAGTGAACTCTTTCCAAACCCCGGTAGAGCAACCTCAGAACCTCTCTGAACACAGTTCCTGCAAATCCATTAACCGAAAAGTAGCGTCCCTGGAAATTTTTGTACTGTCTTCAAATGCCCTGTTGGTTTGACACTCTGAAAGTACTGAATATGCTGCATACTGTGCGATTGCTTGGGAAGACTGAGTATTCTGTAGAAAACCCTGAAAGCCTGTACCATAGCATCTAGGACAATTGGCCCTGATCATGACATAGATTTTAAGGTCAGAAAGGACCACTGTGATCATCTAGTCTGACCTCCTGCCCATTGCAGGCCACAGAACTTTACCCACCCTGTAATAGACCTGTAACCTCTGGCTGAGTTATTTAAGTCCTCAAATCATGTTTTAAAGACTTAAAGTTACAGAGAATCCACCATCTACACTAGTTTAAACCTGCAAGAGACCCACACCTCATGCTGCAGAGGAAGGTGAAAAAACCTCCAGGGTGTCTACCAATCTGACTGGGGTGTGTGTGTGGGGGAAATTCCATCCTGACCTCAAATATGGTGATCAAGTGGCCATTGTAATATAAATCAATAATACCCCAGCTACTTTTTTCTACTTTTATAGTGGAGAGAAAAAAAAAAAGCAGGAACTGAAAAGTGAGAGACTGAGTTTGCCCACTCATACATAGAATAGGTGGGGAGGGAGGGTGTGTGAAAAGAGAGAGAGAGAGAGAGAGAGAGAGAGAGAGAATGCACACATGCGTGAGTTAACATAATAGAAGAAAGGTCAGAGCCTTCTCAGCCCAAACTGTGCAGGAGTCCATGAATACAAGTTATTTCTATTAATAAATAGTAAAAATCAAGTGAGGCCTCACATTTAGAGGTAAAAAAACCCTTTCCTGCTAGCATATCTATCAGGAACTGTCATGTTTACCCACAGAGGAGGTTACTTATCTGTAACTGGAAGTTCTCTGAGATATGTGGTCCCTATCACTGTGGGGTTACGCATGCGCACTGGGTGCCCAGAGCCAGAGAATTTGAAAATAGTGTCTGTTGGTCCATGCCTGAACTCTGGCTCACCTCATGCCTCTGAACGAGGGGATAAAAGGGTGGGATGGATCAACTACTTGATGAGATCCGAAGCAGAAGGGAAGGAGGGCAGGTAGTGGAATATATATTGGGACCACACATTTCAATGTACCTCCAGCTACAGGTAAATAACCACCTCTTCTTCAAGAGATGGTCTATATTGTATTCCACTATTAGTGACTGGCAAGCAATACATAAGGAGAAGGCTGTGAGGATATAGGCAGTAGGGCTGAGCGGAGTACCACTGTCCCAAAAAGGCATCAGCAGAAGAGTCCTGCACTAGGGCATAATGTCTTGCAATATGTGAATGAAGCCCCACATAACTGCTTTACATATGTCCAGGAGGGGTACCTCCTGACAAGATGCCATAATTGTTGCTTGCACTCTAGTGGAATGAGCTCTTACCCCATTGTGGGGGTAGCAGGGCGAGATCTGAAAGCTGACAGCAGAGGAGAATGCAGCTAGAGATCCATTTGGAGATTCTCTGGATGGAGATGACGTGCCCTCTGACTCTTTCTGTTATATCAACAAATAGTCTTGGGGATTTGTTTTCTGTAAGTAGAAATCTAAGGCTCCCTGAACATCAAGAGAGTGGAGTATTCACTCCTCTGTGGAAGAACACAGGAAAGTGAATGGATTGGGTTAAGATGAAATTCCAAAACTAATTTGGGGTGAATTTGGGGTGTAGACATAAAGAAACCTAATCCTTATGGAATATAGCGCATAGAAGATATGATGGCACTTCAAGTTCACCAACCCTTCTCACTGAGGTAATAGCTACAAGAAAAAGTGACCTTCACTGAACTAAGAGACATGGAGCAAGTAGCTAAAATCTGAAATGAGGTGAAGGAGGGGTTTTGTGAGTACTGAGAGAATAAGGTTCAGGGCCCACAGGGGAACAGGATTCTGACTAGGTGGGAAGGTTCTTATTAGGCCTTTGCAGAATCTATTGATCAGTGGATGTGTGAAGACTGAGTAGCCCTGAGAATGTAGATAGTATGCACTTATCGCCATCAAGTGGACTTGCAAGGAGCTGATAGACAAATCTGGTGTTTTCAGAAACAGGATATAGTCCAAGATGAGAGGAATATCTGTAATCTCTGGGAGAACACCACCTTGTTGTGCCCAAGAAGAGAAGCACTTCCACTTAGCTAAGTAACATTTTCTAGTAGAGTCCTTTTTACTATTAGAGAGAATGTCTCATACAACTTTGGAGCATGAACGTTTCAAGGATGATGCCCACCCAAATACCAAGCCCCGAGAAGTGGAGGGGCTGTGGATCGGGGTGCCTGATCTTGCCATTCCACTGGGTCAGGAGCTTGGGGAACATTAGGAGGATGATTGTGGTCGTGATGACATGCATAGACGGTTAGGAAACCAGAACTGTCTGGCCAGAAGGGGCAATCAGGATGAATCTTGCTTTGTCCTGCCAGATTTTGCACAATGCTCGTGTTGCACAGAACTCATATTGCAGGAGAAGTAGCGGAGGGAAGGCACAATTGAACTGGTCCGATCAAGAAGCAGAGCAACACCCGGAGAGAGGAGACCTAGATCTTCTCTGGAGCAATATGTGGTGGATTTCCTGTTTGCTTGAGAAGCCAATGATCCCTAGTTGGGATTCCTCATAGATTAAAAATATTGTGCACTACTGAGTGAGGGAGCTCCCACTCTTGTTCAACTATTTAATGGCATCTGTAAGCACATTTTGCTTCATTGGAAGGTAGGTTGCAGATGGTATATCAGCAATCAAATCAACCTAATTCCAGAGACTGACTGCTTCTGTGCAGAGGAAGGGGAATCTTGCTCCTTCCCTGCTTGTTGATGTCAAAGATTGTTGTAATGTTATCTGACATTATAAGGACATGGTGAGCATGGAAGAAAGGACTTGCATGCCTTCTGTACTTCTCTCAGCTCCAGGATATTGATGTGCATCCTGGCCTCTCAAGACATCCAGGTTCCTTGTGCTGTGTGGCTGTTCAAGGGAGCTCCTCAACTTAAGAGGGATGCATCCATAATAATGGTACTGTTCAGAGAGAAAGGGAGAAAAGTGATACCCATACTTGATGAGAATTTGTCCACCACAGCAGGGAAGACAGTATCTGGGCTGGAACTGTCACCATGAGGTTCATGGAATGATGGCTTGGGGCATATACCGACTGCAGTCAAGTTTGAAGGCAACAAAGATGGAATCTTGCTAACGTGATGACATAGGTGCATGAGGCCATGTAGGCCAGGAGACACACAAACATATTTTGAGCAATAATTGAGGCCTGCTTGTGATGTGAACTACGTGAATTGGGGACAGGGTGAGAAAACAAAAATTCTGAAGCCTTGGCCAGCACATAATAACGTTTCTCCGCCCCTTTGGGAGTAGAAGCACAGGTGGGAGTAGTGTGCCAAACTGTCCTAGCTGGATCCAGTATGGCTTCATTAACAGGGAAAACTATTCTGTTGGGTCTGGAGGCATGCAGGATGTGTAGGAGTTTGTGCTGGGAGTCTTGGATCTCCTCAGGAGGAATTTGAAGCTCTCCAGCAGAGGTCCTGGAACTGCTTAAAGTCATCGTGGGGGATGGGGGAGTGGGGTGAAGGAGGAAGGGACATAGAATTCACTACTTCATCTAGGATGATGATGGCAATCTTGCTGGTTCCCGTGGAACTGTTGGGGGCACTTCTGAGTGTCCCCTTGGAGGGGAGGCAAGGGTAACTCCCTGGCAAAGTGGATCAACTCTGCAGGAGGGGTACTGGTTCCAAGGTGCCCAATATGGCCAGTAGGAAGGGTCGATAGGTGGTCATGTGGCCTCCCCCTGCATGAGGAACAAGTGGCTCCTAGTTAGATGAAGCAGAGGTTGGTCCAAAACTTGTGTGGGTCTTTCGGTGGTGAAGGATACATAGGGTAAAAGAAGAATGGTTTATCAGATGGCTCAATCTCCTGATGAGGAAAAGGCTGATTCTGGTTCCAGTAGTTGTATCATTGGTTCTGTTGGAGGGGAGATATATTCTGTGTATAGGATGGATGATAAGCTCCTTCCAGTAGTCATTTACCTTGGAGGTGATATCTCCTCGAAACAGAGGGAACAGAGGGAGTAGGGGATTCCGGATCTGGGAGAGCAAAAATGTCCTGTGAGACAGCAACAGATTCAGATTTTCCAGTATGAGAGGGGTTCTGCTTGTCCAGGTGGTCAGAACCTATGAAGAGGGTGGTATCTGAAGTTGGCAGTTAGCAGACTTCATCGGTGCTGACAAATCCCGGGGTTTAGAAGGAGCTGCGGACGACAGTACTGCCAGAAAACAGTCCAGTACTGATGGAGCCCAATGCTTATGGGCGTTCTCGTCATGAGACTTAGTACATCCTAAGCTGGTAGGCTTGTTTACAGTTGAGTCCGACTTCTTTGACGTGGACTTTGAGGAAGACTTAGTTTCATACTCATGAGAAGACTGTGGGGGTAGATTCTCCCATAACAGAGCTAGACTTCGCAGCAGGAGGCGCATTCCTTGCTGAATCAGGCCCATGTACGAGGGATGTTCCCTGGCCTGGATCCAGTTGGGGCCTCATGGCCTTCTCCATGAGATATTTTCAGAGATGAAATTCCCATCTTTCTCAGGTGCAACTGGGGAACAATTGGTAGGTACTGCACCTCGCTGTGATGTGAGCTTCCCCAAGGTAGTAAAGGCAATGCCTGTGATTGTCAATGACCAAGAAGGATCGTGGGCAAGAAGCACAAAGTCTGAAGCCCAGAGTCCTGGGCACAGTCCACTACTAGAATGTGGCATGGGGAGTAAAGGGGAGGGAGGTGTCCCCCTGGGAGACTAATCTAATGCTAAACAGTAAAATTATTGAACTATTTACAAACTATATAATTCTCATTTTGTAGAAAGAAGCCGAAACTGTGGACACTTAAGGTTTCAACCCAGACCATGTGGTGGTGAGAAGGAATTGGAGAGGCAGTCAGGCCACCTTATTCTTTATCCCGTCAGTTGGAGGCACAAGATGAGCAAGGGTGCATGTGTGGACCAATGGACACTACTTTCAGACTCTCCAGCTCTGGGCACATGGTGAGCATGTGTAAGCCCACAGTGGAATACAAATAGGGACCACTACTCAAAGAAGGTGGTGAGGTACTTACATCACACTAACAGTCAGATTATAATTTTGGCTGGGAAATTAATTCCAATGATGCCTTTTAAAAATAAAATTAATGTAAGGTGGATTATAATAAGGTATTCCTTTTCATGTTCTTATTTACTATTTACTAATAACTATTGAAAGACATGACTTTTATGGTTGTGTTCTTTTTGGTGAGCTTTTTGGTAAATCTGTCTGAAAAAAAGAAGAAGAAAATAATGTCTTATTGCAAACTACTCAAAAGACATCAGAAAAACATTTCTATTAACAATATCATCTGAATACAACCATTGGTCTATGATAATGATATATTGGAATATCTATTGGTACCCAATGATGTCAGCGTTACAGGTTCGGTCACACAGACCCCCTTGGGACTGTCAACCGATGTGGTGAGATTACCTCTGAGTTCATTTTCCCTGCCAGCCTGGCACTCCAGAACCTTGCCTTGTTGAGCCAGACAAGCTAGCCTGCTGCAACACAAACCCAGAGTCCAGTCCACTCCAAAACCACAGACTTAACTGAAAACAGCTCAGCAGGTTACTTGCCTCCAGCACCCAGACACCTTGCTCCCAATGGGATCCAAACCCCAAATAAATCCATTTTACTCTGTAAAAAGCTTTTACAGGGTAAACTCATAAATTGTCCACCCTCTATAACACTGATAGAGTGATATGCACAGCTGTTTGCTCCCCCAGGTATTAATCACTTACTCTGGGTTCATTAATAATCAAAAGTATAAAAAGTAGGATTTAAGTGGCTTCAAGTAATAGACAGACAGAATAAAGTAAGTCACAAGGCAAAATAAAACAAAACACACAAGTCTAAGCCTAATACATTAAAAAACTGATTACAGGTAAATCTCACCCTCAGAGATGTTCCAATACGCCTCTTTCATAGACTATCCTCCCTTCCTAGTCTGGACCCAATCCTTTCCCCTGGTACAGTCCTTGTTAGCTCCAGCAGACATCTCAGGTGGAACTAGGGGTTTACTCATGACTGGCAACCCCTTTGTCCTGCTCCACTCCCTTTTCTAGCTTTGGTACAAGGCAGGAATCTTTTGTCTCTCTGGGTCCCCACCCCTCCTTCTAAATGGAAAAGTATCAGGTTTAAAATGGATTTCATTATCATCAGGTGACATGGTCACACGTCCTGTGAGACCCCAGGCTCCATTCTTCTGGGGCTGGCCCACTTGTACACAGGAAGGTGCAAGTAAACAGAGCTATTTACAGTTCACTGATTCTGAAGCACCCTTAATGGCTTCCACTTACTATGTTTACATTAGTAATACAAGTTTATATCTTATTCTCGTAACTTCAGGCACAGAAATAATACATGCAAACAAATAGGATGAACACACTTTGTAATGATACCTACAAGAGACCTTTTGCATAAAGCATATGGAGTGCAACATCACGGTCAGAATGTACTCAAATAATCAATTTAGCTTTTGGTTCTTGGAACTTATATGAGAACAAGTTTTCTCACAGGATATCAAATTAAAAAAAGTGTTAGGTATTGTATTTTCCTTATGAAATGTAGTTTGACATTTCTGAACTTCTTGTTATTCTTCTTTGAAGAAAACTACTTCAAATGTCTTTACACAATCTTTTATATTTAAAGCTTAGCATATCTGTGAACATTTATAACATTTTAAATATAATTTAAGGATATGCATTAAAAAAACTTAATAAAAACACATTCAAAGCAGCACTGAACTCCACATTTCAATTAAAAACCCACCGTAAGCTAAAAGTGTTGTAATACCCTTAGGATATGTCCTATAACTGGGCCAGAGCCCTCTTTTATACCGTGTTTGTACAGTGTGTAGCACAATATGGCTTTGGGCCTCAGATGCTACTGTAATACAAATAATAATAATAAACAGTGACAACCCCCACTATTGGTACTCACTCATTGTGATGAGAATCTTGGGACAAGTGAACCATTTTCTTGTTGCCCGGGCCAGCAGTGGTAATCTAAGAAGGGGAAAAAAAGGGAAAAAAATAAAATAAAAATGCTATGAGTTCTTGGACTGTATTACATGTACATTGTATTTTTCCACTGGAAGAGTATATACTACCTACTGAGGTAGTAACAGACACACTAAATACAGTAAAAATAATTAGTGATACTTTCAGTTGATAACTCAAGTAGTATTTTCATAAGTATCTAAATGATTTAGGAGCCTAATCCCAATTTTCAAAAAGGTAATTGAGAAGTTTAGCAGCCTCATGGACAGATTTTCAAATGTGTCTACATGTCTAATGATGCAAATAGGTGCCTGGTGGGATGTTAATGGAGATTAGGTGCCTAATCTGCTTAGGTGCTTTTGAAAATTTCAGAAGATGCCTATCTGCATCTTTAGGGGTCTAAATGCCTTTAACAATAGGATTTAGGTGCTTTTGAAAATCCCACCCAGAATGTATTGTGTTTTTTAAAAAATGTAGAAAAACATAAAGTTGTGACGTTAGGATGGGATTTTAAAATGGCTTTTACTCCCTTAGATTACTTTGAAAACTCAGGTCTTAGTCTCTAACACAGAGCAAATGCTAATGAAAATAAAAGTAAAATGTACATATAAAATGGTATATCACTACATCAATGTCATATTCAGTTGTTCCTTCTTTAATCTCAACTGCAATCAAAAATAAATATGAGGATTTTTAAGACTAGTTATGTATTTACCTTATATACTCCCCTCATACGTCACAAATAGGCTTTGAAAAGGGTGTGTATATGGAAAATATGGCTTAGTGATGTTATACAATACTACAGCAGAGTAGCCTCCTGCTCTTCTGCAGCACAATTTGCTTGTTATAGCTGCTATGCATACATACAGGAGGTGGAGTTAGGGATTAGGAACCACCTGCTGAAGTTGCACACATGCAGAAAGTAAGTGTGGAAGTTACTGCTGTTTGGAGCAACAAGTCCTCTTACAATTACATACTTTAAAGTCTCCAGCGGATAAAGTCTTACAATCACTTTAGATGACTAAAGTCAGGACAACAAAAATCAGCTATGCTGCCAGTACTAAAAGCAGACCTGGAAACCACACAAATAAACAGCTGATATGCACATATTGTCTGGGACCATTGGGGTTTGGGTTGTTTTTTACCTACGGATCCTCTGTTTATCCACATTTGACAGTTCATCACTCATCAGGAGGATGATGCATTGCATTTTCAAAGACAACAAATCACTGAATATTTTATCAAAGCAAGTTTCCTCTACTCCTACACATTTTTATGCAGAAGGAGAACCATGACATCTTAAGGTTCAAGTCTGGAAGATGTTCATATAATGTCACAAATGCCTTCAGAAAGCTCCACAGGTTCAAAATATTTGTCAAATTCCACAGAAATTCCCTATCTGTAAACTGGGAAATTTCATTATAAATGGGTAGAATCTCTCAAACAAATAGAACTTGAAAAGAACACCTGTTTTACTGGTCAGTAATTATTCAAATACAACCACACCTAAAACTCTGACAGCAGGAGATGTAGCAACATTATAACTTGCTGCCTCAAAGAAATCTTGCCTGCAAACCAGCATATAGAATGGGCCGTTCCAGACACCAATATTTGATATTAATTTAGTAAGATTTAATAGAGTGAAAGCAGTCTTGCTTATTCACTTAACAATGACATTGCAATCAACGCTTTCAAACAAATTCCCCTCTGTTACATTTTATCTTATAATTTGAGCAAGACACATTATTTGTCAAATATGGACTTTGAAATGCTGATGATCTAAAACATTTTAAATGTATATGTAATCAGGAAGTTATAACATTAGTAACCAAACTGTTACTTGAACACCATCGGTAAACATGTGGCTCAGCTCTAGAGAGTTACATCCTGCATTAATCTCAAAATGAGGTTTTCATGCTATTCCAGTGGGTATCCCTGGAATATAGTAATCCATTTTCTACACTGTGGGTATAAGAAAAGCCGACTGTGCCTATGTCATGCTTTGTTAGAGGTTCATGATCGCATTATCTCATGGTGGACCTGACACTTTTATTCAGTTTACAGTATGTTCTGTGTACAGGCAACTTATTTCCTTTGCCAGGGTTGCTGACAACCTTTTCCACACTATATTAATCTTGTTTACTGACTTTATCTTGGTACAAATATCAGAAAACTGAACTTTTTATCTCAGGGAGAAAATAAACAACATGTTGACAGAAGCAGAAGCTATTTTCTGGACTAAAATTGGTTGTTTACCTGCAGCCATACTTATGGAAAAATGTTTAACTCTCCAATTCGCTTGAAATACATAATCCAAAATGTAATAAGTGTGGAAATTTCGAGAACATCCACGTGATAAATTGTCAGGAATAAAACAATATCTTAACAGAAAAATATGATTTGTAACTAATTTATACTGAATATAAAAGTGATCTTAATCTAGTTACAATTCATCAGAAAGTACATTGATCAGGTTTCTCCTACATATCAAAGGTAACTTCAGTTACTAAATAGCCACAGAGGGTTTATAAAATTAAATATACAATATACACACACACACACGGATATGTATGCTATACTGATTATTATAACGTATAATAATTATATATTAAATTTAGATTTGCAAAACTGCCCTCCTTTGTGAGAAACAACACACTGATAGAGGGCAACAGTCTAAGGTGATGTTAGCAATATCAGATATGGATGTCTTCTGAGTCTTCCAATAAGGAAGTCAATTGCTTTCTATATCTCGCTCTAGGAAGGAGTCAGTTGGAAGGACACTATGAGCCAGATGAATGCTTGGTTAACTGGTTAGCTTCTCTGTCCATTAGAAGAGATTGTGGGAGTTGTCTACAGCTGTTTCTGTGTACTGAATTGCCAATACTCAGAAGAAAATACAAGAAGATAGTAAAATTAATAGTAACCATCTCTAGGGCCAATAGTAGTAAGCATAAATATACCTTTCAAACACTGACACACGCAGTCTTGGCAGTATAAATGTTTTAGGGACATAAGTTTGGAATGACCAGCTAACTCCTGTATGAGTTAAGAGCATACTGAAGAAATTACAACTAAATTTTATAACCAACAAATAGTATTATGTATGCAATTTCTGCCACACTTTACAGAAAAGTCTATTTTTAGAAATTTTAGTAGTGTTAATACCATTTGCTGTACCCTTCCATGGGTAAAAACAAATTGCTGGGCAATAGAAATATACCTGTAAGGCGGAAGGAGAGAAAAAGACAGCAAGACATAATGACAGCATTTTACTTTAAAATCATATTTATATAGAATTTTTTAAAAAGCCTGATCTCTCATGAGATACCAGAGTTATAAAAGAATAACCTGCTTCAAATGGGTTATGGCATTTGGTCATTGTCTTGATGGTCCAGGAGATAAAGGAACTCTGATATGTCATTAGCCCAGGACTGAACGTTGATCGTACTGGAATTTAGATAACCATAATTGTGATGAAAGAGAAAAACATTTATAAAGTATTTTTTCCCTCCAGTTAAGAATGGCAGCTTTCTGAAAGCATTAGATATATGAAAGTCTGGTGTAGTTCTATAGAGCACAAGTAACCAGAAGGGATGAATTAGACGGCAGAGCACAACTCAAGACGTCAAAAGTGCAAAATAAATGCAATGAAATAAACTGCACAAAGCACAGGCAATGACGAGAGCCTAACAGTGGGCTACAGCTCATTCCACTCTACAACACATCTTTGCATTCACTTGGTCCTAGTGCTTGCCAATCCATCTATACATAGTCTATGGGCTTCTGTAATTTATACCAGCTCCAAATAGCTCCAAGGAGCTGAAACCACATCTGAAAATCAGTAATGTCTAGGGGTATCCTGGCCACTCTTCCTTTCTTCTTCTGCTACAGCAACACGGAGAGGCGTGAGACCCCCTCACATTGGCTCTGTAATGCTGTAGGACGAGTATTGCACTGAGTTGCATGGCTTTCGTGCCAGACTACACCTGCATCACTTTACAGAATATGGCCTCCGGTATATTAATATCCAAAAGTGTATGGGGTGCTTCACAGAAGACAGAATGATTTGTGCTTGCCTCAAAGACTGAGCAGTCTAAATTTCAGACGTGATGAAAGGAGTGAAGTGGCAGGATTGGATGGGAAGAAGGATGACAAGAGTTGGCAGAATATGAATATGAAGTTACTCAGTTTATGTAATGTGGACATAAGTGTGTTTTTTAATGTTTAAAAATACAGAAGATAAAGTTATGAAAGTTATTGCAGACATCACGGAGGAAATGAGATTTCAGGAGACGTTTAAATGGAGCTAAATGGAAAATAATAGTTTGGAAAACTAAAATAGGAAAGGCACGCCACGCAAAAGAATAGAAATGAAAAAAAAAAACGAACAAATATATTTGTGGGAGAAAGATAGGCAGGGCATTGAGTGTGGTACCACTGTTAGGACAGAAGGAGGCAATACAAGAAGAATAGAAAGAGGTATTATAGTAAGCCATGAAGGTGATGACTGAAAGTTTGTGTTAGATTTGATGGAAAAAAGGGAGTCAGTGAGTGAGTTAAGTGAGAAGTTACTGTATCAGAGCTTTCTGACCAAGAGTTTCAAATTTGACATGACTTGGAGCTCCACAGTTTGAGAGTGCTCAACTTAGGGTACCTTAAAATCTGATTTTCAGAGAATGATGAGCACCTTTCTGGAAAATTAGACTCCTTAAAGGTTCTTGAAGTTGGGCATTCAAAAAATGAACGCACTCAAATTTCAGTATTTTAGATGCAACACTCTTAGTTGCACTAGACTGGATTATATAGAGAGATTGGAGAGTTCTCATTATAGCTCCAAAACAATTGAATAGATATACACTACTATTTGATAGGGTGCAGGACTGTGACTCAGAAGACCTGGTTTTATTCCCAGGCCTGTCACTAATTAGGTGTATGACCCTGGAAAAGTCTTATCTTTACAATAAGCATAATGATAAAACACTTATAATGATGGTGAAGTAAGACTTATGGATAAAAAGCACTATATTATAGGAAGTCCTGGAGTCAGGCCCTACAGTTAAGGTTGCTTAACACTTTCATTTCCAACTGTTTTCAGTTGCTTATAACTTTGTCAAACCATTATGCTGAAATTTTCCACACTGGGTATCTGCCTCAGGCTTTTTTTTAAATTTTCAGAGTGCAGCTATTTCCAAAAATAAGGTTAAGAAAAAATATATTGCTCTGCCAATGATGAAAATAGGCCTGTATCTTTGGATCATAGAATTGTCTTTTGCTGTCTCTATGCAAACAAATATGGCAGTGTTTTAAAATCACTGTTTGCACATACTCAGTAAAGGTTTGTTAGAGGCTGTTCATTACATTTCCAGAAGATTCTGTCTACACTGAGCACACTACAGTTCAAAGCTGAGCACAACTTTCACAATTCCTCTTCCTCCTAGTTGCCAGGTGCTGGTCTGGCACTGGGCACAGGAATAGAGCCAGGAGAATGTCTCTGCTGTGCTCTCAATACTCTCCCTATTGCACTCAGGCAGACTGCAAGAGGAGGAGACGACTGCTTAATTTGAATGCAATGAGGGAAGGAATGAGGGAGAAAAGGGATAGGTAGTTAAGTGGGACAGAAGTTTCTTTGAGAAGGGAAGGGGAGGGAAAAGGAATGAAGAGGATAGGGACAGGCTGCGGGACAGCAGCAATGAACAAGAGGGACAGAGAGAGGTCTGGGGGAGGGAAGGAGGGAGTTCTGAAACTACTAGAGTGCACTCCCCTCCGGAATCTAGAACTGAACCAAAGAAAGATTCTTGAGCCCCACCACTCCTCTGCTGTTTAATTGTGAAACCCATTGGGCAAAGTATGTGTTGGTCCACACAGAGAATAACTACCTATTACCTCTACCAATTACTCTATCAACTCCTGTGGTAGAAATCTGTGCTGTGCATATAACTATTTTATCCTTGCCAGTGATCTATTTGGGGGTTCCACAGATGATTCCACAGAATGGCATTTCAGTTTTTCAGGTTAAGAAACTAGGAAATTACATTGAGAATACTAAGATCTAAGCACTCAAAAGTTTGGAAATGCCATATTTAAGGTTTCCTGTGCAACTTTAATTTGGCCCTATTTGTGCATATGCATTTTGATAGAATCTTTAATGATATGATGGCATAGAATTTTTTTCCACAGTACCCCTGCTCCATTCAGTGCACAGGATGGAGAATGTGCAGGGAGTGAATGAGGATTGCTTAATGAATGATTTTGTCTGTAGGATCCCTGCCTCATTTGTTGCAGAATTTGGAAGGTGTTCAGTAAATGAGGCAGGGGACTGCAAGGAGAGAAAGGATTCTGTCATGGTTAGGGCAAGTGAAACTCTATTTTTCTATTCCTGCTTCACCTACAGTCTTATGTGAGCCCAAGCAAACCACCCCAAACTCAGAATACCTGGGCTCTGATATGCAGAAGTGCTAATCATATAGAACTGAAACTGAAGTCAATGGGAGCTCAGTTTTGAGCATATAAAATGCTACAAAAATAAACTTTTAAAATGTACTTAGAAAAATCAGGCCCAAGGTGTCTCAAACTAGGCATTGAAAATTACTGGACACTTCTGACTATTTTGAACTTAATCTCTGTGCCTCAGTTCCCCATCAGTAAAATGGGATAAAAATACCACAATGTCAAAAGGGACATTGTGAGGATAAATTATTTAGTGTTTGTGAAGTACTCAGATACTACAGTGATGAATGACATAGGAAAAACCCACAAAAGAATTAATTCTGTATTCTGACATATATGAGAAGTTTAGATCATTAATGTACTAACCTATATGATAAGGGCATCCCAACACTGATAGGCTGAGGAAATACAAATAAGGAAGAGGGGAGGAACCTTTACTGAATATGCTTTAGGCATAGTGGCATAAGCACAACAGATTATAAAAGTTGTATACCAGCCTGTGTGCTTGCGAAGGAAGAGATGTTGCCCTTGGGATGTGCCAGCAAGATGGCCACTGGCGATGGTGATGAGGAAGGTTATGAGGAAGATAATGGCTAACATTTCAGGTTGTTCTACAAGTGATATGTGAGCATATGGATGTTCAAATGTACATTCTCTATTATCTCTATTTACCTTGCTGGGTTAGAGAGCTGGTGACTTTGCAAAACATATTAATAAAACTATTACAAATACAGGAGGATTTTCCTAAGTGTTAGTGTTGCCACTGTGCACATCAAGGTTCCCAATTTTAATAATACTTGGTCTGATCTTTTATGAATGCAGGCCAAGTTACTTTTTGAACTGAAGAAGCTGCAGCTCTCAAATGGAAGATTCTCTATTGTCGTTTGGACCTCCCTGGGCAATCTCAAATGACTGCAGCCAGGAGGATCTTCACATCACTACTTATGTAACCCTGGTGCATGCAGATGCATCAGACAGAGCCAAATCAGCCTACAGGTAAATTCTATGTATTAACTAACCCTCCAGCCTGATAGATATTAATTCTTCCCAGTGCTCCTGCAGAAACCTTTCCATAAACTGAGACAGCTTGTTTGAGTAGAGTCATACTTAGCCAGAAGCATCTGGTGGTAGGCAATGAGTATCTACAGATTGGCAGAGGAACAGACTTCTCTGCTGAAGAAATCCAGTCTCAGGGTCCTTTTCCATTGGGGTTGTTGCAGGAGGCCCTTGCTGCTTGGCTTTTTCCTGAACAGCTGCTACAAGTGACCCTGGTACCAGATGCAAACAGAAGTGCTTGAAGCCCTTGGAAGGAACTTGGTACTGTCTATATGCCATCTTGGAAGTTGCAGGTATTAATACTAGAGTCTTCCACAAGTCCTTTACAGGCTCTAACAATCACCTGTTAATAGACATGGGGAGTGTACCAGTAATGGAAGGGTGCAGAATGTCTAGCATCTTGTGCAATTTTCTAAAGGGAAGAACTTCGCCTATTTTCCTCCTTACAAGTCACGCGGCATAAATCTACATTACAGATTAACTGGTACATAAAAGTTAATTTAAAAAAAGCAAATCCAGCTCCAGAAGTACCAAAAAACCCCTTCAAATACATAAATTTACAGCAGTTTTCATATGCCAATGGCGTCAAACATTTGAATCAAAACGTTTGTTAAAAAGAAAAGAAAAAAAACCCCTGTTTTCAGGCTTAAGACTAACATGCAAAGTTGCAGCCCAAAACAAAAATGTTATGATTTAAGTTATATGCCTCAGAAAATAAGGCTTTATAATGGAAACTGACACAAAGTCAACTGTAGCACCAAAATGGCGCTTCCTTCCCTCACAAGGTCTGTAATTGCCAATTTATAGGAAATTCAGCCAAACGACATCAAGGAAAGAAGTAAAATATCTATTCCTTGAAGTTTATTACCCTTGTTAAAAGCAATTTCTTATTATTTTTATCACCCATTTATTATCACTAATTTTATTCCCTTCCTTACTAGAAGGGTAAGAGAACAGCTGCCTTTGCATCTGACTTCAGTGCTTTTTCATGACTAAACTAGCATGGGTAGCATATTATAGAAAGATGTGTCTAAGTATGTGTCCCACCTGCAAGTCTACTACTTCCTTCTCCTGAGATCTAAAAAACTTCATTACTAGATTGTCATAATTAGAATTATCATAAATTAAGAGCCAAATTAAAAAAAAACATTCAAGAGATAAACATGAACTTTCATCGGTAGCTGTCAAAAACTCTCAGACAATATAACATCCGTTGTATTTGTTTAAATAGTTACAACGCTTACACAGTTCCCCCATCTCCCTGGGTTGATTTCTCTATTACATTTTTATTCACCCTCCAAATGCTCTCTTGCTCCAATGCCCACAATGACAAACACTTCAGGTGGCAGACTGCCATTCCAGAGAAGGGCCTCTCTATTGTATAACACACTGTTCTAAGCTCAGGCTTGGTCTCCACTATGTGTTTAAACCGATTTTAGCAGCGTTAAACCGCTTTAACGCTGTACCCATCCACACTACGAGGCCCTTTATATCGATATAAAGGGCTCTTTAAATGGGTTTTTGTACTCCTCCCCGACGAGAGGAGTAGCGCTAAAATCGGTATTACCATATCAGATTAGGGTTAGTGTGGCTGCAAATCGACGGTACTGGCCTCCGGGCGGTATCCCACAGTGCACCACTGTGACCGCTCTGGACAGCAATCTGAACTCAGATGCAGTGGCCAGGTAAACAGGAAAACCCCACGAAATTTTGATTTTCATTTCCTGTTTGCCCAATGTGGAGCTCTGATCAGCATGGGTGGCAATGCAGTCCCAAATCCAAAAAGAGCTCCAGCATGGACCATACGGGAGATACTGGATCTGATCGCTGTATGGGGAAACAAATCTGTTCTCTCAGAGCTCCGTTACAGAAGACGAAATGCCAAAGTGTTTGAAAAAAAAAATCTACAGGCTACACAGTGCTGCGTGACAAGTGTAACGGGAAGCCAGAGACTCAAATGGATACCCTTGGAGGGAGGGAGGGGGTACTGAGGACTCCAGCTATCCCACAGTCCACAGCAGTCTCCGAAAAGTATTTGCATTCTTGGCTGAGCTCCCAGTGCCTGTAGGTTCAAACACATTGTCCGGCGTGGTTCAGGGAATAGATCGTCAATTTACTCCCTCCCCCACGTGAAAGAAAAGGGAAAGAAATCATTTCTTGACTTCTTTCAATGTCACCCTATGTCTACTGAATGCTGCTGGTAGACGCGATGCTGCAGCAGTGAAGAGCAGTATCTGCTCCTCTCCCCTCCCTGGTAGCAGACAGCACATGCTTGATAACTGCTGAATACCCCTGGCTGGCCTCACGGGCACCTGGGTAAAAATAGGAATGATTCCTGGTCATTCCCAATAGATGGGACAGAACGGCTGGTAACCGTCTTCATCATAGACACTGGGGGCTGAACTGCATCAGCCCCCTCCCTTTCTTGTGTAAATAAAAGATTCTGTCCTGCCTGGACTATCATAGCAGTGGCATGCTGGGCTCCTCTCCCCTGCATCGCTTAATGTCCTGCCTGGACTGTCATAGCATGGGGAGGCTGCCTCCCCCTCATTTTATCTCACTAACAAGTCACTGTTTCTTATTCCTGCATTCTTTATAACTTCATGACACAAATGGGGGGGGACACTGCCACGGTAGCCCAGGAAGGTTGGGGGAGGAGGGAAGCAACGGGTGGGGTTGTTGCAGGGGCACCCCCTGTGAATGGCATGTAGCTCATCATTTCTGCGGGATCTGACAATGAGCAGCTGTGCTCTCTGATGCACTGGTTCTCTAGTACACTTGCCCCAAATTCTAGGCAGGACTGACTCTATTTTTAGAAACCATAAAGGATGGATTGACTCAGGGAGTCATTCCCAGTTTTGCTTTTGCGCCCCCGGTTGATCTCAGTCAGGGGCACCCATGATAGCAGCAGACAGCACAGAAGGACAGATAACAGTCATCTCATTGCCAAATTACACTGGCAGCACACGGTACAGAACGATTGGTAACCGTCTCTGCTATCATGCAAAAGCAAATGAAAGCTGCTGTGTAGCGCTGGAGTATCGCCTCTGTCCGCGGCATCCAGTACACATACTGTGACTGTAAAAAAAAAAAAAAAAAAAAAAAAAAAAGCTGAACAGGCTCCATGGTTGCCGTGCTATGGCGTCTGCCAGGGCAATCCAGGGAAAAAGGATGTGAAATGATTGTCTGCCGTTGCTTTCCCGGAGGAAGGAATGACTGACGACATTTACCCAGAACTACCCGCAACAATGATTTTTGCCCCATCAGCCACTGGGCTCTCAACCCAGAATTCTAAGGGGTGGGGGAGACTGTGGGAACTATGGGATAGCTACTGAATAGCTACCCACAGTGCAACGCTCCGGAAATCGACGCTAGCCTCGGACCATGGACGCACACCGCCGAATTAATGTGCTTAGTGTGGCCGCGTGCACTTGACTTTATACAATCTGTTTTATAAAACCAGTTTATGTAAAATCGGAATTATCCCATAGTGTACACGTACCCTCAGTGATGGTTGGTCAATCAAAACCCTCTCCCTCAAGGCTTTATGTCTCCATAGTGCTCTGTCAGTGACTCCTTGCCAGTTTGTCAAGACCCAGAAGTTAGCTGCTACTCTTTTTATGAATCTTAATCTAACAGTGCTTCTTGGAAATGAACAGCAATTTTAAAATGCGGCAAGCTCTATATGACTTCCCCCTAGTGAGTTCAGACATTGTGCCAGTAAAATGTACATCAGTGATAAGGGAAGGAAATCAGCTCAAGATAAACTGGTCAAAAAAGATCGACACAAAATCTTAGACCAAACAAAGAAACAAACAACAGAACATGGTTTGCTGTTTTGTTTGCATTAAAAACAAGCAAATGAAAAAAACCTCCCAACCTCACCACTGTGGGTAAAACGATACACATGATAGCAACTATTTTTCCCCCTTCGGTGTGAAAAACTAAAACCAAACACAAATCTTCCAGTGACTTAACAGACCGTACACATTTTTTTCAAGTTTTATTTAAGATAAAATGAAATATATCCCATTTCAAAATATCCCCTTTATATATGATTCTCATTTAATAAAATTAACAAAATTTAACTACTTTATTATCTGAGACAGAAGAAAAGCCACCTGTAATCATCTAAACGTCACACAAAAGAACAGCTAAAGTATTTTAAATTTCAGTTCTAAAAGTAAAGAAAAAGTAGGCTTTTTTTGTAAATTAATTTTACTACATTTTGTCTTCACTGAATTTAAGATCTAGCCAAATAGGAAAGGTATATTATGAAACTAAAACAAGTATTCTTTGAGTAGCACTAGAACCAGTTATGGAGAATACGATGAAACATGTTTTACTCTTGACTTTTGCTCAGGACTTATTTTGGTGTCAGAGTTTTCAGTGTAGAGAACAAAGCGAGGAAATGAACTAAGTTAGTCACAGAGAAAACCAAAGTTGCGGAAAGGAATGAGCATGTGAAAAAGTTGAATGAAGAAATAAATTATTTTGTACTACTGAACAGGTGAAACAGAATAAACCATGTGCATGCATTGTAAACAGCAAAACCAGGACCATATCCTGGCTTTAGATACATGAACAATTGAACATCTAAAACAAGAATGTGGTCCAGTGAATTTTATGAATTGGTATGGTAATAGAATAAAAGACTAAACTGCATCTCAGATAATGTAAATTGAATTTTACCAGAAGTACAAATTAAGTAACAAATTTAACTAAATTTGCTACCCAATTCAGAAAACAATAAAATGCATTAAAAAAACCCATTATATATTTACGACTACATTTCAGCTTTAAGCAAAATGGGTTTACCAATGAAGACGAAATTCCTAACAAGAATGAAGGGAGTTCTGTGGTTTGTTTTATTGACATCCCATCCTCACCAATAAACAGGACATGGTGAGGATGTGTGTGTTTGAGGCAATATTGTATGACACCACTGGACAAGAGGCAGCTTTGTGCACACTGCAATGGGAAGAAATTGTAGTGAAGTTAATCAAAATCATTGCCTTGAAAATGGAAACCAGGGAAGCTGTTTTTCCATTCAAGCCATCTCCTGTTAAAGAGATACATTGGCAACAAATTCTCAGGACCGCATAAAAATCATGCTAGTGCACAGAATTACCCTTCCAGTATGGGTTGCCTCTCCTACTTAGGAACTAATTCGGATAACTATGTGCTAGAAAAAGAAAGCCTGTATTGTAGCTGCCTGTACCATACTAGGCGTGTGAATGAAGCATTGGGTGAAATTTTCTAGTACTGTTGCTGTCATGCACAAGAAAAATACTTTAATAAAAATGAATTAAACAAATTAAAATAGATTCCTTAAGGTTTAAAAAGTGAGTTGTCAATTGCTGATGTTCATACTATACACACAGAAACAATCCTTGTTAGTGATTTTTGCTGTTCACTTAGAAATCAATATATTTTTGAAGTCCTGGTCCCAGTGAAGTCACTGGGAGTTTGGCTATTGACTTCAGTAGTGTTTTGAAAACTAGTGCATTACAATGAGGACGTTTTTCACTTGACAAATTTACATTAAGTTACCTACATGCTAATGCAAAGAGAAGACGGATGGTACAGTGGTTAGGACCTCAGCCTGAGACTTAGGTAGCCGGGGTTCATTCCCAGCTCTAGCACAGATGTCCTGTTTGACCTTGAGTAAATCACATAGATTATGTCTACACTGAAGCAGAGAGCATGCTTCTCAGCATCGGTAGAAAGACATGCATTAGCTTTGCTTCAGCTAGAGCACTTAAAAAACCCGGTTACCTACCTTTCGTAACTGTTGTTCTTCGAGATGTGCTCCTCATGTCCATTCCATTCTAGGTGTATGCATGCCCACATGCACACTTGTGGGAGATCTTTGCCTTAATGGTATCCATAGGACAGGCTGTGGTGCCCTCTGGAGTGCCGTGCTCATGCAGTAGTATATCAGGGGCCACTGCCCCTACGCCCTCTTGGTTCCTTCTTGTCAGCAATTCCAACAGAGGTGGAGGACGACGGGTAAGGGAATGGACATGAGCAACACATCTCAAAAGAACCACAGTTATGAAAGGTAGGTAACAGTTTTTTCTTCTTTGAGGGCATGCTCATGACGATTCCATTCTAGGTGACTCACAAGCGGTACCTTTGGAGGTGGATTTGGAGTTCACCATTTGGCGGCTTGCAGTACTACTCTACCGAAGCCAGCATTATCTCGGGCCTGCTGGGTAAGCGCACAGTGGGACATAAAAGTGTGGACAGATGACCAGGTGGCTGCTCTACAGATGTCCTGAATAGGCACTACGGCCAAAAAGGCTGCTGAAGAGTGGGTGGTGACAATCGCTGTGGACGGCACCTTTGCTTGATCATAGCAGAAGCAAATGAATACCATGATCCAGGAGGAAATTCTCTGAGCAGAAACAGGGTGACCTTTCATCCTGTTGGCTATAATGACGAATAACTGCATCGACTTATGCGCAGTGGTCCCCAACCTTTTTCGTCTGGTGGGCACCAGACAATGAGCCACAGAAGACTGTGGTGGCGGACGAGCATCTCCCGAAATTCCACCGACAAGTGGCAATGTCAACAGGCATCACCGCCAAAATGCCGCTGACCCCTGACTTACAGTATGGCTTGATCCTGTCAGTGTAGAAGGCCAGAGCCCTCCTGATGTCCAGGGCATGTAGCCTGTGTGCCTCCTCTAACTTATGTGGCTTTGGAAAGAAGACCGGTAAGTAAATATACTGGCTCAAATGAAATGGAGAGACTACCTTGGGAAGGAAGGCCAGGTGCAGTCTTAGTTGGACCTTATACTTCTAGGAGAGACTGTATAAGGCACGTTCAAGGTGAGTGCCCAAAATTCGGATATCCAGTGCACCAACATCACCGTGGCCTTTCAGGAGAGAAGTGGGGAGCAGGAAGCCAGCGGCTCAGAGGGAGGATCTGCAAGCTAAGACAGCAACAGATTTAAGTCCCAGTGAGGGATGGGGTCCCTGACATGCGGGGTGAGGTGCTCTATGCTTTTAAGGAATCTGGCCATAACATCCTGAGTAAAAACCGAACTGCCCTTGAACAGTGGGAGGAAGGCTGAGATGAGTGCCAGATGGACCTTGACGGATGAGAGAGACAAGTCCTGGAGCTTGAGGTGCAGGAAGTAGTCCAGAATAAGCTGCAATGAAGCCCACTCGGGATGAACACCTTTGTCTGCAATCCAGCAAGTGAATAGTTTCCATGTGGCCAGGTAGATCGCCCTGGTGGAGGACTTCCTACTGCCCAACAGGACTCATTGGACCTCAGATGAGCACTGCTGTTCTTGTGCGTTTAGCCATGCAGCAACCAAGCCATTAGATGAAGTGTTGCCAAGTTTGGGTGCAGGATATTACCATGGTTCTGGGAAACAGGTTTGCCCTGAATGGCATCCGGAACGGGGTCACCACAAAGAGGTTCAGCAGAGTGCTGAACTAGTGATGTCGCAGCCATGCTGACATTATGAGGGATGATCTTCACTCTGTCCTGCTTGATCTTCATGAGGATTGTGGCCATGTTGTCCGTTAGAATCTGAACCGCCCTGCCTTGTTCTCACATGAGTTTGAAAGGCTTGATGGGTCAGGCAAACCATCCTGTGCTCCTTGACACTGATGTGCAGGGACAGAAGGAGACTGGATCACCGGCCTCGAGTATTGAGATTGGCCAGGTGGCTCCTTAACCCAGGTCCGAAGCGTCAGAGACGACCCTCACCAACAAGACTAGGGCAGTGAATGAGACTCCCTGCAGCAGCAAAACGGGATCTTGCCACTAGGGAAGGGATGACAGCACACTGTCCGGAATCCTGAGCACCTGGTCGATACTGTGCCCGTTGGGTACATAGGCCTACACCAGCCATGCCTGTAGGGGCCTGAGGCAGAATTATGTGTGCAGTCTCAGGCACCTGTGGGCTGTGGTGAGTGGGTTGGCACACAGAGATGAGATGAGGTCCACCATGGCTCAGAACTTGGTCTCGGGGAGAAAGACTCTGTCCCAAGTGGAGTCGAGTACTGCCCCAATGAACTATATTTTGCACTGGAGGGTTGATTTTTAGTCGTTAATTATTAGGCCCAGGTTGTGGCAGGTGGAACAGAACAGAGCGAGATGCCTCCGCACCTGAGCCGAGGACCCTTATCAACCAGTCGTCAAGATACGGGTAGATTTGGACCCCCAGACATCGCAGATAAGCATCCACTGGCACTACATACTTGGTGAACACTCTCAGAGCTGACGAGAGACCAACATTCATCGCTATGAACTGGAAATGACCCTGTCCCAAGGTGAAACGGAGGAAGCACCGGAATATGGAAGTACGTGTCCTTTAAATCTAGGGCGGCATACCAGTCTCTGGATCCAGGGACACAATGACAGAGGCCAGGGAGATCCTATGAAGCTTCAACTTTTTGAGAGATTTGTTGAAGCAACGCAGGTTTAGAATAGGTCTGAGGATCCCTTTTGCCTTTGGAATGAGGAAATAATGGGAGTAAAATCCTCTTCCTTCTATGCCTTGTGGAACCTCTTCCACTTCCCTTAAGGACAGGAGGTTTTCGACTCCCTGCACGAGGAGTTGCTTGTGAGAAGGATCCCTGAAGAGGGATGGGGAAGGGGGATGGAAGGGTTTGTCGACTACAAACTGTAGGATATAGCCCAGTACCAATTTAAGCTTAGTACCAATGTGGACACAAGAACAAATGGATATAAACTGGACACTAGGAAGTTTAGAGTTGAAATTAGACAAAGGGTTCTAAACATTAGAGGAGTGAAGTTCTGGAACAGCCTTCCAAGGGGAGTAGCGGGGGCAAAAAAGACATATCTGGCTTTAAGACTAAGCTTGATAAATTTATGGAGGGGATGGTATGATGGGATAGACTAATTTGGGCAATTAATTTGGCAACTGATCTTTGATTATCAGCAGGTAAGTATGCCCAGTGGTCTGTGATGGGATGGGATGGGATCTGAGTTACTACAGAGAATTCTTTCCTGGGTGCTGGCTGGTGAGTCTTGCCCATATGCTCAGGGTTTAACTTATCGCCATATTTGGGGTCGGGAAGGAATTTTCCTCCAAGGCAGATTGGCAGAGGCCCTGGAGGTTTTTTGCCTTCCTCTGCAGCATGGGGCATGGGTTACTTGCTGGAGGATTCTCTGCAGCTTAAGGTCTTCAAACCACAATTTGAGGACTTCAGTAACTCAGATATAGGTTAGGGGTTTGTTATTGAAGTGGATGGGTGAGATTCTGTGGCCTGCACTGTGCAGGAGGTCAGACTAGATGATCATAATGGTCCCTTCTGACCTTAAAGTCTATGAGTCTATGAGACAGTGTCAAGCACCCAGCAGTCTGAGGTTATATGGGACCAGCCAAACAGAAAGGGCAGAGGTGTTTGAGGAAGACGGGGAACGGATCCAATGTAGTGACTGGGGCATAGTCCTCGGGCGCATCCTCAAAATGACTCCTTTTGGCTGCTCTGGTCCCTGGAAGGACCAGGCTAGGCAGGTGGACAAGACGACGACTCTTAATAATGCTGTCTTTGTCCTTTTTGTAGGGACCAGGTCGAGGGGTACCCCAAGACCTCGATGGCAGAAGCGGCAGGGGATGGAATGGCTTGCTGAGGAATATGTATACCAAAGGAGAGGATGGTGGCCCGGGAGTCTTTAAGGCTGTGGAGCCTAGCATCAGTTAGCTCTGAGAAGAGCCCCGGTCCCTTGAAAGGTAGGTTCTGGAGGGTGGACTGCATCTCCTGGCATAGACCGTAGGTCTGTAACCAGGAGTTACAGAACGTGGCTATCGCAGAGGTGACCACGCTGGACGCAGAGTCCATGGCATACCAGGCCATCTGGAGGACGTTCCTGGATACTGCCTTGCCTTCATCTATCAAAGTGGTAAACTCCTGCTCTCTTTGAACTTGCCAACAGAGTTCCGACAAGTTAAAATTGTATCTGCCAAGTAGGCCTTGATGGTTAGAGTCCCTAAACTGGAGACTTGCTGTTGAATAAATTTTTCTGCCAACTAAGTCCAGCCTCTTGGCATCTTTGGTTTTGGGGGTGCCACTTGCCTGTTCCTGCCTGTCCCTTTCGTTGACAGTGGACACAACCAGGGACCCCATAGGAGGGTGTGTGCATAGGTCAGGAGTCAGCAACCTTTCAGAAGTGGTGTGCCGAGTCTTCATTTATTCATTCTAATTTAAGGTTTTGTGTGCCAGTAATACATTTTAACATTTTTAGAAGGTCTCTTTCTCTAAGTCTATAATATATAACCAAACTATTGTTGTCTGTAAAGTAAATAAGGTTTTTAAAATGTTTAAGAAGCTTCATTTAAAATTAAATTAAAATGTAGAGCCCCCCCTCCCCAACCAGTGGCCAGGACCCGGGCAGTGTGAGTGCCGCTGAAAATCAGCTCACGTGCCGCCTTCGGCACGCGTACCATAGGTTGCCTACCCCGGTATAGGTATTCTAACCCCTTTGCACAGTACTTCTTTACCTCCTTCCTCACTGTGGGCAGAATTGAAGATGGGATCTGCCACACCGACTTGGCGAATTTTAGGACCCCTGGGTGAACGGGCAATGCGACCTGGGCCAGGACAGAGGAAGGAATGACATTGAAGAGGTCATCAGGTTCCTCAGTTAGCTCCTAGACCTCCAAGTTCAGGCGAGGGTCCCGCCACCGCCTCGTCTGGGGACAACAAAGACGACTGCACCTCCAGAGGTTGGTGGGATTCCCATGCTGCATCGGGAACCGCTCTGTAGTTGCAGGGGCCTCCGCGGAGTCACCGCACCGGATTTGGCCACTTGTTCCAACAGCTGTGCTGGCTGCGCTGGGGGTAGCTTGTCCGATGCAGCCTGGGAGGAATGATGGGAGTACGGTGACAGCATAACAGGCTCCCCCACAGGTTCCAGTACTACCACTGGGAGGGGCATTTCCCTTGACCCCAAGCCAGTGCCGCAGGTGCCTTGGCTGGTTCCGGCTGGGAGACGACTCTCCCCGTATAGGGGAAGGGCTGAACTGTCCATCTGACCTGGACCTTTGCCCTTTTGGTGACCAGAGTGGGGCTGTGGAAGCCTGAGTCTGTCGACTGACTCTTGTCGGTAATTGGTACAGGGAAGGTGAGGGCCGGTGCATTGCCTAAAGAACGGTACCGGGGCCCCGGCAACCGGTGCGGTGACCAGAAATGGTCTTGTGCAGGAGGGGACTAATGCCTGGGAGATATGCAAGGCGATAGCAACCAGCGCCTTGGCAATCTCTGATGGGAGGACTGTTGGTACCAAGAGTAGGGGGATCGGCTTTGTGACTCGGGAGATGCATGTCTTGTAAGTGGAAACCCCAGAGATCTGGGGCCTTTTGTCCGGAGACCAGGGTTGTGATATGGGGTCCTTGGCTGTGGTGAAGGTGAAAGACTCCTGCAGTCTGAGGGTCTTCCACTTTCTTTAGGGGTGGTCTCATCACCGGCTTGGTTGTCTGTGCTGGTGTGTTGGTGGGATCCACTATGAGCCCAGGCATCTGTGCTGCTGGTTGGCCTAACTGTTCTTTGACCTCTGGGCCTGCCTCAGGTGCACATAGTCCTATGATGTGCCAGGACCCCCTACCGCTCCCCAGAGCTGGGTCCCTGGCTGGGCTGGGGGGGTCCAACCACAGCGGTACCTCCGTTGTGGGCATGAGGCCTAACTCGTGTCCTTTACCTGAAGTTCCCTTACCCGTGCCTGCGGACCAGATGACTTAGACAACTTCTTCGGGACCGGCAAGGGGGAACGGTGCCAGGCGGAACCCTGAGCCAGAGGTCCACTGTGTGCTGATGCCTAAGTACAGAGCATGGAGCCCTTGCACTCTGATGCTGGGCACAGAGCAGCCTCCATAAGGAGAGCCCTTAATCGAATGTCCCGCTTCTTTGAGTAAGGAGATGAAAATTTTTGCAGATCTGGCACTGTCTTTTCTATGGGATTCCCCCAGGCACTTCAGACAACTCATTAGGGTCACTGACTGGCATCGGCCAGTTGCACTCAGACTACGGCTTGAAGCCTTGGTAATGGGGCATGCCCCACTTCAGGACAAGGTCCCAGTTGGGACTTTAACTACTGCCAAAACACTTAACAGCTATCAAATCACTGACTACATAATAAAGGAGAACAATCAGAACAGTGAAGAGCCGCTAATGCTCTTGCTAAGCAAGATCAGGCAATCCAACCAACCATCACCGGTGGTAAGAAGGAACTGAGAGGGCGTAGGGCTGGTGGTGCCTGATACACTACCGCATGAGCGTGGCACTCCAGAGGGTGCCACAGTCAGCCCTATGGATACCACTAAGGCAAAAGTCTCCAACAACTGTGCACATGGACGTTCACATGGGAGTGCAAACACCTAGAATGGAATTGACATGAGGAAGCACTCAAAGAAGAATAGTGTAGTGGGAGTAGCACACCTGAATACAATCCTACCCAGACTCCATGGATGGGTACTCAGGCAGCCAGGCCAGCTCATCACCTGTGCTACCCCCAGTTACACTGCTATTTTTAGTGTCCTCGTTCAAGCAAAGCTAATGCCTGTCTGTCTACCCATACTGGAGCCATAGCATAAATATATACAATCTCTCAGGGCCAGCCTAGACCAAATGACGTCCCAGGCGGGGAGCGTCTTCAGCAGCTCCTCTCCTTCATTTGTTAAACTTTTGAATACTTTATTTTTTATTGCATTTCTATTGGAAACAGACAGTATTAGGGAGAGCAGAAGTCTGTGTTCCACAGTCTTAAAAAGTCAAGCATTACATCTTAGGCACGGCAAAAGTAGTAACAGTATTCCATTTATATTGTTGCATAGATAGGAGTTTGATAGATATCGCTGGCATCTCATTAGATATGTCTTTTATCAGTCGCTACATACACACTTCAAGTCTTAAAACATAAGTACACTTTCACAATTACACAATAAAACAATGTTCACGGTATCGCAGCTGGGCTCTCATTTCACTTTGGTTCATTCTTATATCTCACTGAGTGACTGGAGAGACACACTACTTATATACTCGAGAGAGCACGGCTGACAACATTCTAGGAGGACTGAGGAAAATGTAGTTCTCTGAAATTTTGGAAGGTTCAATGAGATTCTACAAAGGTCCAGAACATTCTAGTAGGTAAGTGAAAAATGAATCCACCTACAAAATACCTGAAACATTTTACTTCAAACATTCTATTTTCCCTTTTGTTGCTAACAACAAAAACAGCTCCCTGAGCCCAGCACCCCTCCAAGTGGTCTCCTGGGTTTCCTGCCCCTAAATCTGGCCTTGCACTCTCTCTCTCTGCCTTAGTTCCCCTTCTGTAAAAAAAACAAAAACAAACAAAAAAAATTCTCTACCTCACAGGAGTATTACAAGGATAAATATATTGAAGATCCTGAGGCATCCAGGTACCACACTGGTGGGATGGCATTTAAGTACATTAGATAGATACATTTAAAAAAAAACCTGTCTGGCCCAAGTTAAATGTACATTTAAAAAAGTGGTAGTTTGTTTTTCATTTCTGTATAATTTCACATAGGAAAGAAAAATAATTGTATTCAGGGTCCAATCCTGCAAACATTCAAGACAGGAATAGCTTCACTCGTGCAAGCAGAATTACTCATGAGCAGAAGTGGCCACAGCATTATGATTATTTATTCTAGTGAAAGCTTACCAAAATGGGATTAAAAATATATATTTTTTTCAGTTCAGTGTCCAGCTTTAGTAGCAAGCTGTGAGTGGCCTCTACTGGCTGACCGAAGGCTACATAAGTCACTAAGCTCTGCTTATGTATTATGACTGCAGTATCATTAGGTGTCCGAGGAAATATTAATGTAAAGAATATAGTCTACAATGAAATATAAAACAGCACATATAGTGATTAAGTTTAAAAGCCAGAGATTATTGAAGCTGTGAAAGCAAAATAACTATATAATACTGAAAATAATAAGTAACAGAAGTGTTCCCATAAAGAAACTATTTTTGTTTGAAAATCTCAAAATATATACTGAAATAAATGTAGTAGTTTACTTTCCCATCGCTGAGCAGGGAATTTAATAGGGTAAATTGAAATTAGCTCTAACGGCAGTTACACACACAATCCTAAGTACTTTGAAACTTTAGTAGTCTGTTTACATGTAAAGACTAAGTTATTTTGGTTACTCATATCAACATTCTTTTATATTGTTTTATGAAAAGCATAATAAAGAAATCGTGGTTGAAACCAGAGACACAACAATTCAAATTACCATCTTACTAGTCCTTTTCACAAACATGTGCAATAATCAGTACTCTTTTTATTTTTAAAATAATACCCAGTAAATTACTAAGTGCTTTATGTATCTATAAACCAACAATGAAAAGAAGTTTGATTTATATTGGTGTGAATGTAGGTACAACATGTTAAGACTTTGACAGAAAAATAACCTAAAATTTGCTTCAACTCTAACAACCACACACATAATTTACAAATTCCTTATTTTGTTAACTACGATGAAAAGATAACTTTACCAGATGAAGAAACTGCTTGTAATACAATTTTAATATGATAGAATATAAGCTGCCTGTATCACAGTTTATTATAAATGTTATCAGTTTATTCTGTAATAGTAATTAAACTGCTAATATACAAAGAAACTTTTTTAAAATAAAAAAGCTAAGACCACTAGGGTGAAAGTGATTTTCTACTTAGCCTTCTTGTGAGTATAGGATTATGTACCTGATTTTACCATTCTCCCTCATTTTAATTGCACCCTATTAAAAAGGATTATTGTCAAACATAAATGACTAACGATGGCAAAAGGTGACTGCCTTCATAAGAAGTATTATTATGCCCACATGTAACACAGTATTCCATGATATTTCCAGTCTTATTGCAGAATTCGACCTCATTTCAGAATTCAGTCCCATTATCTTGCCTGCTCACAATTGTTCACAGAGTTATCTAGCTGACATGTAAGATAACCCTCCATCTTACTAGACACCACTGGGATATGACATGCTGACCCACAGTAAGCCCTGATTATTAGACTGAAATATATACCATATAAATGGAGCTTCCAGTCAAATGATTTGTTTTAAATCTTTTCATCTTACTTACACATTAAATATCATTTTAAGTGTGCTGACATGAGCGCCATTAATTGTATTAGAAAAAAACGAACATTTCAATAGTTTACCAGCACAGACATGAAAAAATTCACATCAATGTAAACAAAAAGAGTTTACAAGTGCAAGTAATTGTGTTTTTTCTTAAAACTCACCCTCAGTCTAAAATGTTGTTTAGATTTACATATCATAAACTAATTAACCACAAATTGCCAATGGTACGCGACAAAGAGAACACACTCCTGACATTGTCTAGTATTGTAGCGAAGAGCACAAGCTTATTATTTAACACAAAACCTGTCAGCAGCAGGTAGAACCAGAAGGAAGTCCCTTTTGCCTGCCACACCCTTTTTATGAGTAGTGCTGGTGACCCAATGGTCCACTTCCAGTACTTGAGAAATTGGGTAGGATTGACAGCCATATGTAAGGGCAAACACCACTGGTTTGGCAATGCAATAACCACTTTTCCCTGCAATCCTCAGCTTTCCCCCTTCAGGTGAAGTGGGGTTCCCCATTGCTACAACCCCTACAATTCTACACAATCCTGAAAGCTTGTGCCATTTAGAAATACTTTCAGTTGAAAACCAACATATACTATTGAATACTATAAATGAAATCTATGTAGGGATACCACCACAGAATATTCAACAACAAAAAAAGTGAGTAATCAAAACCCAATTGCTTTGGAACAATGATACTGGCAGGTAGATACAGTGGATGTTAGATTACAGCATATCTAGGACTTACACACTTAAAAGTAAAAAACACACATGATGTTCAACATTTGGTCAGGAAAGTTACTTTGAGTAAATCTCAAGATAAAGATTTAGCTTATAAATCATGTTGAGATACAACCCTCCAAATGAAACTTACGTATTCTATACTCCCAAAGAAAGCACAGACTCTCCTCTTTCCTGTTGGAAATCTTCAGTAGTACTGGTTATAACAAAGCAATTTTTGCTCATCTCAGATGAAATTAACGAACACAAACAGTTTCCTTACCTTGTCAAATCCTTTTTTTAAAAACATTCCAATTTTTTTTAAAGTAGTTTACGTTTAACATGGTACTGTACTATATTTGGTTTTTTTGGGTCTCTGCTGCTGCCTGATTGCGTACTTCTGGTTCCAAAAGAGATGTATGGTTTGTGACTGGTCAGTTTGTAACTCTGGTGTTAGTAACTCTGAGGTTCTACTGTGCTTGGACAATGTCTTATGTACCTTGATCTTGTTCTCCCTTGTGCTTGATTACTTTGCTCAAAAAGTTTATATAAGGATAGGTGGCAATGATAAATTTAGCTGCATTTAATGTTTAATATCTCATAATCGTGCTTGTGACATATAATTATTTCCTCAACCACAAAATGTAATGCCAGGAGCTAAGTACTGTGATTTCAGAGGAGGAATAAGCAGTAAATTCAGCCATAAACTTTTCAAAAGATACTTTAGGTCACACTTGACTCAAAATTGAAGGTCGCCCCCGGTCTCCCTCTGCCACACACAAAGTACCTTGGTAATAGACAAAATAAAATACAATTTTAAAATACAAAACAAAGTATAATTATTTTTCAAGAAAATATTCTAAAACTTTCCCATTATTTGGTCTTCAAATATTAAAGTCTAAGTATTTCATGAATTCTATTATTGAAGAAAACAGAAATAAATAGGTAATATCAACAACTCTAAAAAGGTATTTCCACGAGTGACATAATTTTAAAAAGTGGACTGTCAGGTTTGCTAGGCTTAACAGTGATTCCATATTGGGATATCAGCACTTAGATAAGGCAGTGGGTGCACTTCAGTCTATCTAACACAAGATACATATTAAAGATTAATTCTACAGCATGTGTTCCTGAGTGGATTTTGCAAAGTCATCATTAACCAGGATTTTAAAACTGAATTGTACAATATTTTCTCTCTTGTTCTGAACACATTGGTTCAAGGTTTTATTTTTATTATATAAATCCCTAAATAATGTAAAGTAGCAGATATCCTCAAGAGATATCCTATAGCCCTGTTGTTAACTGATATTTTTACTCCTGAGGGAACTACACACACACACAAATTCTGTGGACAATAAAATAAAGGCGGAGGCTCCAGCATGGCAGTGGGGAGTACAGACCATGGAGGTGGGAGGTCACTCTGCACCTCCCCGCCCAAAACCAGACTTGGCGGTGAGGCTGCACTTGACCCTGACACAGTGCCAGGGCCAGGCCTGCCCCATAAACACACCAGGACCCTTTCCCTCCACACCAGGTGTGGGCATGCAAACTCAGCCCAGCAGGATCCAAGGGTGGAGGGGCTCAGCATGGGGGATCCAGATGTGGGATGAGAGGGTTCTGTGTGGGGCAATCCGGGTGCAGGCAGCTCAGCGGGTGCAGGAGGGAATCTGACTGCACAAGGGCTCATGAGGGGATTCCAGATGCAGGGGCAATTGGACTCTGCAGAGAGTTTCAGGTGAAAGTGGTTAGGGCTCAGCAGGGGAGGTAGGGTTGCCACCCATCTGGGTTTTAGCTGGACAGTTCATTTTTTGGCTTCCATGTCTGGGTGTCATTTAGGGTTACCAGGTGCCTGTTTTTTTTTGTTTTTTTTTTAAACCAGAAAGTCTGGTCGAAAAGAGGAGGGGGCACCCCTAAATGACACCTGAATCAAAAGACCAGTTTCCACAGGGTGGGTGGAGGCGTCAGGTCATTAATCTGCACCAGCCCTGCTCATCCAGGGCCATCTCCTACCTGCAGGCAGGCTCCTTGAGACAACCCAATGAGTGATGGTTGGGATTGCGGCGGGAACTCAGGGATCCAGTTACCAGCCATTAGAATGGCGGCAAACCTAAGGGGGGTGAGGAGTTCTAGGTGTGGGGGTATGGGGCTTGACAGAGGGGATCTCAGTGTGGGAGGCTTGGGGGCGGGGCCTGGGTGCTGAGGGTGTGGGGCTTGGTAGGGTCAGTGTCTTGGTGCAGCTGGTTGGGGGTCCAGGTGTAGGGGGTTCACTGGAGTGGTCCAGTGCATAGAGGGTGGGGCTCATTGGGGTGGGGGTTTAGTTTATGGGATGCTTAACTGGGAGGAGGGTCGGGTGTAGAGGGGTGGAGCTTGGCAGGGGTGGTCTGGGTGCAGAAGTGGGGGTCTGGATGCAGAGGGAAGGGGCTTGGCAGAGGTTCGGATGTAGAGGGTTAGGGCTCAGTGGCGGGGGTCCATGTTGGGGCTCAGTGGGGGAGCAGCTCCCTGTACAGTGACCGCTCTCTGGGGGCTGAGGACAGATGTGGGGGCAGGAAGTAGGTGTGGGGGGGGATACAGAGCAGTGGGAGGTTTCGGGAGGTGATCTGGCCTCAGCTACACTGTGCATGGGAAGTATGGGAGTTAGGCTATGATGTCGCAACACATTATGTAAGCGTGGGGTGGATGTCAACAAAAGATGCACCAACAAATCCATTAAAATATTTGGGAATATTCTTTCACTGGATACCTACATCTGACTTCAGCAAATAAAAACTGGGAAAATTTTTAGAAAATTACAAAAATAAATATGTAACTTATTTAAATTATAAAGAGCACACCATCAATCATGTGTCCAACTCTGGCTCTGTAGATTTTACTTATAAAAGGACCACTTACACTGGAGCAAATTACCTGTTCGATTTAAGAGATTTTCTAGGCAATATAAACAAACATAACTGTTTAAAAAACAATAACAAAAAACCCAACACTCCTTTTTGCTCTGTTCTGTCCTGCCTAGTTGAGCCTCAACCTGATCTAGATTTATGCAATACCAAATGTCCCTTGACTACTGGATGCTATTTTGGTATTCACATAACTCGGACATTTAAAAAAAACACCACCCTTCTCTCACATAATAAGGCATAGTTAAATTTGCTTGTGCCAAGTCTTCCCATAAACATTACCAATACTTCTGATACTCCAACTGTGGGCATTAAGAGTAACAGTAGCTACCAAGAGTGAAATCCTGGCCCTGCTGAGGTAAGCGTCAAAGTGGGCAGAATTTCACTCCATGAATCCATTCTCTCTGTTGTTTTTTTTAAACCAGTGGCTCTGTGGGACCATATTTGGAAGCCTTCAGCTCTACTTGAAATGCCCTTTATTTATGCCATAGCATCTGGGAAAAGATCTGGTGCAGTTCTCATTCCCCCTAGGTCAGTGGTTCCCAAACTTTAACCTGTGAACCCCTTTCACTAAAATGTCAAGTCTCGTGAACCCCTGCCTAAAAATGAATATTTCCAGGGATTTTCTCCTTTACTTGAGTATAAATTATAAAAGCGGTGATCTTGGAAATATAACATTTGTTTTTATGACATGCTTATTAATTACAGTATTTTTATTACATTATGAAAACGGCAACACTCTTCCAAGATCTCACTGTAGTAGCATGTATCACTTTGAATAAGCCTGTTAGAAGACAAGGCTCCTATGTTTCATCAAGGAGTATCAGATGTGAAACAGCGTGAAGGTATTTAAGAAGGCAACTCAAAGAGTTCCTCCTACACAAGCATTCAGGTCTTGAGCAGATCAGGCAAACAATGCATGTTACAAAAAATGCTTAAACTTGTTCTTCATAATAATTTTAAAAACAATACTAGCTGCCTATTTAATTTTAAAAACAGCAAAAAATATCCACCCCCCTTTCCATTTCTTATAAGGAGTCTTGACATTTAAATCTCCTCAGTGTGACAGAAATGCTTGCTTTGATCTGCTTAGCTCTTAGGAGTCCTGGAGCTCCAGGCTGCTGGCCCCATGCTGCCCAGGGTCCCTAAGGACAGCTCTGTCCACCATTAGGGATTTCCCCCGCCCCCCGAAAACTGCCTGTAACATTTCACAAACGCTCAGATTCACAAACACCAGTTTGGGAACCACTGCCCTAGATGAAAGCATTATTGGGTCATCCAGACTATTCTGATGTTCAGCTTCTTTGATAAACTTTACATTCATACTTAGACATGGGAGACAATTTTGGAAAATTTTCAATCTGTGTCCCACCATTATGACATTGTTTGACCTTTCTGAAGAACTTCTTTTTCTCATCTACATTAACTGAAGTTAATGGGTCTCTTTCAATTGACTTTACTCAGCTTTGGATCAGGACCGAGATGGAGTACAAAGATACTTCCAGACTAATTTCGATGAAAAGAAAAGTAGGCTCCTAATTTAATCAAATGTCCTGGAATGATGAAGCGTTCTATGTTCTTAAATTTTCATCTATAGCCTCTGCCCATTATAAAAAATTTAAGGGGAACTTTCTCTTCCGATTGTCTTATATTTGCCATCCTTCTTTATATGAAATTGAATCAGTAGTAAATAATGGAAAAAAGCTGCTTTATGAAACAAAGAATAAAGCAGAAACTTTCTAGATAATTCCAAGTCTTTGAAATTCAGCGTATTCATTAAACCATCAGGCTTAATACTTAAGAGTTTACAGTAAGTGACATATATAAAATAATATCTTCTAGCTGCTGAGGATTCTATTATGAAATTATGGAGTTATTTACTTTCCTAGGGTACCTTCAAGATGTAATTTCCCCTTGTAGCGGGTATAGAATGCTTCCCCACACTTATAAGTAAAATATATTTTTTTTTGTAGAAAATCATTCATTGACCTCCAGCCAAAAGATTGTGCTTACTGCTTGAATCAACTCTCTCCCCTCCCTTACTTTTAGGATCCTGAAGTACAAAGAAATAATTGACTGAAAAAGAGAAAAAAGTTAAACTCATTCTCTGTAGCTTCTTGAAGGAAAGATGCCATCTTTTTTCTATTAAAGATACTTATATTTTAAACAAGACCCAACAGATAGACAAATTGCAGGTTTTTTAAATGATTAGTGAAATGACACTGAGTCCCCTCAGAGAAGAAACTGGAGATAGAGGGTTTCTTTCTTTTAATAAGCACAACGCAGAGCAACACCTAGGATCTTCATTTGGTGTAAATTGTCATAGCCCAACTGAAATCCACAGACGTCAATAAATCTATGATGATTTATACTAGGTGAGGATCAAGACCCTAATGCACAGGAGCTCCTTTTCCTTTTCCTGAGCATTTGGAGCATGTTTCTTCAAATACAATAGTAAACCTGTGGATGGGGATTTACTGAATAGTCAAGAGAATGGGGAAAAGACTGAAGGAGGTAGGATGGTGGGGAGGAGGGGGGAGCCACAATCCACCACCATTTACTGGTACTGTAAGGTTCTTACTAATCCAGCAAAATCTTTGAAAAGTGAATGAGTAGGATGGAAAAAACCCTACAGAGAATGGAACGGTATCATTAATATTTCCAAATTACTTTTTTGCTGAACAAGAACCTCTATAGCTTACAAGGTAGATTTGGTGAAGATGGGCAGTGCCTGCTGTCCTTTATAACCATTACAAATCTTCATACTTCACTTAAAAGTAAAACAGATCACTCAAATCTGATCCTATGCTAGAAGTTCTAGAAATTCAACACAGTATCAAAAAAAGGGGGGATGTTATTTCTGGGGTGATGGGAAGAACAACCAATCTGTGACGTTATTTAGAAGTTTTACAGGCTTTCCTGGATTTTGCTGGGTGGCAGGAGTCTTAAAACAAAAGCAAAGATTAGTAGAAAGAAACAGCAGAAATATAACGCTTGGGAGAATATGTAAAGACAACAGCTTTCAATAGCACTGCCTCAGAAACTAAATAGTGAATTTAAACACATATGAAAGCTACACATCATGATAATATGATTTCTTCTAAAAATATTTGAAATATTCAGCTGTAAAAGTCTTATTGACAGTGTGTCTCTATTCATTTAAGAACTGTTTATATTAAATATCCAAAAGCTAAAAACTGATTTTGTTGTAATATATACAAAAATGCAACTAGCAGTATTTTGTTTCTAAAACGTTGCGATTTAGGAACAGCAATAATTTATTCAATTCCCAAATCAGGGAGCAGCCTGAAAAAGCCTCATGCAGGTCCTTGGGGTGGAGTGTGTATTAGCTTTGCTACTAAACCTGTCCATCTTGCTAGCGGTCAGAAGTGACTTGACAGTTCCAAATCACTGTAACTCATGCAACAGGGCAAGATTATTTCACACCAGAAATCAAATTCAGATTCCACCTGCCTCTCCTTTTCATTAAATTGTTCATGCACACAGCAGCATGATAGAATACCTAGCAAACATATTATCATGACAAGTGCAAGCACTTCATTACTGACACACACGACATGACACCTACACATACACACTATAACAAAAAGTTGTATTCGCCACCTTTTCAGTTAACAAAAATATTTCAAAATATTTTCAAAAACCCCATTAGCTTATTCTTAGCAAAAAACTAACCTGGGGTAATTAGTTTCTGTTTTTTAGGTAGTGTTAGGAAAGAAATTGGTGGGGGATATAGTATTTTTGTTTGCATGGAGAATAAAGTATATATTTAAAATAGTAATTGGTTTAGAGTATTTCAAATAAATTTAGTTGTTTGAGGTTTGAGGTGATGTTGAATAATAGCAGCAGGGTTCCAGTGGCCAGCTTTTTGCCTAGCTGCTGGGGAACTATGCTTCGAGCATCCACTTGTGGTTCAGCAAATTTATTAGCCCTGATTTACTAGGACTGGCTGGGGTGATTCCCTTAAAAGGGTAAAAGCAAATTTATAAGCCAAAATTACTCTGTATTTTCCTTTTGCCCCACCCTATACAGGATTTCTCTGCAAAAGGGGACAATCCTCTCTGCCTCATTAAACCCCCGTAAGCTTTTAACTCCACCCAGAGGTCTAGTAGATTTTTATTCTGGTTACTAAGAGCATGGTTACACTCGAAACTCCAAAGCGCTGCCACGGGAGTGCTCCTGTGGCAGTGCTTTGAAGTGCAAGTGTGGTCGCAGCGCCAGCGCTGGGAGAGAGCTCTCCCAGCGCTGCAGGTACTCCACCTCCGCGAGGGGATTGGCTTACAGCACTGGGAGCACACAGGAGCAAAGGGGGCGGGTGTATTTTCACACCCGAGTGAGAAAGTTGCAGCGTTGTAAAGCACCAATGTAGCCATAGCCTAAGGAGGAAATAAGCAGCATCTGAATTCACCAGTAAATTTTGTCCGAATGCCCTTCCTTCAAATTTCACATAAATCATAAACCTCCCACACCCATCGGTATTTACTATGGGGACTATGGGTTGTGGCTTCTGCAGCTCTTTCAGTGTTTGGAGCATAGGGCCTGCCCGAAAGTACCCAGGGGAAAAATCGTTGGAATCTTCATAGTCATAAGAAGTAGTACAGCTGTTGATTAGTTGCAGTTAACTCACGATTAACTCAAAAAAATCAATCACGATTAATTACACTGTTAAACAGAATACCAATTGAAATTAATTAAACATTTTGGATATTTTTCTACATGTGCAAATATAGTGATTTCTATTACAACACAGAATACAAAGTGTACAGTGATCACTTGATATTACACTGGTCTACAATTTTGGAGAAGTTGTCTGCTTCAGAGGTAAAATGTGCTATTTATTATGTATTTTGATGTGCTGAATTCAAATATGACAGTTAAAAAAGTGATTGGCTACTGTTTCTAAGATATTTAAGTTTTTACATTTTATGTCTATGTATATTGTGTAGATAGAGTTTTAATCATAAATTGTAAACCTAGGTCTTTTCATGTGTTTATGGTTGCTTTACATGATAATATTTCACCTGTCCTCTTTATGTAACACTTTAAAAATCAGCAAAAGGGTTCTATAAATAAAATTTATTATGAAACAAAAGGCAAAAAACTATTATGTACATAGTTTAGTCCTATTCAGTGTCTACTCGGCGCTTCTTGCCTTGTCTCTTGTATTCATTAAATGGAGCATCTCTTGTGATTGTCCAGCAATAGTCTGCAAGCACTGATGGGCTCCATTTGCCCTGATAATGTTTCTCCATTGTTGCAGTGTCCTGGCGAAATCACTCGCCGTGCTCGTCGCTCACTGCTCCGCAGTTCAGTGGGAAAAAATCTAGATGAGAGTGCAAAAAATATATCTTTAGTGACGTTGCAACCAAGGCTTTTGTATGCCTTGAGGAGGTTTTCCACCAAAAACCTGTAGTTGTCTGCCTTGTTGTTTCTGAGAAAATGTATTGCCACTAACTGGAAGGCTTTCCATGCCGTCTTTTCCTTGCCACGCAGTGCACGGTCAAATGCATCATCTCGAAGAAGTTCACGAATCTGAGGACCAACAAAGACACCTTCCTTTATCTCAGCCTCACTTAACCTTGGAAATTTTCCACAGAGGTACTTGAAAGCTGCTTGTGTTTTGTCAATGGCCTTGACAAAGTTCTTCATCAGACCCAGCTTGATGTGTAAGGGTGGTAACAAAATCTTCCTTGAATCAACAAGTGGTGGATGCTGAACACTTTTCCTCCCAGGCTCCAATGACTGTCGGAGTGGCCAATCTTTCTTGATGTAGTGGGAATCTCTTGCACGACTATCCCATTCACAGAGAAAACAGCAGTACTTTGTGTATCCAGTCTGCAGACCAAGTAAGAGAGCAGCAACCTTCAAATCGCCACAAAGCTGCCACTGATGTTGGTCATAGTTTATGCACCTCAAAAGTTGTTTCATGTTGTCATATGTTTCCTTCATATGGACTGCATGACCAACTGGAATTGATGGCAAAACACTGCCATTATGCAGCAAAACAGCTTTAAGACTCGTCTTTGATGAATCAATGAACAGTCTCCACTCATCTGGATCGTGAACTATGTTGAGGGCTGCCATCACACCATCGATGTTGTTGCAGGCTACAAGATCACCTTCCCTGAAGAAGAATGGGACAAGATCCTTTTGATGGTCACAGAACATGGAAACCCTAACATCACCTGCCAGGAGATTCCACTGCTGTAGTCTGGAGCCCAACAGCTCGGCCTTACTCTTGGGTAGTTCCAAATCCCTGACAAGGTCATTCAGTTCACCTTGTGTTATGAGGTGTGGTTCAGAGGAGGAGGATGGGAGAAAATGTGGGTCCTGTGACATTGATGGTTCAGGACCAGAAATTTCATCCTCTTCCTCGTCTGACTCAAGTGAGAATGATTCTGGTGCATCAGGAACCGGCAGTCCTTCTCCGTGGGGTACTGGGCGTATAGCTGATGGAATGTTTGGATAATGCACAGTCCACTTTTTCTTCTTTGACACACCTTTCCCAACTGGAGGCACCATGCAGAAGTAACAATTGCTGGTATGATCTGTTGGCTCTCTCCAAATCATTGGCACTGCAAAAGGCATAGATTTCCTTTTCCTGTTCAACCATCGGCGAAGATTTGTTGCACAAGTGTTGCAGCATATGTGTGGGGCCCACCTCTTGTCCTGATCTCCAATTTTGCAGCCAAAATAAAGGTGAGAGGCTCTCTTAACCATAGTGGTTATACTGCGCTTTTGTGATGCAAAAGTCACTTCACCACAAACATAGCAGAAGTTATCTGCACAGTTCACACAAGTACGAGGCATCTCTGCTCACTTTGGCTAAACAGAAATGTGTCCCTTTGCAAAATCAAACACTGACAAATAAGAGAGCACGACACTGTATGATTTCTAGAGCTGATATAGGGCAATTTGTTCAGCAGAGTGATGTAAGCTTCGTTATGATTGCATCATCCATGACTTCTAGCAATAACAAGATGCAATTCATATCATGTATGACGCAATACCAGCCTCAGATTGCATCATTCATTGTTTTGCCTCAAAAGTAAGTACTGTCCAAACCCAGTCCTAGATTTATTCATAGATCCAGTCAAAGATGTATTTTAGTCATTTCTGGTTTAAATTGAGATCCCTTCCCTTTATAACTCACTTATCCTCCGCCATTCCCAAGTCAAGGGTCGTATATACTGACCCAATAGCATATCTTGAAAACTAGAGCCAATCAACAATTTTAAGCATCATTTTCGTTCAGTGACCCAGAATTAGTAAAGTTGGACTACATTTATTTCAGAAGCATTTTGGCTGTAGAGCAGTGTTATTTTTATTACAAATTTGCACTATAAAAATGATAAACAAAAGAAATAGTATTTTTCAGTTCACCTCATAGAAGTACTGTAGTGCTATCTCTTTATTGTGACAGTGTAACTTACAAATGTAGATTTGTTTTGTTACATAACTGCTCTCAAAAACAAAACAATGCAAAACTTAGGACCTACAATCCACTCAGTCCTACTTCTTGTTCAGCCAATCGATAAGACAAACAAGTTTGTTTACAATTATGGGATACACGGCTGACTGCTTCTTATTTACAATGTCACCGGAAAGTGAGAACAGGCATTCACATGGCACTTTTGTAGCGGCCGTTGCAAGGTATTTATGTGCCAGATATGCTAAACATTTGTATGCTCCTTCATGCTTCAGCCAACATTCCAGAGGACATGCTTCCATGATGATGCTCATTTAAAAAAGAGTGCATTAATTAAATTTGTGACTGAACTCCTTGGAGGGAGAATTGTATGTCTCCTGTTTGGTTTTACCCACATTCTGCTATATATTACATGTTATAGAGTCTTGGATGATGACACAGCACATGTTCATTTTAAGAACACTTTCACAGCAGATCTGAAAAAACGCAAAGAAGACACCAATTTAAGAATCTGAAGTGCCTTCTAAAATCTGAGAGGGACGAGGTGTGAAGCATCCTTTCAGAAGTCCTAAAAGAGCAACACACTGATGTGGAAACCACAGAACCGGAACCCCCCCAAAAATAAAATCAGCCTGCTGGTGGCATCGGACTCAGATGATGAAAATGAACATACGTCAGTCCACTCTGCTTTTGATCGTTATCGAGCAAAATCTATCATCAGCATGGACGAATGTCTGCTAGAATGGTGACTGAAGCATGAAGGGACATATGAATCTTTAGCATAACTGGCACGTAAATATCTTGTGATGCCAGCTAAAACAGTGCCATGCGATAGCCTGTTCTCACTTTAAGATGATATTGTAAAGAGGAAGCGGGCAGCATTATCAAATTGTAACCAAACTTGTTTGTCTGAGCAGTTGGCTGAAGCAGGACTGCGAGGACTTGCAAGCGCTAAAGTTTTACATTATTTTATTTTTTGTACATAATTCCACATCTGTAAATTCAACTTTCATGATAAAAGAGATTGCCCTACAGTACTTGCATTAAATTAACTGAAAAATATTTTTTGTTTATCGTGAAAATATTTATAATAAAAATAAACATAAAGTGAGCACTATACACATTGTATTCTGTGTTGTATAGAAATCAGTATATTTGAAAATGTAGAAAACATCCAAATATATTTAAATAAATGGTATTCCATTATTGTTTAAGAGCGCAATTAATCGTGCAATTAATTAATTTTTTAAATTACTTGACAGCTCTAATAAGGGAGGATACAAATTAGGCCAACTTCTCCCCCACCCTGCTTTTGATCGCAGTCACTATTCCCCTGCACTCTCCGAACTTCACTGGTCTGCCTGGGTCTTATTTTCGAAATTTTTTTGTAAGCCTCTAACTGCTGCCTGACTTTTCTTTGTTTGCATTTTTAACTTTGCTCCATCTTTTTCTGTCTTTTTTATTGTTATACACTTGCTTTTGCACTGACACTATTTGTGCTACCTCAGTCGCCCAGAGAGTATTTGACTTAGCCTTTAGGCTAGCTGCTTAAAAAAAAAAATTATGTTTATTTTTGCTTTTAATTGATTTTAAAATTTATTATTATTGCTATTATTTCCTTACAGAGCTGCAGGAATGCCAGCCACAGGTGAAGGCTCCAGGCTTCCGGGGTCCACTAACATATTTTTGTATAAAATCTGTCAAGCTGTTACCCAACCCGCCCCTTTTTTTAAAAAAAGTTATTTAATGTATTTATTTACTTTTTTTTTTTTTTTTTAATTTGACCAGGCTACTAGTGAGAGTCCTGAGCCCAGTATTGGATTGTATCTGTAACTTGACTTGCCACCTACGACACAGGAATTACAGGCTGCTACCCTGTCCCACCATTCTCTAGTCCCTACTGCAGCAAACTTTGCATATACCAAGCATTCTCTTTTTCTCAGCTAACTCCTGCCTGGCTCGCCAAATCTGTTACCCAGGATTATTTGAACCCAAAGCTGAGGTAACTAGTTTTTGTTTTCCAGGAGGTGTCGGAAATAAATCAGTGAGGGACGTAGCACTTCCATTTGATAAATGATTAGTACATACAAGAGAGTGTTTTTATTCCAAAATTCTTGTTTGTATTGAGTATAAGCACACATTTAAAATAGTAATTGGTCTAGAACACTTTAGTTACCCAAAGTCTGAGGTAGTTTTGAATGACAGCAACAGGGTTATAGTGGCCGGCCTTCTGCGTAACTAATGGAGAGTTTTTATGTCAGTGAATTTTTGCTCTTAGAAAATTTAAACTTTTTTTTAAAAGTATATTTTTAACTAAACTTTTTTATAGTTAACTTAAAACAAAGCGACAACTTATAATAGCCACCAATAGGCTAACAATCTTGCTAGAAATAACTTAGCAATAGTGAATACTAATTTAGTATTCTACTTATTAGCCAAGCAACTTTAGCAAAAAAATCTACAAACACAGGGACCCAAATTAAGGTCAGTTTTTCACACTTACCCCCATTTTTATATTTTTTTTCTATGCAGTTTGTGTAGCTGTTTTATCTTTGTAAGCATAGCAGAATTCTGACCCTGTGGGGTCTTTGCTTCCAACTTATGGGGGCTAAGTGCACAAGATGGCTGTGAGTTCTTTCACAACACAGTGAGCTTCAGAGCCGAGGTCAACTGACTTGGGCTTCTCGGGCTTACACTATGCATCTAAAAATAGCAGTATAGACTTTCCCGCTTGGTCTCAGGCCCAAGATCTGAGACTAGTCTGGGCTCCAGCCCAAATGCCTACACTTAGTGCAAGCCCCACAAGCCTAAATCAATTGACCCAGGCTCTGAGACTCACTATCACATTTATGTGTATCGGGGTGGGGGTGGGGGGCTATACAGACACACCCTTAGTGGTTCTGGGACAGAGTTTAAAGGGCTCCTACCATAAAACTCCTCAGCCTACCCCTCCAGAACTCAGCTTGCTCTGCATCCTATCAACCCTCCCCTGTGAGAGGGTCAGAGGGTGCAGAAGGGTAGGGACTGCAGCCTGGGAGGGCCAGAAGGTGTCACCCTATTCTATTAGCCCAAGCCCCATCACCAAAATCCCAGGTCTTCACCTCTGGGAACCATTCACTTTATTCTTTTAACCACACTGGAAAACAGCTGCAAGTTTCAATGAATTAACTACTCAACCAAATATCTCAGTTAGGTATTAAGAGCATTCCTACCTAACTCACTATAGCTTGAAGGTGCTACGAGGAATGTGAAAAACTCCCTGGTCCTCTGCCAATTGGCCTATGGGAGAAAACATTCCTTCCTGACCCCAAAATGGGTGATGATTGGGTAGACACACAGCATCTGTCAGGCCGGGCTGGTAGGGCAGGGCTGATGGAACAGTGCCGAGAGAGGCTCCATGTGGCCTTTTCTCCAGGTGAAATCCCTGGAACTGGGGGATGTGGGCCAATGAGCACCCCCATTTACCAACTGGCCAGCGCATTCCAGAGATTCCAAGGGGAGGTGAGAAGCTACCTGGTATCCCTCAGTGAGCATCCCTCTCCCTCATTGCCGGGTATATCCTCCCCTTTCACTGCTGGCCCCATCAAGTTCCCCCCCACCTGTTGAGGTGGGTGGGTGGCATTTGCAGCACTGTAACAGTTACATGGTTAATAGGTTATGACATGATAATTTCTACAGGATTTAATTACCTGAAATTACACAGCAGATAAAACATTTGTTTCAAATAAGAGTTCAAATTTCATATTCAATTACTAAATTATGTAATGATTTATAATATTCATATTTTGGTTCAAATCTATGAAACTACATAAGCACAACACTCCACCTGCCGCACTATAACAATTTTTTAAAATGTAAGCTTAACTTATTTTACAAGATACAAATCTGAAAACAGTTAGCCAGATCTGATATTTTAAAAACGAAAAGTAACCGACCAAAAATACACTGTACAAGCCAATTATTTTTTGCTCTGTTACATAGTTTTAGAAAAAGGGCCAGACCCTGAGCTGGCACAAAGCATCATATCACCATTTAATTCAGTAGCATGGAAATGATTACACCAGCTGAAAAATGGGTCCAAAATATTAATATAGGCACACTGTATATTTACATTACAGCAAACTTGAAATTGGTTTGACATAGAAATTTTATGGCTTAGAACATGCAACAATAGTTATTATTTTCTTTTGTATTGTTAAAACTGTGACCTCCAGGCTGAAGAGCTAGTTATTTCATGGTAAAAAAGAAGACATTGATTTTAAATCTAAGAATGGTTTACATTTTTAAAATAGTATATATTTTGAAACTATTAATATCTTCTGGCTCTATCAGCAATATTGCAACAGACTGACTATAAGATATTTTAAAAGAGCAACTGCCACATTGCTCCCTTGGTACTACACAATGGCAGGTCAAACTTTTGTTCTGCTTGTCCTACAAACAATTTTCATGCCAACGCTCAATAAATAAATTTGGTTTTAGCACTCCCAATCAGGGCTGCACAATCCCCTCAGTAGCAGACCTATGATAAATGGACTTATTTTCCCAAATCAAACACTTGAATTTAAATTCAGATGAGTTAATGCAAAGGTCAACATTGTAATCAGTTCTTTTGATCTTTATAGAATTTCTGGAGTAATACATAATAAATCTGAAACAAGGCAATTTGCAGCTCTGTATGTGTGGCTGGTAATAAAAATCTTAACGATTAGAGCCTTTATGTACTTAGGGAACGTTTTATAGTAATAGCTATAGTGAGAGCCTCAATGCATGGGGAATGATGGCAATAGATAACACTGAAAGACATGATTGCTTGATTGTTTATATAGTTTTACAGTATGCATTTTATATGTATATAAAACTGTAAAGATTATACATATATAAATTCAAGCACAGTTTTGCTGAAGAGTCTCACACTGTTCTATAGGAGTGTCTCTTTTTGGATTTGTAACCTCAGCCAAAAACTTGCAAACTTTAAGAATGGATCTCTTATGGCAAGAAATGTTCTCTTTCACAAGCAATGAAATAATTTATTTAGGATAATTGTAAGTTAAAAGGAGAATTGAACATATATACATTTAAAACACTGTTTTGCATCATCTGTAGGTGTGCTCTCCTTGTTTTTCTAAATGAATGCCTTTTATTTAAGCCAATGTGTCTTTAAAAGTGCACTATGCCAAGTTCTACATAATGAACCGACGTTGCTTAATAGACAAAAACTACCCTGATTATAGTTATTCCAATGTATAATACTGGAATGTCCATCAACATGTATCAGGACTTCAAATATCAAGATGATGGTAAAACCTGAAAATCGTTGTTTTTAATTATCTTGTGGCTGGCTCAACTTTAGATGAGATGTTTCCTGACAACCACCAAAACATTGACCAAATAGAAGGCCAACAGAACAAAATTCTTAATGCTGGCTAAAAATAAAAAATGAGATTCTCAAACTCCTGTCAGAGCATCCCTGCCTCCCACCCTAACCTAGACCATCCCTGAAGAATGTCTAATATTGGAGTTTTTTAAGAACATGACGTGGATTTCACAATCTCCCTTGGTAATCTATTTAATTGATTAATTATCCTTATAGTTAGAAAGTTTTCCCTAATGTCGAACCTAAATCTGTCTTCCTGTAGATTAAGCCCATTACCTTCTTGTCCTATCGTGGGTGGACATGGAGAACAATTGATCACTGTTTTCTTCATAACAGCCTTTCACCTATTTGAAGGCTGTAATCATGTCATCCCTCAGTCTTTTCTAAACTAAACATGTCCAGTTTTTTCAACCTTTTCTAAGAGATCATGTTTTCTAAAACTTACAGTACAACCTCAGAGTTACAAACACTTCAGGAAAGGAGGTTGTTCATAACTCTGAACAAAACCTTAGGGTTGTTCTTTCAAAAGTTTAAAACTGAACATTGACTTTAATAAAGCTTTGCAACTTTACTATGTGGAAAAAAAATGCTGTTTTTAACCATTTTAATTTAAACAAAACAAGCACGGAAACAGTTTCCTTACCTTGTCATTTTTTAAAATTTTTTCTTTAAAAATAAATAAATAAAAAAGGGGGAGGGATAGCTCAGTGGTTTGGGCATTGGCCTGCTAAACCCAGGGTTGTGAGTTCAATCATTGAGGGGGCCACTTAGGGATCTGGGGCACAGTATTGTGATGTACAGTATTTCCTTTGGGCAGGGGAGATGGAAGGGGGTCTTTGCTGCCTGATTATGTACTTCCGGTTTCAAATGTGGTTTGTGGTAGACCAGTCAGTTCATAATTCTGGTGTTTGGAACTTGGAGGTTCTACTGTATTTTTGTTGCTCTCCCCCTTGAGTCTCTCCAGTTTGTTGATGTCTTTCCTAAAATGTGGTGCCCAAAATTGGACACAGTACTCCAGCTGAGGCCTCATTAATGCTGAGTGGAACAATTATCTCCCATATCTTACATTAGACACTCCTGTTAATACATCCCAGAATATTTCCTTTTTTTGCAACAGCAGCATATTACTGACTCATATTCAAGTTACGATCCTAGCCTATTGCCTAGCCAGTAATTCCCTATTTTATACTTATGCATTTGATTTTCCCTTCCCAAGTGTAGTACTTTGCACTTGTCTTTACTGAATTTCATCTTGTTCATTTCAGACAAATTCTCCAATTTACCAAGATCATTTTGAATTCTAATCTTGTCCTCCAAAGTGCTTGCAACGTCTCCCAGCTTTGTGTCATCAGCAAATTTTATAGGTGTACTCTTTACTCTGTCCTCCAAGTCATTAATGAAAATATTGACCTGTCCCAAATTCAAGACAGACCCCTGCAGGACCTTACATGAAATGTTTCTCTCCAGCTCAGTTGACAGCGAACCACTGACGATGATAGTCTTTGAGTACAGTTTTTCTACTAGTTCAAATAGATCTTATCTCATCAAAATATCAAGTCTGATTGACAAGTTTGGATGGCAAAGATAACCGTGTTGACATAATAGACTTCTGTATGGCATCTGAATTAGTACAGCATGACATTCTGTTTAAAAAAATAGCACTAGTAAAAAATCAGTATAGAATTATTAAATGGATTAAAAACTATGTGGAGAGGTGTTTCTAGGGAGTGAAGCAGCTCAATATATATATCTTAAAGCCAAAATCAAGAGGTAGCTTGATCACCTACATGGAGAAAAGACTTCTGATAAAAAAGGACTCTTTAATCTAGCACACAAAGGCATAACAAGATCCGATCCGGTGGTTGGAAGCTGAAGCTAGACTAATTCATACTAAAAATAAGACACACATTTTAACAGTGAGGGCAATTAACCATTACAATACCTTAGCTAGAGAGGTGGTAGCTTTTGTATCAATCACCTGTAGTCCTCAAATCAAGACTGAATGATTTGCTAAAAAAGATTTGCGTTAACTAAGCCAGAAATTATAGGCTTGATGCAGGAATCACTTGGTAAAATATTATGGACTACGTTATGCAGGCGACAAGACTGGATGATCATAACGGTCTCCCTCTGGCCTTAAAAATCAATGTCTCAACGAAACTACCAAGGACTGCAGTCTTCAGGGCATATCTGAGAGAAGTTTCATACAAAACAGCACTGTAAGCTTTAGCATGAATGCTCTAAGAGCAGGATCACCACAAGACAAACAACATCTGGAAAGGCAAGAAACCCTGAAAGCAAAGAAAGGCATTAAACATGGAGAGCAGGGCCCATTCCATATCCATAATACATCTTGTGGTTAGCTCATCTGTTTTCCCAGACAACCTGGTACTGGAATCCATACTGATCCTTTGCCATCAAAAGAATGATTAAAAGTTGGATTTAGCTGAGGTTCCCAAAGGCTGACATGGAACTATTTTAGCCCTTCTTAATAGAGTGACTTATTGGCTAGTTTATGAAAAAAAATTAATTGCGCTTTTAAACAATAATAGGAAACCATTTAACTATTTTTTGATGTTTTCTACATTTTCAAATATATTTATTTCAGTTACAACACAGAATACAAAGTGTACGGTGCTCACTTTATATTTATTTTTTATTACAAGTGTTCGCACTGTAAAAAGACAAAAAATAGTATTTTTCAATTCACCTAATACAAGTACTGTAGTGCAATTTCTTTATCATGAAAGTTGAACTTATGAATATAGAATTATGTACAAAAATATTGCATTCAAAAATTAAAAAAATGTAAAATTTTAGAGCTTGCAAGTCCACTAAGTCCTACTTCTTGTTCAGCCAATCACTCAGACAAACAAGTTTGTTTACATTTGTAGGAGATAATGCTGTTCGCTTCTTATTTACAATGTCACCTGCAAGTGAGAACAGGTATTCTCATGGCACTGTTGTAGCCAGCATTGCAAAATATTTATGTGCCAGATGCGCTAAAGATTCACATGTCCCTTCATGCTTCAACCACCATTTCAAAGGACCTGTCCATGTTGATGATGGGTTCTGCTCGATAACTATCCAAAGCAGCGCAGACCAATGCATGTTCATTTTCATCATCATGTGTCAGAGGTCACCAGCAGGAAGTTGATTTTCTTTTCTGGTGGTTTAGGTTCTGTAGTTTCTGCATCGGAGTGTTGCTTTTTTAAGACTTCTGAAAGCATGCTCCACACCCTGTCCCAATCAGATTTTGGAAGGCACTTGAGATTCTTAAATCTTGGGCTGAATGCTGTAGCTATCTTTAGAAAGCTCACATCAGTACCTTCTTTGCGTTTTGTCAAATCTGCAGTGAAAGTGTTTTTAAAATGAACAACTTGTGCTGGGTCATCATCCAAGACTGCTATAACATGAAATATATGGCAGAATGTGGGTAAAACAGAGCAGGGGACATACAATTCTCCCCCAAGGAGTTCAGTCAATATAATTAATGCTTTTTTTTTTTTTTTTAAAAAGCGTCACCAGCATGGAAGCATGTCCTCTGGAATGGTGGCCGAAACATGAAGGGGCATAGGAATGTTTAGCATATGTGGAAAGTGAATACCTTGCAATGCTGACTACAAAAGTGCCCGGCAAATGCCTGTCCTCACTTTCTGGTAAATAGGAAGAGGGCAGCATTATCTCCTGTAAATGTAAACAAACTTGTTTGTTTAGTGATTGGCTGAAGATGAAGTAGGACTGAGTGGACTTGTAGCCTCTGAAGTTTTACATTGCTTTGTTTTCGAGTGCCTTTATGTAACAAAATCAAAAAATCTACATTGTATTTCTTGTTTATAATTTTTACAGTGCAAATATTTATAATCAAAATATACACTTTGATTTCAATTACAACACAGAATACAAGATATATATGAAAATGTAAAAAAACATCCAAAATATTTAATAAGTTTCAATTAGTAGTCTCTTGTTTAACAGTGCAATTAAAACTGCGATTAATCATGATTAATTTTTTTGAGTTAATTGCGTGAGTTAACTGTGAGTAACTGACAGCCCTAATTATTATTATTGTTTATACTGGAGTAGCACCTAGGAGACCCAATAATGGGCCAGGATCCCACTGTGCTATTTGCTGCACAAACACAGAAAGAGAAAGTCTCTTCTCCAAAGAGCTTACAATCTAAAGTATAAGACAAAACACAATAAGTGGATAGAGAGACATGGAGGAGTACCAGAAGAAAATATTGCTCAGTAAGATAGGCAGTGGTCTTAGCACACCAACTGCCTAACTGTTGTGAAGTTTTGTAGGCATCAAAGCAAAGGAGAATTTTAATGAGAAATTTGAAGAATGACAATGAGGTGGCTTTGCAGATGTTCATGGGATGCTCTTCCTAAGACTGAGGGACAGCATGGAGGAAAGCACAAAGGTGTATATATAAAAATTTAACAAGTGGGCAAGGGAAGATGGAATCATTGACTGATCAGAAGTGAGCGTTAATATCTCATTAGTAAGTGGGTATAGGCTATGAACAGCCTTGAAAATGAAGACAAGTAGCTTGTGTTTGATGTGATGGAGAAAGGAGAGTGTGGTGAACAAGGAAAATGAGCTTTACAGCAGCATTTTGAAATGATAGGAGAGAAGAGACTGGAAGAGATGAGTTCCACCTAACCAAGAAGGGGAAGAGCATCTTTGCACACTGACATGGCAACCTAGAGAAGAGGGATGTAAACTAGGTTAAAAGGGGGCAGGTGAGAAAATCCCATAGGTAGATATAAAAAGTGGCTTTAACAGAGGACTAAATGGTGAGGGGGGAGTAGAAAATTACAATAGGGTCATATGTCTATACTGCACACCCTGGTGGTGGCACATAGGCTATGGGTAGCTACACATCACTATGAAAGCAGGCTGTGTCCACACTGTGGTGTGTAGCTACCCATGGCAGTGAAAAGCTCTGGCAGCAGGGAAAGGCTGCTGGAGCCTTTCCTTGCAGTGAGGAAAGACTCAGGCAGCAGGGAAGCAGTAGAACACTAAACAGCTAAAAAGAGCATTGCAGATGGGGAGGCACTTCTTGGTGTGTAGGGAGCCATGTAGGGTACATACCCAGACAAACCCTTAGACACACAGTCTGGACCTAGAAAGAGGGCCAAGTTGAGGGTGACACCTAGGTTATGAGCCTGAGTGACAGAGTTTGGTGGTGGTGTCCACAGCAACAGGGGAAAAAAAGGGGGTGGAGGTGGGGGGCTAGTACAGCCACAAAAATTCAAGATGGGACCTTGGGGTCTTCTGACTATTAACTGGAACATGAGATAGCATACAATGGGGAAATAGGTTATGGACAACACTTTGCTACAAGAACTATTGTTTTCCCTGCATTTATTATTGTTAGATCAATAAAGTTGTGGCCTACGTACCATTCTTTTCAATTGGAATGGCTCCATGAGCCTTATAAAATCATTGGCAAATAAAATTTATTAGGGTCTCTCACCATTCCATCTACCGTTACATTCAACCACTGCTTTTCAGCTATGTTTATAATGTCATTCAATACTTCCCACTCATCCATTAAGATGAACCATCTGTAAGGCACCACTCAATCTGGACAAAAATAAGTAAGGTATAGCGCCTTTTCATGTTAAACACTTAACTTTTGATAATGATATTATCCGTGTGTGAACTTTAACTGTAAAAGTATTTTCAGCGTGTGAACCAAAGTTTCATGCATTTTTTTCCAATATGTAATTGTAATTTTTAATTAAACATTCTGATAATATAATTAGTTGAAATACATGTAACTATGCAAGTAAGAAATGTAATAATTAAAATGTGCAATTATGTGATTAGTGTGTGTAATTGCATAGTAAAACCCTTCAGAAAACTATTGCCTGACATGCTGGAAGACCATTTTAAGAGCTCCATACATCATTTCAGAATACTTTTTATCATTACATCCAAATAGCTAGTTCACATTATGGACTTATCACCTAATATTTTTAGTTTCATGATACATACGTACTTTGCAAATTGCTGGTACTTGACTACTCTGATATATCTCTCGCTTTCTTGCCCCTGAACAGGGAGATTAACTGCCCCACCAGTGTCCTAGAGGAGGGGAGTGGAGAGGGAGGGACCCGGGCCCACCCTCTACTCCGGGTCCCAGTCCAGGGGCCCTAAGGATAGCGGTAAACCACTTGAACTAGCGGTTCCTTCTCCTGGGCTACTTCCCTCTCCTGCCATTCAGCTTGTGGGGGATTCCAGCCCAACCTCTGCACAAGCCAGGTGTCCCTTTACCTAGGGTCTTGATCTTCTCAGCCCACCACAGCACTTCTCCAAACTTTCCTCTGCTTCCCTTCACATTGTTCTCTGCTCCAACACCAATCCACTCTGCTCCAACTCCTCCAAACTGCTCTCTGTTCCAACACCTTCACTTGTCTGATTGAAGCAGGAGGGTTTTAATCAGGTGACTGGCTTCAGGTGCTCTAATTGGCTTCAAGTGCTTTAATTAATCTATAGCAGACTTTCTTCCCTCTAGAGGAAATAAGGCTCCCTTCTAACCCACTCCTGCTGCCCTCTGGCCATGCTATATCACAGTACATACAATCTGAATTACAGAAATGCAAAAAGAATGTAAAAACGTGGGGACATAATAGCTCAAGAGATCAGTAGTGGCATAAGAAACCTTTCACTTTAGGTTAATGATATGAATTTTACTCCAGTTACTAATGACTGAAAAGAGACTGTACTCTCAAACCAGTTCTTGGTAGGGAGATGTTCACACCACAAAAAGTACTTTTGTTGCCAATTCTGGGCAAGAAGTTTCTTATTACTGAAAAACTATCCTTATTGTGATATGTCTGTAGAAAAATATGCAAAAATCTACCACAACTGCCATTTGTTCTCTGATGAATTTGTTTACAAGCCAGTGTTAATCATGTGTCATGCTACAAAAAACTGTAAAAAGTTTACACAAACTTTTTACCAAGTTCCAAAGTCTAGAGAAAAAAAAGTATGGCTTAATGATCAATCAGTGAATCAAGATATATACATGGAAACAATTCTTTCAATTAAAACTAATTACAATGCTGTTGAGCACTAGAATTTCAACAGATGATTTATGCCATACTGTAACAGACTTCAACAGAGACTTATGCCACAGATAAGGTTAGTCACTTTTTTTTTTTTTTTTTTTTGTGAGAGAAAGGCTCACCACTAACAATGTTTCGGACTAATAATGTTCTATTTTGCACCAATTCCTTCCTTTCATGCTCTTCTGACAAAAAGACGATTAAGGAATTTGGCCCACCAAAAAGAATCCATAATGGCATAAGCTTCCCCATCCTGAACAGACTACTACATAAGAAACACGATGATTAGAAATAAAAATGATGACAGTACAACTACCAATAAGTACAGTTCTGCAATGACTGGACTGAACCAAGACAGCCACTTTTAGAAAGCTACATATACTGTGATTGACCACATCATCTAAATACTGCATCACATGGTGACATAATAAATATTCAAAGTGAAACTACCAATAGAATTCCTTGGAGAACTCAAAGACTGAACAAAAACCCAACTAAAAAAATAAAACAAAAACAGTATCAAAACCACGGCATGTCAGGTGGTTCTGAGCAGTGCGTACTGCCCACACCCGCAGGCGCCACCCCTCCAATCTTCCATTTGCCACTGTTCCCAGCCAATGGAAGCTGGCACTAAGGTAGCATGCGGAGCTTCCCTGATCACCCTCTGCCTAGAGGCCGCAGAGACATGCCAGTCGCTTCCGGAAGCTGCATGGAGCTGACCAGACTTTTAATGGCCTGGCAACTCTAGCTTCTCCCCTCAGCGGGGCAAGCCAGTGCTTGTGGGCCACAGTTTCTCCACTCCTGCTGTACTCCCTTTTAGTCCCCACCCATGTCCTACTATGCATTTATTTATAAAAATTAAAAAAATTTAAAAAAAGAACAAAAAGAAGGTAGAATTTTTCTGATGCTTGCAAACCACCACTTTATTCCCTTTCTGTTTTCTCTGTCCCATCTGTAAGCTCTTTGGGGCAGGCTTATCTTACTTAATGTTTGTATAGCACTTACCACAGAAATGCTGCCCACATTTTGGTTATGACCCTCTAAGTGATGCCATAATACAAATAAATATATTCAAAATATGGCAACTCAGTTAACTGGTTCACTCCCTAAAAGAATAATTTGTCAGTTTTAATTGACAATGTCATATCTAAGATGCACAAGAAATCCTCATTACACAAGCTAACTGCTGACTCTATGATAAATACAGTGATGAACACAACCCCCATCGAAATAAATGCTACTCTGATATACATGCTCTTGGAGTGTGGCATCCATGTCCAACAGAGGATTTCAGTTGGACAATGATGAAAAGTCCATATGTTGCAGTGCCACCATAAATTATGTTAGAACGTATGGTCAGGCCACAGAGGGGCTCCAAAAATAGGTTGGAAACAGCTCTCTGACTGAAAACAAATTGCCTAAATTCCAATATGAGAAAACAGCATTCTTGACATATATTTTCATGTGGCTACTGCTGTTTGAAGTTAGGTCTACAGAGATGAAATACAATATGCTTCAGCTTTAAATTTGGAAGTTGTTATTCCATCAAGACACTCAAAAAGCAGAGAAATCTGCATAGGTCTGGTGCCTCTAGGCTTAAAGATTTATTATGAAATAAAGACAAAATGAATGATAGTATGTCAGCTGGCCTGCACCCCAGCTATGAGCCTGCATTTTGGAAGGATGGAAATCTCAAAAGACTTTCCTTTTAATCATCCTAGGCATTAAAAAAATGTTTGTAGACCAATTATCCCACAAAGTATAAATTTAAAGAAATCCACTAGACATATAAACAAAAGGTAACACAAATTAGAAAAACAGAGTCCAACTGAGCATAATATCCTTAATATTAGAGGACACAGGACTCTTTATATTTACGATGTATTCTTTTAGAAGTTTGATTTTTAAGCAGAGATTAGTTTCAAAGCAGTTTGTCTGTAAACGGCAGCCTACCACGAATGTAGACTAAGGTAATTACACAGACCAAAACCACATTCTTAAGCAGCTTGCAATCTAGATACTACAATATTCTAAACTGTATTGATATCACCTTAAATAGCAAAAATGAAGACACTGATGGGCTCTTTTTTCCTGCAACAAAATATCTTAGAACATAAAACAAATCTTCCAAGTGTAATTACATTGACTTCATAAATTAATATTCAATAAACTCAACTGTTTTACGTTCAAGAACTGCTACTCCTCTAAGGGGAAAAAAACAAAATCTGGGATCCACTGATTAACATGCTATGTTGATTAATCCTATGATCGCACTGAAATGTCTAAAGATCAAATGAATATTAGATAAACTGCCATGTTAAGCTAAGTAGTATTCAGTTTTCTATTTCTGGAAGGTGTACTACATACCCTTTTAAAAATTTTCCTTCATGCCTGTCTGATAAATACATATAAAAGCTAAACATGTGGTGTAAACCCAATAGAATTGTATTGCACAAAGAAAAGTATCAAGATGCAATATGACAATTAGGATTTATAGTCATTACAAAAAACTTGCTAAAGGCTAAATAATCTCAATATTTCTACTGTGGCATTTACAAAGATTTTGCATTTGTACCAGTTTCTTTTCTTTTTTTCTGGTAATTTTCAGATAATCCAAAGCATACTACTGGGAAAATTTTAGTAGACAAAAACTTTAATCAATATAAAACCCTTTACTGTTTGGACTACAGCTGTAAAGGTTAGCCAAGATGTACTGACAAGGCTAACTTGGTTTCTTTGGCTCAAAGAAATAAATCTTTGTTAGCATAAATATCAGTTTTTATGCAAAAACATACATTCTTGGCTGAGGTAAAATAGAAGCTTGGAGTGAAAAATTTAGTTATTTTAATTGCCATTGCTGTACCAAACAGCACAAAGCCATATTGTCCCACAGCATGAAGTGATCAGACATCTGCCCAAAATGATGGACAGCTCTGGCGCAATGAACAGGCAAAAAAAATCCCATTTACTCTCTGCCAGATGGGACCTACTGGACGCTTCAGCACAAACAACTCATCCTTCTTCGGAACTTCTTGTCCAGCTCTTGAGCTAGCTGCAGCTGATAATGATGGATATCAAGGCTCAGTAAAGTGGGTGACAACAGCAGCCTTGTTATAGCTGCCAGTCTTTCAGTCTTGTCATTATTACACATTGAAGATTTATTTGAGTTTATTGTTGTGCACTGGGTCTAGCCATTTGCAATTCATCACCTACTACAGAAGGTTCAAGATAGTGGCCATAGCTATAATTGCCACCTCCACCTGCTTCTGGAAATTAGGAGGTCACTAGCTAGGGCAGCCCAGCACTCTCAGAGATCCACAAGTCATGACAAGCATCCACTGTAAAATACCAATGCTGTTATTCCCTATATGCACTTGTTACCATCCTTTTGGAAATTCAATCATGTTAAACTTTAGAATATTTGCCTAAACTGCAGTTATAGTATATACACCCACACACCGTAGAAAACATTTAGAGATTACAGTTTCAGGAAAACAGTAATGAAACTTTAGTGCTGTTCCTGCTGTACTTGAACAGATATATAGCAAGCAGGGTAACATAGTGACTTGCTCCTTACGTGAACAGTAATTTGCCAAAAAACAAACGAACCCAAAACATTTCCTAGTAAATTAGCTATGATGGTCTTGTAACTTTTTTGTATTTAAAAACAAACTGAACTGATACTTAAATTTATGTGCTGTTCTATAGATAAGTACACTTGTGTGTCCAGAACCAAACATTCATTTACTTATTAGGTCCCGCTAATGCATACTTCTGAAACAGATTCAAAAGTATCTATTGCAAACAACAATTCATGACAAAATAAGCCAAGTACATAGTCTATGAACACCAGAATCAGAAACAACTCGCTGCAGTCACATTCTAATTTGTGTTTCTATCTCGGGCTCTCAGATGTGTCTGACAAAGTTGAAATCAGTTAAACGGATGAAATTTCTGTTGCACTGGTAAACATTCAAAATGGAGGAAAACACAATGAAGTACAAAGCTGTACATAAAAAATACACTAGTCCGTCGTCGTAGTTGCACAGTAGTTATTACTGATGTAATATCTGTTTTCTAGCATATCACAGTCCATTTAATTAACATTAAATAATGTTAATTTTTTAAATAAAGTCAGGATTTGTTAAAAAGAGGCATTTTTATTCACTTCCCCATAAAATATTCTTTAAGTTGATCTATTATAGAAATCTATAATCTATTAGCGAACAAACCTGTTACTGAGGGGTGTTCTTCTCTGAAATGCTAACATCCTGAAAACCTAAAACTTAATACATTGAAAATAAGAGTCTTCCTTGTCTATTACAAGCAATCATTTAAAGATACTCTATGGTATTGAACAATAATAAGGTTCACATAGAGGTTTCAACCAGGTGACTTCATGAATTAAAAAAATTAAGATTCTATTCAGGTTTAAGCTATGCTGAAGGCCATCAATAGAGAGGGTTAACTAGGACCTCACAGTAAGTAATGAGTAGGCACATCAGAAATGCTTCTACTTAAAAGTGGTTGGAAGGTGGAGCTTTAGGAAAAGAAAAAATAAAACTTAGGTTATATTCTGTTCAGGTAATGGCAGTGTATACTGATAAACTTTATGGCAAAACTTTTTCTGAGCTAAGTTTTACCTCCATTACTAGAACATAAACAATTTTCACAATCTTTTCACTACTCCTAATTTACATATCTTTCAGCTATTCTGTATTATTTATAGTAATACTTTACTATGGTATTTACAAACATAGCAAAGTATAAACATTTTAATATATAAAAGTACTCCACATAGCCTGACATAAAAAACTTTACTCCAGTATTTAATCTGATCATTAAAAGTTCTTTTCCTACAGTCACTTACACAAGTGGTATACTGTGCAAGCATACAAAGTATTAAATGGTTCACTTTCAAGCAAATTATTTCATCCAATTAAAATGTCATTTTTTTAAAATGTCAAAGAATGCAGAGAGACTTCTCCAACAGTCATCACTCTTCTTTTTTCAGCAGCACTGTTTATTCAATTTCCAAAAATAGAACCATCTGATAAAGGGAAGTGATTAAAGTCAAGTCTCTATCATCAGGTTTCCAGTAAGAGAGAACAACTTTCCCTCCAGTTGATGGGGGACAGGCAGTAAACAGAATATTTATATATATCAACAGAAGAGGCTAAAGCATACTTCAAGGCTTTCATTTCAGAACAAAGTTCAGTATTATCAGTGATTTGCCTGAACATGATAAAATCAAATAGAAGAGAGAATTTATTCTTATGGAACTTGTTTTGGGTCCAATCCAGAGTTAAAAAGCATATCGTTTATCTTCTCTGCGTAATTTCTGTAGAACTTGATCATTTTACTCTGTTTTTCTATTTTGTATACTAAAATATTAAGCATAATAAAATATAACAAAATACAATAACATTTCAAATATGCTTTGAAACCAATTGAAATATTAATAAAAAAGCTGTTTAGCTGACAGGAAAGCCTCTGATGTCATTAAAACTAAGGAAAGGTTTATCCACAAATGTATGCACAGTAGTCACAGAGATAAAAATCAATTTTTGCAGAAATAGGTGGAAAATATGTTACATTTCAAACAGTCAGAAGATTTATATTTATTATTTTATTTTCAAAATGCACTGCAGACAAACATAAGTTGGCTGAAAGCATTTTTCAATTAAAATAATTTGCCCGTATTTGTTAAAAGATTACTGCAAAATACAAATGTAAACTATAATCTTATCTTTATCAAGTTTCTGAATGGATTCTATTTTTAGGGTAATCCAAAATTCATTGCAAGATCTCATATATTTTTTTAAAAGACACCAATTTTAAGTTGTTGGCAAGATCACATAATATTGCACATTTTTTTTGGAAAATTACTAGAACACCACGACCATAATTCTACATTGTTAACTTAGTTCACTCTGTACATGCAAAAGTTCAGTTTGTTCTTTTATATTAAACAGAACACAAAATCTTTGAGAATGTGGAGTGAGATTCTGTGCTGAGCCTCTAATCGGGGCAGCACAAAACTGACAGCTCAGGGCAAAAGGGACAGCTGAGGGCAAAAAGGGAGGGGTAAGTGTATTTAAGCCACCTCTGCACTCTCCAATCCTGCATTGCTCTGCAGGATGGAGTGGGCTGTGGCATAATTTAGACATCCACGAGATGCTGCCTAAAATATGGCAGCCTCTCTGGTATGTCCTATGTATGACAGTGCTGGTCAGGATTACAGTAGTGCTGTGTGCTGGAGCCCTATCCATGAAACACCCCTCCAGGACTGCTTCCTTTGCCAGGACTTGCAAGGATGGCCTCATAAGGCAACCTTACAGCTGTCTTCTATGGGTCCTGGGCTGCCAAAAATTCTACTCCCAGCAGAACTGGGGCCAATTTAGGTTGCTCCAGCTCTTTTACCTGGTGTAAAGAGGACAGAGCATGGATGAAGAGCTCATTCATGGTAACCACATTGTAAAAAGAAATCATAAAAGTCATGGATTTGTTTAAATCTTTTAGATAAAAACCATGGTTATTCTACTATGTTCATTTCTGTATTATGTTCATTTTTGCACACATGTAAATAATTCTCATTTTTTTCATTTTCAAATGTTTCTGAAATCAAAAACAATTTCACTTCTAGTCCACATAACCACCCCCAACCTTCTCTTCTATCATTTTGTATCCTTGGAAGGATTTAACAGAGTCAGAAGTCCAAGGACTTAAATGCTGGTCACTGCTTGAAAATTCAGTCATCACTGGAAGTAGTTCTACTTCTTCCCAGGAACATGGAGGCAATAAAATAGACAGAATCTGTCAAATTTTTCATTTTATACATTCAAAATTACCTTTGTGACTTAAATTCTCAAGTAACTTAGACATTTAGGAGCCTAAGGCCATAAACTACAAAATTATGTCAACCTAACTTACAACAACATACAGCCACTGCAGTTATTAAATCACTTGTGTGCGCGTGTGCACTTCACTCCTTGTGTTAGTGGTGTGTGTCCTCACAGGAGTACTTGTATAAATTGCATGTACTGTCAGTGTGAGACACCGTGGGACGGCTCCTGAAAGCCAGTAACAGTTGACGTAATAAACACAGTGTCTATACTGACACTGTGACGATCTAATTCCATTGACCATGACTCTACACCATTCAGGGAGCTGGTGTTACTAAATCTGCATAGCGAGGAACTTACATCGGGGAGAGCCAAATTTGAGTGAAGACACTGCCACAGCTAGATCAATGCAGGACAGCTTACAACAATCTAACCCTGTAGTGTAGACCAGGCTTCTGTCTTACTGAAAGTTGAGACTACCAAATGCCAATGTCACTTCTGAAAATGCCATTAGGTGCTTTAGAAAATCTTAACCTAAATCAGACTATAAACTTGTATGTAAAAATTAACTTCTTAAAGATACAAGAAAAGCTTTAAATGTTTAAGTATCTAATAAAGTAAACAATTACAGTTTTTAAATATTTAATAGCATTTCAATAAACAAGATTTCCCAACCACAGAAAACAATAAGGAAATGGTATATGCAGTGTAGGGCTTTGTCTACACCAGTGGTTCTCAAAGCCAGTCCACCGCTTGTTCAGGGAGAGCCCCTAGAGGGCTGGGCCAGTTTGTTTACCTGCTGCGTCCGCAGGTTTGCCGCTCCAGGCCAATGGGGGCTGCGGGAAGGGCAGCCAGCACATCCCTTGGCCCGCACTGCTTCCCGCAGCCCTCATTGGCCTGGAGCTGCGATCGGCCAGACCTGCGGATGCAGCAGGTAAACCAACTGGCCCGGCCTGCCAGGGTCTTTCCCTGAACAAGCGGTTGACCGGCTTTGAGAACCACTGGTCTACGCTACGCAGCTTTTAGTGGCGTGGCTGTGTCAAAACAGCTGCATCGCTAAAAGTCGGGCAATGTAGCCGCTGTTACTTTTGCCGACAAAATACACCCCCATGAGCGGTGTTTGCATTGTGGACAGGAGAGGGCTCCTGCTGACAATGCACTGTTCACACCGACACTTTTTGCAGCAAAACTTCTGTCTTTGGGGGTGGGGGGCTGTTGGACCTCTGAATGACAAAAATTCTGTTGCTCAATTGCCAGTGTAGATATAGCCTAGTTGTAGCAGTATCAGTCCCAGGACATTAGAGAGACAAGACTGATGAGGTAATAACTTTTACTGAACCAACTCCTGTTGGCGAGAGACACAAGCTTTCAGGCTACACAGAGCTCTTTTTCAGGTTTGAGAAAGGAGCTCCCAGAGCCACAGGAAAATGCAAGGTGCAACAGACTGTTTAGCATAAATAGTTAGCACTTATTATAAGGGACCATTCAAGGCAGAGTGGCCTTGTTAACACCTCTGCAGTCACAGGTCAAGAAGAGGGGGTTATAGATTGTTGAAATAAAGCATAAATCCAGTGTGTCTGTTCAGTCCATGATTTTTGGTGTCTAGCAAAGTAATGAATTTAAGCTCCCAGGCTCGTCTTTTTAAAGTGTTATACAGTATTCCTTTGAGGATGAGGATGAGGAAGATAAATGCTTTGGATTGTAAATGGCCTGCTGACATCCAGAACAATTGACAGCTACAAACCAAAATGGTTGGTATTGGTCTGTACTCATGTGCTCCAAGTAAAGCCATGTCAAGTGGATGAAAATGAAGAATTTTAAAGAAATACATGCATAATTCATTACTGTTTTTCTTTGTATCTTTCAGAATAATTTACTGATCGAAATGAAATGTTACAGATTACTAAAATAGCTAGAAAAAAGCGATTTTTTTTACTCCTAATTTGACATGTGATAAAAATCATCACTTCAAGATAACATTATTTGCAAATTGAGCAAGAGGACGCGATGATAGCCATATATAATCAGTTGTCACCTTGCAGCTCAATTAGCCCTCATGTAAAAATGAGGCATGTAAGAAGAAATGAGGTTTTGACATTATCTCTGCCAGCAAGATAATTACACAGCCTTCATTTAACAGTAGGGCAACACTACTGTAGCAACAAATTAACTCAGCTCCATTTGCAATTCATGGTGTGTTTTCTCATTTAATACCATTTGTCTTACCCCAAGTGAATGTTTCCATTAGTTTTCTCCAGCACAGCAAAATACTCTGTTGGACTTCACACATTACATCATCAACTACTTTATTTCCAGTAACTTTGAGAAAGCTGTATAAATTTGATTAAATGTTCCCCCCTCCCACCCCAAACTTTCATTAAACCATCCCTTTTTGGTTTATAGCCAAAAAATAATACAGCAGGTGCTTCTGGATTTAATGAGTAAGGAATGCATTTTACTCTGTGTTCATTCCATTCCATTCCAGAAGCTGACATTGAAAGCATTCAGCTCTTGTGTTTTATTAAAAAGACTAAAGCATATACTCAGATCAGTTATCAGTGCAACTAACAGCAAATTTTGCAATTCAGCAAGTATCAGTAAAACAAACAAAACATATCACAATAGGATGTGCACTTAAAGCAAGTGTTACTAAGTTGGACAAACATCTGCATATAAATAAGCCCCATCCACCTTGATACTGAATCGTTTACTTTCCTCCTGATTTTCATATAAAATCTGCATCTCAACTTGAACTTAACAATACCAGAAATCAGGTACATGCAACACTTTAGAAATAACTATGCAATATGTTCTAGTATACTGTGCATAGGATTGGGAGCCAGGATTTCCTGAGCTCAACGTTGGCTATGCCGCTAATTTTTATGACCTGGTAAAGTCAACCTCTCTTTCTCATTTTACCATCTATAAAATGGAGAGAGCAATACTTGCCTATCCTATAGGATTCGTTAATATTTGAACAGAGTTCTGAAGATATAAAGCACTGTGAGGTAAGTGCTAAATATTATAGCTGCAAGTACAGATCATAAGAATAGTCTTCTTGGCAGCTAACACTATGCCCTGCTATATGCATTTAGTTTTTCTAAGTTTGAGGAATAATCAACAGTTATCTTCCAGAGGCTTCACTGCAATTAACACAGCAGAGAGCAGCATAAATGTCTCTGAAAATTACAGTATTTTGTGAGCTTAAGGAATTATTTATTGTGAAAATTATTAAGTACCATTCTGACATGTTTTAATTGCCAAATTGTCATCCAAGAGTGTACACAACTTAAACCCTTTTCTACCCAACACATTAATAGTTTAAAGTCCTTTTAAAACTGTAAGCAACATGAATATTCCCTTCTGAGATAAAACAATTTGCACATGAATTACACTGGGAACTAAAAAATGCAGTCAAGATTATCTATCCTCTACATTACTCAGCAGGAAATGGAAAAAAAAGAATGATTGCACACTTCAACTGTCAATTTTTCAGTACCTTCACCCCTCCCTCACAACCAAACTTCCTTTTTATTACTAATCGGCTTTGTAAATTATACTCAGCACTAAAGCTGTTTGTGTAGGCCACTGGATCCTTGCAAATCATATAATGAAGCCCAAAGAACTTTTACTGTTATTATACTGGCAAACATAAAGGAAGCAGTAAGGGATCCCCCATCACAGTGACAATCCATAATAAAAATAACCCACCCAGGACAAGTAGACCTAGAAACATAGTATGGTGACTATTTCTATTACAAATTGTGGCACATCAGAATGGCCAGAGAGTCTTCTCACATACAAGTTCCCAGTGTGTCTGCCCAGAACATGCAGGGATATTTTTTTCCCCAATAAACAAACAACAAAATGAGATATGCTTTGTTTTTTTAATCAAATACTGTAAAAGATTAGCTGTTTTCTTTTGCACCAGTGGCAGGTCTCTTATCATTCTCATCATATTGAAAGCTTATCCAACAGATGTCCTCTCCTTACCCTCCAGTAGTTCTTTGTGCACTCAAAATTAACCCACTATCACAATGTTTCTCTGTATTATCCAACATGAGATATTTGGAGAGGTCTTTGTTGTATTTTATAAGGAAAGTTGCATTAAAAGCATTAAAATAATTATGTTCACTTGGAACAAAATACAGTGCCAGCATTTTGTGTGGTATTCCATATAAAAGCTAATTAAAGAAGTTGAAAACAGCCTTAGAGATATTCTTTTTAAACTTTATTGCATTTAAAATGGTCTAGAAAAGGTATGCTTGAATGTCATCCTTTTCCAGTAAGAATGAATGACCTCTCTGATAATCATCTAACCCACTTAAAAAATGGTTATGCTTTTTAAATTATTTAACAAACATGAACTTTGTGCTTGTCAAAAAGAGAGCAACAACTATTTCCCAAATTAATTAAACAGAATAACAGATAGAGCTGACAAACAGATGATTTGTCTAACTAAACATCAAAAGATATATTTAGCCTATAGTAAAAGAAAGGGTGTCACTTTCTGTTATACGATTCCAAGGTGACTGCTTACATTTTGAACTGGTAGGCTAATTCTAGCCGGAGCACAAATCTGTCTTTTATTTCATAATTAATTCTCAGTGTCAAAACTGGTGGATGTCCTTTTTTGTACCAGCCTACTATGGCTGTTAATTATATCACAGAAAAGTATGCTTAAAACAACAGTGGTGATGACAAACTCAACATAAAGAAATTTAGAATTAGGGCTAAAGCAGATAAGTAGTATGCCTTCCTTATCTCACTTCATTGTGCCTCATAATTGCATACCAATTTGGTTAGATTTTTAAAATACACCTATATATCTATCTTGTAGGTACACGTATAATAGAAAACACAAACTACAAATGATGCAGAATAGAATATAGATCAATAAAAAAATCAGATTTTTCCCTTGTAAAATAGATATTTTAAATAGATTACAGATATTTAAGACAAACAAGATTTATTTATGGATTGTATTTTTAATATTGCTCAAAGGTTTTCTTTATTTTATGTTCATTTATTTAGAAATTTAAGTACCTAAAAAAACAATCCATTAGGAGTCAGAGCCAGATCCTCAGCTGGTGTAAATCAGCATAGCTCCAGTGTAGTCAATGAAGCTATGTCAATTTACACCAGATGAGTCTGTGGGCCTTAGTATCCATCCAGACCTTTAACATTAATTCTGCCAAACTTAAACACTCCTCTCCTTTGTCAAAATCCTGGGAGAACTGATGGGTCTGGTAACATGCCCTAAAGATCAGATTCAGGCTCTGCCTCAGTGAAATGGGAAGTGAATTTGACAGAGGCCTATCACTGTAAATTCTCCATCAACAGTCCCTTTGTGGTTAGATTCAGACTGTCAGCCACAGCACCTCAACTGTGGTGGTCTCACATAGAGAGAGATGGCCCTCAAACAGTGTGGATTCAAACTATTTAAGACTTACTAGGTCGAAGTCAGGACCTTGATTTGCATCCTGAAATGAACTGAAAGGCAGTGCAGATCTTGTAGCACATAGCATCTCCACCTTGATGACTCACAAATCTACCAGCCTATTCTTGACCTGTTTCCTTCCCCCTAATCCACATCTCAACTCATCTCTTGGAGTTTCACTATCCGCTTAAATGTAACATGATCCCAAAAGAACTCCTTGTCTTCACTTCCAAAACCTTTCAATTTCCCCATTTCTCTATTACCCACAGAGTCATTGGTGTGATGATTATCTTCCTGACTCATCATTTTTGACCATATCATCTTCTCTTTGAATCCTACCACTGCCTTCCTCTTTTTTACCACATCTAATTCAAGCTAACCATCACCTTCACAGTCCTGTATACATTTGCCCATCCCTACTTAATTGCTCTTATTTAATTTCATATTGCTTTACTGTCCCCTCAGCTTTGCCAATGATGCTAGCATTGTCTGTATGTTTTGTTCAGATTCTCCCATAAGCAGCTCTTTGACTTATTCCACACTGTGACCTTTGCAGGGAATGCCCTTCCTAAGCTCATCAGCAAGGCTCCTACTCCATCTCTATTTAAGTCCCTCCAGAAGACCCTCTTCTGCCATGTTGCCAATGGGAAATCCAGCTGATTTATGCTGACAAGTTAATTAAAAAAAATAAGGTCAAAACCTTATTTTCCCAGAACTATTTCCTCCATCAACCATTTTTAAGCTTCTTTAGTTCCTTGGGCCAGGGACTTCTTTTTCTGTTTGAAAACCACCCATCACACTATAAGAGCTACCAAAAACAAACACCTTCTGCCACCAAAAGTGTAAGATACCCAAAATCTTCTAAGACTTTCAGATGGTGACCAATTTACTAATAGTAGGCAAACTCCTAAGAAGCAGAACTATACTCAGCCAATCTTCTGGTTACTTCCCTCTACCCAACTTTGATTTTGGTCTTGTATAGGTTGAGCGATCCTCTTATCAAGCACTAGTCTCTAAGGCACTGGATACGTTACTCATCTGCAATGGGTTTGTCAGAAAAAATGGAGATTAAAGATTGTTTCAATTTGCACATTGAAACATCGTAGCTCATACTGCCTCATTATTCCTTCCAATGGCTCCACTACATCTTGAATAAAAAGGTTGGTGAGATGGAATTCTTTGAAGCCTGTATGAAAAGAGCTATTGTATGTCATACTCTACTAGCCCAAGCATAACAAAGATAATTTATAATTAGAAAAAAATGTTAAAAAAAAGTTATTTAAAATTTCAGGTTAACAAAAATAATTTGAGGGTGGTGCTTCTTAACAAAATAATCATCGTATTTTAGGATGATAATTTCCTTGATTTTCAGAGCTTATTAGCCCAGAATACAGTTATTAGCAAAGTACATGAATGCTAAAACCAAAATATAGAAGAAAACCACAATTTCCCAACTAGATCACTATTTGAATCAAATGTGTTGTGTGCAGGGACCCACATCCAGTCACTCCCCAAAATAGTGGTATGTATTTTCTTTTGCTGTAGAGATTAACAACTAGGAATTATTTTGGGGATGTTCTAGGGCCTGTATTATACAGGAAATCAGACTACATGATCACAATGGTCCCTTCTGGCCCTAGAATCGATGAAAAATATTGACGCAACATATCAAGCACTACATTGTAAATAAAATAAAGGAACACTAATACACAAAATAACAGTGTCTACATGCATTAGCGGCAGTGACAATCACACCAAAAAGGGCAATATGTTCCCAAAAGAGCAACGGTCTGTTAAATTTAAGTTTGAACTTCTTATGAGAAGCATCTTATTTGCCCACTGAGTACAATTATATCAGATTTCTTTTACTATCTAGATTAAAATCTTGGACGTTCCAAATGTAGGTGCCCAAGTGTTAATTTTTATTGCTATACATACTGCATTATCTAATGAAAATATTTAAATACAATCATTTAGCATAAAAAACAATGCTGTAATTCTTAGGAACGTCAGGTATTTAGATTGTTTCTATTTCTAAAACTAGTAATTCCCATCTTAAAAATTATTGATGTTTTCTGCATTAGTTAGAAAAAGTGGGAAGTCTGGAACATTGTCTCTAATATTAATATGTAAGGGATGTATAAAAATAATCTTTTCTGTTTGATTTTGACTCTCTACACAAGCTTTGTAAAGCGTGGCTGGCACACCAAAGAAATAATATTCTTGCACATCAGAAGTAAGTACTCTATGTTCCAAAATACAAGTGTCCCACAATGTCAGATTGGGAGTTGAAAGTTATGGAGACACTGCTGAGCCAACTGCTGCAAGGATAAGAAGGATCCTGTAGTCCAGGGGTCGGCAACCTTTCAGAAGCGGTTTGCTGAGTCTTCATTTAGTCACTCTAATTTAAAGTTTTGTGTGCCAGTAATACATGTTAATGTTTTTAGAAGGTCTCTTTCTATAAGTCTATAATATATAACTAAACTATTGTTGTATGTAAAGTAAATAAGATTTTTAAAATGTTTAAGCAGCTTAATTTAAAATAAAATTAAAATGCAGAGCCCCCCCGACCTGTGGCCAAGACTCGGGCAGCTTGAGTGCCACTGAAAATCAGCTTGTGTGCTGCCTTCGGCACGCGTGCCATAGGTTGCCTACCCCTGCTGTAGCCGTTGATGGATATACATAAACATGCCCCACACTTCAGCCTTTCCCAGGGGGTTGTGTGTATCAGCTGAGTAACATTCATAGATTCATAGATTCTCATAAGGTAAGCTGACCAAACAAATGAATGAATGAAAGAAAGTCACCGCCAAACTTGCACCTTCCTGCTATTCATTACATCTGACAAACATCAAGAAACAAGGGTGTTTAATCATGTATTGGTAGTTTTGTAATTTAAGAACAGGAACCAAACTAGCAATGTATGCAAAGTGGAAGAGGGGGCATCTTGCTTCTACTGAAGTCAATGGCAATGATTTTGGTGGTGTAGGATCCACACTAAAGCAGTGAACATTGGCTCTGGTGGACTGTCAATTTCCAAAAGGTATGTCCACTGGAGTTCAGTCAATTTTTAGTTCCAGTTAGTTAAAAGGAAGAGGGGAAGAGGCAATTATCCTCAGCTTTCCAGCCCCAAGCAGCAATTATTTGTATTACCATAGGGTCGACAAGCCCCAGTCATCGATCAATATTCTACTGTGCTAGATGCTGTACAAACACAAGTAAAAAATACCAGCAAACTGTAAATCCCTGCTGAAAATGCATTTCTGGCCTATCTTTCTATTCTGTAATTTACATGAGTGAAGAGCCAAGGTCTAGGATCTTGGACATTGTGGAAACCCAGAGCTTTTTCTGAATATCAGGACAGTGAAATATTTGTTTACAGTCCTCATTAACTAACTGTAACACCATGAAATAGTCTCAAACATGTGAATAAACAAGCAATGTTTTGTTTTTTTCTATTCATAACCCAACGCAGTTAAAATATAAATATAAAATGTAAAGTATGGAAACATCCTTTCTGGATTTGTATTTACTGATTTGTAGTCAGTCAAACAATTCACATGCAGAACTATCTTCCTTCGAACTAAATGAATTGCGCTATAATGGAATGAGTATGGGACTTGAAAAAAATTGCTTCCAACTGCACATACGAGAAAAAAATTGCTAAGTCTAAATTAAGATGTTGGCTATGAAGTTTCCAATAGGACCTTGACATGACTGTTGACCTACTCATGACATGATCACACCAGTAAGGATTTGGAATTCTATTAGTATTACCAGAGGAAAAAAGTCAAGGAGTCATCAGGAAAACAAATCTATATCTGCTACTCCATCAGCCAATTACTGTTGTTAAAGTGGAATTAGACGGGTATTGACAATGCGGAGGGGATAAGGATTAGGCAGATGACTGAGTACACAGCTAGCACTGCTGTTCTATTTTTGCTGCAGAAACTTTGAAAAAAATCTCAGAAGCAGAAGGAATGTGCTGTATGGAATACAATATTATGAATCTGGTCACATCCAGGAAGAAACAGGTAGTCAGATTACCCTTTCAGCCAATCACTCAATGTACTTCTGGACAAAAATACTACATACCACACTTTAGTGAAGTGCACTAACAAAATATAAACTTGGCAATACAGTTCAATCTTGATTATTTGAACGCCATGAGGGACTTTGAATATATTTAAATAATCATTTTTTTTGTTTTGTTTTCTTCAGTGTAATCACAGGATTTTTTTTTCAATTAAGTTAACAGATGTCTTGGGAACATAAGCTTGTTCCAGATAACTGAGATTTGGATTATACATACTGGGCACTAATTTATAACTATAAATTCTTAGTATTTACATAGTGCTTTTCACCCACAGTTCTCAAAACAATTTACAAAAGGTAAGCAAGTATAATTCTTCCCATTTTACAGATGAGGAATCAGTGGCAGAGAGAGATTAAGCAATCTGTCCCAAGTTACAGTGAGCCCATGGTAGTCAGGAACGGTGTCCAGGTCTCCTAATTCCCATTTATTTATTTTTCAATGAATTGAAAATTTAATTTTCAATTACATAACAAAAAAAAAGGCTGCAAGTAAATATTAGAGAAAATCAAAGATTCAAATTTAACACACCTGGCTTGATTAGGCCTTATTCCTCAGAACAATGTAGTCCTGACTCAACAAAACAAAATCCTGACTGTTGAAGCTCAGGAATAATGGACCAACTGTAAAACGCTCAATTTCTTTTACAGATTCTATTGACACCATGAGGGCAGAGCTGAAGTATTTATCATTGTGCAACTACCAAAAAAATAAAAAGAAAAAATAAGATGCCTGCCCCCAGGGTCAAGCAATTTTGACCATTTCTTTAAAAGTATACAATATACACATTAACAGATAGACTCCTCTCAGTTACTTCTAGACCACAATACCCCAGTGTAGCGGGGTCACCACCCTGCTCCTGCCCAGAGGGGTTAAAACCAGCCCTGGGAGAGGGCTGTGGCAGGGGAAAAGCTGGGCTGATTGAGGGAAGCAGCCTCAGCTGGGGGCCACGCCCCAATCAGGGTCCAGCTGGCCTTATAAAGGCCAGTGAACCCAGGAGCTGACACAGTCTCTCTCTGGCTGTAGAGGGAAATGGGCCTGGCTGCTGAGGAGATGGATAAGGTACCTAAGCTGAAGCAGGGCTGGGGGAAGGCCAAATAGGTATTGGGGTTGCAGGGGACAGCCCAAGGCTAGGGTGAGGCAGCAGGTCCAAACCTCTCCTTGCCTGTGATGAGTTGCTTATACTGCACTCTGCCCCAGGGAGCGGGGGCTAGTTGGTGACTTGCAGTAGCCTACGATTGAGGCAAGGTGGGGATAGGGGGTGGGGGTTCCGCAGGAAGAGGAGACTCAGTGAGACTGTGGGGTACTGCAGGGGGCAGCACCCCGGTCTGAGAGGGGCACCAGGGTCTGAGAGGGACTCGGGACCCACCGGGAAGCGGGACTCCGGCCTGCAGAGGGCACTCCAGGGTCGAAGAGCTAATACCCAAGATGACTGACAGGAGGTGCCGCAGGGGTGAATTGCTGCACTGTTATACCCAGTAAAAGCAAAACATTAAAAAAAAAAAAAAAAATCACCGAGTTCCCACTCACTACCCATCTTCACAAATTTACCACTTTCCAGTAAGTCAGGGATAAAATATGGGCCATGCAGACCAAATTAATTTCACCTGCTATGGAATTACAGATGGAATATATGTATTAGTATAGTCACATATTTAGTTATACATATTTGTGATACAATATAGTGACATCAAGTGCTAAATACTGAAAACCCACATGAAAAAGTGAAGGGACTCATAAAATAGCAGTCTTGGATTCCCTTAGATGGTAAGAGTAATCCAACACACACATGCTAGAACTCCACAACTTCTCAAGAATGAAAAGCAGACAAAGACTTCAGAGAAATTGATGAATTCCTATACAGTCTGGTTGTCTACTAAGCCAGTTAACTTCTCAGTTGATCCACTGTGCTTGTCAGTGGTGTGCACTACAGAGCTCCAATATCCTTTTCAGGTTCAGCAGAGTGATGTACAGTAATCTCTAACCAAAACTGCCATGCAAATTGAACATAAGCAACTTGCCGTACTCTCTTAAGGAATCTGCTGGCATCTCAAGAACTACATTTTTTCTTCCTTATCTTGTCCAAGGGAATCAGGCATGATAATAACTGGAGAGAAGACAGAAGACTGAAGGACAGTAGCAGTAAAGTTGTGGGACTTCAGAAAATTCAAAAGAAATTGCAGAAAGATAAGGGACTAGTCTCAAAAGCAAAGAACAAAGGATAGCATGGAGAATCAGGGGCATGCACAACAAAAATGCTTTATGTAGATGCATATGTCATTTTATTTAATACTGATTAGTGCTGATACTTTAAACAAAGTTAGTTCAGAAGATGTCATGGCTTAGAGTTATTATAGCGCTATATTTTTTATTTACTCTTTAGCTGACCAATGATATTACATAACGCTCTAACTCCTATTTTGGACTATCAGAAGGCACACATTTGAAGCTGAAACGGACCTCATTCTCTGAAAAGTTACCAAGAGTTTCCAGTTTTACCAGCAAGTTAATGAAACTTGTATTGTAGCTTCTGACATTAAAGAATACAAGTCTCCTACAATATTCATACAAAAACAAAAACAAAATTAGACTCAAGTGTTACTGCAACCACAGGTCTGACCTGCACAGAAAAACCCTCCAAATTCTACTGCCAAGCACAATAGGATATGTATACTGAATTAAAAACAAATATAAAGCCTACAAGTCCTTCAAAGGGGCAATGAATAAGCTAAATAGAATGAGACTCTGTTAGCCTCTTATCAGATCATAACAGCAAACCACTAAGACTGGATAGCTCTAAAGTTTATTTTCCTCCCCATCTGCACCTGTTCATGAAGATTTCTGGACTGGAATCAGGGAACTGGTACAGAAAAAAAAAATCATTTGTCTTCCACTGGGAGACTGTGCTCACTGGAACTGTATGAGGTGAGTCCTTTGTCCAGTTGGCTGGAAGAAAAAAAGTTATTACTCATATAACTCATCTACTCTGCAATTACTGGCAGAGAGGAAAAGAAGGGGACGATTTACCTGGGAGCAGAAGGAAGAACTTGACTCTCCACACCAGGACAGAGATGTGAAGGGCAAATAGGGAAAACAGAGGGACATTCCCAGAGTTTAGAATTTCTTACCTGAGATTCCCCAGGTCCTAGAGTTTGAACATTAAGAGGCTGGCAAGCAACCCCTTAGGCACTCTGCAGGCTACTCAGGGCTGTAGACCTAGGATGCAAGTAGCAACCAACAGAGTGTGGGTCTCCTCCAGAGGAGGAATATTACAGCTCAAACACCTTTGATCCAGCTTAGAGAAGAAACTTAGTTAAACCAAAGGGTGTTAGGGGAGAACTTTCTGCCAGGAGGTGGCATTTGGTATGGTTAGCACATCTGCAGGTAACAGAAATTGAGCAAACTTAGGAATGGTTCAAAGTGAATTTGGCCAAGTTTCCTGCTGAGATGGCAGATCAAAATTGGGGAAAAAATAAGGTGTCACTCAGGGTGTCTGGAGCCAAAATTTCAGTGGACACTGGGAGCAAAGGCAGGGTTGTGGCAGCCATGCTCTCAAAGGATCCTGAGAATCAAACTGGGGAAACTGAGCACAACTCAGGCTGGCTCCTAATAGGAACCAAATTTGGGGAAACTGAGGCGTGGCCCAGAGTGGCTGTGGCTAAGATTCTATCTGAAATTTTGGAAGCTGAGGCACAGCCCATTGTGGCCACACCCAAGATTCCAGTGGATATTGGGGAAACTGGGGCACAGTCTCGTGTTGCTGCAAAGACCCAACCAAAATTGAGGGAACTGAGGCAAGGCATCCAGGATACACATGCAGCAACCAGGAGCCTGTGGCATATAACAGAAGACCCTGGATATTGGGGGACACCACAGTCAAGGGACCCTGACTCACAGCATTACGCTGAGGCAGGGCAGAGAGAGGAAGCTGCCCTTAAGAAGGAACACACTGTTACCTCAAAAGACGGGAGATGGTTTCCTCACATACACATTGCCCAGGGGTAGAGAGAACCCCCCCACCTCCCCAAGGCATGCCACACAGTGAGGTGTGAGGGGCATGAATCCTTTCCCTATCTGACCCTGGGTAACTGAAGCTCATGCATAACAGCTTACTTAAGACCAGCTTTGCATTGGTGGGCCACCTGAATATACTTTTGTTGGCAAGAAGGGTGGATTCAATAGACTATACAAGCCTGTTAACTTTATTGCATATTGTCTGGTAAGTTAAAAGTACTGCCACCAAGGCAATTCAGGCCAAATTCAGAGTCCACACTACTAATAGTCAGTTCTTCAAGTCATTAGCTAACTTGGAATAAAATACTGGTGAAAAAACTCACCAACTTGGCTTTTAACTCAGGATAGCATCTTGAATTTAACTCTATAGGTGTCCTATAGATAGAGACTTCCTGGCACAGTCTAGAATAATTGAGTGCTGCAGAAGCAACCAGCTAATAACATGAAGTGGTCAAGGAGAAGAAGTTGTTCCACTTACTATGACAAGGGAGCTGGATTTTTTGCTAAAACGATTAGCTGTGAAGTGGTTAACCTGTTACCATTAAATTATCATTAGATTTAAAGAATTAAAGCCAATTTTCATGACTTTTTAGATCTAAAATATTTAGAATATTCTTAAGTATTAAACATAATAGTAAGTGAAAAATTATCTTAAAGTGCACTATTAAAGAGTGCCCCTTTAAACTTTTTTTTAGAGATATTATTTGCATGAAAATTAAGGAAGACAACACTACGCTGAGTCAAAATTTGAAAGTTTGTTATGGGAATCACATCGGCATTCCCCATATAAGCGACTGTGTCTTTGTATAAAATTGTAGTACGCAGCACAGTGGGATTCCAATCTCTGAACAATACTGTGTTATAAATATTAAATTATAGTAAGATGTAAACATAAATACTGCAGAAACTAATGGATACACCATGGAAGTGGCTAACACAGTGTATGGAGTACTGCCTTAATCTGATCCTTCAGCACAGGTTTTGATTCAAATGGAAAGGCTCATTCAACGCTCACTGAAGTTAATCAAACTCCTAGAGAGGCTGGTTGTTGCTTGGAGTGTGCTATTTTTTAAAGGCCATAGAAGGGATATGAAAAGGGTTTCAAGATAGGGAAAGAGGAAACTACACAGATCAGACAGGATGTGTGCTGTCACTAAACCATGGATGTACCAAGGATGAGTTTACTTCTCAATACAACAAAAGTTGAAAATCCCTGCTATAAGTGCAAAATTCAGCTCAAATTTAACTGCAAACTGGTGCTTCCAGAGTTTACTTAAAACAAATGAAGTTCAATGCAGAATAGCCATTCTTTGCAAAATGAATGCAACACTTCCAACATTGACTAGTTAAGCCCATCAGAATAGTGGTGATTAAACAAAATTTTATCAGGATAACACCACATTCTACACAATAACCTAAAATTAATCTGAAAGTGCTATTGCAAAAGCAATTCTAAACACTTGTCAGAAATAGGGCAAAGCAGTTTTAAACTCTTAACCAATAAGTGGAAAGGGCAGCAATTTCACTACAAATATTGTAATGGGCTTCATCTTTTGTCAGACTCAAGGGGACATTTCAAAATCTGTAACACTGATTAAGAATAAAGGGCAAAAAGCAAAAATGGATATACAGCTAACAAATACATAAGCAGAAACTTAAACCAATCCGCTAAATGTAACCTGTCTTGCCAGATCTTTTTAACTGATTGGAAAACTTGCTCAACTTAATATTGACACAGATGTGCAAATCAATACACACCTAATAAGTGATATATTTTAATTTAAATATGTTCAAAATATTGCAGTAGATCTATGCACTTAGCACATACAAATCATCAAAAGGGTTTCTTGTTGATTGTTGGAACTTACCATAAATACACTCGATCACAAGATGGTTTGTTTATAAGCCGACCTCCCGAAAAATGCATAAGTAAAAATGGAAATTTTTTATGACCCATTCATAAGCCGACCCTATAATTCAGGGGTCAGCAAACTCTGGCTCCCAGGCTGTCAGGATAAGCTGCTGGTGGGTCGAGACAGTTTGTTTACATCAAGCGTCTGCAGGCATGGAAGTAAACCTAAGAAAACAAAGTGTCCTGGCCCAGCAGCAGTTTAACCTGATGGGCCAGGACAGCAACTGGTGGGGAAAGTTGGGGGGGGAGGGGAAGAGAAGCTGGGTGTCAGGGGAGTAACCTCTGACCACCCCCCCCACAGGACCCCACCCCTAGCCTGGGACCCCCCCAACACTCTCCCCATCTCATCCCTTCCCTTCCCACCTTAGTTGAGGTGGGCCAGGTGAGGATGTCTCTGGCCTAGCTGGAGCTGCTCCGGCAGGTTGGGCAGCACGGCTACAAGCTGCTCCGGCGGGCTGGGCCAGGCAGCACGTCCACAGCCTGCTCCGGTCAGCGGGGCTCGACAGCATGGCCGCAGCCTGTCAGACCCGGAGCTGCAGCTGCTTTGGAGGCTGGGGGGAGAGCAGTGTGGCCAGAAGCCGAGAGAGGCTGTGTCAGACCTCTCCCTCTCTAAATCCATTCATAAGCCGACTTTACTCTCTGGTGCTTCCCTTTTTTACTAAAAAACATTCGGCTTATGAACGAGTATATATGGCAATGCCCAGACATCACAGGATGGTAAGTAAAGCTGGGAAACAAGAGATGCATATCTCATACTGCATATTCAAAAATCTCTCTTTTTTAAAATACATAACTTACAATTAAAATGTATGAAAAGGAATCCTATTTTTACTATTAGTTTTGAATGAGTTGAACTCATTAGGCAACTTTAACTGCAATGACTGGGAACATTCAGAGTTCTGTAAGCCTAAATGTGTATTTTGCAACCTATGCACCTCCTGCCGACATGAAGTTCAGACTATTCTTCACACTGTATACTTCACACAGTTCTCAGTGAAATAATACCAGTTAATACTGATTTCAATGAGTGCATATGAGGAAGAAGAGAAAGGACAGAGAAAAATATCTTGCTGAACTTAATCAGCACTCCCTATTTTTTTCTCAGAGTACTATAGTGCACATAGTGTCCTCACCAAACATTTCATGCCCCCCTCTATAGCTTTTCTTAGTTTATAATCTTTTAGGTAAATTGGCTTCAGATATGTTTAGACAATCAGTAAAAAATAAATAAATAAAACCACCACCAATGACCACAATTTCACTTTCTAACACTTGCATACACATATCCAAAATCCTCAATGCACACAGGAACAAGGGACATTTTTACTAATTTATGAATGGTTAAATTAAATGCTCTCTTAATATGCCAGTACAACATGCTTATGGTACTTATAACATCAAAGGCGCTTTGGGTAAGAGGTAGGATCTTGAATTATATTTTCTATATCTGAATTATACCAGTGAGATATCAATAAAAAGCACTCTTTTGGGGAAGGAATAGAAAGTAATATCTGCAAAATTCCAGAACGCATGTATAGTTAAAGGGCTGTTGAGTGACACTTAACCATTCATAAAGGTATATATTATCTTCTGTAATTTTCATTCCTCATTCTTTAATATTCAAGGATAATTGTGCTAAAGCAAGATCTGCGATTCTTAAAATTTCTCTTGGTGCTTATTCCACTTGTGAAATTATAATCCTAGATTTATGAAATAATTGCTTGTTTTAGATATAAATATGTCTCCAATACATCATTATTTGCTACTTGAAGTCATAGGCAGAAACAGCAAAATGTTGATTATGTACAAGGGTAATGCAAATACACCAAAACATGAAAAAACATAAATAGCCCCTATTAAAAAAAATAATTTCCAAATGTAACTATTTTCATCTTTACATTCTCAATTCTGTTAAACTGAACTAACATTTTGATCATACCAAATTAGTGCTAATGATGCTTTTCATTGTTCATTTAGCACGATGGTTACATTAAATCTGTGATTCATGAAAGTAGGTATGATTATTACTATTTCACTCCTAAGTGTAGAGAGAGACCAGGACTGAGGAAACACACTACATTACTTATAAATAAAGTTCAATGGCAGGTTTCATTTTCTCCAGAAGAAGAGTGAGCATGTAAACATGAAATATATACTGCCATTATTTTTATAGGTAATCTCAAATTATCTCAAAATCCTGCCAGTGCAAACTTCAACTTCACTAGTGAGAATACTTTAGTGATATAAACGTACCTCTTCTTAAGGGGTTGGGAAAAAAGGCTTTTTATTTTTTTTTAAATCTGGGCATATGTAATGGTTTATTTATTTAGTTAGTTTTTTAAACGGCATTCTTAGTATTATCTGTGAAGCTGCATGGAAAAACAAAATATTATATAAAAAGGCAACTCTAATTCTGTGTCACAAATTATCCTTATTTCTCTTCCCCTACTCTTATTTATAAATGGAAATATGAAAGAAAAGAAGATCCTTGTTTCCATTAGCTCCATCTGCTCTTGTTGGCTATCCCCTACCTCAAGTTACAATCCTAATTTGTGACCTCAGATGCAGCTGCTATGGAAGTGTTTCTGCTGCCAAAAATCAAAGGATTATGACTTTAGATGGACACTAATGGGTTTAACGTGGCTTGTGTAGTCACGGCAGAGCGCTGGCAGAGAGCTCTCCCAGCACTCTAAAAAAACCCACCTCCACGAGAGGTATGGCTTCCAATGCTGGTGCACTGTTTATACTGGCGCTTTACAGTGCTGAAACTTGCTGTGCTCAGGGGTGTGTTTTTTCACACCCTTGAGCGAGAAAGTTTCAGTGCTGTAATGTGCCATTGTAAACAAGCACTAAGCAAAAGAAAATCAAATGTGATCTGTAAAGATTTTTATTTACTTTCGTATTTAAAACCAAACTTTAGTGTTAGCTGCTGCATACGTAAACTGAAATATGCACATCAGCAAACATGCCATTTTACTTAACATTTTCTTCCCAGTATGTTTGAATCCAGAAGCTGTAATTGCCCCAACAACCTGTCTGTTTCTCTTTAGTAAAAAAAAGGGTGAATGAAGTCTCTCTGACTACTGTTCAACAATTCATTAAGGTTCTCTTTTAAAAATATTAATGTTTCATATCTTAGGTTGAATAAAGTCAAAAAAATAGGGTTCTGGAAGATTTACAGACAGCAGACGAAGTCATATCATATAAAAGTACAGAATAAACTGATAGGTATGGAAGAAACTTCACAGTTTGACTAGAACTTATTTATTTTAAAATGCTCAGCCAGTATGCCCAGGAGCTCTGAGTTCTGTAGCTGCTTCAATAGACGACTCAATTTCTTAATTTGGGGGGAGGGGGGGCAGTGGAAGGAGTGTTTCACACCAATGTATGACAACATATTCAAACGGTGATTAATATCTCTGCTGAATTTTAAAGATAGTGTGGTTGTAGCAAATGGTGAAAGCTTAAGCCCATCAACTAGATCTTTTTTCAGGAAACACACTGCAGAGGCTAAAAATACACAGAAGACTAAAGAAAGTTATTTTTAATACTAAAATTAGATAACAAATATTGCATGGCATAAAGTTTTAGTCTTGGAATGTCAAAGAACTTTATAAAAAAGATACTAGAACTACTTAAGTGCTGTCAACTCTGAGGTGGAATAGGTCTGTCTTTTGTGTCTACATAGAGAATAGCAACTTTCAGATCAATGCCTCAAAAGCCTGTCCTCCATTGGCTTTTGAGGCATTGTTCTTTCTTGGTTTTCCCTCCTATTTCTCTGACAAGTCCATTGGGTGAGTGTTCTTATTTCTTTCTTACTCTTTCAATGGATATTTTCCCAGGTTATGCCTATGCCCTCATGTTCTTCTCTGCACACATTTTCTCTAGGTGCTCTTATTAACAAGAATGGCTTAAAATACTACCTTTATGCAGATGAGTTGCCAAACTACTTCTCCATTGAAAACCTGTCTCCATCCATCTAATCATGCAACTTTGCTTGTCCATCTGACATCTCTGCGGATATCAAAACAACAACTTAAGATCTTCAAGGCTAAAATAGAGATTTAGATCTCTCTCTAGATTTCCTCTCGCTATTTCTTAGTCATATTGAATAGATTTTGTGGCTCTCTTGCTCTCTTTTTATTTCCTCCACACTGCCATTTCCAGGAAAGAAAAATAAATAGCCACAATTTGTGTGTCAAGTACTAAGGAAGGAACCTAAGTGAATCCTAGAAAGTTACTTCTTCAAGGAGTCAAATAAACCCAACCCTGACAACTCTCACGCTTCCTTAGCTTCCTGTACGGACACATGGAGCTAACAAGCTGTCTTGCATTAATTTTGTTGCTCTCGATATCCTGTATTCCTCCTTTGTATGCTGTCTTAGACTGTAAACTCTTCAAAAAAAGCAATCTTTTCTTACCTTGTTGTAAAGTGACAGCATACAAAAAAATAAAAACAGATTACATAACTTGCACCTAAAAATAACTGGCACTTGATACAATTTGGTAAGGATTTCTTTTTTTAAACTCTGAAAATGTGCTTGGTTCTTTACAATTACTAAAGAACATACCTTCAAATTCAAAGTCTCTTTTAAAAGATCGTATTTGCCCAGAAAACACAGCCTAGCCACTATTCATTGAAGTTTTGTGCTCCTACTTTGAGGGTAGAGACCACAAATGCTGGTGTGTGTACACACACACGCCCTCCCACCCCAATATCTTCTTGTCTTGTGTTTCATAAGATATGCAGTACAGAACTATTTTCTAAATGGAAAAGGGATCTAAATAAGACTTTAAAAGATATTACAAAGAAAAGGCTTTGATCCTACATGGTAGTCTGCCCAGGCAGAGGTCTGAGCTAGTAGATCCCAAAGCAGACTCCATGTAAAAAATAACGAACGCTGATTTTTGGTGGGTTTTTTTTTTTTTTTAAGCAGACTATTAAACAGTGCATTTCTAAATATTTTTATATTACATGTCCAACTGAAGGTAGTATTTAAATAAATAGTGTGAAAATATGACACCTCTCAGAATTCATTTAAGATTTTACAGAGTTCAGTGTGTACATTTATTAAAATGGTTAGAGGACACATTGTACAGATTTACTAAAATATACCCAAAAGAGCTCTCTGCTTGTTTTTGACAAAAAAATTACAAGAGGAATAATAGATCAGTAGTAATCACCACTTTATGTTAAGATGTCTCCATTTTTAGCATATAGGCGTATTTTCTTCCATCTCCTCTATATCATAACTACTTTACTCACTCTCTAATACCACATGCACTATACCCTATTCCGCATCACTGATTTTAAATTTAGCCTATAAAAATCATTTTGCATACATTAAAAACAACAATACATGAATACTGACGTAGTAATTCAATCTCAAGGTTCTTCTGACAGAATTAAAGTTATCACTTTTTAGTATGGTAGCCAAATCCTTCTGAGTCAATTCGTAAACTTCCATTGTGCAGGAGACCCTATATATAGCTATATATAGATAAACTGCAAAGAGTACACTTTATTAAACTTTTTTGCTGCATGGGCAAATGGCATTCAGTAAGTTTCAGGAATCTGGGGATACTATGTGATAATTATATAAAACCATTTAAAGAAAATTAACCCATTGTTTCATAACCTGCATCATACTCACACTAACAGCCCTCACCCTTTATACATAACACTTATTTTCTTCATATATTCATACAAGAGAGCAGCATATGGTAGATAAGGCAGAACACTCGTAGCTGGGTACAATCCCAAAAGGAACTTTTACCTGAAAGGGACAAATATCTTGAAAATAGGTATGTGATTAAACATACTTTGAAGGAATATCTTGTGAAAAGACAATGTGAAAAAGCTAAATAGGTTTTCTTAAAACAGTTTTTACTTATAAAGTCTTTAGCTTTTAAAAAGGGAGACTGTTAACTTAAGATCCCAACTCTTGATTATTTTTTTTTAAAATGTCAGGTGGTACCAGGAACTATTTTGGATTAAGTTTTTAAAAACTGATTTAGTGGTATCAGTTGAAGCTGCATCTAGATAGATAATTGTTATCTGCATACATGACAAATATGCTTACTACTGCTAATTCCTTAACTGCTAATTCAGTTTCCCCAAATTATACTTTCACAGAAAGATCATTTAAGTAACCTTACCAGAAAACAAAAATTAAATAAACCAAACTTTTGCTTGCTCTGTTCCATTAAAAATATTTGTTTGTTTTGTTTTAGACTTAATAAACAAACCACCCCCTACTTTTAAACTGCCACCCATCCTTGCCTAAAGCGTGACCAATAGCTCAGGATAAATTGCTTGTAGGATCTCGGCACATGACAGACCTATATTTTGTACCGTGTGATCTCACCATACATTCCAAATGTGATGATCACTTTTGAGAAAAAGAGTCAAAGCAGTCACAATAGAAAAACAGAGTGGGATCTCAGGAATGGCAAAAAAGGATTTGGAAAATCAAATTAACAAAAAATTACCATTGTCTCTACTCCCTGAATGCAAGAAGAGACACTGGAAGCTTCAGCATCAGTTCACAATGCCACAAGACAGAGAGTAAGAACCTAACTGACAACAACATGCATTGAAGATGGATAATAAGGTAAAGAGTGTACATAAGGATGCTCAAGGGGCTGCTTCACACAATTGTAAGGGAGACACATCACTTCTCTCAGCCCAAGAGATCAAGGAATGAGTCTTGATATAAGGCAGTGCCTCCTAAACTTCAATTCCATCATAACTGAAGCTCAGAGATTGTGCAGGTCAGAGAGAACAGAGAGATATCCTGATGAATTTTTTCTAAAATCCTCTTCTTCTTCAGTGGGACTGAGAAAACAAACTTTTTCTGAACATGAACCTTCCTTCTGAATGATTATTTGAGAGGCAAGAAAGGAATCTTTCCAGGGTATCAAAGTAAATCCCAAAATAGTAGTTACCATCCAGCAATCTGTTGTGTGGGTCCATGCCAGGAGAATGTGGAAGTTTAAATACATAATAGTAATATCACAATAAATTCATTCCATGAAAAAAACCCACTGTGATGGGTTGTGTCCCTGACACAGGCCCATAAGGGGTTAATAGAGTCCTAGAGAGGCTGTGCAGGAGGCAGCCAATTAGAGAGGGGCTGCTAGGAGCAGCCAATCAGGGCTGGTCGGGCCCATATAAGAAGAGCTGCAGAGGAGAGCAGCTTCAGTCACTCCCTGGAGCTTTAGGAGGACCAGTTGCCTTGCAGGCTGAAGGTAGCAAGCACCCTGGACAGAGCAGTGCTGCAGGAAGAGACCCGGGGAGCTAAAGGCAGCTCCTGGTGGGCTGCAAGGAGCTGCAGGCAGAGGCCCTGAGGCAAGGACAAAGAGGGTGCTGGGAGCACAGAGAAGCGGCCCAGGGAAACCTACTGAAGAGTTAGAGAAGGCGCTACAAGTGGCGGCCTTCTACAGGGTTCCTGGGCTGGGACTTGGAGTAGTGGACAGGGCCACCACGGCCCCCCTGCTCACCACTGGGGAAGTGGCTAAACAGTAGACTGCAGTCGCCTCTGAGAGACATGGCTGGACAGGGACTGCAGAGATGTCCCCTGGAAGGGGTGAGCACCAAGTGTGGCACGACCAAAGGGCTGTGTCACTGAAGAGAACATCAGTCCTTGGAGAGATGTGGGTCCAGGAGCAGAAGAGGTGATGGGTGGAGCACCAACAGAGCAAGAAGCACTGGTTAGCAGAGCTAATCCCCAGGACAACCAGCAGGCGGTGCTGAACTGGTGAGTGAATCCCATCACATCCAGCCTATAAAAAGTATACATCAACAACATGCTCCTGTTGTACGTGAGGAGTCACTATTGAATTTGACAGGACAGAAAAACATAGCAAAGCAGAAGGAAAGACAAAAGAGAGAGAGACACAATGGTGAAGTATAAAATCTGAGTTCTCTTAAATTTGTTCACCTGGAGGATTTTTGTTTTTATTTTTAAAGAAACTTACCTGTCTCAAATGACTAAATATGTAGCGAGCTTTCAAATGATGTGAACAATACGTTAAACTGTGTTAGTACAGACAGCCAAAAAAGTGTAAGTTAACTAGAAAGTGCAACTCAGAGGAATTACTGAACATCAGAAATGTTAGTGAATTCCCTTGAGGCATAACTGCTTGTTCAAGCAATACCCAATTATTTATTGTGCTTCCAGTACACACTAATACCTTGCAGAGACAATATGAGCAAATTAAGGTGAGATTAGGTCTAAGGTAACATAGTGTAGAAGGAAGATATTAAGTACTTGATCTCTAAAGATTTTAGGGAAGTCCATTTTTAATTACAAAACCCTTCCCTCCTCAGCCCGTGGACAGAAGCACTTACTGATAAAGTTTGTTTGGTCAGTCTGCATAGCATCTCAAATACAAGATGTAAGTGTTTTGCTAATATTTTTAAGAGCCATGTTAATCAAGGATATGGACCTACGTACAACACACAACTCTGGGCCTTTAACCTCCTTATCAAGAATGATCCAGGCATCCGGAAATCTAGACAAGTACCACCAGTTTCCTTAGAATGATTAGACATACTAAAGAGGTGTGTGTTTTAAAGATGCACATAAAGCTTTAAAAGAAGTCAGCTTTGAGTGAATGTGAATCAGGCATTTTGCCAAAGGATAGATCATTAATGGTTTCTATGATGACTTCCTCAGAGAGGGGCCTGCCAAGACAAATCCTCAGAGTTATACTAGAGAGATTAAGTGAGGTCAAAAAGTCCCACCTCTCCCTAGCTGTGGGCACTTTACCAGTTTAGTAATTTTGATAAACTCCGAAAACATTTCTTTCTTTACGTTTAATTAATCTGGTACCAGCAAATTTTCTAACAGCTGGTATTGCGCTTTGGCCGGTGTCTGACTTGATTAGCTTTGTAAACAGCCAACCAGTTCCGTCATCCTACTAGAATAATCTGTTTGCGAAAGTCAAGACCATTTGAGACCTTTGGGCTATGTGTACACTGACAGCAGAGTTGGCCACTTACAGCTCCTCCAGCAAGGCAGAGTAAAATAAAAAGGACATGAGATGTACCTGAACCTGCAGGTTGTTTTTTCCTCCACCTTGAGATTGAACTGTATCTTGAGTTTATCTTATCCTCCTTTGGAGGCATAAGAACTAATTGTGCCCCTAATATGATTTGAAAAGAGCATATAACATAACAGACAATACCTCAAGGATATAATTTATCTCTATGAAACAATGAGTCTGAGCATCAACAACATGTTCCCTAAAAAGCCTATATACAGAAAGCAAGAATTATTCTCCTTCCAGAACAGCACCTTCTCAACTGATCTTCATGGACCACCATGAAATCTGTGCGACTGGATATCTGAGTGGTATCTGTTTTCACTTTTACAACTCTGTCTAACAAAGTATTTGGCAGGAATAAGCAGTCCCACCCTGAAGAGGCTGGTGTGAGATCCTGATTAAAACAAGTTCTATACAGTAGAGTGTTGGAATTTCTACATTATGTTTGAACATTGACTTTGTTGTATTTTAAATGACTCAGACATGCTTCAACTTTTAAACAGGTGGTTTATATAGGACAAGATACCTCTCCGTTCTGATTCGAAAGGAAAAAGAAGCTGAGAACATTTTTTACCTGATGTTCATACTAGTGCATGAAAACCCTCTCACACACAAAAAAGAATTGATCCACAAAGCAAATATTGAGTTATTACTATGATGGTACAATGGTATATAGTAAGTACTCTGTTATACAAAGGAATTAGAAAGCCCTGATAAGTTTTTAAAACAGTTACAAAGTTGTCCTATATTTAGGACAACTTTGCCAATTTTGGTTGGATGTATTCCTGGAGATTTCATCACATGACAATCTTTAATCAAAGATTAAATCTTTAATTCCTGGAGATTTATGGCCAATCCTTGACTGTTGGCAATCCTACCTATATTAACAATAGTTAAACCAGCAAATTCATTTACAGTCTTGCATTTTCTGCTTTTTGTTTTTTATTTAATTTATTCCGTAAAATATTCATTATGCAACTCCACTCACACTGATGTGTCCTTCCTTCCTACCCATGATTTGCACCTTTGTTCCTAGCATTTCCTACGCCTGGAACAGCTTTACTCTATCTGTATGTCATGCATCCTCACTCTATTACTTTCAATAATTCCCCAAAACTCAATTTTCCTTGCTTGTCTTTGCCCCATTAATCCCACACTCAGGTGTTGTTCACTGCCACACCAATACCTAATCATGATATGTAGATATTTAAAACAATCCAAAACAGGACAGCTCAACGTTAATTTAATAACAGAAAAACAAAAATACTCCCACAGCACAAATCTCCTTATTGTTCCTTCCTCACTGACTCCCTGTTATGCTGCAGTGTCTTAGAACTCCTATATCATCTTCCATCCTGCAAAAGGCTCTGCAAACACTGCCTCCTACCTTCATTTAGAATCCTACTGGGACTCTTCACAGGACTGGGGCATTACACTGTTAGCTCCTTTGTGCAGGGATTTTGTCTCCTTATGTTCGTAAAACACTCTATATTATTAGAAACACAGAAACTAGGTAAGACTGATTTTGAAATTACAAAATGGTAGTATTAATCTAATTTGCTCTTCAAGCACTTTATAAATACAACAGTTATTTTACAGACCTAGATGTTTTCATTTTATTAGTACACCATTATGTGAATAGAAATATGCTAATTAAGGATTAACACATCCAGGATGGCATTTTACTTTCATACCAAATAAATAAATAAATAAATGTCAACTTTTAAAAAGACAGCCTTGAACATATTGATACTATTTTTAGATGAACAGGTAAGACCTGTAATTAATGTCTGATCTTTGCCTAAGAAAACATCTGTGTAATTAGTAAAATTAATTAATTCTAATTCATCCACACAAATGATTTTCTTATCTCTGAAATCAATCATTTCAACACCCAAGATGCTATCAGCTAAACAAATTTTCCAATAAGTGATACAGTAGACCAAGTTCAAATTATGAATGTGTCATTTTTCTTCCCAGTTGTGTCTGAAGTGTTTGCTAACATTCCCCTGTTGTGTCAACATTTTGACATTTAGAGTATAAGCAAAACATGATCAGGTATTATGGAAGTTACAGTATATATCTAGTAGTAATTACATATATTGCCAAGCTTTTCATCCGCAGTTCTTGTAAAAAAAACCAAAAAACTGGGAACTGTTTTAAATAGTAGTAATGGGCTGTGAACGAAGAAAATGTTTTGATTGGAGGATTTTAAAAAAAATAATGTAAAACTACCTTCCCTACAACTTTTTAATATTTATAGAGAAGTGCCATTTCCCTCTCCTCTTTAAATGCCAACATATTGGAGGTTCCACCAGGAAAATGTGCTGAAGAATGAACCTAGAATTTCACACTACAAGTGTTAAATCAGTCATTAGAGGACAATTACAAGATTTCTTAAATGAACCAGCACTTTTTTCAAAACATGTTTTTTCCATCTGAGCTAATTTTAAACATTTTAAAAACATTAAAAAGTGGATGACCATATTTTGGGAGTGGTAAGCACAGGAGAAAATTTTCTATAGTGTTACTGCTGTCTCACTACTGTGAAAGGACAACAAAATGAGGTTTCTGTTTCCTCACTGTGTATGATCACAGCTGGATCCTAATTCAAAGGGGCATTTCTGCTTGTCTGTATTAAAATCCTTTGACTAAAAGCTACATATTTGCTCATTTGCTATAATTGTTTCATTTTTCCTATTTGAATCAAGGAAAAGGTCTGTGGCAAAAATCACCTTATAACCTCGTAAGTGCTTGTTTTATGAATCTGGCCCTTAGTCAAGAAGTTACATTCAAAAGTCTTTTAATCAACTTCTGATCAGAATTTACTGGATTGTATCTAAGTTCAAGTTCAAGGGTATTAAAATGTGTAAAGGAGACTTTGAAAAAATGGCTGGGTTATAGATTTTAACTTCTTAACTAGAAAACTGACTCCAAATAGATTTTCTAATTTACAATGAATCAAAAGAAAAAACATTAGACCATAGCAAAAGTGGCACAAATGTATCAAAAAGCAAATGAATAAACATTTGAGAAGATTTATTATTAGAAATTGTAATAAATTTTGGAAAGATGAATTGATTTTAGTTAAAAGGTATAACTGACAATTTATTGGGCGGGAAGATGCATTATTTTCCAATTGTTATCCACCTACAGTAAAACTGATTTGTGTCCTATTGTATTTTATGGAAAAGGAGAGAGCAACTTTCAGTGATTTAGATTAAATGTATTAATCATAACCAAGCACTGTGAACTATATATCTACTATTAAAGAAGATTTTTGACATTTAATTCTGTAGCAATATTTTGGCTCTGTACCACTCTTCCTAAATCCAATTCCTGCTACAGTTGGCAGATTTCTCCCTTTTAATTTTATGAGGCTTAAAGTAGCATTTAACCACCCATGCGGTAAATAATGCAGGATTAGAAATATTTAGTGTTTTGTTTCCCTTTCAAGAGTACTAATCCATCAAACCCAAAAATATTTTCTTAAAAATTTCTGTATTTTAGTAATATTTAACATTAAATATCATAAAAAACAAAATATTAAATAAAGAATCAGTCCTAATACATTTGTTTCCCTAAACCATTTTCCCCTAAAACCATTGTAATAAAAATGAAATAAAAATCTCACTTAAGTGGTTAAGATAAAGATCAGATAGTGATTAGCTTAAATGCCACTGAGAAAAGCAGAATAAACAACTCACAATTCTTTAACTTTGCTTCTTTATCATGCTGTGAACAAACTATGATTATACTGTCAGACTCTTAAAAATAAGATACTTATTCTAGTCTTCCAAACAAAAAAAATCTTAATGTAGACCAAAATGTATGTTCAGTTTAATACTAAAATTGTTGTCTGACTTTCTGGAAAAATTCAGTTTTTGTTGCAGTCTCATTCTTTTTGTGTTGCTCAGACTAGTGTATTTGCTATAGAAAATCTGTCTTATGATAACCTCTTTCAAGTAATAATTCTTAAACTTATTCTATATACTGTAAATTGTCTTTAATGTTTCACAAACAATTACATATGATTACAGTTTGTTAAAAAAAGCTGAAGCAACACGGTACTTAAAAAACCCCACATTTCTAATTTTCTTTTTTTTAAACTTAACTATAAAGTAACATCTAAAATGACTAGGCTTGAAAGATTAGAGAAAAAATATATATTTTCTTTATGGACTGCACAGAACTCTAATCTGACCTTGTTTCTTTCTTTTCCCTACATTGTCACTCAGTTTCCCCTGTTTATGAAGGCATATCACAAAGTAACATGGGAGAATAAACCATTCTTTAAAAAACAGAATATGACTGTAAAAAATACTAACTTTGAAAGACTCTCAAGTCTTTTGAGGACAAGGTGTAGTACCTGGTACTACTTTTAACTCAGTTGTATTCAATTTCCTATATTTCAAATTAAGTGTCCCTTGAACATTTCACAATAAATTGGAACATATTTGTACAAAGTAGTTTTCTAAGCTTGCCAGTTTCATAATTTGGTTTTACTGTATATCCTATCAATAAATAGTAAGAAAGCTTTAAATGTTATGTAGAAATAAGCAAACCATCTGGATAGTCTAGACATCTGATCTAAAACTATTCCCTTGGAAGGTCATTTTAGAAAAGGTTTTAATATAAACAGGAAGGTTGACATAATGGTTATTAAACAGATGACAGTAAATCAGAAAATAAATGGATGAATACATATTTCTCAAATCTGAGAATTGAAGAAAAGTTAAATTTCCTTGCTCAAATAATTTCCAGAGATGCCATGCCAATGTTACAGCAATACAGATGCTCCCCATTCGAATTTTGCGAAAGTCGGGAACGTATACCCAACAATTATGTGCCAAAAAAAAGCAAACTGAACAGTTTCCGTAAGTGTGGATTTGCGTAAGTCGGGTTAGTGTAACCCAGGGAGAGTCTGTAATGAAAATAACTCAAATTGCTATAACTAAGTTATTCTGATAATTGTAAATGGTGGTTTCAAAGTCAACAACAAAAAAACATTCAGACAAAGAACGAAACAGTTAATCTGCAGAAAAAATAGACTGTTCAGAAGTCAGTTTAAGTCTGTAATTAACTCAAAAGACTCAAATTGCACGGGGCCAAATAGAGCAGTTTTTTTGAACTGCATTACCTATTTGTATTTGTTTTTTAGCGATCCACGGTTACAACATGAGTCTGAAAACTTAATGAAAATTCATATGGTGTCAGTACAGAAAACAATGATATTAATATGTTTTAAAATACATTATTCTGACATTTCAAATGGAAAAACCAATGTATAAAACCAACATACAAATACTATGCTACAAGGATTTTCCACTTTCCAGTGACAAACCTTCAAATCTAGGATTATTAGTTCACTAAGAGTCCTCCATGTAATTACCTTTCCTCTGCATGGTTGCTTATTTATCATATATTCTTTTTAAAAATTACTACATCAGTCTACATAATTCTTTATTCTATCTTGATCTGTGCTATTGTCTAAATATATTGGCTAAATATATTAATATAAATATATTAATATAAAATAATATTCACTTCTGAAACGCCTTCCATCTGAAGATCCCAAATGGTACAACCATTAATCAAATACATCTGTAAGCCAAGGAAGGAAGGAAGGGCCCTATTGAATTCAAGTAAATATCACAGAATCCACTACTGGTAAGCAGAAACTGTTTATCAGCACATACCAACCCTCCACAAAAATATGAAGAACACCATATCCCTGAAGTTGCAGGAAGAATTTCAATAGGCAGAATGGGTTACCAGTGCTGGAATTTGGGCAGGATAGAAAGACTAACACTCCGTATTAGCCACTACCTCAGTTTTACATCTGGTCTGAAAGTTGTCACCTTTTGCAACATAATGTCTCTAAAATGACATGTTGTTATACTGGTTCATTGCTGACTCAGGGTGAAAAATAATGAATCGTCTATCTTACTGCGTTACTGTATGTTCCTTGGAAGTCACCCACACTGTACGCACCCTGACTGAAGCAGCTTAGCTTGTATGATATCCAGAGCCACTGAATAAAGTGGTATGGCAGGTGGCATGGACAGTAATGAAAAGTCCTGAATGCCAATCAAGGCTTGACAAAGACACCCTCTGTGGTCCTGGGAGAGTCACAACTTCTTCCTCTGTTTCTGTAAGATAGGTAGGTCAGTTTTTTACCTAGCTAATACAGGAGTTAAGGATTAGATGTTTGTAAAAAGGGCTCTGAACATTACTCCTGAGGGAATTCTACACCAAAAAATTCAATTCTGCAAAATTCTGCATATTTTATTTGTCAAACTAAACACAACATAATCATACCAACTTCAATTACTTTGATAATTTATTTCAAAATACTTGTCAGCAAGTATGTTTGTAACAATACAGACAACAAAGATTCAAGATTTTTTTGACAAATAGTCCTTACCAGGCATATTAAGACAGAACTTTGTGTAATAATAATTCATTTAAACTACAATACAGAAACATATTTCCTGCATCCCTCAGAAGCAGTGCAAAGGCTTGGTGGAATCTGGAATAATGGAGGAGCTGAGGGAAAGGGAAGGAGTCTCCAAGTGAACCTGGAGGGTTATTGGGGGTGGTTGGAGAAGTATGGAACAGGCTTTTGGGGGGCAGAGATGGGGAAGGATTGTTAAGGAGTTGGGGAGCCTCCCCCATGCAGACCCTGGCTGACTCCTTGCCTCTCCCATACAGTCAGGCACATCTGCCCCTGTCCCCATGTCTCCCTGTAGCCCTCCTCTCCCCTACACCTCCCTCCTCATGTGGTCCCATAGCACCCTCCCATTCAGCCCCTTGCTCAATACTATCACCTCACTAGCTCCTGTGCCCCCACCTCAATCTGACCCCCCTCCAACCCTTCTGAAGGCCACTTGGTGTGACCCCCAGCAGCCCTGTGCTGTCTGTCACACGTCTCCTCACCTGGCCGCGCTATGAGAAAAGCAGCCTCTCACCTCTCCCCTCATCTTGGGCTGTTTGCTCCCACTTGGAGCCAGCTACCTTCTCTTCTGGCACCACAGCATCCCCTGGTGGGCAAAAGGTGTAATTGCAGTGCCTCCAGCAGAATGTATATTCAGCTGTGGGGTGGGATCTGCAGGGGACATGAATACTGCGCGTGTGGAATAGCAGAGAATTTCCCCAGGCGTAGAATATGAAAAAGGCTACATAAGGCCCATGTTTCATCATTATACATTTGCATTACTGTTTAAAAATTTCTGGTGGAGCGATCTCAATCCTGAAATCCTTTGTCATGAAGAAGTCCCATGGACTTCAATTACTTCCATGAATAAAGACTGCAAACTTGGGTTCAGTGACCGAATCCCAGACAAGTCAGTACTAAGTAAGTTAAAGATTAGTTTCAGCCTTAAGGGTGACCTGTATTTTAAAAAATTAAACAACATAAAGAACTACTGTACATGCCAAATGCAAAAAGTTAACAGGATGCAGCGTTGTTGTAGCTATGTTGGTCCAAAAGTTGACACAATGATTATACTCAGGAGAAAGACAAAGTGGGTGAGGTAATATCTTTAATTGGACCAACTTCTGTTGGTGAGAGAGACAAGATTTTGAGCTTACACCGAGCTGTTTTTCAGGTTAGCAGGGGGATTTGGCTCAAAGAATTTTAAACATGCCAAGAAAAAAAGTATCTACTCTGAGGGGGCAGTCAATTTTCATTTGCTTCGGTGTTTGGGAAACAATATTTAATTTTATATATAAAACAAACACACACACACACACACTTTATTTGGAAGCCATGTTTAAGTCTGAATTTCACAACTTGTTTCCTAGGTCCTTCCTCTCCATTTAGGCTTATAGGATGAAATTTTCAGTGGGCCTGAAAATTAGATCTACAAGTTTGTGGGTGCAAAATGGATGCACTTGTAAATGTTTGCAGGCTCAGTTAAGGACATGCACTGAATATCTGACCCTTAATATATCATTTAGCTTTCTTTACATCTGAATAACTAAGGTTACCCCCCCCCCAAAGAATTATAGTAGAAGAGCATTTACCTCATTTTATCTCCTGCATACTATTTTGTAGCATGCGTGTATTGAACACACATTAAAAACAGTGTATAATAAAAATATACTGTAATATATGTACAAAAGCAAAAATATAAAACGGATATCGCTTTAAATCACAATCCAAATTATGAAACATTCTGATTCCCAGTTTGGATATCACGGCAACACATCTAAGGCTCCTTTTTATAAAAGAACATCTGAAGCACATGACATCTAATCAAATCAAGAAAAAAGTATCAGTAGCTCAGCTGCTAGTACAGGTCTGGAAAACAAAAAGGAAATGCATAGGAAGACCATACTGTAATAAAATCCTTGGAGTTCTACACAGTATTATGAGTATGGAAAGCATGTGTTTCAACAGGCCTTGTCTAGATTTGGCATTTTAGCCACTAGTGGCTCTATACCAGTGCATAACTCCACAGCAGATAGCCTAATACAATAGAACCTCAGAGTTAAGAACACCAGAGTTATGAATTGACCAGTTAACCACACACCTCATTTGGAACCAGAAGTACGCAATTAGGCAGTAGCGAGAGACAGAGAGAGAGACACACACAGACACACACACACACAAAAGCAAATGCAATACAGTACTCTGTTAAACTACTGAAAAAATAAAGAAAAAGCAGCATTTTTCTTCTGCACAGTAAAGTTTCAAAGCTGTATTAAATCGATGTTCAGTTGTAAAGTTTTGAAAGAACCATAATGTTTTGTTCAAAATTATGAATATTTCAGAGTTATGAATGTCCTCCATTCCCAAAGTGTTCGCAACTCTGAGGTTCTACTGTATCACCCTAAGCCATTATTTGTTCCATGCAGCTTATCACTGCTTGAAACCAGGGTAAACCTGCACCAAACAAATCACAGTTTATATTGGCTTTGCCTATACAGTTTTGTGGTTTGCCCCAGATCAGGTACACTGGTGGCTGGCTACTGATAATTATAGTCAAAAAAAATACTTAGTGTACATAATGCCAAAGTTGAAAGTGTGTTCTCTTAGGTTCTAAGGCTTATAGCTGAGATAAAAATTGATTAACAGAAGAGCACCCTCTATTTCTTTAGTGGATTAGAAATCTAATACAGCACCAATACAAGGTAACCATATAGCCATTTTACAGGGGTTGCCAGTTTTCCTCAAAACTGAGGTGGGATTAAGAAAATATACTCAAGAACATACGATATCACCAGCCTCTTGGGAAACAGACTTGCGTTTTACAGAAAAAGTTCAAGTGCCAGTGGGATAGGTTAGTACTGCCAGAGATACTCCATAACACCAATGGGGTGTGGACAATTGGCCAGATGTGCCCAAGGACCCTCCCCTTTCTACAATCTATCACATGTGGAAATAACTTCCCATCAGCAATTGTAAGGAGCACTGAAGCATGCTTCCTCCCAGAGAAGCCCACGATAGGCCCAAAAAGAATGACTCAATAACATCTTTTCTCAGTCACTAGAGCATTATATCTTTAACATTTCACAGGAACAAAACCAAAGTGCAATTAAGTTCTTTACCAAGGGCAAATAAGTTTCCCCATCTGTAAAATAGACCTAAGACAGAGATCAAATGGTCTTCCCAGCATCACAAAATAAGTCAGTAGCAGTTTTTGGAACAGAACTCCTAGTTCTTAGTCCCCATGTACTAAAGATTAGAGCACACTAGTTTTCTATGTAAAATCCTCCAATTGACTTTCAATTGAAAATTTAGCTCATGACTAATATGTTCTTGTTACATGCTACTTTAACTTGTTTCGCCTCTTACGGATCTCGAGCTTTTCTGATATCGGGTATCTGAAGGCAAACAGGAAGATAGTGAGTTCTACAGGCCATCAGATAATGCTACCAGCAACTTAAAAAGGCAGAAAGCTAAAGCTGAAGCATTTTAGGAAGTGAACTACTTGTAAGGTTTCTCTGCTTTACCAACAAAAGAATAAATGACTTCTTCTACAATGTCAATGTCTAAATGAGGCTCTGGGAAATAATCTGAGAATTTAAGCCCTTTTTGATACTGTACTAGAAGAGATTTTAAATGAGTTTCCAACATGGCATTAATATTAGGCTCCTAGAAGAAAGTTAGTGTTTAATATTTTAAATAGTAAATGATTTGATAATTACTTCAACAATTGAACTTTAACCAGAATATCCAATATGAACTTCACCTGCTGTACAAAACTGATGATTTTAGTAATTGGTATTATGCAGTTGTGCTTAGAAATATATTTTTGTATCTTAATCAGTGCTGCATGGAAAGGCCTACCTGCAATTACATGGTAATATAGAGTCGTTATCTCTATAAAATAGCAACTAACTGACATGTTAGTCAGACTTACTTTTTGTTAAGCACCAATTGCACTAGGTGTTTTATTGGCATGTTTAAAGACACTGTCCACATCCTGAGCTTACAATCTAGGTAGACACCACACAAAATATAAGAAAGGGGGAAAAGGCAACCTGGCATAATACCAAGAAAAAGTAAAAAAGTCTTTTTATGTAAACTTTACATATTATTCTTCCTTTGCCTTCTGTAATCACAATACATTCCCAGACCCATGAGCGAGAGAAACCAGATTATGATTTCACTGTTGCAGACTTCAGTATACAAAATAACTTTAGAATACATAAGTGGTAGGGAAAATTAAAATTCAACCAGACCCAAGCTTTATGCAAATGAGTTAAATGTATATAGTACATTTTAAAAGTTTCATAAGTGACCACTATTTCAATTTATTTAAGAGTTAGGTCTCCATTGGTTAAATGGACTGACTCAGAAGCAGTAATGGTTTGTGGTGACCATGGAGGAAATTGAGTAGAAGAACATGTTCCATGCATCATTAAATACCCTTTGGTGCTGCATTAAAAGTCAGTTGAGAAATGTGTTACTTTAACTGCCTTTAACTTTATGATTTTTCACTGTATTTTGGAATTGATTTAAACAAAAATTAGTGTTTGTTAGCAAACTGAATTTGGTATCCGATTTTTGTGGCTATTGTTTGGCTCATGAATTATGACCTCAGGGGAGCAGAGAAAGGGTAAAGTACTACTTCTGCTTGTTTGCAGGATCACTGGCACAAAAAAAGGCCATTGTCTCCCTCAGACATGACTAGTAAGGGTCAAGGTGGGTGAAGGAAGCCAAGTGACAGAAGATGGAGAGATTTTTTTTAAGCTTTCAGACCTACCATAGTGTATCTAAAACTCAAGCTACTTAAGAGGACCGCCTCCTACATTTTAATCAGTAAAGTTACAACCAATTCTTATTCTGACACTGTACTTTAAACCTACCTGCTTACTATTTGAATGCAGCTTGTGTATCAGTTTGAGAACAATGGATCTATGGGATACAAGGAACCATTATAATTAAAGTTAATTTTATGATGGGTCAACTAAGCTGTTATTAACACAGATTAGAAAAAAAATCTTTAATAGTATTCTATTGGGCTCTCATGATGACAGTCAGAAATGATACCTAAGTAATAGCTCAGCTATGTCAATGAAAGTGAATGCTTTAAGGAAAATGCATTTCAGAATTTATTCATGGTGACAGGTGCATTTTATTTTGTTAAATATACTTCTCGTTTGAGAAAAATGGGTACAGTTCTCTTTTAATCATGACACCTACTACTAGATTCTCTCTCTCAAAACCTTCTCTTCAGACTTACAACCCTCAATCTTTTTTGTTCTTTAACTGAATTTTTTAATACCCAAATGTATGTTGTAAGGAAATATTCTTTTGGATAACAGACCCCGTTATAGTTCTATCACCATTTCACACAATTTTCAAGTTATTTTAACCAGAAACGTATCTTTAGAAATCTCTAAAGAAATTCTATCAGTTCTTCAATTACAGAAACATTAGGAACAGAAGTACTTAAGTTTGCTCTCATAAAAATTCTCACAGCAAACAATAAAAAGTGTGCAAATATTCCTGACCCAACCCCACATAGAAGAGTCCCTCAAAATCATGAAATGGCACGCAAGAGATGTGGGCCTCTCCAAAGCTGAGCTGGAGGATTTTTCTCTGAGCGCACATCATCTCAAGGCTTCTGCTAAGATTTTCTGAGAAACCTGTGTCCTACTTGGACCATATTTTAAAAGAGAAAAGCAAAGAAACCAAAGGAAATTGAAGCAGAAGTGCTCTTCAACCAGATCTTGAAGAAACACACCTCTCAAATTTAGCTTTCCTCATTTATTGTGTCTCCTGAACAATAAAGACAAGACCAGATAAGAAATAATGATGTTATGGCTATATTCAAAAAAGCTTAAATACCATAGCAGGATTCAGCCAAAAACAAACAGACTAACAGTAGCATAGCAGCAATTCTGAGTGAGCTCAGGGCCAGAAATAGGCTTAACTTAGTATCAATTTCAGGACCAGGGACTAGGGCTAGCGAGGAAGATATGGCAGAGCCCACAGGAAGTGCAGCTTGTATAGGTCAACTCTTTTTACAGTTTAGTCTACTGCTGTCATTTCCCAGATGCCACACCAGAAAGAAAGCAGAGTTAGCAAGAGGCACAATCATACTTACAGAACTCAAAGCTCATCACAATTACTTCACTTTTCAGGGAATAGGCTATATCTGAAGCCAAGGGCCAAGAGCAGGAGCATTGATATTTTAACATTCATACTCATTTCACTAGAAAACTTGCACACAAAATGATGAAGATATTATATTAACACAATGAGCACCAAGATGAGCAAAAACATTTGAAAAGCTTTATTTCCCCCAACAGTAAGAACTGTCATTTTCTAGTACCTTTAGTTCATAGTACCTGTTTTTTTTCCCAATCAATTAAGCCTTTTACTGACATATTAGTAAGAGAAACTAAAAATTAGACATCTGGAATTGACTGAACAAAAACATACCATTTTGATCCAGTTAAGGAAAACACGATCCACCTATTAGTATGATAGCAAAAATATGTAATTGAATAAAGAGAAGCAGAATTTGGATTCACAATTCTAATAAATGTGTATGTCAGACTCATTTCAGTTCTTAACAAAATGATGCAATATCTTTGATAACTTGATGGGGATCCGAGAGATAGTACCATATGTGATGATATAGCTAGACATAGTACCCTGAAAACCTGTAGTATTAAAGAATTAATATCAATGACTTGGATAATTGAGTAAAGAGAGTGCTTATAACATTTGCAGATGACACCAAGTTGGGAGGGGTTGAAAGCACCTGAGTACAGGATTAGAAGTCAAAAAGACCTTGATAAATTAGAGAATTAGTCTGAAATCAACAAGATGAAATTCAATAAAAACATGTAAAGTACTATACTTAGGAAGGAAAAATCAAATGCGCAACTACAAAAAGGAGAGTAACTGGCTAGCACTGCTGAAAAGCATCTGGGGATTAGAATGGATCACCAAATGAATATGAGTCAACAATGCGATGCAGTTGCCAAAAAAGACTAATGCCATTCTGGGATGTATTAACAGGACGCAAGACAGAGGAGGTAATTGTCCCCGCTCAAGTCGGCATTGTTGAGACCTCAGCTGGAGTACTATATCCAGTTCTGTAAAAGCAGCAAGGAGTCCTGTGGCACCTTATAGACTAACAGACGTTTTGGAGCATGCATCCGATGAAGTGGGTATTCACTTTGCTGCTTTTGCTGCTTTGCTTTGCTGCTTTTACAGATCCAGACTAACATGGCTACCCCTCTGATACTTGATATCCAATTCTGGATGTCATACTTTAGAAAAGATGTGAATTAATTAGAGAGAGTCCAAAAAAGGGCAATAAAAACGATAAAAGGTGTAGAAAACCTGAGGAAAGAAGAAAGGTTACAAAAACTGGACATGTTTAGTCTTGAGAACAGAAAACTGAGGGGGGGGACCTGTGAACAGTCTTCAAATATGTTAACAGCTGTTATAAAGAGGATGGTGATCGATTATTCCCCATATATATTGAAGGTAGGCCAAGAAGTAATGGGCTTAATTTATAGCAAGAGAGATTTAGGTTAGATATGAGAAAAAACTTACTAACTATCAAGGTAGTTAAACTCTGGAATAAGCTTCTAAGGGAGGTTGTGGAATCCCCATCACTGGAGGTTTTTAAGAACAGTTGGACAAACACTTGTCAGAGATGGTCTAGGTTTACTTGGTCCTGTCTCAGTGCAAGTTGCTGAACTTGATGACCTCTCAAGTCCCTTCCAGACCTGTAGTACTATAGAATCATAGAAATATCACTCAGACTCACTATATTTGAATTTAATATAAGAATGCCATGCATTGATATAATGGACACATTAAAAAATGTGATCAGAGTAAGAAAAATCTAAGTATGCCAACTTCCACTGAACTCAGCGGATTTTTACGTAGTACACCTAAAAAAAATCTACTATCAAACGCTGATATGTAGCATGAGTTACAAAAAATAGGCTTATGCTATTTTTACATGTTTTGGAATTAAAACATGCCTCGTACAAACATGAAGCACTTTAAGTAAAAGATTTAGCATACAGAAAAATTACAGATATTTATAATCCTTAAAAAAAAAAGAACTATGTTAAAAATGTTGAGGCTGCAAAGTAAAGCATTCAAATCATGAAATGCCAAATTTAAGGCTAAAAGAACAGGAGTACTTGTGGCACCTTAGAGACTAACAAATTTATTTGAGCATAAGCTTTCGTGAGCTACAGCTCACTTCTTTGGATGCACAGAACGGAACACAGAGACAGGAGATATTTATACATACAGAGAACATGAAAAGGTGGAAGTATGCATACCAACAGGAAGTTGTCGCTACCTCTTTGTGTTTACATATTATAATATAGTAATTTAATCAGATGAGCATAAACTATTTTTCCAATAGGACCCATGCTTATTCAGTGTGCAGGTTGGACAATGCGTAGTGAATAGCAGCAGTTTAATGTTTATATTTATTCTCACTGTTCAATATATGATGCAGAATATCAAAAACTAGATTTTGGCATCACTGAATGAACCAGACATAAGAGTCAGATCATTAAAGAAGTGATTAGGTTCACAAAAAGCAGTACACTAATGAGAGAAACAGAGAGACTGTTTACAATTTGTTCAAAATGTAAGAACAGGCCCATTAAAACGTATGTCTAAATATTTTCCTGACAGCCAATCTGTGTGGCAAGTTGGGGCTAATGTAAATTAAAAAACACCCAACTGATACACAAACAAATGTCCCACCCCAAATTCTCAGCCCCCATGTACTGTAAAGGAAACAAGATGTGAAGAAGGTAATTCAGTATTACAAGAAGGTGCTACCCCAAAAATACAAAATGCAACAGGTAATTATGACACAGCTGGAGATCTTACATTTAACATGAATTTTGTTTCCTTAATAGAGGAAGATCACAAAGTATTACCAAAATCAAAATAATTGCCCTTCCACAGCAGCTCAGAAATGTTTTCAGGATTTCATTAATTACCATGGTTTTGATTCTACAACGGAATTTCTGTCGGTAGACCCGTGCATCTTTGCAGAGCCCCATTGTCTTGAGCTCTGCAAAGATACAAGGGTTCATCTGCACTGAACTTATTACAGGATTGGGGCCTACGTTACAATGTATCTGTCCTTTGATTAAAAATGTTCCCTATAAATGTGTGTTATACGCTGGCATACCTCACTGTAGAATGTCCATTTCCCCCCTTCTTCTTTTCAAGTCTATATCACTGCTCTTGAGCAGACATCACAGACTCATCTCCATTAAAAATGAAAGAATTAGGTCACCATCACATTCTGTTCAATGGGTTGAGTCTGCAGTATTCTTCTTTGCTCAGGATATTAATCTTTCTAAAAGCATTCTAGCTCTTCAGTGTAACAATCTAACAGCAGTAATTACTTCTTGTTCTGTGTTATCAGATGTTGCAGGTATTAAATTATTTTTTTTCTTTATGTCACTGGATTGGTCTTTTTAAAAGATTCTCTTTGAAAATCACCTCATTGATAAACAATCTTGTGTGTTCTGACATGAAGAACCAAAATTTCCAAGTTGGATGTGATGGGTGTGCCTGCAAAAATAACCAGAAACCCAGGATGCATGCAGATCAGGAAACTGTTCAAGCTAACAGCTAGCTGTACATTTGCCCAATATCTATATCTACATCTACATATTTTTTCTTTCAAATGTGGAGCTTTGCAGGGCATTTTACCTCCTTTGAAACTGGCTCTGGGAACATACCACACAGTCCGAATATTATGTAACAATAAATTTACCATCTAGAGATAATTCAGTTATCTTTCTTTAATGAATAACATGCAGTTGTTATACAGGAAACTACTTTATTATTAATACACATGAGGTTCTCCTTATAACAATCCACAACTTGTACCAGAAAGCAACACATCTCTTGTTATATGTACACATATGCAGTATTTAATCACCTTTTTACTATTTAGAGGGGAAAGACAGTTTCTAAGGTGGTTAAGCTATATATCATCAATACCATGAAGCTAACCTATCAGTTGTAATAGCTCCTATAAAATACCAGGGCGAGATTGCAATAAGACTTGAAAATGGGCTACAAATCCCAGATATGCTCAAGTAAGCAGTGAACCAAAAATAAAAATAGGTAGATCTGAAACCAAGAACTAGACAGCATTCATCTAATTCATGACCACTAAAGGTAGAGTTCATAGGCCAAGGTTTTAAAGTGTCTTATTCAGCTCTGAATGGAAACTATTGGACAAAGATTTCAATTACAAAATTTCCCTTCCAGTACTGCTTTTCTATGCTCTGTGTACGTAATACCTTTTACAGTTTCCATCGTCATATGATTCTAATGAAGCAAATTAACAGTGTTCTCTGATAAAGACGTTAGAGGATGAGGCTGAAGGCCTTAGAATTTATCATTCTAGGATATGATTATTACCGGAGAGAACCCTCAAGTTACTGTTTTGAAATGAGCTCTCCTTGCTCTCCATTCACCTCTCAACTCCCATTCTGATAAAGAATTACAGCTCACTTCAATGAGTTTTTTTAAAAACATTATTTTAAAAGCTGTCCCTCCTCCTCTTTCACTCTCCCTCCAGAAAGAGTTTTCAAACCCATACAGCTTTATTTGAAAAAAGCAGAATTGGGAGTGGAGTGGGAGAGGCAGTGATATAACTGGTCTCTCTCTCTTCTTTATCAACGTTATTGTTCCTACAACTGAGGGGACGTTTAATAACAACATTTGTGCTTAGAGGTTCTGGGGATTTTGTGATGTGCCTATATGAGTATTAGATCACTAACTTCATTTTAACATATGGCCTTAAAAAAAAAAATACGAAGTTGAAGGTGAAAGAGATGAGAGTTCTCCACAGAAAAAATGAACAGTACATTAATCCTATGTGCCACATATACTTAGTGTCAGGTGCATTTGAGTACCTTATCAGTTTTGATGCTCCTTTAAAAAAAAAAGACAAGTTAAAAAGTAGAAAATAATCTCTCTACAATGTGGTTTGCTTTAAATAAATATCCCTTTTTTCACATACATCTGCCATATACTGAGATTTGTATTTTTCTTTGACTTTCCCCCCCTACAGTTCATAATGTAAAGCATTAAGGAACAGTCTTCTAATTAACAGTTTGTTTGGATCATTCCATTATAATATCATAGTATTCGAAGGCGAAGAATTAAAAACAAACAAACATAAAAGTGTTAGAAGAACTAGTTTATAGTAGAGTCTTACCATTCTAATTTGCACACTGTAAAAGAATGAATCCCTTCAGCTATATACAAACATTAGGATATCAATGAAAGAGGAATATACATTTTGTTTTTGTGTTTTTGTTTTGTTATAATAATGGAAAAACAGTTCAAATTAGTTTGAACGAAAAAAAGCAGGCCTACCAATGCAGCTGGGTTTCCTGAAACCTTTTTGATGTTCCTTGCTGGCATTCCATGAAGATGACTAAATCTACTCTGGAAACCTACAAGCAAGCATTAGAGCTCAGTTTAAAAAATATTTTATATTACAGACAATCACATTCCTAAAGGTACAATAGGAGACGGGAACCAAAAGGAATACAAACATTTTTTTTGAATAACAAAGAATATTTTAAATTTGTTGTTAATTTTACAAATGCACCATTTTGTTTCGTTTCTAAAACTATTGAATTATTTTATGAAAGCTATTGAATTACAAGTTTAGGGGCTGATTCTGCAAACCCTGACCCACATAAAGGGTACATTTGCACTGCATCAAAGGTTGCAGATTTGCAGTTTGTGTAGATATACCTGTGCTACCTTTAATCTAACTAGCTGGCTAAAAACAGTAGTGAGGACACAGAGGTGTGAACTTTGGCAAAGTCTGCACAAGTGAGTACATGGGGGTGGGGGTGGGGGGTCAGGTGGCTTTGTGCAACCCACACCGAAGCCTGAGCTGATGTTACAGCACCGTCACTCCTATTTTTAGCAACCTAGCTAGATGAGGTATGTCCCAACTGCAATGTAGATGTTCCCAAAAAAATCCATTGAAGTCACTGCAATCAATGGGACTCCTTGTAGGAGTACAGGTTTGCAAGATAAGGGCTTAAGAAAAATAATCAATTTTGTACATCCTGAACTTTGCAATCATTGGCAATTGTATTTCTCATTTCCAATCTTAGCACTGCTCTAAAAAAGATTGTGAAAATTCTCAAACTAATGAAACTCTAAGATCAAGACCAACTGCCACACTCTTTACATATCAGATGCAGACTACAGACATCTCTTCATTGAACCCAAGCTTCTACATTATTCTGCCTTTGAGCGTTACTGACCTCTCTTCCCTGAATGGGACATAAGAGGGAAAGCACCAGTTAAGATACTTTCAAAGACTGGATCAGGCAATTCTTTCTCCAACTCCGTTGGGTCCTGTTCCCACCAGTGACCGACCCCAGTGATTCCACACGCACCGCCAGATTCATTTTCATGAAACCAGTCACTCTGCTCATCATCACCTGTGTAAATATAATAAACCACCCCACCCCCAAAAATACAGGTTTATTATCCACAGAAACCACACTTGTAATTACAATATATATATTTTTGCTTTATAGTTGTACTGCAATTATTTGTATATAACAACTCTGCTTGGAGAATAGGTTTTAATAGCATGACAAGTAATGCCATCAATAAGAACACATGAAATGTAATGTTTTAGAACCAATTTAGAAATGTGAAAAACAATAATAAACTGGTTAATCCTTTGGTGATAACTGCAGGGAAATCCATTTAAGTTACTGCTCTTTTCCCATTAACAAAAAACAAGCCTTAATATCCTGCTGGGAATTAAAAGGTATAAAACTGTGAAACCAGTTCTTTGCAGCTGATAATGGTATATAATTAGCTTAATTTCATGATTTGTATGGCATGTAAAACGGGGAAACAATCATGAACAGATGTGACTAAATAAAATTAATCTGATTAACTTCATTAAGAAATAAGTTTTGAAAAAGTTGATTTTAAATGAAAAGTGACAGTACCATGAAATAAACTGAGAAATACACTGTATTGCATTTTGAAGTTGGTCATTTTTTTAAAAAAAATTTTATGGACATTTTCAGTAAATATTAGACAGACAATGGCAAAAGAAAGAAAAATTCAACATTATACATCAAAATCTGCCTTTAATCTGATGTAAAAAATAATCCCCTCCCCCTACAAACATTTAATTAAAGGTGAACTGCTATAAAAACACTCTTTTGTACAAATATGTAGAGGTAATAAAAGAGAAGAGTACAGAGCACTGTATTTTAAACAAAAGTTTGATACCATCATTCTATCATTGAGGTCCTGAACTGCTAATTCCCCACTTACTTGCCTCCATTTAGTAGGAAATCTGTTAAATCCGACAATATCCTCTTAAGACTTCACTAACTGTCTGTAAATCCAGGAGTTTTAAAAGAAGTATGCTATCGGACTGGTACCATGCTTGGTAGTGTAGTTGTACCTAACCTATCTTTAAAGTATCCAATTTGTTCATCATAACTATTTCCACGTATAAAACTGTACCGTGCCTTTCACACTTTTATATCCGCAAGACTACGTGAAACACCCATTACATGAATGTTTAACAAACATTTAATATGTATGAGCTAAAAACATTTAAGGAAAATTATTCATTTAAATTTGTTTAATTAAATAGATAGGTGGCTTTACACAGTCAAGTTTATGTCAGCCACAAAATAACTTACATATCAGATGTATTTTGTGAAGTATCCAAGCATATTTTAATATTTGAATATGGGATAATCTGTAAAGCGATCGGCAATTTGTTACTTCCACTTTGATTGTGCTAAATGTTGTTGTTACTCTGACAACAAAAAGAACACATTGTCATGAAAATCCAAGCAGAGCGTTGAGGAAAAGTGGAAAAACAGATACCATAAAAATCCACGATTCAATTTTGTAATTCAGATGTGAGGCAATTCCCCAAACCAGGCCAAGCATAGCACTACTGGCTGAAAGTGCTGGTTCTGGCCTGGCTGAGTCCAGTGTTGCAAGCATATTAAGAAGAATCAAAACATCTCACTGGTCCCTTATGGATTAAATCATGGCCTTAAAATCCTCAGTGGTATCTACTAACACCAAAAATGATAGGTTCCAGAAAAGAGTAAGAGAAGAAATAAGAGGGAAAAAAAGCCACAGTAACACAAGTGGAGAAGATGGGGAAGTAGGAGGAGAAACCTGGAAACAGGGATTTTTTGTACACTTAATGTCTATCAAGGAATTCAGCACATTTCCAAGGACGGCGCTTCCATTTATGTCGCCTCGGGCGCTAGGATTTGGGAGGGCAGCAGACTGCTCTGGTGGACCTCCCGCAGGCGTGCCTGCGGACGGTCCGCTGGTCCCGCGGCTCTGGCGGAGCATCCGCAGGCATGCCTGCGGCAGGTCCACCAGAACCGCGGGACCAGCGGACCGTCCCCAGGGACGCCTGCGGGAGGTCCACCAGAGCTGCGGAACCAGCGGACCATCCGCAGGAATGCCTGTGGGAGGTCCACCGGGACCGGCGAGCCGGCCCTGTGCCTAGGGCGCCAAAAACCCTCGCGCCGCTCCTGCATATTTCACTCTCCCAATTCTCACATTGGCACACATCTATTTTGCTGTAACTTTTCACAAAGTCTGCCCTCATTAATTCTATCCTTGCCTTCCTCAAGGTCAAGCTGAATTTCTCTCTATGCATCTAATCCATGATGATCCTCAACAGAGCTAGAAGAATAGTTGTGGACAAAAGCATGAAAACGTTCATATTTCAATCTGGCTCTATTCAAACCCCTTTCATTTAGTTTTTCATAAACTTTTGTACTAGTGAAATTTGTTCAAATATTTGGTTACAGAAAGTCGGTTAAATGAAACAGCCTATAACTAAGAAATCAAAGCTGTAAGAGAAAAAAAGGATTAAGCAATACTAAAAATGACTTGTAACTCTGCCAAGCTCAAGCCTCAACTATTGGGACTGATTATTCAAATTAGGCTGATGTCTGGTATGGAGAAAAGCAGATTTCCTTGTACCCAGATTTAAGTTCAGAAACTATGGAAAAAACCAAATAATGAATGGATCACTGGTGGCTAAACATGATTTGTAAACAGCAATCTGTTGCTCAACTTTTGTGATTACAGAGAGTAACTACATATTTCCATCAAGCAACAGACTGCACTGTAAGTTCTTCAGCATTAAAGAGACTGGTTACTACTGGTACTCTAATAGTAGACAGAATACTCAAAAGGAAGTTAAGTATAATTATTTCAATTCTGCTTATTAGGAAGCTACCGCACAAAGAAATTAAGTAATTTGCTCAAGGCTACCCAGGAGGTCCATGGCAGAACTCGGAACAGAACCTGAGCCTCCTGACTTGCAAGATGTTTATTTGGCCACCTACTCATATCTATATCTTTGACTGTTTGATTATGGGTATGTCTAGACTGGCAGAGATCCCTTCTCTTCAGAGAGCGCTGAAGGGAAACCGCTGTTATGTGTTTACACTGTCAGCTGCCTGCGCAACAGCGCGTTCATACTTGCGGCACTTGCAGGGGTATTCGGAGCTATGCACTGTGGGCATCTATCCCACAGAGCATCTCTTCTGCTCATTGCAGGGCATCCTGCTCGTTGCAGGGCATCCTGGGTCCTGTTCCAATGTCCCACGATGCATTGCTTCACATACCAGCAATATGCTTCCATCTGCATTTGGCACCGTCTTTCAACGGTTTGTGTACTATGCGCTTTGCCTCTTCGGTCTGCAGGAATGGATCCTGTGCTGTTGACCAATATGCTGCTTGCTCTCACTAACATGTCATGAGTGGCAGTAAAGTTATTCCTTAAATTACAAAGGCAAGAGGAGTTTGACATTCATCTCGCCACATTTAGTAGCTACAACACGAGATTGCTTGTGCATTCACGGAGCTGATGACCACAGTGGAACGCTGCTTTGGGGTTCTGGAAACAAGCACTGAGCCGTGGGATCACATCGTCCTGCACATCTGGGATGACGAGCAGTGGTTGCAGAACTTTCAGATTAGAAAAGCCACATTCATGGGACTGTGTGATGAGCTCACCCCAGCCCTGCAGCGCAAGGACATGAAAATGAGAGCTGCCCTGCTATTGGAGAAGCGCATGGCGACCAATCGGTTTACACAGTGCAGACGCTAATCAGTTCAGAGTGGGAAAGTCAACGGTTGGACTCGTGTTGACAAAAGTGTGCAGAGCCATAATCTCATCCTGCTCCGAAAGACCATGCCTTTGGGCACATTGTGGATGGCTTTGCGCAAATGAGCTTTCCTAACTGCGGAGGGGCAATAGATGGCATGCATATTCCAATTCTGGCACAAGACCACCTAGCCACCAAGTACAATAATCAGAAGAGGTATTTCCCTATTGTTCTCCAGGCGCTTGTGGATCACCATGGACGTTTCAAGGACATTAACGCAGACTGGTCCAAAAAGGTGCATGATGCATGCATCTTTCGGAACACTGGCCTTTTCAGGAAGCTGCAAGCTACCTTCTTCCTGGACCAGAAGATCACTGTAGGGGAAGTCGAAATGCCCACTGTGATCCTGGGAGACCATGCCTACCCTTTAATGCCATGACTTATGAAGCCATACATGGGGAACCTTGACAGCAGCAAAGAGTGGTTCAATAAGCAGCTGAGCAAGTGCAGAATATTGAGTGTGCTTTTGGCTGTTTAAGGGCTCGCTGGTGCTGCCTATATAGGAGACAGGACCTGCTTATGACAATATTCCTATGCTTACAGTCGCATGCTGTACACTCCATAATATTTGTGAAAGGAAAGGTGAAAGTTTCATTCCGGGCTGGACCGCTGAGGCTGAGCGCCTGGAGGCTGAATTTGAACAACCAGAGACCAGGGCTATTAGAGGGGCACAGAGTGGGGCCATAAGGATCAGGGATGCCTTGAGGCAGCAATTTAAAGCTGAAAGCCACTAATATTTGTTGCTATGCTCAGGAGTGCAGTGCTTGTAATGCTAGAAGGTGATTGTGATTGGTGCAGACAATGTAATGTGAAGCTTTAAGAAAATTTCCTGTTGCTTTGCAGGGCTCTGTTCGCTTTCAGTTGATGGAATAACAATTACTTTCAAACCAAAACAATTCTTTTATTAAAAGACAATGACTGGAGGAGACAAAAAAATTAGCACTGTGGGGGATGGGAGGGTCCCAGAAGGAGGCGAGGTCCAGGGATGGTTAAAGATTTGTGTATTTCCAGTTCAGTGCAGCGGGTACTGTACTTCAGTAAGGCTAAGCTACAGAGGGACAGGTGTTGAATGCAGGAAGTCTGCAGGGCTGGACTGGGACAGGGCAAGAGTGGAGTGCAGCAGGTACAGACTACAGCCAGAAGGTCTACTCCCATACCCCAAAGACCACTATTTTAAAAATATAAAGCATCATAAATGCCATGAGGCACTTCTAAGCCATCTGTTAGATCCTAGAACAACAAAAGATTGAGGCCTCTCCTCCCTTCCCCTCCCGTCCCCTGACAAGATTGCTGCTGAGGAGGAGAGTGGAGCTGTTATGGTCCTATTGAAAAGGGTTGCAGATGACACGATGGAAATTAAGTCCACCATGTTCACAATGCCAGCTACAATTACATTTGACTCGTCCCTGTTAAATCTGACTGGGTTTGTAAGGGAGGCTGAGGGACTTGTATCTGGCACTGAAGATCAAATCTAGATAGCCAGATTCAAATTCAGCATAATTTCAGTGAGATCAGCTCCTTGAAAACAATTTGGAAACCTTTAAGATGATCCTTGTGTAGTAATTTGCAATTGTGAGGGTTCTGGAGGGGGATGAAAGGGGAAATCCCTTGAGTTTGTCCCCCACCTCCGTGCAGAGATTGTAATTTACCAGAGGCATACAAGTATCTTGCCCTAAAGCCTGCCCTGGCACTAAACCAAATGCCATTATTGTTCATTTCCTGACATTTATTGTTAGTTTATTATGTAGAAAGCTAGGGAGAAGAATGAATGCTGGAATGCTTTTAATCCTAGGATTATGATTTTTCAGGACCTTGCGGGACATAGTGTGGAACACAGGGCTGCTTTTAATAATGCAAGTAACATGACTAGCTGCAAAAAGGCCTTAAATATCATATACTGTTTCAAGCCATGTTCCATGTACAGCATGGAGAAGAGACCCATGTCTTTCAAAAGAGTCAGAAAACTTCCTTAAAGGACTCCAACAAGATTAACTGTCTGTGTTCACTACATGCTCCTGTATTAAAAAATGGATTTGTGGTCCCTAGTGAACTCTTAAAAAGATTTGGTCTAACTTTTTTTTTTTTTAAACAAATGTTTAATTGGTTCCTGGCAGATGGAGATTGAAATGCTGCCCTCCTTTCAACTGCCTGCCCTCCTTCCTTTTCTTTTCCTTTCCCTTCCTTCCTATTCCTTTGCTCATCTGTTCTTTTTCCCCCTCTTCTCTTATTTTTGGAGGAAAATTGAATAAAAGATTTTTTTTAAAGGCAGTTTATTTTGACAATACTGAGCCAATATTTTAGCACACCAAACTTTCTCATAGTTTAATTTAGGCATTTAATCATTCAAGACATGTAAAAAAGTAATTATAGCAGAATGGTCTGAGTTAAGTTGTATGTGCAACTACAAGTCCCAGCATACTCAGTGGTATATCAAAAACAATACTGTGCGTCAGAAATCCTACAATTAGGCAATACTTCATAAACACTGCACCCAATAAATGCAGAGAAATACACAACTTATGACCTCTAACCTAATCTTGTTTTAACTTAGTGCTGAGGTGGGCAAACTACAGCACGTGGGCCGGATATGGCTCGCCTGCCATTTTAAGCTGGCCCACGAGCTCCCTGCTTAACTTTTAACAAGTTTGGTTAAAATTTGCAGGAGATAATGCTGCCCACTTCTTGTTTACAATGTCACCAAAGAGCGAGAACAGACATTCACGTGGTACTTTTGTAGCCGGCGCTGCAAAATATTTACATGTCAGATATGCTAAGTATCCATATGCTCCTTCATTCTTTGGCCACCATTGCAGAGGACATGCTTCCACACTGATGATGCTCGTTAAAAAAAATAATGTCTTAATTATATTTGTGACTGAACTCATGGGGGGAGAACTGTATGTCTCCTGTTCTGTTTTTCCTGCATTCTGTCATATATTTCATATCATAGTCTCAGATGATGACCCAGCACATGTCTTTTTTAAGACCACTTTCATAGCAGATTTGACAAAACTTAAGGAAGGTACCAATCCGAGATTCCCAAAAATAGCTATAGCACTTGACCCAAGGTTTAAGAATCTGAAATACCATCCAATATCTGAGAGGGACGAGATGTGGAACACGCTTTCAGAAGACTTAAAAGAGCAACACTCAGATATGGAAACTACTGAACCAGAACCACCAAAAAAAATAAAATCAAACCTGCTGGTGGCATCTGATTCAGATAATGAAAATGAACATACGTCTGTCCACTCTGCTGTGGATTGTTATCGAGCAAAACCCATCATCAGCATGGACGCATGTCCTCTGGAATGATGGTTGACGCATCAATGGACATGAATCTTTAGCGCATCTGATACGTAAATATCTCGAGGCACCGGCTACAACAGTGCCACGTGAACGCCTGTTCTCACTTTCAGGAGACATTTTGTAAAAAAGAAGTGGGCAGCATTATCTCCTGCAAATTGTAACCATAATTGTTTATCTGAGCAATTGGCTGAAGTAGGACTGAGTGGATCTGCAGGTTCTAATTTTACATTGTTTTATTTTTGAATGCAGGTTTTTTTGGTACATAATTCTATATTTGTAAGTTCAACTTTCATGACAAAGAGATTGCACTACAATACTTGTATTGGTGAATTGAAAAATACTATTTCTTGTTTTTTTACAGTGAAATACTTGTAATCAATAATAAATATAAAGTAAGCAGTGCACACTTTGTATTCTGTGCTGTAACTGAAATCAATATGTTTGAAAATTTAGAAAACATCCCAAAATATTTAAATAAATGGTATTCTATTATTTATAAGAGTGCGATTAATCACACGATTAATTGTTTTAATCGCTTGACAGAGCTAATTTGTTCTAAAACCTCATCTAACGATACCTCAATCTGAGACAGTTCTTCAGATTGGTAATGGCTCAGGTTTGGGAAATCTCCCTCACATCCTCAGCTGTGAAAACTGATGCAAAGAATTCATTTTGTTTCTCCACAGAAGTAACTAGTCCAAAAATTAAGAGATTAAAAATGGTGATGATCTGTTGTGACATTAATTGTTGCTCTGTGTAGGAAAGAATCTCACTATCTTCTAAGAATGCTATTTTGGAACCAATACTTTCCACTAGAAACCCTCACAAAATAGACACAAATAACTGATAAATATCAAGTTGCAACATGAAATGAGAACAAAGAAAAAATACAATTCTTGAAATAGAGGTCAAGCCTGCAAAATTTATAGTTATAATCCTCTGCAACTCAATTAAAGTTATTGTTGGAAAGGATCACAAATGATAAAACTCAATGGCTATGGACTGAAAAAAGGAATGTGACACCACTGGAAAAAAACCCTACTACTTATTGACCAACAATGCCCCCAAGAAAATAATTATATGAACTAACCCTTGCTTTACAATGTTTTCAACATTGGAATATATGAAGAACAAATAATACTCGGAGGGATATTTCAGATCAGAAGTAAACGTCATTTATGTCCCAGATTATTTTATACTGGGAAATACAGGTGTTTTAAAAAAACAAATCAAACACAATTACACCAAAAAAGTAGGTTAGAATGCCAATCGTTTTAAACTTACAGTTAAGACATTTACAAAACCATAATACAACAAGTATCAGAGGGGTAGCCATGTTAGTTTGTATCCACAAAAACAACAAGGAGTCTGGTGGCACCTTAAAGACTAACAGATTTATTTGGGCATAAGCTTTCGTGGGTAAAAAACCCACCTCTTCAGATGCAAGGTTAATACTACAATTAACACTAGCCTTCTGGTAGCTCAATACAGAAGGAAATTACAAGATAAACAGATCTCTCTGGTCAAGAAACAAATAGGAATGAATTATATCTTTACAGACAAATAGCTAATAAAAGAAAATTAAACAGGCACTTTCTGCAGAGGATTTGAAGGATCTAAAACAAACCACTGTGAAAAGTTCATGTCCACCGCAAGAAAAAAACAATGAAAAACCATTGTTAGATAATCTTGCACACTAAGCCTTACAAAACAGAAGAAAAAAAAAAATCACAAAATGCTGAAGGGAATGCCATGATACAGGGAACCATATTCTATCTCTGGAAATGTCTATTTGAAAAAACAAAATTCTGCTCTGAAGTCAGAAAAAACTTAGTCAACTGGTATTTCAAGGATACCCTAAATTCCTCAAAGAAAAGTCCTGTGTTAACTGAAGTAAAAAAATATAATTAAGGCCCAAATATTGCTTGTCTTACTTGTATGAACAAGGCAAGCAGGACTTGGCCCTATGCTTTGAAGAAATCCCACTATTAGTAACATTAGTGTGGAAGGATGCAGCAACTGGCACAAACTGATTAAAAACAAATTACTGAGAACTTTTGAGAAAAAAGTATATGTATAGCCTTTGTATAACCAAACTAATAGTCTAAATCTGTAATATTTTGTTATTCTGCAACCTGATGCCCCCTTTTACTGTTTAAGAAAATAATCTGCACTTTCAATAAATCCAATAATCACTTACAAAAAAATTTTACTAAAAAGGGGGATTAAGCTATACTAGATTTAAAATACAATTAAGATGGTTACGCATCTGAATTGAAAAGATGGTTTAATATATTTCACCACCAGTACCTTTGATTCATAAATATAGTAATCTGCTTTCTGATGTATGCCAACACGATAGCCTGGGGGCATTAGCTGCACTTTAAATTACAGGTGGATTTTTACTGAAATCACACTGTCCAAAGGAAAAGTAAAAAGTTTAAGATGTGTAGGAAATCCTCAGTGGGGAGAAAACTCCCTAAATAATATTGGGCTTTTCAGTCTTATTTTGGATTGATGAGACACTTAGTCGTTGTTCAGAGAACTATTGTCACTATATCCAGCCCTTGTTTTTTAAAACATTCTAGATAAATGTGGGAAGGGCTACCAGTCTCTTGTGAACTTGTCAGATAGAATACTGAAAAGATTGAGGTATGTAAGATGTACTCAATACCAGGCCTGGTCTACACTACACGTTTAAACCGAATTTAGCAGCGTTAAACCAATTTAAACCTGCACCCGTCCACACAACGAGGCCCTTTATATCGATATAAAGGGCTCTTTAAACCGGTTTCTGTACTCCTCCCCGACGAGAGGAGTAGTGCTGAAATCGGTATTGCCATGTCGGATTAGGGTTAGCGTGGCCGCAAATCGACGGTATTGGCCTCCGGGCGGTATCCCGCAGTGCACCATTGTGACTGCTCTGGAAAGCCATCTGAACTCGGATGCACTGGCCAGGCAGACAGGAAAAGCCCCGCGAACTTTTGAATTTCATTTCCTATTTGGCCAGCATGGAGCGCTCACCAGCACAGGTGACCACGCAGAGCTCATCAGCATAGGTAACAATGCAGTCTCCTGAGAATCGAAAAAGAGCTCCAGTATGGAAAGGCACAGGAGGTACTGGATCTGATCGCTATATGAGGAGAGGATTCTGTGCTAACAGAACTCCGTTCCAAAAAACAAAATGAAAAAAAATTTGAAAAAATTTCCAAGGCCATGATGCAGAGAGGCCACACCAGGGACTTGGTACATTGCCATGTGAAAGTTAAGGAGCTCAGACAAGCCTACCAGAAAACCAAAGAAACAAACGAAAGGCAGGGCCGAAAACATGCCGCTTCTATGCTGAGCTGCAAGCAGTTCTAGGGGGGGCCTGTTATAGTATAATTCCCAACTCTGGACCTTAGCATCCAGGATATGGGTACTAGCCTAAGTCCTCTAAGCTTAATTACCACCTTAGATTCTGTAGCGCTGCCACCAATCAAGAATTCCAGGGCCTGATACCCTCTGGTCCCCCCAAAACCTTCCCTGGGGACCCCCAAGACCTAGATTCCTTGAGTCTCACAACAAAGGGGAATGAAACATTTCCCTTCCCCCTCCTTTCTTCCTCCCAGCTCTTTCCCACCCTGGGTACACTAGGAGACCACTGTGATTCAATTCCTTGAATCATCACATCGAGAGGAATGTTACCTTCCCCCTCCCTTCTTCCCCAGAGAGAGATACAGAGATGAGCGCAGAGAGCAGGTTTTTCTTCCCTCCTCCCTTTCCTTTCTCCCACCAATTCCCTGGTGAGTGTGGACTCCCTTCCCTGGAGTCTTATAAAAGATAATAAAAAAATCAATTAGATTCTAACAAAAAAAGGAAAACTTTAATAAAGAAGGAAAAACATAAAAATTGTCTCTGTAATCAAGATGAAATATTACAGGGTCTTTCTAGCTTATAGACAATAGAAAGAAACTTTCTCCAGCAGAACCACAATTTAAGCTACTTCCAGCAAGTACACATCAACAAATAAAGAAAAAAAATTAAAAGACTATAACCGCCTTTTTACTTACTTACTATTCTGAATAGATAAGAGACTGTAGCAGGGAGACTGGCAGAAACCTGGTTGCACCTCTAGTCCCGTCCAGGGCCCAGGGAGAACAAAGCCAAACCCAAAAACACAAACAAAGGTTTCCCTCCACCGAGGTTTGAAAGTATCTTGTCTCCTGATTGGTCCTCTGGTCAGGTGTTGCAGGTCACTGTTTGTTAACTCTTTACAGGTGAAAGAGACATTAACCCTTAGCTATCTGTTATGACAGGTCCGCCACCACTACCCCACCCCTGTCCGTGGATTCCAAGGTGGGGGTGGTAATCTTAGCCATGGCTGAGCATTCTGCGGATGGGGAAGATGAGGAGGAGGAAGCGGAGGACAAGCTTGTAGACAGCACACAGCACTCCATTCTCCCCAACAGCTAGGAGCTTTTTCTCACCCTGACAGAATTATCCTCCCAGCCCTCCCAAGCCACTATCCCACACAATGAAGCCATGGAAGGGACCTCTGGTGAGTGTACCTTTGTAAATATAAAACATCATTTAAAAGCAGGCGTTTTTTAATGATTAATTTGCCCCAAGGACTTGGGATGCATTCGCGGCCAATACAGTTATTGGAAAAGTCTGTTAACATGTCTGGGGATGGAGCGGAAATCCTCCAGGGACATCTCCATGAAGCTCTCCTGGAGGTACTCCAAAAGCCTTTGCAGAAGGTTTCTGGGCAGGGCAGCCTTATTCCATCCTCCATGGTAGGACACTTGACCACGCCATGCATGCAGCAAGTAATCTGGTATCATTGCATGACAAAGCCTAGCTGCTTATGGTCCCGGTGTTTGCTGGCATTCAAGCAACCTCCGTTCTTTATCTCGCTGTGTTATCCTCAGGAGAGTGATATTGTTCATGGTAACCTCGCTGAAATTCAGGAATTTAATTAAGAGGACAGACATGGCCATTCCTACTGGGCTGTTTGCCTGTTGCTTAAAAGAAATCCTTCCTTGCAGGTAGCCAAGCAGGGGGAGAGGGAGGGGTGATTGGCGCTGAGCTTTTTTGCGTTTGGCTAGAAGGGATCTTCCCTGCTACCAGCCACGCAGTGGGGATGGGGAGGGGGGTGTTTAGCAGTGATCTTCCATGATACTAGCCATACGGTGGGGGGATGGGTAAACCGATCATCCCAGAGAATTGGATGTGGGGGGGTGGTTTCCGCTGCTGCATCTTAACAGGAAAGAAGCAGCACTGAACAGGCTTTGCTTGGTATTTGGGAAAATATAAGGTACTGTGTATATGAAGGCTGCAGAAGCCGAAAGACAATGGCTTACCATGGCCGCATGCAAGCTGAACTATGCTGCCCGGACCTGTGTCTGTGAGATCTCTAACACCAGAGCCGAAGGCACTCAATATTAAGATGCAAAATGCGACCTTGTAGTGAAATCACATGTGCTATGTAAGGTGAATAGTGTTGTTCACCGTGAAAGAGTATAAGCATTGTTCTGTAAAGTGTATCTTTTTAAATACTTCTCTCCCTTTTTTCCTCCCCTCATGCAGCTGCAAATTTTTTAAGCCTCCCTACTCCATCCTGAAAGCTATCTCAGATAAGGCGGTGGAAAAAAAAGACACGAGATGAAATGTTCTCGGAAATCATGGAAGTGACCCACAATGAAAGAGCTCATCTGAATGAGTTGAAGGACGTGGTATCAAATTACAGGAAAGATGCCAGTGAACGTGAAGACAGGAGGGACGCTCGAGACGAGAGGTGTCGGCAGGAAGATCAGCAGTGGCAGGATGCAACGCTGGGGCTGCTGTGTGATCAAACTGACATGCTCGGCATCTGGTGGAGCTTCAGGAACAGCAGCAGGATCACAGAGTGCCACTGCAGCCCCTGTATAACCACCCTCACCCCTCACCATGTTCCATATCCTCCTCACCCAGACGCGTTAAGAACGCATGGGGGAAAGCTCCGTGCACCCGCCCACTCCATCCCCGTGGACAGCCCAACCAAAAGGCTGTCAATACTTGGAAATTTTTTTAGTGGCCTTTTCCTTCCCTCCTATCCTCCTCCCAAACCACACCTGGGCTACCTTGTCAGTTCTCTCTCTCTTTTTATAATGAATTAATAAAGAATACATGATTTTTAAATGATAGTGACTTTATTTCCTTAAGCAAGCTGTAATCGAAGGGGGAGGGTGGGTTGCTTACAGGGAATGAGTCAATCGGGGGGGGGGTTCATCAAGGGAAAACAAACACAGCAATCAGACCGCACCCTGGCCCGTGATGAAACTCGTTTTCAAAGATTCTCTGACGTGCACCGCTTCCTGGTGTGCTCTTTTAATTGCCCTGGAGTCTGGCTGTGCGTAATCAGAGGCCAGGTGATTTGCCTCAGCCTCCCACCCCGCCCTAAAGGTCTCCCCCTTACTTTCACAGAGATTGTGGAGCACACAGCAAACAGCAATAACAAAGGGGACACTGGTTTGGCTGAGGTCTGAGCGAGTCAGTAATGTGCGCCAGCGCGCCTTTAAATATCCAAATGCACATTCTACCACCATTCTGCACTTGCTCAGCCTGTAGTTGAACAGCTCCTGACTACTGTCCAGGCTGCCTGTGTATGGCTTCATGAGCCATGGCAACAAGGGGTAGGCTGGGTCCCCCAGGATAACTACAGGCATTTCAACATCCCCAACTGTTATTTTCTGGTCTGGGAAGTAATTCCCTTGCTGCAGCCGTTTAAACAGAGTAATGTTCCTGAAGACGTGAGTGTCATGAACCCTTCTCGGCCATCCCACGTGGGTGTTGGTGAAACGTCCCTTGTGATCCACCAGTGCTTGCAGCACCATTGAAAAGTACCCCTTGCAGTTTATGTACTGGGTGCCCTGGTGCTCCAGTGCCAAGATAGGGATATGGGTTCCATCTATCGCCCCACCACAGTTAGGGAATCCCATTGCAGCAAAGCCATCCACTATAACCTGCACATTTTCCAGAGTCACTACCTTTCGTAGCAGCAGCTTAATGATTGCTTTGGCTGCTTGCCTCACAGCAGCCCCCACAGTAGATTTTCCCCACTCCAAATTGATTCCCGACTGACCGGTAGCTGTCTGGCATTGCAAGCTTCCAGAGGGCTATTGCCACTCGTTTCTCAACTGTGAGGGCTGCTCTCATCTTGGTATTCTGGTGCGTCAGGGCAGGGGGAAAGCAAGTCACAAAGTTCCATGAAAGTGCCCTTATGCATGCAAAAGTTTTGCAGCCACTGGGAATCGTCCCATACCTGCAACACTATGCGGTTCCACCAGTCTGTGCTTGTTTCCCAGGCCCAAAATCGGAGTTCAATGGCTACAACCTGCCCCATTACCATCAGGATCTCCAAAGTGCAGGGGCCCTCAGTTTGAGAGAATTCTGTGTCCTCATCACTCTTGTCACCGCGCTGCCATAGCCACCTCCTCCTTGCCTGGTTTTGCAGGTCCTGGTTCAGCATAAACTGCACGATAATGCGTGAGGTGTTTACAATGTCCATGATTGCTGTCTTGAGCTGAGCAGTGTCCATGCTTGCTGTGCTATGGTGTTTGCACAGTTCACCCAGGAAAAAAGGCACGAAACGGTTGTTTGCTGCTTTCACAAAGGGAGGGGTGATGCTGTACCCAGAACCACCCACGACAATGTTTTTTGCCCCATCAGGCACTGGGATCTCAACCCAGAATTCCAAGGGGCGGGGGAGACTGCAGGAAGTATGGGATAGCTACCCACAGTGCAACGGTCAGGAAAATCGACACTAGCCTTGGTACATGGACACACATCGCCGAATTAATGTGCTTAGTGTGGCCACGTGCACTCGACTTTATACAATCTATTTTACAAAACCAGTTTCTGTAAAAATCGGAATAATCCCGTAGTGTAGATGTACCCCCAGTCTTAAAACACCATCTTCCCAAATATTATAAGCTTCACATACCAGCCTTTTGAAATAATCAAGGAATTTAATTACTTAAGGTCATTGAGACAGGACACCTTTCCATAACATTTAAGAAGCTAGGAAAAAAAAAAAAAAAAGCTATACCTCAACTCACTAGGCAGTCTGTTAAAGCAATTTCACCAACCAATGAAATAACTTGTAATGATTACAGAATTGAAACTGATGCAGTTTGGCAAAAAAAAAAAATTAATGATGTTTCAGTACCTTGTCTTCCCTCATCATTGGTAAACAAACCAGCATCACTGCTGCTCAGGCTGCTGGATTCACTGTAATAAAGAAAAGAAACGAACAGATCAAAAGAACAATTGATCTCTCACTTGTAAAATTTTAGAGAGAGGAGGCTGTTCTCAGATAGAACTTAAGGCTGACAAAAATCTGAAAGAAAATAAGGTTTTGTTTTTAATCAAACGGCAAATATCCTAGTTCCATTAACTACAGAACACATTATTTTTGTCACATAAAACTACAGGAAACTAATGGGACTCTGACAGTAAGCCAGATGTGACTGCAGCAAGGAGCTGACACAACTGATGCATTTTATCATCTGCTTCCATCAAACGCTCACTGCTCGTCTATTGCTATACAATTCAGCTTGATCCCAGAATACCACTGCTCAATAAAATGCGGGGAAAAAATCTCAAAACAAAAGCAGTCTAAGCCTTTCTTCCAACACATGAAATACACGAGTCTGGAGAAGGAACTACTGTTCTTAACATTTGCAAATATTCTGGACAATACATTGCGTAAGGATTCACTATAACTATATTACTTGGTAAGAAAGAAAAGTTTGCAAGAATGACAATCCATTAAATCAAAGTAAAGGTCACCCTGAGAAAAATGAATATGATCAATATGATTTTAACAGCAAAAGAGAAAATGCAGGTTATAATTTACTTTTCTGTAACTTCTGATGTGGCCTTAAACAAGATGTCTGTCTATAAGATGGATGCACAGCACACACACGCGTGCGCGCACACACACATCTACTCCTATATATAAAATTGGAGATCATGGTGAAGTGTTTTGTTCTCCCTTGGTTGTTCACAAGCATCTCACGTTATTGTAAATTAAAAGTGTGTGTCTAAATATTAAACTCGCCTCCTGTGCTTAAACTATAGCACCGACCATGACATTGAGTTTACATCTAGGGTAGAGGTTAGGCGGAGAAATGCTTTTAAGTTCTTCAGGGAATTGTATTCTCACAATACTATAGATCTTATATGTTTTTTACAGTGAAGTATGGATTAATTTTTTTTAAAAAATGTCAGTTCACCTAAAGACATAAAAATCAAGAAAAAGGTGTGCGTTTCAAATTAATGTTCAATGTAGTATGCTTTTATGGATGTTATGTTAAGGAAAATTAAACACCTTAAGTATTTTTCCTATATTATATAGCTTGTCTTCAATATGAAGCAAAATCCACTTCATTTTATATATTTCAACCTAGACACCAACTTCTAAGTATTTTTAAAAATATATATTTCATTTCTGGTTTCATTCCTCACACTCACTCTTAAAAGTTAGCTCTAAACCTTACTCCTAAATTAGCTGTTTTAACTGCTTTTTGGTTTAGACATGAATGTGCTTGCTGGGGGGAAAAAATTGAAATTACGTTGTTTTCCCAATTTCTCTCTCAGAAATTGAAACCAGAATTAGTTTTAGGTTTTGACGATATCTCATTTCAGCTTCTAGAACTAATTATATGTTTAATTGTTTTTATATCTTCCTTTAGAAGGAGTTCAAACAGGGCTTGAAATTGGGCCTGATATAGATAGCCAAGCAGCAGTGACTTGATAATATGTGCAACTGTCATATTTCTTAAAGATGTGTTCTAAAACTCTGCCGTATCTTCTTCTGTATACAGTAACTTCTTACTATATAAGCAGCACTTACAATCTCTTTTAACCCAGTACAGTCAGAGATTTAAGCACTTAACTAAAGATAATGGTCCTCAGTACAAAGATGGCAAATCTTATGAGCTATAAAAGTGATCAAGCAGAGTTTGAACCTTGAAATGCTATAAAGCTAAGCAAATCCTAGTGCCTTCTTTCTGAAAAATATCCCCTCCTCGCTTAATTCCATCAGACAGTTCTGCATACTTTTATAATTATAAATGTCCTACAACTTTATATCACACATCTTTTAAAAAAAACTTTTTGATTTGAAGTTTCCAATCTAAAAATATTTCCCTTTTTTTTTTTTTTTTTTTTTTTTTTTTTAAAGTTCAGGAATCTTTTCAGTCATTTGAATTTTGGGAAACAAGACAAAAAAAAAATCTATTCTTCCCCATCTCACACACAGGTTCCCATTTTATAAGGGCTTGCATTTACAAAATACTTACTGAGATCATGGCATGCTGAGGGTTAAGTCTATCCAATACTATCCTGCAGCCCACTAAGCATCCATGTAGATTCTGTTGCCACACACTAAAAGTTCCATCCATAGACAGCTTTGATCCACCCGCTCGGAAACGGGAATGGATTAAACTGCATTAAGGAAATACTTTTAGATAGGTGGAAAGCTTCAACCAAACAGTTAATTCTAAAAAAGAAATGTGATGTAAAGTTGTGGGACATTTAGAATTGTTAAATATACAAAATTATCTATGGTGGAATTAAAGTGACGATGGGATACTTTGCAGAAAGAAGACACTAAGATTTGCTTTATAGTATTTCAAGATTCAAGCGGTGATTGATCATTTTAAAGATAATCAGCAGGGTCTATACAGATATTTACTACAAGGTAGATTTATACCCCATCTTGCCGTGAACCAAACTGTTCTTACAGGCAAACCTTAAGAGAACCATACTCATCTCTTCCCTTTAAGTCTGCAATTTGAACTTTGATACTTAAGTAATCTTCACTGAGGCATTTGCTCTTGATCAATTTATATAGAGTGGTGCCATACAATAAAAGCTTTAAGCATTTGAAGACTTTGCAGAGCATGCTCAATAGATGAAGATTTTTAGCATAACACAGTGAAGACCCTGCCTCTGTTGGGGCATCATACTATAGTCACAGGGACTGCTGCTGGGAGAGTTGTAAATGTGGAAGATGTGTCCCATTGAAATATACACAAAACAAAATGATCTGCAAAACAAAGCCTTCATATGTGGGCAAATGAAAACTGGCATGGCAGACTTGATAACTCTGGATTCTAGAGTTTAAATGTGACTCAGCAGTATTACTGAAGACATGAATCTTACCAAAAATTTTTCAGTAATTTACCTCTTTGTGTCTAGCACACAGTTTTAGGAAGACATTTTTATCTCTGCTAACGCTTTCAGAACAGAATAGTTGCACAGAGGCTTGCTAGTATGTTCTTGTTCCTCTTGTGGAATAAAGTAATAGAATCATACAGTAGTAATGCATTTAATGGGCACCATCAAACTGAAGTCTAGCCAATTGAAAATTAGAGTTAAAAGTAGTTTGAGTACTCCATAGGCCTCTGAATCTCCTTGTCACATTGTGGTTTTGCAGGCACATTTTTATCTATTTTTTTTTTTTAAGAAAAAAATGTTTCCCTGCCCCCTGTTGCTGTGTTAAAGAACACAAATGGGTGAAAAAGGCAAAATTTGGCAGTAAAGTGCTGGCAAATGACAACCAGAGAAAGTTTTCTCTGTTACAGTATTACTAAGTAAAGTATTTCCAGAAAGGAGCATGTTTTTTAAACTGATAGTGTTGATGATATATGGAGCTATACCTATCTCTTAGAACTGGAATGGACCCTGAAGGGTCATTGAGTCCAGCCCCTTGCCTTCACTATCAGGACCAAGTATTGATTTTGCCCCAGATCCCTAAGTGACCCCCTCAAGGATTGAACTCACAACCCTGGGTTTAGCAGACCAATGCTAAAACCACTGAGCTATCCCTCTACCCCTTGAAGCACAAGAATAGATGACAAGCAGAATCCATAAGGGATAGTCATTTTTGTTCTTGAAATCAGCAAGCTGCCCTTTTTGGGGTGTTTGGAGGATTTTCCCCAGACCTTGGCTCCCTCCACCCAAATACTGGATAATGAGTTTTGCACTGAAGTATTTTTACCCTCGTCTGGCACAAGACATTTTTAAAAAGTGTTAAAATTTAACAAAAAAAAATTTACAAGAGTACAGGACAAACATGATGGAATCTGAAAGCGTTCCAGACACAAAGGCCCCAACAAGACCTATTTCTGGTCCAATATAAGTGTGAAGACACTATGAAATTCAGTTTCTTTTCAGTGGCAAGGCGACTCAGGATTCCTGTTGTGATTTAAAAACTGTCTACAGTTCTGAGAAAATAGATGGAAAGAGTATAAAAAGCAACTTCAATAAATACTATCCCCCTTATTGTTTTCTGAGTAATTGGAATCTGTAACTTACCAACACTGAATAAGTGACCTCTCTTCTTGCCCTAGCCAAGAACCTATGCATGCCATCGCTACAGCACACCTAAACTATGGCCAACAAGCAAAAGATTCAATGCAGTTTATAGATAAGACTTCTACAAACAAATGAGGAACAACGCTGCTATCTAGCCACTAGATTGCCAGAATTTGTCTTAAATAGGAGTTGCCCTGCTCACAGTTCTGCATTCAGAACAAAACAAAACTGGATAAACATGATCAGGATCATCAGACCCTGCAGGTAACATCACTTGTGTGTGGTGGAAAATGAAACCTTACTGTGTTGTCAAAATAGTACTTTGGAAACAGTATTGTGGTATGTCTGCTGTTTGGAATAGATTAATGAGGCATACTGCCAAAAGGTCATCATCCCATTTTTCTAATGGCAAGCTCATGTGTTTCTCAACTATAAATTGCTCTTTGCATTTTGTAAGTGATGTGCATTCTTGGTAACCAATAGACTTTTTATGCCCATGACACTCAGATCGTCTAGCGGGTATATCCGTATACTGTACTGATAACCTTCTGATGAATACCAGCAACAACCAAAGCAGCAGTGCCTAGAAGTTGGAAAATCTAAGCTATTTAATTACCTTGTGTGTAATTAACTGCTAGTTCAAATACCTTGCATAATACAATAACGTAACATTTAAGTTATTTTTAAATTCCTGTTTTCTTGGTCTTAATATTGAAACAATTAATATAAATTTTCTTCAAGTAATGGTTTCCTTTGAACCTTCTCTGCCACCCATCGGATTTCCTCTGAATTGCTATAATTTAACCTTATACAACATGTTTGAAGTAGCAGTATTCTAGTATTACTGGATCAGGAAAGACCCCTAACACTTACTGCTATTGACTGCATTTTAATTTTGGAATAAAGAAAATGAGACTTGTCAATATCTATACCACTACAGTAGCAATATAAGAATTTTGTTTCAGTTGACAGAAAAAGAAAAAACAATCACCTGTCACTCATGTTCTCATCTGAACCCTTTTGCTCCTCATACTCCATTTTGTCCTTATTTGCCTGGTTCGCTTCTTCACTCTCTATAACCACTCCTTCATCCAAGATTTCTGGTCCTTGCCTACTTGTAGCTAGTTTTCTTTTTTTCACTTTGCTCTTGGCAAATTCTTGATGTTGGTAACATCTATTATCATTATCCATTTCTTGATCTCTGCTGTTATCCTGTTGTTGGGTCAGTGTTAGTGTATTTGTGACATCTAATGGTGGGTCTATTGCCATGCGTTTCACCTTTCTTCTCCTACGCAGGGTCCTGTTTCCTAAATTGTCAAGAGCCAAATCAGACTCATGCCACAGAGGTCTTTTGCCCCTAATGTTATTTAAATTTGAAGAAGGCCTGCGTTTAGCAACCAACAACTGATCATCAGAGTCACTGTGGTCTTTCTTATTAGTAGTATGATTCTCTCTATAGTCCTTGCTTGGTTCTTCTAGACTGGAATCAGAACCTTCACTTAAACAGTGACTAGTCTCCCAAGGATGATGAGTGATAAATGAACGTCTTTTTCGTCCTCTCCTTTTTCTTGCCTGGCGTTTTAGAAGACAAGACACGCTGCGAGAGTGATCTCCAGTATCAGCAAAACCTCCTCTGGCTTGCTCTGAACTTTCTTCCAGTGCTGAGACCAGATCATGAACTAGTTCCTCCATAGTCCTACTGAAATGCCTACATACGCAGAGAAAAAACAAAAACAAAACTGATTACAATGTGCATCAACTTCAGCAGTATGTTTTCATATATCAATATCATTATAATGTCAAAGATAGTCTTATGATCAGCACTTTTAATGCCGTTGTAGTTCTACAGAAAGCTGTCTTCTAAATCAACCAATACTACAAGACACTTATGAGGAGGCTTTCCCTTTGTAATGTCACTCTCTCTTCTAACTTCCATCTTAACAACAACAGCCCTTCAATTTTTGGCAGTCCTCCTTTTATATAAAATTGCTTTTATTTACAGATATTTCATTTCAATATCATAGTTTTCAGGGGGTTAATTTGTCATCTGTGAAGACTGGCAAAATCTGTCAATACATAATTAGAAGCAAGTGAGCACATTTTAAATTATCTATAGAGTAGGAAATTTAATATACAATTTTTTCTCCTTTATAGTATATTATTAGGTACAACTTTAAAAGTTGTCATTAGGATAAAATGTTTGACACTCTGTATGTCAGGGGAGCACCCTGCACCCCCATGCAAAGTTTGTCACGTCGGGTGTCTTCAGAAGACTCATGATGCACCAAGCATTGTTATTGTAGTAATGTTATAGTAATGTTAGAGGTTGTATTTTCATGTATATAGTTATGAGGCTGAAAATGTGTCCTCATAGCTTAAAATAAGCCCAGGCAAAACTCTCCAGGAACAGAGGCGCAGTTTACACCTCATCAGGGTACATATGGGACAAATCCAGCCTAGTCTCACAGGAACAAGGACACTGGCCTAGGCAGCAACTAAGGACCTGTTTGACTCTCAAGTGAGTCACCCCCCTCCCCTTGATCAGTTTGGGACTAGCATGAAGTAATGCTCGCTTGACTCTGAAGGGGAGGGGAGGGTGTGCGGGGGGCAAAGCCAAGAGGGAGAAAGGATATGATAAAAGGGAGAGACAGTTGCCAGGCTCGCTCTCCTCTTCCACCTCCATCTACAGACACCATCACCAAGTGACTGAAGCGCTGATCAAAGGGGAGAGCCTGGCTGAAGAGCAACCACCCAGCCTGTGGTGAAAATGTTTGTAAGTGCACTGAAAGTGTTAAGATCAGCTTAGAATGTGTTTCGCTTTTATTTCACTTGAGCAAATCTCACTTCTTTTGCTTTGACTTATAAACACTTAAAATCTATCATATAAATAGCAGTGTGTTTGGTTTGAAGCGTGTCAAAGACTCCCCTTGGGATAACAAGCCTGGTACATATCAATTTCTTTGTTAAATTGACAAACTCATATAAGTTTGCAGCGTCCAGTGGGCATAACTGGACACTGCAAGATGGAGGTTCCTAGGGTTGTGTCTGGGACTGGAGATATTGGTTAGTGTCATTCGGTTGAACTATCAAAGCAGTGACTGGCCAAAAGTGCTCACTCACATTCTGGGAGAAGCTTACACGCTAGAAGCTGTGCATGAACAGCCCAGGAGTGGGGGTTCTCACAGCGAAACACAGTAAGGCTGGCTCCCAGAGTTGAGGATTGGAGTGACCTAGCAGATCATCGGTTCAGATAACACCAGGAGAACATCACAATGTTGTCATAAGATAATTGTCTCTTGATGCTACCTAAGTGCCAAGATGAATCTGAAACACTAATTTTTTGATTATGTAAGATTTTTAATAGTGACTAATTGTCTTCCCAAACAACTAATATCTATTTGATCTTTAAAAATATTGATTCACTAGAGTGACATTAAGTTGAGAGAACCTTTCCCCTAAATGAAAGTCTAGAGGATTAAAGGCAAAATTGTCCTTTCTGATCTACACACTCACATCACTAGGAATCAAACAACTTTATGAGAAAACAATCTAAGAGGCATCATGCAGATATGAGGAAAGAATTTTACTCTGCATCACAGCTCACATCACTTCACTAGCATTAAAAAACCATAGCTGGTCCATGACAACTGCCTCAGACTCGTGCGGCTTGCTCAGGCTACAGGGCTGTTTCACTGCAGTGTAGACTTCTGGGTTCAGCCCGAGCTCTGGAACCCTCCCACCTCACAGGGTCCTAAAGTCTGGGCTCCAGCCCAAGGCCAAAAATCTAAACAGGGTTCCGCAGCCTGGGAGCCTGAGTCAGCTGGCACAGGTCAGCCACAGGCATCTAAAGTGCAATGTAGACATACCTATATTTATTACCAAGTATACTTCAATAGGCTCACACGTGTGTACTTGAGTTAAAAAAACAAACAAACAAAAACTAAAGCCAAAACAGTAAGATTTACTGCAGAACACCCAGGTGAAGGAATCAAAACAAACTAAGACCCCAAAGTAATTAGCCTCCTTTCTTCTAGTGCTCACTACTGTGTTATACCTGGTGACATATAGTGGACAAACATTGGTCAGTAAATTGTGTAAGTGAGTGTCCAGAAGAAAGCTGTTCATATAGTTTTAGAACAGGACGAAAGGAGACATGAGTCAGCCATTTTCTACCAACATCAGCAGGTTGCAAATGGAGAGAGTTTAGTCATATAGCACACAAGTTTCCCCCACTCACTCATTCATCACTGGCCCCAGGCCTAAAGGTGCTAAGCAGGATGGTCCAATGGTTACACACCAACATGACGCAGGATATCTGAGCTCTCTTTCCTGCTCTGCCTGTGACTTCTTGTATAATCCTGGACAACTCACTCAACTCATTGTGTCTCTGTTTCCCTATATGAAATGGGAATACCATCACCTTCTAAAATGTCGTCAGTTCTATGGACCAAGAGTGCTAGGCGAATTCTAATTTAGTTATGAAAAAATTCAAATTCACCATTAAATGTTTTACCTACAAGGAGACGTCTCTTGAACTATACTGCTATTTTTTGTAATTTCAGAAGTAGTTCAGGAAAATAATTTGTGCCAGCTGTAAGACATATCACCATAATCATAAAGACAGAGTAGTACAGTCTACTATCTCAATTTTGATAAATATATGATGCCAAACTGTATATATGTTTACTTTTCAACTCTTTTTCTATGCCTGCTATAATGACTGAACTCTTATTTCTGTCACTCTGACATAACCAGGCATTTCCTGTGCCACTTGCTAATTGCAAGCAACATCTTGGCAGCACCTTTCAGGAATGTGCACCTTTCTGGCACTCACCTTTGAGCAAGAAACACAAATCAGGTACCAATACTTTTCGCTTATCCTTAGTCCTCCTGGCTCTCACAAGAAATCATTTTCCTTGCTTTTGAGAAATAACTACAGTGGATATCAGCAAAAGAGGTAGTCATGCAAATAAAGCACTGTTTATTGAAAAATTCAGACAGAATAAAGTAACTGGTAGCCAATCAAATCTACAGATTGGCTGACAGCCTAGTTATACAGGAAAATCTTGGAATAGGTCCAGTTTCTCTATTTCTGCCATCTTCTCCTTCTCTCCCTTTCTCGCGACTTGTCTACACTACACATTTTAGCCAACACTGGCTGTAGTAATGCAAACCATGACTTGCACCACAGCAGCTTACACCAGTTTCAAAGAAATGCAAGTCATAGTTTGCACCAATATGGGTATATCAGTGACTATTAAAAAAACCCACACACAGAAAACCCAGCATAGAGAAGGCCTTAGCATACAAGCACATTTGGCCTTACCTCCATGGGGAGAAATGGTTTGGTGGTTTGTGAGGGTGGGGTGGATTTTTAAGTTTTCAGTCAAGTTAACTTAATATGACAGGACAGCCCCCTTAACACCTGTGAAGACAACTTCACATCTTTTCAGGCTCACAAAATAAAAAAAAGGTGTTGAGCTGCATCTTCACAGGTATAAGGGAGCTTTCAAATTGTTTTACCTTGGCATGAGGGGAGCCTCAGGGCACAACACTTTTTTTTTTTTTTTTAAATTTCTCATCAGCATGCAGGCAGTTATAAATCAAGTTCAGCACTTAGAAAAAAAATGATCACTATCACATCTCTGGCATAATACTCACTATATTCAACATTTGATGAAATCCAAAATACTTAGGTTGGCAAAAGACTGCTTATCAAGAACATAAAGCACTTCAGTGCAACCTTTGTTCCTTGTTGAACAGCACTTGATTAGAATACAGTCTATTTACAGAGCTTTTACTCCCTGGCCTAGGCCAAAGTGTTAGGCCCTGTCTACTGCACAGAAACTTGCCAGTGTAAAGCAGATTTCTGCATTGTAAACTCCTGAGGTGTACACACTGCCAAGTCTCTTAGCGCACAGAAACTGTGCAGTTGCAGAGCTGTAAAAAAAACAACACAAAACATCCCGACGAGAGTGCCAGTGTAGATACCCTGATCGATTACAGAGCTGTGATTGGCCTCTGGGAGGTGTATCACAATGCCTGTTCTCGCCTCTCTAGTCATCAGTTTGAACTCTACTGCCTTCCCCTCAGATGAGCAGACATCATCCCCACCCCGTAAATTCCTTTGGAATTTTGAAAGTCCCCTTCCTGTTTACTCAGTGATGCATGCAGTGGCCATGCCTGCTCCACGCACCAGGCAATCCCTCGCTTGGAGCAATGCCGAGCTGCTGGACCTCATCAGCACTTGGGGAGAGGAGACTGTCCAGACCCAGCTGCGCTTCAGCCATAGGAATTATGATACCTATGGACAGATTTCACGATGCATGACAGAAGGCGGCCATGAATGGGACATACTGCAGTGCAGGGTCAAAATGAAGGAGCTGCAGAACACCTACCACAAGGTGCGGGAGGCAAACTGCTGCTCCGGTGCTGTGCCCACGAACTGCCAGTTCTACAAAGAGCTGGACACAATACTCGGTGGGGACCCCACCTCCACTGTGAAGGCCACTGTGGATACTTCACTGGCTCATGTGCCAGTCGAGAGTGGACCGAGCCAGGAGGAGGATATCGTGCATGAGGATGTGGAAGGGGATCCAGAGGCAGATGACAACTCCAAGGTCAGAGATGCATGCAGTCAGGAGCTCTTTTTCTACCTCAGAGGAGGCTAGCAGACACAGCTGTCGAATCTTCGCAAAGCACAAACAGGACAGGAGGCCCCTGGTAAGTGGATTTGATTCTGGAAATCGCTGAGGCGAGTTATAGGGGCAGAAGGGTTGCAGAAGGCAGGCTTGCCTCTGTATGATACACATACCACCACCACATGCTTAGTCTGAGCGGCAGAACAAGCTGTTGATTGACTCCGTCAGCCAGTTAGTGACAGGTATGTGAATAGTGGCTGTATTTTAAAATCACCGAATCAGTGTTCTGTGTGTTGCAAACAATGCTGCTTCTGTAAAATGTTGCATTTTTGTTTCACAGAGGTGACCTTGGGAGCCCAGCCTCCCTCTTTGTTATCGCTGGCTGAATGGCTGTGCAGAATTAGAAAGCGGCCACGAAAAACTCAAGACAACTTTCTGTGTGATGTCATGATACACTTCACGGCCGAAAACAAGAATCAAAGGAGTGCGAGACAGCGAGAAGAGGGACTGAAAGGAGAACGTGGTGCATCAGAACGAAGCCACGGGGTGGCACTTAATTGCTATGGAGTGCCAAGCGGTCATGCTCCAGGTGCTACTAGAACTGTAACTTGAGCAGCTTCGCTCCCGCCCTCCCCAGCAGCCACTGTTGCAAAAAACTCTTTACCATGCATCCGCCAGACACACCGCCAACACACTCTGACCAACCTCTTGGCTCCAATCTGTACCCGCTGCATTTCACTCTTGCATCGTCATAGTCCAGTTCTGCAGACTCCCAGTACTGACTGCACTCAACATTCATCTCTCTGCAGTATAGCCCTGCTGAAATACAGTACCCACTGCACTGTACTCCAAAGGACAAAGTTGGATATGACCCCTGGAGATACACAAATCTTTAACCATCCTGGGACGCCACCTCTTCCTGGGACCCTTCCTTCCCTCATCCCCAGTGCAGATTTTTTTTTTGTCTCCTCCAGTCGTTGTATTTTAATAAAAGAATTGTTTTGGTTTGAAAGTAATCTTTATTCCATCAACTGAAAGCAAACAGCCCTGCAAAGCAACAAGCTATTTTCTTAAACCTTCACAGTGCATTGGCTGCACCAATCACATTCGCCTCCTAGCATTACAAGCACTGGACTCCCAAGCATAACAACAAATATTGGTGGCTTTCAGCTTCAAATTGCTGCCTCAAGGCATCCCTGAGTCTTATGGCCCTACGCTGCACTCTTCTAACAGCCCTGATCTTTGGCTGTTCAAATTCAGCCTCAGCGGTCCAGCCCCAAATGAAGCTTTCACCTTTCCCTTCACAAATATTATGGAGCGTACAGCACGCAGCTATAAACATAGGAATATTGTCATCTTCAGGTCCAGTCTCCCATATAGTCAGCGCCAGCGGGCCTTTAAACGGCCAAAAGTACACTCAGTCATGATTCTGCACTTGCTCAGCTTGTTGTTGAATCACTCTTTGCTGCTTTCAAGGTTCCCAGGGTATGGCTTTATAAGTCACAGCATTAAGGGGTAGGCGGGTCTCCCAGGATCCCAATGGGCATTTCAGCTTCCCCTACAGTGATCTTCTGGTCCGGGAAGAAAGTCCCTGCTTCCAGATTCCTGAATAGCCCAGTGTCCCTGTCATAGTATCTTTCCCCAATCTGAACCTTAGAGTCCAAAAGTTGGGGTACCAGCATGAATTCCTCTAAGCTCAATTACCAGCTTAGAACCTGTAGTGCTGCCACCAATCAGGAATTCCAGTGCCTGATACACTCTGGTACCCCCAAAACCTTCTCTGGGGACCCCCAAGACCCAGACCCCCTGGATCTTAACACAAGGAAAGTAAACTCTTTCCTTCACCAGTGCCTTTCCTAGGCTTCCCTCCCTGGGTTACCCTGGAAGATTACTGTGATTCAAACCCCTTGAATCTTAAAACAGGGAGGAAAGTTCCTTCCCCGCTCCCCTTCTCCCTCACCCAGAGGCAATACAGATTCAAGCTCCGTGAACCTAAAACAAAGGGATTCCACCCCCTCCCCTCCCTTCCCTTTCTTCCCTGTTAAGTACAAATTCAATTCCCTTGAGCCTCAACAAGGGGAAAAAAATCAGACAGGTCTTAAAAGCAAAACTTTTAATAAAAAGAAAGAAAAAAGGGACAAGTTATCTCTGTAATTTAGATGGTAAAAGTTACAAGGTCTGTCAGCTTATAGAAACTGGAGAAAAAGCCTCCTCCAACAGAAATACAATTTAAAATACTTCCAGCCAAATACGCATTAAAACTCTACCAGCCAGATACACATTTGCAAATAAAGAAAACCAATTAAAAAGACTATAACCACCTGTTCCTTACTAGATACTCACTATTCTGAATATATAAGAGATTGTAGCAGGCAGATTGGCAAGAAACCTGGTTGCATGTCTAGCCCCTTCCAGGACCCAGAGAGAACAAAGCCAAACCCAAAAACCACAAACAAAGGCTTCCCTCCACCGAGATTTGAAAGTATCTTGTTTCCTGATTGGTCCTCTGGTCAGGTGTTGGGTTCCCTGTTTGTTAACCCTTTACAGGTAAAAGAGACATTAACCCTTAACTATCTGTTTATGACAGTCCCAAAAGATGCATGCATCCTGCACCTTTTGGGACCAGTCTGCGTTAATGTCCTTGAAACGCCCACGGTGATCCACAAGCACCTGGAGAACCATAGAAAAATACCCCTTCCAATTATTGTACTTGGTTGCTAGGTGGTCTTGTGCCAAAATTGGAATATGCATGCCATCTATCGCCCCTCCACAGTTAGGGACACCCATCTGTGCAAAGCCATCCACAATGTGCCCCGAGTCATGGTCTTTCGGAGTAGGATGCGATTAATGACCCTGCACACTTCCGTCAACACGAGTCCAACTGTTGACTTCGTTAGTGATGGATTGGCTTCCACAGTGCAACCGCCATGCGCTTCTCCAATAGCAGGGTGGCTCTCATTCACTTGTCCTTGCACTGCAGGGCTGGGGTGAGCTCATCACATAGTCCCATGAATGTGGCTTTCCTCATCCAAAAGTTTTGCAGCCACTGCTCGTCATCCCAGACGTGCATGACGCTGTGATCCCACCACTCAGTGCTTGTTTCCTGAGCCTAAAAGCAGTGTCATCACCTCCGTGAATATCACAAGCAATCTCGTGTCATAGCCAGTACGCATGGCGAGATAAATGTTGAACTGCTTTTGCCTTTGTAGGTTAAGGAATAACTCCACAGCCACTCATGACGTGTTGGTCAGAGCAAGCAGCATATTGGTCAACAGCACGGGATCCACTCCTGCAGACCGAAGAAGCAGAGTGTGCAGTACACAAACCGTTGAAACTTAGCACTAAATGCAGGTGGAAGCATGGGGATTGCTGGGATGTGAAGCAATGCATCACAGGACATTGGGACAGGACCCAGGATGCCCCCTGACTACCTCCATCTTCCCACAACTCTTAGCAGCAGAAGAGGAAGAGATGCTCTGTGGGATAGCTGCCCAGAGTGCACCACTCTGAATACCGCCGCAAGTATGAATACGCTATTGCGCAAGCAGCTGCCAGTGTGAAAATTTAACAGCCGTTTCCCTTCAGCGCTCTCTGAGCAGTACCGTAACTCCTGGCACTGTAACTCTGCTAGTGTAGACATAACCTTAGTCTGTGTTCCACCACACCTCTGAGGATTTGGCCTGCCCTTACTTATGGCTTGTCTACATGCGGAAACTGACTGGCAGTAATAGGAATAAAATCATACCATTATAACTATGCTGGTAAAATGCCCCATGTGGACACACTAGTTTATTCCAAAATAGAGTGTCCACATGGGAAAATATAACGGCACAGGTATAGAAGTATAATTATATCTCTATAGTTTTGCTGGTCAATCTCACAGTCCTAGTGAATGCTAATTAGACTTCTATTATTGTCTGAAGTTTCAAATAGGAACCCCTATCTGTTATATACTTTAAGTTATCATATTTCTCGATACCTATTGATACAAGTATGATTTGTCATGGACTGTGCCCATTCAGAGCAGAAAATTCATCTTTGGAAACCAGTGAGAAATTTTCAAAAAGCATTGGGCAATAACGTTCTCAATTCCCATTGTAAATCAAGTTTTATGAGTCTCGTGCTCCTGCAATTAACTGATAAGTACTCTTTACCCGTATATAAATCTTTTAATTGATCCTAATACACCTCTGACTGAACAGATGAAAATCCACCCAGCCTCAGTGGCCTCATCTACACAACAGTTACAACATGGCTATAACCTACCTGTCTTACAATACCAAATACATTTCGTTTGGCATGTGTACAGTGTTCACTTAGTATGATTATATGATTACTTGGTCTTGTCAAATCAAAGTCCATGCTTCACGTTTAGAATACAAACCAAGTTATAACTGAATTTCCCAGTCTGGTTTTTACTGTAGTGTACACAGAGCTCACCTCAAGATTTTGCCACTCTTGAAAACCCAAGAAAGTACATTTGATTTATTTTAACAATTCTTTCTTTTCTCTTTTGTATGAATTAAGGAATGGGAGTAGAAACTAGAAAGTTCAGACTAACTGCTTCTATTTATTTATAGTGAGAAACCACTTTTAACATTCTGCAGAGTTTTTCCAGCAAGTTAATACTTATCAGCATATCCCTTTTCTGGCTTTTTTTGTGTGTCTATCTTATACTTCGCAGATGGGAATGAATTCTTTTAACTGAAGTATTATCCAAAGGCTGGCCCAAAAGAGACATTTAGAAATGTGTGTTTCTGGAACAGGTTGAAAATACAACAATTAATTACAATTGTCAACAGCAACTACAGAGTGCATTCAGTCAGAAAAGATAAAATTCAGGAATGTTAATAATATGGAATATACAGCATAACACAAGCTGGACCTTCCCCAAAATATTTTTAATATAGAACCCATAGTTCAGTGTGCCTAACATTAGACTGTAAAAACACAGTTACAGAACTGTCCACTGCCAGTGACAAAAACTGTATCTTCTCTCACAGATGATATTGCTGCACTAACAGTGTAGTTTGCCTCCAGTGACCCACAGATTTATATAAAACAGTTTTAATGGGGTTTACTAAATGTTGACCCCTTTCCTCTCTACGCACTCTTTCCAAGATAAATAAAAGCAGCTACAATATATGTACGTCACTTCAATGTCAAAATATTTTCGTGTCCAATACTATTAAAACTACCATTACACTTTTTTTAAAAAAAATCAAGGCCTTTTACATGAAATATCATGTTTGACACTTCTTGTTAAAGAAAATGAGAACTACCATTGCCCTTTTTAAGATATGGACGTAAATGGAGTGAAATAAAGTGCAGCAACAAAAACTTGATACAAAGACCTCATTAATTGTCCAGGTAAGAACTACCTGAACCATTAGACAATATTTATATGATGGAATGAAGAAATCATTATCAGAATAATCAAAGAGCCAAAAAGTGTCCAAAACACAAGCTTTCCCTAAATGGTGGTGTGCATTGATAACATATCTGAGAAACACTCAACTAATATATAGACTCCTGCCATCCATAGATTCATAGACTGTAGGACTGGAAAGGACCTTGAAAGGTCATCGAGTCCAGTCCCCTCCCCCAATGGCAGAACCAAATACTGTCTAGACCATCCCTGATAGACATTTATCTAACCTACTCTTAAATATCTCCAGAGATGGAGATTCCACAATCTCCCTAGGCAGTTTATTCCAACGTTTAACCACCCTGACAGTTAGGAAGTTTTTCCTAATGTTCAACCTAAACCTCCTTTGCTGCAGTTTAAGTCCATTGCTTCTTGTTCTATCCTTAGAGGCTAAGATGAACAAGTTTTCTCTCACCTCCTTATGACACCCTTTTAGATACCTGAAAACTGCTATCATGTCCCCTCTCAGTCTTCTCTTTTCCAAATTAAACAAACCCAATTCTTTCAGCCTTCCTTCATAGGTCATGTTCTCTACGCCTTTAATCACTCTTGCTGCTCTTCTCTGGACCCTCTCCAATTTCTCCTCATCTTTCTTGAAATGTGATGCGCAGAACTGGACACAATACAATCCAGAGTAAGCAAAACACATTGCTGAAACAGACTAAAGAGGAATAACAGAATTATCTTCTTGAATTCTCCATATAACTATCTTTTTTAGAACTCTTAATATTTCAAAAAGGTATGGCTTCGCAGAAGCTCAAGTACTATACCATGAGACATTAATTTTCTTTGGTTCCTTAATATTACCAATTTTACTAAAATAGATTTCCATTGAAGCATAGCTTCCTGGATAACCTATGTACAGAGGAATGAGGGGCGAATACTTTTGAGTAGTCCAAAGTATATTTAGCAGACCTCCAGAGCTGGCAAACTATAATTAAAAAAGATAACTAGATTTTGGATTCTTCTCTCTATACCAAACAGTTCTGGGCAATATCTTTGGGCCAGTATAGCCAACTTCCATAAAACCCTGCACTTACAATCAAGGTTAGCATTATGGCTTGATCATTCAGTAGTTGTTAGCAACAATTATAACCTGACTCTTTAAAAGAAAGGGACTGTAGTATGTTATCACTCATAAAAGTAAAATAGAGGACATACAATCTATTAGTCATCAGTGTGAACTATGTTACTGTGCTGTCTCGGAGTTCTAACTCTTTCAGGATATACATTATTTCATGACTCCTGTGAATAGCAAATATAATTTTCACAGAATTTTTGGGAAACTATTTACTGCAGTAAGATAACAAAACTTTTTAGAGGTATTTCACTTGGTTTTGCCTTTGAAACATATCTCTTTGGCTCAAAAGTTTGAGTATATAATCTTATTTTTGTCCAGCTAAAAGAAAACTACTTTGGTACACTTTTCCTCCAAGACCTGTGAGTGTGTATATACACACACACTATATTATATATTACACACACAGAGGTCTTGGAGGAAATATCTATGTTACCTGGTCACCACTACAGGTGGAAGTTCTACCATTATTTGTTTTCCTAGCTTGGAACCTTCCTTGACATTCTTCCTCTAATCTTTAACTCCATTATAAACCAACACTAAACTTTTCCAACAATTCCTTTCTTAGTTTAGAACAAAAACTGCTGAGCAGTTTTAATGGTATAGTAGTCTAAAGTCTCAAGAATTTTAATAATAATGCTTTTTGCATAAAAGAGAGAGGAAAGGAGCCACAAGACATACAGATTCCATCCTACAATCCTGGTTTACACTAACAGATCTGATCATAACAGTGGGACTGTAGCATCCTTGTGTTCATTTTCAGTCTTTGTAATGAACCTAATGCACATTAAAGGTTTATTTTGGTTGTTTTGAAACTAACTTATTTCTGAATTATACAAAAAAGTGAAAAACGTGTAAGGAAAGAGAGCTTTGCATTGGGTGTTTAATGTTTATCAACACAAGAATCTTTAACACTTCTTAATCAATGTTTAGTGTAGTGGTCACACAAAATTTCCTACACCTCAAGCTTCCTCTTAACTCGATGCTAAGAAAGGTTTACATGATGGTTGCACAATGTTTTCTACTAGGATGCTTCTAACATTTAATGCAGAAAACCATTTAATGCAGTACGTGAAGTTTTCATTAATAACCCAGTATAAAATTCTATAATGTTCCAGTTGTGGTTGGGTCTTCAACCACTTTCTCATAATATTGGTGGTATCAGCAGCTTGCATTCTCAGTTTGGACTGTGGACATTATTCATTTTAGGGAGATGTTTTTTATTGGACCAACTTCTGTTGGCGAAAGTGACAAGCTTTCAAGCTGTTTGCTCAAAAGCTTGTCACTTTTGCCAATAGAAGTTGGTCCAATAAAAAAAATTACCTCACCCACCTCATCTCTCTAATTTCCTGAGACCAACATAGTTACAACAACACTGCAAACAACTATGCATTTTGTCTGTCAATTGGTTGTTTGTTTCATCTTCTTTCTATCCCTCTCTGGTCCTTCCACTGCCATTGGAACACTGTCAACCCTCTGTGGCCCTTTAGCCTTCCCTCCTACTTTCCCTTTCTTCCCCACTCACACAGATACCACTTTTTCCTTTCCTTCTCCTTCTATTTCCTTTGTCAAATTCCACTTACTCCACTCCTATAATAAAAATAAATTATTTGGAACTACTTCAGCAGAACTATACAGTGGGAACACACGACTGCTATTTTTTTTTCTAACTATTGTTTGCAAGGTCTACTTGTTGAGTCTTGTTTCAGATAAAACTTAAGGTGCTCAGAGCAGAGACCATGTGTAAATGTGTATTTGCAAAGCAGCTACCACAAAGGAACCAGGCTCTTCATGTTCTAATACAATATAAACAACAGGTTTGAGGTGATGGGGTTTTATCTTCTGGCCTGGGAGCAACAAATCCTTTTGCACACAGCCCACTGTTCACCCATAAAATAGCAGGTGACTGAAAGGTGAAAGACCTCATGTGACAAATCTGCCAATAGTTCATGCCTTCAATCCCCTTTATAAGGATATCATCAATAATTTGGTCCTAACCAGCAGCCACGCTGTCCGATGGGCAAAAGGGGAAGGAGAGGGTTCAGAAAGGGGAAGGGAGACATTTGGTAAAAGAGAGGAGGAATGAGTCTCCACAGCACAGCAAAGGCGTAGTTTGGGGACGGGCGGCGGGGCGTTGCTCCCTCAAACAGCAAACCTCCGGCTGGCACGGAATTTACCTCCTCCATGCATGCCCCAACTGTCCTGACTGGAGCCCCCATACAAAAATCAAACTACGCCTACGCAGCAACGTTTTTAAATAAAATACCAACAGGACCAGATGCTCCCGAGACATGTGGGTCTGAGCCCCAAGGAGGAGTCACTCGTGGCAGGAATGGGATAGCGGCGTCTAGGGGGAGCAACTCCAGAGACTGAGAATCCACTCGGGGCCCAACCCTACAATCTCCCCGCAGCCCCAGGAAGCTCTAACTCGGCGCACTCGGGCCCCGCCGGGAAAGCTTCTGTCTCCAAATCACGGAGCCGCCGCCGCCGCCGCCACCCACCCTCGCCCCCGTCCCAGTCCAGCCCGGCCTCACCAGCTCTTTCTCGCCGCCTGAGCTCGGGTCGGGTTGGGCTCAGCGACCCGGAACATGAACCCGGCGCCTCCCCCGGCCGCTCCCCGGGGAAGCTGATGCCGCTTCGCAGAGACTTGGGGAGGCGGCCGAAGCCGGGCGAGCGAGAACGGATGTCAGGATCGCTCTTTGCCCGCGCCTCACTCCCCCATGATAGGAGCCCGGAAGCGGCTGCAGCACCGGCAGGAAGTAGGACCCAACCATCCCCCATGCCTTCCCCGCCTGCGGTCCGCTGCCGAGAGGGAACTCGGATGGTACGGCCCATATCTGGGGGTCTCGCTCACCAGTTCCCCTCACCCCCAGCACTCTTCCGTGTCCTACCTCCCCGACCCCATTCTGGCGGGGCCTGTAGGGAGGAATTACCTCCCCCTCAGCCAGGTGGTACGGTCTGGTTGCCATGGTGACGGCCTGTACACCATGAGGGCAGGGGGAACATGGCCACTTTGGCCAGGCTACGAGGGAGGCTGCCGGGCCAGAGGGAGGAATATTTCCATAGGAACAGGTAACGGGCCCGCTGTCCCCGCCCCCGCGGGTCTGCATTGGCCTCATAGTACTTCCCTTCTGGGGAGGAGCATTGGTAAGAGCCAGGCCAGCGCACTGGGATGGGACACAGGTTCTCCAAATGATGGTGGCACCTCGCAAGATCACCCCCATGGCACGTCCCCAGGTCACCACATTGCACCAGCGCAGTGTTGCATTGTCACAGGGACATTGCCATGTCCAGTTAGCACTGTCAGTGCTTAATAGTTATATTCCCCTAGCGCTCTTAAACCCCAATTAGAATCAGGACCCCCTGGTGCTAGGCACAGAATAAAAGGTAGTCTGTGCCCCAAAGAGCCCACAGTTATCATGCCATATGAAAATGTTGACATATCATATCAAGTATATTACCACATTGCACCAAAGCAAGATTATTATCAAAATGTTGCTAGGTTGAATAAAAATCCCATTGTGGCACAGCAAAATAGTCTTCCGGGGGAACCCTTTTTTGTCACCTAGTGTTCATAAGCTCAGAAAGTGATTCTTAGGGCAATCCCTTGTAGAAACCAAAGGCAATAGTAATTCTGCTTATTAAGGAGAGTGTTGTTATTACCACAAAAATGGTGTCCCAAATCCTTCACTAAAATAATGTATATAACTAACAGCTCGAAATTAGCATCCACTTCTGGAGTTTCCTGAGCATTTTATACAACACACTATTTAAATGGTAAGATCCACAGAGAAGAGAATAATGTCTCATCCAGAGCTAAGCAAAATATTGGTGCTTAAATAATTACCTCTTTTGTCAAGGGATTTCATAGATTTTTAAGGCTCAAAGGGGCCACTGTGACAATCTATTCTGACTTCCAGTACAACAGGGGCTATAAAACTTCACTCAGTAATTTCAGCCTGAAGCCCATAACTTCTATTTGAGCTATCATTATTTTTTAGAAAGATATCCAGTCTTGTGATGGAGAATCCATTATGTCCCTAGATAAATTGGTGCAACAGTTAATAAGCATCATTGTTCAAAAAATGTGCTTTATGTCTAGTCTGAATTTGTCTAGCTTCAGTTTCCAACCATTGGATCTTATTATGCCTTTTTCTGCTAAATTAAAAAGCTGTCTACTATCTGTACTCTGTCCCTTGTGTAGGTGCTTGTACACTGTGATCAAGTTACCTCTTAATGTTTCCTTGGATAAACTAAATAGAGTGAGTTGCTTAAATCTTTCACTATAAGGCCTATTTTTCAAATCTCAAATAATTCTTATAGCTCTTTTCTGAAACCTTTCCAATTTGTCAATATGTTTTTTGAAGTGTGGATAACAGAACAGGACACAGTACTCCATTCATGGTCTCCCTAATGCCATATATAGAGATAATACCACCTCCCTATTCCTGATAAAGAGATGTATGGAAAGGACAGTCTTTTACCTGCTAAAGGACAGTGTGTCAGTGGCAAGCCTGGAATACAGTCCAGAATCCTGACTTGCAGTTCAAGCTGTAACCTCTGGACACACTCCTCACACACCTAAGTAGACAATTTACGTGCTTCTTACAGCTATAGCCAATTAAAAATGCAAAAACAATCACCCAGATTTGTGTTTTTGACACATATATCTAATATATAAAAGGGATACAGAATTAATTATGTCCATCTTTTTGAGATTTTTAATAGGTGACAATATCAGATTTGTGTAATTTGCAGTGTTTGCTAAATATATTGATATGCTAATTACCTTGGTCTGCTGCTTCAAGACCTTTGTGTGGCTTCTATACACTCCTATTTCCTCTAAGAATTTCACAATTAAATCACTTTTGCAGATTCAGATCATAAGAGAGTCATAATTATATTGACTAGTGCCATAATATTGTGAGTTGAAATCAGTTTTGAATGAAGCTATTCTGAATGTAGTCTGTGTTCAGAATACATTGTATTTGTATATGCAAAACACTGTAGGTAATCGAAGTGCATTAAGTAATATTTATTTTGTGTCTGCCTTGGTTTCATGTTATTGAAAGTTACTTGGAAGCATAAGTCACAGTAAATGTTTGTGAATGGTGTAAAGATAATCCTTGACATTCCAACCGAATGTGCAGTTTGAAAGGTGAAAACCAAACCCTAGCTCCAATTGTTATCTTTCTAGTGTTGGCAAGGGCTCTTCACTACCAAAAGATAAACATTACAAGAGAAAATAGAACAAAAGATACCATAACTCTCAAGCGACATACAGAGCCATGAAACCAGATCTAGTACAGTGGTGACAAGAAAGAGTGGAAAAGTAAAATCTGTCTGATATGAAGATGTAAACAAGAAATTACCAGCTAGTACAATAAATTACATACCAACAGAACAGATCACGTTCAAAGCGCAAAACCTCATTGCAAACTTTAAATAAGGAGATTGTTCTAACCCACCTCAATGTACTGGGAGCAGCTTGGAGAAGCAATAAGAAAATAATTTACAAAGGTGATAGTAAATAATAAAAATGTGATTGTAATGCTTCAATAAAGATTAAAGTATAATTTCAAATAGTTTAGTTCAGCAATGTAATAATTGTTAATTGATATTTTATTGTGAAAAGATATAATTAAACAGAAACTAGAAATGATCTTTTAGCTGGTTTCTGCCCCTCAGCATTGAAACTGCCCTTAACAATGTTACTAATGCTGTTTTTCTGGCCAAGTAACACGTCTTCTTCCCCATTCTTATTGGTCTTGATCTGTCTTTTGCCTTTGTCAGAGTTATGGCTCTCCTAATAGACAGCCCCTCCCTTGTGTCTCTCTCTGGCACTATCTCTCTGAATGTTCCTTAAGAATCTCTGTTAGGGTCTTTGCACTTGGCCCTCTTCTCTATTTTATAACTACCTTATACTGAGACTTCCTCATTTATCATACAGTTTCTACCATTAACAATTTTCAGACTTACCTGTATCCTTCGATTTCTCTGCCTATTCTCATCTCATATCTTCAGGTGCCTCACCAACATCTCTTCCTGGATGACCTGCCTCCACTAGAAATTGAAAACTGAATCCTTATCTTTCCCCCCCAAACCTTCCTTGTCCTCCCCTCTTCATTACCATTGGCAATTCCATTAGATGCTGCGTTCCTTGGGCTTGCAACATCATCATACTTTTATACTCTTTTCTTCCCTTCACCCTCCCACTGCACACATTGATTCTATCTTTGAATCCTACCATTTTGCCCTCTACAACATCTCCAAAACTCACCCAGGACCATGCTTCCCCATTCCTATTGTGAAAACTCTAGTACTGCTGATGAACTGATAGTATCATCTTCATCTCACTGAACATTTCCCATGAAATAGCTGTTAAGCAATATGTGCCGAATATTTGAAAAGGTAGGGCTGTGATGTATGAAATAACAAATGATTTGACAAATGAGTTGCTCACCAGGTTGTCTAATTCTACCTTTTCTTCCAGAATCACCTATGTAGAAAATGTTTCAGCCTGAACTAGATTTTCAATAGTTATAGTAGATACTTTTAATTAAGATGACAATGATTTCCTAGCCCTTTTTTTTCACTGTATGCTGCTTCAGTACAGCTTTGGTAACATATTTAGAGTTTGATGTAACCTTATTGTAGTTAATGGGTCTTTCTATTGATTTTACTGTGCTGTGGATCAGGCCCTTACTTTTACATAATTAATTCATTTAATAATCATTGTGATAATACTGATCGTAGTGAATGTATTTGATATTCATGTCAATGTCATATTTTATGTACCTCTATAGGATTTCTATTGTAATTCAGCACTAATTAATACACCATTAAAATAAAGTGTTATCCACATTTTTCATTTAAGGCATAAGAAATCTAGAAGTTCATAACATATTGGCATCATTGTTCAATATCAAATGTATCTGGGAACTATGTTTCTCAGGCATTAGAAAAAAGCACATAAAATAAATGTGTCAGCACACAAGTTACAACTCCTCTAACACTGCAGTAGCTTACCCAAAAAAATCTTTTTAATGTTTCCTTTATAAAAAACCAACAACAACAGGATCCATCTGGATTCCATCAACCAGGACATTTTACATTTTTTTACATAAAATGTTTTTAGCCTTCTTTCTTCATCCCGCATGACTTCTGGTCTCCTATGTTACTTTATGTTCCCCTCCCAAGAATGTTAACAAAGATGCATAATCAGAATGCAAAATAACTTCATTTTTCCTGTAAATCTATATTTAGATTGTTTTATATTGTTTATAATAAAATCCTTAAAATAGAGCAGAGCCATTGCACTGTTGTCCTTGCAAGATTGGGGCTTTAATTATCTCTCTACTATCTAATCAACATGGGATATTTTGTTTTGCATCATTCCTAATAATGGTAATATGTTAAGCTGGGGGGTGGGAGGAAAGAAAGGTTTAAAAAGAACACTAGTTATCCTGTTAAGAAAAAATTTAGATGAAAAAATCTTTCTGACTTATTGTTTTGATTTTAAAGTAAACTACTGAGAATGCTAATCACAAAAAGATTATGTTGAAAAAATGTTTTCAGAGCTGTAGATGAATACAGAAAAGCAGAGCACAATGCTGCTGTACGAATCCAGAGCTGGTTTCGAGGATGCAGAGTCCGAGCATACATCAGGTATTATGATTTTTTTTCTATTTTAAACCATATTTTCAGTCACTAATAACGTTCCAAAATTCTCACATATTATACTTAGCTTGTTTTCTCTCTCTGAAAGTGAATGTTTCTGTAAAATGTGAACAAAAACAATTTGTTTCTGTAAAATGTGAACAAAACCAATTTGTTCAATTTTGGTTTTTGAGTAGCATAAAAATATATATATTACCATTGCAACACTCTTTCAGTATTCTAGGGATATCTGAGTTTGACTTGAAAAAAATGGAATGTTGTGCATCAAGAGTGCCTATTGTACAAACTTTTCTTCCTCGGATTTTGTGGATAACGTGAACAGAACTGTATGATGTGGCCTACTGAATAAAGCACTAGCCTATGACTTAAGAGACCAGGGTTCTATTGTTGGCTCTGACTTGCTAGGTATTATTGTTATTTGACAAATAGCATGTGATCATATAATTAAAAACTGAGGCCCTGGTTCTGCAAAGTGTTACATACTTGGAAACAATGGAACTACGCACATGTTTAAATTAGTCATTGTCTGACAATACCAAAAGAAGGACAGGAGACACTTGATATGGTTGTAATCAGGCTGCAACTTTATTATTAGATGTCTGGGACTACCCGGTAGATAATAGTGCAGGTAGCTCCATATCATGCAGTATCTACCCAGAAACATCTTTTCTATCCAGGTCCCCCAGCCAACCCATTGCTGGGACCTTAGCATCCTGCCCCCCTTGGTTAAGGTAGGCTATAAGAAAGGGGGGAGGTGTCAGTCATAGGAGTGCCATGCCACTCATGCCTGCCGCATCAGTCACAGGAGCCCCAACACCTCCTCCCCAATTCCGCTCCTTTCACAAACCACATCCTTTTTAATTCCTTTGCCAAGCCATTTATCTGGTCACTGTATCCCTTTCTTATGGATTGTCTGCACTGGACAGCTGCCCCATACTTACATAATGAGTTGCAATATCAAAGCCTAACTCCCTTCCTGACTCACCACAAAAAGCCCTCCCTGAACCTGCTGCGAGGAAGGTGAAAAAAACTCGACTCCACCTAGGCCAATCTGGTGGTGAGGGAAAAATTCCTTTCCAGTCCCCCTACAAAGCAGTGACTGGCATGATGCCCATGGCAGGTCCTGACCATACCTGGTAATTTGTCACCTCAAGGGTAGTGAAGGTAGGTGCTGCTTTGCCTGGTGTGGGGAAAAGGAGCTTCTCTTGCCAGATTCACCCCCTTTCAATTCCTCAGTCCTTTCAGTCTCTGGGGATGAGTCAGCATCGCCATACTGACCCATTGCCTCTTTTACAGAAGCTTCTAAGCCCTTTTCCTAACCCCCATTAGAAAAGCACTATTCTCCGTACCCTGGCAAGCTGGACAATGCCCCCACTTAAGGTGCAGTGCAGTCATATGCATAAATCTTTGCAGGATTTGGGGCTGTCTCATAATGTATTAGGAAGCAAAGCAAAGTTGTTATACTAGCACCTAAGCTGGCTGGGAATTTTTTTTTCCCTTGGAGAAATATCAACAAAGCCAAAACATGTTTCCTTATTGTCAAATTTTTTACAACTCCCAAACTGAAAATTTTAGAAGTTTTTCAGTTTTCAACATTTTCCCATTTGGCCAAAAAAGGGTTCTGGACCATTCAGAAGTATTAACTGTATTCTCCATGAATTGTTTAACCAGTCACACAAACACCTATTCTTAAGTGTATTTTGTAATGCTTAATAATGAATAACTTTTATAAGATTAAATTTAAGTAAGTTTGCTGTAACCCACTTTTTGGAATAAGTATACATAACATACAGCATTGCCTAAAATCTTGGAAAAATCTTTCCAGTGTAACTTATAAATATATTATTCTTTCAGTGTGATCATTTGTAATCAAAATATTTTGTTTCAGGTATCTGAACAAAATGATGATTATTATCCAGAAATGGTGGAGAGGCTATCAAGGAAGAAAACACTTTAGAAAAATGGTGGAGGTAACAAATGAGTTTTACAATTATTTTAGATATTTTATCACTCAAATGATCAGCTGTTCATTAACTTGCCCCTGGTTCTAGTCCAAAAGTTGAGAGTTTAGGCGCTGATCCTGCATACACTTATGCATATTCTTAAGTTAACTACTATGAGTAGCTCCGTTGATTTCAATTGGACTATTCATGGTTATGAAGTTGAGCATATGCATTCCTGTCTGCAGGATTAGAGACTTAGGCTTCAATCCAGCAATGAGCTCTGCACTTGCAAAAGTCTGCCTGTGTTGAGCTAATTGCAGGAAACAGGCTTTCGGTTGGAAGTATTGTTTTCCTGACAGTACTCTTAATTCTGAAAAAAACAAGTTAATATCTCTACACATCACTATCCTGTGTTTTAGTGGTTTAAATTTCTTACTTAATGAACCTTGAAATATTTGAGGTTTTGCCTTGAGGCACACAGCAGATCACAGCCAATCTAATTTCCTTGATTGACTTGAAGATAGAAATGTATGATAGCACACTATCTTAAACCTCTGTTAAGAAGTTTAGAAAATGAAGAAGATGACAATTTGCTCTTAACATACAATGGTAAAGTTTTTAATCAGTAGTTTGCATCACTAATTTACAAATTTATGTTAATAGTTTCTATTCCAATACTTTGTAATTTGTTCTTCATTTTTTCTTGACTAATTTTATTGAAGCCAAATTGCTGTTTTTCAATATAGAAATAAAAATACACAGAAAGGAAAAAAATGTAGAGTACTAAATAATAATAGTTCAGATACTGTTGACTTGTTCCCCACTGGTTGACCAGCTAGTTAATCAGACTGAGTCATCCTTATTGGCCATGTTTTCAAGGAACTTCCTATCTTATTGCAATTTGTTTGTGCAAATTGAGTTCTCTTCTGAAAAGTGACTATGTGTGCTTAGTGGGACTTAAGTGGTATATAGTCACCCCCTGGTGAATGTTCTTAACAGTAAACAAAATTAGGGTTGGACTTATCTCAAAAACATATACAGTAAAATTCTGAAGATGGCAATTTAATCTTGACATTCAAGAATCAGAATCAAGGAACAACAGTCTCTGTTTCTGGCACCTGATCACAGACTTATTTTGAGGGCTTTAGTAGGGCACAGGTGGCACATAGGCCTTATGTCGGCCCTCTGCACTCAGGTTAATGTCACTTTTTGTTCAGATCACCAGATCTACACAGGCAGATATCTCTGGACAGTCACATATTCAAATGTCAATCTCTTGGTAGACAATAATCAGTTTGTGGTTAAAATAGTAATGCCATCATCTGATGTTCAGTCATTTTTATATATATATATATGTGGGAGGTGCATTGAGAGTGGTGACACAGACTGACAAAGTTTCTGATGTAGAGCTCTCAAATGAGGCACAAAGGGAACAACACATCATCATTTTGCTGGGTGGGGACATGGAGGAGGAATTGCATCAGTGGTGCCGTGCACTATTGCCTTGCCTTTTGAGGCTGTTTGACCTCAGCTCTTAGTGGCCTGATTCTCTTTCTATTGTTTCTTTTCAAATAATTGCCCTGGCAATTCAGTTTTGCAACAAGAGTGAGTCTCTTTTGAATTAACAGAAATTCCCTTCAGTCTGTCAGAATAACAAACGTTAGAAAAAATAAACCAGCTCTCCACCCTTTAAATTAATTGTATAGCGTCTGCGAAAGTTCTTAACAAATGAAAAGTGGTTTTAATTGTGGTTACTGTAACACACTTTGTTCAGGGCACATCATTTTCTAAGCCTCCCAGTTTATGTACTGAACTGGGCAGAAACAGTAACAATGATGGGAGAGAAAAGCTAGCAATGGGGGCAAGCAGGTATCTTGAAGCTGAGGTCAAGAAATTAGAAAATGGTAGGGAGCAGCAAAGCATCAGTCTGAAGGATGGATTTAGGAGACAATTTCTCTCATGCACAAGATGAATTTGCTTCAAATGGAGACTTTTCAAATTACATGGGCTCTAGAGACTCAAGCTTCCCCTGAAGTTCTAGAAGGTGGTAGAGGACAAATAAAGGCAAAACAGACAGTATATTTAAAAGACAGGACAATAGGATTTAACATTCTAGGTCAGATCATCCATCCATCTTGTTTCTGGTAGTAGCCAATGCCAGATGATTCACAGAGAAACAAAAATACCCCATAAGGCTTCTCAGTTGTACAGTGGTGAGCATGGAAGAACTTCACCCCCTCAGTATCTTATGTTGTACTTACCAACAATTTGGCTGAGGAGGACTGGATTTGACAGCTTCTGGAGTTTGTCAGTACAACTTCTGAGTTAGCCATGTGACTTTCTGCAGAATGATGTCAGGTGCATCTTTCTCCCTATTAATCAGTAGGCTCCTTACTCACTGCTCGCACATATTTATGCCCTTGGATTTAGAAAATGAACTTGAGTCTTGCGTCTAAATTGTCTATGCACTAGCATATTGTGCTACCTTTATTAAACCACTGGGCTAGCTCAACTTGGAATATTTCAAACAATGAAATGATCTAGCAATTTAGGACAAATTTAAGTAAAAATAGTAGTAACATTTGTGTTAAACTCTTCTTAACAATTATCTTAACGACTCTAATGATAATTAAACAGGATGCAGTGGACATGATAATTGTTAGATAAAAAAATGATTGGTCACTTTAAAATTTGTCTGCTGATAATGACTAGATTGGTATCAGTTGCCAGCAAACAAGATAAAGCATATGCACAAAATACCCATGATTACTTGATAATAAATCATTTTAATTATTATATTCAAAATTGTGAAATGAAAGTAGCACTGATGCGGAAAATAACAAAAGCTCAGGCTCATCAGATCTGCTCTCCATATGTGCATCACTCTAGTATTTTCAGTTGTTAGTATTCCAGTGCACCTCCTTCATAGTGTCCAAATCCAGTAAATAAAGTTAACTGAGTTTATAACTTTATGGAGTCATCTATCAAATTAGTTATGTATTTTTTAAAGATAAGTGTGATAGAAAAATATACATTTTTCTGACTATTTTTGTCAAGTTAAAAGTTCTAATTAACCTTTTGTGTTCATTCTCGTTACCCTTATGATGCAAGCTGGACTGAATGGACAATTTCTTCCACAGTCTGGAGCCTTGTCCTGCAGGAAAGGAATTGGGTTTTCTTTTTTTAAATAGTAGCTCAGATTTTTTTCTATGAAACACAGCCCACAGAGCAAGAAATCCCTGTAAGATAAAAGGAATTCTAAGGCTTCAGGACTATGTACCTAAAAACAGTATAAATTATGAACGTATTTGTTTCTAACTTTGAAGAGATCTACCTTAAAAACATTTTAATACTTTGTATACATCACAGTTCAATGCTGTCTCAAGGCCAAATTCAGCAACTCATGTTGAGTAGTCCCCATCAATGTGACTTCTTGGGTAAATTCTACTGATTGGTGCAGAAGGGTGACACAAGGCCTCTGTACCACTTAGGCTACATGTTAGGCCCCATTCCAATTCCTGTTGAAGTGATGGTTCTCCCTGAATGTAGTTGCACTGTGGACTCATTTATGTGAGGAAAATGACCCATCAGTAACAGATCATTTTCCTAGTGGAGATGAAACCTGGAAGTATTTCAGAACAGAGAAGAAAGAAGAATGTTGATAATGATAGATAACTGTGCTGGGATTTACTTATAGAGGAATTCAAAATTAAGTTCTAGAAGTTCTATGTTTTGGCAGTAAACCCACAGGAGGCCCTACATACTAACATCAGGGATATGCATAATAATTTATAAATGACTGGTCCATTTTAGAATAAAATTCTTTATAGCAGGACAGAGGCCACAATACAGGAAATTATCCCCATTCAGGAAATGTACATAGGTACATAAAGTTAAGCAAGTGTTTTGACGCTTTCGTGAATAGGATTGGACCTAAGCAGGTACTTAAATGTTTTCCTGAATTGCAGTTAGAATGAGGAGGACAACACCATTTGCCAAACAAGCTGACATTAAATGCATTTGGTAGAATTCTTTCTGTTTTTTTTCTTCTGAAATAGAAAGTCTATTGATTAAAAGGGTCCATACAGACTTTGAGCTGGTAATCAGTGAACAGCTGAATGAGGAAAACAGATTCTTCCCTCTCTAAACCCAGAAGCAATATATGGATCATCTTCCCAGGTGAACCATGATCACCACTATGGCCTTTGACCTCTGGTAGCATACACAACTTGCTGAGTCCTGTGTGATGGTTTGTGGTTAGTAGGTCTGTGCACATGGTGCGCCATCAGCCACATCTCCACCACACATGACACCCTTCACACCCCGGTTAATAGGCTTGCAGAGCCTGTCTTTGTAGTATGCAGGAAAATGTGGCCTCTGATTGCTTAACCCATCTGTATTCAGTAACCCTGTACTATGAAACAATACACATGGCATTGTGTTATGGGCCTCGTGATTTCACCCATATGGAAAGTAAAGAAAGTGTCTGTTGAGCATAAAAGAGAGTGATCTAATAGTTGCACAGTCACACATTCTGGATGCATATACAAAGTGTTTGGAGGTGGAAAAAGACAGAGAGGAATCTTTGTTAGCATTTGTTTCATTTTAGAAGTTACTTACCTTATCTTTTAAATCAGCTTAGAGCGACCAAGAAAATGTGTATTATTTAATGACCAAATCTAGAATAATTAAAATACAATAGCTACATTAATTGCTATAGCAACCAAGGGAACACCAATTATTAAACTGCTCTGTCTAGAATGACTCAACTCCATATTCCACCATATAGATTTAATTAATATTGTTCACTATATAAGTGCCAGTCTGGCTAATATCCAGAGACAAAAATGCTAGAAAAAATTGTCTCACTTTCTTTACCTTTTCCACTTTGGGACCCAGAAGCTTGATGGGATGCTTGCATTTTATTACTATAGGATCAGGTGTTTTTCCTCTAGAATCGTAAGCTGTAATTAACATTTCCTTTCTTCATTTCAGTTCTTACTTCCTTCACTCTCTTTTTCCGTAATCATCTATACAATGAAAAAAGTTAAAATACTGTTATATCTAGATGAGCAAACTTTTCTCTCTGTCTTATTTATATCCTCCATACTCCTGATCAATTGACTCTTAGGATGCTGACCAGTTACCACTGCTATGAAACAAGCTTGCTACCCTTTTGGCTGTCTCCTACACTCTGTGGAACTTGAGTTGTTAGGCTCCTTAAGTTGTATGGTCCAAAACGTTGTATGTATGCAATTTAACAGTTCTTGCAGGATTATTTGTCACTAGGCATAAGGGGGAGTGCATGACAGTTTAATCAGCTGGGAGAAGGGCTTGTTACTCTTGTCAGAGAAAGAGGTTTGTAGAAGAGAGGGGAGGTAGAGATATTTGTCCCTAGGTAGAAGGTATGGAGGATTTTGCCTGATGTGGACACTTGGGTCATTTTTCATTGTGAGAAGACTTGGATAGTCAGGCAGGACACACATTTTGAGAAGGGAGAATAGGATTTTTCCCTACATTTCAGGTATAGTATTGTAAAGAAAGGGAAGTTGTCTGCGTAATTCTCCATGTGATTAATCTTTGCCTTAGTCCCATGCTCTTGTAAGAGCAGGCTATTATAAGGCCCCTTTTTATGAGAGTCACCTTCCTCAATAGTGTTCTGGCTCAAAAGTGTAAGCGTCATCAGCATGTAGAAGTGGAATTCCCTGAGCAGATCAGGAGAGGAGCCAAAAAGGTGTTTTAAACTATTCTTGCTCAGTGACAAAACAGGAGCCCCAAGGTCATTACCGAACCCTGGCTACTTCCAACAAAAAAATAATTCATAAACTGTCTGTACCAGTTTTTGCATTCTTACCAAATTTGGAAACGATGAGAGGTGAAGCAAAATTGAATCCATTTAATCTAACAGCTTCACAATATTCCTGGGAATGGAACGCATTATTTCGTTGCTATATTTGTAGTCTACAGCTAACACCAGTCATGAAAGATTTATGGAGAGAAAAGTTAAGACAGATGCCATTAACTGTTCTAATTCATAATTTTGAAGTTGAGCTGCTGTTTGAACATCCATAGAAAGCAAAACATTTTCAAATTTAAGACATTAGAATTTCTGCAACTTTCTGCATAAAAATTGCATCTTTGCAATTGTTTCTGTTTATATTATTAGTGAAGCAGTATAATATTAAAGTAAGTATTTAAAATGCACTCTAATTAAACTGCAGGACTTATGCCTTACTTAATGTAATGAAGAAACAGAATTTAAAATGAAGTAGCATCATTGTATTCATTTGTAAATAACATATTGCAGCCAACTGTTCCTTAATTGCCCAGACTGTTGATAAATAATCCAGTCCTGCTGCTCTCCACAGACAATTTGCTTTGGATCAGAGTAGGCAATTCAAATAACACTAATTACAGTGAAACCCTTTTATAGTGAATTCCTGTTTGCCATGGGGGAAAAAATTCACTATATCAGGGGAAAGCACTTTTGCCTTTGATTTGTGTCTAAAACATGAGAAAAACATAAAGTCGCATGTTGTGCTAAATAGAGAACGTACACTTACATTTAAAGTACTTATATTTTACTTTTTATGATACAGTTGTGAATTATATTCATTTTGCATTTGTAATTAGAGGGCGGAACAGATGTGAAAGCTTAGTTTAAAGTGATGTATCCATTAAAATAACCTATGCTGCCAAGTGATTGTTCAGTATAACAGGGGATCTGTTCACTATGAGAGGAATTCTACTTTATTGGAAGGAAACCAGGACTTTAGGAAATGTTGTCTATATCAGGGGAGTCACTGTAACATGGTATCATTGTATTTATGATCTTATGATGTTAAAATGAATATTAAATGAAACAAAATTCCCAGAATTACTCGGGAGGCTGCTAAGTACATAACATTTAGTACAGATGGTTGGAAGGCACAATTTTGCTCCATCACCGCACCCGTATCCTTGAACGATTTCAACTGAAGACAGCATTTCTTTGAATTTTTCATTAAACCAGACGTCTTGAAATATGAATTCCTTTTATGTTTCTGTGAGTTTTGGTTAAAAGAACCCCAGTGAATAAATCATAAAATACTATGTGTCACCAGCACTTGTGAATATTTCTGCTTTGTTATTCTACTCTCAGTAGAGCACCATTGATTATCAAACTCAGCGGAGAGCATTTTATGATCATATATCTCCATTAGCTCCTACTTTGACTACCATAGATTTTTCTGGTTAAGCCTGCATTATGTATTAGGAAGCCTATCTCTTCAATATAAAGTTTGATTTTATTCTCTCTAAGCCTAGAACTCTTATTATGTATTATGTATAAAGATTCTTATCTTTTATATGTAAAAATAGGAGCACTATCTTTGTGTAACTGAAATGTATGCCATCTTTTTTTTTCTTGATTCACAGACAGCATATTTTATTATGAAGATGAATTTCTACAATGAAATGGCTGTCAGGGTAAATATTTCTTCACTTGTTAAACAAATGAAAAGTCAATTGTGCTCCGAATTTGCTTTTAATAAAATGAGCAAACCAGAATATATAAACTTGATTGATATGCTGATGGTAAAGGGGAGGAAATAGCATATAGTTAAAAATTAAAGTTACACTAAGTAATCATGGTAGTATTTGAAAATTACTGCTAGATTTAAGACATTTGTATGTAAATCTTGTAGCTTTTATCATATGGTGATAAAAGACAAAAATACCAAAAAGCAACCCACATATATGCATCTGTGTGTGTGTGTGTGTGAATGTACAAACATAAACTGAATTCCTATCTTTGTAAACTATGACTTTGTCTGACTCCTCCAAATCATAGTGTCATATCTGTGTCTATAATATCTTTAATTTAACTTTTATGCACTAATCTTTTGGAATAAATTAGTAGAACTTCCATGCATTTATGTATTGTTAGATAGTACGTCATATTAGCCACTGTCATATTTCAATTTTTATTAAATGCAGTAGTTTAATATTCATAAAGCCCATTAGCCCCATAAATTGATAGGGTGCCTGACTGAATCCATTTGCAAAATACATTTGGACCAATTAAAATAAACTTATAACAACACTAAGAATGGTTGTTTTTACTAACATTGTGGTTTTAATCAGGAAAGAACTGAGTGGAGTAGACATTAATAGCCTGTAACACCTTCAAAGATAGTTAATGAATAGCTAGACCTTGTCTGGTTGATAAACTTGGGATATTCTAAGTCACTTATATGTCTGATTGTTTCATATGAAAAAACATCTTTTTAAATTTTAGTTGTTAAGTTGTGCATTTCTTGTCTCTTACTTATCTACCTTTGGCTACTAACTTAGACATCTTTACAACTGGTTGAAATGTGGACCAGTGAGCCAGTGTGTAGGAGGAGCATAGAGGCTATTGGCTGTCTTTGAGAGGAAGTGAAACACAGACAGCGGTCACAGTCTTCATCCTTATACTGCAGGAATATAGATCAAAAACTAAGAAAAAGTGAATAATTTTAACATTATTTTTCAAGATCAATCAATATGGAGCTCCCTTTAAACTCTCGTTCAGCTGCTAGAAGCTATCACTGAGAAAAATTTCAAGGAAATTTTAATAAAACTTTTGTGGCATTTTTATACATATCATACAGAAATGCTTTGAAACAATAACTTCCTAATTTCCTATGTAAATCTTCCCTCCTCCTTCATTTTTAGTTTCACAGTAGGAGGAGGTGCAGTGTAAATAAGCATCTTATTCTTTTGAATTGTATTAGTACTCCACAGAGGAGGTAAGAACACAGCAGACTTTATGTATCATTGTGAATTTTAATGATTTTGAAAGGTTCTGGATTGATAGCCTTGGCACAGAACAGACACATGAGCAGTGACAGTGCAAGCTTCTCTCACAAAACCCCAGCTAACATGTGTCAGCCCTGATCTAAAGAAACCTCTAGATGGCTAGGGTAGTTCAGTCTCCAGACGCATTTGTCTCTGATGAAACTGCCAGGAAGGGTGGCAAGTAGCAGTGATACTTTGTGCAATATATATGTTTGTTCCCTAGGAACCAGACAGGGACCACAAAATGCATTTCGCATAGCTTACTGAACAGCTATCATATGATGGTATCTTTGGTCTTGTAATGGACAGTGTAATTACTTCATTAGTTAATAATATTGCAAATATTTTTTCTCAGGAAATAACAGGAAAGTGCTCTGCTGCATGTGCCTTTTGTAAGAGAAAACATGGATACATATTAATACATGGCATGGCCCTGTAATTTATTTATTCTGCTGCAGAAGCAGTCATCCAGCTGGCAAAATGAACACAAGTTAATTGACTAAATACATAGGCAGAACTGTGCTGACCTCAGTGATGATGTAATCAGTGATTCTTTAGAGAAAGAAGGATGCAAACAATCTTTATGCTTCATTTAATAAAAACAGAGAATAATAATGTTTGTCAAAGGGAAAACTGCAAAATCTATTGTATCCATTACATAAGTGGTTAGCAGTGTAAAGTATTGCATTCCTGGGCCGCTGGGTCCCGATCCAACAATACATTTAAGCACATGTGAAATTTTACGAACATGAATAGTCTTTGGAATGAGATCTTCATTCCCTTCCCGCCTCTTTACTCTGCATAAAAGGGCCAGAGTGCTGTAAAAGGGCCCTGAAAGCCTGATATGTTTATGGGGGAGGATTTCCTTGATGCAGCAACTGCAGAAGACAGGCACTAGACTGTATTCTAAGGATTCTATCTCAAGCCCTGATATAGGGGGTATGTTGGAGTCAGGACCGCAATACCATTTAGGGACCTGGGGTAAAAATCTGTCTGGGGATTGGTCCTGCTTTGAGCAGGGGGTTGGACTAGATGACCTCCTGAGGTCCCTTCCAACCCTGATATTGTATGATTCTATGAACGTGCAGTGCCATGGAGATCCCCATAGGGCAGCCTTGAGAGGCTGCTGTAACAGACCTCTGAAGCTTTTTAGGTTACACCAAGGGCCTCTACCACCCTCAGAGCAGCCCAAGGTTGGGAGGGCACAAGAGTGACTTAAACCAATTTAGTCCCCTCTTCCTCTGGGTTGTGAGTTCGGTGCTGATTCTCTCAAAGTCATAGCACAGAATCTCACCCTTGATACATGTCTTAGGAGTTGAAGGTGCTTAGAGGCAAATCCTACCCACTTTGTGAATAGGCTCCAATTGCCCAGAAATACATGTTTTGTTTTAGTTTATTGCTTAGTTAATAGCTATTTTAAAAGTATTCTACAATGGGATAAATGCTGCACTGATTTACATCTCATGCAGCTGAAGTCAGTGGAAAAGCACAAAATTTGTAAATCAGCTCAGAAATAGGTCCTATGTCTCTTTCAGCACTCCCAGGTTTCAGAAGCAGTTACATATTCAAGTCAAATATACTTGTTCAAAACTCCAAAGGAAAAGAGTTTGATATGCAATGTAAAACAAAACTCTTTTTTTGTACGTTTGTAATCACAGTATTGAGTCTGAGATTCTCAGCTAATATAAATTTGCATAGTCGCATTGTTTTCAATGGTGTAAAACTGCCTAGTGTCACTGACTTCAGTGCAAATATATCAATTTACACCAATAGAAGATCTGGTCCATTGTTTTAATTTACTTATAAACACTGGCTGTGAGTCTCCATTGCATACATCTTGTGTAGTCATTGATACTTATGCAAGTAAAATGCTACCATTTTGATATGGTAGAGTTTCATACCCATTTTGTCTCCTTATGCCCAGGTGTAAATGGCTGCACAAGATACAGGCTAGTAGAGAATAAGGTCTGCTGGGTTTAGGGATAGCTGCTATAGGGCCTGATTTACAACTGCTTTACTCCAGTTTTACATGAGTGTAAAGCCATTGAAATCAGTGGAGTTACATTAATAGAAAACTGGAGTATAAAAGTCATGAATAGGTTATTTAGTGTGTAAGTGCATTATACTCTAAGCTTTAGAAAACACTTTTAAAATCAAGATTAGATTAAAAGTGAAATGTGACTCATGGACTTTACCTCTTGTATACAATCAGTGTTTTGCCTCATAACCAGGTTTTTTGCTGGCCCAAGCAAAAAAAATTTTTGGCTGTCCCCCGACCCTCAGCTTTTTTTTTGCTTTTACACATGTTTGCACTTTGCAGTTTTGTTTTGACTGTTCAGAATTTTAAAAAAATGAAAACAGAGAATTTGTAGTTAGTGAAATAAAACCATTTCCTACTAGTGTAATTTTAACTTTTAATTTTAACAAAACCCTCCTGCTTGGCCCAACTCTTACCTTGCTGCGGATCTGGCCCAAGACGGATTCACCTTCCGTCACCACCGCTCCCAGGGACGGGGTTGGGGCTGCTGCTGGATCCCAGCCCTACTCATCCTTGGTCTTCGCCTTGGCCCTGGCACGAGCTGGGCTCAGCCCGGGCTGCCGCTCTGCTCCCTTCTCCTCTCCCCTGGCAGGAGGCAGCACAGAGGGGAGAAGGAGGAGGAGGAGGAGGCGGGGACAAGCCAAGGAGGAGCAGCCTGCCCGGGTGCCATGTCCCCCCATCCTCTGCAGCCAGAACAGGGCACGAATAAGCCGAGGAGGAGCGGCCTGTCCTCTGCAGCCAGGCAGGGCTGCGTTACCGGCTCTCGCCACTCTTCTGCAGTCAGGGACCACTCTCTCCCCCAAGCTGAGCCAGTAGCGCGGCCCTGCCCCAGCTGCAGAGGACGGGCGGCTTCTCCTCAGCTTGTTCGCGCCACTCTCCTGCGGTCAGCAGCCACACCCTCATCCTCCCAAGCAGGAGCCAGTAGCGCAGCCCTGCCCCAGCTGCAGAGGATGGGCCGCTCCTCGGCTTGCAGGGGTGGGGACAAGCTGAGGAGGAGCGGCCTGTCCTCTGCAGCCGGGGAAGGGCTGTGCTACCAGCTCCCGCCTGAGGGGTTGGGGGGTGGCCGCTGCCTGTGGAAGAGCGGCGGGGACACGTTCTCCACTTAGCCGGCTCCCTGCCCTGCTGCACCCGGCAGCAGAACAACAGGCTGGTTGCCACTTCAGGTATGAGTTGGGGCCCGGGATGCCACTTCAGGTATGAGTTGGGGCCCCAGCATTATGCCGCCCCATATATTTTGCCACCCTAGGCACCTGCTTGTTTAGCTGGTGCCTAGAGCTGCCCCTGCTCATAACTGTATCAGCCTAGTTGGTTACATTAGGAAATGGTCTAAAACTGCAATAGGAGTAACATTCAACACTAGGGTATACTCATACTGGTCATGTTCAGAAGCTATCCCACATCTCTATGAGCTCCTGAATTGTTTGGCCGTAGATACTGTTATCTGTCTCTCACCTCTGTAAAAACAGAAGCATTCAGAAATGGTTTAAAACATAAGATTATCATATTGAATTTATTTTCGGTGAATCAATTTTACTTTTTGAATATTGGGTGGTGAGATATTATTCTCTTTCTGTTTGGATGATTTAAGGTTGCTGTGAATTTTCAGCAACCAAAGTAATCCCCTCAAAATAAAATAATAATAATAAAAAATCTCATGAGCAGATGGCTTTTGATATATCAAGGTTTTGCCATTTGTTTTAGTGCTTAAAATAAACATTATTTATAAGACCACTTACATTTTGATGTTACTTAATGAGGAATATGCATCATTGATTTGACTAGCTTAAGAGGTCATTTAGAACTTGCCTGTTAACAAGCTGTAATCTGCTGAGCACACAATGACTTTGTTTAAAATTATCTGTTCGGTGCTGATCAATGACAATAATTGTTTTGTACCAATCACTGTTGAAACTTGCTAATTACTTTGAAGGGCATACACAGTTGTCTTTTTTAGAAGTGCTAAAATATTCACCTTGGGATTGAAAATCAATATAATCATAAAACATTGTACTCTCTTGCAAAAGCAAAATTTTCAGCAACTTTTATGTAGCAAATTTTAATATAAATAGAACCTTTGTGTAAAAGATTGAAGATATACTTAATTCTCTAAACAACTTGTATTATATAGATTCATTCTCTCATGTAGCCTCTGACATGCAGAATTGGGAAAATGGAGTCATAACATTACAAACTTTGAAATCCAGTCTGCTTTCATTTACACTAGCATATATCTAGCATACTTCCATTGAAGTTCATGGAGTTACTCTGTATTTATAATATTGTAATAGAGGGCAGAATTTGACACTTGCAGTGAAATCCTGGCTCCAGTGAAAATACTGAGAGTTTTGCCATTGACTCCAGTAGGGCCAAGATTTCACCCTTTGTCTTTAAATCTTGAAAAATTTCAATAAAGAGGTTGATCATGGACCGCACAGATTTGGAGTATCATGTGAATAAAAATAAGGTACAAAGCGTTGGACAGAGTTTGAAGGATACTGCTTTAAGAAGAGAACAGCTATATGGCAGCCAAGTTACTCCTGCCTAATAGCAGTAGTGAGGCCAAAGATGAAAACACGTAGTGCATTCACACACTAAAAATTTTGTTTAATCCCAGATTTCTGCAAATATGCCCATTGTCACTATTCCCCTTCCTCTCCTTTTTTTCCTCTGCATGCTTGTTGTGAATGGGAAAGTGACACAAGATTTCCTACCACTATGCTTAACACTTAACCTTTGTTATTTCCACATGTAACAGCTTTTATAATTATTATTTATTATTTTGTATTACAGCAGTGCCTAGTAGTCAAAATCCATCGTGTTAGATACTATACCGATATATAGTAATAGGCAGCCCCTCTCCCAAAGACCCTCCAGTATGCAGTACCGGCAAGAGATTTTTAGCAGGTACGGGGTACCACAGAGATTTGAGGCTAGGCCCATCTCTCCAGAGTGGGCACACTCTGCTCCTTAAAGGAGTAGAACAGGGCTAGGGAGGGCATTCATTCTTTAAATGACTTTAACAGCACAATACATATGCTGATAAACTTAAACAAAGCCTTTGTTTAAGTTTGTTAGCATATGTAGTGTGCTGTTATCTTGGTCAGGAGTCCTCAAGAGGGAAGGGGTGGGGAGAACAGACGGTGTTTGGGGCAAGAGCAACCAAAAAAAAAAGAGAAAAATCCTCCTCCTTGTTTTTGGTAACTGTACAGGTATGTTCAAATTTTCCAGGCTCCTGGGCAGTGTACGTTAGCTTTGTACGTTAGCTAGTAGACTTAGCTCTTTGGCTTTTAGATGTCTAGTAGAATTTCTAAGTCCTGTGTGTGGACATTGGGCTGTGGGGATGGGTGTTGGGAGGTGAATGGGGGTGTGAGGCCATGTCTACATCTAAAATTTTGCAGCGCTGGTTGTTATAGCTGTATTAGTACAGCTGTATAGGGCCAGCGCTGCAGAGTGGCCACACTTACAGCAACCAGCGCTGCAAGTGGTGTTAGATGTGGCCACACTGCAGCGCTGTTGGGCGGCTTCAAGGGGGGTTCCGGGAACGCGAGAGCAAACCGGGAAAGGAGACCAGCTTCGCCGCGGTTTGCTCTCGCGTTCCCGGAGCCACCCAGCAAACCACAGGGAAGGAGACCTGCTTGCTCGGGGTTCCGGGAACGAGAGAGCAAACCGGGAAAGGAGACCAGCTTCGCCGCGGTGTGCTCTCGCGTTCCCGGAGCCACCCAGCAAACCGCAGGGAAGGAGACCTGCTTGCTCCGGGTTCCGGGAACGAGAGAGCAAACCGGGAAAGGAGACCAGCTTCGCCGCGGTTTGCTCTCGCGTTCCCGGAGCCACCCAGCAAACCGCAGGGAAGGAGACCTGCTTGCTCGGGGTTCCGGGAACGAGAGAGCAAACCGGGAAAGGAGACCAGCTTCACCGCGGTTTGCTCTCGCGTTCCCGGAGCCACCCAGCAAACCGCAGGGAAGGAGACCTGCTTGCTCGGCGTTCCGGGAACGAGAGAGCAAACCGGGAAAGGAGACCAGCTTCGCCGCGGTTTGCTCTCGCGTTCCCGGAGCCACCCAGCAAACCGCAGGGAAGGAGACCTGCTTGCTCGGGGTTCCGGGAACGAGAGAGCAAACCGGGAAAGGAGACCAGCTTGATTACCAGAGGCTTCCTCCTTCCACGGAGGTCAAGAAAAGCGCTGGTAAGTGTCTACATTGGATTACCAGCGCTGGATCACCAGCGCTGGATCCTCTACACCCGAGACAAAACGGGAGTACGGCCAGCACTGCAAACAGGGAGTTGCAGCGCTGGTGGTGCCCTGCAGATGTGTACACCTTCAAAGTTGCAGCGCTGTAACTCCCTCACCAGCGCTGCAACTTTCTGATGTAGACAAGCCCTGAGTGATATAAGCCTGTGATATAAGGCTGAAAATGATGTTAGAAATGAGAAGTGTCATATCTAGAGAAAGATCTTAGGTAAAACAGGAGAAGAAAGGAGAGAAAAGGAAGGAAATAGAGAACAGTATGTAGGGAAAGTTACATGTGTATTGGAGGGAAAGAGAAGGCAAAGAGGTCAACATGAGAAAACATGTATGGATATATAATACAGGAAAGAAAATGTGGAGGAGGAGCAGTCCTTTGCCCTGGCTCCCAAATCCTCTGAATAGGGGAGGCACAAGCTGCCTCCTCTCTGTCTCTGCATGTCCACATAATAGTTAATCTGGTTTTTAGGCAGCAGGCACTGAAATTACACGAATTCTTACAACTCTGCTGCTAATTACTTCTTACTTCCATTCCCAAAGAAACAGATATCACAGTGCTATGTGATCATTTTAAAGTGATTTAAAATAATCAACATTTTAGAGTCACCATGGTCAGAATTAAGCAGCAGAGCTAGTTTGAGCAGTGTTGTTGATTAAATTCTCAGGAAATTCTAGTCAGAATTGGGACCTAAAATTTAAAATGTATAGAGGTATGAGTCCCCTCTCCTGATGCTATGTTTAGGAGACCATATGACCTAATATAGTGTATTAATAAACAGGACTACATTAAGGTAATTATTTACATGTAAGAAATTTCCCTTGTCCTTTTTTCTACATAATTCCCATCAGTTTTGTTGGAAGGATAGCATTCTATGAAAATATTATGACTAATTACTTAACAAATATCCCCATACTGTGTTGCTTCTTAATAATAAGAATGAGTATAGTGTGTGGTCGGCATCTTGCAGGATGATGCTGCTTGCCTGCAGGACCCAGGGAACCGTAGCACATGCAGTGCTACCAGAAACTTCATAGAGAGCCTGAATAAAAAAACATTGGAGTTAGTGGAAAGTCTTCTACTAACTTCATGGGGCTTAGGATCAGACCCACAATATACAGCTGAGAGTATAGTAGAGTTGGGGTGATACAATGCTACGCACTGTAAATCACTGTAACAGAGGCCATCTCTGGATGTACGTCCTACCTCACTTACAGGGGTGCCACCATGTACAATGACTCTGGGAGTAGATGCCTGTGCACAGCCTCTTCTCCCTGCCACACCTCAATGCAGGCAATGACTTAAATCACAATTAGCTCATAATCACTGTCATCTCTTGATAACATCTCTAATAATGTTTGCATTTAATATTTAATTCATGCTACAGTTTTAGTACAAAACATACTTCTCACCATCACTATATTAATAGAAAGACAAATTTACGTATTATGTGTAGATGTCACTTTTTAAAGCACCATCACCCTTTGAAAAACATAACGCATTTTATAAGAGTGTTGCAAGCTATTTTCACTACTATATTGCATGAAATATACTAAAGTAAAAATATATTTCTTCTAGATTCAGAAAAGATGGCGAGGCTATTATATCCGAAAATATATCCATAATTACTATGCACTGAAGAAATATCTGGAAGCTATTTCTGTGAATAATGAGATTGTCAGGTAAAGATAAAAAAGAGTGATAAAACTTTAATTTCTTCTTCAGAATTAAGTGTGTTGGCAATTAAAATGTTTGCATTGGAAATTGGTGGTTGACAGTGAAAAATATAAAGACTTAGGTCTACGTTCTCTATCCAGTCCCCATACAGAACTTCCATTGATTTCAGTGGTCATTTGCTGTTGCCATCATTCCTACAGAAGACCTGACGACCATTAGGGAGCTGGTGTGTAAGACCACTGCCTCTCATGCTGACCAATACGTTCTCATTGTTTCTTTGTGCTCCCCTGTCTGTCTGTATCCACCTGTTTGTCGTTTCTCTTAGAGTGAATGCTTTTGGGGGAAGAGGACTATCTTTCTTTTATGTGTTTGTACAGTGTTTGCCTAGCACATTGGGGAATTGGCCTGTGACTGGGGCTCTGCAACTGCAGCATAAATAAATGATAAATAAATAATAAATAACAACATTCCCATCCAAATTATTCCCTGGTGTACCTCTACTGACCTCAGCTTCATCAGAGGACCCTTACATTTTAAGATTTTGTTTTTCTTTAAGACAAGTAATTTACACATGTCAGAAATGCTTCTTTATTAGGGACATAATAAAACACCACTGCCGGATCTTTGTAGGGTTCCTTGCAACAGCTGATATAATAAGGCATTGTACATATTTTCATTAACATGATCACTGGGTGATTTACCTCGATATCCCATCTTTTTTTTGCTCTTACTTTGATTGTCTTGAATGACAGAGATCATCACTTTCCTGTTAGGGGACTTGGACACTACCCAGGCAACTTTGTAGGTGTTGAAAACAAACAAACAAGCAAACAAACAAAAATCAACCAAACAAAAAAAAACTTACCTTTTTTTGTGAGGTAAATGTATAAAGTTGTTTAGTTAAAACCAATTTCTGCAAATCTGGGTCTAGATGACATTGCAAGAGACATAGTTCAGCAAAAGTATTATTAATTATTATTTTATTAAAATAATAAAATATTATGCAAGTGAATTATATGAAATAAATAATCCAACCAGTTTTTAAAAGTTTGTAGTTATTAATCTCCAGTATTCTTATGTAAGAATAGCTCTTTACTCTTTTGTGGTGCACCTTCTTTATGATAATATGTAAATTATCATGTCTCATAAATACATTGCTTTAGAAGTAATATAAGTGCCTCCATCCACCTTTTGTTTACTGTTAATTTAGACACATATTTATGGATACAAAACTGGTTCATATTTCAACTACAGAAACCAAATTTGAAAACAATTGTAATGGTGGGGATTGTATCAACTGTATCATCTCTACATCCTACCACATCCAGTCCATATTTTGACAAAAATCCCAGGTTTGCTTTTTTTCTGGGCAGTCATAAGAGTAAACCTATAAATTTAATCACTATCTAGGATTTACTCTTGACCTGCTGGGAATCTACAATGAGTACTTTGTAACTGGATGAACTGCTGAGATGCAGGTCTACTTCCGTGTTCAAAATAGTTTAATCATCTATCTCCTCTTGGTTCCTGAACCTGAAACAAGAGCAAGTAACTGACCTACAAGCCTATGACATATATAGATAAAATAAGATAATGAGAAGTGGCATTTCTACTGTACTGAACATGGATTTATTGCAGTTTATATTTTGTTTTTCCCCTCAATATGACTTTTCTTTGTTTCATACACCATACATTTGGTATCATACTGCATTATTTTTGTATGTTTGGCTCTTTAATTAAATTCCTTAATGGTTGTTTCAGATTATTAATATGCGTAAAGTGTCAATGCACTATGTAGATATTTTGTTCAAATCTTGAGTTGTGGCAAATAGGAGAGGAAATGATTTCTATTTCTTTTAATGTATAGAGCTATTGTTTTGCCTGTCATGTATCAAGTTCATCATAAATGTGACAAATTCAGTTTGCTAGGTTTATTTCTCTTGTTGATATGTTTATACTCTGCTTCTTTGTTTATCTGATTTCAGGCTCTTAGGGATTTTGGAGTCCACAGATAGTTTACCTGTGTGTATTTTAAGTTTTATTTTAGGGTATGTTTTCTTGGTGCTGATCTGTTTTTTTTTTTAAGTCCATGTTTTCTAATACTTTTATTCATTATTAGCATTTAATAACAATTAATGCTATTTCATTTTTGTGAATTAAATGGTATTATAAATACCAACACTAAATTTTTGAAAACTATTTATTTATTTATTTATTTATTTAATCATTGAGACAAAGTAGTGTTACTGTGCACAGGCCACCATGCAACCTTGGATTTAGTTATAGTTCATCTACTCCATAGTTAGTAGTATAGTATTTTATTTTAATACATATGCAAGAATATATTTTCATACTGAGATGAGACGTTTTACAAAGATAAATTAGTTTGATTAGTTTAAAGGCTGAGTGTGCATTTGGTGGATATATACACTTGTAACCTCTTGCCCGATATGCAAAAACTGCCCCAGGTTAAGAACAAGAAAACAATATCATGAAATTAAAAATTAGCCATAGACATGGTAGCATTAATAAAACATTATTAAGTTTGAGTGCAGAAGAACGAACATCCTTTACTTATGACAGAAACGCAAATTGGAAGTCGTATTCTCTTTAGCCATTATTGTATTAGATAGATGTAGGTTTTGACTGTTACTTTATGTCTTGTAACATTAAATGTATGATGCAATTGTATAAAAAATAGCTAAATTAATTTCATGACTAATTTCATTAGTATATCCTTCTGTTGATCTTGGTAGCTATTTATTATTAATCTATCCACTAATATCGTTTTTTACTTAAACCCAAATTTGCCCTGAACATTAGAAATAAATTGTACAATTTGTAATGAACTTGTCATCCAAATTGATCAGATACAATACATATTTTGAGTATTGAAAGAGAATCAGTGGATTTTCTCTAGAAATAAGTATCGCTGCATAGATCTCTTCACTGGCATAAATTATAAAAGTAGTGTGCACTGCCCCCTAGCATCTACCTCATAGAATCCAGCAGGAATGCAATGGGGAACTATGCCCTGGCCATTTTCTCAACTCAGATAGATTTTCCTCCATCCAGTCAAGAAGTGCTACCAAGCACATTGGCCAGGAAGTGCTGGTCCTATATTGTGACTGTGTAATGCATGGGAGTGCTATTGAAGGTTGGGGAGAGGTTCTCTGCATACTTCCCTCCCTCAACACACCATGTCAGGGACACTCACAATTTAGTTGTAGTTTATTTACTGTATATAAAAAGCATTTAACCATTTATTAAATAAATGCCATGAATAAAAATGCATAGACAGATGAGAACAACTAAGTGCCTAAAGATTTTTGCTACAGCTTTACTATTACAGATATTTTGAAAGTTTGGGGCAGACTCATTGGTACACTTCTGCAACTTATTAATAAACCCGGCTCAGGTTAAGCTACATTTATGACTGCTTTTCATCTCCAAACAAAGCAGCTGGAGCATTGCTGATGAAATTGTCCCTTAATTAACACATTCATTCTTTAGCTGCTTTCATCAAGACTTTTGCTTTAGTGCTGTGTCAATGGTATTAGAGCTCTGAGCTTCACACAACATGAAAACTAGCTTTGACACAACACTGAGGCAAACACTTCGGTGGTTAGAGCTGCCAACTAGATGGTGTAAATGCACATTAAAGTTTGTCATTACAATAGTTAGCATGAGTTTAAGAAGACTGCTTGAATGAGAAAGCTGAGTAGTTTATGCAGATGATCCACACACACACACACAAAAGAAAAAAAGGATACCAAACTGCACCATCATATATGTTCCTTAATTCACATATTTTAGAGAAACAGTGCCACAATTATTTGTCTTAGTTAATTTATATAGGCCTTAGATTATCCGTAAAGTTAATACTTTTTAAACCTTAAAACATTTGCTAAAATTTATTCTTTATTTATGTTATCTCATAGTTTTATGGCTTTATATCTGCAACATGACAGAGCTAGAGACAATTTGTGTATATCATTAGAAAACTTGGATTCACAACTCTTATACAGAATAAAACATCCATTTCACTTTTGGCATATCATGAAATATCATACCTTAAAATCAATATTAGTCCAAGACAGCATATTGCCATTACTGGTTCTTTGACCAGCTGATTTTAAACCTCTGCTTTATCTGATCCACATTTAGAGGGAAAGAAAGCAACATTTTTGATATTGCCTATAAAGAGCAGAAAAGAGTTTTGAACTATTGAAAATAGTTGTGGCAAAATAGATTAGAGAGTAGAGTGAGGATTAGAAAGTTTAACATACAAAATAAATGCAGCTTACTCCATGATTCTATGGTTGCAGAAAAACAAATATTTGATGGTTATCATGTTGAAGAGTGCAGTTTGTATATATCTATATTCCCATTTATTTTAGACACCTTGAGGTTTGCAAGTTATCCTTTTTAAACTAATTTAATCATGACAACTACTTGCTTAAATGGAAGCTATGACAGGTTGGCAGATGATATGGTAGTGTGGAGTGGACAGCAATGGAGACAACAGGAGCTCTTTTGATTCATTTTTGATCGAAGTCAAAAGTTGCAACCTTTTACGCACACTTTCTTTAGCTGTGGTTCTTATTCTGTTATTTTTAAAATTAAAACACAGCAAGTAAAGAAAATACCCTATCATTGTAATAAATCCATGACATAATTGCCTGTTTTCCAGTGTTTTTGATGCATGCATGGTAGATCCTTTATGAATTCTGAGCAGACTAGCATGAATGCTGGTAAACATTTCGTTGATGCAGCTGTGTTTCTTCCTCTTATTCCTTGGAAGAAGGTATTTTAGAGATGAAAGGCAAAGTCCTAACATCAGGCTGTGAGGAAGCTGTTAATACAGTTTAAATTTACGAAAGAGGAAGATAGTGTGTATCCTAGGTAGAATCATAGTTTACCCAAATTTATCAGCAGGATGGATAATGCTGTCAACTGTGAGACTGCACACTCTTTACATGTCTGGGCTGAGCTTGTTTGTGACATCAGATTGTAAAGTGAAAGGCTGTAGGCCAGAATTTTCAAACAACTTCAACAGGAGAAGGGGTTGCTCAGTACTTCTGAAACACAGGCCACTTTTAAGTAAGTACCTAAGCATGGATTTAAGAGCCTAAGTTTCAGCACCTAGGACTGTGGATTGGGGTTTTTTGTTTGTTTGCTTGCTTACTTTTTAAAGAAGCTACCCTCACCTAGCAGCCGCATCTTTACCATTCAATTGAAATAAAAGCTGTCCTCATTTAGTAACTGCCCTCATTTAGTAGTCATATGTGTTCACCTCACAAACCTCAGGAGAAAGTAAACTTAATAGAAGCTGAGTTTAGAGCCATAGAGTGACATAATTTAATTTAACTGAAATTGACCTAAAATATGATTAAATAATAATAGTAATATATGTGAATTTGCATATCATGAATTTGCATATTTGAAGCATTATTTTCATATGAATTAAAGACAACTGTAAGAATTAGCTCCTATGATATCAAAAACACTGGAAAACTGGCCTTTATGTCATGAATTTATTACAATAGGATATTTTGTTTACTTGCTGTTTTTTAATTTTAAAAATTGTGGAATCTCCATCTCTGGAGATATTTAAGAGTAGGTTAGATAAATGTCTATCAGGGATGGTCTAGACAGTATTTGGTCCTGCCATGAGGGCAAGGGACTGGACTCGATGACCTCTCGAGATCCCTTCCAGTCCTAGAATCTATGAATCTATATCTGAAAGATCTTTTTTAATCTCATGATAATACAGACTTAAGTATTAGTTTTGTATACATAGGTCAAGCCTTATAGTAAATTCATAATGCTAACTGCAGAGCTCCTTTCTCCCCAGTGAATTTGCTACAGTGCAGTATACAACCCTACAAAACACCAGCTCTGCACTGCCTCTGCTGAAACTCCAGCATAGCGTGCATTGTAGGGTGGGAGTAGGGCAGGGGCAGGCCATAATAAGAAGGGGGCTGAATCAGGGTGGGAGGAGATTTGGCCAGGGCACACCTGCACTCCAGCTATTTCCCACTGCTGCAAACCCTATATCAGGAGTCACAAGGTAGGGTAGCCCTAACATGTGCCTTAGGCCCCAGCAGCAGCAGCAGAAGAGGAGAGACACAACCAGTCTCCTTAGTGTCAACAAAGGGATTAATCTAGCCCTTGGGCTCTTATCTACTTCAGGGACATACTGTGAAATTTAATTTCTTAATGTTTGTACAGTCCTTTGAAGGTACAGTAGTAACATTATGCTGTATGAAACCAGATCAGCCACACCATCACTGGTTCATTCACCTGCACATCCACCAATGTAATATACGCCATCATATGCCAGCAATGCCCCTCTGCTATGTACATTGGCCAAACTGGACAGTCTCTACGGAAAAGGATAAATGGACACAAATCAGACATTAGGAATGGCAATATACAAAAACCTCTAGGAGAACACTTCAACCTCTCTGGCCACACTATAGCAGACCTTAAGGTGGCCATCCTGCCACAAAAAAACTTCAGGACCAGACTTCAAAGAGAAACTGCTGAGCTTCAGTTCATCTGCAAATTTGACACCATCAGCTCAGGATTGAACAAAGACTGTGAATGGCTTGCCAACTACAGAACCAGTTTCTCCTCTCTTGGTTTTCACACCTCAACTGCTAGAACAGGGCCTCATCCTCCCTGATTGAACTGACCTCGTTATCTCTAGCTTGCTTGCTAGCATACATATACCTGCCCCTGGAAATTTCCACTACATGCATCCGAGGAAGTGGGTATTCACCCACGAAAGTTCATGCTCCAAAACGTCTGTTAGTCTATAAGGTGCCACAGGATTCTTTGCTGCTTTTACAGATCCAGACTAACACGGCTACCCCTCTGATACTTAATATTATTGTTTCTTTCTTTTCTGTTTTAATATAGCTATAACATTGGTAACTTATTCTGATTTGCTGAAAAAATTTCCACTACGTTTTCCACAATTTCCCTTTGTAGTTTTTATTAATAAATCACGTTCTGTATTATCTATTGCTGTTTAATGGAAAATAGAAATAGAGTTCATATACTGTGTAGTATCTGAATGTGGATTGGTTGTGAAGTTACATATTTATTTGAAAATCCACACATTCAGAAAATGTCCAATACTGCTCATTGAAGTTTCTCTTCTATAGAATAGACACAGCACACTATCTTATTCAGAAACATTCATAAACCCTTATTTTTTCACAACTGTAAGAGCTGGCAAAATGATTCGATGGAGAAATATGCCAAAAGCAATTAGCATAGGCTATAACTGCCTATGATGTAGTAGAACTAGCATTTTGTTTTATGTGAAGCAATTTCCAATCCACAATAAGCAAATGGACATCACTTCACATAAATTAGCATGGTGGTGCTATTATATCATAAGACTTCACAGATGATGTCAGTTTCCAACTCTCTGATTAACGTACAATTCTTTGGCTAACTTTGCTATATGTCAGGAGTGAAACTAGAAGTAGGAAAATGGGACATAACTAAATAGAAAAAGAGTAAGATACACATTGCTTTGCAAGACTATCATCAGAAAATGGCACCACATAATCACATTATCTTCAGGCATAGAACACACTGAGATTACAGCATGGCAGAAAACTAGCAACAACAGTGGCAAGATGCTTGGGTTTGGGTTCTAGTACGAGCAAGACAGATAATTTACAATTCCTGTGTCATCTGACTAATACTAGTTGGCAGCCCTGGGTGAGTTTAGACTTAGCAAGCATATGGCTTATGGAAACTATTGTTATCAGTAACAGTGATTCACACAAGTGCAGGACTGGGGTAAAGGCTGACATACCACTGCATTTATTATGCATATTTTAATGGTGCATAGGGCCTTTTGCGAGTTCCTTTCACTGTGTGAATTTCACCTGAATGCCAGCATCTGTTTAGCTAGAAAATAAAATAGAAATATTTTATTTTGTGTCAGAAAAATAGTAGTTATAATTTTAGCCCATTATTCATACTTCACCAAATAATAATAAATAAATAATAATAATAAAATCCCCTTTTCATTTTAATAGATTGCTGGGACAGGTATAGTATCCATTAGGCATAAAGATGTCCCATAAAGTTCACAGTATTATTCTGGAAGCTTTGTCTAATAACACCACTGGGGAGAGGTGGGGGGGAAATGTATGTGAATGGGAGCGACCATCAGTGAGGATTTTGTAAAAGATGTCAGCCCAAAGAGGTCATAGAATCATACAAGTTAGAGATGCAAAATATGTATTAGATCATGTTTCCCTGACAATAAAGGAATGTGTGCTACAAAATCTTTTTTGAATCTTTTTTTCCAGACTAGTTTAAAAAATCCCAAGCTTCCACCAATTTCTTTGAGAAAGGCAAACAGCTGACATTCCCAGCTGGGCTTAAGCCACTAACTTTTCAGTTGACAGCTGAATGTGCTGGCCTAATGCACTACAGACATATAAAAAGGTCTAAAGTCTAATGAAACAACTGAAAATGTGCTAAATGAAGATTATTCCAAAGATTTTGGACTTGGTTCTCCATTGTGTTTCATCATTTTTATGGTGTTATAATTCTCTTGACTTCAGCACCTTACAAGAGGTATTACGTGACTTGCAGTATCAGACACATATGACCAGAATGTTTTCAATTAAGTGTTTTTAGATTTGTAAAACCATATTGGCCCACCATCTTGTCTTGGAAGTGAAACCATGGTAGAATAGTTAAACAAAGGGGTCAACAGTTAAACCAGAAAAAGGAGGCTTCCTGACAGTTAATAATTTAGAGAATGTGAAATCAACTTGCTGAACATTTAGCCTTGCCACAGATGGTTTGTCTTTACACACCAAGAAATAGCTTGTCTATTTCCTTCACATATGTGAGCCAAAGGAGTCTCCAGTAACCACTCTTAGCTCAGTTAAGTCAGTTTTTCTTTGAATCTTTTCCATTAGAAACTGAATTAGAAGAAAACTCAAACTTCATCTTCTTTGGAGAAAATATTAAGTATAGATATCATTTTCTTCTTAATTATTCTTAAGATTTATTGGAATGTACTCTGTCAGGTTGCTGGAAGTCTGTTTTTCTTCAGGCTAAAAGTGCCTGGTCCTCCAGCTCTCACATGAGTAAAGTCTGCAGGATGAGGCTCAGTTGCTAGGAAAGATATGAAGGGGTATTACCTTACAGCATGTCTAGTCCTTCGTTTATGGCATATTTTGTAGGTCAGGCTATTTTCCATAAACTGGATTGGAAATACATTATCTATTTTCACACTAACAAAATGACAGCTTTCAAAAGTCCCTTCATCTGATAGAGATAAGTCCAAGCATCAGCTATTTTACAAAGTATCAGAATATTCTTAAGAATGTATATATTTTTTGTTGTTGTTATAATTCGGTTAAATGTTCCTCCTCCTGACCAAAACAGCAATTGTTTCCAGGGCTGGCCTTACCAGGAGGCGAACTGAGGCAGCTGTCTCAAGTGCCAGACTGTGTGTGTGTAGGAGGGGAGGCACTAGGACCCAGAGTGTAGAAAATTTTGTCTGCCGCTGATGCATATGTATTCTCTCAGCTCTAGATGCACAGAGATGATGGAGTGCTGTGCTGGAGGAAGGATGGCGCAAGAGACATAACAGGCAGGCAGGAGAAAAAGTGAGAGGGAATAATGGAAAACAGGAGGAGCTGCAGGGAGAGATAGGAGGAGGAGAAGACTCTCATGTACCTCTCTAGCACCCCCAGGAACCTGGACTGATTAACACCAGCTTCTCAGGGAGCTTCCTGTTTCCTGCTGCTTCCCTGAACCCACTTGAGGAGAACAGGCAGGCAACTGAAGTAGTAGGAGCCAGTTAGGCCCTTAAGATGCTGAAATCTTCCCTCACTCAGGCCCTGTTACCAGCCTGCTTATTTGTCCCCTTCAATTGAGTGTTGAGAGCCACTCTAGCTGGCACAGAACAGCAGTCATGAGTGAAATGTCCCTCTGGGGCAGCATTCAGAAAAAGAAAGCAAGCAAAGGAAGCTTTTCTATCTAAGCAGGAAGGAGCTCTCCTGAGATACATAGACACAAATGTTCACGGTGAGCCTTCTGGCCCCAGTGAGGATGTGAGTGGTGAGGAGATGCCTGATCTTCCAGTTAGTCAGAGTGCAGATGACCTGTCAGCTACTGCAGCATCCATATCTCCATCTCAAATGGATGTAACCATGCACATTCCTGAAGAAAAGTGTAGATCAGAGAAGAGTGTGGTGGAGGGACAAGAAACAGCTGCTGCTGAGTTTAGTTCCTTAAGTCTAGATTTTCCAGGACTGTGGACCCATTTGAGCAGTAGCCTGAGGGACTTCCTCGTACTGCGTGGGGCACAGCAAGTGAAAAACTTCATGTTCCCCAAAGACAATCAAAATAGAAGTTTCCATCCAACACATTACTGGTGTGAAATCCCCAATGGAGACAAAGTGGAGAGGCCATGGCTTATGTACTCAAAAACCCAGAATGCTTCATACTGTTTTTGTTGCAAACTCTTCCAGTCTAATGTTCCAGCCACACTGGGATCTACAAGAACAAAGGACTGGACAAATCTGGCTAAAAATCTGGCATGCCATGAGGGGGCAGCAAATCACCAGAGAGCACTCCATACGTGGAAAGAGCTTGAGATGAGACTAAGGTTAAAGGCCACCATAGATGATCAGCATCAAGAGAAGACTGCAAAATGTTCTGAAAAGGCTCGTTGCCATTATGAGAATGCTTGCTACCCAAAACCTAGCACTGCGTGGCACTTCACATCAGCTGTATGTACCAAACAATGGAAACTTCCTTAAAATTGTGGAGCTGATGGCTGAGTTTGATGCTGTACTCCAGGAGCATCTAAAAAGAGTCACCACCTAAGAAATGTACACACACCACTACCTTGGAAAAACAATTCAAAATGAGATCATACAATTACTGGCAACAAAAGTCAAACAGAAGATTGTGGCAGATCTGAAGTCAGCAAGATATTACTCTTTTATTCTGGACTGCACACCTGACATCAACCATATGGAACAAATTACTTAAATGGTACGTTTTGTAACAACAACAGAACCTAGTGAAAATGTCCCTGCACTGGTGACTGTCAGCAAGCATTTTCTAGAATTTATTGACATTGATGATACTACAGGAGCTGGTATGACAAGTGTGCTTCTTAAAAAAGCTGGAAGATACAGCAATTGCGATACCTGACATGAGAGGTCAGGGCTACGATAATGGTGCCAACATGAGAGGAAAGAACAGAGGAGTGCAGACACAGATCCGAGAGTTAAACCCTCGAGATTTTTTTGTCCCATGCAGTTCTCATTCATTGAACTTGGTGATCAGTGATGCAGCATCAGCTTCTAGTGAGGCCAATGAATTTTTTAATATAATTCAAAGCATCTATGTATTTTTCTCTGCATCAACTCATCAATGGCAAATTTTGAAGTAACATCTGGGCACATCCTCTCTGACACTGAAACCACTGAGTGCCTCACAATGGGAAAGTCGAGTGGAGGTGATAAAGCCTATCAAACACCAAATTGGGAAGATAGATGATGCCATAGTTGCCATTATGGAGGATAGTGCTATGACAAGAACTGTTTGTGGGAGAACAGTGGCAGAGGGAAATGGAATCACCAGAAACAAACATAACTTCAAATTTCTGTGTGGCTTAGTGTTGTGACATGACATACTATTTGAAATAAATGTTGTAAGTGAGAGACTCCAAGGTGTTGACCTTGATATATCTGGAACAATGGAACAACTGGACAAAGCAAGTCATACCTACAGTCTTACTGGTCGGATGAGGGATTTCAAAAAGTTCTGAAGAGTGCACAGAAGTTGGTGGAGGAACTTCACACTGACATAGGTGGCGAGTTCCATACCCATGTGGTGCTCGGGCACCAGCAACATTCAGAACTAGGGGCCCAGCTCCAGCAATATGTGGGGCCAGGTGCCCCTCCACCTGCGCCCCCCACACACACCTCCCCCTACTGTTTCGTGGCCCCGACTTGCTGCCCCCGGGCCCTGCCCCCGGCTCATCTTTCCTGGGCCCGGGAGCAGAGAATCACTGACCGTCTCTTGCCTGAGCAGCTCCATGTTGCCTCCCAGCAACTGCTGCCGCAGGGTCCTAGTGCCCACCCTCTCCATGGCCAGGACAGACGGACTCTGAGCCTGCCCTTCCTCCTCAAACCCTTCCCTTTTCCGGCAGGACCCTCAAGCAGCACAGGGGGGCCCCTCTCTGCCCGCAGTCACCACTCCTGCCCCATGCAAGGAGGCAGCCTCATCCCTCACCCCCAGTGAAGCTACAGTGACAGTGTGCTGCTGGGGGGCAGGAAAGGAGGCTCCTCCCCTAGCAGGGCTGGCTTTAGGCTGATTCGGCTGATTCCGAATCAGGGCCCCTCGCCTAAGAGGTCCCCGTGCCTTAGGCACCTTTTTAATTTTTTTTTTTTTTTTACTTACCCTGGTCCCCGGCTGCGGTCTGCTCCGGGGTCTTCCATGGTCCCGCTCCTTTGAGCGAAACGCCGGCAGGAGTGCAGCACGGCCCCGCTCTCCCAGCTAGAGCTCCAGCCGGGGTGGCGGGACTTGCCGCGCTCCGGCCGGGGCTCCAGCCGGGAGAGCAGGGCGGTGGGGATTTGCCGCCCTCCAGCCGGGGCTCCAGTCGGGAGAGCAGGGCGGCGGGGCTTTGCCGCACTCCAGCCGGAGTGCGGTGAGCACGGCAAGCACCGCTCTCCCATCTGGAGCTCCGGCCAGAGCGCGGCAAGCCCCGCGACCCTGGCTGGAACTCTGGGCCCTTTAAATAGCCCCCAGAGCGGTGGGGCAGTGAGGGGCTCCGGGGCTATTTAAAGGGCCCGGGGCTCCAGCTGCCTCTGCCACCCTGGTCCTTTAAATAGCCGCTGGAGCCCCACCTCCCCCATGCATTCCCCAGCGCTCCCGCGGCTATTTAAAAGGTCCGGGATGGACACACACTGCTGCCCGCAGCAGCACTGCACACCCTGCCCAGCCCACACCCCCTGCCCTGTCTCCAGTCAACCCCTGCTGCACCCCACTGCCTGAAGCCAGCCAGTCCCACACTCCTGTCTCCAGCCCTGCAAACCCCTGCTGCACCCCCCGTGGCCCTGCCTGAAGCCAGCCCACCCCACACCCCCTATCTCCAACCAGCCCCACACCCCTTGCCCTGCCTGCAGCCAGACCCTACCTCCAGCCAGCCCCTGCCCTGCCTCCAGCCAGCCCCATGTCCACTGCTGCCCTGCAGTTTCCAGGACAATAACCCTGCACACCTGCTTCAATGAGGGGGGCAGGGAGCAGCTGGGACCAACACGTGCACACCCCCAGGGAGTGACGGGGACCCACACATGTGAAACGGCGGTCATTAATAGCCAATCAACAGCATATATGATGCAATGTATATAATATATAATTTTATTATTCATATAGTTATGGAAAGTAAATAATACATGAAAGAAATGAAAGGCTTTTTTTTTCCACTTTTTTGGGCCCCGCACTTCCTAAAGCCGGCCCTGTCCCCTAGAGCTTGCTGCTGCCGGCAGGGAAAGGGCTGGGGTAAGTCCTCTCTGGCCCCTGTCCCAGAGCAGCCTGCTTGCACCTCAAACTCATCCCCAACTCTGCCCCACCCCAGAGCTCCCCCCACCGCACCCTCAACCCTCTACCCTAGTCCTGAGCCCCTCCAGCCCCCCAAACCTCTTATCCCCAGTCCCAGCCAGAGCCCTCATCCCACCGCACCCTAACCCTCTGCCTGAGCCCAAGCCCCTTCAGCACCCCAAACACCTTATCCTCAGTCCCAGCCATAGCCCTCATCCCCCACACTCCTACTTTTGCCCTAAGCCCCTCCCACACCTCAAACCCCTCATTGCCAGCTCCAGAGCCCTCACCCCATACAACACTACTCTCGCCCTGAGCCCCTCCCACACGCCAAACCCTCATCTGCAGCCACACCCCACACCCTTCACCCCTGCACCCCATCCCTCTGCACCCCTCCCATCCCCAAACTCCCTCCCAGAGCCCGCATCCTGCACCCCAATCCCCTGCCCCAGCCTAGGGTCTGCACCCCAGACCTCCTCTCTCACCTAAACTCCCACCTAGAGCCTGGGGCAGGTGGGGGGCAGAGTTTGGGGGCGGGCAGAGTTTGGGCGGGGGCGGGTTCTGGGCACCACCAAAATTTCTACAGACATACCACCCATGCACACTGAAGCTATTTTCCCACCCATCTGAGAATACAAGAGTCACCGAAAAAGACATTTTGATTACGAGGCACGGGATAATCCTATAAGAGACCCCAAACAACAATTCAAAGTTGAATTCTTTAACCAGGTGCTAGATTGTGCAATACAGTCAGTTGAAGAACATTTCATCCAGCTCAAGGAAAAGAGCAGCGTATTTGGGATGTTGTATAATATTCCAAAACTCCTCACTGAACCTGAAGAAGACTTAAACCAGCAATGCAGGGCACTGGAGACAGTGTTGACACATGATGACATGCGCAATATTGATGTGAGTGATTTAGGTGATGAACTGAAAGCCCTTTCAAGCTACATTTCAGCAGGATCAACTCCAAAGGCTGTTCTGGAATATATGTGCACGAAGAAGATGACCACCCTCTTTCCAAATGCTTTTGTTGCTCTGCACATACTTCTAACTCTTCCTGTAACAGTTGCCAATGGAGAACACAGCTTCTCCAAGCTCAAGTTAATAAAAACACATCTGTGCTCCACAATTACACAGGAGAGGCTGGTTGGCCTTGCAACCATCTCAATAGAGCATGAGCTGGCCCAGCCTGTGGACCTTCAGGAAGCAGTTCAAGTCTTTGCAACCAAGAAGGCACAGAAAGCACTACTTTGATTATTCAAACAGATGAAAATGCCAGTGTTTACTATGCAGACAAGAAAAGTTACATTTGCTGTTCAGGTGTTTTGAAAGTTAAGTGTTACTTGCAATTTTTGAACAAGGTATTTTAAGTTGTTATTTCTCCTTTATTGGGGTAGGTAGTAAAGTAGTACTATGAGAGAGAAGAACAGGAAGAAGGCAGAATTGAGACCTTTCAAAGTTTTGGCCCAAGCATGGGACCATCATTTGAGCTCCCTGCCTCAGATGCCAAAATGTTGTGGGCCAGCCCTGACTGAGTCTGTTTTCAACAGGTGGCAAAAATTTTCAGGCAACTTCTTAAAGTTCTCGCAGGTAGAACAAAAAACAAACAACTTATTTACTTGGAGTTTTCTGAGTTGATCTACTCCACCAATCCAAACCCATCTTTTAAACATGTCTTGGAATTTCTGGTACTGAAAACAGAGTTGTTGAATATTATTCTCCCATTATTTAAATGAAGTTTTGGTGCCCTAGTGCACATGACTTGAGAGATCTATGACTTTATAAAACTCTGTCCTTAATAGCTGTAGGATTGAAACTGCCTGACCTGAAAACCAGAGTCAGCTTTCATTCCAGGGTACTATAGTTATAAATAATGTATCTAGTTTGAGTTAGAATGGTAATATATTGTGTGAACAGCCCAAGTAATGAATTATGATGTCCATGGAGCCTGATCCAGCCCTTACTGGACCATGGCCATACTGTATATTTAAGCTTCTGTAAGGTACTCACATCTAGCTAAAATAGTCTCTGCAAATATGTATTTTTGCAAGTTATGCTCTACTTTATAACTGCTGTCCAGAAACCCAACCTTCCCAACAGATTCATCATATAAAGACTGTTTGATAGGACAGTATTTTTTTAACCTTTCTTTTTATGATAATTTAAATCATAGCCTGTCCTGGTGGATAAAATGGACTTTATTTTAATAATGTCACTGTAGTGTATATTGCAAAAAATCTTTTTAATTTTCTGTGTGCATTTAATCATAAAATTGAAAGTCAAAAATTGCACTGGCTAAAGCTAGAGATAGCAGATGAGATATTGTTTCCACTGAACTCATTGAAAGTTCCTTCTGATTTCAATGACAGGAGAATAGCAGCCATTGCAGTTAGGCAATATGCAGAATTCCCCATGCAAATTCTGCCAACCCTACAGCGTCTCTGTTTTCTAGTCCTACTGGCAGGGTGGATAAAAATCAATTATTTTTTTTAAGAGTCAAAAAATTGGATTTTTTAAAATTTAAGTTGGATTTTTTAAACTTAAATTAAATGCAAGTTTGTATATTTAAAAATGAACCTATTTAAAATTCATTTTGAAATTAACAACCCAGGTTAAGGCCTAAATCATTTAAATTACATGTTTTCCACCAAGTTTTAAAGGAAGTCAGTCACCACTGAACTGATGGAAATCACTAACTAAGCACCTGGAACCAGAATTTGTTAAAGTGCTAAACCAGCTTTTGACAATAGTGTCCTCTTTTTCAGGTGTAGAGAGAATATTTTCTTCATTTCAGTTTATTCAACTAGTTCACTTCAATGACTAGTTAATTGAAAGTTAAGAAAGCAACTGGAAGTTGAAAAAGCAGCAAAGCTTGTTTTCCTCTTCCAATCTATGAACAAAAACAATGTATGGGAGGATGAGATCTTTATTTACTTTTCTTTATTAGTTTGAAATGCAAAACATATTTTGATAATTTTTTTTCTTACATATGCACCACCCATTTAAGGTCATTTCAGATTTTAAAATATGCTGCTTTGTGAATTTTTAATTGAATTGGAATTTCCATCCAAAAAGATCTTGAGATAAACAAGTAAAAAATTAATCATCTCATAAATAAGAAATGCATAATTCACCATTTTCTAGCATAATAAAAACATAAAAATTAAGAATTAGAATAAATGTAAGTTAAGATACACAGTTGCTTCAATAAATGTTTATAGATGTAGTGTATTTGCCTGTTTAGCAAAAAGTACCACCTAATTTAGTGTAAAGTCTATATATAGTTGCAAATCAACATGTTTTAATGATTGTCAACCAATGAGAACTAACCTTTCTTTGTAGTGTACCAGCCCATTTTGGGCAATAAGGAGTAACTCATCAGAAAAATGTCATTGCTGCCACATTTTAGGAACATATATGATGGTCATCATCAGGATGGATGTAGATGTGGGAAGAGGTACAGCCTTTCTAAATTATGTAATGTTTAAACATCATCGGGGAGCCAATCCAAAAAATAATAAAATTAGAAAAAGGGCCCTAGTTCATAGAAACATAATTTAATTTTGACCAAAATTGTCAGAAATCTTCTAAATACAATTGATAATGCACTTGTGTACTCAGAATAGAACTATTTTGGAAGATTTGGGAAATATTTATCTCTAAGTGATCTATTTTATGCATTTTTTCCCTACTTTTTTTTGCCTTCAATAAATGCAAACATTTGTAGTCACATGACAGTATGAGCTTCTTTTTATCATGTAATAAATCACATTTGTCATTATTTGTAGAATAGACTGATTTGAGAAAAAAAAAGGTCTGCTATTTTTATGAAGTTATGCAGGTAATAAGACCTCAACTCCCTAATTATAAAACATATATTTTATTTTATCTGCTTGGCTGGAGACAGATGTTTAAAGCACACATGGGATGGTCGGGGCCATCTCTCCTCACCCCTCTGGGCGGGGGGGGGCATGCCCCCTCACTGCAGTGTCTCTGTAGGGATTAAGTTCAGTGGGAATTAGCACCAGCAGCTCGAGCCCTCCAGCAGGGCAGAGCACCAAACAGTTAGGTAGCCCTGGCCTGCAGTCAGGGCAGAGCAGCAGAAGAGTCAAGGGGCCCTGGCCCTCAGGTAGGCAGGGCACCAAACAGGGAGCTGTGGCCTGCAGGCAGGGGAGAGCACCGAGCAGTCTAAGGGCTCAAGCCCTCCATCAGGGCAGACAGCAAATAGTCTAGGGGTTCAGCTCTCTGGCTGGGCAGACGGCAAATAGTCTGACGTCCTAGCTCTGGAGGACAACTCAGGCCTCTTGGCCTAAGGTGGGGAGTCTGTCACCCAGGGGTGGGGTGGCAGGGGGTAAGGGAGACCTGGGCCCACCTGACTCCACCAGGTCCCAGTCCAGGGCCCTAGCAGTAGTGGAGTCTTCCGCTACTGGGTCAGCGTGGATCCGCCCGAAACATGCTGACCTAGTTTAAGGCCACAATACAACCGGACTATTGTCTGGTTCTCCTGGGCTACTTCTTTCTCTCCTGCTGTGGGCAACCTGGGTCTTGGGGTCATCATCCATCTCCCTGGAGTGCACAAATAATCACAGCCCTGACAGCTCCTCAGCATCCCCGGCATCCAGCAGTTCTTCCAGGGCTTTGGCACTGTAGTGATGTCCGTTGGGCTCAAGCAGCAGGCGGGAGAAATTCTTCTCCTCTGGTGGCTTCAGCCCAACTGAGCTTGAGAGCCTGCCCTTTATATTTCTGGTTCCTGTCCTTCCCATCTGTTTCCAGTATGGTGGGCCTGGCTCCGCCCACCAGAGGATGGGTGAGGGAGTCTCCCAATCCATGTGGCGGTTTCTCCTCCAGAAGTCTGGCTTCTGCTACATTGACACAAACCATCTAACATAATTCACATGACCACACTGGAAGTCAAATAGAATCATCTCTGCCTATGTCTCAAGCTTCGTGGACTTGTTATTGTCTCTCTCTTTGCTGCTATGTTATCAGTCCATTCAGTAGTTGGGAGAAATACATTACATAGTTTTCCCAGATTGGAAATGTATCTGAACAGTTTTTCCTTGGGTAATGTAACTGTCCATGAGCTGGTGGAGTGATTGGATACTGTTCGTGAAGTCTGCCAGAGCATTTTAAACTTCAAAAACATTTTATAATTAGGGGTCTTATTATCTGCATAACATCATGAAAATGTTTCTCAGATAAGGCCATTATACAACTATTGACAAATATTGTGATGTATTACATGGTACAAAGAAGCTCAAACTGTGATGTGACTACAGATATTTTCTTTAATTGAATGCAAAAAAAAGTAGGAGAAAGTGCATAAAATAGATCACTTAGGGTTAAATATTTCCCAAACAATACTATTTTGACCATTATCAATTGTATTTAGAAGCTTTCTGCCAATTTTGTTTAAAATTAAGCTGTGTCTTTGACCTATGGCCCTTTTTGTTATTTTATTTATTTTTTGATTGGATGCCCAATGCCATTTAAAAATTATGTGATATAGAAAAACTGCACCACTTTCAGTGTCTACATCTATCCTGATGATGACCACCAGATATGGGCCTAATTTGTGGTAGCAATGAAATTTTTCTAGGTGATGGGTTACCCTAACATGTTAATAAGACCCCCCTTTCTAAATGTGGCTGGTAGGCTATTAGGAAAATAACTAAAAAGTACAAATGCAAAAAAAGATTAAAATTGATTATTTAAAACTAGGTTTCCTGCTGCCTGTTTTAAGTCATGATTAAAATCAGTGATTTAAATAGCTGTGGTTTAAATCTATTCACCCTGACTAGAGGATCTCTCTCGAGCAAATGCTGCCAGTTGTCCTGCCAGATTCTTTGGTAGCTTTGTCGCATGCACCAATATCCACTTTCTTTGCACCTACATATAACTTTGCATCTTCAAACATATTAACTAATTAATTAGATTGTAGTTCAGAAATGTAAACGAATTCATTAGATGATAAAATCTGAAAGATTCTGTATCCTGCACAGTGCAAAGCACATTGTTGGACCTTACAAATAATTGCCATTAACTTATTTCACTTGTGACTTAAGGAAGAATTTGAGTCTGGGTCTCCAGAAGTGAAAGGTTGGTGTATTCACTCACTGCCAGTGCCGGCTCTAGCCATTTCGCCGCCCCAAGCACGATGGCACGCCGCGGGGGGCGCTCTGTCGCTCACCAGTCCCACAGCTCCGGTGGACCTCCCGCAGGCGTGCCTGCGGATGCTCCACCGGAGCCGCAGGACCGGCGGACCCTCTGCAGGGATGCCTGCGGGAGGTCCACCGGAGCCGCCTGCCGCCCTCCCGGCAACTGGCAGAGTGCCCCCCTTGTGGCATGCCACCCCAAGCACGCGCTTGGCCCACTGGGGCCTGGAGCCAGCCCTGCTCACTGCACTAATTAGTCCACTGTGATCGAAACTACTTTTAATGGATTAATTCAAGGCAAGGTTGAATAGGAGTGACATTACAAATAATTTTATAGCAGTGAGCTTTGAAAGCACTGCAACATATGGCTGGCTTTTTGGTCTTGAAATATTTCTATGAAAATTATTACTAGTCTTTAATGTCTTTTCTGTAGATGGATTTGACTGGTAAAATCCTGACTTGTTTCATGCTTTTGCATTGTCCTAATTTAAGTAGACTTCCTGTTCTTGTACTTTATCTAAAGGGAGATCTTAACAGTAAAGTAAGTAGAAAGAAGGAAAAGGTGCAGTTTCATTAAGCTTTAACATATCATTGGCTGTCAGGTAGACCTTGTTATGCTGTCCATCCTCATTTAACTATCCCACAAGATCTCTTAATGAAGTTAAGCCCCAAGTTCACTCCAATAATTCTGTGGCAAGAGTTTGTGCAATGTAACAATTCATCACTTGTCAGGAAGGCACTTTTAGTTTATACATTTAATAAGGGCATCCTCTAGCTTGGTTAATTAGAAGTGAACAGTTTGCATATTTACTAAATGCGGAGTGTCATTGCCACCACGGCCTATTGCCTACATGAATTATTTCTCTATCTGCAATAAACAGCTGGGTAATTATTACTGCCATAATCAGATAAATTCCCTCTGTAAGGCTTTTCTTACATGGCAATTCTTTGAACTCATCCAAAGCTGAACAAAATTTATGAACTCCAGCAGCTAGACCACTTTTTCATAGTATAGTGTCCCTGTTCCCTATTTCAAGGACATGTAGAGCATCATAAATATTGTGTAAATTAGGAGGATAAATATGATTACCTAAAGATTACATATTAATAAACTTGATTTTCAAAATATAATTTTCAGGTTGTAACTGATTAAATGATAGCAGTTCAGTTTTTATCTAATTGTCGATAGATGACAGGCCATCCATAGTACAGGTTATACCAGGTTACCCAGAGAAGTCTCTACACTTCAAATATTTCTATAACTTCAAAACTAGAGACTTGTGTGAGAGAAAAGTATATAAGTATTTATCAGCTGGATATTTTAGAAGCAATCATTCTAACAATTTAGGTTATTAGAATTATGTAGAATTTTACATGCCCCTTAGTTTGGTCACTTAATTTTTAAAAGTGCTATTTCCCATTTAAAAAAATACTATGAAAATTCTTTTCAACTTGCAGTTCACTATTTAATAATCCAGTAAACAATTTAAAGTTATGAGTTTACAGAAACATTACACAAGCATAAGAAAATGTTTCATTTCTGTGTAAAAAAAAAAAAAAAAGGTTGTTTGCAACCAGTGGGCCAAGGAATTGAATTTGGTCCTCTGTTGGCTAGATTGTTCAACTCTGATTCGTGTCAGCGAGCACTTATTCACACATGCAGTTACTGAAATCTGTTGAAACATAGTGTGTCAAAAAGGGCAACCAGCTACATTCCAAGGAAATAAAGGAAAATGAAAATTGTGGACCAGAGTTTACTACTTAAGGCATAACAGCCCACATGATACAAAATCATGTTTTTATCAGAATGTATGATACTTTGCCTGAATATTGATAGAAAATATACTTTTAGCTGAACAAATACTTCCTCATATAGGTCATGGATACAAGGCACCAAAAATACAGGTTGGGTGGTCACTTGAAGAGCAAGCTCAGGGTTATCTTGGGACAGTGCCTTGAGCAAAGTATTATGTGGTGCCTCGTTATCCAACAGGGGGCTACTAGACGGATGGTATACTCTGCTAGCTCTTCAATGCACAAGGGCTCTGCAGGCTTCCCTATTCTTTAGAATGATGAAGCTCGTGCCTCTTGGTGCTTCTTGTCTGCTTTGCGGCCTGGAGCAGAGGTAGGTATGGAGTCATGGTCTCAGCTCATTCTGCTGACTTGGAATGATAGGTGCATGCATTGTTTCCACTCCCCCAGATGCAGGGACTGTATTTTGACTAATCCTTGTGCAAGATCAGAAAGTGTGAGTGGAACGATCATTCTGCCCTTTTTGCCCTGACATGCACTTTTGCAACAAAAAGTCACAGTCTGGCTCTTTGTGTTGACTTATAACACTGCCCTACAGCCAAAATGCTTCTGAAATAAATGTAGTCCAACTTTACTAATTCTGGGTCACTGAGAATGAAAATGATGCTTAAAATTGTTGATTGGCTCTAGTTTTCAAGATATGTTATTGGGTCAGTATATACGACCCTTGACTTGAGAATGGCGGAGGATAAGTGAGTTATAAAGGGAAGGGATCTCAATTTAAACCAGAAATGACTAAAATACATCTTTGACTGGATCTATGAATAAATCTAGGACTGGGTTTGGACAGTACTTGCTTTTTGAAGCAAAACAATGAATGATGCAATCTGAAGCTGGTATTGCGTCATACATGATATGAATTGCATCATGTTATTCCTAGAAGTCATGGATGATGCAATCATAATGAAGCGTACATCACTCTGCTGAACAAATTGCCCTATATCAGCTCTAGAAATCATACAGTGTCGTGCTCTCTTATTTGTCAGTGTTTGATTTTGCAAAGGGACACATTTCTGTTTAGCCAAAGGGAGCGAAGATGCCTCGTACTTGTGTGAACAGTGCAGATAACTTCTGCTATGTTTGTGGTGAAGTGACTTTTGCATCACAAAAGCGCAGTATAACCACTATGGTTAAGAAAGCCTCTCACCTTTATTTTGGCTGCAAAATTGGAGATCAGGACAAGAGGTGGGCCCCACACATATGCTGCAACACTTGTGCAACAAATCTTCGCCGATGGTTGAACAGGAAAAGGAAATCTATGCCTTTTTCAGTGCCAATGATTTGGAGAGAGCCAACAGATCATACCAGCAATTGTTACTTCTGCATAGTACCCCCAGTTGGGAAAGGTGTGTCAAAGAAGAAAAAGTGGACTGTGCATTATCCAAATTTTCCATCAGCTATATGCCCAGTACCCCACGGAGAAGGACTGCTGGTTCCTGATGCACCAGAATCATTCTCACTTGAGTCAGACGAGGAAGAGGATGAAACTTCTGGTCCTGAACCATCAATGTCACAGGACCCACATTTTCTCCCATCCTCCTCCTCTGAACCACACCTCATAACACAAGGTGAACTGAATGAGCTTGTCAGGGATTTGGAACTACCCAAGAGTAAGGCTGAGCTGTTGGGCTCCAGACTATAGCAGTGGAATCTCTTGGCAGGCTATCAGGGCAAATGGAGCCCATCAATGCTTGCAGACTATTGCTGGACAGTCACAAGAGATGCTCCATTTAATGAATACAAGAGACAAGCCAAGAAGCGCCGAATAGACACTGAATAGGACTAAACTATGTACATAATAGTTTTTTGCCTTTTGTTTCATAATAAATTTTATTTATAGAACTGTTTTGCTGATTTTTAAACGTTACATAAACAGGATAGGTGAAATATTATCATGTAAAGCAACCATAAACACATGAAAAGACCTAGGTTTACAATTTGTGATTAAAACTCTACTATCTACACAATATACATAGACATAAAATGTAAAAACTTAAATATCTTAGAAACAGTAGCCAATCAGTTGTTTTAATTGTCATATTTGAATTCAGCACATCAAAATACATAATAAATATCACATTTTATCTCTGAAGCAGACGACTTCTCAAAAATTGTAGACCAGTGTAACCTGTAGCACTCCATAGCTCACTACAGCAATTATTTGAAAAGACTTTTTATGAAAAAAGTTATAGAAAAAATGAATAATTCCGGTTTATCACTGCCAATTGTTTTAGATCATTAAAAATACAGTCTCCCATTATCTAAAGAGAAGTGTTGCATCTCATTAATATTCACCACCAGAACTAGGAGAGGCCAATGTATCATTGTTACTGGATATAACTAGCACGGAACAGAAAAAATATTTTTACTAGGGATGGACAAAAAGTGCCATAATTCCAATTCAGGATGAGATTCACGGATTCACTGATTTTAAGGCCAGGAGGGACCATTCTGCTCATCTAGTCTGACGTCCTATATAACACAGGCTATAGTTTTCCACTCAGTTACACCTGCACTGAGCCAAATAACTTGTATTTGACTAAAACATTTCTTCCAAAAAAGCATCCAGCCTTGATTTGAAGACATCAAGAGATGGAGACTCCATCAAGAAATGGAAAATCCATCACTTCTATTAGAAAATTGTCCCTATAGTTAATCTGTTGAAAATGTGTGCCTCATTTCTGATTTGAATTAGTCTGGCTGTAACTTTCATCAATTGCTTCCTGTTATGCCTTTTTCTGCTAGACTGGAGACGCATTTCGTACCTGATTTTTTTTTCCTGGAAAGATACAGTAAAAGCTTTTTTATCCAGCATGTTGGGAGAATAGGGGGTGCCGATAAGTGAAAAATGTCCGCTAACTAAGAGGGACGGAGTTTGGGTGTGGGAGGTGTTGCAGGGCTGGGAGTTGTGGCGTGGGAGGGGGTGTGGGGTGCAGGCTCTGGGAGGGAGTTTGGGTGCGGGAGGGGGCTCAGGACAGGAGATTTGGATGCGAGAGAGGGCTCGAAGTGCCGGATCCAGGGGGAACCACCTTGGGCAGCTCCCCACAAGCAGCGACTTGTCCTGGCTGCTCCTAGGTGTAGGTGCAGCAGATGGCTCCATGTGCTGCCCCTGCTCCAAGCGCTGGCTCTGCAGTTCCCGTTGGCCGGGAATCACAGCCAGTGGGAGCTGCAGGGCAAAGGCAGCATGCAGAGCCGCCTGCTGCGCTTTTCCCTAGGAGCAGCTGGGACAGGTCGCCGCTTCTGGGGAGCAACATGGAGCCAGCTAGGGAGCCTGCTGGCCCTGTGCCAACCAGACTATAAACCGGACTTTCTATGAAGATTAGAAATGCTGGTTTATAGAGCTTTCCGGTCGGTACAGTGCCGGATAACACAGCTTTTATAGTACGTATATACTGTGATCAAGTCACCTCTCAGCCTTCTTTTTGGTAAACCTAACAGGTTGAGCTCTTTAAGTCTTTCACTGTAAGACATTTTCTCCAGCTCTTGAATAATATTTGTGGTTCTTTTCTTCACCCCTTCCCATTATAAGCTGTCCCGTTAGATTAACTTTCCCGTTTCCCCCCTGAAACATATGTAGACACTGATATCAAAGTAAGCGAGTCAGGCAGTAAACTTTTCAGCCAATTTTTTTCAAAATATCCTGAAGAAGGAAAATCTGTTTTTGCCAATTACCTTTATCTGTTATAATATCGTTTTCTTTATAAATCATGCAAAGTTAAATACATTAAATCATGAAAAATACTATATGGTAAGAGGTATAAGGAGGCAATAGACCACCCCATTCCTCAAGTACAGTTGTTCATGACATTTGATTAATAACACTAGCATGACTTCTAATAACTCCTACTTCCCCATTTAACAAAGCAGAATGAGAAAAGAGAAATAAGGAGGAATTACATTTGTTGAGCTGATCCATTCTACTATGTTAAAAGAGGAAACTGATAAAAAATTATATAGGAAGGAATATTAAACTAATATTGAAAGCTTTTAAAATCTCACTCTTAATACTTGCAAAACAGTAGACTTTTCAAAAGGCTTTATCTAGCCCAGATTCACCTCTCTGGCTACAAAGTTGCTGATCCCTATTCTGAGAGTGTATTTCCCCTATAGAAGTGGTATTTGCTGCCAGTTTTAGTCATATAAGAAGTCACAAACCTCCCCCACTCCTGGGCATAGAATCCTGGTTATGTAATTCCAGACTCAGCTTCACCCAATTACTGTGGGAATGGCATTGGGTACTCAGTGAATTCCATTCTTTATAATGTATCTGCCATGGTGTGGGAGACTTCTTTCCAAGATGAATAAAAATGAATCAGGCCATCTCTAAACTACAGACTTCGGCAGATAGCAGTTATGCTGGCAACCACTGAAGTTAGTATATCACTTGTGTTCCTTGGCTTGGCTTTCCACATACTCACCAGGAGTTTGTGTGTCGAAGCAGAGTGTGGTGCATCATGGGTAGATATCCCAGTGTGCAACCTGCCACTGTCCAGCCACTTTTGGGAAGTGTGGGCAGTACATGGGTGACTTGGAGCAAAAGATCCACTTTCTAGAATGCAACTGTTTTCACCCCATAATGTGATTGCTATCCCATAATTTTCATGCCTTTTTTTTTAAAATCCATGAACCCACACAGCTCTCCTTGCTGTCCAGCCTCTCTGAAATAACCATGGAGCTTGCATAGCTCTGCACTCTTGTCATAAGCATTGCAAGCACAGGACACATGATCCTCAGGTATTTGCGGAGCCATAAGAAGAACTGAATCAGCAGAGAACATGATTTCTTAGTGGACAGATTGGTGTGGAACGTAATGAAAACCAGTTGAAGGTTGTCGATGGCATTCATGGAGCAGCTGCACATAGTAGAGTGCTGCTTCTGGGCCTGAGAAATGAGCACTGACTAGTATGATCGCATCATCATGTAGGCTTGGGTTGCTGAGAAGTGGCTACAGAACTTTTAGAAGCACAAGGAGATATTCCTGGATCTGTGTGCTGAGTTCACCCCAGACCTGCAAAGAAGGGACACCAAAACGAGAGCTGCACTGACAATGGAGAAGTGGCGAACACACTGTGGAAACTTGCAATGTCAGATTGCTACCAGTTAGTGGGAAATCATTTTGGAGTTAGAAAATACACTGTGAGGGCCGCTCTCCTGCAAATGTGTAGGACCATTAATCATCACCTGCTATGCAGAACTGTGACTCTTGGCAATGTGCAGGACATAATGAACCGATTTGCAGCAGTGGGGTTCCCGAACTGTAGTGGAGCAATAGACAGCATGCATATCCCTGTTTTGGCACTAGATCACCTTGCCACAGACTATTTCAACGGGAAGGGCTACTTTTCTATGGTTATGCAAGTGTTGGTGAATCACCGGTGAGGCTTCACCAACGTCAGTGTTGGCTAGTCAGGGAAGGGACATGATGTTCGCCTCTTTAAGAACACAGGACTGTTCAGAAAGCCACAAGCAGGGACTTTCTTTCCTGATTGACAAATTAGCATTGGCAATGTTGAAATGCCAATAGTGATCTAGGGGGACCCAGTCTATCCCCTGCTCTCCTGGCTCATGAAGCTGTACACTGGCCACCTCAACAGCACCAAGGGAAGATTCAGCTACTGGCTCAGCAGGTGTAGAATGACAGTTGAATACATTCTTGGTAGACTGAAGTGGAGGGACACTGTTTGTTTACTCAGAAGATTGGATCTCAGTGAAAAAAACATCCAAATGGTTATAGCTGTCTGCTGTGTCCTGCATAATATCTGTGAAGCAAAAGGGAAAAGTTGCCCCCAGGGTAGAGTTTGAACTGCTGAGCTTGAACAACCAGACACAAGAGCTATTAGAAGAGCTCAGTGCAGAGTTATAAGAGCACTTTAGCAATGAGCTACATTAATTCATTGTGTTGGACTGTGCTCTACCTGGTCCTGATCTTTTGGAGCCTGTTAGGACTTGTGTGGCAGTCGTGATTGTAGCTGATATCTCACTCCTGAGGCTAATAAGGGCACAGAGAGCACAGCTGCTGGTGTACTGAAGCCACTTGGGCTGCTAGCCTGTGTATGGCAATGGTGCCATCCAAAGTTATTACTGACTGATGTGGGAAAGTGTCCTGCCAGGGAGTGAGAAATAAGGCTGGCATGCCTAGAAACCTTTGGGAGATGAGTGCAGAGAACCTGTATGAAAGTTTCATTGAGTTTTCGCAGGATGATTCAAGGGACATCCCTGCATACATAAAAAAAACTGCTCTGCATTGCACCCCCATTGCCTAACTCTACAGGGGAATGAAAACCAGATAACAGTGCTCTCTCTCTTTGTTGTAATGCTACCTCATGAGTAGATTAATGAAAAGAAGATAGCTGTGTCCTGTTAAGCTGCAGGTCCCAGGAGTACATCATTGTAATGGAAAATACTTACCTGAGGTTCCTTCCCCAGCATTGGGCTCCCCAGCTCAATTGCTGGTGCTTACTGGGTTGGGGTGGAGTCTCACACAGGTCCTGGCTTGAAGCATAGCTGGACTCCCCAGTCACATGTTCCCCATCCTCCTCCTCTTCTTCCTCCACCTCCACTTCCTCCTCACTATTCATGGCAGGAGTTGACACTCAGGCTCCTCAGATGTATCCATGGTGGAGTGTGGGGTGATGATGGACTCTCCATGAAGTATGGCATGCAGTTCTTTGTAAAAGCGGCAGATCTGTGGTTCGGCATCAGATTGACTGGTGGTCTCCCTGGCCTTCTGATATGCCTAATGCAGTTCCTTCACTTTCATGTGACATTGCAGTTAGTCCTTGTTATACCCCTTCTCCTGCATGCCCCATACTATAGTGCCCATGTATAAAAAGTGAAATAAAAATAAACCCAGGAAATTACAGACGAGTTAGTTTAACTTCTGTGCCAGGGAAGATAATGGAGCAAGCAGGGCTGGCTTTAGGAGATGCAGGGCTCAATTCGAACAGTTTTGATGGGGCCCCAGCAGGGATGACTAAAAAAAAAAAACCCACATAAAAAAACACGTGAAGCTTGTACTCACCAGGTAGTGCTCCAAGTCTTTGGCGGCACTTCAGCAGTGGGTCCTTCAGTTACTCCAGGTCTTCAGCGGCACTGAAGGACCCACCGCCGAAGTCCCAGAGCAAGTGAAGGACCCGCCACCAAAGTGCCGCTGAAGACCCGGAGCGCCGCCAGGTGAGTAAAAATTAAAAAGGCGCCTCTAGCCAGGGAAGGGATTCTCACTGGGTGCGGGGCCCTCTTAGGCATGGGGCCCAATTCGGGGGAATTGGTGGAATAGGCCTAAAGCCGGCCCTGGGAGCAAGTAATTAAGAAAATCATCTCAAACACTTGGAAGATGGTAAGGTGATAGGAAATAGCCAGCATGGATTTGTAAAGAAGAAATCATGTCAAACCAATCTGATAGCATTCTTTGATAGGATAAGGAGTCTTGTGAATAAGGCAGAAGCAGTGGATGTGGTATACCTAGACTTTAGTAAGTCATTTGATATGGTCTCGCATGAAATTCTTATCAATAAACTAGGCAAATACAACTTAGATGAGGCTACTATAAGGTGGGTACATAACAGGCTGGATTACTGTACTCAGAGAGTAGTTATTAATGTTTCCCAATCCTGCTGGAAAGTATAATAAGTGGGGTTCCACAGGGGTCTGTTTTGAGACTGGCTCTGTTCAATATCTTCATCAACGACTAAGATATTGGCATGGAAAGTATGCTTATTAAGTTTGCAGATGATACCAAACTGGGAGGGATTGCGACTGCTTTGGAGGACAGGGTCATAATTCAAAATGATCTGGACAAATTGGAGAAATGGTCTGAGGTAAATAGGATGAAGTTTAATAAGGACAAATGCAAAGTGCTCCACTTAGGAAGGAACAATCAGTTTCACACATACAGAATGGGAAGAGACTGTCTAGGAAGGAGTACAGCAGAAAGAGATTTAGGAGTTATAGTGGACCACAATATAAATATGAGTCAAAAGTATGATGCTGTTGCAAAAAAAAGAAAATGTGATTCTCGGATGCATTAACAGGTGTGTTGTGAGCAAGATATGACAAGTCATTCTTCTGCTCTCCTCTGCACTGGTTAGGCCTCAGCTGAACTCTTGTGTCCAGTTCTGGGCACCACAGTTCAAGAAAGATAAGGAGAAATTGGAGAGGGACCAGAGAAGAGCAGCAAGAATGATTAAAGGTTTAGAGAACATGACCTATGAAGGAAGGCTGAAAGAATTGGGTTTGTTTAGTTTGGAAAAGAGAAGACTGAGAGGGCACATGATAGCAGTTTTCAGGTATCTAAAAGGGTGTCATAAGGAGGAGGGAGAAAACTTGTTCATCTTAGCCTCTAAGGATAGAACAAGAAGCAATGGACTTAAACTGCAGCAAGGAAGGTTTAGGTTGGACATTAGGAAAAAGTTCCTAACTGTCAGGGTGCTTAAACGCTGGAATAAATTGCCTAGGGAGGTTGTGGAATCTCCATCTCTGGAGATATTTAAGAGTAGATTAGATAAATGTCTATCAGGGATGGTCTAGACAGTATTTGGTCCTGCCATGAGGGCAGGGGACTGGACTCGATGATCTCTTGTGGTCCTGTCCAGTCCTAGAATCTATGAGTCTATGCATCTGCTCATAGATTCTGTGGCTGCTCTGCAGCTGTGCTTGCACAGCCTCTTCTCCCCACAGGCCCAAAAGATCCAATGTCTCTTGTCTACTCCAGGCTGGACATTTGGACTGTGTAGCCAGCATGGTCAGCTGGGAGGTAGCACACAACTGTGGAGCACTGCTAGATGTGCTTTCCATGCTGGAGAAGCAGGAAAAGGCATTTCAAAAATTCCAGTGCTTTAAAAAGGAACGGGGGGAGGCCTTCTGGTCTTTGTGACCCCGGGCATTGGAGTTCACAGTTGTGACTACAGCCATCTGTGTGGGGCATTGTGGGACAGCTGCTGGAGGACTGCTAGGGTTGATATAACAACACAGTAACTCAGGCTATACTGACCTCAGTACATCGTCCATGGCTCAGCACTGCTTGCGGAGGTAGTATTACTGCTTCGCTGTATCAGGACACTAACATCGGTGGGAGAGAAATTCAAATGTAGACATATGCACAATGAGGTCAGTGCAAGTTGGCTTATGTTGACTTAACTTAGTAGTGTAGACCAGGCCTCAGTCAGGCAAGAAAAGGAGCAATGCAGTAATAACTAATGCAACCCAAACTCCACTCTCTGGCCAAGAGCTCTGAAACAGTGCTTAAATTGGGAGACGAGAGAAGATCTCCACAAATTGTTTTTAAAATTATTTTTAATTTACAAGGGGGTAGGGGAGTCGCACTCAGAGGCTTGTTGTGTGAAAGGGGTCACCAGTACAAAAGTTTGAGAACCACTGATCTAGCTATACATTTCTTATGAACTTACTACTAGGGCCCAAATTCAGAGCCCTGGGCTTATGTGCAAGTGGCTAAGGATAGAGGAATTTACCCTTTCAAGTAATGGAATGGCTTTGCAGTCACTAGCCTATACATTACAGTGGTTCTCAAAGTTTTGTACTGGTGACCCCTTTCACATAGCAAGCATCTGAGTGCAACCTCCCCTCCAATTAAAAACACCTTTCTGTATATTTAACACTGTTATAAATGCTGGAGGCAAAGCAGGGTTTGTAGTGGAGATTGATAGCTCGCAACCCCACCCCATGTAATAACCTCGCGACCCCCCTGACGGGTCCCGACCCCCAGTTTGAGATCCCCTGCTATACAAGATCTTGAATGAGCCCACTGGGAAGGGAGAATGGGTCAGCTCACCCTATATTTATACCATGCATACTGTCACTGATTAGGCTCTTATACTCTGTGCTATGCAGCATGTGTGCACCCTCTGCTTCTCTCCTCCCTCCCACACCTTGCACCCACGTGTACTTTGACTCTCACATTACACAGCAGATTCACACCAATTCTTCTTGTTAAGGGCGCTCTGTGGTCCTGGAAGATGGGGCAGGATATGCCCCTTTATGCACGAATAGAGTGTGACTTTCATGTGTTAAACATTAATTTATTTGCAAATGATAGAATTTATAACGCACATTTTCATGTCTGTACATTAGCTTTGTTTTTGTTCAATTATTTTCATCCTCTGGCTATTTATTAAGTAGAAACTTAAGTCATCTGATTCCTGCACTGCTATTGCTGAGCTTTATGAATCCTACAGACTTGGTAGAGCTGCCATTATTATGTTTTTGAAATAGATTGATATAAATGATAAGATGTAAAATTAGTGAGAGTTTTGATAACTCATTTGTGTCAGGTCTCCTGGGCAAGGCCCTTTAAATGCCCAATTGTTTCTGTCCACCGAGCAGTAAAATAGGTAAATGGGCAGTAGTTTGGAAAGGAACAGGAGAGCTGCAGCCCATTGACCCTTATATTGAGCTAATAGCTTTGAGGCCCAATGACCCAGGTTCTTAAGATGGAAATGGTCACAAAGACATGTTGAAAAACAGAATGAAAAGGTTAGTTTGTAAATTATTTTAGTCTGCAGTCTTCATTTAGTAGCTGAACAAATATGAGTTAATCTAGTATTTAAAACCCAATAAAGAGTTATCTTGGCTCTTTTTATATCATAAAAAGGCCAAAGCTATCTTAAAACTCATACATTGTTTCCTATAATACATTAGATGATTAAATATGGAGGAATTTTAAAAAGTCAACATTTTAATTATTTATACTGCTTGTTTACTTAAGACCAGGTTGTGACCTCCCTTTCACATTGGTGAGCAGTTAATTACTCAGCCCTAGTCTACCTTGCAAACTTATATTGGTATAAGTACATTGCTTATGGCTATGGCAGATCCACATCCCTGAGTGACATAGTTATACCAACCTGACCTCCAATACAGACAGCACTATGTCAATGGTAGGGCTTCTCCTGTCGACATAGCAACTGCCTCCCAGGGGAGTGGAGTACCTACGCCGATGGGAGAAACCCTCCCATCAACGTAGATAGAGTCTTCACTAAGAGCTACAGCGGTGCAGTTGCACCAGTGTTAAGTGCAGACAAGCCTTCACACAAGTAGTTTCATTGACATCAACAAGATTCACTTGTGCAACATTTTAGTGAGAGCAAGGGGCAGGGAATGGGTCACAATCTGGATAGCCCTTTCAGTAAAAATCAATGGAGTCAGGTTTGCTTCATTTATGGACAGTTTCAGTATCATGTTCCCCCTACGGCTGTCGATTAATCAGTTAACTCACGCAATTAACTCAAAAAATTAATCACAGTTAATCACAGTTTTAATTGCACTGTTAAACAATAGAATACCAATTGAAATGTATTAAATATTTTGGATGTTTTTCTACATTTTCATATATATTGTATTCTGTGTTGTAACTGAAATCAAAGTGTATATTATTTTGATTACAAATATTTGAACTGTAAAAATGATAAAAAAAAATTATTGTTCAATTCACCTCATACAAATACTATAGTGCAATCTCTTTGTCGTAAAAGTGCAGCTTACAAATGTAGTTTTTTTTGTTACATAATTGCATTCAAAAATAAAACAATGTAAAACTTTAGAGCCTACAAGTCCATTCAGTCCTACTTCTTGTTCAGCCAATTGCTAATACAAACAAATTTGTCTACATTTACAGGAGATAATGCTGCCCTCTTCTTATTTACAGTGTCACCAGAAAGTGAGAACAGGTATTTGCATGGCACTTTTGTATTTGGCATTGCAAGGTATTAACGTGCCAGATATGCTAAAATTTGTATGCGCCTTCATGCTTCGACCACCATTCCAGAGGACATGCTTCCATGCTGATGACGCTCATTAAAAAAAGAATGTGTTAATTAAATTTGCGACTGAACTCCTTGGGGGAGAATTGTATGTCCCCTGCTGTTTTACCTGCATTCTGCCAGATATTTCATGTTATAGCAGTCTCAGATGATGACCAGGCACATGTTGTTCATTTTAAGAACACTTTCACTGCAGATTTCACGAAATGTAAAGAAGGCACCAATGTGAGATTTTTAAAGATAGCTACAGCACTCAACCATGGTTTAAGAATCTGAAGTGCCTTCCAAAATCTGAGAGGTATGAGGTATTGCTCATGCTTTCAGAAATCTTAAAAGGCAACACTCTGATGCAGAAACTACAAAACCCCACCCAACAAAAAACAAAATCAACCTTCCGCTGGTGGCATCTGACTCAACTAATGAAAATGAACATGCGTTGGTCCACACTACTTTGGATTGTTATCAAGTAGAACCCATCATCAGCATGGAGGCATGTGCCCTGGAATGGTGGTTGAATCATGAAGGGACATATGAATCTTTAGCACATCTGGCATGTAAATACCGGGCGACACCGGCTACAACAGTGCCATGCGAACACCAGTTCTCACTTTCAGGTTACATTGTAAACAAGAAGCACGCAGCATTATCTCCTGCAAATGTAAACAATCTTGTTTATCTGAGCGATTGGCTGAACAAGAAGTAGGACTCAGTGGACTTTCAGGCTCTAAAATTTTACATTTTTATTTTTAATGCAGTTTTTTGTACATAATTCTATATTTTTAAGTTCAGCTTTCATGATAAAGAGATTGTATTACAGTACTTTTATTAGGTGAATTAAAAAATACTATTTCTTTTTTTTTTACAATGCAAATACTTGTAATCAAAAATAAATATTAAATGAGCACTGTACAGTTGTATTCTGTTGTAATTGAAATCAATATATTTGAAAATGTAAAAAACATGCAAAATACAGGCAAAATATTTAAATAAATGGTATTTTATTATTGTTCAACAGTGTGATTAATCTCACAATTAATTGCAATTAATTTTTTTCATTGCTTGACAGCCCTTGTTTCCACTGATGCAGTGTTTGGGTTGCTAACAGCGGAAGGGAATTTTTAATTGTTTAAAAGCAACTGTTTCCACTGTTTCATTTTTTAAATCTAGAAAACATTTTGATGGGTTTTGGCTTTATATAAGTGTGTGTTTAGGAAATACCCATGAAAAAAAATGGTTACTTATCTTCTCATAACTGTTGCTCTTTGAGATGTGTTGCTCATGTCTACTCCAACTAGGTGTGTGCGCACTGCGTTCACAATCCTTGAAAGGTTGTGGTGGAGAGTTTTCCCTCCTGGTAGAGGGTTTCCCCCTAATAGCACCCATCGGGCTGGCTGTGGAGGCCCCAGGAGTTGTGCCTTCATGGCGGTGGATCTAGGTCCCTGCCAACCCGCCACCTCTTCAGTTCTTTCTTGCTGGCTACTCCGACAGAGCAGAAGGCAGGTGGGTCTTGGAATGGACATAAGCAACATATCTTGAAGAACAACAGTTATGAGAAGGTGAGTTACTGTTTTTTCTTGTTCAAGTGCTTGCTCATGTTGATTCCAATTAGGTGGGTTGGAGCTTAGGAATTACAGATTGGAGCACTGCTCTGCTGAAAACCATATTGTACCAGGCATGCTGGGTAATAGCATAGTAAGAGGTGAAAGTGTGAACCTAGGACCACGTAGCCGCTCTGCAGAGCTCCTGGATCGAGACCTTGGCCAAGAATGCTGCAGAGAAAGCCTGCGCTCTTGTGGAATGTGTTGTCAGTGCAGGGGCTGGTACTTTTGCAAGATCATAGCATGCCCGAATACAGAACGTGGTCCATGACAAAGTTATTCGCGATGACACCAGGAGGCCTTTCATTTTATCTGGAACTGCCATGAACAACTGATTCAACTTGTGGATCAGTTTTGCGCGTTCAGTGTAAAAGGCCAGCACTTGTCGAACGTCCAAGGAGTGTAACCTTTGCTCCTGCCTATCCGCATAAGGCTTAGGATAAAAGACTGGGGGAAAAATGTCCTGACTGGCATGGAATTGGGAGATAACCTTTGGAAGGAAGGCTGGGTGAGGCCTAAGTTGCACCTTGTCCTTATAAAAAATGGTATAAGGAGGGTTGGAGGTTAGAGACTTAAGATCAGATACTCTTCTTGCTGATGTTATGGAATACCACCTTCCATGATAGGCAGAGCAATGAACAAGTTGATAGGGGCTTAAAGGGTGGGGGCATTAGCTGGAAAAGTCCAGATCAAGCCAGGACCGGCTGTCTAACTATAATCTGTCAAGACCTTTCAGGAAACGACTAACCATTAAGTTGGCAAAGACTTAATGGCTGGCCGCTCCCGGGTGGAACACCAATATGGCCACGAGGTGGACCCTGAGAGATGATACGGAGAGGCTCTGCTGTTTTAAATGTAGTAGGTAGTCTAAGATGAGCAGTATAGGAGCCTGCATCGAAAGATTGCGACCTTGAGAGCATAAGATTGCAAATCTTTTTCACTTGGCTAAGTAGATAGCCCTGGTGGAGGGTTTCCTGCTGCCAAGTAGGACCTCCCTAACGGCCTCAGAGCACATTAGCTCCATCAGGTTTAACCATGAAACTTCCAAGCGGTGAGGTGAAGAGACTTGAGGTTGGGATGATGGAGACGGCTGTGGTCTTGGGTGATGAGGTCTGGAAGCAGGGGCAATGAGATTGGGGTGTCCACCGATAGCTCCAGGAGCATGGTATACCAGTGCTAGTGGGGCCAGGCTAGTGCTTTCAGAATGATTGCCACCCCTTCCCTGCAGATCTTTAGCAGAAACTTGTGGACAAGTGGAAATGGCGGGAATGCGTACAACAGGTGGTTTGTCCATGGGAGGAGGGAGCCCGGACTGTGATTCCAGAAGGAACAGAACTGTAGGCATTTTTTGTTGCTCTTTGTGGCGAACAGGTCAATTTAGGGAACTCTCCACATTTGGAAAATGTTGTTCACCACATCTGGGGGGAATAGACCACTCATGATTCTGAAAGGATCTGCTGAGATAGTCCACCAACTCATTCTGAGAACTTGGGAGATAGGATGCTTCCAGGTGAATTGAGTGGGCTATGCAGAAGTCCCACAGCTGAGGGCTTCCTGACAAAGGGGAGAGGAACGAGCTCCACCCTGCTTGTTTGTATGAAACATTGCAGTTATGTTGTCTGTCATCACTTCCGTGCATTTCCCTTGCAAGTGAGCCTGGAAGGTCTAGCATGCTAGGCAGACCACTCTCAGCTCCTGGACATTGATGTGAAGCGAGAGCTCATCTTGCAATCAGAGACCTTGAAGTTCTCCCAGGTGAGCACCCCACCCCAACAGTGACGCATCTGTAACCAGGGACAGGGAGAGCTGAAGCTTGGCAAAGGGGACTCCTGCGCATACCTTCTGTGGGTCGAGCCACCAGCGGAATGACTTGAGAACTGGTGCTGGGAGGGTGACCATCTTGTCTATACCATTGTGCCCTGGCCAATAGGCTGATGTTAGCTGGCCTGGAGAGGTCTGAGCCTCAGCCTTGCATGCTGTACCACGTATGTACATGCTGCCATGTGCCCAAGGAGCTTCAAGCAGTTCCTTGCTGTGGTGATGGGGTACTGCTTGAGGTTTTGTGTGAGTCTGTCATTGACCAAAACTGAGACTCTGGCATGAATGTCCTGGCCTGGCCCGAGTCTAACACTGCTCCAGTAAATTCTATAATCTGTGTAAGGGATAGGGTTGATTTGTGCACATTGAGAAAGAGACCCAATCTGTTGAAGGTGGATCTTACCAAGTTGACATGGAGCTCCACTTGCTCCCTGGATTGGTCCCTGAGCAGCTAGTCATCAAGGTACGGGGATACCTGCATCAGCCACCATTGCAGGAAGGTAGCTATGACTGCCATGCATTTCATAAAGTCTCGAGGGGCTGCTGACAGACCAAAAGGGAGGACTGTAAATTGGTAATGGTTGTGGTTGACCACGAACCTGAGAAAACATATGTGGGCTGTAATTACAGGTATATGGAAGTACGCATCCCTGAGGTCAAGGGCAGCATACCAGTCTTGTGGATCCAGAGACGGAATGATTGCTTTTAGAGAGAGGATATGGAACCTCAATTTTTTCATGAATTTGTTGCAGATTGAGGATGGTTCTGCGACCCCCCTTTGGCTTTGGGATTAGGAAATAACGGGAGTAGAATCTCTTGCCCCTTAGCTCCCAAGGAACCTCCTCCACAGCTCCCATGGTGAGGAGCGTTTGGACTTACGGTATTAGGAGATGCTTGTGAGAGGGGTCCCTGAAGAGGGACAGGGGAGCGGTGTGGGAGGGAGAAGAGGAGCAGAATTGGAGCTAATATCCCACTTCTATGGTGTGCGGGACCCAGAGGTCTGAGGTTGGCTGAGACCAAGCATGGTAAAAGTGGGACAGATGATTCGGAAAACGGGGGAAGGATCCGGTGAGTAGACTGGTGCATTGCCCACAGGGCACATCTTCAGAAGGCTTGCTTAGAGCCCGATGACTGCCTCGCTGAGCCCTGGCCTTGGTTGGATGGAGGAGGGGAGGCTTATGCCTGCCATTCCTGCCCCACTTCCTGGAGAAATCCTGCCTGGGCTGGAGAAGGTAGAAGCACTGCGGAGGCTGTGGTTCAAAATGCTTTTCCTGGGTAGCAGGGGTATGCATGCCCAGTGTCTTGAATGTTGCTCACAAATCTTTTAGGCTGTGAAGCTTGGAGTCTGTTTGCTCTGCGAAAAGGCCCATGACATCAAAGGGCAAGTCCTGACTTGTCTGCTGTACTTCAGGTGGAACGCTGGATGCCTGAAGCCATGAACGCCTCCTCGCCAGAGGACATGGTTTGCACGGCCGAGTCTGCAGCATCCAGTGAGACCTGTAAAGAGGTCTGTGCCATCGCCTATCCCACCTCTACTATGGCTGCAAACTCTGCCCTGGAGTCCGTTGGAATCAACTCTTCAAATTTCATCATGGAGTCCCATGAATTTAAATTGTATCTACTCAAGATTGCTTGCTGGTTTAGCAATCCTAAACTGGAGCCCTCCGGTGGAGTAACCTTCCAGCCAAAGAGGTCCAGCTTTTTTGAGTCTTTAGATTTGGAGGTGGCCCTTGTTGCCCTTGCCTCTCTCTTGTTCACCACAGCCACAACAAGCGAACAGGGCTGCGGGTTAGTAAATAAGTACTCAGTGATGGGCAACTGGTGGCTCATGGTCTGCATGCGGCCCATCAGGGTAATCTGATTGCGGACCACAAGACATTTTGTTGACGCTGACCATCCGCAGACATGGCAACCTGCAGCTCCCAGTGGCCACAGTTCGCTGTTCCCAACCAATGAGAGCTGCGGGAAGAGGCAGGAGTAGGACATATGTATCTGTATGCTTAGGTATGACCCTTTGCTGGATTCAGACCTAAATTCTTAGGGTCTTCTGATCTATTTGATTTCTACTCATGTGTCTTGGATTATCCAGTGTATTGCTTGCACATCTCAGAATATATCTGTTCTGCCTAATATAAAGCCCTAACATAAATGCACAATAGTGTGATTGAACAATTTGATAACGATCCCAAAGTATTACAAATACTAACTAAAGTTATGGGGATAGGTTTACAGTTTTCCTCATTGAGTAAAAGTACAAATAGTTGGTGTCATATACTGTACAATATTAATTTCTGTAACCTGAAAATAAACAGTGTTTAAGAAGAGAAACACAGAGTTGAACCATAAGATAGTCATTGGAATAGCCCCTTTGGTCTATAAAAGTCTGGCTGCTATTGATGAGACTATTACAAAGAATGTATAATTATATGGTTCCCGCAGTGTTCTTTTAATTGAATTATGAGGTGTCTCATGAGTGTCCTGGGCACAACTTCATGAACTAGGCACCCTATAATTCACTGGTAGATATTCTTAAGAAACGATAATATAATATACTCTTTTAAAAGAAATAGAGGTTTTTGTTATAAAGAAAGATGGAAAATTTGATTTTAGCCCTGAATCTGTGATGTTATTATGAGTCTTTAGCTTCAACTGAATTGTAAGTATTTAGCTTTGGAGATTACATTTGCATCTGGTCTTCCACAATTATTCCTATAGATTTACTTATGCAAAACTCCCATTTTGTATGCAAATAGTTATCTGTATTCGGGAACAGCTTGGACATAGTAAATCGAGGCCACATGTTTTAATTTGGCCAGAATACAGTGATATGCAATTCTACTCCTGCAGCGAGTGCTTTAGTTTATTTAAAATAATAATTACCTCAGCACTCAGATATTACAGTTGTAGATTCTTTAAAAATACAGACAGATTGATAGATTAGAGAGAACAAACTTTGAATATACATCTACCTGCAGTAGTATATTGCCTCACACCACTATAATGACTGATTTTTTTGAGAGCTTGTCCATATATATTCCATTCGTGGAGTATAGGCATCCCATGCACTTGAGATCAGACTCTTTGGCCAGCAGTCTCCTCTAGGCACCATAAGTGTATTCATGGTCTGTACCGAGGACGTAAAGGATGGAATGAGCCCAACCACTCCTCAGTCCCTTCTTATCACCAGTAGCTGCAAAGACAGCACTCCAGCAGTGTCTGCATCTCAATGCACGATCTAAACCTTTTACTGTAGATATTTGTATGTATTAGTGTTAGAATTAGTTTTAGTATTGTTTGCCCATTGGCATTTAGGTATAGTCATTATTTTAGTATTTAGTCTCCTGAATTCAAAAACTGTGCTTCCTGAGAAGTGGCTATGTTGCTGAATTATGGTCACATTAGGTATCTTTTTGTCTGGGGAGACATATCCCCAGGGCCGCCCAGTGGGGGGGGGGAGTGGGGCAATTTGCTCCAGGCCCCGCAGGGGCCCCGCTAGCCCTGGCGCAGCGGCGGTCCTGGTCTTTGGTGGTGGGGGGCCCTTCAGTGCTGCCAAAGACGTGGAGCGACTGAAGGGCCCCCACCACCAAAATGCCGCCTAAGACCCGGACCGCTGCCGGGTGAGTACTAGTGCCATAGCTCCCCTGCTTTGCTCCAGGCCCCCTGAATCCTCTGGGTGGCCCTGCATATCCCTGGCAAATGTTATATTTGTATGTCCTTCTCTAAGAGGAGCTTTTGGAAAAACAGTCTCACCTCAAACTGTTTCTCTAGGACTGATCTATATAGCCTGCATCAGACCTGGGAAAGGAAGACCTCCCCTTAAATTAGCTTGGTCTGAGTCCAGAGGTATCCTGGTAAACTCAAGTTCACCAACTGGTTCCTGAGCCCTATCCTCTAAGATAGTCTGGTTTCAGACTGAAGCCTGGCCTCTGGGACCCTGTGAATGGGAGGGTCCCAGAGCTCAGGCTCCAGCCCTAGCCCAAATATCTACCTCACACTTAAACAGCCCCTTAGTCTGAGCCCCGCAAGTCCAGGTTAATTGGCAAGGGCCAGCTGCACGTGTCTAACTGCAGCATAGACATACCCTCAGTGCACTGCACACTAGTGCAGGGTAGATTTACACCCCAGCTTGCTGCCAATTAAGTATTCATGTAGACAAGCCTCTAGACTTTGCTGACAGACTTCTTCAGGAATGGAAGGAGTAGTTCAAGGCTGTAATTTTGGATAGTCAAAATCTCTCGCTAGGCTCAGATTATATGTTTTGGATACCATGGCAAGATCCATGATAACTTCCATTATCATGAGGAGAGCATCTTGACTTCAAGTCTGACTCTTAGTCCCAAAGGAGATGCAGACAACAATTAAAGACGTCCACTTTGAAGACTGAGCTCTTCAGTACAAAAACTGATGATGCTCTATATTTGTTGAAAGACTCCTGGGTCACTCTTTGTTTGGTAGTTTACATATCATCTCCTTAAAGGAAGCATGGAAGGCCTCAGTTTTATTCCAGGCAGAGATCATCACCAGCAGCTTTTTTCCAATCAAGAGCATTGAAGCCTCTGAGGAAGGGGCAGCAGTTTCCAAAGAGGAGACTTTGGCTTCTACGTGATCTGTCTGTCAGCTGCGACAACCTCAGCACAATCCTTCTGCCATGATACTCAAGAGTCACTCTTTAATTAGTCCACAGGATCTTTACCTTTACTTCCCCTTGCAGGAGGGCCACCTTTATTTTGGTTTTTTAGGAACCACATTGCATCAGACTGCTGGGTTCCAAAAATAATCTCTGCAGTTCCATGCTCTCCCTATTGCCCATCTCCTTCCCCTTCCCTATTCTGCAACCTGTCTCACGAGAGACTATGGGTACGTCCACACTACCTACTGGATCGGTGGGTAGTGATTGATCTATCGGGGATCGATTTACCGCGTCTCATCTAGACATGATAAATCGATCCCCGAACGCACTCCCATCGACTCCGGAACTCCACCAGGGCAAGAGGCAGAAGCGGAGTCGACAGAGGAAACTGCGGCCGTCAATCCCGTGCCATGAGGACAGGAGATAAGTCAATCTAAGATATGTCGACTTCAGCTACGCTATTCTCGTAGCTGAAGTTGCATATCATAGATCCTTCCCCCTTCCCCACCCCCTCCCACCAGTGTAGACCAGGCCTATTACTGAGGAGGTAGAATTACTTCTGTCTCTCGGAGCAAGAGAAGAAGTTCCGCTGCAGTATAGGCAGAAAGGATTTATTCCTGAAGACAAAAAGGAGTATGGCATCTACTTCTGGACTTCAGGAGGCTCAACACTCTCATCTGCCTCATCAAGTTCAGCATGGTAATCCTTGCCTCCACAATTCCATCACTAGATGCTCAAGACTGATCTACAGCTCTCGACCTGCAAGATGCATACTTCCATATATCTATTCTCCCTGCACACAGCTAGTACCTGAGGTTCCAAGTAGGACAGGCCCACTATAAATACAGCATGCTACTCTTCTGAGCTTCAGCAGTTGTAAGAGTCTTTACCAAATATTTGGTAGTAGTGGTGGCTCACCTGAGAAAAGATGGAATAATAGTTCATCCTTAACTTGATGATTTGCTGGTTTGAGGGAAGTCACTACAACAGGTAGAGGAATCCATTCAACTGCTCCAACTTTTCATTGCACTGGACCCAACAGTCAACAGAGAGCTCCTTCTTTGGAACCCACACAGAGAACAGAATTCATAGAGGATGTGTTAGACTTCATTACAGCCAAGGTTCACCTGCCTCAACACAGATTTGAAGTTGTAAACACCTTGTCAACCAGCTGCAGAAACAACCACATACTATGGTGAGAACTTGCCTAAGTCTGTTCAGTGACAGGGCTTCCTGCATGTTTGTCATAAAGCATGACACACTTCACTTAGAGTGCACACAGAGCTGGATGAAATCTGCATACCTACTGAACATGCACCACGTAGAGGTGTCAGTGCAAGAAATCAATGGGAGTTTGCCATTGACTTCACTGGGAACAAAATTGGACCCTAATATGTTTCTTTAAAAAAAGCAAGCTGCTTTTCACTTGCAAAACACAATCTGCACACAAATTAATGTGTCACACACTAAAATTCAGATACTCTCCAATCAGTGTGAATCAGCACACTCATCAAAGCCATTCCAAACCAATCTGAGATTTGGTGCTGGGACTGAGTTCTTCCCAACAAACCAGCAGTGGAACACGGAAGCACCAATGCAGCCCTTGCACACTTCTACTATGGTTCATGGGCTGTAGTAGTGCTTCTGCCCACTGTATCCTCCTACACACAAGGAAAATTGGCCCAACCAAGTACTGCTTTGTGTACTGCTGCAGATCATTTTTGTGTGGCATACTGGGGATGTAAATTTCCTGTTAATCTGGCCCTCTGTACAGGAGACCCTGGATCTTGTCCACTCAGGTAAGTGGACTGGATTTGTACCACTTTGTATAATGAACTATGTACAATGCAAAATCCCCTCAATGATTTTCAGACAAAACAGTGATGCTTATCTCATTACAAAGGTAATTATTCACAAATATAGAGTTGAAATGAACATAGAACAGTATTTGGATGGTTGGTTGATTAGAGATTGTATGCCATATGAGCATATTATATAAGGCTGCACATTATTGTTCCATTAGTTAGGAAGGTTCTAGGCAGGAGAGGCCATAGACACAATACAAATAGCACAGGAGTACTTGTGGCACCTTAGAGACTAACAAATATGTTAGTCTCTAAGGTGCCACAAGTACTCCTGTTCTTTTTGCAGATACAGACTAACACGGCTAGTACTCTGAAACCTGTCATAATACAAATAGAGTATCTTTCTAAGTGCCATATACAAGGCAGATAATTTCAGAATACTATTGGGCCACAATAACTCACCAGCAACACAGTTTTCAGACTCCTCCACCTGTTGAAGATCTGTCCGTCCTCAGAAAGATGTCTCTATTTCTGCTTAATCAGCTGCGGCAGGCACCTTTCTTTCCCCAACATACTCAAGAATCCTCTGTGCTATTGCATGATATCATCTCTCAGGCATCAGTAGCTGGTCAAAACAGGCTCGGGCACATTTCAGTATTAACAGTACATAATGGATGCACTGAACAGAAATAGAGTCTCCTATAAGGCAGAGAATGGCATGGTGACTAGATGTCACATATCTAACATATAAGGTAATGTATGTCTTCTGTTATAAATACATCTGTGTACAGGGCACCATAATCTATGCTTTACACATTCTTCCTCCCAGGCTAGACATATAGGTGCATTTAATTTTTACTGAATATTTTTGGTAAAGTCGAACGATATTTAATATCGCAGGTCAGCTTCTGCTCTCAGATATACCAGTACAACCCCATTAAATCAATAGATATATACTGGTGTAGCTGAGAAATTGTCCCAGTAATTGCATTTAGAGTTCCATATTCTTTGAGGGGGAAGGATGATGTATATAGTTGGGAAGGTAAAATTGACTTAGGCTGGCTTCTCTTATGCTAAGGTTACCTACTGCCTGTGTTGCAGGAATTTTATGATTTGAGGGCTAAGCTATTTCAAATCACAAAAACTTTGTGCTCCTTCTGGGTACTCTAGGCAAATTATACTGCATATTGATTTTCCCAAATGCCCTCTACTTTAATTAATACTATGATTTTATGATTATCTGGTCACAAGATCACAAAATTCCTGTTAAAATGCAAACAAAATGCAATATTTTGATAAAGTTCAATAAATGTAGGTCAGTATAAATCTGTGAAATGATGCTGTTCTATGAAGCACCATTAAAATCTGTATATTGCTGAAATCATCATTTAAAGACCTTTCCAAAAGTGCCAGGAACAATATTCTATATGTATTTTTAACCTTTATACAGACAGCAGAAGCATGGTAATCCAAATCTGCATCTCATAGCCAACACCACTGCATGTTTCATAATGAAACATCAGAATAACAGTAAGTTATGTTGACATATGAACAGCTTTTATTTTAAAACCTAATGTGAAATAATCAATAATGTACAAGTCAACAGCTACCTCACAGATTTGCTAGGCACAATCTTATCTGAATCACGATGAAAAGTATCTCTGAGCATATCAGCTCGTAAACATGGGCACATTTTGGATGTCATTAAACAGTCCCCACTACAGTGGTACCAAACAAACGTACTTCTTTCCCAAATGATCATCAATGTTCCTTTGCTTATTCAGTCTTTTGCACACAGCATCCACCAAAAGTGCACATATTTTTCTTGACATAGGATTTTCACAAAACAGATGACCAGCTTTTGAACAATATTCCAAAAATTAATTAATATAAAACAATTTTTGCATCTGCACAATTCCTATTTTCTGTCATCACAAAGCTTGATGAAAATGCAGACGGTTAAGCTCTAGCTTGACAGAGGTCCTTAATTACTTCTTTTTTTGGTTTTCACCAAGAAAGTTGGTGGCAATTGGAGTCTAAAATAGGGAAAGAACAAGTCAAAAATTACTTAGACAAGTTAGATGTCTTCAATAACCAGGACCTGATTAAATGCTTCCTAGAATACTCAAAGAGCTGACTGAGGATATCTCTGAGCCATTAGCAATTATCTTTGAAAAGTCATGGAAGATGGGAAACACTCCAAAACACTGGAAAAGGACAAATGTAGTGCCCATCTATAAAAAGGGAAATAAGGACGACACGGGGAATTACAGACCAGTTACCTTCATTTCTGTAAGCAGAAAGATAATGGAGCAAATAATTAAGAAATCAATTTGCAAACACCTAGAAGATAATGAGATTAAAAGCAACAGTCAGCATGGATTTGTCAAGAACAGATCATATCAAACCAACCTGATAGCTTTCTTTGACAGGGTAACAAACTTTGTGGATGGGGGAAGCAGTAGATGTGGTATATCTTGACTTTAGTAATACTGTCTCGCATGATCTTCTCATAAACAAACTAGGGAAATACAACCTAGATGGAGAAATTATAAGGTGGGTGCCTAACTAGTTGGAAAATTGTTCCCAGAGAGTAGTTATTAGTGGTCACAGTCATCCTGGAAGGGCATAACTAGTGGGGTCCTGCAGCGATTGGTCCTGGGTCTGGTTCTGTTCAATATCTTCATCAATTATTTAGATAATGACATAGAGAGTACACTTATAAAGTGTGTGGATGATACCACGCTGGGAGGAGTTGCAAGTGGTTGGGAGGATAGGATTAAAATTCAAAATGATCTGGACAAACTGGAGAAATGGTCTGAAGTAAATAGGATGAAATTTGATAAGGAAAAATGCAAAGTACTCCATTTAGGAAGGAACAATCAGTTGCACACATACAAAATGGGAAATGACTGCCTACAAAGGAGTCCTTCAGAAAGGGATCTGGGGATCGTTGTGGATCACAAGCTAAATATGAGTCAAAAGTGTAACACTGTTGCAAAAAAAGCAGACATCATCCTGGGATGTATTAGCAGGAGTGTTGTAAGCAAGACACAAGAAGTGATTCTTGTGCTCTACTCCGCTCTGATTAGGCCTCAACTGGAGTATTGTGTCCAGTTCTGGGTGCCACATTTCAGGAAGGACGTGGACAAACTGGAGAGAATCCAGAGAAGTGCAACAAAAATGATTAAAGGTCTAGAAAACATGACCTATGAGAGAAGATTGAAAAAATTGGGTTTGTTTAGTCTGGAGAAGAGAAGACTGAGAGGAGACATGATAACAGTTTTCAAGTACATAAAAGATTGTTACAAGAAGGAGGGAGAAAAATTGTTCTTCTTAACCTCTGAGGATAGGTTGAGAAGCAATGGGTTTAAATTGCAACAAGAGCAGTTTAGGTTGGATATTAGGAAAAACTTCCTAACTGTCAGAGTTTTTAAGCACTGAAATAAATTGCCTAGGGAGGTTGTGGAATCTCCATCACTGGGGATTTTTAAGAGCAGGTTAGACAAACATCTGTCAGGGATGGTCTAGATAATACTTAGTCCTGCCATGAGGGCAGGGGACTGGACTAGATGACCTCTCGAGGTCCCTTCCAGTCCTATGATTCTCTGATTCTATTTGACCATATTCACTTCCCTTTCCACACATGGAACACCCATAAGAGTCAGTGGAAGTTTTGACCTGAAGTGGAGGTTATAATACTTCTCACTGTGAAAGAAGAGGCTGGGGTTGAGGGAGTAACACAGTATATGAAGTGTTTACATCCTTGATTGCGTGAGGCATTCACAGAGAAAGGATTACTTATTACTACTTGTTGAATGTACTGTTTGTAAAGAAAAATAGAGACAGTTGGGAGGAAGGGCCTGATTCAAAGTCCATCAAAGTCATTGGGAGTCTTTCCATTGACATCAGTGAGTTTTGGATTATTTTATTTTTTTTGTATGCTAGCATATATGCATGTGATTGTAGATCTCAGTGTTATGTCTGTAGTATAACGTCTGTAGTATCTACGTTACATATATGCTGGTCTCATCTCTCTCTTTCCATATTGGTCAACTGTCCCATTGCACAGACCATAGACTCAGAGTCTAAATATTAGACCGTGAATTATATAGAGTCATATTTAATGTCTTTTTCATTTAATTCCTTGGGTCTGATCTCACTACCATTGATATCAATGGGACTAAGATCAAATCTTTAAAGTGTGGTAGAAAGGATATGTGGGGATTTCAGGGTGTAAATCATTTTAGAATAAATCTAAATTGGTATCATTTTGCTAAGCAGTCTATACGTATAGTAGTGTTTAGACTAGTACATACTTTACATTTTGTGATAACTTCAAGGACAGAGCCCTCAGAGGTAATTACTTTATTAATATAATTGTTGACATATATAAAATAATGTAAACATTACGCACACAATATTACTGAAACAGAAAATGTTAGCTAAATATGTAGGCCGTTGAAAATATATTAAAATCTATTGAAAATTATATTGTTATTTAAAAGAACTTACATTCATGAATGGTTTTGTGTAGAACATTAATGAAAAGATGTGTGGCTATTTGTAAGGAATTGTGATGATCTTAGGATAGTACTTTCTAATAAAATTATGTATTGCCTTAAACTTCATTTCAGCAAATGATCTAAACTTTTTTTGACTTGAACAAATTATGGTAATGAATAATTCATTCTAAATAATGTAGAATCTAACTGATGACATAGGACAAATATTTTACCCTTCATTATCATTAAATCTGTAATAAAATGCATATAGATATAGATATAGATATCTCTCTTCAGGGATTTTCACCAGTTTTCTCTTGAACAATATAACTTCTTATTCATTGTTGGGTAAAAGTGGATAAGAATAGGAAGATGTTATAATCATATACTGATAGGCAGTCTACCAGCTATAACAATGGTACTCAGGCGGAATGGAAGAATCTAATGAAAAAGAATGAAATGTAGTATTAAATATGTAAAATATAGAATACGTGCACAAATATTTAAGTATAAAGTTGCCTAAAATAAAAAAGTAAACTTGATAACACACACACTTTTCTTTGTTTTTTATTTGTGGTTAATATAGAACAAAGAGTTTCCTTGTAAAAATACTTATTTACCCACATATAACTGCTCTGAAATCTATACCTTAAGGACAAAGAAAGGTCGCCAGTCTCTCCAACTCCTAGTTCTTTGTCAAAAATGGACACAGTTAATGAGGTTTGTTTGGTACAGCACAAATTCTCAGACACAGATAGAGATCCTTTCAATGGAAACAAATTTGTTTGGCTTTACCAGGTTACTTAGCGATTAATAATAGCCTTGAGATGCAGGTCAGAAAGGTCATTGTACCGCTTGCCAACACAATCTAAAATGTGCAGCTAGTCCAGGTCTGCAGGCTGCAAGGCCCCAAAATGCTATACATAAAGTAAAAGAGGCTATTTTCCAACTTCTTTTTTCATATTAAGAAGCAATTTTCAAGAGAAGGGTGGCAAAATGGGGGCCATGCTACTCTAAGTAATTCATTTATTTTGCAATTTAATCTTACGTTGAAAAAAAATTACACTGCTGCAAAAGCATAGCGTGGTGATTTTTAAACGTCAGTATGCTTCATAAGTAACCTTGTATGAAATATTGTATTAGCAGCCTTTAACAGTAAACTGCAACAAAAAATATTTGCAGAGATTGGAACAGACCTATACATCTTTTCCTACCTTTAATGTATTTCCTTTTCATTCTATTTTTGTCTTGCACATTTGAAGAAAAAACATGCATGATTTACTTAGCATTTTACTCATTTTACCAGGTGTTGTGGATTAATATTTTGGTAAAGAAATATCGAAAGACTGTAGCATGAATCAAATATAAAATGATAGAATTTTAATATGTATTTTCTTTAAGAATTTATTTTAACTGAGTTCATATATTTTGCATTTATTATCATTTCACATGTTTTTCTGGATTAAATTAACATTATGATAATTATAACAGCTAGCATTACAAAGCTGGAGCCCAATTCCGCAAAGACTGAGTGAGGTAACTTGACTTGCCTGTAGGATTACTCACATCAGTAAAGTTAAGTTACATACACATGCTTAAATATTTGCCGGATTTGATCCTTGTTCTCCAGGGGCCAAATACTGCTCTCATTGAAGTCAATGGGAGTGTTACCATTAACTTCTGTGGGAGAAGTATCAGATCCCAGATGTCTTTTTGCTGTGTTATTTACTATCCAGACATATGAACTGAGCATTTGTCTTCACTTTTTATTTTATGTAACATATTCTGAAAAAAGGCCAGAATTTACTCACATAACCACTGAACAAAGCTGGTGTCTTTTACACACAGGTTAATTTGAACTAGCTGTTTCTTAAGAACGATAACAACATATGTTAATCAAGCTAACCTCTTTTAACTGGGTCAAAATAATTCAATACACATGCACTGTGAACTATAACACTGAGTTATGCTTAGCATAGGACATTAATTTACTATACAATTTTGCATAATTTGGGGCCAGACTGGTCCTCTTGGAGAAAATCCATGTGAAGAAGCCATTGATGAGAAAATCTCTGCAAACTTTACCTCAGGTTGTTCTACTGGAAATATGGGCTTGCCGTTCCCCTGCAAATCAGACAGTGGGATCAGCCTCTTGCTATCTGTGGACCTTCCAAGAACTACTGGAGGCACAGGAACATTTGCTCAGCAGACCTTGTGCCCCTCCACACTAGCTCCAGGAACCCCTGCCCCACAACCTGTTTTCTTGACATTGGCTTTGCTGTGGACTCCTCATGACTGGGGCTGCTCTGTACTACCCTTGTCAGAAAGGCTCCATGCTGAGGAGGGAGATCACCAAGAAAGTTAATATTGCATGTGTCTTTCCCAAGGACTTCACGTGTATTTAATGAAAGGTGTATGCCTCTGGACCCTGCTCATCTGCCTGCATGCCATGCCCCAACCCTTCTCCATGCACAGATCCTCAACCCTGCAGAGGGCTCAGTGATCCAGCAATGAGAGGGATATCAAATAGTCAAGTTTACCTTTCCTCCTTCTAACCCTTCTGCTCACACAAGGGCAGAAGGGGTAGAGAGACTTTCACAGGGTCATGATCTGTCACAAGGTACTAGCTGAAATATAAACTATCAATTTACAATGCTGATGTCCATTTGAAAGAAGTTATTGCATTAAAATAAATTATATTTATAGAAACTCAAGGTAAAATGATTTTTGATAAAACATTTACTTCTGTTTTATCAAAATATTTAAATAATACCATCAAAATCTTCCTCAAAATAAAAGCTAAAGAATATACATGAATGAATTATGAATAAATACAGTATACTGTACAATACACATAGAATGTAGATTTAACCACTTTAATGGTACCAAATGTTAGTTACATCAATATAGAATCCATCTGCTATAAGGCAGAATGTACCAAATAGATTTTAACATTCCACTGATTTCCATTGATTGTTAATGGATTGAGGGCAGCATGTTGAATGTCATGGAAAACCAGCTGTGAAAGAATTAAAAAACAAAAAGTGTTAGCATCTTTTTTCACCTCTGGACTGTAAATAACAGAGTTGTTTTGATGCAGGAAAGAACTAGAGGAGTTTGCAGAGATGAAGGAGAAAGAAAAGGAGAAAAAAGACCTAGAAAGGGAAGAAAAGAAAAAGGATCACCAAGCCCGAAAGATGCATTACCTCCTCAGCACAGAGCAGGTTGGTATACCTGTCCCTGACAGCTCATGCAAACCACTTGGGCCCCCAGCCTGACAGAGATAAACTAGCAGGCTGAATGGGACATGACTTGTTGAAAAGATATCACAAAGACACTACTTTGAGTTCAATTTAGTGCTTTTCTATAGATGAGAGCAGGTACCATGACTATTCTGTGACAGCAGCTTCACAGAGGCAGTAACAACATTGCTGGCAGAAAGAGTCCAAGTCAGCAGTTTGATCTGCCACTATGATAACACAACACGAAGGGCATAACCTCTCTTTAAAAACTCATTTTGACTGGCTTATTGTTGTGTGGTTGCACTTGTCAAGAACTAACAAGTTATTAAGCTGAGGAGAGGTTTCATTTTTTCTTTTTTAATTGAGCTAATGATTGGATTGATATTGTGCTCTTCTGCTGTTTTAAAATACATTGTAAATATAGGGTTTCAGCTAAAGCTTTTCACAGAACTGCCTGGATCAGCACATTTACCTTGATTATTTTCACATAGGTATGCATCTGGAATTTTGAATATTTACTGATTAATTTGCTTGCACTGCTACAACTTCTAGACTGTTCAAGTCTTCCTATACAATATGGTTGACAGGAAGTCAAATTTGTTAGTAATTAATAGAGCTGAATTTATATGGTAAAACAGGATTTAAGAACATTTATTCAAATTTTGAAGGGCTGTTCTATTTTGACTATATTTGTGTTCCTTGCTAGTCCCTATTTGTGAACATTTGTGCAAATGTATTTTTCTTTCCATGATTGTTTGGTGAATATTTGTTCTTCACGTCTTTGCATGTGAAATTTCAGGCGTGAACAAAACATTTGTTATTCATTATTTCCTATTTGTTGTTTGCTACTCATTGTTAGTTATTTGTTACAATAAAAATTATCAGTCATTCGATCAGGGAGCAGGAACAATACCATGTGACTCAGTGCTGGCAAATTTAGCCTTTTTCAGTGTTTTTGAATAATTTATGATCGACCCACAGTTTGAAACTTGTTTATATTAATTGTATGTCAGTTTTGAAAAGTGAATGCATTAGTAAAAATGAGTAAATTTAATTACAAAATTACTAAAATTCAAGGTCTGTTCAGAAGCAATTTGCAAACAGAGAAAAGGCCTAAGTTAGTAATTGAATATTATTCACCACAAATAATTTGGCCAGCTATAGAAATAGCATAGAATGTTCTTAAAGTCTTTACATTTTCTTGGACCATTATTTGGAAGAAATAAATTTTTTTTTATAATAATTCCAATATTAAGCAGATACATCAAGCAAAACTATTAGAAATAAGGCAGCCTAACAAACCAAGTATTAATGTGGATAAAATGTTCTAGACCTTTAGTATCTGAAAAATTAAACTATGGAATGGTCACCATTCTTTTAGATGGCTAGTGAGATGAACTGAATGATTTATGGTCTAAATATAATGAACTCATTTTGTTCCTGATAGTGCCAGACTCCGTTTTCCTTTACCAGTGGGGACTTTTACACCCCAAGATTCATAAGGGATGGCCAGCAGCATTTGTACCTCAGTCCTCAAGTTAAGGTTTTCCTGGTGGAGGGCAGCAGTAAGCATCGTGGTCTGATGGATTTGGTTTCTGATTTAGCAAAAGCGAAGCTTGACGAACGCTTTGCAGAACTAAAAACACTCTGGTTTTGCTCACTGCCAGGGTGACTCTGAGGCCACAAAATTTGCCACAGAAGTCACAGTTAGGTACTGAATTCTGATCTAGGAACTCAGCTATCATTTTTTTATTTTTTTTAAAAATCCCCTCTATTATACCCTAATAAGAAAAAGTAAGTTAAATTCCTATACATTACTGGCACTCATTTAAATTGCTGTATCTGCATTTTGCCTCTTCATGCAGCAAGATGGTTTGATATCAATGAACGAGTTTAGCAAAAGTATTGAAATATGATTTTGGAGTTTTTTTCTTAGCACTTTTCTATATTGATTTGCTTCTTTGTGACAGACAGTAAAATAATATAATCTTAATGGTTATTGATATTAAATATCAGTATTTTCTGCTGTTGCTATTTCCATCACCTATTCCATAGACATTTTACCATAGCTGAATGAGAAATAAAATTTCAAGCAAAATACTGACAATATTATTTTAGGATATTTTATAATTCAGGAAGTTCCAAATGTTGCTAAAGATTAACATCTGTAGACTAAAAATAGGCTATCATAGATCTGAAGAAGTCAAGTCTTCCACAGACTATTCAGAATTGTAGCTTTAGATGCTTGTGGGGCTAGTGCTTGAGATATCATGTTGATGTCTTTTCTTTATGTTCTGCAGCACAAACATTAAAATTGACTGCCATTGTGACTGCAACAATTTGAATACTAGAGTGCCTCAGTGCTTACAAGTTCAACAGTTACATTTTTACACAGGCTACAAATTAATGTAGTATTTAATATAGTGTAACACTTTGTTTAACCTGTGTCATGCTTACAATAAATAAAACATGGATCAATAAACTCAGTGATAGCTTTTAACAGAGTATATATATAGAAAATAAACCATATTATAGTACATTTTAAAATGACCATTTTACTATATTTGTTGATAAATAATGAACTCAATTTAGTTATAAGAATGTGCAATAATATAGCAATTTAGTGTTGATGTTTGTACATATGCACTGTATCTATACAAACATTTTAACACAGATACATGATTACTTCAGCTATACATCAGTGCTTGAATTAACAGACCTTTATGAATTTATTAATTTAAAAATAAGGGTATCTTCTGGACGATTACATTTCAGAAGAAATCTAAACATTTGAGCATATTTGCATAATCAATATTTACTAGCAGTAATAGGGTTAATTTGTTGTCACATACTTAATCAACATTGTTCCCTGAAAATTGTTTGTTATGCATCCCACTAACTTCAAAACATAAATAAATTTTACAGCTTTAGAAAATAAACATATCTATTTTTTGTCTCTATGTAGCTGGTGTTGTTCACGCACCACAAATACAGACCAAACTTTGTAGCTATAAGAGGAGGTTTGAAAATAGAGAGTGATTTTTCATTTGAATAAAACTAAGTTAGTTGGAAAATAATGCCTGGAGAAATAAATTATGAACTCTAAAATTCTATGCTTATGAAATACTGAGCTTTTAATCAACTCGCTTTATGTATCAATAGCTTCAATAACTAGACAAGCAACAACTAACATATATGAGCTTCCTTTGTTTGATTCCCATAATTATGAAGAAACCTGCTACAGACTTCATGCCCTTGTTATCAAGTAATAAATTATGTTGTCTGCTCCACCTACTGGTTGCTTTTTGCAAGAGATTCCATTGTGGAATATAGAAAGAAATATCTTGAAAAGGTGTCAAAACTCTTATCAATCTAAATTCTGTTAGAAAAACTGAACTCCTCTCTTTTGGATTTTAATAAACTTATATGTATTTATGCTCAACAATATTTTCCTTATCTGCTTTTAAATAAACAATGTAAGTGCTGTGTTTTATGATGAACAAGATACCTTAAAAATGAATGGAGCTAAAAATTGCATGACAAGGTTAGCAAAAACTCTGCCTTTGTTCAGTTTATTTCTTTGAATACAAATGTTGGCAGCATATTATAGAGTAAAAAAAAGTCCCACAGGTCTATTTTATATTTTTATTTCATTATTTCTCTTTTTACGTTTATAAATCAAATTGTGAACAGTTTCTTAAGCTAAGTTTGTTATCAGTCCATAATGGCAGTGTTCAAATTGGTACTATTGTGTTAATGGATCCCTTTTAAATATAATTAATATTTTAAAAATAAGATTTTTTAATTTAATGTTTCTATTATGAATATGTACAATATATCTGCTTTTCTCTCTTTGTATTAGCGAACTCAGACATAAGCGTGCAGGTTTTACCTGGTCTCCCCTAAGTACATATTAGCAAGTAAATGTGGCAAATGGATTAAGAGGCAAATTTTCCAAAGTGCTGAGAAACTGTAGCTGCCTTTGAAATCAATGGAAGGTAAAGGAGCTCAGCACCTTAAAGGATTGTCCAAGCACTTCACAGGATTGGGTTTGAAAAGGCCATGCTTGATGGGACAAGGGACTGCATGTCTCAGTCACTGGATGATTCTAAAAGCTCATATTTCCAGATGTACTTGGGCACACAACACAAAAGCAGTGAAAGTCAGACTTTTCTTGTAGATGTATGATAGAACAAATCCAGGGCTCTAGCAGCTCTGGAGACACTCTGTATGTCAAAGCTCAAGTAACCTCTACTGTTATAACTGTCTGTGCCATTGGAAGAAGGAACAGCAAATCAGTGGAATAGTATTGCCTCACCCCTGACCCGCTTTTCCTCCACACTGCCATGTAAGGTGATGGGAAATGTGTATTTTTTCTCCATTCTCCTTCCGCTCCTAAACAGTGGAACTGATTTTGCTCAACTTACTCTCTACCAAATTCATCTGTGAATAGAGACCAAGTATGGAAAATTGCTGCTCAAATGATGAAAATTTTCCTTCATGGCATTACTTCAGAGGCATAATGTGGGAGTTGTAAGCCTGGCCACACAGCCAAAGAACTTCTTTGAGCAGTACTGGCCATCTGGGTTGCCCCAAGATCATAATCTCACACTGAAGGCCTCATCCATCCTTGGTTTCAAGCCCAGTACTTTCTTGGGATCCACCAAGCTGGGATCAGCTAGACTGATATTGTCAACAATTCCATGGGATCCTCTATTTATTCAAGAGCAGAAACACATGCAAATATGTGAGACCCTCTGTTCTTAGAAAAGTTGGCTCATTCAGTTCTTCTTAGTGCTCCTGATTCAGGTACAGAATCTTCTGTTCGGCCATTTCTCTGCCTGGCTGGAAAACTTACCAGGGCAGTTTCATTCTCTGGGTATTGTGCCCTTTTGATTTTTTGTCCCTGTAGTCCTCAATCTCCTTCTTCTGTAACATCAAGAGAAGAGGGGTCCTCAGTAAGAGGGGGCTGGTAAGAAACCTGTGTCTTCATTGCGGACGAGCCCTAGGTTTGCACCTCCTATAAAGATCAAGAAGACTGATTCTCCTAGTTCTGCAGTTTTACAGGATGTGAAATCCATCACTTTGTCAGAGGAGGATACTGTTGAGAAGTCCTCTCAAATGCCCTATTGTTCCCCATCTCCTGAGGAGGCTGTGCTGACTGCCTCTTCCTCTCCTCTCAGTGATACTTAGAGTTCAATGGCTCAGTTTGTAGGGTATCAGTTTCTCTTGACATTCTTTTGGAAGCTCCTAAGCAGAGAATCTTCATAAGATCCTTGATAACAGAGCTTCAAGAACAAGGTAGGTTTCCCTATTAAAGCCTGCTTGTTAGAATCTGCAAAAGAAGTGTAGAATCATTCTGCTTCAACTGTCTCTGCCTCAGGGAAGCTCAACTCCTTCTATTGAATACTGAGAGAATAATTAGAATTATTTTTTTCTACCTTTTACCTTGGCATTTTAATGATCTCAGCAGTGGTTGGAAAGTCTAATTTGGGAAAGGTGTCTTCCTTTCCTGGGAAAAAGGAATGTAAACACTTTGAGCTTTTTGGAAGGAAGGACCACTTCTTGGCAGCCTTGACTTTCTGTGCTTCTAATTACTAAATAGTGAGGGAAGGTATATATATTTTTTTATGTCCAAGATGTCTTCAGCACTTTCCTGAGGTCAGAAACAGAAATTTTTGGAGCGCTTTTAAGAAGGTTAAGAAGTGTCAAAGCATACCGTTAGGGCTTTTTAAAAAAAAATCTCTGATATAGCTTCTAAATCTCTAGCTACAGCTTCTCACTTATAGGAACACTCCTACCGTCAGAATTCAGATTGTTCTGCTGAAGTGCAAGGCCAAGGGCACTGTCATGCAGTTTGAAGGTTCTGACCTGATCAGTTTAAAAGCTGGTGAGCCTCTGTTATTCAGGAGATCAGTTTAGGTGATTACATGGTCCCATCTTATCTTAAAATCTATAAAAATCTATGAAGTTTTGTTGGGAAACCACAAATAACAAAACAAAGTTGCTACTTTTTGGACTGGCAGTAGTCCTTATGATTTTCAACCAGTGTTTAGCTGTGATGCAGTCCAGCTACTGCATCAGGGACTTAGTATGCTTAAGCAACTGGCTTTCAAAAGGCCAGTCTTATATCAGGGTCATTCATGCCCTGTAGGAGATTTTCATAGCTTGAGAGTAAACACTGATAAATCTATACTGACTTGTGTTCATAGTAACTACCGTGGGCTTGAAGAGGTTTTGTGTCTGCCTTCCTTAAGACAGATTCTTTAGTCCATGAACTTAGCCAGGCCCACACTGGAAGGCCTGGTAAGATTCTATGTTTGGATATAAGGCCTAATTTCCAGCTATACCTTTGTCAATTCACTTTCAAGGCTATGGATGCATTGCTTCCAGGTGGTTGAGTTTGCTGTACAGACCTATAGCTCACTTTCTGAATAAGGTAAAGGTGTAGCTTTTCTGCTTCAAGTTGAGGGTTTCATAGGCGTTTATATCAGTTTTGTCTTTTTTTCTTTATTACTGTTATTGTAGAAATCATAATTGAGCCACTGATTTGCAGCATTCAGTGACTCACTCACATATAAGATTATCTACTGATTTATGATGTTTGTAAATTCATGCAGAAAAAAAGAATACCTTCAGGTCTCTTTTCAGTTCTGCTGTGTCTGAAAGAGTGTTGAAGATTAATTTACCACAAGTCAAATAACTACTGAGTACATTGTTTATTTTCTCAATTCCATTTGTTCCTGTAAACAGAGACCATAACAAATAGGTATGGTACTGAGGGACTGATTTTCCTCTCATTTACACCAGTGTAAATCAGAAGCTAAGTCCACTGAAATCAGTGAAGTTAAATCAGCATAAAACTTTATAAATAATTTCCTTACCAAAGCCTAATAATGAATATTCAAAAGGCACACCTGATTAATCTAGTGTGGTCCTGTAAGCACTTGAAAAACAATTGGTCTGAAGTGACACTGTTTGACACCCACTCAGTCTTTGGACACCTGGCAGTTTTATTCTTATAAAGGTGAGGACTCAGTAGATAAAGCACTGGCCTCTGATCTTTGAATCCATAGTTTAAGAGGCAAGGCTGCAGGTTTGGTCATTTGAGTTTAGTCCCAATGAACAGTCCACATCATGGCCATACATAATTTGTTACTATTGGCAGTCTATGTTTAGGAAAGGCCAAGGACTGTGCTTGAAGAATGAATTAGTTCTTACCTTTTACATTTTATTTCCTCTCTCTTTACCATTATACCTATTATTATCCTATCTCTAAAACATTCCTGGGCTGAAATTATCATTCATCCTAGGTACTCATATTTCCTGGAGATAAAAAAAATGTAACCACTTTAGTTCAAAAGTAGAGGAACCCCCAATCACCTATCCGTGGGTGTTTTATACACACTCCTCACCTACTTGTCACCAAGTCAGATGTCTCGCGTGCCTTTCCAAAGCTTGTACCATTATAGATTCCATTTAAATTAAAAAGGGAGTGTGAGCTTTTCTAGCTCTCCAACAGACTTTCAGTTACATTTTAATAGTATTAGTAAGTAATGTACTTTTCTCTTTTCTTTATAGTTCTATATTCTGTTTTCATAAATGATTATTTTCAGAGGATTCACAGTCTACATTAAGTCTGTCTTACAGTACTTGCCAAATATATGTTTGATCAGCAAGTCTCATTGGTCTTGCTGTGCCACATCAAAGTCATCTTTGGCATATACATTCACCTGCATATGGTGGTCTAGATTGTGCCAGCCTCTGCACAGGGCTGCAAGATAGAAGGGTCACAAGATCTTGTTGACCCACCCTTTGTGCCCCAGGTGCCGGGGGGGGGGGGCAGGCATAATTACAGTCTTTGTGCTCTCTTAAGAAAGACTGTTCTTGTCTAGTGCTGCTGCCTGTGCCGATTAACCCAAAGGGAGTGGGATGAGGTGGGAACGGCCCAGATGCTGGGTTCATGCTGTACCCTCTAAAAATATAATGCAGTAACAGGGATCCCTGTGACCTCTTGGAGACATTGTTTCTGGACAAGAAACAATAGCTCCTGCTAGGCACAAAATTGCTAGGCACTTTACTGCTACTAGGCATACAAAGGAGGGCCATGTGTTCAAATAATAGTTGAGACCTGTATTTTTGTAAAATCACTCTTTAAAAATTCCTGCTACCTAAAGGTCCTTTTTCTGCATCAAAATTGTATAATCTGTGGTTTGTTTTCTCCAGGCAATGCACCAGTTGCTGCAGTCCTGTGGGTAGCATTAGTGGCAGACTTTAAGTGATAGGCTGAGTGTCCTATGAAACATGTATATAGCAAAGATCTGTGAAAAAGTTCTCTTCTGTGTATTACTGTCATTTGTGCCAGCAAGAGGCTGGGATTATTCCACTGGTGAGTAATTGAACAGAGGGAAAAAATGAGGAGTCCTTGTGGCACCATAGAGACTAACCAATTTATTTGGGCATAAGCTTTTGTGGGCCATAACCTACTTCATCATGCATCTGATGAAGTGGGTTATAGCCCACGAAAGCTTATGCCCAAAAAAATTGGTTAGTCTCTAAGGTGCCACAAGGACTCCTGGTTGTTTTTGCTGATACAGACTAACGCGGCTACCCCTCTGAAACCTGAACAGAGAGAGTTATAAGTTGAATGTTAACTTTCAGCTTGGTGCTGTGCAAACACAGAAGACAGAATCCAAGCCCCAAGGAATTTACAATCTTGAACAGTTACAGAGTAAACTGTTCAGACACAGAGCACGACATTTATCCCTGGTACAACTCAACTGAAGTCAATCTAATTATTATAGGGTTAAATTTGGCCAATATACAGTAGTGCATTTGGTGCTAATATGAGCTTGAGGTGATGCAGGAATCTTGTAGAGGTAATTTTTGAAAATATACTATGAGAATAAGTATATTGTAAGGAGGAGAGAAAAGTCATTTGGTGTACAAGAAGAGGGAGACTAGGGATGGTATGAAAGAAGGCATGAAGATGAAGTACCATACATTTCTCAACAGCAACCCTTCTGGTTGATTAAGAAGTGGCATTGATGGTATCCCAGCTTTAATGAAACTTCAAGATGACTGATGTATACACTGATTCCTTGGTTTCCCAGCTCTTGGGCAAGCAAATACAGTTAAGGTAATGTCCCCTCAGTTAACTTACACAGAGTTTGCTCCCTATTAGATTCTGTCACTTGGAATCTGGTCAATACTGCTATATTGACAGGTATTACCTGTCCAAGAATGAGCATGATCAGTGCTGCTCTGACCTTTAATAATATCTCTCCTCTACTTTTCTCCCCATCATGTTTTCTCCCTCTTCTCTAGTTCCTCTTTTTCTTCCATATGCATATCTTAATTGCCACTGAAGCCTGAAGCCACCCCTCAACATTTTCCTCTTTGTTGCGGCTTTACCCTTTTCCTGCTTCTTTTCTATTCTTTCCTTAGTCACACTGCTCCATTCTCTCTTCTTTCTTCTCTTCCACACAGCACTATGTCCATTCATGAAAATCTCAGCTCATTGTTTACTGGTCCCATTGTAACCAGTGAGGTAACTCAGCTATTCACACTATCCCCGTGCAGTTTATTTGCATTGTGAAATCATACTGGCTTAACTAAAATGAATTTTCGAATGAACCCGTCAGAATGTGTTATTGCAGGGAAGAGAGCATCACTTGTATACGCAAAGAAACAGACAGACATATAGAGACACTGTAGGTTAGTGGAACACTAGTTTACTTAATCACATGTATATGTTCTTGGGGAAATAAAAGTATTTCTCTTTTTAGCAGCTGTTTCTTATGTTGTCACAAAATCCTATATAATTGTCCAGATCTGTTCTGTAAAGAAGAGCTTCTATCAACTCTCATATTCTGTATAACTGATAGCACTTACCATATTCTAACAGAATGTCATTGGATAATTAGAGGGATTTGTTTCCAATCCTTTGGGAGAAATGGTGTGGCCAAGCCAAATTGCCTTTTATGACCGGTGTTTTTGTCTTTATGGGAGGGATGATGTTAGTAAATAGTAAATGGAGTTATAATTTGCAATTTACAAATGCAGAAACTGAAGCACAGGAGATTGTGGTGGGACAGGTTCTCACTCCAGTCAATAAGGGGTTAAAGAGCTCCTCTTGGCATAATCAGCCCTGGCTTGGCCCACCTGTGATGCCTGTCAAACCTAGAGGAGGGCAGCTCCTGAAAAGGGATGATCCAAGCCCAGTGCAGGGTGGCACTCAGAGGTAAGAGAGCTAGAGCTCCCTAGCCCCACAGAAGGGACTGATTACCAGGAGAAGGCTGAAGAGCTTCTGCCACCAAGGCCCTCCAAAGAAGTGGAGGGACCTTCTTTACTTTATTTTCACTTTTTGTTTAGAATCCAGAGTGCTTAGCATAGGTCCTTTGGACACAACGGGGGCCCAGAGCCTCTTCATAGAGACTACTGACCTCTTACCTTGTGAGGAACTGCTGGGGTAGACTGGACTGCTCTGTGGGTGGCACTGTTACTTGGTTTGCCCTTACCATTTTTTTGGAATGTTGTTAGACCTAGAAGGGGAGTTGCCACCTCTCAAAAACTTAAGGCTGGATGACCACTTTGCATTCTAAACTAGCAAACAGTGACACCTACAGTCAGAGAAGAATGTCTGTGACAAGAGAGGTGCTCAGTCTCACCCACTGGGGTGCCATAGAGGTACAACCTATGACAAGGAGTAAGGACAAAATTTTCAGAAATAAGTGACTTGTTTTTCAAAAATACAGGGAACCAACAACACCTGGTCAACAGGAGCTCTTGGGTGTTTGGCATTTTTGAAAATCAGGCCCCTTAGACACTTTTAAAAAATAATCTTGCCCTAAGGTCAAATAGGAAGTCCATGAGAGAACCTAGAATGTTCTCCTGATTCCCAGCTCTGTTTCCTCACTGTGGGAACATTGTTTTATATTCCACCATTCACACATCCAAGTTCTCATCCCTGATCTGGTTGCCAAGATGCTGCATTAGAATTAGAATAAACAGAATAAAGTGTCAGTCAGACACAGAATCCATGAAAGATTGATGATGTATTTATGAGATAGCCTTAATCTTTGCAGGAGATTGGGCTGTGGTGTCTTGGCTGGGTACCCCAGCTTTTGTGTTCCCTATATTAGGACCTCAAAGTAGTTTATTCCTGTTTTATCCTGGGCTCTAAATTCTCCAGCAGCGGTTATTTATGTGAAGGGGCTTAAATATTCCACTATGATTTTGTTGGCTGCAATGGACCTCAATGTCTTTGCAGGATTTGTGTTTAGTTTTGTATTCCATGGCAAAGACTATCAGCCTCCAATATTTCCTCACTTCTGGCACTGTCTTTCCTTTAGAACATGATGGTGCCATTATTTTGGTATTAAACAAAAATCTTAGATTGGAGGGATTGAACTAAATCTTGCAATGTGAAAGCAGAATAACAATAACGAATGTTTCTATTTCTCTGTTTAAACAGAATATATATTATCTGGAGGACAGGTAATTAATCCCACTTGCGAGAAAATACTCTACTCATCACTCATTTATGACTTCTTCATTTTCTGAATAAATGGTTTATCACAAACACATCCAATATAGACCCTGCTATAGGTAATAGGCTGGATCCTCCAGTCCTTTGCAGACAAATCTCCTATTGAAATAAAGTGAGCTTTTGCATAGAGACTGCAGAATCAGGCCCAATATATTAATTGGATACAGTTGACTAAACAGTCACCTTGCATATACCGGTGCAACACTACTGGGCTCAGTGGTGTGACACCTGGATAAAGAACTAATTCAGAACTGATTAAAGTCAGTGAACATTTTGTTATTGACCTTAGTGGTAGCAGAATCAGATACTAAATTAGGGATCTGGGGCTGGTTTGTAACATTTTTCAAACTGAATACGTTGGTTCTACATTTCTTCAAATTTTATGTAACATATATTTTGTGTAATTAAAAAAATTCAGATTATTTTTATTTGTGAGAAGACATCTTCTGAAATAGATTAAATTTCTTTGATGTTTCATATTTGACCTCATACACCTACTTGGTGCTATCATAGTTTTTATATAGAGTTTTGTAGAGGATTTTTTCCAAATATATTTTGTGTTAAACATAATATACTTTTATTTTATTTTCATTTTGTATGCAATAACTCCGTAGTCTGTTGCAATCCAGTAATCTATACATTTGAAATCATTTTTAAAAACAAAACAAAACATAAATGGCTTTGAAATCATTTCAACAAGATTTTTCATTCTGAATCATTAATGTTTTAAAGTAGTTCTTCTGCCTCCTAAAAGAAACTATATCTGGGGATTAACAAGATTGTTCACTGGAATTCATGTGGAAGCATAACTGCAGTAGCTGAGAAATGATCATGTTTCCTTTTAGTTCTCAGCAAGAGTAATTGAATGTTGAATATCTTACTAAACACTGGACTGTGACAGTGTGTTAACACTCTGACTATCTCCTAACAGCAGGACAATTATTTGCTGAGTGGGATTTTTATAAATCCCCTGGCAGTAGTATGTCCTGATAATTATGATGAAGTGCACTGGTCAGTGTTGATTCAGCAATCCCGTCTCTAGCAAATATTTCATTCACAGCTCTCCTTCATGTTTTTACTTTTATGGCTTTAAAAATCTATTCCCTCTTTTCTCAACTTGCTTTGTTTTTAAAAATTAAAATGGAGCACAAAAGTATTTCCAAGTTAACGCCCTATCTTATTGGGTTGCTCTCTCAGTCCCTCAAAATAACTACAGTTCATAACATAATATACTGTATATTGAGGAAAGAGTCATCTGACTCCTGGTTAAATGAGCACCATGAGAAAGTAAAACTTTATTTTAAGCCCTTATCCTGGCAGTCAGTCAGCCAGACATTCTGCCTTGAAGTTATTTTTTTTCAGAAATAAATGATTGTTAAAAAGCGACATTTACATATATGATGTTTATATATGTGATAATTATTTTAGCCTTCCAGCACTCATGTGGGAACGTATTTAACTCAGAACAGTCCTTTACTTGAAGCTTGATTAAAATATATTGAGACATATGACATATTTTTAAGATAGGAGGAAAAATTCGCTAAAGATTTCATGATTGCACTTTATCTGAAAACCAGCTCCACTTCTTTTTAATTGTACATATTTATGCACATTTACTGTTTACCAGTTAAAGCTACCAGCATGTGCTTTGTTGTTTAAAACTATATGATCTATTTTAGTATCTAAAAGACAAGAAATTAGTCAACTAAAGAATCTGTATATTCCTAACTAAAAATACCAAAACCACCCTCTTCCCTATATCATCCCGTTCACTAATCCTCACTGAGCAATCACACAATCATCTTCCCTCTCATGCCTTCCTCATCCCTTGTTACATTGTCTAATTTCACTTGAAAGATCCTAGGGGCAGAGATCATGTCATCTCTTTATTCTGAGATGTACCTAGTAAACCTGTGGGTACAGATGGAAACTATAAATAATAAACATAATGAAATTAGAAGTTAGAAAAGATATAACCATGGATGCTCCACAGCCTAGCCCAAACTCAGTGACAAAAATGATATTGAATAGAAAAAAATTTAGATATGGTGTTCATTAAATTAATGAGTTTGCATTTTTATCATATCTTTGTTTCTTTCTCCATGTACCATACTTAATTATGAAGATAAAAATGATTGGAAGAAAGCTAAATGATAGATTGTTAGAATTGCAAGATGATTCAAAATATTAATGTAATGCTAAGGATGACTGGGTAACAAATGGTACATTTGCTAGTATGCTTGACCTGGCACAATTAATATTCTAGGTTATGCTTGGGTTTCCATGATGGAGGGTCTGATGGGGAGAATTCCAAGGAAAAATATATATCTATTGTATAACTCATTTCTCTCTCTCACCTCCCGCCCCCAAACGAGTTAGAATCATAGCCTTAAAAAAATCTGTGCTTTTCACACCTCATTTGCCATATTCACCACTGGGCCACCATTCAGCAGAAGGGCCTGATGCAAGGAGGTCAGTAAGAAGCTATTAGCAGAGTCCCCTCCTGAGATTTCTTTGGTCTTATTGAGTAGGAAGTTAGCATGACAGTACTGCAAATAACTCAGTTGTAGGTTTTTTAACAGTTAGCACAGATTTCCCCATAGTGCTTGTCACTTCAGAAAATTGTTCCTGAAAATGAAATCCCAGAAAGCCAGCATTGACAGAAGCCCTACTCAGTTGTGCAGAACATGATACAGAAAAATGTGTCATGCTCCCCACAGGCTAGGTGTGATTTTTGTAACCTATAATAATATTTGGGGTGGGGTGGGGGAGGGAAATCACAGTCTACTTACAGAAATTGGCTAAAAAAGTGTGGGGGGAATTGGAATCAAGGTACTAGATAATTTCGTAAGACTGCTAATTTACTACCATTATCAATAAGCTTATGAAAAGCAACATTAACTATGATGATCTTATAGTTGAGGGAATATTATATTAAGGTCAGAAAAAAAGAGAATAAGATACGAATTCTAAAATACTGTGTCAGGCTGCTTTAAGATAAAAGATGCGACTAACAGTCAAAGGTTCCAAACCTGCAACTTCTTGCACTCATGAACACTGCTGTGACCCAATAAAGTGAATAGGGATCTGTGGGTACAGAAGACAGCCTGTGTGCAAGAAGTTGTAGGAACAGAGCTTTGATTTGCTGAGATGTGTTAACTGTATCAGAACAATAGTTATAGATGGGCCAGAACTGGAACACTGAATCCAGCCTTTTTTCACAAATATTCCACAAGTTCAAGCCTGGATCTGAAATTTGCAGCACAGGCCAATCTACATGATGGGCCTGAACAAGCATATATTAAATCCAAACACTGTCACAAATTTGGGGTAAATTTTGTATTTCGCTTTTAATATAGATCTGAACTCTGTAGCTTTGGCTGATACGCTAGTAATTAATACATTTAATACACTAGCATATATAAAATTAAACTTTAAAATAATTAATGATTACTTGAAAAAATGATAAAAATTGAAGTACATCTGGTAACAAACTTTGTCTCAGATCCCACAGAGAAATCAAACTGTAGAGACCCTTGTATTTGTGCAGAGTCCCATTGCTTCACTACGACCGCATGCAGGCCAAATTCTTTTTCAGAATTGGGGCCATTATTTGCATGTCTTAATTAAACTGGTAGTTTGTAAAAGTGAACTATAAAAAAGTAGTCTTTATGTTATTATTTTAGCAATAATAATCTGAAATATATTAAACTATACTTTCCTATTCTGCCACTATAAAGTGCAAAATATCTGAATAAAGCCCTGTAAAGCATATGCAGGAACTCTATACAGATTACAAAATGCAGTTTCAAAAAGCCATTACGCTTACAGGGGTATTTGCATTTTTCCATCTCGTCTATGTATACACGTAAATGTGAAATAGTTCAATAACAGTGTTTAATGGGTAGATAACAGATAATGACTTAAAAGTTGTTCCTGATTATAGTTCTTTAAAAAAAAAAGATAATTTATGATCATGTTAAAGCTGGTTGTATTTCCTATTTCTAATATAGGAAATTCAGGGCTAATTTTAGAAGAAAGCTAGCTTACACAAATTTAAATCATCTGCCTTTGGCTAAGTTATAGCAGCACCACCATTCTTCCTGGTGACAAAACTAAATTTGCATCCAATATGGGTTATTAAGATTTTACAGAAATATATGTATGTAGCAAAGTAAATATGGAATATAAATGACAGAATTAGATTCATATGTACAATTAAGCTTTTGTGAAAAATAGTATGTATAATTCAAATAGGAATAAAGGTAACAAGCAACTCTTGAATCCAGAAAATTTTTATATCATGTTCATGTGTTTTCCTGAAAAATAAAAAACTAAATTAAATAAATATATTTGCTGAGCAAGACCAGAAGTAAATTTCAAAAGCAAACGGGAAAAAAAATACATCTTAAGTTAACCTTTAAGAGCACAAACAAGCATGGGTGAAATTCAGTTCACCTTCATAAAGCCAAAGTAAGGGAGCTTTATGGGCATTAAGTCCATTGTGATTAGAGAAGTTAAACTCAACCCTCAACGGAGTGCTATCACAATCTGAACAAGGCTGCTACTTAAACCTATTGGCTGGATTAGTGACCACAACGTCCCTGCAGCACTTTTGCAGAGTGTTAGGGACAATAGAATCCTCTAATTACAGACCTTGTGGTCCCTTTTCTAGGCTTCGCTGCAGGAGTCAGAATGGGGGGAAAAAAGGGGGTGATGCTCTTCCAAGCTCTGACCAAAACATAACCCTCACCCACGTGAGGTACAAAAATGAGATGTTGCTCATTGTACACTGGGCAGATGTTAAAAATATGATTATGTGCTTTCTGAGACATTCTTAAAATGCTACAGCAACACAACTGCAGTGCTGCAGCTGTGCCGCTGTAGGGCTTCAGTGTAGGCACTACAATAACAGAAAGGATTGTCCCATTGCTGTAAGTAATCCACCTCTCCAAGAAGTGGTAGCTAGGCTGACAGAAGAATTCTTCTGTTGACCTAGTGCTGTCTACACTAGGGGTTAGGTTGCCTTAACTACATCTCTGAGGAGTGCAGATGTTCAGTGTAGACCAGCCCTGAGCTTCCTGGTCTTCAGCTTCCCTTTGGTGGAACTTGAAAGTGCTCATGGGTTCTGCCAGGTTCCTTGGGGGTTGGTTCCTTCATTGGGGAAGAAAGTAAGGCCATGTCTACACTATGGGAGCTACAGCATTAAATTACATTTGAGTGAATTTTTCACACCTGAGTAATGTAGTTATGTTGACTTAACTTTTATTCGTAGACTAGGCCTAAGAGATGGTATCTCCCAAACTCTACTCACTTATGACACCAAAATGAGACCTTACCTAAAGTAAACCATGCTGATCTGTTGAACTGCCATCTCCATTTTTACACAAGAAATGAAAGTCATTTGAATTATCATCATTGGGCATCTGAGCTAACACCTCATTGAGAATAATGTTGCAGTTCACACTTCTCAGGGCTATTGTTCCTGGCTCTCTGCAGACTCATGTAGACATCTCTGCATCAGTTACATTTGGATCACATTTCTGAGGTTTTCTATGTAACCGTAACAGCTGAAGACTTTAGTTTCATTTTTAAAAGAAAAAGTTGAGAACAAGATAACCTCGGATAGGAGGCAGTATGCCAAAGGGCCCTGTTCCAAGAATTACTCAGTGGTTAGGGCATGAGCTTAGGATGTGAGACACCTGAGTTCAATTCCCTACTCCACCATGGACTTCCTGTCTGTACTTCAATTTCCCATCTGAAAAGAGTGGATATACTTCCCTACCTCAGACTACAGAGGTTTATGAAGATAAATACATTAAATGTTATAAAGCACTGTAAGATCTACTGATGAAAAACACTATATAGGAAATAGGCATTACAATTATTATTACTGTTCCCTCCCAAAGCAACCCTGTATGCTAATCTATGCAGAGCCACTTTTAGAGACTCCCCTCCACAGCAGACTGGCCCCAATTCAGTAAAACATCCCTTTTGTTTGTATTACGGTAGTGCCTAGAAACACCAATCAAAGACCAGAATCTCATTGTACAGTCATGTAGCAAGGAAGACAGTCCCTGCCCCACAAAATTCAATCTAGGTGATAGGGTACAACTCATGAACACAACAGACCCATTAGGTGGGGAGTGGGTTGGGAGAGAAAGGAAACAGTAGAATGAACAGAGTTTTGTAGAAAGCAGAAGTTACAGGTCATCACTTGCCTAACCAATGCTAAATGGAAGCGATCCATAGCATCACAGAAGTGTTAGGTTTTGAGGAATGATTTAACAAAGGATGAGGAGGTGGCTTTGTGAATTGTGATGCGGAGTTTTTTTCCATATAGCAGGTGAGGGGCATGGAATAAAGCAGGGAAGGTGCTTGAGTGAGAAATGGACAAGCGGCCAGTTGAGGCTGCCATTATTGGCAGGGCAAAGGCAAGGCTGGACTATGGATTCTTGCACTGACATGTCCATTCCTCTGGACACCATGTTACATCCCCCACATGGATCCCAACTGGTGTGGAGGGCCTTGAACAGACCTTCTGTTCTGTATGATTTTAATATTAGGTGCATAACAAACATATAGTGGAAGTTCATGCAGTAATTGTGCAGCAATACAATAAAAACCAGAGACTGTCTTTGGAAACATCTATTAATCTAGCTCCTGCAGATCATTAAGTATTTGCAAGCAAATACAAGTTACAGACAGGCTTATCTATAAAATGCTGTGAAAATAGTCAATAAGAGTCTGAAATGAATCTGAAACATTCTGAGATGATTTTGGGAATCTAAGAGACATTCAAATATAGAGCAAAATCAGAGGGTGCAGCTGAACTGCAGAGAACACAGATCACAGGGTGGCCTGCAATTCTGCATTCCCTCCTGTGATCCTGCTGCAGCTTCTGGACAAGGCCAGTGCTCCTGTGCTGTGTTAGATTGGGTTGGTGCAAAGGTCTCCTGGCCATGCCCTCATCCATCCATGTCCTCTTTTTCCTACTACCCTAGCCCCAGGGGAATGGAGAGAGTGGTGTGAGAGAGTTACACTGAGATAATTACAAAGGCTTTAGGGCCAAAATACTCAGATAGGCGAATCCGTCCCATATAATTTAACAGCAATATTTAAAATAAGCAATCATCTATGCATATCTAAATACATTAAACAATATGTTTCATAAAGGTCTTATTTAAGTTTTTAACCCCATGAGTTGGAATTTCCCAGTGGGGGACACTAATGAAAAATGCATTAGAGCTAACTGGGGAGCTCTCAGTCCTCCCAAGTGCAAGCTGTTAATACTTTATGAGGAGCCTGATGCTCTACTTAATTTTCTCAGGGGGCCAAAATAGTTTTGCAGGAGGAAAAATGGCACATTATAAATGTTTACTCTCTCCCTCACACCTATTGCTCCCCCAAAGCAATGTCTTCACCTGCTTTTTTTATTCAGTAGGTTTTGGCAATTAATAACCTGCTAAAAACAAAATTAAAAAATACTTTGGACAAACATGGTAAAAAAACTAAGAATTCTGCAAGCATATTATTTTTAAAAAAGCATTTATTATCTTTAGATTAATTTCTGGCACATGCACCTTTACACAGATATAATCTATTTGATCAAAAATGCAGTAGTTTTGTGCTGTGAGATATAGTGATTCTTATGTTTACTAAATAAATTAATTATTAAAACTATGTTAAAGTTTATCTTTTTTTCAACAATTAGTTTTATCTCTTTTTATGAGTTGCCTGAAAACAGATGGAAATATTTTCAGTTTATTATTATACAAAATGATTTGGAAATTGGTTTGGCATGTAACTTTTGGCCTGCTAGACATTTGCAAATTGCGAATAATGGATATTGCCAATTAACAATTTGAAATTATGGCTTTGTTGTTTAGTCACATAAGTAACATCATATTGTTACCAAATTACTGAATTTACAAAGTGGGCTTGAATTTTACAGCTTAATATACAGTTCAGAATATCTGTTTGACCTTAATATTCACTTTTCACAAGTGTTGAATGCTTGAATGTCTGCAGAAAGTTAACATCAAAATGTTGCAAGGAAGATCGAACAAAATTTTGCTTTTTTATTCGTATGAATATTCATGGCATGGTTTTCCCCATTCTCATTCCACTCTAGTTGTGAGAATGCTGCCATTTGCTATTCTCTTGAAGCCAAATTGTGGTTCAACCATCATAGCAGTGCAGAGATATAAAGGTGCACATGGCATCTGTATTCCTCTTTTTCAGCATTTTTCAAAATAACAGATAATATATTTTGAAAACTATTTTTTCTATTATGGATTCTACTACTTTACATTACAAGATGTACATTCAATATTTTTTGTTTTAAACTAGAATGAGATTTGCCCAATATAATTATTAAGAGAAATTGTTATATTTGTATGGCTACTAGGTATGGAGGGAGAAGAATTGTATATGACTGGAGGAAAAGATGAGCTTAGTAGTCTCAGTTCTGCAACACGTGCCTCCGTGTGTAAAATTTACCCCTATGCAAAAGGCCAGCAGGAGGCCTATGCACCATGTAAATCCTGCTTAAGCCCTGTCTTAATGGGACATAAACGGTGCACAGGAACGTATCATCCAGAGTCCTTTCCACGTCAGTAGTCCTACTGAAACTTTTTCCTGAAACATTTGTTATATAGTTGTCTTTATCCTTTTGATTTAAAGCATAAAAACAAACATATGTTTTAAATTATTTGAATTCAAGATAGCTCCATTTTCTCCTTAGATGCCAGGTGTGTACAACTCACCATTCAGACAATCACCTGATCCAATGGAAGTACGGTTACGGAAGGCAAGGCCTTTTAGCCACAGACAGCAACAAATAAAGAAGCATCTTGCTGATGAGATTTCTGACTGGCCAACTTGTACAAGTGCCCTAACTTTCCCTACAATGAAGCCTCTTCCACCCATTGGCAGACAGAAACCTCAGGTAATGCATACCAATAAGTCTTAGGCAACCAATTCTGCCAAATACTTTTGCAGGTAATGTTGTTCTTATTTTTATGTATTCATCATACTAGTTCAGGAGATAGACCTCTTTGAAAGAGGTCTATTTTCATTTTCAAGAAAGAGAACATAAAAAGGCAAGGAGATAGGGATCATGTAGACTGCATTTTTGTTCTTTGAAAAGATATGAACACTTGAAAATTCCAGTAAGAAACTACCATCTAGTTAACATCTCAACTGAAGCTCATCAGATGTAATACTTCCAATTGCACAAGTCTAAACATAATTCTGGGATGGTACAATTGGCATGCAGGAGAAATTAGATATGATATGAAGAGATAACCAGTTAAAAGAAAAACATTTTTAAAAAGCCAGATAACAACTAGAAAACAAAAATAACCATCACATTTACCTTTCTGTTAAGTTTTGCTTTTCATTCAAAGGCTAGGAAATATCCTCTCAACAGAAATGCTTTCTTCTCTTTTGTGTCCACTAGATGTGTGTCAGTTTTAATTAAAAAAGTTTTAACATGTTGTTCTGCATGATTCACCAAGCTGATAAAATCCCCTTTTTTGCTATCATGGTCTCAATTCCATATGGTGGTGACGGCATATGTTGCACATAGCTTATTATTTTGCTCGCGGGAAACATTTCAGAAATTTTCCTACTGTAGACAAGGCCCAGGATACAGTTATTTTATGTTTCAAGAGAGTCAATTTTTCACCCTCCTGTCATTACAGATTTTTCAGTTTGCCAAATCTGCTGAGCTTCCATTCCATTTGCCTCCCTTTTTCAAATTTAGTTTTGTTATTGCCTATAAAACTCTGAATGCTCTTTGGAATGCCTGACATATGCATTGCATTCAATCCCATCCTCAATTTATCTCTTCAATGCAATTATTAGCTAATAAGTAGAAAGAAAACACTCCCATACTAACTCCCTTCAGTAATTTTTGTTGAGTTTATCATTTTTGCTTCAGTAGTTAAATAGCAAGTGATGGTAACAAGTAGGTAATTTGTATTTTTAGGTATTTTACATATCCTCTGAAGTGCTGCTTTAACTGTCCTTACTCAGAGGGCGAAAGGTGCTATGCCTATCCTTCAGTGGGCTGTGACTGTATGCACTTTATGTCTCTAAGAATAGTGAAGATACTTTGCCTGATGTACGTTGCATAGGGATCATTTGTATGTCTTGAAACAAAGGGGGAAACGACAGTATTTTCACTGCTACTTTACTCTTGTAAGATCACTTTATTATTATGCAATGTGTTTATCTTGCAAGTTTCTGATCTGGTTGGAATATTTTATAGCACTTTATAAGTTTATATACACACGGGAGAGAGAGAGAGAGAGAGAGAGAGAGAGAGAGAGAGAGAGAGCACAATCATACACAAATAGACTTTCAGAACAAATCAGCCTTTCAGAGCAAACCAGAAGAGTTCTGTTTATTTCCTGCACCCCAAAGAGGGAATTTACTATATAATACTTTAATCCTTTCGGTGCCCTGGAATGTACACTGTGGGGTAAATTATCAAACACAGTATGTGGATTTAGCTGTGTGTCTCTTATTGATGTTAATGGGAGTCAGATGGCTAAATCCCTGCACACCACTTTGACAATTTAGGGTTGTATATCTCAGGAAAGGACATTGGTCTGAGCTGATGAAACAGCTGGACATGAAAACCCCTCAGAATGCACAGGTTTGAAAGTGGTCTAGTGTGACAATACAGGATTTAATCACTAGCCATCCTTGTGGCTTAGTTCTCTGTGACAACACTCTTCCACACTAGCTTTATTGTATGCATCAGACCCCGTGCTAGTCACTTGTATTACATCACCACCTTTATAGATATCTCTAATGTGCTTTGCCCGCAAGCATGATATTGAAATGAGAATGGAATTTATGTATATTTAAGAGTACAAAAATTAAGTATCCATCAGTTGTCTCTTAGGGAAATTGGTATTCTGCATTTTATAGGTAAGTACTCTGTATGTAAGATAACATATATAAGAGAAAACTTTTAACACTGCTGTTATCAATTATATCAGATCTATCACTTTTATTACTGAATTAATTAGACTTACAATCTTATGAAAGTACAGCTAATACTGAAATTAGTCATCTCTTCATTAAAGGACATTAAAAACAGCAAGCACATTGCTTTTTTTTTTAGGTTTTCCCCCAACCCATTTTTTTTTCTGACTGGCGGCTATGCTGGAGTGAGAGAAGGCATTGAGGAACTAACATGATTTCACTTAGAACAAAATATTTGTCCATCTGCCAACCCTTGACAAATCATCTAGTGGACCACTCCCTAGAAAGATGATTTATCCTACTCACTACAGTGCTCAGACTGCACACAGAGTTCTTGTTTTGTTTTGTTTCCTGAGGGAGAAAACGGATTGGTTAACTCCCTCCCTTATCCCATCCTGATTCCCAATAAAAGAGGCTGCCTTCCTTTTGAAGCAGAGCTCCTGGGATGCTTGCAAGCACTGGAAGGGCAGAGATGTTTGTAAGCATCACAGTACTCACCAATCTTGATATTTAAGTTCTCAAATGCAAGTAGGTGAATGGATTTGCTCTCTATCTGTATTAGATGTTTCTAAACTGTTTATCTTCATGGTTTATAAGCTTCCTCCAAATATGTGATTCAGAGAAAGAGGAAAATCTGTAGAGTAGAACCATCTTAATATTTTAAAATTACATTCCACTTTCATTTATAATGACAGGGAATTATTTGAGGAAGTGCATAGTTACCCTTTTTCACTTCTATTAATAATTGCCCTACTCTGTTAATTTCATTCAAAATATAAACAAAGGAAAAGGTGACATATAATTAAATATGGAAAAGACCTATTTTGATCATCTGTTTCAGCCGTTACCCAGTGGAATACAAGTGAGACAATCATGATGAAAAAGAAAGACTGTCTATTGTTTGTATTTTCCACTGTAGGACATGCATCTATGTTTCCTACAGGTTATTTTATTTACATAAGAACACCGACCAGGTCACTTGACACTTTTCTTCCCGTCAGCCATATATCTACTTTATGCATATATTTTGTAGTACAGAAGGAGTATTAATGTTTTAAACTTTTTTCTATAGCTCTCTCTGATTGGACAGAAGGCAAATAACATTTACTATTGTCAATAAATTACTGTTGTATTTATTATTCCCCTGCAGCCTAAAACTTTTTTATTTTATTTTCTTTAGAAGAGCTATAGTGATCCCATAAAATAGATTTATTCTTTGTGTAAACTTTCTGGAAGTAAAGTAGGAGAAAAGCTTGCCAAAAGCATAAAGATTATGGTTACTTGCTTCCTTAGAATCTTTAAAAGGGACTTGAGAAACATGATTCTGTGCCTTTAAAAAGGAAAGTTCCAATAAAAATCCATTAACTACTTTCAAATATAGCAATCCTCCTGTCCAGCTGTGAAAAGTACTAGATGATACTTATTTGCCATTTGTGTTATTTACGGTCCATGACTTTTATGGTAACTGGTTCCTATTATTGGTTTCTATTAATGTAAAACATAAGTGAACATAAATGAGGCGTGAATCATTTCTTTTTATTAGCCCCACAGTCTTCACTCAGTGCTTGCAGTAACTCCAGCTGTGACTTGTTAGTGATAACCTATTTAAAGAAGGAGATCTTTAAGAATAAGGGACATGATCAGGATTGTTTGTCCATTCATATTTTCAGAAGGTTTCACTACTTCAGTGCAAGATCAACAGTGCAATAGTAAAAAGAAAATTAGATTTCATTAGCAACACTGCTAAAGTCTGAGCTGTCACTAAAATTGTAGTGAGTTTAATATGGTACTAATTACACTCCAAGTGAGTTTCTACTGGTTACTATTAAAACCAAGATATAGTGTAAATCACTTTTACAGTGCAGGAAAGAACTTTCTGCTGCTATAGATTTGTATCATTAAATGGTACCGGTATCAATTATTAAACAACATGGTTACAGATTTTCAATTAAAATATACAAAATTGTCAAGAAACTATAGGTCTATAGATTATTTGGGTGCAACCAAATAAATGTAGACTTCAATTTTTCAGAAAAAGAGCTGTCAGCAAATGGCAAATACACCTGTTTTATTTGTCATGTCTGCAATTTTACTAGAAGAATTAGTTCTGTAATCATGTTTTGAATCTCTTTCAAAGTGTCTCTACTGTCAAAATGGCAAAGATACTTTCATTAAGTAAAAGTAACAAAGCCTCTCAATCTGAACACTGAAAGGTTTAGGCTTTTTTCAAATGTTTAAGCACAACTACAAGTTATTATGTGGAGATCAAATTTTATTTTACTAGTATGTTGGTAAGAAACAAAACTAAGTACTCCTAGTCAGTTCTAGAAGTGTGTCTTTTTTCAGTAAAAGATATACATTAATAGTTAAAGAAACCCACCAGTGTACATTTCTCACTCCCCATCTAAGGTTTTATAGCATGTTCTCAACCATCATGTTATCTGCAACTCTCTATCAGGATGAACTGCTTTCATTAATTATTTTGGAAAGAAAATCTTGCCACTCTCCCAGCCACTCTGCATCCTCTTTCATCAGGGATATTTCACAAATAATAACAACACAACATAAAAAAGAACACAACAAAACACTTACCTTATCCTATACCTGTCAGGGGCCCTTCCGTGATACTGCTGAAGTGTTGCAGCAACGCTACAAGCCTTTGGAACCAACCTTGCGGGTGGCAACATCAATCAATTCACTAGAGAAGGCCAGAGAGGAAATCAAAAGAGAGGAATGGAGAAACCGCATAAATGACAATAAGTAAGTTCCTTGGTTTTTTCTTATACTTTTATGAGAACATTTGCTTTATTCTGCTGCTTTCAGAAACCTTTTATGTCTGACAAAATGAAATGTCAAATTTGACAGCTTACCAGCAACCATTCTAGGTACATACTTCTAAATTCTGTGCTCTTTTTAGATTGTAAAGTGTTCAGAGCAGAAACCCGGTCTTGTTGTATAAAGTGTGTCATGCAGACCTATGGAACTATAGAAGGACATATAATAAACAACCAGTAATATAATACACATTGCAGAAGATGGACTTCCTGGAAAGTAAGCAATCAAATGGTGCAAGGATCCTTCTGCCACTCTTGCACTCTGCTAACGGACAGGCACTATTTCAGTCTTTGCACTTACAGATACATAAGGATTATGTGAGACTAGCTGTTGGTGCTGTACTCTCCTCTGCATAGACTAGCAGAGCTCACTCTAAAGGGAGCTGGCGCCCTGTCAGAGGGTGACATAGAAGCTGTACTCTATGTTTCTGAAGCAGCATGGTTTCCTGCAGCCCATTGCCTGTAGCCGCTTCACCTGTGCTGGTGCATCTCCAAACAACCCTGAATATAGGGCTACACTTTAAAGGCATCATCTATCCCAAAGGATCTAGCACTCTCATCAACACACTTCTATGTTCTTTTCTGACCAGAGTAGAGGTCTATTGGATCCATCATAATGGAGTTCTGTTGGGTCAGTTCTTCAGGGTCTGTGGTTACTCATCATAACTCGATGCTTTGGTGACTTTTCCCTGGAGTTCACTCTTCCTGACAATGCTTTAACCCCAGAGTTTAAAAAAACAAGTTTGGTGAATCATCTGTCTTAGTGGTCATACTGTGCCCATTGACATATTGAAGGCTTATGTTTTGCAGTCCCTACTAGCTTCTAGTGAAACCTTCTGAAACCTGAAGTCTAGAGCTTTTGTTCCAGTTTCACTGCCACATGATGTCATTTATATTAACTGATGTGTTGGGACTCTGAAGTCTGAATTCTACTGCGTCAGTGGATTTTGGCATTTGTGTTAATTAATGCAGTTGTCATGTTCTCTTCCCTGAGTCCTCCCTGCCCCCCCCTTTTCTACTTTAATCTTAACAGTGACTTTAAAAATGGCACCTTCTTATTCAAGAGCTCAGCTCCCAAGATCTATTTAGACCATGTTTTATTGGTTGATTTTTAGTGACAAAAATAAGATGTCAGTACTGTACTTCTTACTCCTTTTGTATGGTACAGCCAAACACAGGTTGGTACAGATTACAGGTAAAAGTTGTTTTCTTATTGGATTCTGTCCCATTTAGTGTATCATTGATATAATTGTTAAGAAAGTTTCAATTAATTTATGCAATTAATTTTATATAAAAAGTAAAAGAATGCCTATTCCAGGTTCTGTACTGAAATTACAAGCCCAAATTCCATTCTCAGACACATCTAATCTGCTCTGCAGTGGAGAACTTAATATGAAGACAGTGGATTGTACAGGTATAACTGAAATCCAGATTTTGCTTGAAAGACCTGAGATGATGTAGAAGAAGGAAAGAAACCATATTGATAGTCAGATCCCACGTTAAGTTGACAGAGCTAGCAGTTAGAGAAACACAACTTTTTTCTACTAACCTCTGCCAATTAGATCTAGAAGTCGTTGGGAGACAATAAAGATGTTATCTCACTTAGTTTTTTTAAAATTGAATCATGCTCTTCACTTACTAGAATGATTGGTATGCCTACACAACCCACAACAGTAAGACTCCACATTGACAAACTTGAGCACTCTAAAAATAGCTGTGTAGACAGTGCTTTGAGGTTGTGGCTTTGGCTGGAGCTTGAGCTCTGAAGCCTAAGGAGTGGGGTGGACTTCAGAGCCCAAGCTGCATCTTGAAAGTGTTGTCTACACAGCTATTTTTAAAGAGCTAGCCCCACCAGCTCAAGTCTGTTGACCTGGGCTAGGATGCTCATTGCATACTCACCGTGTCTTGTGCTTATGAGATAACACTAGGCCACAGATGTCACCATGTTTAATCAGAAGTCATGAAGAGTCAGGTCCTGGATAAAGATCTCACTGCCTCTTCTAATTCTTATAAGAAGTCTAGTATGAAGGGTGTGGCCTTGAGCTGTCAGATATTAGTAAGTTGTCTTTCTTCAGCATGTGTATAAGGAAGATTTTAATGACAATCCTAATGCACAAAAGCAGTGTCCTAGTGTCAATGGTGCTTGGAATCCTCCACAACACAGGACGAAGGATTGTACGCTATGTATCCATTCTGTGACTGCTTAATTTGTACACCAGCTATGCCAGGATCACATCTGTAACCTTGCAAAGGAGATGACAAACCTTCATGCCATCATCAAGACTAGCAGTCACTGATAAGGTTGCAGCCACGGTTGTGGAATACGTGCCTCAAGGAAAAGTTTACTGATGGTTTATTATCTGAGATATCTTTTATGAACGGACAAAGTTCTGTATATTTCTATGTAATTGAGTACTTTAAGACTATAATTCTGCAACATAGTGCTTATTTATGGAATTACTCTTCTCTTTTGGAAAGAAAAACAGCAAAAAAAGAGAGATAAGGCATTTATTGTCAATGCTTACTTTTGTGGAAGGTGAGACATACTTCCAGGTTTTTACTTTCTAAGGCCTCATCTACACTGGCAAGTTTGTGCGCAGTACAGCAGCTTTAAGCGCTGTAACACCCGAGGTGCACACACTGCCAAGCCACTTAGTGCGCAGAAACTGCACAGATGCAGCACTCTAAAAAAAAATATCTCAACGAGGGGCGTAGAGCTTTCTGCATCGTTGCTACAGCGCTGCAGTGCCAGTGTAGACACCGTGATGATTACAGCACTGCGATTGGCCCCAGGGAGGTGTCACACAATGTCTGTTCTCACCTCTCTGGCCATCGGTTTGAACTCTACTGCCCTGCCCTCAGGTGACCAACCTTCAGCCCCACCCCATACATTCCTTTGCAGATTTGAAAATCCCTTTCGTGTTTGCTCAGTGATGAGTACAGTGGTCTCAGCACATCTTTCCAGGTGGCCATACCTACTCCACGCACCAGGCGATCCCCCACCTGGAGCAATGCTGAGCTGCTGGACTTCATCGGTATTTGGGGGGAGGAGGCAGTGCAGTCACAGTTGCACTCCAACTGTCAGAATTATGATTCCTATGGACAGATTTCTAGATGCATGATAGAAAAAGGCCATGACCAGGACACATTGCAGTGCAGGGTCAAAATGAAGGAGCTGTGGAACGCCTACCACAAGGCATGGGAGGCAAACTGCCACTCCGGTGCTGTGCCCATGAGCTGCCCGTTCTACAAAGAGCTGGATGTGATACTCAGTGGTGACCCCACCTCCACTGCAAAGTTCCCTGTGGATACTTCATTGGCTTTGTTGCCAGTCGAGAGTGGACTGAGCCAGGAGGAGGCACTCTTGGATGAAGAGGGAGAGGAGGAACCAGAGGCAGAGGATGACCCGGAGGCCAGCGATGCATGCAGTCAGGTGCTCTTTTCTACCCCGGAGGAGTCTAGCCAGTCACAGCAGTTGGAGCTTGGCGAAGCGCAAACAGGAGAGGAGGCCCCTGATAAGTGGATCTGATTTTGGGACTTGCTGAAGCGAGTTGTTGGGTGAAGGAGGGTTGCAGAAGGCAGGCTTGTCTCCCATCTAATGCCTAGTTTGAGCCGTGGAACAGGCTGTTGATACACTCCCTTACTTCATGGGAATCTCCCCCAGAGATCTCCAGGAAACTCTCGTAGAGATACTGGGCAATCCGCTCCTGCAGGTTCCTCGGCAGAGCTGCTTTGTTTCTTGCCCCATTAACAGTAACTTTCCCAGGCCGCTGTGCTGTCATGGAGAGTGTGGGGGACTATAGCTGCACACAGGCTAGCCGCATAGGGGTCAAGGCGGAAGCTGCAGGCTTGAAGAAGATCCTCTCTTGATTCTCTGCTCACCCTCAGCAGCGAGATATCTTCCATAATGATCACCTCCTGTGGAAAGTGTGGGAACAGGAATGATTATCAAGCCCCTCGTACAGTGCTCTCCGCAAATACCCAAGAGCCAGGTGCCCAATGTACAGCACAGTCTGGGAACAGTGATTTACCCTGCCCCTGTAGCTACTCACCATTTTGGGGGTCTTGTGGCTTATGTGTGCTTGCCTGGGGTCAGCCAGTTAGTGACAGGAGTGTGAGTATTGGCTGTATTTTAAAGCACTGAAACAGTGTTGTCTGTGTTGCAAACAATCCTGCTTCTGTAAGATGTTACATTTAAACTTCACAGAGATGACCTTGGGAGCACAGTCTCCCTCTTTGTTATCAGCGGTAGAACGATTGCAAAGAATTAGAAAGCATCCAAGAAGAACTAAGGAGGACTTTATGCATGAGGTTATGATGCACTCCACCCCGGAGAAAAAGGAATTAAAGGAGTGGTGGGACAGTGAGAAGAAGGACTGAAACAAGAATGTGGCATACCACAAAGCAGCCACGGAGCAGCTCTTAACAGTTATGGAGCGCCAAGCGGACACGCTTCAGGCAATACTAGCTCTTCAAACCAAGCAGCTCCATGCCTGCCCTTCCTTGCAGTCGCTGGTACAAAACTCTTTCCCATGTGCCCCCACCCCACACCACCAACACACTCTTGTCAACCTCCTGGCTCCACTCTCTGCCTGCAGCATTCTACTCCTCCCTCCTCACAGTCCAGCAGTGTGGATTCCCAATACCCACTGCCCTCAACACCCATCAATCTGCAGTTTGGCCCTGCTGAAGTACAGCACCCGCTGCATCGTACTCCAAAGGAGAAGGTTGGGTATAATCCCTGGACATACACAACTCTGTAGCTGTCCCGGGACCCTTCCTCCTCTTGAGACCTTCCATTCCCCCATCCCTTCCATTCCCCCTCTCCCTCCCTGCTGATGAATTTATTCGTTTGTCTCTCTCCTCAGGTTGTTGTCTTTCAATAGAAGAATTGTGTTTGTTTGAAATCAATCTTTATTCTATTAAGTGAAAGCAAAAAGAGCACTGCAGAGCAACATACAATTACGTTAAGGCCCCTTCTTGCATCATGTGCACCGATCATCTCCTTCCTAGCATTACAATCACTGCAATCCCGAGCATAGCAACAAATATTAGTGGCTTTCAGCTTCAAATGGCTACCTCAAAGCATCCCTGATCCTTATGGCCCCACTCTGTGCCCCTCTAGTAGCCCTGGTCTCCGGCTGTTCAAATGCAGCCTCCAGGTGCTGAGCCTCTGCAGTCCAACCCTGAGTGAAGCTTTCACCCTTCTCTTCACAAATATTATGGAACTTACAGCACATGGCTATAAGTACAGGAATATTGTCATCGGCCATGTCCAGCTTCCCATACAGGCATCACCAGCGGGCTTTTAAACGGCCGAATGCACATTCCATAATCATTCTGCACTTGCTCAGCCTCTTGTTGAACCGCTCCTTGCTGCTGTCAAGTTGACCCTTGTATGACTTCATGAGCCACGGCATTAAGGGGTAGGCGGGGTCTCCTAGGATTGCATTTTGACTTCCCCTATGGTGCTCCTCTGGTCCAGGAAGAAAGTCCCTGCTTGCGGCTTCCTGAATGGGCCAGTGTTCTGAAAGATGCATGCATCATGCACCTTTACATACCAGTCTGCGTTAATGTCTGTGAAATGGCTACGGTGATCCACAAGCGCCTGGAGAACCATTGAGAAATACCCCTTGCAATTAATATATTCAGTGGCTAGGTGGTCTGGTGTGTGCATGCCATTGCCCCTCTACAGTTAGGGAAGCCCATTTATGCAAAGCTATCCACAATCTCATGCACATTGCCCAGAGTCACAGTGTTTTGGAGCAGGATGCGATTAATGGCCCTGCACACTTTCATCAACATGACTCCAACTGTCGATTTTCCCACTCCGAAATGGTTAGTGACTGATCAGTAGCAGTCTGGAGTAGCCAGCTTCCACAGTGCAATCACCAATTGCTTCTCCAGCGACAGGGCAGCTCTCGTTCTTGTGTCCTCGTGCTGCAGGGCTGGTGCAAGCTCATCACAAAGTCCTATGAATGTGGCTTTCCTCATGCGAAAGTTCTGCAGCCACTGCTCATCATCCCAGATGTGCATGATGTTGAAAGATGGTGCCAAATATGGATGGAAGTACAGGGACTGCTGGGATGTGAAGCAATGCATCATGGGGCATTGGGCAGGACCCAGGATACCCTGTGACCCCTTCCACCTTCCCACAAGTCTTAGTGACAGAAGAGAAAGAGGTGCTCTGTGGGATAGCTGCCCAGAGTGCACCACTCCGAATAGCGTTGCAAGTGCCACAAGTGTGAACACACTATTGCGCAGGCAGCTGTCAGTGTGAACATACAACAGCGGTTTTCCTTCGGCACTCTCTGAAGAAGGTAAAATTACTTATCTGTAATTCTCACCCTTTGAAGATATCACATAGGATTCCCACTCACCTGCCCTCAGACTTTGAGGTTTCTTTTCAAAGATAAGGTGTGGCTGCAAGTGGTATACTTTTTACATTGAAGTTATATTTGCATTTGTAAGAGCATTCTTGTTTCCCATGCATTTCAGGAACTGATTGAGAAGGGTCTGAGAGCTGAGGCAGCAAGCTAGAGTGGAAAGGGAAAGAGGGTCTTGTGCCTAACTGCTAGAGTCTCAGAGGACTAAAAATATAAGAGCTAGGGATGTTCCTGATCTGTTTCACACCAGGGGGGCAACAAGAATGGAAATCTATTTATGTGGATGCATAATCTACTGTACTCAGGGCTCTGCCTATATCTATTATATCCAATTTTAAAATGGGTGAACATATATTGTCCTTCCACTCAAATAATCTAAAACATTACAGCTCAGGATATGATAAACCTGCCTTCATTTTTAGACTACTGCAGTTTCTGGTTTCATCTTTTATTTTATAATGTCATCTCTGAAGCATTTTAGTCTTCAAGATGTCATAAACAGATAGCTAAGGGTTAATGTCTCTTTCACCTGAAACACCTGACCAGAGAACCAATCAGGAAACCGGATTTTTTCAACTTTGGGTGGAGGGAAGTGTGTCTCTGAGTCTTTTGTCTGTTTGCCTGCTTCTCTGAGCTTTGGAGAAGTACTTTTTATTTTCTAGTCTTCTGTTTCTAAGTGTAAGGACAAAGAAATCAGATAGTAAGTTCTATGGTTTCTTTTCTTTGGTATTTGCATGAATGTAAGTGCTGGAGTGCTTTAATTTGTATTCTTTTTGAATAAGGCTGTTTATTCAATATTCTCTTAAGCAATTGACCCTGTGTTGTATCATCTTAATACAGAGAGACCATTTGTATTTTTTCTTTCTTTTTTATATAAAGCTTTCTTTTAAGACCTGTTGGAGTTTTTCTTTACTTCAGGGAAATTAAGTCTGTACTCACCAGGGAATTGGTGGGAGGAAGAAATCAGGGGAGAGCTGTGTGTTGGATTGCTAGCCTGATTTTGCATTTCCTCTGGGTGAAGAGGAAAGTGCTTTTGTTCCAGGATTGGGAACGGAGAGGGGGACTCACTCTGCATAGTTTCACAGAGCTTGTGTCTGTGTATCTCTCCAGGAGCACCTGGAGGGGGGAAGGGAATCAGGATTATTTCCCTTTGTTGTGAGACTCAAGGGATTTGGGTCTTGTGGTCCCCAGGGAAGGTTTTTCAGGGGGACCAGAGTGCCCCAAAACACTCTAATTTTTTGGGTGGTGGCAGCAGTACCAGGTCCAAGCTGGTAACTAAGCTTGGAGGTTTTCATGCTAACCCCCACATTTTGGACGCTAAGGTCCAGAATCTGGGAATAAGGTTATAACATGGTGGCAGTAGGTTGGGATATAGACAGAATCCAGAAGCCAGTAGGAATATTATATTTTTCTTTTCTCTGCTAAGGGCTTTTTAGCAGAGAGAAACAGTTTGGTTTTAAAAGGGAACCAGAGAGAATTTTTTTTTCTGCTCTCTAGCAGTTTGTGGTTTGCATGTTAAGCGAGAAGCCATTACCAAACTGTTAAGGGTCTTTTGTCATGCAATAGCCCTCCCATTAGGAGGCAAATACCAGCACTTATATGCATGCAGATAAAGTGGTTTTTCTGGTTTCCCTTAATTGAACATTAGCTAGAGAGAGAAAAGGGAAAAAAGCACTGTTGCTAGGCAGACTCCAGGAGGGAACAGAGCCTGCAGTGCAGAAGATAAACACCGGAGGGCACCCCAACACAAGAAAACAGGAATCATGACTTCTAAGGCAAAAATGAGGGCCGAAGACCAATTCAAAGAAGCTGAACACAGGCGACAAATGGAGATGAAAGAAAGAGAAGAACAAGCCAAAGAGGCAGCACACAAAAGAAAACTAGAAGAAGAAGAGTTAGCCCACAGAAGACAGATAGAACTCCAGAGGGAAGCCCACCAACAGGCCATGGAATTAGAAAAGGCTAAGCAACAGACTCCAGCCAATCCTAACAACCCATCGCCCATTATTGCTCCACAGCACAGGAAATTTCCCACCTACAAGGCAGGTGATGACACCGAGGCCTTCTTGGAAAATTTTGAAAGAGCCTGTCTTGGGTACAGCATCCCCGAAGACCAGTACATGGTAGAATTAAGGCCACACCTCAGTGGACCTTTAGCAGAGGTGGCAGCTGAAATGCCCAAGCCGCAAATGAATGACTATAAACTTTTTCAAACCAAGGCCAGATACCGGATGGGGATAACCCCAGATCATGCCCGTCGGCGCTTCAGAACCCAAAAGTGGAAACCAGAGGTGTCATTTCCCAAACACGCCTACTACATTGCAAAAAACTATGAGGCCTGGTTAACAGGAAACAACATTCAAACCTTGGAAGAAGTGAACCTTCTCATACAAATGGAGCAGTTCTTGGATGGTGTTCCTGAAGACATCACACGGTACATACAAGATAGAAATCCCAAAACTATCGCTGAGGCGGGGGAGATTGGAGCCAAATGGATGGAACTGGCAGAAAGCAAAAAAGCTACTGTCAAGGGGAACGATTACCCCAGGGGGCACACGGACCATAAACCCTACAACCGAGGACAGCCAAAGACCCTCCATACCACCCAAGTAAAGCCACAGATACCCTACTCTTCAACCTCACCAGTCTCCAGTAACTCACCTCGGCCCAGTGACCCATCAGATGGAAGATGCTTTAAGTGTAATGAACCGGGACATATCAAGGCCAACTGTCCCAAGAACACCATGCGAGTGCAATTCATTACACCACCATCACACCAAAGATCCCCAGGCCCGGATGCCTCTCAAATACCCTTGGAGCGAAGGGAAAATTTGAGAGTGGGCGGAAAGAAGGTTACTGCGTGGAGAGACACGGGGGCACAAGTGTCAGCTATCCACCAATCCTTCGTTGACCCCAAATTCATCAACCCAAAGGCCAAAGTTACAATTTACCCCTTCATGTCACAAGCTGTAGACTTGCCTACAGCTCAACTGCCTGTCCAGTACAAAGGCTGGTCAGGAATGTGGACTTTTGCAGTCTATGACAATTATCCTATCCCCATGCTACTAGGGGAAGACTTGGCCAACCAGGTGAGGCGGGCCAAGAGAGTGGGAATGGTTACCCGTAGCCAAACCAGGCAAGCTTCCAGACCCATTCCTGTTCCTGAGCCGTCCACAGAGGCCCCGTCTGTGTTACCAGAGACCCAGACAGAGGTAGTGGACCCGGATTCCATGCCTACCACTGAAACAGCCACAGCATCTCCAGTCCCAGGCCCGGAACTGGAACAGCAACCAGCACCAGCAAGTGCAACCACATCTTCAAACTCAACGCCAGAGGGCGCCAGCGAGCCAGAACTGGCAGAAGCACACGACAGCCATACCCAAAAGGCTCAGCCAGAGCCTGAAATACCCTCAGGTGCACCAGCGGAGAGCGGTTCACCAGCAACGGAAACAACCCCATCACCTACATCGCTTCCAGAGGGACCAAGCCCAAGTCCACAGTCTGAGGAAGAACTGGTGACCCCAGCCTCAAGGGAACAGTTCCAGGCTGAGCAGAAAGCAGATGACAGCCTTCAGAAAGCGTGGGCGGCGGCACGGAGCACCCCACCGCCTCTCAGCTCTTCTAATCGATCCCGGTTTGTTATAGACCAAGGACTTTTATACAAGGAAATTCTTTCTGGTGGACACCGGGAAGAATGGCAGCCGCAAAAACAGTTGGTGGTTCCAACTAAGTACCGGGAGAAGCTCTTAAGCTTAGCCCATGATCATCCCAGTGGCCATGCTGGGGTGAACAGAACCAAGGACCGGTTGGGAAAGTCCTTCCACTGGGAGGGGATGGGCAAGGATGTTGCCAAGTATGTCCGGTCTTGTGAGGTATGCCAAAGAGTGGGTAAGCCTCAAGACCAGGTCAAGGCCCCTCTCCAGCCACTCCCCATAATTGAGGTCCCATTTCAGCGAGTAGCTGTGGATATTCTGGGCCCTTTCCCAAAAAAGACGCCCAGAGGAAAGCAGTACGTACTGACTTTAGTGGACTTTGCTACCCGATGGCCAGAAGCAGTAGCTCTAGGCAACACCAGGGCTAACACTGTGTGCCTGGCCCTAACAGACATCTTTGCCAGGGTAGGTTGGCCCTCTGACATCCTTACAGATTCAGGGTCTAATTTCCTGGCAAGGACCATGGAAAAACTGTGGGAAACTCATGGGGTGAATCACTTGGTTGCCACCCCGTACCACCATCAAACCAATGGCCTGGTGGAAAGGTTCAATGGAACTTTGGGGGCCATGATAAGAAAATTCATCAACGAATTCTCCAATAATTGGGACCTAGTGTTGCAGCAGTTGCTGTTTGCCTACAGGGCTGTACCACATCCCAGTTTAGGGTTTTCACCATTTGAACTTGTGTATGGTCACGAGGTTAAGGGGCCATTACAGTTGGTGAAGCAGCAATGGGAGGGGTTTACGCCTTCTCCAGGAACTAACATTCTGGACTTTGTAAGCAACCTACAAAGCACCCTCCGACACTCTTTAGCCCTTGCTAGAGAGAACCTAAAGGATGCTCAAGAAGAGCAAAAGGCCTGGTATGACAGACATGCCAGAAAACGTTCCTTCAAGGTAGGAGACCAGGTTATGGTCTTGAAGGCGCAACAGGCCCATAAGATGGAAGCATCATGGGAAGGGCCATTCACGGTCCAAGAGCGCCTGGGAGCTGTAAACTACCTCATAGCATTTCCCAATTCCTCACTAAAGCCTAAAGTGTACCATGTTAATTCTCTCAAGCCTTTCTATTCCAGAGACTTACAGGTTTGTCAGTTTACAGTCCAGGGAGATGATGCTGAGTGGCCTGACGGTGTCTACTACGACGGGAAAAAAGACGGTGGCGTGGAAGAGGTGAACCTCTCAACCACCCTGGAACGTCTGCAGCGGCAACAAATCAAGGAGCTGTGCACTAGCTTCGCCCCATTGTTCTCAGCCACCCCAGGACGGACTGAACGGGCATACCACTCCATTGATACAGGTAATGCTCACCCAATCAGAACCCCACCCTACCGGGTGTCTCCTCATGCCCAAGCTGCTATAGAACGGGAGATCCAGAACATGCTACAGATGGGTATAATCCGCTCATCTACCAGTGCATGGGCATCTCCAGTGGTTCTGGTACCCAAACCAGATGGGGAAATACGCTTTTGCGTGGACTACCGTAAGCTAAATGCGGTAACTCGTCCGGACAACTATCCAATGCCACGCACTGATGAGCTATTGGAAAAGTTGGGACGTGCCCAGTTCATCTCTACAATAGACTTAACCAAGGGGTACTGGCAAGTACCGCTAGATGAACCCGCCAAGGAGAGGTCAGCATTCGTCACCCATGCGGGGGTGTATGAATTCAATGTCCTTCCTTTCGGCCTTCGAAATGCGCCCGCCACCTTCCAGAGGCTGGTAGATGGTCTACTAGCTGGACTGGGAGAATTCGCAGTTGCCTACCTCGATGATCTGGCCATTTTTTCAGACTCCTGGCCCGAACACCTACTCCACCTGGAAAAGGTCTTTGAGCGCATCAGGCAGGCAGGACTAACTGTTAAGGCCAAAAAGTGTCAAATAGGCCAAAACAGAGTGACTTACCTGGGGCACCAGGTGGGTCGAGGAACCATAAACCCCCTACAGGCCAAAGTGGATGCTATCCAAAAGTGGCCTGTCCCAAGGTCAAAAAAACAGGTCCAATCCTTCTTAGGCTTGGCCGGATACTACAGGCGATTTGTACCACACTACAGCCAAATCGCTGCCCCATTGACCGACCTAACCAAAAAGACCCAGCCAAATGCCGTTAAGTGGACTAATGAGTGTCAAAAAGCCTTTACCCAGCTTAAGGCAACGCTCATGTCTGACCCTGTACTCAGGGCCCCGGACTTTGACAAGCCATTCCTAGTAACCACGGATGCATCTGAGCGTGGTATAGGAGCAGTACTCATGCAGGAAGCAACAGATCACAACTTCCATCCTGTCGTGTTTCTCAGCAAAAAACTGTCTGAGAGGGAAAGTCACTGGTCAGTCAGTGAAAAGGAATGCTATGCCATTGTGTACGCCCTGGAGAAGCTACGCCCATATGTTTGGGGACGGCGGTTCCAACTACAAACTGACCATGCTGCACTAAAGTGGCTTCATACTGCCAAGGGGAACAACAAGAAACTTCTTCGTTGGAGTTTAGCTCTCCAAGATTTTGATTTTGACATTCAACACATCACAGGAGCTTCTAACAAAGTTGCTGATGCACTCTCCCGTGAGAGTTTCCCAGAATCCAGTAGTTAAAAAGTGTTCTTAAAATGTAAAAGTCTGTTAGTTATATACTTAGTAGTATATGTAAAGGTGCATGTGTTGTATTAATCTGTTTATTTTCAAGTTCTAGAAGGAAATTGCCGCCAGTGAGCTTCCCCACTGTCTGCAATTTGGGGGGCGTGTCATAAACAGATAGCTAAGGGTTAATGTCTCTTTCACCTGAAACACCTGACCAGAGAACCAATCAGGAAACTGGATTTTTTCAACTTTGGGTGGAGGGAAGTGTGTCTCTGAGTCTTTTGTCTGCTTGCCTGTTGTCTCTGAGCTTTGGAGAAGTAGTTCTATTTTCTAGTCTTCTGTTTCTAAGTGTAAGGACAAAGAGATCAGATAGTAAGTTCTATGGTTTCTTTTCTTTGGTATTTGCATGAATGTAAGTGCTGGAGGGCTTTGATTTGTATTCTTTTTGAATAAGGCTGTTTATTCAATATTCTTTTAAGCAATTGACCCTGTGTTGTATCATCTTAATACAGAGAGAACATTTGTATTTTTTCTTTCTTTTTATATAAAGCTTTCTTTTAAGACCTGTTGGAGTTTTTTCTTTACTTCAGGGAAATTAAGTCTGTACTCACCAGGGAATTGGTGGGAGGAAGAAATCAAGGGGAGAGCTGTGTGTTGGATTGCTAGCCTGATTTTGCATTTCCTCTGGGTGAAGAGGAAAGTGCTTTTGTTCCAGGATTGGGAACGGAGAGGGGGACTCACTCTGGGTAGTTTCACAGAGTTTGTGTCTGAGTATCTCTCCAGGAGCACCTGGAGGGGGGAAGGGAAAAAGGATTATTTCCCTTTGTTGTGAGACTCAAGGGATTTGAGTCTTGGGGTCCCCAGGGAAGGTTTTTTCAGTGGGACCAGAGTGCCCCAAAACACTCTAATTTTTTGGGTGGTGGCAGCAGGTACCAGGTCCAAGCTGGTAACTAAGCTTGGAGGTTTTCATGCTAACCCCCATATTTTGGACGCTAAGGTCCAGAATCTGGGAATAAGGTTATGTCACAAGACTAGAAATTAGTTGGGAAATGCATCTTAAAAAGAGTGCTCAACTATACCCTATATCCAAGCAGTGTTCTGATGCAGCTGAGAATGTGAGCCACAGGGATCTCCCTGACCTGTGCTACTCAGCTATGTCAGAAGTTAGAGCAGCTAAGAGCCTGGCCTCACTTATGGCACTGGTGTAAGTTCCTTGAAGGACCTGCACTAGTGGAGAATAAGCATAGTTGCACTCACTCTGCCATGTCCTCTCGCTCCTCCCCACTACCAGAATATTGCTTCATCTCTGTACACTGGAAGCAGCTGTACTACCTCCAACATACTTAAGCCAATAGAACATTACCCTGTGTGAAAGGAATTCTCTGCTGGCCACATACAACTAGAATCTATCCACATTGTAGTGATGGAATGACTTGGGTATCTGGCCCAATAAGAATGACTTTCTTGATAATTGTTCTCTGAAGAAGTACATCACAAAAGTGCCCAATGACCCACACTTCTCCCCACAGAGTTGAAGTCTTCTTCTCTTCCTCCCTCTCCCTTCCACCCCCCAAAATAATGCCATTCCTTTTTATAGAGATGGAGTGATTTTACTTTCCACTTAGCTAGGAAATGGAAATTGGAGCAACAGGGGATACTCACTTTACAGAAAAAAGAACGGGAGTACTTGTGGCACATTAGACACTAACAAATTTATTTGAGCATAAGCTTTCGTGGGCTACAGCCCACTTCATCGGATGCATGTAGTGGAAAATACAGTAGGAAGATATATATATATATATACACACACACAGAGAACATGAAACAATGGATGTTACCATACACACTATAAGGAGAGTGATCAGTTAAGGTGAGCTATTATCAGCAGGAGAGAAAAAGAACTGTTTGTAGTGGTAATGAAAATGGCCCATTTCCAGCAATTGACAAGGAAATGTGAGGAACTGTAGGGGGGCATGTGGCATGGACTAGTGGCTGGCATGAGACATTATTTGCTGGAACGAATAGATGTAAAGTTCTTTTCTTAGTTGCATACAGCAACATCAGCCCAAGAATGATGATCTGTTGTATTTATTTTATGTAATTCTCTAAAGGTCAGAAATTAAATTTTTCTGTAACTTTTCTGAAATATGTCTCAGTTCACATGCCTTGTGCTCCAAAGAGCCCCCCAAAAGGATTGTTTTAAAGTTCACGTAATCCTCCAGAGTTAGTTGTGGTTTATAAATAAAGACATAGTTTTACAAGAGAGGGCAAAGACAGTCCAGTGATTAGGGTGCTAACCTAGGGCTTGAAGAAACCAGATTTCAGTTTCTTCACCCATCCCAGACTTCCTATGTGACCTCAGGCAAGTCACTAAGGCTCAATGTGTTTCAGTTCCTCATCTGTAAAATAGAGATTGTAGTTCTTCCCTACCTCAGGAGGGCTTTATGAGGATAGCTGTAATAAAGATAGTTAGACACTGAGATACCACAGCAATGGGGGCTGTCTAAATACCTCTATTATTTAATTTTCTATCCCAAGAGATGAGCATGTTCTGTCACATAAGAAAAATTAACCCTCACTGATCTCTCTTCTCCACATCTTTTGTTTTCAGCGTGATTATAGTTCAGAGCATTCCATCTCTCTTTGCTGAGTTCTGAGTGTCTTTCCTACCAACATCCAGGAGTTGTTTGGTGGGCTCAAACTCCACCATCTATGGGCCAGATACATGTCTTTCCTGAACAATGAACATCAGTGGGTTGGTCTGCTTTTAAGGGAGGGTTAATACTCATTCCAAGAGGATGAATTCCTTCTGTTTTTCTGAGTATTAAATTTTATCCATTAAATTTTTTGCTAAAGAATTTTCAAAGTGAACCTCTTGTCCAACTACCCAATTCTGGTCTAGCCTCTCTTTTACAGAAAGTTTGTGACCTAGATAGGTCCTGTGCCTACAGAACGTGAGAGTCAGGAGTTGGCCTAGAATGAATGGTAACAAAATTTAAAGAACCTGTTATTTTGCATTCAGCTAAATGCTTGAGAAGGACTTTTTCTTAAATAAAAAACGATTTCAACGTTTTACGTCCAGATGATACAGTTCACTATATTTCTGAGTTAGCTACAATGGAAATAACCACTGCATTTTATGTCATACAGATCTTACACATCTAAAAACTTTTTTCAAATTATGTCTAGTTTTTCATATGCTTTGCAACTTTAGCAATTTGCATATTTTCTGGACTGTTATTGTATTATGATAAACAGGGATTACCATATATTTTCAGATAATGTTTTCTTAACAATTCAACTTCTATTTGTAACTCTTCCATTCATTTTAATTACTAGCACAGTGTGCAACATTTATTAATCAGCAGAGTCTTTTTAAGTTAAAATACTAAATTAGCTAACCCCATTAACACAGAATACTCCAAACAAGCTGTAATAGGAGAGGTAGTTACTGTGTAAATCGTATTATACATGCGGGTGCTCTAGGGCACAGTTAAGCATGATTACCCTCTTTTGATCCAGTATTCCTCTGCTTCTTCCAGCTAATTTCCAGTGGAAATTTACAAAGTGGTGCCTTCATTTTTCTATCTTAATTTTTCTAATGAAGTTCTGGTACTTTATAACACTGGGGATGCAGATAATAAGTCTGTGTATAATTAAGAAGTTCTAGAATTTGTCGGCATAAGAGATCTCTGTAACTTTTGCTTCATACAAGAAATAGGTTATTCTTTTTTTCTGCTACCTTACTCCACTGCAGACCTGGATTAAACAAAAATGACCAGACCATTCCAAGATTTACTGACATCAGAATACAAAATACAAGAATTTATATGATAAGTACAGCTGTGAACTGGACACACAGTGTAGCATTGCATACAGTGTCTTAAATAATGAATAATAATATAATTATCAAATTATATGACACTGGATGTAACCAGCAGTGGTGCTGGAACTAGGGATGCTGGGGGTGCTTCTGCACCCCCCGACTTGAAGTAGTAATAACAAACACCAAATACATCAGTGGTTCTCAAACTTTTGTACTGGTGACCCCTTTCACATAGCAAGCCTCTGAGCGCAACCCCCCTAATAAATGAAAAACACTTTTTTATATATTTAACACCATTATAAATGCTGGAGGCAAAGTGGGGTTTGGGCAGAGGCAGACAGCTCGCAATCCCCCATGTAATAACCTTGCAACCCCCTGAGGGGTCCTGACCCCCAGTTTGAGAACCTCTGAAATACATGGTTTCCAACATCAGCACCCCACTATAAAAAAAATTTCAGCACAACTAGTAACCAGACTAGATGCGTCAAGAGATTATACTGTCTTTATGTTGTAAATACAGCTTGTTTTAACATGCATTCATTACTGGACAAATTATGGCTGCCCCAGCACAGTTGTGCTAGGGTAAGAACAGCCACAGAGCTTCTTGCCTTCCCTGAGTAAAAAGCAGAAGGGGTACTACTACAGGTGATAATACTCAGTGTCCCAAAGAGGGCACATCTGAATGGGTGGAGGAAGAACTTCAGATTTGGCCCCAACTTTGAAAACTGAAAATTCATGAAGTTCTTCATAAAAATAATTAATTCATATGTACCAGATGGTATTGAACAGTTTATCTGGAGCTAATTGTTCATGGTCTTTTTTAGACTGACAGATAATTCTGTTTTATTTGAGTTGGAACAAGAAGTTGAGATAGAGTGCAGAGAACCTGTTTAGGTAAATTATTGCAGTTCTGTTCACATAGCTATAGATTAGATTTTGGCAGCATTTCTATTATTGAACCACAAAAATATGCATTAAAATAATATTAAATGTTTAACTAGAAATTACAAAAGAAAGGAAGCTAAGGTAAGCATGAAAATGCTACATAGTTCTCTGTTCTTAATGTACCTCCTTATGCCAAGGTAGTGCAACACCAATGACAAGGTGGCTTCCTGCAGTTAATGCAGAAGTGCATCAGACCCTTCTCAGAAGTGTGGACAAAGCATGAAGGAATCTGGCATCAGAGTACAGGCCAAGAGTCTGTTGCTAGTAGGTTACCGAGCATTTACCTGTTACCGAGCATTTGTCAGTCCAAAGAGTCCACTCACCATGATAAGCTCCATCATAGCCAGCCATGGGGTTGCAGCCATCACTAGTCACCCTCATGGTGGTTTCTCTGTCAGGTAACTTGGTGCTCTGGCATTGTCTCAGTCCTTGGTTCACCCATTCCAGGGTCACAGTTGTCCAAATAAAAGTTAAAAACTGTCTTTAACTGAAACAAAAACTTCCACCCTCTCTGAGGCTCTTCTTCAGCCAGTCTCCTCCCCAATTATTCAGGTTCTGTCTCAACCAAAATTGCTTTCCTCATTTTCTCCCTTGTAGTCAAGGTCCCTTCCAAGCCTTCCTGCTTGGAGGGCTTTCCTCCCTGCTTACTCAGGGCCCTGAAGGAGCCTTGCTTGATCCCTGCAGTCCCAGCTGGACCATCTCAGCATTTCTACCTGGCTCCTTTTACAAAGGAATCACCAGCTTCCTCCCAGGAGAAGCCCATCCTGTAATCAGGGTTGGCTTAGCCCCCCAGGATCTTTAGTCCATGAAGCAAGCCACCTTTTCACAGGCAGATGCACAGAAGGGACTGCAGGACCACTACTGCGTCTGTGTAAACACAAGAGAAAATGAGTGCTTCTGAGTTGTGCCCCTGTTGGTAGGCACCACACAGAACTGAGACTGTGCTTCTCAGCAGACAATGGCACACCTGCCAAGCCCATATTCCTCTTGCTTCTGCCCAGGAAGCTTATCTCACTGTCAAATTGCAATCAGAGTCAGGTCCTGATCAGCATGCTGCTATAGATGTCATCCCTGCCATCCCAGCTGGAAAATCCACTGGGTCCAGAAAGCTTTTCTTCCATCTTCTGCTGCTGTACTGAAAGAGATAAGGGAGTGAGAGAGACAAGAAGGAATGAAGAAAAAGGGTGAGGAAGTAGAAGAAAGGAGAGAATATGTGGAGGGAGGATGGAGAAAGAGTGGAGATATGGGAAAACTACACACAGAGTAGAGCAATGGTTCCCAAACTTTAACAACCCATGAACCCCTTTCACTAAAATGTCAAGTCTTGTGAACCCACTCCTAAAAATGAATATTTCCAGGGATTTTCTCCTTTACTTGAGTATAAATGATAAAAGCAGTGATCTTGGAGATATAACATTTGTTTCTATGACATGCTTATTACACTCTATTTATTATTAGTATTTATAATTACAGTATTTTTATTACATTATGAAAATGGCAACACTCTTCCAAGATCTCACTTTCATAGCTTGCATCACTTTCAATAAGCCTGTTATAAGACAAAGATCCTATGTTTCATGAAGGAGTGTCAGATGTTAAACAGCATGAAGATATTTAAGAAGCCAACTCAAAGAGTTCCTCCTACACAAGCATTCAGGTCTTGAGCAGTCCAGGCAGAAAACGCACATTACTACAAAGCTTAAACTTGTTCTTCATAATAATTTTAAGCTGTCTATTTAATTTTAAAAACAGCAAAGAATATCCACTTCTCTTTCCATTTCTTATAAGTCTTGAAGTTTAAATCTCCTCAATGTGATAGGTAAGCTTGCTTTGATCTGCTTAGCTCTTAGAAGTCCAGGGGCTCCGGGCTGCTGGCCTTGTGCTGCCTGGGGTTCCTGGGGACAGCTCTGTCCACCATGAGGGAATTTTTTCCCCCGAAACCCCCCTGTAAAATTTCACAAACCCCAGTTTGGGAACCACTGGAGTAGAGAGAGGAGCAGTATGAAGGGAGAAAGAAAAGGAATTTTTAAGGAAGTTGGCTAGGACATGTTCAGGAATCTGTAGGTGCGCCACTGAGGAGTTATCTGAGGCAGGATTGCGTGTGTCCAGTCATGACTGTTCCCATGCTATTTCACCCTATTTTGTGTTGGCTGCTGAAAAGGGTGCCTCAAAGCTAAATATGCCTTAAAGACAGTTAATAAAAAATCCTCTCTGGGGATATCCCCACGAGGGAAGACTGGCCACTGTCATGTTACTGCATTCCACTACTTTGAGCTACAGTGCTGGCATTTATCTGGCCATCAAGATGATCAATTTGTGGCTGCAGCACTCAGAATCATAGATTACCAGGGCATCACGACCTAAGGCCTGGCTGTGCTATGGAAAAAGGCCCCTATCCTACTCAACTGTCTTCTCAAGGACAAGAGCGTAAACAAAGAAACAAACAAACTAAAACCCCACCATCTGTGCCACAGCATAGATCCAACACAACACCAAGTGTGGATAGCCTTTGATGGTAATGGGACAGTCAAAGTCATCTCTGCAAGGTAGGAACCTGGTACTCAGTGCATTTACAAAGTATCATTGCTAGAATTTTGCCTCTAGGAGGGCAAACTTTTTGGTCAAAATTCTCCCACCATACCCTAGAGTTTTTGTTTCTTTTGGAATATCCCTTAGTTGAGTTTTTGAGCAATAATATTTCATTTTTAATTATTGCCTTATTTATTTGGGAAGCCTTCAGTTCTCTCTCAGTCAGCAACATGGAGCAAATGATTGCCAGGAGAGGAGCTGGCTCCTGCTCCATCCTGCTACCACTGTCTTTAGCCATCAAAAACCTTCAAGAGCTTGTGGAGTTCCACCATAGTCATCCTAGGAGGCTGGGACCCAGATGTTAGAAATCTGCCAGAATGAGCTCTTCAGATCTTTGCTTGAATAGACCTATTAAGTCTAAACTTGTGCCATTAACTAACAACATTGATATCTCTGTCTGGATTTAATTTTCTCTGGATGTTTTCCTTTTCTTCTATAACCCCTCCCCTATTCTACTTAGTTCAGAATATACATTATTGCTAATTTTGAGAGAAGCTGTGTCAAACATATACGTGAAGCTACAAATCTCTACTTCAGTCTATATTGCAATATTATTGCTGTTTGTTATACTTGTTTGTTCTGAAGTTCTGCTATGAAGGTAGAATATTCTTTGTATGATTCCCATGGCATATTCTAGTTATTCTACTCTATTTTAATACTAATATATAGTATTTTTAAAACACATTCTTTATTGAAATGAATATACAATGAATATCAGAGATTCTTGCTGGATGTAAGAGGACTTCAATTTTGCAAATATAGATCATTCTACATTCTGATCGACATAGGCGTAAGGAGCCATCCTCATGGATTTGACTGCAGAATTGGGGACATAATGAAAGCAACAGTTTGTTTTATGCCATTCTATCTATCTACAATTTTTAAAGTCTATTATTATTACTCAAAAACTAATAAATATGTTATTAATCATTTCCAAGTAGAGAGACATAATCCAGAGTGTGCACTTAATGTCACACATAAAAATATATGTGTACACTTATCTGGTTTAAGATATTCAGTAGAACACAGCACATGAAATATGCATTTATGATACTAAACCACATACATGTTCTATTATGTATCATTTCTTACATAATAAGAATATTGTTTGATCTCTAAATCAAGATACATAGAATTTGGCTTATTCTGAGAGACTATTTGAGAAAAAAATAAAATAAAAGGCAAGATTTGAACAGTGATCTAAATTGAAACCATGTTCTTTTAAAAGATCTGTGTATAACTATATATGGATTTGTATATAACTATATTTGGTTATAACTTAAGATCGTAAACTGTGAACATAATCATTTTCATTGAGTTTATCTTCCACTTTTCTCAATAAATGGTATTTTACAAATTTTTAAAATCTGTCTAGTATATAGGCTTTACAGAGACTGTATTCATACTGAATTATGAATGTTATGGCTAAACTAAATTCCATGCATATATGGGAAAATCCCTAAACTGCTAGCTTTGTCTTCTCAGCCATCCAATCCCCTGAGAAAGCCAATTTTCTTTCATGTCTGAACAAAAGAAAAATGTACTATTAAAATGCAATTCAGAAGTGATAAAAAAACTGTAAATGGAGCAGCCGGCTCTCAGCACCTTCTGTGTATACTCTGGGACACTGGGGCCACATTAATTTTTTGTGCGTGTGATGTCCATCCCATGTGCAAATTAGCATTACAAGTACCATAATCTGTCTTATATGAGAGCTACCTGTCCCATGAGTGTACACATACTTCTGTAGCTTTGTATTATTCAAAACTTTGGTACCTCTGTGTTTTTGTTTTGTTAATTTTATATAACATTTGTTGGGATGCTGGATGGGATAAATTAATGTTAATAGTGAGATACTCAAACTTTATTTTTCTGAAGGGGAGAGTGGCTGGGAGGTTCATTGATAAAATTTACAGTTGCTAAAATATTGATTTCCCCCAATAAATGATTTTAAAAAACACATTTAGCACTCCATAGACAGAAGTAATAGTTTTACTGCCATGTGATGGGCTGACCAGTATGGAGAGCAGAGCTTTGCCACTTCCTAAATGAGAGAAGCCTGGTTCCAGTCCAGAGCCTGAGGCAGCCGGTTACCTAGATGAGCTATTTGGAGGATAGGATGACTAGGATTCAATATAAAGGAACAAAACACAGGGAGACAAGTATGGAGCAGTAGGGTGGGATCCTATTGATGAATCCATAAATGACCTTGATTTTTAGCTTCACTGTTTTCCCTTTTTTGTTTTGGACTCTAAAAGCCCGAGAAAGGGCAAGAAGGCTAAGGCACCAAAATATCGGACTTGTAAGGAGTGGCACCTGACCATCTGAGACTCGCAGCAGGCTAAATAGTGCCCTTGCCAGAGTACAAAGGGGTGCCACTGCGACAACCTGGTTACAAATTTGATATTGAATGGAGGCACACTCTTGCTCCTGTGGAAGGGAGCAGGTCAGGACTTAAAAAACAAAAACCCAACAACCACCACCTCCCAAATCCCAGAAAAAAATTCCTCTTCCGTAGTATGGATGTGGAGTAACTACTGGGTGGCCAAGCAGAGTGCTCAGTGCCAACAGCAGCAATAGCAACTCCTCCAGCAGGTGACCATCAAGCAGTAGCAGCTGATCTGGGATGTAGCTGCCCAGCTGCAATAAAAGCAAATGCAGCAGATTGTGACCATACTGTGGCCATCCACAATGACTGGGCCTACTGGCACAGATCTGGCAAGAGCCCCAGTACCAGAAAACTACCAGAGATGGGACCTGAAGATGATGCAGAGACCTTTCTCAAAACACTTGAGCAGGTGGTACTTGACCAGACAATGCAAGCAGCCTAATGTGGATTAGACTCAGTGACATCACAAGATTATGTACAAGTCAAAGCAATCATTTTGACATACTGGTTATCTTACAGAAAATGTTCCTTCATTGATTTTGGAGAACTGATATCCTCCAGGTGCCCCATTCCCGCATGGTGGCACAGAAATTGCAAGACATGTTGGCAGTGACTCATATTTCAGACAGAGATGGGGATTCAAGTAGCAGAAATCATTTTGCTTGAACAAATAATGCTGATTTTCCCACCAGGGGAAAAGATTGGGTTCTATGTCACTGGCCCATGACAATGGGCGACACCATCCAGCTATTGAATAAATATATGGCATTTAGGACTGCTACAGTGACAGTCAGAGAGAGACACCGTGGAGCCAAAGTCAGAGTCCTGAAGAGCCCCACCCGGATTGAGGAAGTCTAGGAAGCCATGGGGTCATGGACAACTTGGACCAAGGAACTGCAGCAGCCTGGCTGGGACCCAGCTCAAGAATCCTCTGACTCACACTGATCTCAAAAAGGGAAAATCCTGGGTTCAGGAACAGGGAGGACCCACTCAGAAGGGTCCACCCAGGGAGTGGGGGAGGATCTGTTACCAGCAGCAAAACCTTGGATGGATGTCTGTTTTTCACGTCGCTGCCTCAGACACTGGTACAAGGACTGCCTGTTTATGAAATACAGTTATGAGCAAGTCTGGACTACAGAGGCTTGAGCATAATAGCCAGGCTCAGCTAAACCAACCATCCCAGTTAAAGTAAATGGGACAGACATAATGGGCCTACTGAACTCAGGGTGCAGCCAAACCCTTGTGAGGAAATCTGTTCCACGACCTCCCTGGGGCACCATCTACTTACAGTGCATGAAGGCATAAAGCCATATACTCGCACCCTAATTCAGCTAACTGCTGAATATACATGACCACTAATGGTCAGTCTGGCTGCCTCTCACGCCTACCTAGTCATTATTATCTGAGAGTGGGAACCTCAGGGGACCTCTTGAAGGAGTTCTTGGGATCCTCTTAGAACGTGAAGACTCTGTTACCAGTATCCTCACAGATGACTGTTTGGGATCAAGCAGGCCTCGTTGCTATAGGAGATATAGCCGAGCTGGATAAGGGGAGTTCCAAGCAGCTAGATACTTCTTTAGAACCCAGGTCCCATCTAGAGTTAGAGGTTACCCCTTTACCTGAATTTGAGAGCCTGACTAGGTTCTCCAGCTTTATTGAAGAGCAAAGGAAGATGAGACTTTGAGCTTGGTGTACGCACAGATGGTTGTTGTTAATGGGGAGATAATGGACCCCCCAGCAAGCTGAGATATCCCTCCAGTTTGAAACCCAGAATGAGTGGTTGTACTGTTAGAAAAATATCACTGAACAGAGGAGATCAGAGCCCAACTCCTGGTGCCCTGATCCCACTACAGAGAAATCTTGTATTTTGTCCATGCAATACAGTTTGCTGGACACCTGGGCTAGAAAAAAATCCATAGCCTCGATCCTGGCCCAGTTTTTCTGGCCAGGGATATATAAGGAGTTTCCGGACTGCTATGGCTTTTCCTCGAAGTGTCAACAACCTTCAGCTGGGGAGTTGGTGAAGACTCCCCAGGTTGGCATACCATTTGAGAGGATCAGAATGGACATGCTTGGGGCAGGTATCAATATATCTTGGCAACTGTGGATTACACTACCAGATATCCTGAGGCCATGCCATGATGTTTCACAAACACCAAAGCCATCTCAGCCAAGCTAATGATGATCTTTGTGCAGGTAGGGGTGCCTCAGGAGATTCTAATGGACCAAGAAACCAATTTTATGTCCCAGGTACTAATAGAATTGTGCTGATTTCTGAAGATTAAGTCCCTCTGAACTTCTGTCCCAAACGGATGCTTTGGTAGAATGTTTCAATGGGACACTAAAAGACATGTTAAAATTTTTTTGCCCCAGACACCCAACACTGGAACCAGTTACCTCCCTACTGCCCTCCCATTTGTTGTGTGGGAGGTGCCGCAGTCATCTACAGGCTTCTCCCTGTTTGAACTGTTGAATGGGAGGCAATTGCAGTGGGATTCTGGACTTAATACAAGAAATGTAGGATGAACAGACCAGTGGGGCTGACAGTGTGGTACAATACATCCTCTCCCTTCACAATAGGCTAGCAGCTATAGGCATCTTCAACAGGGAGAATCTCCTATTTCCAGAGTGCCCAAGAAACAACATATAATAAAGGGACTCTCCTCCAAATGTTCAGACCTGGAGACCAGGTACTCTCATTGTTCCCTAGCTTGAAGTCAAAACTGTTGGCCAATTGGCAGAGCCCTTACATGATTGTCTGCCAGGTAGGGACAATGAATTACAAAATCAGGCAGCTGGACAAAAGACAAACCAAATAAACCAACCATACCAATTTCCTGAAGCCATGGAAGGCCTATTTATAGCTCCCTTTTCTCTGGAATCAGAGTTAGGGTTGCAGACAGCCAATATCTCAGGACTCGGGATGGTCTGTACTGTGGGCAACTTCATACCAGAGCAGAGGGTCCAAGCTCAACAGTTGATCACTGCCTACCCAACAGTACTTTCCACCCCATCTGGACGAACCCATCTCACATGGTGTCCTGGCTCAGTTTGGATGTTGAAGGAAGGAAAGGAAAAGCTGCGGCCACTTTCTCAGAAGATGAGTGAACCCATGAAGCAAAAATTACAATCTATGTTGGACCGTGAGAGAAATTTAGGAATCCCTAAAGCCCTTTTTTCAGTTATTTATTTTATTTTTAATTTCCTGGAACTATATTGGGATTTATTAAAAGTTTAAAAGCAGAAGAAAATTGGTATAAACAGAAAATGAAGGGTAGTGTGTGTGTGTGTGTCTGTGTGTGTGTGTGGAGGGGTGCCCGGTACTCACAGGGGCCAGGGAGGAAAGGTGCCCAGTACTCACAGAGGCCAAGGAGGGGGCACTCACCAAGTGGCAGCTGAGGAAGCCTTCCACCCTCTCTCTGGCTTACTCCTCCCATCCCCATGCAAAGGAAGCAAATGGGCATGCTGAAGGACCAGAGCCATGAGGGGAACAGAAAGCTGCACCTGTAAGTGCTTTTTTCCCTGCCAGACAGAGCCTCCCTGGATCCCAGCACAGCCCCATCCTCTTCCCACTGCAGGCTTTGTCCAGCTGCAGTGGGGGAGCAAGATGGGCAAAGAGCCAGGTCCCTGCAGTGGGGGAGCAAGATGGGCAAAGAGCCAGCAGCTAAGACCACTCTTGTGCTGAAGGGCTGGGTGGAGAGGGGAGTCTGTCCGGCAAGAGAGCCAGTTCTCACAGAGTGCAGCCTTCTGCAGCAGTGGGCAGTCTCAACTGTTAGGATCCAGCTACTTGCCCATCTCACTCCTTCACTACACAAAGTGAACGGACGGGACCACGCTGTAGGGATGGAGTCAGGATGGGAGTGAAATGTTTCAACCTATGAGCACTGGCTCCATTGCCAGACAGAGCCCCCTGCTCCCACTGCCGGCCCTTCAGTATGGCTCTGTTCACTTCCTCTATGAAAAATGGCCAAAATCCAGGTTAAAATTGGTTAAACCCAAAATTGGCTTTTTTAAAAAACCCAGGAATTTTTCAAAGAAAAATCAGTAAATACCAATAAAGAAGGACTTTAGGAATCCTGTAGTGACTGGAGAAGTCCAATAGCATTGGTCCCTAAGCCAGATGGGACCACCTGATTTTACTCTGACGTTAGAAGAGTCAATGCCATATCAAAAATTGATGCATAATACATGCTGTGTGTTCATGAGCTGCTAGACCAGCTGGGCCAAATATTACCACCCTGGATCTTACCAAAGGATACTGGCAAATTCCATTCATGCCAAAGTCTTGGCGGAAAATGGGTTTTGCCATCCTTTTGGCTTTATCAGTTCTGGACTATGCCATTTGGCTTACAAAAGGCTCCAGCAACTTTTGAATGGTTAATGGATCGTTTTCCAGCCCCACAATAGTTGTGCCACTGCCTACCTCAGTGATGTTGTGATTAATAGCTGGCACTGGGAGGATCACCTGACACAGATAGCTGCTGTATTCCAGTGCCAGACTAATGGCAAACCCTGCCAAATGTGGCATACGCAAAGATGAGACAACCTACCTGAGGTATACCTTGGTGAAGAGTCAGGTACAGCCTCTGGTGGACAAGGTCCAGGCCTTTAGGACCTGCCCTACTATAACTTCAAAGAAGCAGGTGCACAGGTTTCTGGGAATGGCAGGATACTACTGCTGGTTTGTACCGGGGATTCTTATCCATTGTGGCCTCCCTCATCAATCTGCCCAAAGACAGGAGCTCAAAAAAGATCTGTTGGCTTTCTCACAGAATGGAAGGCTGTGAGAAATCCTTTCAGTTCCTAAATGCTCACCTCTGCAGAGAGTTCACCTCATACAGCCCAGGTTTCAACAAGGAATTTCTTCTACAGACTGATCCCTCCAAAGTCAGATTGGGAGCAGTCTTGTCCCAGGAAATCAACAGCAGGACACAGAATCATATATCTGAAAGGGATCTTGAGAGGTCATCTAGTCCAGTCCCCTGCACTCATGGCAGCACTAATTATCTAACCTGCTCTTAAAAGTCTCCAATGATGGAGATTCCACAAGCTCCCTAGGCAATTTATTCCAGTGCTGAACTGCCCTGACAGGAAGTTTTTCCTAATATCCAGCCTAAACCTCATTGCTGCAATTTAAGCCCATTGCTTCTTGTCCAATCCTCAGAGGTTAAGAAAAACAATTTTTCTTCCTCCTCCTTGTAACAACCTTTTACATACTTGAAAACCTTTTAAATACTTGAAAACATGTCCCCTCTCAGTCTTCTCTTTTCCCGACTAAACAAACCCATTTTTTTCAATCTTCCCTCATAGGTCATGTTTTCTAGACCTTCAATCATTTTTGTTGCTCTTCTCCTGACTCTCTCCAATTTGTCAACATCCTTCCTGAAATGTGGCACCCAGAACTGGACACAATACTCCAGTTGAGGCCTAAGCAAAGCAAAGTAGAGCAGAAGAATTACTTCTCATGTCTTTCCTACAACACTCCCTGCTAATTCATATCCTGTCCTCTACCTAAGCCAAAAACTGTTCCCAAGAGAAAAAGCCTACTCACCATTATAGTAAAGAAAAAGAGGGCTTAGTTGTGAAATGGGCCATGGAGGCACTCACATATTACCTTCTAGCAATAAGTTCATCCTATTCACAGAAAGACACCAGACCCTGATTCATGAGATGGTACCTGTCCTTCCAGCCCTTCTCATTTCAGATCCAGAGACTGCTGATTGAAATGCAGACTTTTTGTTTCAGGATGGAGGGGAGCTGGTGAGGGAGGGGAACTGGCAGTGGAGGGAAGGCTGTGTGAGGGGGCAGACAGGCCCCACCCTGGCAATGAGAAGTCTAAGGAGAGCCTGTGGACGCAACTGACCCCACCTCACTACACCTTTAGCCAATGTCAGGAGTGAAGGCGGGAGTGAAAAGGAGACCTAGTCCAGTTCAGGACTGACCAGTAAGGAGAGCTGGGCTCTGCTACTTCCTTGATGAGGTAATCCTCATTTCAGCCTAGAGCCTGAGGCAGCTCATTTTATGGATGAACCATTTAGTGGATGGAATGAATAGGCCCAGGAAGGCTGATAAAAAGGAGCTAGTTGCACAGAGACAAGCCTGGACCAATACGTTGGGGTCCTGCTGACAAATCCATGGACAACCCTAATTTATAAGTTTACTGTTTTCCTTTTTTTTTGTTTTGGACTTTAACACCCCAGAAGGGGTAGGACTCAGATGTACAATAGCCAGAAGATTAAGGAAGCCCAGCACTGGATCTGTGAGGGGCAACACCCAACTGTTGGGGACCCACAGCGGGGTGCATTGTGCCCTGCTCGGTCATGAGGAGGTGCTGCTGAGACAAGTTGGTCACATCCCCACTTTATCGAACTCCTTGTTTTAACAACCTAAATCTCATGGGGACTGTGGCCTTCTCATAAGCTTCCAACTTTCTTTTCAAATTTTTAAAATTAGCTATACTATCTTCATGACAGCTCAGGCAAAATAATGTTCTAAACATCTGAAACACGTGCTTTTAATTCTAGCAATCTAATCAATTAACTACCATAACATAGAATAAAGAATATCTGCTGCTTTTCAGAACACCAGCAATGGCATATCTCACAGGATTTTAATCTATATTAAAATGTGATAAATCTGAACCAGATCATCTGCTCCTATGATGAAATGTATGGCAGGGGATTTAGGAATAGGAAATCTTTGTGAGGTGTCCCTTTCCACATGCCTTTGCGCAACGGACTGTGGGACCTATCTAGAAAACCTGCAAATGCCCGTGGGAGGTTAGGGACAACTATATTAAAGCCCTCTCCCTCCGTGTCAGACTTGTGCCCCTTGTAGCCCCAGGCACTGGCAGCATGGGTCCCCTATCAGGGAGTTCCCCTCAATATTATTAATGGTGGCAGAATTATGCCCTTAACTATTACTGTTCAATACAATTAAGCACTCTTGTGATTAAGGTACATCATTGGTGATTTTATCAAAAGCAACAGACATTTTTTTAATCTATGGTCTACAAATACATTGTAATTAATGTGATTATTAGTGTAGCATGTTACTACTTAGAGTGAGTAAGAGTAGCTGAATTGGGCCCTCAGAGTTTGGGATGTAATTTCTAAAATTAGCTACAGTTTAAATACAGTGGCTGGTAAACCTCCAAGCAATCACCTGGTTATGCAAATGAACCACAGTTACAACTTCACATAAAAGTTTACATTCCATCATATCATAACTGTATGATTCTCTAATGTGGCACCACTTCTTTCAAAAAGTGAAGAGCCTGGTTGAGAAAATGCATTAGCTCTATTGCAACATTGAGAGGAGGACATGAACACGTTAGTGGAAAGTTTGTTGGGTATATGTTCTGCTCATATCTCACAGCATTTATACCTCTGATTTAAAATACTACCTACTGCAACCATAGCAGTGTAGTAATAAATATGCGAATGTTTTTATCTTTCAGATTTTTGCCATTTTCTTCATGTCATAAAAACCAGGAATATGACCCATTAATTCATACATCAAGTAAATATGGCCAAATGACTTATGGAATCAAACATTTCCGAGAAGAACATCATGAGAAATGGGTAGCAAACAAGGTGAGTCACTGTAATATTCAGCAAAGTGATAGTTTTCTAGATTGTTATTTTATGAAAATCAGAAAGCATTGGGCCTGGTCCAAAGTTCATTGAATTCAATGGGAACATTTCCAATAACTCTGATGGGCATTGATTCAGGACTTCAAGTAGTATAATGGCTTTAATCTTTAAAGGTCAGATTCTACAAGATATGGAGCTTTTTCAACTCTCTTTGAAGTCAATTGAGGTTAAGGACACTCAGCACCTCTCAGCCAGTGCTTCACACTTTATGGAATAAGGGCCTACAATTATTGGGGGGAATATGCTTCTGATAAATACCACATTACCTGCAATATGTGCAAAAGATATCCTGTTTCATGTACTGCTTTTTCTGATCTGGTAGAAGAATAAATATGAAACACCTAAGTGAATACTACTGAAAATCTCAACAAAAATTTGAAATATTAACAAATGCTTTTCTTCTTCCATTTTCTGCTCAGTTTTAAAAATGAGCAAAGAGCTATAGTTTCCATAGATATTTTCATCATTCTCTAATTTGTAAAAAAAATCTCAAGTCTTTCTAATTCCTAACACAATAGGATGTGATGTTTCTCAAAACTTTTAACAGTATATATATATAAGTTCAGTGGAAGGAATTCAATACAGGATGGGATGTCAAAAGCTTAAAAGCTTCAGTCATGTAGAGCATCGGTCACAAAGCATGAAATGGAAAAAAGACAATTGAACAATTGCTTCTTGGCGGTTTTGTAAGTTCTTGTCAGTTTTGGGAAGCAAAGGATTCTGAATTTATGTAATCTCCCAGTGGACTTAGGTTAAAGTGGATGAAAGAAAACAAAGTTATCACAAACCAATTCCTGCTAAACCATGGCCTGATTCTGTCAATGGGACTTCTTTGTACCCTGAATGAGGAGAATCGGTCTTCTGGACATTTACACAGTTTAGAGGGTCAGTGAGGATGCAATTAAAATGAATTAGAATTTTTTTTCTTTTTAAATGTTTTAACAGTATAGATACCATGTTCATATCAGCTCTTTAAATAGTGTCAGTGGTAACAGTATTAAGATATGTTTAATCACACTTTTCAAGCATGTTTTCCCTGTAAGTGTACATCCAAGCCTACAAAATCTGTTTCCTATGTCAATATGTTGCTAAGTGTAAAGAACCCAGAATTTTTTTTATTGCTTTTCTCCTCTACTCCAGCAAAGCTTCTCTAAAGAAAGAATCATATTCCTCTTTTGACTACAGTGATAATACTGTAGCTAGCTAGTCTTCAGTCCGTTAAGGATATGCTTGCTCTTTCTCCCCTGCCATCGCTCCAGTTTTAAAACAGTAATACTTACAAACATTTCAACTTGGTACGGAACATAAGGGAGACAGTAAAAAGGAAAAATGAATTCTTGATTTTTTAAATAAGGCTCCTCACATCAATATTAGTTTTTGTGTTTTCCACCAGATGTCTGATTTGGAAATTAAGATCATTAATAAGCAAAAAGCAGTTCTTTTCCCAACTTTTACACTTTTACAGTCAGCAGATTAAGACTCTGGAATTTTAACATAATGATTTTTATTAAACTGCATTGCAGTTAAATGCACATAGGCCAATAATTGAACTTTCTTTTGTTAGACCCCCAAGTGGGGCCCCAGGGCCAGACTACGGGTGCTCCGGCCTCCACCCCCCAACGGATTTTTCCCCCAGCCCTCAGAACTGCCACTGGTCACGTAGCTGCTCTGAAAGCAGAACTTGCAACAGGAAAAGCAGCCTTGTGGTCAGCCAGCCTGAAGAGACACAGTTCCCCTCGCGACGGTTGCTTCCTGGGTAGAGATGTTAGGGCCCGTCTGCCTCCCTTGTATGGGCATATGCCACTCGCGACCCCCCAATTGGCTTATCACAAACTATGACGACAAATTTACTATATATTGCCGGTCCCCTCCCGGGGACGGGCGGAGAGCCCCCGAATTCCTGTCGAAACCGTATCCAGGCCTGATCACCCTGCAGGCTCTCTCGGCTCACACGTTTCCTGAAGCCTAACCGGTTGCCGGCCGTAATGAAACTGTTGTGGTTTGTATGTGTAAGTATAATTAGCTGTTAAGTATTCTGTACTGATAGATAAGAGGCAAAGACTGATTCCAGCCGCCCCAAGATTCCTGCTAGGGGAAACCCGTTGACCAGGAAATCTTGAAAGCAAGGGGGATCAGTTAAGCCTCACAATTTATTTAGGGAAATTAGTTGCTGCACTTATGATTACTAATAGCACCAATATCACTTCTACTAACCCCTGGAATGATTTAGATAACTATTGGGACTTAGAAAAATACCAGGGCCAGCTTTTATTTGTAATTGCAGTATTTGTATTATTTGCTTTGGTAGTGTGTTGTAAGCCCCAGATGTAACTGATCGTGTTCTCCCTTATCATTATCTGTGATTCATTTAATAAACCCTTATTCTCTTAAACACTAAGAGTGATTGCTTGCGTGCTCTCCGTCGCTACCCGTGGGCACTTGACAACCCCCCCAGGGCATCCAGTGATCGAACCTCCGCCCTACCCCAACGCTCATTACCCGGTAGATAACGGGCACCTGGTGGCCATATTGGTGGAGCAAGGGGCGAGAGTAATCAGTAATCAACATCTTTTACAAAAAAAAAAAAAAAAAAAGGGGGGGGGGTCTGGATTTAGTTAAAACAAAATGAGATACAGGTAGCATTGTTTGAAGCCAGCAGGCATAGTGTAAGTAGGTTATAGAAAAGCTTCTCCAAACATTTTTTGCTGATATTTCTCAAGTCAGACCAGCAGCAATTCTGCTTTTCCAATCCTGGGCATTTCTTGGTAATATACATCATATAAGCTAGAAACTTAGCTGAGACCACTAAACTCATTTTTACATGTGATCTTAGACAGTTTTCAACCTAAATCTCTAGAGGTGAACAGCTATATCCATTAACCCAATATGACATCTAGCCTTCCAACTACTGATTCTAAATCAATATGAAGCTTCAATTAGGAGGCACTTACAAAAACAGAGAGCTAATAGAAAAGAAGAGCAGTTTCTTGACCTACCTGCTGCTTTTACTGGTCATTATCATCAGGAAAGAGTCTAAAAACTCCATTCCTCACCACTTCTTTAGGGAAAGAGGCCCTCTCAAAAAAGGCCCAAGATCAGATTTTCATAATCACTACCTTTAAAAGAGGAACTCTTTCTTTTTAATCACCACTTTAAGTGATCTACAAATTTATTTCTTGGATATATATTATGTTGTGCATAACTATACTGTACACAAGATAATCATATAAGCAGGAAATGCTATGAAAGACGCTTAACAAAATGGAAAACACCTTCATGCTGTTGAAAGTCTAAGAATCTTTCATCTCAGAATCTGTTACTTCTTCTTAGCACTTAATTGATTTTCCTACTTGGAATGTATCAAACTTTGTATATAAACACACTTTATATGACAATCCGAATATAAGGATGATAGCCCTGCTAGGATGTGCATTCAGCCTATCACTGCAGCAGTGCACTGGAGAGGGAAAAATACTATTTTTCTTGAAATGTGATCACCAATGACAGGGCAAGCCTACAAATTGTTATACCAAGTCCTCCCAAGAAATCACCTTGATGGTGAATTGCCTCTTCAAGTGTTAATGGAAAATATTTTGAGCCTGTTCCAAATTATCTGTTAAAAATCTAGTTTCCTTGTGTTTTATGGGTACACCATATTTAATTATAAATTGCTCAGACTTATACACATGTTTGTGTACACTGTTACTTTAAAAAAAATCACAAAAAGATTAGAATCTGACTATATAACTACTTGATATCCTATTGAGGAAAGAATAAACAATTAGGGTGAATATTGGTTTACTATATTTCCTCTTGAATAAACAAGATGGGGTATAGCACATCCTTTCTCAAAATATCATAGCAGCTGTTAGTGAATGTGAGAACTTAATAATTTTATTTCTACTTAGTAATGATCTCCAAACTGTTATCATACTCTATGACCATTTCAAAGACAGGGAAAAAATAGTGTGGTATTTACATTTTTTGTTGAAAGCATACAAATAGGTAAAGAGAAATATTACAACTGTTATAACTATTTGATTTTTGTTTCCACCTTTGTAAAAACTGATAAATAATTCACAACATGCTTTTTAACAGCACACTTCTAAAGCCTTATATTTTTTTGTTTTCAGTTATTTTTTATTTTTATTTATTTGCAAATGCTTTGAAGTCTCTTAGTCAGTATTTATATTAAGTATGCAGTTTTATATTAAGAACCTACCAATCACCATGAGTTTAATCTATAATGATAGGTCTCATGTAGTTGGATAGTCTGGGAATCAATATAGTAACTATAATTTTTTGGTTGTCAAAACACTCACATGTTCATATTTACTGAAGCAGAAATGCTATCCTACAGCTTTTAATCCAAATTGGAGTTAGTTTGCATATGCATTTTAGACAACTGACTTTAATGGCATCATTTAATGTTTTCCTTGTTTGGGAAATTCAGGAAGTGACATTTTAAGACGTTCCTTGTTGACAGAATCTTTCCTCATATGCCTTATTATAGGTGAATTACAACATGGCTGCAGCACTGTTTCATTATTTGCACATGCATTTTGGCCCTAAATACAATTTTATTATCTACAAAGCATAAAATATCCAAGTACTCCAAAGAATTAATTTAGAGAACCTAAGCATATTGCACAGAACATAAAGTTGACCTTTACCGTCTACAGCTTTTGGAATCGAGTGGGATGTGGAACACATCATAGACTTAATGTGGCACAACGCTGTCTGCAGAAACTTGGGTGGGACTGTGACTGCCTGCCCATTGCACCCGATGATTGAATCTGCTGTCACCAGCATCCTGATAATAATGAACATTCGGCTTAACGACCGTGATTATGATTATCATAATTGATGTGCAAGTGCAGTGTGTGAGGATCATTACAGCTGAACTGTACAGCAGAGAAACATGCCTCAGTTACAGATAATTTTACTTTTATGCATTGATTGGGATAAAATATGCCTTTCAAGTTCAACAGGCCAGCTTAATATAATTTTAGAAAAGTTTCTACATATATGAATTTATGATTATAAGCTTGCTGCAAAACAGCTACTCTAGCTGTTTGTTTTGAATGGTTTCATTCCATTAATAACAGCAAATAATTAAATAATTAGATATTTTCAAGGGGAAATATCTTATGAGTACAGCCTGCATTAATTAAATATCAAATTAAAAGTGTTTCTGATTGCTATGGCATTGCCTATGCTAGGAAAAAACAGGATATGTAATTCACCACCAGTACAGCTCCACAGACAGTTGCAGCACTGGAAGCTGTATTGTAGACAAGACAGAGGCATTTTTATCACTGTGTTGTGTAACCTGCAGAGCATGTGGTAAGTATTCCTGTGCATTGTATACACTACAGCTTCCATCGTTTTTGCCATCGGTGTAGAGCTACAGATCCAAATTTTGCCAGGGTAGATAGAGTCATTAACAATTCATCAGAGACAAGATCTTTTTTTTTTATATTTTCCATGATAATGATTGCATTCACCTGAGCTTGTAAAAAAATGCACAAGTATGTGAACAAAAGCATACACTAACTAAATATATATACGCACACATGTATACTCAAAATACATATATATATATACACACACATACCCAAATAAAATTGTATTTGTACTGCCGATGTGAGTTTGTATAATATGTATACATGTGTATGTATATCGTAGTGTATGTAATGACACTTGTTTACACCAGGATTACATTTGATTTTTAAAAGCAAATTCTTTGTCCTAATATCCTGGCGTTTTTGCTAGGCACCGCACCATGCTGTAGAACAAACTCTTGAGCATTGATTGGATTGCCACAGAAAAGCTTGCAGGAGGGGACTCAGGAAGAAAATCACTCTGAGCATCCCCGATGCAGAGTTCCTCATGCATTGATCCAGTGAACTGGGATTTGTTCTCTACACAGTATTCCAGCAGCAGTTGCACCAGTGACAAATGCAGAGATAAAATAATCTCTCTTCCTACTTGAGATTCCCCTGTTTATGCATCCAAGGATCAAATTAAACCTTTTGGCCACAATATTGCACTGGAAGCTGATGTTCAGCTGATTACCCTCTGTGACCCCCAAATCTTTTTCTTCCCAGGATAGAGTTCTCCATCCTATAAGTATGGCCTACATTCTTTGTTCCCAGATGTACACATTTACATGTAGACATATTAAAATGCGTATTTTCTTGTATTCAGTTTAACAAGTGATCTAAAAAGCACTGAATCAGTGTTCTCTCCTCTTCATTATTTCCCACTCCCTCAATTTTCATGTCATCGGCAATGTTAAATGTTAAAAATATTAAAAAATGTTAAATGATATTGAGCCAAGAACAGATCCCTGTGGGACCATTATTACTTGTGTAATTTAGAGCATCCCTTCAGCTGCTCCAAGTTATGCATTGGACTTAATTAGTCCTTAACTGGCCCAAAGATCTTACCGCCCCTTTCTTCCTCTTGCCCTGACCACAGCTCAGTCAAAACCAAAGGTTCTGGCCCTGTGGTTGTAAAGTCTGTGATATTTATGAAAAGCCATCTTTCACAGTCACTGCAGACCACATTTTTGTCTGCTGTATGTTATCCTTCAAAATAAGTATTGTGAGTCAAACCCTCTGATGCACCCTAGTTTAACAGTTACTTTTAAGTTTCCCCTTGCCTAAGCAGCTCCTGTGATACCCACACCTCTAGCCATTAGCACAAGAGGAGCACCAACTATCTATACACCCACAATCCCCAGCCCTTGGGACCCTGGACAGCTAGCATAAAATAAAGCAGCCCTTTGGAAGCTTTGATTTATGCCAGGGACCAGCCTAGTACGCAAATGGTCCCAGGATCAGGGAAACATAAAACTGCCTTAAAGCTACTTTTGCATTCCTCTCCTGACCTGTGCCATGTGCATCTTGGCTACAGCCTTAGATCTGGACCTAAGGTTTAAAGCCACTACCAATGGTTTAAGTATCTTAAAGAGAAGTGCAATATAAAATCTTGTCAATCTTATTGGGTTAACACACAAAGCAGTCTGTCAATTTGATTTATACATTACTTAGTACATAACTTTCTGTTATAGTATTTCCTTTTAGTAAATACTGTAATATGCTTTTGTGTACCATATATTTAAAAGGCAGAAAAATGTCACAGCAATCCTCATGAAATACCACGAAAGATACGCTGAATGTTAGCAATAAGTAACAAGGTAATTTACTCTCTCTCATTACCATATGTTGCATCATTCAGTCAGAGGCGAAAACAATTGCCATAATTGGTTTACATACTTGACAGTTTGCATAAACAGAGATTTCCCAGATTTCTGGTTGGAAATCTACATCATGTTTACTGAAATATGCTTTCTCTTGAAGACCACTATGTCACTGATTTCATTAAGTCAAATGGTACTAAAGTTCCCATGGGAAAATGTTCTTGAGTTATAGATTTTCCTTTCTGAGAAGATCTAGAGGTCATCCTACTGGGGCTGCCTTTGAAAATGCTGCTCTTAGTAAATTCTGTAATGTAAATGATGGACTGATAACCAGATTATTAACCATAGTCTGTCTGTCAAGTTATTTTTGTAGGTGCATAAGGAAGGTTAAAACTGTGAGGCAAATTAAAATCCACAAAATGTATCTCAGGATATTACTTAACCAAGTGTAGAAAAGACAATGTGAACAACTGAAAGGTTAAAAAGAAAGCCTGGAACAATTTTCTGTTGAAGGTTACTGTTGACTCTAAGAAAATAATAAGAAAGAATAATACAAAGTAGTGACTGGGAAGATTCAAGTCATTTAGTAAAGTTATTTGCATGAGAAAAGATACTGTCACCACTTTTCTAATCAAATCCACTCTAGTGGTTATTTGCAAAGGGTTTGTCAGCAACTAGTGGAACATTTTATAAAAACTGATTTTGAGTTCTGTAATTTCTCAGCGGGAAAATGCAGTCCCTTGATGATGATCCAGGGCTTTGAGGAATAAATTGATTCTAAAGAGAAAATTAGATGGTACTTATTATACTGTCTAACTAGCAATCCAGTGTCATTCGTCTGTAGGATGATAAATGTCTTGCTTTGTCTACCTTCTTCATTTAGTAATGCAACTTGCATGTTAGTGGCATAGAAAGAAAATCATGTATTTTTATAAGAGCAAACTTTGTCCATCATTTCTTATAGTACAGCTTGAGGGGCAGGGATGTTTTAACTTCCCAAATAATTATTCTTATGCAAATTACTTAGATGTTATAAAGCTCTTGTTTAAACAGAATTACTTTGGAAATAGTGTATACCCTGTAATCGTTCCAGCACTCCAGAAAAGTAAATGCTTCCAGGTTTTTAATGGAAGGTTATCAACTGAATTGGGAGTTGTACTGGTTGATGAAGTTTCACCTAAAAAGAAGATTAAATAAACCATAAATAAACAAGCAAATAAATAAATACAGTTAGAACTGGGCATTCACTAGCTTAATGATTTTCAATCTGTTGGAACAACAGTTCTTCTTACCTGACAAGGGGAATATGCAAATCTGTATGGAATTTTCTGTGCAGTTTTGCATTAATTAATCAGTATTCTTGAAAATTCAGAGCTCATTCCTGTAGCTGCCCCATGTGTGATGTTCCCACTAAAATCAGTTTAAGTCACATTTTCATTAAAGTCAACCTAGCTCTATTCTGAAGTCTGTGAGAGTTCTGCATACACTGTGGCTGCAGATTCAAGCCTAGATTGTCTTAGAGGACATTAGTCTGTCATTATATTCTGAAGCAAATAGAAATGAAATGAAAGAAGTGAAAAAGCTCTTTTGAGCTGTGTAGGAAATACATGGTATATATAGTTGTCATTAATGTAGTGCAATGAAATGCATTCAGGATACAGGGTCAGATCCCCAGATGGTGTAAATCACAGTTTAGCTCCATTAACTTCAATAGAGATGCACCACTTTATAAGAGATAAGGAGCTCTCCCATGATTCATACAATATCATAGGCAAAAAGCCTGACACCTGTTTTCAAGAAGGAATTTTCCAGGAGAAAGTTGTTACCCAGTTTCCAGAGGGATGAGAAATATTATTTCATTATGGATTTACTGTATCCTATCTTCAACTTCAGAATTGACTGTGGGCTTAAAAACTCAGGGTCTGATTCGCCAGCACACTCTCTGGCTTTGTAGTGCAATCTTGAGAGTCCTCACTCACATCCTGACCTTATGGCAAAGTATAATAGTAAATATTGTCCCAAGAGAGAACCAACTCTATGATGCTGCTGCACTGTGCTTAAATATTTTTATGATTTAACTCTCATTAGTAACAATATTTATTCTTTATAGATTAGAAGAACATACACCAAATATAAGCTCATCCTCCCCTTACCTCAGAGTATCTAGTTGCATGAGTGTGGGTTTGCAGGCCCACTTACAATCTATAAATAGTACCAGTTCTTTGGGGCAAATTTGTTGTTACTGTTTTACTGGGCACTAAGGACCTCATTCTGTTCCCATTTACACTTCAGTAATTTAAGAGTAACTCCATAGACATCAATAAAGTTAAACTGGTGTTAATGAGAAGAAACTTAAACCAGCTCACGTTATATGAAATCCACCTTGATAGATATAAGACCATTTACCTCAGAGTTTCTGTTTGCATGAGTCTGCAAAAAGGCATCTCCACTGTCTTATGCATTATGTAGTCATTGTTACCACCAGTGTAAATGAGCGAGAAGGTCTTGTACTAAACCCACTTTACACAGGTTTAAATGGCTACAAAAGAGGCAAAGCAGCGAAGAATCGGAATAGTTAAGTGGAATTAAGTAGAAAAGAGACTGATTTTACTTAGAACAATTAGGCAGCTTGGAAAAGGGGTTACGATACTTTTAGCAGCATTGTTTTCTACAATCAATCTGTTTGGGAAGGGCTCTACATTTTGGCCATTAGGAAGGAAACAAATAATAATTCCTGGCAGAAAGCTTTGAGGCGTGTTCAGATCTCTGAGATGTAGTTATATGAAAGAATGATACCTTAGTGTTAAATGCCACTGTATACCAGCCACTGTGCGTCCTGCTGTTTTGTTAGTAATACTACATAGGTGTGAGAGACTCAGACCTAAAAAAAACAAAGAACAAGTCAATCAAACAATAAAAAGCTCTGCATATTAAAACAGACTTTGTACCCTTATGTGAAGCTGCTTGATTGAGCAGTGCAATGTCAACCATGTCTTTCTTCTAATGCTAAAAGTAATGCACATAGACAGAGTGACAATCAGAGTACTGCCTCCCATCAGCTGTAATTAATCTTTTAGTTAACAAAGACTAGAAAAGCCTCTCATCAGCCTCTTCTGAAGTCTGAGGGACCCTGTTTTTTGATGTTTGCATTCTGAGTAAAATTGTCCCCACCAGTTCTAACAAATTGAAACACCAGGCTAATTATGGCGGCTAATGAAGTGTATGGAATGGTCACAGCTTGTCGTGAAACTGTTCCTTCAGCTCAGATTAGAGTTTCATCAATCACTTTTTTAAACTGATCCAGAATTGCTTCTGCCCAGTGCTTGGCATTTTTAATACTGTTTCTGTAATTGGTTTTTTCCCCAAAGCTTAGGCTATTTTTTGAAATATTACATTCTCAGGACAGGACTTACAAACTCTAGTTTATAAAAAACATTTCATTATTGCCTCTATCAGCTGATCAAGTGGTAGAAAGCTAATAAAAGGAGCACAAATATAAAATTTGATATATTGCTTTTAATCCAGCTAAAGGTAGCAATAAAGCATATACACGTATATGTATATGAATCATTATTCCTGTGGATTGGCTATATACTGCAATCACATGAGACATGGTTTGTGGGCTAGATGGTTCAAATCCCACCAAAGGACTTAAATGAAATGAATGTGTTGGTCTTAGTTTATTTCCTAGTGGATTACAGTCCTCCATATATCATTCAACATAGTTTGGCATGATTTGAAGTTTTTGCAGATGTCCAAGCCTTTGGCAGCAGGAAGACCAAAATGTCTTACTATTTAAAGAATTTGAACACTTTAGTCAAAACTGACGTCTTCAGAGATGTATGGGAAGCTTTACAATATAACTCATACAGCTACTAGCCTGTCAATGAACAAAATAACATATCACAATTTTTAAACATTCCCAGTTCCTGTTCATTTATAAAATTTTGATTTACTGCATTGGCATTCTACTATACAATATTTCTTTGGGAGTTCTGCATAGATGTTAAAAAATACATAGGACTAAATTCTGTCCTCCAACATGCACATTGGAGAATATAATTTAGTCTGTGCATTATCCACCTTAAAAATGAAATAAATATTTGTGCGCTTGGTGCTATAATTACTTGTGTTTGTATAAGAGGTTGTGGAGACTACTGCACACATGCACATCAACATCACATCAGAAAGGAAAAGAATTTTAGCTTTATTAAAAGCTATTTTTATTTATATTAAAAATCATAAATTAAATTTGTGCTAACACATCTAGTATATTGCATTTTTCTGAACACTATAACATCAATGATATAATATTTGACTACAAGTATCAAGTGTTCTTCAAGTAGTGTCTCTGTGGGTGCTCCACTTGAGGATACACCTGCACTCTGTGACTTTGATCAGAAATTTCTGGTAGCAGTGTTCATTTGGCCCATGCATGCACCCCACACTTCCCCATGCCCTTTGCCCCATGCCCAGTTCCTTCTCATCCGCATTTGGCCTGAGACAGAATCTACTGTGTGCCATTTCTCTAATAGTCAGCTTTTTTTGTCAGATAGTTACCTATATTTACTTACCTTATAGTGTTATAGTTGTGGGAACAACAGTTCCCTTTGTTTTTCTTTTCTTTCTTAAAAATGTTATTCATATAGGTATATAGTTAGGAGATTTCCCCTTCTAAGGGTTAAATTTTCATTAGTTTTTCCCTGGGAATGGTAGATGCCCCAGCACTCAAGGGGTACTTCTCCTGTCATGAGGCTATTCTAATAAGTGTCAGATTCTCCAGTGCCTTTACTATCTGAGTGATACTTGTATCTCCAGTGAGCGCAAGATCTCACTTTCTTCAAGGGTGGATCCCCCCCAAAATAGAGAAATTAAGTTTAAACTCCTAATGATGGAGCAAGCGTTATGTCCAGCTTAGGATCCATGAGCAGAGGACACTCTGTACATAGATCTCCCAGTACAGCTAGTCACCAGAGACCAGAAGCGAGGTAGGCGGTGCCACAGCACCAAGTACATCTATAGTACCAAAGTCTTCCTCTTCATCTGCCTCTAAGTATATGGAGGTAAGGAGTAAATCTCCAAGAAGCTCCTAGTCACCATCTCAGAAGAAGGCTACGGAGCCCTTAGGTCCAAAGATGAGCTCTATGCAGGCTCCAAGTGAGGCCAGTACACAAAGGTGAAAAGGAGTCAGTCATCTAAGAGAGACTTGGCACCAAGTTCAGATACCTGTACCCAGAACGACAGAGACAGGGTTGAAAAGACCAAGCCTATCCGTGAATAACACTTGGTACTGATAAAAATAAAATCACTGGTACCAAAGACCGCTCATCTAGCTACAGTACTGAGGAAACCAGAGCCAACTCACTCCCATACCAAACACTCAGCACCAGCTATATCAGTACCAAAGCCATCCTCCAAAGGTTCCCATTCAGCTCAAACTTTGATACTGTTGATACAGTGAGAGTTAAGGTACCCTGATAATCTGATAATATCTTCTGAGCTGGAGTCTCCTTTATTAACTGGGGGATTTGTCAATGTCAAGATTCTCTCAATCACCAAGCCCTCTATCACCTAGAACAGTGTTTCTCAAACTTTTTGATTCCAGGAACCAGCTCGCTGCCTTCTTAATCTGTCTGGGAGATCTCAGGGACCAGTGCCGGTCCACAGACTGGTTGTTGAGAAACACTGACCAAGAGTACCACACTTGCGCTCATCTATTCTGCAAACCATACAGCTATCTCCCCCCTTAGACTATGTGGAAGAGGACTCAAATTTGGGTGCAGGTTCCGCTGTCTAGTCTAGAATCTTTCCCTCTCTCACTCCTATATTGACATATTACAGGAGGATAGACTTCAAATGACACACACATAGAAGGAAAATAGATGGCTGTCTCTACCTATGCCATCTGAGCCCCCTCAGTGGCCTTGTTGGGACCAGTGGGTGTTCTATCATTAACAAGTTACACTGAGGACCTTGCAACACTGGAGGGAACAAAGAAGAGCCAATTTTGCTCAAACCCCTTTCCACCTATGCCAGAGAAGAGACCTTTGAGGAGCAAGAGGCATGGACTAATAAAGATATGACACCTTTTACTAATATTTGCTCCTCACTGCTTGAAGTTGTTGTCTCCACCACCTTCTGTGGCAGATGGCTTCAGGAGGCGGTTTCAGAAACTGATGAAATGGATTGCTGACATGCTGCAGATTCCCTTAGAGGAGGTTCTGGAAGCCCACCATAAACTCCTAGATATTTTCCACATTTAGATATCTATAAAGATTGCCCTTCCAGTTAATGAAGCTTTTATGGAGCCCACTAAGATGGTCTGGCAAACTTCATTACCATACCACTTACCTGCAAGAGGGTGGATAAAAAGTATTATGTTCCTGCTAGGGAACTGGAGTTTCAATTTTTTTCCTAATAGTGGAGGCCGCTAATGAACAAGGCAGACAGCATAACTCAAAGTCAGTAAGGAACACAAGAGGCTTGATCTTTTTGGCCATAAATCCTATACTGCAACTACACTTCAGTTCAGAAGAGCAAATTATCAGGCACTCATGATCAAATACGACTATTTAAATTATAACAAACTCAATTCTTTTACTGAGCATCTCCCTGAAGAATATCTGGACCAGTTTAGGTCCAATTTACAAAAAGATCAGCTCCTGGCAAAGACATCGCACCAGGCCTCCTTGTATGTGGCAGATACTGCAGCATAGCCTATTTCCAGTGCAATGGTCATGAGAAGAGCATATTGGCTAGAAGTGTTGGGCTTTCCACAAGAGCTTCAGAGTACTTTTGAAGACTTCCCTTTTGATGGTCACAAGCTTTTTGCAGACTTGACAGATATATCTTTCCACACGGTGGACTTGAGAGCCACGCTGTGATTTCTAGAAACTACTCTCCTGTAAATAAAAGGAGATTTAGTGGGAATCATACCTCTATTTGACAGATTGTACACCATCTGAAGCCCTGCCCAAGAGACCAAGATGTTCAAAAAAGAAACCTCCTTCAGCTACAACTACATCTTCTCACCCGTTCCTCCTACTGTGTTGATAATATCAGACACTTCACTTTTAGGTTGTGGGGCACATCTGGGACCTCATAAGGTATAGGGAAAATGGTCACTGTAAGAGCAGCTTCTGAATTAATCTTTCAGAATTGAGAGCCATCAAAAATGTTTGCCTACACTTCTAATACTAATCAAATCTAAGTCAGTAAAGATGGACAGAAAATGTGGCATGCATGTATTATATCAATCATCAGGGAGGCTCACGTTCCCCATCAATCTGTTCCAAAGCAATTAAACTCTGGAATTGGTGCATAGCCAACCACATAGTCATCTCAGCTTTTACACTCCCAGCTATTCAGAACACCATGACAGATGACTTCAGCAGACATTTCTTTTTAAATTACAAACAGGAACTGACCTGCAGAGTCCTCCACAATCTAGTTTTAGCCTGGGGGTTAGTGGAGGTTGATCTGTTTGCCATGGCAGCCAATGCAAAATTCATTAGGTATCACTCCAGAGGAGGTCTGGATCCTCAATCTAGATGTAAGCCGGGTCTGAATGAGTTTCTCTCTGACATTAAGTGATGATCAGGAGGAAAAGACTTCAGGAGCAGACTATATTTACATAAACACACCTACCCTGCCTAGGAATTGAGCAGAGGGAACTGCTTTGCCAAAGTGATCAATTTTGGCTGGTGTTGGGTTACAAGTCACTTTAGTACTGAGTGTAGTGATAATAAAATGCTAACCTGATTGTATGAGTAAAGGACAGCAGAATTGTACTTAGCCTTCCCTGACTGCTAGGGTCCCCCTCAAATGAACCTCACTTGCTAAGCAGGGGGTAGGGATGCCAAATCCCACTGAAAGAGAGAGAAGGTAGTGATAGGTGTTCCTGCCTGGTGGTGTGGGCTTTGCCTAAGGAGTCCTAGACACCATTTAACCTCCCACATACTGCTTAAAGACAGCACAAACTAGACTCAACTGAGAGTCCTTGTTTTGTTTAGTGATTTCTAGAGCTGAAATCACTGATGACCAGCTCTAAGTGCTAAGCCTTAGACCTGGTGTGGGACAGCATTTCAGTGAAACAGATCGCAGTACCTGCACTAGCAGGGAGGTTCCCACTAACTGCTGAAATCACTGAGAGCTGAGTTAAATGGTGGGACCTCAAGACATGGCATCGCAGAGTGCAGTAGAGAGGCAAGTGGCAGCAGAGAAGCAATGGCAAGCGGATGACAGTGCAGCAGTTCACAGTGGTGGCGGCATGCAGTGATGCAGAGTGAACTGCGGCAACTGTGAGCTCTTTGCAGTGGAGAGAGAGGGGAGTGATGTGTTAAAGGAACATTTGTCTGTCAGACTGTCACACTGCAAGATGATACACTGAGGCAAAGGGCACTGCCTAACATACTCTGGGGTGGACATTTTGCTCATGGTCATATGTATTTGAACCACGGTCATGGTATTTTCCCAAATTAATGCTGGATTCCTTTTCCCTTTTATTAAAAGTTTTCTTTGCTATACACAGATACAGGGCTTGCGAGTGGGGAAGTATTGCCTCATAGAGGCACCTGGGCTCCCAAGGTGGTTTTAATTTTCCCATATTGGGTGGGGGCTTGAGACGGTTCTGTTTTGTACTGTTAAGAGGAATCCCTAGATACTGAACCCAGCCCTTTGTTGCTGCCAATTCCACTTGGCATAAAGGGTACATATCAGAGACATATTCCTCATCTCACAGACAAAAGCACTTCCCTATTCATATCCACCAACACCATTATTGTTAAAGGTTCTCAGTAAGATCAAGCAAGATAAAGCCAGAGTCATATTGATTCCTCAAATGAGGCCAAGACAGGTCTAGTATCCTTATTTGATCAGACTCACCCTCTCTACCCTTTGTGAAGGCTTCCAATCAGTCCTTGCCTACTGACCCAGAATGCTGGTCAAACACTTTACCCCAAGCTATAGATTCTGAGGGTACGTCTACACTACAGGATTATTCCGATTTTACATAAGCCAGTTTTGTAAAACAGATTGTATAAAGTCGAATGCACATGGCCACACAAAGCACAATAATTCAGTGTCCATGTACTGAGGCTAGCGTCAATTTCTGGAGCGTTGCACTGTGGGTAGCTATCCCGTAGCTATCCCAGAGTTCCCGCAGTCTCCCCCGCCCATTGGAATTCTGGGTTGAGATCCCAATGCATGATGATGCAAAAACAGTGTCGCGGGTGATTCTGGGTAAATGTCGTCACTCATTCCTTCCTCCATGAAGGCAACGGCAGACAATCATTTCATGCCCTTTTTCCCTGGATTGCCCTGGCAGATGCCATAGCATGGCAACCATGGAGCCCATTTTGCCTTTTGTCACTGTCACCGTATGTGTACTGGATGCTGCTGATAGAGGCGGTACTGCAGTGCTACACAGCAGCATTCATTTGCCTTTGCAAGGTAGAAGAGATGGTTACCATCCCTATTGTATTGTCTGCCATGCCATTGTAAATTGGCGATGAAATGACGGTCATAAGTCATTCTGTACCATCTGCTACTGTCATGGGTGCTCCTGGCTTGCCTTCGCTGAGGTCGGCCGGGGGCGCAAAGACAAAAATGGGAATGACTCCCCGGGTCATTCCCTCCTTTATGTTTTATCTAAAAATAGAGTCAGTCCTGCCTAGAATATGGGGCAAGTGTACTAGAGAACCAGAGAGCACAGCCGCTCCGTGTCATATCCCACAGAAATGATGAGCTGCATGCCATTCTAGGGGGTGCCTCTGCAACAACCCCATCCATTGCTTCCCTCCTCCCCCAACCCTCCTGGGCTACCATTGCAGTGTCCCCCCATTTGTGTGATTAAGTAATAAAGAATGCAGGAATAAGAAACTGACTTTTTAGTGAGATAAAATGAGGGGGAGGCAGCCTCCAACTGCTATGATAGTCCAGGCAGGACATTAAACAGTGAGGGGGAGAGGAGCCCAGCCTCCCGCTGCTATGATAGTGTAGGCAGTACAGAATCTTTTCTTTAGACATGAAAGTGGGGGGAGCTGATGGAGCTCAGCCCCAAGTTGCTATGATGAAGACGGTTACCAGCCATCCTGTACCATCTGCTGGGAATGACTGGGAGTCATTCCTATTTTTACCCAGGTGCCCCTGGCCGACCTCACCGAGGCCAGCCAGGAGCACTCACAGGATGATGAGGACAGCTATCAGTCATTTTGCACTGTACCATCTGCCACCGGGGAGGTGACGGGAGAGGATGCTGCTGTTCAGTGCCGCAGCACCGCGTCTACCAGCAGCATGCAGTAGACATACGGTGACTTGAAAAAAAGTCAAGAAACGATTTTTCTCCCTTTTCTTTCATGGGGGGAGACATGGGGGAGGGGCAAATTGACGAGATATACCTTGAACCACCCCGGACAATGTGTTTGACCCTACAGGCATTGGGTCCTCAGCCAAGAATACAAATGCTTTTCGGAGACTGCGGGGACTGTGGGATAGCTGGAGTCCTCAGTATCCCCTCCCTCCCTCCATGAGCGTCCATTTGATTCTTTGGCTTTCTGTTATGCTTGCCACACAGCATTGTGCTGTGGCCTCTGTCTATCATAGCCTGGAGATTTTTTCAAATGCTTTGTCATTTTGTCTTCTGTAACGGAGCTCTGATAGAACAGATTTGTCTCCCCATACAGCGATCAGATCCAGTATCTCCCGTACGGTCCATGCTGGAGCTCTTTTTGGATTTGGGACTGCATCGCCACCCGTGCTGATCAGAGCTCCACGCTAGGCAAACAGGAAATGAAATTCAACAGTTTGTGGGGCTTTTCCTGTGTACCTGGCCAGTGCATCTGAGTTCAGATGGCTTTCCAGAGCGGTCACAATGCTACACTGTGGGATACTGCCCAGAGGCCAATACCGTCGATTTGCGGCCACACTAACCCTAATCCGATATGGCAATACCGATTTCAGCGCTACTCGTCTCGTCGGGGAGGAGTACAGAAACCGGTTTAAACAGCCCTTTATATCAATATAAAGGGCCGTGTTGTGTGGACGGGTGCAGGGTTAAATCGGTTTAACGCTGCTAAATTCGGTTTAAACACATAGTGTAGACCAGGCCTGAGGCTCCAACATAGTTCCTCAGTGGTTCTCGGGAATAGAGATAGCCCATTTTTCAGAAGTACAAGACATCTTATTAAATAGTAGACAAGAACTGACAAGAAATACCTTCAGAAATGGAAAAAATGTTATCTTTGGTGTAACAGCCAGATTTCACCAATTCACTCTCCTCTTCCCAGGAGAATTATGAAAAATCATCTTGATTCCTTGAATTCCATTATGGTTCACTTAGCAGCAGCAACAGCTTTTCATATACCCATAGGAGCATTTTCACTTTTTGCTCATCCCACTGTGGCAAGATTCCTAATAGGTTTATCGACTCTCTCCCCACTAATCAGAGTCCCTACGCTGAGCTGAGCTGAGCCTTGAACCTAGTACTTATGCATTATGAAACATGCTTTTGAACCACTAGTTACATGTTCTTTATTATATTTATCAGTGAAGACAGCCTTCCTGGTAGCAAAGGGTGGGAGAACTGGGGGCCTTAATGGCAGACCCTCCATTTATGATATTCACCAGACAGAAATGCTACGGGCATATCCAAATTTTTTTGCCTAAGGTGTTTCATATTAATACATTCATATTTCGTATGAAACAAACCATTCAACTCCTATTTTTCTCCCAGAACAGCACCAGACTAGTCAAGAAGCCATATTCAAAATCCTAGTTGTCCAACCTAAACCTCCCTTGCTGAAATTTAATCCCATTGCTATCCTCAGAGGTTAAAAAAAAGTTTCCTCCTTCTTGTAACAACCTTATACATACTTGAAAACTGTTATGTCTCCTCTCGGTCTTTTCTCTTCCAGACTAAAGAAACCCAGTTTTTTCAATCTTCCCTCATAGGTCATGTTTTCTAGACCTTTAATCATTTTTGTGGCTCATCTCTGGATTTTCTCCAATTTGTCCACATCTTTCCTGAAATGTGGCGCATAGAACTGGATTCAATACTCCAGTTCAGGCCTAATCAGAGGGGAGTAGAGCTGAAGAATTACTTCTCATGTCTTGCTTACAATACTCCTGTTAATACATCTCAGAATGATGTGTGCTTTTTTTGCAATAACGTTACAGTGTTGACTCATATTTAGCTTTTGTTCCACTATGTCCCCCAGATCCCTTTCCACATTACTCCTTCCTAGGCAGTCATTTCCCATTTTGTATGTGTGCAACTGATTGTTCCTTCCTAAATGGAGTACTTTGCATTTGTTCTTATTGAATTTCATCCTATTTACTTCAGACCATTTCTCCAGTTTGTCCAGACCATTTTGAATTTTAATCCTTTCCTCCAAACCACTTGCAACCCCTCCCAGCTTGGTATCATCCACAAACTTTATAAATGTACTCTGTATGCCATTATCTAAATCATTGATGAAGCTATTGAACAGAACTGGACCCAGTACTGTGCCCCCTGAGATCCCACTCATTATGCCCTTCCAGCATGACTGTGAACCACTGATAACTACACTCTGGGAACAGTTTTCCAACCAGTTTTTCACCCACCTTATAGTAGCTCCATCTAGGTTGCATTTCCCTAGTTTATTTATGAGAAGGTCATGTGGGACAATATCAAAAGATATACTACATCTACCACTTACCCCCATCCACAAGGCTTGTTACCCTGTCAAAGAGCTATCAGGTTGGTTTGACACGGTTTGTTTTTGACAAATCCATACTGGCTGTTTGTCATAACCTAGTCCCAGATTTGGACCTTAGCGTCCAAAATATGGGGGTTAGCATGAAAACCTCCAAGCTTAGTTACCAGCTTGGACCTGGTACTGCTGCCACCACCCAAAATATTAGAGTGTTTTGGGGCACTCTAGTCCCCCCGAAACCCTTCCCTGGGGACCCCAAGACCCAAACCCTTGAGTCTCACAACAAAGGGAAAGAAATCTTTTCCCTTCCCCCCTCCGGGTGCTCCTGGAGAGATACACAGAAGCAACCTCCGTGAATCTAAGCAGAGGGACTCCACCCTCCCCGTTCCCAGTCCTGGAGAACAGAATTACCTCCCTCTTCACCCAGAGGGAATGCAAAATCAAGCTAGTAAATCTAACACACACAGAGTTCCCTCTGACTTCTTCCTCCCACCAATTCCCTGGTGAGTACAGACTCAATTCCCTGGAATTTCCCACTAAAGAAAAACTCCAGCAGGTCTTAAAAAGAAAGCTTTATATAAAAAGAAAGAAAAAATGCATAAAAATGGTCTCTCTGTATTAAGGTGACAAATACAGGGTCAATTGCTTAAAAGAATATTGAATAAACAGCCTTATTCAAACAGAATACAATTTAAAGCACTCCAGCAACTATATTCATGTAAATACAAAAAAACATATAAATCCTATCTGATCTTTTTGTACTTACAACTGGGAAACAGAAGATTAGCAAGCAGGAAATAGAAATTACTCCTCATCTGAGAGAGCATACAGGCAGACAGACAAAGAACTCAGACACAAACTTTCCTCCACCCAGAGTTGAAAAAATCCGGTTTCCTGATTGGTCCTCTGGTCAGGTGCCTCAGGTTACTTTTTTTTTCAGGTGAAAGAGACATTAACCCTTAGCTATCTTTTTATGACACTGTTACTTACCACCTTATTTCTTCTAGTTGTTTGCAAACTGATTGCTGAATTATTTGCTCCATTATTTTTCCAGATACAGAAGTTAAGCTGACTGGTCTGTAATTCCCCGGGTTGTCTTTATTTTCCTTTTTATAGATGAGCACTATATTTGCCCTTTTCCAGTCTTCTGGAATTTCTCCCATCTTCCATGACTTCTCAAAGATAATCGTTAATGGCTCAGATATCTCCTCAGTCAACTCCTTGAGTATTCTAGGATGCATTTCATCAAGCCCTGGTGACTTGAAGACATCTAATTTGTCCATCTAACTTATTCTTTCCCTGTTTTAGCCTCTTCTGATCCTACCTCATTTTCACTGGCATTCACTATGTTAGACGTGCAATCACCACCAACCTTCTTGGTAAAAACCAAAACAAAGAAGTCATTAAGCATCTCTGCCATTTCCACATCTTCTGTTATTATTCCTCCCCCCACTGAGTAATGAGCCTACCATGTCTTTGGACTTCCCCCTGCTTCTAATGTATTTGTAGAATGTTTTCTTGTTACCCTTTATGTATCTAGTAGTTTGATCTCATTTTGTGCCTTGGCCTTTCTAATTTTGTCCCTACATACTTGTGTTGTTTATATTCATCCTTTGTAATGTGACCTAGTTTCCACTTTTTGTAGGACTCTTTTCTGATTTTTAGATCATTGAAGATCTCCTGGTTAAGCCAGGGTGGTCTCTTGCCATACTTCCTATCTTTCCTATGTAGTGAGATACTTTCCTCTTGTGCCCTTAATAATGTCTCCTTGAAAAACTGCCAACTGTCTTCAACTGTTTTTCTTAGACTTGCTTGGGATGGGATCTTATCTACCAACTCCTTGAGTTTGCTAAAGTCTGCCTTCTTGAAATCCATTTTCTTATTTTGCTATTCTCCCTCCTACCATTCCTTAGAATCATGAACTCTATCATTTCATGATCACTTTCACCCAAGCTGCCTTCCACTTTCAAATTCTCAACCAATTCCTCTCTATTTGTCAAAATCAAATCTAGAACAGCCTCTCTCCTAGTAGCTTTCTCCACCTTCTGAAATAAAAGGTTGTCTCCAATACATTCCAAGAACTTATTGGATAATCTGTGCTCCGCTGTTTTATTTTCCAACAGATGTCTGGGTAGTTGAAGTCCCCCATCACCACCAAGTCCTGTGCTCTGGATGATTTTGTTAGCTGTTTAAAAAAAGCCTCATCCACCTCTTCTTCCTGGTTAGGTGGTCTGTAGTAGACCCCTACCATGACATCACCCTTGTTTTTTATCCTTTTTATCCTTACCCAGAGACTTCCCAACCTCGGTTCAAGTGTATACATTTTTAACATATAAGGCAACATCTCCTCCCTTTTTTCCCTGTCGCTCCTTCCTGAGCAAGCTGTACCCTTCTATACCAATATTCCAGTCGTGTATTATTCCACCAGGTCTCTGTTATGCCTACTATATCATAGTTGTGTTTATTTACTAGCATTTCAAGTTCTTCCTGCTTAGAAACAAGAGTTTGGTAATTTTGAGACAGAGGTTATCAAAATGGATCTCCTTTATTAAGATAAATTATAACAGAACTCATATTGAATCCCCTTCGAGAGTGATAGCACATTCCACAAGAGCACTGTCTATGTCTATACTCTTACTTAACAATATACCAGTTGGAGACATCTGTAGAGTGGCAACTTGGTCATCTGATCCTATTTTTTCTAATCATTATGCCTTTGTACCTGCAGCAAGATCACATGCAACTCTAGCCAATGCAGTTCTTTCTTCTATATTGGACTCTTCTCCGAATCGCCCATCTCTTTAATGGAGGTACTGTTTGGGAGTCACCTGAAGTGGAGCACCCTGAAGTGGAGACACTTCTCAAAGAAGGAGGAGGGGTTACTTACCTGGTGCAGTAACTGGAGGTCTTCAAGGTGTGTCCCCCTGTTGGTGCTCCACTACCGAACCTTTGTCCCCTGTGCTTCGGAGTCTCCTGTGTCTTTGCTGTGGAGAAGGATCTAAGGGCTGTTCACCCACGCAGCCGCACTTAGCTTCAGTGTGGAGCCTGAGGATGTGTGGGACACATACATGGGCCAAACAGGTACTGCTACCAAAAATCTCCAATCAAAGGGGCAGGGTGAATTCCGAAGTGGAGTCTCACAGGGATAGAAATCTCAAATAACTCCAGTTACAGCACCAGGTGAGTAACCTTTTCTTACTGTCTCTAAAATTGGGCCTGTCAACCAATATATAATCAGTTGTAATTTGATAGAATTAGATTCATATCAATTGCCAACATGAATTTATGCCAAATGGGTAAATGATCAGTGATGCGGATCTGTTATTCTTTGTCATTTTTCTTTAGACATGGTTGAATACTGATATTTGACATACAAGAAAAAGCTGCTGGATTTACATGTGGGAATGAATGAATAAATAATCACTAATGATAAGCAAAAGGAAATAGGACACCCATACAGGAAATATAGTTTATAGTATGAAAATGAAGGAAAGGAAAAGGAATAACAGGTTTTTGGCCTAGAAGAAGTGGTTCCTGTTTTACTGACATGGGCAGATCACATGAGGAATCTTATACCTTTATGTTCTCTCCTAGTCCCTACCTCTCCCTTTCAAATCTAGCTCTTACCCTACCATTTCCTTCAACTGTTTTCCCTCTGATACATACACACTCCAATTCACTCACACCTTCCTTCATTAGATGACTCCATTCCCCTCTGCACTCTCTTCAAATCTCCTTAGCTCCTCACAGTCCCCATCTGCTCATAAACACATGCATGCACACAAACATCCCTATCTCCTAACACCTCCTCCTCCTACCTAATCTCTCCATAGTTCAGAACCACCTCTTTATCTCTGAATTCTTAACTACCCAACATACCCCTCCTGATACAGAAAAATCCATTCTCAGACCCTTCTCTACTTAACGCCCATAACCAGAATCAGAAACCATGTAAACCATATCAGAACTGTCCCTAGCACCCTGGGTCAGAGGCTCCAGAGAAGAACTCTGGCTGCCGGGAGCATGTGCAAGGAATCCTATATTCTGAATTAGCCCCACAGAAGTATGCATTCCCTGTTCTGTGCCTTTTCCCTCTGTTCCCTGTAGCCTGTGTGTTACACCTCCATCTGAAATCCCCTGGGGGCAGCAGATAGTACTGTACAATGCAGTACTTCAGCCACGCAGTTGTGTATTATTGATGAGATTTAGCCTCATTAGTCCCTAAATGCCACCTACTGCTGGTTCTCCCTAAACATACATATATAGAAAGGGAGAAGACAGGGTAAAAATAAAACAGTAAATACCCTGAAATAGCTGGAACCATGCCAACATGGCCTAAAAGATTTATGAGTAAGGGAAGACTGATACCAAATAAATAACAGGAAGCTGAGTTTGTGTATGTACCTTATGCACACAAATACTCAAGTATACCCAGTCTTCATGCATGCAAATGGCCAGTTAGATGCCTATCTGACCATATGCATGTGAAAATACCTACTGTGATTGCCACAGAGGGTATTTATGTGTATCAATTGGGCACACACAAATGTATGCTTAAAACTATTATCATATTTAGACATTACACACAGACACACACATACAATATAAAATATATTTGTAGGCTAGAGGTCCCGAGGATTAAATAGCTTGTTTAGGGTGTCTGATGAGTTTTCATCCAGCAAAAATATTTCAGGACTACTGTGGCGCACTATTCTAAAAGGCAGACAAGATATATCATGGCTAGAGCTGGTTGAAACCTAATATATCTGTTTCACTAGAATTTTTGAGATTTCAAATTAGAGCAAAAGCAAATAATTTATAAATTACTTGCAAAATGGAAAATCCAAAAAATGTCGGGTTCAGAAAATTTTCATGTTGGAATTTTGAAATTGTGTTGGAATTTTGATTCAAATTTTATTTTATATAGTTTCCATATTATAGTATTTTTATATTTACATTATGTCATAACGTCAGTAGTAGTAGTGCATACTATACATTATTACTACTAATATAATAATATGATATAATGGAATAGAGTATTTCAACGATTATTTTTTTTAAAAAAATAAAAGGATGGAGTGCTAAAGTAGCCACTTTGGAAATATATTAAATAACATAACGCTTTAATCATATATGGGGAAAAATAAGAGCTTCTCAGTGGCTATTGGGTAGTTAAACACTGGAATAGATTGCCTAGGGAAGTTGTGGAATCTCCATCGCTGGAGATATTTAAGAGTAGGTTAGATAAATGTCTATCAGGGATGGTCTAGACAGTATTTGGTCCTGCCATGAGGGCAGGGGACTGGACTCAATGACCTCTCGAGGTCCCTTCCAGTCCTAGAGTCTATGAGTCTATGAGTCTATGGTTAGATCTCTTCAATCCCAACCCCTCCCTACCCTCCACACCCCCATACCCAGTGGGCACTGCCCAACTGAGTGATTTAATCAGTTTGCATCCATGATTTTGAAGAAGAAGAAGAAGAAGAACAGGTTATGTGAACAGTGAGGTACAGAGAACACCCACATCTTGATATAGGAATAGATTATCTCATAAAGAGGAGAAAATTACTGGCAGAAGAACTGAAACACTGACTGAGGGTTGTGCCTAATAGTCTTCTTTTCCCAGATGCAATGAAAGTCAGGTTAAGTGCCACTTCATGAGAAGGGTCATTGGGAAAGTGGGCCAAGAAGACAGGATTTGGTCATAGATTGAACATGACTTTTATATAAACCCCTTCGATAGAGCCAAAGTAAGAATCAATACCGATTGCTGCAACTCTTCCTTTTCATAGAGATAACAGAACAGGGACATCCTCGTATGTCTGAACTGAATAGATCAATTTGTGCAAACACTTAGGCCAAAGATATATGGACTAAAAGCAGGCACAGTGATTTATAAAATCCAACTTTAGTCGAACAATAGCATGTTGATGACTGTTCACTGGATAACAATCCTGATGACTGAAGTCTCCCCATGTTATGCAGATTATCTTCATTTACAAGATACATTTTGATTTCGGTGGCTAAACAGTGTTGCATGAAATATCTAGGTGTCAATTTAACTCACAGTTGGATTAACTCTAGGAGTCAAACTATATTCTCTTGCTGTAAATACAACAAAAAACACACACACACACAAAAGAGGTCTACTGAATCAGTAAAAAGTAATAACATTGTGCATGGGGAAAATCACAGTGGCCAAATTGGCACTACTTCCATAAATTATTTTTGTGTTTCTAATCTTCCCCATAGAGATCCTTTTCAAAACTACTAGGAGAATTGCTATCTTCCACATCCTCATTTATTTGGATGAAATTAAGAGAGAGAGAGAGAGAGAGATACTTACCCCATAACGCACCACCTAGTATCTTAGAGGATACTGCTGTGCAGACCAAATTAATAACACTAGTTTTGTAATAAAGTGGGGATAAACACAAGTATTATAACAAAGGAGAAGAAAAGGATTGTAATTTTCCTTCCCAGGCAGCAAAAACTGCCTTAGAAAAGGTCTTATCTTGCAGTGAAACTACTACCTTTAAAATCTGGGATAAAGCCAGAGTTATGGTCAGCCTTTCTCCTCCACTTTAAAACCAATTAGGTATACTTCAAATCTCCTTCCGGGAGACACTAATTCCATTTTTTGTGTATGCACAAGTGGGAAGGGAGAAGAGAGGATTGCAGAGAATGGATTGGTCATTTAGAAATGAGATAAAACTGGACATGGAGGAGATACGGAAAAACATTTACTTTGCTCAGTATTCCAGCCTTTAACTACCTACAGTTAAACACTTTGCCCTTAATCCATAATCTCTGACAGATTTCCAGAAACTTCTTGCAAACACTGAAAGAATAACAACAGATTCAGGCTCAAAAGGTATTATCAGGTTTTTTTGTGTTTAGAAAAATCATCAAACAGAAATGGAAGATAAATGTAATTATATGAAAAGAAAATCTCTCAAAAAGGAAATTTTTATTTGAGTAGTGGTTGCTGATCTAGTGATGGCTGCCTCCTCTCCCATCTTTGTTACCATTACACAATCTTGTTTCAGTTAGGTCAGGATAGCCTCTCAGCTGAAAAAGATTTTCAGATATATCAGATGCATGCTGTAGAGGGTGAAATGTAATGTAACTCCCTGACTTTATGGTGAGACTGTCCTAAAACACAAGAACACTGATCCAATACTTGCTCTTTAATATAACAGAAAAGTTAAGATATACCCTTGACCACATAGTGGTTGTATTGAGACATCCAGTGAAGGATATTTACTCGTAGCAACATGCGAGGCTCACAACATCTCTCTAAGTTGTGACAAGAGGTGTACTGGCTGAGATTTGAAAAAGAAAAGATGCACCAGCTAATATTGTGTGGCTCAAAATGTTCTAAAGCATCTTAAATTCACAGATTGTGACAAAGAAGATGAAAGATAATACTGAAACAGGCAGAAGACTTTAAATAATGTAATTGGTTCACTTCATTGCATGATAATTGCAAACATTTTAACTATTCTGAATAAAGAGTCGTTACTAAGGCTGGAAAAGGAATTAGAGTGCATCTTCTTATGCCTCATCCCTCCTGTTCAGTACGTTTTTCAGTGCTCTCAGAAATATTGTACTATGCATTGCTTTGTTCAGGTATTTGCACATGAGCATTCACACATGCAAATTCTGCAAAATAAATACAAAATCTTTATTCTGTTACTGATTTAGGAATATTTTGTGTTTTTTCAAATTAATTTTAAAGTCTAATCAATCACACAAATCTAGAAATGTCTAACTGTTTTTTCTTAATTCAGAGCTTTTCTAGACAAACAATTAGTGCACGACAAGCTGAGTTGTTAATCTACATAAGGGGTTCTCAAACTGGGGGTCAGGATCCCTCTGGGGGTCGTGAGGTTATTACATGGGGGGTTGCGGGGTTATTATATGGGGGGGTTGCAAGCTGTCAGCCTCCACCCCAAAGCCTGCTTTGCCTCCAGCATTTATAATGGTGTTAAATATATAAAAAAGTGATTTTAATTTATAGCGGGGGGTCGCTCTCAGAGACTTGCTGTGTGAAAGGGGTCACCAGTAAAAAAGTTTGAGAGCCACTGATCTACAGACTAACCATCCATGTGGATCCTGCTGCTGCACACTAGAAGTTCTCTAGTGCACGTTACGTACACAAACCACATTAGGAGACTTTAAGTGCACAGCAGCAGGGTCCACATGGATAGTTAGCACATGGCACACTGGAGTGCTGTAGATTTACACTCCCCTCATGCACTCAGTGTTTGTGTAGGCATGCCTTTACACTGAACCAAGTCAAAACCATACTACATCAAACCACCACTATTTCTAACCTGAGGAGGCCAAGCCTGAACTACCCTTAACCATCTGAGTTGCTGAAAACAGTCAGCCTACTAGAATTAATTCAAAACACCCTCTCACATGTAAAAATCAATTAAGAACAAACAAATTAGAACCACCTCCAACCCACTAGAATTAAGCCAGTTTACTTACAACCTGTTGGATTCAAAACTAACTGTGATTTACCTACTCCCCCCCCCAAAAAATCACAGCTCACTTCCAGAAACCTGATCCAGAACAGCGTGAAAAATGCCAAACTGGAATCACTTCTAAGCATCAGATACCACTTCAGATTAACCTGATCATTGTTTCATGTGGTTCTGACTTTTACTGATAAAGTGAAAAGTGGTTTGGCATTGTCAATTCAGAATGTATTCCACCTTAGTTCCTGCTGGCATGATTCTGTCAATTTAAGATAGATGCAACTTGATCAGGGCAGGTTAAGTGTTTTTTGGCTTTAGTCCAGCAAGTTAAACATGGTGCTGGTCTGTCTTGGCAGACCACAGTTGGCTATGGAAAGAGAATGCTAGAGTTGAGCATAGTAGACAATGGAAGAGCAGCATATAAATGTCATAAATCAAGATACTCATGCCTAAATGCATTATTTTCTAGCACATATCCTATTGCCAGCAGTTGCAAAGTGAGCGATCATCCGGCCAAAGAATTAGTATAAGGATGCAAGGTCTCTGTTTACATTCCCACCCCCTTACTTTTCATCAAAAGCTTTTAAAGACAGTATGTTTATATGTACACAGGATTGTAATGTTGGGCATAGTTCCACCTCACTTGGATTAATATCCTCATAAAAGGTTTATTTATTACTCATTAGTGTGTTTTCATTTTTGACAAATGTCATTTATACACCTTAGATAAATTAAGATGAAGCTACTAAATTTCTACTCCCCTTTTAAAAAATGCTTTTTGAACGTGGCCTGTAATAAACCGAGATTTGAATGACAATAGCAAATAAGTAACTCTTTGGATTCTGAATACCAATCAAACTATTTCACCTGCACATTTGTTTTTTAGCCCAGATTCAGTAAAGTTCAAGAGTATCCAAGTATGAAATAGCTTGTGAAGAAATTCACATTGCTTTCTTAATTTAATTTACTTGTAAAAAAGACTACATTAGTTCAGAAAATAGAATATCATCTTTGGCAATTTTGGTTCAAATATAGATACTGGGCCTGTTCAGACACAGGCAGAACAAAAATTTGGATAGTGCAGTTTCCACAGATTATTTTAATAATGTGTATGAGAGTATAATACAGTATACACTGTAATGTTTGCTTTTGCAGACTAGTTTGTGAAGGATATTACACTTTTTAAAACTGAGAATGGGATCGGAATTTGCCAAAAAGGGGAGTCCCACCCTGAAAAGTGACTATGTAAATGTGCCAATTTTCTCTTCCATAGCTCTGTTTCCTGTGTGTATTCAGAGTTACAGCTGCATAGAATTAATAAAAAATAAGGTTTTGTTTCTTTTTACAACATTGCAGAGCCAATACAGATATGGGAGAAAGAGCTGGATTCTAACCTGGCTTCCACATCAGCAATAGACTTTTTAATCAAGTTCAAATTATAGGGCTGAATTCTGATCTTACTTACACTTACTTGGGCAACTCCAATGAATGCAGTGGGGTTGCACGTGTGATGAGGGCCGAATTTGAACCACAGATCGTTATTACTGCTGAGATTGCACAAGCCAAAAAGAAAAGTACTCTACTGTTGTCATATATCAGGCTAAATTTAGAGGGGAAATAATCCCATTGATCCAAATCTTGATGTCCTTACCCAGTTTCCACTCAGTCCTTTCTCAGGCAAAACTGTCATGGAAGCTGGCAACTGGTTTGCCTTAGTACAAACTGAGTAAGAACATCCAGAATTGGCCCACTTAAAATGCTCACTGTGTACAATTACTGTAAAATACCCAGTTTTTATGAGAAGTGTTTGTCATTACCAAAGAATTGGAAATATTAAACAGTAACTTATGCAGTCACATTACCTAAAACGTTATTCTCTTCTATCAAGCCATTGCGTGGCACTTGCAGCTGTGCACGAGAGTAAGGGGATGTCCTTTTACTCCCCGGCATGGAATACCTGTACCATGGCTAGCAGTGTGGGGAGGGAAGTACACTCCACAGAGCTGCTGTGTCTCCCCTCCCATCCTGTGCAGGTACATTGGACAGGATGGGGTGGGGCTGGGCAAAGCCAAGTCTCCATCTTCAACACACCAGCCAGCATTGCTGTGCTAGGGGGAAGAACAGTTGCAGGTATAGATCTGGCAGGGTACTTCCTCCCTAGGGGAGCAGGGAGATCATGAGACAGAGTCACAGTCTCCCCTGCAGGGCTGTTCCAGATGCTCTGCCTCCTCACACTAGGCAGATCATACAGTAAGGATCTAGACCTGTGTAATTATCAGATTAGTCCTTTTTCAGATTCATCAGCGGTAATTAGAAATCTTTCATAATTTTAGCAAGCCCTGCTTGCATTTGTTTTTTTCATTTATAACTCCCAAGAGGAAATGTGTGTAAACCAGTGACAGTTTTAAGGCTTAGTAAAATTTAAGTATAATTATAATGAAATATTTGTTGCGTAAAGTAAACAGCAATTAATGTTTTCTTCCTCTGTTTGAAAGCTATTAAAATAGTGTTGCTAGACTTCCTACTGTGAGAATAATTTCTTGATTTTATGCAACATATTATCATATGCTTCCTGTCGATAAAAGAGCAAACTAACAAGCAGAAAAAAGTTGCCTGATGAAAGTGTCATACAGAAGAATATAAAATTTTGTAATGGCTAGGCAATATTGCTTTTTATTTTAAGATCTAATGACATGTTGATTCAAAGGGTAAGATTTTCACTTATAAAATCAATAAAGTAAGTTGAAAATTGCTCTCTACATTACTCAGTCAGTCTTTTTGAATCAGAGAATTTATTGTTGTCAGTGTTGTTTGCGTTTGCAAGTGGTAATTAGGGATTTAACTAGACATCACATTTGGAGCTTGTCAAGAAGTTCCATTAAGTCCAAGTGCAGACAAGCAGCCAGTTAAGGATGGACATTGCAAGGAATAGAGGGAAACAATATCACCCGGAGTGAACTGACTATGGAAAGGTAAGAATTGTTAAGAGTATTAGCCATTCCAAAGGGGTGGGGGTATGTCCATGGCCTTTTCCCCCTCTCCACTGCGTCAGACAGCTAACAAGGAGATCACACACACTACACGGTTAAGTATTTCAGTGCTGTTCTCCCACTGCAGGGAGCTTCCAACAGGCACCGTGCCTCCCTGAGAGTCAATACCGCCACACAGACACAATGAAGGCCAATGTCTAATACATACCTTTGTTAGTTTAGCTTATTTTAAGGGGGTAAGTGACCCAATTGGTTAAAACATTAGCTTTTCAACTTTATAGTCTTAAGTCACAGGTGACCTCTCTCTGGTTTGTGGACATTAGCCCACATCAGAAAACACAACTGGCAGTCTGTGCCCACCAGCCACAAAAAACACTGTTATGTCAGGCATTTGCATCCTGTACTTCCTGGCTAATTAATTGGAGGGGCTATCCACAAGAAATAGTTCCTGCTACCCAGAGAAGTGGGTAGCCATTATTAATGTCCCAGCTCATATCTCTCAGTAGCTCTCATGAGCAATGCTGCTTAAAGGGTCTAAATGTACTGGTGGGAATTAAACATTATAGTCCAGACCCCTTTCACTAGCTGAAATATTGTAAATCTGTATCACTGGGGCCAGGATTGGTGTCAATGTACTTTGTGTGAAAAGTACAATAGAAGCATTAGTATTTGACAGCCCTGGTTGAAATAAGTGAAATTAATGGAGCTCTTTTCATATACGACAAGGCCATGGCACCCCTTTCATGCTGCTTACAGACAGAGAAAAGTCAATACTTTTTTATTACTTGACACTGACCTACATTCTGCACTACAAGTGCCAGGCCCACTAATTGGTTTCAGTTGTGAAAAAAGTTTGCCCCAAAGAAACATTGGAGCAGATAAATCAATCTTTTTTAGGGTAGCTTAGTGGGTTTTGAGCACTTGAAATGACATTTGTGTTGTATTGACAGAATGGGTTGTTATACTCATTTTGTCATGTCACAAGCCCTTGTACTAGTTGGAAATGCTGTTAACCAGTACTGATAAATTTACAAAGCAAGAATTTGGCTAGATCAACATTTTATTTTTATAACAGATTCCCACTTCTGATCTGCTTTCTTTGTTAGAAATCTCTGTGGTTATTAAAAGGTCATCAGGCTTATGAGGACAGCTCAGTTTAAAGCTCTAATTTTACTATCACAGGCACTAACATCAAGGATATACTTACCCACGGCACCTAGAGTTACATAGAAAGGATCATACTATATCAATGATTATTTTAAACAGTATCCCTGATTTAATCCTTCTTTAAAAATAAATGACATATGTCCCAGGATATTTACTCATAAAGGAAGTTAAGCAGAGATGAGTTGAATACCCCTGCTAGCAGTACTCACTAATTCAAGGACAGAGTAGGATTTTGGTAACTGTGTCCCTACGTAGCATAAAACATTACATTACATATTATATTGTTACTTCTGGTTGCCATTTTTGTACCAAATATGACTGTCACGACTGCATGTCTTGCATTGGATAGAACATGTCATCACAGCACTTGTTTTGATGTCGTTTTTTTTTTCTGAGACCCATATAGATTTGTTTACCTTTTCTCAGAGCATATTGTCACAAATGACATTGTGCAGTGGTGATAATGTATTGGGCTGTCTTGTAGATTGTCCAGGTTGGTTCAGAAGAAACCTTGGTCTGTGGATCACGAGTCTAGGGAGAATGTTGTTTATTGCAGAGGTTACACAATTAACCTTTGGAGAAGAAGTTATGTGGAGCTGTTCCAGTCTGTCATGGCAATCTATATTTAGGTACCTCTTTAAAAATGGAACTTTATCACCATAGACAAAGGACATTCAAAGTTCACATCACGAGCCATAACGTTCCAAGTTCAGCAACTGCCCATTAGCTTCATAGTTAATTATGGGTTTAATGCAGAATTATGGAGGGAAATTCTATGGTCTGTGTTATGCAGGATGTCAGAGTAGATGATCATAATAGTCCCCTCTGCCCTTAGCATCCAAAAGTTTGGGAGGTAGGTAGGTGCTGCTTTCTGCCTACTTTTGTTTTGGATTGAAGTAATAGGCTCTCTTTCTTCAAGCTGATGCCTAACTATAGTTCCAACTTCTACCACACATTGCTTGATAAGACCTCAGAAAGGCATTTTTTGGTTATATGCACATTTATGCACTGTACTTTCCATGTTATTGGTGAAAGAAACTATTAATTTTTTTGCTGGAAACATGAGGGGCATTTTCAAATAGCCTTCTAACGGGTACTCATTTGTGCACATATAGCTTTGCAAATGTCCATATAGTTTGCGCACACAAGTGATAAAATTTACATGTGCAAAGATTATTTCTGTTCAAAAGAGGGGAGAGTGCTTGTCAATTCTATTACTTGTGTTCAGTCAATTGTGTGTGCAAAATGGAGCATCTGTTTTGAATGTTAGATGTAATTAAAATCTTGAATTTTAATTTTGAAGCCATTTTATAAAGTGTTGTTGAATCAAAATGATCAGAAGTACCTATTGCCCTCAGTCAGATGTAAAATTTCTTTGGAATTGATTTTTATCAACAACATCCCCAATCTAAACTATCTGAGCATTAATTGTAGATTTTTTTTTTTACAAAGTCCATATTGCAATCACAGGAGTCATAAGAACGGTCATACTGGGTCAGACCAAAGGTCCATCCAGTTCAGTATCCTGTCTGCCAACAGTAGCCAATGCCAGGTGCTCCAGAGGGAGTGAACCTAACAGGTAATGATCAAGTGATCTCTCTCCTGCCATCCAGCTCCACCCTCTGACAAACAGATGCTAGGGACACCATTCCTTACCCTTCCTGGCTAATAGCCATTAATAGGCTTAACCTCTATGAATTTATCTAGTTCTCTTTTAAACGCTGTTATAGTCCTAGCCTTCACAACCTTCTCAGGCAAGGACTTCCACAGGTTGACTGTGTGCTGTGTGAAGAAGAACTTCCTTTTATTTGTTTTAAACCTGTTGCCCATTAATTTCATTTGGTGGCCCCTAGTTCTTATATTATGGGAACAAGTAAATAACTTTTCCTTATTTACTTTCTCCACACAACTCATGATTTTATATACCTCTATCATATCCCACCTTAGTCTCCTCTTTTCCAAGCTGAAGAGTCCTAGTCTCTTTAGTCTCTCCAAATATGAGACCCATTCCAAACGCCTAATCATTTTAGTTGCCCTTCTCTGAACCTTTTCTAATGCCAGTATATATTTTTTGAGATGAGGAGACCACATCTGTATGCAGTATTCAAGATGCGGGCGTACTATAGATTTATATAAAGGCAATAAGATATTCTCTGTCTTATTTTCTCTCTCTTTTTTAATGATTCCTAACATCTTGTTTGCTTTTTTGACTGCCACTGCACACTGCGTGGATGTTTTGAGAGAACTATCCACGATGACTCCAAGATCTCTTTCCTCATTAGTTGTAGCTAAATTAGCCCCCATCATATTGTATGTATAGTTGGGGTTATTTTTTCCAATGTGCATTACTTTTCATTTAACCACATTAATTTCATTTGCGATTTTGTTGCCCAATCACTTAGTTTTGTGAGATCTTTTTGATATTCTTCACAGTCTACTTTGGTCTTAACTATATTGCAAGTCTGCTCACTGAGACAGTTCTTTGCTTGCTGACTATATGCTGCCCCTTTTTAAAATCCTTTGCCCATAGGTGAGGAGTAGACATGACAATCAAATAGGTCAATGCATTTAAAAGGTCCCCAAGTCTTGCTGAACTCTAGCAGTCTGCCTACAGCAGCTTATGTTTCCTCCAGTTGAATAATTCAGAGTTCAACATGTTTGAAAATGAGAAGTGATTTATTGATTTGGTTTGGGGACTTAAAAAGCAGGTTTGAGCTGATCTCATCCTTTTTCCTGGCCACTCTGTAGAGAACACAGGTCAGATCCCATTGGCTACAGCCAAAGCACACACAGTACAAGTTAAAAAGGATATGGTGCAAAAGTTTTATGAAGCCATAAATAGCTGAAACAGCAAAGGATTGACAAGTTAAAAGATAGTGTGGACCATACCTCTTTTCCTCCATTCATGCCCCCTATATAGGCAGCTGGAAGGGGAGGTGGTGTAGGATTCTGTACACTATGTTTGTGTCACTTAAGGATCCACTTGAACTGGGATAATAATCTCAGGGATAGACACACCGACTCCATATGCAGAATCCACCAATAGTATGTTGCAAAGTGGCCACACTGGACTGGAGGATCTAGTCCTCTATTTCATTATATTCTATTATACCTGTTATAGGAAATGCATAGGAAATGGCAAATGCAGCTGGAAAAAAATCAATCATAGGTATGCCATCTGGAAAATGGCCCTGCTTACATATTGCTATTGAGTTTTTGTGGTGAGAGCCTTTTGACTGTGTTGATTAATTGTATAGCCAATGGATTGAATACACTTGTAGTTCATTTTGAAAACTGTTCAAGAGACCAAATAACCAAACTCAGACAAATTTATTGTTAAAGACAAAACAGTACCATACATAAAGGAAACATGCATGCCCTCCTGGGAAGTAATTCTTATCTCATAGCATGTTCATCTTACACAGAAGTATGCTTTGGAAATATGCATTTAAACAAGCTATAGTTATAGTAGGGTGACAAGATGTCCCGATTTTATAGGGGCAGTCCCGATTTTGGGGACATTTTCTTATGTAGGCTCCTATTACCCCTCACCCCCATCCCGATTTTTCACACTTGCTGTCTGGTCACCCTAATTTACAGTATAGTTTTACAAGGTACAAAACTCTGTCTATGTCACTAAAATCCAGCCCACCAGTTTGTAACAATTCCTTAACTTATTGTTTTGTTACGTACTTTGTCTCTGTTTGGATACTATATTCCAAAGCAGTTGCCTGTGGAAGTATCTGTACTGGGACATCGAATGTATGTATCTTGATTTTGACAGATTTTGTATTTGCTAGCACCAAAGCTGACTTCAGCTTTGCAGTGTGTTATGGGATACTCACCATGAGTGAATAAGAGTAAGCAGAATACCATTCAAATATAAAGTCTGTGCTAACATATATATATAACACAATGTGTAATATATATTAATATGTGGTGCAATACATATAGCATATACCTGTTGGCTAGCAACTAAATAAATTCACTAATGCATATAACAACTGATTTAAAGAGAAATATCTTTTAATGAGCACAGTTTGTGAATATGTAAAAGACATTTCCCCCCATGTTAGAATAAAAATGTAGCTTTCAATTTGGACTTTACAGAGTAGCTTGAGTGTAATTTATAGTTTAAAAATAAGATGCATTCACTTCACCTTCTCTGAGTTTTCATGAATTATTTTGCCATCATAGCTAAGTGCAACTCCTTCCTGTTTGTGCTGCTCCAGTGGCACAGGAGGATACAGGGGTGCTCTAACAGGAAAATCCCCACATCAGATAAAGTCAGCTGTATTCTACCCACCCTCCCAGCAGGTGTTGAGTGGGGACAGAAAGGGATTTGACCAGACATGTACTATGCTCCAATGATCCTCTGTCAGAGAACCAGTCTCTAGGCTGCTCTAAGTAGCAGTAAAGAACAGGAAAGGAAGAGAAATGATGAGGCAGTATAGAAACACCCTATATGAGGCAATAAGCATACACACCCAGAGCGAGAGCATGCCAGGATACTCTGGGGCACAGTTTCCTATGCCTTCTTCCCTTTTAGTACACCAGCAGAGCAGAGTTATAATTAAGCTCCATATAGTTAAGTAAATAAATTACTCAGCTTTTTTGCTAAAAATATGTTCACATTTTTTCCTGTGTTGCAAACATGATGGTCTGTTTATTCAGTGTATTTTATATACATCTTTAATTGGTCTAACTGCACAATCATCAGTGAATTTATTTACCCTATCAAACTGTGAGGTCTTGCCTAGATGTGGTCAAACATAACTGCTGTCGCCACGATCAGAGCCAGTTGTTTAAATACTCAGTTGTGGGTATCCAGTGAAATAGCTTTAAATAACAAGATAAACAGTACAGCTGCCAACCCAAAGTAATCTTACACTGAGGGAGTAAGTAGCACAGAAAATTTCCTCTTTGTCATTTTGACTTGGGTTTGAAGCTAGACCTGGGCTTAGTTCCAGCTCAAAAAGCCGTTCACTTCAAAGGCTCCTAAATTGTCCCAAGGAGCTAATTTTGGCAGTCAATTGTTTTTGTTTGGCCAGGCATCTCAATAGCAAATGCTGTCTGCTCTGCCAAATGAAAACTTCTTCAATGTTCACAACCACCATTCCCAATTTTTTCCTGCTAAAAGAGGTGGGTGTTTGCTAGTAGCCCTTTTTCCTTTAGGGTGTTCTTTAACCTTTTACAATTTATTAAAAATTAAAATGAAGAGTAATTGATTTTTCTACATGAACATTAAAAATATTTTTTTCCTGATCAATACTACACAACAATTAACACCATTCTTGAATTCTAGAATAATGTAGGTGCTAAATAAATGATAATGATACTATCAGTTTGGTCTCTATGAAACTAGAGCACCTTTCTGTGTTTGTCATATGTTTTCTATCCACTTACGTCAATTATATCAGCATGGTGAACTCAGCAAATCATGTACAACTATCTTTGTCTCAGGAAAGGCAATCTGGTTGCAGTTACACTGCTAGTAATTGCAATATTTATTATTGTAATCACAAGAATAGTTTTTACAGACCCTTCTGTACCACCAAAATGCTTGGGGTACCAAAAATACAATGGAAATTAAAATAAAATAATATAAAAAAGCATTAAAATAAACAAATCTATTTTACAAATACTTTGTTTCAAAAATAAAAAAAAGTTGAAGCATGGGGCATTCTACCCCTGCACTGACACTGAAGATCTCTCTGGAAATAAATCTTGCAAGATGCCAAGGGACAATGGTACCTTTCAAATCAGAAAGGGAACATGTTTTCTTTTGACTTAAGAAGTGTAACTTGCTATTTTGGGAACTTTGCATTGGAGAGTTTGCAGGCACAGGAAGCTGCCAAATGTCAGATGTTAGAAATTAAAAGTTACTTTTTGATTATTTGGTATGCAAATAAGGACCCTGGTCCTGCACCAAGAACCATGGACAGACACCTGCATTTGTATGAGGTGCCACTGAAATCAATGGGGTTCCACGTGAACATAGGGATAGATCTGCATAGTACTCAGTGTCGGGTTGGAGTCAAAAGTAGAGCGAGCCAGAGAATGACCCTTCTGTTTCACAACTTTCTAAATATGCTTTTGTTCTGCACTGGGAAGAAAACAAAACATTGGGAATGTTTTTGTGAAATGGAATTGTATTGAACAGCTCCGTTTTTCACTTTGAGTCTCTGCCTTGGATATCCTTCCATCCAAAAAGAAGATTCCCCTGAGTGAAATGTTAATACAATGCAAAGCTTTAGTTTTGCTGATGATACTAGCATTTTTTTCAGGACCCATGAAAAAGAGGCCAACACACCTCTTGTTGTGATCACTTTAACCCATTGACTCCAACGCTTGGGACTTTCTAGTGCAATGGGAAGCGCTGTGGCTACTCACAGTCAGGTTAATTAGTGTGCACTGGGCAAAATAACTTGGAATCCTGAAGCCATTTGGCTTGGTTGCTTGTGGACTATATTTGCATTATACCACTACCATTACAGCACAAATTCACCTGCACTTGGTGTGCCAAATCTTGTTCACTTTACTCATGCAAGTATCCCCCTAAAAGAAAATATGACTGTTCATGTGAGTAAGGCAAGCAGTATTCAGTCCTGTATCTTTTCTGCTACATGTGGGTCCATGGCCAATTGATGTTGTTTTTTTAATTTCTTTTCTTATTTCTATATTTGATCATTATTTTATACCAGTTCTCGTCTACTTACTAACTGAACGTCCCTATTTTACTTTTTGTAAACAGGGAACATTTTAAATATTTTAAGGAAATCCTGCTGGATCTTATTTGAGGCATTTTTTGCTTACCTGTTTTCCAGACAGGAAGATGCGTTTAGTGCATCGTGATTTGCAAAAGGCTATAACATTCAGTCTGTGTGGCAGAGAAATAAAATTTACAATACTTACAGTTATTTACAGTTTATAAATACATATTTATTTTTAATTAAGTCTATTGAGCCTGAATTTTCTCCCCAATCTATAATGTACATGTTGACGTGTTTCACAATGTCATATGTAAGCTTCAGCATAGGTCTTAAATATTTTTGTGCATAACTTACATCCTAAATTTTACCTTGCGTAACAGGAAAATTAAAATGGAAGAAAGACCAGTGGAACTGCACAATATCTACAGACCTATTAAGTATACTAAAAAATGAAAGTGAAAAAAAAAACACAAATACCCAAACTTAACTGTCTTTTTCCTCTCTGTTTTTTCTAGGACTTCGAAACAGTGTTACCATCCATTGATCTCTTTGATAAGTTTGGACAAACATATTCCAAAGCTGGGCAAATAGTGTAAACATCTATCTATACTGTATCTATCCAGTATAAGAACTTCTGATAAGCTATAAAGCTAGCAATAAAGATTTTTGAGAAAATGCAAAGCATAATGTTGATTAACTTTCCTCCAAGGACTGTAAATGTTTTCCATAAAATGTTATATGCTACACCTATAATAAAGTAGTATCACACTACTTAATCTTTTAGAAATGCAGTTTTTAATATCAAAAATCTTTTTATAGTTCTGGCAAATGTAATGAATTAGGAAAACTGTCTGACTCTTTTATAAAATACTTCATTTAGAGAGAGAGAGAGAGTAATTAATGGAAAAATTATGGATAAGATCCAGCAACTGTGTTTATTAGAATTATGTAATGTGTTAACTACAACATAAATATTATTTTCTCTGAAACATGTAAATCTTAAAATCTAACTCATGGAAGAATCTACAAATGTTGAAATTTTCTCCCTTGGGGCCCGAACAACATCTTTTACAATCAATGGCTCCCAGGGGAGCTGGATTGGGCCATTTATACAGATATTACTGCTTTAAATCCTTCAACTTTTCTGTGCTTGTTATAACTCTGCAGAGTTAAGAAAGAAAAAGTACAATTCTGTAGCACTTTCACATATTAACTTGAAGGCAAATCCATTTATACATATTTACAATATTCTATGTATTGCATTTTATTCCTGATCCAAAAACACCTCTTGTGATAAAAAGACTGGCACATGGGAGGACATGTTGCAAAACAACCACATTATAGATGGTTAAGGATGAACACATTTTTGATCACACAAAATTCATTCAGGTCACCATATCCCACGTGCATTTTCACTAGAGCATGCCCCTGCAAAGTTCTGAGCACCCTGGTTCCCATTAAGTGTAATGTGAATCGAGAGTGCTCAGTCACCTCCTGGGAGGAGGAGGACAATACCTTGCAGGACTGGGCTATAATTTATTTTTTCAAATAACATCAGTGGATTCTGTTTTCATAGCACTTTGCTGTCTGAATGCTTGGAGAGAGACTGTATTTTTCTCCTCCTGTAATCTGGAATATTTGCAACTATGCTTCTCAACTGAAAAAAACTTTTTTTATTGATGATTTTTTATAATGTGGGTCTACTGTCCTTTCCAAATGAGCACGCAACTCCCATTAATGTCTGGTGTTATGCACACAAAGGAGTGTCTCTATACTAGGAATTGAACCATTGCTGACACAGGTTTGCAGCACCAAGTCTACCTGAACCAGTATTGAAAATAGTTTATGTACTAGTATAGACCAGGCCAAAATATTTCCAATCCCATTTCAGAAAGTCTGAGACTTGCGGGAACCAGAGGACAGGAGAATCCTCAGAGATGGGAGGAAATACATATGCCACATTTTATAAATGACAGCGGTACAAAACAAAGAGGTCAGCATCTGAGACAAGAAAGGACTGTATTTTTGTTCTTTTGTACTTTTTAATTTCTTATCAAATTCCAGCTTGTAAAAGTTTGTCTTTCTGAGTTGCCACAGGAAATGAATGTCCTTTAATTCTGGTAAGTGAGAAACAGCAACCTCAGACCAGTCCCTTTTGTTAGGATTTAATTTCACCAAATAAATCGGAGTGCTTCTGTGCTTTGTGGAGGGGGCTGAGCATGAGACACTTGCACAAAACTGTTGATGAATAAAGATGCCACAGTAATTTTTAGATGTGAGAGCTATCTATTTGATTGCTGCAGCTTCAAGGTAGTTCATCACTTCACAATAACTCACCCTGTGTTGCCTCTTACCTCCATACCACATTTTCCCATCACTTCGATTAGAAATGGCAATACCTTTATCAGATTAATCTTCCTTTCTTTTAATATCTCTGACCCCAGGATAAACAAAACCTACCCATACAGACCATCACTGCAGATGCTAGAGTTTTCAATAGCTGACAGTTCTCAACATAGATTAAGGTTAAAAAGAGTATTTTCAATTCACTCTCACTGTTTGACTCAGCTCTCTGTCTCATTCTTTTAACCCTCATTCGTTTAATTTTTTTGAACACAACAGGCCATTTCCCATAAGCCTGCTTACATACAAAGTATGTCTGTGGATTTTATTAGCGTAAGAGAAAGCTCCACAAATGCAGTGAAATAATAACTTCATTACCTGTCACTTCTTTTTCCAAATGTATTTTTGTAGAGAAGACAATGCTCTCTTTTTCAGCATGGGATGATACAGAATTTAGTTAATTCATAGTCATGGTTAGCCCCTAATATACTGTGCTGACACTCCAGGTTCCAAGGTTCAATTTCTGAATCCTTTCTCTCACTTCTCATGCAAGCGTAGTATTCTGCTGAACAGTTAAAATGTCCTGTTAACTTTGATAGTGCATATGCATCTTTTTCCCCTTGTCTAGAAAAATGATAAGTACATATTGGTACCTTACCTTGGGGATGGAGTTCAATCAGGGAAAAGGTCCAGGAACTCTGCAGGATCTCTTTTAGAGATGTGCAGGTGAAGTTAGGCTAAAAAAATTGATTTCACACAAGTATTCCAATGACTGCTCTATTGATTGATTGTTTTTCTCCTCTCTTACACTAATTATACAGACACATACAAACATACACCCCACTGCCAGTTTATTAAGTTAAAGCATTTTTTTATTATGAAGGCATAGTACAATAGTTTTCCCACTAGCTACCCAAATTCCAGTCAATATTAGTTACTGAAACCAGAGTACAAAAAGTAGAAGAGGCTTAAGTCCAGACAACAAGCCCACCGCTGAAGAGAAGAAAGAAGAAAAAATGCTCAGAATCCAATCCTGTGAGAGCCTGAGCATCCTAAATCCAGCTGGTTTCAGAAGTTGAGGGCACTCAGTACCTTGCAGGAACAGGTCCTTATTTTGAAATACCATAAATAATGTATCAGTGAATGTTAACAGTTCTGTAGTATTTGAGAAAGGGAGAGACGGTGAGTAGCCTTTAGGCTTTGGGCCAGGCAAAAGCACAAGGAAAATGTGCTCATGTTCTCTTGTTTAAATCAAAGGGACTGCATGTGGCAAACCCATACTTTTTATTTGTTGTCATTTAAATCTAGATTTTTATTTATATTCACTACAATAATAATTACATAATAAGGGGTTTGGCTACTTTGTATTACTAATGTTTGCAGAATCAGGCTGTCTATCAATAGAAAAAGAAATGATTTTGTACATGATTTACTTACTATGGTAATCTCTTCTACCAAAACTACGTTTGCTATCTTACTTATAGTTATCAAATTACCATGTATACTGTGGATAAATGTTAGTTGTATTTTATTTTCTGTTTTCTTCACTGTAGATTTCTTTTGTCAATAAATCTATTGTTTCAAACATTTTAACATTGTATGTTATTTTGAGACACACTTGTCACAGTTCAGGGCCACTGCACCTGTATTTCCCCTTAGTGGTCCAGCAAGAGCATTGATTCTTGGCTTTCTGCTCCCCAGCCACTGTCTTTTTGGATGGAGATCCATGTCTCTCTCCCTTCTCACTGCGGTATTCCCAGGCTGCACAGTTCCCTGCCTTCATGATGTATGTCCCAGCACAGACAGACTGCCCTAGGCTGCCTGCTTGCTTTCTCTTCAGAGACTTATAACAGAGTGATTGTCAACCACTGTAAGTTATCATGTAGCACTTCCTATGCAAACTTACTTTGTTCTTATGGTAAAAAGCATCACAGAAAAAACTTTGTAAAAACAATTTCACAATAACACATACAAGGTTGCATATTTAATACTCTGAACTCCAGAAATGTTAAGCTCAATTCAGTAAGGTTTAACTTAACTCAATGTGGTTTGTCCAGGGTGTCACAGCACTCATTGACTATACTGACAGTTTCCAAAGGGATGTTACAGCCTATTTTCACAGTTCAAGACCTGAAGAATACCTTATTAAGATAGCCACGGATGAAGATACAGGTAACAGAACACTTGGAAGTTTTGAAACTGGCAGGACTAGAAGACATATCCCTTTGGTGAAGGGACAACAAACTTAGCAAACTACTGTCAATTATTTTTGAAAATTAATTGAGAAATGGGAAGAGGTCAGGAGACTGGTAAAAAAAAATTAAAAACTGTGTGTCAGTCCTTAAAAAAGAAAGAATTGTGATTGTGGCAATTGCCATCCATTAAGTGTAACTTCAATATATAGTAAAGTAATGGAACAAACATGAAGAGAAAACAAATCATTTGACATCTACAGGAAAACAGAACTATGGGAAAAAACAAATTGAAGATGAGTTAAAAATCATGTGACAGTATCTTTGTAAAACTGCAAAATGTGACGGTAATCAGATTTGCAAGGGCAAATCCTTGTGCTTGCTTGGACTTCATCAAAGTGTCTGAGGCACTAATACTGTCAATATGTTTGCGAGTGGCTTATCCCTGGTCAGAAACACACTATTACTGTTGGCATTTTGGCGCTGCTTTCCATGGTGCATAACTAGAACAACACAGCGCATGTCTCTGAGGAACTGTGCACATCAAGAAGGAACTGGTGGTAGCACCTCAGGCAACCAGAACCTCCCTAGCATGTCAGTCAGATTTCTTCATTCAGAACTTCAGACACTTGGAACCTGCTTCAGCAATTTGTACCCAACAATACTTGAGCACTTTAAGCTCTAGGGTCTGTCCTGAGAGATTTAAGCATTATGGCTTATGCCTGCACATCAAATGCAGTGGCGTAGATGCCAGGTTCCCACAGTTTGAAATTTGCCTCTTTAGTTTCCATGATAATGTTACTGCCTTGGTGATGCCAAGGTCTAGTCTAATCCTGGTGATGCCAGGTAGGTATCCAGTCGGTGGGTTGTTAAATTGGCATACTTTTACAAGTTGAGACTTCCTTGTGGGATTTTAAAGCAGAAGATGCTTAGCTTTGGGGATGTTTTCTCTTGGGGAAAACCTATACTAGCGACCACCAGGCACCATTTCGTACCACCAATCACTTTCTGCCATTGCTCTGTGCTTGAAGATCTTGCAATACTGCTGCCCCCTTCAGTAGAGGGGACAGTGTGAGCATAGAAAACGTCTTTAAACAGAAGCAGCTGAACAGCCTTTGCTGTAACCCAAAATGGTCTCCGCACTCATGACAGGGAACAGTTGGCTTTTAATATCCCCAAAGGCAGTGTTGCCATAGTACTGCTGGCCAATGTTTTTGATCTGCTCTCTACACTCTTGTGGCCTAGCTAATTTGTTGCTGCAGCCATTACAGACAGCTGCTTTAGTGTCTTCAAAGGGTGGTTATTCAAGCTGAGAGAGCCATTTAAAATGTACCCAATGAGGCTCCACACATTATTGCTTAACAATTAAGACCTCTGCAAGCACCAGAATTCAGGAGTATTCTACATGTCAATCAGAGGCGGCTGGAGCTCCAAAGGTCTATCAGTGATATGTCTTTCAGAACTCAACAGTCCAGCATTTTCATCATCTCAGTAGCTCTGCATAGTACAGAACCCGAGAGCTATCTTGCTATGGATATTAGAGGGATAAGAATCTTTTGAAGTCATGTGATGCTAAGCTCTGGGATGACAGAAATTCCTCACCAGAGAATGCGTGTAACACGTTATCACTAAAAGCTGGATTACTCCACACTGATGGAGACCCCTGAAACCAGAAGGAGTTGCACCTAGGTAAAAGAGAGTAGAATTTGGGCTTTTGTTTTATTTATCCAAATTTATATTTCTTACAATAAAATATTACTTCTGAATTTTATCTTGCTCTACTGTTTACAAGGATTTCTGGTAAGCAAGAATAGAAAAGGCTTACCCCTCTTCTCAGATCCAGTGTTGGCAACCATGATCAGACAATGCAAAGCTAGTCAGTTTAGTATTCTTCCATCTCTTAACAACTCAGCACATTAATGAGAAATCACACCACTGCTGGCACAATCAGATACAGTCACTTATAAGTACATTGAGTTCAGTTTATAGTACTCAGATTCATATTTATGATCCCAGAATGCAGTGGAGCAGTTCATTAGCACACTGCTGCATTAAGCAATCACTTCCAAAATGTGACATGTTGAGATTATGCATTAAACTGCATCCTTAAAGAATTTTTTGCTTAAGAAATTGCTAAACTGCTGAAACCTGTTGAAATAAGTCACTGAGGCACTTCCAGAGAAAACATTCAGTCTCTATATACTGTGATGGGGCAAGGCCAGATGGTTACAGTAAAGTACTGAGGAACAGGTATGTTAGCCCCAGGCTAAACAAATCCCTAGTACCATGGTAACCAAATGGCAGTTGCTCCAGGTTAATCAAGGCACCTGGGGCCAATTCAGATCTTTCTAGAAGGCAGTGGAGATAGCTACATTGATTAGAACACCTGCAGCCAATCAAGGCAGGCTAATCAGGGCACCTGGGTTTAAAACGGAGCTCACTCCAGGCAGGCGGGGAGGAGCCAGAGGAGAGGAAATGCGTGTGAGGAGCTGGGAGCAAGAGGCGCAAGGAGCTGAGACGGAGAGGGTGTGCTACTGGAGGATTTAGGAATTATCAGACAATCAAGCATTATCAGACACCAGGAGGAAGGTCCTGTGGTAAGGATAAAGAAGGTGTTTGGAGGAGGCCATGGGGAAGTAGCCCAGGGAGTTGTAGCTGTCATGCAGCTGTTACAGGAGGCACTATAGACAGCTGCAATCCACAGGGCCCTGGGCTGGAACCCAGAGTAGAGGGTGGGCCCGGGTTCCCCCCAAACCTCCCAACTCCTGATCAGACACAGGAGGAGTTGACCCAGACTGTGGGTTCCACTAGAGGGGAAGATCACTGAGGTGAGCAAATCTTCCAATAAGCCCAGGACCCACCAAGGTAAAGGAGGAACTTTGTCACAACTGGTGTCAGAGGTGGGATTTTTGGTGTGCACAGCACGGCGGAAGAAGGAGGGTGATTTAAAAAAAAAAGAGGGTTACTTTTTTTTGTCACCACAGTGGATGACGTAGTGCGGGCACTGATATAAGTCGCAGTGGCCCAGCAGGAGGCTACCCGTGTCCAGGCAGCCGCCTAGCAAGAAGCAATGCAACTGGAGCAAGAGACTAATTGCCTGCTGATGACCGAGCTACGTTGCGGGAACTGATAAACCAGGTAAAGACCCTTATTGAGCTGAACCGTGGCCATGATGGGACGCAGCTCATACGGGCAAGCCATTGGCTGCAGATAATGACATGGGAGGATGATGTAGAAGCATACCTTCTGGCCTTTGAGAGGACAGCCCTATGGGAGGCCTGGCCTTGAGATCAGTGGTCTGGCATCCTTGCCCCATTTCTGTGTGGGGAGGCCCAGAAGGCCTACCATGATCTGCCTGAAGAGGCTGCAGCAGACTACTCCTAGCTGAAGGCAGAGATCCTGGCCAGATCTGGAGTAATGACCGCAGTGCGGGCCCAGCGGTATTATGAGTGGATGTACCAGGAAGACAAAACCGTGCGGTCCCAATTGTATGACCTCATCCATCTCACATGAAAGCGGTTGCAAACAGTGTCCCGGAGTCCGGAAGAAATACTAGAGGTTCTGGTCATCGACCAGTACGTGAAGGCACTGCCACCAGATCTCCGCAAATGGGTAGGCCAGAACGATCCGCCCACCTATGACGAGATGATCACACTGGTAGAAAGACGCATGACAGCCAGGGAATTGACCCAACTATCCAAGAAGAGCCCCTTTCATAGCAAACACCCAACCCCAGCCCTGGAAGGTGAGACAGCCAAACCCCTGGGGAGTCCTAGGTGGAGGAAGAGGGGGGCTGAAAACCAGCAGAGACTCCAGAAGGAAAGGATTGGCCTGAGTGGGGGGAACCCTTGGATTAAACCCCAGCCCACATGATAGGAGAATAATTAGAAACACTTATAGCTGTTATGCATGTGGGGAGTGGGGACACATAGCAGCACAGTGTCCCAGCACCAAGGAACCTATGCAATGTAATGTGGGGGATTGGGAGTTTCCATGCGCCCTTATCCCCCTTGCGGGCATCGCATTAGCTCCGCATAACTATACCAGGCCGGTGAAGGTAAATGGAGTAGAGACTACAGCACTTGTGGACTCGAGGAGTGCTTATCACCCTTATATTGGGTAAGCTAGTAAAAAGTAGCCAGCTGCTGCAAGCCAAACGTGTAGCAGTGACGTGTGTACATGGGGCCATGAGCCATTACCCCACCATCCCAGTGGAGACAGAGGTTCAGGGGAACCCCATTAATGTGACAGTGGACATAGTTCCTAAACTCCAATATCCTGTAGTTATTGGGAGGGACTATCCAGGGTTTGATAAGTTACTCCCCCCGGAGAGGCTGGAGGGAGGTGGAGACCCTGTTGGCAGTGACTCATCATTGGGGGAATGTCAACCCCCAATGTTTTCTGAGTTTTCTCAGGATCTATTCTCAGCCCCTCAAAAGGCCCGGAAGACAAAAAAGGAAAGGAAGGCCGTGAAGGCTTTGGGAACCCGGATCCTGACCCAGGACCAGAAGACCATGCTAGTAGGCAGATGGACACGAGCAGCCATCAGAGAAACTACCAACACAGAAGGTGAGCCGGAGGCTGGCCCCAGCCATGATGGCGACGAGCCATTGGAAGAAGCAGAAGCCGGCCTCTGGGAGCTCAGGCAGGTTAGTCCTGGGAGAGAGACTTTCGGACGGGACCAGGCAGAGGACCCTAGATATGATAACGTCAGGAAAGTGGTGGCTGAGATAGATGGGATACCAGTGGAGGGGAAGGTCCGGGGTCTAGGACCCTACTTTATAGTGAAGAAAGATCTCCTGTACCGTGTGGTACAAATGCAGGAGCAGGAGATACATCAACTTCTGGTGCCACAAAAACATCAAAAAGCCATATTGAGCCTCACTCACAGTCACCTGTTTGGAGGACACTTAGGGGTAGAGAAAACCCAGGCCAGAATCCTGTGTAGGTTCTTCTGGCCAGGAGTACATGAAGATGTCAGGCGATACTGCACCTCTTGTCCAGAGTGTCAGCTACATAGCCCTCGCCCCCACTTATGGGCCCCTTTGATACCTCTTCCAATAATAGAGGTACCATTTGAACGCATAGCCATGGATCTGATTGGGCCCCTAGAGAAGACAGCTCGGGGCCACCAACATGTGCTGGTTGTATTAGACTATGCAACCCGATATCCGGAAGCCATCCCCCTACGCAACACAGTTTCCAAGACAATAGCTAAGAAGCTAGTACAGATCTTTTCCTGGGTTGGACTACCCAAGGAAATACTGACTGATCAAGGGACACCTTTCGTATCCAAGTTGATGAAAGATCTCTGTTCATTGCTCCATATACAAGCCCTACGAACTTCTGTATACCACCCACAAACAGAGGGTCTTGTAGAAAGGTTTAATAGGACCCTCAAGGCCATGATCAGGAAAGTGGTGAGCCGCGATGGGAAAGACTGGGATACCCTTTTGCCTTACCTCATGTTCACCATCCTGGAAGTTCCACAAGCCTCCGCAGGTTTCTCTCCATTTGAACTACTATATGGGAGCCACCCCCGAGGCATATTGGATATAGCCAGAGAAGCCTGGGAAGAGGAGCCAAATCCCAGAAAGAACATAGTCGAGCATGTACCACAGATGAGGGATCGGATAGCCCGAGTTACACCCATTGTACAGGAACACTTGGAGAAAGCACAGGAGACCCAATGGACCCATTATAACCACCAAGCAAAGCTTCAGCAGTTCCAACCAGAGGATCGAGTAATGGTTCAGGTGCCCACAGCAGAGAGCAAGCTGTTGGCCCAGTGGCAGGGACCCTATGAAGTGATTGAAGCCGTGGGAGAGGTAAACTATAAGGTGTGGCAGCCAGGCCGCAGGAAACTGGAGCAAATTTACCACATCAATCTTCTAAAACCTTGGTATGATTGAGAGGCATGCTTAGTCACCCAGGAGACCCTTCCCCAGGAGAATAACTTACATGAGCAAGTGAAGATATCACCCAACTTGACTCCAATCCAAAAACTCGAGGCAGCCGACATGATTAATCGCAACCGAGATGTGTTCTCTACAAAACCGGGGCGGACGATTGAGACCTATAACCATATCCGCACAATGCCCGGAGCCAAGGTAACACTGAGACCCTACTGAATTCCAGCAACCAAAAGAGAGGAAATCAAGGCCGAAGTAAATAAAATGTTAGATTTAGGCATTATTGAAGAATCCTACAGTCAGTGGTGCAGTCCAATCATTCTAGTGCCCAAACCTGATGATACCATGAGATTCTGTAATGACTTTCGCCGATTGAATGAAGTATCCCAATTTGATGCATACCCCATACCACGCATCGACGAACTGGTTGACTGACTAGGTAGTGCCCGATTCTTGACTACACTGGATCTGACAAAAGGGTATTGGCAGATTCCCCTGATCAAAGAAGCTAAAGAAAAGACAGCATTCTCCACCCCACACGGGCTATTCCAGTACACTGTCCTCCCTTTTGGGTTACATGGGGCCCCAGCCACATTCCAGCGCTTCATGGATAAGCTGCTGCGTCCCCATACTAGTTATGCAGCTGCATACCTAGATGATGTCATCATCCATACGCCAGACTGGGGAACCCACTTGGAGAAAGCTGAGGCAGTACTACGCACCTTAAAGTGGACTGGCCTCACCGCTAATCCTGCTAAATGTGCCATAGGACTAGCACAGGCTAGGTACCTGGGATATATTGTAGGAAGGGGTATAGTGAAGCCCCAAACTAATAAACTAGAGGTGATTCAAAATTGGCCCCGGCTGACCTGAAAGAAGCAGGTCCGTGCATTCCTAGGCGTGGTAGGCTACTACCGATGTTTTATTCCTCACTTTGCCAGTAGGGCAAGTCCTCTAATGGACTTGGTGAAGGCCCGAGGTCCAAACATGGTGAAGTGGACCGACGCAGCAGAGGGGGCATTTTTAGACCTTTGGACGGCCCTCTGTAATGACTCCATACTCATAGCCCTGGACTTTACCAAAGAATTTATTTTACAGACAGATGCTTCTGAGGTAGGGTTGGGGGCGGTTCTGTCACAAATGATTGGAGAAGAAGAACACTTGATCCTCTACCTAAGCAGAAAGCTGCTCCCAAGAGAACAGAAGTATGCAGTAATCTAGAGAGAATGCCTTGCTATCAAATGGGCCGTGGAGACACTGCATTACCACCTCTTAGGCCGGTGATTTACTCTTGTGACGGACCATGCACCCCTCCAGTGGATGCAGAGAAATAAGGAAAAGAATGCAAGGGTCACCAGGTGGTTCTTATCCCTCCAACCATTCCAGTTCCACATATGGCACAGGGCTGGATGCCACCGTGGCAACGCTGATGGTCTTTCACGAGCACACTGCCTGGCGTACCAAGTTGCTCAACCCTATTGTGTTGAGCAGAGGGGGAGGATATGTGATGGGGCAAGGCCAGATGGCTACAATAAGTTACCGAGGAACAGGTATGTTAGCCCCAGGCTAAACAAATCCCTAGTACCATGGTAACCAAATGGCAGTTGCTCCAGGTTAATCAAGGCACCTGGGGCCAATTCAGATCTTTCTAGAAGGCAGTGGAGATAGCTACATTGATTAGAACACCTGCAGCCAATCAAGGCAGGCTAATCAGGGCACCTGGGTTTAAAACGGAGCTCACTCCAGGCAGGCGGGGAGGAGCCAGAGGAGAGGAAATGCGTGTGAGCAGCTGGGAGAAAGAAGTGCAAGGAGCTGAGACTGAGAGGGTGTGCTACTGGAGGATTGAGGAATTATCAGACAATCAAGCATTATCAGACACCAGGAGGAAGGTCCTGTGGTGAGGATTAAGAAGGTGTTTGGAGGAGGCCATAGGGAAGTAGCCCAGGGAGTTGTGGCTGTCATGCAGCTGTTACAGGAGGCACTATAGACAGCTGCAATCCACAGGACCCTGGGCTGGAACCTGGAGTAGAGGGCGGACCCGGGTTCCCCCCAAACCTCCCAACTCCTGATCAGACACAGGAGGAAGTGACCCAGACTGTGGGTTCCACCAGAGGGGAAGATCACTGAGGTGAGCAAATCCGCCAATAAGCGCAGGACCCACCAAAGTAAAGGAGGAACTTTGTCACAGTACATAATGTTTAATTCAAAAAGCCTTGGCTGTTTTACAGATGAGATCATAGAATCTTTTAATACAAGTTTAGCCAAAGTCCCTATTATGACCGTAATTGCAGTTACAAACTATGACCCATACTTAACCTTCTTCCCTACTTGCTGTTACTTTGTTCTGACTCTTTTTAGTTTCATTCAAGCTATTCAACAAAAATCTAGTTTCTATGCCTCAGCTTATAACACAACAAGAGGTATTTTTAAATACAGAGGAGCAGTGTTTGTTTCCCTCATGACCATTTGCTGGCTTAAAAAGAGACAACTTAAATATACTTATGAATTGGAAAGGGACTGTTCAAAGGTGTTGATGCAAAAAAGCAAGCGAGCCCAGAGGTAGACACCATTTTGAAATTTGGTCTTGAAGTTTGCAAAGGATGTCCGTCTCTTGCACAGCACTGTCTGCATTCTCCAGGCACAGGGCCAGCTTTGGAAGGCACGGGGCCCAATTCGAACAGTTTCGATGGGGCCCCAGCAGGGATGACAAAAAAAAAACCAAAAAAAAACACGTGGGGCTTGCACTCACTGGGCGGTGTTCCAAGTCTTTGGCAGCGGGTCCTTCACTCACTCCAGGTCTTCAGCGGCACTGAAAGACCCGCCGCTGAAGTGCCGCTGAAGACCCGGAGCACCGCCAGGTGAGTAAAAATTAAAAAGGCACCTCTAGTCAGGGATGGGATTCTCACTGGGTGCGGGGCCCTCTTACGCGCGGAGCCTGATTCGGGGGAATTGGTGGAATAGGCCTAAAGCCAGCCCTGTCCAGGCAGATGTTTCATTTGACTCAAGAATATCTCTAATTACCAACACAACATTGTCCTTGCAATTTGTCATACATTCCATGTGTGTGATCTATGTAATGTCATAGGTTCTGTGTGTGTGATCTACTCAGCCTGCTGCTACAGGCTATTAGTCTGGAAAAGGGCTTTCAAATATAAAGAAAAAGGGGAAAGCAGAGTGTTAATGGCTTTTACTGTAACTAAAGCTAAGGGTCTTTGTGTGTTATGGGGATATAGTCCATCAAAATATCACCTCCACCTTTCAGTGGTGGTTGCCCGTTGGAAAAAACAATACTCTCTCCCTCCATTATGCAAACATTCACGAGACTGGGTGATGTTGTACAGAGCAGGGTGAAGTGGTACAGATAAAACAGCAAGCAATCCAAACTTCCCCCCAAAATATGACCTTTAAAGAAGCCATTCTGAGATTTGAACTTAATTTTTCCATTCCTTGCTCTTTTTTTCCTTTTCATGCATTTATGAACTTTCTACTTCCGGCCAAGAATAGAAACAGAATTTCCAGAATTAAATAAAAAAAGGCTATTCTCCTGATATTATGGGCCAGTGTTTCAGACCCAAGAAGTTCAGCTAACACAGAAAAGAATACAGAATTTTGGGTATGTATCCAAAACAAACATTTGAACCTTTAGAGGTTGAGCCACGCATTGTACTGATGTCAGGAATTAAGGTGATGAATTAAGACCTTAGCCCAATGCATGATAACTTGCTTGTTTAATTGTTACCTCATTCTGTCCATTTCCACTACCTCTGTTTATTAGGTGTCTCATTCACATCCTGCATCCTAACTTAGACTGAGAGCTATCTGGGCCAGAGACTTTTCACATGTCTATAACTACACTTAGCACAATGGGATCCTGGTCCGTGATAGATGCCGCAGGCACTACAGCCATACAAATAGCAATAATGAAAAGACATCCAGGAGATTTTAGTCATATACAGGTGTGGAAGGATTAGTTTGTTATCTGTAAAATGTCAGTAAATATTGATTTCACCATATACATCCAAACTGAAAAAAATATATATTTTCATTGATAAAAATCAAAATTCACAGATAAGTAAAGTAAGAACAATGCTATTTGAGAACTTTAGAGTTTGATTTAAGGATATTTACTTTGTATATTAAAACAACAAGGAGTCCAGTGGCACCTTAAAGACTAACAGATATATTTGGGCATAAGCTTTTGTGGGTAAAAAAACCTCACTTCTTCAGATGCATGGAGTGAAAGTTACAGATGCAGGCATTACATAATGACACATGAAGAGAAGGGAGTTACCTCACAAGTGGAGAACCAGTGTTGACAGGGACAATTCAATCAGGGTGGATGTAGTCCACTCCCAATAATAGATGAGAAGGTGCCAATTCCAGAAGAGACAAAGCTGCTTTTGTAATGAGCCAGCCACTCCCAGTCCCTGTTCAAGCCCAAATTAATGGTATTAAATTTGCAAATGAATTTTAGTTCCGGTGTTTCTCTTTGAAGTCTGGTTCTGAAGTTTTTTTGTTCAAGAATAGTTACTTTTAGATCTGTTAGAGAATGTCCAGGGAGATTGAAGCGTTCATCTACTGGCTTTGTATGTTACCATTCCTGATAACCAATTTGTGTCCATTTATTCTTTTACATAGCGACTGTCTGGTTTGGCCAATGGCAGAGGGGCATTGTTGGCACATGATGGCATATATCACATTAGTAGACGTGCAGGTGAATGAGCCCTTGATGGTGTGGCTGATGTGGTTGGGTCCTCTGATGGTGTCGCTAGAGTACATATAGGGACAGAGTAGGCAATGAGGTTTGCTACAGAGATTGGTTCCTGGGTTGGTGTTTCTGTGGTGTAGCGTGTATTCATGTGTCATTATATAATGCCTGCATCTGTAACTTTCACTCCATGCATCTGAAGAAGTGAGGTTTTTTACCCATGAAAAGCTTATGCCCTAATAAATCTGTTAGGCTTTAAAGTGCCACCAGACTCCTTGTTGTTTTTGTGGATACAGACTAACAGGCTACCCCCTGATACTTTGTATATTGTGACTTGTGATATTGAGCTTATCATCCCCCCTCCCAATATCGTGAAACTTTGAAAATTTAAACAGATAAAAATTGGAAAAAATAAATAAACATCAATATTATCTGTTAATATAATATATCTGTTAATATAATTAAAATTGAATTTTGCCAAGCCTACTCATATAACCCCTAAGGACTCTATGCCTACCAACCCAAAATAACACTCAGCAGTAGAGAAGGACAGAAGGAACTGGCCATAACTTGAAATCTTACATACATATTTACATAAGAACATGACATAAGAATGGCCATACTGGGTCAGACCAAAGGTCAATCTAGCCCAGTATCCTGTCCTCCAACAGTGGCCAATGCCAGGAGTCCCAGAGGGAATGAATAGAACACGTAATCATCAAATGATCCATCCCCTATCGCCCATTCCCAGCTTCTGGCAAACAGAAGCTAGGGATATCATCCCTGACCATACCGGCTAATAGCCATTGATGGCCCTATCCTCCATGTACTTATCCAGTTCTTTTTTGAACCCTGTTATATTCTTGGCCTTCACAGCATTCTCTGGCAAGGAGTTCCACAGGTTGACTGTGCGTTGTGTGAAGAAACAGTTCCTTTTGTTTGTTTTAAACCTGCTGCCTATTAATTTCATTTGGTGACTCTTAGTCCTTGTGTTATGAGTAAATAACACGTCCTTATTTACTTTCTCCATACCCGTCATGATTTTATAGACCTCTGTCATATGCCCCCTTATTCGTCTCTTTTCCAAGCTGAATATTCCCAGTCTTATTAATCTTACCTCATACGGAAGCTGTTCCATACCCCTAATCATTCTTGCTGCCCTCTTCTGTACCTTTTCCAATTCCAATTTCATCTTTTTTGAGATGGGGTGACCACATCTGCATGCAGTATTCAAGATGTGGGTGTGCCATGGTGATGTAGAAGCATTTGCTAAAGCAATGTAGAACAATGATATATTTATGATATATTATATAGAGGCAATATCATATTTTCTGTCTTATTATCTATCCCTTTCTTAATGATTCCCAACATTCTGTTTGCTTTTTTGACTGCTGCTGCACACTGAGTGGATGTTTTCATAGAATTATCAATGATTCCAAGATCTCTTTCTTGAGTAGTAACAGGTAGCTCAGACCCTATAATTTTATATGTATAGTTGGGATTATGTTTTCCAGTGTGCATTTACTTTGCATTTATCAAATGTCATATACCATTTTGTTGCCCAGTCATCCAGTTTTGTGAGATCCTTTTGTAGCTCTTCGCAGTCTGCTTGGGACTTAACTATCTTGAGTAGTTTTGTATCATCTGCACATTTTGCCACCTCACTGTTTCTCCAGATCATTTATGAATATGTTGAATAGGACTGGTCCCACTACAGACCCTGGGTAACACCACTATTTACCTCTCCCCATTCTGAAAACTGACCATTTATTCCTACCCTTTGTTTCCTATCTTTTTCTTAAACAGTTACCAATCCATGAGAGGACATTTCCTCTTATTCCATGACTGCTTACTTAGTTTAAGAGCCTTTGGTGAGGGACCTTGTCAAAGGCTTTCTGAAAATCTAAGTACACTATATCCACTGGATCCCCTTTGTCCACATGCTGCTTGACTCCTCAAAGAATTCTAGTAGATTGGTGAGGTATGATTTCCCTTTACAAATACAATGTTGATTCTTCCCCAACAAATTATGTTTATCTATGTGTCCGACAATTTTGTTCTTTACTATGGTTTCTATCAGTTTGCCTAGTACTGAAGTCAGGCTAACCAGCCTATAATTGCTGGGATCACCTCTGGAGCCCTTTCTAAAAAGTGGCGTCACATTAGCTATTCTCCAGTCATTTGGTACAGAAGCTGATTTAAATGATAGGTTTCATACTACAGTTACTAGTTCTGCAGTTTGACATTTGTCCTGTGTTTACACTGTTAGCTCTATTTTCTCTCTTGCTCATGTATATTCACTGCCAGACAAAATTTATCTACTACTGTTTCACTCAGACCTCATAATCACTCTGACAACCTATGTCAAATATTATTTTATTGATTACCTTGTTCATGGAGAATTTTCCATTGTCTTTAGTTTAGTTCATGTGTTCCACTTATGAGTTCATGATTTGAACCCCAGGAATTAACTTGGTTAGCCTTATTATACCATGAGGAAAACACAAAGTCCAGTTAAAAATATCAAGTAAAAAAAGTAAAGTTACGGGAAAATAGTAAGCATACACAGGTTTCCAATTCTCAGTTGAGCCTCTATTATAGTGTCTTTTAAAGTTTCCATGCAGCTTTCAGGGATTTTACTTTTGGCGCTGTACCTATTAAATCTGTTTAACTAATCTCTTCATTTTTGTGTAGATTCCCTGTCTGAATGGGCTGCTGTGGTGTTTTCCCTGCCACAGGGATGTTAAATTTAATTATATTATGGTCACTATTACCAAGTTATAGTCACATCTTGGACCAGATACTGTGCTCCACTTAGGACTAAATCAAGAATTGCCTCTCCTCTTGTAGGTTTCCAAGACTAGCTACTCCAAGAAGCAGCCATTTAAGGTGTCAAGACACTTTATCTCTGCATACCGTCCTGAGGTGACATTTTACCCAGTCAATATGGAGATAGTTGAAAATTCTCCATTATTATTGAGTTTTTTATTTTTATAGCATCTCTAATCTCTCTGAGATCTCTACTTAGCACATGCTTAGGCAAAACTGCTATTTGGACCGAATTCTGTTCTCAGGTATAAATCTGAAGTAACTCCTCTATAATCAGTAGGACTAACTCTAGATTTTCACCAGCACTACTGTGATCAGGATCTGTGCCAGTAACCCAGTGTCAGGGAGAAAATGTGAGTGTTTAGACCAGGGGTCGGCAACCTTTCAGTAGTGGTGTGCCGAGTCTTTATTTAGTCACTCTAATTTAAGGTTTCGTGTGCCAGTAATACATTTTAACATTTTTAGAAGGTCTCTTTCTATAAGTCTATAATATATAACTAAACTATTGTTGTATGTAAAGTAAATAAGGTTTTTAAAATGTTTAAGAAGCTTCATTTAAAATTAAATTAAAATGCAGAGCCCCCCTGGACCGGTGGCCAAGACCCGGGCAGCGTGAGTGCCACTGAAAATCAGCTTGCCGTGCCATAGGTTGCCTACTCCTGGTTTAGACTGTCAGCAATATGAAAAAAACTGTCTGCATTTTGTGCCCTGTATAGCACCAAGCATACTGGCTATGTGTAACAAATAATTATGAATAAAAATAAACAATAATCAATCATGTCTGAGGCACTGTATCTCTAGGCTGACTTGTGCCTGTCATTACTTCAGAAGAAATCTGTCTGCTGCTTTCTATCTAGCAAATTCCAAAATACCACACTAGATAGCTAAAATAGTTGTGTTCCTGCTGGTAATCATTCTTCTGCAGTACAGTGAGCAGAGTTCTAAAGTATTATTTTAGCTTCTTAGTGGAAGGTAACATCTTGGCAGTATGAAGAGTTCTACGCTTATAATGGTACTAGAACCAGTACTGAGAACTAGTTAACGATGAATTGGGAATAAAAAGTTAAAACCTACAGCCCCATAAATCCATTGCCCCATAAATAAACAAAATTTTCCTCACCACTCTCCTTTAATCTCTCTCTGCTTCATGTCTAGATTCGTATCCACTCCCTTCAGCCTACAATAAGGTAGTGTTGCTAATACAAATAATAAATACTTGCTGATAAGAACAAGATTGGTCTACGATGGAATCATAGAAGATTAGGGTTGGAAAAGACGTCAGGAGGTTATCTAGTCCACTCCCCTGCTCAAAGCATCACCAACCTCAACTAAGTCATCCCAACAAGGGCAAACCATGTGTTTGTTCAGACAAAAAATGAAATTGGGTCTCTCTCTCTCTCTCGCACACACACTCTCTCATAGCAGTGTGTGAGTGGGTAGCAGGTAGCAGTTTGACCCTGCACAGATATAATAATGGGCAAATCTCCAAATAGCTTATGTTTGATTAACACAGGCACACCACAGTTCAGATGATTATCTACCCTTCTAGGGTCTGTTTCCACTCTCATACTGGTGGTAGGAGGTATAACTGCAGTGAAGTGCACAGTGTTACTTCAGTGTGAAACTGATGTATGAGAGAGGTCGGAATTAGATCCCATACATCTACACGTTTGGTCTGGCAAAACCTGTACCCATTATATTTGTGTGATTTCCATTTGTTTCCTTCCTCCTGGCAGGCTAGAAATGATCATTATTGATTTAATTCGTATAGCCCAGTGCTGCTACTTTAGGTGCTGTACAAACCTATGGTGAAGGACAGTCTCTGCCCAGGCGATTTTACTATTTAATTAAATATGAGGCACAACATGTGGATGTAACAAACACAAGGTACAGGGGAAAAGTACAAGGGTGATAGGAAGTTCCAGTGAGAAGAGTCTTTCTTGGGATATTTAGCAATTCCAGCCCAGGCTGGAATTAGGATGTGCATAGACATTAAAAACAGTGGGTTCATCCAAAACTTAAGAAAATAGAGGGAAAAAAAGTGGTGCTGTTGGGGTTATTATTTTGGTCAAAAGTCTGCATCAATTCTTGTTTTATCCAAACCATTTATCCCATCTTTATTTAAAAAAAATGCTTTGGTTTGTTTTGCATTTAGGGTCAAATTCTGCTATCATTTACACATAGTAACTCAATTGCTGTCCCTGGAATCACTTCAGATTCACACTGGTGTAAATGAGAGCAGAATCCAGACTTTAGAAAACAAAATAAAATGCCAATGTTGTTCCTGACAGTGCAGAGATTTCATCATTAAAACCATTTTCCATGTACTTTTTTTCCTCAGCAAGAATCCCTATGGCTTGTTAGTTTCTCACTTGTAGGATACTGACAGTTGAAGAGGGTGACCATGACAGACTGAGCTGTATTTGTAAACATCAAGGCAGAGCTTATGTTTGACCTAGTTCTAGAAATGATTAACACATGATTTTGCTCTCATTCATTTCTATTCACGGTCATATATCTCACAGCTGTTACTAAAGACTCAGATGAGAAAGGTCTTTGATGACAGTAATTTATACCTTAGCAATGTCTGATCAAATGATGTGATCTGACTGTCCACAGAAGCAAGTCATTTTTAATGCAGAAAAGAGTATTTTCTCCTGCGGCCTATAAAGTTATTGTTTCCCTTTTCATCAGCATATTTTAAGTACTGTAAAAAACAGTAAGGATAATATTTTCATTTTATGAGAATATATTCCAGCTGCCTACTTCAATGCTTCAAAGCTAGTGTACACTGACGTAAGAACACATATAGTAACCAAGCTTTGAATCCATCCATCCCTAAAAAAACCCTTTAATATGTCTGAAATCTATTCAAAGTACAATTTAATACAATTTTTTATACTGGAAGACTGCATTATTCTTCAAGTATAATATTAACTAAAATGACAGAGAACTGCTGTACCTATACCCCTCCCATTTCTCTCATCATAAAAACACATATTGTAATAAATCTGTGGCCAATTAGAAACATCATGTTTGTCATAATGCTCCACATCACAGCCATTTGGAATTTCACAGCAGCAGCTGCAATAGGACTCATACCCTCCTGCTCCAGAAGCAAACTGTTAGGCTGCTACCACCTGAACTGAAAGAGGATCTCGGCTAGACAGTTAGGCCTTCAGAACATTTTCTGATTTTATTACATACACATTTTGCAATGCTTAGCCATTTTGCCAATAACTGTTATCAGGTATGGGTAAGCACATAAGAACGATCATACTGAGTCAGACCAATGGTCTATCAAGCCCAGTATCCTGTCTTCCGACAGTGGCCAATGCCAGGTGTTTCTGGCAGTTGACAGTTTAGTGACACCTGGAACATGGACTATGATCCCTGTTCATCTTTGTTAATAGCCATTGATGGACTTATCCTCCATGAACATATCTAATTCTTTTTTGGACCCATTTATATTTTGGGCCTTCACAACACCCCAAGGCAATGAGTTCCACAGGTTGACTGTGCACTGTGTGAAGATGTATGTCCTTTTGTTTGTTTTGAACCTGCAACCTACTTATTTCATCAAGTAACCCCTAATTCTTGTCTTATGTATGGGGTAAATAACACTTTCCTATTCACTTTGTCCATACCTTTCATGATTTTATAAGACCTCTATCATAACCCCCCTTAAGTGTCTCTTTTCTAAACTGAACAGTCCCAGTCTTTTTAATCTCTCCTTGTATGAAGCTCCATACCCCTATTCATCTTCATTGCCCTTCTCTGCACCTTTTCCAATTCCAGTATATCTTTTTTGAGACCAGGTGAGCTGAACTGCATACACTATTCAAGTCGTGGGCGTATCATGGATTTATATAGTAGCATTATGATATTTTCCTAATGGTTCCTAACATTCTGTTCACTTTTTTTTGACTATCACTGCACATGAAGCAGATGTTTTCAGAGAACTATCCACAATGACTCCAAGATCTCTTTCTTGAGTGGTAACAACTAATTTAGACACACCATTTTATTTTCCTATTTTATATGTATAGTTGGATAATTTTTTTCCAATGTGCATTATATTGCACTTATCAACATTAAATTTCATCTCCCATTTTGTCACCCAGTTTGTAGATCACTTTATAACTCTTTGCAGTCAGCTTTGGACTAGAATATGACCTGGTCTACACTGGGAGGGTGGAGGAGGAATCGATCTAAGTTACACAACTTCAGCTAGTGGAATAATGTAGCTGAAGTCGACGTACTTAGAGCTACTCACCACAGTGTCTTCACTGTGGGAGTCGACTACTGACGCTCTCCCATCGATTACGCTTCGTCACTCGCTTCGGTGGGTACCGGAGTCGACAGGAGAGTGCTCGGCAGTCAATTTATTGCATCTAGACTAAACGCATAATCAACCTCCCCAGATTGATCACTGCCCGCCTATCCAGCGGGTAGTATAGACAAGCCCTATCTTGATTTTGTATCATCTGAAAATTTTGCCACTTCACTGTTTATCCCCCCTTTTCCAGATTATTTATGAATATGTTTGGAACAGCACGGGTCGCAGTACACGATCCTTGGGGTACCCCGCTATTTGCCTCGTTCCATTGTGGAAACTAATAATTTATTCCTACCCTTTGTTTAGTAGTTTGGAACCAGTTTTGATCCATGAGAGGACCTTCCTCTTATTCCATGACTGCTTTGTTGCTTAAAAGCCTTTGCTCTGGGACCTTGTCGGAGGCTTTCTGAAAGTCCAAGTACACTATATTCCCTGGATTACCCCTTGTCCACATGCTTCTTGACTCCCTCCAAGAATTCTAATACATTGGTGAGGCATGATTTTCCTTACAAAAGTCATGTTGACTCTTCCCCAACGTATCAGTTTATGTGTCTGATAAGTGCAGCTGAGTTGGAAGATTGTGAACCTGTCAGCTATTTCTTGCAGTTCACAGAATAGTATGAAATTCGTAAACTCTTTTTCCTGTAGTATTAAACCAAAGGGATTTTCCCCAACCCATAACAAAACAAAGTGGTGATTTTGCAATAATTGGGAGCCAGTGTTCATTAATATGGATAGAACCATTCTCAAATGCAAGCTGCCGTACGTGGATGCCGTCTGTGGTTGAAATTCTAAACCCACAAAGGATCCCACTGCAAATCAGAACCTTAGTGTGAATGCTTGCAGTATGGAGAGCAAGATTGGCTCAATGTGCACATACACCTGTATTTATTCCCAAACCTACCCTTAGATTTTCTCCCTCCCCTTTGTAATGATCTATCTGTATATTTTCTGTCTGCTCCAGACTTCACGTATTTCTTGATTAGATATGTTCAGCTTGTCTTCTCGCTGAGATCACTCCCTATATATATATACACCACATACATCAGACACACACACGTGCACACCTACCTCTCTGAATGAAATATGAACCTTATGATGTTTCAAATCAAGTTGAACCTTCAAACCCACAGTGTGTGAAAACAAGACAAATACATTCACCCATCACTGAGTTGTACAGATATAGAAGTATCGAGGAAAGTAAATAATTAGGAAATAGAAACAGTAACTAATAGAGACAGTAATGCAATAAGGGAGAAGAAACTTGTTCTAACAAAATAACAATACCCTAACTAATATGTGTTGAATTTTGAAAGTTTATTTTGCTTGTAAGGTTTCTTTTTTCTATTTTTCTGAAACTGATAGTTTGGCCAGGATCAAACCATGAATAAATAAAAAATATTCATGGAGAAAGGTGTGTTCATATGCTATTCCAGATAGATGAAAATAAGAACACCAGAAATTTCTTGAGAAGGCTATTTATTGAGATCATCCGCATACATTCTTCCTTAACGTAACACCTGAACTTTTAGAGACTCACTACTGATCTTTCAAGATCTGTTCCTCACTGCTTAAATCTAAAAATAGCTGAGCACATAGTTTAGCTCCAAATCCAAACTATTCCAAAATTCGAGGTATTTAGAGCCTCAGATTAGGTTAATACCCACTTCTAAATAATGGCTTTATTTGCTCCATAGCATAATCTAGGCACTGCCTTCAACAGAAGAAAGTCCACCTTGATTAGGCACAGTAGGAAAGCCACCCACCACTATCCTTATCTAAATAAATCTTCACGCCTCCAAGAAGAAATTGTTCCGAATTTGTATTGAAGTGACCATAGGAAACAGCTGTAATAAAAAAAATGGATATAACAGGAAAACAATTTGAGTTACCGATAGCAACTATAGTTATGAAGATACCTTTGTTATAAAGTGTATTTCAAACCCTTTTTAAGTTGCACATCATTTACAAAAAACTGCTTTGGTTCATCCTAGAATGCCTTAAGAATGCCATGTTATTGGCCCTCATGAATATGTAATGGTATGGTAATAAATGGCATGCCCTGATCCAAGGCTGGTGGTAACTGAAGACATAGTATGCACAAATCCCTGGAAAACAACAGAAAGTATGGCTGATTCAAGGGAACTTGATCCACAGACAAAAACAGGAATCTGTACTTGCTTTAATTGAATGCCTCTTCATTTTTCTTGACTTTTCTAAAATGCATGGTGAAAAAAAAGAAATATTGGCTTCATGCTAATCATGTGTCTAAAACATCTAGAAATGGATGTCTCTAATGGTAAAGTTAGAGTGGCCACATATTTCAATTATATACATCTGAAAGTAATCACAGGAGACCTTAATTCTGGCACCACGTATAATGTGCTGTGCTTTAAGTAACTTTTTCACTTTGGACTGTGTTTAGTACTACAGAAATAGCTCTGCTTGAGAGTGTAATTGAAAAGAGAGGGTTGGTTTCATGGCACCATGTGAAATCAGAATCTCAATATAGTCTCCTCATCCTTGTGATTCTAATGGTACCAAGTCCAATACTGTTGCCTTTTCATTCCCATCTCTGTTCCCAAGTGATGGATCTTGAAATATGTCATTAATCTCCATATGCCAAAGAAAGAACACTGTCCTCGCCACCATGGGTGTCATTGCCTTATACACCAACATCCCTCACAATGATGGCATAGCTGCCTGCCTCAAAGATTTACAAGAGAATGGACAGCCTTCAGATATCCACTTCAAACCTATCACCAAACTCATCCATTTCATTCTCAACCATAACAATTTTCCATTCAATAATAAACACTTTGTTCAAACCGTGGAAACAGCTAGGGGTACTAGGATGGCTCCCCAATATGCCACGCTCTTCATGGGCCATTTTAAAGAAGAATTTCTGGACAAATACACCACAAAAACAATGATATATTTGAGATACATCCTCTGGGCAGATGACAAGCTTCCTCATAGATTTCTGCCACAACTTCAGCAATCTCCAGCCATCCGTTAAGCACTCTCTGGAACACTCCCACACCAGCGTCAACTTGTTGGACACCACTGATCAGCTTCAACAATGGAACCCTACAGACAACTATATACAAGGAACTCATGAATCACCACACCTACCTTCATATTCAGTTTCACCCCGAACACATCAAGCAATCTGTTATTTATAGTCAGGCACGCAGCTACCACAAAATATGCTCTCAGGAAAAAGTTCAGGATATACACCTTAGCACACTTAAAACCACCTTTACCAAACAAGGACACTCCACCAGAGAAGTAGGTTACATTATGGAATGGGACACCCAAATACCCCAAGACAACTTGCTTCAATACAGAAATAAAACCTCCTCCAACCACACATCCTTAGATGTCACCTACCACCCCACACTGTGACCCATACGGCGTGTCATCAAACAACTACAGCCTATACTCGATGGGAACCCCATCCTGAAAGAAATCTTTCCTGCTTCTGGCCTTCAAACACCCCCCACAAACCTCATCAACAGAAGCAAGCTCTCCACAGACCAGAACACACCAACTCAAAGCGGCATTAGACCCTGCCAGAACAACAGATGCAAAACCTGCAGACATATCTCCATTCTACAGTTATCAACACCCCTTAAAACACACCTTTCATGATCCAGGGGTCCTATACATGCCTATCATAACATATAGTGTACCACATCCTGTATACAATGTGGGTGAAACCAGACAATCAGCACTCTCCCAAGTGAACTCACACAGGAAAATGATAAAAGACAAAAACATCCTCAAAGGAAACCTGCACACATGAAAAAAATGGGCCTGAGAGCTTAAATTCATGACTTTGCTAGACTAAAAATTATGCACTGAATAGATATACTGGATTTATGGCTTATTACAGTAATCTATAGTTCACGAACAACACCTCCCACCCCCGATGCTTTGCCCCCCTTTCTTTCCTGCCTATGACTGGAGTGGTGTTAACGGGCCACTTCACCCTGAATGGTCCCTTGAAATATGTATTAACTACTTATGCTAAACAATCTGTTCCTTCTTAAGTACATCAGAAGCAGGAAGCCTGCTAAACAACCAGTGGGGCCCCTGGATGATAGAGATACAAAAGGAGCGCTTAAAGACAATAAAGTAATTGTGGAGAAACTAAATGGATTCTTTGCTTCAGTTTTCACAGCTGAGGATGTTAGGGAGATTCCCAAACCTGAGCTGGCTTTTGTGGGTGACAAATCTGAGGAACTGTCACAGATTGAAGTGTCACTAGAAGAGGTTTTGGAATTAATTGATAAACTCAACATTAACAAGTCACCGGGACCTGATGGCATTCACCCAGGAGTTCTGAAAGAACTCAAATGTGAAGTTGCGGAACTATTAACTAAGGTTTGTAACCTGTCCTTTAAATCGGCTTTGGTACCCAATGACTGGAAGTTAGCTAATGTAACGCCAATATTTAAAAAGGGCTCTAGAGGTGATCCCAGCAATTACAGACTGGTAAGTCTAACGTCGGTACTGGCAAAATTAGTCAAAACAATAGTTAAGAATAAAATTGTCAGACACATAGAAAAACATAAACTGTTGAGCAATAGTCAACATGGTTTCTGTAAAGGGAAATAGTGTCTTACTAATCTATTAGAGTTCTTTGAAGGGGTCAACAAACATGTGGACAAAGGGGATCCAGTGGACATAGTGTACTTAGATTTCCAGAAAGCCTTTGACAAGGTCCCTCACCAAAGGCTCTTACGTAAATTAAGCTGTCATGGGATAAAAGGGAAGGTCCTTTCATGGACTGAGAACTGGTTAAAAGACAGGGAACAAAGGGTAGAAATTAATGGTAAAATTCTCAGAATGGAGAGGGGTAATTAGTGGTGTTCCCCAAGGGTCAGTCCTAGGACCAATCCTATTTATTTATTCATAATGACTGGAGAAAGGGGTAAACAGTGAGGTGGCAAAGTTTGCAGATGATACTAAACTACTCAAGATAGTTAAGACCAAAGCAGATTGTGAAGAACTTCAAAAAGATCTCACAAAACTAAGTGATTGGGCAACAAAATGGCAAATGAAATTAATGTGATAAATGTAAAGTAATGCACATTGGAAAAAATAATCCTAACTATACATACAATATGATGGGGGCTAATTTAGCTACAAACGAGTCAGGAAAAAGAGCTTGGAGTCATCATGGACAGTTCTCTGAAGATGTCCACGCAGTGCGCAGAGGCGGTCAAAAAAGCAAACAGGATGTTAGGAATCTTTAAAAAGGGGATAGAGAATAAGACTGAGAATAACTTATTGCCCTTATATAAATCCATGGTACACCCACATCTTGAATACTGTGTACAGATGTGGTCTCCTCACCTCAAAAAAGATATTCTAGCACTAGAAAAGGTTCAGAAAAGGGCAACTAAAATGATTAGGGGTTTGGAGAGGGTCCCACATGAGGAAAGATTAAAGAGGCTAGGTCTCTTCAGCTTGGAAAAGAGGAGACTAAGGGGGGATATGATAGAGGTATATAAAATCATGAGTCATGTTGAGAAAGTAGATAAGGAAAAGTTATTTACTTATTCCCATAATACAAGAACTAGGGGTCACCAAATTAATAATAGGCAGCAGGTTTAAACAAATAAAAGGAAGTTCTTCTTCACACAGCACACAGTCAACTTGTGAAACTCCTTACCTGAGGAGGTTGTGATGGCAAGGACTATAACACTGTTTAAAAGAGACACTGGATAAATTCATGGTGGTGAAGTTCATAAATGGCTATTAGCCAGGATGGGTAAAGAATGGTGTCCCTAGCCTCTGTTCATCAGAGGATGGAGATGGATGGCAGGAGAGAGATCACTTGATCATTGCCTGTCAGGTTCACTCCTCTGGGGCACCTGGCATTGGCCACTGTCGATAGACAGATACTGGGCTAGATAGACCTTGGTCTGACCCAGTATGGCCGTTCTTACGTTCTTATGTTCTGTTCTTGTATTTACCTGTGACACTCTGAGTACCTTCCCAGATCTACAGAAGAGCTTCTGCAGAAGAGCTCTGTGTAAGCTCAAAAGGTTCATCTGTCTCACTAATGGAAGTTGGTCTAATAAAAGATATTACCTCACCCACCTTGTCTCTCTAAAGAAAAAAAAATTGTGATAATCCCTCCAATATAGACTAGTTATTCTACAGCACTGGAATATTTAAGAGGCATCCTACAAAAGAAGATGCAAGCATGGAACAATGTTTGTGGGATCTCAGTTCTGTAATTGGAAACTAATGAGGAACTCAGCCATACATAGAGAATGGAATTGCTTCATTGGTCACAGTGTATATCATTACTAAGAAAAGAATAGCAGGAAAAGTACAAACCAACATGTTTGCTATTGATGGGAAACAAGTCTATGCCTCAGACATTGGACACATTCAACAAGAACAGCACATTCTTAATTAATGATGATCATTTAAATCTACCAGCATCAATGAAAGTCTTTGTTATCTACTCTGTATATTCTAGATAGCTAGTCTAAATTTCAACCAACGTTAATTTGGTTCATGAACCAAATTAATCTGCTTATTCAAAACTCTCTCCCCCTGCCTATCCTCATGTTCATCATGCAACCTCTTAGCCACACAGACTACATACAGACAACATGGTACGTATTAAAAAAAAATGAAAAAAGCTGGTTCTACCTGTAATTGTTTTCGTAGGGAGGGAAGGCGTGGAAGAGGTGTTGCCAGCCTGATCCCAGTGAGAGATCTGGAACTGCTTGGGTTAGAAATCCCCCCACCTCCCCAACACACACACCCTCCTCCAGTCACCTTTAAGGGCAGTGCCTTCCCACCTGGTCCAGCCACCTCCTGTACCTCCTTGCCCATCTGGATAAGCCTTCTCTTCCTTCCCCATCTGACACCAATTGCCCTTATAGAGGTCACAACCCCTTTTTCTTCCAGCCAGCTAGACAAAGACCCACAAGATACAGTTGTGGTAAACACATGGCCAAGCTTTGAGATGGCTATTGCGCAACAAAAAAAATTCCAGGAATTCTCAGGAAACAGTTATTACAATTCTGCAGTTCTACTCTCCCTGCCAATACCGACTTTACAGGTAAATGAGTTTAAATTACTTACAGAATGTTTTAATTGTACTCTGCATTTGTTTTACCATTTATCATCTTCTATATCATTTTTATTGCAAGATCTGTGGATTTTAGTTATAAGCATAATGTGATTGTTACTTTATGAGCATAGCGTGACTTCAGCTCTACTAAGTCTATAACTGAATGCATACATTTGCAAGTTACAAATCTCCCATTGCTGCTTGTAACAAAGAGAATAAACCACACTGTAGAATTGGAATTTCATGTAAGTTTCAGAATAAAGGAACAACATGCAATTTCTATTAGTACAACTATTCTTACAATCATCAACCTCAAATGAGATGTCCCCCCCCGCCAATGGATGGAGTCCAAGAGTTGTGTCCATTAGAAACTTGTTTTTAATTAAATAAAGAAAGAGGGTCCAATAATGTGATATTTGTTTCGTATTTAGAGTTAGGCTACAGTTCAGGGATCAAGGCAGGATTAGGATTCAGGTTTGATAGCAATGAAACCTTGTGAGCTGTTGTCTGATGATTTCAGATGAAAAATGGTGGAAAAATCACAAGTACACCAAAGATTTCTACCACCCTGAAAGGCAGAAATCTCACATGACTGGGCCAAAATCTCAGAGAAACAGTTATTAAAAGCAGAACTGAAAAACAGGTGCTTTGGATTGAACCTAAATTCATATTAGTGGTAGTTTCTGACTGAGAGGTTTGCATCTGATTTTTCTCTCCTGCTTGTTCTCTCTTCCCTCACTCCATGTGACTTGAAAAAAGTCACAGAGAAAGCGTACGGTACATCTTGGAGCAGAATTTTGAGTCCTGGCCCTATTCCCTAGCCACAAGACTATCTTGAATAATCTCCATGGCTGTATGGACTGCACAGAGCAGGGTTGGGAATCTAGTAATTTTTTTACCATTTTAAAAAGAAATCTTACAGCCATAGTAATAAAACTGACAAATATTTGCAAATAAACAAATGTTTACTAGACATACCTGTACCTAATTTAATACAGCACAACATTCAAATTGTGTAATTTGAAAAGGAGAGAAAAGGAATAAAGACTCTGTGTGGGGGGAAGGGAGGATGGAGGCTGAAGGTATTCTCCCTTGAGAGCTTTCTTTAAAATACTTGGCATTTAGTGCAAACTTCAGAAGTATTTTTATTCCTCCCCTCATTTCACCTTTGATGATTTAGCAGCATCCAGGGAAGGGGGAACGCCATTACAAACAGGGAAATGAACCCAACCCTTCCTTCAGTTGGGTACCCAAATTTAAACAAGGTCCTCTCAGGAGCCCCCTTCTAGAATCACAGTACTAAATGGCGCTCACGATATCAATAATTCAGGCTAAATCTACTCAGCATCATGGTTCATCACAGTGAAAGATTCAGCACCACTTCATATACTGGGTAAACAAACTATGCGAAAATTCATAAATCCTCCTCTCAAGAGACATTAATAACATTTCTAAGAGGGAAAAAATGGATTTTTATCAATATAATGTAGGAGAGACTCAAGAGAGATCCAATTTTATTTCAACTACCTTTTCAATGAAATCCCTCTTCAATCTAACCCCCAACATATATCCACATACATTCTGTACAAAAACCTCACAAACAGATGGAGTGCACTTTATCCGTAATCTAATTCTAGTGAAGTAGAGAGGCCAGATGGTCTCACTTTCAAAATAAAAACTTTTAGAGAGTCTTTAAACAAAGCAAGAATATTATTAATATTGATATCTGGACATAATGTAATAATACACAGAGAAGATTACTCAGAAACCCTAATTAAATGTAGCAGCGTGAAAGAATCAGAACACTTTTTGGCAACAAACCACATTTTTAGATTCTCGTTTAAACCTGGAGACTGCAGCATGAATGAGCTGTAAAATGAACAATGGAAAAGCAGAGACAGGGAGGTTTCCTAAAAGGTCACTCTACACAATTCCATTTGTTATCTTTTACCTTTTTTTATTTATAATTTAAAGTGCCTACTTCAAAATTTTAAAATGCACAGTACAAAATATAATCACAATGCACATACCAACACAATATAATAGACTGCCTTTCCCAGAATAGACCTATAATAACCAACCTATAAGATCTACCTAAAATGGCTGCCCTTTCTCCTATGGAGAGCAGAAGTAGGTCTTGTGTGGAATTTTGAGTTGAATATGCTGGTAGATGCATTTGAAGAGGAAAGAAAAGGATTATATATCTGATTCTCATTTACACTAAAGTCACTTTACATTTACTCCCAGTTAAAGGCCTCTTTCAGACTAGCGCAAAGCAGAGCCATAACTAGGCATTCTAGCACCCAGGGTGAGCAAACATACCTTCGTTACTATAGTATTTTTAGTTTTTTTTTGGGGGGTTAAGGGGGGAATTGTCATTTTTCCTCCCAGAGGCAGGAGCTGGGTGTAGAATGCATGGACACGTACCCCCAAGATTTTTTGGTTGTGCCTCCCCCAATCTAGACAGGCTGGGTGGCCTGCTGAAGTGAGTCAGGAAATGGAGATGGCACTCCCTTCCCAAGCCCTGCCGTGTGGAGCCAGCCTGAGTGAGCTCCGCCATGTGGGGGTTTACGTGTCGCCTCTTTTTCTGCCCCTGTGGCTTTGCACCCTGGGCAGCTGCTCCACTTGCCCTGCCCTGGTTATGGCCCTGGTGCAAAGGGTCATGGTACAGATGAGAACCAGGCTCTTTGTGTTTTTAGTTTTGTGACAGGTTTACTCTCTACAGTTACCTTCTGCACTGTTCCTCAAAGTCTCTGTATACTAGCCAGGGAAATGGTTAGTACCTACACAACAGTGATAGACACTCAATAAAAGCTCAGAGTAGATGCAGCTGCCTACATGTAGTTTGATTTCCTTGAGGCAAAGGTAAGTGCTTCTATTTTTTTCTAATCAAAACTGCCTGAATCTATTAACAAGCACATTTCTTTGGTGTTGTCTGCAGCGGACCAGTAAAAACCACTTCTACGCATTAGGACATTACCCATACACAGATAGGCAGCTTTGTTTAGTCACTCAAAGAAACTTACCTGTAGACAGCAATAATGCGGTTCATATGCATAAGGAATAGAGAACTAAGGGACGCGTATCAGACCTCACCATCTCAGATACAAGCAGGTGCCAGAAGTCAGGCTCCTCAACATCAGATTTTCTTCCAACCTACCTACATGTAGCTGGGGTTTATGGGCAAGAGATTTAAATTGCCTGCCCAATGACTAAATGGAAGGCTATCCCATAGTCATAATGGCCCTGCTGCCAGGCTGCTGCCCTGTTTCCTGGCTGGTAATGTTATATATCACTATGATGAATGTTTCATGTACTGCATGCTGGGTAATAATGTAAGTGGACTCTGTGTTTCTAATACTAAGCTGGCTCTCTCTTAGGAGAACAACTTACAGATGTGATGCAACTACAGTTAGCATTTTAGCCAGGTGCACAGAATAAGCTCCTGGTGCCTACTCCAAACTCTTCCTTCCTGCAACCTGTGTTTTTCCCTCCAAGTTCCGTGGAGGTTGCTACGATGCAGAGCTGTGCACAAACACAAGAAAAAGGATATGGATCCTCAGAGTGACCAATTTTCATTGCAACAGATGATTTTATAGTCAGTGTTCAGAAAAGGAAACTTGCCTTGGACACAAAGTACAGACTCAAAGTATTTTATATTAAAAAATAAAATGCTGCAAAGGCAGCAGAAGCAGCAGTAAAAGCAGATGCTGCAATGATAGCAGGAGTGGAGGCAGGAGCCAGTGTTATAGTGGCACTATGATAGTATGGCTTGTGAGTTATCATCTGAAAATTCACAACTTGCTGATTGGCAATATCACAGTAAAATCACGTAGCAACGTTACGTGTAAAGTTATGAACAAGAATTGAAATCATGACTAAGTTTGTTTGCCAGACAAGTCTGGGGAGTGTCTAAACCAGTTTCTCAAAGACAAAGGGCGAGCTGATGCCCCAGCCAGGTGTCATCACCTATCAAGTGACAATTCCTTGGCAAGAAAGGAGGGCAGGGACAAATAGATCTGCATCTTAGCAAAGAAAAAGCATGAGATCCCCTTCCTCCACCAGACCTCCAGTCTCTTGGTTCTCAACTGCAAAGGCTTTTCAAAGAGGGATCGAAACTATAAAAAGGAGGGGCAAACACCCCCAAACACCCTTCCTCTCTCTCCCTGTCCAAGTCACTCTTTGTACCTAAGAAGATAGAAGCAGCTGTTGGACTATGGGGGAGGGGTTCTGACCTGAAGAGTTTGGTTAATAACGCTATTGGAAGCATGCGATGAAAAATTTTGCTTTAAATCTAACGTAGTTTGTTAAGTTATACACTAGAAAGCATCTTATCTTTTTTTGTAACAGTTTCTTACTCCTATGCCATATTGTTAGTACTCACTTAAATCTCTCTCTTTGTAGCTAATATTGTTTTGTCTAATCCAGTGTATGTAAGTTGAAGTGTCTGGGTAACTCCATTTAAGGCGGAAAATTATATGTACATTATTCTTTTAAAGGAATAACAAACTTAATATATTTGGACTGTCCAGAAGAGATCCGGGCAGTACAGTAGCAAACATTTTGGGAGCAGGGGGAATCCAGAACTGGGAGAGTGTTGGGGTCACCTTACAAAAGTAACCAAGGCTAGTAAAAGGCAGAGTGTAACCCAAGTGTGGCTGGCAGGTTCCAGTTACACAGACATATTCAGGGTGTGGCTTGCATGCTGGAAGGCTGTTCGTGAGTGGCCCAAGATACTGTAAGGCATTCAAGGTTGCAGGGCAAGGGTGACACAGTACCCCACTGCTCTGGCTTATACCACAGTATGTTACAGGCACCAATAACAGAAACAGAGGAGCTCTTACATTGGAAGCAAGGAAAACAGAACTACTGAGGGCAGGTCTACATGACAAAATTAAGTCAACCTAACTTACGTCAGCATGCAGCTGTCCCTGTAATTACATCGCCTGTGCATGTCTATACTTTGATCCTTGTGTCGGTGGTGCATGTCCTCACAAGCAGCGCTTGCACTGATTGAACTGTCAGCGTGGGGGATTATGGGATGGCTTCTGTAAACCAGCAACAGTCGATGTATGCAACGCAGTGTCTACACCAGGGGTCAGCAACCTTTCAGAAGTGGTGTGCCGAGTCTTCATTTATTCACTCTGATTTAAGGTTTCGTGTGCCGGTAATACATTTAAACATTTTTAGAAGGCCTCTTTCTATAAGTCTATAATATATAACTAAAGTGTTGTTGTATGTAAAGTAAATAAGGTTTTTAAAATACTTAGGAAGCTTCATTTAAAATTAGATTAAAATGCAGAGCCCCCCAGACCGGTGGCCAGGATCCAGGCAGTGTAAGTGCCACTGAAAATCAGCTCGTGTGCTGCCTTCGGCACGTGCGACATAGGTTGCCTACCCCTGATCTACACTGATACTGTTGTCTTCGCTGACGCTGTGTTGACCTACATCGATACTGACTCTATGCCTCTCTTGGAGGTGGAGTTATTAAGTTGGTGCAGTGGAAGAATTACATCAGCAGGAGCAACATTTTAGCATAGACACTTACAGTAAAAGCTTTTTTATCCAGCATGTTGGGGGAATGAGGGGTGCCAGTAAGTGAAAAATTCCTGTAAACTAAGAGGGAGGGGTTTTGAGTGCGGGAGGGGGTGCGAGGCTGGAGGTTGGGGTGCAGGTTCTGGAAGGGAGTTTGGGTGCAGGAGGGGACTCTGGGCTGAGGCACAGGCTCTGGGAGGGTGTTTGGGTGTGGGAGGGGGCTCGGGGAAGGGGTCTGGGGTGCAGGAGAGGATGCGGGGTGCCAGATCCGTGTGGTGCTCACGTCAGGCAGCTCCCTGGAAGTGGCAATCTGTCCCTGCTGCTCCTAGGCAGAGGTACAGCTAGGCAGCTCTGTGCACTGCCACTGCTCACAGGTGCCACTCTTGCAGTTCCCACTGGTGCTTTTCCTGGCCAATGGGGGCGGCGGAGCCAGCACTTGGGACGGGGCAGGGTCAGCATGCAGAGCCGCCTGCCACACCTCCACATAGAGGCAGCAGGGACAGGTTGCCACTTGTGGGGAGCTGCCTGAGGTGAGTGCCACCCGGATCCAGCACCTTGCACCTCCTTCTGTGCCCCAACCCCCAGCCCTGAGCCCCCTCCTGCACCCAAACTCCCTCCCAGAGCCCATGCCCCATACCCCCTCCTGTGCCCCAACACCCCGTCCCGCACTCCGAACCTCTCGTGGTCGTTCCTCTGCCTATGAGCAGGAGGGACATGTTGCTGCTTCCAGGGAGCCACACAGAGCCAGGCAGGAAGTCTGCCAGCCCCAGACCAACTGGACTATAAACCGGACTTTCAATGAAGATCAGAAATGCAGGTTTATAGAGCTTTCAGGTTGAGTCTATGTAAGCAGCCTTGTGCCGACCTAACTCTGTAGTGTAGACGAGGGCTGACTCATCTTTCTACTTTCATTACTCAGGAACAGAAATGGCAGCACCTAAATCTCCTTTTTTAACAGGATTCCCACTCAAGTAGCTTACCAGCATCAGCTGTGTGCCACCCTTTTCTGCTACCAGTATGCAGCACATATGGCTGTGTTGGAAGAACCACACAAATCATCCAGTAAGTTCATTTTTATTAGTAGCTTCTGCTTAATTAAGGGATGCATCATGCTTCATCAATCAGCTTCTGTGCATTTGAGTCAGTCTCAGCCATTCTGCTGATTCAAACTACTAACAAATACAGTTCTTGTGCCACAGGCAAAAGGGCTGGCTTTAAGAAGCCAGAGTAGATGCGGTACCTTTGCAGCGCCAGAAAGAAATGTCAAAACATAACTACAGTAGTGCTGAATCCAGGGTGACTCATTTCAACACTGCTCTTAATTTTTTTAGGAAATGGTAGCATGGAATGATATGCTGGACAACACAGAGCATAAGCATAAATTGAAAATTGCTATTTATTTATGCCCTGTGTATTTTTATTACACTATTTCTTGAAGTAATAGGGATGGTCTAGACAGTATTTGGTCCTGCCATGAGGGCAGAGGACTGGACTCAATGACCTCTCGAGGTCCCTTCCAGTCCTAGAGTCTATGAGTCTATGAGTCTATAAGACCTTGGGTAAAATTATACAAACAAAACAAAACCAACAAGCAAAAACACATTAACTGACTCTTTTGTTTATAATAAATTAATACAAATTATTGTGTTGGGGGGGCATCACTGGCTCCTGATTAACAACCAGCTCTGCTAGTTTATCTCCTTCATGATCTGATACACCCCTGAAATACTATTCCTGGGTCTTTCCTGAGCACAGAAGGTTAATCATGCTGAATTGTACAAAAATCTGTCGTAGTTTTGCAGTATTGACAGAGATTCATTAAGTAGTAAGTGGAACCCACCAAACCCATTTCACTTATGGCCAAAATCAAATTTGATTTCAGTTGTTCAGAGGTGAAAGATAGTGCATTAACCCACTATGTTATCTAACCCCTAAACATATCCCTTCAATAAATCGTTAAGTAAATCTAAGTAACACTGTAACATACATGTAAGCTACATCATCTAAAATACACAGGTCATCATTTTCCTCTGCAGTTTTCACAGTAGCTTATCCTTTATGCATTTTATTATTAATTTTTATGATGTCTATTAAAGGGTTTGAGATGCTCTCTGGATTGCTTGAGAAATAGTATATGTACAGTATATATGGTTTTTAATAGTTCAATTAAAGGTAGCCCCAGCAGCTCTCCTATATTATTACACACATCAATGCAATTAATATGTTGTAAATGCTGAAAAGGCTACATCTGAATTTTACAACTGTGATGCATATATCAAGGCAAGCACATTTTATTGTGATTTTTTAATGCATTCTGCAGAAAGTAAGAAAAATTGATCTTTTGGATGCTTTTCATCTTTGTCCCAGATACCTGCAAATTCATAAGTTTAGCCTAGCCTTGGAGAAAGTGGGTGTTTGGTTACCAGCATCCCTATGATGGGTGATGTTCTGTCCTGCATCACTTTGCAATATAATACGAAGGGTTACTGGCTTTGGAAGGTAACACTGTAGAAAAACAGGTTTTAGTACCAGAAAAGATGATTCACCTGTGCTCACAAGTCAGTTGGGGAAGGACCACATTCTGGGAATGTTATCATGGTGTAGTAGGTGAGCAGACAGATGAGGATCTGTCTACATGGAGATTTAGTGAGTGGCAAGCCAGGGTATGAATGTAAGTGGACCCTGTAAACCCTGCTACTGTGCATTAAAAGTTCCATGATGCATTTTGACTTAAGGTAGCAGGGTCATAGAATCATAGAATATCAGGGTTGGAAGGGACCTCAGGAGGTCATCTAGTCCAACTCCCTGCTCAAAGCAGGACCAATCCCCAGACAGATTTTTGCCCCAGTTCCCTAAATGGCCCCTGAAGGACTGAACTCACAACCCTGGGTTTAGCAGGCTGATGCTCAAACCACTGAGCCATCTCACCCCCCCCCATGATGAGCTAGCACCTGGCTAGGTAGTGTGCTGTAGATTTATACCCTGGCTTTCAGAGCACTAAATCTCTGTTTAGACAAGCTGAGAAATGGGGAAGAACCATGTGGTATTTGTGGTCCCATTTTTTCACGTGCAACTCTAATTGCAGCTCGTTATTTCAGTGCTATTTATTTCTAAAAGAATGAATGTTGGGAACTAGCTGGTGTGCATAATGTGGCAGAGCTCCTTCCCCACCTCCGTGGGTTCCATGCTTCCTCTCAGCGTCGGGCTGGGGGATTCCTCTCTCCCTGGGGTTTTCCCCCATGCCCCTGGGTTTACTGTCCCCACCTTGTCTGAGCAGGGGTTTCTCGCAACCTCCCTGACAGCCCAGGATGTTGCCCAGAGGTGCAAGGAGCTGGGCATCACTTCCCTTCACATCAAGCTGTGAGCTAAAGGTGGAAATAGGACCAAGACTCCTGGACCTGGTGCCCAGTCAGCCCCGGGAACACTTGCAGAAACGGTGGTCGCCGGTGTCGTCATCTGTAAACAGTGGCTGGCTTTTGTTTCATCATTAAACTTCTCAAAGAAAAGAAGAAGAAAAAACACTCTCCTGTAGCTGTCTGGCTTGACTCCGTCACAATAAATATATCACTGCCCTCTACTGGACAGAATCAGGACTGCTTAAATGCCTGGCATGGGACTTATACTGCTAAACAGCTAACAGAAGTCCAAGAACGCAAACTCCTCAAGAATCCTGTGCCTTAGTGATAAATCATGTATCCTCCTCCTAGTTCTACATTCCCGCCCCAAAATTATGAACATTTCCATATATCACACACTGGTTTTGGGCTTTTTAACAAACATATTCAGTAGGTTGACTAAAGTCTGTAACTCTTTTGAGGAGTAGCTCTGAGCCCAATATAGAGGTAAAGTGGGCCAACTGATATTTCTGCATCAAAATCAAAATTGTGGGAAACACACTATTTTTGGGGGGGTTCCTTTGAACCTGAAAATCCAAGTGAATCTCAATGGGCAGTGGAAAGTATTACACATTAAAATCCATATGAATCAAAGCAAAATGGAATGGCAAGGTTCCATGCACCTCTTATTCCTTCTTCAAGCATCAGTCCCAAGTCTGGATGCCTAATCATTCTTATTGCTCTTCTCTGGATTTCCTCCACTTTGTCAATATGTTTCACGGCAAATATGAGCAGTATACTAAATGACATCTCATCAGTGCTGTATGAAGAGAGACCATCATCTCTCGGATGCAGGAAGAGAAGTCTCTGTACATATAGCTCAAAATGTAATGGATTTATTTATTTATTGTTACTTCCATATTACATTGCAAGCACTTATCTGATTTGTTGGAACAACCTTCCTCTCTCAGACTCTCTATCCATTTTTAATCTTCTCTGAAACCAGCTCTTTATTCTCTGTCCATGAGCACTTAAAAATAACAATAACTTGAGAGCCTGTTTTCAAATTGCAATCCTAGTTTAAAATTTTAAACAGTTAGATGAATTTAGGAGTGTAATCTGCATGGAAGATGCTATACTAAATATGGGGCTAACCCAATAAAAACCTGTGCATGTGAGTAATTCCACTGATAGGGTCATCCAGTTGAAGTTATCCACATGCATAAGTGTTTTGCAAGATCATGCCCTATGGTGGTATTGAACTGATAACCACTATCATTGCTAATTTTTGTCAGCCTACTGCCTTCCTAGTCTCTCACTCCAGATGGATATCTATGTTTCAGATAATTTTTCCCCAAGAAGTATTAGCTTGCATGTTTCCAGACAGCATCCAGCATTGTTTGTTCCTCCCAATTGGCCCAATCTTGGGTTCAAAGTTTCACTTGAGTAAGTCTTCACCATGGACTACTGGATTGGCCTCCTTGGCACTTCAGTGCACTTTTGGCCAGGCTTCACATTTGTAATTTCTTTAGATTCCTGAGACTAGGCCCACAGGCTGCCTGCTAGAGGCCTCAGGGTCCTGCTATACCCCATTCCAGATAGAATCAGAAGAGAAGTCCTTCAAGTGGCCTAGAGTGGTTGCGTGGAAGCAGCCAATGAGAGAGGCTGCAAGGAGCAGCCAATCAGGGCTCAGCAGGGCCATATAAAAGGAGCTGCAAAACAGAAGAGCAGGTAATTGCTATCTGGACCTGGAAGGGAGAAGACTGGGTTATGGGCTGGGTGAAAGAGCAGCAGGACCATGGACAGTTCAATGTGGTCTGCAACCAGAGGAGTTAAGAAGAAGCTCTTGGCTGGCTGATAGGACTGAGCCCAGGAAGGGCCGCAGGAAGACAGTGTCTCCAGGTAGGAAGGTCTGGGGCTATAGCCCATACCAGGGATGGGACTACTTAAAGACTAAGCCCGTGGAAGGCTAGAGAGAGACACCAACAGAGGAATACTGAGGTAGGCTCCTGGTGGACTGTATAGCCCTGAAGGGGTCTGTTCTGATTCACACAGAGGGCTGAGTCACTGAAAAATCACCTGAGAAACCACTGAGAAAGGTCATCAGAACTGAAAGGCTGCAGACACACCCAACAAGAAGGCGGCATTCCCGAGAGACAGGTGCCAATGTTGTTGCAATCCCTTTAGATTATTATTTATTTTTCTATTGCTATTTGAAATACTTTTGCAATTTGTTATTGCAAGGTTGCTAATGAGGGAAGCTGGACTGGTGGCACTTTTTTTAAAAGAAAAAATACTATTGGAAAATACTTGCTTTGACCAAGAATTATATCATTTATCCAAATACATTTAAAGGAAAAAGATTGCCCAAAATGTGACCTAAGGACATTTAAAGAGAAATACATTTCATGCCTGATCCTGTAATATGCTCAACACCCCTTAGGAGGAGCTTAGTACCTCGAAGAGTCAGACCCTTACTTCTTTGGGTGAGATAGTTTCTCTCAAATGTCTATTTGGAGAGGTTCCAAATAGACCTGTATGGAAATGGGAGCTCAATTCCTCAGTAGCACCATTCCCCACTCTACCTGCCTTCCAGGTCATGGGCAGCACTAAGAGAGGATGAAAACTCAGCAGGTAAGGGAATGGGGTAGGTAACCTGGAGGGACTGATATTATCACCTCTCGACCCATGCAGAGCCCTTACCTCAGGCGGTTCCAGTGAAAGCTGCAGCCATGTGGACTCCTTGGTAACACAGCTCCATTGCAGCCATATTGCCAAGTTAACTACCAGCCAAGGCTAATGTGAAGCCACAAGGCCTTCACACAGATGGTCCTGGCCTTGCACAGATTCCTGATGAGCCACTGGTTCTGGGGGCAGAGCCTGCAGCGTCTCTTCTAAAAAACAAAACAAACCACACAGGTGAGGCGAAGGCTATTACCACACATAAGAATAAGGAAGGAACTCTGTGAGGGAATCCTCACAAAGAGGCTTCCTCAGCCCCATCCTACAGATTCTCCCCCTGAGAAGGTGAACCAACTCTCTTATTAAATGTTTGTACATTTCTTCACAGAAAAACTCTCAATCAAAATATTAGGTCTGAAAACCACTACCCCCAAACATTGTGGAGTTCTGGCTTTGATCCAGTTTTGGGTCTGAACTCTGCAACTTGAGCCTGTCTCTTCATCAGACTGGTATGGATGACTTTCGCAGCTGAGAGCCTTCAAGAGACAGATACAAAATTACATCCTTTATATGCATTTTCTAGGGTTAGCCACTGGAAGCTCAGTTTGCCACCCTTTTTGGGTTTGTAAAATTCTTCTGAAATTTGGATCCATTTCATTAAAATATCAAAGGACAAAAGATAAACTTAATAAGGAAATAGCTCATAAATGTTTTTAGTTACATACATATGAAAGCATATGTTTTGACTAATTGTTTGATTTAATAGCTTGCCAGTTTGGTCTTTCCTCCAAAATATGATTGAATTAATCTGGAACTTTGCATCACAGAGAGGAAAAATGACCAAATCCATGCATCAAGATCTGATACCAAGTGATTTTTTCTTTTGGCCAGAGTATCATGCACACTATACAGGAAGGAAGGATGAGTCCCTCTTATTTATGATTTACTGCCTGTTTGTAAGTGATTCTGGCTCTGTCAATACATTTGTTCACATCTCTAATTGTGTTAATGAATTGAACATAATTAAACTTACAATATGTCATGAGCTTCCTCTTGCAAACCCAACAGGTTTCTTAAGTATGACCTCCATGGTGAGGACGGGGGCGGGGGAACAACCATCAATGACATATAAAACTCCACAAACCTCCTCTGGGAAAACCTAAAGGATTTGGAATTTACCTTGCAAAGTCTCCGCACTTTCCTGGTCACAATATACAATGAAAGGGAGGTGTGCTCAAAAATATACATAAAGATTATCCCTGAATATACAACACAGAAATGGAGAGTTACACTATTTCCTCACCTTTGCTTACTTGATAGGACATATAACTTACCCTCATGTATATAAAAGGGCCTGAAACTGCAAGGTTCCACATGCTGTCAGCACCCACTGAAGTGAGCAGCAGATGGGAGTGCAGCTTTGTAGGAGTGCTCCCAAAGTTGCTGAAACATGCTTAATGATTGTCACATTGATATCCTTAGGGCTTTTCTACATGGGGACACTCAGGAAAGTTATACCAAATTAGCCAGAAGGCTGAAAGGAAAGCTCATTAGTTAAAGCACATTAAACCTCTGTGTGAACGCTCTCATTCAGACATAGTGACCTTACTTCAGTTTAGCTTAATTCAGTGAATTAATATGCTTTAACTAAGGCCATGTCTATGCTGCAGGTGCTACTGAGGCATAGTTACGGTGCTGTAGACATGCTGCTGTAACCCTGTAATGTAGGTGCAGACTACAGCAACAGAAGAGATTTTTCTGTTGTAGGAACTCCAGCTCCCCAACCAACAGTACATAGGATGATGGAAATATTTTTCCATCAACCTAGCTGCACATCTACAATGGGGAATAGGCCAGCATAGCTATGGTGTTCAGGAGTGTGGATTTTAATTTCTACTATATGCTGAATCTATGCTGACCTAAATTTTAAGGGTAGACCAAGCCCAATGCACTTTAAATTCATACCTCTAGTTAATTTGGCTTAACGTTCCTGCTTGTCTCTAGGTAGATAAGCCCTTAGGTAATGAAAATATCATTTTTTTTCTTCAGCCTATAAACATAAATCTCTGCCTTCCTGCATATATGGCTGCATATGACAAAATTGTCTGATTACAAGACAATACTGAGAAATTCTAGTATATGGAAATGACCTTTTTAGATTATATTAAGACACTAAATATCCACCTGTAAAATCTTGTGGCTTGGATGGAACACGAAACTACAGATTCTCTCTAAATCCTTCCTACTGTCCGTCTCTCACATAGCATTCACTGCTTTTGTTATTTTTATTTCATATAGAGAATAAAATGGCAGCACTCGGCCATCTACTAATAGTTCCATCATCTTCCTTCATATGGAGGGAGTGGATTTGTAACCTCAGTTGAAAAATTTGAGAGTATGTATCCGTCACTTTTTAATCAACAGAATATTTTCTATAAAAGTATTGAATGTGTTTCTATTTCTAGGAGTTGTAGGCACTTACTGTTTAAACACTGCAGGCATACTACACTGCTCTGCAGTATAACTAGTGATGAAATTCCAAGACAACGTGCCACCAGTTCACTTCTGAGACTGCAACAGGTAAAAATATGGAATAAATACAATTGTCTAGGGGAAACCATGCCTCCATCAAAAATAATTGAATCTATTTAAAATGTGTGCTCTCTGACTTTGGGCCACTAAGTTCTTCATGGCAAACTATCCCTAGAGTCTGTTTTCTGAGGTGTTTCTCTTTCTGTCTTAATATGCTAAAGATCAAATGAAATTGTGAGGAAAATGTATGTTCTTTTGGTCATAACTGCAATGAATGGTCTCCAACTGGCGTATCTATCTGAGGGTTTTCTACTTTGCCTAACACTGTAGTATGGCTCTCTGAAGAGGGCCAGCATGAAGCCAATGCATTTTTTCAGTCCCATTTATGTTTTATTTTAAGGATTTACGTGGGATTAAAGTGGTTCATAGGCATTATGCTGTCTCTCTCCACAAAAGAAAAGTGCTTTAAGTGCTTTCATTACAAAACCATGGTATCTAATTACAGGTCTCTCATTACAGAACTCCAAGGCAACCTAGTATCTTACAGCATCAGTGGAAGGCTGGTGACATCCAAAGTGGGTAGGCAAACTCAACACAGTGAAACCTGTAGGATAAACACTCTCACACAAAAAACCTATGGTTGGTGATATCTATGTGATAAATTACAGCATTTATCATGCACTTTCGACTGTCTCCTCTACCCTCTGCTCACTAATCCAGCTCTGCTGGGACCACTTGTAACATTCAAAACATCTTAGCACACCTAATAGTCACTTAAAAATACATAAAGTGGGTTGATCTAAGCATAGTAAATGCTGGATATGTCAGTAACTGTCAGCTAGCCCATCCAACATTTTAAATTGTCATAAATGACAAAAATATTACCGCACTATGCAAAGGCCTTTCCATGGTTCTAAACAGGAAGATCCCCACCTCCCCAAAACTCTATATAATGGAACTGGTAGATGAAGTTGCTCTTCCAGACAGCGCCATCCCTAGGGGGTTGCGGGGCCCATGGTGGAAGTGACGGATTTGTCTCTTCTGGGACCGACCACATCATCCAATTGCACTGGCCCGCAGGGCCCCTCAAAGTGAGGGGCCCAGAGCGGTCACTCTATTTCACCCTACTGAAGGGATGACTTCCAGCATACATCAAGAGATGGGTCCTGGGGTCTATTAGTAGCAACATAGGCACCAACTCCGTGGGTGCTCTGGAGCTGGAGCACTCACAGAAAAAAAAAATAGTGGGTTCTCAGCATGCACTGGCAGCCCCACAGATTGGCATCTCCCCCTGCCCCCAGCACCTCCCACCCACCATGGATCAGCTGTTTAGCAGCATGCAGGTGGTACTGGGGTGGGGAAAGGGAGGAGTGAGGGTGGGGTGCACTCAAGAGAAGTGGGTGGAATAGGGCAGAGTGGAGGTGGGTGGGGGCGGGGTCTGGGGCGGAGCACCTCCCGGCAACTCATAAAGATGGCGCCTATGAGCAAAGCACACACAGATGGAAATCTGACACATTCCTATTGTATTCAGAAGAGTTCAGTGAATTTTGAAAAAGCAACCCTAATGGGGAAACTTGGTGACAAAATGAGGAAAATACAGTGAAGTTTAGTGTTGCATGAATGCATAATGCAGTTGTGATGAAATATAACTTATATATAAAGTAAATACTAAAAAACAACATTTTACATATTACATTTATAACTAATGTTCACAAATCTTATGGTCATGGACTGGGTCTTCCAGTGAAAGACAGAGTAAAAACAAAATCCTAAAAGCATAAAAAGCAGTAGATTTGTATGTTGATATTCCTTTACCCTGATGTTGATAATTATGATTGTCGTATTTAAATATATTGCTAATTTGTTTTGATTTCTTCCCCCCACACCAAAAAATAATGGAAAAACAAAACAAAACCCCAATTTGCCATGTCTCTAAATCATATATGGACATGCCCCTCAAAATTACACAGGCCCAATTCATTGATGTGGGTAAGGCCAGACAACATAACAAATTGGAGTTTTTTCGCTTTGGGAAGGGGAGATATACAGCTTTCCAATGGAAACACTGAACTTTGCTTCTAGATTGGGAAGGTCCTGAGAGAACAAACCTTATAATCATGATATTTTATTTACAAAAAAGTTAATTTAGGCCCAGTTAGACTCAACACTAAACGTTTTAAAAACATTCACACAGGTTCTGATCCAAAGGCAACTGAAGTCAATGAGAATCTTTCGATTGACTTCAGAGACTTGAGATTAGGCCCTAAATTGGTACATCCTATGGCTGCTCTGCCCATGCTCTTCCTGAAGACCACCACATACTTTTTCTGCTGTGTTCCTTCTAACCCCACTATGCCATGTAACTGAGGTTGGGGCCCACTTTGCACTGTCTCAACCTTTTGCTCCTGGATACTTTCTGTCAGTAGGGCATGTGTCAGGGTACACACCAGTTAATCCAGTATACTCTGCACTGAATCTGGCCCATTGTGTGCAACCCTAAGATAAAGCCAACTGAGTTGCACCTCTGTAAGCAAAAGAAGAATTTGACTCAATAGGTGCAATTACTATCTCTGGGATAAGCAACTACCTTGAGAAAACAAAAGGAATAAGACTCCAAAAAGAGAGAGAGCGAGAGAGCTATCTACTCCTCTTGGCTCCTCATAAGGTTCCTCTGTGGTGTATAGAAAATTGTATTAAAATTATAGAGTTATCACTTTAAATGTTTCGGGGTTTCTTGGTCCTGCTTGCAAACTAGGGGACCCTATGAAAGCTTGAACTTGCAGTCAGTCTGCAGACAGATAGCCCAGACTAAGGTGGAGTGAATTGTGTCTCTGTTTTAAAGAGAAGCCGCCTTTGTTTTTCTGCTTTGGTTTCTTGTGTGTTATCATCCTGAATTCTAAACAAATAAAATAGTGTTACACTGCAGCCATCCTGCAAACACATTCTATGTTTTTATCTGCAGTGAAACATAACACTCCCACCCTCCCACTTGTCGCCTTTTAGAAATCATTTTGTGATAGGTTTCAGAGGGGTAGCCATGTTAGTCTGTATCAGCAAAAACAATGAGGAGTCCTTGTGGCACCTTAGAGACTAACAAATTTATTTGGGCATAAGCTTTTGTGGGCTAGAACTCACTTTATGTACTGTGCATATATATAAACCTGCTACTGTATTTTTCACTCCATGCATCTGATGAAACCACCCACAAAAGCTTGTGCTCCAATACTTCTGTTAGTCTATAAGGTCCAACAGGATTCCTTGTCACTTTTTACAGATCCAGGCTACTCCTCTGATACTTGTGCTCTGAGAGAAACTAGAAGGATTAGACCATAAACATATAACTGAGGGGAGATCTGATGGCAAAACAGTGCAGTTTGTCTCGGGAGACTTGGAGAAGTAATACAGATTAGACAAGTAACACTGGTCTACAATTTTTGAGAAGTCGTCTGCTTCAGAGATAAAATGTGATATTTATTATGTATTTTGATGTGCTGAATTCAAATATGACAATTAAAACAACTGATTGGCTACTGTTTCTAAGATATTTAAGTTTTTACATTTTATGTCTATGTATATTGTGTAGATAGTAGAGTTTTAATCATAAATTGTAAACTTAGGTCTTTTCATGTTTATGGTTGCTTTACATGATAATATTTCACCTGTCCTCCTTATGTAACACTTTAAAAATCAGAAAAAGGGTTCTATAAATAAAATTTATTATGAAACAAAAGGCAAAAAACTATTATGTACATAGTTTAGTCCTATTCAGTGTCTACTCGGTGCTTCTTGGCTTGTCTCTTGTATTCATTAAATGGAGCATCTCTTGTGACTGTCCAGCAATAGTCTGCAAGCATTGATGGGCTCCATTTGCTCTGATAGCCTGCCAGGAGATTCCACTGCTGTAGTCTGGAGCCCAACAGCTCGGCCTTACTCTTGGGTAGTTCCAAATCCCTGACAAGGTCATTCAGTTCACCTTGTGTTATGAGGTGTGATTCAGAGGAGGAGGATGGGAGAAAATGTGGGTCCTGTGACATTGATGGTTCAGGACCAGAAGTTTCATCCTCTTCCTCTTCCTCGTCTGACTCAAGTGAGAATGATTCTGGTGCATCAGGAACCGGCAGTCCTTCTCCGTGGGGTACTGGGTGTATAGTTGATGGAATTTTTGGATAATGCACAGTCCACTTTTTCTTCTTTGACACACTTTTCCCAACTGGAGGCACCATGCAGAAGTAACAATTGCTGGTATGATCTGTTGGCTCTCTCCAAATCATTGGCACTGCAAAAGGCATAGATTTCCTTTTCCTGTTTAACCACTGGCGAAGATTTGTTGCACAAGTGTTGCAGCATATGTGTGGGGCCCACCTCTTGTCCTGATCTCCAATTTTGCAGCCAAAATAAAGGTGAGAAGCTTTCTTAACCATAGTGGTTATACTGCGCTTTTGTGATGCAAAAGTCACTTCACCACAAACATAGCAGAAGTTATCTGCACTGTTCACACAAGTACGAGGCATCTCTGCTCACTTTGGCTAAACAGAAATGTGTCCCTTTGCAAAATCAAACACTGATAAATAAGAGAGCACGACACTGTATGATTTCTAGAGCTGATAGAGGGCAATTTGTTCAGCAGAGAGATGTAAGCTTCGTTATGATTGCATCATTCATGACTTCTAGGAATAACATGATGTATGACGCAATACCAGCTTCAGATTGCATCATTCATTGTTTTGCCTGAAAAGCAAGTACTGTCTAAACCCAGTCATAGATTTATTCATAGATCCAGTCAAAGACATATTTTAGTCATTTCTGGTTTAAATTGAGATGCCTTCCCTTTATAACTCACTTATCCTCCGCCATTCCCAAGTCAAGGGTTGTATATACTGACCCAATAGCACATCTTGAAAACTAGAGCTAATCAACAATTTTAAGTATCATTTTCCTTCTCAGTGACCCAGAATTAGTAAAGTTAGACTACATTTATTTCAGAAGCATTTTGGCTGTAGAGCAGTGTAATCAATAGCATTCAAATTTCTAAGTGAATGGCATAGAATGGAAACCTCAAGCTTATTTAGTTGTATCTCTGGAAAGTTTCCTTCTGTTGTGAGCTACAATACTGCTTGTACAGTTTTATAAGAGATAGTCCCAATTTGGTTGTGACTGGTTTTCTAAAGAGGGAGAGAGAGCAGCTCTGTTTATTTTTCAAGCAGACTATTATGTATTCAATATGTTATTATGAGAGAACTGAGATATTTCAGGAGTCAATACTTCATTGAGAATCCGGTTCATAACACTTCACTGAACCAAAGATTACAAGGACTAAAGATACGTAGAAGAAGATTGGCTAAACAACAAATAAGGGAGAAAGGCTAATGGTTTACAATCACCTGAAAGGAGTACAAACCAGCAGGAGAGAAGAAAAGCTTCATGTGATCCAGTAGGGTACAACAAGAGCTATTGGGATGAAAACTGGCTAAGCAATTAGGCAAAATTTCCTGAAGGCGAGCTCTATTAGACTGTGGGACTGGCACAGAAACAAGGCATCTAACCCCTCACACCTCCCTTCTTCTTACTTGTTTTTAATTCAGATGCACTGCCCTTCATACTCCTCAGAAAAGAATAAAGAATGCTGTTGCAAGTCTCTAACCCACCTGTCAGATTTGGACTTCCAAAGGTTAAAAGTTCAACCCCTTACAATTTCTTACCAGAACACAGTAAGCTCGTATTTTCAAGCCATCAACTTGGATATCTGTCTGCCTACCTTAGTTTTCTGACAAAGGGTCACACTTTCCTTTATTGTAGGTCCACATGAACACTAGCTTGGGTGTGAGGTAATGAGATTGCCTAACATTTTCACATCTCTGTATGCAACATTCAGAAAAAATTGGTTTGGTCTTTTCACTATGTGCACACAGCCTGATGACTCTCTGTTATCAAGCCTTCACTCACTTGCTATCCAGATATGGGAAGCATACATTCATTCTGGTGCCTAGTTTCACCATTCAAAATCACATTCTAAGGAACACGGGATGCACAGTGAATACTCATATATTGGTAAGTTGGACAGCATTACCTATTAGTAGCAGGTGACTATGGGCTCAGATATGCAGCAGTGTCTGATACGGTTGACTGATGAAATATGCTGAGGTGGCAGTTACCATGGTACTGATTTAAAGAACTGAGCCTGCATTAAGACTGTCATAAGGGTAAGGACTAAGCAGATGAGGGAGGAAAGCATGTACCCTAACAGATGGTTACTTAGCTCCCTAGTGGCTTCACACATGATAAGGTGCAGGTGCAAACTTATTCCTTCAGTAAATGGTGAAAAGAAGGCTACATCAGATTGAAAACTGTGGATTCTGCCAGCAGGGACTAATACTGAAGATACACATCAAAGGTAGATACATATTTATATATATGCCACAGAGGGGGGGAGAGACAGAGAGAATCATAGAAATGGTCATTGAGAAGTCACCAAGTCCAGCCCCCAGGAGTGAGGCAGGACCTTGTTTACCTAGACCATACGTGATAGGTGTTTGTCCAACCTGTTCTTAAAAACCTCCAGTGATGGGGATTCCCTCCCTTCAAGCATATTCCAGAATTTAACTACCCTTATAGTTAGAAAGTTTTTCCTAATGTCTAACCTAAATCTCCCTTGCTTCAGATTAAGCCCATTAGTGCTTGTCCTACCATCAGTGTGAACAATTGATCAACTTTATTTTTATAACAGCCATTAGCATATCTGAAGAGAGGAAGAAAGATGTCAGTGGACATTTCAGAAAGGCACCTTTCTGAGCATTTGTGAGGCCACTCAGGAGTACCAGCACCACGAAGCTTCAGAAAGTGGGTTAACATGACAACTGAAAAATCCAAGACTTAATTGCCTATGTGGACAGAGAATAAAAACTATATTATATTATGTAAATAACAGCCATTGTAAACCAGAAGTTATTTACCCTTTACAAGGGAAATAGCCTCATTAATAAAGTATCTCCTCCCAGTCATTGTTAATTATATATCGTCTTAAGAATTATTATCCCTTACCTTCATGGAACTCAAAGCACATCAGGAATGAACCTGACATGACTCTGCTCCTCAATGATCTTCCTGAATCATTTTAAGAATGAAGACTACCACTAGAAAAATAATAAATGACAAGATTTTTCCCCACTCAAAGTTCATTTTGATTCTGTGCAAATTTGCAAGTATGAAAAGATTATGTCTTTATAGAAATCAGGTAAAAAAAAGTACACTGAGGTTTTTTAAATTAAAATTTTCTTTTGACGAAAGGGATTAGTCTAAGTTTGCACACTCAATGTAATTAGTGCATATGGTCCAGCTGTGAAGAAATAGCTGAGGACTTCTAACTTATTATTAATTAGGTTCATTAAAATGCAAGTAAGAGAACGATGCCTAGGTAAACAATACCTTATGTCATAAAGTCATTACTTGACAAGAGCTAGCCTTCCTAACAGAAGTCATTACTGATATTTTGTGGAGGTTTTTTTTAGGCTCCATGGGTGCCAGTTAACTACTTTTGACTGACATCAAGGACAGACATGCAAAGCTGGAAGGAGTCAGCAGTACTGCACAGCAATTCTGTTCACATCATTTCAAAATATGTCTGGTTGGGGTCAAAGGTTGACAGCCAAATGACAGGCCTTCTTCAACTGCTGTGGTGTCACAGCAGGAGCATGTCAGGGAAATTTTCCTGGGCCCCTCGGTGAATTTTTTACATGCTCACATTTCTTTCCTTGTCTTATCAGTGGGGCAGGATTGACAGATTTGTGATTAATGCTGCTGAAGGAAAAGTGTAGAGACCATCCCATGTTAGGAACTAGCGGTAACCCCAGCTACGACTCCTAAGGTTCTCATCAGACATTTAAGAGTACAACAGAACTCAGCATTTTCTGATTCACTGATATTAGAAGTGGGATGGGAGATTAGCTGGGGTTTTGGCTGTTACTGTTAACTGGAGTTGTTACATTCCCCATCAAGAAAACAGACTGTAATTACTAAGTGCTAGTGTCATGAGCGATGCCTTCCAAACACATAAGAAAGGAAGATACTTTTTTCTTAAATGTCAACACATTCAACAGCAAGTTGTTTTTCAGAGTTTTAGAAATGTTTCCCGTTCTTTAGAGTCCACGCACGCTCTCTTATAAATCACTCCAGTGATGCAGCTTCCAGTATAAATGGATCAAAAGATGCTATTGACAGATGCTGAAATGAGTGTCTACCTTTAACACAGGGTCAATTGATAAGTGTCTGACCTAGACTTTTGACTGACATGAAGAGCTGTCAGGACCCTTAGTTACAAGTGGTGACTAGGCACTGAAAAAAAGTCTGCCTCAGTGGTATGTTTGTTACAATAACCTGTGATAGGGAGAAAGATTGGGAACCAGATAAAAATAAGAAAATCTGAGACCAATGAATTTAATAGGACTGTGATTTGGAAGAGTAAAGCATGATCTAATAAAGCTTCCCTAGTGTCTCTTTATCACTATCACTCCCTTTAATCATCCTGTCTAAAAGTGGATATAGGAAATTCTTTATCATTTATGGTGAAAACTACCCATGAGATGTGCTGAATGGATTGGAGAGCCGCTGCAGAAGCAGAAATGGCATCTCATCTTGGTTTCATCGTGGATGCTCCTTCTCTGGAAGCCTGCATGCTCCAAAAAAAGTTTTGTACCAGCTGTGCTCCACAGCCTCACCAGGCACCACGCTTCTGAAAAACATGCCATGGGTTGGCAGTGAGAGTGTTTTTGCCTCCATGTACTTTTATTCCATATACTACTGTCTCAAAAGTGGCAGGATGAAGGGGAAATTATTTCACCTCTAAAAGCGAATAACTAACATGCAGCTGTTAAACCCAGATACAAAACCACTTGGAGGAGGCATGGACTCGTACCTATAAGTACCTAGACAGACAGACCTCTCCAGATATGTCTGCCAGTGACAAGGTCCCAAACTGAGCACCAGAAATCCAGGTTTGCATGTGGATATTGGACCCTACCAGGAATAAATGCCCCCTAATATCCCCACAACAGTAGGTGGGTGTCACCTGACCAGATATAAACCTACTCCCATACATCTCATGCTAAACCACAGGACGATGTACCCACATCTATTTCAAACGAACACAGTGATATCATCAAATTCAACTACAGTCATCTGTAGTGCTAAAACTGCAAGGTACAGTGTACTGAGCTACTATAAATGAGCAAAAGCAGTCCAGCCACCTGCAGCCCACAGGGACTCCACAAATGCTGTCCTGATGATGTCTGTTTTGCTTTCAGAAGAAATAGGAGGATCTTGCAAGTAGCTAACGCCTTTATGGCACATCCCTCCTATGTTTTTTCTCTAAACTCAGAGGAATATGGTGGAACCAGCACAGCAAAGCAAGCCTACCCAATGAAAGTTTATCACGTTTGAACATGGTAGGGAAGACTTGAGTTAGCAGACACACCATAACACAATGCTGCCAGGACTTCGCAGTCAGTGTAGACCAGGACAAATTATGTTCAGCATCATGTTGCACAGGTGTAATTAAACCCTGGCGGTCTGAGACTAGATGAAAGAGTCAAAAGACTTGATCTATTTCCCTGTTTACATACATATACACACACACATATTAATAAACACACACACACACACCCTCTCAATTCCCACGCCAAATTTATTAAAATGCTCCCATTGTAGCCTGTAGGTACAGATAGTGAAAAAAAGAATATTATTAAACCAAATATCAAAATATGCAATCATCAGATAATAATGATAGAGGTCTCCCCACCAACCACAAGAGCCTCCAGATTATTCGAGGAAACCAACATAAGCACAGGTAAAGCTAAATCATGTTTTTATAAGAGCAACTACTGAATGAACATTTTAAAAAGGTATTCACCCAATTGCAGTAGTTACTCCCAATTTTCTAAGTCCTTCAGTGGCATCTTAGAAACCCTTTAGCAAACCTGTTCTGCTAAAGACTTTGCCTTCACACAATGAGCAAGACATGAACTTCTTAAAGGCAGGAGCCAACTGCCACCACCACCACATCAACATGCACAGACAACACTCCACATAAGGATAATATAAGAGAAAAGGAAAAAAATATATTGTGCCGCGTGTGATGACAGTTTGCAATGTTTAAATTCCAGAGTGTATTTGTGCAGCTGGTGGGGATATCAGTACTGTTGATTAGCACACAATGTTTTAGGGATATTTAGCAGGTGTCTGACTTTCTACTTTAAATACCCTAAAAAGGGGAAAGGAAACAAGGAGCTATGAGGTTGTGTAACAAGGGTGGCAAGCTCTTGTGAGCAAACACTGACATCACTACAAATAGAAGTGGTAAGCATTTTACTGGGGGAGATATATTTTGGGAATTGGCGAGAAAGCCTTTTTAAAGACTGGGGTAGTACTCTGCAAATGATGGAAGTTGCCTGTCCAGATTTTTGTAGGTAGAATTATCTGCTGGTATTTGAGTATTACCTCCAGGTAGCCAAATGGCTTTGGTATTTTATCTCTCTAGTTACCATGGTTTTAGTTTTTGAACGACATCAAGATAAATGTATAAAAGATAGCGGGGGCGGAGGGATAGGGGAAAGGTATTTGTTGAAAGATATCTGTTCAACTTCCTCATCAGTTAAAGGGCTTTTAAACTGTGCCTCTAATGGTACATGGATGAATTCTTACCCTCAATTTTAATGCTGTGAGTATTCTCAAAAAGCCTCCATGACCTTCCCTCTCCCTTCCCATCACACATTGACACATATAGCCTAAATTTGTGTCTTGCATCACCTCAGGATACTCATGGCTAATTTCATTATTTTGGAGAGAAAATGCAAATGAAGCCAGACAGCTGGTGCTTTCCTTGTGGCTAAGAGTGATGGAGGGGCCTGAGGCCTACCTCATCAGAGGCTCTAATACCCTTTTGCTTAGACAGGCCCTGGCGGGAAGAAAGCAGGGAGGCTGCTAGAGCAGCAGGAACAGATGGCAAGAAAGGTAAAAAGATGGAGAAGCAAGGATCGCTTTAGTTATTCAGAAGAAGTTGTAGTGTCAGTTACCTAGGTAGATTTATATGGTGTTGCAGGATGATCCTGTATCTTTCAGACTCCCTTTCTTTTCAGGTTCTTATCTCATTGGAGATTTGAAACTCAGGCACTTATTTAAGGTTGTATAGAGTTCTTAAATCCAGTTTATTTGACACAATTTGTCAATACTAATTAGAACCAGCAAAGACCTTGGTTATCTATTAACTCTGGCCTATTGAATGTTAACTCTTAATTCTTCTACAATAGTCATCCTAGCTCTGACAGCTGTTCAGATGTTACCCTTGGAGAAGTGAAGTCTTTTTATAAAAAAGTTTCTCCTTCCTTTACACGAGACAGATATTTTAAACCATTTTCACCCTTGATTCATGAAAGGAGGAAAGGAAAACAATAACATGCCTGTAAAAACCTGTCAAAACATCATCTGACAAAGCACCCTTACAAGAGGCCCGTAAAAGAGTAATGCCATTCAACACAAAACACTGAGCATTTCAGAGCAATTTAGAACAGCTTGCAAGAACACATTTCATGGAAATGTTTTCTGACATCTAAAAAGGTAATAAGACCAGGGGCATCTTGATTGGTAGGATTTTATATGTATTAGTGTTGTTATTGTTCTGATTTCTAGCGAAGTTGTTGTACATGGCAAAGTCTGAAATCTTCTTTCACACAGCATACCTGCAGGCAAATGCAGAGGAGAGATTTTTCCAATACATTAATTGAAGAGGAAGGTATTTTCAAAGAATTATATATACAAAATCTTTTTAAATGAGAAAAATAAACGTTAAGATTCAAAGTGAATGAGTAGTCTTAAGCATCAAGGGGTATGTGTGTGGACTATAATACTTTACTCTTATGTAGCACCTTTCATCCAGAGATCCCTAAGTGTTTTACAAAAATTAACTGAGCTTCTCAACACTCTTATGAAATATGCAACCAAACAGCTTTTGTGCACTCTCCAGTGCTTTCCTAGGCCACATTATACAATAATTAGTAAGATGCTTTCCTTGTTAGATATTGTGATAAAACACACCATTGTGCCCATTTCACACATGAGCTAGAGAAAGGACAAAGATATCTTTGGAATTAGTATTAGTGGTTTCAGTAGAAATGGGCCACCAAAGCCAAAAGTGAGTTTGGCCCAGAGAAATCAAGTGACCTTCCCAATGTCATACACAGTATCAGCAGCAAAGCAAAGAATATAGATAGAATTCAGAAAATTTGACTACCAATTCTCATTAGATGCACTAGCTATATTATATAGGATACCCATTTATTCTACTGTCACTGAATCCACCCACTCCGTGCAGAGGCACTCAAAAGTAACAGATGCAACTTTTACATTCCTGTATTTTTTTTTTTAATAAGATACAGTTTCATATAGTCTGGCTACACAGTTTGTCCATCCGCATTTCAGAAATCACAGTAAAGGTTATTCTAAAATAATTTACAGTAAAGGAATCAGCATGCCAGGAGGCTAGAAAGAAACATCATTTCACAGCCAATATTTAATGGCATATGCCAGCCTGGACCCCTCATCACCAATGAGGACTGTGATTAGGGACCTCTGCCTGTAGCAGAAGACGTTTAACAGACAGCAGGGACTTAATGCTGGGGCCAGGAGCTGCTGCATCATCACAGCCTGGACCCATGCACTCACCATCACCAAGGACTGTGATTAGGAGGCTCACAGGAGGGGACCTTTCCACAGCAGCAAGGATTTGGAGAATACCTTCAGTTCCCTCCATGGCGTTTTTAGTTTGTCTGGTTTTTTTTATTGTAATCTTGTCCATCTGCCATTCATCCATGGATCTCACCATGCCCCTCTTTTGCATCACAATATTCATCCCATCCTCTCCCTTTCTGCTTCTCCTTTCCCTTTTCCACTCCCCGCTCCCCCATCTCCCCTTCCTGGCTACCCTCAGCCCACTCAAGTTTCCACCAGTTCTGTGTACACCTCTTTCCTCCTCCACCCTGATTGCCTCGATCCTCCCACCAGTACAAATATAGGTCCCCCATCTGTATCCTCTTCCTTATCTCTGGTGACATTTGCCTCAACCCTGGCCCTCATTCTATCGTCACCCTCTTCAGCTCCCTGACAGTCCCCACCATCACCTCTGCTCCTCTCATGCCCTCATTCCCAACCTCACGCTCCTCCTCATCCGCTCTCCTTCTCCTGCAGTCTCAGTCATCCACAACCTCTTCATGTCCTGGCCCCCCAGCTCCTGGCTCTTACACAGAGCTGGATGTCTTCATCTGCCACTGCCTCTGCAGCTGCCTTCGCTGATAGAGACCTCTGCTTCTCTTACACTCCTTGCCCTGGAACAGACCTGGTGGGATTACTAGGCTTCTTTTCTCACATTCCTGCTGCTTCCAAGCCCCCCTCCTCCCCACTCTTTCCTCTCTTTTGAGCAACAGTGTATTTAGTTTTTCTCTCCTCTCCTTCTCCATGTTGCTTTGATCTACCATCCACCCAGCTCCTCCCCATCAGACTTCCTCTCTGATTTCAGCTCCTGGCTCTCTCCTCCACAATCTCCCACACTCATCCTCACTGACTTCAGTTTCCAAGATGACTCAACCAACGCCTTAACTGCTTTCTTCCTTACTCTCACCTCTCCATTTAACCTTCAGCCTGGTTCAACTTTCCCACTCACTAGAAGAGCCATTCACTTGACTTGGTCTTTACTAAGCATGGCTCTCCTCTGACTGTGAGCCTCTTCTTTTCTCCCTCTATACTTCATCTCTTGGTAATCTCATCCACAAACCCAAATGTAGTTACCATCTCTACTGACCAGTCACAGACCTACCTCTCTGCTCTGAACCAGTCTCCCTGGTCCAAACTAAAATCTCTGCCCATCTTTCTGACACTACCGTATGGATTTCTAGCCATCAAGCAAAGCCCTTAATCTTCCCCCCTTCATCCCTTCCCCTCACTTCCTTTTTCAATCACTGTGGTCAACACCTCCATCCTGCCTGTAACCTGGACCTCTTTTTACATCCTCACACTCCAAGCAGTATCAAAATCTCAAAGATTCTTTCTGCATGACATTTCTAAGATACGGCCTTTCCTGTTCATCCACAGCTAAAACTCTCACCCAAGCTTTCATCCTCCTGAGTCTTAGTTACTCTGTGTGTGTGTGTGTGTGTGTGCGTGCGTGCGTGCGTGCGTGCGTGCGTGCGTGCATTCACACTCATATGTAGTAATTAAAGGACAGTCCCTTCTTCGCATAGATCTAGGGAAATAATTCAGGCCCATGTGAATAGTCTTTTGTCATGCAATTAGTAAACAGTACCTTCATCTTACTGGGACTGGTTGCAGGAGAGATGACTATTTAAGTGAGTAATTGTTTGCAGGATTCTATTCACTCACGACTGTTCTACTCACAGTTTTTGTACCAATTTAACTATTTTGATAGGGATATTTTTTTTAAACCAAAATAGTTAACTTCGACAGAACCATCAGTGTGGGTAAATTTCCCATGTGTGAATAAGCTTTACCAGTATAGGACTCCTTTATACTGGTATAACATTGTCCACACTATAGGATTAACTATTCTTGTTTCAAACCAATATCGTAACAAACACACACTGCCCTTAATGTCTGATTTTGGAAGGTGCTGAGTGCTCTCTACTCCCACGGAAAACAATGGGAATAGAGGATGCTGTGCTACTTTCAGGAGTGGACTTTTACTATTCTTTATCTATTAATCTATAGTAGATGAACATTTAAAAATTAAAATAAAATATCTGGAGAAAAATAGAAAGGTAAACTATAAAATGTATCCTATTAGAATTCAAAGCTTTCCGTAGAATCTTCCTTGATTTAGGGGCAAGATACAATAACTGACAACAGTAAATACTAATGCCAGTTTTAAAACACTTTTTTAAATCTAAAAATAATCCATTTCGTCAAGAATATATGCAAGTGACCAAACACTTTTCTATACTCACTTAATAGTTTTAAGTCACTGTTTGTGTGGTACAATAAAAGTAATTTGTCACTGAAATTAACTTTCATTTCTTTTCACCATTAATCTCTGACCACTATATTCTGCATTCTTTTGTGACCGCTAAGCTGCAACTGTGATCTGATATCTCATTCATAGCCCAGCTGTGTATGTGCAAAGCTCTGCAAAAAAAAAAAAATCTCTTATTTGACCATGAACTTTAGATGATCTAGTTAGCGTTACTGTCAAGCATCCCGCGGTCTTTTTGAAAAGCAGGACTTGTCCACACTGCCCTCTGGCCAACTTCAGTGGGACTAAACCACTAGCGAGAGCCATCAAACTGCCTGACAGCTTGTCACTAGTGAGGCTCCATTAATTTACACATATTTTCCACTGTTTGGCATTTACCATGATAACTCTTTTCTTTCCAAGCAGCTCCTGTTTGCATTTAACACTTGGGTTAATTTTCATCAGAGTTTAAATTTAGCCATCAGTATTTCAGGGGAGCTGTCAGCCAACATATGGAGGGGAAAAAATCCTTCTGAATTTATAATAAAGTGGAATCTGTTGAATGTGAAACAAAAACCAACTGCAATATACTGCAAGGCCCCGATGGGGGGAGCAGGGTCAGCAAAGAATAGCAGAGTGGATTAGTTATTCTGTTCACCAGAGTGGCATCTGAGCACCTCAGGAGCTTCTTGATATATCAAAAAATGATGGAAAGACACAGTTCAATTTGTCCCCCTTTTATAAAGGATAATTAACCTGTCAGTCTTGCTACTTTAACAACTTCATTATATTGGAGCAGAACTGGGTACAGGAAGCCCATGTCTTTTTCCAAAAAGAACACAGGGCACTTGTTTAAATGGTTGAGTAAAAAGGTAGGAAACCCTACCCCCCCCCCACCATCCCTATATTATTCTGTGGTTTCTGAAAAAAATGGAACATGATTCCTTAAATTATGTAATCAAACTGACTTCAGTGTGATACACTACCAATAATTTTAACTCAGAAAAGTGAAAATAATGTATCAGGCAAAATAGGAAATAAAATCATATCATTTAAAGATTGAGGTTACAAGGTTGCAGATGACGATGGACTGTTTGAAAACTATTGTGATGCTTCCTAAAGGGACACTGCCTTTCATAAGTAATGAAGAACAAATCTTAAAAAAAAGGATTTTAAAATATATTTTGATTTATTCAAGGAACCAGGTTAATAAATGCTGTTGATAAACTGGACAGCCCTCATACAATTATATTTAGGAAAAAAAACCTATGAGTTGATGCATAAACCTTTTAAATGTACAAATTTTGACATTTTAAAACTATTTTTTTGTTTCTTAACTTGACATTGACTAACTTTATCACACAGTCCAGATAGCATCATCTGGTATCTTAGAGTACAATTTTGCTACTTACAGTACTTTATACATATTATAATAATTGCCTTTTTACAGATATATATTAGGCACAAATATATAAAGGGCAAATAAAGGAAATGCTTTTCTAAAATATCAGTTCTCGCAATTAAAAAAGTTTATGTAATAATGTCTGATGACAACATTAAAACTTTCATTTTAGTAATTCAGCTCTTCCTTGGTGAAAGCTGCAAAGAGTCCTGTGGCACCTTATAGACTAACAGACGTATGTTATGTGCCACAGGACTCTTTGCTGCTTTTACAGATCCAGACTAACATGTACCCCTCTGATACTCTTCCTTGGTGATTATTTTTAATATAGTTCTTATATTAGCACAAACATTAAAATAAAATAATTTAATCACTTCTACATGCTTATATGTAAAATCTCAATAGCCATCTCAGGAACTACACAGCTGTTGAGGGTTTTTTGATTTTTGTTTGTTTTTTTTTAATAAAACTTTGTACTGAATGGGCTAGATCCTCAACTAATGTCAATGAGACTGTGCCAATTTATATCAGCTGAGGATCTGGCCTAAGATGATCGAAAAATATGATTGGTTCTAATTAAATTAAATGTCCTGTTTTTTATGTTGTATCATATTCAAGTTTGTCAGTAAAATCCTGAAATCAGTAAGGTCTGCATTTCAACATAAATCTTAACAGATACGGATAAATATAAATAGAGATTAATGCAGTCAGGAAGCTCTGTAGCTAAGGAAAACACAACTTACTTTTACTTAATTAATGTTTGTGAAGTATTTGGTGATAAACTGTTGTAAAAATGAAAAATTGTATTTATTATTATTATATACCACTGGAAATAAGGCATCACAGACCTCATTTTCAGGTCTATTTTGATTACTGATTCTTAACACCATACATAGATTAGTGGTAGCATTTGATGTCACTTCATTTTCAAAGTTTTAAGTAATATTTAAGCAAAGAGTTGGAGTGACACATTATGTCAGATCAGTTTATTATAAACATTTGTAGATGCATGTTCATTAGATAAATAAGAGAGGCTGACACTGAGCTACATACTAGCACAAATGTAAAAATAAACACTGACAGGTCCAATTCTGCAAGCTGCCAAGCACCATGAATTCACATCAATTTGAAGTCATCGAAGGTGCTCAATACATCACAGAAGTAGGCTCCATGTTTGTACCCCAAGCCATGGAGAGGATTGACCTTTTAAAGTGTAAATCATATTCTTTTTTGCAAAATCAGTGAAAAAACTGTTAAAACCAACTTTACAAAGCCTGAAATTAAATAATGCAGTATCAAGAAATTCTTGCAATAAAGCATATGATTTCATTTATTTTAAAACTTTAAATTCATTACTTTATCCATTTTATAGCAGGCTAAGGGTTTTCCTTATCTGTTTCATATCTTTTTGGATTTTTTTAAATTATTATTACATTTGTATTAAAGAATAGCCAATATCTGGCAGACTTTCAGCCTACTCTATTTATCTAACAAATGTATAGCTCTGAATGTATACAATAATTGATTTGGCTTGGCATATTTTGCATCATTTCGATTTGAACTACTGTCTGCCTGCATCTGTAAATATAAATTAAAAGCTTGATTATCTTTTCCGCAATGGTATTGTGAAAGTAGAAACAAAATTCAAAATGGCAACTGTTCTTGCCACTGGTGGTTTTCCGACTTGTACGCTGCCTCAAAAATTTGGGTTGTAGACATGGAATGCCAGTGTTTCACCACAGCACTGACATCCAACTTTTTTATGTAACTCAGCATGTGTGTTAGCTATTTCTTTTAAAGAAAGGCCCAAGGGCCACTGAGAGAGGCAGAATCCTGTGCTGCTAAATTCTCAATCAAGACTAGCATTAGCGGCATTGTAGGTGGGAAAATACATGACTCAAATTCCTTGTGAACTAACGTTAGGAGATTGGAAATGTTATGAAGGCAATAGAAGGCGAAAGCTATCAGTCAAGGCCTATTGGACATCTGCAAAATATAAATGAAGCAGAGCCGGTATAAAGGAGAGTATCCATTAGGTAGATCTTGCCCTGTATTTGAGAAGTACTCCAGCTCCTTTTGGTGAGGTTTCTGTAATTAACATATATAAATTCTTTGGGCCTAATTAGTGAAAATAAGTAAATGAAAATATAAATAAAATACGTATAATCACTAAATAGTTAAGTGTGATGTGTGATGTGTAATGACCTGCACTTTCTTACAACCCCTAGTATTCTTTTTCCCTCTTTTTAAGCATTGTTAATATTTGATATTTTTGTGATGTTTTGTAACATTTCATTGATTTTATATATTACAAGATTATACTTTTGTTGGGCAAGGAGTAAACGTTTAAATAAAAAATTGTATCAACAAATCCAGCTGCCAATATATTTTAGGGATGCAAGGTACATTTTAGAGGCTCTTACATGCCTGAAACAGAGAAATAAGAACTACCACAGTTAATAAATGGCAAAGCAAGAAAGATCAGCAAATCACAAGTGGATCACATACACAAACATCAGTAGGGCCCTTTATGTTTAACAAAATGCTTAAACTCACTTAATCACTATGATTTACACATTTTTAAATCATGGATCAACTATGCAATGGCTATAATACTTCTCTAAAGGACTGGAATAGTTTTTTTCTATAATGACTGCAAGTCTTTTGATTTGCAGTTGTTTTGTTCCAGTACTGAAATGAGAAATGAAATTAAAGTGTATAACAAAATGTCACATTGCTGCCCCATGTTGTGAATGGCTATTCAGGCTATGATGATCCACTACACCAAAATGATACCATATTAACATTCGGATGATCCACCTGCCTTTCCTCATCCATATTGCTTTACATTAACACATCACTACCATGACATAGTGCTCATTCTGGGGCAAAACAGCATTTTTAATGCACAAAATTAAATATTTGTCAAAATAGTGATCAAAATCACAGCTGATGATATTTGGTATCACCATTTCCCATGGCCTCTCACCACATTCCAGCAGAATGAAATATTTGAGGAGGACAGCCCAAAAACAATTTGAAAAAAGCCAGGATTGAGGAGCAAGGTTTGAAATCACATCCAAAATGTTCATCCTCTGGCTATGGCTTTTGTTCTGGATACAAATGGAAACCAGATAGACCGCATTTTCTGGTTTTGATTTGGAAGCAGCCAAAATCTTGCAGTAGTAAATATTCTTACAAGATTTCAGTCCACGATAGCATCATTCATTCAAAATGACAGAAAAATCCATGAGATTAGATGACATGGTGCACTCACTACCTTTTTCTCTTAAATTTCTGATTGGTTTGGCACAGCAATGACTCTGAACCCAAACCCAAAAAGTCTGATCTGGCCTGGTATATGAACTCTAGCCTGAACCTAATGAAGTGCCAGACCCAAACACTGCCTCCTTCTGCTCTGAACACCACTCTTTAAGGTCTCTGCTTTGCTCATGTTATAAATTTCTAAACTTCACTATAGCTTACTTATAGGACTTGCAACTGGTGAGCTACCAAGCAGAGAACTACCACGTCTCAAGGAACTATGATTCCTATCACAAATCAATATATTCAATTAGCAGAAGTTAGAGATGTTAAAGACCAAAAAGGCCATCCAAATCTCTCTCTCCACCAATGGAGAATTGTTCCCTAATGTACATTTTCTAGTGCTTTGCCCAGTCTAGTTTAAAAAAAAAAAAAAAAAAGGAAACCAACCAGCTACACAATTTTCACCATTTCATTTCCTTTTAAGCAACCTATACTTTCCCTCTCCTAATTGCATCATTCCTAGTTAAACACTCTTTTACCACACAAACTCATTCCTCTCCCTTTTTAGCATTTATGCCCTTAAAGTATCTGCAGATGTAAATGGTGAACTTACATATACATAAAACACACTCTTAGGTGTTGCTTAGGCAAGGTATACATATTCAGTACTTTTAATCTTTCCCCATAAATCAGCCCATCCAACTCTTCCCTGAACGACTTCCATTTTGTAAATAAGATTCCTGTAGCATGATGCCCATTTTTCTCCAGCGCAGTATCCCTCTTCATACTTCTAAGGATTTCTTAAGTAAATTAGTGCTGACTGTGTCATAGCCCTCCACTTCAAATTCTCAAACAATCTCTTAAAGAGGGCTTGGCTCAGACACAGATGAAGAAGTAATAGGAGCATGGTTTTAGAGAGCCATACTGTCATGAGGAATGAGAGTGATAAGGAAGCAATGTGGAGGCAGTTGTCCTCTACAAAAAGATACCCTCCCTCTCTGAATTCCCCGTGATCCATAGGATTTCCCACACAGGAGAGATAATTCACAAAAAAAATCCATGGCTTCAAGACCACAGAGATTTCAGCTTATCTTTTGCCTTTTTGTAGGTTTTCATACGAGCTGATTGGAACTTTCATGATGTTCTCCACACATTTCAGCAGATTATGATCCTGGACCAAGCCTGACATGAATTATAAATACTTTGCTTTTCTATAGCACCCTGCTGAAATCTCAATATATTCTGCAAACAATAACAAATGATGCCTCACAGCAGCCCTGTGAGATAGGGAGGTATAATTAAATACAGTTTACAGATGGAAATAATTCGCATATAGACCAGCTCTGGTCACAAAGGAAATCAGTGGCAAAGCCAGTCTGAACCCTGTGCTTGAATCACAAGGTCACCCTTCCCTTCTTTAACATCTAACCAAGAAAGCATGATGAGTGTGCGCGCCAAACCTAGAAAGCATGGGATGTTTACTCAGCAGCCTTTTATAGCTCCCAAGATGCACACTTTTTCCACACAATTAGGAACACAGGAATTGCCAAACGGGATCAGACCAGAGTTCCATTCATTACACCATTCATTATTTTGTATACTTTTATCATGTTGTCTCTCATTTGTGTTCTTTCTAAGCTAAAAAATCCTATTTTTTAAATCTTTCTTCATACAAGAGTTCTTCCACACCTTTAACAGATTTACCTGAAAATACACAAAGAAAAAATAAGTTGTTACTCATAGACTATGTGCTATAAATGAGGAGAAGATTCTTCCAACAAAAACAGAGGTGTGTGCCCAGTTTTAAGTGAAAATCTTAACTACAGAGCCACTGCTGGTATCTCCATACAACATTATTCAAGTCACATTTAGAGCAATACCTAAGTAAACTTAAGGTGATCCTACATTCACCAGAAGCAGGGCAAGTGTTCTGCAAGCACCACAGTTTGCCTTTCTCTGGGCACACTTAATTAATTGCATAGTGTATTCTTCCTCTGCAGAAGGGCAAACTTGGTATCAAATCAAGAACGTTCCAGAAGCAAAGTATTCACTTTGATCTGTTTTGGGGATATGCTTATGTATGTTCATAGAAAGGGCCAAATTCTTCACTCAGACACAGGCAAACAGCTCTCATTTGTTTAAATGGGAGTTCTATGTGCATGCATTTGATGACAGAATTTGACACAACATTTTGTGAATGCAAAGATCCAAAGTTCCATTCAGACCATCCCCCGCTACATGGCACTTTCTCATGTGCTGTAATCAGTTATGTTTGTTCTTGTGGTTAACCTGACAGATCTATATCTTTTGCAGTATGAACCTGGGGCTACTTTGAACATGGAATCCTAAAATGACTGAACATATGGTTGACTGAACAAAAATAAAAATCTCCTCTAATATCCAACCTTAAGATTGCAGCTGCAAACCCAGAGTCGTGTTTTCTGATTAAATTCCTCCTTTCGGGAAAGACTGCAAGGGTCATTAAGGTCTTGCAGGATCAGGCCCTTTATCACTCCTTTTCACATTATCATTAGTTCAGCAATATTCTGAGATGCAGCAGATGATTTGGAAACGAATGACCAGCTCAGGCCTATTTGGCACCCCTTAATTCCAAAGGCTGGGATCAAGTCAGCTCTCATACCAGTCCCATTTTTTGCACACAGTTAGGTCCTGGCTTTCATTGTTTGGGTGGATATATACAGCATATAACATTTTAGCAAGCTGCAAACTTTGTACAAAAATCTGCCTTCTTTTTTTTAAAAACTATCATGTTTTTCCTTCAAATGCACTTATTTGTAATGTGGAACCTTTTACTCTATCTATCCATCATCTGTCTGCCTGACTGCCTATCTATCCAGATGCAAATTGCTGGGTTACTATATGCAAACCCTATAAAGCAGGTACAGTCTATTTGGAGTGGTAAAGGTAAAGCCATTTTTTTATTGACACATTAACTCTTGAATACAGTGCAAATAAAACCTTGCATGGAATAATTTTATATGACAGAATATTTTATTGTATGAGCTCTTTGCAGCCATGATTCATTGTACATGGGAAAATGAAAGAAAAAAATGCAACTATATATGTATGCAGAGAAAAGAACTTATAACAAAAACTGCTGTAGGACTTGGAGAGTGGCTGGTATAAGTTGTGTGTACATAGCATGGATGTATATGGGAAGCAGGATGCAGTCTGTATTCCCATGGTGGATCTCTTATGGGTGATGGGTGAAGCTTCTCCTGGGAGGAGGCTAGCTCTTCCACCTGCGGCCCCACCCACACTCCACTCCCACTCTGTCCCAGGCCCTGTCCCCTCTGCACACAGTCCCTTTGTCGCGTCGCTCCGGACCCCCCAGCTATGAGATCCATCTTGCCTGGTGCTCGTCCTGTCCCTCTTCACCTCCTCTCCCGCTGCTTGACTCTTCAACCCCCCACCTACCACTCACCTCCTCACCCCCCGCATCCCTCCTCACCCCTGCCACTTCTGCGGAGGAGGGGAGGACAGGAGGGATGAGGCAAGCTGTGGGGATGTCCGGATGGGAGATGTAGTGAGGCAGAGTGGCCTCCCTCCCAACTGGAGGGTGAGGGAGCACTACACTCCCCTTGGTGGGTGGAGCCGGACCTGCCCTTACCCATCTCGCCAGAAGTACCAGGATGGGGCAGGGAATATAAAAGGAAGATGTTGCAGCTCAGTTGGGCCAGAGCCAGTGGAGGAGATGGATGCCTCTGCCCTGCGGTGGCACCTGGGAGCTGAACTGGTTCTTGGCCGCACCCTGTCCCCAGAGGAGACGGACCCAGATGAGGAGCTGCCAGGACTACTGTTGGCTGTATATCCCGAGGAGCCTGAGGATCAGTGAATGCCAGAGGTACCAAACCCCAGGGAGGTAGGAAGTAGCCCAGGGACAGCCAACGACTAGCAAGCTACAGGGCTGACTGCTTCTAAGTTAGCGTGTTGCGGCTGGATCCCTGCCGACCCAGTGGCAGACCACTCTGCCACTGTTAGGGCCCTGGGCTGGGACGTGGTGGAGTAAGGTGGGACCATGTCCCCCTGCCACTGAACACCATGGTGGCCAACTCCCCACCTCAGGCCAGGAAGTCTGTGGTCCATGAACACCCCTGCCAGCACCCTAGACTGCCTGCAGGGTGCTCAACCCTTGTTGGAGCCCCTAGACACTGTGGGTGCTCACCCCTACCTGAACTCCAGGACTGTGTGCATTTGCTGGCTGCCTGAGTCCCAAGCTTAGGCTAAAGTCTGCTCCCTGCTCTGCCCCACCCGGGGGCTAGAGCATGTTGACTGTGTGCATTTGCTGACTGCCTGAGCCCACAAGCCCAGGCTAAAGACTGCTCCCTGCTCTGCTCTGCCCTGCCCAAAAGGCTAGAGTTTATTGACTCAGTGTATTTGCTGGCTGCCTGGGCCGGGAGGGCTGGGGCCCTAGACTGTTAACTGCTGTCATCCCCACTGAGGGGCTGTGAGCTAGAGACTGCACAGGGCACTGCCCTGCCAAGGGGTGGGGGCAAGAGCCCCAGACTATTGTTTATTTGCTTCTGTCAGATAGGCCCAGAACTCTAGACTGCTTACATCTTGGCCCCACCAGTGTGACCCAAGCCCGAGGACTAAACCCCAATACAAAGAGGCAGAGTGGCCTCCATCCCCACTGGAGAGTGAGGAAGAACTACATAGGGATGGAGTTAAGGAGAGAAGGAAGCAGCAGCGGTTGGTGGTGGGGGCCTCAAGGAAGGGAAGGAGCCACCACAATTCAGGTGTCTGGCGGCGGATTGGCAGTGGCTGCGACAGGGGAGGCTTATCCTCCCCTGACCTATTATATCCGCCGCCCAAGTGATTCAGGGAGTTCTTTCCCTGGCTTCTCCAGCACACCTGCACAGAGAACAGGCACAACTGGGCTTCCAGCACTGGGTGGTTTAATAGTGGTGATGGTTAGCAGCCCCAGAGAAGGTGAGGTAAAGGTGTAGTTATGGCTCCACTCCCATTCACACTGGGGTCTCTGTGTGAATGTGGAAGTGAGGACTGGCTAAACTTAATGCATAGGTTAAGCAAGGGTCTCTTGCTACTTTGCACATGCAGTAGACATTATGTACCACCCGACAGATGAGTGTACCCTCTCACAAGAGGCATAATTGAGCACATAATTTGGTTGTTTAGTAGAAAACCATCCCCAGCTCTCACAGCTTCTCAACACAGTAATCTGTTTATAACATAGGGGACTCCTCTCTACTGGCATGAAACTGAATAAATAGTAACTGTATTTCTGAAGACCCCTCCCCCCATTGTTAATACAGGACGAACATCCTATCGATTCCTCTAGAATCATGGACTTTTCTCAACATACGTTTTATTATAAATATGATATAATATTTTATAGTTACACAGCTTCTTTCACTCAAGGACCTTAAGGCATTTTACAAATAATAACTTTAAATACAGATCTCTATTATTTATTTCAAGCAATGCCCTCAATGTGCTAGGCACTGTACATACAAAAAGAAGGCATGATTCCTCCAGCAAAGAGTTCAAATTCTACATTTCATCAATCAGTATATAAAGTGCCCATCACTCAGTTATGGATTTTATTACTTTATATGAATGCCATGCAGTATTATACCCATTATTCATTAACACCTTCCCTTTTGTGCCTCTGCAGCACATCTACATGAAGGATAACATTACACAGATTTAGTTACACAAGAGCATATTTAATTAATACATCCAGACCCTGAGTAAATATTGCTATTCACTCGGGGATGAAACTGGGATCATATCAAATATTCTGGAGTGTGAAAGTTCCTGATCGATAAAGATCATCCCTGCCTTTTTGGACTTCTAATGGAAATTTAAAAACAATAGCAAATGAAGGGCTAAGCATGCCGACTTTCCAGAAACAAAACTCTCATTCACTTCAATGGGAATTCCACAAACACCTGAATTCTGTACCATTCTCAGGAGCATCTAGGAACCCCAGTCATAGGTCAGGGCCCCACTGTGATTGGCACTGTAGAAACCGAACAAAAACTAACTGCTCAACAGATTGTACATTACATCTGTTCCGTGACAATGAATCTCTTTACCACATTGAGTCATGCACCATCTTGGCTAAGAATTGCACCGAGTAGGTTGTTTTCAAATAACCAATTCAAATTCCATAAAGCTTTTAAACAACATAGGTCTCCCAAGGAACCGGAGCTTGCCGTTGTGATTTGGACTCTTCCAATAGCTGGGTTCGCTGTTGACTCACTTTAAGCTACTGCATTTCTCTGCACCTCTGCTTGTGTGTTGGGTCAAATATAGAACCAAGTAATAAATGCAGAACCCTTACCTAATTACCTGGGTTGCACACAGAATATGGCAAGGAAAGAATCCTTCCTCCCAGGTCACGGAGCACCTTCAGAACTGCTCCTTAGAGGTCACTTCAGCCCTATGGCTGAAGTAGTTCTTCATGATGCCAATGTGACAGTGAACACACTGTGCAAAGGCAGATCCTCTGGCTTTCTTGCATCTGTGTAGCAAACCCTCCTCTCAGAAGTAAGGTCCCCCACTACAAAGAGCTGTGCATTTTTGCGCAGGATAATCTGACTAGTTATCCTGCCAAAGGACCCTCTGTAGTTGCGGAGAGGTGGGGGCAGGATCTGCCCATAATAGACTGGAATGAAAGGTCTAAATTGTACTGATGTTCCCATTTTGAGGGAAGAACTTTCACTCAGCTTAAAGGAAATATTCACATTTGTATAAAATAATATGGTCCCACTGTGCTATTCTCTTTGGAATCAGAGTTGAACCTGGACCAGATCCCCATTTACAACATCCCTACTCCACATCCCTGTGAATTTCAGGAAGAATTCAGATCCAAATGACCAGATTTGAACCCAGATCTGTAAGTACTCCTTCAGGAAGGGTCCCATTTTCCAGATCCTGTTCAGAAATCTCATGAGAACAGATTCTCCTGCAAGATTTCTGCCTTCTAGACCTGATGTCTCACAAGAACAGCACCCACATTTGGGCTCATACCAAATTCTGAACAACAGACTAAACCTAATAATCTGGATCCAGATTTCAATACTGCCTCCCTGCTCATCTCAGTTTGGAATGCAGACCTTTACACCCTCCCCTGTGAAATGCTACATTCCCACTGACTGAGCAGAGAGAGGATGGCAGGAAGGCCTGGGTTGCAGGGTTTAAAAAAAGCCAGCTTTGTTTAGTCCACTCTAGTTAAATTCACCCAGTGGCAGCCAGACGCTGGTGCTTATAAGATAATGAATTGGCTAGTGTGTACATTATCTGTACAGCCATCATCTATTGAATGGAATCAGAACTGTTCAGCAGGACTAGCTACCAGTAAACTGAAGTTTTTCTTCAGTATAAGTGGTTTGCTTTCAGTCACTTCCACTTAGTTCTACATCCAGTGCCACCTGGAGTGTCCATGTTGTGTCCCAAAGCAAAAACCAAGACGATCTCAATGGTCACAGATGTGTTACAAGATGCATGATCAATCACTCTCTAGCAGGTCTGTAACAGAGATGCTTATGAACTGTAGTGCTCAGGTAAAATAGCACTGGCTAAGTCTTACTATCTGACTTGCTGTTAGTGAAAGTTTAAATCAAACCCATAACATTATCTTAAGATAGTAATCTCTCTCGCTAGGACCAGCCCTGCAAATTTACTCACATTAGTACCTACTACAATAGCAGCTACAGCCTCCAAGCCAGAGTGTGGGCCTCCATTGTGCTAGGTGATGTACATGCATATAATAAGAGACGGTCCCTGCCTCAAAAATCTTAGAATCCAGTCAGACAAAAGAATTATTATATCCCCATTTTACAAATATGGGAGATGAAGTGACTTGCCCAAGTCTACAGCAAAGCCAGCAATTGAACCCAGATCTTCAGGTGCCCAGTCCGGCATCTTGAACACAGCACCATCCATCCACTTATGTAAGTAAGAACTTCTTACTCACACAAGGCACTTGGCTGAAGTCAAAGAGCCTATGTACACTTCAACATTGGAGAGAAAAAGCCTCAGATATGCCTCTGAGATGGACAGGGCTCAAGCTGCAAAATCTGAAACCTGGCATTGGACATTCCTCAATTTTAGAGATGTTCCAAGTTCATATATATTTAAAACTGACAAAACCATAGTCTTTTATGGAAGACAAAGAAATGCAGGGCTCAGCTATAAGAGAGTGGAATGCTTGGTCCTTTCTTGTGTATGTCACGCAGTAGTTTCAGCGGTTCTGCTAGACTGAAGGAGTGCAGACCTGCAGATAGCCTTCTGCAGCACAGCAACGGTTGGGTCATTATATGTCTAGGTTGACAAATGAGTGATCAAGCGACATTTCTCCAATCAGTCAATAGCTAAAATGTGTTTATATAGTTCATCGAGTAAAATTTATGACCCCCAATGTCTGATTTGGGGATAATATACTCACCTCAAAGAGTTAATTACTTGGTATGGCTTTTTATTTTACACTGCCTTCTGAATCTCTTCACTGTGTTTCTTACACAGCGTCCCTGATGTTAGCCCCCAATTTACAGATTTTTCTGATTGTATAGCCCTTATCCATTCTTTATTACCCTTTTCCCTATTGGTGATGTAAGAAAATATAGGTCTGACTCAATAATAATTTCATCTCACCATAGGGATTTCTCTAGTCAGCAGCATGGATATTTAAATCTTTTTGCTATATAAAAACAAAGTATTTTTTTTCCTTTACCAAAAATATTCAGCTCTTCTCAGTTAGCTGCAAGTCTTGGTAAAAATATATCATTGATAGGACATTGTTTATACTCAGAATAACACAGCCCTTCACCCATTTCCGAAACATTGTTGCTTCACCCATTCACCTGCTGAAATAATCTATATTACAGTAGATTAAGTCACATCTTTCAAAAAGCATCCGATACAGCCCCCTCTGCCTGTACGAGAATGTGACCCACTATTCCTGTAGGGTGGGATCCAGAAAAGGCACCTGTGGTGAAGAATGAATATTCTAATGTTTCTGAACCTTTTGGTGAAGGTGAAGGGGGCTTGTTGAAAACATTGCTGTGAGCAGATGGACCCCTGAAACCATCTGCTATCGAAGCAACTAAATGTTCAATGATGCATTACGAAATTATTTAGCTCTCAAAGAGCCTGAAAGTAGTTAGTAATGATGGCATCTGTACTGAGAGCAAACAACCTATTTATATATGATCTATCACTTCATAAACTGTTTGGAAACCATCTTTTCTTAAAGAAGCAGTAGCCTTGTTGATACCTAGTGTAAAGTTCCCCAGAATTACGTATGATACCTGTAAAATCCTAGCTATTTCATGTTATTTTCTTCTTGGATTAATACACTTCTTTCTTGATTAGTAGTTATTTACACCAGGGATTTGTCTGTGTGTATGCACAAGCCCCATATAGCTACTTTGTATTAACACATAAATGGAACATGTTTACTGGGTTCACACTGAAATTAGGAAAACCTACTTTCTTCTTTCCTCTTCAGAATATTATCCCATCTGCCGAGGTCAGGAATATAAAGGATAATAATGAATCATGGCTTCCAAAAGTGAATTCCACTTTGATCTAATAAGACAATTCTTCTGTATTATATAATTACTAAGGGAATAATTAAAAACATACTTATGGTGGATTCACAGTTATGTTTTAGAAAGGAATATATATGCAGTATATAAAGTCTTTGTGATACAGTGGATATATAGATATCACATATAATGAATATTTTACATATAGTACTCACTTATTTATTAAATCTAAATAAGCATAATTTAAATATAATATGGTATTTTAATCAAACACAATGTATCTAAATTGCATTCATTTTTTGAGCCCTTGCATAAATCATTGCAAGTTCTAATTATAATTCCTGAAATCCTCATGCTACCACACTGATTTTCATGAAGAAGAAACTTAGTGTATATTTATTAATCACAAACAAGTATAAGGAACAAAAGTCCATTGTCTCTTTACCTTATAAGTTTCCATCTGAGATAATTATAACAAAATGAAAAATGCCTTAATTTTATTTATGCTATTTCTTTAAATGTTGCCATTTAGCTAGATGTATTTCCAAAAGTTTAACTCTGTTATAAAAAAAATACCTTCCAGAATTAAAGCTTTTTAATGCCATAGTTTTTAGGCAGCAATAATGCTAGGAAAATGCCTTTATGATAAGAGAGGTATATATAGGACTATCCGTTTTTAAGCAGAAATCCCCATTGTTTGTAGTGGGGATTTCAGCTTCACAATTGATGGCATGATCTGTATTTTTGGGGGGCATGCAGTGTTTCGTTTACATTTTTCTCCTCTAAGGACTAAATCCTGCAGTATTTACTCAGGGAATGCTTCAGTTGGAGAGGTCATTGGGAGCATTGCCTAAGTAAAGACCCTGGGTCTAACTTTGCAAGCCATACTCAGACAAATAGATCTATTGGATCCGAGCTTGCAAACGTGTATGTGAGTTACTTTACACGTGAGTAATCCTATTGGCTTCCATGAACCCATTCACGTGAGTATACCTACTGAAATGCCTAAGAGTTGCAGGATCAGGCCCAGTGGGGCAACTCACTCAAGTAGGGACTACTCAAATAAGTAAGAATTGGCACAACTAGACCCTCAGTTTTGAGGGTCCGTCCAGAGCCCTGTTAATAGCAGAACTGTCATTGACTTCAAACAGCATCAGGAGCAGGCTCAATGTGAGTAAAGCAATTGACCCTGCAAATCCTTACTCGTATGGGTACTCCTTAATCATTAGTGAAATTCATGCTTGTGTACAGGGCCAAAACAAGGTCCACGCACCAATCAAAACTCACATGAACCCTCACAAAACATCTTAAACTGGTTTTTAGTGGGTGCCTAGGTCTCATTCTGATCCTCTACATCAGGTGAGCAAGTTTTGTAGGACCACATCCTCAGAGTACTCAGCACCTCTCAGGATGGGGTGCTATATCAGGTGTTCTTCCCTTTCACATTTTTAGGGGCCAAATGCTGCAAGCCTTTAGGGCTTGTCTACCCAAAGAACTTACATCAGTCTAACTTAAATTGGTTTAAATACCAAAAATTCCTGTGTAGATATGCTATGTCCATTTTGAACTGGCTTCCTTCAGTTTAGCTTGCACCTTCTGCAACAGTTATCAGCTAAGTTTAAACATATGTAAATGTGTTTGCATGCCAAGTTTAACTAAGGGCTTGTCTACATTTAAATGTGGTCATGGCACAGCTGTAGTGCTTCAGTGAAAATGCCACTTGCGCCGACAGGAGGGGTTTGAATCATACCTTTAGTTACACAGTGGAGCTTTGTATACAGGCCTGGCCTTGCAAGGTGCTTGCTAAGCACTTCCACTGAATGTGATGGGAATAGAAGGTACGCAGCAGCACTTAGTAGGTGCTAAGCACCTTGCAGGATGAAGCTTTTTGTACATATGTTTTTGCAGGACTGGATGCTACTTTACCCAATACACAGTGAAGGAATGAAGCCTGGTTCAGGATGGTATTAAATATTATTATTATTATTAATAATAATAATTTTGTATTATAGCACCTAAGAACCTCAGTCGTGGACCAGGATCCCCATTGTGTTAAGTACAGATCAAAAAAACAGTTCCTCCCTAAAGATTTTACAACCTTAGGGCAGGTCCACATTTAAAACACTGCATTGGCACAGTTGCACTAATGCAGCTGTGTTGCTGTAACACTTTAATGAAGACACTCTAGTCCTCTACCTCACAAGAGGCGGTAGTTATGGTGGCAGGAGAAGCTCTGGTGCTTAGGTTGGTATAACTATGTTGCTCAGCTGTGTGGGTTATACACACTCCTGAGCAACATAGTGATATTGAAGTAATTCTGTAGTGTAGACAAGGGCTTAGTAAGCTTGCAATTTAACTAGGCAACATGCCCCTTTAATTTTCATCCTGAAGTTTTAGAAAGTCTTTTATAGTCCAAAATGTATTTCTTTCAAACACAGCAATTTGAATCCTCGAACTAAGCACCCATGTTTTACCCATGATTTTTTAGTTTTGCATGTATAAGGAAAGCAGGACTGGAAAATATTCTGTATCTTTGACTAATTTCATTTCTCTTTGGTTCTAGAATTAAACTGTGAAGATTCGCAAAAGATCAAATTAATATTTGGCCAAACCCTCTACTTCCTTTTACATTCTTCTGCACAGGCTTCAAATTGATATGAAATTGAGGCTGCAGTGCGAATGGAACTAGAAGGAAAAAATTGTCCCCATGATAACTACCCCCACCACAAATATTAAAACCTTGAAATAAGAGGCTCACCTGTCTGGCTGACACATGCTATATCCCTTTCCTCTCTTTACTACCTGTCAATCAATCACCAGTCAATCACAGAAAGGCACAATCAGCCACTTAATGACAGCCAGATGGCATTTACTTCTCATGAACTGTACTCCTGAAGTCATATTCGCTGCCTGTAACTAGCAGCATTTCCTATCCAGTGTAATAATGAGATTTTTTTGTATTCAGACTAAGTTGTAATGCCTCAGACCTCTGACAGGACAACCTTGTGCATAGAATATATGTTCTTACTGGGGGTAGCTTTGTTATGCTTTAATAAGACAACCAATGGTACTTTAAAAATATTGACACACAAAGCTTCCCTTCCCCCTCTTTACCACCACCAACTTGATCAGAGGGAGAGACTCACTGCCTTGTGAATAAGAATTGTAAACAACATGGTAATTTGAGTGTCCACACTAATGTGCTGTTATACTGTGTCTAGACTACAGAGAATCTACACAGCGACAGATGTGATCTTCCTCACACTGGTTTACCAATGATATCAACCTTGACCTGCAGAGAACACATTTCCTGTAAGTGCCAGGCAATTTAGTTTTCTTGCTCAGTTCTGGGGCTCTCCTGTGGTGAATTATGTATGGTGCTTCTGTGATATGGACCTTTGTCCACTGAGGACCAAGATGAGGCTGTTAAACTTCTTTTAAAGACCTTATAAACTATTTCCCCAGCATTTTATCCATAAATACGAGTCACCCACATGGTTTATTTCAAACAAAGACTCTATGCTAAGGCCAAATCCTTGTCCCATGGAACTCAATGGCAAAACGCTATTTGGTGTTTTAAAAGACCAAGATTTGGCCCTACAAGTATAATAAACTGGTCACAATCCTCTCTCATTTGGAAGGCATTTCAAAAACATTTACCCAGCTGATAATTGGAGGTTTCCCTCTGCGACATACTACTGGTGCTTTATAGTTCTTGTACTTGTTGAGTGACTGACTTCAAACTTTGGGTTTTTCGCAATAAAGCAAAAGTGGGTGTTGTGTTTGCCACAGATTCATTCTATAGGCTGTGTTATGTTTAATTTAGTTTGCTAGAAAGTGCTGTCATCTGTAGGACCAGACCTTAGCCAGTCCCTGCACGGCTATGTAAGGGAGGGAGCTGCAGGGGGGAACTGCTACTGGCCAGATTTTCAGCACCCAATGGCTCCCATTCTTCTCAACAGGACCTTGTAGCTGGAGAACGTAGGACTTGTTTCCTCCTAGCACCCTATGTAAATTACTTTCTGGAAAGAAGGATGGATGACCCCAGGGCAGTGGGTTCACCTCTTCCACACAGGACCTCTGAACTGTGTGGGCACAGTACTCCCACCCCAAAGGTGGTGTACATGATGTATCAGCATGTGCTGCTCAGGAGCACGAGGAAGGAATTCTACCTAAGTTAAGCCAAATTCCTCTTGGAAGCACATCCCTTCCACACACTCTCCAATGCACTTGTCTGCACTATCTCAGTCCTTTGGGTGTAAGGCACAGCACACATGCGGAGGAGAAGGGTGCCTCAACACTACCACTCCTACATTTACATTTGTTGCACATCACAGATACCCTCATTTTAGTTTATATATATTTTTCTTACAACTTATAAACAAGAAAGAAGCTCCTCCCCCAAGGCACACTTCTGGAAAGGGAGACAGATGCCTTACAACTCAAGGGCAGGCAGGTTTGTATCTATTAAAGATGGGATGTAAATGGAGGCAATCTCCTGTGTAAAAAGCTACCCACCCTCCCCCCACACACAGTCTCGGTCCTGTTGCTGGAGTGCAGATGGAGAATCTCATTAGGAATCTAATACAATAAGGGCATGTAGATCTTGGGGTTGGGGGTGGAAATCAGATTAGCTTCATTACTTTATTCTGCACCTCACAGCGCTTCTGCCAGTGGACAATTGCATTAGATCAGAGAGGAGATCAAAAGGTAAAAACTCCCCAGAAATGCTGCTACTCATTGTCTGAACTGAGTGTGTGTGGGGAGCAGATGTGCATTGGTGGCAAACACAGACCCATCATAACTACCCAACACTTTGGGGCAGTTCAAGAACTTGTTTTCATAATAATACTTGGTACATATTTTCCTCTATAGCTCTTAAAGTGCTTTACAAAGGTGGAGACTTACCATCCCATTTTTAGAGGTGGAGAGACAGAGGCACAGAGAAGCTATGTGACTTGCCCAGTGTCATACAGCAAGTCAATAGAAGAGCCAGTAAAAAGAACACTGGGTTCCTGATTTCCAGTGACATGCTCTTTCTTCTGGACTTACAGGATATATTTAAGCTGCATATTAAGACCAGGCTCTGACTCAGGTTTGAGCCCAAGCCCCTCTTCCTTCCACACACAAATCAATGTGTCTCGGGTCCGCAAACACTCAGGGACCCAGGTCCTGGAACCTGCTGGGGGCATGGGTCAGGGCCCAAGTCCCATTGAAACTCAAGTCCGAGCCCTGTCATTTTGCAAAGGGAGTGAAGCTCAAGCCACAGACCTGAGCAGCAGGTCTGCATAATGCAGTATGGATCCATTAACATGGTTGTGATCCAGGTCCAGCAATTGTAAGCCCAGGTTTACGGTACAGTGTGGACACTCAGGGGCTTGGAAACACTGACTCCACAAGTGCAAGTCCTAGGTTTGCAATGCACTTAAAGACTTAGGTTTGCAATGCACTGTAGACATACCCATGCTGCCTTCCTCATCCTTATCTCTTCCACATACAAATAAAAGAGTGTTTAAGAAAGTGTAAGATGAAGCAATAATCTCAGTCTCAATATCTGCTTCAATATTTCCATCCTGAATATGAAACATAACTGGTCAAGTAAAATGTTCTAATTTTGGGCCAGAACATGCTCCGCCAGCTGCAGCCACTTTATGTCAGCTCTTTGGCACAAAGTCCCCACAAAGCCAGTTTACCTGGTTACCCAAAGATATCCTCGGTATGAGAAAATTCGCAGATGGCATAGCCTCTCCCACTCCCCCCTCGTCCTTCATCACACGCAGCATGGCTGGGAAGCCATTTCATTCAGCCAGTTCTGAACTGCCATTTTCAAATGGAGCCCTTAAGATCCACCTTTGTTACACCTAGGGACTGGACCCATGATCAGACATACGAGTGGCAGTAAGTCTTTCCTACACCTCCTACATCTGCACAAACTACATGAGGTGCAGAGGGGATCCCAATGATCTGGACCTCTCACTGTATACAGAGAGGGAAGAATTACTGATGCTCTATGAGACTATTAAAGACTAAGCAGTTTTTCTCAGAGGACCTAAGCTGTATACAATTGAATAGTTCTGATTTCAGCCAGTGAAGAGCAGATATATTCAACCCCAATCATAATTTTATTACAATATTTTTTACTGAGTATCTCATTTCTGTCCAAGATAGAAAACATACTACTGTAATTTCACACACAATTGGTTCCCCTTTTCTTCATCACAATTTTCCTTCAATCTCCCATTGTCCTGGTTTTTATGGAAACCCTGTGATTTAGCAAAGAAAATTGACAAGTGGCTCTTTCTTCAGCAAGCTCCCATGACTGATGGCCCATGCTGTAACACAAACAGATCGACATTTACCAAGGGTGAGAAAGACCAAGAGACTTAAAGGGTACATCTACACAGCGATAGAAGACCTGTACGACAGCCACAGCTGGCCCAGGTCAGCTGACTCAGGCTCATGCTGTGGGGCTAAAAGTCACTATGTAGATGTTCGAGCTGTCGGATCCTCTGTTCAGGGTCCCACAGTTTGGGCTCCAGCCTGAGTATGTACATGGTGATTTTTCAGCCCCAGAGCCCAAGGCCCGTGAGCCCAAGTCAGCTGACCTGGGCCAACCCTGGGTTTTTTATCCCTGTGGAGACATAGCCAAATAGAGCTGAATCACACAGGACTGAACTGAGCAATGGAAAGGAACACGTGACTTTGTTAGGATAGATACTTGTTGTGCAATCAATGCATAGGCAATTGAAGCAGCTGTTGCTTGCATAACAATCACATGGCCCTAATAATTGGAAGCAGGTCTTACTGAAAAAAAGGGAATATCAGCCGGGACACTAACGCTCTCTCTTACTCTGGTGACAGAATCATTAACCTCCATGAAGATGAGAGGCAGTAAGTCTGATTTAACATTTCCGCCTTGGTGTTACCTTAAGATATTCAAGTTAGGTAGTGTTGGTGTGGGATTTGTATTCAACCTAATGAATTAAAGGTTGCAACTAACCGAGCCAAGTTACAATTACAATACAACTGAAGTCTAAAGAAAACTGTACTACTTTCATAAATAAAGTGTGCAAGATCAGGGTCATTTTCTGTTTTGCCCAGTTAAAAGTGAACAACTGTAACCGAGAGTGTTAGGGGAGGAAATTAGAGCTATGAAGTTCCCATAAGCCTTAAGTAGCATACACCAGTAGCGTTGATGCATGAAACATTTGGATGTGTATTTGTGTTCTGATCCTACAGTCTCATTAAGGAAACTCACCTCTTTCTTTTTAAGCTGCTTGTTATGGTTCCATGGGTGACACGTCATCTCTTCTGACTTTTAAGCAACACACTTTTTTTATTAATATATTTCAATAGTGGTTTAAATACATTATAGCCCTGTTGGCCTCATAGACATTGAATTCTTCCATTCCTTCCCCTCCTTCCCTTTGTATTAGAAACCTTTGATATTTTTTAACCTCTTTTCCAATTTCCCAGGAGGGCTTTTAAATAAAAATAAATAAATAAATAAATATATTTATTATTGCTCTGCCAAGCACAGAGAAAGTGAATAAACAAAGCTAAAATGAAACAGGAAACTTCTGGCAACTAAGGCCCTGATCCTGCAACAGATCCTTGCAGGGGAATTTCTGTGGCTTCACGGAGGAGCCCCATTGAAGTCAAAATGGGTTTCTGTGCAGGCACAGAGATTCACTTACGTGGTTCGCAAAGCAGAATCAGGGCATTAGGTTGTGTCTACACTGCAATCAGAGGTATAAGCGCAGCACATGCAGACATACCTGAGCTAGCTTTGATCTAGCTAACTTGAGTAACAGGAGCAGGGAAGCCATGGCAGCAACTCTAGCTGTACAAACCTTCCTGGGACCCTGGGCACGAACTTTAGCAGTTAGCCGAAGCTGCTGCTTTTGTGATTGGACCTAGCAAACTCAGCATGTCTATGCGTGCTCCACTGACACCTCCTGACTGCAGTGCAGAAATACTCTGAGAGCTGTACCCTGCCAGAGCCTGTTGAGCGGGGAGGGGGGGTGGAAACTGTTTTGTTGGGTAATTTTTTAAGAAAAATAAATGCAGGAACTTTGTGAGATTTATTCACTAATGTTTGTAAATTGCTTTGATATAATGCAAAAGAAGGTGATATACACACAAAATATTATCTCAGTAACTGACAATCTAATTGTTCTATTATATTGTTCTATTATATATATAAATAATCTATTAGCTCAATAACCAAGATAACTGTAGTTGAGATCCAGCAAACCCTAATGGCAAGTTATACCAGTATAAGGTAAGGTGTGTGTTGCAATCGCTACAGTTATCCCGTATCATTCCCCATGAGGACACTTTTATTCCAAAAGTGCCTTTTTCTGGGTTAGCCATTGTTGCTTTGGAAGCAATTTAAACTATGCTGAATAAGAGTGTGCAAATTGGGATTTATACCAATATAACTATAGCAGTGTAGTTATCCTGGTATATAACTGGAAAAATATCCTGTGTAGGTGATTCCCTACTCCTACTAGTAGTCCCATTGAATTTCTCTTCTACTGACAAGCAGAGTAATAACGTTGTTAAAGAAATGCATGTTAAGATTTTATTGCCAAAGGTCAAATACAGATGCCAAGTCAATGAATGCCAAAGAAACAGCCAGTATCAGAAAGAAAGAAAAAAAACATGACAAGAAAAAAATTAGCATGGAAGGGGAAGAAGAGACAAAACAAAGACATGGCAGCTTGAGGCAATCCATAACACAAATAAGCCAAATAGAGTGTAAAACAAACATTCTTGTCTGTAACATTTCATTATGTGGATTTGTGTGTGTGTGTCTATGGAGAAGAAACTTTAAACTTTTGTTAAAATTATTATTATATCAATAATTATTTTTTAAGGTTTGTAAATGTAAAGACCATCCTAGCAGTTTACACAGGCATCAACACCTGCATATTTTATCCCATCTTTGACAGAGCTATTCAGAAAGAAAGCTGTTTCCTCCGGAATCTCCTCACAGCTCCTCTCTCTTTCTTATTTCAAGTGGGGGCACATTACAAATACCCTCCATTTTCCTGCCTGTTAACTTCTGAACTGTCAGAATATGGAAAGGGTTTAAAGGCTAGATGTACTGACAAGGAGAATTCCTTGTTTAAAAGCTCTAGTCATCGGGCACCCTTAATTAAAAATTGTATTGATTTTTTTCCTTGCTGTTAATGACAGGCACTAGTCTGCAACTCCCATTGTTAGCTGCTGACAGTTTAAGTAGTGAAACAAAGGGCACTTATACAGCACTTAGTGCAAAATTATGACTGATTAAAAAGTGATTTATCATGATAACGGCATCTGCTTAGGTTTTGGACATTTTTAAAATGCATTCGTTATACACGGTATTTTGGGAGGTGCAGCATGTGTAAGTTTCTCTATAGTTGTGGACCTCAGCAGTTTACTTGAATATATATTATTGGGGTGACATTTGGAACTTTATTTAAGCAGCTGCCAGCATTTCCATAAGAAAAACCCTAATTTTCTAATTTGCTTGAAAAAATTTCTCTTTACAGCAACTTCATATATATATGAAATCAACCCAGATGCTTTTTTGGGGGGAAAGGAAGGAGAAGGTAAAGGACAGTGTATATGGATTTCTGGAGACCTGAGTTCACATACTGTAAGGGGAAATCACATTTTGGTGACTAAAGCAGAAGACAGATTTAGGAGACCTGGGTTCTAATCCCGGTTTACTGTGTGACATTGGGAAAGCCACAACTTCTCAATGCCTGTTTTCCCACCTTTCCCAGTTGTGAACGAGGCCTAGTGTCACCATTTGTGTTTGGAAAGCATCTGGCACACCATGGGCCAGATCCTCAGCTGATGTAAATCAGAATAGCACCACTGAAGTCAATGGAACTAAGCTGAGGATTTGATCCAATATGGACAGTAGCAGAATCTTTAAAACTCCACCACCACAAATCACACCAAAAATCCATTGGCTGAAACAAACAAACAAACAAACAATATATTCAGTAAATGTTCATGAATACTTCCTAAAAATAAGGATGGGCTTAAATCAATCTTTTTTAGAGACTGCAGAAAATTGTGAGTGTAGCAAAACCCTCAGAATGCCATGAGGATTCTTGTGTTCTTTGCACCTGCGATTTTCAGTTCAGTGCAGTACTTCCTTGTTTCCAGTTCATTTGAAACTAGATTGTAAATGTTACAAATCTACCTTGAGTAAGGGACAATGTAAAACGGCACTTTCCAAGGAGCAAACCAGAGAATGAATTGGGTCTTAGAGTCACAGTTCCCCCTCCCTTGCCCAGGGAAGAGGGGTGTAAGTTACTTCATTTCATTCCTTTTTTCTGGAGCAGTTTGCACTCCCACCCTCTCACATGCACTCTGCTAGGACTCTGGATGCCAGTCAGAGTTCCTCTCATTCCCATCTCTCTCCTCCTATTCCTCTCTGCCCTCAGTGCGGAATATCAACTAGTAGCCCCCCCTGTCCTCCCCATGGCCCGAGTCATACTCTATGCAGGGACAAGCAGGTACTGTATGCTGGGGGCCTTATTCCCCTGCATGGCCAAGTAAGGGCTAGGACACTGTAGCCCTTTGGTTCAGAATAAATAAAAGACGCTCGGATTACATATTCTAAAGTGTTGTCTTTTTCACTTGTATGTGGGCAGGGATGATCTGTAAGAAGTCAGATCATTTCCTGGAGGAGTCCTCTCCTGCAGAAAGTTGAGCCTGAAAAGTGATTCCAAATTACTTCCATAGTCATGAGAGATGGTTCTTTACTCAAATAATTGTTGGGAATCACCTTAAGAACCAGGGCACAGACAAGAGGAGTGTGTGTAATCCCAAGCAGCATGCATTGCTACCTGTGCATCTCAAAATTATTTTGGCAATCTAAAAGTGGCAGTCACAATGGGCCTGATCCAAAACTCACTGAAGTCAAGGGGAATTTTTCTACCGATTTCAATGGACTTTGGATCAGGCCTTAAGAGAGAGACATTACTAGAATGGAAACGTTTTCTTTTAATAAGAACAGATCAGTGGATTAGCCCTGAGCTGCTAAAACTGCCCTCTTACTCCCTGGGCTGTCACTGCCTTCTGCTTCAAAACCTCATCATGCCATTGCAGTTTGCTTCCACATCCCCACTAATCAGATACAGACCCTGCTAGCAAAATGCAACCAAAATGCTTAACTTTGTAAGTTTCTGCACTGGGTAAATGTGGTGGAGATAACCTTTGCTCCATAAAGAAGTATGCCTCCCTGAAGCTGCCTGTCAGGTTAGCATTTCATGCCAGCCAGTTTATTCAGACTAAAACCTGTAAAATTAACAGTTACATAAATTTGTGCATACCGTACTGTGATTAAAGCACTAGCTGGGGCTGGGGCTTCCAGCACTTGGTGTAGATGGGAAGGAGACACTTCTTTTCTCTCTTCTTCCCTGTTCAAGTCTCTCCCTCATTCTCCAGTCTCTTCCTCCTCTCTCCCTACCCCATGCGGTCTTGCGATGCATCAGGCGAGGTATTTCCAGCAAAGATAAGGAGGTGTTAGTATCATTATACAAGGCACTGGTGAGACCTCATCTGGAATACTGGGTGCAGTTCTGGTCTCCCATGTTTAAGAAGGATGAATTCAAACTGGAACAGGTACAGAGAAGGGCTACTAGAATGATCCAAGGAATGGAAAACCTGTCTTATGAAGGGAGACTCAAAGAGCTTGGCTTGTTTAGCCTAACCAAAAGAAGGCTGAGAGGAGATATGATTGCTCTCTATAAATATATCAGAGGGATAAATACCAGGGAGGGAGAGGAATTATTTAAGCTAAGTACCAATGTGGACACAAGAACAAATGGATATAAACTGGCCCTCAGAAAGTTTAGACTTGAAATTAGACGAAGGTTTTTAACCACCAGAGGAATGAAGTTCTAGAATAGCCTTCCAAGGGGAGCAGTGGAGGCAAAAGACATATCTGGCTTCAAGACTAAGCTTGATAAGTTTGTGGAGGGGATGGTATGATGGGATAGCCTAATTTGGGGCAACTAATTGATCTTTGACTATTAGAGGTAAATATGCCCAATGGCCTGTGATGGGATGTTAGACAGGTTGGGATCTGAGTTACTACAGAGAATTCTTTCCTGGGGGACTGGCTGGTGACTCTTGCCTACATGCTCAGGGTTTAGCTGATCGCCATATTTGGGATCAGGAAGGAATGTTCCTCCAGGGCAGATTGGCAAAGGCCCTGGGTTTTTTTTGCCTTCCTCTGCAGCGTGGGGCACGGGTCACTTGCTGGAGGATTCTCTGCACCTTGAAGTCTTTAAACCATGATTTGAAGACTTCAATAGCTCAGACATAGGTTAGGGATTTGTTACAGGAGTGGGTGAGTGAGGTTTTGTGGCCTGCGTTGTGCAGGTCAGACTAGATGATCATAATGGTCCCTTCCGACCTTAAAGTCTATGATTCTATGATACCCCCCAAAAATCCAATTGCAACTCCCCCTCCACCCACTCCCTCCTTCCCACCCACAATCTCCTTTTTTTCCTCCTCAGATCATTCTTTCCCTTCTTTTTCTCTCATCTACGGTGCCTCACACAATCCAGTTTCTGGCACCCCAAGACTATTCTCCATTTAGCCTCCTGTACTCCCTCCCCAAAGTCAAGCATGACCTCCCTCTTCCACACATTCATCAATTGTAGCATAGCCATCCCTGCAAGCTCCTCACTCCCATGCCCGACTCCTCCGATTCATCGGTTCTCAGCCCCTGACTTAGTTCAGTTCTGGCTTCCTACCCCACGATTCATAAACTGCCACTTCCCTCTCCTATTGTGCTAGTCAATTCAGTTTTCACCTTTCCATCTTGTTGGAGCATTTAACCTGTTCCCACCCCTGTATTTTATCCCCTGCACCTACCTAACCCCTATCATTCTTTGGCCTTCTCTCCTTCCCAGCACCTCACTCTCTTTCCATTCACCTTTCCAGGTCTCCTTGCCGGCCTGAGTGTGGAGAAGGGAAGGGGCAGTTCCTGGTGGATCATCACATTATGCAGGGTGATGATGGGGTGCCCAGTCCTCTGCTACACAACACATACACATACACAAACCCACGTTAAAAGAACACTATTAAGGTTGCAAAATCAAGTACTCAAAAAGTTAGAAATGCTAGAATTCAGGTTGCCTCTGTAGACTTAATCCATCCCCGGTGTGCATATGCATTATGACACACTCTTTAATTAAATGATCACATACTATTTTTCCATAGAGCTCATACCTGTAACTAATAACTATAGCAGGTAACTCATAGGAGGAGAAGGTTGTCATCCTCTAGATCAAGGGTTCTCAAATGGGGGGCAGGACCCTTCAGGGGGTCATGAGGTTATTACATGAGGGGTTGCGAGGTTATTATATGGGGAGTCGTGAGCTGTCAGCCTCCACCCCAAACCCTGCTTTGCCTCCAGCATTTACAATGGTAGTAAATAAATAAAAGGTGTTTTTAATTTATAAGGGGCGTCACACTCAGAGGATTGCTATGTGAAAGGGGTCACCAGAACAAAAGTTTGAGAACCACTGATCTAGATGGACCAGCTCTGGAGGAGGATGCAACACTGCCAGTGGATTTCACAGATGTTTGCTGTCACTCAGGAATCTTGGGGTCCTTTCAAGGCTCTGGGGGGCAGTAGTCTTTAGTGGTCACAGACTCTTCAGCTTGTTTCTCTCAAACCTAATCCCTTTTGCCCCATCCCCTCCATCCTGTCCCTGCCCCTTCTCTTCCCCAATCCTCGCTCCTCATCCCACTCCCATTTTCCTTGTCTAACCGGTCACAGTCTCCACTCCTTGGGGCTTCTCATCCCCATCCCAGTTTCCTTATGCAGCCAGTCCCAGTTACCCCCCACCCCAGTCTCCTTGCACACCCAGTCCCAATTTCCCCCTCCTGGCTCCTTGTACAATCTGTTTCTTCCCCGCAGCCTCCAGCCATCTCCCCCACCCCCTCCCTACTGGCTCCCAGTAACAGTCTTCCACTATTTCCCTCCCCCCTTCAGACTATTGACCCCCTGTCATAAACAGATAGCTAAGGGTTAATGTCTCTTTCACCTGAAGCACCTGACCAGAGGACCAATCAGGAAACAGGATTTTTTTTCAACTCTGGGTGGAGGGAAGTTTGTGTCTGAGTCTTTGTCTGTCTGCCTGCTTTTCTCTCAGCTTTGAGAAGTGATTTCTGTTTTCTAATCTTCTGTTTCCAAGTTGTAAGGACAAAGAGATCAAATAGTGAGTTATATGATTTCTTTTCTTTGGTATTTACATGTCTATAGTTGCTGGAGTGCTTTGATTTGTATTCTTTTTGAATAAGGCTGTTTATTCAATATTCTTTTAAGCAATTGACCCTGTATTTGTCACCTTAATACAAAGAAACCATTTTTATGTATTTTTCTTTCTTTTTATATAAAGCTTTCTTTTTGAGACCTGTTGGAGTTTTTCTTTACTGGGAAACTTCAGGGAAATTAAGTCTGTACTCACCAGGGAATTGGTGGGAGGAAGAAGTCAGAGGGAGATCTGTGTGTGTTAGATTTATTCACCTTATTTTGCATTCCCTCTGGGTGAGGGGGGAAAGAGAGATTAACTCTCGGTAATTCTGTTCTCCAGGACTGGAAAACGGGGAGGGGGGAGTCCCTCTGTTTAGATTCACAGAGCTTGTGTCTGTGTATCTCTCCAGGAGCACCTGGAGGGGGGAAGGGAAAAATAATTATTTCCCTTTGTTGTGAAACTCAAGGGATTTGGGTCTTGGGGTCCCCAGGGAAGGTTTTTCAGGGGGACCAGAGTGCCCCAAAACACTCTAATTTTTTGGGTGGTGGCAGCAAGTACCAGGTCCAAGCTGGTAACTAAGCTTGGAGGTTTTCATGCTAACCTCCATATTTTGGACGCTAAGGTCCAAATCTGGGACTAAAGTTATGACACCCCCTCTTACTGTGACTCTGGCAACTCTCTTTCTTCATATCTCCACCCCTATCCCCAAACCCCTCTGCATTCTCAGCCAGGCTGCTTCCTCCTTCTCTTCACTGCCTGGGCACCAGCAAGAGGAGCATGGAGAGCACAGAAGAGACAGTCTCCCTGTTCTCAGTTGCAGTGCCTGGCCCCTCCCTAGACCAGAGCTGTTTCTGCTGAGCCCTCTTAGCCCTGAGCATGCATGATCAGTCACTCTGTGGGATGAGGCACAAACAGGAGATGTGAGGGGCTGGAGCATCCTCAACACAGATGGAATCTTTAGCAACTGTAACTTCACTCTAACAAGTCTCTACTGAGCATGTACAAACAGATTTTTCAAGGGCTTATAACTTGAGCAAGTGTAGGCAGATTTTCACAGAGACAGCAAAGGCAAATCCCTGACATAAAGGCTGTGCCCTGCTGAATTTCAATTCCCTGCTTCAAAGCCTGGAGGCCCTAGAGCTTCTCGATGAAATGATTGGTATATTTTTCCAACATGGCAAAACAATCCCTAGCATCATCCTTGAAAATGGGTTTGCTGTTTTGACTGATGCTTTCCAAACAAATTCAGCATGAGGTAGGCACCAGGCATGAAAAATTTCACTTTGAACACTTACAGTTTAGCAAAGTTAAAAGCAATTAAAAATAAGGTCTTATAATGGCAAGTGTTGGGCTAACTTAATAATAGACAACGCTGCCATTTCCGCCCATAGCCTGTAAACAAATGCTGCTCGTGCACCCATTGGAGAGCTGCTGGAAATGTTGGCACTGAGTTCAGTTTCATGGTAACTCACCTACATACCATGTGCACTGAGAAGACAGCGATACAGCATGGATAGACACAGTAAATGAATCCTTTGTTAGTGAACTGTAATTATGTATATTTGGTATGTAGTGAAGAAACCAGCCATGTAAATGATGACAGATAATTATATACAACTCTCCAGAGTATTAATATCACTCTCCCTGACAGGATAGTTGTCTTTAAGCCTTTTTCCTCTCTATACATAGGGTAAAATTGCTCCACTACATTCCTCAAAGGAATTATACTGTTTAAATTAAAACCATATTTTTATCACAGAAATCCTCTGTGTAATATAACTAGCTTCCCCGTTATTGTGGTAATAAGTCAAATTCTGCTTTCATTGTTCCCAGTGTCAAGTCAGATTAATTCCGTTGATTTCAGTGAAGTTACTCTGGATTTACCCATGTGTAGCTAATAGCAGATATCGGGCAGGTGGTTTTGCTCCCCTGGGATAGCTGGAGATTACAGCATGCAATAACATTGGATGAGATCATGCCCTCTGCTGGATAAAACATAACAGAGGGATCTGAGAGGAAGTAAACTCTGTGAGGTTCCCCTTGTGGATTTTTTTTCAAGTTCTTCCATTGCAGGGTGAAGATGATGCAGAAGATGCAGTGAGTCTAGCCTCCACAAACACCAGACATTTTCCTGGTTATGCTTGAAGGAATCATTGAAGATAGTGGGGCATCCCATGCCTCTACAGAAGCTCCAGGTTCTTCTGCTTTCTGCCCATTGTTTTCCAAGGCTGACTTCCATCTTTCACAGGCAACTTTCTCTAGAATTTCCTTTTAAAACATGGAGGGGTCCACACTGCAGAGAGACTCTCCAACAAAGGTAATCCTGGCTTGGCTATATACCATGCACCTGGCCATAGCCTTCCATTCCCAAGGTGCTGATTTCTGAACCTCTAGAGACAGTATTGTAGAGATGCCTGAGCACCCTTACATGGAGCTGTGGATGGAGAAGTCTCTCTTTGCATGGAAGGTCCTTTCTCTGCAGATCCTGAGAGACAATTCCCGCCCACCATTATTTCTGCAATTCCCCAGGAGATGGAGTCAGTCAAACCATAAAAATAGCAGTTAAGGAGTCCAAACAGGAAATGACCAGAGATATAGTGGTAGTTCTTCACTTTATGTGGTGACCATAAGGAACATTGTAAAGAACCTTAGGGATCCAAGATGTGATTCTGAACACCAAGGGATCACTACCACAATCATGTAATTGATACCTTTACGTCCTAACATCACATGACCACTATACACATATTTCAAAGGTTTAACGTAGTAGGCTAGATTTGCATAGTAAGGCCTTGTATGAATATGCTGTAACAAACTGACTAGTGTGTATGAGTACAACTACCGTGTTACAGGACATCTGAACTGCTCAGCTCTTTGTCAGAGACTGATATAGCTACCCGATTTTCCTTTAGCTCAAGTGGAGAAATTCTATGTTTTGGAACAAAAGTAGCTGAGTTCTGTCTCACTGCTTTTGTGAAATTCCACATGCATACAGTGAGTAAAAGTGAAGTCCTAACTTGCTGTGGATTTGTTATGTTTTATGTTATTTCACACTGCACTGGAAGTAACTATATTACTGCCCTGCAAAAAACAAACAAACAAACAAACCCCAAAGGTCCCAGAAATATTAACTATGAAAATCTGTGACATTTTGTGCATATGTTTCCGTGTATCTGGCCGCACACCTAGACATCAGAGGTTGGTCATCCAAAAACTGAAAAATGTGGTTTGAACTTTTTTCAACCTCAATTTCCCCACCTGTAAAACAGGGATAATAGTACCTCACCATGGTGTTGGGATGCTATATTCTATAATGCTTTCAAACTTTGGTTGGAAGGTGCAGTAAAACCTGTAAATGTAAAACCCCTCAAAATGTCCTCAATACACTTCTCAACCTTTCTCAGAAGACTCTGTTAAGCCACCATCAGTTCCATGAGTTTTAAGACATTGACCAAGGTCATACAAAAAATCTTCACTAGAGTCAGGAACAGATCCCTGGTCCCAATTCCCAGCCTTATATTTTGATTACAATTTCACTTGTATAACAACTTGTATATAAACTAAATACCTTTAAAATGAATACAGTTTTGCTCCATGACAGGACATACCTTGTAAAGTACTGTAAGCATAATACAACATTTCTCCCTGTACATGGAGAAGCCTCACATAATGGACAACAGTAAATGAACAGACATACAACACATTCACTTGTGTGGGCATTCATATAAGTAATCTATTAACAGTAGCAGGAGTAAGGTGTAAGGTGAGCAGGATTTAATCCTGAGTTATTATTAACAACACAAGTAAGGATACCTATTTTTATTTACAAATATGTAGTACCAGATTCTGAGCTGGTATAAATCAGCAGAGCTGCACTGATATCACTGGAGCTACACCAGTTTATATGAGCTGAGGATCTGGCCCATGACTTTTAACTTGGCGGTGTTCCTTTAAAATTCTAAACAAAGAAACAAAACCAAAAGGCAAGTGTCTTAGGACAGTGACATAAAGCTACACAGACATTAATCCTTGGGTTCAAGATAAAATAAACATAAACACACAATTAAATTAACCAAACTTTACAGTGACAAATACTGAAATGCTTCTAGATAGTTAAATTAGAGTGAGAGACAGACTGTTTTATAGTGGTTGCTCTGCTTTCTGTATAGTGATATCTCAGATCAATTTTCTTTGATGTGTGCATCTTCCCCACCCCCCACCCCCTCGCTGATAGAATATGTGTTTGCTACATAGCATTCACTGTAAACACAGGTGTCCTGGAGGAGATGCAGGTGTTCACCCTTCTTGTCTTACTCTAATCTCCGTGGGGATTTTAAAAAATGCTTCCCCACAGAAAAAATTATCTGCATGCCCTTGAAAATAATCTCTGAAAATCATGATTATGTACTGGTATGTGACTGGGATTTGGCCGACATATTACCTGAGTGTGGATTTCAAGTATGGGCACTGGGATTCCCCTTTGGTGTTTCATTTTGTTTTTACAGTAACAAAAGGATTTCCACAAGTCTTAGTGCTCACTGATATCTCAACCACACCATTACTTTACCTGTTCAATCCTTGGCTACTACAGAAAACCCTAATATAGCTAGAGACAGCCTTGTCCCTGCTCCAGCTCCTGTGTGTAGCTCCTGCATGTGTCCATGGTGTTTTGGTGCCATTGTATACATTTAGAAGTAGATCAGTTCTGTCAAAGAGAAGAATCCAGCCTTCCACCCGCTTCCCTGTATATTATTTTAGCAACTAAAAAAACCTAGATTTGATTCCTTTAACATATGAAGCCAGGACCATTTCATAGTAAATGTCTCTCCCTTATTTTCTTCCCATATTCTAGTTCTTTCTTTGAACTCTATTTCCTTTGAATGGAGAGCTAGATGCCGGGGTCTGATGGGAAGAAGTAGAGGGCAATCCAGACTGGGGAACTTACAGAATATAGAAGCTAAAGCGAAAGTTGCCCATTCTGGAGGCAGAAGGAAGACTCATTTCAGAGTGTTGCTAATGACCTGCGGAGGAGCTGCACAGCAGTCATTTCATAGATACGATGGCAGGTCACTGCGACAGATGTTCCCAACATATGTGGAGAATTAATTACCCACTAGTAAACAAAGTCTGTGATGCGGAGAGTCATTTTGTCCAAATTTCTTTCGATTTTGCTGTTATTAGGAGCTTAATTTTTCTTGATCAGCTAGACCCTCTTGAATCAAAGTGTTCCTTAATGGGCTGTAGTGAACATTTTCTGAAGTGAAGTGCTGAGGGAAAGTGGCAAGGAGGGGGACAGGGAAGATGAGTTTAACTGGAAGAGTTGATTGTGAAGCTGTAACACAGTGCGTGATTACTAAATTATTTGATTAAAAGGTTGGATGCCAGTCATATGGTTTTCTTTGGGGTTTTTTTAAATTCTAATGGTTAACTTGTGTTCAGCGGCATTTACACTTAATTTAACTACTTACCGAGAAACAGCTGGAGTTTCTGGGAAAAATAACGTTTTGAGAGAAAGACTGGAAATAAGAAGGTTTTATTTTCTTTTGCTGTCAATATTCTGAATGTGTTAATGTCTAGGGACCATATTGTGCCATTGATTTTTAAACAGAACTCCCCCATTTAAATCAATGATGAAATCTGCTTAAAATAAAACAAAATCGATGGCATGATATGGCTTTAGGACATTAGAATGAAATTCTTATATTCATGACCCAGATAGCAAAGCACAGGGCCAGGAGCTCCATGCTGTTTCTCACAATTCCATCATTGCATCAATACTTGTAAGTGAAAGAGTGTGTGGAAATGGACATTATTTACTAAAAGGATATTAAAGAGCCGAATATTTCTCTCTCCCTAGGTTGACTGAATTTTTACAGGTTTCAGAGTGGTAGCCGTGTTAGTCTGTATCAGCAAAAACAACGAGGAGTCCTTGTGGCACCTTAGAGACTAACCAATTTGTTTGGGCATAAGCTTTCATGGGCCAGAACCCACTTCATCAGATGAATGAAGTGAAAAATGCAGAATCAGGTATAAATACATGAAAGGATGGAGGTTGCTTTACCAAGTGTGAGGTCAGTCTAAGAGATAAATCAATTAACAGCAGGATACCAAGGGAGGAAAAATAACTTTTGAAGGGGTAAGAGAGTGGCCCATTACAAATAGTTGACAAGAAGGTGTGAGTAACAATAGGGAGAAATTAGTATTGATGAAATTAAGTTTAGGTTTTGTAATGACCCAACCACTCCCATCAGGCCTAATCTGATGGTATCCAGTTTGCAAATTAATTCCAGTTCTGCAGCTTCATGTACAAGTCTGTTTTTGAAGCTTTTTTTGGTTGAATTGCCACTGTTAGGTCTGTTATTGAGTGACCAGAGAGATTGAAGCGCTTTCCTACTGGTTTTTGAATGTTATGATTCCTGATATCAGATTTGTGTCCATTTATTCTTTTGCGTAGAGACTGTCCGGTTTGGCCAATGTACATGGCAGAGGGGCATTGCTGGCCCATGATGGCATATATCACATTGGCAAATATGCAGGTGAATGAACCCCAGATGGTGTGGCTGGTTAGGTCCTATGATGGTGTCCCTTGAATAGATATGTGGACAGAGTTGGCACTGGGGTTTATAGCAGGGTTTGGTTCCTGGGTTGGTGTTTTTGTTGTGTGGCGTTAGTTGCTGGTGAGTATTTGCTTCAGGTTTGGGGGATGTCTATAGGCGAGGACTGGTCTGTCTCCCAAGGTCTGTGAGAGTGAGGGATCGTCCTTCAGGATAGGTTGTAAATCCTTGATGATGCATTGGAGAGGTTTTAGTTGGAGGCTGTAGGTGACAGCTAGTGGCGTTCTGTTACTTTCTTTGTTGGGCCTATCTTGTAGTAGGTGACTTCTCAGTACCCTTCTAGCTCTGTCAATCTGTTTCTTCACTTCACCAGGAGGGTATTGCAGTTTTAAGAAAGCTTGACAGAGATTCTGTAGGTGTTTGTCTCTGTCTGAGGGATTGGAGCAAATATATCTTAGAGCTTGGCTGTACACAATGGGTCGTGTGGTGTGGTCTGGATGAAAGCTGGAGGCATGTAGGTAAGTATAGCGGTCAGTAGGTTTCCGGTATAGGGTGATGTTTATGTGACCATCGCTTATTAGCACTGTAGTGTCTAGGAAGTGGACCTCTTTGTGGACTGGTCCAGGCTGAGGTTGATGGTGGGGTGGAAATCGTTGAAATCTTGGTGGAATTCCTCAAGGGCCTCCTTCCCATGGGTCCAGATGATGAAGATGACATCAATGTAGCGCAAGTAAAGTAGGGGCGTAAGGGGATGAGAGCTGAGGAAGCGTTGTTCTAAGTCAGCCATAAAAATGTTGGCATACTGAGGTGCCATGCAGGTACCCATAACAGTCCTGCTGATTTGAAGTTATAAAGTGTCCCCAAATCAGAAATAGTTGTGGGTGAGGACAAAGTCACAAAGTTCAGACACCAGGTTTGCCAGATGGTATTGGGGATACCATCTTTGTAGTCCATCTTTGTGTGGAATGTTGGTGTAGAAGGCTTCTGTATCCATGGTGGCCAGGATGGTGTTTTCTGGAAGATCACCAAAGGACTGTAGTTTCCTCAGGAAGCCAGTGGTGTCTCGAAGATAGCTGGGAGTGCTGGTAGCGTAGGGCCTGAGGAGAGAGTCTACATAGCCAGATAATCCTGCTGTCAGAGTGCCAATACCTGAGATGCTGGGGCATCCAGGATTCCCAGGTTTATGGATTTGGGGTAGCAGGTAGAATACCCCTGGTTGGGGCTCTAGGGGTGTGTCAGCATAGATTTGTTCCTGTGCTTCTTTAGGGAGTTTCTTGGGCAGATGATGTCGTTTCTTTTCGTAATCCTCAGTGTGGTCAGAGAGTAATGGCCTTTAGAATGTGGTGTCAGAGAGTTGTCTAGCAGCCTCTTGTTCATATTCTGACCTATTCATGATGATGACAGCACCTCCTTTGTCATCCTTTTTTATTATGATGTCAGAGTTGTTTCTGAGGCTGTGGATGGGATGTTCTCCATGGCTGAGGTTATGGGGCAAGTGATGCTGTTTTTCCACAATTTCAGCTCGTGCACGTTGACAGAAGCATTCTATGTAGAAGTCCAGTCTGTTGTTTCGACCTTCAGGAGGAGTCCACACAGAATCCTCCTTTTTGCAGTGTTCGTAGGAAGCTTCCTGTGTGTTAGTGTGGTGTTCAGTGGTGTGTTGGAAATATTCCTTGAAACAGAGATGTCGAAAGTAGGATTCTAAGTCACCGCAGAACTGTATCACGTTTGTGGGGGCGGTAGGGCAGAAGGAGAGACCTGAGATAGGACAGACTCTTCTATCAGGCTAAGAGTATAACTGGATAGATAAACAACATTGTTAGGTGAGTTAAGGGAACCACTGTTGTGGCCCCTTGTGGCATGTAGTAGTTTAGATAATTTAGTGTGTTTTTTCCTCTGTAAAGATTCAAAGTGTGTGTTGTGAATGGCTTGTCTAGTTTTTGTAAAGTCCAGCCAAGAGGGAATTTGTGTGGAAGACTAACAAATTTATTTAGTCTCTAAGGTGCCACAAGGACTCCTTGTTATTTTTGCTGATACAGACTAACAGGACTACCACTCTGAAACCTGTCACCATGCAAGGCACTGAGTTTAGCCATATGAAGTGGAAATCCATCAACTTCATGAAAAAACTCGTGCAGATACAGACAGACATCATCTTCCTTTTCAAATGCAAACAGATGGACATCATACCAAAAGGACTGAATGTAAAAAATCCATTACAATCAACATACCACATAGATTATAGTGGGAGATTCTGCCACACACTCTCAAAAGAACTGTGGAACCACTTGATCAACATCCTATACAGAAAACAAGAAAAGATCAAGAATGAACTCTCAAAACTAGAAACTCTCTTAAAACACCAACCTTCCACAACCTAAACTTAATTTCCCCAATACTAATGTTTTCCTACTGTTACTCACGCCTTCCTGTCAACTGTCTGTAATGGGCCACTCTCTTAGCACTGCAAAAGTTATTTTTCCTCCCTTGGTATCCTACTGTTAATTGATTTATCTCATTAGACTGACCTTACACTTGGTAAAGCAACCCCCATCCTTTCATGTATTTATACCAGCTCCGGTACTTTTCACTTCATGCATCTGATGAAGTGAGTTCTAGCTCATGAAAGCTTATGCCCAAATAAATTTATTAGTCTCTAAGGTTCCACAAGGACTCCTCTTTGTTTTTGCTGAATTTTTACAGATTCTCCCGAGTGTTTTTGATTCTCATTATCTTTCTTAAGGTCAGATTCTGCCTTCTCCATTTTGATTCCATTTACAAATTTGCACAAAAGACAAGCTGAAATTTCTCCCCTTCTAAATATCTCAATCTGTATAATATTATGCCATCCTCCAGAGTACAAAATGCTCACTTTCAGGTGCCAGAATTGGTAGCATAGGGTCTCCAAAATGAGAGGTATCCAAAACCCAAAACCTTTGGATCTGAACACATCTCAATTTTTTGGAAGTTTGGACCCATAACTGAAATTTGCCATTTGGGTTCATCTCTAATTTTGATTTGAAAAAGAATGGTGTTCAATTACTATAATCTTTTTGGACATGCAAATTACAAATGACTTTTTATGAGGATTGTATGATCCTCTTCCTCTAAGCAGAAGATGCATCTGGCTTAGTTACATGGTCCGTCAACACTAAACAGCCTCTCTGCTTAGCCTCAAAGCTATTGGTAAATGTTGACACCCTTCGATTCACCCATAAAAGAAATGCAGTGCGCTTATTCTAAGGATAACTAAATGCGGAGCCCCAAAGTACTCAAATCTGATGTGAGCAACAGCCAAGGACTTAGCAAGTACCAAAAGGTGCCAGAACTTTTTGAATTCATCACCAGATCTTCAGAAGTAGAAAGGAGCTGGGGTTGCAAGGCCCCTGGGCATTGCAAAGGGGGCTGGCAGAAATGTGCTAAATCTGAAAAAAGGCTTAGGTTAAGTTAGGGGATGGGTATTTCACCTCAAACTTTCACAGTCATTGAGAGGAAAGGATGACCTGGTGGCTGAAATGCAGTGATCTGGGCTCTACTCCTGACTCTGCTACAAACTTCGTTTGTAACCTTGGGCAAGCCATTTAACCTCTTTTTGCTCTTCCATAAAATGAGGATAATACTTTCCTACCCTGACCAGAGTTTAACTCATTCTTGCTTGTAAAGTACTTTGGGAGCCTATGATAGATGGCACTGTAACTGTCAATTATTACTATTATTATAAATATTTAAAACTGATCACCACAACTGCACACACAATTTGCATTTACAGAATGCTAACTGCATACATAAATATCCATTTGCATCCACAAATGTTTGCCTTTGAATTCAAACAGATACCAGTGCAAATTCTGAGAATGCAGCTTAGGAAGATAGTTTTGAATAGCTTGCCTTCACCGCAGTATTAATTGAAGATATAACGTGAGTAAAGCCCCTAACCTGACCCCTGTCCACAAAGACAGGTCTCCAGCTTGAGTTAAGTAGTTCCTTAAACGTGAGCCAGCTGGCCTGTCAGGTGGCATAGGCTGAAGCTCGAGTGCTGCTGACGCTTCAGCAAGTAACTCAGTAGGGGTGCAGCTACAGGCTACAGCTCGGGTTAGCAAAACTCCACAACTGCTATTCCAGTCACTCTGTGTAGCAGGAGTGTGGGTTCACAATGTGACCACTCCCTTGAGCTAGGCTAACTGAAGTGGAGTAATGACTGTATTCACTTGAGCTAACGCTTGAAGAGAAAACAAGCCCTTAGTGGATGAAATTCAGCCCTATGCAGAATGCCATTCACTTGCCCCAGTAGATGGGGGGAACTTGATAGGGCCAATGGTGAAAGGGGGAGAGTCCCAGAAGTGAAGGAGGACGATACACACTGAGGGACACCAGGTAATTCTGCCCCACCGTCCCCGGAGTCTCTTGAACCAATTGGGCAGCTGATGGGGAGGGGTGCTGATTGACCAGCATTCCCCAGTTCCCAGAATTTAACCTGGAGTAAGGGACACATGGAGTCTCTTTTGGCTCAGTTCCAGCAGCCCCACACAACCCACCCTGTATGAGGAATGGGAATCTGGCCTGACAGATGCTGCAGGTCTAGCCAATTACCCGTCTGGGGGTTCAGAAGGAACTTTTTCTCCCAGGGGACAAATGGCAGAGGAGCCGCCTTCCTCACAGCACCTTCAACCCACAGTGGGCTAAGTATGAATGCGATTAGTACCTAACTGAGGTACCTGGTTGAGCTGTTAATTCATCACAACTTGGGTCCAGTTTCCAGCGTGGTTAAAAGGATAAAATGAATGGGCCCAGAGGTAGAAGACCTAGGATTTGGAGATGGGCCTTGGGCTGATGGGATAAAGGTGGGACATTGTGGCCTTCACAGGCAAAGATCCTATCTTGTGGCCCTCATGGGCCAACACCCCATCCTTCTGCACCCTCTGTCCCCTTAGTGCAGGGAGGAGGGGGATGGTGCTAGGATGCAGAGATAGCTGAATACTGAGATACAGGCTGAGGAGAACCTATCCTGAGTTACAGATTATGGTAAGAAACCCTGTACTCCATGCATGGTATCCCATTAAATCCATGGTATGGAAATATGGGTGATGGGTAGGTAGCACCTGCTCCCCCATGTGAAAGTTTAATAAAAGTTGCAGCCTGCTGCTTAATTCCATGCACGTCAGATCTCATTTTACCAGTGTGTCTACATCAGTGTACGTGGCCTTTCTTTAATTTCAGTATGACTTGCTCACAAAACACAGTAAAAGTGGGGGTCAAATGGTGAATAGGTAGGGTTGCCAACCCTCCCGGATTGGCTGGGAGTCTCCCGGAATTGGCCTCAATCTCTGGGTTGCTATCGAAAGCAATCCAGGAGATTTTATTAGGCCAAAAGTCCGTCTGGCAGGGGCAATGCTGTGGGGCTAAGGCAGATTCCCAACCTGCCCTGGCTCCAAGCGACTCCCGGAAGTAGCAGCAAGTCCCTGCGGCTCCAAGATGCAAGCAGAGGTGGCCAGGGGGTCTCTGCAGTCTGCCTCTGTCCCAAGCGCTGACTCCACAGGTCCCATTGGCCAGGAAGCCGCCAGAGGTAAGTGCTGCCCGGAGCCTGCACTCCATGCCTTCTCCCATGTCTCAACCTCCTGCCCCATCCCTGAGCCCCCTCCTGCCCCCAAGCCCCACACCTCCTCCTGCATCCCAACCATCTGTCCAGCCCAGAGCCTCCTCCCACACTCCAAACCCATCAGCTTCACCCCCAGCCCAGAGCCAGAACCCCCTCTTGCACCCCAACCCCTGCTCCAGCTCAGTGAAAGTGAGTGAGAGTGGGGGAGAGTGAGTGACTGAGGGAGGGGGATGGAGTGAGCGGGGGGGAGGGCTTTAGAGAAGGGACGTGGCAGGGGTGTGGCCTCGAGGCAGGGCAAGGGTGTTCGGGTTTGTGTGATTAGACAGTTGGCAACCCTATGGATAAGTCATATACTGGCCCCCTGCACAGTGGTGAATTTCACTACGACGACAACTCATCCCAGTACCAAGCTGTTGTCGTCACATTATTTTAAATCACAACTACATTTTAAATCAACAGATCTTTTTCATCTCACAGATGATGAACTGGTAAAAGATTATCAATTTAAAGCTATGTGACAGAGGGTTTCATTCTCTCCTTTGGGTTAAAGATCTTTGTGCAACATGCAGAAAACAAATTCGGCAACAGGCAGATAGGTACAAATCATTTGAAGCTTAGTTATGGCAGTGATAAAGATGGGAAACAGCACACTTAAAACAGAGACTACTTTTTATTTCATTTCTTACTCTACTTATTGATTTTCTGTCCTTTTTTTCTACAGACTTGACTCATCACAGGAAACAGAGAGCTCTTTGAATAAAGGTATAGTGAGATATAACAGCAGTTCGTATATAGTTTTCTAGTGCCAGTATCCACATATTGACAGTCGACATTTATCCATTTATCCTTACACGTTCCCCATTCCCTGCTACGTGGCCTTTACAGGATAGCAAAAACTCCAGCTATGAACAGAAAAGCTTTAAAAGCAATGTAGAAATCTATTTTCAAACTGCAATTTTTATTGATAATTAAATGATTAGTTGAATGATGAAATAAAAAGAACATATTTATATATACATTTCTATATATAATGGGCCTCATCCTGCAATTTATATTCACATGAGTAAATGGGACTGCTGAAGTGAGTAAGGATTACTCATATGATTAAAGGTTATAGGTGGGATCCAATAATTAATATGATAGGAAATATATAGAGGCCTAGGAAGAATTTACGTTAACATGTAATTTGTGTGTATCTAGAACTGATGCTTCCTTTTCCATCATCATCCATATTTGTAACATTACACACACACACAGTATTTAAAGTACATTATTAAGATTGCCAGATCATGAACTAGGAAATGCCATAATTAGGGCTGCCTATGCAATCTTAATTTGGCTCCTTTGTGCATTAAGATACCATCTTTAATTACATGATCACATACTATTTTTTCCACAGGACCCTTGTCTCATTCAGTGCACAGGATGAACATGCTTTAGGGATGAATCAAGGCTGCTACTATGTCCACATCATACACCAGTAGTATGCAACTGATATTTGATCAACCTATATTTTTTAGAAGATTTCATGTTGAAACACCAAATGTAACCTGATTATTTGGACACCCAGCACATAATATCAAAACACCCTTCCAAAATCAATTTTTCAAGGTTAGTATTTCAAGGTAAAAGTTCTAAGATATCAAGATAAAGTTTGTCCACAACATTATTTCTGTGAAGAGCTGTAACATTTTATCATTACTTTATTATGCACAATGCCATAAAATAATAAAATAATTCTACTTCACTACGTAAGTTCCTATGACATTTGCTTACTGTGTTAGAGGATATTAGCTCTGAGGCAGACACAATAACGAGCTGGGCCAATTATCTAGAGGCAGTCCAATGTAGATTTAGGGCTCAATCCTACAAATACTTACAAGCTAGTAAATTTAGTCACACAAGCAGTCCCAGTGAATTCTCTTCAGTGTTTGCAGGTTCAGGTCTTTAGTTCAAGAGGCAGCTGTATGGACCTCATCTGCATTAATTTATTATTCCTAGCAACACATGATTAAACCAATTCTCTGATTAATCAAAACTCTACTTTGTAACCAGCCGTGTGAGACCAGAATTATAAATCACTCTACATGATATGTGGCAATACAAATAACAAGATTGAAAAATTAATTTTATAAGAAATATTTATCAAATAAAATCTAACCTTCATGCAGAGTTAGGATTGCAGTCAGATATCAGTTATTCCATAATTGCCTACCTCAGAGTTTCTTGCTACTTCCTCTGTAGAGCAGCTCGGTTGGCCACTGCCAGAGACAGAATTTTGGACTAGAATGCCTGTTGGTTTTATCTGGGGTGTTCCTATAGACTGATCATAGGAAGGACCAAACTGGAGCTGGAAGGGAGAGTTGCCTGAGAGCTATGCAGAGAGAGTACAGGCTAGACTTCAAGTAGTAGTAGCAAACCTTCCCCTTTCACCTAACAGGTAACTGAAGTAGGTGCCAAGAACATAAACATAAGAACAGCCATACTGGGTCAGACCAAAGGTCCATCCAGCCCAGTATCCTGTCTACTGACAGTGGCCAATGCCAGGTGCCCCAGAGGGAGTGACGCTAACAAGTAATGATCAAGTGATCTCTCTCCGGCTGTCCATCACCACCTTCTGACAAACAGAGGCTAGGGACACCATTCCTTACCCATCCTGGCTAATAGCCATTAATGGACTTAACCTCCATGTATTTATGCCAAGGAGCCACACAGAGTGAGAAGGCAGGGCCTTACTCCCCCCTTACTGCATCTTGCTTACCCATGCCTGCATAGGACCAGAATTCAGTCTTGCCTGATATAAGCAGGCTTCATCTTAGATTTTGTTCAGTGAAACAATATTTTGTCAAAATATACCCAACTTCCCTTTGATGGGTTTGGGCCCTTTGGGATGTCACCTGATGTGCAGGGCAACACCCAGCTGCACAGAGAGACAGAGATCCATTCTGGAAAGATTCAGCCTCCGGGGCTTGCCCCAATGCTCTGGCACCCACTCCCTTTAAAGGGGAACAAACCCAAAGGTTTTATGAAATTCACCCCCTCCCCTCAATTGCCTGCCCCAGTTAGAAATTACATAAAGTGTTGTTATAAACAAGAATAAGTTTAACAACTACAAAAGATGACTTTTAAGTGAATATAAGAGATAACAGACAGAACAAAGCAGATTACTGACCAAATAAAGCAAAATACGCAAGCTAAGCTCAATATACTTAAGAAATGGGTTACAAAATGTAAATTCTCACTCTAAATGTTATTTTAGGCAGGTTGCAAAGTTTCTGTGGTTCAGAGTTCCAGTTATATTCCTTTTCAGACTGGACCCCTGTCTCAGTCTGGACTCCCCACTTGCCTTCCCTTCACGTGGCTTTTGCAGCCTTTCTTCTTGGGCAGACAGGCCAGGGAGAGGAGGAGTCCTATTTGCCTTCCTCCCCACCCTTAAATAGGATTTACATAAGGCAGAAATCCTTTGTTTCCCAAACCTGACCCCTATTCCCTCCCAGTGGAAAGTTACAAGAAGTCCCAGGTAATGTTTAGTATCAGGTGATATGACCACCTGACTCTGTAGTATCACAGCATCCATGAGTCAGTGGCAGTATGGAGCATCCGCAGGAAGGCCAAGCCTTTTCACAGTTCATTGTCCTCACTGATGGGCCATCTGCTCTATCTGGGTTTTCCATTGTTGTACCTGAAGTGTTAGCAGTGGGCGTCACCCAAAGTAGCATAGTTGAAATACAGATACATAGTCAATATTTCTAACTTCAGATACAGAAATGATACAGGCACACAAATGGAATAAATCACATTCAGTAAATTATAATCTTTTCAATGATATCTTATAAGACCCATCTTGCATAAAGTACACCTCAGTTATGTCATATTTATATCAGCATATTTTCATAAAAATATGGAGTGAAATATCACATTCCCATCCCCTGCTCCATCAAAAAAAGAAAAAACATTGCATGAGCATCTGACACAAAGGGTACAATTCACTGGCTTTCTGGAATGTTTATTACTCTTGTGTTCCTGAGCTACTAAATTTATTAAACACGCATGAAACTCAGAATTAGCTTGCCAAAAAGGATAATGATGACTGGCCCTATTTATCCTGACAAGTGAAATACAGGAGTTCAGAAATACTAAACTCTAGACGAGTGGCGGGCAACCTGCAGCCTGCATGTGGCTTGTCCAGGTAAACCGCTGGCAAGCTGCCAGACAGTTTGTTTACATTTGCGCAGCTGCCCACAGCTCCCAGTGGACACGATTTGCTGTTCCCAGCCAATGGGAGCTGCGGGAAGGGGCACAGGCCGGAGGGACATGCTTCCCGCAGCATTGGCTGGGAACAGTGAACCGTGGCCGCTGGGAGCTGCTGGCGCTGTGCAAAAGTAAACAAACTGGCAGCCCACCAGCGGATTACCCTGATGGGCTGCATGCGACCCGTGGGCTTCAGATTGCCCAACACTGCTCTAGACCAATTGGGGTGATGGTTGTAAGATGAGGCACCCAGCACATGTCAACCTCACTGCTTACCAGACTGACTGATCCATTGTCACACAATATTTTAGCATGTAGAACCTATCATCCCTCCTATCATTCAGTGAAGAAAATGCTAAGGTTGCACCTACGTCAGACATTTTTGCATATTTTGAATATTTCCACTGTTTCTATCATTTGTGCAGCTCCAACTGAGGTAGCAGTGGTGAGAGCCCTAGTAGAGCACAGACATGGGGATGGTAGGGACAATCCCACCTATGAGTGTTTATCCATTGATCCACAAGAAGAGCTGTCATCACTTAGCTAACGATATTTACACTGATCATTTTGACATTTCCAAACAGCCATAAACATAGTCTAATCAGCCACTTGTACAGCAGAATTCCGGAATAGTACAGAGCCAGGAAGTAGCACCTATATTACCCCTTTCCAGACCACAGTGATGGTGGCATGGCTGGTGAAAAAATAGCCACATGCGGGGATAGCCAGGTCACACTGAGACCCAGCTGCCATAATGGCCCCAGGCATTGTAAAATGGAGCTTTGGGTAGTGGATTGGCATGGGGAATATGTGGATGTAATTGTGTTAGGAGAGAGAATTTTAGTGGTCAGGAGGAGTTGTATTTGGGAAAGAATATATTAGACTCAGAAGTAGGACATGAGATATCTTCCACAAAAGGACAATAATCCCTAAACTGCATCAGCTGAAAATTAGGGTATAAGGTCTTTTTCAGCTAGGTACTGTACAATATAATTAATCCTCATAAAAATGCAACAGCGTTCTACTGTTATTATTCAAACCAAATCAGTATCACTGAAGGATGTAGCATTTGAGACCATTACTGTTGAATACTGTAATATTCCTTTATAAAGTGAAGCCATTAAACCGTGATCTCAATTCCAGCTCATACTGCAGCACTATTGCATGAATCATGGAAATTATAGATGGAAAAGACCTATTAGGCTTTTTAGTTCCTCTTCCAGCTAGGGCGGGATTGTTCCTGGCAGCACGTGACTCAACACAGGATTCCCCAGGCCAGAAGAGGATGGTCAATCACATACTAAATTTTGCTGTCAGAAAGTTTCCCTTATACTCAGTCTAAAATTTCCCTTCTAAATGTCTTCTCAGCCTGCCTAAACCATTTCCCCTAGCACCGCCCTAAATAATTCTCCTCCATTCTTAGCCTTTAAAACCTCCAAATACATGTAGATGGTTATTGCTTTCCACTCTTAGTCCTCTTCTTAACCAAGCTATACATACATAGTTCTTTTACCTCTCTTTGCTGTCATTCATAGACCCTACAAAAAAAATAACTAGAAATTATTTTAGTAACTCAGCAGGAATAGCAGTATTTTCTGTTCATAATAAAAAGAGTGCTGGGTTATTTAAAGGATGAAATCATTTACAGTAACAAGTTACCTAACGGTACTACAATTTTCTAATTAGTCACAGGTTCAAATGACATCCATATTGGTTTATGCTTCAGGGCATGAACAGCATTGAATTAACAGAATAAACTTATTATAAACTGGTAATTAATGATAATTATCAAGTGGGCAGAAGAAATCAAGTGATATGATTGGCTAATAAGAACACAGTGGTAAAATTAATACAACATCATTTCCAGTTCAGAATATGTTAGATTTGTAACTGAATTAACATATGTAACATATGTAATTTTTCAAAGCATTTGATAAGAAAACTTTATAATTGTAATGAAACCGTATCGTTTGTGCCTAGGTGCATTGATAGTAATCAGCTAGCATTAGTCTATGCTTGACGTTTAGCTGATTATCAGTACAACTAGATATGAATTAACACACTGTAATTCACTTCCTGACATATTCTGGGCTTAATTACTCTATTTCATATTCTGCACATTTGTTTATACTCACTGTCACCATGCTGTCCTACTCAGAAATCAGAGACAGTAGATCAGTGGTAAAATGATGAAAGCCATTTGCTAAGTGCCACAGCTTCACTAACCAACATTAAGATAGAAGAACTAGTGCAGAAGCTTTGCATTTTATGTTGGGTTGATCAAGCTAGCATACTGCAGATACAGCGTAACTGAGGTAGTGCAAGCAGTGGGAGGAGGTAGCCACCCTGACTATGTGCCCATGGTCTCAGATGGCATCGTACTCAGGCAGGCAGCCCCTACAGCCGATTGTGCCAATGCGGCTGCTACTCTATTTTTAGCACACTAGCTCAATTACAGTTAGTGCGAGTGTGTCTCTTTGAGCTGGGACTCACTTGCCTAACTCAAAGTGTAGACATACCCTTAGAAAGTCCCAAGCCACCTCACAGTTCCTGCTCTGCTCCAGGAGGAGAGTACTGTTCTGGATCCACAACTTGCACAAAGTACATTCCCTGGTGAGTTGGTGCCACTGTGCTGAACATGCTGTTGGTGGGGGTGAGCCAAGAGTCCACCTAGTACCGGCCCCATTCTGTCCTCTCCTAGCAGCTCAGCGAAGCTTGCTTCCGCATCCTTGCTGCTACCTGTGATGCAGATAGCCAGCGCTGGAGTGCAAGGAGGAACCTTGTGTCCCCTTACACCTCTGTGGCACCATGCTAGCGGAGCTACAATCTGGCCCCAAGTGCAGACAATCCTTCTTCTTTTTGTAAAAAATGTAGTGCTCCTGAAAGTGAGAAATTAAACCACACTAGCTTGAGCCAGGCCAAGTGTAGCCAGGCAGTTTGTAAGCATCCCCCCACTTTGTACAGCTGAAGAACATGACCCGCACTTGAAGACAAGCCTCTAATCAATAATAACAATAGTGATACCCTATTCGGTTAGCCAATGCAACGGTCTTTAGAAATGATAGATCTTAAGGAGGTCTTGTTTACCAGTTTGTGAATTTGTCAAAAATATTACAACTGTGGGTTCAGCAACTCTTACTTACACAAGCAGCCTCACTGATATCCATGTAGCTATTCCTATGAGTAAAGACTGTTTCCATGGATAGGTTTGCAGGATCAGTCCATGTGTACAAAATACTCCTGATTATCTGAACAGCATGGGGGGCAGGGATTTTATTTGGGTAATGGGAAATTCAGAAAATAGAGAGGGTAGGAGCCATTCAGCAGTGGGTTGTCCTGCCCCCACAGCCAGGGCTCTTTCTCCTCCTCACAATCCTGGTTGATTCCTGCGGGAACAAAGTGGAGGCTGCAGTCCTGCCCTTTCCACACCTACTTTCCAGCAAACAGCCCATCTTTTTTGGAAAGGCGTTTCATCTGTATAGTCTGTCTACCAGGTATCTCAGACAGAGGACAGCTATTTACTTCCAGTTTTGGGGGAGCCCTTCTCAGGCTTCTTGGCATAGAGCCTCCCACCTACCACCCACAGACCAAAAGGACAATCAGAGTCAAACAGGTCCTGAGCAATATCTTTGTAACTTAATCCATTATCATGGGTCCCTCTACTTGAGGGTTTGTATACAACAACGCTACTCACGCTTCACTGCAGCAAAGCCCTTTTTTGCCAACTACCCTGCTTCCATCCAGAACTTCCTGTGGATTCTCCAGTGCCTGCAGCAACTGATTGGGTTAAATGCCTACTGCAGGTACAACACAAACTCAGAAGGCACCTGGAAACCAATAAAGACCCATACATACAAGCATCAGGCCAATAAGAATCGGCAGGACACACCCAACTTTGCCATTGGGGACGAAGTCTGAGTGTTGACCTGAAACTTAAAATCCAACTCTCTGTCAGCAAAGTTGGATCACCAGTATATTATTCCTTTCCCAATCATTAAGCAAATCAAACCTGTGACCTTTAAGTTACAGCTTCAAGAGTCTCCGTAAATCCACCCCACCGTCCATGCCTCTCTCCTGACACCATACACCGAAAATCCATTTCTGGATCACTCTGACTCATTGACCCCACCAGTAACTATCCATGGCTAGGAAGAATATAATCAGGCAGAGGACAGATTCCAAGCCGGTGTGGGACTATTCCACGTGGTGGACTGGGAAAAGTACATTCCAGATGAACAATCTCAGGACCGTAGGAGAACATTCATGCCCCAAACCTACTATGGGATTTCTACCAGGCCCACCGATCCAGCTCGTTGCCCTCAGCTGATTCAGATTGGCTGAAGACTCTAGCAGTCACTTTCTCAAACTGTGGCACTGCTATGGGCACCCGCATGGCCCCACAATATGCCAATATCTTTATGGCCGACCTGGAACAACGCTTCCACAGCTCTCGTCCACTCACACCCCTTCTCTACCTACGATACATTGATGACATCTTCATCATCTGGACCCATGGGAAGGAGACTCTGGAAAAATTCCACCATGATTTCAACAGCTTCCACCCCACCATCAACCTCAGCCTGGACCAATCTACACGGGAGGTCCACTTTCTTGACACCACGGTGCAAATAAGTGATGGTCACATTAACACCACCCTATATCGAAAACCTACCGACTGCTATGCCTACCTTCATGCCTCCAGCTTCCATCCCGGACACATCACACAATCCATTGTCTACAGCCAAGCACTGAGGTACAACTGCATCTGCTCTAACCCCTCAGACCAACACCTACAAAATCTCCACCAAGCATTCTCAAAACTACAATACCCACACGAGGAAATAAGGAAACAGATCAACAGAGCCAGACGTGTACCCAGAAGCCTCCTACTGCAAGACAAATACAAGAAAGAAACCAACAGGACTCCACTGGCCATCACATACAGCCCCCAGCTAAAACCCCTCCAACGCATCATCAAGGATCTACAACCCATCCTGGACAATGATCCCACGCTTTCACAGGCCTTGGGTGGCAGGCCAGTCCTTGCCCACAGACAACCTGACAACCTGAAACATATTCTCACCAGTAACTGCACACCACACCATAATAACTCTAACTCAGGAACCAATCCATGCAACAAACCTCGATGCCAACTCTGCCCACATATCTACACCAGCAACACCATCACAGGACCTAACCAAATCAGCCACACCATCACTGGTTCATTCACCTGCACATCCACCAATGTAATATATGCCATCATATGCCAGCAATGCCCCTCTGCTATGTACATCGGCCAAACTGGACAGTCTCTACGGAAAAGGATAAATGGACACAAATCAGACATTAGGAATGGCAATATACAAAAACCTGTAGGAGGGCACTTCAACCTCCCTGGCCACACTATAGCAGACCTTAAGGTGGCCATCCTGCAGCAAAAAAACTTCAGGACCAGACTTCAAAGAGAAACTGCTGAGCTTCAGTTCATCTGCAAATTTGACACCATCAGCTCAGGATTGAACAAAGACTGTGAATGGCTTCCCAACTACAGAACCAGTTTCTCCTCTCTTGGTTTTCACACCTCAACTGCTAGAACAGGGCCTCATCCTCCCTGATTGAACTGACCTCGTTATCTCTAGCTTGTTTGCTAGCATATATATACCTGCCCCTGGAAATTTCCACTACATGCATCTGAGGAAGTGGGTATTCACCCACGAAAGCTCATGCCCCAAAACGTCTGTTAGTCTACAAGGTGCCACAGGATTCTTTGCTGCATTCTCAAACCGTGCAGCAGACTGGGGTCCCCAGCTGCTCAATAACATTCCACGCCTGCAGCTATGTTTCTAGTCCTGCTTCCTGCTCCTGCTCCCAGCTCCTTTCTTACTCTAGGCTCCCAGTCCTACCTCCTGCTCTTTGTGTTCGTCTCCCACTCTTGATTTCCTGCCCCTGATCTGGCTGATACTCTGACTCCAATGCTCTGCTCTGATTCCTGGCTCTCAGCTCTGGCTCACTTAGTATTCAATTTCTGACCATAGCTCTGACCCTTGGCTCCTGATTCCTGGCTTTTGGCTCCAGCTCACTCCCTGGATGTGGTAACTCAGCTCTTGATTCAGGTTCTGGCTACTAGGCCTGATCACCTCTGCTCCAACCACTAGGCTAGCCTCCTGCCCAGACCATTAGACAAAGCCAACCATGCCCTGGTTCTTAACATCATGGGTACTGAATAAACCAAGAGTCCTGTGGAAAAAATTGTATTTGATCATGTAATTAAGACTACACAGCCATCCTTAATCCTGGCATTTCCTTACTCTTGAGTGCTTTTCATTGCAATGTGTAGCAACTTCAAAGTTCTTTTAATTTAGTATGTTTATGTTTTATATATATTATATTGTAAAGAGATCTCTCTCATTCATATATATAGAGAGAGATCTCTTTTTACAACATATATACTAAATCTCCTCTCTCTAATGGACACATTTCCAAATCAAGCTTCCTATACAGGACCCACAATTATGTGCGTGAATGAAGGAGTTAGCCCAATAACTATCCAACGCGTACATCCAAATGCCAGGAAGCAGGGCTCACATAGGTAACTCCTTGTGGGTGTGCAGTACTTGCACGTGCTGCCTCAGAGGTTGTCTGAGAATGTGGCCAATAATTTGTCACTGATTTATCTCCTTGGAGACTAACTCTGAGGAATAAAAAAAAAAAAGATTGTGATTGGAGAGATTTTTCTGTAAATAAATACATAATTTGGACACATGGTCATAGCGTTGTTCAATTTTCTTTTAAATCTGTTGCAGAAAGAATGGCACGTTGGGTTTGAGATGAAAAAAAGCAGCATTGAGGATATAGGTCAAGGCATTAATATAAATTTGATCACTTCTTTTTTATTCTTCAACATTCCCCACAATAAATCAGATCACCTCCTCACCCCCACCCTCCCACACACTTCACCCTTCCCGTCCTGATTTCGGATCACTGAATGTAAATCTGTGACAAGGGTATCTATATATAATATTAATGGTGCTGAGGACGGTTGGTGTGAAGTGTGAGTGCTTGCCAAGTAAGAAGTGATCGGAGCAGAGCCGTTCATCCTCTGCAGTGTGCTCTACATCATCTGCAGGACAAATGTAACATCATTAGGCAAAAAAAGCCAGCCATTCTGCAAGGAAATGGCTAAGTTGGAGGTACCGATCAATCTACCAAGCCGGGTTCCCTGTGATACTGTCAGAGACAACAGACAAAACAGATTACAGTATAGATCACAGAGTGGTTTAAAGAAACAAAACAACCACCTCTCCCTCCCCTACTCCGCTGTTATCTAAGATTTACTCATGTATCCAGTTGTTGCTGTTCTGAATCCATTTACAAGACAGTCCAAACTTGACTGCTTTATTCTAAAACGCACGGGAACAAGCTGTGACGTTTAGCTTCTAATTGAATAAAGAATACAGTAGCTGCTATATGCAGGATCCATCAGTACTTTAGGGTGCTTTATTAAATAGTCAATAAACATGAATTGTGAGCTCAAAAAGATTCATTAACTGGCTCTTGAGAGTAAGTTATTAACAAAAAGTAAACTAAAGCATTTCAAGCTACCATCATTATTTAAACCTAAATTGCAATTAAATTATTTTCTCAGATATTTACAGCTCTTATTGACTTTTTATCTTGATAAATGTCTGCTTTCAAATTACATCTTTACTACACATAGGACCTGATCCAGCACCTATTAAAGTCACTGGGAGTATTCCATTGACTGCAATGGGCATTGGATTGGACCCAGAGTGGCTGAAATCAAGGACCAATAATCCTTAGTGTATGATGCATATGGAGTTTAACTAGTTGGCATATGAACAGTAAATTTAATTATACAGTGTGTTTAAACAAAATGTGTATTCTTTAGCATTTTAGATTAGTTAGTAAAGAATCAGCTGAATGTAATGTTATATTTTGATTCTCAGTGAACAGACTATATTTTTTTTAATTTGCAATAACATACACAGCCTCAAAATTCTGCTCTTTAACTACAACCTGTTATGGCTCTTTTAGCAGGAATTTATTTTTAGAATCAAGAAGGGGTTAAACCTACCGTACACGATTTCTGTTCCTCTATCAAGGTCAGAGTGAGTAGGTTGCCCAGTTCTGTTTGCAGGACTAATAAATCTCTCCAAAGGTCAGCATCTGCAGTCATTATCAACCAATCAGTTTTAATTCTGTTTTTAATACATAAACACTTGTAATCATGTAGAAAACATCATGCAGATTGTTCAATTCTGATTTTATTTAAAAAAAATAGCTTGTTCTGGTCAGTTCATTAATATTTTAAATAAAGGAAATCAATAGGCGCGGTAAAGGTGCTTCCATTCAAAAGCTTTCTTGTTTCCAATATATATTAAAGATAACAAATAGGATAATATCTTTCTCTGACCAGGGTTTTTCTTAAAGTTCATGGGCCAGATCCACAGCTGGTGAAAGTCAGGGTAGCTTCATTGATTTCGGAGAAATATCCTGATTTACATCAGCTGAGGATCAGCCCTTACAAATTTAGAGTTTACCACTTAGACTAATTTGCATCCAGAGAAGTAAGAAGGAGAAATCGAAAAATCATAGTGCAACATTTTAAAATATCAAAATACAATGTTAAAGACCTTTTGAGAAATATGGTTTTAAATAGCAGTAACTACTGAGATGATGTACAAACCTGTAACTCATTTTCTGATGAAAGAACATTTTACTTTTCTTTCTGCTTTTTCAACTGAAAGATGTTGTTAAAACATTTTTAACAAGACATCAGATGGAAAAATGAGGGCCTAATGCTTTAAACAACTTATTAAGGGGTTATTGGATCTTAGTAGACATTCCACTGTTAGATATTAGGGGAGAAATCTTCCAAGAATGTAGTAGGGTTTTACCTGAGCAACTTATTGCAGTCAATGGGATTGCTAAAGTAAAGTCCTACTTAACACTCTGAGAATGTACAGGACTCTTTGCTGCTTTTACAGATCCAGACTAACACGGCTACCCCTCTGATACTCTGAGAATTGTAGACAGATGTGAATTGGGGGTGTGCACTGGGGAGGCACAGCCCACTTCTCAACTCAGGACCAAGATGTGGGGCTGCAATACTGCTGGTGGACTGTCTCACCAGTCCAGGAAGGATCAACACCATGCCACAACCCCCAAGCCCCCTATTATGGGTCAAAATAAAGTAGTCTTTCTGCCCAACACAGGTTACAGTTCACAGAGGCTTCCCCCCGCACCCCACATTTCTCTCAGCCCCTCCAGCCCTTGCCTTGACCTAAAGACTCCTGCAGGAGCCTACATGCTCCCTGCAGTTCTCACCAGGCAGGCAGATTTCAATGGGAGTTAGGCACCCAAATACCTTTGAGGATCTGGGTTCACGTACTCTTCAATCACCAGACCCTGCCTGGGAGGCAGATGATTTGTTACAATTGGGGATGGGTCCATCTCTCCTTAAAGGGGACAATGACAAGGGCCCATAAGCTGGAAGAGCAGATTCAGCCCCAGACACCCCTTCTGTAGTATGTTGGGACTGCAGGGTGTACAAAGTGGTAGATTCCACGATCTCTCTCCTACCACACTCTGAACATCCCTTCTGAAAGCCTGGTGTGATATCCCTCTCGCTGTACTCATGGAGTGTGGAGGCCTAGCTAATGGTCCTGTCCAGTAACTGTCTGAAGTCTGGTTTCTTATTTCTACTTTGCTGTTTCCTTGGACAGTTTGGACTGTGATAGTGTAGTGAGACGGAGTGGCCTCCCGCTGAGCCAGAGTGAGAGGGACCACTCTCTGAATCCAGGTGGGTGGAGCCAGGCCATGCTTGCCCCTCCCACTAGAAGTCAGGGGACTGAACAAGAATAGGTCCTGGAGCTCAGTTGGGCTGCAGACACCTAAGGAGACAGATACCATCTGCCTGCTCGTGAGCTTGGAGATGACAGCAGACCCCTGCCGAGCCAAGGACTGGCCAGAGCTGCTGGAACTGCCCATTGACTAAGGCACTGAGGAATCGATGGGACTGCCACTGGCCTTCTACCCCGATGAACCAGAGGAACCCCCACAGATCCAAGTACTGTGATGGGAGGGTAAGAAGTGGCCTAGGGGCAGCTGACCCTAATCTCACTGTGTTGCTGCCAGAGACCCAGTCAGTGTGTTGCAACTGGATTCCCCGCTGACCCAGTGGCAGAACACTCTGCCTCTGTTAGGGCCCTGGGCTAGGACACGGTTCAGTTGGGTGGGCCCACATCCCACTACTTCCTGCCACAGTCTTCCTTCTCTAGGCCCAGAGGCCTGCCTGTGTCAGCCATCTGCCACAGCTACGACACCCAACCCTCTTGCTGCCCTGCCCTGAGTTCAAGCCAGAGCCTAGACTCTTTGCTGCCCCACCCTGACTGAGGGCTTGGGCTCATAACTGTTTGCTTCTGTACCCTGCTTGCAGGCTAGAGACCCTAACAGATTGCTGCTCTGCCCTGACTGTGGCCAGAGCCATAGAGTTGCTGTAGGGCTTGGCTAATTCCCTGACTGTGGGTGAAGCCCCATGACATAGTGAGGCAGAGTGGCCTCCCCGTGACCCAGAGGGGGAGGGACCATCGCTAACCCATTACAGATAGGAAAAGTAGTTGTGCAACAGGATGACTTAAATGGAGGAATGGTTGGCATTTGATGACCTAAACAAAGTCAAGTCAGGTCTGTTAGGTACTTTTTTTAAATGTATCCTGGTTGAGTCTGAGGAGTGGACAAAAGAGAAGAGGTATGTTCCTGGAGTAGGAGTGGGTGTGTTGGAAGCACAGTAGCATGTGGTGATGTGTTGGTTTCACATACCACGCATTACATTTTGGCAGTTATCACTGCAAATGTACATTATTAATCTATTTATCAATTTTAAAAAGTGGAATGTTATTAAAAACACTATACTTTTTACTTATTTGAGATATCCATTCCACCATCTGCAAATCTATATATTTTAATTCAAGCATTAGTCTTTCAGAATAAAGTTCATAAATACTTTCATAGCACTCCACAAATATTTCAAATAGCTTTTTCTTAGTCTCTACTTTTAGAATAGTTGTTTATTGTAATATAAAATAAACTGGATGAGTTCAACTGAACAATCATTTTTAATATTTAGATATTTGTTTGCATCCCAAAGCACTTCACAAAACATGGGAAAAACACTGTCATCATGACATTTGGCAGCAGGATCACATTGCACTGAAAAAGAAGCGTTTTGCTAGTGTATTTTGGTTTGCACAGCCTCTTGTGAGGTTTGTTTCTGTTGGGAGCTTGGATAATTTTGGGGGCAGGTTAGGGGGAATGTATAGCTTCTTGGGTGCATGTAGGACCTGATCCAGCTCCCATTTGAAATCAGTTGGGCTCTTTCCACTGATTTAAACAGGAATTGGATTATAGTGTAGACCACAGGCTTCTCCAAATGTCCCATATTGCAATAGGTGTGTGCAGAGGACTCCCTGGGGATTTTAGGGGAAGAGAAATTTGACCCTATATGTTCAAGACTTGCTGTAGTTCACCTGCCACTGAAGAGCAGCAGCCTGCATTACTAGAACACAGAGAATGTTATACATCAGACAGCAGACAATTTAGGAAAGGAAGTAAAGAAGAACACTACATCCAGCTTAAACTGTTCTGGGAAATATGACTTATCAAAAAGATATGGTCAGGATAGTGGGGCTAACTCCCCTAGACTTGCAAAAAGTACTATGGGATCTTTAATGACCATAAGCCATCAGAACTTTGATCATTTGTCTACATTGAAGAAATAGCACTCCCAACCTTCATAATGATATTCTGACACCATTCCGGGGTGTCAGGGGTGACTCAGAAGAGAGTCAGAAGGAAAAGTACCACCATTTCCTGCACCACACTGGGATTCTCTTAGAAGTCACCTGTACAAATTCTGCTCAAGTCAGATTCAACTTGTTTTGTAAAATCTGACAAGGTATTGGAATGAATTGCTATGGCCTTAAGTTAGATAGTATACACTTTCCTAATTTGCATTGTTCACAGACTGTAACATGATGAAATATTTTATGTGAGGTATTTATACAGTATGTTACATGGATATTGTTTCCTTATCACTGGTATTCTGAAGGATATTTCGAATTTATGGTCATTTTTTACAAAATAAATGAAAAAAATATTAAATTTGTTTTCTATCAAACACTGGAAATCCATTTGTTTAGGTACCTGTATGGCTCTCATCACCATCCTATCTAAAAGAGGAAGTTGAGCTTTGGGGGGCAGAGCAGCCTATTTGCCTTTCATCCAAACGGTTCCATTAGACGTGCTCATAGAGTACGTTTGAAATGTTCAAAATTAAAAAATGTAAGTGCCCTTGGCTGTACGTGTATAGCTTCCACAAAGAGTTCTTTTTGCCAAATAAAGAATGATTAAAGGCAATGATCAGAGTTAGAGTGCTTGATTCCTGAAACTGAAGTCAACTACACAAATTCAGGTGTAGATTTCAGCACCATATGTTTGATTCGGCAAGTGCTGAGACCACTATACTCCACTTCATTGTAACCAATGGGGCAGCATCAGTGGGAATAGGGCACTCGATACCTGCCACATGTAGAATTTAAGATCTAGGAAATGAATACCTACTACATCTAGAGGGAACTTCAATGTCTGAGTGACTTATGAAATTTGTAATGTTGGAATATATTGTAAGAATACATTTGATAGAAGGTAGTAGGAATGGAGTACTATGAAACTGACTCCTTATCTTTTAAGAGATCAAATGGTGGTGGAAGTGTAGTTTACACAGTGAGATATTTCCAATGTTGATTTTATCCCCGCCCCTGCCCAACGTCAATGATGTCAGCAATGCTATCTGGCTCTAAAGAATTACGAGCAGAAATTAAAAGGACTATTGTCCCAATCTAATTCCAATTAAAGTGAATAGGAATCTTTCCATTTAACTGAGTGGAGCTGGATTGGGCTCTAAATCATCTGTATATGTGGCATTTCCCATAATAGTGTCCCACCTAGCTGAATATCTTGAATGGGAATGAATGCAAGAGATCTGCAGTGTAGACTGGAAAAAGGAGTTTTGCTTTTAGTTGTGAGATGGGGAGGAGAATATGTTAGGGGTTCTCTGGAACATATACAGTCCATGTGCATTAAAACTCTATGTGTCCTGAAGGGAATTTCCTACCCTCAATAGTGGTTTTTGTTAAATAACAGAAAAAGGCACTTTCTTCCTGTGGAATGTTAATGGATGACTCTCACTGACTTCATAAATTCACAGATTCCAAGGCCAGAAGGGACTATTGTGATATAGTCTGACCTCCTGTATAACAAAGGCCATTAAATTTCCTCAAAGGCCATTGAATTTCCTCAAAATAATTCCTAGATTATAGCTTTTTGAATACATTCAATCTTGATTTAGAAATTGTCAGTGATGGAGAATCCACCACAATAGTTGGTAAATTGTTCCAATGGGTGATTACTCTCTCTATTAAAAAACTGCAGCTTATATTCAGACTAAATTTGTCTAGCTTCAACTTCTAGCCATTGGATTATGTTATGCATTTCTCTGCTAGATTGAAGTGTCTATTATCAAATATTTGTTCTCCATGTTGCTACTTATAGACTGTAATCAAGTCACCCCTTAATCTACTCTTTGTTAAACAAAATGGACTCAAGGAGCTCAGTCTATCACTATGAGGTATGTTTTCTAAAACTTCAATGATTTCATGGCTCTTCTCTGAACACTCTCCAGTTTATCAACATCCTTCTTGAACTGTGGACCTCAGAACTGGACACACTATTCCAGTAGCAGTGACATCAGTGCCAAATACAGAGGTAAAATAACATTTCTACTTCTACTCAAGATTCACCTGTTTATGCATCCAGGAATCACATTAGTCCTTTTGGCCACAGCATAGCACTGGGAGCTCATGTTCAGCTGATTATCCACCCTATGCTCTTTTTCAGAGTCATTGGTTCCCAGGATAGAGTCCCCTGTCCAATAAGTATGCTCCACAGTCGTTCTTCCTAGATGTAGACATTTACATTTAAATGCATATTGTTTGCCTGCAGATTGCTCTGTATCAGTGACCTGACCCTCAGCTAGGGTTGCCAATTTTCTAATCACATAAAGCTGAACTCTGTAGCCCCACCCCTTCCCTGAGACCACTCCCCTGTCCTGCCCCTTCCCCGAAGCCCGGCCCCACCCCTTCCCCGAGGCCCTGCACCTGCTCACTACATTCCCCTCCCTCAGTGGCTTGCTGTCACTTTACAGGGCAGGGGCAGGGGCTTGGGGTGCAGAAGGGAACGAGGACTCCAGCTGCGGGTGTGGGCTCTGGGTTGGGACTGGGGATGAGGGCTTTGGGGTGCAGGAGGGAGCTCCAGGTTTGGGGGGGCCTGCGGGTTGGGGCAGGGGTTGGGGTTGGGGCATGGCCTTACCTTGGGTGGCTTCCAGCCAGCGGTGCAGCAGGGCTAATTCAGGCTGCCTGCCTGTCCTGACACTGTGTTGTGTGCGCCCCAGAAGTAGCCAGCAGGTCTGGCACTAGTAGGTGGGGGGTGGGCAGGAGGCTCCACGTGTTTTTCTTGCCTGCAGACACTGCCCCTTCATGTGTCTGGAGGCAGTGCAGAGTGCGGAATCAGTGCTTGGGGCGGGGGTAGCATGCAGACCCTGTGCCCTCCCCCTAACCTAGGAGCCGGACCTGCTGGCCACTTCCAAGACACAGCACGGTGCCAGGACAGGGAGGGACTAGTCTACCTTAGCACCACAGCACCACTGACCAGACCTTTAACAGCCGGGTCAGTGGTGCTGAGCGGAGCTGCCGGGGTCCCTTTTTGACTGGGTGTACCAATCGAAAACGGGATACCTGGCAACAGAGAAGTAGATCGCATCATAGATTGGGCCACTTGAAACCCTGCTACAATACAGGGGGGAAAAACTTCCAATTGCACATCCTTAGTTGACACCTATCACCCCATACTGGAACCCATAAGGAGTATCATTAAACAATTACAACCCATACTTGATGGGGACCATATCTTGAAAGAAATACTTCACAAACCCCCTCTTCTGAACTTTAAACCCCTCACCTCACCAAGCTCATCATCAGAAATCAGCTCCCCCCAGGACACACTAACTCAAAGCAGCATCAGACCCTGTCAAAGCTGCAGCCATGTCTCCACTGCTACAGTGATCGATATTCCACACAACACACCTTTCAAGATCCATGGATTTTACACATGCCTATCACAACATGTGGTGTACCTCATCCAGTGCACTAAATGCCCCAATAGCAGCTATGCGGGTGAAACCAGACAATGATTACACTCTCAAATAAACTGATACAGAAAAAATCGTAAAAGAAAAATATATCATATCACTTGTGGGTGAACACTTTTCACAAAATGATCACTTCACATCTGACCTCTCACTTTCTCAAAGAGAGCCTGCACAATACCTTCAAAAGATGAACCTGGGAGCTTAAATTCATAATTTTGCTAGATACTAAAAATCATGGCCTTAATAAAGACACTGGATTTATGGCTGATTACAACAATCTGTACCCCCATTAACCTCCCTTTTTTGTCCTATGACTGGAGTGGTGTTAATAAGTCACATCACTTTGAATGGTCCCTAAGGATGTGTGTTAAAGCTAAACCATGTGTTCCATCTTGTATTTATCTGTGACACTGAGTACTTTTCCCAAAACTGAAGAAGAGCTCTGTATAGATCAAAATCTTGTCTCTTTCACCAAAAGTTGGTCCAATAAAAGATATTACCTCACCCACCTCATCTCTCTAATATCATCGGATCAACATATCTACAACAACACTGCAAACATTTTGAGATCTATCAGTTAGCCAGCTTTTAATCCATTTATGTGTGCCATATTAATTTTGTATAGCTCCAGTTTTGTATAGTTCTAGTTAGTTTGACAGGACCTATTTTCCATGTAACAATGTTAACTGACATTATATTATTGTCCTTTAATTCTTTACTATTCGAGTTCCATATCATACCGAGTCCCGATGTGCAGAAAGAATAGCAAATAGGGCAGGTGACCAGCTTGGCTTAACAGAGAAATTCTTCGGTGAGCTTAAACACAAAAAGGAAGCTTACAAGAAATAAAAACTTGGACAGACTAGGGAGGAGTATAAAAATATTGCTCGAGCATGCAGGGGTGTAATCAGGAAGGCCAAAGCACAATTGGAATTGCAGCTAGCAAGGGATGTGAAGGGTAACAAGAAGGGTTTTTACAGGTATGTTAGCAACAAGAAGGTGGTCAGGGAAAGTGTGGGACCCTTACTGACTGGAGGAAGGCAACCTACTGACAGATGATGTGGAAAAAGCTGAAGTACTCAATGTTTTTTTTGCATCGGTCTTCACAAGGTCAGCTCCCAGACTGATGCACTGGGCAGCACAGTATGGGGAGGAGGGAGCAGCCCTCAGTAGTGAAATAATAGGTTAAGGACTATTTAGAAAAGCTGGACATGCACAAGTCCATCAGGCCAAATCTAATGAATGAGAGGGTGCTGAGGGAGTTGGCTGGTGTGATTGCAGAGCCATTGGCCATTATCTTTGAAAACTCGTGGAGGTCAGGGGAGGTCTGGAACGATTAGAAAAAGGCAAATATAGTGCTCATCTTTAAAAAAGGGAAGGAGGAGAATTTGGGGAACTACAGACCAGTCAGCATCACCTCAGTCCCTGGAAAAATCCTAGAGCAGGTCCTCAAGGAATCCATTTTGAAGCACTTGGAGGAGAGGAAGGTGATCAGGAACAGTCAACATGGATTCACAAGGGCAAGTCATGCCTGACCACCCTGATTGCCTTCTATGATGAGATAACTGGCTCTGTGGATATGGGGAAAGTGGTGGATGTAATATATCTTGACTTGAGCAAAGCTTTTGATACCATCTCCCACAGTATTCTTGCCAGCAAGTTAAAAAAGTATGGATTGGATGAATGGACTATAACGTGGATAGAAAGCTGGTTAGATTGTTGGGCTCAACGGGTAGTGATCAATGGCTAATACCAGTTGACAGCCAGCATCAAGCGGAGTGCCTCAAGGGTCTGTCTTGTGTCCTGTTTTGTTCAACATCTTCATTAATGATCTGGATGCTGGGATGGATTGCACCCTCAGCAAGTTCACACATGACACTAAACTGGGTGGGCGTGAGAGGTAGATGTGCTGGAGGATAGGGATAGGGTCCAGAGTGACCTAGACAAATAGGAGGATTGGGTCAAAAGAAATCTGATGAGGTTCAACAAGGACAAGTGCATAGTCCTGCACTTAGGACAGAAGAATCCCATGCACTGCTACAGGCTGGGGGCTGACTGGCTAAATGGCAGTTTTGCAGAAAAGGACCTGGGGATTACAGTGGATGAGAAGCTGGATACAAGTCAACAGTGTGCCCTTTTTATCAAGAAGACTACTGGCACATTGGGCTATTGGCATATTAGTAGGAGTGTTGCCAGCAGATCGAGGGAAGTGATTATTCCCCTCTATTTGGCACTGGTGAGGCTGCATCTGGAGTAGTGAGTCCAGTTTTGGGCCCCCCACTACAGAAAGGATGTGGACAAATTGGAGAAAGTCCAGCAGAGAACAACAAAAATGCTTAGGGGACTGTGGCACATAACATATGAGGAGAGGCTTGGGGAACTGGGCTAATTTAGTCTACAGAAGAGAAGCATGATGGGGTTTTGATAGCAGCCTTCAACTACCTGAAGGGCTCTTCCAATGAGCATGGAGCTAGGCTGTTAAAAGTGGTGGCAGATGACAGAACAAGGAGCAATGTTCTCTAGTTGCAATGGGGGAGTTGTAGATTGGATTTTAGAAAAAACTATTTCACTAGGAGGGTGTTGAAGCACTGGAATGAGTTACCAAGGGAGGTGGTGGAATCTCCATCCTTAGAGGTTTTTAAGGCCCGGCTTGACAAAGCCCTGGCTGGGATTATTTAGTTGGGTTGGTCCTGCTTTGAGCAGGGGCTTGGACTAGATGACTTCCCAAGGTCTCTTCCAACCCTAATCTTCTATGGTCAGCCACTCCAGGATCTTGCCTGGGATTGATGTAATACTGGCAGACCTACAGTTACCTAGGCATCCAGTTTAACCTTTTAAAATATTGCCATAACATTAGCTTTCTTCCAGTCTTCTGGAACTTCCCCACTGTACCAATATTTATTGAAAATCAACATTAATGGTCCAGTGAGCTTCTCAGCCATTTCTTTTACATTTCTTGAATGCAAGTTATCTGGATCTGGTTATTTTAAAAATACATCTAACTTTAGTAGCTGTTGTTCAACAATCCCCTGAGATACCAGAGGAATAGAAAGAGTTTCATCATATGATAGGACTACCTCGTCTGTTTTTTCCAACTACAGAAGAGAAACATATATTGAACACTTCTGCCTTTTCTGCATTGTTATTGATAATTCTACCATTTCCATTTAGTAATGGACCAATACCATTATTAAGATTTTTTTGTTCCTAGTATACTTAGAAAACTCCTTATTGTCCTTAACTTTGCTACCCATAGATTTCTCCTTGTGTTCCTTCCTTTATCAATCTTCTACTTCAGTGGGCTTTGGAGTAGCCCACTACTTCCTTCCTGTTGTTTGACACCATCTGTAAAACTAATGTGAGGACATGGAGTTTCAACTCATATAATTTGGGGGCTGCTTCTTGTCATTCTTATTTATGGAAACCCTGTGTTGGAGCTAGTTGGAGTCTTGCATGAGTTAAGGCCAAAATAGTAAGACTGGGTCCATGGATAGTAGGGACCAAAAAAGATCACTTGGCAGGTCACTTTTGCCTCCTCAGGCTCCACTTTCTTTACATACCTACCTTTTGTCATACACAGTAATGGATCCTATCTAACCCATTCTACCCACTGTCTTTAACTGTGTTAATATAGAGAATGTCTTTCCACATTGTGGTTATTTTGATTGAGTAGAAACTTTTTGATTGTTCTATATGACATTACGAGTCCCAGTTGTACTAAAACCATAAAACCATACAAATCCTTGGCAATGAATGCTACACAATATACAGGGGTTATCTTGTCACTTACTGTACGTTTGAAGGAGAGATAATAAATCTAATTGATTCTCCCACGTTATCTTAACAGTAGAGTCCAACACAAACTGTACAGCAATATTTAAATTACCACAACACAAAGTCAACATGATGCCAAGGAAAAGAATAGAGCAATATTCTTAATTCTGAAAAACTGTATTGGTAATCAATTGAAATGCAGGAGCAATTGAAGAGCTGTCCAATTTTCAATTGCAGTATAAGTTGGGAAACAATTTGAAAATAATGGCTCATACAAAGAGTTTTTGAAGCAGTCAATATGGACTTCATGTGAAGGACAAATAAGAATTTGGCAGTCTACCTATTGTTCAGCCTTTGTGCTTGAGACATCATCTGCTGCACATACCAAAGTGGCCCAACTCATATCAGAGTGTAGAATCTCTTAGCGTGACTCTATTGAAACTATATTTAATGGGATATTCACTCTGAGCATTTTCAATGAATGTGTATTAACATTATTATAAGCATTATTAACATACACAGACTGAAAATGTATTTTGCCAACTCACTCCACGTATGTGGTTTACTGAACTGATTCACATTTCAAATGTTTATTTACCTTGTAATACCTTTTATATTGCTATGTTACATAATATTAAAGATAAAATTTTTCACAGACTGCAGTTGGTGGCTGCAAAAATAATTTTCTTGCCCACTAGACAATATAGATTCAGAGAAAAATTTATTTATGCACCTTTCTTTTCATGGAAATGAGTCTCTCCACTCAGGTTTGGCTCGCCCCCTGATTTAGAAAGCAAAATCTATCCCTCTAAAGCTGTGCAGGGAATCTATCCACACAAAGTTCTAGGTTGGATTAATTTTCATGGAGGCCTCAAGTTATCAGCTGAGTGCACACATCTACGTGGACAAACTCATTTTGTTTCGGCATTCAGAAAATGGTCTTCTGCCACATGACTGAGAGCAACACTGCAGATCCTCAATCCATTTTTTTCTTTCTTAACAGACAGTTAATGTTAATCAACCCATGAGAGCTCTAGAATCATAGAATTTCAGATTTGGAAGAGACCTCAGGAGATCATCCAGTCCAATCCCCTGCTCAAAGCAGGACCAATCCCCAGACAGATGTTTACCTCAGTTCCCTAAATGCCCCCCTCAAGGATTAAACTGATAACCCTGGGTTTAGCAGGCCAATGCTCAAACCACTGAACTATCCCTCCCCTACCCTACAAGAAAGATCCCAATGGATGTTGCAAAGAAGGGTACATTGTATAAATGTCAGTAGGGCTAAAACCTGTGCACTCTATAATACTGTGCTTGACCTCATTCTGAGTTCCATTGGGCCTGTGATGTGGAAGACACAAAGGACCTTAAAAACAGCAATTAAGTGCTGAGCTCCTGCAGCTGGCATTCAAGAAGCCAGGAATTTAATCAGAATGGGACCTTAAACATACGAATGTTATAATAGATGGAAAACCTTAGAAAGTGCTGTCCGTTGCACTTCCCATTAAAAAAATTAAGATAAAGAGAAAAGCTGTTAAACTGAAAACAAAGAGTAAAATGCTACACTTCACCAATACCAATGGAGTTACTTGGAATTAACAACAAATATGTGTAACTGAGAGCTTTGAAATCAGCGGCCTACCCAGCTAATAAGGGCCACCTCAATGGAAGAATGGGTGACAGAATCAGGCCATGAATTCTACTATCCTGCATGGGATGGGCTGAATTTAGTCTTCTGCTCTGTAACAACAGAAGATCCTGCACGCAGACGAACCAACATACTTCTGCTTCGCAGGAGGAAGAGGTAGAAAACTGGGAGACTGTGCAGAGGTGCACACACCTTTTACACTGTGGATCCAGCTCAACCAATGCTACTGCAGTGCTGCTCAAGCCGTATGAAGAAGGAGTTGGAGGCACTAAACCTAATACCACTTGGATCCCTCAGGCTTTCCCTCCTTCTCCTGAGCTGGTGAATGGGGGAACATGATTGTAGGTATAACAGTCATGATGCTACAGTAGGACTGCAGAGCAGCTGAGCCACGGGAGGTAACAGCTCTTCTCCAACCCTTGGTTGCCAAAGCCCTATGCTTAGGCCTGGTGCAGAAGATGAGGTTTGTCACAATGATCTTGTTCCAGTAAAAATGTGGACACAACTCAAAACCAAAAAGTTGTACCACTGACTTCTTTTAAATTGTTCACATGCTTAATGGTCTGCATGCATTTATGTACTATGCTAGATTGGATCTTTTATACACATCCATTATGGAAAAGCTTAGACCTATAGGCATTTATATATATGCATATTCATCGATATATCCAATACATGCTGTAATTGAAATGATAGTTTTATTCACATTCACATTCCATCATAAAGCTATCTTACTTGATGCATTTCTGGAAGGAAAGCAGTTGCCTTAGTCTAGCTTTAAAACCACACTCATTTACCAGGGAAGAGCTGAATGTACTTTGTTAGTTGATTGTTTATGACATAATTGGCTGGCAATCTGGCATTGAGCTATGATGTGTAAGTATTACACTAATGCAATACATTGTAGAAAGGTTAACCAAATGAGATTTGGACCTCTGAAATCTTTACAATGGTGAGAGTAAGCCTTTTTTTAAAAAAAAGTTTATATTGTAATACTAATCTTTTAAGCTAAATCAATTTAATTTATTCCACACACTACAAAAGTATTAACAATTTAATGGCTGCCTGATTTAAAAAAATATGTGCTGCAAGAAATATAAAAACAACTGCAGTTTGACACATACAGTATTTTTTCTATTGTACGAGCACAGGAGAGACCTATAGGATCATAAGCCAATGACGTGTAAAATTAGAAGAATTGGTACTTAAAATTCCTCACACAGATAATTGTGTCATGTCTAAAAGAGACAAGCACTGTCCAAGAACCTTTTAGGGTATTTTTAGCCCGTTATTCTATCTTCACACAAGCCAAAAAGTATTACAATATGAGATCAATGTTAATAGTGAGGGGACAAGATGGGGAAGAGATACAGTGATAATTAAACATTGTGGCACTGTTGTTATACTGAGAGAAACAACTTAATCATTACTCCCAGAAATACATTTTAGTCTAAGATGACTGTCCTTTGTGAGCTGATTGTAACATTTCAAGTGAAGTCACGGTCTTTTATTTTTAAAAGACTAAATACACTGCTCAGTTGCTGCCATCTCATGTCCCATTCTGCAGTTTGTGTTACTCTTTTCCCCTTATTTTGACTGTAGCATTTCTAAGGGGAGCTGGAGGGAGAGAGCTGGAAAACATGTTAGTCCACAGCTGCCTATCTATCGAGGACAGTGTGTTTGATTAAAGGGGAGCTCCCTCCTGGATTTCACACATCACATCAATCACATTGATCAGCCCCCAGAAAGGCAACATATTGTCTGGGAATAAGCCAAGGAGGGATATCAATTTCACGATAGCACTTATGTCTTTCAGCCAAGAACCTGTTTATTTTTGGCTACTGAAGGCTGAGACTCACTTTGGAGCTACATTTATGTCCAAAGATTTGCACCATCCTTTCAGTGATAACTTTTTTACTAAATTTGTACTTTTGTATGTGATTTTCATGCAGAAAATCATCTCTTATGTCTCTGCTGTCTAACTCTGGGATTGATGCGTTTGGATCTCTTCTTTTTCTTTCTTCTATTTGTTACTTCTGAATATAAAGAATCTTTTGGCGTTTTCTGTATGAAAGCAGCTCACTACCTCGATCCTCTTCCAGAGGATAAGAGATCAATCCCTTTGCAAAAGTTATTTCTAAACACATACTGTATTCTATTGACATTTCTAAAAGATGCACAGAAATACATGTTCCATCAAAACAATGGATGTATTACTAGCATTTATATAAATATATGAAAGGAGCTTATTTTACAGTAAATATAGCTACACATCTTGGCCCAAATATTCTATTTTACGGATATTTTGCTTTTTTCAGATAGTTTTATGATTTTTCTGTGCCTGTCACTTTAAAGAAATAATTTATACATACTCTTATGTTACACTGCTAATGAGGTTTCATTTTGTTTTGTTCACACAGTGAATCTTCCATTCCATGATTAATTTTGTTGTATTATTTTATTATATCCACCTACTGTACTCTGGTAATTTTTTTCATAATTGCTGCTCATTCAGAGTATTTGGAGGGGTATGTATCTGTATGCGTGAGACACACACAGTGATTTGGGCTCAAGTTGAGCTGCAAACTGATGCAGAAAATGAGCATGGAAATTAAAAAGTGATCCTTTAAATCATTAAAAATAAGGATTTGACACACAATGAAAATTTACAATGCAACTTTTTTTTTTAGTTAAACCTAAGGTAATTTATTGCTTTTGTATGATAACATGTCCTGCAAATGATTTTTTTTCCCCAAAGCCATTCATTATTAAGCTGCTCAAACAGTTATTTACCCAGCACTACTCACTGAATTATTTAGTTAATTACACTACCACATACAATGATTTTTAAAAAGACGTTCTAGTTTGGCTGTTTCTGTGGCATGTTGAAAGATATGAAGCAAAAAGAGGTAACTTAACAGCCACACTGACACAATGCCTACTAACGAGAACACAGACTTCATTCTTCCTTTCATGTATATATACAGTCATATATTATCTAGATCTAATAAAGCCATTTAGCTAATTTTATTTTTCAGTTACGGGAATGTAAGAGGAACATAGCAATATAGTCAGCTAACACTTGGTAAACTAAAGCTTGCAAAACAACATTATGTGGCTTTTCACCCTATGGATGTTATCTTATCACAAGCTGCTTTACTTGTAATTTCTATACAGTCATGATAGGAAGGAGCTAGTGTTGAGATAGCGGTAGCTTTTAATTATGTTTTTGCAAAGGACGAGGTGAGAGTACTGGCTTCCAAAGCTATCTACACTAAAAACTCAAAGTTGAACCTTTGAATAGCATTTTAACAACTATTCTATCATAATGTTTTCTTCAGAACATTCAGAAGTAAGGGAACACTGTTTTCAATTATTTGTGAAGACAGTGAACTATAAAAAGAAATCACTGCTTTCCTGAAAATAAAATCCTATGCATACTTTCCCCCTTTCAGTGTTGTTACATTTTAGATGTTCTGAGCAGTAATAATTGCTGAAACCTTACTGATTTTAAATTAGACAAAATTAGTTATGAAACATCAGAGTAGCTACCTTTCCTATGCTGTGATCCTTAATTATTTTTAAAGTGTTTTGTTCAAGTTATTTTCAAGTGACTTTTTGGTGTCTATATCTGCCTAATATAGTTGTAATATTGGTTTACATTTTCAAATTAAAAACTCACAAATGATTTAATTTTATGGCCTTTTTTGGATAAATATTATATTATATATTATCAGTATTACTGTTAGTTATCAACATTTGGCACTACAGTTACTTACACTACATAACAAATAATGTAATTATTCTTATAATTTCTCCCAAGGAAATCAGAGTATCTAGTATTATTCACCTATTAAAGCAAAACTGGGCACTGACTTCTCAGTCTACAAGTGCAATTGTTCCATATTTTTTAAAATCAATTTCTTCTTTCAAGCCCTTAAAACCTTATTTGGGGGGTGATTGGCATTATCTTTCATAAAGCCTATTCTAAGAAGATTAATAGTCCACTGCAGGATATTGGTATTATTTGGCATTGTTAAACTGGCTTGCAAGTGCATCTCGTGCAGAGTTTTACTAGTCTTGATAAGATCAATATTAAAAAAATACATTCTGTATAGCAATCTAAATTAAACACATTTACAGAGCTAAAACATATGTATGCAACATTCAGTAAACTCAGAATGTTTTTTCGAACACCTACTCAGATACTGGATCTTAAAAATAATAAGGCATGGTAACATTAAATGTGAAGGAAAGCTATTATTTGCCTAAATGAGTTTCACAGCCTTTGATAATTTATCATAAATTTCACCGAGTTCCTTGACTTTCCTCATCTTGATCTTTCTTGTTATATATCTACCATTTCAATATGTAGCCAATTTTATCATACACTGAACTAAGTCAGCAGTTCTGACATCTTCATTTCAATGTCCTTTTCTGTACCTTCAGCAATGTTAATGTTACAAATTATAGGAGGGTATATTAATAGCCATACCCAAGAAGCAGAAAGAAAAGTGCATTTTTTTTAACTAAGTACTAACTTGGGATTTCCTGGGCCCATTGTCAAGTCAGCCGAACCCACAGCTCCTCCATTGTGATGATAATGGATTCCGTGTTGTTGGCTCAAAGGTCATAGGGTCACCGTAAGCTCCTTAATGGACTGTGAAATAACTTTAACTGCATTAACCTCTCCGGATCACATGGGTGGCACCAACATCCACTCCTGAAATTCTCATTCGCTTATAGAGACAATACCATTAGATTATTATATTTTCCTTTTGGAATAGCAATAGGCTCAAAGCAATTATGCAGCTAAGCGTTTCCATTTAGCGAATAGGGCCTTAAAGAAGATTAACTGGAGCTTCTCCTGCATTCACTATAAAGGTGGAATAAGTCTGAAGATTTCAACAGAACTCAGGTCTTAAAATTCTAGGGGTGATATTATCATGCTTTTAAATATGAAGTCATGAGATGAAATACAAATGTATCACTGGCAGAATGGACTAAAGTGAATACATGTGTTTATAATGGCTTTCTTGAATGCCTGTTCTTAAGAAGGTTGTGAAAGTATTGGCACAGGAGACTGCAGTCCCCTATTTATCCAGAATAAAACCAGACAGCCGTGGAGGGAATCTGTTTTCCCACAACAGCCTGCCAATGACCTTGTAACAGGGTAGCTGGCCCCTTAAATGAAATTGGACTCAGCTCTTCTGCTGCAGTCCAGGGGTGCCCTAGTTTGGTGTTATGGGAGGGTGGGGGCTGCCCCTCAGAGTTATAAATGAGAATTCAGAATAATGAGAGGGGAGTTCAGGACCCAGAGACCAGAATCTTGAGATTGAGAGAGAGCACGTACTTAGAGGAAGAGTTCAAAGCCCAGAGTTTAGAAAGGAAGAGAGTCCTGAGAGTAGAGAGAGCTCAGAGAAAGACCACAATTGGGGTGAGAACTTCATGGAGGAGATGCCCCTGAAGGATGGAATGGTGAGACTTCCCTGGGGCGCAGTGCAGCCAGATCAGGCTGGTGAAAGCAGAAGGCAGTCAGACGGTCACCTACAAACATCTTCAGTCACGGCCAGAGAGGGCTGACAGCACCAGAGGGAGATGTCTTCTGGTTCTCTGAGGCAAAGAGCTGAGGCCAGAGGGACAAAGAGAGCTGAAGGCTGGGGAATGATGGAGGGGTGAACCCGTTGATGTCTCCAGGCAAGAGCTGAAATCCTACATGGGAAGGACACAGGGTGGAGAAACACCCTATCTAGAGGGGCTGGGGTGTGGCATGGAGAGAGACACCAGAGCCAGGGGCAGCTCTATAGTTTTTGCCTCCCCAAGCACGGCAGTCAGGCAGCTTTCGGTGGTGCACCTGCGGGCGGTCTGCTGATGTCGCACCTTTGATGTCCCTGCCGCCGAATTGCCCCCGAAGCCGCGGGACGGCGGACCTCCCGCAGGTGCACCGCCGAAAGTCACCTGGCTGCCGTGCTTGGAGAGGCAAAAACCACAGTGGCCCAGAGGCCACCCCCTGCTGCTTGTCTTCCCAGGCATGTGCTTGGTGCGCTGGTGCCTGGAGCCGCCCCTGACCAGAGTTGTACTTTAATGTTGGACTGTTGAGATGACTGAAGTGTTAGAACTGTGCTGGGGGGATTCTGGTTTATGGTAGTGGGACTTTTGGTAATTTGTTAACCTCACAAAAAGGGCTATTGATATACTCCCAAGGCTGTATTGACTTCATCTGAGGAATCAAGAGGGAAACCTGAAGCAGGGGGCCACTTGAAGGGCTGCCGTTAACCCAAGAGGGAGGGCTTTCAAGGAGACCACACATTTACAAACCTTAACCTGATTTCACAGGGCCACCCAATCAAGGGCTCAAACAGTAGTCTCTAAAATAGGCTAATACACAACCTCTCCAGAACCTAGGTTTGGTGGCACAGATTAGTATCCATTAAGCTGAGGTGCCCACACTCATTTCATTCATACCCCATTTCAGCAAAGCACATGTTTAACTTTTGTAGTCAATGGAACTTAAGCATATGCTACAAGTTAAACGTACTTATAGATATGGTCTTGAGCACATGCTTAAGTGCTTTGCAGAAGTGAGGTTTGAATTATAAACTAAGTTTGCACTGTTGAGCCCATTTTTCTTATGGGCAAGTATAATAAATACTATAGAGGAGCAATCTGATGGACATAACTTCGAAGATTTAAAAATTATACACCCCCCATAATTGTTTATTTTGAGATATATCTAGATCGATCGATCGATAAAACTAGGCACCTATCCCAGAATCTAAGTATTTTAACAGAATAAAAAATAAACATCCCAGTATCCACAATCCACAACAGAAATTAATTTGCAAAAATTGTAGTTGGTACTATTGTTCTTTTATCTCCTTGAGGAGTCTTATGATTTGCAAAATAAAATACCTGGGAAGTATCAGAATTTGTATTTAAATGGCTAAATAAAACCCTAATTTTGAGTTCTAGTGTATTTCACAGTAGAAATTTGGCTGTAATAATTAGACATTTCATTAAATACTTAAGAAGCTGTGAAACCTTTTGAAAAGTGTGTAAAACAGACAAGTTGTTCTGTTGAAACTTTTTTGATAGAAAATTGGGTTTTTGACTAAATTTATTTTATTTATTTGCGAAAAGTGTCTGCTTTCTGAGGAAAATTTTATTTTGTTAGCAAAAGCCTGACCAACTATTAAAGATGGACATGATGTACTGCCTCGCCTCACCCAGAAACCATCTTGCACTGTGGGAGATGAGAACGGGTACATGAAAGCACTGGAGCTACAGCTCCCATGAGGCACAACAGCAGCATTTCAGACTGTCAAAATATTTCAGTTTTTAAATTTAATTCAAATATTCTAGCTGAAATATTACAGGTTTAGGCCAAAATATTTTAGTTTTTCAACCTCACCCCTTTTTTTTCCCCCGACCAGCTCTACGATGTGACTTTTTATGCTTTCTGTTGTCTTTGACTTTATATTTTCTTGCCAGCTAGTAGAAATTACATGAACAGAATTCAGAATACATATCTTATAAATAATGATATTTTACATTTATATTCTGCCTTTCGTCTCCCAAAATGCTTTACATATCACATGCATACAGAATGACTAAAATGCAGCCAATTCTGGCGTGGAGAGCAGCAACCAAGCCAAGAGCCACATTATACAATGGTATACAATAAAGAAAAAAAAAGAAGATAAAAGGCCTACTTGTGCATGCAAAAGTATGTATGCTATTACCATGACCCCACACCCAATTTTTTAAAAAATACAAATTACTTAAGTTGTTTCATTTTCAGAGTGAAAATGAAGAAAGATTGCTATTGTTACTTCAGTTTTAAATATTTGTGAGGTGCTGAGATTAATATAGGGATGGAGGCCTTAGAGTGGTTCAAGGAGACTAAAATAAGATAGGGATTTAGCCCATAATTTTTTTTTTTTTGTGTGTATGATTTTCAAGATTTCTCACCATTTGGGCCGAGGCCAAAGCCTAACAATGCAATTTGCCTGCTACGTCTTTCCTACATGTTTGGCAGCTGGATTGTGTAATTTGCAGGCTAACAACCTGATCTGGAGAGATAGTGAGCGCCTGCAAATCCCACTGAAGTCGCAGAAGCATCTCTCAAGATCAGGTCTTGAGGGAGGAAGCTGTAAGAATTGTTCTGTTGATTAATCTCACCTTCCCTTAGCAACATTAAAGGCACATTTAAAGGTAACACAAAAAGCTTGGATCTGTCTGAATTTGTCAGTGAACTGAAGTAGTCAGTATATATTCACTTTAAACTTTTTTTTTATCATTTAATTTTTTTAAATGAAACCAAAGTAAATTTCAAAACAAAAAAGTCATTTGAAATCTAAAAATTGAAACATCTTTTTTCTGATTTATTTCCCCAAACAGAAACAATTTGGTGAATTCTACATTAATTTGCAAAATGTTTCAGTCAAATGAAGTTTCATCTGAAAAATTTCACCTCACTCTACGAAGATTTAGGCGTGTGCCAGTAAGTGAGTCACATACAGAAAGAGAAAATGAGACTATTAAGGAATTAACTGACTCTCAGCAAGTCAGGGGAAGAGTTAGGTATAGGACACAATTCACGGCTCCCAGCCCTCTGCTTAATCCACTAGAGCACTTTTCTTTTCTAAATGCTCTGGTCACTTTGCTACTATCTCTAATTATATCAAAGGTAGTCACTTATCTAAAAGAGGAAATGAAAGTAAGTGGGTGTTTTAGATATTAGAGGACCAAAACCTGAGAAATTCTGAGCACCCACAAATCAAAGAAAATTGCAGGAGTAATCACAGTCAAGTAAGTGGCTCATTATCTTGGGATTTGGCCTACAATGAAGACAATTAATGCAAAATAAGGCATCACATCAAAATGACATGGTGTTTTTTTTTAAATGAAATTCTGGAGTCATCTGTGCATAATTTTTTTTTCTTTTTTCCAACTATGACTTTGCTTAACTCATGTCCACCTACATGTCTTGTCCGCAAAGTTATTTTCCCATTAATATTACTCAAACTTAAAAAAAGAGTCCATGCAAAACAATAATGCTAAACATAATAAAATCCACAGCGCTTCTGACAACAATGCTACAGCTATAGCATTTCCTTCTGCCAACATAACAGCATAACCACAAGGAGGAGGTCTCTTGTCTGATGCAAGATATCATCAGAAAAACCCACAAGGGCATGAAAATCAGGCCACTTATTTAGGTACCTAAATGTGGATTTAGATATCAAACATTAGGCTCCCAAGTTTGGAGCTACTGACAACAACAACAATATATTAAGCACAGATAGTTTTTCAAATGCATGTTCCACTGGGTAACCGAATTGCCAAAGCCAACTTTTATTAAAAAAAAAAAAAAAAAAAAAAAAAAAAAAAGAGGAAACACTTCCTTCTTGTTTGGCCACCTGTTCTGTAATTGCTTACGATGCTAACACTATATATAGTCCCATCAATGGCACTTGACTGTAATAACTTAAAAAAAATTACTAAAACCAAACTTCAGATAAAAATGAATGTGGTTATCTTTCAGTGTCTGCACACATAGGAGGTTCATGCAGAGACACAGAAATTGATTTATCGCCCTGGAAAAAAATTATTCAGTGAACTTTGTCCCCATGTAACTGTCCTATATAAAGTTTATATATTTAGTTCTTAAAATATAATATTTTCACATGCAGTGCATTTATTTTCATAAGTCATTGCAACCTTGTATCAACCCCATCCAAGATCACTTGCAATGGACGCTTTACCACCATGGGTCCTGCTCCCATTAGTTTTGCAATGGATGATGGATTTTTAATATGCACAGACATTTTTCATATATTGGAAGACAATTAAAACAGGAAAGCTTTGCAAGCCCAGAGTTACCTATGTTCACTTTGTGCTATTCAAGGACAACTTCAAGTCCCATGGGAGCTTGCCTCCATTTACTATCCAATGTAGAAATGAAGTCTCTAGCAAAACAAAGACCTGTACTGGTATCTTTAACTGAGGAATGAAGCAGTCAGATATACCAACCCAAGACTCAAAAAATTTGTGGGATAGATTAGACCAGCCATGCTAAATTATAATACTCACTATCCCTGCATTATTAAGCTAAAAAAGTGCAATACACAGCCTAATTCTTCAGGAACTACTCAAAGTCCCTGTTGCCCGCCAGATCTGGCTTTTGGGGATCAGCACATAGAGTAAAATCTTTAGGACTGAGAAGATCAGTTTAAATCACCAAACAAAGAAACACTGTCTGAGTTACCAATTGTAATAACTCATGTCTGCTCATCAGCTACCAGGGCTCCAAGGTTATGTTTGCTGGACACTTTTGACTAAACTTTGAACCAAGTCTAATGGTTCACCGCCAATATTAACACAGGCTGCATGTTCCTTGCATGTTGACTTCATCACCTGCTTGAAGTGCAATAGCAAGTTGATACTGGTCTATCTGCCTTCAGAATCTGTTGTTTGGCAATGTCCTGCCTTGTCACTTAATTTCATATCATGTTTTAATAGTAAGTGCCCTATCCTGTGGATAGGCTCTCTGCACTCGTAAGCAGCGTGTTATTTTTCACTATTATTTACTCCTTACAAAAAGTATTCATTTAAGCTTGCCTATGCTTTAAATGCACTTAAGAGCAACCCCTCAGTATTCTTCAATGTTAAGTTTTGCCACATCGAAAAGACATTTGATCTTTGCAGTGCTAAGAATAAACAATCTTTCTACTGGCTGTCATGTTTCTTTCTGCCATGGAGACCTTCTTTATGATGAGCAAGGTAGTCATTACCATGCAAGTTAGACATCAGCCTATTGCTGTACTTGCTGCAGCATTGAAATTTTCTGTTGTAACACAGCACCCATCTACTCAAGTCAGATGCTCTGTGATGAGAACATGAGAAACGATGTTGCGTGTTTTTTTTTTTAAACATTGAAATATATATGGCCATATTTTAAGAATTCAGTGCATGCATGGTACCACCAAAATATACACACAAAAACAAATATGAAGTCGTATGCACTAAACACATATTCTTACATGAAAAATGGAAACATGTGAACAAAGGAATCCATTTTTAAGCCCAAGTACCCATTCTGTATGTGTAAATGTGAATTTGTGTCTGTATGTACATACACACCTGTTGTAGGAACAAATATAGGGTGTCAGATTGGGAAACTGTACTAACAGAAAACAAAAGGGCAAAAAAGAACCTAATCCCCATAATCCACCCAGACTCTTTTCTTTTTGAAACCCAAAATATACCTGGCTTTGATTTAGTTTGAACTGGTTGAAGCAGTTGCTAAGAATTTTACAACCAGTTTACAATTTTGAAGATCTACAGGAAAGGCGGGGAGCTGATTAAGGTCTGCAGCTTCTGTATTTCCCCACCCAGTACAGTGTATGTTATGCTCAAATCTTATAAAAAAAAAATCAGCATCAAACATGGCCTTAACCAAATAGCCTCCACCTGAAGTCAAGCAGGTGATGATCATACAGTGCATCTTTTTTTTTCTGTGCCCTTGTGAACATCAGATTATATTCAAGTAATTAAATGTAATTAATTAATAACTTTATAAAATTGCTGAGATTCTTATATCTATGATAAAAGTATATTTTGTGATATTGAATAAAACTAATTTACTCATTGAAAGCTTTTATTTGCTAAACTACACACCCGCGTCAAGAAGGTGTGACAAGCTACAGCAGCTGCCAGCTCTGTTTGCTTGCAATGCAGTTTTTACTCTGAAAGCTGAAAAATGCAGCCTGGCAAGAGAATCCCTTGTACCCAGGGAATCCACATTTACCACGAAGGAATTATCAATTTCTTTTTTTTTTGAAATGTGATTTTTAACATTTTGGGAATAGTAAGCAATCTAAATTGAATGTAAATAATGTTATAAATCTAAAATGCTCTACTAGAAAAATAAAGTAAAAAATCTCCCACCAACAAAAAGCTCCCAAGGTTGAAGCCTTTGCAAGTTGGTGACAGAGATTTCAAATACTATGAATGATTCCACTCTTGAGTGATCCTTGTCGCAGACTGGCCTCTGATGATTCTGCAACACTTACTCATGTAAAACATGGGATTCCCTTTGCCTGTTTTCCTGCATTTTAAGGCACCATGATTTTTCCATTGCAAAGCTCATGGTCTGGTCAGGTCTGGTAATAAATTTCAGTCAAGAGTTTCAAGACTATTTCTGGGAATAATCAGTTGTTAATTATTAATATTATTATTAATAATCATAATAGTTTGAACCTTCAACAGCTGCTTCCTGCATTAGCCAATACAGAACAATCTTTTGAGTACTCTTAAATAATCCTGATGAAGTCTACAGCAATCACTCAGGATGGATCAGTAACACTGTAGTAAGCTGTAGTGGTTTGGATCATTATTGTGTAGTAATGTATCAAAAGGAGTGGACAAAGGAAAACCATAAAAGGTGACCCCAGTGAGGGGTGGACATAGACTATACGAGGCCTAGCTCCACTAAATCCCTGGGCCTTTCCATTCGAGTTTCTTCTTCTTTCTTCCAGCGGCATTCTTACCCCAGACAACCTCTTCATCCTTGTCCCCTGTCCTTCAATGGACTCCTGCTAAATCCCTCATCCAGAAAGACTGGAATTTTTAATTGCTCCCTTCTTCTTCAAGCACATCAGACAACCAGCCTTAAACTGCCCCTACATTCACAAACAACTGCCTGTCTCCAGTATCTTGTCTACCCTAGAGAACTCTGGCATTACAATTACCTACCAGGTAACCATTTCAGTCACCACGTAGGGCTTCCTGATTTGCATCGCACTGAGTAGTCTCAGACACTTACAGTCTGATTCTGATCTCACCACACAGATGTAAATCAGGAGTGACTCCATTTAATACAATGGGCTAGATCCTGACATCTGCTAAAGCTGATTTGTACCACTCTGGCCATGACCTCTATGATAGGGGGCAGGGAAGAAGGCTGCAAGCAGGTGATGTAGAAGTGGCTGTACATCAGCCCTGCCTTAACTCTCCACATAATTGATATAACCAGGGAAAAGGAGGAGAAGGGGCTATTGTTGCCAGTGAGAGTGCTCTAAGCTGTCCCTGCACATACCCAGAAGCCTGATGATCCACCCACAGCTGGGGTAAGGTTGGTGTTGGAGGAGCCCCCAAAGGTGGGTCCCGAGGATCAGGTCCACTGGGGTTATTCAGATGTAAAGCTGTATACGCGAATCAGAATCAACACATTATTTGGGGTCAGTCATAGCTTTGCCACAAATAGCGGGCAGCGCAGGAGGGAGATTGTGACGCAAATCTTCCTACTTCCTTCCATGCCCCTGTGCCACATTAATCTGGCCACTGTTTGGCTCTCTACGAGGACATCAGACCGAAAATGGAAAGGTATTTCCTACGCTGACCCCATTTCTCAACAATTCAACTCCTGGAAAACGGACAGACTGGTTTACAACTGGTTCTGGACCTTCCCACTGCACCACAGCAGGGAACTATTTCCCAGATATAATGGACACAGACTGTATTCAGCATATTTCTTTTAAGGCTTAGGAAATTAGTTGCTATGGCTCTCAAAGTGCTATATTGATTAACCCCTCTTGCCGCCCCTCCCCCAGACTCCCATGCAGGAGGTATTATTGTACTCTTCACAGATTGGTAAGCAGAGGCGAAGTGACTTGTCCAGCTGATGCATAAGTGTCTGATTCTACACTGCCTTGGACCATGTATAGTCACTGCCTCCTGTGCAAAGTGGATGCAAAGTGCTACCACATCAGAATGGTAGGGTCACATTCTCTCTTGTTGTAATCTGGCATAGCTCCACAAAATCAATGGACCTGTGCCAATTTACACTAGAAGATAATTTGCCCTATGGTGTTTCATATCCATTTTGTACTTGCTTTGGGGGCAAATGACTTCACAGGTGCAAGGTAATGGAAAATCGGGCCCTCAAATTCCTAGCCAAACCAGAAAGAGAGTCTAGGAGTTACTCACAGGCCCTTGCTGTATCTAGAACATAGAAAAGGCCAGAGGGAATGTCACCAAACCTTCCGGATCTACACATTACACACAAATCCCAGGGGATCCATTGGGAGGTCAGGGTCAGCCACATGGAAGTCCTATGTCTCCCTGCTTGCTGGTCACCTGGATGCACTTGAGTGACACTACCAGGAACTCCCTGGTAGTGGTACCCCGAGGAGAAGAGAATACAGCCCCATGCTAGATCACCTTTTCTGACCAAATGAGGATGGAGGGCATGATGTATGCAGAGGAGATCTGCATAAGGAGGGTCCCCATACATGCACACTTTCAGGGGATGACCTAAGCTTGAGCCTCCAGACAAAGCAGCAACGGAGGAGAAAAGGCAACAGATAGAAGCACTGCAACCATTTGCATTTGCCAAGTAACTTCTCTTATGAACATCTGGCATTGCCCTTGCAAATCTAAAGGCTAGTGATAGTTGATTTTTGGTGTGACCTTTTCCCCCACAGGATTCCCACCTTCAAATTAATCTACTTATAATCCCCAAATAAATAGCACTTACGGAAATATTTTTCAGAAAGAAACCTCTCCCTCCCCTCAACTCCCAGTCCTCTCCCAAGACCTGTGACATCAGAGTGTGTTCACTATCAATTATGAAATTCAGGTGGAAAGCACTATGGTCAGCAAGGCCAAAGAGGATTCAATTATTGGGATAGCTGCATTAAAGGCCCACCTATAAATTACTTAAGTGGACTCTAATAATTATGAAAACTAATGAGAATAATCTTAAATGGCTAAGAACAATCTTATATCATTTTAACATTTTAATCATAAAAATAATATAAAAAAAAGCTTTTTGCTACTAAAAAAAATTCTGGATCCTCAGCTAGCTTCAACTTTGTCAAATTTAATGACATGGCTGAGAAGCTGGCAAAGTCGAAGTAAAGTTAAACAGATACGTTGCTTGCCATATTTCTTAGGCTTAAAGTTACAGCCCTCTGGATGACAGCACAGTCAGTGAAGCTCATTGTTGCTTGGCAAGAGAAAGCCATTGGCACAAGAACTCACCACAAAGGCCAATGCTGAAAACTAATGTTATGGCTATTGAGTGGGGAAAGAACATACCTTTAGCCTTCTTGAAATTCATTGTACTTGACAGGACAGAATAAACTAATAGCAGCATTTCTATCACAAAGTCACAATTGACTGGGATATGGACGGTCAGGTCTAATGGTCAAGCCATGGGGGTGGCTAGATCGGTAGGTTAGAGCAGAGCCAAGCTGAAGTCAAGAATCAAGGCCACAGAACACCCAGGGTATGTCTATACTGCAATTAGGCACCCGTGGCTGGTCTGTGCCAGGTGACTTGGGCTGGCAAAGCTTGGGCCCAGGGGCAGTGTAACTGTGGTGTAGGATAGGGTGACCAGATGTCCTGATTTTATAATTTTGGGGTCTTTTCCTATTACCTCCTACTCCCTGTCCCGATTTTTCACATTTGCTCTCTGGTCACCCTAGGTGTAGATGTTTGGGCTGGTGCTCAGGTTCTAAGATCCTGCAAAGATCTGGGCCCAAATGTCTACATCACAATTAAACAGCCCCCTTAGTCCGAGCCCCACGAGCATGAGTCAGCTGGCACGGGTAAGCCTAACTGCAGTGTAGAAATACCCCCAGGAGCACAGCCAGGGATCAGAAGCCAAAAGCCAGAGCCAATAGGTGAGAAGGAGACATGGTTGGGAAGTGGAGCTGGGAGTCACAACCGAGGATGTCAGGGATGGACAAAGACAGGAACTGAAGCAAGCGCAAGAGCAGGCTGAGCAAGAGCAGGCCCAGGAATCAGGACCAAGCACAGCTGCAGATGTGAATGTATTGAGCAGCCAGGAAGCTCTGGCTCCAGTTGGCTCAAATAGTGGCTTATCTCCACTCTTTCACCAGTCAGGAAGTGCAACCTCAGGCAGACCCTTCCAAGAGCAGCTGTGCCCAGGGTGTTTCTAGGAGATTGACCCTTCTGCAGCAGGCTCACTGACAAAAAGGACTCACCTTTTGTAAATAAGGACAACAAAGTGATGGGTACTTGAGATACCAAAAGATTTGCTATATGAAAATCATTAGAACTAGAGCTAGACCTTAGCTTCAAGATGCGGATGTGGATTTGATGCCAGATTCGTAAATATCTTTCCACTGTTTTCGGGGTGCTCAGATTCAGGGCTCTAGTGTAGCCCATGTTAACTATAGGTCAAATTTTAGGCACTCTTGTTTGGACATTTTGCCCATACAGCAAAGTGTAGGGGAAAATTCAGCTTCAGAGTTAAAGCCTGTCTTTAATTAGAAAAAAAAATGCATTGCAGTAGGTCAACTTTATCTGTAATGCACAATCAACAGTCATAGGGCATAACAGCGCTCCAGTTGAAATCAATGGCAAAACTCCCATTGGCTTCGCTGGAAACAGGATCAAGTCCACAGTTGATTAGCAACAGAATGTAAACACTACAGATTCAAACCAGTAATCAGACAGAACTCTAGTAGAACGTTTCCAGAATAGAGAACATCAGTCAACAAGCCCCCTTAAAGTGCTTCAACTTTCAAGCTTTTTGCCATTTTATAGTAGGTTTGCTTTTCTTGGTGGAGGTGAATATGACCATCAGATTGGCAATAATGAGGAATAAGCCCAGCTCATGGCCCCATCTTTCATTTGGCAGTAATTACCATTGCAAGGAGTGCTTGGTAGCAGAAATTCCTGCAATCAAGAGAGTGCAGAGAGAACAATTGTGACTGGCTCCTGTGTGAGGTAGTGCAATTTGGTGTGGAGGGAGGAGGAAGGTTCCTTGTGACATATTTTCATAGGACAGTAGGATTTTAAATGCAGAATTAATCGAAAAATCAAATTTCTATCCCAGAGGAATTCCAATATTTCAGTATTTGTTTTCACCCTGAATCAGGACAAAATATACAAATATAGAAACTTTCTGTGGAGTAGAAAGTTCTGAATAATTTCAATTCAGAGATGTCAAAATATTTCATTTTAGGTCAACATTAATCAGCATTTCCCTGAGCTGCTGTGGGAGTAATAGTTCACGTGACTCGTGCCCCCATTTCCTCTCCCGCATAAGCTGGACTCCCTGGGTGAACTACATCTCCCATGATGCACCATGGTTTCTCCCTCTGCCTGAGCCACTGCAGTGCATCATTGGAGATGTAGTCTGGCCAGGAAGACTGGGAACATCAGACATCTGAACTACAGCTTCCATGAGGCACAGTGTTGGCTTGGGCAGACAAAAGATTAATGTTGAACTGACCTGAAACAAAATAGTGAACTTAGGCAAAATAAAATGTTTCATTTCAATTTTCTTGATGGAAAATAAAATTAATGGGGGTGGAAGTGCGCAAAAAAAAATCAATATTTTTCCCATGGAAAATGACAATTTTGCAGAAACCACATTTTCCATTAAAAACCCCAAACTCCATTTTGACAAAAAAAATCCCAACCAGTTAAATGATTTTAGAAATGACTCGTCCTTATCTTTTGGCCCTAATCTAGAGTTACGAGTCACCTCAGTCACTGTCCCATGGTAGTTCAATGAGGTTTGGGGGATGCACATCTACAATGCAAACACCTAATTTTGAAAGGGGAAGGATCCCGTTAGGAATTTCTTGGCCACTACCCTCACAGGGGTAAAGTCTGTGCATTTACATGGTGAAAGTGACATTGGGGGGGTTAGTAAGCAGCAATGTGAGTTCCTCTGCTAACCTTACATGAGGAGGGATCTTTCCTGGGTGACTAATATCAAATCAACTCAGTAAAAACTAGTGCAGCCCAAAGAGCCATGTTAGTTGGGAACCCTGTTTTGTAGCTCCATCAGGGAGAGGAAGTGAAGGGCCATGAACACAAACATTACCATACTTTGTCACTATTGGTGTTGGAAGAAATAAGCCTGCACATCTGCCAGCAGAGCAACAGTGGAGGACAGACAGTCCCTTTGCCTCACCATGGGCTATACAAGGTGAGTTATTCCCATCACAGGACAGGAGGAATTTCTGCAGGTTATGTGACCCCAGGAGATAGGCAGCTCCTGAGAACCGGGAGTGGCAAGCCTCCAGGAAGAATGGGATAATTTATTTCATTCTTAAAAGCTCTATTCCCTCATCACCATGAGATAGTCCACCACTCCTTGCCACAGAACGTGGTTAGTCTGCTGCAAAGTCACATTCTAAGCCTTCCCAGGTTTGTGCAGCAAACAAGTCCCTAGATATCTCCAGCTAGATCAGGCCCCAAAGTTATTGGAACCCTCTCTAATCCATTAAATAGAATAATAATTTTTAAATTATTTATGCTTCTTTTTAAACTGCAAAGTGATCCTTATAGTCCCTTAATGTCTGTTGTCATATATTGATGGAGACAGAACTGTTGAGCAGCAGATTAAAATGCTGATTAACTGAGCCATTTTTACTGCCTTAACACCAACAGCAGATTCTCTGAAGTATGTGCCAGAGTCATGCCTTCTGTCTGAGAAGTGAATCCAGAATGAGTCAGATCTGAAAATTCATTACTAGACTTCCAACTGTGAGACAAATTCACTCTCCCTGCCCTTTTTAATTTGATAATATACAGCCTGGATCCTAAACCCATGGAAGTCAGTGGAAAAACTCTCACTGACTTCCAGTGGATTTTGGATCGGGCCTCGATGATTTCCCAGCCCAGCGTCCTTTCTCATAACATTAATGAAAAAGAGATAGTAAAAATCTCTCCTATAATTAATCACTAAGGCCCCGATTTAGGAAATCATCTCTGTTCAGGAAGGATACTTAAATGCATAATTTAAACTTATATTTAAATCTAAGGGAGCAGTGTTTCATCTGAACAAGGATGGATTTAAGCATGTGCTGAAGGATTTTCTGAAATTGAGGCTAACCCAGGGGGTCCTTCAGTACAGCACTTTGCAATCCATATTGCTGCTTCTTGCTAGTTTCTGAAACCTCATGTTTTAGGGCTCAAGTCCATCTCTAACTATTAGAAATCAGGATGAAATCTAATATGGTAGCAAGATTACCCCACAGCTGCCTACTGCAGGGTTTTTACAGCTGTCTCTGAAGCATCTGGTACTGGCCACTGCTGGAGACAGGATACTAGGCACATAGGCCATGGGTCTGATCCAGTATGACATTTCCATGTTCCTATGTTCTCTTTATTCCTGCTTTTTTATCACTATGTGAAATGCTTTTTTTTAGTATTATTATTTCTGATATTCTAACCAGAAACATCTAATGAGATCAAACATCTCATTTCCAAGGGCATTCTGGGTCAGGAAAAAAAACAGTAGAAAAGCAGGCATTTTACTCTCCTCCTGGCTGTAGGAAAATCAGTGCTATTGTGATGGTTGCACCATCTAGGAAAGGAGCAGGGAAAGGCTCCCGTCTGGAATGCAGGTTGCCAGCACCAATTGGTCCCCTTAGGCAGAGTTAGATAAGATGCAGCTGTAGTTGTCCCAGCTGCATAGTTCCCTTTTGGCATAAAATGCACAGGCAGCCGGTACAATGAAGGTGGATACAATGAGGCTAAAACATAAGGAGAAAAAGGATAAATAAAAACACTGCTCAGCTATAAAGCATTTCAAGCGCACTGCTCACTTCATAACAGAGAGGCATCCTCTTTAGGGAATCACGGAATCACCTGCCTTAAATGTCCAGCACATAGTTTTTGCAGTGAAGAGATACTAGTCCCTTCTCTGTTTCATCTCTGTCCATCTTTATGGGCAGTCTTATTTTTTTAAATAGAAAAAAAAGTTTACATGCTGCAGAAGAGAAAGTGTGGGTCTTTCTTATTAATGTTGTAGAAATACAAATATGTCCACCTAAGAAAGGAGTCTTCATTAACTCCCACAGCCCAGAAAATTAAGGCATGGCTCATCAGGATCCGTGCTTGCTGTCGGGTAAATTGCAAGGGACTAGTCGAGTTGCTGGGGTTCATAATGCTGATAGAGCGGTTTCCACGTGAATGAAGGATAAACAGCGATTAATTTCAGCCAATAAATAATGGTTTGAGGCCCACATTGAAAGAGGAACAATTACTTTTCCATTTTTCCTGCCAAATGAGCTGATAAGAGAAAACAGGGGAGTTGGCCACGTAAATCAGTCTTAATTTTATCTTCCCCATTAAAAAGCAGCCATTAAGACCATCTTCGGCTCATTTCATCCTCTTCTTGTTTCACTTTTTCAATTTGCACAAAAGGGGGGAGTTTGCTCGTCATAAAATTTCACTTTGGCCAACCTATCATTTGCATCTGAGCCAATAAATAGCAATTAGCATAAACATTTAAATCAGGAACTGGAACAAATTCTTGTTCCCCCAGCAAGCTGTTAAATTACAGTATTTCACTATATATAAGAAGCGTTAAAAACAAGATCTGCTGGGCACAATTATCCCTTTCAAACAAGACATGCTTGAAATAGAACTTGCTGGGCAAACTTCTCTCTTATAGCCAATGAGTATATCTGCATGGAAAGAACTTGTGCTATTAATACTGTTCAGTAGATCCCTGTTTAAAACATCCCATCTAAGGGGATTTATTTTATCTTTATCCAAAATATATTCCTCTGGAATGAGTTTTAATTTGGGCTGATGTCAAATCATTAAGTTTCTTTCTTTTTCCTTTGCGAATATATGGTATTTATTGTTATAGAGCTAGAATCAGACACAGGGCCAGATTTCCAATTAGGCATAGTAGGCATGTGCCGGCATTCTAGGGGCACCTAAAAGTTAAAACTGGGTTAAAAGTTTCATTTTTTATGGAAAATCGACGGTAGGCGGGGAGGGGGACGCTGCAGATGCTGTGTCTAGGGGCTTGTAAGGTGTATATCCAGCCCTATTCAGAGATGAGTCTGAATTTACACCTTCTATTTGCCTATAACATGTTAGTTAACATTAACTTAAACCCAGTGAGCCTGACTCTGAAAACAGTTACACTAGTGTAAACCAGGAGTAATTCCGCTGAAACCAATGGAGTTATTTTGGAGTTAAACTGTGTAAGTAAGGCAAGAATCAGACCCAGTTAGACTCCTTTACAGTCAATTACAATCACACACACTTGTGGATGTGTAACAACTATACTTCTTCACTTTTATACTCCACATTTCATCCATAGATTTCAAAAGAAGGTAAGTACTGAATCATTATACCCATTTTACAGGTGGGGAAACTGAGGCATAAAGCAATTAAGTGACTTGCCCAGGGTCACCTAGTAAATCAGCAGCACAGCCAGTAATAGAAATCATATTCCTTTGCAAAAGCTTCTTAATGTGGCCCACATATAAGTGAGTCTAAGTAAGTCTAAATTCATGTAACTAACATACTCAGGAAGCCAGAAGATGTAAATTAATAACCCCTTCAAATCACTTAGGCTTGCCTCTGAATATGGTCAATTCACTTTAACTTCTGAACTGGAGACAATTTAAAGAGAAATAAGCAAGACTGATATAACTTTTTGGCCAGCGTGTTTTATAACCCTAAACTTAGGGGGTTTTCCACACACAGAGTTGCACTGGTTTAACTTAAGATGTGATTTTAAACACCGTTAATTAAATTGGAGCAAAAGGCTGGGTGAATATTTCATTTTAAACTTGACTGATTTTGACTTCGCTTAAATCGAATAGGGACATGTTTAAGCTAAACCAAAATGAGCCATTCTTAAACAAAAGCGCAGTGTTTGCATGTCAGCTAATGGTGAGCCAATTCATGGGGAAAAGATAAAGTCAGTGTAATGTTCAATCCAACTTAGGTATGCCACACGGAAAGACTTGCATTAGTGTATTTTACCTACTGATGAAGATAACTTTCAATGCCTTTCTCTGATTGAAACAGGGACTGGGGGAAAGCGAATGGGGGAAGGAAATATGATTATATTGGTGCAGCTGAATGGACTTTCCAGACTATTGTGCCCCTTTCAAGAATCTGATTTGTCTTTTGTACCCCCAAGTTTCACCTCACTTAAAAACTACTTGCTTACAAAAGTCAGACATAAAAATACAGAAGTGTCGCAGCACACTGTTACTGAAAATTTTTCATTTTTTACCATATAATTATAAAATAAATCAACTGGAATATAAAAGATTGTACTTACATTTCAGTGTATACTATACATAGCAGTATAAACAAATCATTGTCTGTGTAATTTTGGTCTGTACTGACTTTGCTAGTGCTTTTTATGTAGCCTGTTGTAAAACTCGGCAATTTCTAGATGAGTTGATGTACCTCCTGGATGACCTTCTTGTACCCCTGGTTGAGAAACACTGTCCTGGGAGACTTAAGAGCAGCAAGTCCTGCTGAGGAGGCAAACACAAAGTTCAAACCAGTACGTTCATGTGGGCGTTTTCCACTCTTGCTCTTTGCCCAAAATTCCCTTCCACATCAGCGGAAGTTCTATGCAAAGGCGAATACAAGCAGGAATTTGAGCTCACACTGGCTGAATGCGTCATTTGGTCATCTCTCCCCTCCTAAAGTTTCAAACAAGGCAATTAAAAATAGCATCAGAAGCATAAGGAGCAGGGGAAGGATCAAAGAACTTCTTTCTACTGGTGTCCCATCGCCCGCACACGCTGGCCTCATTTGAGGTCCTTGCACTCACCCTGCCACAAAGACTCCTCCTCAGGGCTGGTCTATGAATAAACTTCCACCAAAATAACAAAGCCTATTTTAATTTACACCTAAATTGTACAAAATTGTGCAAAATCTGTACAAGGGATTAATTAAAAGTGCCCGGTTTTGAGGTCTGAAATAAAACCCGTTTAATTATTTCAGTACAAGTTTGGATGTAGACCAGCCCTCAGTGCCCTCCCAGCCACTAGCCAGTAATAATACTTAGCATTTCTGTAGCACTCTTCATCCAAAGATCTCAAAGCATTCTATAATGGCAAATAAATCTCCTCCTTCCCCATTTATACATGTGGAAACGGAGACCTGGTCTGCACACAACATTGCACAATTTTAACTAAAGCTTCACCTTTAAACGGATATTAGTTAACTGATGCAAAAACCTATATAGGCCATCTGACTTTGGTTTGAAAGTGGCTAAGCCTGCTACAAGTGACTTATAAAATTAAAAAAGAACCTACACATGGTATTTCACTGTGCATGTAAACAACACCTGAGAGACAGAGAGGTTAAATGAATTGCCCTCAGTCACACTGTGGCAGAATCAGAACTAGGACCCACATCTAAAAGTTTTGCTGATCTAACACTTGCCTATACATATGGCACTTCCTGAAAGAGCATAGAAACAGATAAATGACACAGCCCTCAAACTCTTCAACTTCCATTTCCAGATCATTATGAAAAAAAATCTACCTTGTCTGACTTTTAATGTAGTGAGTCAGAAGAAAACAAAAAGCATTAGATTCTACTTAAAGATTATGAAACTATTATTTGCTCTAGGAAAAAGTATAAAGATAAAAGATGGTGTCTAATAAAAAGGGTGGTACAATCCTTCATAAGTGATTAGTCATTTTGGGTGGTTCTGTTATTAGGTAGCCAGGCCTGAATTTCAGAGAAAGGATGCTCAAACTTTCTGAAAATCAGGCCCTTTTAAAGCATCTCTACTAGGATGCCCAAAAACAGAGGCATCCAGAATCAGAATCTGCTTCTGGATATGTGCTCGCACGTCCTGAAACATTTCAGATTTGTATCACTTCAGCTGCACTTCATTGGAGTGGTATATCATGCTAGTGACAATAGCTAATTTTATGATATAATGACAATATTCAGTCTTCAAGCAGTGATCTTTCCTGCCAGCTGTAGCCAAGATCAGGACTATCTTAAGGTTTTGAGACATCTTTTTTGATTGATTGATTAATTAATTAAACTAAAAAAATTTCTAAAGCAAGCTCCATTGTGCATAACAACTCTATAAATGTCTTTTTAGGTGTTTCTTTGGTATAAAGTTAATTATAATCACATGCCAAAATTAGCCTAGCCAACACCTACTTGAACAATATGTAGTAGGGGACACAGGTAACAAGAGGAGATTTGGCCCTAGTAAAGCTGTATACACCCCAAGCGAGGAAACAAATGGATTCAGAATGGGGAGAAATAACCCACCAACCATACTGAGTGCATTAACATGAACTGATTTCTATCAGGCTGCCTTAATAATATGTTTTACATATAACCAAGCTCAGAGGGATGGGGTCAGATCAGGAGTGGAAACCTGGAAGAAGAGGTGACTAAAAGAGACATCTGGAATTTAAGAAGCCACAATCTGAGAAAGTTTGAGAAACATTGGATAGAGTTTTGCTTTGTGTTTAACACCCATCCAGAGGTGTGGAATGGAGACTTCAAATCATACTTCACAATCATGCTTTGCAATAACTCAATGAAGATGTTACACAGAATGAATAAAATGAATTCATCCATGAATAAATTAAGACTTGCCAATTTAGTTAAATCAATTTCTGTGAAACTGTTGAAATTCTTTTGACAATTGCAAAAAAATATTCAATAAGCAGGCTTTTAGCAGAGTCCATGGATTCATTAAATCAACAGATTTAAATCAGATTCATGAATTTGCTAATATACCTCTAATAAAGAACAGACATGTAAATCTGAGTTTAGCCCGGTTGTTCTTTTACACCGCAGAGTGTTTGTAATAATTAAACTGAGAATGAAAAATATGGGCCTGGAATATGCTGTGCTTTATCTTGCCAGGCTGAGGGTTCACTGTGATAGCTAGACATATGTCTTTTTTTCTCCTACAGATGCTACTGTGTTTCTAGTAAGAAGGAGGCAGACTGTACTAGAGTGGTAGTATAAATAGCTTCAGAGAACTCTACTGCATAGATAAATTTTGTCTTTTTTAATTTTGAGAGCAAAGAGGCTGTTGTGAACTGTGATATTCTTGAATCAAATCTCTGAGAACAAACAAAGTTCATGGGCTTTGTGATCAAATCTGCACTGAATATTCACACAGCACAGATTCAGGTCCTGGAGTCCCATCCCAATATGCACCAGGCTTAGTGTAAAACTTGGGACGGATTTTCTAGGAGATAGTTTCTTCTTTGGTTGTTTCAAAGTCCCGACAAGGAATTCCTTCAGGATATTACAGGAACCTTGGTTGAATTCCAGTCTGCTGTTGACTTTCTGAGTGGCCTTGGGCAAGTCAGTCAAAGCTAAATAGTTAAGTCAGTGCAAAACAACAGCTACATACAGGCATGTCAAAAATTTGCATCTGTACATATGTTTACTTAATGTTACTCTGACTTGCAGTGAGTGTTCTGTGTGCACAACTCTGACCCATCCAAAGTTGTGCATGCACACTTTTAAAAGTGTTGGTCTTCTCTGTGGATCAGTTTCCCCATCTGTAAAACGGAGCAATTCATGATGCTTTCCGAACTTTCTAATCCATTTTGAGACACACAGATTAAAAAACACAATCAGTGATAAGCAGTAGTACTATTGTTGGTAATAACAAACTTTGATTAGATTTTTCCCTTGCTAAAATTTACTGCACTTGTTATTTACGTGGTAGTATACTTAACACATGGCATTTCATAGCAGAGATTAACCCAAGCCAAAAAAAGACAGCTCCAGCTCCAAATATCCCCACCATTTTACAGAGTTCAGAACCAGTGTTTTGGCTTCACCCATTACAGAGCAAGGGGTTATGAAGCACAGAGTTGAATGTGAATATCCACAGAGCGTGAGTGTGTTCAAAGCCAGGGTTTTAGTTTAGGTCCATATCTACCTGACAACAGCAAAAATGCATATAACAAATCAAAGTTCCTTCACCAAAGATTTTCTGATCTACAAGGCACAAACTGGATTAGAACAATTAACATAAGTAGGGGTCAGTGCACTCAAGCTATTGTCTAACGCTTCTCAGATTGGGAAATTGAGAGAGAGATTAGAGACTACAGTGATGGTATAGAAAACCCATAGATAGAACAAACATTTTCAAAAGTCCCCAAGTGATTTAGGGCCCTAAATCCAATTTTCAAAAGTAACTTGAATGCTTGGGAACCAAGGTCTCAATGAAACTCAGTGGCTCCTAAGGGCCTATGGCACTTCTGAAAATCATTCTCAGGCTCCTAAGTTTTTTAGATGATTTTGAAAAATTTATTCTGAATGAATTTCCCTTGGAAGAATTGGGAAAAGAAACCAGGGGTCAGATTCTACTCTCATTTACACTACTGAATTCAATGGTATGACAATATATTTAC